>NC_140589.1:105735745-108135745 GCF_964204655.1 Triturus cristatus | reverse complement strand
GGGCTCTCCAGGAGGTCATGGTGCTCCTCCGGCACCAAGGGCAGTACTACACTGCCCAAAAATTCATCCAAGTCACACTCTCTTCTCCTCCCAGTTGACCGGTACAGAGAGGTATAGTACGCCGTGAATGCTTGGTGAATTTCCCATTGGGTGTGGACAAGCGTACCATCAGGACCGGCAATGGCGCCTATAGGGGCTCGCGCGGTCTCCTGCCGAATCAGCCTGGCCAGGAGCCGCCCGACCCTATCCGACGTAGCGTGCACCCTAGCCGAGTGAGCCGCATAATTAAGGCAGCGTAGTCGGTCTAGAAGTTCGGTATGGCGCGCCCTGAGCTCCAATAAGCCACTTGACCCTGCACCGCCACCCTCCCCGAGTAATTCACACGCGAGGAGGCGGGATTCCAGGTCGGCGAGAGTTCGCGCCAACTGCCTACGAATATTCCATGTCGCACCCAAGCAGTGCCCCCTAATATACACCTTATGGGCGTCCCATTCCAACAACTCACTATCCGTAGTGCCCTCATTTAGGTCAAAGTATTGTTCGATCGCCGTACCCAGGGAGGCACGAAACTCCGAGTCCTCCAAAGCCACCGTCTGAAGGCGCCAGGTCGGAACCGGAGGGCTATCCGGTCGCCACTGGAGTCCCAGGATGAGGGGGTTATGGTCCGAGTGCGTCCGGCCCATATATTCCGCCCGAACCACCCACGGAAGCACCGACTGGGTACCCACCACCCTGTCCAACCGAACATGGAGGCCGTGAACCGCTGAATAGAAGGAGTAGACGCGGTCACCGGGGTGCATGCTCCGCCACAGGTCAATAAGGGTCCACTGCGATAGCCAGGCGGCCAGGGCCCTAGCGTTCGACCCCACCTGTGTGCTCCGCAGGGGTGGGAAGGACCGGTCTAGGTGCACATCTAGGACGGAATTAAAATCTCCTCCCAAGAGCCAGGGAAGGCCAGCGTAGGGCGCCGCCGACAGACCGGCCAGATAAGAGGGCTGTTCTACATTTGGCGCATAAAGGGACCCCAGCAGTACCTGTTGCCCATCAATCTTCCCGTGTACCAGGGTATACCTCCCCTCCGGGTCCACCAACACCTCCAAACAAACAAATGGGGTACCCGCCCTCACCCATATCAGCGTGCCTCTAGCGTGCGCTGAGCATGTAGTGCCATACACCTGTCCCCTCCAGCGCATGCGCAGCCTGTCCAGTTCCCTTGGTGTCATGTGCGTTTCCTGCAGGAGAGCTATGGCCACTGCGTGTCGCTGCATGTATGCATAGACCGAGTACCTGCGCGCCGGCTTGTGCATACCTTGGACATTCCACGTGACTACATTGGTAACCGCCATGTGTAGATCCGAAGTGGAGATCAGCGGCAGGGGCCAGGGACACCGCCCCAGAGCGGGAGGCAGAGGGCCGTCACTAGACTACGTAGGGAGCTGCATTGATAACCCATCAGAACAACATCGTGTAAAGGTACAATCAAACACAAAACCAGACCAAACAGGCCAAAGTAACCATCAGGGCAAACCCCTCTACGGGTGCTCGTCCAAACCATGGGGCAACGCTCACAATATTAAACTGAGCCTAATTATGGCTGATGGGGCGGGCAAGTGGCGGTCGCTGCGTGTGTGTGTTCCCCTGTAAAGGTGCCTGTGTATATGCGGTGCAAGGGACTCCCTTGCTCAGGGCGCAGTGTGAGCCTGAGGAGTGCGCGGCCCCCACAACATATGCCCGCAGTCGGGAACGTCTAGCACAACAGGCGCGCACCCCACTACAGAGAAACACGAGCCCGGCCGCCTCTTCCTCATCCTATCCTCCCCGCCAACCCCTCCAGAAACCCGACAACAGGCCTCCCCCCCGGCCTCCCCCCCGTCCACCCCCCATCACCCCATCCACCCCACAGGCCCGGGCCAAGCGGCGTCAGCCCACACGAGTCAGGGCCAATCGCTGGGGATTGCCTTTGGCGATGACCCCAACCTCCCCACCACCCATGCCCTATATGACGTGGTCCGATGTCTGTGGGGTGACCAGCGGCAGCAGCTGGTCATCCGATATTACAGTGGACGGGGAAGAGGAGCTGCTGGCCACCAATCCACCCTGCTCCCGGGTAGCTTCCCCACTCCTGCTGTCCGGGGACCCGAGAGTGGCCACCGCTTCCAGCGCCTCTTGCCGTTCCATTCTGCTCCTCTCCGGGCTGGGGGCCACTCCCAGGCTACGTCCCTCCTCCCGCCGGTGTCCTCTCCCCCTGCGTTGCCGAGACCTCCTGCTGCGCCGCGGAGCCGCTTCCACATCCGGCGGCCGCCGGCCGTCGCTGCGCCCAGTGTCCTCCAACCAGTCCCAGACCTCAGATGGTGTGTCGAAGAAGCGGGTGCCGTCGGCGGTGACCACCCGCAAACGGGAAGGAAACAAAAGGGCATAGGATATCTCCAGCTCACGCAGGCGACGTTTGACCGCCAGATAGTTGCTGCGGCGTTTCTGCACCAGGGCAGTATAATCCGGGAAGAATTGTACCTGTCCACTGCCAACGGCGATGTTACCAATCCGCCGGGTCTCCCGGAGCACCACATCCCTGTCCCGGTAGTTAAGGAGCTTAAACAGGAAGGGCCGAGGTCGAGACCCGGGGCCGGGCCTCCGCGCTGGTACCCTGTGGGCCCGCTCCACCACAAAGTGCGGCAAAAGCTTCTCATGGCCGATCAGGCCGCGCAGCCATTCCTCCACGTAGTGTTCCGGCTGCCGCCCCTCCTCCCCCTCCGGCAGGCCCACCACGCGCATATTGCTGCGCCGTGAACGTCCTTCGGCATCGTCCACGCGATCCTCCAGGGCATGGACGCGGTCAATTAGGTCCTGGAGGGTGGCCGTGTGGGTGGCCACGACCGGCCGCACGTCTTACAGAGTCTGCCCCTGCAGCGTCACCTTGTCCGCCAGTTTGCGATGATCCGCGTGGAGCAACGTGAAGTCAACGGTGACCTTGTCAATGCGGGCCTCCAAGGAAGATCTTGTTTGCTCGAGCGAGGATCCGATCCGCTCCACCGCGGCCAGCACAGAGTCCAGCTTAGCCGCCAGTAGCTCAGTTTGTGGAGTCGGGCCAGGGTCTCCAGGTGCAGTAACCCGGCCCAGGCCAGCCGCTGGTGGCTGGCCATCCCTCTGGGCATTGCACAGCCGACCCATGACTAATTGTTGTGCAGTGGGCATCCGCCCGCAGTCCACGCGGTCAGCAACCAAGTCTAGTCCAGCCCAAGCCGGCCTTCCCTCCTCCGCAGCGCCGTCGCCACCGGCCCACCGCGAGTCCGCAGCCCCAACAAGAGAAGGGGGGGGAGGGGGGGAGAAAGGAAAGATGTCCCAATCCGACTTGTGCCACCAGGCAGGCAGCACCGTGAATCCACTCGCTGCACTCCCACGCAGACTCTCACGTGCGGGCCTCCACGTCGGCAGTCAACCCCCAGCAGTGACCCCGCCCGAGGCGTCGCACTCCCTGAACACGCAGCGTGGGCAGCAGTGGAAGACCCGCTATCAGCGGGCCTCGGGCGGCGTCTCACTCCCCGGCCTTCCCGTTGCCTTCACCATAGTCCTCCACAGGCAGCCGGGCGTCGCAACGGGGAGCACCTCCCCCTCCGCAGCAATGCGATCACGCCTCGGTGGGCTCCGGGCCGCAGGATGGCTCCCGCTGGGGTGTCAGGCCTACCCCGCTCTCTCCGCAGCCGGCCAGATCATCCGCCGCTTAGAGCTGCCCGCCGTCCACACCATCGGCGCTGGACACCTGTTCCTCCGCGTGGCTCCTCAATGCCGGCTCATCGCAGCATGTACACCGCACTGGCACCTCCACAGATCCTCTGCGCTACTTCAGGATCCCGATCGCCGGCGCCGTCACTGTCGCGGCCCAGAGGGCCTTCGCCAAGCCGCGGTGTCCAGTCGGGCTCGCTGCCGGGCGCCGAGCTCCAGCCTCGTTCTTTGACTGCCGGCCGTAGCTCGCAGGCGTCCCCCGCTGTCAGCACAATGCCCACGCGTGCCGACTGTCACGCCGATGTGTTGGGGGGTGAACGAGCTGCCCCCGCCGCAGCCCACAGCACCCAGGAGGGGTCCCCCTGCAGGAGAATCTCCAGGATAAGGGCACCAAGAAGACGGAGCTCTACAGGGCTGCGACCATCTTAGTCGCGCGTCAAGCCACGCCCCCGACAAACATGTTTCATATTGTGAGAAAGTGGCTCTGTATATACTGTTCCCAAATAGCTACAGGGTGTACAAAGTCCACAGTCCCCAGAGGTTTGGCAGAGGCTAAAGTTAGATATAACCTTACTTTCTAAAGTGGTAGCTTGGTCGAGCAGTAAGGCAGTATCAGACGACAGTGTAAAGCATTTGTTGTGCACACTCAGTCAGCAAATGGTCTCACACACTCAATAACTGAACTCTAGGCCAATGGTTTATATATAAAAAAAAATATATGCTTGTTTTATTTTAGAACCAACAATTGGAATTAAAATATACTTTCTCAGAATGAGATGCTTTATATAAATAGTTTTGCAATATGCAATTGACTTTTGTAAACCGTTACAAGTGGTTGCAATAAGCAACACTATTTTAAACACAATAATGCATTGAGTTCAATGGAAGTTTCAAGTTATTTGCAACAGATTACTTTTAGGATTACTTTTGGAATTCCAGGACTGGATCCTAGATTCAGTCCTGGGTCAGAACTTGGAATTAAGTGATAAAAGTCAACTTAATTACTGTGATGATTTTTAGACAATATTTTGCTATTTTAAAAGTTGAAACTTAGAAAATATTTCATAGAAAACAGTCAATGATTCCCCTATGGAAGAAAATTCAAGTTGCAGGTATAGTATGTTCTCGTTACTTTTGTAATCCAGTACTGGGTACCTAGACTCAGTACTGGGACCTTTATCCAAAACAGGTAAGTAATTAAGTTTTCAGAAGTTGTACGATTTTTAAAGAATATTTAAAGTTTGCAGAAATTGACAGAAGAAATTTCACAGAAAAACCGTCAATGATTTCCTATGGGAGAAAATTGGGTTACTGGTAAGTACAGTTGTAAGTATTTTTCAGAGTTAGTGCCTGGCACCAAGAACCAGCACTGGGAGCTCACCTAAGAGCAGGTGAGTGTTTTCGTTTTCGTTACTTGGCTGATTTTTGGTGAATATTTTAAGATTTGAAAAGTCCACACTTGGAAGATATTTCAGGATAAAGCCAGTCAATGTTACCCTATGAAGAAATTTGAGTTATCGGTTTAAAGGTAAGTACTCAACTGGCAGGTTCCCAGGGTCAGGTAGGTACAGTTGGTTCACCCTCATCGGCATTATGGGGGCCGGGTGCAGAGAGAGTTAGGCCCAATGTTATCCTATGAGGGATAGGGGGGGGCCTTGGTTGGTGGCTGCTGACCAGCAGGCCACGCGGCTGTGGGAGCTGGGCTCCTGGTCACTTACTCAGGGCAAGTGGGGAAGTAGATAGGTGTAGAGATTGCACTGCCAGGGCCACTCGGGCGGCTGGGTGCAGGGTGCTTTTGAGCCTTCGGGCGCTCAATTGATTTAAATGGGAAATCTCCGGTTTAGAAAGACTGCAAGCTCGGGGACGAGGATTCTTCAGGTGCCACCACCACTTCGAGAGGTAAGTTGGGTAGTTGGAGGATAGGTAGGTACCCCGGGATTGGGCACAGGGGTCCGCGTGGCGCCGGGTGCAGGGGTGCCTTTTGGTGTCAGAAAATCTTACCCTCTGTTGATCGCGGTTGGGGGGCACCTTGTTCTGAGGCTGTAGGCTTCTTCAAGAGTGTTGAGGGAGGTCCTTGGGTGCCGGACTCTGGGTCACAGTCTCCGTGGGGTCGGCCTTGGGGTCTTAGTTCACTCCGGCACAGGCCAGGCTTGGCTGGTGCAAAGTGTGCTGGGTTCGCGGTTCCAGGCTGCTGCCAGGGATTAGAAGTAGATTTTGAGTAGAGCCTCTACTCATGGGAGTCCCAGGGGTTTAGAGTCCAAAGGTAGCCTGGTCCTCCGGGGTTTGTGAGGTTGCTAGCCACAAGAGATGCCGGGTTGGAGCAGGAGCAGGTTAGACGGTCGACAGGCCGGTAGGGCTGGGGCCAAAGCAGTTGGTGTCTTCCTCTTCTTAGCAGCTGCAGGGCAGGTCTTCTTTCTTCTAGCCCTTCTTCGGATTTTGGAATCTGGAATCTGGGGAAGGAAGGTTCAGGGTGCCCCTAAATGCTAGATTTAGGGGCGTTACAGGTAGGTGAAGGGCAGGGACCAATGGGTCCCTGTCCTGGGGTGGGTACACCCCCTAGCCTGCCTCTCTCCTGTGGGAGGGGGGCAGTAGCCTAGTCCTGATAGGGTAGGGCTTCCCATCTTCAAGATGGCGAGAGCCCGGAGATGTACTTCACCTCGCCTCACCCACCTGAGGGGTGGGGTTGGCAGGCTGGCACATCCCCTGTCCTTAATAGGGGTTTCCGGCCCAGCTTCCTGCCATAGTGGGGGGTTGCAGTGGCCTGGGGAAGCTCACAGAGGCGACATGCCTTTGAAGCTTCCCCCTGCCCATCCTGGGGGAGGAGATTTAGCACCTCGCCCAGGATGTGCATTGTTGCACGCCCAGGAGAGCAGGGGCTCTCCTACCCAGGGCTCCAGCAGCATGTCTGCTGTGTGGCAGCCTAAGCAGCCTCAGAACAGACGTGGATTGTGGGTTAGGTTTCAGGGGGCCTCTCTAAGATGCCCTCTGTGGTGCTTGGTACATTAAATCCCACACTGGCATCAGTGTGGATTTAATGTGCTGAACAGTTTGATACCAAACTTCTCAGGCTTCAGTGCTGCCATTATGGTGCTGTGGAGTTCGTGTTTGACAAGCTCCCAGCACCATGTACTCTTAAATGGCAGCACTGCACTTACAGTGCCCAGGAATGGACCTGGGTACTGTAGGGGCACAGGGCTCCTGCCTCTGTGCCCACACCACTGGCATAGGGCACCCAGCTAGAGGGGTGGCTGATGTATGCCAGGGCAGTGTAGGTTGTGGGCATGGCACACAGGGATGTGTGCCATGTCGACTCTGTTTTGTCTTGTACCCAGACACTCAGCCTGCCAGGGCAGTGTGTGGGTGTTAGAGTACAGGGCCTCTAAGGGTGGCACAATGAGTCCTGCAGCCCTTATAGGCCTTCCCTGGTCACAAGGCCCTGGGTACCTAGGGTACCATTTACCAGGGGCTGACATGTGGCCAGGGTTTGCCAATTTGGTTTTGAGGTTTTTGTTTAGGGAAGGAACATAGGCCCTGGGCACCTGATTGGCAGGGGTCCAGGGCACACTCAATCAAAGTACATTCAGCATTTCAGCAAAAAGTGGGGGCATACCATGCAAGAAAGATGGCACTTTCTCACACATATGAGCTGAGGCACTTGAAGGTGCATATTGGCGGATGCTGGGGGCGGATGACTCCTGGTGTGGCTGCCTGACCAGGAGGTTCTGAGGGCCGGAACTGCTTTGAGAGGTGCATATTGTGCATGCCATGCCAGGCCTCACCACCTTCCAATTAAGAACTTTCCAGACAGCTGCAGTCTGTATGGACAAAATGGCGGACAGGAATCATTCCCATCTCACTTTTGAAATGCAGTATCCTGGCAAGTCGCAATAATGGGCAACCTGAGACTCTGAGCTCGATGCCCCATCTGATGGCACACCATCGCTTGCGGCGACACTGCTTGCAATGCAGAGCAGCCTGCAGTCCATCAATGGGAAAATTGATGCCCTTAATCTAAGAATGGATCACATGTCAGCGAAGCTTGACAAACAAGGCGCCAGGCTGAGTGAAGCGGAAAAGCGAATCTACGATGCAGAAAACTGTCTGCGAAGTGTCTCATCCAAAACCCTCAATATGGAGAAGTTACTTGCAATTATTCAGGCCAAGAACGAGGATCTCGAAACCAGGTCCCGACGAAATAATCTGCGAATAACTGGCCTGCCGGAGTTGACCAATACGGGAAAACTGGAGTCCTATGTTGAGGACATGCTCAGGGAAATGTTCGGTGCGGAAAACCTGTCGACGATGCTCATTGTGGAAAGAGCTCACCGTTCGCTGGTGGTGTGCCCGCTCCCGGGTGCTTCGCCAAGGCCGAATGTTGCACTGTTAATCAACTATAGGGACCACAATTCATTCCTGCGCCTGGCATGTGAGGGGGGCACCATAAACTACTGTGGTAACGACTTGGCCTTCTACCCGGAGTTTACTGCTTCGGTTCAGGCAGCCAGGCCGGAATTTCAGCCTGTCAAAAAATTACTACTTGAAGAGAACATACCATACGCCATGCTGTACCCCGCCCGACTACACATCGCATCAGATGGCATCTCCAAGATATATGCAAACCCCAAATCCTTCATGGGAGTATGCCAAAACACTTCAAACGAGGTGGCACAACGCATCCGTGGCCCCAGGAGCTGAGGAGGACTGATGATCGCTGCCTAGCGGTGCCTTTAGTTCTGCTTTGTAGTACTCTTTTGGTGCTATAAGAGCAGGAATAGTTGCTGAGGGCCATGGAGGATGGGTGGTAGCAGACGGTGGCTACCAAGGAGGTGAGGTCTCCAAACGGCCATGTAATGTACGCTTTCTTATTAATGCTTGAGCATTGAAATGCCTCGGTTGTTCATGACTTCACTCATACTGGCCCTGCTGCTGATAGAGTACTGGACTGATAAGCTACTATATTGTTCAAGTTTGGCCAACTCCCTGACATCTGGGAGGAGGATTGCACTCTGGTGTTCCCCTATGGGTCTACCCCAGCTCTGTCCTTGAGAAATGGTTTGTGTTGGGGTTATGTTTACATGTGTTTGGGATGGCTTTAGCATGTTGTGGGTGCTGAAGTGGGTGGGGGGTAGGTTGTTGGTTCATGTTCTGGTACAGATGCAGTGCAGATCACAAATGAAGGTCACCTTGAGGTGCTGGGCTGCCGGCAGTCTCAGCAGTAATGACTACAACAGGTTAAGAATAGACAATGGGAAGCCTGGGTGGTACCATAAAATTGATGGTACAAGAAGAGTATCTCACGCAGCCCTGGACGATTGAACATGTTAGTCCATAATGTCGCTCCCGAATGGTAAGGCGGGCTAGATGGGCTGCCCAGTGAATTCTCCAAGGCGTTCAATACTCATTAGTTCCCAGATTGCTGAAGGTATTCACAGAAGCATGAGATAGGCGCATCCACCCCCCCCCTCCTTGAGGGAAGCCCTTATAGTGACACTGTTGAAGCCCAGTAAGGTGCCCAATAGATAGATGCGAATCATATAGGCCGCTCTCTATGATAAATATTTTTATTATTTTTATTTCAGATCATTTTTATTGAAAAAGAAATAGAAAAAGACAAGACATACAATAAATGACACATGAAATCCCAGTACATAACAAACAGCTAGTACCTGAGACTGGCAAGTCTATAGATGGGTCACACCCATCACGGACATTTATGAATACAAATTCCTCGCAAACAGAGCAATAAAATCAATAGGTCTGGACTGTAATTCAGGTCCTCACATCCGAGAACATTAACTAGCTCATGGACTAGCTTATACCAAGTTAAATTAAGTTAAAATAAGTTAAATTAAGTTAAAGAAACTAAGATATGTCATGAAACCACGTACAGCACACCAAGGTCCGATTGCGCTATGTTGATTGGGCGCCCTAATTGCCAGTGCCTTATTTCACGTATGTGTTGCCTTTCCGAGTCTGCCATGCCCTTTCCTCTATAGCTTAAACGTCACATTTCCGTATCTTCCATTCAGGGTGGGTCAAATGAGAATGCAGATCGATCTAGGGCCTTCCATAGCCTCTTGTGAGGAGCACGCCATGGGGAGGAGTGCAGAGCTGGATTATCAGCTCCTCTTAAAAACGAGAGCCATTCCTGCCAAACCCTGAATGATACCTCAGATGCGCTCTTCCATTTACACAGCACCACCTTACAGGCTAGAGTAAGCAATACATCTAACAACTGACGATCATTGTCATTATGAAGCTCCTGATCCAACACTCCCAATAGAACATAGACAAACTCTCTTTTAGACTAGACCCTAAAAATATGATCTATGCAATCAAACAATTTCCCCCAGAACGGTCCCAGCGCAGAGCAACCAAAGAGCATATGTGCTAAGTCTCCCACCTCTAAATCACAATTCCAGCACAGCGGGCTGTCCCTCAAATGAAGTTTATGGAGTTTTTCTGGCGTCCAGTATGTCCTATTAATGAGCATGTATTTGGTTTGGGCTAGAATCGGTGAGATCTTATTAGTTAGGGCAGCAGCATGTATCAGATCCCAATCAAATACTAAACCGGTAGAGTTGGGTTCAAATTCCCACTTGACTTCATTTTTCTTGTGTGCCTTACTCGGTGCAGGAAGAAGTAGCTTGTAAATTTTGGAAACGAAATGACCGGATTTCATTAGTCGTGGAACCTGGGTCTTAAGCCAAGGATCATTCGTGTTGAGGGAGCGAGTAGACAGAATAACTTTGAGTTTCAAAAAGTCATAGAAGTCCATTGGTGACAGATTGTGGCATGCCTGGAGCGAAGAGAACGGCAAAGGGTGTCCCCCGTCAAATAAATCTCGTACCAGGTTAATTCCTCTCTTAGACCAACTCCTCAACTGTAGAGGCTTCCCTTCCATCTTAAGTGATGGGTTATACCATAAGGATACCATGGTAGACTTCCTCCACAGCAGCCCTACTTTATGAGTTTGATCAAGCCTCAACAGTGCTCTTCTAGTGTTTAATAAGATGTATCTGGAATGGGGGAGGTGGGAAAGGTCCATCGAGAGCAGTGCTATAAGAGGAGCATCACCAATCAGGGATTTTTCAATACCAGTCCACAGCGGAGTGTAGTCCGCACCCTCATTCAACCACTGTGCCCCTTGTTTACAGAGAAAAGCCGTCTGATAGTTCCTGAAGCTAGGAAGACCCTTTTCCTTTTGGTAACTGAAGCTTCTTCATCAATATCCTAGGCTTCTTCCCCTGCCACAGGAACTCACCAAATAGCCTCCCTACCTTTGTCAGGAAGGTCTCCGAAAATGTCATCAGTAGCATACTCGCCAGGTAATTCACCAATGGGGTCACCATCATCTTTAAAGTTTCCGCCCTGCCCCACCATGAAAGGAATTTCGGGGACCATCCCTCTAGTAATTTAGATATTTTCTTCAAGATCAAGCACTCAACCCCCAATGTTGTGATTAGATCCTTATCAAATTCCAGCCCTAAATATTTAAAGCAGCCTGGTTGCCACGTCAGGCCAGAGTTCCCCATCACCTCTCTATTACCCAAATTATTCAACATTTTAACCTCTGTTTTATCTTTATTCAACTTGTACCCCGACACCCTGGAGAATTCATCAATGGTGGACATGAGGGCCGATATAGCCTCCTCCGCCTTTTCTGATACGATTAGGACATCATCCGCATAAGCGGTCAGCTTTATAATACAGTCTCCAAATGGATCTCCAGCAATACCCTTGTTAGTTCTCAAGTGATAAAGAAATGGCTCAATGGCCGATAGGAACAGTGAGGGTGAGAGGGAACATCCCTGTCTGGTACCTTGGTGCAATTGAAACGCGGAGGAAAGTGAGCCTCCAGCTCTAACTCTAGCGGAGGGGCAAGAATATAGAGACATCACCATCTTCGTAAAAGATTGGCCCAGGTTGAATTTATTTAAGACCGCATTCAAATAGTTCCAGTCGACTCTATCGAAAGCCTTTTTGGCGTCAAGCGTAATTGCAACAGTGGGGGTAGATAACAATTTTGCTTTTTCGAGTACATGAGCTAGTATCCTGGTATTATCACTTGACAATCTATGTTTTAAAAAACCCGCCTGGGAAGCGTGTATCAGTTTGGGCAGGACCATTTGAAGTCGATTAGCCAAAATCATTGCTAGGAGTTTACAATCAAGATTTATGAGCGAGATAGGCCTATAATTCTTTGGAAGCGTTGGGTCTTTCCCTTTCTTTGGGAGCACCGCAATGATGGCCTCTGACAGCGTACCCTTCACCTCACCTATAGTGCTGATTTCTTGGAATAGGTGCAAGAGCGGTTGTGATATAAGCGAGGAAAAGCCCTTATAAAATATAGCAGTGAACCCATCCGGTCCGGGTGCCTTACCGCATTTTAATGATTTAATGACTTAACTCAACTTCCTGAAGCGTGATGGGACCGTTAAGTTCATCGCGATCCATAGTAGAGAGGGAGGGAAGATTACACTCATCCAAATACCCCTCAATTTTGGAGTCGACTACTTCTGTATTTTTGGAATAAAGCTGCTCATAGAAGTGTTTGAATACCTCTGCTACCTTGACCGGGTCCGAGTGTGTAGTCCGTCCCCCCCCCCCCCCCCTCCCTCCCCCTGGTCCTTGATGGAATTTATCATATTTTTCTGTATTTTGAATTTGAGGTATGCAGCTAGGCTCTTTCCTGCCTTATTTGATTCACAAATTTTGAATTGTTTCATCCTATTTAACCAAATCCCCGCTCTTTCACTCACTATTTTGTTATACTTGTACTTTTTATTGGCTAGTTTATTCAGTGTTTCCTCCTTCCTATCAAACAAGTTTTTCTTCTCTAACCTCGCAATTTCATCCTCTAACGTCTCCAGTGCTTTATTGTGGTTCTTGTTTATGGCAGATTTTATTTTAATTACGACTCCTCGTATCATACTCTTTAGCGCCTCCCAACGAATCAAGTCTGTAGTATCTCCTCTAGTGTTATGCTCTAAATACTCTCTAATCGCGGACTCTATCATTACTCTAGGTTGTTCTTTTTCGAGGACCTCCTCATTGAATCTCCAGATTGATTGTCGAGTGGAAGATTTGACGTTGGAAATGGACAAGGAAATGCATGAGTGATCGGATAAAATCCTGGGTTCTATGGATGTTTCTTCTATTCTGGGGATTCCATTTTTTGTAATGAATAAATAATCAATCCTGGAGAATGAGTCATGTGGAGGAGAGTAAAAGGTATAATCCCTCCCGTCGGGGTTCTGCAACCTCCATGTGTCTACTAACTGGAATCGGGTACACAGGGTAGTGAAGGCCTTATGAGATCTATTGCTCCGGAAGGAACATCTGGAGTCTCTATCCAATATGGGATCAAATGGTAAATTGAAGTCCCCTGCAAGAATGTGTATGGCTGAATCGGGGATAGTCTCTAATTGCTTGGCCAGATCGGACCAAAAAGTCAGATCGCATGTATTAGGAGCATATACATTCGTGACATAGAATTCAGTATCGTCTTTAAACAACTTAGTCGTCACCCACCGCCCTTTGGTGTCAGTAGTAGAGGAAAGCAAATCTACATTAGATTTTTTTGCAATCAATGTTAGGACCCCATTTTTCTTCCCTATCGCCCCTGACCCTGCAACCTCAACAAAAAATGTATTCCTAAGATTATGAAACTGCTTAGCATCAAGTTTAGATTCCTGTAACAGGACGATATCACCTTTTTGCCTACGCAAATAATCCAGGATTTTCTGGCGTTTAACGGGCTGATTAAGACCTTTGACGTTGAGAGATATTATTTTCAGGTTATTCAAACCTGTTACGCCTATCGGAGTATTAATTGTGGATAATACCATAATCCATCAGTAGCTAACATAATGAGGTGTTAATAGACTACCCTTAAATGTACGGAAGTAGACCCCCTTCATACACTCCAAAAATCCCCCCACTATCACAGCATTGGCATGAGGGCAAAAGCGGTATCTAACCTGAACCCGGCCAAATGAGACTGTCAAAGGTCGAAAGGTGTCAGCTGAGGCAATGCAACGGAGCATTCTTTTGGGGCCATGTCGGAACAATCGGCATAGGCACTGGCAGATAAATGATGTGGGACCAGGTGTGCATTGGAACATGACATAAACAATAACCACGCAAAAGAAAATAAGCACAGAAAACAGACATTTAACCCCCCCTACCCCCCCTACTCCATCCTCCCTTCTCCCCTCCTCCCACCAAACCACCCTCCTCCTTCTCCCCACCCCGAGATAAGCTAGTAGACATGGTGACACGGAAAAAATAGTGTCCCTCCCATGGTCTTAATTCGTATCCATGTTAACAATTTAGGAGCTAACGGAACATATACAACAGCGCACAACTTATGCATCCGTTAAGCAATAGCCTTTGTTTAAGTAACAACCGACAACTATAAACATAGCTGCAAATGGACCATCCCCCAGTGAAGCTTCCTACTGTCCCCTTCCTGCAGATCCTCTTTTGAGGATGCATTAGGCTCACCTCCATAGCTCACAATTGGTTGGGGACTCCTAGTGTATACCAATTAATGACTAGTGATTAGCACTCAAACTGTGCACCAACTGTGCACCAACTACCCTAGAGCACATAAGATAGAGCTAGCGAGTCTTCCTTCTACATGAAAATAACCCAACAATGCAACAGTCCAATAACGGTACAGCATTATAGCAATACATCAGGACCCATCATTGTAGGACCACCAACATAACAATGACACAATAGTCTGCTACATAAACGAGGGATCCTATTTAGAGGAGGAAGCAGAGGCCATCGACGAGGTTTCCATATGTAGCTCTTCATCTCCCTCTAGAATGCGCCCAAGCTTTACTGGGTCTGTGAAGACCTGCGGATAACCCTTGATGAATACACGGAACTTTGCAGGACCCACAAAACCAAATTGGTGGCCCAGTGATTTCAACTTTGGACGTAAGGCAAAAAAGGCTTTCCTCGTATCAACAGTTTACTTACTATAGTCCTGTGATATGTATACCTTATTAGATTTCCATAGTACATGGTTATTTTTGCGCACAAATGACAGTATTTGATCCACGTGTTGGTAACGTAAGGGCTTACAAACAATAGGCCGTGGGCCTTTTTGACCTGGCGTGATCCTGCCTGGGACTCTGAGCTCTATCAAATTCCAGTGGATGACGAAAGCTAAGATTGGTTGCCTGCGAGAACCATGCCTCCAGGAATGGGACACAGGACTCGTATGCCTCTTCGGAACCCTCCGGTATTCCAAAGATCCGTAGGTTCCCTCTCCGATTTCTGTCCTCCAATTCCGACAGCTTCCTTGACATCTGTTCTGTGGAGATATGCAGGTGTTTAAGAGAACTGCAGGTTGTGGTCTCCGAATCCTCTAACCGACTGATTCTTGACTCTGACTCTGTAAGTCTGGCATTAGTGTCTCTGATGTCCTTACGGATAGCTACAATTTCTTCTTTTGTGGATTTCGCAATCTCCCTTACCTCTTCCAATTTATTCAGTATTATGTCCATTGTATCGTTCAGATCCTTCTTACCTTTGATAGGTGAGATTGGATTAGGGGGTTCAGCCTTAAGTCTTTTTAGGTTCTTTGTGTCTTTGTCCCCCATCTCGTGAACCTTCGTAGAGATTGCTTGACCTGAATACCGAGCTCGATAACTCTAAGAGGGCCCAGTCAGATCGTGGCCCAGTCAGCTCGTGGTTAGAAGCTTCCTGCCAGGTCCATCAGCCGTACACCGGCAAGATATTCACCTCTGTAATGATATTTCTACCGGGTCCCCTCCTGCCACTGATAGCGGCGTGATTAGGAAATTAAGAGCGTGAGTGCCCTACTTGTGGCTAGCGTGTTATGCAGGAGGAGCGGTGTCGTCGAGCTCCTATCACACCACGGTCACCAAACGGTCGCCAAACATCAGCTTTTCAGCTCCACCATGGTGCATCCAAACCTCATCGCATCGCATCTCATTGCATCGCCGAGTAGTTCATATTACGTTATGTTGTTGTGTTGGATAATCCTGCACAGTGTCACCCCTCCTTATCATCCGTTCTCCGATCCACATTAGCTGCACACTCCGCACAATCAGCTCAAATGCGCATCGTGTCACCTGCTTCACCAGCACTCCGTTATGTAACACAGCTTGCTTCCAGTAATACTCATTTTGTGCTCCAATCTCCCTCATGCGCTGCATAAATGAATATCAAAAGATCAATTGCTGATTACAGTGACACTAGAGGAGCCCGTTATCCACCGCCGATGCTGCTGCCATTTTATGAACAATCTACCGCATGCATCATTCCAGCTCCTTACATGTAATACTATGCACCCATTTGTAGCATTTTGATCCCAAAGTCTTTCGCCTTTCATGCGCTCTATTGGCAATCCTGTGCTGGTCTCCCACCTCATAACGGCCGTCCTCGGACACCGCTGAGCACACAGGGGCCTCAGAAACCCTCGGAAGCCCCTACAGCCGCCATTTTGTTGCATCCATGTACCGGCGATTGCCAGCAGTACTTCGTACGATGGGGGTGTTGGGGGTGATATGTAAGCTTGCCATAAATCATTCTACCCCTCCCGTGCTGCAATGGTGCTCCCCGTCAACCTCCCTTCACAGTCACGTCCGTCTTGCGCTCCGGTAATCATTCAAGGACCGCCGCCATTTTACATCTCTGCGTGCTCAGCATGACGGGGTGATATCTTTATTCAGCCCCATATTCAATCCACTCACTCTTGGTGTGTGACGGCGTGGTCCTTTCTGATCCCCCAGGAGGTCGCAGTAGCAACAGCGCCAGCCGCCGGGGCCAGCAGGATCCTACGGCTGCAGTCACCGCTCGTGATCACCGCTTGTGATCGGTCTCAAGGGCTCCTGTCCAGAACTCGCCTTCAGGGTCGCCTAGACGTCCCAGAGTCAGCCCAGAGGTAGGCATTATCCTCCGATCCCCATATTCATTCTTTTCATTAGGCACAGCGATGATAGTGACTCCCAAATTGTTCCGTGTTTCACTTCCACGGGAGGAGCGCCGCGCTAAGCCGCCATCTTCTCCGGCGTCCAAACCACGCCCCCTCTCTATGATAAATATTGATACCAAAATATTTGTTAAAATAATTGCTAATAGACTGCAACACTTTGTCCCAGATCTGGTTTTGCCGAATCAGTCAGGGTTCTTACTCAAGAGATCCACCCCACATACTTTATTCGCTATGTTGCATAGGTTGGACCCCAAGCTTTCCGCTGCAGTGGTCCTTTTGGATGCATCCAAAGCTTTTGATTCGCTACACTGGGATTTTATGTTTGTAGTTCTGCAACGCATGGGATCCCACCCTTTTTTCTGAAGTGGGTGCACCTCCTTTATTTGGGCCTGGCGGTCAGGGTGCGCGGGGATGGACTGGTCACTGATCCCATGAATATCTGTAGGGGAACTAGGCAGGGCAGCCTCTTATTCCTGATGCTGTTCTCTCTGGCACTTGAGCCTCTGGCTTGTAAGATATGGCAGGGTCATGCCAATGCGGCACAGGGCTTCAGACAGCCACCGCGTGCCATCTCCCTGTAGTCAGATGATATGCTTTTGTATGTTAGAGAACCTGCGATACACTTGGAACCCCTGCTGTGGGAGTATGTCCGGTTTGAACAATATTCTGTGCTGGGCATTAATAGGAGTCCATGGTGTATCCCCTTACTAAGTGTACAAAGGTGCAGGAGCTGGAGTTCCTACTTGCCTGGTTGATTGAACCTGTGAGATACTTGGGAGTCTGAGGTGCGCAGAGACTCTGAAACAATATTGCGTATGAACTATGGGCGAGTACTGGCGAAATTAAGTGATCAAGTTGCCAGATGGACCCCCCCTCCCTCTGTCTCTAGCGGATAGGAAAGCTGTTGTCAAGATGGCGATCCTCACTAAACTGTTATATCTGTTTGTGAATATCCCAATAGCACTAAACAAATTCCTGTTTCAGGCTGTGCAGTCATGTCTACTGGGATTGGTCTGGAAGGGCAAAAAGCTGAGATGTAGCTGGACACACTGGTGCAACCATTCGAAAGGAGTGGGTTTGAGGCTCCAGATCTCCGATTATATTTCAGTGCGTAAACCCAATTTGCACACTACTGGTACTTCCCACAGCGCTTCCTGCCATACCTGGCAGTGGAGGCAGATTGTGCACATCCTGTCCCGCTAACTGCTATGGTATTGCACAACAGAACACTGGGGAATAGGATGGAGTTAAACACAGTTACATGCACCATCAGGGTGTGGAAGGCCCTGGCAGTCTGTGCAGGGAGTAAATGTATGCACCGGAAATGCCAATTGCTGCACACCCGAATATCTCATTGGCACAGGAGGCTGGGACATTGCGTACTATGTCTACCGCAGGGATCACTAAAATGGGGGATATGTATTTAAATGGAAAGTTTCTATCCTTGGGCGACTTCACAGCAGGGCATCAATATAATGAATGCAAGGGTTTGTCTACACCAGGCTGTGCATAGCTGTTAGGGCAATGGACCCGGGGTTCCGAAACGAACCGAAGATGCTGAAAGCACTGCAAATTATGTTGACAGAGGTAGAGCCCAGAAGGCTTATCTCTAGAATGTATAATGCATCCCAAAGAGAAACTGATGTAAAATGCTCCCCTCCTTTGCAAATTGGAATAGACATAGGCGCCATTGGCCTGGGAAGACTGGGAAGTGTGCTGTGCATTTACTGACCGCCTCACTGCTAACTGTGATTTTAGGATAATGCATTTTAAATTCCGGCATCTAATGTATTATACACCAGTGAGACTGCAGAAATATGGGCTACGTGAGGATGCTATATGTGCGAGATGCGGGGAGGATGGGACAGACTTCGTGCATCTGGCATGGACCTGCAATTCTGTCTTTGATTTCTCGACAAAATGAACTCCAACACTAACATTGATTGTAATGGAAACCGTGTAATGCACACCTGAGAGAAGCTTGCAAGGTCTGGTAAAAAGGCTTAAACCATGCAACATGCAAATAGTAGCAGTCAACGCCCTCCTGGGGCAACGCATGGTTGCAAAGCATTGGGGTGGCAGATCGATTCCCACAGTTGCACAATGGATTAAGTAACTTGTATACTGTAAGGAACAACTGGATACGGATGCAGAGGAACTGCATGAGGCCTCTAGGTCCAAAGAGTTTTGTGCGCCGCTGACTTTGTATCTGCTGGATCTCCCAGACATGGTTTAATCTTGTAAACTCATGTATGGGTGGCGTACGAATAAGCTTGCTGATCAAGTTTTGAGCATGGATATGCGGCGGCTGCGGAGCCAGAATATGCTGTATGGTATTGCACTGCACCGGTTTCTGTTTTATTGTTTGTATTTTGATATCTGTTTGTTTTATGTCGCCCGATGCTTGCTGTTATGTAAAATTACATATCTCACGCACTATTGCACCCATGGTGAGTTGACATGGTTAATGTAACCCTGTATCACTCTTGGTGACAAAGTTAATTAAAAAAAATTATAATACAGAAGAGCACTATACCTTTAAGACTTTTAGGTTTCATGACAACTTATATTTTAACACGTTTTATGAACCTTTTAGTTGCCTTGCAAACAAGGAGTGGGTTACAGGTTACATAGGGCCCTGTAAAAAATGCCTCAATTTTCCATGTTTACTTTTAAAGTTTGTGAGAAGTTGGCCTGATGTATGATGTCACTAGTTATAGTGTACACCTTATATCAGTCCAAATACCCTTATGGTGATTGGTTGTAAAGTCAACCTTATAGACCAGCTATCCTAGTGGTAGCAGGGACAAGAGCAGTCTTAGGCTAAACTCTGAATGGCATGTGAAGTCAGCTGTGATACCATATATAATCCCTTGAATACCAAATGAAAGGACACCACAACAGATATATATATAAAATAAAGTGTATTTATTCTAAGCAAACCCTCAGCACTCTTTATGAGTTTAGAGGTAAGTACAACACAGTCTTATTAATGCATACAGTAAGTCACACAGGTAAGTAATACAGTTAGGCCCTAGGGGCCACGCAAACCATATACTAAATAAGTGGTATAAGAACCACTGTCACGGAAATAGAATAGGCCTAGGGAATCGCTGGGGCTACACTACACTAGCGTTAGTTAGGAAGTGGGAGGCCCACGGGATTCGTGTGCAGAGTGGAAACACTCACGCGCAATGCGTAAAAGTCAATAGCAATGTTACAGTTTAGAAATAGATAGATTTAGGACACTTCCGGAGTAGCTAGGAAGTTGAGACTTGAAAACTAGACACTAGGATAGTCACTATCCTGATGAGCACCGGAGTACCCAAGTTACCTAGCCCACAGGCTGCGGGTGCATAGGGGTGAAGATGCGTCGTTTTCGTCGTCGACTCCTATGGATGCCTGAAGAAAGATGCTGACAGGCAGTCAGGGGAGAGTGTCCGGTGGATCCCAAGGCTGGGATCAAGAAGAGAAGAAACCTGCAAGCAGAGGGGACAGAGTCAAGGTCACTAGCCAGTGACCACGTGGAACCAGGAAGGAACCAGGCGATGTCGTGAAGAGTTGCAGGTGAAGGTGAAGCTTGTCGCTGCAGCCAGGAGGACCAGGAAGCGTCGAGGACGACCAGGACCAGGAGGCGAGCTGTCCCACGAAGGCTCTTGCTGTCGGCGGCGTCGAAGTTGGACTAGGACTCACCAAGCCTTGGCAAGCGGAACCCACGAAGAACAAGGGACTTGCTTCTGGTGCAGACCAGGAAGGTCTGGGGTGCTTCTTCTTTGCAGAGAAGCGGGAGCCAGTCTGGAGGAGCCAAACCAGCGCAGAAGATTTCAGGGAGCGTCGTCACAAAGGCCACTAGCCAGCGGGCAAGCAACCGGACAGACGCGGCAAGCAGGAAAATGCTGAAGGGCCCCACGCAGGACTCGTGGAGTGTGGGGGGCTGGTCTTCGGTGCAGATGGTGCTTGGGGTTGGGGCTTCTCAATCCCCGGTGCACAACTTCGAGGGTACCTCAGAAGCTGCGCTGTAAGTTACTAGCCACTTTTCCCAGGTAGCCGGTCCCACGTCGCTCGTCGCCTCCACGGATCTCAGCTCTGCTGCAGATGTGGATGAGGGTCGGAGAAGTCTGGAAATCAAGGCTCTGGTCGGGCTCTGCAGTCGGTTCCTCGTCGAACGTTTCACAAAGCAAAGGGTAGTCTCTTGATGGTGCCTGTTTGCACAGGGTAGCCACTCCTTGGCTACAAGGGAGATTCTTCAGTCTTCTTCTTTCGTCGAATGTCGAAGGTCCAGAGTTTCTGTTCAGTTTTGCAGGTTCAGGATAATCTAAAGTCTTGAGGCCCAACTCCCACTCTTATACTAATCTGGGGGGCTGGGATACCTGCTAGGTCACGCCTTATGGGTGGGACCTGGGAGGGGGGTGGTTACACCCACTTCCCTTTGTCCAGTTTCGTGCCAGAGCTGGGGCTGGAGTGCCCCAGCGCCGGTTTGAACTGGACTATGCAAGGAACACCTTGTGTGCCCCAGGCATGTCTCATTCCTTTCAGCCCACCCTGCCCCAATACACTAAAGGCTGTCTGGGGAGGTGCTAGCACCTCCCCAAGCAGGAAACCTATTGTCCAGGCCTCCCTGGCTGGGATCACTCCCAGCTGCAGGAGGTCAGACTTGTGTCGTGGCAGCAGCATCCATTTTGTGATGCTGAGGCTTTGGTCAGAGGCTAACAGTTGAAGTATGATTTTAACATGTCTTTCCCTCTAGAAGGGGGGAATAATATTCTCATCACCAGAAATGGTATGGGGGTATTATTCCAAAGTGTTAGACACCTTACACGACATGTTTTGATAAAGCCAGACCATAGTTACCATAACCGTCTAAGATTATAAGGCACTTTAAGAGTATATGGTAGGCTATATCATAGAACAGCTATAAGGACAAGGTTCCGAAAGCTGCAGACAGGCTCAGCTCATGCTAGAGCACCATCTCACATGTTACCAAGCACTCTGCCTCCAGGATTGTCAAGGCCTGCCATAGGAGTGACTGATAGGTACACATGTGTCTATATGTAAGTTAGGTATAGGAATACTACACCTTAGCAAGGGGTGATTACACGACCTTGCCCCAGCTGAGTGATCAGCCAGTTGTGTCAAAAATGGAAGGCCAGGCCAGGGGTGGCATAATACATGCTGCAGCCCCTGGTAGGCCTAGGGTACACCTATGCCCTGGGTACCTAGGGTACACTGTACAGGGGCCAATAAGGTGATCCTATCCAAATGGGTTATGCACCTAAAGTACATAGTATTAATTTAGAGAGAGAACAGCAGGGCTGTGGGTCTGGTTAGCAGGCCCACAGCCACATCTAAGTCGAAAACCAGTAAAGCAAAAGCAAAAAGTGGGGGTGAACATAGAAAGCAGACCCTACTCTCCTACAAAGTTGACATCCTTTTAAATCAATTTTCTTTTGACAAACATTGGCTTGCGCAGCCGTATGAGATAATGTTCTCAGAAGTGCATTTGCTTACACTCCCACTTTGTAGGCATATTGTCAGGCCCTTGAACATTATGTACAAGGGCTAAGTTCACTGCGCCAAATGTCATTATTTATTGTCCGTTTGGCGACAGCTCTGCGTGGCTAGAATAAACAATAACAACCAGACTAGAACTCCAGCATAGAGAGAATGGATGAAGGTTATTATACAAACTCATTCCAGCCTTTGTTTAGGCAGAGGAGCATTTTGACGAGACTGCGGAGGTCGGCCCCATTCCAGAATTCTAGCCCAGCTGAATCATGTTACTACCCTGAGAAGGACAGCGGTTTTCTTTACACCAAGATCCATCTTCATAGACCATCCAGAGGAAGAGCCTGCAATCGCAGGAAAGCCTCATGCAAAATTCTCTTCTCCTCCTACTGTTCCTCCGGCAAAAACATCATGGTACAAGCCAGACCACCCGCAGTCAGAAGTCGACACACTTATGTAGAAGATGCCTTAGAGGAGGCTCAATGTCCTCAAATGGATTCTGAAATGTATTCCTGTTATTTTCTAGTAATGACAGGACCAAAATAAGAGTTCAAATCCATCTGAGACCTGAGAGTGCTCAACAATACATATGAAAGGTTCCGAGTGCTGGACCTTCTTCAAATCTATCCACAGCGGCATCATGGAGATTGGAAGTGTGTGATAGCCCTTCAAAATGCACATTTCCACAGTTCGATTTCCAGAATTCTTCAGAAATTTCTCTGTTTCAAAGTGGAATCTCGGTCACTATCAGTGCAGAGGACTACCCTTCGGCCTCAAATAACCCCCAAAACCTTTTTTTTAAATGTATGGGTGTGGTTGCAGCAATCTTAAGGAAACAGAAAATCTTAATGTATCCTTATCTAAACGACTGGCTGATTGTAACGTTCCTCACCATCGCAAACAAAGGAACATTTTCACATCTGTGGCAAGACACTTTTTAAACGGGAACTTCGTATCAACTTCCAAAGTCTCCAGCATGAATACTCGCAATATTTTTTTCAAGGGCCACAAAGTTTGGTCTGTGATTTGACGAGGGCTGCATTGATGCCAGCAGGGTGGCGATTTCGGGTGGGGGAATGCAGTAAGGTGGGTATAGGGGTAGTAAAGTAAATAGACCTAATGGTTGAATTGCGCAATGTGGAACCAGAAAGCCTGAGATTAATCCTAGCTTCCTCACTTAACTAAATTGTGTGGAATGAAATGCACTTTTTGAAGAGACGTCATCATATTGTTACACTTTTGCTTAAGTGGTGCTGGACAGCATAGTTACTTTTTTTTTCACTTCAATTGACGTTGAGTAAAGGCTTGCCTGTACATGTCACAGCTTTTTAATGTTGGTGCTGAGTTCAGTAAACAGCAGCCCAGTGCTGCTGTTGATCAAGGAGGCTGCATGTGCCCCCTGGGCTGTACTTTGAGTATCGCTGGTCTACAGCATGCCTAGTACAAACATTGCACTACCCTTTGGCAGTGGGGAGGCACACTTTACACATTGTCTGCAAGAGTGTGACCTTCGGAGCTGGAAAGACCAGCTGACCCTAGCGCAGGTTGCACACCAGTCTCTCCCATGGTGGTCTCAGTGGAAGATTCTGATGTTTGGGATACCATTCCATCAGGCCCCACCAAGGTAGACACTACTCAAAGATACATACCTCCCTTCAGAGATGGGGAGCTCACACGTGTTCCCTTCAAACTCTGGGTGTTTGGTCAGACAAGGAAAGGGCTTACTACATCAAATGATGGAATTGAGCGTAGTCCTCCTTACTCTAAAATCTTTTTTCGCAGTGATCTCAACCAGTGTCATCCTTGTTCAGACGAAAGCACAACATCTATGCACACTACCTGAACAGACCAGGAGGAGCTTGCTCGCTTCCTCAGTCTCTCGATGCTCAGACCAATCGAAAATGGTTACTAGCCAAAAATGTGATGATAATAGCCATTCATCTGCCAGGTGGGTGTTCATGGATGCAGATTCTCTGAGTCGACACTTCGAAGAAAATCACAACTGGATTTTCAACGACAAGCTGTTACAAGACATCTTTCACTAATAGGTATATCCTCAAATATATCTGTTCGCAGACATAAACCGAAAATGCCAAGACTGTGCTTCCAGATTTGCCCAACAACGAATGAAGCAAAAGCAACAGTTGATGGACAGAATGCAGAACAATGTCATACATTCACCCCAGTACAGAGATCTGGGCCTAAATCCATCGTTTTTTTTGCTCACCGTGCCATTCCAGTTTGAACCCTGCCATATGCAAATCAGTCTTGACCGTGTGCCTCATGGGAACAGTCCAGCCCGAACTGCCAAGCCAGGTCCTCCCTGGACTGAAAACAAGCAACCTAGGACCGGTTTCGGGGTTACACACCTCTTCAGCCAGGATAGCTTGATTCCAGTGGCATGGAGTGCACGGGTCCTGGGCTCACTGTGCCACTGGAATGAAGCAATCCTGGCTGAAGAGGGCTGAAACCCCGAACCCGGTCCTAGGATGCTTGTTTCGGGTCCAGGGAGGACCTGGCTTGGCAGTTCAGGCTGGACTGTTCCCATAAGGCACAGGGTCAAGACTGATTTGCATACGGCCAGGTCTAAACTGGCGTGGCATGGTGAGCAAAAGAATGGATTTAACCCAGATCTTTTGACTGGGGGTGAATATTTTGATTTGTTCTGCATTCTGTCCATCAATTGTATGTCTTTTGCAACCACGATTGAAGGCGAATATCCTTTTGATAAGTTGGTCAGGAAATTTCTCTATATCTTCCCATTCCAACAGCGAGTCTCATTCTGTATCAATTAAAGACCAGACAGATAGTAATAGAACCAGTATGGTTTTGCCAATGGTTGTTCACGGACCACCTACGTCTGTCAGAGAGGCCTCACAAGAGGTTGCTGTGCTACAAGATCTGCTGTTCAAGTTCAGAGGACAGATCCTACATCCTAACCTCCCATCCTTGAACTTGAAATCATGGCTCTTGAATTCCTCCAATATGGACATTTTGGCCTTTCTAAATAACATATGGACATTCTCATAGAGACTAAGAGGTCTTCCATCAGAAGATCATTGCTTTCCAATGCAAAATATTTTATATATGGTGTACACAAAATAATCGAAATCCAGTTTTATTACAGAAGATGTTGAAGATCCCATGTCTTCTACATTTGGCTAAATAAGGACTGCAGTTTTCCTCAATTAAGGTACCCTTGCAGCCCTTACGGCCTTTAGGGAAATCTCGTTCAGAAACCTCTTTCTCAGAGTTCCAGTAGTGAAATCTTTTTTTGAAGGACTCTAAAAGGTGTTCTCTCCATTTAGGACACCCTCCCCTCCATCGAAACTTAATATTGTCCTTTCCAAATTGATAGGACCTCCATTTGAACTGATAAAGCCTTTTTTGCAGCATCTCACATGGAATGGGTTTTTTCTTGTGCCCATCACTTCAGCCCGTAGGCTAATTGAAATGCAAGCCCTATGTTCTCAGGTACCATACAGTGTTTCACTCCATTAGAGTGGTGATGAGAACTCTTCCCATTTTTCTCCCTAAGGAAGTCGCAGATTTTAAAATTAACCAGAATATCTACCTACTTTGTTTTCTAATCCCTCCAATCCAGCTGAAAGGTTGTTACACTCTCTGGATATTAAGAGGGCTTAAATTCTTCGTTAAACTAAAAATATCAGGAATCTGATCACCTTTTTGTTAACTATGGTCTGGTGATAACAGTTTTGGCATCCTCTAGACCAACTATTTCTTGGTGGATAGTTTCTTGCATTCTCCTTTCCTATTTGTGTGTGTGTTTGTGTGTATATATATTTGTGTGTGTGTATAGATGGATGTGTGTGTGTGTGTGTGTATATAGCTATATCTATGTGTACATAGCTATATCGATGTGTATAGAGATATATCTATATATATATATATATATATATGTGTGTGTATAAAGTACTACGCACAGGGTTGCTACACACACATTTTCATTGTAGGGTAACAGTCTCATCCGCTTGCTTCCACACCCTAAGCTCCTGTGGCGCTCAGTCAACTCCAAAAGGACCGTCATGCAGGCTCTCATCACCAGCAGGCTGGACTGCTGGAATGCACTTTACGTAGGAATCGCCCCATGCCTCCTAAAGAGATTACAGACAATAACAATACAAAACTTGGCGACCAGACTTGACCTCCCCAGACGAACCCACACCACAACCCACCTACAATGACTTCGGAACTAGAAGAGATGCCTGTTTAAGATGTTGACCCACCCATACTAAAGTCTACACTATGAAGGACCAGCTTACATTGCCAACCAACCTACCAGACCTCTTCCTCGTAGACACCCCGACTGAACCGTTGAATCAACAAAGCAGGGTACTCCTCCTCACACCTGGCGGTCAAAGGAACCACCCTATCGATCCAGCAATTCAAGAATGGACTTGATTGGATTGCCACAAAGTTAGCAGCACCACTCATGGTGATTTGCTGCCCTTTACAAATCACACACACGGGCACGCACACACACACTCCCACACATGCTCCTACACACAGACACACATTCCCAAACACACACCCTCCCTCCCACTCACACACCCTCCCTCCCACTCACACACCCTCCCACCCACTCACACACCCTCCCACCCACACACGCTCCCACCCACACAAACTCCCCTCCCACACACACAAACTCTCCCTCCCACACACGCTCCCTCCCTCCCACACACGCTCCCTCCCTCCCACACACGCTCCCTCCCTCCCACACACGCTCCCTCCCTCCCACGCATGCTCCCACGCATGCTCCCTCCCACGCATGCTCCCTCCCACGCATGCTCCCTCCCACGCTCCCTCCCTCCCACACACACTCCCTCCCACACACACGCTCCCTCCCACACACACGCTCCCTCCCACACACACGCTCCCTCCCACACACACGCTCCCTCCCACACACACGCTCCCTCCCACACACGCACTCCCTCCCACACATGCACTCCCTCCCTCCCACAAACGCTCCCACCCCCCACACGCTCCCACCCCCCCACACGCTCCCACCCCCCCCACACGCTCCCACCCCCACACGCTCCCACCCCCACACGCTCCCACCCCCCACACGCTCCCACCCCCACACACGCTCCCACCCCCCGCCCACACGCTCCCATCCACCCACACGCTCCCACCCACCCACACGCTCCCACACACACTCACGCTCCCTCCCACACACGCTCCCTTCCACACACATGCTCCCTCCCACACATGCTCCCTTCCACACACATGCTCCCACCCTCCTGCACACATTCCCTCCCACACGTGCACTCCCTCCTGCGCGCACTCCTCCCGCGCGCTCTCCCTCCCGCTCTCCCTCCCCCTCTCCCTCCCCTGCTCACTCCCGCCCTCACTCCCTCCCTCATGCCTGCACTAACACGCTCTTCCACACAAACACGCTCTTCCACACAAACACGCTCTTCCACACAAACACGCTCTCCCACACAAACACGCTCTCCCACACAAACACGCTCTCCCACACAAACACGCTCTCCCACACAAACACGCTCTCCCACACAAACACGCTCTCCCACGCACAATCACGCTCTCCCGCACAATCACGCTCTCCCACGCACAAACACGCTCTCCCGCACAAACACGCTCTCCCGCACAAACACGCTCTCCCGCACAAACATGCTCTCCCGCACAAACACGCTCTCCCGCACAAACACGCTCTCCCGCACAAACACGCTCTCCCGCACAAACACGCTCTCCCGCACAAACACGCTCTCCCGCACAAACACGCTCTCCCGCACAAACACGCTCTCCCGCACAAACACGCTCTCCCGCACAAACACGCTCTCCCGCACAAACACGCTCTCCCGCACAAACACGCTCTCCCGCACAAACACGCTCTCCCGCACAAACACGCTCTCCCGCACAAACACGCTCTCCCGCACAAACACGCTCTCCCGCACAAACACGCTCTCCCGCACAAACACGCTCTCCCGCACAAACACGCTCTCCCGCACAAACACGCTCTCCCGCACAAACACGCTCTCCCGCACAAACACGCTCTCCCGCACAAACACGCTCTCCCGCACAAACACGCTCTCCCGCACAAACACGCTCTCCCGCACAAACACGCTCTCCCGCACAAACACGCTCTCCCGCACAAACACGCTCTCCCCATCACTCACTCACTCTCCCCATCACTCACTCACTCTCCCCATCACTCACTCACTCTCCCCATCACTCACTCACTCTCCCCATCACTCACTCACTCTCCCCATCACTCACTCACTCTCCCCATCACTCACTCACTCTCCCCATCACTCACTCACTCTCCCCATCACTCACTCACTCTCCCCATCACTCACTCACTCTCCCCATCACTCACTCACTCTCCCGCAGACACTCACTCTCCCGCAGACACTCACTCTCCCGCAGACACTCACTCTCCCGCAGACACTCACTCTCCCGCAGACACTCACTCTCCATCACTCACTCACTCTCCATCACTCACTCACTCTCCATCACTCACTCACTCTCCATCACTCACTCACTCTCCATCACTCACTCACTCTCCATCACTCACTCACTCTCCCGCAGACACTCACTCTCCCGCAGACACTCACTCTCCCGCAGACACTCACTCTCCCGCAGACACTCACTCTCCCGCAGACACTCACTCTCCCGCAGACACTCACTCTCCCGCAGACACTCACTCTCCCGCAGACACTCACTCTCCCGCCACACACTCACTCTCCCGCCACACACTCACTCTCCCGCCACACACTCACTCTCCCGCCACACACTCACTCTCCCGCCACACACTCACTCTCCCGCCACACACTCACTCTCCCGCCACACACTCACTCTCCCGCCACACACTCACTCTCCCGCCACACACTCACTCTCCCGCCACACACTCACTCTCCCGCCACACACTCACTCTCCCGCCACACACTCACTCTCCCGCCACACACTCACTCTCCCGCCACACACTCACTCTCCCGCCACACACTCACTCTCCCGCCACACACTCACTCTCCCGCCACACACTCACTCTCCCGCCACACACTCACTCTCCCGCCACACACTCACTCTCCCGCCACACACTCACTCTCCCGCCACACACTCACTCTCCCGCCACACACTCACTCTCCCGCCACACACTCACTCTCCCGCCACACACTCACTCTCCCGCCACACACTCACTCTCCCGCCACACACTCACTCTCCCGCCACACACTCACTCTCCCGCCACACACTCACTCTCCCGCCACACACTCACTCTCCCGCCACACACTCACTCTCCCGCCACACACACACTCTCCCGCCACACACTCACTCTCCCGCCACACACTCACTCTCCCGCCACACACTCACTCTCCCGCCACACACTCACTCTCCCGCCACACACTCACTCTCCCGCCACACACTCACTCTCCCGCCACACACTCACTCTCCCGCCACACACTCACTCTCCCGCCACACACTCACTCTCCCGCCACACACTCACTCTCCCGCCACACACTCACTCTCCCGCCACACACTCACTCTCCCGCCACACACTCACTCTCCCGCCACACACTCACTCTCCCGCCACACACTCACTCTCCCGCCACACACTCACTCTCCCGCCACACACTCACTCTCCCGCCACACACTCACTCTCCCGCCACACACTCACTCTCCCGCCACACACTCACTCTCCCGCCACACACTCACTCTCCCGCCACACACTCACTCTCCCGCCACACACTCACTCTCCCGCCACACACTCACTCTCCCGCCACACACTCACTCTCCCGCCACACACTCACTCTCCCGCCACACACTCACTCTCCCGCCACACACTCACTCTCCCGCCACACACTCACTCTCCCGCCACACACTCACTCTCCCGCCACACACTCACTCTCCCGCCACACACTCACTCTCCCGCCACACACTCACTCTCCCGCCACACACTCACTCTCCCGCCACACACTCACTCTCCCGCCACACACTCACTCTCCCGCCACACACTCACTCTCCCGCCACACACTCACTCTCCCGCCACACACTCACTCTCCCGCCACACACTCACTCTCCCGCCACACACTCACTCTCCCGCCACACACTCACTCTCCCGCCACACACTCACTCTCCCGCCACACACTCACTCTCCCGCCACACACTCACTCTCCCGCCACACACTCACTCTCCCGCCACACACTCACTCTCCCCCCACACACTCACTCTCCCCCCACACACTCACTCTCCCCCCACACACTCACTCTCCCCCCACACACTCACTCTCCCCCCACACACTCACTCTCCCCCCACACACTCACTCTCCCGCCACACACTCACTCTCCCGCCACACACTCACTCTCCCGCCACACACTCACTCTCCCGCCACACACTCACTCTCCCGCCACACACTCACTCTCCCGCCACACACTCACTCTCCCGCCACACACTCACTCTCCCGCCACACACTCACTCTCCCGCCACACACTCACTCTCCCGCCACACACTCACTCTCCCCCCACACACTCACTCTCCCCCCACACACTCACTCTCCCCCCACACACTCACTCTCCCCCCACACACTCACTCTCCCCCCACACACTCACTCTCCCCCCACACACTCACTCTCCCCCCACACACTCACTCTCCCCCCACACACTCACTCTCCCCCCACACACTCACTCTCCCCCCACACACTCACTCTCCCCCCACACACTCACTCTCCCCCCACACACTCACTCTCCCCCCACACACTCACTCTCCCCCCACACACTCACTCTCCCCCCACACACTCTCACTCTCCCCCCACACACACTCACTCTCCCCCCACACACACTCACTCTCCCCCCACACACACTCACTCTCCCCCCACACACACTCACTCTCCCCCCACACACACTCACTCTCCCCCCACACACACTCACTCTCCCCCCACACACACTCACTCTCCCCCCACACACACTCACTCTCCCCCCACACACACTCACTCTCCCCCCACACACACTCACTCTCCCCCCACACACACTCACTCTCCCCCCACACACACTCACTCTCCCCCCACACACACTCACTCTCCCCCCACACACACTCACTCCCCCCCACACACTCACTCCCCCCCACACACTCTCTCCCCCCCACACACTCTCTCCCCCCCACACACTCTCCCCCCCCACACACTCTCCCCCCCCCACACACTCTCTCCCCCCCCACACACTCTCTCCCCCCACACACTCTCTCCCCCCCCACACACTCTCTCCCCCCCCACACACTCTCTCCCCCCCCACACACAGCTCCCCCCACACACAGCTCCCCCCACACACACTCACCCAAGCACTCCCCCCACACTCACTCACCCATACACATCCTCTCTCAAAGTAATTGAATTTCTGGATAGTTGGTCTTATCTACCAGACAAGAACCTGCAGATTGCTTTGACTCTGCCTCATTGATATTCACAAACCGCCGAAGTCCATTGCTGAATTATAGAGCCAGGCTCCGCTCCTTTAACCATGTTTGTGCAAAGAATGAGGCATGGAGCGATACCAACCTGGTAATTGGTGGACAAATTGATACTCTCAAACTAGCTCTAGACAAAAATAGATCTTTTTATTAATCATAACAAAAACTTATCTGTAGTACTACTTTTCTGTCATGGACATTATTTTTTTTATTCCATAATCCTTCACCACGTTCCTCTATGGAGCAAAAGCATGGTGCCATGTACTTTAACTTCTTTACCTTAAAGACGCATGGGCAAAGCCAATAGATCTTCCCTCAACAAGAGCTGTTGGCTTTACCAATGTGTTTTTAAGCCACGTTGTACACCAGCGTGGCTGCTGTTCAACATGGCTAAATGTTTGTGGTGTAGAGTAGTGTGGCGTTGAGTGTAGTAGGGTTGCATTTAGTGTCTTAGAGTGCTTAAGAATGTTGTGGATTCGAGTGGTATAGAGTGGAGTGATGTAGATTGCAGGAGCGTAGAGTGAAGGGGCATAGAGGGAAGTAGAGGGGTACACAAGGTCATAGCATAGAGTGAAGTGTCAGAGTGGAGTATAGTGACATGGAGCGGCGTAGAGTATTGTCAAGTGTGGTAAAGTTTGGAGGAGTGGAAGGTCGTAGAGTGTTGCACAGTGAGTAGGCATAGAGTGTTATCTTATGGATTGATGTAGATTAGAGAGGCTTAGAGTGGTATAGCATAGAGTGGAGCAAAGGGTTGCGGAGTGGGGTAGAGTATAGTGTCATAGAGTGTATATTGCCACTTTCCAGGATGTACTGATGAGGGGAGCAACGAAGCAGTCCCGGTTCCCACTACCTCTGTGATCTTTGAGACATTGCACAAGGCTCACCTGTCACGCCCCCTCCTTCCTTTGGTTCCAGGTCTGGAGGAACCAGCCATGGAGGTCTTCTTGACACCTGCCGTGGTGAAGTCTGCTCCCTCACGGTTGCAGAAAAAGTACAGGGCCCCTGATTCGGACCCGGCGTTCCTCAGGGTGGACCCTCCCCCGGACTCTGTCATGGTGGTTGCGGCTCGGAAACAACACTCCACGACGCCCTCTTCCACGGCTCCTCCGGATAAGGAGAGTCGCAAGATGGACTCCTTGGGGAGGAGAATGTGCTCTACGTCGGCCACGACTATGAAGGCTGCTAGTGCCTCCGCTCTGCTGGGTCGCTATGACCGATCGCTTTGGGACTCCCTGCAACAGTTTGCTGCCTCCCTGCCTAGGGATAAACGGGAGGACTTCCAGGAGGTGTTGAACGAGGGCATGATGGTCTCCAACCAGATCATCAGTGCGGCGGGGGATGTATCGTTGCTGGCGGCCCATGGGTACTGTCATGGAGTACACATGAGGAGGCATTCCTGGCTGAGGCTTACCTCTCTAAAACCTGAAGCGCAGCAAAAGATTGCTAACCTGCCTTTCTCTGGCATGACGTTGTTCGGGTCTCATGCGGATGACGAGATGGCCCGCATGAAGGCCGAGGCGGAAACCCTGAAGGCGGTGGAGTTGGAAAAACCCAAGGAACAGAAGAGGTCATTCCGTTCCTATGGCAGGCGTTATTCTAAGCAACGCGGCCAAGGGCGTCAGTCTGGTCAACAGCAACAACACCAGCAACAACAACAGTTCCCGAGGCAGTCCTTTCAAAAGCGCCAGAGGGGCAGAGGCCAGCATCAATCCTCGTCGGGGAACAAAGGCCCGGCCGGGTCGAAGCCCTGAAAGGTCACTTCCCCCTCATCCGTTACCCGCTCCGGTAGGGGGGAAAGATTTAAAACTACCTGGCAGAGTGGAGGACAATAACTCAGGACAAGTGGGTGCTGATTATTGTTTGCAATGGGTACAGTCTTCGTTTCACCAGCCCGCCTCCAGAGATTCCACCAGTGCGCTCTCCCTACATGGTGCGAGAGCTCCAGTGGGAGGCGGACGTTCTGTTAAAGAAGAAGGCGATAGAAACTATTCCTTTGAGGCAAAAAGGAAAAGGTCTTTACTCCAGGTTCTTTCTCGTCAGAAAAAAGGACAAGAACGAGTTCAGGCCTATTCTAGATCTGCGTCAGGCAAACAAGTGGATCCGCAGAGAAAAGTTCCGTATGTTGTCCCTGCATCAGATTTACCCTCAGTTGCATTGAGGAGACTGGCTGTGCGCCATAGATCTGCAGGACGCTTACTTTCATGTGCCGATCGCACAAAAGCATCGCAAGTTCCTGAGGTTTCTGGTAGGCAACAACCATTACCAGTATACAGTACTCCCGTTTGGTCTGAAGTCTGCACCAAGGACGTTCTCCAAGTGCATGGCAGTGGTGGCAGCACACTTGCGGAAGAACAAAGTGTTTGTGTATCCATACCTGGACGATTGGCTGAACAAAGCCTCCACGTACCGGGAAGCCCAGTGTCACTTCAACAGGACAGCTGCCTTGCTTCATCGCCTGGGACTGCACATCAACATGTCGAAGTCAGTGCCGATCCCTGTGCAGTGTCTCCAGTACTTGGGGGCCTCAGTCAATACCTTGAACGCAAGCGTGTGTCCTTCGGAGGAGAGACGCTTATCGATCCGTGGCAAGGCCCTGCACCTCCTCTCAGCCCACTCTCCTACAGTGAGGACGGTGTCCTCTTTACTGGGGTCGATGGCTTCCTGCATCTTTCTCACCCCCAATGCACGTCTGCATATGAGGCCTCTGCAGGAATGTCTGGAGGATCAATGGGACCAGAGGCGGGGGCGTTGGGACGACAAGATTCATCTGTCCCAACACGCTCTACAGTCTCTGAAATGGTGGACTCCTCAGAGAATGTCTGCAAGGGGACTCCCTTTCACAAGGATATTCCGGTCCAGACCATAGTGACCGATGCGTCTCTCCAGGGCTGGGGGGCGCATTCGGGCCCTCTTCAGATTCAGGGGATATGGTCACAGACGGAGATGACTTACCACATAAACGTTTTGGAACTCAGAGCAGTACACTTGGCCCTGAAGGCGTTCCATCCCTCCTTCAAGACGAACTCCCTGTTAGTTCAGACGGACAATACTACTACCATGTATTACCTCAACAAGCAGGAGGGCTCCCGTTCACGCACGCTGTCTCGGGAGGCACAGACGATCCGGAATTGGCTGGTGGCCAGGAACCTAACGATCACGGCAACCCATCTGCCGGGAGTGCAGAATGCCCAAGCCAATGCGTTCAGCAGGCTCGTTCAAGAAAATCACGAGTGGGTGCTAAACGACGACGTGCTAAGAGATTTCTTCGCAGGGTGGGGCACTCCGGATATCGATCTGTTCGCTACGGCAGAAAACAGCAAATGTCGCGACTTCGCGTCCAGGTACTACCAACCAGGGACACTGGGGAATGCCCTATGGATCAGCTGGTCCAACAGCTTTCTCTACGCCTTTCCACCCATTCCCCTGATTCCGGCGGTGCTGATCAAGCTGTCGCAATCCAGAGCCAGGATGATCCTGATTGCTACGGAGTGGCCGAGGCAATGGTGGTTCACCGACCTTCTTCACCGGTCTGTTCTGCCACACCGGCGCCTACCGTGTCGGCCGGACCTTCTCACGAAATTCGGAGGACAGATGGTTCACCCCAATCTCTCGTCCTTGAGTTTGGCAGCATGGCTCCTGAGCTAGTACAGTATGGACACTTGAACCTACCTCAGGACTGTATGGAGATCTTGAAAGAGGTGAAGAGACCGTCTACGAGGACTTCTTACGCCTATAAGTGGAAGAGATTTTGCTTATGGTGCACGGCAAAGGACATTGACCCTACATCCTGTAAAGAAGATGTTATTCTGCCTTATCTGCTGCAGTTAGCTCAATCTAGGCTTAACTTTCAGTCTATTAAAGTTCATCTCGCAGCTTTGACTGCGTATAGAAAGGGCCCTTCCCAAACCTCATTTTTTTAAATCCCTGTGATTAAAGATTTTTTGGAGGGTTTGCGTAAGGTGTTTCCCCCTGTTAGACGACCTTCTCCACCATGGCAATTGAACGTGGTGTTGTCCAGATTAATGAGGGAGCCTTTTGAGCCTATTCATAAGGCTTCTCTGCAGCATTTGTCCTGGAAGGCTGCCTTCCTTGTGGCCATTACATCGGCCAGGAGAGTAAGTGAGATTCAGGCTCTGTGTTGTCAAGAGCCGTATACTGTATTCCATGCTTCTAAGGTGGTAATGCGTACTCATCCGAAGTTTTTGCCTAAAGTGATATCTGATTTCCATGTAAATCAAATGATAACTTTGCCTACATTTTTTCAGCATCCTTCCTCTCCGGCGGAGAGGTCTCTGCATTCGCTAGATGTGCGTAGAGTGTTGAAATTCTATCTAGATAAGACAAAAGACATCCGCAGGTCGGATCAACTGTTTGTAAATTATGGTTCAATAAGAACTGGTCTAGCTACCTCAAAACAGTCCATCTCCAGATGGATTGTCCTGTATTCAGCTCTGTTATCAGAAAGCTAATAAGACATTGGGGGGTAAGCCTACAGCGCATTCGACTAGGGGCAAAGCAGCGACTACAGCTTTGCTTCGGAATGTTCCAATCGCTGACATTTGTAAGGCTGCCACCTGGAAGTCGGTCCATACGTTTACAAAGCATTACTGCCTGGACTCTGATGCTAGGGCAGATGCGCAGGTTGGACAGGCTTCGCTGAGGAATTTGTTTGCACAGTAATTTGTTGGTGTTCGGTTTTTACTCCACCGCTGTTTGTTGGTTGGGATGGGCTTTCCATTCTATTCATAGATTATGACTATACACACAGATCCCCTACTACAGAAGGAGTAGTTTCTTACCTGTAACTCCAGTTCTGTAGTAGGGGTATCTCTGTTATAGTCATAAGCGACCCTCCCTCCTCCCCGGTGGAGTAACCTGACAGTATCAGGCCTGTTGTTGTACACCTTCAAAAAGAACTGAAAGTAACTTGCTTTGGCTGTGCATCCTGGGATACCGGGGGTCTCTGGAGAGTTCCTTAAAGGCACGGTATCCTTTTTAGCAGACACATAATGACAGCCTATAGGGCTTGTCTGTCCACCCCTTCCTCTCTATTGTTTAAAGGGATTTTGGTGAAGGGAGTGTGATACAATAAAGGAACATGTTAGATGTGAATAAAAATGACATTTAAACTTTATTTTGGCTTTTGTGTTCACTTCAGATGAAGTGCTGGCCAGTGCAGCCATACTGTATTAGGCTGTATTATTTTGTCTGTCTCTTAAGTGTCTTTGCAGGTTTGCAAATGCAGGACACCTTAAGAGATATTTTGATTGCTCCGGGGTCCCCGCACATGGGCGGGACTATTAATAGATTATGACTATAACAGAGATACCCCTACTACAGAACTGGAGTTACAGGTAAGAAACTACTCCATCTTTCTGTAGTTCCATACTAGAAGCTCCCCAATATACCGGACCTTCTCACTCAAAATCATGGACAAATCGGACACCCAGATCCCAAAACTCTCAACCTAAGCATCTCGCTTCTGAGGTTATAGAGTGGTTATCTTAACTTACCAGCAGAATGTATGGACATTTTTAAGTAGTCATGTTGACCTACCACTTATGGAGCAAAATGGAAATGTTTTGTATGCTACTGCCACTCGAAAAAAATTGACTTTCACAGCAATAGTACAAAACATCTGCTATCTACTTCACTTGCGAAAGGCTGGTTTAGTGTTAAATTGTATACTCTTAAATCTCGCTGCTATTGCTGCCTATCTCCAAAATAGACTGCACCTTTCAATCTTCAAAATTCCAGTTATCAAAGCCTTCATGGAAGGACTTGAACGTGTTGATTCACTCATAATTCCTCCTGCACCTTCATGGAACCTTAATGTAGTATTCACAGATTCATGGGTCTCCCATTTGAACCCCTACACTCGTGCCCTCTTCAGTTTCTGTCTTGGAAGGTGACATTTCTAGTCGCCATAACTTCACTCAGATGTGTTAGTGAGCTCCAGACTCCAACCTTAATAGAACAGTGTTGGAGGGAGGCCCACCGGGTAGTCGGAGAGACTATTCCGGGGCACCTTCCTACCGCAAAGTTATAGCCGAGCGCCGCTGAGAAGCCCCCTCGGGGAGGTCTTTCTCCTATGATCGTACTAGGCCCAGTAACACCACCACACAGGACTCAATATCAGTTGCGTGACTTGGTTCTTTATCAGCAGTAATACGTGCAATATTTACAGTGGGATCGAGGGATCCTATAAGAGTCTCAATGTCTGTTAGGGGAATAGGGTAGCGGGACAGTCTTAGTACCAACCAGGTACGGGAGGGCTCTGCGCCAGACCTTGAGTGCTGGTCTCAGAGCGGCTCGGACGTGGGGAGCCGCGACGTCGTCTGCAGGGCTCGAGTGGCAGTTCCGCTTAGGTCGAGCCGCGACGCAGTCAGCAGGGCTCCGGTGGTAGGTCCGCTTCGGTCGAGCCGCGACGAGGTCAGCTGGGCTCTGATGGCAATGTTCAACAAGGTCGGGCCGCGACAGCGTCAGCAGGGCACCAAAGGTTCGTGAAGGTCTTTAAGCACGGTGGAGCCGCGACGTCAGCAGGGCTCAGAGGGTGGGTTCAAGGTGAGTCTTCTTCCGTAGGGTCAGCCGCGATCCGATCAGCAGGGCTCTTGACTCCAGGATACAACTACTGTCCTGTTGTCGGGTCGCCCCAGATATAGGACGGGAGCCCTTTGATGTCCGGACCCTTGCGCCCGGAGGGGGCGGAGAGGCCGAGTAGGGCGTGGCCAGACACCCAGCAGGAGAGGCGCCAGGCCCCAGAGAGCTGTGGGCCGATCGCAACTAGGTGTGGAAGGACGGTTGGGGGTCCATCGATACTGCCCTCCGCTGAGAGTGGGAAGGGCTCACGTGGTATCCCCCGGGCCAGGGGTTGGCGTCTCGATGTCGGGCCTCGCTGGGACCGAGGCCGGGTAGAGCAGGGTCACGCAGGTGGTCACGTGAAGTGACGTATAATCCAAAATGGAGGAGCCCCGATGTGCATGGGACCTCGTGCGGCTTAGCGCGGGGATACAGGACCACGCCACGAGGCCGGCTCCCACATGCGTCCCCCCCAGCTGAAGGCAGGGAGAGTCACCCATCTCCTTGGGGGTTCTCCTCGCCGAGGCGGAAGAATCGGGACAGGCCGTCAGCATTGGCGTGGTCGTTGCCGGGCCGGTGTTCCACAGTGAAGTCCATCCCTTGTAGCGAGATGGACCAGCGTAACAGCTTGGGGTTCTCGCCCTGCATTTGCATGAGCCACCGCAAGGGCCGGTGGTCAGTCTGGACCCTGAAGTGGGTGCCGAAGAGGTAGGGCCGGAGCTTCTTGAGAGCCCATACCACGGCGAAGGCCTCCCTCTCGATGGTGCTCCACCTCTGTTCTCGCGGCAGCAGTCGGCGGCTGATAAAGGCCACCGGTCGGTCGAGGCCCTTGGCGTCCAGCTGGGAGAGTACCGCCCCGACCCCGTACTCCGATGCATCGGTCTGGACTACAAATTCCTTGCTGTAGTCGGGGGCCTGTAGCACAGGGGCAGCGCACATGGTCTCCTTGAGAGCATCAAACGCGGTCTGACAGCGGGGCGTCCAGTGCACCGCCTTGGGCTGTTTCTTTGAAGTGAGTTCCGTAAGGGGGCCCACAAGGCTGCCATAATCCTTGATGAATCGTCGGTAGTTGCCTGTGAGGCCTAGGAAGGCCCGGACAGCGGTTTGGGTTGCGGGGGGCTCCCACGCCTGGATGGCGTCGACTTTTAACTGGAGGGGCGCCACCTAGCCACTCCCCACCTGGTGGCCCAGATAGGTCACAGATCCTTGACCGATCTGGCATTTACTGGCCTTAATGGTGAGCCCGGCTCTTTGGAGAGCGGCCAGGACTTCCCCAAGGTGTCCTAGGTGCGCGGCCCAGTGGTCGCTGAAGACAGCAATGTCATCGAGGTAGGCCGCGCTGAAGGCTTCTAGTCCGGCCAGGACCTTGTTTACTAGCCTCTGAAAGGTCGCTGGGGCGTTCTTCATACCGAAGGGCATTACCCGAAAGTGGTAGTGCCCATCGGGGGTGGAGAAGGCTGATCGTTCTTGGGCGCCGGGCGTGAGCTTGATCTGCCAGTACCCAGCGGTGAAATCAAAGGTGCTTAGGTAGCGGGCGGCCCCTAATCGATCGATCGGCTCGTGGCAAGGGGTCGGCATCGGTCTTGGTGACTGCGTTCAGGCCCCGGTAGTCGACTCAAAACCTGAGTTCGGGGGCCGTGCCGGGGGCGGCGGCCTTCGGCACCAAGACTACCGGGCTGGCCCACGGACTGTCGGAAGGCTCGATGACTCCGAGGGCGAGCATCTTGGCGACCTCGGTCTTTATGCAGGCTCGGACTCGGTCAGGTACTCTATAAGCGCGGTGTCGTACAGGGGGGCTGTTCCCCGTGTCCACGTCGTGGACGCACCAGGGGGTCACCCCGGGCGTGAGAGAGAAGAGGGCAGCAAAGGGTTGCAGCAGCTTCTGGCAATCATGGCGCTGTTCTGGTGTCAGGGTGGTGGAGAGGCGGACGCCCTCCAAGGAGCCGTCTTGGCCCGAGGACCCCAGGAGGTCTGGCAGGGGTTCGGAGTCACTTTCGCCCCCATCGTCGGTAGCCAGCAGTAGGCTTAGTTCAGTTCGGGCAAAGTGGGGCTTGAGCCGGTTGGCGTGCAGGACCCGGAGGGGGTTCCTCGGGGACTCCATGTCGACCAGGTAGGTGACGGGGCTCTTCCTCTCAATTACCTTGAAGGGCCCGGTCCACTTGTCCTGCAGGGCGCAGGGGTCCACGGGTGACATGACCCAGACTTGCTGGCCCGGCTCAAACTCGACGGCTGAGGCATTTTCGTCATACCAGCGTTTCATGTCTTCTTGACTGGCTTCGAGGTTGGCTTCTGCCAGGGCCCGGAACTTCCGAGTCTGGTTCCGCAGGGTCAGGAGGTACCGGTACACGCCGGGGGGGGCATCTTGGACGTTCGCCTCCCAGCCCTCCTTGACCAGGCTGAGGGGCCCTCGGACGGGGTGCCCATACAACAGTTCGAAGGGGCTGAAGCCCAGGGATTTCTGTGGTACCTCCCGATAGGCGAACAGGAGGCTGGGCAGCAGGACATCCCATCTCCTCCGTAGGGGCTCTTCCAGGCCCTTGATCATCCCCTTCAGGGTTCGGTTGAACCGCTCGACCAGTCCGTTCCCCTGGGGGTGGTAAGGGGTGGTGAATTTATATGTGACCCCACATTGTTGCCAGAGGGATCTCATGTACTTCGAAATAAAGTTCGTACCCCTGTCGCTCACCACTTCTCGGGGGAACCCCACCCTGGAGAAGATGCCCATCAGGGCCCGGCCCACCACTGGAGCTGTCACAGTTCGGAGGGGGACGGCCTCTGGGTACCGGGTGGCGTGGTCGACCAGTACCAGGATGAAGCGGTGCCCCAGGGCGGTTCGGGGGCCGAGGGGCCCCACGATGTCGATTCCCACTCGTTCGAACGGGGTGTGGACGGCTGGAAATGGTTGGAGGGGGGCTTTCACTCGTCCCCCAGTCTTCCCGCTAGCTTGGCAGGTCGGGCAGGACCGGCAGTGCTGGTCCACGTCTCTTCTCATTCGGGGCCAATAGAAATGGGTCACGAGGCGGCTGTAAGTCTTGTCCCGCCCAAGATGTCCGTCGAGGGGCACGTCATGTGCCAGGTTCAGGAGGAACTCTCGAAATCGGAGGGGGACCACCAGCACCCGGCTGGCCCCTAGTTCGGCGACTTTTTGCTCGCTATACAATAAGTCGTTGTCCCAATAGACCCAGTGGGTTCCCGTGGGGTCTCCCGCAGCCTGGGCGGCTGCTTGCTGTCGGGCTTCCTCGAGGGACGGGCAGGCCTTTTGCTCTTGCTGGAATTGTTCGCGGGTGGGGCCCCCATCATGGCGCCACTGGGCCAGCTCGGGGATCTCGCTGAGGGGGGCGGCCTCGTTGGGAGAAAGTTCGGATGGCCCGGCCTCCTCGTCAGGTTCCTCCGTGCCGGAGGAGGTAGATAGTTCGGGGCCCGTCGGCTTGTCGGGGGCCGTGGCAGCGGCTGGTTGGGCGGTCATGGACCGAGTGGTGGCGCAGGCCCACTCGGGTAGTCCTAGCATCCCCAGATGCTCTCGGCGTTCCACCTGTGCCCAGGGTGAGCTCTTTAGGTCGTTCCCCAGGAGGCAGTCCACCGGGGCGTCGTCGCGGACAGTTACTTTTAGGGTGCCGGACACTCCTCCCCACTCGAAGGGGATCCTGGCCATCCGGCACATGCTCTCGGTGTTGTCCGCGGTCCGGACAGGGCATAGGATGTGCGGCAGGATTTGTTCGGGGGTCACCAGATGGCAGCGGACAGCGGTCACACTGGCCCCAGTGTCCCGGAGGGCCTCGGCCCTTCGCCCGTTGATGGTGACCCACTGTTGGTACTTCTGGGTGTTGCTGGGGATGGCGTCTCGGGGCACCATCTCTCGGGAGCCCAGGCATACAAGCGACATGGCAGCTGGTTCCCATTCGGGGGACCCGTCGTCGTGGTTTTCCTCCTCGTCTTCTCCCTCCCCCAAGGCTGCGGCGGCTATTTGTCGGGGAGGGGGCCCAGCGGTCCCGTTCCGTCGGTTCACGGGGCATGCCGGGTCACTGGCATAGTGGCCGGTCTGCTGACAGCCGAAGCAGGTCACTGTCGGTCGTGGTCCAGGCCGTGCGATAGGGGTCCCCCTTCGGCCCTGGGTCGGGGACGTGTGGTTGGTTGCTTGACCTCGTGGCGGGCTTCTGGGCGGCCCGACTGGGAATTCTCGACTGCGGTGGGACCCCCCTCCTCCGCCTCGCTGGTGAGGAGGTCCCGTGGTACTCCGTGTGTAGTCCCCCACGGGGTTCCGGGGGACCCGGGTGTTGATCCATCGGTCCGCTTCGGCGGCGAGCTTCCGGGGCTCGGTCAGTTTACTGTCCAGGAGGTGTTGCCTTAGTTCAACAAAGCAGTTGTTGGCGAGGTGCTCCCAGACAATGAGGTCGAACAGTTCATTGTACGAGGTAACCTTGCTTCCTTTTATCCATCCTTCCAACGCTCGGCTGAAGAAGTCCACGTATTCGACCCATGTGGTACCGGGGAGCTTCTTGCAATCCCGGAAGCGTTGCCGGTACATCTCGGCTGATAGTCCGTAGCGTGTGAGTAGGGCTTCTTTCATGTGGTCGTATGAGGTCATCACCGCGTCGGAGTTGCAGCAGGGTATCCCGGCCCTCGCTGAGGAACCTCCCCCATAGGCCGGCACCCCAATCCTTCCGGGGTACCCGATGGGAGGTCATTGCTACTTCGTACGCCCGGAACCATTGCTGGATGTCGTCATTTTTATAGTACTCCTTGACGACATCCTTGGGGATGTGAACCTTTGGCTCGGTCAGGGACAGAGCGTCCCGGGCTCCGGGGTTGCTGGTCTCCCCTGTTTTAGCTTTTAGTTCAAGTTCCTTAAGGCTCCTCTCGTGCTCGAGGGTTAGCCGTCTCTCCTCTAGTTCCCGATGCCGTTTCTTTTCCTCGATTTCCTCTTGCAGCCGTAGTTGCTCCAAGGCTATCTTCTTCTCCGCCAGTAGGAGCTCACAGTCCAGCTGGAGTCGGGCGAGGTCCATTTCGTGTGTCCGGACCCTTTCCCGTTCTCTTATTTCTTCGTGGGAAAGGCTGGTTTCTGGGACGGTTCGCTCCCCCTCTGTCGGGGTTGGGGTCGGCAGGTTTCCATCCCGGGCCGAGGTCCCTTCGGCTCGGGGTGGAGTGGTCTCGGGTTCTGCCCAGGCTTTCAGGGCTTTCTGCATTTCCTCCTTGGTGCCCAATCCTGTGGTTGGGATCCCTTTGTCCTAGCAGAATTGTTTGAGTTCTTTGTGGGTGTATTCTTCCAGTTTTTCCAACTGGAAGGTTGCGGCCATGGTTGCTTCTTGGCCGTCCATGGTTCCCTTTTTCTTTTTCCGTCTGGTCAGGTAGTGGGTGCGTTACTTGCCTGTACGATTGCGTCTGGCTCGGATCCCGTCGCTGGCCACCAAATGTTGGAGGGAGGCCCACTGGGTAGTCGGAGAGACTATTCCGGGGCACCTTCCTACCGCAAAGTTATAGCCGAGCGCTGCTGAGAAGCCCCCTCGGGGAGTTCTTTCTCCTATGATCGTACTAGGCCCAGTAACACCACCACACAGGACTCTTATCAGTTGCGTGACTTGGTTCTTTATCAGCAGTAATACGTGCAATATTTACAGTGGGATCGAGGGATCCTATAAGAGTCTCAATGTCTGTTAGGGGAATAGGGTAGCGGGACAGTCTTAGTACCAACCAGGTACGGGAGGGCTCCGCGCCAGACCTTGAGTGCTGGTCTCAGAGCGGCTCGGACGTGGGGAGCCGCGACGTCGTCTGCAGAGCTCGGGTGGCAGTTCCGCTTAGGTCGAGCCGCGACGCAGTCAGCAGGGCTCCGGTGGTAGGTCCGCTTCGGTCGAGCCGCGACGAGGTCAGCTGGGCTCTGATGGCAATGTTCAACAAAGTCGGGCCGCGACGTCGTCAGCAGGGCTCAGAGGGTGGGTTCAAGGTGAGTCTTCTACCGTAGGGTCAGCCGCGATCCGATCAGCAGGGCTCTTGACTCCAGGATACAACTACTGTCCTGTTGTCGGGTCGCCCCAGATATAGGACGGGAGCCCTTTGATGTCCGGACCCTTGCGCCCGGAGGGGGCGGAGAGGCCGAGTATGGCGCGGCCAGACGCCCAGCAGGAGAGGCGCCAGGCCCCAGAGAGCTGTGGGCCGATCGCACCTAGGTGTGGAAGGACGGTTGGGGGTCCCATCGATACTGCCCTCCGCCGGGAGTGGGAAGGGCTCATGTGGTATCCCCCGGGCCAGGGGTTGGCGTCTCGATGTCGGGCCTCGCTGGGACCGAGGCCGGGTAGAGCAGGGTCACGCATAATCCAAAATGGAGGAGCCCCGATGTGCATGGGACCTCGTGCGGCTTAGCGTGGGGAAACAGGACCACGCCACGAGGCCGGCTCCCACAAACAGTTCTTCCAAATACAAGGTGGGTCTCCACACCAACCCTAAATTCCTACTTTAGGTAGTCTTTCAATTTCACCTCAACCAATTCATTGAATTGCCAGTTTTTCCCTCATCTTGATTCTGTAGCGGAAAGAGCTCTTCATACATTAGATGTCAAAAGAGCTCTTATGCTCTACATTGGTAGAACTAAAACTTTCAAAAGTCTAAGTAACGTTTTGTTGCCTTTTTACCACCACACAGAGGGAACCCTATATCCAAATCAGGTATAGTCAGATGTATAGTAAAATGCATTCAGATTTACTATGCTTAGGCCTAAAGACCTTTACCTGTTTCTCCAAGAGTCCACACTTCTCGCAAAAAGGGAGCTGTCATGGCCTTTTTAGGCAATATTCCCAGAGCTGAAATGTATGTAAGGCAGCTATATGGTCAACATCACACACTTTCACCAAACATTATTGTGTGGATGTTTTAGCATGCCAGCAAGCCAGTGTAGGACAGACCGTGCTATGTACCCCTTTTCTAAACAACTACAACACCCACAGTTAAGCCACTGCTTATAAGGAGGGTCTGGTTTACAGTCTATGCAGAGCGTGTGCATCTACTTCCTCACATGCCATCAAACTGAATGTTAGTTACCCTGTAGGCATCCGATCATGACATGTAATGCTGTAAATTCACATGCGTCCACCGTGGACACATGTGACAGTTGCAGTTCCTTACATTTACTAGTTTTCATTATTTATACATTTAGCATGATCATCAGATTACTAACATACTTTACACTCCTTTCTTCCTTTCTCACCTGCCTATGGGAAAACAATTTAATAATGCAGTCGATACCCATGCACATCACCACCGAGAGGATGAGTCACGAGACCTTGTGACCTGAAAGACTTTTTCAAAGTAAAAAACGCGCACAACTTTGAACTCAACACTAAATGGCAGGAGAATGCAGAGCATGTGAATCTACAGCACTGCATTCCACGAACAAATGCTTACACTGTAAGTAACATTTTCCTTATATAGTTCTTACTACTCCCTGCCTTTCAGTGTCGTAGAGGGCAGTGGTGCAGAGTAACATAGAGTACAGTGGAAAAGTGGTTTGAAGTGATGTAGAGTGCAATGGTGTGAAGTGCCATGGTGCAGAGTACAGTGCTGGCTAATGGAGCACAGTAGTGTCGCAGAGTGCAGTGGCATAGAGTAGAGTACAGTTTAGTAGAGTGGTGTAGAGTAGAGTGCACTGGTGTAGGGTGGACTGCCGGAGAAGAGTACAGTGGTGAAGAGTAGAGTGTCCTAAAGCAGATTGCAATGGCATAGATTGGTGGCATGAAGACCAGTGACGTGGAGTAAAGTGGTGCAGAGTAGAATAGAGTGAAGTAAATTGCAGTGGTTTACAGTGTATTGTTTGTGTACAGTGCAGTGATTTACAGTAGAATGGGATAGAATAAAGTGGTGAGTGGCGTGGTGCAGTGTGGAGTTGAGTGGCATAGAGTAGATTGTTCCAGAATAAAGTGAAGTGGCGTAGGGTTGAGTGACTGTGAGTGGAGCGGCGCAGAGTAGAGTATAGTGGAGTGGTGCAGAGTAGAGAGCAGTGGTGAAAAGTGGAAACCGAATAGTGTGATAGTGCACTGCCATTACGGAACATATTTTCAAATGAAATGACCATAACATCAGATGATAGACCCTGACATTTGACCTCTGTCTTTGTGTGCCCAGCAAATGTTACCAATTAAGATCAAGATTTAAACAACTGTTTACAGAAAGCGAGCACTGTGGAAAAATGCAGTAAACAGGATATGCTCCTTGGGAGGGAGGATACTCGAGCTGGAGAGCCTAAAACAAATAAAGCTCACAAATGGAAAGAAAGCAAATGTGAGTTACTAACCACAAAGCCAATTTTAAGCATTTGGTAGAATGCATTCCCAGATAAGCTTTCTGAATGCCGCTAAGATTTCTTTAGCAAGCCAGAAGCCTGCACTGTGGTAGGCTTTGACCCAAAAATGAGCTGACTGTTGGATGTGATTCAGAAAGAAAAATGTTGCTGCTGCTATGCGAATTATTTTAAATGCTGTGCCAGTTTTGCACCATGAATACAGCTTAAAGTAAAGGTATTGATTTCTTGTATTTTTTGTTTTTAATAGATCTAAAATGTTTTTTTCATTACTTTGACTGATTTTGTTACTTGAATCATTTTAAAACCAATTTAGAAAAGGTTACCTCCCATATTCATGAAGTCTTTATTTTCATTCATTTTTACTATAAGAATGTTACAAATGTCAATTCAGAGAATATACCTATGATCGAGTTCTACGATTAAAGTTCAGTAACATTTCCCAGTCATTAAATTTTCACTCATGAACAATAATTGATTCTGCATGTGTGTGTAGTCTGCTAGCCAGTGACAATGAAACGGCGCACATAAACATTAAATATACATTTGGGGGAAAAAAAAATCTGTGAATGAGCATTATGATTATGATAACCACATTAATGATTACCCCCTAACCCTCCCACCCCCAAATCATTTTCCATTAGAGTTGAACTTTGAAGGTATAATAAATGTTTCCTCTGTAGTACTTATTCATAATGTTGTTTTAATGGATGTTTATTTTCATTTTATTTTTGAGATTTCATTCTCACACATCTGATTTTATTGTACTCCACTAAATGATTTCTATCCGAAAGATTTTAGTTAATTGTTTAATGGTATTGAACCGCACAACCCAATTCTTGAACGGGTCTTAGACAGGGTGACCTGGTTGTCCTCTGTTCTCTTCATTTATAGTGGTAAGCACTGCTCACGTGAGCGATTTCAGGCCATAATATAATTTATGGATGCATCCATGTGATGTTCCGCATTTGTTTTTTCCACTTCACCCTTGCTGTACAGCAAATGGCTGCACAGATATTTTAGGTATGTATTGGGCTTTTAGGCATGTGAAGCAGGGGAAAACTGCAAAACAAGTCTTATGATAAGGCCAAGTACCCTCACTACATCAGAGGTTGTTTATACAGACCTTGTTCCCAAAGCAATGGCTAAACTCCACTCTGCACATCCTTCTTCCAGGTCCAGCAGCGTAGGGCTTTTGCAGGCATTGCCCTGATCCTCAATGTCTGCAGATGTTGAGTATTTGCTGCACATCGCTCTCTGCTGTTGAGAGCGAAGTGGGCCACGGACTGGGGTTTGGACCAGGCTAAATGGTCCATTGTTCATGGATATCTGACCCCCTTGCCTAAGGTTTTCGGTTGTAGACGGTGGAGTGAGCAGGATGGCCTAACCTCTGACTATTCTCTTCGCACTCTCCATGTGAGTCCGAACACCACTGCATATGTGCTTTGGATATGCACAGAAGGGGAGAGCTTCTGTGCTTAGCTTACAGTCAAACCTTATGCTGCTCCACCATCTGCAGATGTCTGACTCTGCTGCTCACAACTTTGGCTATGTGCAGTGAGAGTGACACCCTAGGCGTGTAGTCCATGCAAAGGTGCCTGACCTCAGGAGCACATTTCCTTGAACCGTGCTTAATGGGGTGGGCTGCAGGGCCTTTCCTATGGCCAGGTCATGCGCCACACCGCCTGCAGGCATTCGAACACCCATCAGGGCTGCGCAGCGGGGAGCAGCTGCAAGGCCTCTCCTGCAGACAAACAAACAGCCACCACCCCCTTTTTTTGTTGTTTTGATTTTCTTGTAAATGTCTTAATTTGGAACCTTTTCCTGCCTAATTTATAACCTTTTTGTTTACTTTTAGGTCGAGCCTAGAGCAGCGAATGCGCTGCTTGCTCGACTTTTAGTAAAGGGGTAAAAAGTGCTACCAGATGCTGCCATGGCCGGCCTAGAGCTTGAGTGCATGTGCGAAGGCGCGCGCTTTGCATGCCCCTTTCCGTGCTTCAATTCCCTCCCCCATCTCAGATCTCGTCACTCTGCTGGCCTCATTAAGTGCATCACGATCACTTTCACTTTTGCACACAACTCCCGGGCTTCTCTTCCTACCATTCCCCGTACTTCTCGTCACCTAGTGCTTCTCCCTCTTACCTAATGTTTATCCTTTGTGTGTGACTGTGAAGGTTATCTTCCCTCTGTAGCTAAGTCTACGTGCACTGAAGACCGTGAAATTACTATGCAAGTGCACACGCAGAATGAGCGCGGTGATCTTAATTCCTCTCCAGCCACTTTGCACATCTTCCAATATATGCCGCCTGTTTCTCCTTTTTTCACGGTTCTGCTTCCTTCCTGTCTACACTCTGCTCCCTCGCTTTTGCACAGTTCACACTGTTCTGCTGTCCCGACTTTGCTCCTGTTTTTGCATTCCTTTCTATCCTTTTGCACATCTCTCATGAGCTGGTCCTCTGTCGCCCTCCTTTTCACATTTTTTCCACTTTGTTAAACATCTCCCACTATCCTGTTCCTCTGTCATGCACACTATCCTCGTCTCTCCAATTTCTCCTATCTGCATCCTTTCGCTCACCCTTTACACATCTTTTACCAGTCTGCTCATGTCTTGAATGTTGTTCCTGCTTCTGTTCTTTCAGCTATCCTTTCCATCCCCTTTAAATGCCTCCCACCAACATGCGCCTTTCCCGTCCACACTGTCTCCCCCCCCCCCCCCCCCCCCAACAAACTACATCACAATTTCGCAAATTTAGGGCCCAAATGCCACTCGGATGGATTTTGGAGCACCAAGTCATTAAAGCATATTGAAAAATCAAGTCGCAATGAAAAGAAGAAACTGCAGGAAGGTCATGAGTTATAGCATGGATAGGAGTGAGGCAGCACTGCCCACCCGTTACGAATTCTTTGCACGGATATTATTTGCTTTCACAAATGAATGTTTCTCCGAAAAGGGTACCTTTTTTGCTCGTCTGTTCTTTTATTGAAAAGGGTTTATGTACTTTAAATAAAAAACATGCATTCACTGAGTTTTTTATTGACCAAATAATTGTGTCCTTTTAGTACTGGCTCAAGATGAATGAATGGTTTCATTTCGGTACTCTGGTGTGGGTGCTCCCAATTAAAGGCAGCCATTTTTTTGTCTTTATATGGCTGTATATCAAAGTCCACCATTTGAGCCGATTAGAATTGCCCGAAGGAAGAAAATTCACCCTGAGAAGATGGGCTTAGAGTCAGATCTGTCAAGTAGTGGGTGGGAGGTTCTAGTTTTCGCTCATTCCAATACTTTTCTCTGAGAGTGTGCAATTTTCCGCTCTTGTTATTGTACAAGACTTAGATGTTTTGGTTCCTCCTGTGCTTGCTCTACACCATGTTATTGTAATGTGGTTTCATGAACTACTTCTGTTCAGAAATGTTAGGAGTGAAATCACCCAGTAGGTGCACAACACATCTATGCAAGCTCTATAGTGTGATGGCATTCTTTAATATTTAATGTCCATCCTCCAAGATCTGCATTGACTTTCCCTAAAGTTTTGTGATCTATTCAGTTCGGTCTTAGCAACATACTAAGCATTTCAATTCTTTGGCCGCAAGATAAAACAAGCATTGGCATAGCCAATAGGTCTCGCATTTGGGACCTTACAAGTGCTTAGCCATGCAACAGTTGATGTTGTTGCACCAAGGATATTGTGCTGCATAGCTAAACACTTATAAGGACCCAAAGGCGAGACCTATTGGCTATGCCAATGCTTGTTTATTTTTTGCTAAACTTATTTTTAGTTATATACTTAAACTTTTTTCTTTATATTTCTTTATTTCTTCATATAGTGATACCATTTTTTATTGTGCATATTACTATATACTACCATTACCAAGCGTTAACAGTTGTGTTAATCTCCCTTGAACAAATTACTTTTTAGTAGCTGCTTGTTACACTTCTGAGGAAATGATTTCTCTTCGTCTATCCTCTCAAGACTGATGTTACATTTTTGCCCACGAAAATACAGTTGAGTGCTTGGCACAGAGATTTTTTACCACTCTTCTTGTGCCGATTGGATATGATCCAGGACGCCCTCTCTGCCGGACCTGGTCACACAATGAACATGTAACCTTAAGAGCATTAACTTTCTGCACCTGCAAGAGGGGTAAACACTTGCTGTGCCAAAGACTTTGTCTGGATGAGGTGCAGCAGGGACAGCAGCAGTCCTAGATGTTATAGAAACCTCCACAACATCGTCCTACATAGGTTCAGTAGAAGATTGCTTGTGTGGCGGTGTATCAGATTCTTGGGATTGATGGTGCTGGATGCACGATTTAAGTCTCTCTCTCTCTGAAAAGACAGGCTAGTTGGTATCTTTCAAAATCTTTTGTTTATTTCAGGAGACTATGGGCTTGATATTAAAATAAAACTCTAATTAGCAAATTACTTCAATTTTTTGGTCCTGTGGGTTCTACTAATCTTCTGTTACTAGGTGAAACAGTACTGTGGTGTCAAGGCAGTGTAGCAAGATTGTGAAGTCTAGCAATCCTTTGCTTGACCCGTACCTACGGAATTTTAGAGTCATGAATCCTGTAACTTTTTACAGAGTTGAATTTGTGAGAAAATAAGCCAATTTCATTGTTTGGGCTTAGAGACTGGTTAAGAGCAACTTGCAACTCTGGTTTCTAGGGGTAAACATTCCAATTTCCACATTTTAAGTCTGTTTGGAGACGCAATATTCCCTTGGAGTCATGGAGAATTCGCAAATACTTGGACACAACCCCCCCCGTTACTATTTTTGTAGGGGAATAACAACTTTTCACACTGCCATCATGGGTTCTGTGTAGATGACCAGCAGAGGGAAAAACCTCAGGGTGCTGCTCATGATATAGCAGTGAAAAGCAGGCTGAAGACACCAAATCTGCTTCTTAGTCTTGTGTGGCATTTTTTTTTATGTCTCTATAGCAGAAAAGATACTGTTGGTGAACATTGTGACATGTAATCTGTATGACAAGAAAGTCAGCTAGGGAATTTGGTGGAAGTATTCCTTTGGTACAATCATTGATGCATGGATTTTAAGCACTTGGCATCAGAGGCCATTTCTGCATGAGTAAAAGAGAACCTGTAGAGGCAGCAATTGATGCTGGCTGCCATGTTTAATCTGCCTAGAGATTCATTCCACACGGGGCTACCTTATGGCATCTTCGGATCCCCCCTACAGGACGCGGGACATAAAATCCTGATGGATACACCGTAAAGGACCCCCATCCTTCACTGAAGTTTCCCTACCACCCGGGCTCACTGCCCTTTTAACCGGACCCTTTTTCTCAAGGCCTTCTTACCCATAAACAAACCCATTGGCTCCTTGCAGCTTCGGGCTCGGGACCTCTTCTCTTCCTCTGGGATTCGCCCATTCCCACTCCTGCTAAACACGCTGCTTAAATATCTATGGACGTTGTGAGTTTGCTTCTAATGCATGACCCTTCTGGTCTCGATCCTTCAGATTCCCTAACTATCAGTAACCTGGTCCTGATGATGGCCTAACATTGTTTGTGGGCTGAAACGCCGTCTACTTCCACAGCACAATTTACGGTGCCTTTCTCGTGTTTGCCCACCTAAATTATTTTGCACTAACAGCATTCATTGTATGGGCAAGACTACGAATACACTTTGTATATATAATTTGTGTTGTTTGCGCCCTTCTTCCGCTGTATGTACGTCTTCACGTCTCACTAGCGCTGTTCACTACTTCACGAGCACTTGTACACAGTATCACACAGGTTGCATGTCATTTAATGTAACACAGTGCTTTGTCTTTGAATATATGACTAAATATATGCTAAAGTCTACTATCTACTATGTGTCTCCACGTTTTGTTTCCCTGCCGTGCCCACAGCAATTTATTGTGGTCCCTTAAAATTGTCTTTCAAACAATACCCTCTGGGACATTGTTGACAGCTACATGCTGCCACATTGCAGCATGACAACCCACATAAGGACAGGTTGTCATAGGATGGCTTGCAACAGTTGAGATACTAAAATAACACATGCTTGATCACTATTGAGTTGCACTACTTTGTCTGCGAGATGATGTTCAGTGAAGAACAGTCACAAGCACAGAAAATCAATTTCTGACCTTTCAGCAGATGAGAAGGTTTTTTAAAAAAAACGTAATTAATAAAATAATAATTCCAAGTTCATGTTCCAGTTGTATTTGTCTTTTTTTATCCCCAACATAGTGAAAATATCAATTGACATTTTTTTTTATTTTTAAATGTTATTTTTAGAACTAACTTTTATGGCATAAAAATAGCTCAAAACATGTACCTTGATTTGTCAGTGAGTCTGAATGAATGAGTGATGTGCGTTAGTAACAGAATGCCAGAAACGTTACAGTTGAGAGGGATTGTACTATTAGTATTGCCCCCAGGGATTTGGTTTGCACCAGAGGTGTGCATGCAGTTCACCACATGTGAACATTCTTGATGTTCACAGACTATATCCATGTGCAGCAGTTGATGGCCAGCCAACCTCGCTGCACTACCTTTGCAAGTGGCTGACAATGAGCATTACCTTCAGGTGGGTTCAGTAGGACTGGGCCTGGTCACTAGCCATACTTTGCATCACACTTGTTGCAGCCATCCGTTCTTGCTGCATAGGGCCTTTAGCCATGTACGGCAAAGGTGAATCGTAGAGGCCGTACACCCCATATTTGTCACCCAATCCTCCCTCTCCACACAACCTTGAGCTGAGTTTAGTGGGGGGTAGGCTGCAAAGCCTAGCTTCCATCCAATCCCTGCAAGCCCACCTGTTGTATGCTCCCAGCCTCTACTTTGCATGGCCTTTGTCTATGTGCCGTGAGGTTGGACTAGAGAAGTTAGTGAAAGTGTACATTTTCAGGTGTGTGTGTGTGCCCCTGAGTGTCAAGGTGAGATGCTGTGTACTGACATATGTGTTTGCCTCCACTACGCTGTCAGAGTCAGTGATGAGCATGCTGGGTTAGTGAGTGCGGCCTTAGCCCTCTAGGTGAGTGGTGATGCAGTGACGCATATCTTGGGATCTGGTTTTAAGCCATAGTACCTTTCGGATCCATTCAGTTAATTGGCATTATCTTCTACATCTGGTAGCAAGCATTCGATATGTGAGCAGTCAAATGCAGTGGTTGTGCATTGGTGGTGAAATGATTAGACACAGCCTTTGTCTATTCTGATATCTGTCAAAGGCAGAAGTGAAACTTGTCTTACTAGTTTTGGCCACAAATGGACAAACCTCACAAACTTCTCAACAAAGTAATTTCCACATATATCTAGGTCCATGGAATGCGATCTGTCTACCACAATGTCATCTGATTCGACATGGCTGTAATCTCTAAAGAGATGGAATGCATTAAACAGCAGAAAATAATAGGATTGTTCTTACCTACCTGAAGGAATGTATCCAATTCTGCCGATAAAGATTTTTACTATGTTCTAGGGAATGACTCTTGTCTCCATGTATCACCTATAGTGAACAGCTCAATAATTATGGCACACATTTTTAGTCATGTGAAACTGGTAAAGTGCAGATTATGGCTTGTGATAAGGTCGTGTAACCTAACTACACCAGAGTTTGTTTATGCAGACCAAGTTTCTAAGCCGACGCTGATTGGCAAACTTTACGTTGCACGTCCATCTTACATTGACAGCAGCTCAGGGCTTGCCAGGCCCTGAGCCCCTAATGTCTTCAGATGTCTGATAATACCTGCTACACATGGCCCTTTTCTGGCTTGGACCAGGCCATTCACACTTTATTTCATGCCCGTCCAAGCCGTGCTGCACATGATCTATGGCCATGTCATGGAGGATAGGGTGCAGGCGTAGCCCTCCACCTACTCATACAGCGCGCTCTCAACATATTTCCAGCAACTGCTCCTCACAACCTTCAGCTATTTGCACCACTGTGCACTGTCTTTGGCTGTGCTTATTGAGCAAAGATGGCCTACAGTGCCTTGTCTCTGCCCAGGCCCTAAACCTCACAACTTCAGGCATTCATACCTCAATGTGCACTGTATTTTGCTATGCACCATAGAGTATGGAGCACGGGGAGCTACGGCCTTGGGCAATATGGAGCAGTTTTGGGGTGTGACTGGCTTCTCCCTTCATCATATTTCCGGCATTCAGCAGTGTGCAAAGTGATGGGTCACTGGGTATGGTCTGGTCCTGCTCCCCATCCTCTGCTGGCATCCAGCCTGAGGTACACACAGCATTTGGCTGTGCACCATACGGTTGGGAAGCAGGACCTGTCCTCTGCCTCATGCTTCATAGGCGTCCAGCCCAGAAGGCTGGCCTAGCACCCCACCCACGCTAGGGTTGTACACCTTGGGGCTTGGGTGCAGGGCCTGACCTTTGGCTAGGCCGTACACCCCATCCTCCGCAGGTATCTAACACCCAGATGAGTCCATAACAAATTGTTCTTAACCACACCTTTATTAGGAGCTGGGCCAGCTAGACTGTCTGCAAAGTAAGTTCAAATCTTGGGACCAGAGTTTGCTTCTCCACCATGCAGATCCTCATCTGGACTCCCGTTATTTCTTCTGTTCAAGTATGTATTCGCCATCTTTTTTTTTGCAAGAGTGAAACAGTACAGAAAGCAAAAGTATGTCACATACACATTACAGTTCCAGTCATGAAGTTAAATAAGTAGCTAACGAAACAAGGATGGGAGACATGTTCCCACCACTAAGGCTCAAGTATATTATAGTAAGACCACCACATCCCCCAGATCTTTTAAGTGTTTACCCTAGTGTCTGATACACTGGTTCCTCTTGTTTGGTGCGCCAGTAGACTTCAAGTGCTCAGCAGAGTCTCGCTTAGCCACAGTGACCCTACTATTTGTTCCTCTCTGAGCTTACCCCATCTAGAATCCCTAGTAGGTCTATGTTTTGGAAGCAGTCAGTCGGGTGCTCTATAATCTTAGACAACGTACAGGAGATTTTTGTCCAGTAGCGTGCAATGACAGGGCATCCCCCGACCATTTGGAAGAATGTGCATTCGTCGTTGTCGCATCTTGGGCAGGTGGCTCTCGCGAGTATCCCCCTGTTTTCAAAGTGCTGGAGAGTAGTGTAGGCCATATGGAGGTACTTCAGTGCAATTAGGAAGGACGAGATAACCAATTCTCTCATGCTATCTTGGCATCCTCCAAATTGCTCTCATCCAGTGGTCTCACGCAGTCTTCCCATCAGTCTCTTGGGTATGTAAGGAGGTAGATGGATGATATAGCTCCCCGCCTTTGTTGGTCAAAAGTAATTTTGGTTTCTAGACTGTTGTGTTCAGGTAGGTTTATCAGTGTGGACCGATAGGTCATTAGTGCATGACGTAGTTATAGGTATTTATAGAATTGGTGTATAAAAGTAGGATCTGCTTTCATGGTTACCTCCACTATTTGCTTGCTGTCAGTATGTTTAGGTCTCGCCTGGTGTAGGCTGCGTGCAAGCGCAGTCTCGCTGGCGAGATACAATGTTTATGGGTATTTTCTGTAAAGGGCTTTAAGCCCCGCCCCTCTTTTCCATTGGCTGGCGTCACCGTTTATGGTAAACGGTTCGCGAGTCATTGGAACAGAGCTGTGCATGATGTATTTGCTCGGCTTTTTGAGCCATCTCACTTGGACGGGCTCGCCTGAATTACGTTCGTCGCAAAAGGTTTGTTATCTTTATGGGGCCATGTGTTTCAAACACATGGCCCCATAAAGATAACAAACCTTTTAGCAGGTGAGGCCGTCCAAGTGGGACGGCAGAAAAAGCTGAGCATATAAGTCATGGCAAGCGCTTGATCGTTACGCCACTGGAGAGAAGAGAGTGGCGAAAGGAGCAGGGTAAGAGGTTGAAAACAGAAGGGAGGGGAGGAGGGGGAACCACTTCCGAGGGAATGTCCCGGGGAGCTGCTGGTGGCTCGGAGATGAAGCCCAGCACAGGGGGTGCATTCAAGATCGGAGCTGGACTGGGAGGAGAAGCAGCAAAACAACTCGTCAGATGAAACCCACCAGCAGGGTCGAGTGTAAACCGCTGCCAATACTGTGGAATCTGAGAAGCCTTGGCAATATTACTAAACCCCTGCGAGGCCAAAAAGGCGCGTAAATAAACAGTGGCATGAAAAATACACGTGAATTGATTCGCAATGAGATGGTTTGGGTGGAAAGGAGGGGGATTGGGGTTCACAGTAAAGTTGGAGTATGCGAGAACATAGTAAAAGAATAGAGCGCCGAAGGGGTAGTGTCAGACAGAGCGGGTGAGAGAGAGAAATTGGGGGCCTGACAGGAGGACCGAGAGTAGACAGCAAGATGCACGAATGGGGGGATTGGGGGTGTGGAAAGTTAGAGAAACAAGAGGAGGAGAAAGGAGGGAGAGGGTGGGAGGGAGAGGTGTGGAGGACTATCACGGGCCCCTCTAGCTACGTTGCAAGGGGCAGTGTTTGGAGGGAGAGCAGCCGTCGGCTGGGCACAACAGATAGTCTTACTTGCGCTCCGGGAGCACCTTGGACCCTCTTGTCTGTGAGACACACTCGGACAGTGATGAACCGGACCTGAGGCAGCGCACAGAGCGCGGCGGAGGGGCGGGGAGGGAGAGCGCACTATAAAGGGGCGCTGCGAGAACTGTAGACGCCACGGAGGAGCTGGACCCGCGGGGCTGGAGGACTTCAAAAAGCTGTAAAGGGCAGGGCGGCAGTGTTGGAGAAACGCTTGGAGTAAAGACATTCACCTACTGAATATGGGGAGCATGGTTTGGGAGCCCCTGCCGGGGTCCGAGAACGGAGGCCTGCGTGACATGGGGGTGAAGGAGCTGAGCCAGGGCGAGCACCGCGCAGTGAAGAGGGACTATCACCACCGGTAAGGAAGATATAACACACCACACTGCCCAGCCACATCGCCCGTACTCATCACCTGCCAAAATCACCGCACACCTTGCTCCACTCACACAATGCGCATCAACACCTCGTCTGAGGGAGAAAGCACTATATGACTGCAATTACAATACAATGGAGGTTTGAAGCACGATCCAAATGTTACAACACAATACAAAGACATCACATCACCACCGCTAACACCATAGTACACTCACACATCGCCCATCTACATCACCTGCACAAATCACACATTCCCTTTACTCGCAGACAATTAGATTACGCCCGTTTCCCTCCATCTCCCGCAACATCACCCACTCAATGGCCTGGACCAGCGCGCGACTATCCTACAGGTTAAACATATAGGACGTAGAGAACAGGGCAGGTGGTAATCTCCATGAGCAAGGATCACACACCTGCAGCGCCGCTGCTAAATGAGACGGGTCATCAAGCCACACAGGACACGCACAGCGATCAGATGAGTTCACAGCTGGGACCCTCGCAGGTGAGGCGCACGCTCTTCTCAGTGAGAGAGGCCCCAGCCTTAACCCAGACATTGAAAGGGCACATCAGTCTGGGCATCCTGATGGTCAAGGGTACGTACACGGGAGGGGGGCAGGTTTCAGGGGGCCCCATTTCCAACCCAAGGCCAATAGATATCTGTTAGCTATGGGTGACTAGTGGCACCCTTCACGGGGGTGGGTCATTTTATGTTAGGCCAGTTTGTGTACATGAGTCCTGTGAGACTGCACAGTGGCTGCGTTCACTGCGATTAGGTTGGGTAATGGTATCGGTGTCACGTTTGTGTGTCTCTGTGATTTGACGTTGTCACTTGCGTGTATGTGTGATCAGTGAGTTGAGGCTGCGGGTCTCTGTAATCAGTGATTTGAGGTTGTTTGCAAATGCTCGATCTTCAGTTGAGGCTGTGTGTATCAGTGAGTTGATAGTCTTTAGGGGCATATTATCAAGAAACGGCGTTAACATTATCACCGCTATAGCGGCAGAAAACTGATGCTAAAGCGGCGATAACGGGCTTGATAATATGCCCTTGAGAATTCCCATAGAACATGGGCTTCTATTGGAATTCTCTGCCTCATATTATCAAGCCCATTATCTCCGCCTTAGCGGCAGAAAATTGACGCTAAAGCGACGATAATGGGCTTGATGATATGCCCTTGAGAATTCCCATAGAACATGAGCTTCTATTGGAATTCTCTGCGGCATATTATCAAGCCCATTATCGCCGCTTTAGCTGCAGTTTTCTGCCGCTAAAGCTGCGATAATGTTAACGATGTGCTTGATAATATGCCCCTTAGTGTTTAATTAGTTGAGGTTGTGTGTAAGTGTAATCTTTGGGTTGAGGCTGTGTGTAACCATCAGTGATTTGAGGCTGTCACTCTGTCATAATTGTGTAAGGGAGTGAGTATCTCTGATCAGTGAGTTGAGACTGTGTGCACCTGTGAATAGTGAACTGATGCTTTGTATAACCAACAGTAAGTTGATGCTTTATCATTGAATTGATGTTGTGTGCAAGTATGTATGCGTTGATGTAGTGTGTAATGACGATCCGTGATATTCATCAGTTGAATATGTGGTTTGAAGCTGTGTGGAAACAACCGGTAGTTTAGGTTGTGTGTACCTGTGGTCTGTGAGTTCAGGCTGCTTGTCAATGATCTGTGCGATAGGCCGTTTCAGTGAGTTAAGGCTGCTGGTGTGTGTGTAGCAATGGTTACAGTTGTCAATGTATAAATACATCCACAATGTATTGAGACTGCCTGTAATGTGTGTAACTGTCAGTGAGTTAAGGGTGCGCGTGACTGTCAATGAGCTGAGATTCAGAATAACTGTGATCAGTGAGTTGCAGTCATTTGCAGCTGGGATTCGGAAAAAAAATTGCTCCCCCCCCCCCCTTACCCCCCACAATGCTGGGCCCCTCACGCCCTCCGTATCCAGGCCTGCCCTTGATGCAAGAGCGGTGCAAATATTTGCAGTGGGTTGGATTAGTGTGGCCCTGTGGGGTGTTATCTGCTCCTAACTTAACAGCACTTTCTTAAACCTGGCTGTAGAGGGGGTTCTTTAGGCGCCCATCCTTAAATAAACACAAATTACCTCACTTTTGCGAGTAGTTTACAAGACATCACAGGCGAGGCCAGAGCAGTCCAAATGGTGACGTGTAACGTGCAGGAAGCCCTAACTCTAAGGACCCGGACTTTAAACCCTTACCTCAGCCTGTCTCCGAGAGTGAAATCTCAAATATTGTTACACCTCTTTTACACCCTCTCCCTACATCCACGCCATGTGTGTGTGTTATAAGCAAAGATTCCGATTTCACGACTGACTTTTTCAGACATTCCCATTTGTAGGTACGTTTCTGTTTTTTTCATTTTATTGGTATTTATCTAGATGTTTGGGTTGGTGAAAACATGGATTTCCAGCGATTACATTTTCACGCTTATTTAAAGGATAATGTTTATTAACAGCATAACACAAGCATGATGGTTATAAAGAACGTTTGGCAATGTAAAAAATTACAAAGGTTATCCAAGATGAACACTTCACAGTACATGGAACGCAATCTATACATATCACATCTGTTAACATCAAAATGAAGGTGAAGATTATTGGTGCACGCTGTGTGCAAGAGCCATTCCACGAAATATCACTGCGCTAAGGACTAGATTCCCTTCTTCCTGTTGTATATATGGACCAAGCACACAGGTGAAAGCACCTGTATCCCTGAGCGGCGCTCTCACCGCTCTACCTCTCATGGTCGCAGCACCCATCTCCTACACTGTACCACAAAGAAGGCCCAGAGGCTGAGAGAGAAGGGGCTGGAGCCCTCGCCCAACACTGCTTAGCTGGGAGACTAGGCCCCCATGCTGGTGTGACTGTCCATTGCAGAATAAGGATTGCCCTTATGTATGTTGTATGATAGAGGAACGCATGGCTAAACCATGCTTGCCTCTACCACGCTCCCTGAACCACGAATGCGTCTTAACCACGCATTCCTTTACTACGCTTTTTTGTGGTAAAGGCATGAATGGTAAAGGGGTGTGCATGGATAAGGACGTGACCCTAACCCACAAACCCCCTACCTGCCCCCTCCGTCCTGAGGTCCAAAAACCCGGACTCCTTTCACCTCCCGTGCTGTCCCTAACCCTTAATATACACTTCCTCGACCCCTTCCCACCCCGTGCTGTCCCATAAACTACCCCAACCCCTTCCACTGCCTTTAGGCTTAAAACCCTAACCCCTAATTAAAAAAAACGACCGGACCACAAGCCCCTCTGAGCCCTCAAAAAAAAACGACTTACCCCCCTAGACCTAAAAACGAGCCGACTACCCATACCCTCCCCCTGCCCTGAGGCCTGAAACCCTCTCCCTTAACATACACTACCCAACCCGCTCACACCCCGCGCTGTCCCTAAGATTACCCCAATCCCTTCCACTGCCCTTGGGCTTAATACCCTAACCCCTAATTTAAACAAGCATTGGCATAGCCAATAGGTCTCGCTTTTGGGACCTTATAAGTATTTAGTTATGCAGCACAATATCCTTGGTGCAACAACAACTGTTGCATGGCAAAACACTTATAAGGTCCCAAAGGCGAGACCTATTGGCTATGCCAATGCTTGTTTTGACTAGTCTCCTGGGATCCTGCTAATCAGGACCCCAACCATTGTGCTTCTTCCCTAAATTTGAACATGGTAAGTACTGTTGTACATCCATAATTGGCTACCATGTACCCAGGTAAGTCCCTAGTATATGGTACTAAGGTACCCAGGGCATAGGTGTACCAGTGGTTGCAACATGTATTATGCCACCCATGGTAACCCACTCAAACTGTGACTACATGCCTGCCATTGCAGCCTGTGTGAGTTGGTGCTTGCACCCCTCATGACAGATACGTTTCCATATATCTGAGGTCACTACACTTAAATCCTATAAGTCACCCCTACTGCAGTCCTGAGAGCAGGATGCTTTAAGTGTGAGGGTGCCCTTCATGAGCAGGACACCCCTACAAATCCCGGAGTAGATTCACCTGGCTTTGTAAGTGTGGTCAGCTATTTTAATACATATAGTGGACATCAGTCAATATGAGATGCCTAACAATAGTTCGGGCTGGACTGTTCCCATTGGGGGCAGGGTCAAGACTGATTTGCAAATGGCTGGTTCCAAACTGGATACAATGGATTTTGGCCCAGATCTCTGTACTTGGATGAATGTCTGACATTGTTCTGCATTCTTTCCATCAATTGTTGTTTTTGCATTTGTCACCCCGAGTGGGACGGGTATGCCCAGACGTGGGTCTCGTGCTCTCCATGCCACTGGAATCAAGCTATCCTGGCTGATGAGGGCTGAAACCCCGAAACCGGTCCTAGGATGCTTGTTTCCAGTCCAGGAAGGACCCAGCCTGGCAGTTCGGGCTGGGCTGTTTACATGAGGCACAGGGTCAAGACTGATTTGCCTATGGCTGGGTCCAAACTGGAAAGGCACGGTGAGCAAAAAACGATGGATTTAGGCCTTAGATATATGTACTGGGGTGAATGTATTGCATTGTTCTGCATTCTGTCCATCAATTGTTCTTTTTGCAATTAACAATATAGTGGCTGCACCAAAACCGGTCATGTTTGGTATCAAACATGTTGGAGTCCTACCCCTAACACTGATTCCGGTGTTGGAAGTATGATCCCATGTACTGGGGGGCTCCCTCTGGGTACCCCCCATACGTCCGGTACAGCCTTCCAGGATCTGCTAGCAAGCTAGTGCTGCTGCCGACCCAGACACGTTTCATCCCTCCTCTTGCTGAGCCAAGCTCGAGCAGGGGAAGGCAGAACAATAGGTTTCCTGTCACAGGGAGATGTGACACCTCCCAGACATGACTTAGTGTATTGAGCTGAGGTGGGGGCCCTTGCCAGCGCCACCAGACTGCTTTGAAGACACATTTATTGCCCTCCTTGCATACTTGCTCTCGCTCTGAAACGAAAGTGGACAAAGGACATGGGAGTATCCTCTCCTCTATCCATCTCCTCCTTTGGGAGGGACCCCTGAGTTGTCCTATTCCTTTTCCTAGGGTAATTAAGGACTTTCCTTTGGGTGAGTCCTCAGATTTGTCATGGAACAAGACTCCAGCCTGAAACCACGTCACTCTTCGACTGTCTGGACACTTGTACTTTCCTGGACTAAGCCTGGAACCGAGACTGCATCAAGAAAGACAAGCTGCTCCTGGTCTCGTTGTTCTGCAAGTCTTCTTCGTCTTCTGTCTGTGCTTCTTCCAGGATTTTCAACAGACCTGTGGGCATCTGACTCTCCTGCTTGTGTTGTGTTGAGTCCCTTGGACTTTTCAGGTCCCAACATTGCTCCTTCTTCGTTCTCCATGCCAATTACAGCTGCAAAGGCTTGTTGGTGCTCCCGCTGGGCACCGACCCCCTGGTTCTCAACTTATGACGTGAGACAGCTTGTGCACGACTCTTGATCTTCCTCAGCGTTGCCTGGTCCTCTCAGCAGCAGCGAAAAGGTCCCTGTCAACACTTCTGAACCGTCGACATCAGTGGACATTGCTCTTCCATGCCTCCTGGTCACCTTAAGTGGCATAGACTCTGTCCCCTCTACTTACAAGTTCTTCACTTCAAAATAATCCACCCTTGGCTTCTACCAGATTATTTCTTGCAAAGTCTTCTCCAGCGGCATATTTCCTAAAGTCCTCCATTGTGGTCTACGGCGGTTTCCGATGTCACTTCACACCTATGTACCTGGCTACCCTGGTGTAGGTATCCTGGTTCTTGGGGGTATCCACGGGTGGGGTGGCTCTCTAACCTTCTATCTAACACGGGGTTTCTTCAGGGTCCACTGGAAAGGGTCCTTCTTTAAAAAAAAGAAAAAAAACGGTGACTTCCCTGTTTACTTCTATTGGATACACGGCTGTGTTTCTACTCTGCACACAGCCTCCATGGGGTTCATGGGTACTTACATTGGGTGTTTCCTTGTGCCTGCCCCCAACTTCTGAGTCTCCTGATCCAAGCCTCGACTTCTGTCTCTGTTCGCATTCCACTACTTTAGTATATGGTTTGGTCTTCCCCTGAAGACCACTGTATTTTCTCATTATTTACTTATTTGCAATTAAAGTATTGTTGTGTATCTTTGTTGATATCTCCGGGTAGGAGATATACCAATGTGTTACTGAGTATTTTATAATAGACATATTTTTATATATACACTGTCATTCTTTTTCATTTAATCTACACTACATGATTAGACTGGTAAAATAAGCTGCTTAACACTCCTTCTAGATAAGCCTGAAGGCGGCTCTCTACAGCTATCACTTTGAGAACTCTAAAAGGTTATCATAGACCACTAAAGTCACCAAGAGGTTTGCCTGAATTAGTGCAAGGCGCTTCACTTAAATAAGTGTGCACCGTATACTATGGCAGCCTCCTACAATTGGGATCAGTGTAGCGTTATGTCCATCAGTATTTCCATGAAGGCTTTCATTTGGTAGCCGTTTCATATATCTCCTAGTCTAGTAATGCCAATAAGGTTTCAGCCGTGAAACCCTTCTTGTCCGGCTGTTTGTTGAAGCCATATGCCCTGCCACAGGGTGTTTCCTTTGTGGGTTTGCATAGACGCTGGCTCTAATAGAGGGTGTCTCTCCAACATAAGAGGGGCACTCGCGTCACTTACCGGGTTGTTCTAGAGAGCAGGTCCCCATATGGTAATACTTCTGTTTTCGAGGACCGAGTAAAGAGACTTCCAGTCAGAAGGCGGGCTCCTCATGGCCTCCAAATATACAGCTGTTAATCAACCGAATCTGGGGTGCCCAGTAGTAGAAGCGTGGGTCAGCCATGCCCATTCCTCCATCATATGTGGATTGTGTACATTTATGGAAGATAATATTATTGGTTTTGTTTCCCCAAAGGAAAACTCGTACCTTTGCTTCGAGTTGTTTAAGCTAGGTGTGTGACATGAGAAAAGGAATGTTTTGCAAAATGAAAAGGAGTCTCTGAAGTATCATCATTTTAAAAAGGCAATCTAGCCCAAGGATATTGAGGGAAGTTTGCACATTTAGTCAATTCTCGCACATCCCTGCAAGGGGTTGAGGGTAAGGTTCCAAGATAGCTCCATCTCCAAGGCAATGTGAATGCCTAGATACTGGAAATGGAATGTCATTAGTTTAGAACTGCCAGGCAACTGTTAAATTGTTGCCCTTAAGCGTGACCAGCAGCTATTTGGTCCAGGTAACCCGAAGAACGGAGGCCTTCTCATAGAGGTGCAATATCTGAAGCAGGCGTGGGCTCGAGACAAGTGGGTGACAAATGAAAAGGAGGACACCTTCTCTATATAGATTTATACAATATTTGATGCTGCTGCACCAGGAGAAATCCCAAAATTACGCGTCGCAGAGGATCCATTCCTCAAGTGGCTCGTTTATAAAAGTGAAAAGGAGTGATGCGAGGGGGGCATGCCTGTCTGGTACCTTGGCTGGTAAGGAATGCAGGAGAAGGGTTACCATTGACTCACTTGAGCTTGCGACTGGGCATTGAGTATTTTGACAAAGGAGAGAAATTGTAGTCTGAACCCTATCCTTATATAATCTGGAAGAGGAATGACTAGTTCAGTGAGTTGAAGGCCTTTTCAAAGCCAAGTAGTAGGAGTGCAATGGGGTCAGGGAAGTGTGGTGGTGCTTAAGTGCAGTGTGCATTCTGTTAATGTAGTGACTCGTGCTACTGTGATGGCATGAAGCTGCACTGATATGGATGAACGAGCGCAGAGATCGCTGGCTTCAACCGATTGGCCAGTATTTTAGCGAAGATCTTCAGCTTCGTATCGATCAGCAGGATTGGGTGGTTGGAGGAGCAGTCTTCTGGGGGTTCCCTGTCTTGTGAATAACAACAATGGTGGCTAGATCTAATCTGGTGGGAACTGACCCGTCTCTATGGCTTCAAGATCGAGATTAAGGAGGTGCGGGACAAGCACGGTTTTAAACTCAAAGTAGTATTCAGCCAGGAAACTGTCTTGCCCTGGTGTTTTTGCTGGTGGCAAGTCTGCAATAGAAGCAGCGACTATGGTCAGAGTGATCGGTTTGTGAAGAGCCGTTCTGTACAACACTGGGAGAGCAGGAAGGGAGATATTGTTAATGAGGGACTGAGTGGATGTGCATTGGGCATGCTAGTGTTCTGTAAATAGTTTACTGTACTACGATGCGAAGGTGGCTGCATTCTCTGGGGACTTGTCAAGTAAGTTGAAACCTCCCCGCCCCCTTTCCAAACGGCCACAAATTCTTGGGATCAACCTAGTAGCTGTGTCTAGGGTTCCCAGACAGTGAAGCAGTTTCCTAGTCTTATCACCCTGTTCATAGGATGGTGCTTGTGAAGCAATCTTGTACTTCTTACCCTCTTCCAGACAGAGTTGTCAGCCTCAAGGTCATTTATCCTCTGGTACTTGACTCTAGATTGCCCATACAGGTAGGCTTTCGCTTTGCCTCACAAGGTCACTTCCCTGACTGCCCACAAGGTCCCATGGGCTTCCACTGAGCCCTAATTAAGCTCCAAGTAAGCAGTCCATTCTTGTAGCAGTTGTTGGGAGCATTGAGGGTCTACAAAGCGGCAAGTATTCGCCAAGTATTTAAACGCCACATGGATTTCAGACCTTTCTTTGTCTGTTCCAAGCATACTATTACTGGGACGTGGTCTGATATCCCTCTCGAGAGAATAGTCATCTCCGCTGTAGCCGCCATGTCTGTGCCAAACACGAAAAAATAGTCCAGTCTAGAGAAGCAGGCACATGTATATTCATGCTCTCAAGAGTTCCAAACATCACATAGGCTAAGGGTTGTTTGCCCACTCTGTTGAAGGGTGGGGAGGTCTAGGTTTCTGTCTTCTCCTTCATCGCCCATTCCCAAGCTATTTTGGGAGTGTCCAAAAAGAAGTAGTGGGAGTTCTGAATTACTTAGAGGCCTGCTGGAAATAACAGCATGTAGATGAAGCCCAGCACTTTCAGCTTCTGTTTAACAGCGTCAAATGAGTCCCTCTGCTTCTTAACCGGTTGGGTAAAATCCAACAATGCAAGGTACACGAATGATTGGTAGGGAAGTGGTCCTCTTTCCTTGGCTTCTCTGAAGATAGTGTCTCTTTCTTTATGATTAAGGATCTTTGCAATTATAACTTTTTAATGCTATCATGGCGTCTGGGGTATAAACAGACTATCAGACGCAGGTATAAAAGGTACAGCGCTGTAGTTGCTGAAATCATTCCTCTACAATTGGGTTCAGGCAGTGGAGATGGATGCCTTATCATCTGAACAATTCAGACTACTGTGTGGGGGGGTACCGCAGGACTCCTCTTTGAGCCCTACACTTTATCATCTCTACGTCACTCCCTTGGTTAAAATCATTAGGGATTTTGGCTTCTCAGTTTTCTCTTATGCTGATGATACTCAGCTTGTGGTCTCCGTCTCCAGCAATCTGGAAGAAACTGCAGATCGATTTAACAAATGTCTGTCGCAGGTAAATCAGTGGATGAGTTCCAATTGTTCAAAACTTAACGTAAAAAAAAAACAGAGGTTCTCCTCCTGGGTGGTGACACCTTCTGGTCACCTAAATGGTGGCCAGCTACATTGGGCAATCTTCTATCACCAAGGAAGAAGGTGAAAAACCTAGGCATCATCTTTGATGATAAACTGTCCTTAAAGGAGCAATTCAGCACTCTCACTTTCACAATTTTCTTTATCATAAAGATGATTAGAAAAATTACTTTATACCCTTAGACCTGCAAAAGACACTGATGACAGCATTAGCCCTTTCCAGATTGGACTATGGAAATAACTTGTATGTGAATATCCAGTCATAGCACCTTCAAAAGCTACAGCGGCTTCAAAAGGCAGCAGCTCGTCTGCTGCTAGACATTACAAAATTTCAGTCAGTCACCGCCTGATTAAGAACACTGCACTGGATCCCAGTCGGTAAAAGGATCAAGTTTAAATCCCTATGTCTGCCCTACAAGGCATTGCATGGATCCGGTTCACCCTATCTGAAGAATCACCTGTTCTTGTACGCACCGCCCAGAAACTTTAGGTCCTCCCACAGTAAACTGCTACAGACCCCCAGATTTAATAGAGCACATTGGGAAGGAAGGAGTTCCATGGTAGGAACAGTCATGGAATTCGCTCCCAGTAGATATAAAAATAGTCCTAACTTACTATTCTTCAGAAAATCTTGAAAAACGTGCCATTTTACCAACTAGAAAACTTCCTGCTTGCATTTGTGCGCTGTACAAATCTATAAATCAAATTGCAGTTGGGTGTTTGCCCGTATGTCATCCTGTACTCCAGTCATGGTAATATAGATAGATTTAGTCCAATTAACAAACAGTGAGACTGAAGGTGTCAGCATATATCTCAAGCATGTGTAGCAATCGGGCAGGGAGATTTCTGGATCACTAATGTTGACCAGCATATTGTCTGTGTAGAGTGATAGCCTATCTTCAGGGCGGTTTGGCCTCTTGCAGTTGCTGAACAGCTCATTACGCTTAATGTATTCTGCCAATAGTTTGATTATCTGATAGGAACTTCTAGCTGCAGGTTCCTTACCTTTGAATATTACAAGGCGTCGGACAGGATCCGAAAGATTTTGGAGAAGTACCCCTGCACATTGGTAGGTGATGTTATTCGGTTCCATGTCGTCACCGATGCCTGAAGTGACGTGTGCTATACTCGTTTAGTTGCCACCTCAGTGGCCTCACATCGTTTCTTTTCTTTCATATTCAAATGGCATCTGGGTGCCAGAAATTATTTCATTGGTCCCAATGGCAATATTATGGATGTATAGCCCAGTTTTTGAGTCTCCTTCATCTGTGATATAATAAACACTATAAAGAGAAAGGGATTTCCTGCCCCGCACACATCACATGTGCCTTATCGCTATAGGAACTTGTCACGATTGGAGTTGCTCAGCTGCTGCTTGTCAGCCGGGTTCCTGGTTTTTCCCTTCGCCGCGTCTCAAAGATGAATGAGATTCAAAAACTGGGCAATACATCCAGAATATTGCCATTGGAACCACAGAAATAATTTGTGGCACCCAGACGCCATTTGAATATACTGGACAATCTTTGGAATATTTGTATCCCATAAAGATTCAGATAAATCCTAAACGCAGAATAGACTTTCCAACGTAAAGATTTGGAGCCATAGTTGCAGCTAAATTGCTAGCAGTTTTCTCCATACATAATAAATGGTTATAGTAAGATGGACCCCTGATTAAGGCATACTTGCCGCAACGCGCATAGTTCTCATCTACCGCTAGCCTTCCCATGATCTACAGTGACACCGGATATCTCAACCGAAATCAAAGTTGAATAATGAATGGTAACCTCACTGTTTTGTGTCATTTAGATATACGATTGTTGTTGTTGTATTTGTTCTTAACAATTTCTTAAAGAGAATAAATATATATTGCTTATAATAAAAAATAAATAAAATTTTTTAATATTGGTACATATTTTTCTGCTGTTTTCTTTTGAATTAATGCACATGATCTATTGTTAAAAATCACGCCGTTTTGTTGCCAAGAATATTTTATGGAGAGTTATACACTTGCTTATGTACTTTCTTCCCTCAATAGCACCCACCAGTAGAGTCAGCCCCATCCTGATCCCTGACGACCTGGAGCTGGTATCGCACCGCCCAACATCTATTCTGGCGCCGACAGGACCTCCAGGTCCTAGGCTGTTTCCTGAGCCTTATTCTGAAGGACTTGGAGTGGGAAAAGATTGAGAGGGGTTGCTGGACTCTTGGACAGACCAGCCTGAGTAGTAAATTGACTGGTATGAGTATTTGGGTGAATCCAGTGGAGTGGATACTTCTCCAGATATTTATATGCTTTCTCCCCCTACCGTGGCTTCGGAGGAGTGATCGTCTTACGCTGTGTTGGTGCGAAGGGCTGTTTAGGTCCTAGACCTTGATCTTCCTTCGGTGGCAGTCAAGACTACCATGTTGACAAAGGTGCTACACTCCATGGTTTTATCTTCGGTATCCTTGCTTACTTTTAATGAGGCCTTCACAGATGTCCTACTGGGAACCTGGTCCAAACCAAGTACAGGGGCTCCTGTGAATAGGACAATTGCCTATCGCTGTCCTATTACAGGGGATCCAATATTCCTCACTACCCACCCTACTCCGAGAGCTTGGTAGTCCAAGCCTCTACATCCCATGGCACTTTTCCTTCCTCTCCCCCGGTCAGGGAATCCAATAGACTGGAGAGTTGGAGAAAGATACGTTTTACTTCTGCCAGTCATACATTGCAGTCGGTGAACACTGCATGCTTTATTGGGCCGTTAATCCCACACTCTATGGGATATGGTTGTGGAAGTGCTACCACAGGTCTTGGAGGAGGCCCCGGCCATCCTTTCCCAAGCAGTATCAGATGTGGGGAATACAGTTAAGTTTACCATTCGATGTGGTCTAGACACGACAGACTCGCGGGACAGAGCAATTTCTTCAATGGTGGCTGTCAAGACACCATGCCTGTCTGAAACTTCTGGCTTTTTAGGGGATGTCCGGGCTTCTCTCATGGACATGCCAATTGATGGCACCTGTCTCTTCAAGCTGGGGCGCTTGAAGCACTCGCGGGCGAGTCCATAGGCGATTCAGTGGCCGCTCGTCCTCAGTCTGGCTTGCATCCTTTTCGTGGCTACGGAAGGGACTTTCAGCTAGGCCAGCCATACCCCAGCCACCGAGCTATGCAATTTCATCAATCCATGAGCAGCTGCTTTCGTGTTTCATATAGCCACATGGGTCGGGCAGCCAGAGGTCAATCCACCCACACAGCTGAACAACTACTGGATCCGATTTTCTCCTCAGCAACATTAGTCGACATTTTAGTAACTATAAACTGGACAGACCACACCTTTGTCAGTTGCAGCGTACTCCTCCTGCTCCACCACCACTGGACCCGCCTGCCACAGCTGGAAAAGCATCACAGTAGAGGAGTCGTCTTCATCCCTTAGTGTATGAGCCGGAGCACACTGGCAGCTTGCCGAAAGCCAACAAGAACCTCAAAAAATGGATCACCACATGAGCTAACACCCTATCTCCCCTCAAGCGCATCCCAATGGAAAGATCCCGACCATAGGCCAGCTGGTGTACAGAAGAACTCCGAATGAGGAAACACCACTGTAAGCCACTGGAGCACAAATGGCAAACAAGTTAGAACCCAAGACAGTCACATCTGCCCCAAGCTGCTACCATCAGTAGGTAAGGAACACAAAGTTCCCAGCTTTCACGGATCGCATAAACGCGAACACCAACAGTAGCAAGGAAATCTTCACCATTGTCAAAGGTTTAATCTCACCTTCCTGCTTTCTGCAGCAACATCACCCCACACAACATCTTTGCAACAAACTCTCGGAACTCTTCTGTAACAAAGTCAGCTATATATATATATATGCCATTATTGACCCTTAACCGGACTCGGTCACTATCACAACTCATCTTCCCATCATGGCCTATGAATGCACGTTGATTCATGGCCTGCTGTCACCACTGTTGAAACCACTAAACCGTGATGGCCATCCACTTGGGGGCCCCATCTGACCCTTTCCTCCACCATGCCTTCATTAAAGGACTTCTACTTATCATTGTACTACTAATGACCATTCTTAATGCCTCCAACTCACAACCACATTACTAAACATCTGAAAACATGCAACGGTCACATTCTTGCTCAAGTAACTATCTACTGACCCAGCTTCCCTTCCCTACTACAAACCAATCTTGCTCCTAGCAGACTCAGCAAAGGCCTTGGATAAACTAATCAACCAACGCTGACCGCCTCAGCGACCCCCCCGCATCTCCTCTTTGCCATAGAGTCCGGATTAATGTCCATCCCCAGTACAGAAGCAATACTTATCGCCAGTACAGACTACATCTGCATAATCCTTTAGACAAGACATTGCAGCCCTCATTTTCCTGGTCCTTTGCATAATTTTACTTTGTCTCACACCCCAGCCTCTATAATCGGCATCTGCACAAAATTGTCATCCAAAGACCCAGTCTCAAATGTATCTGCTCCTTAATAATGGCTAGAACACAAGCTGTAAGCCTGGCACCTCCCTTTAGCCAACAGTACCCGCACAAAAATCAACATCCGAACATGCGACTCAAGTTCAAATAGCTTTATTCGATTCAAAAGAATCATAAAAGTTTACAAGAAAGTTAGTACATTCATTTTAAAATTCCAAAAGCTTTAGCAAACAGTACACAAAAATTGATATTGAGTTACATAAAATCAATAACATTTGTAAATGATTCATAACGTTTCCTAATTAAAAGGACAATTCTGATAAAACTGAGCACAGAGCTACAAATGGTAACTGTTGATAATGACCTCAGGTAATCAAAACCTTTTTGATAAGTACAGGGACGAATGTCCCTTAGAATGGGCTTAAGAAAACGGGCTCTTGGATCTTTATAAAGTAAACAAAAAAGCATAAGATGTATTGTGCTCTGATGGGCTATGTTATTACATGGACAGGTGGGGGAAGTCTCTCACACCATCCCCCCCTGTTTTGAAAAACACAAGAAAATGCAATGTATTTAAACAAAATCTTGTCATTAAAAGGCGCGAAAGAGCCGGAGTAGTAAAAAACAAGTAAAATTGTTGTTTTAAAGATACGTATTCCACTATATTACTAGCCTGACAAGACAAACAATATAGTATGATATGCATTCTTGATTAACGTCTTCATAGTAGATTGAATAGACTCCGGGTTTTCATAAAAATTTACAAGGCCTATCTTAGTAAAAGTTTCCTTGACATAGCGTAACAATGGAACCGCCATTGTATTATCAACATTCATACAGTCTCTTAAAATACCTCTTGAAAATAACAGCTCTTCTGAGGTCCAAATTTCCTCCCATTAAAGCAACGGGGAAACATGAATTCTGTCGATCACATAATCTAAACCCACCTCGGAATGACTGAAAAAAGTAGAAATACTACTGGGGATAAATAGGAGACGTTTTAAAAATGTGTTCTCTAATATTTGAATCTGGGCACTTTTGTGATATCCCCATACCCCTACCCCATAGTTGGCTACTGATAGACATTTAGGTTTTTACAGTGTTATCAGTTCAGCTATCGGCTTATGACCCAGTTTTCTGGCAAAGCGAAAGAGCCCCTCTATGGTTCTGCTAGTTTGTTGTAACCGTGTTGTAATCAAGTGATCCCAGCTCAACTTATTATTAAAAAGATTGCCCAAATAAATAAAATTTGACACTTTGTCAATGACTAGGTCATTGACAGTGTACTTGCGTGTTTTAGTTTTATTTGAACCACAAACCATGATAAAAGATTTGCTAAAATTAACTTTGAGATCCAATCCTAACATGAACTCATTAAATGCATTCAGACATTTTTGTAGGCTGTTTGCTGTTAGTCATCAATACTGTATCGTCCGCATGGGACAATAAGGGTACCTGTTTGCCTTCTATTCTTGGAAAATCCAATTTTTGTTGTAATAAAAAATGTTCCAAACCGTTTGTATATATTAAAATAAGCAAGTGAGCCAATATGCATCCCGGGCGTACACCCTGAGTTAAGGGTATTGACTTGGTCTTATCTCCTCCTGGACCATATCGGATGGCTACCGTAGTAGCTACATGCAGTCTACGCAACAAAGTAACAAGCGGTTCCTCAAATCCCATGGTGTCCATTAACGCCCACAGCTTTCCCCGACATACTGTGTCGAAAGCACTGGACAAGTCCATGAAGGTCAGATGGATGGAAACCCCCCTGGCCTTCATGTACTTGCCCATAATCATAGACGGATTGAGGCACTGTTCAGTCATTTCCCTTCCTTTCCTGAAGCCATATTGGGTACTTACAATTGTACCGGAGGCATTGGCCCATGTCTCCAGACGTGCAAGGATTACCCTCCCCAAAAATTTGCAAGAAGCATCTATTCGGGAAATCGTCCTATAGCATTTAGGGTCATTTCTGTTTCCCTTTTTAAAAATTGGCACCACCACTGCCCCTTTCCATGATGGAATACTGCCCACAATTGCAGCTTTAAAAACATTTAGTAACAAAGGGGCCCAAATTTGTGGGTTATTTTTGAATAAGTCCAAGGGCACACCATCTGGCCCTGGTGCTCTTAGGGGAATACCTTTTCTCAAAGCCTCTTCTACTTTACTCATGGAAATTGATAAACTGAGCTGTTGTGCGGTCTGCCGGTTAAATGGTATGTCGTCCTCTCGCTCATTTAAGGAAACACTCTTTGGGTTAAATATTTTGGAAAAGTGGGTCTCTCAAACCACTCCCGATATATTAGTATCCATGGTCCTCGTTTCCTTACTGAAAAGCGGGCGATTTAACACCTCCCAGAAACTCCTACCATCCTTCAGAGCACTTGCTCTTTCCAGGTCATCCCAGGCCTGCTTTCTCAATTTGTCCTTTCTCTGTTCAATGACCTTTTTATAAGTTTGTCTGGCTACTTTTATCATGTCCCTGTCACGTGGAACTATATGTAGCGCCTTCCTCTATTTTTTATTTGTACATTTTCAACAGCAATACATGGTCATACAATAATCCAACTCAGAGCATTGGTACAGCATGGACATATCTCATCATACATTTTGCAGACGAGCTTGTTGGATGGCGACGGTAAAATTGGGAAAGAGCTCCACCTTCATCCCCTGGTATTCGAGGTTGCCCTTTTCTTTTGCTAAGCGGAGTGCAGTATCGCGGTCCTGGTGATTCAACAATCTAGCTATGATGGGACGGGACGGTGCCCCAAGGGTTTGGCCGAGCGGCCAGAGCGCGGTGAGCCCTCTCGACGGTAAGGACCTTAGAGAAGTGTTCCGTTCCCAGCAAGGTTGTAAGTAGCGTCTCGACATACGCCTCCATGGGCCCTGTATTGGTGGTCTCCGCAGCTCCCGTGATACGTATATTGTTCCGTCGTGAGCGAGCTTTGATGTCCTAATTTTCAGCTCGGATGACCTCCAATAGCTTCTCCATGGCAGCACACTGCCCGCTAACAGCCTCCACCTGATCCTTCGTGGTCGAAATCTGCTGCTCCGCCTCTGCGATCTGCGAGCCATGCCTGTCAAGTTTGGCCGCCATAGTATCCATACGTAGTTTCAAGTGATCTATTTTAGTGTCAATTGTTTGCAAGCTTTGATGCATTGTCAACATCATGCGCTATAATTTGGCGAACGCACCCGTTTCAGGATCTGGCTCAGCGTCTGAAGCAGTGGGGGCCGAAGTCTTAGTGGATTTTTTAGCTTCAAAAGACAGTTTGCACTGCTGTTTTTCCGTTTTCCCCATGACCGCACACCTCCAAGCTCCCTCGTAAATTGCGGGAGTACATCACTGGCACTAGAACACGTGTTACTAGGTGACCACTGTATAGGTCAGTGACGGGAGAGGTCGCGCCACCCCAGCGCTATGCGCACTCACAGCGCAACCAGATGGGCCGATTGTGAGCTGCAGAAAATGAGGTGCACACAGTTAGTCTTCGCATACCAGCAGGTGGGACACCCTATGTCACGCTAATGGAAGCTTCTGGAACGGAGTTTGAGTAATGGGTGGGCTTTACACACAAGTCTGCTATTCAGACCAGCCATGATATCCCCCAACCACCGCCACACAGCTCCTCCTGCCTGTCCAATAGTGATATAGATAGTTGCGCAATACAGAGATCAGCCCGGTTCGATCTGCACCCGGCTCCCGCCGTAACCAGGCCTCAGCAGGCAGGCCGCGCGCAGCTGCTCCCCGCGGCCTCTGCTATTCACAGTGCCGGGCTAAGAACACCGCTCCGCAGGCCAAGGCAGGTTCGCAGCTGAAGCCCCGCCGCCAGCCGCACAGAGACCAGGAGGCAGACGTCACCAATCGCAGACACCGGGGGCAGCAGCCGTCACCGCGCACCAGGGAGAAGCGCCCTGACGACCCATCCAGCAGAGCCCAGGTCGAGCACACAGCACAACAGTCTCCACAGCGGGTAACGGCGGTAACCGGGACACCTCACCACAATGTCCAGAGCCAGACGTCGGCTGCAGCAGAGATGACAGGTACTCCAAAGTGCGCCGATCCGGGATGATCAGAGAACCAGGGCTGAGCGCGTTGTACTGTCAGTTGTGCCTCGCTAGCGTGGAGGGCTCAGGAATCGGTTTCCTCCACAGCCGCCTTCTTATGCCTCACGAGGGGCCGCGTCAGTTACACTGCCAGGGACAGCCAGCAGCTAGTTTAGCGGCCACACAGCATTCCCCTTCACCTCAGGAGCGTCCTCATGCCATTGTCAGCCGTGGATGGCGCCAATTCAGACGGATATTTGACGGATGATTGTCCCGACCAGCAGAGCTACACTAATGTGCGGCCATCTTGCTCTGGGCTCTCTAGCGCCCCTCCTTCCTCAATCTATTTTGTGCTGCAGAACACTCAGTATTAAACCATCTTATTGCAGGATGACTACCGTTTCTCACTGATCTAAGCAGGTTCTTAGCCACACCATAACAGATACTTACAAAACTCTGTATTATCACGTCTGACTGTGATGTATCAGTTAGACATGTCATCACATGCGTTGGGTTAATTCGACCGCAAAATCGTCAACAAGGTTTGTGTACCTGCTAGAGATCAACATTAAAATAAAATTGATTACAGGAACCCCCCGCCCCCCCCGAAATGTCGGATATTGCACCATTGGGGTAGTAGCCAAGGTATCAATCATGCGTAAATCATTGGCTACAATAATGGAATTTAACGCGTCAACCTGTGTCGTATGTCTAAAATGAGTCAAAGGTTTGTCATTAGTATCTACTAGCCCACAGACCTTACTCCCACTATACTGACATAAGGTGCATTTAAAATCTCCCACCCACATTACGCAAAGGGGAGACCTTCCCTGCTACCTTAATGTGAGAAGTTGGCCTGATGTATGATGTCACTAGTTCTAGTGTACACCTTATATCAGTCCAAATACCCTTATGGTGATTGGTTGTAAAGTCAACCTTATAGACCAGCTATCCTAGTGGTAGCATGGACAAGAGCAGTCTTAGGCTAAACTCAGAATGGCATGTGAAGCCAGCTGTGATACCATATATAATCCCTTGAATACCAAATGAAAGGACACCACAACAGATATATATATAAAATAAAGTGTATTTATTCTAGTCAAACCCTCAGCACTCTTTATGAGATTAGAGGTAAGTACAACACAGTCTTATTTAAGCATACATTAAGTCACACAGGTAAGTAATACAGTTAGGCCCTAGGGGCCACGCAAACCATATACTAAGTAAGTGGTATAAGAACCACTGTCACGGAAATAGAATAGGCCTAGGCCTAGGGAATCGCTGGGGCTACACTACACTAGCGTTAGTTAGGAAGTGGGAGGCCCACGGGATTCGTGTGCAGAGTGGAAACACTCACGCGTAATGCGTAAAAGTCAATAGCAATAGTACAGTTTAGAAAACGGTAGATTTAGGACACTTCCGGAGTAGCTAGGAAGTTGAGACTTGAAAACTAGACACTAGGATAGTCACTATCCTGATGAGCACCGGAGTACCCAAGTTACCTAGCCCACAGGCTGCGGGTGCATAGGGGTGAAGATGCGTCGTTTTCGTCGTCGACTCCTATGGATGCCTGAAGAAAGATGCTGACAGGCAGTCAGTGAAGAGTGTCCGGTGGATCCCAAGGCTGGGATCAAGAAGAGAAGAAACCTGCAAGCAGAAGGGACAGAGTCAAGGTCACTAGCCAGTGACCACGTGGAACCAGGAAGGAACCAGGAGATGTCGTGAAGATTGCAGGTGAAGGTGAAGCTTGTCGCTGCAGCCAGGAGGACCAGGAAGCGTCGAGGACGACCAGGACCAGGAGGCGAGCTGTCCCACGAAGGCTCTTGCTGTCGGCGGCGTCGAAGTTGGACTAGGACTCACCAAGCCTTGGCAAGCGGAACCCACGAAGAACGAAGGACTTGCTTCTGGTGCAGACCAGGAAGGTCTGGGGTGCTTCTTCTTTGCAGAGAAGCGGGAGCCAGTCTGGAGGAGCCAAACCAGCGCAGAAGATTTCAGGGTGCGTCGTCACAAAGGCCACTAGCCAGCGGGCAAGCAACCGGACAGACGCGGCAAGCAGGAAAATGCTGAAGGGCCCCACGCAGGACTCGTGGAGTGTGGGGGGCTGATCTTCGGTGCAGATGGTGCTTGGGGTTGGGGCTTCTCAATCCCCGGTGAACAACTTCGAGGGTACCTCAGAAGCTGCGCTTTAAGTTACTAGCCACTTTTTCCAGGTAGCCGGTCCCACGTCGCTCGTCGCCTCCACGGATCTCAGCTCTGCTGTAGATGTGGATCAGGGTCGGAGAAGTCTGGAAGTCAAGGCTCTGGTCAGGCTCTGCAGTCGGTTCCTCGTAGAACGTGGGCAAAGCAAAGGGTAGTCTCTTGATGGTGCCTGTTTGCACAGGGTAGCCACTCCTTGGCTACAAGGGAGATTCTTCAGTCTTCTTCTTTCGTCGAATGTCGAAGGTCCAGAGTTTCTGTTCAGTTTTGCAGGTTCAGGATAATCTAAAGTCTTGAGGCCCAACTCCCACTCTTATACTAATCTGGGGGGCTGGGATACCTGCTAGGTCACGCCTTATGGGTGGGACCTGGGAGGGGGTGGTTACACCCACTTCCCTTTGTCCAGTTTCGCGCCAGAGCTGGGGCTGGAGTGCCCCAGCGCCGGTTTGAACTGGACTATGCAAGGAACACCTTGTGTGCCCCAGGCATGTCTCATTCCTTTCAGCCCACCCTGCCCCAATACACTAAAGGCTGTCTGGGGAGGTGCTAGCACCTCCCCAAGCAGGAAACCTATTGTCCAGGCCTCCCTGGCTGTGATCACTCCCAGCTGCAGGAGGTCAGACTTGTGTCGTGGCAGCAGCATCCATTTTGTGATGCTGAGGCTTTGGTCAGAGGCTAACAGTTGAAGTATGATTTTAACATGTCTTTCCCTCTAGAAGGGGGGAATAATATTCTCATGTCCAGAAATGGCATGGGGGTATTATTCCACAGTGTTAAACACCTTACACGACATGTTTCGATAAAGCCAAACCATAGTTACCATAACCGTCTAAGATTATAAGGCACTTTAAGAGTATATGGTAGGCTATATCATAGAACAGCTATAAGGACAAGGTTCCGAAAGCTGCAGACAGGCTCAGCTCATGCTAGAGCACCATCTCACATGTTACCAAGCACTCTGCCTCCAGGATTGTTAAGGCCTGCCATAGGAGTGACTGATAGGTACACATGTGTCTATATGTAAGTTAGGTATAGGAATACTACACCTAAGCAAGGGGTGATTACACGACCTTGCCCCAGCTGAGTGATCAGCCAGTTGTGTCAAAATGGAAGGCCAGGCCAGGGGTGGCATAATACATGCTGCAGCCCCTGGTAGGCCTAGGGTACACCTATGCCCTGGGTACCTAGGGTACACTGTACAGGGGCCAATAAGGTGATCCTATCCAAATGGGTTATGCACCTAAAGTACATAGTATTAATTTAGAGAGAGAACAGCAGGGCTGTGGGTCTGATTAGCAGGCCCACAGCCACATCTAAGTCGAAAACCAGTAAAGCAAAAGCAAAAAGTGGGGGTGAACATAGAAAGCAGACCCTACTCTCCTACACTTAACAATCTCCATATCGAGAGAATCAATAATGTCCAGAGAGAAATCATTCCTACTCCAAGTTTCTTGTAGGCAAATAATATCAAAAGTTTTGACATACTGAACCCATACCTCATCCAATAGCCTTTGTGAAATGCCTGCCACGTTCCAAGAAATTAGACGAAGGCTGCACCTATTGGGTTAGCTATTTTGCATATAGAAAAAGTTGCCATCCCCACTATTCAATGGTTGTTCACCTTGCGTGGCAGTCAGATCTATCTCAGTAGCTTCTTTCGTTACCAGGCTTTTGTTCTGGGACTGCTGTGGAAGGTTATGATTAAGTAATGGGTTCACAAGTAATGTATAGTCTTTAACATTCCTACATAAATTGGGAGTGATCTCGGATACATGAGCATTATCCCCTAGTACACTTGGCTTTAGTCAGTCTATATCTGGAAGACCGCTTAATGGCTAGAAGTGGTTTTCATGATTCCATGGCTGAGACTGTGGGTATTGTTTTGTCCTTAATTGGCACTCTTTTATCCCCAAGTGAGGTTGCGATCTGGGTGGTCGGTAGAAGAAACCCAATGGTAGTATAGAAATCCTTGACTAATCTATAGGTTGATTCGCCATCCTATCTAATATAGATCTTACCAGGCCTGGTGGCCTAAAGGTCAGTACAATGCAGTCCCCCGCCAATGACTCATTAGTTGGCCCTACCCACCTAACCCTACGTGCCATCCTAAGTTCAGAAAACAGTAAATTGTTTATACCGGTCTTTTCATTTACAAGGTGTAGAGATTTATTCCTCAAAGATGACCAGTCTTCCCTATCACCAGGCAGCAATGGAGGAACATTAGATAAGACAACAATGTAAGATGTTGTTTGTGGGGGCAAATGTAAATTTGAACCACTAGTGTGTGGAGTGCGTGGGTGGTGATCTACAAAGGGGCCTAGGCTTTGGGACCTTTCATCAGGAGTATTATACACCCTATTCACTTAATTAGTATTTTGAGGATTTATAGGCTGACAGTCACCTTGTGTAAAACCTCCTGTCAGTGTTGGAGGAACAGTAATTTGTGGACAGTTTTTTACTGGGTTCTCTTGACGGGACCCCTCTCGTATCATGGTTTTATTAGAGGATTACAAGTTATAAACACTCCCACCCTTTGCCCCTTTCATGATCTTGTTTGGTCTAGCTCTGTGATCTACAGGCAGTGTGGAAACTCTGTTTAATTGAATCTCTAAACATGATAGCCTGCTCTCTATGGCAGTCAGTTTTTGAAAAAAGGATTAAAATGAGCTGTTTAACCCAAAAACCCTCATCCAAGTTAGAACTCAGGGTCCGCTTAGGGACCGTCTCTACAGGGACTAAAGCTTGATTTACCTGAGATGTGGGCTCCCTGTCTGCTTGATTGCTCCTACTACCCAAAGATTTAGGTATAAGATGACTTTGTGTATCTTAGTTGCTACCTGTCCTTTCTTGGCGGCGGTGCAGAACTACATACATCTTTTGTTTTCTGACCCCTCGTGATTACAGTTGGCTTGGCTAAAGTTACTTGAGTCAGTTTTCTCCGAAGGTCTAACAAAATCAGTACATGGTGAGGGCGACCTGCTTGTTCGTAATACTCCTTCAGCCAGGCTCGTATGTGAGCTCAAAGTACTGAGGGTATTGCGACACAGTAATATTTGAGACTGTAGGGACAGTCTGCGCTCAGTTAGCTCAATTTCATGTATGAGCGCAGATTCAGCCCTTAATAAAAAGGCATCCAATGTGCCTACTACCCCTTGACCGACCGTTGGTTTTGTCATGTTTAATATAGCCCCACGTCACAAAATAGTAGCAGCCAAAACAATATTCCACTGATACCTTTAAAAAAACAATGCTATGGGACATCACAAGTCAAATTCAACTAAGGTCCATCAATGGCAATCCTGACTGCAGATGTTAATTCCCTGGCCCAGCCCAGTCTCCTTCAGTCCCTGACGGGCACAGACTGGACCGGGTGTGTCCCGTGCCGCGGAAAGCTTTTGGCACTTATGAGCGCGGTGATTCCTCCCTCCAGGGAGCAATGGAGCCTGGGACTGGTAGTCACCCCCAGCGATGGCTAGCGGCAGAATGCGGTAAAGATTTCGTCCCATGTGACTCATGCTCTTCCTCTCGGACAAGACTCCAAGTCAAGAAGCAAGTTTACCGCCTGCATGACGGAAGTCGTTAACTAGATGAAAGCTAACTGACCCAAGGTCAACACAGAGTAGACAGAAGTAGTGATCTTTGGCAAAACACCTTGCCATGTGACCCCAGCTGGTGGTCGGCAAACTCTACCGTCATCCACGCATATAACCTCTGAATCTTCGTCGGGAAACCCCCTTCTGCATTCCTTTTAGGAGGTGTCTGCCCTCCCGTCTCCTGCTACAACACCTGTAGACCCAACCGCCTCCCGATTTCTTTGGCTGGCTGTGACCGGACTGGGTTACTGCACTACATTTCCCAGCAGCCCCGGGAGCGAGTCCAGCTGGGAATCCCTTTTTTCGCTCCTCCCGGTGCAGGCTACAGTACGCCTGGGACTCGCGCATCTTGAGACGTACACGGGCAGCGCCCCGGTCATAGGCCCTTCCGAGCCCAAAGGAGGCTGGGCCATCCCTCTTTTGCCTGACCACTAAATTAAGTCCCTGTGCCGCCTCCTGTCCCTACGCTGCGTGCATTTGGACCACCACAAGGACCACTAATACAGGCTCCAGCATGACCATGCAGCAGACATGCTGCCAACTCACCGCCGGTTGTACAGTGCCCAGGGCCAGGATCCCCGGCCCTCTTGCCACCCAACAGTACAACACCAAGGAACTCCTGGACCCCAGACGTCGAAGCAGCTGTCTCTCCTTCTCCCCACAATTCTCCAAAGGACCATTCACCTGCTGACACTGCCCCTTCTGCTGCGACACAACCTACGAAAGATCCCGCACCATGCTGTTATGAACCCTAATGTACCCCAATATAGGCGGCTAAGGTAGTTACACAATCTTTTACCTGCATCTCTCCTACAAATTATTCTTCATAACGGGTTGGCACTGAACTTTTACCTAGTTGGGTGCTACGTGACTCGTGTGATTTTCTCCGAAGACTAGCCTCATGTGCATGAGGATTCTCAGTATCACAGCAGGATTTCCATCTTCCACAAAATAAGTGTATGAGTCACTTCTATCATCATCTTTGCCCAACATGCCCACAGTACACTTCTAGGTAGAACCCCTGAGGGTACCTTTTCGGGTATATAAGCACTACATCTTTGCTAGGCTAACCATAGGAGAAAGACTTCCATGCTGATGCAAGACACTGAGGTCCCTTCTCGCAGACACTCCAGCACCGCAGTGGTTCGACATCCCTTGCGGGGTGTCCAGCTCGAGATCACATCAGGTAATGGGGTGGGCTCCATCCGAAGGGGATTCTTGGCTATACACCTACATGAATGCTAGGTACACTTAGGTATATCTAGTTAGGGCTTGCATCATAGGAGTGCGCATTTTTTCTGTTGTGTATCTATATGCCTGCATGCATTCATTGTTTTAGCACTATGGTAGAATTCTATCTTTTCTTTACTCTGTTGGTGCTTATAACCTTATACATATGTCTATGTCTAATGGTTGTTACTGCACACATTTTATATTAGAATGATGCTAATTCAATAAATACTAATTGGAAATGTCCCCACCGTGTATTCTGTATAGCTCTCTGAGACTAAGTGAGTACGAGCGACTGAGCGAAAAGTGCGTACTGTTTCCACGACCCCTGAGGGTCAGGGTTGTCATGTTCCATGGCTGCCACAAACTATTCGCTCCTTGGTAGGAGAAGGGGCTCATAGTGGCACTGTGAGCTAGCTGGTCTACAGAATAACCTATCCTACTGGGTGTCTGGAATCAGTCTTTTTAGTTTGTTGTCTAAACGCACAGATCCTATATAGATCTGTAGGAACTACACAACAACGCCTGCCCACAAGACCAAGTACACCCACGACCTCTCCTTTGTATTCTGCTCAAAGCCCGCTCACTCTGCAAACATGCCACAGAAATCTGGCACACCATCACCACCCTCTCCACAGATGTTGCCTTCATCACCGAAACATGTCTCAACTACTCCTCGAACCCTATATCACCACCGCCACTCCCAAAGGCTTCAAGAAGATACACTGTGAACCAGCCAACAAACCAGGCCGAGGCATTGCCATCCTCTTCAAGGAAACCATCAGAAGCACCATCACAGACGACGACCCCACACCTCTCATGGAACACCTCAACTTCTTCCTACAAATTGACGCGAAGACTCCAATAAGAGGCATCCTCGCCTACAGACCCTGCGCACCATTCTGCAATGCCATTCCCCACCTCATCGCCCCTCTATCAACAGACTAATCCCCTTTCATCCTACTCATTGACCTCAACTTCCACATCGACCCAAAAGACACCAACTCCATCGCCCTCCTGGGGAACTTCAACATCATCAGAGTCATCCAGCTGGTCACCGAACCCATCCATAAAGCCGGACAAAACTCAACCTCATCTTCACCTTCAGCGACAGAATCGAATTCAGCTGCATCACAGAACTCCCCTAGACTGACAACACTATTGTACACCTCGCCATCATCGTCGCCCAGCCCACCATGACAAGGCAGCAGATCTCCTCCCACAGAACTCAACCGCGACGTCCAGAACTTCTACACCTGGCTCACCGACTGCGCTGACAGTCACCCTGTTTGAAACCTACAGAAACCAACAAAAGCCCCAAACTTGCCAGCTGGTACACCTTAGAACTCTGGACTGCCAAGTGCAACTGTCTCCATTTGGAGAACCTATTGCGCGCCACCAAGAACCCCAGTGACGGAGCAGCTCGCAAAACAGCCCTCAGCAACTATCACCGGCACAGCAAAGATGCCAAGAAAGCAGCCATCACCAACCGCATCCATTTTGCTGCCAACCACGTAAAGGAACTCTTCTAAATAGTCAAATAATTCTCCAACCCAATAGCCATAGAGAAGAACACCATTCACCCCTCTCAAGAACTCTGCGACTACAGCAAGATCACTAACATCTACAGCAATTTCAACATCCAGCCTGCCACCATCAACACCGACAACCTCAACCAACCAGCAGACACCAGCCAAACCATCACTACCTGGTCACCGCCCTGACAAACCCAATCAGCACTTAAATCACCAGCATCCTCAACCGCTCCATCTCCACAGCAACCTTCCCTGGCAGATGGAAACACACAGACGTCAGACCCCTCCTAAAGATAGCCCCAGTTGAACCCATCGATCTAAAAAATTATCGTCCGAGTTCCCTACTCCACTATCCAGCCCAAATTCTTGAGAAAGCCATCAACTATCAGCTCACCATATTCCCGGAAAAAAAACACCGACTGGATGCCTGTCAATCAGGATCCCGTGCCAACCACAGTACTGATTGCCGCCGTAGATGACATCAGATCACTCCTCGACCGTAGAGAAATGGTGGCCCTGATCACTGCGACTTCTCTGCTGCATTTGACACTGTCTCCCACAACACCCTCATCAACAGACTCTACAACATTGGAACACAGCATGACGCCCTCAAGTGGATTGCCTCCTTCCTTACAGTATGCACATAGAGAATCCGACTTCCTCCCTTCACCTCCACACCCAAAGTCGACATATGCAGTGCATTGCAAGGATCATCCCAACCCTGTTCAACATCTACTTGACCCCCCCCTCGCAGACGTTTGCAGATCCCACAAACTTAACATAATCTCCTATGCAGACAACACTCAACTGATCTTCTCGCTCACGAGGACACCTCCAAGCCAGCTTCTGCAACACCATGATCAATGTAGCCAAATGGATGAGAAACAACTGCCTCCAACTCGACTCCAACAAAGCTGAAGTATTGAACGTTGGGGAAAAACACCTCCACATGGGATCACAGCTGGTGGCCCGCAGAACTCTGACCCACACTGACCAACCACGCATGCAACCTCAGCATCATCCTCGACAGCCAACTGTCTATAAAATGACAAGTCAACACAGTTGCCTCCTTTCACACGTTTCGCATGCTCCACAGAATCTACAGATGGATTCCAACCAACACCAGAAAGACTGTCACTGAGGCCCTTTTCACCATCAGCCTCAAATACTGCAACGTCCTCTATGCCACATCTCCATCCGGCTCCTCAGAACATACAGCATGCTGCCAGACTCATCCTGGACCTCCCTAGACGAACCCACATCGCCCCCACCTGAGCGACCTCTACTGGCTCCTTATCCAGAAAAGATGCCAGTTCAAGATCCTCATGCACGTCTACAAAGCCTACCATGACTTAGGACCTGCCGATCTCAGCCATCGACTGAACTTCCTCCAACCTGCTAGACAGCCGCGCTCCTTTTCACTCGCCCTCACACACAACTTCCACATCTGCTGCATCAATAGCGGCAGCCGCTCCTTCTCCTACATCACAGCCCAGACCTGGAACGACCTCCAGCTCTGTACGGCCGCCTCGCTGTCAGACTTGAGAAAGAGAGTCAAGACCTGGCTCTTTGATGGAGACACAGCGCCCAGATACCCATAAGGGTGACAGTCAATGCCTTCACTGAATCCTGCTTCCACACCCTGAAGAAACTGATGCAGATCTTCAAATGGCTCCAAAGCAACACTAGAAAAGCAGTCACTCACACTTTACTGACCAGCAAATTGGACTACGGAAACACCCTTTATGCTGGGATAATTTAGCAACTCACCAGAAGACTACAAACCATCCAGAACTCGGCAGCCAGACTCATCCTCAACCTCTCACGCAGAACTTGCATCACCCTGCACGTCAGGGGCATCAGTGGGTTCCTGAAACACAACTGTGCTCATTCCAAACTCCTCACATACACTTTCAAAATGCTTTACAGCTAAGGCCCCACCTACCAGAACAAGTAAATCTCCTTCCACCAACCACTCACACCTGTCCCCAGATCTCCGACTCACACACATCCCACATGTACACAGAACCAGACCAGAAGGACGTGCGATCTCATACATTGCTCCCAAAGTGTGGAACAACCTCCTACTCCACATCAGAGCCTCCTCATCTCGTTTTGAATTTCGCAAGAAACTGAAGAACTATCTGTGTCAACTTATACTTAGGTGTCTGCTGTGCCACACATCCACTAGACCATCACAGAGCTGCATGATATTCATCATTGCTTGCACTGCAGTCCGCATAGACCATGTAGTAGTAGAAACCAGCGCTGACTGTGCTATATTGCCTTTTTAGGTCGATCCGAGCGGCAGCGCACATGCGCTGCACGCTCTGCGAGGCATGCTGTGTTGGGTATGGAATACAAGCTCTACCCATTTCCCCGCCCCTCTTTTCAAATAGCTCCTATTACTATCCTTCCTAAATAGTTGCTTTTCATTGGTAAATAGGCTTCTATTCCCTCCTTTGTACCTCCTTGTCTGCAATAGTAATCTCCCAGAAGGGCTGGACCTTTTACTTGTGGAGTTAAACGGTGTGCTTTATATAGTCGATGAGCACTATTTTCTTAATGATCTTTCTCTATTACACTCACGACATCACAGCAGGCCACGGCGCCACGCTTAATAGTTTAGCAGGCGCCCACTTTTATAATTGTTTTCTTGTCAATAAGTATTACTTTGCATTGTTTTTTAACACTAAGTAACGCCTTATGTAGTTAGTTATGTCTGACCAAGAACTAAACAAACAGTGGCGGCCGCACGACTCGCCCAACTCCATCACCATCTCTGCTTTTTTGTTCTGTGGAAGTAATTAAAAATTAATCCGTAAAGAGGGAGAGAATGTAGCGAGGTGTCTTCTTCCAAAGGCAGAGTAAATCTTGATGATAATTGTTCAAATATTACCACTGAAAGTAACTCTTACTTTCCATTCACAAGGGGCAATGCCAACCCCCTTCAAAATATCATCCACAGCAGCAGTGCAGACTGCAAAACAACACAAAAGACCTCAAAAGACAGGATCAATATGTATAAGCATGGTAAGAGCACTTTGGGTGGAAATAAAATCATATTCAGAGTGTTGCAAGAGCTAATCTACAAGATCTTGGATTTGTGCCTTCAGAGCGTTACGAAAATGCACAACCAGGTAGTGACCCCAGTGGCCTCGTTCCCCTTTGAGCTGACGGTTATAACAGGGTCTGACACAATCTACTAAAAGTTCCAGCCTCCTTGGTGCCACCGGAGGTGACTGGAAGTAATTCTCATACTGGCAGCCGTGTTTACATGGTGTTATCCCCTATTCAGTTGCTCATAATCGGGTAGAATAAACCCGCCAGCTCGCAGTGGCGTTAGAGTTGCAGGTCTGATCCAAAGGATGACTTTACTCTTCTTGGAACAATCCTCTTAGGGAGGTTCCTGCAAGGCCGGTCCTAGGACGTTTGTGAGCCTGGGCGAAAAAGAAGTGAGACCCCTCTAATTTGCATGTGACATCACAGAAAGTGACATCACGGGACTTTTAATCTTATTTGGTATCGCCAAGGGACCTTATAGAATGAAAATCAGTCACATGGATAAAAAGATAAACACCCAAATGAAACTGGTCCGTCTATTTTAAAGCTGTATTAAGTGGATTGTCACATTGAACGGAAAAGCTAGGCTCAGGTCTCGCAAAGACGGACTTCCTTACTCATCAATGTTAACTGTTTACAGTTTAGTACACGATAAAAGGTCCAGAGCACTGCAGAATCTTATTTGAATGGCATCACTATGGTAATTATTATGCAAGCAGATATAGCGAAATAAAGTTGTTTGAATACATGTACCTTCTCATTTTTATTAGAAAGCTTTATAAATCACAGGTTAGAACTAAAAGGGCAGCAGAGTTCTGCAGAAACAAAGCAAAGCATATAGTCACGAGCACCATGCATCCATGTGAGGCTGCGTTATAGAAGGGTTAAAGTCACCCCTGTACTTAAAAGGCTGTTTAAAATGTGAGTTTTTACAATTCCCAAACTTATACGTAATTTGATTTATTCCTTTCATTTGGATATTGTACTGCTGCATTTATAATAGAAAAAAGAAAACTCAAGTACCAGAATGCTAGAGAATAACAGCAACACTGTTTACATGTGATTTAAAAAAGCAACTTGAGGCCTCCTCTGGTGGAAGTCTGTGCTGGTGAAAGTTACAGGTTTCACATAAATCCCTTGCACTGTGACTGCAAAAAAGTTTGATGCCCTTATTCTGGAACCATTAGTGAAGCCAGTTGTGAGGCTAAGGCAGTGGACAGCCTTGGTGGGAGTGTGTTGACACAATTGTGCGTTTTTGTTACACTATTATAGTTATTTATTCTGGACACCTTGCCTATGCTACATGCATAATATACACCTCAAGCACCACTTGTGGCACTATAAGGCTTTCCTTAGAACCCCATACTTAAAACAAAACATGCTATAATCTACAATTACTAGTGTAACATTCAAGTAGATGTTGGGAGGCATTCAAAATGGCATGCATATGATGTAGATAGGCCATAAGTAAACATAGGGCAAATACAGAAATGTCATGCACAGGATAGCCAGAACATTACATTAAAATACCCCCCATTTTGTACCAAAGCCTTTTTGGCACCAAGCAAGCCATTGCAACCCTCACTAGAAGAACTCTCTTGTCTCTTTAATCTAAGCATCTATACATTCATGCTTTCATCCTCCCATCCACCTACTGATATCCACCATTTCACCTTTGCATTCTGTCATCTATTCATTCTTTCATCAATCATTCAGTCTTTCACCATTCTGTATTCCTGTCCATCCCCATGTTCCCATCCATATCCAAACCTAGCCATTAATAATTTCACTCATCTATACCTCCATCCACTCTTTCACTCATCCATCCACCCATCTTTTCTATCATCCATCAATCTCACTGCTCATCCATTCAGCCACACTTTCAAACCAATCTTTCCCTCATCCATTCATTTATCTATCCACTCATCCGTCCATCCATTTACACTTTCACTCATCCATCCATCCTTTCTTCTCTCCATCCTCACTTTCACTCATCTGTTCATTCTTACACCCATCCTTTCACTCATCCATCCATGCTTTCACACATTTACCTATCCTTTCGCTCATCCGTCCATCCATACTTTCACTCCATCATTCCACCCTTTTACTCCATCCATCCTTGCAGCCACCATTTTACTTATCTATCCATCCATCCACTCATCTATTTTTTCACTAATCCATCCACCCTTTTACTCCATCCATCAATCCTTTCACACTTTAAACCCATCACTCTTCCACCCATCCAATCAGCAGGGGGTTCACGTGTCCTGCATGATGGATAGTGCCAGAATGTGAGCTGATTGTGACATGGCGCTGTGGTTCTTTTCTTCGCACTTTTATATAACACAAACTCAGCCCAACGTCTTTGAAGCACTTTACAAAAGTACCAATCCCATTACAAAACGTTAGGGTTTTTTAGGCATGGAGACATTTAATGATTTGTCCATAATCTCAGGATTTTGAGCTAAGGCCAGGACCTGTACCTGGTTCCCCACTACCACTAAAATACTCCATGTGTCTGCGAGGCCCAGGTGAGGGAGTTTTATCCCCTGGGCTTCACAGCAGCACTGAGGCCAAGGAGAGGGGTGCCCCCTTCCCTGGGTCACACAGCACTGGTTAACAGCAACAAGCCTAGGGAAAGGGGCCCCATACCTGGACCCTGCAGCCTGATGCATAGCTTCAAGGCCCAGGTGACTGAGTTGTGCTAAATCCTGCCCTGACATATCAGTCTTTTCTGGGTGATTCCTCTTTCCCCAACCCACCTCTTCTCACCTGATAATGTCCAACTGGTCCTTGGAGCAAAGGGGCCCTTGGCAATGCAAAACAGAGAAGTCCGGCAAGGCTTCAGGGGAGTTGTTAAGTGAGGTGCTGCCCGGATCCTAACACCCTGCCCCTGAGGTTGCGAGCCAACACATTTGTTGGCTTTACTGCTGCCCACTTCCCCACCCATTGTTTTCCTTTCCTCGCCCCTGCACCCACAGAAATGCCACCATGCCCTTGGATGAGGGAGGTCAAGACACCTCCCTTGAAAAATACATTTGTGATGTGATAGGAAGGTGGGCTGGTTGATAGTGTGGCATTTCACACAGAAGCAGGGCCCCATGTTGTTAACCTGAGAAAAGGGCCCTGGGTAGCTGCTCACATTTCTATGCTTAGACCCAGCCCTTCCCAGACACTTTCCTTCACTGATTCAGCCTGTCGCATGTGCTGCTCCTCATCTCCCAAGCTTCTTGCTCTTTGTTGCTGTTCTGCCCATTATCTTTATCTGCCACATCTCTGCTGTACTTTTGCTCAATCATCTCTCACACCCACCTCTTAACTTAGTTTGTCGTATTCCCTTTATATGCACTGCACCTCCATTCTCTGTGCTTCTTTCACCCTCTTCCATTATCCTAGCGGAACAAGGTTGCCAAAAGCCGGTGTTCTACCCCTAAAGTCCGTATTTTTAGCCCTTACCTGTATATGCTTAAAACAACAGGTATAAATAGAAAGTAGTTTTAGATATGCTATAGAGATGCCTTAACAGTACCTGACTAATTGTTAAAGTAAAGAAAGGCAGAAAAGCCATGTTACAATTGAATACATACTATTAATTTAGAGTTCAATTTAGTCTAACGTTTAAGCCTTTGCAGACTCCTAAAAAAGAACAAATGGTCGGTTTTTTTGTCTTTGAAAGCATGCATCCCTAAAGGGAGCACTGTTCATTGTGATGCGTTTGTCTTTTATGGTGAGCCCTGCAGGTCACCCTGCTTTTCATTCATGCAGGGTCAGGGTTTACTTCACACAAAAGGTCACTTTACATACCCATCTAATCACAATTATGCAGATGCAGCGATTAGATTACTGAAAACCTTTCGACCAATGACAGCGAGGACCAGGGAAGGGGGTCCCCTCCCTTGGTCCTCACAGCATTGCAGCACCATCATAGCAGGGTCTCTTAAAAGGCACTGTGCAAGGCCCCTCTTGCAAGTTAACAGGCGCGAGGCCCTGGGCAGCTGCCCACACTGCCCATGCCTAGCGCCAGCCCTGGGTTCCCAAATATCACAGCGTTAACAAGGCTGTGGTTTCAAACGCAAGAGCTTTGCCGAATATTTCAGGGTCTGACCTTCCCCTACAGCTGCAAGTGTCTTCTCGTCCAAATATTTACAGTTCCCAAGGCAGTGATTTACGGCATCCGTCAAAAGTGACCGCAAAATAGTGTGCCTTTGGTCTACAAAGTATATGGTTTCAGCAAACAAATGATGGACGGAATGCTGACAATGCAAACATTCTCCCCCAGTCACGTGGATGCTTGTTTCCAGTCCAGGAAGGACCTGGCTTGGCAGTTAGAGCTGGACTGTTCCCACGAGGCACAGGGTCAAGACTGATTTGCATATGGCTGGGTTCAAACTGGAATGGCATGGTGAGCAAAAAAACGTTGGATTTAGGTGAATGCATGACCTTGTTCTGCATTATGTCCATCAACTGTTGTTTTTGCATTTGTCACTCCGAGTGGGACGGGTATGCCCAGACATGGGTCCCGTGCTCTCCATGCCACTGGAATCAAGCCATCCTGACTGAAGAGGGGTGAAACCCTGAAACCAGTCCTAGGATGCTTGTTTTCAGTCCAGGGAGGACCTGGCTTGGCAGTACGGGCTGGACTGTTCCCATGAGGCACAGGGTCAAGACTGATTTACATATGGCCATGTCGGAACTGGGGTGGCGGAGTGAGCAAAAAAACGATGGATTTAGGCCCAGACCTCTGTACTGGGGTGAATGTACTACATTGTTCTGCATTCTGTCCATCAACTGTTGTTTTTACAAAGTATATGGTGCATAGAATAGAGAAGGTTTCGAAAGTTTCCGATGAGACTGAAAATTGGGCTACTTCATGATAACAGTATGGCATTTTTGATATATTTCTTGCTCCCACCAACGTGCAGTTTACCATTGTTTCAGTTTGTACTACAGCTTGGAAGATTATAGCCGGTAAAATAGCTCAGGGCTTTAAGTAGGCAGGATCCTGCCAGTGCCCAGCACCGGCAGTTCTAAAAAGCAGGTGCTTTGACTGGTCTCTATCAGCTCGGTGCCACCCTTCATTGCCTTTGATAGTTTCAAAGAGATGCGTTATGGTTCTTTTGCAGTCTCATTTCAGAATTGAATAATTGTCAATATTCTATTCTACGAAGCTATAGTTGCTTATTTATCTTGTGCATATAACAACCATTGGCAAAGGCTTGTTGTAGGTGTAATGTTTCTTGTATTATATATCTGGTTGCCTCCATAGAAACAGCAAAAGTGTCAGATGGGCGGCACACTATGCTAAGCACAGATTTTTAGCTTACATTTTAAGCTCGCACTAATTACATTGGCCACACCCCTTTGATAGACCCCGCCCCCCAGTTTTTTCATTCCACTTACTGCTCTGATCGCGTGTATTGAAGAGATTTGTGTAACCTGAAATTAGTAGGTTAGATTCCTCAATGGTTTTTCATCCCTCCGAGTAGTTAAAATTGAGCCGCATTGATGTAGGTAACAATGACCACCTACCTATCCGTGCCTACATCTGCAAATAGCAGAGTCCCTCCAAGTGTAAAAACTGTTATTGTAGTCTAAATTGTTATTGATATTATGTGGGATTCTTCATTTGGTGGGGGGGAAATCTGAGCCTTTAACAGCGCATGAGCTCAGGCAATGTGGTAGTGACCACTCCAGTCCCTTGGTAAATGTAAACTTTGTAATATAAAATGGAAAATTATTTTCCTAAATTATTGTTGCTGGCTTTTGTGAAATATTGTAGGATTTAGTTTTTCACTAAGTTTGTCTCTTTTGTAAGTGCAGGTACGTCTTTAGTAGTTGGATCTGAGATTCTCCTTGTGGTTTTAAACATATTTGTTGCTTCTTAAAATACGTTCTGCTTAAACGATTGAGTAATTCTGTGCCTTGGTTTTGTCTGTGTTTGGTAATATTCAAGCTTGAGGTGTTTGTGTTGCTTATTGAATTCTTTGACACAAAATATCCACTCTGCTTGTAATGTTTTCTTATTGTAGGGATACGAGGAATTTACATGCATTTTGGATATCTGTTCGCTGATATTAAAATATTGCTTCCTAATATTAGAAAACTGAGAAAATAGTTATTTTGAGTTTAAAAGATTGGACATTCCAACTCCTCACTTGAAATGTGTTAAGTAAGATTGATTTTTCAAAAAGGCAAACAAAAAACACTTTTACAGTTAAAATACTGAAACGCGTGTGCAGTGTTTGTTGAATGGTTTTATGGCATTAGGTGATTTGCAATTGCATTTATTTCACTGCTTCAGTAATGCCAGATACCACTTTCAATCAACCAGCTTTGCACCTTGTAGTGAACTCTGCCACTAAAAAGTGGATTGGGTTAATTCGGCTTTTTTCATTCGTCTGCACAGCTTACTTTGGTTTTCTTTACATCAAAAAAGGTGCTGTGTAGTTAGGCTAAAAGTAAAGGGTTGGATTCTGTGCTAAAAACAGATTATAATTTATGCTTAATCTGCCGGCAGCTACGTGTAATGCAAAATGGTATTTGAAGACAGTTTCCACTAGTTAATGTGACTGGCTGTCAGTAGCCAATCAGGGTGGTGTGAGCACAGTGACCATATCTGATTAGATGAATGACGGGCAGTCCCATTGGATGAAAACACAGATTGGTTGTAAAGCAACCATAATTGCTGAAACAATCAAAATTAGTTTATTTGTTTAGGATTCGTGGCCAATTTAAATGGTTCTGGTACACAGACGTTAGTTGGCAGTGTGGATGCGCATGCAATCTTGCTCACTCAATGCGGCCAGCTGAATGGTGCTGCCCATAAGTGTTCTGTCTGTAGAAGCAGGTCTTAGGAAATAGTAGACTTGCCTGATTTGTTTTGACAATTACTTCCTGAAAAGAGAAATTTTGCCCATCCACACTGCTTGCATTACTTTTTAAGGCCAGCCTGGGCAGCGCATGTGCTGTTGCAGGGCATGCAGTAGTGAGGATGGCTTTGAAGCCCCACAGACGCTCCAACCATGTTTTTAATTGGCTTGTGTCATTGTCCTTCGTAAATGCTGGCTACTGATTTGTAAATAGGCTTGTTAGTACCTCCTTGGTACCGCCTTGTTTGCATTTGTTACCTCCCATACCAACCGGAACTTTACTTGGCTTGGTATACGGTCTACGTTATAAGTCGAAGAGCACTATTTTGTTTATTGACTAATGGGGTCAATGGTGACAGTTTTTTTCCCCCCAATGCGTCTACACAGGACAGTGGCGGGCGCTTTTCGTATGGAGCTCTATAACGCTCTAACTTTGAGTGGCTGCCCCTCCACAGCAGTCGCAGTACAATGGCGTCACTATTGTTTTTTTAGGTCTTGCCTGGCGTTAGCAGCGCGCATGTGATGCTCTCGCTATGCGAGGGCCTTTTAGAATCGGTACGGATTCCGATGTGCACGCGGATGGACAGAAGATGTGCAAGCGTAGACTGGAGGCTTCACTGGCAACATGACAGTAGGCACTTTTTTCGGGGGACTTTTTTGGGAGAAAGCGCGATATAAAGGCGCTGATTAACAAACTCTGTTGGGCATTCTGCAAGCCCCGCTGAGACCTAGATGTACCTTATTTCCTTTTCCCCCCACTGGAATAATATTTTCCAAGTCCTGCTATACAAGCAGCTAATGCTACTTCATGGCTTTTGCCCTCTTTTCGTCTATTGTCCCATCTTTCTCTTTGTGCACTAAAGCGCTTAAAGTAGCTTCAGGAGAGCGCACACGCTATACAAACAAAGCATGTCAACGACATGAGATCACGATCAGCTTTCCTTTTGTTCCATCCTTTTCTCTGTTTCACACGCTCTCGTTATTTCTTTTCTCCTGATCTTGTCAGCGCTTTGAAGCAACTATAGGACTGCATGAAGGTTAGACAAGCAACCTGAATGAAAATAATATATTTGTCCCCTATTACTGCCATTTTCCACTTCTATCTTTGCTGCTCCCTCATTTTCTCTCTCCTGTCGCACACAAATATTACTGTTCATCGTGTTGTTTTAAGGAAAATCCCATGTCCCATAAAAGTTTAATGCATAAAAGAAAACTGTCCTGCACATGTTCTGAGCATGGCGACCCGACCATTGCTTTTCTGAGTGTGTGGAAGGCTGGAGATGTGCAGCACCACACAGCGTGACGCTGGACTGCACATCTCGTGCTCCCCCACTTTCCTCGCTTAAACATCCCAGTATTTAGCTTTTCTCTGATATTATTGTTTCCATGAGCGCCACCTCTGCCAAAGGCACTGGAAGCCTGGCCTTCCCATAAATCGTTTCAAGATTAAAGGGGTTTAAAGAGATTGAGGGACTTCATCCCAGGGAGGTCAGGAGGGCGCCGGTGGGAGGAGCTGACCTGGGATTAATCAGCCGGGTATCATACGGTGAGCTCGGTTACACTCCATGGCTGGGATCCAGGGGGCTTACGGTGGACGAGGACAGGCAGGGTTGAATTCCTCCTTGGTTTAAAGCGGTCGTGCCCCTACAGATGCCGGCTGCAGCTCCTGAGCACCGACGCCTTCAGCGGCACATGGCAGGGACACATCGCAGAGTCCCTTCCACAGGTGCACGGACGCCTCTGGTGCGCCGTGCTGGCTGCGGCACCTTTCATGCTACGGAATCCCTCTGCTCGGAAGGCAACAGGAGCTGTTTTTCAGCCTGCCTGAAACTCTTGCAAACTCCGTACAACCTCTATCCGTTACAGTACTGTTTCTGGTTATTTATAAAACTATATTATAATTACTGACTTTTAAATGCATGCCATGGTTTCGTATGTCAGGATATGGCTGACAAAATTATCATCTCACAGTGTGTCCTAAACATTGATTACAAAAAAAATGTTATCCTTTGGTGTCAATTTTGTCAATAGAATTTAATCGGTGATATGTTTTTTAAACGACATTTAGGACATGACATTTTTGTCATATTATATGTAGTCGATGCTCCTCTGTTACTATACCTAGAGTGTATTATAAGGAAATTGTGAGCCACATCGCTCTCCGTAGCCCTATTACACATCGTAATCCATGGCCTTCAGCCTGCTACAATCCTTAGTGACTTGAAATATTCATGCACCTCATGACAGAGGGCACTATATGCCACATACCACCCCCTCATTTGAATTAAATGGATATATGGGATATTCTTGCACTCTTTTACTCTTGGTAGAGGTCAACAGGTGGTACTTTCAAGACGAGGATGTGGCGTTACGGCCAGAGCTGCCAGATTTGGAACTGGGGACCAGGTTCTAGTCTCAGCATTTTGTGATTCTGGACAAATCACTTTGTCTCCCTGTGACTAAAGAAAATAAACCAGCATTAAAAATGCAAAAGGTCTCGCCTTTCATTAAGTTAAAGCCATTTGCGTTGCTATACAATACCATTAGCAAAGCAAATATCTTTAACTTAATCAAAGGCGAGACCTATTGCATTTTCAATGCTTGTTTTCTTTTTTTAATTACTTTTAAGAAGAATGCAGTGTCCGCTTCAGGGAAACCGCGCTTTCTTTCAGTTTTTTTTATAAACTTGGATGGTTAGCACAGCGCCCCCTTTAGGCACACCACGCTCAGTTTATTTTTAATTTTAATGTTGAGCGCGGCACCAGCTTCGGGGACACCACACTCTGCAATACAATAGGTCTTGCTTTTGCCAAAGTTTGACATATTGGTATTGTAAATGACAATGTCTTTTAATATTATAAAAGGCGTTGCCATTTACAATGCTAATAGCTCGAAATCTCGGAATTGCGTGACATATTGCATTGTAAATGCTTGTTTTTAATTGCAAGATGGGATGCAGTATGGAAGAAGGTGAAGGGCAGGAGCCAACACGGAACTAGAGTGAGATGGGGCCACGCGGAGAGCAGGGTGTGAGGGAGGGACTGGGATCAAGCACATACCTAATTGTAGCACATACCAGCAGAGGCTCGGAAGGCATACTGGGTGAACATCGAGGTTTGGGCGGGCAGAGGACACGAGGGAGACATCTTAAAAAGATGCACTCTTGTTGAAAGCTTAAGGGGAAAGAACATTTGTGCGTAACAAAAAAGAGCTCAGGAAGGACACAGTGCGTTCATGCTCTAAAGGAGGTACAAACACACGAAGAAAGAAGGCTACAGCTGCTGACCCCTAAAAAGCAAAGAAATGAGACAAAGGCACATAATGGTAAGCAACGGGGGACCTCTGAGCCGCTGTTAGAAAACAAAATGTTGCAAAGAGACAGCAGAAACTTAAAGCAAGGCAGTCTAGTTTGGGTCATGTGTTGATCTGCATCAGTTTTTTTTTAAATTATTTTTTTCCCCCCAAAAAAACCTTTATTGATAAACTTGCACATCAAGTTTCCATGTATGAAGGCAGGAGATCTGTGTTCAAAGAGGAAAAATCACATCATAAGAACAATTGTACGTAAGCAGCCCATAGCAGTGCCTGGAGGGGAGCGACAGGAGTTGAAGCAAAAGGGACATAGAGGAGCGCCCTGGGGAGGCCAGGTGCAGGTGAAAAAGGCAGCCAGGAAACCAGCGGAGTGCCAGAATACATGAGCTGCACACTACGAGCCATCACTGGCGGCCGCCGTGGGTAAGGAGCTGGCAGGGGGCGCGGGATAGGCCTTGAAGGGCAAAGCGCTCTGGCGCTGGATTAGATAATGAGGGGACCCCAAATGTCAATCGGGCGGCCAGTTAATGGCTTCAGATCCCAGAATGCGGACAGAAGCGTCAGACTGTGCGCTCCATCCTCAAGCTAAGCGCTGACCCTATGTGTGGACCTCCGTCCCCAATGCATGGCGACCCTACGCCGGGCAAGAACGAGCAGCATAGCAGTTAGCCGGCGGGAGGCATCTGGACAATGTTTCACAAAGCCTAAGAGGTAAATCAATGGGTCTTGCGTGATAGGCGAGGAGGTGATCTCAGTGATGGCGGTGCACACTTTGTGCCAATATGCAGTGACCTTAGGGCACAGCCAGACGAGATGGAAGCAGTCTGCAGCGGGGGAAGAGCATTGGAGGCATCTATCGCTGGGGGAGAGGCCCATTTTATGCAGCTGGGCAGGGGAGCGATAGTCTATACAGGTATATAAAATGTACGAGGCGCAGGCGGTAGTTAGGGGACAGACGTTTGGTCTGCTTGCAACAGTACATCCAGACCTCCTGGGAGAGTTCGGTGCCTTGGTCCTCACTCCAGGCAGCGCGGGCTCGGTCAGCGGAAAGCTTAGATGCCGCTAACATGAGGGCATAAAGTCTGGAGACCATCTTGCGGGGAGAGGCGGATGTGTATGCGAAGTCTAGGTCAGCCAGTGGGGTGCATCTGCCTGCAAGACGCTCTAAGTTGGTAATACAGCAGGGTGTCCATGGGGCCGGAATCGGCTGGAAGGGAATAGAAGCCACCGTCAGGGTAAAGGTCCGACAATGTGGACAGCCCGAGGCGCGTCACGCGTTTAACGATCCAGGCATTCTGCAGAGTGGGTAATGCCGGATTGTGTGTGATGGGCATGGCATTGGCAGAGAGCATGCTAGACCCAGAGTATCTCCAGAGGTCGTCCCAGGCCCAGCGTAAGGTCTCCACCGTATCGATCTCTCCGTGCGGAGGTCTCACGGGGGCAAAGATAGCGGTCAGGAGCGACAGGGGGGGGGGCCGCGAGATCAGCCTCCACCGCCATGTGAGGCTGAAAAGGCATTGGTGCAACCAGAAGTGAAGGAAGCTGGCTTGGGCACTGAGGGTGTATAATTTGACATCTGGGGCACCCAGTCCGCCACATGATAATAAAAGTGTGAGAATGTTGTATGCAATTCAAGGGTGACGCCCGGCCCAGACGAGAGATTATAAGGGAGCGAAGTTTGCAAAAGAAATGAGCGGTGAGGGGGATGGGGATGTTTAAGAACAGATACAGAAACTTCGGGAGCACCACCATCTTGGTGATCGCTAGGCGCCCCGCCAGGGACAAGGGCAGTCACCACCAGAGGTGGATCTTAGATTCCAGCCAGTCGACCGCCCGGCCGAAATTCGCCCTCCAAAGTTCATCCACGTCCCTGCTGAGCCGGAAGCCCAGGTATCTAGTGGGCCCGACGCCCCTACAAACAGTCCGTAGTGAAGGGAAAAGTGGCGTCCGTCAGTGGAAAAAGAATGGATTTACCCCAGTTGACCTGGATGCCAGATAAGCCCCCTATGCGCACCACCTCGCGGACCATGTGCCTGAGATTTTCTTGGGGCTTGCGGACAGTGTGTGACAGTGTGTGACATCCGCGTACATGAAGACAACCCGGGCTCAGGCAGCAAAGCAGAGACCTCTCTGTGTGTGATGCTGCCGGAGCCTGGCAGCGGGGGGCTCCATAGCTACAGCGAAGAGCTTTGGTGAGAGTGGGCACCCCTGCTTCCTGCCCCTAGCGACGCGGATGGACTCCGTAATCTGACAGTTGACCCGAAGGTGAGCTGTGGGGAGAGTGTAAAGAAGTTGGACTTTGCGCAGAAAAACCGGGCTAAAGCCTAAGCGCGGGAGGAGGTAGAAGAGGAAAGGCCACTCAAGAGGATCGAAAGCTTTGGTGGCGTCCAAGAGGGCAGCCACGGCCGGGAGTGGGGGGTTCATTTGATGGAGAACGGTGACCATAGTCCAAAGATTATGTGATGTGGCACGGCCAGAGATGAAGCCGGACTGGTCTGGGTGAGCTATCAGGGGCATGAGCGGGAGAAGGCGGGAGGCCAGCAACTTGGAGAAAATCTTGTTATCGGTGTTGATGAGGGACAAAGAGCGGCAAGAGGATCTGTGTCAGAGGGTTGTCCTCCATTATCCCTTTTACAATAAGATACGTTCACTCAACATCTGAGATTGTTCAAATAAGTCATAACTGTAAGATCTTTGTTCTTATTGTAGTCATTCCTGAAGAGTACATGGTGTATGATGGAAAGTAGTAATGTACTTCTCATCCTCTAGCAAAATTACCCTCTGTCCTTATAGTCAAAAGCGTCTCCTGCAGGAGCGTCACTGCAAGATCATTTCTATGCTGACTCTTCTAGCATTTCTGAGATTGTTTAGCCCCTTCACATTCTACAAGATCATGTCCAAGTCCGGAACACTTCTTATGATTCCCTGTATTCATCAATCCCCATCTTAATGTTTGTTTGTAGAACTGTCATTCTAACTCACATCTTGTTGAAATCTGTCTGGCACTCTGTGTCTCTGACATGTCTTTTGTTTCTACTGTCTAGATTACCACGCTAATCCTGCCTCCTGTGGTACAGAATACTCCTACTGCAAGTGAATATTCCCCCGCTCGAGAATTGAAAGGTTATAGGCTCTGTAGGGACTCATGTGTCTATAATATAACCTACAATGTGTCACACGTGGGGGGCTGTCAGTGCCAGCAAGTCTCAGCCTGGCCCAAGTACCCATTTCATGTAGTCACAGAGCACCTCCCCTATATCGAGGATGTTCCACTCTGCATCCCCTCCACATACTTAAAATGTTAGTTACCTTTGTGTGAGCTGCCTAGTGTCCCTCATCATGTAATAGACCCTCACAGAACCGTAGCGTTATTAAAATAGTACAAAGGAAGAGAAGGGAGAGGCACTTCAACACCAGATCCACGTGCAACTCTTGACAGATATAAATTGCGATATCCCACTATTGCTGGCAACATCAGTCCCCTTTAGTTTACATTTGCAGCTTGCATCAAACAATAACAAGTCATGTTGAGAAAGGGTGAATTACAAATGTTGTATAACGGACCCTTCATAAAAAGCATTATAACTAACAATTAGTTGTCTATTTTGTCCAGCGTAATTCTGTTCTTGAACAAAAGCCAGTGATGCCACATCTCAATCAGAGGAGCGAGCACTCTGGACTCTTGAGACCCAAGTGCTCTACCTGCCCCACCTCCAGAGTATACCCAAACTTCCCATTCACCTTAATGAACTTCATGGCCTCTTGAGAGTTAGTAAAGATGTGCTCTCTACTTTTACTTTCAACATTGCAGCTATCTTGAAAATAAGAAAAAATGGAGTTGGGCATACCATCACAATGCAGATCTTTTTTTACCTGGTCATGCACAATGTTTTTGAAATACTAAAATGTATTATCTACTCTACGGTATTGGTGTCTTCAGGATGTTGTATAAAAAGCAGCTATACTTGTGGATTGAGATAGGATGTATCTTTTATCTTCAAAGGCAGAGGTACTTTGGAATATATTGTAACCTAACTGTAGGAGTGCAGACGTCTTAATTCATATTTTATTCCTTGAGTTAATCTTTGCATGGATAAGAATCGTTATGAATATTCTATCTTGATGACATATAAGCTTCTTGGCAATTTCATAGTGTATTTGATATATTTTCTTTTGTATTCCAGCATGAATCCATTGTGAGCAGCTCTACATCCTTGACTTCCGCACCTCCTCCTGCAACTTCTCCTATCACACCTACTTCATCCCCACAAACGAGCAATAATTCCTTCTCATCTCAGGTTGAAACCTTACTCAAAATCTTTAACAAGGCTGCAAATAGTGACACGACGAATAAACCAACTCAAGATGGATTATATGATCACAGTCCCTTCTCCACAGATGGCATCAAAGATCAGAGGGAGTCTGAGGCAAAAGAACAGAGCACATCCCTTAGTGCTGACTTTCTCCTTCCCCATGAAAAAGCCAGTCAGGATGTTAGTGGATTTTCAAATATTTTGAACATGGCAACAAGCCATTCCAAGGTACCACAAAGCAAGCAACAACTTCTTGAAAGCATTGAAGATGAGGAGAAATTCCTTTATGGTGATGATGATGGTAAACCTAGCCCGTCCTTGGGTAAGAAAGACTCACTGAGTAATTTGGACGAATCTGCAAACAAACCGTCTGCACCGCAGGGATCTGATGCTCCTCCAGAAAAAACAGACAGTGAACTTTCAGCAATCCATGATTTGCTAAAGACAATTGGACTTGATATGGATGTCGGTGAAGTTGGCCAGCTGACTGCTCGCACACAGGAGCGACTTTATGGCAAAAAGCCAGTTTCTCATTCTCCAGAGCGCCGCATCTCTGATCCTAGAAACCCAGACTCCTGGGAGCTGCGCCGAAGTAGGAGTGATACTCGGTCTCCAGAATCTCCAGTGATAGCTTCCCAGGCATCTGAGAAAGATCTTCAGCCAGCATCTAAGGCACAAATAAAAGATGCAACAGTTGGGCAAGAAACTCTTGTTTCCAAAAGAGCCCCAAATACTGTAGTCACTCAGACCATAACGGCCCCCATTCCAACTCCCCAACTTGACACTACCAAAGGACAGAAGCCATTGAACAGTGGTCCAGCACCTGCAACAGTGCAGCAGCATGGACAGAACACAGCACCTGGTTGGCAAAGGGCCCACCCTTCCCAGATTTCCACTCCAATACCATCCATGAGTCAGATTTCACCTAAGCACCCACATAACAAAGGAGGCAACTGTTCACAGCGTCATTCCAATTTAATTTCAGTGCCAACCACTATTGAGAGTAATGACAACTCTAATCTTGAAGTGACTCCAATATCTGAGCCCCCACAGCCCTTGAGGACAGATGCGGTCACTCAGAATCCAACAGACACGCAACAATTGAAGCTTGACGTAAAGGAACCATCTACTACAGTCCAGGAGCCTCAGACAGACAAGGTGAGCCCACTTTGTGTTTGTATTTAAAGACTAATGGCATATATCAGATGTTGCTTGGAGGTTATGGAAAGGCTTATGCAGTGAGTAACTTTAAAATGTGCTTTCTGTTTACACCCTGGCCTCTAATGCTGTACTTTGTATTGTTGTATATCTCATGCAGCATTTGTAGCCATGAAAAAAACAATTAAAAAAATTCCACTGCCACTAACACAATACATATTTCTGATCTGATGGTAGCTGTGTTGGCAAATTGTTATTTTTTCACGTGTTAAGACCTCTTGTTTTTAATAAAATTATATATACAATACAATCCTATAGGGGCGGTTAGTCGACCCTGTTAATCATTTTTTCTGCTGGCTGTAGTATAATTCCTATTTTGCTCCCACCTACCACAGCATAGAGTAAGCACCGGCTGAGCTCACTAAAGCAGTTGGCTTACCTGACTGCTCTTGCCCAATGTGCTCATTGTGGAAACAATACCAGAGCTTCTGACTTTACTAGTACCTGTCTTTTTTTTTGTTTAATACAAATAAATGGTATTTTCTGCAAGACCAGTTGGTGTATTAGAAATAGAGCTTTTATGTGGCTAATGGGCCGACAAATAAAATTGTGTTAAGTAATAAGGTTACTATTCGTGTTGCCCTATTTTTGACCTTTGACCAGTATCAGATAGAGGTTATTGAAAGTAGGCGAGTTCAGCCCACATCTGAGGAGTTTTGCCTGCCTCCTTATTTTCGGCACCTAGCTTGAAGTCTTTACAGCTTGTTTTGTGCTGTTTCGTGTTTCTGTTTCTAGAGTACTCTTCGATGCTTTCACTGCATGCTGATCAGTGGAAGCAGACTTTGAGACCCTAGTCTACAGGAGAATGCCTTAGGCTGTTAAAGGCAAGTTAGAATTTTGTTTTCTAAGTTTACGTTTCTCGGAAATTAACATCTAAAGGGTTTTTAGTTCCTGCCTTAATTTCTACTATCTTAAGCGACTGAATTAGTCTTGCCTTTTATGCAAGGATGCTGCCTTGTGTTGGCTGCCATAAGGAGATCCTGGTTAACTATGGAAATACAATGCATGTTGACAAAACTAAAGCTGCTAAGCTTCTTTGGCTAGTCTACAAGGATTATAAAATACTACACCACAATATCATTATAACCAGCAAATTCAGTGTTGCCAAACCCCCATTAATTGAAGAACATGGTCTACCTTTTCTAGCTATGATCTTTTAACTTTCTTTATGATCTCCTGTAGACTTCTCTTTAAGATAAACTTTTACTTCTAGGCATACTGCACAAACCGCTTTTCAGTAACATGCATTTTAACAATCAAATGATCAGCGCAAGAGTTTTCTCACTTTGTCCTCCAACCTCAAATTTCATGCTTGATTATGCATGATCCATTCTGCACCTGGAAAGCAGCTCAAGACCTGGCCTTTTACTAGTGCTCAATACAACGTAGGTTATTTTTCTCTTAAAAGTCTTGCAGGTTCTTTTTCTATGAAAAGTCATCTGATTGTAAAACTGCTTTAGAAAATCCACTCAGCATAACAAAAAGTTGAGCCCCAAATCTGACTTTAATCCTGCTCTCGGCCTCCTTGTTTATTCGTGGTACTTACCCACCCTGATTTTGAACACAGTTACAGATTTTAATTAATCTGAAAACGACCATGGTCCGGTAGCTCTAATAACTGGATTTCAAAAGCAAGGCTCATCTTTAACATACATATTTTGTTCTGTGGTTAGTGTCTTCCATTGGCCACTGGAAGTTCTTGTCCTCTCACTGTTTTTTCTTCTATTGGCCTTTTCTTTATCCCTCTGTTGCGTAATAGTATCCACACTCTCATTCGTTGGCCTGAACTGTGAAAAATCCTATTTAATAGTCCAAACCTTCAGACACATTTCAGACAATACCAGTGGAGGTAAGTGCCAAATAAATAGCAATAACACGTTCTCCCCGGGGACTTTCCTAAATGATGATAGAGGTAACTATTTTAGTCATTGGTGATGTTTCATATCAACTCATTCTCATGGGTATATAGGGTTCTGTAGTAGGGGATCTCTGTGTATAGTCATAATCTAGTGAATAGTCCCGCCCATGTGCGCGGACCCCGGAGCAATAAAAAATAATCTCTAAAAGGTGACAAATCATGCAGACCTGCATACACCTTTAAGAGAGAATTTAATTTAAAGACAGATAATGCAGCCTATACCCACAGGCTACACTGTCCAGTACTTCAACTAGAATTCCACCAATATCCACAAACAGCACTGCCTGTCCAGTTTTTCTCCACATAGGAAAAAACCCTGCCTCTACCAGCAAAAGCCTCTGGAATGATAGAGAGGAAGGAGTGGACAGACAAGCCCCATAGGCTGCCATTATGTGGCTTGGAACAGGATACTGTGCCTTTAAGAAAACTTTCCAGTTTTCCAGAACTTTCCCCAGTATCCCAGAATGCCCAGCAGGTCCCATTTACTTTCAGTTCTTTTTTCCGGCTCCTGCTAGCAGGACCCTGGAGCATTGAGCTCTCCCTTTTTCAAGGTTTTCATTGAGATTTTGGCAATTTTTGTCACTTTTTCTTGTGTTTAGTAGCTGGTACTGTCAACATGCCTGGCTTGTTCGACAAGTGCCCGGAGTGTGGTCGAAAGAAGGCTAAAACTGACCCACACGAGGTGTGCATAGCTTGCCTTCCCCAGTCCCACGTGCCTGAAAGCTGTACCATCTGCCACTCGTTTTCAGCCAGGACCCTGAGGGACAGGATGAAGAGCAGACTTCAAGCTCTGGAGGAGCGAAGACTGAAGGCACCAGGTGGGTCTGGAGGGGCTGATTTGGCCCATACTGAGGCCTCTGGGGGGCTCCCCAGGGGCAGGAAGACCAGTAAGCGCTCCCGCTCCCCGTCGACGTCGAGGGCGTCGACGGCGACGTCGAGGAGGATGACCACCATCTGTTCGCCGTCTCCCCAGGGCTCTGGGGAGAAGCGGCGTCGACGATCGCCGTCGAGGGACCTGAATAGGCCGCCGTCGACTACATCGGCGTCGTCGGCGACGACGCCATCTTCGGCTTCGTCCAGCGGTCGACGTCGAGTGAAGACCCGGCGTCGGCGGTCGGCGTCGAGGGATCGCAGCTCGCCGTCGATGAAGAGAAGGAGGTCGCCGTCGAGAAGGAGGTCGCCGTCGAGAAGGAGGTCGCCGTCGAGAAGGAGGTCGCCGTCGAGAAGGAGGTCGCCGTCGAGAAGGAGGTCGCCGTCGAGGCGAAGGTCGCCGTCGAGGCGAAGGTCGCCGTCGAGGCGAAGGTCGCCGTCGAGACAAAAGTCGACGCCGAAGAAGAGATCGACGCCGAGAAGATCGCCGTCGAGGCACAGGTCGACGTCGAGGAGAAGATCGACGTCGAGGAGAAGATCGACGTCGAGGAAGAGAGAGTCGCCGGGATCGGTGTACTCGGTGGTGTATACCCCGCCTCGGATGCCTCCGTCGCCTCCTCCTCTCCCACCTCTGCCACCGCCTCCTCCACCGCCGCCACCTCCTCCACCACCGTCTCCACCTCCGCCACCGCCTCCTCCGCGGCCGCGGACTCTTTCTCTGCCACCCCAGCCTCTGTTGCTGCCACACACTCCTGCGGGACCGCCGCCGGTCCCCCCGAGGTCGGTTTCCCTTCCACGGTACCCGACTCCGCCGCAGGGGACCCCGAAGCCACGACGCCCACGGTCGCCGAGACCGGCGGACAGGCCTAAGCCGAAGAGGTCGCGCTCCCGCTCTCACAGGAGGCGACGATCGCGGAGCCGAGGGCGATCCTCGTCAGACTCTAGACGACGCCGCAGGAGGTATAGGTCCAGGTCGCGCTCCTCGGACAGGGACCTTTCCCCGACGCTGTCGGACTCCCCGGGGACTAGGGTGTCGCCGGTGGATGACTTGGTCTCGTTCCAGGAGGTGCTGTTGCGAGGGGCTGCGAAGCTGAATATCACGGTGACGGTTCCAACACCCACGACGTCCGTGATATTTGAGACGCTTCATAAAAGACACTTGTCTCGCCCCCTCCTGCCTCTCGTGCCTGGACTGGTGGAACCAGCCTTGGAACTGTTCCTCACTCCCGCAACAGCGAAGGCCTCTCCGTCCAGGCTCATGAAGAAATATAGGGTCCCGGAGTCGGATCCGTCCTTTTTGAGAGGGGACCCGAAGCCGGATTCGGTTATCGTGACGGCGGCGAGAAAACAACATGCGACCGCCCCGGCCTCCACGGTGCCACCGGACAAGGAAAGCCGCTGGCTGGACTCTGCGGGCAGGAAGGTGTGTGGTACCGCCGCCACCACGATGAAGGCGGCGAGTGCAGGGGCGTTATTGGGCCGTTACGACTGGGCCCTGTGGGAATCCCTGCAGCAATATGCGGACCTCCTGCCACGAGACAAGAAGGAGGACTTCTTGGAGACGGTGCGCGAAGGCATGCTGGTTTCTAACCAAACGATCAGCGCAGCGGCGGATGTATCGCTATTGGCCGCCCACGCCTACTGTCATGGCATCCACCAGCGGCGCCATTCCTGGTTGCGCCTGACGTCCCTCAAGCCGGAGGCGCAGCAGAGAGTGGCCAACCTGCCCTTCTCGGGGGAAACCCTGTTCGGGAAGCATGCGGACGATGAAATGGCCCGCATGAAGGCTGAAGCGGAAACCCTGACGGCCGTCGGGTTAGAGAAGGCCGAGAAAAAGAAACGACCGTTCCAGAGGAGGTTCGGGTCGTCGGGCCGAGGGCGTGGGCAGGGCTCGGGACAGCAGCAGCCACAACAGCAGCAGTTCCGCAAGCCCTTCCAGAAGCGCCAGAGGGGTAGAGGAGGCCAGCAGGCTACTACCACAAACAAGGGCCCGGCCGGGTCTCGGCCCTGAGCTGTTACTTCCCCCTCAACCGTTACCCACTCCAGTGGGGGGAAGCATCCAATTTTTTCCGGCAGAGTGGAGAAAAATTACTCAGGACAAGTGGGTGCTGAATATTGTTTGCAATGGATACAGTCTTCGGTTCATCAGCCCGCCTCCAGCGATTCCGCCGGTCAGCTCTCGCTTCCAGCTGAGGGAGCTCCAGGCGGAGGCAGACATCTTGTTGAGAAAAAAGGCGGTAGAAGAAGTACCTTTGTCTCAAAGGGGAAGAGGTCTGTACTCTCGGTTCTTCCTCGTTCGCAAGAAGGACAAGAACGAGTTCAGGCCCATTCTGGATTTGCGACAAGCAAACAAGTGGATTCGCAGAGAGAAGTTTCGCATGCTATCGTTGCACCAGATTTACCCTCAGCTGCAACGGGGAGACTGGCTCTGTGCCATAGATCTACAGGATGCGTACTTTCATGTGCCCATAGCACGGAAGCACAGGAAGTTCCTGCGATTCCAAGTCGGCGCCAATCACTATCAATACACAGTACTGCCATTCGGGCTAAAGTCTGCTCCCAGGACTTTTTCGAAGTGCATGGCGGTGGTGGCGGCACACCTGCGGAGGAACAAGGTGTTTGTCTACCCGTATCTGGACGATTGGCTGATCAAGGCGTCATCCTTCGAGGAAGCGCAAGAACACTTCCGATGGACGTGCGAGCTCTTGAACAAGCTGGGGTTACACGTCAACATGTCCAAATCGGTCCCGTCTCCGGTACAGTGCATACAGTACCTGGGGGCCTCCATAGATACGAGGTCAGCAAGCGTGTCTCCTTCGGAGGAGAGACGGTTATCACTCCTTCGGAAGGCTCAGGACCTCAGGACTGCTCCATCGACGACTGTGAGGAAGGTGTCGTCTCTACTGGGATCGATGGCCTCCTGTATCTAACTCACTCCGCACGCACGCCTACACATGCGACCACTGCAGGAGTGCTTGGAGGATCAGTGGGATCAGAGGACAGGCTCTTGGGACGACAAGATCCGACTGTCTCTACATGCTCGTCAGTCTCTGAAGTGGTGGTGTTCGGCGGAAAACCTCCTCCAGGGGGTTCCCTTCCACAAGGACATTCCCACGACGAATGTGGTGACGGATGCTTCTCTCCAGGGCTGGGGTGCGCATTCCGGGGACCTGCAGATTCAAGGGAAGTGGTCTCCCTTGGAATCGACGTACCACATCAATTTCCTGGAACTCAGAGCTGTCTTCCTGGCACTGAAGGCTTTCCTTCCGTCCTTCCAGACCAACTCGCTGCTGATACAGACGGACAATACAACCACGATGTATTACCTCAACAAGCGGGGGGGTCGAGATCGCGCACTCTGTCGCAGGAGGCGCAGGCGATCTGGCGCTGGCTGCTGGCCCGAGGACTGACGATTACGGCCACGCATCTGCCAGGGGTGCAGAATGCTCAGGCGGACGCCTTGAGCAGGCTGATTCAGGAAAACCACGAATGGGTCATAGACGAAGTACTAGGAGAAGTCTTCGCAAGGTGGGGGACTCCAGACGTAGATCTGTTAGCCACCGCCGAAAACAGCAAATGCCGAGACTTCGCATCCAGGTACTACCAGCGGGGGACGCTGGGGAATGCGCTATGGATCGATTGGTCGAACAGCTTTCTGTACGCTTTTCCACCCATTCCCCTGATTCCGGCGGTGCTCATCAAGCTGTCCCAGTCCAGGGCGCGGATGATCCTGATCGCCCCGGAGTGGCCCAGGCAGTGGTGGTTCACGGACCTTCTTCACCGGTCTCTCCTTCCTCACATGCGATTGCCGTGCAGGCCGGATCTTCTCACGAAGTTCGGGGGGCGGATGGTGCACCCCAACCTCTCGTCTTTGAGTTTGGCGGCATGGCTCCTGAAATAGTGCAATATGGTCATCTGAATCTACCAGACGATTGTATGGACATTCTGAAGGAGTCTAAGCGACCTTCCACTAGGACATCCTATGCTTACAAGTGGAAGAGGTTCTGTATCTGGTGTAAGTCCAAGAACTTTGATCCGACAACATGTAAGGAAGATGTCATCCTTCCATACCTTTTGCATCTGGCGCAGTCTGGCCTTAATTTCCATTCCATTAAGGTTTATCTGGCTGCTTTGACTGCTTACAGGAAGTGCCCTTCACAGACGTCCTTCTTTCAGATTCCTGTGGTCAAGGATTTTTTGGAAGGCTTGAAGAAGGTGTTCCCTCCTGTCAGACTTCCCTCGCCTTCTTGGGACTTGAATGTGGTGCTGTCCAGACTGATGAGAGAGCCTTTTGAACCTATTCACAAGGCTTCATTGCAGCACCTATCCTGGAAGGCGGCGTTCCTGGTGGCCATTACATCGGCCCGCAGGGTGAGTGAACTTCAGGCATTATGTTGTCAAGAACCTTATACTGTGTTTCATGCTGCTAAGGTTGTGATGCGTACTCACCCTAAGTTCCTTCCTAAGGTTATCTCTGACTTTCATGTCAATCAAACCATAACTTTACCTACGTTCTTTCAGAATCCCTCTTCACCAGCGGAAAGGGCTCTCCATTCCCTGGATGTCCGTAGGGTGTTGAAATTTTATCTGGATAAGACCAAGGATATTCGTAGGTCTGACCAATTGTTTGTTAATTATGGCTCTGTCAGGACTGGTCTTGCGACCTCTAAGCAGTCCATCTCTCGGTGGATTGTGTCCTGCATACAGTTGTGTTATCAAAAAGCTAATAAGACCTTGGGGGGTAAACCTAAGGCTCATTCCACCAGGGGCAAAGCTGCCACGACGGCTTTGCTGCGTAATGTTCCGATTGCGGAAATCTGTAAGGCGGCCACTTGGAAGTCGGTCCATACTTTTGCTGCGCATTACTGTCTGGACACGGATGCCAGGGCAGATGCTCAGGTTGGGCAGGCTTCGCTGCGAAATTTGTTCGCACAGTAGTGGTAGTGTCTTGTGTGTTCTCCACCGCTTTTGTTGTGTGGGGATGGGCTTGCCATTCTATTCACTAGATTATGACTATACACAGAGATCCCCTACTACAGAAGGAGTAGTTTCTTTTCTGTAACTCCAGTTCTGTAGTAGGGGTATCTCTGTTATAGTCATAAGCGCCCGCCCTCCTCCCCGGTGGAGAGATAATTATTCATATGAAGAATGCTACAGGTCTGGCGTGCTACGCCTTCAAAAAGAACTGAAAGTAAATGGGACCTGCTGGGCATTCTGGGATACTGGGGAAAGTTCTGGAAAACTGGAAAGTTTTCTTAAAGGCACAGTATCCTGTTCCAAGCCACATAATGGCAGCCTATGGGGCTTGTCTGTCCACTCCTTCCTCTCTATCATTCCAGAGGCTTTTGCTGGTAGAGGCAGGGTTTTTTCCTATGTGGAGAAAAACTGGACAGGCAGTGCTGTTTGTGGATATTGGTGGAATTCTAGTTGAAGTACTGGACAGTGTAGCCTGTGGGTATAGGCTGCATTATCTGTCTTTAAATTAAATTCTCTCTTAAAGGTGTATGCAGGTCTGCATGATTTGTCACCTTTTAGAGATTATTTTTTATTGGTCCGGGGTCCGCGCACATGGGCGGGACTATTCACTAGATTATGACTATAACAGAGATACCCCTACTACAGAACTGGAGTTACAGAAAAGAAACTACTCCTTACAGAGGCTTAGGTTTTTTTGCTGGTTCCAGTACCCCCTGGGTCCCCACTGTGCCTATTCCTTACATTTGGATTTTACATTCACTGCCGTAGTGTGAGAATGCATTTCATGGAAAGGAATACAAAGTTGGCTTCCTGGGGGCGCCGTGTGTGAAAGTTTATTGTGCTTTTGAAGCACCTGCTGCAGCGTTTCTTTCCACCAGCAATTACCAGGCCTCACATAAATGTCAAGATAACTCGTGTGATTAATTATCTTCCTGGGGAGAGATCAGAATTTTGTATAGTTGAGGTTTTGACTTAGGTGAAGTTAGTGCAGAGGGTTAATATGCCTGCTGCAAAGAACGTGTACCAAGTAGATTACAGAGTGCATATGATGTGAAGAGATCAGCAGGTTACTGCTTTCAAAAGAGACATCCTTTTGTTACTTGCAATTTATAACTTAAAGTCCTAATATAGAATAGTGAGCTATTAACTTTCATCCTAGAACAGCATGCACACTACAAAGAATACATTATTAGACCATTGATTAATGTTGCAAAAAGGGTTAATTTGGCTAGAAATCGATTCTTATTATTAAAGGAAACTCCCAACTATGCTGTTTCTTTTTCGACTCTGAGTTTGTGCTTCTCCACACCAAGCACTCTTGAACTATACTGCCTACCAGTATGGATGACATGTGACTCCTATACTTTTAGTCCTTTATCTTATGTAACATTTCCTATACACTGATTTACACACTTATGATTGATTGTCTCTGTGTAATGTGTGTGTGATGCAAAGTGCTCGGACACCCTACACTGGTATGAGTGGCACTATATAACTAATTCAATGCATCTGAGAGTGTGGGGTTATGGAGACTTGGTCACTGTTAAAGGGTGCTAGTGAAAGAATCCGTGGTGGGGGTGGTCATTGGGGGGGCACCAACAAACATTGTCGCACAGGGCACCACCAGCACTAAAGCCGGCCCTGGAAAGTATGCACAGATAAGCGCTGAAAATACCGCTTTAGGTTGCTGCTTTTTTTTTTGTACCGACTGGGCCATCAAAATAATCTGCTGGTAATCCTAACCATAGGACTGGAAGTTTGTTGCAGGTCAGCACATTATTTATTTCCTTCACCCTCGATCCCTGATTAATGCCGCAATAGTTTAACTTGGATCTTAAAGTCTACGCCCCGTCAATAACATGCTGAGTTACTTCATGGGTCTGGGAATGCACCCTGCATTCAGACAACTCATTCCTCATTCTCGCCCTTTATTGTCACGCTCACCTTGCACTCACAGTGATCACAATGCACTCACACTGATCACCATGCACTCGCACCATTCACCCGCTCACCTTGCACTCACAGTGATCACTCTGCACTCAAAATGCACTTGTCCTGCTCACACTATACCTCAATCTGCAGTCACACGAGTACACTACTCATCCTGCACTCATGTGACACTTCACTCACCTGTCCCTCTCACTACTCAATATGCAACTCACTCAAACAAGCCCATCAGTAATCATACATTCATTCCATTCTGAACTTGCATCCGCACCCAAAAGGAGAGAGGACAGCAAGGGAGTGAGAGAATTTGATTGAAGAGGTCAGGGATGAGGAGAAATGTGAATTGCCGAAGAGAAGTGTGGACACGCAAGAAGTGAGTGATCCAAAGGTGAGTGCTTCTGTTAGAACAAAGGGGAGATGTGAAAGAGGAATGGGGGGACTGGAGAGGTGTAAGATACAAATAGACAAAAAGTTGAATGAAGAGACGAGGTGAATGAGAAGTGCTGAGGGGCACGGGAGGTGACAGGGCCAGAGAGGCCATGAGATAAATGTGGGAGACTGTTAGAGATGAGGGCAGTGGAAGGACAGAATGGCAAGAGGTGATTAAAGGTGAAGTGAGAGGTTGAATGGGGAGAGTTCAGAAGTTGTAAAAAGGGGTGAAAGAAAATGACCTGCAAAGTGAGAGAGGGATCCGGGGTTAGGAGAGGAGAGAGGGATGGAAGGGAGGGGGTGAGAGGAAAGCTGCATGGGTAAACGGCTTAACTCTACACAAAACCGCCAGGGTTTTAAGGGACCCCTGCTTCTTCCGGTCAGGGCCAGGTGAGCTTCTAATGTGGCAGCACGTATTGCTGCAGAGTGGAAGGCCCTTCGCAAAGGTTGACTTGAAATCTTTCTGATGATAATTGCTGTATTTTGGTTATAAATGGCTACTGATTGGGTGAAATCTTTCCTCAGCGTTAATGTGTGTAACAAATATCAAAATAATGAAGCAATGCTATCCCAAAATACGTGGCATCACATAACCTCATTTACATTTTCATCCCACGCAATTTAGTCAACAGGTTTAGACATTTTTGTCAGGAGGGGGTCCTTGCGCCTCAAAATGTTGACAGGGGGGTCTCGGCATCCAAAAGTTTGAAGACCTCTGATCTAGAGGCTACTCCTCAGACACCGCGTCCACTTCGTACAAATCCCCCACTCAGTCCACCTTCACGAGGGGTTATCAAAGACGCGGCAGACTCCAACATTTCCTTCCCGTCTGGGCTACCATCACCTCAGACAAATGGGTGACACAAATAATTCAATCAGGCTAATGCCTAGAACTAATATCTACCCCCCCGCCCCCCCCCCCCGCCCCCCCCAAACATTCCACCCAGGCAGACTACCCCCTCCCCCCCCCCAAACATTCCACCCAGGCAGCGCCCAATGTCACTAGAACATTTAATACTCCTAAAGCAGGGGGTAGTCTCCCTCCTACAAAAACAGGCAATAGAACCTGTTCCTACCTACCAACCAACAAAAATGGGAGTCTACTCCTGTAACGTCCTGGCTTTCTCAGGGTTGGGACCAACAGACGACGGACCAGAGAAATGGAGTTTAAGGATGATTTAATAAACAGATAAACAACTACAGACAACAAAGAATACCGGTACTGGAATCACCAGTTAAAGTACGATACCCATTCACAGCTCTTCTAACCGTCCTCCGCATGCACACCGGACCCGGTATGCTCCAACGGAGGGCACAGTGCTAAGCAGTGGCCGACAATGCCACTCGACCGCTGTGAAGGGTAGTTCCAAGGTTGTGGAATCTTCAGGGGGGGGGGGGGGCACGTGGGAGTCACCCGGCCGGGCTCTCTACCACCTGGGAACAGCCGCTCTACCAGTATCCCCCAGAGTACTGCTACAACACAAAGACGCTGGGAACACTTCCTAGTGTGCGTCTCTTGTATCCGGGTTTAAGTGATGATACCCAAGGTGGTGCAGAGAATGGATGGGAGCAGCCGCTCTACCTATCCCAGTTCTCCTACAAGTGTCGATGGCTAAGACACGGAAACACCTCCTGGATAGCGTCTTAGCTCTAGGCGCGTGTTTACCCAAGTAACGAGGGTGGGGAGCTTCGGCTCGCACCCACCTCGTTTTCTCCAATTGTCAGGCCGTTGGGAGCTTCGGCTCTACCAACGGTACCTGTGCCCAATGACGTTGAATACGGCTCTCAGAACGGGCCAGGACACGGGCAGGAAGCACACGCAGCACCTCTCCTCCGCTCCTTAGAATGTTCCTTCCGCCGCTCAACTCTCCAACGGGTCCGTGTACCTCAACCAGGTACTCCGGTAAAGATCAGAATATCCGACGCCGAGTCCCAGTGCTCTTCTCCTTAAGTAGTACTCTCGGCGTTGTATAACCATGACTCTTGAGTTGCATAACACGAAAACTAGGCGTTACCCTTGGTGTTATGTAACCAGAACTCTTGAGTTGCATAAGGCACTGTTGCCGGAGGGCATTCTGGGAGTTGTAGTCCGCTCTCCTCCAAGCGCACCAGGTTCACGGCAGTGGCATCGTGGGAGGGAATCCATGTGCGGGAGGGGATTCCTGACAACTCCCTATATTTTCTCATTCCAAAAAGGAATGAGATTCTGCGGCCCGTCCTAGATCTCCGGCCCCTAAACACGTACATACACTACGACCATTTTCATATGGTAACGCTTCAGCAGGTACTTCCGCTACTCTCCCAAAACAACTTTTTGACCACCTTAGATCTAAAAGACGCGTATTTTCACATTCCGGTGCTCAAAGCTCACCGCAAGTACCTCAGATTTGTAGTGGACTGACAACACTTCCAAGTCAAGGTGCTCCAGTTCGGAGTCACAACAGCGCCAAGGGTATTCACCAAGTGCCTAGCAGTGGCAGCAGCACATTTACGAAGACAACACATCTACGTCTTCCCATACTTAGACGACTGGCTGAAAAAAGGCGGGTCATACAATCAGTGTGTTCAACACACATCTACCACCATTCAATTACTCCACCAGCTGGGCTTCACAGTAAACCACCAGAAGTCCCATCTCCAACCATCCCACATAAAACAATACCTCGGTGCCACCATAGACACCTCAAGAGCACTAGCCTACCCCAATTCGGCCAGGATTGCAAGCATTCAAGCTCTACGCGCAAAATTCGCACTGCAACACTCCCTTCCAGCTCGAGTGATTATGCAACTAATAGGGATGATGGCCTCTTGCATTTTCATAGTGCCTCACGCAAGACTCCAGTTGCGTCCTCTCCAAGAGTGCTTAGCGCGCCAATGGAACCAGGCCCAGGGTCAATTAACAGATCTGGTGTTGGTAGACGGTCGCACCCATCGCTCTCTGCAGTGGTGGAACACCACAAACCTTTCCAAAGGTCGACCGTTCCTGGACCCGGTTCCTCAAATAGTACTGACAACGGACGCATCCCTCTCCGGCTGGGGAGCTCATCTACTACATCTCACCACACAGGGCAAGTGGACACCTCTACAAAAGTTACTCCATATCAACCATCTGGAGTTACTAACAATCTTCTTAGCCCTAAAATCTTTTCAAACTCAAATTTCAGGCAAGGCAGTCCTGATCCGAACAGACAACATGACAGCCATGTATTATATCCAAAAACAAGGCGGCACACACTCTCCACAGCTCTCTCACCTAGCACAGAGTATATGGAGATGGACAATACCCCAGAAAATCTTTCTCCTAGCTTAGCATGTCCAAGGAGTCCAAAACACAGTGGCAGATCTGCTCAGCAGGCAGACACAACAGATCCACGAGTGAGAGCTTCACCCGCAAGTTCTTCACCCATACTTTCAAATGTGGTGGCATCCACAGATAGACCTCTTCGCCGCCCACAAACGCCAAATGCCCAAGCTTCGCCGCCAGATACCCACACCCATTGTCCAAAGGAAATACGATATGAATAAACTGGTCAGGCAGATTTGCGTACGCTTTTCCGCCTCTCCCACTCATTCCACTAGTGGTGCGCAAACTACAACAGCACTCCCTCACACTAATCCTAGTAGCTCCAACGTGGGCCAGACAACCTTGTAATACCACACTGCTGGAACTATCTGTAGTGCCGCACCAAAAACACCTCTCTCCACACATCTTAACCCAGAACCATGGAGAGATCAGACACCCGGACCCAGCGCAGCTCAACCTTGCGATCTGGCTCCTGAAATCCTAGAATTCGGGTACCTAAATCTTCCTTCTGACTGTATGAACATCAAAAGAGGAGCTAGAAGACCTACCACTAGAGCGTGCTACGCCGCCAAGTGGAAACGTTTTGTTGTTTATTGCCATAACACCATCAATCCACTGGATGTCCATTCAACACATAATAGGCGCACAATACAAAGGTGCAATCTAGCCTATACGTCCATTCGACTACACCTCGCAGCTATAGCAGCTTACCTACAAAACAGGCAACATCTCTCACTCTTTAGAGTACCTGCCATTAAAGCCTTCATGGAAGGCCTTAAAAGAATAATTCCCCCCAGAGTGCCACCCTCACCTGTGTGGAACTTAAATATCGTTCTCAGAAGGCTATTGGGGCCTCCCTTCGAACCGCTCCATAAATGCGAACTACAGTTCCTAACATGGATAAACGCTTTTCTTGTAGCCATCACTTCCCTTAGAAGGGTCAGTGAGATACAAGCACTTACCATTCAAGAACCCTTTCTCCAAATGCACCATGACAAGGTTGTTCTCCGTACCAACCCAAAATTCCTCCCTAAAGTCATTTCTCCCTTTCACCTAAACCAAACAGTAGAACTACCAGTATTTTTCTCGCAACCACAGACCGTTGCAGAAAGAGCTCTTCACACACTGGATGTCAAACGAGCCTTACTCTACTACATTCAGAGAACACAACCTTTCCGTAAGACCAAACAACTGTTTGTTTCTTTCTCTCCACCACACAAAGGTAACCCCATCTCAAAATCGGGGATAGCTAGGTGGATTGTAAAATGCATTCAAATCTGCTACCATAAAGCAAAGCTAACGCTATCCATTCCCCCGAAAGCCCATTCTACACGAAAAATAGGGGCTTCCATGGCATTCTTTGGGAACATCCCATTAGATGATATCTGCAAAGCAGCTACATGGTCAACACCGCACACTTTCACCAAACACTATTGTGTAGATGTGCAAACTAAGCAACAAGCTAGTGTGGGCCAGGCTGTACTCAAAACATTATTTCAAACCACTGCAACAGATACGGGTGGTCGCCGCTAACGGTGGGTACTGCTATATAATCTATGCACAAGTGTGTAATCTGCAGCTCGTATGCCTCGAATGGAATATGCTACTAACCAGTATGCATCTGTTCTTTGCATGTAGAGCTGCAGATTCACACACGCCCACCCGCCTCGCCGGCTACCTTTATCTGGTCCATTTTATCTTATTTAGATAGCACACATGGGCATCTTCACTGTTACGACTACGCTCCATCTTTCCCTGCTGGCGAAAAACAATCTGAGGATGGAGCCGAAGCCCATGCGCAGTACGGTCCGAAGGAGGAGTCACCGAACTCGTGACTTCCAAACATTGTCCAAGAAGAAAAACAAACTGCAAACATCCGGGCCCAACACCAGATGGCGATCTATGCAGTGTATAGATCTGCAGCTCTACATGCCAAGAACAGATGCATACTGGTAAGTAACATATTTCTTACGACTTTAATCACTACAGTGAATGGGTACTGATTCTCCTAATCACAATTTTTCCATTTTTAATATCAAGTAGTTGCCTGTTAAAATAAATGCATTTTGGCAATTATATTCGTCTTTAATAATCACTCACTGTCATGGCCCCCACTTAGATTTAGGAGTGCCTCCCTGTCTCCAGGTGTAGGCCCGCTCTCTAATGATGAAGCATGACACCTGGTGGTATGTGAGGACAGTCCTTCACTTTTTGTGCGATACCAGGTACCCTACTTGGTACCTTTTAAGACTTGGTCATTTTTACACTCAGGGTAGCGTATTTTCTGTATACATGTTTATGATTGTGGCCAGCTCACCTTGAACACTAACAACATTCTTGGACCTCTCCCAATTCTTGCTTCAGAAGCAACCACAGCAGTGAGACTGCTCTCCTCGCCACTACAGCTGACATCAGCAACCTCCTCGACTTAGGTGAGACTGCTGCCCTCATCCTCCTGGACCTCTCCGCAGCCTATGACAGTCTTTCACCACGCCGTTTGCGCTAGACTCAACGATGACGGCATCCACGACAAAGCTCTTGAATGGATCCGCTCCTTCCTCACCAGCCGAATGCGGAGTCCGACTTCTACCATTCAAATCAGAATCCACAGAGCTAAGCTGTGGAGTGCCTCCAGGATCCTCCCTAAGCCCCACCCTCTTCAACATCTACATGGCCTCGCTTGCAGCCATCATTCGAAGCCACGGACTCAACATAGTCTCTGACGCGATGCCACCCAGCTGATTCTCTCCCTCACAGACGAACCCACAGCTGCCAAGAGCAACTTCCACGACAGGATGAAGTCAGTCGCCACCAGAATGAAGGACAGCTGCCTCAAACGTAACTCAGACAAGACCAAAGTCGTCATCCTGGACTCCCACCCCCATCCCTCCCTGCTAAGTACGAGTCTTGGTGGCCCGCAGCGCACAAAATCCTCCCCACACCCATGGACCATGCACAAAGCCTCAGCGTCATTCTGCACACCTTGCTCTCAATGAACCACCAAATCAACCTAGTCACGTCCACCTGTTTCCACACGCTCTACCTCCTTCATAAGATCCCCACTGAGTCCAGAAAAACAGTCACCCAGGCCCTCATCAGCAGCAAACTCGGTTACGCACTTCGTCAACACCACCCAGAAATTCCCAAAAAAACCTGCAGATTGTCCAGAAGACCTCCTCCAAACTCATCCTGAACATCCCACACCGCAACCCCATCACCGACCACCTGCGAGAATTTCACTGGCTACCCTTCAACAAGAGAATCACCTTCAAGCTTCTCACACATGCCTACATAGCCCTCCACAACCCCTAGCCTGCATACCTCAATCACCGCCTCGACTTCTACACCCCCACCTGACGTCTCTGCTCCAACCAACTGGCCTTGGCCCCCGTCCCACAGATCCGTAAGACCACGGCTGGAGAAAGATCCTTTTCCTACCTCGATGCGAAGACCTGGAAATCCCTTCCTCTGCACCTCCGGCAATCACCTTTGCTACCTCAATTCAGGAAGGACCTCAAGACCTGACTCTTCTTCTGAACCGCAGACCCAGCCCCTCCTCTCCCCCCTACCCACAGCGCCTTGAGACCCTCACAGGTGAGTATTTGCACTTTATAAGTCCTTGATTGATTGATTGAGCTTTCAACCTTCCTCCCGAGGTCTGTAATGTTATCTTGACAGCCAGGCATCCCCCCTCCAAGATGGTATACGCCTGTTGTTTGAAAATGTTGTGGCAGGGTGTGCATGAAAACATAATGATCACCTTTCTGCCCCCCTTTCTGAAGTTTTGTTCTTTATTCTTTCCCTTGCCCGGCAGGGCTCTGTTCTGGGCACTCTCAACGGCTATCTGTCTGCTGTTTTTGTGGCTGCTTGACCAGCCCTCATTGTTCAAGATGCCTATTGTACATAGGTTGTAGAAGGTCTTGTCCATCTCTTCCGTCCTTCACCAAATGATTATGCCTCAGTGGGACCATCATTTTGTTTCGACTTAAATGTGTATTCCTTTCAAGCCCCTACATAACTGTCCCTCCAGGCTTCTCTCAATCAAAATAGCCTTCCTTATGGTGATTACATCTGCCCGTAGAGTGAGGGAGCTGCAGGCCTTCGCAACTAAGTCGCCTTCTCTCTTGTCTATCCTGACAAATTGGTGCTTCGCACAAGGTCCTCCATTTTGTATTTAAAGTGGTCACCTCATTTCGTGTAGGCAATCTATCTCCCCCTACCTTTCACTCTCCTCCGCATCCCTCTAAAGAGGAGGAACGACTCCATCATCTAAACCCAAACAGAGTGTTACTCTAGTATTGGAACTTTCATAGATTTCCATTGCGTGTATCATTCCCCGTCGTCAAGATGGGAGTCCCCGGTATACATAAAATAGCCATAGAGGTAAGTACAAAAAAAGAATTAGGCCGAGGCCCGTTCTAGTTTTGTAGCATATCCACCTCTTTTTGTAAAAGAGACCAAATAAAATGAACAGCCAGTCAGAATAGCCTCACCCCATAGAACCTTCCTGAGAGTGCAAGGGAGTCTCCACTGAGCTCTGCTCAGTTTTTTCCTATTTACCCTTATCTTAAACCTGTTTTTTCCATCTGCAATCTACACTACGTGGTCAACATGTCAGACAAGGAGAAGAAGTCTCTCTTCAAGGCGTGTGCCACCTGCTCCAAGAAGAGGCTTTATGTGGAAGACAAACATAAAGACTGTATTTATTGTTTGTGTCCTGACCATAAGGCGGCTGACTGCAAAATTTTTCGGGCCTTCTCCACAAAGACCTTGCGAGACCGTGAGGGGCGTCTGTTAACTTGGCCCCAGAGACTTAAGGCAAGAAAGGATCCTGTCTCCAGTGACGGTGATGACGCTTCCTCTGCTACTTCATCCAGGAGGTCTCTAAAAAGGGGTAGGTCTTCTCCTTCTACTTCTTCAGACCCCCCTTCGAAAGCCTTACAAAAGACCTCTCATAGGTCTGATAGGCGTTGTCCCAACAAATCTCCTCACCACGGTGTAAAGGAGAGGGAAGGACTTGTCCTAGGAGTGGCACTGGAAAAGAAGGCGAGCTTTGTGCCTTCTTCTCCAGAAAAGTTGCAAACATTTAAAAAGCCAGCTTCTGTCCCATCTGATGGAAAAGCTGAGAAAAAAGTTAGCTCGTCGACGACGGCAACGTCTATTCTGTCGACGACAACTTCCAAGACTTTGCCAGCGTCTTCCTTGGCTGCGTCGACGAGAGTTTCCTTTTCTCCACCGGTGATGAAAGGGTCGGCGTCGACTGCTTAGACGACGCCAGGCATGGATTCGCTGTTCACTCTGTCGTCGACGTCCACACTGACTACTTCCACGTCGACGAGAATGGCGACGGCTTTGAATATGATTATGACGGTCTCGACGGCGATCCCGTCTACGGTGACTCTCGCTCCGTCGACTGCTCAAACCGCGTCATCGACTGCCTCGTCGACGATACAAAATGTGGCAATTTCAATTCGGAGACGCCGCATTACACCAGAGATGACTTCTCCCAGAAAGGTGACACCTCTGCTCTCCTTCTAGAAAAGGAGGTTTCTGATGACGATGGGCCTTACGGTGCTGCGGTTAGCCCATCACAGCTGACTGTCAAATACCAATATTGAGACTCGGAAGAGTACTTTATGGATCAGCACCAATATGAGCCCCCGTTAAGGTCTCAGGAAGATTATCAGCAGGAGATGGTCTGTATGCCATTCTCCCTCATCACAGACTTACAATTCATGCTGTCTGATTATAGGTGGAGATTTCCTACACAATCTCATGCCCAGGATACAGTGCAAGTACCAGCTACTCCGCTTGCTCATCTGTTTCCCCCCCCCCCCCCCCCCCAATTTCCTCCAAACTTCTTTGCCGGAGTAACCAGAACCGCAGCCATTAGTTACTGTCCAGGATGATACATCAGACGACGACCAGGGGACTAATTGTTCCGGATCCCCATAGGGAGTGGGATGATTACATCATTCCGGATCCCGCCTCTCCTGTTCCGGCGGATTAACCCCCCCCCCCCCCGCAGATATTGGGGGTTTCCATTATGTAATGGAATGAGCGTCTAAAAGATTCAACCTGCCCAAACCAACAGTGCAGTCGTAATATTTCCTGTACAACTTTAAGGAACCCTACAGAAAGTCAGTCCGCTCCATCCCAATAGTGGGTCGTGTCTGGGATGAAGGGCTCAAGGTGATGAAGACGCCTACAACTGTAATACCTGTTCTTCCTCGTCTAGAAATCCACACAGCCCTAAAGAACGCCATCCGCAAGCTCCACCAACTCGTCAGAGCCACCAAAAGGACCTCCTTCAAAGAATGCCCATCCCCATATCATATGCCGACGACACTCAGTTGCTCTTTCCATTCGATAAATTTACAGTTGGCCTTCTCCATTGGTATGAGAGCTATTTCCCACTGGATGAAGAACAATTTCCTCCAGTTTAATGTGGGAAAAGCAGAGATTATGCTCTTTGGAGCGGCCCCCCTCCTATGGACACCAGAATGGTGGCTGACCGATCTAGGACCCCATCTCGCTCCCAAGCTTACAATCAAAAATCTGGGTATCCGTCTGGATCAAGCCCTTACCCTGAAAGAGCATGCCGCCCAGACAGCAGGTTCCTGTTTCCATGTAATAGGCCTGCTCCGTCGAGTGTTCCCTTTGCTTCCTGACTCTACCTGGAAAACTTTAGTCCCGGCGCTTGTACTAAGCCGTCTGGACTACTGTAACGGCCTGCTGATCTCTGCCAACGATGCCTCATTCAGCAGACTGCAGGTAGTCCAAACCACGGCGGCACGATTGGTCCTGAATGCTCCTTCTAGGACCCCTTCTCGCCCTCTTCTTATGAAGCTGTACTGGCTCCCCATCTGCCAATGGGTCAGATTTAAAATCTGCTGCACTATTCATAAGTCATTGCTTAATCTGGGTCCCTCCTATCTCTGGGAAAAATTCATGCCGTATGTACCTTCTACATCTCTCCGCTCAAGTGCCTAACATCTTCTTGTGGTGCCTCGAGTAAAAAAGGCAAAATTACGACGAAGAGCTCTCTCCCATCTTGGCCCTCGATACTGGAATTAGCTTCCCTTGATTTTGAGACAATGCCTGGATCACCTTCAATTTAGGAAGCTGCTTAAGACCACTCTTTTTTGCACTTGATTTTGTTGTAGCTGCGGTGGGTTAGCACTTCCCAACTTAAGGAGATATTACTGGTCATGTGTATTACTATACAGTAAGGAATTACTACAAGGGAGGAATAATACAGAGGTACATACCGCCTCAATCTTTCAGCTATTGGTGGGGAATTCCTGCTATGGCTATTTTTGGAGGCACATACAAGACAGTTACCACAAAAAGGTCAAATTTAAGACTCTTTATAGTTGTTTTAAGGTATGGAAGGCTGTTAAAGTGCTAGGAAAAGGACGATTCTCATATTACACTCCGGTAATAAATAACCCAATTCTTCCACCTACAATATTAAAATATGCTAAAATCAATAAAAACATTAAAAAAAAAAAAAATTATTTTGTTGTAGCCGCAACACACCCTCACGGTTGTCCTAAGCGCAGATATACCCCTTCGGGGGTCGATTCAAGCACTATATAAGAAAAATAAATAATTAAATGCATCTACAGCAGCGCACACATCAGCAAAGAGCTCTTCAACAACGCGAAGGAGCTCTCCAACTCCAACTCAAACGACATCCCGCCGTCGCAAGACCTATGCGGTGCCCTAGCCACCTTCTTTCACCGCAAGATCGCAGACATCCACGACAGCTTCAACACCCAGACCCTCCCTACAGCTGCCAACACTGCAGAACCACCACTCCCCCAGCCTCACCAATCACCTTCTCTTCTGGACCCACGTCACCGACGACAATACCATCAAGACCATGAACACCATCCACTCCGGCTCACCAACTGACCCCTGCCCTCACCACATCTCCAACAGAGCAAACCGTATCATCGCTCCCTAACTTTGGAAGATCATCAATAGGTCCATCGAGACCGCCACCTTCCCGGAAAGCTGGAAGCACGCCGAGATCCACACCCTACTCAAGAAACCCACAGCGGACCCTAAGGACCTCAAGTATTTCCGGCCCATCTCCCTTCTTCCGTTCCCGGCGCAAGTCATCGAAAAGATCGTCAACAAGCAACTGACCCACTTCCTCGAGGAGAACATCCTTCTGGACCCGTCCCATTCTGGTTTCCGCAGCTAATGAACAATGGCGAAACCGCGGCCCTCATCCTCCTGGACCTCTCGGCCGCCTTTGACACCGACTGCCACCACACCCTGCACACATGACTACACTACGCAGGATTATGCAACAAAACCCTGGTCTGGATCACCTCCTTCCTCACCGACAGAACCCAGAGGGTCCGCCTCCCGCCTTTCCTTTCCGAAGCCACCAAGATCTGCGGCGTGCCCCAAGGATCATCCCTCAGCCCTCCCCACTTCAACTTCTACATGGCACTGCTCGCCAACATCGTCCGCTCACACAACCTCAACATCATCTCATACGCCGACGACACTTAACTGATCCTCTCACTCAACAAAAACCCTGCCACCGCCAAAGCCAACCTCCACGAAGGAATAAAGGCAGTTGCCAGCTGGATGCAGACCAGCTGCTTGAAACTTCACTCGGACAAGACAGAAGTCCTTATCCTCCGATCCACCCCCTCAGCCTGGGATGACTTCGTGGCCAGCCGTCCTGGGAGCCACACCCACACTCCCCTACCATGAACGCAACCTGGGCGTCATCCTGGACTCCTCACTCTCAATGACCCAGCAAGTCAACGCTGTCTCCTTCTCCTGCTTCAACACCCTTTGCATGCTCCGCAAGATCTACTGATGGATCCCCACCGAAACAAAAAGGACGGTCACACAGGCCCTCGTCAGCAGCAGGCTGGACTACGGCAGCGCCCTCTACACAGGAATCCCGGACAAACAACCGAAGAGACTCCAACGCATTCAGAACGCCTTTGCACGCCTCATCCTCGACATACCCCACCACACCCACATCACTGCCCTCCTGAAGGACCTGCACTGGCTCCCAGTCAAGAAGAGAATCACCTTCAAGCTCCTCACCCACGCCCACAAAGCACTACACAACACCGGACCAGCATACCTCAACAAGCTTCTCACCTTCTACACCCCGAACTGCGCACAGCCGACCTCACCCTCGTCGCCTTCCCTCGCATCCACAGGACCTCCACCGGTGGCAGATCCTTCTACCTCGTGGCCAAGACATGGAACACCCTCCCCACACAGCTGTAACAGACCCAGGACCTGCTGACCTTCAGGAGACTTCTCAAGACCTGGCTGTTCGAGCAGTAGCTACACCCCCACCCAGCGCCTTGAGACCCTCACGGGTGAGTAGTACGCTCTACATATATGTGATTGATTGATTGAATATAAGGCCCCTGAGGACAGCCCAGCTTGCTTAGTCAGCCAACCTAAACAGGATTCAGTAATTTTTCAGGCGGCCCAAAGAAAATCTAAGAATCCGGCGGCCCCTCTCACTACACCTTCAGATAAAGAGGGCAGGCGTTTGAATAATGCCGGAAAGAGGTTCTCTTCAATGTCTAGCCGCCTTGTCCGAGGAGCCAACCCCTTGGCAATTCTTGGTCGGTATGATCGCCAGATAAGGTGCGATCTGTCCCCTTATCTGGACCAGTTGCCAGAAGATTCTATGGTGGAAGCTAAGAAAATCCTCCAAGAGGGGGAGAGAACTTATTCTGAAATAATAGACTGCACAATGGATATTGCCATACAGCTTTCCATTCCCTATCGGGGGCGGCGGTCCTTCAACACCAAGGCTGGCTTTGTGCTAATTGGTTTCGGCCTGAAGTCCAAAATAATATCTTGGACCTTCCCTTTGATGGCGAGGCGCTTTTGGGAAGCATATTGATAAAAAAAGATACGAAACTGCAAAATCCCATAGGACTTTACAGTACCGCAAGGTCCCCTTCCGTGGGGCTAAGGGTAGAGGCCTCCCCTCCTACAAAGGCGGATTTCAACAATGTTATTCTTTCTACTCGCAGCCCTCCCAATCATACCGGCCGCAATATACTCCACGGCAAGGCCAATCGTCGTCTTTCTCTCATTCAACCTTTAGAGGACGACAAGGGCGCCAGAGGAGGGATTCCTCTAAGCGCCAGTAGCGGCTTGTTGGCTCTTCCTACTGTTCCTTTGTCCCCTGTAACACCAGTGGGGGCAGGATATCCCAATGCTTCCGAAGCTGGCAACTGATAACATCATATCGATGGGTTCTAAATATAGTTCAATCGGACCATGCTCTGGAATTTCAACATCAACCACCATCTAAGCCCCCTCGAGCCACCGAATCCAGACATCTTCATCTTCTACGTCTAGAAGCGCACCAACTACTCCTCAAAGGAGCGATAGAACCAGTCCCTTGATTTAAACGAGGAGAAGGATTCTACTCTCGGTTCTTTCTAGTTTAATAGACTGTAGACAAATGGTGCCCTATATTAGATCTGAGGGAGCTAAATACCTATCTCATCAAGCTCTCGTTTCGGATGGTCTCATTACAGGACATTTTGCGGCTCCTCAGTCCGGGAGATAAGGCCACTCTGGACCTCGAGGACGCATACTTTCATGTCCCCATTCACCCAGCCCACAGGAAGTTCTTGCGCTTCACAGTAGCCAAGAGCTACTTTGCAGTTCAAGGTTCTGCCTTTCAGACTCTGGTCCGCTCCGCGGATTTTCACAAAGGTATTGGCCCATGTGGCGGCGTTTTCAGGAAGCAGAAGCTCCAGGTCTTCCCTTACCTGGACGACTGGTTGCTAAAAGCTCCGTCTCATCACGCAGCAGAGAACGCTGTGAGGACCTGCACACAGCTCTTCAGTCAATTGGGGCTTCAGCTCAATACAGAAAAGTCAGTCCTGTGCCCGTCCAGATCAGCCCGGTTCTTGGGGGCTATTTTGGACACATCTTGTTGCAAAGTGTTCCCTTGAAAGGAAAGACAAACAAAGCTGAAAACCTCAGCTCGTCGATTGCAACGAAGAGGGTCACTTTCAGTTTGTCTCTACAAGTCCCTCCACGGGTCAATATCGTCCTCCATTCCTCTGATTCCCCATTGCAGGTTACGAATGCGCCCCCTCCCGGAGCAACTGGATTTGCACTGGCGCCAGGCAGACGGATCTTTCGAGGACACGATCCTAGTCACTCAGCCTATGAGAGAGGCGGCCGCATGGTGGACGAACAAGGACAACATCTCCCAGGGTCTCACCTTCAGGGTCACCCCAGCTCCTCTAATAATTACAACAGACGTCTCACTGGAAGGCTGGGGAGTGGTCTGTACAAGACCTTCTAGTAAGTCGTCTACTTCACATCAACCTGTTGGAGCTCTGGGCGATTTGTCTCGCCTTGTAAATGTAAATGTTGTAGACTTGTAAAGCGCACAGCTGCCCCAGCAACGGGGCGTCCCGGCGCTGTAGACCGCTGGGGAACCCGTCCTGGCTATCCCTGTGAGATGGTCCCTTTCTGGGTATTTCCAAGGTGAAACCAGGCATCCCCGGCGTCTGTGGGGGGCCGTTGTAGAGATGAGGCAAGCTTAATGCCCAGAGTTGCCGAGTGTGTTCCTGGTTAGAGTAGGTACCGAGGCGAGAATTATCGAGTCCGTTTTGACCCTGGTCCACGACCCTGCCGCGTCGGGAATTGAACCCTGGTCCCTGGCCGATTCTCTGCTTACGGGTCTGCCGCCTCTAACCAGTGAGCCACACCTCTCCTTGCAGGCCTTCCTTCTGCAGATACGACAGTCATCTGTCCTGGTCCGAACGAAAAACACGACGGCCATGCACTATGTAAACAAGCAGGGAGGTACAAGGTCTTTTCCATTATCGAAAGAGGCTCAGGCGATTTGGGAATGGGCAATCCAACAGGAGATATCGCTCTCAGCTGAGCCTCTTCCAGGTGTCCTCAACAAGACAGCGGACACGTTCAGTCACCTGAAATCTGTAAGCCACGAGTGGGAGTTAGACCACGCCACTCTGGAGGAGATTTTTTGTCTCTGGGGCACTCCGCCCATAGATCTTTGCCACTCGGGAGAACAACAAATGGCAACTCTACGAAAGTAGGCATCACCATCTAGGATCTTTGGGGAATGCGCTTTCGATGTCCTTTTACGCTTTTCCTCTGATCCCACTGATTCCCAGACTTCTCCGGAAACTCAAAGCGGAACCCGGTAAAATGATTCTGGTGGCCCTGGCGTAGCCCCACCAGTTTTGGTTTACGGAGCTTCTCTCCCTGGACCGTCCCAATTCATCTGCAACCGATTCCTTCCCTGCTGACGATGTCCCAGGGCCAAGTGGTACATCCGGACCCGAGATCTCTTCAGTTATCAGCATGGCTCCTGGGCACTGAATTTCTAGATCTAGATATCTCGTCAGAATGTAGAGAGGTACTTGCTCAGGCTCGAGCCCCAAGTACAAATAAAACATATCGCTTAAAGTGGAAGCGTTTCTGCCTTTGCTGCCGACAAGAAAACATTCATACCTACTCTTCGGCACCTCATCAAGTTTTGCTGTACATTCCAGCATTGGCGAAATCAGGTTTATCTCATTCTTCCATCAAAGTACACCTTGCGGCCATCTCTAGATTCAGACGGACTTCCTCTGGGCCTTCCCTCTGGTCGGCAAGGATTGTGAAATAATTTCTTAAAGGTCTTTTTAGGGTTTTCCCTCCAGTTAAGCCTCCACCGCCTCTGTTGCAGCTCAACTTGGTTCTTACTAGGCACATGAGGCATCCTTTTGAACTGATTCATAGGGCGGACATTAAATTCCTCTCATGGAAGGTGGCCCTCCTTCTCGCCTTAACATCTGCCAGAAGAGTGGGTGAACTGCACTCTCTCACTATTAAGGAACCTTTCTGCAGTTTAAAAAAGAGACTTTGATACTGAGAACTAATCCTAAAGTTGTTCCAAAGGTACCTTCAGACTTTAACTTGAATGAACCAGTAATTCTCAAGGCCTTTTTTTCTTCGGCCTACTACTCCAGCGGAGAGGGCTCTCCCCTCTCTGGAATTCACCGCTGTTTGAAGTTCTATCTACAGCGTACCAAAGACTTTTGGAGGTCAACCCAGCTCTTTGTGGCCTTCAGTTCTCTTCGCAAAGGCTTTCCTCTTTCAAAGCAAGGGATTGCTCGCTGGATTTCCAGCGCTATCTAATATTGTCACCAAGCAGCGGGCAAGCCCCTTGAAGGGCAGGTCCGGGTGCATTCTACGAGAGCTAGGTCTTCTTCAGCGGCTGTCTTCGCCGTAGTTCCTATCAGGGGCATTTGCAGAGCAGCACCCATACCTTCACAAGGCGTTACTGCTTGGAATCCTCAATGCGTAGTGGCGTGGCAGAGGGACAGGCAGTCCTGAGGAACCTCTTCCAATGAGTGGTGAGCTTTCCCTTCTAACCCTCCTTCCTTTTGTTTACTTATGCTCTTCGCACATTTTGCAAGTCTAAATGCTTTTTATGTACTCGGATGATTGATTACTGTTCTATTGTCGTTTGACTGTGTAGGTTAAATATATGTTCGAGGCATATGAGCTGCAGATCACACATTTAGGATAAGATCGCCATCTGGTGTTGGGCTCGGATGATTGCAGGTTGTTGTTGTCTTCGGAAGAAGCCGTTTGGTCACGAGATAGGGGGCTCCTCCCCTGGACAACAGTGCGCATGGGCATCCACTCCATCCTCCGATCGTTTTTTTCCGCCATTGGGTTCGGATGAATTTTTCCGCTCCGGCTGAAAACTTTAAAAACAAGCTTCTCGAAGCAAAATTTACACTTCACTCGACATCGACCACTCATCGGACCAGTTACGGACACGGCTCATGGAAAGGATGCCTTTTAAAAAATGCCCCCAATGTGGAGCAAAGTTCCCGCACAGTGACCACCACCAGGTTTGCAACCTGTGTCTCTCGCCAGAACACGAGTCCAGCTGCCCTGCCTGCACCGCATTCAGATCCAAGAAAACTATCCGGGATCGAAGAGCTCGACGCCATATCATGGCCAGACCAGCTCCGGAACCAGAGGACATCTTTGACGAGGGCCCGATGTCCCGGAAGAAGATTCCGAGGGACTCCAGATTATATCTGAAGCATAGGACTCAGACGACCCAATTACTCCTGGGCAGCGCGTGAGTACCTTGACCCCTACCCTCACCCCTTCAAATAAGACACCGGTCAAGACTTCGCCAGCTGGCCCCAGTCGAGACCGAAAGCAATCTTCAAGCAATCTACAAGCCTTCCAGTGGTTCGGGCCCGAGTAAACCACATATTGCTATACCCCCACCACCTTCAGCACCGAAGACGCAAGACCTCTCGGCACCGAAGCAACCACCAAGGCCCATTGCCAAACCGGCATCGAAAGCTCCCAAGCTTAAAGATCCCGTTTCGGCTCCGAAGCCATCATCGGCTCCGAAGCCATCATCGGCTCCAAAGCCATCATCGGCTCCAAAGCCATCATCGGCTCCGAAGCCATCATCGGCTCCGAAGCCATCATCGGCTCCGAAGCCATCATCGGCTCCGAAGCCATCATCGGCGCCGAAGCCATCATCGGCGCCGAAAACCCCTTAGGCGCCGAAAACATCATCGTCATCGAAAAATTTACCAGCACCGAAAACTCCATCGGTACCGGCACAACCAGCTAAGGGCCATGCTGGAAAAGAGACTGCCGATCACCCAAAGCATAGATTGGAACCCAAAAAATCGACACCAAAGCCAACTACTGAGGATCATGAACTTTTCCACCCTGATCCCACACAAAGGAAGATTTATATCAATCCTAAAACCGGACATGTCACGGCTGTGTCATTTAAAAAAAGAAAGCTGGATTCAACACCTTCTCCAGCTCCCAAGGACACATAGGACTCAGCCACTTCACCCATTTGTCCTTCTTCTCCTGTACCACCTCCTACCCCACCCCCCCTCTCTCCACCTCCTTTACCTCTACCATCTCCTGCACATACACCACCTCCACAGGATGATGATGATATCTTAGGGGGAGGGGGTAATCCGGATGATCTTTATTATCCTAATGATCCTTTCACAGATCTGGACACAGTACCCTTAGACGACTGGGCATACACACCACTTGATGTTCCTGATAATACTACATACCCTTCAAAGCCCTCACCCCCTGATGACCACCTAGGGTTTGGGCAACTCATCCTCAGGGCAGCACTTTATCATGGCGTCACCTTACATTCAGATGCGCCTGAAGAAGATTTCTTACTTGACACATTTGAACAGTCTCAAACAGTTCAAATCTTACCTATGATCAAAGGGGTTATAAAGCACGCACCAGAGGTCTTTAAAGACCCCGTACGCACCTGGGTACTTAACCCCAGAATTGAAAAGAAGTATAGACCTGCCCCAGAGGACCCTGCTTACATTAAAGGACAGCTCCCTCTAGACTCTTTAGTGGTTTCCAATGCCAGGAAGCGGGCTAACTCCCAAACAACTGGAGACACACTGCCCACAGACAAAGAGTCTAAGCTATTGGAGGCCTCAGGTAAAAGGGTTGCAACACAAGTAGCTAACCATTGGCGTATTGCCAACACACAAGCCCTGCTGGCACGCTATGACAGGGCTCATTATGATCAACTGGAAGGCCTTTTACAACACTTACCAGATCAGTATAAGTCCCAGGCCAATGACCTCATCCAAGAAGGAAAGCTCATATCCAATGCATCAATTAAATGTGCATTAGACGCTGTGGACACTGCCTCTAGGGCAATCAACACCAGTGTCCTTCTTAGACGCCATGCATGGCTACGTATTTCAGGCTTTAAGCCAGAAGTACAAACTACAATATTAAATCACCCATTCAACCAAGAACAGTAATGTTCGAGGCATATGAGCTGCAGATTGTACACTTAGCATAGGTCGCCATCTGGTGTTGGGCCCGGATGTTTGCAGTTTGTTTTTCTTCTTGGACAGTCTTTGTAAGTCACGAGTTTGGTGACTCCTCCTTCGGTCCGTACTGCGCATGGGCTTCGGCTCCATCCTCAGATTGTTTTTTTCCGCCATCGGGCTCGGATGTGATACTTCGTGCTCCGGCTTCGAACTTCTACGGTTCCAGCCTCGACGGAAAATCCTCGATTCTTCGAGTTCCTTCATCATCTTCATCTCTCGAAGCGGCACTTTTCTCCATCCCGTACATCGACACCGGCCTTCGGGCCCTCCGCGACTCCGGTCCCGGCCGATGGAAAGGACTCCGTTCAAAAAGTGCCCAAAATGTGGGTCTAAATTTCCCCACACCGACCTCCATCAGGTGTGTAACCTTTGCCTCTCTCCGGAACACGAGGCTAGAGACTGCCCCGCCTGCAAGTCTTTTCGATCGAAGAAGACCATCCGAGATCGAAGAGCTCGACGCACCATGGCGCACTCATCCTCGGCAGCTCCACCGGACATCTTCGGAGACGACGCCGAAGCTTCGGGGCAAACACACACCGAGCAGGAGGAAGACGTCGTCAGCGCTTCCGAGGCCGACGACTCCGACGTGGAGGACGTTACACCAGCGCAGCGGGCCGTGAGTACTATGCCCCCTCCCACCCCCGCGCCGAAAACCAAAGAGACTCCGGTTACTCCCGCGCCTGCCGGCCTGGGCAAAACCAAAACCAAAACTTCGATCACCCCACCTTCGGGCCCGGTGTCGAAGCACCCAAAGTCTCATGGCAGCTCGGGATCGAGCCAGCCGACACCCGGTGCCGAAAAACAGCATCCGGCACCGAAGACTGCAAAATCCAGCTCGACTCCGAAACCACCGGTGCCGAAGCCTGGACACTCGGTGCCGACCAAACACAAACACAAATCTGTCGGCACCGACGCTCCGGCGCCGAAACATCATTCGACGCCGAAACACCCGGAGACCTCAAAAAAGCATGGCGCACACAGACCATCGAAACCCCCGGTTCCGAAATCACCGGTGCCGACAGACGACTCGACACCGTTGGCTCTGTTTACACCAGACCCTTTACAAAAGACTTTGTCCAAAGATCCAAAGACTGGGCTTTTGACTTTAACTACCAAGAAAAGACGCCTTGATGCTCCGGCTCCTCCTCCTCCACCCAAAAGGAAGGACTGCTACTTCTCCCCTCAGAGTGCCCTCCCCACCACCGCCTCCCCTACCCACTCCACCTCCTCCACCGCCTCCACCTCACAGGTCTCCGCCACCTTTACCTCAGTACGATCCGGCCCCATCCCCAGATCCGGATGATGGGGATCCGGACAATTACCCGGCGGACGCCCCAATGGATCCCACTCCACCAGGGACCCCAGATCCATGGGAGGATTACAATAACCCTGATATACCCAATGTACCTCAGGACGACCTATACCCATCAAGGCCGTCTCCTCCAGAGGACCCCTTAGGGTTTCATCATTTAGTGCAGAGAGCAGCACACTACCATGGGGTGGACATGCACAGTGAACCAGTAGAAGAAGACTTCCTACTGGATACATTTGATATACAAGACAAATCTACTTCCATTTTACCCATGCTTAAGGGTGTCACCAAGCACGCTACAGAGGTGTTCAAAGACCCTGTCAGAGCCAGAGTACTGAACCCTAGAATAGAGAAGAAGTACAAGGCGGCACCCACAGACCCTGCTTACATCAAGGGCCCTGCTCCCCTAGATTCCCTAGTTGTCTCCACAGCTAGAAAGCGGGCTAACTCCCAATCCTCAGGAGATGCCCCACCGCCAGACAAAGAATCTAAACTTCTGGACGCGTCTGGTAAACGCACCGCCTCCCAAGCTGCAAACATGTGGCGCATTGCAAACACACAAGCACTGCTTGCGCGATATGATAGAGCACACTATGACGAACTAGAGGCTCTTATGCAGCACCTTCCAGAAAAATACAAGCACAAGGCTCATGACCTCATACAGGAGGGTAAACTAATCACAAACACCTCCATTAAGTGTGCCCTTGATGCAGCCCACACTGCTTCTAGGGCCATAAATACCAGTGTCCTGCTTCGTCGCCACGCCTGGCTCAGGATCTCAGGGTTCAAACCTGAAGTCCAGGCATCCATACTCAATCACCCCTTTGACCAGGAAACACTCTTTGGGCCAAAGGTAGACGAAGCGCTCGAAAAGATGAAGAAAGACACAGACACAGCAAAGTCTATGGGGGCACTCCAAACACAAGCCTCCAAACGTTCCTTTCGACGCTCGTCCTTTCGTGGCACAGGTAGAGGCTCCTCCACCGATAACGCCTCTACCTCCTACAAGTCCCCTCCTCAAAATACCTTTTCAAAGGGCAATCAGAGAGGTGGTTACAGGGGTAACAACAATAAGGGCAGGGGCAAAACCAACAACACCCGTTCTGCCACCCCCCCCGCACAATGACTCCCCTCCGCTCCCCCCAGACCATTCCACTCCGGTCGGGGGCAGACTACAAAACTTTATCCACGTATGGGAGTCCATAACATCGGACAAATGGGTGACCCAAATCATTCGGTCAGGGTACTGTCTAGAGCTAACATCTACCCCACCCAATATCCCACCAAGGCACCGTCCAATGTCTCAAGAACATTCCACACTGCTCAAACAAGAGGTACTTTCACTCCTGCAAAAACATGCTATAGAGCAGGTCCCCGTCAACCAACGAAATCTAGGGGTCTACTCTCTATATTTCTTAATACCAAAGAGAGACGAGACCCTCAGACCCATTCTGGACCTCCGGCCTCTAAATGCCTACATACACTCAGACCATTTTCACATGGTCACTCTACAACAAGTCCTCCCACTCCTCTGCCAGGGAGACTTTCTCACAACCTTGGATCTGAAAGACGCATACTTTCACATTCCAATACACCCCTCTCACAGGAAATACCTCAGGTTCGTGGTGGACGGGCAACATTACCAATTCACGGTTCTCCCCTTCGGGGTCACCACCGCACCACGGGTGTTTACCAAATGCCTAGCAGTAGTAGCAGCACACCTCAGACGTCAACATATTCACGTCTTCCCTTACCTAGACGACTGGCTGATAAAAGCCGCGTCCTACGACCAATGTGTGCAGCATACAAACAGCACCATCCAACTGCTCCACCAGCTAGGCTTCACGTGAACTACCAAAAGTCCCACCTCATACCATCTCACACAAAGCAATACCTCGGGGCCACTATAGACACCTCCCGGGGTATTGCCTATCCAAACTCAGCCAGAATCACAAGCATTCAAGCCTTACGCAAAACATTCCTTCCTCAGCACTCTCTTCCAGCAAGAGTGTTTATGAAGCTCATAGGAATGATGGCGTCTTGCATTTTCATAGTACCCCATGCAAGACTCCACATGCGTCCACTTCAAGAGTGCCTAGCACAACAGTGGAACCAGGCCCAGGGTCAGCTGACGGATCTGGTGTTGGTGGACGGCCGCACACATCACTCTCTGCAGTGGTGGAACACCACAAACCTTTCCAAAGGGCGGCCGTTCCTGGACCCGGTTCCTCAAGTGACTCTAACAGCGGACGCATCGCTCTCCGGCTGGGGAGCGCACCTTCTACACCTCACCATGCAAGGTCTATGGACGCCACAGCAAAAATCGCTCCACATCAACCATCTGGAGCTCTTGGCGATCTTTCTAGCCCTAAAATCTTTCCAAAAACAGATTTCGGGCAAAGCAGTCCTCATTCGCACAGAATGTAAATGTAAATGTAAATGTAAGGGAATTTATATAGCGCAAATCACCAAGCGGTCTCTAAGCGCTTGCTTAGGGAACCCGTCCTGGTATTCCCCTGTGAGATAACCCGGCAGGGCATCCGCAAGGTGAAAGCCAGGCATCCCGCCGCGAGGGGCCCATGTGGAGATTAAGCAAGCTATTGCCCAGAGTCGCAGAGTGTGAACCCATGAATCGAGAATGCACTGGAGCGAGAATTATCGAGTCCATGGACATTTATGGATTCAAGACCCAGCCGAGCCAGGAATTGAACCCTGGTCCCGGGCTGACCTCTGCTTCCAGGTCTGCCTCCTCTAACCAGTGAGCCACACTTCTCCACAGACAATATGACTGCAATGTATTATATCCAAAAACAGGGGGGGACACACTCTCCCCAGCTCTCCCGCTTAGCCCAGAGCATATGGAGATGGGCAATTCCTCAAAACATCTTTCTCCTGGCACAGCACGTTCCAGGCGTACAAAACACCATGGCAGATCTGCTCAGCAGACAAACGCAACAAATACACGAATGGGAACTGCATCCACAAGTTCTTCACCCATTCTTCCAACAGTGGGGGCATCCTCAGATAGACCTCTTCGCCACCCACGAAAACAAAAAATGCCCAAGCTTCGCAGCCAGATACCCACACCCATTGTCCAAGGGCAATGCGATATGGATGAACTGGTCAGGCAGATTTGCATACGCCTTTCCACCTCTCCCACTAATTCCATTAGTGGTCAGGAAGCTACAACAGCACTCCCTCACACTCATTCTGGTAGCTCCGACGTGGGCCAGGCAGCCGTGGTACACCACGCTACTACAACTGTCAGTGGTACCACATCAAAAACTGCATCTATCCCCATGCCTCCTAACCCAGAACCATGGAGAAATCAGGCACCCGGACCCAGCTCAGCTCAACCTGGCGATCTGGCTCCTGAAATCCTAGAATTCGGATACCTTAACCTTCCCACTGATTGTATGAACATCATCATGGAAGCCAGACGTCCTACCACTAGAGCATGCTATGCCGCAAAGTGGAAAAGATTTGTAATTTACTGCCGTAACAATACAATCAACCCTCTAGATGCATCCATACAGCACATCATATGCTATCTGCTCCATCTTCACAGGTGTAACCTGGCATATTCATCCATACGCCTACACCTAGCAGCGATCGCTGCTTATCTACAAAACAGGCAGCATTTATCACTCTTCAGAGTGCCCGCTATTAAAGCCTTCATGGAAGGCCTTAAACGAGTAATTCCTCCCAGGGCAGCACCTTCCCCTGTATGGAATCTAAATTTAGTTCTTACACGACTAATGGGTCCGCCCTTCGAACCAATGCACAAATGTGAGCTACAGTTTCTCACCTGGAAAACAGCTTTCCTTGTAGCTATCACTTCCCTTAGAAGGGTTGGTGAAATACAAGCGTTCACCATACAGGAACCCTACATACAAATGCATCACAGCAAGGTCATACTTCGCACAAATCCGAAGTTTCTGCCCAAAGTCATTTCCCCCTTCCACCTCAATCAATCAGTGGAATTACCTGTCTTCTTCTCGCAACCCCAATCTGTTGCAGAAAGAGCCTTACACACACTTGATGTAAAAAGGGCGTTACTATACTACATACAAAGAACGCAACCCTTCAGGAAGACTAAACAATTGTTCGTTTCCTTCTCTCCACCACATAAAGGCAACCCCATTTCAAAATCAGGGATAGCTAGGTGGATTGTAAAATGTATACAAATTTGCTATCAAAAGGCAAAGAGAACATTATCTGTTCCCCCTAAAGCCCACTCTACAAGAAAGTTAGGGGCTTCTATGGCTTTTCTAGGGAATATACCCTTAGATGACATCTGCAAGGCAGCCACATGGTCTACACCGCACACCTTCACAAAACACTACTGTGTAGATGTGCATTCCAAGCAGCAAGCTAGGGTGGGCCAGGCTGTACTAAAGACACTTTTTCAAACAGCTGCAACGGATACCGGTGGTCGCCGCTAAGGTTGGGTACTGCTATATAATCTATGCTAAGTGTACAATCTGCAGCTCATATGCCTCGAACGGAATATGCTACTTACCAGTATGCATCTGTTCTTGGCATGTAGAGCTGCAGAGTTGTACACGCCCACCCGCCTCCCCGGCTACCTGTATCCGTTCCAGTACATCTTATTTAGATACAACACATGGGTTTCTCACTGTTATTACTACGCTCCATCATTTCCCTGTTGGCGAAAAACAATCTGAGGATGGAGCCGAAGCCCATGCGCAGTACGGACCGAAGGAGGAGTCACCAAACTCGTGACTTCCAAAGACTGTCCAAGAAGAAAAACAAACTGCAAACATCCGGGCCCAACACCAGATGGCGACCTATGCTAAGTGTACAACTCTGCAGCTCTACATGCCAAGAACAGATGCATACTGGTAAGTAGCATATTCCTTTTATGCCAGTAGTAGATACTGCATTAGAGAAAATGAAGAAGGATACCGAGACTGCTAAGTCAATGGGAGCATTACAGTCTCCACAAATACGTGGTTCCTTTCGACGCTCCTTCTATAGAGGAGCCTCCAAAAATACTGGAACAGACACCTCCTCCAATTTCAAAACCTTTACGCAAACATCCCCCAATAGAGGATATTTTCGAGGAGGATATAGGGGAAATAATACTAAAGGAAGAGGTCGAGGTAATGCCAACACCCGTACCTCCTCCACCACTAAACAATGACTTCCCTCCACTCCCTCCAGACCATTCCACTCCAGTCGGGGGAAGACTCACACAATTCCTACATGTCTGGAACTCCATTACTACAGACAAGTAGGTAAGACAAATTATCCAATCTAGCTATTGCCTACCACTCACAAATACCCCACCCAACATACCCCCTAGACATCGTCCAATGTCACAAGAACATCTTACACTCCTCAAGCAAGAAGTTCTTTCCTTACTTCAAAAACGTGCAATAGAGCCAGTTCCACTCCAACATCAGGGCACAGGAGTATACTCTCTATACTTCCTAATCCCCAAAAAGGACGAGACATTAAGACCCATACTCGACCTCCGACTACTCAATCAGTACATTCACTCGGATCATTTCCATATGATCACTCTTCATCAAAAGCGCTCCCACTACTACAACAAGGCGATTTCCTTGCCACACTAGACTTCAAGAACGCCTATTTTCACATTCCCATGCACCCTTCGCACAAGAAGTACCTAAGATTTGTGGTGGACGGACAGCACTATCCGTTTACTGTCCTCCCATTCGGAGTTACTACTGCACCCAGAGTCTTTACAAAATGCCTAGCAGTAGTAGCGGCACATCTCAGGAGACAACAAATTCATGTCTTCCCTTATCTCGACGATTGGCTCATAAAAGCCAATTCATCCAGCAAATGCGTTCTACATACTCACCAAACTATCCAAATCTTACACAACCTGGGATTTACCATCAATTATCCCAAATCTCATCTACATCCCTCCCACATACATCAATATCTGGGAGCTACCATAAATACCTCCAAAGCCATAGCTTACCCCAGCCCAACCAGGATAGCCAACATACAAGCTCTCATCTTAAAATTCAAACCCCAACACTCTCTTCCAGCCAGAGTGTTCATGCAACTATTAGGCATGATGGCTTCATGCGTCTTCATTGTACCTTACGCACGACTTCAAATGCGTCCCTTACAAGAGTGTCTAGCACGTCAGTGGAATCAGGCTCACGGACAACTCTCCGATCTGGTGTTGGTGGACAGCCGCTCCCATCGCTCACTAACATGGTGGAACACCATAAACCTGTTGTAGGAGAGTAGGGTCTGCTTTCTATGTTCACCCCCACTTTTTGCTTTTGCTTTACTGGTTTTCGACTTAGATGTGGCTGTGGGCCTGCTAATCAGACCCACAGCCCTGCTGTTCTCTCTCTAAATTAATACTATGTACTTTAGGTGCATAACCCATTTGGATAGGATCACCTTATTGGCCCCTGTACAGTGTACCCTAGGTACCCAGGGCATAGGTGTACCCTAGGCCTACCAGGGGCTGCAGCATGTATTATGCCACCCCTGGCCTGGCCTTCCATTTTGACACAACTGGCTGATCACTCAGCTGGGGCAAGGTCGTGTAATCACCCCTTGCTTAGGTGTAGTATTCCTATACCTAACTTACATATAGACACATGTGTACCTATCAGTCACTCCTATGGCAGGCCTTAACAATCCTGGAGGCAGAGTGCTTGGTAACATGTGAGATGGTGCTCTAGCATGAGCTGAGCCTGTCTGCATCTTTCGGAACCTTGTCCTTATAGCTGCTCTATGATATAGCCTACCATATACTCTTAAAGTGCCTTATAATCTTAGACGGTTATGGTAACTATGGTTTGGCTTTATCGAAACATGTCGTGTAAGGTGTCTAACACTGTGGAATAATACCCCCATGCCATTTCTGGACATGAGAATATTATTCCCCCCTTCTAGAGGGAAAGACATGTTAAAATCATACTTCAACTGTTAGCCTCTGACCAAAGCCTCAGCATCACAAAATGGATGCTGCTGCCACGACACAAGTCTGACCTCCTGCAGCTGGGAGTGATCCCAGCCAGGGAGGCCTGGACAATAGGTTTCCTGCTTGGGGAGGTGCTAGCACCTCCCCAAACAGCCTTTAGTGTATTGGGGCAGGGTGGGCTGAAAGGAATGAGACATGCCTGGGGCACACAAGGTGTTCCTTGCATAGTCCAGTTCAAACCGGCGCTGGGGCACTCCAGCCCCAGCTCTGGCACGAAACTGCACAAAGGGAAGTGGGTGTAACCACCCCCTCCCAGGTCCCACCCATAAGGCGTGACCTAGCAGGTATCCCAGCCCCCCAGATTAGTATAAGAGTGGGAGTTGGGCCTCAAGACTTTAGATTATCCTGAACCTGCAAAACTGAACAGAAACTCTGGACCTTCGACATTCGACGAAAGAAGAAGACTGAAGAATCTCCCTTGTAGCCAAGGAGTGGCTACCCTGTGCAAACAGGCACCATCAAGAGACTACCCTTTGCTTTGCCCACGTTCTACGAGGAACCGACTGCAGAGCCTGACCAGAGCCTTGACTTCCAGACTTCTCCGACCCTGATCCACATCTACAGCAGAGCTGAGATCCGTGGAGGCGACGAGCGACGTGGGACCGGCTACCTGGAAAAAGTGGCTAGTAACTTAAAGCGCAGCTTCTGAGGTACCCTCGAAGTTGTGCACCGGGGATTGAGAAGCCCCAACCCAAAGCACCATCTGCACCGAAGATCAGCCCCCCACACTCCACGAGTCCTGCGTGGGGCCCTTCAGCATTTTCCTGCTTGCCGCGTCTGTCCGGTTGCTTGCCCGCTGGCTAGTGGCCTTTGTGACGACGCACCCTGAAATCTTCTGCGCTGGTTTGGCTCCTCCAGACTGCCTCCCGCTTCTCTGCAAAGAAGAAGCACCCCAGACCTTCCTGGTCTGCACCAGAAGCAAGTCCTTCGTTCTTCGTGGGTTCCGCTTGCCAAGGCTTGGTGAGTCCTAGTCCAACTTCGACGCCGCCGACAGCAAGAGCCTTCGTGGGACAGCTCGCCTCCTGGTCCTGGTCGTCCTCGACGCTTCCTGGTCCTCCTGGCTGCAGCGACAAGCTTCACCTTCACCTGCAATCTTCACGACATCGCCTGGTTCCTTCCTGGTTCCACGTGGTCACTGGCTAGTGACCTTGACTCTGTCCCTTCTGCTTGCAGGTTTCTTCTCTTCTTGATCCCAGCCTTGGGATCCACCGGACACTCTTCACTGACTGCCTGTCAGCATCTTTCTTCAGGCATCCTTAGGAGTCGACGACGAAAACGACGCATCTTCACCCCTATGCACCAGCAGCCTGTGGGCTAGGTAACTTGGGTACTCCGGTGCTCATCAGGATAGTGACTATCCTAGTGTCTAGTTTTCAAGTCTCAACTTCCTAGCTACTCCGGAAGTGTCCTAAATCTACCGTTTTCTAAACTGTACTATTGCTATTGACTTTTACGCATTACGCGCGAGTGTTTCCACTCTGCACACGAATCCCGTGGGCCTCCCACTTCCTAACTAACGCTAGTGTAGTGTAGCCCCAGCGATTCCCTAGGCCTAGGCCTATTCTATTTCCGTGACAGTGGTTCTTATACCACTTACTTAGTATATGGTTTGCGTGGCCCCTAGGGCCTAACTGTATTACTTACCTGTGTGACTTAATGTATGCTTAAATAAGACTGTGTTGTACTTACCTCTAATCTCATAAAGAGTGCTGAGGGTTTGACTAGAATAAATACACTTTATTTTATATATATATCTGTTGTGGTGTCCTTTCATTTGGTATTCAAGGGATTATATATGGTATCACAGCTGGCTTCACATGCCATTCAGAGTTTAGCCTAAGACTGCTCTTGTCCATGCTACCACTAGGATAGCTGGTCTATAAGGTTGACTTTACAACCAATCACCATAAGGGTATTTGGACTGATATAAGGTGTACACTAGAACTAGTGACATCATACATCAGGCCAACTTCTCACACCTGTCCAAAGGGGGAACATTCCAAGAGCCTCTTCCACAGATAGTGCTGACAACCGACGCATCTCTTACAGGATGGGGAGCCCATCTCCTAGGACACACCACTCAGGGCAAATAGAACTTCTAGCAGTGTTCCTGGCGTTGAAGTCATTCCAACCCCATCTAAAGAACAAGGCTGTCCTAATCCGGACGGACAACATGACAGCCATGTATTACATACAAAAACAGGGGGGGACACACACTCTCCAGCTCTCACACCTAGCACAGAGCATCTGGAGATGGGCAATTCCCCAGAATATCTGCCTACTTGCAGAACACCTTCCAGGGGTTCACAACTAAATTGCTGATTTGTTGAGTCGACAGACTCAGCAAATCCACGAATGGGAATTACACCCTCAAGTCCTACTCCCATTCTTCCACAAGTGGGGTCAACCAGACATAGACCTGTTCGCCACACACGAAAACGCAAAATGCCCAACCTTCGCCGCCAGGTATCCCCATCCACAGTCAAAAGGCAATGCGATATGGATTAACTGGTCAGGTAGATTTGCGTACGCTTTTCCGCCTCTCCCACTCATTCCATTCGTAGTACGCAAGCTCAGGCAACAGTCCCTCAAGCTGATACTAGTGGCTCCTACTTGGGCATGTCAACCCTGGTTCACAACACTACTGGAACTCTCCTTAGTTCCCCATCAAAAGCTGAACCTCTCCCCGTCCTTGCTAACCCAGAACCATGGAGAAATCAGACACCCAGATCCCCAACAACTCAACCTAGCGATCTGGCTCCTGAAGTCCTAGAGTTTGGTTACCTCAACCTACCACCGGACTGCATGAAAAATATTAAAGAGGCCAGAAGGCCTACTACCAGAGCGTGCTATGCAGCTAAATGGAAAAGATTTGCCATTTACTGCACCAACAATGATATACGCCCACTAGACGCATCCATCCAAAACATCATTTGCTACCTACTACACTTGCAAAGATGTAATTTAGCGTATTCTTCCATACGCCTCCACCTAGCAGCATTAGCAGGCTACTTGCAAAATCGCCAACACTTGTCACTATTTAAAGTGCCCGCGATCAAAGCCTTCATGGAAGGTCTTAAAAGAATCATTCCTCCAAGACTACCACCCTCTCCAGTGTGGAATCTAAATTTTGTGCTCACTAGTCTAATGGGTCCTCCATTTGAGCCTCTACATAAATGCGAGCTACAATTTCTTACATGGAAAGTGGCTTTCCTTATTGCTATCACATCCCTTAGACGGGTAAGTGAATTACAAGCATTAACCATACAAGAACCATTCCTACAGTTACATCGTAACAAAGTGGTTCTTCGAACAAATCCAAAGTTCCTGCCAAAAGTCATTTCTCCATTCCATATTAACCAATCAGTTGAGCTACCAGTGTTCTTCCCAAATCCAGACTCTGTAGCTGAACGGGCTCTTCATACCTTGGACGTTAAAAGAGCCCTCCTTTATTACATTGACAGAACCAAATCCTTCCGCAAAACCAAGCAATTGTTAGTGGCCTTTTCCCCACCACATAAAGGCAACCCCATTTCCAAATTGGGGATAGCCAGGTGGATAGTTAAATGTATCCAAATTTGTTACGAAAAGGCTAAACGCACTCTTACAGTTCCCCCTAGAGCGCACTCCACACGCAAAATAGGAGCTTCCATGGCATTCTTAGGAAACATTCCCTTAGATATTTGTAAGGCAGCCACATGGTCTACACCACACACCTTAACTAAACACTACTGTGTTGATGTGCAAGCAAAGCAACAAGCTTCTGTGGGTCAGGCTGTCCTTAAAACCTTATTCCAAACTGCTGCAACGGATACAGGCGACCACCGCTAGGGGAGATACTGCTGTATAATCTATCCTAAGTGTGTGATCTGCAGCTCATATGCCTCGAACGGAATATGCTACTTACCAGTATGCATCTGTTTTTGGCATGTAGAGCTGCAGAGCCACACACGCCCACCCGCCTCCCCGGGACCTGTATCCGTTCCAGCTTTGTCTGTCTTAGACATTACACATGGACATCCTTTTCTTTATTCTGACACACTCCATCTTTTCCCATCATGGCGAAAAACAATCTGAGGATGGAGTGGATGCCCATGCGCACTGTTGTCCAGAGGAGGAGTCACCTATCTCGTGACCAAACGGCTTCTTCCGAAGACAACAACCACCTGCAATCATCCGAGCCCAACACCAGATGGCGATCTTATCCTAAGTGTGTGGCTCTGCAGCTCTACATGCCAAGAACAGATGCATTCTGGTAAGTAGCATATTCCATATGTACTGAACAGGATGCATCTTGCAATGCTTTATAAGATGGTATTGCTTCACAGAATGTGCGTTCTTACTGCTAGCTATTCTGATGCAAGCGATGGGAATCTATGAAAGTTCCAATACTGGAGTAAGAAAACAAGTTACTTACCTGTAACTTTGGTTCTCCAGTTTTGGTAACTTTCATAGATTCCCATGCGCCCACCTTCCTCCCCTGGGAAAGCTCAGCCTTCAGCATCTTCTGTTGTACTGGTACACATTGGCTATGAAAATCTGAGGCTCTCAGGAAGGTTCTATGGGGTGAGGCTTTTGTGATTGGCTGTTCAATTTATGTGGTCTCTTTTACAAAAATAGGTGGATATGCTACAAAACGAAATTACTACTTATTTCTATGGCTATTTTATGTATACCGGGGACTTCCATCTCGACGACGGGGAATGATACAAGCAATGGGAATCTTTTAAAGTTACCAATACTGGAGAACCAAAGTTACAGGTAAGTAACTTGTTTTCTTATCGTTACACCTTGACCTCACAGGAAAGTTCTGCCTGGCTGACCAACTCCTCATGGGGGTATGTTGGTGCGACAAAAGGTCGGGCAATGCAGAAGCATCTGAATCAAAATCTGCTATGCACTGGCCAAGAAGCAACATCCTGAAGGCTTGCCAGTTCATTCCACCAGAGCTAAAGCTGCGACCACTGTGTTAGCACGCGGAGTTCCGGTGCTGGACATGTGCCATGCGTCAACATGGCCATCTCTCTACACATTTACCAAACACTACTGTCTAGACAGTCTGGTCCTTAGTAATGGGCACTTCGTCTATTTGGTCCTGCAGGATTACCTTGTTTGAAATTGGCCCAAGACGCTCCTCCTGAACGTATTGCTGTGGTATCTATTCAAAGTCAATGAATCGGTGGCTAGAAGTCTGTCAGAAGAACAAGTTAATTTCCTTCGGTAACTTCTTAACTGGTAGAGGCTATATCTAGCTGAAGATTCCTTACTGACCCACCCAACCATCTTTCCTGCTCTGCCTAACAGATGTCAGTGTTCTTCATGGCTCTGCGCCTTTGGGTTGGAAAGTCATGAAAGGAAACTGATGTCAGCCCATTTAGGTGGGGCTTATATAGGTGCTGTGGACATCACTTCCAAGATGGGTGGCGGACACTGAGCCGATCAATGCCACCTACCGGCATGCAGGGGTATTGCTTATGAAAAATCTTCTGGATCCAGTCTGATGCCTCAGAACTTCAAAGGCAAGGAATCTGTGGCTAGATATAGTCTCTACCCGATAAACAGTTTAGGTGAAACAGTTTCTCATTAATGGCATCCATTGAAATAGTTTTGCTATAAAATCACATACAACTGTTCCATGATCATGTAGCAGATATAAGTAAAATCCACAGCTCCTTTATCAAGCAAATATTTTTTTTATTGTACAGCAGAAAGTATGCCATTTCTAATACTACATTGTCAATCACTGTATTTTCAAAAAGCGCAACGCTTTGGTCTCTTGCTTATACATTTGAAATGAATAGTGTGGTTGCAGACCTACAATAAATATGAAGTATGAGTATATGTACTGAGAAAGTAAATGCGCCACTAGTAATTTATTGCAAATTCTTTTGTCTCTTGCTTATAAATTTGAAATGCATAGTGTGGTTGCAGACCTACTATAAATATGGAGTATGAGTATATGTACTGAGAAAGGAAATGCGCTACTAGTAATTTATTGCAAATTCATCTTAAGAGCGATATAATGTAGATCGTTATAACCGACATGGGTGTAGTTCGGACGGTGTTGTAACGTGGCATTCCTACTTTCTTCTAATGATCTCTGGCAGTTCATAAATTAAACATACTGCAATAAATGTCTCTTCTCTGTTAATGACTGTTCATGTACATGGTAGCTCAGAAAAATTAGTTATCCCTTTCACTGTTTAAAAAGCAGTAGTAGGTATGCTGTGATCTGTATGTCACTGTCTGCTGGCGACCGGTATTTTGATGTCACAACTTATCCAAGTTAAGTAGCTATGCATTTTGCGTATTAATGGTGAGCAGGGATATCTGAAAGAGACTATTAGTTATAGATTCCTTACCTTAGAATTATCCCCAGGCGTCGGACTGGATCCGTAAAACAAATTCTCAGCAGTACCCTAGCACGTCGGTAGGTGGCGTCTGTCGACTCCACGTTCGCCGTCAGCGTCGTGATAGCCGGATGAAGTTGTGGTATCTACTTATGCCGCCCCTGCGCGCTGACCTCCATTTTTTCTTTTTTCGCGCCAGCCAGTGCAGATTCGGAGAGAGCGGTACCCTTAGTCATTTTTTGAATAAAATTTTTCGACTTTTGTGGACATTTTTTTTGAAGTCCTACAACTCGAGGGAGGGATGTGAAGACGTTAACCAGGTTTCAAGCCGATTTCTACCTGATGTCTGTCACCGATTTGCACCTCATGTGCCTTTGGTGCCTGGAGTGCAACCACGACCCGAAGTAGTGCTCTGACTGCCGGGCCCTGAATCCTAAGTGTTTGCGGGAGCGGTTCCGATAGCTTTTGGATGCCCGGCAGTCTGCTCCGTTCGTGGTCGCGGGACCGGTCGCGGAGCCACCACCACCATTCGTCATCGAAGTCTTTGTCATCGGGTGAGAAACATCATCTCTCTTTCCTTCTACCCGTCTGTCGGCCGACGCGGGACACTGAGGGTTGTCGCTCACCAGCTCTGTCCTCGGAGCCTGCTGGGACGGCTCCACGCTTCCCTCCCTTACCGGAAACCGAAGCGTCCCCTGCTCAGCTTCGTGCATTTTACGAAACCCTCCACTCCATCTATGGGCAGCCCGACCCCACCCATGCGCCTTCGGACCCCGCAGACTCGGCTGGGGGCGCTAAGCCTTCGTTGCCTGCGGCTCTGGCCTCTGTGCCTCAGGGCCCCCAAGGATCCAGGCCTGGATCCGGATCGGCGCCGGTCGACCTCACGGTACCTTCCCCAGCCCCGATTGCTCTGACAATGCCTCCACCGCCTACGATGCCGGTTGCGCCCTGGCCGGCGTCGACCTCAGCCTCCCTCTCAACTTGGACACAGAGCCAGACTTCTGTACTGCTGTTCTTCCCTGGCGTTTATCGCCCTCAGTGGCAGCCGAGGAGGGTGAGGACGACTGGGAGGGGTCTGTTGACCCTCTGACAGACCATCTTAAATATCCGTACTTTAGAGAGGAGTTGGGTGATGCCAGTGGTCTGGATACCTCCCCAGACCTTGGCATGCTTTCTCCCTCTATCGTGGCTACGGAGGAGGTTGCTTCCTACACTGTGGTGCTGCGTAGGGTCGGCTGAGGCCTTGAGCCGCCTACGGTGGCAGTCAGGACTAAACTATTGAATGAGGTGCTTCAGCCGTCAGCAGCCTCTTTGGAGCCCTTGCTTCCTTTCACTGACGTCCTTCTGGGCTCTTGGTCCAAGCCCATCACAGGGGCTCCTGTGGATAAGATGTTTGCCTTAAGCCACTGCCTGGCCACGGGTGACCCACTTCTCCTCTCCCAACACCCTACCCCCGAGAGCTTGGTGGTCCAAGCCTCATCCTTGAAAGAAAGCGCGTTCTCTACAGCTCCTCAAGATAGGGTATCCAAGAAGCTGGATCATCTTGGAAAGAAGATGTTTTCTTCCGCCAGTTTAGTACTGCGGCTGGTGATCACTGCATGCCTCTTGGCTGTTAAACACATTCGGTGTGGGACATGGTTGCGCAGGTGCTGCCACAGTGCCCGGAGGAGGCCCCAGGCCATGCTTGCATGCACTGTTGTTGAGGGCCGAGATGCAGCAAAGTTCGTCATCCGGTGTTGGCTGGATTCCGCTGACTCGCTGGGTAGGACAATTTCCTAGTCGGTAGCCCTGAAGCACTACACCTGGCTGAGAACCTCTGGCTTCTCTGGGGATGTCCAATCTACCCTTTTGGTCATGCCCTTTGATGGCCGTCGCCTGTTTGGTGACAAGGCGGAAAACGCGCTTGAGTCCTTCAAGGGCTCTAGGGCTATGGCCAGGTCCTTGGGCCTTGCAGCAACTTCTTGCCTCATGCAGTCTGCCTTTCGCCCCTTTCGTGGCCACAGAAGGGGTGCCCCACCACGTTCCACCCAGAGCCACAGAGCCGCACAAGCCACCCAGCCTCTGCGCGGCCGGGGACATGGGACCCAGCGTTGTGAATCCAGAGGGCAGGTCAGTCCAACAATGCCCCCCTGCAGCTGCCACTAAACCTTCCTAGTCTGACTTTTCAGGTCCACCAGTTGCCAGTGGGCGGCAGGATCCGCCATCACCTCCCTGGCACAACATCACAACAGAAAGGTGGGTTTTGCGGGTAGTCCGACAGGTTTACTCCCTCGCCTTTGAGACTACTCCTCCCTCCATACCACCAACACGTCCTTGCATGTTGGAGTATCACTTGGCCCTTCTCTGTCAGGAAGTTAAGTCTCTCTTGGCCAAGCGAGCTATCGAGTGAGTCCCTGTGCCAGAAGTAGGTCATGGTTGATATTCCCAGTACTTCCTGGTACCCAAAAAGGGCAAAGGCTTGCGTTCTCTCTTGGATCTCAGGGACGCCAACCACTTCCTCCTGAAGGAGAAGTAAAAAATGTTGACATTGGCTCAGGCCAAAATTTTAAGAGTGAGAAGACTTTACAGATGATATATCCTCGTCTTCCCAAACAAAATGCTTCAACAAACTAAAGAAGGAAAAATATTGAAAATGATAGTGTATCTGATGACTTACATTTGTCTCGGACTTGTGTGAGATTATAGAAGAGTTTTTATGGATATATACCTGGGTATGTATATATATGTATATGTATATGTATATATATATGTATATGTATGTATATATATATGTATATGTATATATATATATATATATATATATATATATATATATGTATATATATATATATGTGTGTGTGTGTGTATATATATCTGTGTGCTTCCATCATTGGAGCATCACACACACACACAAGGTGTGTGAGTGGACTCGACTTTGTAAACGGAGTTCTGTAATAGCTGTGAGTGAAGGCAGGAGATCTTGGTGAGTTTAAAATAACCTCAGAAGCTTCAAAAATGTTATTTGTTGGCGTATGTTTAGGGGCTAGATTAAAAGTCTTTAAAAAGTGACTCTATATTAGGATATAATGGTCCCAAGTGTCTAATCAGTCGACATGTTTCAACCACAAACTGCCCCAAAAGTTTAATTGGCTTTCTTCAGGACCTGTGTTTTCCCTGTTAGTTATAATAAACAGCCTATTTGCATGTACAAATCACATCACTTTTTTTTAAAAGCATGCACATTTACATACAGACCATGTTGAAGTCGCACCTGATTCCCTCTCAGAATCTGTTCTGGATACATGTCTGTTTCAGGCGTATCGTCCCGAGCAGCGATTTCGGGATATCCGGGCTATGATACCTATGTTTCAGCCTCTATCCCGGATTTTGGTGAGAATGACTTTGAGGCTGCTGGGCCTCATGGCCTCCTGCATCCTTTTGGTGGATCATGCCAGGTAGCATATGCAGGCTCTGCAGTGGGACCTAAAGTTCCAGTGGGCGCAGCATCAGGGGAATCTTTCCGAATGTTTCCAGATCTCAGAGGGAACTGCACACCAGTTGCAGTGGTGGCTAACGGACCAGGATTGGGTCAACAGCAGATCCCTCTCCATTCCCCAAACAGAATTCACATTAGTGACAGATGTGTCACTCTTGAGATGGGGCGGCCACATGGGAGAGGTCTCTGGCAAAGTCCAGGCTCCACATCAACCTTCTGGAGCGTCGGGTGATTTGTCTTGCAATGAAGGCAACCCTTCCTTCTGGCAGATGAAGGGTAGTGCAGGTGTTCACGGCCAACACCACTGCAATGCGGTACTGCAACAAACAGGGCGGGGTGGGGACGTGGACCCCATGTAAAGTGGCTCTTCGCCTTTGGACGTGGCTGGAATGTCCCTGGTGGTTCAACACCTGGCAAGTTCCCTGAATGCCAGGGCACACAAACTCAGCTGTAGGTGCATGATGGATCACGAATGGAGTCTTCACTCGGAGGTGGTGCAAGGTCTTATTCACAGTGGGGAGATCCTTGGTTAGATCTGTTCGTCACAGAGTGCTGAAGAAGATCAACCACGACCGGGCCAAAGTTAATATTGTGGCTTCGGACTGGGTACATGAGTCTGGTATCCCGATCTCATGAACATGGCTATCGATCCTCCGATCAGACTGCCTCTTTGGGAGCATCTTCTGTCACAGCAGCAGGGAACCGTCCTCCACCCGAACTGTCCAGCCTCCACCTTCTTGCATGGAGATGGAGCGGCGGCAGTTGACCGCTTTCGACCTCCCTCCTGAAGTCTTTAATGTCATCTTGGCAGCCAGGCATCCCTCTATTAAAACAGTATACGCCTGTAGAATGAACACATTTGTGGCATGGTGCGCAGCAAAGGCTGTGGATCCTCTTTCTGCCCCTCTTTCTGAGGTTCTCCTATTCATACTTTCTATTATCTCCTCTGGGCACCCTTAAAGGCTATCTTTCAGCCATTTCGGCCTTTCTTCGCCTTCCTGGTCAGCCTTTTCTTTTCAAGTCCCCTATTGTAAATAGGATTCTCAGGGGCATTACTCACCTCTTTCCTCCTATGCCTTTTGTAATGCCAGGGGGACTTGAATTTGGTCTTAACTTACCTTATGTGCGCGCCTTTCGAGCCACTACATGATTGTCCTCTCAGTCTCTTGACTTTAAAAACTGCTTTTGTGGTTCCCATCACTTCCCTTCGCAGGGTGAGTGAGCTTCAGGCTCTATCTTCGAAACCTCCTTCGAACTTGGCCTTCTTTTCTTCCCAAAGTGGTTACCTCTTTCCACATAAGACAGACCATCACTTTGCCCACCTTCTTCCCGCCCTCGCATCATTCCTAGGAGGAGGAAAGACTGCACCGTCTGGATTCAAAACGTGGATTATCATTTTATCTGTATCGCTCAGAACAATTCTGGATGGGCAATCAACTCTTGTAGGCTATGTGGGCGCCAAGAAAGGTTGGCCGTGCATAAACGTTCCATCTCTCGATGGGTCGTCCTTTGCATTAAGATCTGTTATTCCTTGGCGTAAAAGAAGCGTCCGGTAGGACTGCTTGCCCATTCCACCAGTACGTGGAGTACACCTCACTGACATCTGCTAGGCAGCCATGTGGGCATCACTGCATAGGTTCACTAAACATTACTGCCTTGATAGTCAAGTCTGGAGAGACTGCTTCTCTTCCAGGGGGTCCTCATCAATAGTCATAAGCACTGAATATTCCCGCCCACGTGCTGGGACCCTGGAAATAATAAAATTATATATGAAAAACACATATATATACAGGTCTGTATATGTATAAACATATATTATTTTTTCCAAGCAAATGCAGCCCCCATAGTAGGCTTTACAATGTAGATATAAATATCCGATAGCACACCATAGGTATAATAATACACCTAAATCTCCTTTTTTTTTTTTTTCTTTTTTTTTTTTGAGGTAAAAACTCATGAGAAAGAAAAGAAAACACTGCAAAACACAGATCCATTAAACATTGTTAGCCTGCAGGCTGCATTGCAATACAATACCATAGAGACTGAAAAGCCTTGTACAGGTAAAAACTGGCACCGTGCCTTTAAGGCAGCCCTGATTCCAATATCCCATCATGCCTCAGGGGTGACAGTTGGGTCAGTTGTTCTTTCCGGCTCCTTCAGTCAGGACCCTGGAATTCAGCTCTCTTCATTTTTGACTTTCTAGTCAAGAATTGTTACTTTTCTAGTGACTTTTTTGCTTCCTCTTAATATATCCTGTTGGGGAAGCAGATTTCCTGTGTTTTCTGACAAGATTTAAGAACTTTTCTGTCGGAAAAATGCCTTCTCTGTTCATGCCCTGTCCATCCTGTGGCAAAAAGGCTTCTTCAGACACACGATATGTGTATCGTCTGTCTACCGGATTCACACTCTCCTGCGTCCTGTCATCACTGCAAGGATCTTTCAAAGAGGACTTTAAAAGAGAGAGAAAGAATTAGGCTTTATGGCCTTTCTGAACGGTCGACGTCGAAGCAGTTGATCCCTGTGTGTGCTCCATCGGCGTCGGGCTCGGCGTCGAAGACTCCAGCGGCGGGATCGTCGTTGAGAGGTGAGGATACCAGGGAGAGTCATGCTTCAAAGAGAAAATCTACATAGACACTCGATCCGGCGGCGAAACGCTTTCGTTCGTCTTCGGCAACTTCGACGTCAAGAAAACATCGATCGGCGTCGAAGGAGAAACATCATCGTTCGATGTCAAGAAAACATCGATCGACGTCAAAGGATAGACATCGTCGATAGACGTCGAAATCAACATCAAGGCAAAAGTTGACGTCGCAAGAAGAACACAGGCGTTTGGCGTCAATCTACAGCGAGGCAAAGATCGTTGTCAAAAGATCTGGGAAGATCTTCGACGTCAAGACCTGAATCGCTGTCGAAAGCATTACCGACGTCGAGACGAGGATCATCGTCGGAACACTCGACGTCGAGGCGGGTGCCTCCGTCGGGATCGACGTCTAGGCAGGTGCCTCCGTCAGGATCGACGTCGAGGCAGGTGCCTCAGTCGGGATCGACGTCGAGGAAGGGGCCTCCGTCGTCAAAGGCCTCCAAAACGTCGGAGAAGATACTGACGTCGAGGCAAAGTTCCCCATTGGGTTCTAGGCCTCCGTCCAGGACAAGTCCTCCGTCGACGACCATGCTCTCGACGTCGAGGCAGGACACATCGCCGGTTATCCACTCGGCGTCTAAGTCCAGATTACCGGTGATAGCTGTATCACCGTCGAGACAGTTCTCTGCGGGGGAGTACCGCGAAACGTCACAAATTCGATTGATGTTCAAACCAGTGTCGAGACGCAAATCTCCACATAGACTGATTTATACCACATCGGAACATGGTTCATCTCGACCTATTTCAATTTCACCTTCAGCCTCAGAAGGCTCAGGATCTCCTTTGTCTATTTCAAGATCCGGATCGCCAGAGGTGAGGAGTTTCTCTCCAGCTCTTCCAGTAGAAAAGAGCCCTCAAGTGAGAACGCCGACGAGACCATTAAGACAGGAGGAGGTTCATACTCTGAGTCACAGCCCCACCAGAGTACTGCCTCAGGAAACTTCTATGGCACAGGCGGTTAGTATTTACTTGGCAAGGTTGAGGAATCTGGCTCAACCGTTAAGACCAGCAAGTTCCCATTCTCGAGGAAGAGAATATCAACGGCGCTCACGTTCCCCAGGAGACGATCCAGGTCCACCCCTCGCAGGAGAGAGTCGGTGGGATCGGAGAGAAGACGACGTAGGTCTCCTACATCCTCTTCGTCAAGCCAGTTGTCCAGAAGAGATTATTCACCCACACTCTCAGATACGCCACCATCTAGAGTTTCGCCAGTGGATGACATTAGCACCTTCCAAGATGTTTTGTGCAGAGGAGTGGCAAAATTGAACATTCCAATGCCTGTTCAGGAAACCACTTTCTCTGTCATCTTTGAGACCCTTCACGAACGAGCGGCGTCTCGTCCACTGTTGCCTCTGGTCCCTGGGTTGCTTAAACCAGTCATGGATATCTTCCTCACGCCGGCTACTATCAAATGAGCTCTGGCACGAAAACTTAAAAAATATCGTCCAGCCCCGGAGGATCCTCTTTTTCTCAAGGCGGACCCTCCACCGGACTCTGTGATCACTGCTGCAGCCAGAAAAACTCACTCAGTGGCTTTGTCATCCACCGTGCCGCTGGATAAGGAAAGTAAGACACAAGACTCTTGGGTGAGAAGAGTATGTGGGTCGGCGTCCTCCAGCATAAAAGTGGCCAGTGCCTCAGCGCTTCTGGGGCGCTACGACAGATCACTCTGGGACTCCCTTCAAACATTTATAGAAAAAGTTCCTCCTGAAGAGAGAAAGGACTTTGAGGAGATATTGCAAGAGGGCAGTCTAGTCTCAAATCAGGTGATAAGTGCAGCAGCGGATGGAGCAACGCTGGCAGCGCACTCTTATGCTCATGGGATTTCCGCCAGAAGATCATCTTGGCTAAGGCTAACGGCTCTGAAGCCTGAAGCACAAGCAAGAATTTTGAATCTGCCTTTCTCTGGGAGCTCGCTTTTCGGTTCACATAAGGATGACGAGATGGCTCGCATGAAATCAGAGCTCGAGACCATGAAAGCCGTGGGGCTAGAGAAACGAAAAGAATTCAGTCGTCGTAGGGGAACCGACAGGCGTAGCTACCAACAGAGGGTTCAAACCCCTCACTGGCAGAAAAATCAAGACCAGCAAGGGCAGAAAAAGCAGCAATTTCAGTCCCACAGATCATCTAGGGGACGTGGAAATAACCGCCAGTCCAGCGGCGGAAACAAGGCTCAAGGAAAGCAATGAGCGATCGCTTCCTCCAATGCCGTCCACCGCTCCGGTGGGAGGAAGTATTGCACAACATCTTCGAGAGTGGCAATCCATCACCAAAGACAAGTGGGTTCTAAATGTACTGCGACATGGATACTCACTTCGTTTCCGGAGTCCCCCTCCCTCGATCCACCCTGTACATTCATCTCATCAACTCAAGATGCTAAGAGAAGAAGTGGCGACCCTTCTGCTCAAATCAGCAATAGAAAGAGTTCCTAGGGCGCAGAGAGGGAAAGGAGTCTACTCCAGATATTTTCTAATTCAAAAAAGAAATACAAAAGCAGAGTTCCGGCCCATCTTGGACTTACGAACACTCATCAAGCATGTCAGAAGGGAAAAGTTTTGCATGCTTGCGCTTCACCAAATATATCCACATCTCCGTCGAGGCGATTGGATGTGCTCGCTGGACCTGCAAGACGCGTACTTTCATGTTCCCACGTTCCAGAGTCATCGGAAATTTCTAAGATTCGTAGTGGGGACCTCTCACTACCAATTCAAGGTTCTACCATTTGGCCTGAAATCAGCTCCTCGAGTGTTTACAAAATGCATGGCGGTAGTAGCGGCTGCACTGAGGCGCGCAGGAGTCTTCGTCTAACCCGATCTAGACGATTGGTTACTCAAAGGTCCATCGCCTCAGAATGTAAACTCACAGCTGACACGCTGCCTGAATTTGTGCCACCGATTGGGACTCAGGGTGAACTACAAGAAATCCACCTTCACACCAACGCAGAGGATTCACTACCTAGGAGCAATTATAGACACCACAGTAGGAAAAGTGTTTCCTTCGGAGGAGAGACGGTTATCCCTTGCCCAAAAAGGCAGGCAGATTATAGCCAACAGTCTGTCTACAGCGCGGCAGATATCATCTCTGCTAGGGGCCATGGCATCTTGCATATTCCTAGTGCCCAACGCCAGATTGCGGATGCGTCCTCTCCAACAAGATCTGGAGGACAAATGGAACCAAAAGAATTCCCTGTGGGAGGAAAAAGTCTGTCTTTCATCAGCGGCCAGGCAGTCAATCAAGTGGTGGTTAAAACCACTCAATCTTCAGGTGGGGATTCCTTTTTATCAAGAACCCCCATGACAGACGTTGATCACCGATGCATCGCTGCAGGGTTGGGGTGCGCACTTGGGATCCCTGCAGACTCGGGGGGCTTTGGTCCAGCAGCGAACAGTTGTATCACATCAACATGCTGGAGCTCAGGGCAGTCCACCTAGCCCTTAAAGCGTTCCTGCCCTCAATCGGGACGAGTTCCATTCTAGTACAAACGGACAACACCACCACAATGTACTACCTGAACAAGCAGGGGGGTACTCGTTGCAGGACTGTCTTGCTGGAGGCTCAATCCCTGTGGCACTGGATCCTGGCAAGGAAGATTTCCATAACAGCGGTACACTTACCAGGCGAGCTCAACGTTCAAGCGGACTCACTCAGTTGGCACTTTCAAGATCCAGAGGACTGGATCCTCAACGACGAGGTGCTAGAGGACATCTTCGAGGAGTAGGGCCGTCCGCAGATAGACCTCTTCGCGGACGAAAACAACACAAAATGCCGAGACTTCGCCTCAAGTTACTACCGACCAGGGCACTGGGGAGTGCCCTTTTGATCAACTGGTCAGTGACATTTGTGTACGCCTTTCCTCCTCTCCCGCTAATCCTGAAAGTGGTGACCAAGCTGCAACGCTCGACCACCAAGATGATCCTAGTAGCACCGGACTGGCCGAGGCAGTGGTGGTACCCAGATCTCCTTCACCTATCGATCCGGCCGCACAAGCGTCTGCCGTGCAGGCCGGACTTGCTAACCAAGATGCAGGGGAGGATTTACCATCCCAACCTTCCCTCGCTGAGCTTAACAGCATGGCTCCTGAAGTCCTCCAGTATGGCCATTTAAACCTTCCCCAGGAATGTATGACCATATTGAAGGAAGATAGGAGGCCTTCTACGAGACACTCATACTTGTGGAAGAGATTTTATTTTTGGTGTATTCAAAATCATCAAAATCCTACTAAATGTCAAGAAGAAGTGATATTACCCTATCTACTTCACTTAGCCAGGGTGGGGTTAAAATTCTCTTCCATCAAAGTGCACCTGGCGGCCATTACGGCCTATAGGCGCTCTCCATCTCAACAATCATTCTTTAAGATTCAAGTGGTAAAAGATTTTTTGCAGGGACTCAAGAAGGTTTACCCCCCAGTGAGGCCTCCCTCGCCTCCTTGGGAGCTGAATCTGGTTCTTTCAAAGCTTAGGAGTCCACCTTTCGAACCCATACATTAGGCTACATTACAGCACCTTACGTGGAAAGCAGCCTTCTTGGTAGCTATCACCTCAGCACGTAGGGTGAGTGAAATACAGGCGCTCTGCTCAAAAGAACCCTATACAGTTTTTACCTTAATAGGGTGGTGATGAGAACTCATCCTTCGTTTTTACCTAAGCTGGTGTCCGATTTTCATGTGAATCAGTCTATCTCACTACCAACTTTCTTTCCCAATCCCTCCTCTCCAGCTGTGAGGGCGTTGCATTCTTTGGATGTTAAACGAGTTCTCAAATTTTACTTGGATAGAACTAAGGATGTCAGAAAGTCTGACCAACTGTTTGTGAAGTATGGTGCTGTCCGTACAAGTTTTGCAGCATCTAAAGGTACTATTGCCAGATGGATTGTGTCAAGCATTAAATTAGCTTACCAATTAGCTCAGAAACAGTTGTGGTCTCTACCTAAGGCACATTCCACACGAGGGAAAGCGGCTACTGCTGCGTTTCTCAATAATGTCCCACTCTCCGAGATCTGTAAAACAGCTACTTGGAGATCTGTCCATACATTCACGAGACATTATTGTCTGGACTCGGACACCAGAGCAGACACTCAAGTAGGGCAAGCCTCCTTGAGGAATCTGTTCAACAACTGATTATTTTGGTTGTTATCTTCAATGTATAGTGCAGTTCTCATTTGCCTGCGGTGGAAGATGGGCTTGCTATTCTATTCAGTGCTTATGACTATTGATGAGGATCCCCTGGAAGAGAAGGATAAGTTACTTACCTGTAATCCTAGTTCTCTTCCAGGGGTATCCTCATCAAAGTCATAAGCAACCCACCTGCCTCCCCAGGCAAATGAGAGGACTGTATTATTAAATATGGAAGAAGTATATCTTTGTGTTTAGGACTACGGTCCCGCAAAGAACAACTGACCCAACTGTCACCCCTGAGGCATGATGGGATATTGGAATCAGGGCTGCCTTAAAGGCACGGTGCCAGTTTTTACCTGTACAAGGCTTTTCAGTCTCTATGGTATTGTATTGCAATGCAGCCTGCGGGCTAACAATGTTTTATGGATCTGTGTTTTGCACAGTGTTTTCTTTTCTTTCTCAGAAGTTTTTACCTCATTAAAAAAAAAAAAAAAAAGAAAGATTTAGGTGTATTATTATACCTATGGTGTGTTGTTGGATATTTATATCTACATTGTCTAGCCTACTATGGGGGCTGCATTTGCTTGGAAAAATTTATATACATGTGTTTTTCATATATAATTGTATTATTTCCGGGGTCCCCGCACGTGGGCGGGAATATTCAGTGTTTATGACTTTGATGAGGATACCCCTGGAAGAGAACTAGGACTACAGGTAAGTAACTTATCCTTCTTTGGCCGTTCAGTTCTCCAGGAGTTTCTGCTGTGAACTTAGTTCGCAGTCCTGCCTCCGCATTTGGTATTGCTGGGGTATCTATTCCAAGGTAAGGAATCTATAACTAATAGTCTTGTTCAGATGAACAAATTACTTATCTTACGATATATCTATAAGAGCCGTATATCAGTTATAGATTGCTTACCGGCCCACCCATCGTCCCCGTTCTGTGAACTGGCTTCTAGAGTAAGGGACTCCCTTTCAGGGCCCTAGTTTTGTGCACCAGTGGTCAGTGTCTTGCATGGCTCTGCGCTTCTGGCGTGGAATGTCGTGTAAAAGAACTGACTTACGCGCTCAGGGGCGGCGTCTATGTAGATGCCGCAATGTTATCACGGCATCAACTGACGCCACCTACCCATGCGCAGGGGTACTGCTGAGAAAACATTCACCAGATCCAGTCTGACGCCTGGGGGTAATTCTAAGGTAAGGAATCTATAACTAATAGATGTCTCTTACAGATATATCGTTACCGAAGGTAAGTAACTCGTTCGTTAAAACTAAACTGTATTAGTAAACTAGAGACCGGTATTGATTAATATATTGTGGGCTTTCATCTGTGGAGAGAAATTAATTTAGTCCGCATTTTCTTGACATATCTTTCAGGTAATCCAAGAAATCGAACAGATTAAAGCTGATCAGGATCTCCGACAAAAGAAGCTTCGCTATCTAGGGATAGAGCTAGAAAGAATGAAGAAGCAACGGGGTATGTCTGTAACTTGATATGCCTAGTATTCTTAAGTAGCCTGTACTGGTATTAACTTTTGTCATCTGGTATTGTTTCTATAAGAGGATCTTTGAACTTAAATTTCCCCAGGATTTTTGTTTTTAATAGCTAAGGTGTATTAACGTTAGATTGGAAAGTGGCAGCAAGCTAGATTCCTGTGACTAGACTGAAAGCTCGTTTTGCAATTGGTTTATAACCACCAGATCTTCATTCATATTCCTAAAAGTACAATATTAGTCCCTGCGTATGGAATTTGGGAATCTATTTTAAAAGAGAATTATTTCACTACAGTTATTAAAAATGAAAATATCTACATATAACATTTTGTTTTATTAAATCCAGTTAGATTAAAATAAATCTTATTATGTGAAAAGGCTCAAATGCATTATTTCACAATTATTTTGCAATGGAAAAAATGAAGCATGATGTCTGATCTAGGACAATTATCAAAAACAAATCAGTTAGTAACGCACACCCTTTTCTCAAGTACAGTGGGTCTAGAAACAGTACATTGTATATAGACCAATATTATTCATAAGTAAATAACCAATTTCAAAAAAAGTTCTTGGAGGACTCAAAATATTCCACGGTTCCACAGTTACACTGGATGGGATAAAGTACTCGTCACTGCTTCAAACAAATCTTCTTTTTATTGGTTTTGAAACCCGTATTCAAAATAGCCATCAAATATCCAAAGCAGCCAACACGTGTTTCGTCCGCGCTCGATATACACAATGACTTTCTCAAGGCTGTGGACATAGAAATAAGTACATAAATACTGTAATAAACCTTATAGAAAACAATATTTTAAAATGTATAAACACAACTTCAATAATACTACATAACATTGCCAAAAAAGTTTTAAATAATTCAAGAAGACAAGATCTCACAAGTAATAAAGAAGGGAAAGATAATCAGTAGTTGAAGTATTAAAACACGAAGTACAATGAACCAAACCTGTCACCCAAAGCATTGACTCCCAGAGAAAAACGGAAGAAAAGAGAGAGATAGTCCGAAAAGAAAATCAAAAAGTATGATGACCCCGAAATTATGTGATATATGATAGTAGAGAGGTCGGAATCCATCCAAAAGACCAATCCCACGAGTCTTATAATGGTAATAGAGTATATATGAAAATGCCTAATCAGTTAAAGTATGGTGTCACGAATCAGCGTGCAGTGCCAACATGCAGCAAGACCTCATGTGAAATAGAGTTCTGAACAAACAGGACGAAAATATATAGTTAGAACCCACCTAGAGATTGGTGTTATTACTTCCAAACTCCAAAAAACAACGTAAATCACGAGATGTCAAATCAATGAGACATCTCCATAATGTCTAAGGAAGCGTCATATGAACTCTAGTGGAAAGGGTACATAGATGACTGTGTCAAAATAATTGTATAAACACGATTTAAATATCCTAAAAGGATAAAAGACATTTAAAGGAGGATTGGTATCGTCATGGATCTATATTATACCATATGTCTAAAAGATTTTTCATAGCATTCCTCTATATAAGGAAACAAAGTTATCCACTATTGCATCATCACTGGTCCAAGTCCGCAATACATACGCCCCAATTTGCACCAATATTCCTATCCTGAACCTCACAAGATTTAAGTATAATGTGTAATCGCTCAAAAAAATAACCTAAAGGAGCAGTGTACATACACAACCTCCAGACTGAATGAAAGTATTTATCCGGGAACAGACCCTATTATATATGTCCAGTTCCTCATTAGTCCACCTTGTGGAAATAGCATCTACTATAACAACATCCACTGCACACTTTATTACTCGGGTGCTCCTTATTTAACTAAGACAGTAAAATTTCAAAGCATTATCCGTGAACCAACGATATCATAGGAACTCACCCAAAACAATTATATGGCAGTGTTCTTGAAACTTGTAGATGAAATCCAATCTTGCATCAATAGTCACACTTGAAATAAGGTGTGACCAGTCAATAACAACCTGCAAAGAGACCGCCCCTCATTAAAACTGCATCTAAACGTAAAGATAAAAGCAAACTATTTGAAAACGAGCAGTACATAAGTCGCCAACTACCGATCTTATGGAAATATGTCATATAGTTTTAAACGTTTTGAAACTATTAGGATCACCAAGACAATGTTTTGCATCTCTATCATAACGAAAGTCCTCTTACCGTGTATTTGGGTAGCACGTATATTAACCCACGCCTGATAACGCTATTGGGAAGTGCCAAACGCAATGACTGGCCGCCATCATAAAAATAGCTGAACTCTATCACGAGAATGGATCGTCACGGAAAAGAATACATGAACAAAAAAGTAGGACTGTTATCAAAATCGCGGACGCCATCTTGCAATGTCCGCAAGTAAACATTCAGAACACTCACATTAATGTAAGTACAAGTCCCCCATAAGGCAAATGCCTAGTCTGTAAAATTCCGTGTAGTAATTATGTACGTCACAGGTAAATGTAAACACTAATCAGACCTGTATACAGTTATCCATAGAGCGGATTGGTAAGTTAAAAAACAGTTGAAAAACACGTACTGATGTAAGACGCATCTGATCTTCGTATCACGAATCCAGCAGTAATTGCATGCATTAGTGTTTTCTAACAGAGCACGAGAGGAAAGACCAAAGGCCACAGAAATGAAGAAAAAAGGAGGGCAGGCAAGATTAATTGACTAGCCATACAAGACCAAAATAGCACATTATATAATGGATGTTGACTGTATTACATGTAGCACAGTGAACATCCCTTGTTAGATTTATCAGGGTATTACCCAGAATAGAACAGTGCCTGGTACATCCAAATAATGTGTCGACAAACAGATGTATTATAAGCATAGACAACATTACTTTAGCAAAAAAAAGATTTTTCAGCATTTTAAAGAAATCATACCTTATTATTACACAGTCATAGCATAAATCGTAATTATATAATAATCAGATCATATTGGAATCAATCTTTTAAGAAAACGTGCAATTCTCTATCAGTATTAAGCTCCTGATGAACAGATCTTAATCGGATTAGCCATTTAGATTCCATTTTTCTTAGAGCCAAGATTTTATTTCCTCCTCGGGGATCATCAATAATTTTGTCAATAGCATGGAATTTAATGTGCAATATCTCAGATTATCTATGTACGGTATTGTAATGTACTGCCAGAGGACACATCAAGCTTAGTAAAGGGAAATATTACTGTTATTGAACCCACAGATGTAGCATCAAGGATTTGTTGTGTAGCAGGAGCTCTGTACACTTGCTGTGCCTTTTGTTATTTTACTTTTCAATATGTTTCTGTGTTTTTTTTTCTTCCTATCTTGATTCAATAGCATTGGCTTTCTTTCGTCGTCCAAATAATTATTGTAGAACTTGGTGTCTGGTCATCATTCAATTTATGGTGCTATGAAGTTGACGGTTTATCTGTTTGTATCATTTGACTTGCATTTCCTCGAAACATTGAGGAGTGCAATGTTTGCTAAAATATGTCATTATTGTGGTTAAGAGACAGGGAATGGTTGCAGCTGCAACTGGGCCTTCTCTGCTGGTGGTTGTACACATCTCTACTAGGGTGTGCACTTCTCATCATCCCTCTTATTTAGTGTTCCAACCGTACAAGAAGACCAGGATTCCTGTGGCTCTTCCTCTGACTCGTTAAGGATTTACTTTAAAACTTTCAAGGGCACTTAGTGAGTGGCCCCTTTTGCTGCTTTTTTGTTTCACTGTGAAGGACTTTATGCCAATGTCCTTGTTTGTGACCCGTTTTGAGACTCCTTTTGCCATAGAGATTGTGTCCTACTGAAGGCTTTAGCTTTGAAATCCCTCGAGACTTAGACAGATAGGTGTTGAAGGTCCCTAGTTAAATCAGGAACTGTGAAAAGAGTACCAGCAAAAGATGTGCAGGTTTTGCGGGGGACATAGGAGAACCTGTGTAGGAATCTGTCTCTGTATGTACTATACCTAAGTAAGGTATAGTGTGCACAGAGTCCAGGTAATCCCCAGAGGTATAGCAGAAGTTAAATTAGGTAAGTACCAACAGCTCACTTTGTGGTAGTGTGGGCAAGCAGTTAGGCTTATCCAGAGGGTGTGTTAAGCATTTGTTTTGTATACTCAAATTTTATTGTGTTTTAACAAATGAAAATTAGATACAACAATTCATGTTAATTGGTCAGTTATGCTTGACTCAGACCACGATGGATAGGTTAGGCTACCGGCCCACATAAGACTTATAGATTCACATTTACAGTCAAACAGTGTTAAGCATTTATTGTATTCGCTCAATCTAGACTGATGCACACACTCGGAGACTGAATCCAGTCCAACTGGGTAAGTATAAAAAACGGGATACTTGTATATCTGAAAGAAACGCGTTAGTTAGATTCCTCACCTTAGAATATCCCCAGGCGTCAGACTGGATCCGGAAGATTTTTCGTCAGCAATACCCCTTGCGCGTCGCTACGCGTCGTCTGCGGCTCCGCGTCCGGCGTCGTGCGCCGGGATGACGTCGTCTGAGTACTTAGACGCCGCCCTCGCGCGCTGACGTCGGTTCTTCTTTTTTCCGCGCCAGTAAGCGCAGATCCGGGAGAGCTACCCCTTTAGTCAATTTTTGACTAACTTTTTTTGGACTCTTTTTGGTCAATTCTCGACTCTCGTGCCGGTAGGATGCCTGGTTTCAAGGCCTGCGACGACTGTCACCGACTGATGTCGGTGACCGATCATCACCGCCGGTGCCTGTACTGCTTGGGCCTCGACCACGACGCGGCGTCGTTGCTCCGATTGTATGGCCCTGACCTCGAAAGCTAGGCGGGAACGGTCCCGCGAGCTTCTCGAGCTTCGCCACTCGGCTCCGCGTCGCTCTCGATCCCGGTCCAGGAGGAGGTCCAAGGATCGGTCGCGGAGCCGCACTCGACATCGTCACTCGTCTGGCTCGAAGTCTTCGGGTAAGTCGAGGCACTCCAAGAAGTCAAAGAAGCGACACCGCTCTTCGGACTCCCCTTGACGGTCGCGCGACTCGGCCGAGGGTCCGGGTGGTTCCACCCCCAGCGGCTCCGCAGGAGCCGCGCAAGTCCCCATACCCGACAGTCCCTGGGACTGACGCGACGCCGGTGGAGGTCAGTGCCTTCCTCTCGGCCATGAGGAGCCTGGCCCCGCCGTCGACGCCCGCTGGCGCGCCTTCGGGCCCCGCGGACTCGACTGGGCGACCTCGCATGCCGGCGGCTCCGGCCCCGGCGCCATTGGAGGCTCCGGCCCGACGCCGCAGGTCCCCGAGGGGCCCGAGCCTGGGCCCCCGTCAAAGCCAGTCGACCTCGTTACGCCTCCTCCGCCGGCGCCGACACCGATACCACCCCGACGCCGGCTCCAGTCGACGTCGATCCCCGGTTCAGCCCCTGTCCGGTCCCGACGCCGATGCGGCACCGCCCGACGCCGCATCCGACGCCGCTAGAGACACATATTGTCTATCGACCGGTTCCGATCATTACTCCTGTTTACCAGGAATCGGATGACGGGGGCGACTGGGAGGGGTCTGATGACCCTATGGCCCTTCAGAGCCAACTTGCACAGGACTGGGCAGATAAACTGGGGGAGGCCAGTGGGTTGGATACTTATCCGGACACTGGATTCATCTCTCCTCCGACTGTGGCTTCGGAGGAGGGTGCAGCTTTTTCTGTGGTGCTGCGCAAGGCGGCCGAAGCCCTTGGGCTTGAGCTGCCTGCCGTGGCTGTGAGGACTAACATCCTCACTGAGGGGCTTCAGTCTGCCGCATGCTCCACTGAGCCTCTGCTACCATTCAATGAGGCCCTCACTGACGTTCTGCAGAGCACCTGGTCCAAGCCCTCCACAGTCCCTCCTGTGGATAGGAACGTTGCCAGGCGCCACCGCCCTGCTCCGGGTGACCCCAGTTTTCTGTCCCAACACCCCACCCCCAAAAGTCTGGTTATCCAGGCCTCTACCTCCCAATCCTCCTTCCCATCCGCTCCTCCGGACCAGGGTTCCAAGAGACTGGAACAGTTTGGTAAGAAGCTGTTCTATTCGCTCAGTTTGGGCCTGCGGTCTTTGAACACCGCCTGTCTCTTGGACCGTTATTCCCACTCTCTGTGGGATGCGGTGGAGGACGTGCTGCCACTGTGCCCGGAGGAGGCCCGGGCGCGGCTTTCCTCGGCCCTGGCCGATGGGAGAGATGCAGCGCGCCATGCAATCCGATGTGGACTCGACACTACGGACTCGCTGGGTAGGGCGATTTCTACCACGGTGGTGCTTCGACGTCACGCCTGGCTGCGGTCCACGTCTTTTTCAGGGGATGTCCAGAGCACCCTCATGGACATGCCTTTTGATGGCGCTCGCCTTTTTGTTGACAAAGCGGACAGTGCGCTGGCTCGCTTCAAGGACTCCCGGGCTACGGCCACGTCCTTGGGCCTCTCGGCCACAAACTTCCGCTTTTCGCTCCTTTCGTGGCCAAGGAAGGGGCACCTCCTCACGTCCGCCTAGCCACCGGCCGCAGAACCAGCCTGCACGCTGTCGCAGACGTGGTTTCCGCCGAGGCGGTACCGGAGGACGACGCGGTCAGTCCACATCCACCCCGGCAGCATCCGCCTCAAAGCCTTCCTAGTCCGAGCTTTCAGGCCCATTCCACGCCAGTGGGCGGCAGAGTTCGCTATCACCTGCTCCACTGGCGTTCCATCACGTCGGACAGGTGGGTGCTGCAAATCGTCCGAAGGGGCTACTCCCTCCCCTTCGAGACGACCCCTCCAGCCATGCCACAGCAGCACCACCGTATCTCGGGGGATCATTTGAATCATCTCCACGAGGAAGTTTCGGCCCTCTTGGCCAAGGGGGCCGTCGAGCACGTTCCGAGCCCAGAAGTACGTCGTGGTTGTTCTTCCCACTACTTTATGGTTCCCAAGAAGGGCAAAAGGGGCCTACGCCCTATCTTGGACCTCCGGAACGTCAATGCCTTCCTCTGGAAGGAAAGGTTCAAGATGTTAACTTTGGCTCAGGTTCTAGCTGCCCTAGACCCTGGAGACTGGATGGTAGCGTTGGACTTGCAGGACGCATATTTCCACATCCCCGTCCTGCCGGCCCACCGGCGTTACCTGCGGTTCAAGGTGGGTCAGGAGCACTTTCAGTTCACCGTGCTCCCCTTCGGCCTTACCAGTGCCCCTCGGGTGTTCACGAAAGTGATGGCGGTGGTCGCAGCTCATCTGCGCAGATCAGGGGTTCCAGTCTTCCCCTATCTCGACGACTGGTTGTTGAAGGCGGGCTCGCCCCAGGCAGTCGTCTCCCACCTCCAGACTACGGCGGATCTCCTGCATTTGCTGGGGTTCCATCAACGTGCCGAAGTCACACCTGAGCCCCTCTCGGAAGCTCCTCTTCATCGGAGCGGTTCTCGTTTCGGCGCAGTTCCAGGTCCAACCACCGGAGCAGCGGGTCCGGGATATACAGGCCCTGATTCCCATCTTTCGGCCTCTATCCTGGGTTTCGGTCAGGCTAGTGTTGCGGCTTCTGGGGCTGATGGCCTCCTGCATCCTACTAGTGCATCACGCCAGGCGGCGCATGCGGGCTCTGCAGTGGGACCTGAAGTTTCAGTGGGCCCAGCATCACGGCAACCTGTCCGACCATGTCTTGATCTCGGAGGGCACTGCACAGCAGTTGCAGTGGTGGCTCACGGACCGCGATTGGGTCACGGGCAAGAGCCTCTCCCTACCCCTACCGGAGCATGTCGTAGTGACGGATGCGTCCCTCCTGGGGAGGCCATATGGGAGAGGCGGAGATCAGAGGCCTCTGGTCTCCGGTGGAGTCTCTCCTCCACATCAACTTGTTGGAGCTGCGAGCAATCCGACTTGCACTGAAAGCCTTCCTTCCCTCTGTCCGGGGAAGTGTCGTGCAGGTGTTCACGGACAACACCACCGCCATGTGGTATTGCAACAAACAGGGCGGGGTGGGGTCGTGGACCCTTTGTCAGGAGGCTCTGCGCCTCTGGACATGGCTGGAACACCAGGGCGTCACCCTGGTGGTTCAACATCTGGCGGGATCTCTGAACGCCAGAGCAGACGAACTGAGCCGCCGTGCATGATGGATCACGAATGGCGTCTGAACTCTGAGGTGGCATAAGGTCTCTTTCAGCAGTGGGGAGAGCCTTGGTTAGATCTATTCGCCACCGACGAGAATGCGCAATGTCAGCAGCTCTGCGTGTTGGAATTTCCAAGGCGGCACTCGCTCGGCGACGCGTTTTCGTCGCGAGTGGAGTTGCGGTCTGTTGTACGCCTTTCCGCCTATACCACTTCTGCCCAGAGCGCTGAAGAAGATCAAGCGCGACCGGGCCCAAGTCATCTTGGTGGCTCTGGATTGGGCACGAAGGTACTGGTATCCCAAGCTACTCAGTATGTTGACCGATCCTCCGATACGTCTGCCCCTTCGGGAGGATCTTCTGTCGCAGCAGCAGGGGACGGTCCTCCACCCGAACCTGTCCAGCCTCCACCTCCATGCGTGGAGATTGAGCGGCGGCAGTTGATGCCATTTGACTTGCCTCCTGAAGTCTGTGATATCATTCTGGCAGCCAGGCGTCCCTCCACAAAGACGGTATACGCCTGCCGGTGGAACAAATTTGTGGCATGGTGCACAGCAAAGGCTGTGTATCCCCTCTCCGCCCCTCTTTCTGAGGTTCTCCTCTTTCTTCTTTCTTTGGCCCGGCAGGGCTCTGCCCTGGGCACCTTGAAAGGTTATCTTGCTGCTCTCTCTGCCTTCTTACGGCTTCCAGATCAGCCCTCTCTTTTCAAGTCCCCTGTAGTGTCACGCTTTCTTAAAGGCATTACTCACACGTTCCCTCCTGTCCCTTTCGTAATGCCTCAGTGGGACTTGAATCTTGTCTTGACATTCCTGATGTGCGCTCCCTTTGAGCCTCTTCACAATCGTCCTCTTCGTCTTCTAACTCTTAAGACTGCTTTCCTGGTAGCCATCACCTCGGCTAGACGGGTGAGTGAGCTCCAGGCTCTATCGTCCAAGCCTCCTTTTCTATCTGTTCATCCGGACAAGGTTGTCCTTCGGCCTCGTCCTTCCTTTCTACCGAAAGTGGTGATGACCCCCTTTCATCTTGGGCAATCTGTCACCTTGCCCACCTTCTTTCCGCATCCTTCCAAAGAGGAAGAGCGGCTCCACCGTCTGGACCCAAAACGTGCGCTCTCCTTTTATTTGGACCGCACTAAACAGTTCCGAGTGGACGACCAGCTTTTCGTTGGCTACGTGGGTGTAAAGAAGGGAAAAGCTGTACACAAACGGACCATCTCCCGGTGGGTTGTTTTGTGTATAAAAATCTGTTATTCCTTGGCAAAAAAGGAACCGCCTGTTGGGCTGCGCGCCCATTCTACTCGGGCCACAGCGGCTACTACTGCTTTGGGACGGGGAGTCCCTTTGCAGGACATCTGTCAGGCGGCAACGTGGGCTTCGCTGCACACGTTTGCCAGGCATTATTGCCTAGACAGCCAAGTCCGGAGGGATGGCTTCTTTGGCCGTTCTGTCCTCCCAGGACTTTCTGGTGTGATCTTGGTTTGCAGACCCACCACCGGGGTTGGTATTGCTTGGGTATCTATTCTAAGGTGAGGAATCTATCCAACTAACTAATGTTTCTTACAGATACATCGTTACCGAAGGTAAGTAACTTGTTCTTTATTGCTAGAACCAAGCAGGACTTGGTACACGTAGGTAAAATATACTTGGAATGCAAGATTTCGCAATGAAATGCAGTTATGATTGAATTCTGCAATAGTTACAGTTTGTTATTGTTTCAGAAAGTAGTTTGCATTATACAATAATTACTTTTAGAATACTTATCTGAAAGAAACACGTTAGTGATAGATTCCTTACCTTGGAATTACCCCCAGGCGTCAGACTGGATCCGGAAAGTTTTCGTCAGCAGTATCCCTGCGCGTCGGAAGGAGGTGTCGTGCGGCTCTGCTTCCGTCGTTGGAGTCGCAGAGATGACGTCGCGGCAGCTACTTAGACACCGCTCTCGCGCGCTGACGTCCGTTCTTTCTTTTTCTGCGCCAGCAAGAGCTGCTCCGTAGAGAGCGGTACCCCCAGTCACTTTTTGACCGAGTTTCTTCGAGGCTTTTCGTCTCGATTTTTCGAGTCGATTGACTCCTGGTGCAGTAGGGATGCCCGGCTTCAAATCCTGCGGGGACTGTCATCGAATGATGTTGGTGACTGACCCGCACCGTGTGTGTCTTTACTGCCTGGAGTGTGCCCACGACCCCAAGTCGTGCTCCAACTGCGGGGCCATGGCGCCGTAGACTTTGAGGTAGCGGTCCGGAAAGTTGCTGGAAGTCCGGCAGTCGGTTCTGCGCAGCGCAAGGTCCCGGTCCCAAGGGAGGTCGAGGGACTGGTCACGGAGCCGCCGCCATCACCGTTCATCGGGATTGAAGTTTTCACACTCGTGATCAGGTAAGACAAAACATTGCAAGAAGTCGAAGAAGCGCCTTCGCTCTGCGACTTCCCCTCTCCGGTCGCACGCCGCGGCTGAGTGTGCGGGTGGTGCCTCCCCCGCGGCTCCGGAAGAGCCTACTCGGGTGCCGCCGGACTACCCGCCCTTCACGGGTCCGTTGGCGACTCCGTCCCAGCTGCAGCAATTTCTGTCAGCTATGACTTGCCTCTTTGGGCCATAGGGCCCCGCCGGTGCACCTTCGGGCCCCGTGGGCCTGACTGGGGGTCCTAACTCTTTACAGCTGGCTGCTCCGGCATCAGCATTGCTGTCTGCTCTGGCCCCAGCGCCGCAGGACCCCCACGGATCCTGGTCAACGCCGGTTGACCTTGTGACACTTCCAGCGACGTCCACCCCACCGGCACCACCTCCGCCGTCCCCCTGCCCACCGGACGACGTCGCCCCCGGTTTCAGCCCCGATGTGGATACGGCGCCGGACCGCTGTCGCTCGATGCAGATTCCGAAGCCGATCAGGGATTTCTATCCCTAAGACCATCCTCCTTATTTTCGCCCTCTATCAGCCTTCGGAGGAAGGGGAGGACTGGGTGGGGTCTGAGAACCCTCTCACAGCACAATGTGAGCTTGACCCGGACTGGGCAGAGGAGCTGGGGATGCCATTGGTCTTTATACCTCTCCTGACCTTGGCATGCTAACTCCTCCTACCGTGGCTACGGAGGAAGGTGCAGGTTACGCAGTGGTGTTGCATAGGGCAGCCGAGGTCCTCCAGCTCGAGCTCCCTACAGTGGCCGTCAGAACTAACCTTTTGGCAGAAGTGCTTCAGCCGGCAGCTACCTCTGTGGAGCCACTGCTGCCTTGTAACGAAACACTTTTGGCCGTTATTTAGGGCACCTGGTCCAGGCCCAACACAGGGGCTCCTGTGGATAGGAACGTGGCACGACTCCATCGCCCGGCGACCACCTTTTCCTTTCCCTACACCCCACTCCTGAGAGCTTGGTTGTCCAAGCCTCTGCATCCCCGAGCGCATTCCCTACCGCACCACCGGACAGGGAATCCAAGAAACTGGAGCAGTTCGGTAAGAAGATTTTTTTCTTCCGCCAGTTCAGGGCTGCGGTCGGTTAACACCGCATGCCTCTTGGGCCGTTATTCCCACTCTTTGTGGGATACGGTGGTGCATGTGCTGCCTCACTGTCCGGAGGAGGCCAGGAAAGTGCTCTCTCAAGCTATTGCTGAAGGGAGGGATGCAGCCAAGTTCACTATCCGTTGTGGCCTTGACACCGCCGATTCGCTAGGCAGGGTGATTTCCACGACCGTGGCGCTCCGTCGCCACGCATGGCTGAGGACAACTGTTTTTTCTGGGGATGTCCAGAACACTCTGATGGACATGCCCATTGATGGCATTTGCCTTTTTGCCAACAAAGCCGATAGTGCCTTGGAGTGCTTTAAGGACTCTCGGGCTACGGCCAAGTCCTTGGACCTTTCCGGCACGCGCCCTCCTCTGCCTTCTGCTTTTCGCTCCTTTCGTGCACAGCAACAGTCTCAGCACGGCCACGGACGTGGGACCCGCCAGGTCAGGGGGCAAGCGGGAGGGTCAGTCCACTTTCACCCCAGCCACCACTGCCTCTAAACCTTCCTAGTCCGGTTTTTCAGGCCCATCAAACGCCAGTGGGCGGCAGGATTCGCATCACCTCCCCCACTGGCGCACCATCACTTCGGACAGGTGGGTTTTACAAATAGTCCGAAGGGGCTACTCCCTCCCTTTCGAGACTACCCCTCCAGCCATGCCACCCCAGTACCACCCCATGTCGGGGGAGCACTTGGCACTTCTTCAACAGGAAGTCACGCTCCTCTTGGCCAAGAGGGCCATCGAGCGCGCTTCTACGCCAGAAGTAGGACGTGGTTGTTACTCACACTACTTTCTGGTGCCCAAGAAGGACAAGGGCCTGCGTCCTATCTTGGACCTCAGGGACATCAATTGATCCCTCCGTAATGAGAAGTTCAAGATGTTCACTCTAGCTCAGGTCTTGTCTCCCCTCGACCCTGGTAATTGGACGGTAGCGTTTGACCTGCCGCACGCATATTTCCACATTCCCGTCCTACCGGCGGTTTACGGTAGGCCATGAGCATTTTCAGTTTACTGTGCCCCCCTTTGGCCTTACCAGCGCACCTTGGGTGTTCACGAAAGTGATGGCGATGGTCGCAACTAATCTGCGCAGATCAGGTGTTCCAATCTTCCCCCTAATTCGACGACTGGCTGTTGAAGGCGGGCTCGCCCCAGACGGTAGTCTCCCACCTCCAGACTACGGCCGACTTCCTGCATTTGTGGGAGTTCTCCATCAATGTGCCAAAGTCGCGCCTCATTCCCTCTCAGAAGCTCCTCTTCATCAGAGCGGTTCTGGACAGGGCGCAGTTTTGGGTCTTTCCTCCCGAACAGTGCGTCCGGGACTATGATTCCGATCTTTCAGCCCTTGTCCCGAGTTTCGGTCAGAATGACCCTGAGGCTGCTGGGCCTCATGGCCTCCTGCATCCTGCTGATGGATCATGCCAGGAGGCATATGCGGGCTCTGCAGTGGGACCACCATCAGAGGAACCTGCCGGTTTATGTCCAGATCTCGGAAGGCACTGCACAACAATTGCAATGGTGGCTCACAAACCGGCATTGAGTCAATGGCAGATCCCTCTCCCTTCCTAAATCGGAGCACACAGTGGTGATGGATGCGTCCCTCCTGAGATGGGGCAGCCACATGGGAGAGGCAGAGATCAGAGGCCTCTGGTCGAGTCCAGGCTCCATATCAACCTTCTGGAGCTCCGGGTGATCCGACTTGCACTGAAGGAATTCCTTCCCTCTGTCAAGAAGAGAGTAGTGCAGGTGTTCACAGACAACACTGCCATGTGGTACTGCAATATACATGGAGGGGTGGGGTTGTGGACCCTATGTCAGGAGGCTCTGCACCTCTGGACATGGCTGGTACATCGGGGCATTTTCCTGGTGGTTCAACACCTGGCAGGTTCACTGAACGCCAGGGCGGACGAACTCAGCTGCAGGTGCATGATGGATCACGAATGGAGTCTTCACTCAGAGGTGGCGCAAGGTCTCTTCCAACAGTGCGGAGAGCCTTGGTTAGATCTATTAGCCACCGCAGAGAACACGCAATGTCAGCAGTTCTGCGCGTTGGAGTTTCCAAGGCGGCACTCGCTAGGCGACGCTTTTTGTTGCGAGTGGATTTGCAGTCTGTTGAACGCCTTTCTGCCTATACCACTCCTGCCCAGAGTGCTGAAGATGATCAGGCGTGACCGGGCTCAAGTTATTCTTTTAGCTCCGGACTGGGCTCAGAGTTGGGTATCCCGAGCTACTCAGTATGACCATCGATCCCCCGATCCTTCTACCTCTTCGGGAGGATCTTCTGTCGCAGCAGCAGAGGACGGTCCTCCACCTGAACCTGTCCAGTCTCCACCTCTTTGCGTGGAGATTGAGCGGCGACAGTTGATTCCTTTTGACTTGCCTTCTGAAGTCTGTGATGTCATTCTGGCAGCCAGTCGTCCTTCTACTAAGTTGGTATACGCCTGCAGGTGGAACACATTTGTGGCATGGTGCACAGCAAAGGCTGTGGATCTCCTTTCTGACCCTCTTTCTGAAGTCCTACTGTTACTTCATTTTTTGACCCAGCATGGCTCTGCTCTGGGCACAATCAAGGGCTACCTTTCTGCTATTTCAATCTTTCTTAGGCTTCCTGATCAGCCCTCTCTTTTCAAGTCCCCTATTGATAGATTCCTCAAAAGCATTACTCATCATTTCCCTCCTATTCCCTTCGTAATGCCACAGTGGGACTAAAATCTGGTTTTCACATATTTAATGTGCGCTCCATTTGAGCCTCTTCATAACTGTCCTCTTCGTCTGTTAACTTTGAAGACTGGTTTCCTGGTTGCCATCACCTCTGCTAGGAGAGTGAGTGAGGTCCAGGCTCTTTCTTGCAAACCTCCTTTTCTGTCTGTCCATCCGGACAGGGTTGTGCTCAGGACATGTCCATCCTTTATGCCAAAGGTTGTTACTGCCTTTCACATTGGGCAGACCATCACCTTGCCCACCTTCTTTCCGCCTCCGCATCCTTCCAGAGAGGAAGAGAGGCTCCACTGCCTGGACCCAAAACGTGAGCTCTCATTTTAACTGAATCGCACACAACAGTTTCGGGTGGATGACCTGCTGTTTGTTGGCTATGTAGGTGCCAAGAAAGGTCGGGCCGTACACAAGCGCACTGTCTCCCGATGGGTCGTCTTGTGTATTAAAGCCTGTTATTCTCTGGCCAAAAAGGAGGCTCCGGTAGATTTGCGTACCCATTCCACCAGGGCGACTGCTGCCACTACGGCACTGGGACGTGGTGTCCCCTTACAAGACATCTGTCGGGCAGCTATGTTGGATTCGTTGCACACTTTTACTAAGCATTATTGCCTGGGCAGCCAAGTCCTGAGAGACTGCTTCTTTGGCCGTTCTGTTCTCTGGGACTTCCTGGTGTGATCTTGGTTCGCAGACCCACCACCTGGGTTGGTATTGCTGCGGTATCTATTCTAAGGTAAGGAATCTATCACTACATGTTTCTTTCAGATGCACAAGTTACTTACCTTTGGTAACGATATATCTGTAAAAAACATTAGTTGGTGATAGACTTCTTACCGCCCCACCCATCCTCCCCATTCCGCGAACTGATTTCTAGGGTTAAGGTCATCCCTTTTAGGGCTCTAGTTTCTATGCACCAGTGGTCAGTATCTTGCATGGCTCTGCGTTCCTGGCGCGGAAAGTCGTGCACAGAACGGATGTCCGCGCGCGAGGGCTGCGTCTATGTAGCTGCGGAGATCTCATCACGGCGACCACGACGCCAACAACAGATGCGGAGCCGCACAACGCCACCTTCCGACGCGCAGGGGTACTGCTGACGAAAACTTTACGGATCTAGTCTGACCCCTGGGGGTAATTTTAAGGTAAGGAATCTATCACGAACTAATGTTTCTTACAGATATATCGTTACCAAAGGCAAGTAACTTGTGCTTTAGTTACTTTTAGAATACTTTGAGTACTGGGGGTGGTATGCATACGTACAACACCTAATGATCTCACAATACAAGGTAAGTAAGACTTTTTATACTTTGCAGTTTTTGTTATCTTTTCTCCATAACAATATTAGTCCAACACTTAGAAAATTTTAGTCCCAAAATCTCATAAGATGTGTCCCTATGGGAGAAAGTGTTCGCGGTTTCTCAGTTAAGTACACGACTTACGAGTGGGAGTTTTGGGGGTTAGGACAAAGGTTCTTCAAGGTCTAGATGGGCACTCGAGTTGCACCACCAGTGGCACTGGGGCAGCCGGGTGCAGAGGCGCAGTGTTAGCCAAAGGGGGCCTTCGGTTAGGGACTGCTGATAAGCGGGCCACTTTGGTGTGGGAGTAAAGCTCCTGGGGTTAAGATCCGCACTGCAGGGGCCAGCGACCAGCAGAGGAGCTGCACCACCACCGGCACTGGGGCGGCTGGGTGCAGGGTGCCAAAAAGCTGGCGGTGGACCCTGTGCTTTTCAATTGAGACCTTCAGTACTCTTCCAGGAGTATACTCATCAAAGTCATTAGCACTGAATAGTCCCGCCCACGTGGGGGGACCCCGGAGCAATAGCCAAAGATATGCATATATCTACTCACACACATACATACATATATATATATATATATATATATATATATATATATATATATATATATATATATATATATATATATATATATATATATATATATTCACTGAAAAAACCATAGGTTTCACACACGTTATAGTTAGGAATTAGCATTTAAAAAACCTTGCAAATTCACTTAAATAAACCATAGGTTTCACACATGTTATAGTTAGCTGGACATTTCACTCGTGAAAAACCATTGAAATTCCCCCGTTATAGTTAGTGCAGGCAACTATAACTCACGCGACCGCAATCCTCTGCTGATGTCAGATATTACAACACTGTATTTAGACACTTATTTACCCATGTCTTCTTCCATTAATTTTTAGCTATACATATATTACAAATATTTTTTTTTCAGAAAGACACATATGTCATCAGTGATGTAATATCTGACGTCATCAGCAGAGGATTGCGGTCGCGTGAGTTATAGTTGCCTGCACTAAGTTTAACGGGGGAATTTCAATGGTTTTTCACGAGTGAAATGTCCAGCTAACTATAACATGTGTGAAACCTATGGTTTCTTAAGTGAATTTGCAAGGTTTTTAAATGCTAATTCCTAACTATAACGTGTGTGAAACCTATGGTTTTTTCAGTGAATTTGTACGTTTTTTTAAATGCTAAGTTATGTATATATTTTTTTTTTTAAGATTTTTCACCGTGCGCGTACTTATACGCGCGCGGTGCGCTTCGCGCAACGTGTGCGCACGGTGCGCTTCGCGCGCCCACGTTGCGCAGTTCGCGGAATTTTTCTGTTTCTACCGTACGCGCGCGCTACGCGTACTCCGCGATTTTTCGCAAAAAAATTTAAGGAAATTTTGGCCCTTGGTGGTCCTTCTGGGACCCCCTGACAAAGGCTAGGGGGTCAGGAACTGTCCACCCTGCCCCCTTTTCACGTTCTCCACCTTTGTTTTTCACCCCCTCAGACTGCGAGAGACAAAATGGGGGCCGACACTTCCTGGTTTTGACCGATTCGAATGTTTACTAAGATCTAACAACCAATCAGAATCGCGCACGGCAGCGTGCGTGTACGGTAAGTTTTACCGTACGAGCACGGTGCGCGCTTACAGATATATATATGCTTTTAAATGCTATTTTCTCAGGAAATACTGAACTGATTTACACCAGACCTGCAAAAGGCCCATCCCTGACCTGAGGACTACCTCTCTGCCAAATTTCAAGTAATTCTGTTCAGCCGTTCGGGCTGTAGCTTGGACTAAAGGTCCTATGGAAAAATGCATGGGGAAAACGCGATTTGGGACCCTCCCTTTTTCTCAGCCCCCGCTTGACGAATCCCTCCGAGACTTTCAGGGAAGGAGCGGAGCACCCCACCTATTTTGAAAATTTCGCGAGGATTCGTCAATCGGCGCCAAAGTTATTCCAAATAGAATGTTGCGGATTTCCTATGGAAACACGATCCTAACTATAACTATCTACTGGCGACCGCCAGTAGATAAAATATATATATATATATATCGGTCAATTCCTTCAGTGGTAAAGAAATACCGCACTCACGGGGGGCGCTTGAAGATTTTGTTCAGCAACCAACAGCAAACAAACGCGAGAAGGGACAAGCACTCATGCTAACTTGAGTGCCATCTTGAAATTATGTATACATATACATTTCAAATAGAAATTCATTAACAGTATACTTCATTCTTTACATAATTATGATCCGAATTAGTACTTATAAATCAGCTTATTACCAAATCAAATAATTCAGCCGTGTATCTACTGTACTGTACCACATAACATCTTACTGAATCTAGCCGTGAATCGGCAAAAGTCCCTTCCTATCAAACTCCATATTCGTGCACTCCATACTTATCCAGTATTAGGGTATCTTTCATAGATTCACATGCCTGAATCATTCCCCGTCGTCGGGATGGGAGTCACCGGTAAATAACAAAGCAATGTCTAGAAGACATATAGAGTAACAGGCCCCAAAGGGCCCTAGCTTAGAAAGCTATCCACGTCCTTATGTAAAAAGGACCAAAGTTTGGCCAGTAGCCAATCAGCTAGCACCACCCTCTAGAACCCTCCTGGAAGGAGCTCTAGTCCCTCAGATTTTCTACCGCACGTCGTGCTAAGGGAGTCTCCACTGAGCTCTGCTCATTGCTTCTGGTTTTCCAGTGTTTTCTACTCAAAACTTTCTGATTTGTCATGGCTGATACTCCTAAGAAAGGACTCTTCAGATCCTGTGCTTCCTGTGGGAAGAAAAGGCTCCACGTGGATGATCAGCATAAGGACTGCCTTTATTGTCTGTACCCAAGCCACAGTGCCAAGGATTGCAAGGTATGTCGTACCTTTTCATCTAAGACCCTGAAGGACAGAGAAGGGCGCCTTTTAATCTGGCTACAAAGGCTGAAGGACAAGGACTCTGTGGTGTCCTCTGAGGAGAGTGAGAGTTCTATTATATCTTCTCACTCCTCACGCAAGCGACCAAGGGCGTACTCTCTGGGCCCTTAGTCGCAGCCACCTCCTAAGAAGCCACACAAAAGGTCTTCCGAGGTTCTGGACTCGTCTATGCCAGGAATCACCTCTCCTCCAGATGTCCAGGTTACTTTTAAGAAGCCAGTTTCTGCCCCGTCGCCGACGACCACCTCGTCGACGGTGGCTTCATCGACGAAAAGACATCCATCGACGGCAGTCGTAACTTCGTCGACGGCGACGATATCTACGGTCATATTCCACTCAATGACCACGTCGACGACGACAACACCATCGTCGACGGCTGGTAAAATGATCTCGTCGACGCTGAAAATCAAAAAGTCGTCGTCGTCAGCTAAGCCGCCGACGACATCGTCGACAGCAGGATCGTCGATGACAGCGCCATCGTCGACACCCACGTCGACGAAGCCTCCGTCGACGAGACCGTCCTCGTCGTCGACGACGACAAGAACACCGTCGACGAGACCAGTATCGTCGACGCCGTCGTCGTCAAAGAAACAATTCTCGTCTTCCTCACTGACGACGACACCGCCATCGCTGTCCTCATCGACGCTGTCTCATATGCCTATTACACCGCCTACACCTCTACTGTCGACGGGCCCGTCGACAGTTATTGACTCTGAGACGCCAAATACATTTGTGCACCTCAAAATCACCAAACGGGCACTAACACCGGCCCTTACATCACCCAGTCGGGTCCCTACTTTGCCACCTGCTCAACTTTTCGAGGAGGAAAATTCAGAGGACGACAGTATGTTCCCAGCTGCGACAAGCCCTTCACAGCTACATGTCAAATACCAAGATACATCTGACTATGAGGACTTGGACCAGGATTACCAACCGGTTCCACCTCCACAATATGTGCAGCCACCACCTTCTATGGTTTGCCTGCCTGCATCACTGGTCACGGACCTCCAATTCCGACGCCGGCGCCTCCAACACCAGTTGCGCCACCAACACCAAGGCCAAGACCGCCACCATTGGTGCTGCAATCAGAGCCTATTGCAACGCCACTTCCTCCCACAACAGATGAGGAAGAAGAGGACGAGCCTGAAGAGGGAGAACTTCAGGAGATCCATTCTCCCCAGGACGAATGGGATGATTATATCCTTCCCTGTCCGACTTCTCCTGCCCCCACCACGGCCGACTCGCCTCCAGAGGATATTGGCGGCTTCCATAACATTATAGAGAGAGCGGCCCAGCGTTTTCAAATTCCGATGCCCTCGCATCAGCAAGACTGCTTCCTTTATGACTTTAAGGAACCCTTTAAGAAGTCCGTACGAGCAATACCAATGATAGACTACATTTGGGAACAGGGAGTTAAAATTATGCAACATCCTTCCTCTGTCCCCCCAGTGTTACCACGCCTGGACAAGAAATATAAAGCGCCGGACACAGCTCCGGTTTGTCTCACGGGCCATCCGAAGCCGGATTCGGTCATTACGCAGGCCGCACAGAGGAGGTCAAGCAACCCGGCTGCTCTATTGACGGCTCCACCTGATAAGGAGGGCAGGCGCTTAGACACCATTGGCAAGCGGTTCTCCTCCATGTCGGCCTTGACGGTGAGGGCCTCTAAACCCCTGGCTCTTTTGGGGCGTTATAATCGCCAAATGTGGGCAGACATTGCACCATACATGGCAGACCTGCCAGAGGAGTCCAAAGAAGATGCAAAAAAGATCTTGCTTGAGGGCGAAAGATCGGCCTCGGAAATAATTGACTGTGCAATGGATATTACTTCTACTGGCTTCCGGCAATTAGCGGGCGCAGCAGTTCTCCGACGCCAGGCTTGGCTAAAGGCAACCTCCTTCAGACCGGAGGTCCAGACTAAGGTGTTGGACATGCCTTACGATGGGCAACTTCTTTTTGGCACCCACATTGATGAGGCGTTACAGGGGATTAAAAAAGACACGGATACTGCCAGAGCGTTGGGTGCTTTGCAATTCCGGAACCCTTCCTTTCGGGGCCCCAGGGGAAGAGGTCAATCCTCTGGTAGGGGAGAATTCCACCAACGTTCTTAATTCTCCTCCTCCCAGCAATACCGGCCGCAATATCAACAGCGGCAACAATCCACATACACGAAGTCCTCCTTTCGTGGTAAAGGTGGACGGCAGAAGGGAACCTCCAGACGCCAATGACTTACAACTACGGCCTGCCTCCACCTTCTCGCCACCCTCCAAGATTGGCGGCAAAATTTCCCACTTTCTCCAAAATTGGCGAAGAATAACTACGGACCGTTGGGTCCTACAATTAGTACAATTCGGCCATTCCCTGGAATTTATACAAATCCCTCCTCCCACCCCTCCCCGCCCAACACTTCACAAAAACCTACGTCTGTTACTCTTGGAGGTGAAGACTATGCTCCAAAAAGGAGCTATAGAGCGAGTTCCCACAAATCAACGGGGAAAAGGGTTCTACTCCCGCTTCTTCCTTATCAGGAAAAAGGAGAAGAAATGGAGGCCGATATTGGACTTACGGAATCTGAAACAGCAGTCGTTTCGTATGGTCACCATTCAGGAGGTATTACATCTGCTCAATGCGAACGACTATATGGTGTCGTTAGACCTGCAAGACGCCTATTTCCATATTCCAATACATCGCAACCACAAAAAATTCCTACGATTCGTGGTGGCCGGCAGACATTACCAGTTCCGGGTTCTGCCGTTTGGCCTCAAATCGGCACCCCGCATTTTTACCAAATGTCTAGCTCCAGTGGCGGCCTACCTACGCCATCACCATCCTCAAGTTCTTTCCCTATCTAGACGACTGGCTAGTCAAGTCTCCATCTCTTCAGGGCGCGTCCAGGTCTTCAAACGCCTGTCTAACGCTCTTCGATTCACTAGGCCTAACGCTCAATCGAGAGAAGTCCGTCCTTCAGCCGTCTCAGCGCATGAACTTTCTGGGCGCTACTCTGGACACTGTACTACGGAAAGCTTTTCCATCGAAGGAACGGAAGGACAAGCTGCAGGCTTTAGCTCTCAGGATAATGTCCGAAAGGACGCTGTCAGTGCGTCTCTTCAAGTCCCTTCTCGGGATGATGTCTTCTTGCATTCTCTTGGTCCCGCATTGTCGTCTCCATATGCGACCCCTTCAAGAAGAGCTGTCGGATCAATGGGTACAGTGTACAGGATCCTTCGACGACGTCATCCAAGTCACACTTGTGATCAGGAAGGCCTTACGATGGTGGGTGTCTCCCCAGAACCTTTCAAAAGGCTTGCCTTTCTTGCTTCCTGCAGCACCCCACATAATCACCACGGATGCTTCCCTGGAGGGCTGGGGAGCCTTCCTTCAGGAGCTTCAGATAAGCGGGAAATGGTCCCCTACAGAAAGGGCACTTCATATCAACCTCCTGGAGCTGCGCGCCGTCTACCTGGCTCTGGTGGCTTTCCGCCCAAGAATCAAGAACTCCATGGTGCTTGTCAGAACAGACAACACAACGACAATGCACTATTTGAACAAGCAGGGAGGAACACGCTCGCTGACACTCTCCCGAGAATCACAAAAAATTTGGAGTTGGCTACTCGCTCACAACATCTCTCTGCGAGTAGATTATGTGCCAGGCGTCCACAACGTGTTGGCAGATTCCCACAGCAGTCAACTTGCCACGAGTGGGAACTGGACCAACAAGTCCTCAACAGCATCTTCGATCAATGGGGCACCCCTTCTCTGGACCTATTCGCCACCCAGATCAACGCCAAATGCCAACACTTTGCAAGCTGGCATCCCCAACAAGGGTCTCTGGGGAATGCCTTTGCGTACGCCTTTCCGCCGTTTCCCCTAATTCCCAGGGTGTTACGGAAGATGAAAGCGGAGCCCTGCACTCTGATATTGATAGCCCCAGCTTGGCCACGTCAGCACTGGTTCACGGAGCTTCACATCCTCTCCCTGGAACCTCCAATCAAACTGCACCCGTTTCCATCTCTGCTAACGCTGCACAATCAACAGGTTCAGCATCCGGATCCAGCGTCTCTCAAGTTATCTGCATGGCTCCTGAGTACAGAGAATTCCAGGGCTTAGACATTCCTCTGGATTGCAAATAAATCCTAGCTCGAGCTCGAGCGGATAGCACCAACAAGACGTATTCACTGAAATGGAAACTATTCTGCATATGGTGCAAAACAAACGGGTTGCACCCTCTTTCTTCAACCCCGGAACAGATTTTACCGTATCTCCTGCATCTCGCAAAATCCGGTCTAGCTCATGCCTCCATCAAAGTACACCTAGCGGCGATATCTCGCTTTCGGAGGTCCTCTACAGGTCCATCTTTGTGGTCTCACAGACTTATCAAACAATTTCTTAAAGGGCTGTTTCGAACTTTTCCTCCAGTGAAGCCTGTACCACCGGCTTGGCATCTTAACACGGTTTTGGCTCAGCTGATGAAACACCCGTTTGAGACAATCCACAGAGCAGATATTAAGTAGGTCTCCTGGAAGCTTGCACTCCTGCTGGCCCTTACCTCGGCAAGACGGGTTGGAGAACTACAGGCGTTCTCAATCCAGGACCCTTTCATTCAGTTCAAACGGGACAGGGTCATTCTTCGGACGAATCCGAAGTTTATCCCTAAGGTTCCGACTCCGTTCCACCTCAATGAACCTATCATACTACGTTCATTCTTCCCGAATCCACACACAGTGGCAGAAAAGGCTCTTCATTCATTAGATATTAAGCGCTGCCTCAAGTTTTACATTGAAAGGACTAAAACATTTCGGAAGTCTAATCAACTTTTTGTGGCATACAGTAGGCCTAGAAAAGGACTTCCGCTCACCAAACAGAGCATTTCCCACTGGATCTCTTCAGTCATAACCTTCTGTCACCAACAGGCAGGACGTCCACTGCAATCAGCAGTTCGTGCCCATTCTACAAGGGCGATGTCTACTTCCATGGCACTGTTTGCAGGAGTGTCCATGGTGGATATTTGTAGAGCGGCCACATGGAAGACGCCGCATACATTCACCAGGCATTACTGCCTGGACACGGAGATCATGAAGGATGCTGCAGTGGGGCAAGCTGTACTCCGTCATCTATTTCAATAGAGGTGAGCCCTTTCCTTTTTCATCCCACCATCCTGGTCTCTTTTTATGCACATTTCACACTGTTATGTTGGCATTACCTGGGTTATGGTTCTTTGATACTTTATCTTTCACATGGATATGTTATTATCTAGTGACTGTATATTTACTGTGCCTGCCGAAATGTGCTTTGTATTGCTTACTAGTCTGATTCAGGCATGTGAATCTATGAAAGATACCCTAATACTGGATAAGGAACGCGTTACTTACCTGTAACTGCGGTGATCCAGTATTGGTATCTTTCATAGATTCACATGCAACCCACCCACCTCCCCTGGAAGGGCTCTCTTGAATCTCTCAGTGATACAACTTGTAGGAAGGTGGATATCTGACTATGGTTACCCCCAACTTTTTGCCTAGTGTCTAGCTGGTTTTTCGACTTAGTTGGCCTGAGATCCTGCCATTCAGGGTCTCAGGCTGTCTGCTCTCTCTTTAAAATGGACTCCATGTACCCTAGGTACATACCCAATTGGTAAGGATCACCTTATTGGACCCTGTACAGTGTACCCTAGGTACCCAGGGCATAGGTGTACCCTAGGCCTCCCAGGGGCTGCAGCATGTATTATGCCACCCCTGGACTGGCCTTCCAATCAGACACAACTGGCTGATCACTCAGCTGGGGCAAGGTCGTGTAATCACCCCTTGCTTAGGTGTAGTATTCCTATACCTAACTTACATATAGACACATGTGTACCTATCAGTCACTCCTATGGCAGGCCTTAACAATCCTGGAGGCAGAGTGCTTGGTAACATGTGAGATGGTGCTCTAGCATGAGCTGAGCCTGTCTGCAGCTTTCGGAACCAAGTCCTTATAGCTGTTCTATGATATAGCCTACCATATACTCTTAAAGTGCCTTATAATCCTCGCGGTTATGGTAACTATGGTTTGGCTTTATCGAAACATGTCGTGTAAGGTGTCTAACACTGTGGAATAATACCCCCATGCCATTTCTGGACATGAGAATATTATTCCCCCCTTCTAGAGGGAAAGACATGTTAAAATCATACTTCAACTGTTAGCCTCTGACCAAAGCCTCAGCATCACAAAATGGATGCTGCTGCCACGACACAAGTCTGACCTCCTGCAGCTGGGAGTGATCCCAGCCAGGGAGGCCTGGACAATAGGTTTCCTGCTTGGGGAGGTGCTAGCACCTCCCCAGACAGCCTTTAGTGTATTGGGGCAGGGTGGGCTGAAAGGAATGAGACATGCCTGGGGCACACAAGGTGTTCCTTGCATAGTCCAGTTCAAACCGGCGCTGGGGCACTCCAGCCCCAGCTCTGGCGCGAAACTGGACAAAGGGAAGTGGGTGTAACCACCCCCTCCCAGGTCCCACCCATAAGGCGTGACCTAGCAGGTATCCCAGCCCCCCAGATTAGTATAAGAGTGGGAGTTGGGCCTCAAGACTTTAGATTATCCTGAACCTGCAAAACTGAACAGAAACTCTGGACCTTTGACATTCGACGAAAGAAGAAGACTGAAGAATCTCCCTTGTAGCCAAGGAGTGGCTACCCTGTGCAAACAGGCACCATCAAGAGACTACCCTTTGCTTTGCCCACGTTCTACGAGGAACCGACTTCAGAGCCCGACCAGAGCCTTGACTTCCAGACTTCTCCGACCCTGATCCACATCTGCAGCAGAGCTGAGATCCGTGGAGGCGACTAGCGACGTGGGACCGGCTACCTGGAAAAAGTGGCTAGTAACTTAAAGCGCAGCTTCTGAGGTACCCTCGAAGTTGTGCACCGGGGATTGAGAAGCCCCAACCCCAAGCACCATCTGCACCGAAGATCAGCCCCCCACACTCCACGAGTCCTGCGTGGGGCCCTTCAGCAATTTTCCTGCTTGCCGCGTCTGTCCGGTTGCTTGCCCGCTGGCTAGTGGCCTTTGGGACGACGCACCCTGAAATCTTCTGCGCTGGTTTGGCTCCTCCAGACTGGCTCCCGCTTCTCTGCAAAGAAGAAGCACCCCAGACCTTCCTGGTCTGCACCAGAAGCAAGTCCTTCGTTCGTTCCGCTTGCCAAGGCTTGGTGAGTCCTAGTCCAACTTCGACGCCGCCGACAGCAAGAGCCTTCGTGGGACAGCTCGCCTCCTGGTCGTCCTCGACGCTTCCTGGTCCTCCTGGCTGCAGCGACAAGCTTCACCTTCACCTGCAATCTTCACGACATCGCCTGGTTCCTTCCTGGTTCCACGTGGTCACTGGCTAGTGACCTTGACTCTGTCCCTTCTGCTTGCAGGTTTCTTCTCTTCTTGATCCCAGCCTTGGGATCCACCGGACACTCTTCACTGACTGCCTGTCAGCATCTTTCTTCAGGCATCCATAGGAGTCGACGACGAAAACGATGCATCTTCACCCCTATGCACCCGCAGCCTGTGGGCTAGGTAACTTGGGTACTCCGGTGCTCATCAGGATAGTGACTATCCTAGTGTCTAGTTTTCAAGTCTCAACTTCCTAGCTACCCCGGAAGTGTCCTAAATCTACCGTTTTCTAAACTGTACTATTGCTATTGACTTTTACGCATTACGCGTGAGTGTTTCCACTCTGCACACGAATCCCGTGGGCCTCCCACTTCCTAACTAACGCTAGTGTAGTGTAGCCCCAGCGATTCCCTAGGCCTAGGCCTATTCTATTTCCGTGACAGTGGTTCTTATACCACTTACTTAGTATATGGTTTGCGTGGCCCCTAGGGCCTAACTGTATTACTTACCTGTGTGACTTAATGTATGCTTAAATAAGACTGTGTTGTACTTACCTCTAATCTCATAAAGAGTGCTGAGGGTTTGACTAGAATAAATACACTTTATTTTATATATATATCTGTTGTGGTGTCCTTTCATTTGGTATTCAAGGGATTATATATGGTATCACAGCTGGCTTCACATGCCATTCAGAGTTTAGCCTAAGACTGCTCTTGTCCATGCTACCACTAGGATAGCTGGTCTATAAGGTTGACTTTACAACCAATCACCATAAGGGTATTTGGACTGATATAAGGTGTACACTAGAACTAGTGACATCATACATCAGGCCAACTTCTCACACAACTACTTAGCACTGTGCTTACGAAAATCTGAGGGACTAGAGCTCCTTCCAGGAGGGTTCTAGAGGGTGGTGCTAGCTGATTGGCTACTGGCCAAACTTTGGTCCTTTTTACATAAGGACGTGGATAGCTTTCTAAGCTAATGCCTTTTGGGGCCTGTTACTCTATATGTCTTCTAGACATTGCTTTGTTATTTACCGGTGACTCCCATCCCGACGACGGGGAATGATTCAGGCATGTGAATCTATGAAAGATACCAATACTGGATAACCGCAGTTACAGGTAAGTAACGCGTTCCATTTGTTTGGAACCCATGTATTATCAGAAGTTCAAAAAACATTCTATACTCTAATATTTATTAACTCAAGAAGCTCATGTATCCACTGTAGCTATTGCAAACTAGGAGCCTATATGAACAGCTAAATGTTCCCCACTGTTCAATTGCCTTGGAAATTTTGTGAGCGTATCTATAATGTATCTTGATTCTAGTCTCTGTAATTTGCGTAGCCTATCTCCCACGCGAACATTTATTGGAACACAGTCTAAGCCGAAATACTGTATATGTATACATAATTTCAAGATGGCACTCACGTTAGTATGAGAGTACTTGTCCCTTCTTGATTTCAGTGCACCATTGAAAGGCCTTTTAAACATGCCTCCTTCAATCGCCCCCCCCCTGAGTGCTGTATTTCTCTACCACTGAAGGAATTGAGCGAAATTACTTAGCGGGGTCCACTACCGCAAACCGGCACCCGCCCGCGAGTGCTCCTCTGAAGTGGATATGTAGATAATATGCATATATTCTGCTCCAAGTTGCCCATTCAGCGAAGCGCACTCTAGATGCAATCAATCTCCTCAGGCCTCAACACACAGTGGGATGTAGCCGATGCGTTTCGGATCGTATTCCTTCTTCATAGGCTGGTTTACCAGGTGCACAGCGTTTCTTGCCACACCTTAATACCACTTTCTGCCTTCTGATAGGCTTGCTCCAATGAGCTTTCTCCAAGGACTTATGGGAGTTGTAGTGCAGTTCATTCTACCCAAATGGGTGCTGTGTGCATAGGGTCCCCAAATCAAACCCTCAAATGGGCCCCATCGTGTGCTGGGTCTCTATTGCTGGGTATTGCTTCTCCCAGGGTGCCTGACGTGATTCCAAGCCCCTCAAACCGCTGTTATGATGCGGTGGTGCGCATTCCACGGCTTGGCTGCCGTGAAAACATGTTGCTCCGAGTTGCCCACAAGCGACGCGCACTCTGGATGCGATGAATCTCGCTTCCCCCAAGGAGCCAGACGTGATTTCAAGCCCCACGGCCCGCTTGCGTGTGCGGTGTTGCGCTGTCCACGGTTGGGCTACCGTGAAAATATTCTGCTCCAAGTTGCCCATTCAGCGAAGCGCACTCTAGATGCAATCAATCTCCTCAGGCCTCAACACTCAGTGGGATGTAGCCGACGCGTTTCGGATCGTATTCCTTCTTCATAGGCTGGTTTACCAAGTGCACAGCGTTTCTTGCCACACCTTAATACCACTTTCTGCCTTCTGATAGGCTGATAGGCTTGCTCCAATGAGCTTTCTCCAAGGACTTATGGGAGTTGTAGTTACTGCCTGGACACGGAGTTCATGAAGGATGCTGCAGTGGGGCAAGCTGTACTCCGTCATCTATTTCAATAGAGGTGAGCCCTTTCCTTTTTCATCCCACCATCCTGGTCTCTTTACGCACATTTCACACTGTTATGTTGGCATTACCTGGGTTATGGTTCTTTGATACTTTATCTTTCACATGGATATGTTATTATCTAGTGACTGTATATTTACTGTGCCTGCCGAAATGTGCTTTGTATTGCTTACTAGTCTGATTCAGGCATGTGAATCTATGAAAGATACCCTAATACTGGATAAGGAACGCGTTACTTACCTGTAACTGCGGTTATCCAGTATTGGTATATTTCATAGATTCACATGCAACCCACCCACCTCCCCTGGAAGGGCTCTCTTGAATCTCTCAGTGATACAACTACTTAGCACTGTGCTTACGAAAATCTGAGGGACTAGAGCTCCTTCCAGGAGGGTTCTAGAGGGTGGTGCTAGCTGATTGGCTACTGGCCAAACTTTGGTCCTTTTTACATAAGGACGTGGATAGCTTTCTAAGCTAGGGCCCTTTGGGGCCTGTTACTCTATATGTCTTCTAGACATTGCTTTGTTATTTACCGGTGACTCCCATCCCGACGACGGGGAATGATTCAGGCATGTGAATCTATGAAAGATACCAATACTGGATAACCGCAGTTACAGGTAAGTAACGCGTTCCATTTGTTTGGAACCCATGTATTATCAGAAGTTCAAAAAACATTCTATACTCTAATATTTATTTACTCAAGAAGCTCATGTATCCACTGTAGCTACTGCAAACTAGGAGCCTATATGAACAGCTAAATGTTCCCCACTGTTCAATTGCCTTGGAAATTTTGTGAGCGTATCTATAATGTATCTTGATTCTAGTCTCTGTAATTTGCGTAGCCTATCTCCCACGCGAACATTTATTGGAACACAGTCTAAGCCGAAATACTGTATATGTATACATAATTTCAAGATGGCACTCACGTTAGTATGAGAGTACTTGTCCCTTCTTGATTTCAGTGCACCATTGAAAGGCCTTTTAAACATGCCTCCTTCAATCGCCCAAACCCCCCCCCCCCCCGTGAGTGCGGTATTAATCTACCACTGAAGGAATTGAGCGAAATTACTTAGCGGGGTCCACTACCGCAAACCGGCACCCGCCCGCGAGTGCTCCGTCTGAAGTGGATATGTAGATAATATGCATATATATACACATTTGCAGCCTGTAAACATGTTACTAGGTTCAAAACTTCGACAATTGCTTTGTACATCTTTTACATTTGAAAAAATGAAGACATATAAAACATGATATACTTATGCTACATATAAAGAAAACTGCTTTGAGTTTGCTTTGAAACACACAACATTTATTTTCAAAGGTAAAAAGGCAAGATCATAGAGGCAGATTACCCTAGAAAGGCTGCAAATAGAAACAATTGGAAAACTGGTGCCGTGCCTTTAAGACCTCCAGGAACCCCCAGGCTCCCATCATGCACCACAGGTGACTGTTAGGTCAGTTGTTTTTTCCGGCTCCTTCTGTGGGAATCCTGGAGCATTGAGCTCACCAGTTAGTCATTTTTATCACTATTTTTGTGGTTTAAATTAAACTTTTTTAGTTTCACTCGACATCTTTAGTACGTAGCTTACTAATTGGTTTTTTTTTTTTCTTTTGGCTATTTTTTCCTGTCCTAATGCCGGCATTATTTAATAAGTGCCCGGCCTGTAGAAAAAAGATGGCTAAGTCAGACCATCACTCGGTCTGTATTGCTTGTCTTCTTTCATCTCACAAACCAGACCAGTGTTACCACGGCAGCTAGTTTTCAAAAAGAACCCCTAGGGCAAGGGAGAAGATTAAGCTGCACTCCATGCAGGAGAGAGGAAAAGAAACAGCAAGTGGGCGAGAAGAACATCCCTCAAAGAAGCCCTCCTCTCAACCAAGGCTGGAGCGTAAAGAGAAAAGGAAACATCGGTCTCACACGCCGTTGAGGGACAGATCGACATCCAAAATACTTTGGTGTTCCGAGTTGGCGTCGAAATCGACGTCGAGGCGTCCTTCGCCATCGATGCAACCGACTTCAGGTGAGAAGTCCCATAGGAAGAAGTTGACAGTAACGCGTAGGCGGTCCAGGTCTGTCTCGCCTACGACGTCAAGAGGCCGTGGCTCGACGTCGACCCACCAATGTCGAAGCCCGCTGCCGAGAGGTGCCATGGCGACGTAGAGCTCGCCGACGTCGAGAGGTCCACTTGCATCGAAGTAGAGCTGAACACTGCGGTCATCGACGCCGGTGAGGCACAGTTGCTCGCCGTCGACGCGCCAGCACAGGTATTCGCACAGGCATTCGCCATCGAGGAGATCGCCGTCGAGATCTCGAAAAACACCCTCTCTATCTAGGTTAAGAAGATCGCGATCCAGGTCGACGATGAGATCTTCTCCTGCAAAGAGACCTAGGGCGGCGTCGAGAGACCGCGGGACGCCCAGTTGGTGATGTCAAGGAGTGCCTCTTCCTACCCAGGACTTCAGATAGTGGAAGTCACTCCTGAATCCTCACCAGCCTATAAATCAATCAGTACACTCATCTGAAAGACATGAGCGACGTGCCACTCCACGAAGGTCCCCATCTTTGAGAAGGCGCTCATCACGTTCTCCTAGGCGTTGGGCACCCAGATCTCGCCACCGCTCTCCTAGAAGACAAAGCCATAGATCTTCCTCGTGGTCTTCAGATTCCAAGGCAGATTACTCTCCTACTCTTACTTCCTTTCCTCCGAGTAGAATATCGCCTATTGATGAGATCATGACCGTCAATGAGGCTCTTATGTCGAGGGGCTGCGAAGCTTAAGATTGCAATGCCTGTGTCCACCATTAAAACATTAGTCCTCTTCGAAACACTTCACCAAAGGTCTTCCTCTAGACCATTGCTTCCCCTAGTGCCTGGCCTGCTAGAGCCTGCTCTTCAAAAGTTCCTTCCTCCAGCATCGATGGGGGCGGCCCCATCTCGGATCACTAAAAAGTACAAGGCTCCTGAGAAGGACCCCTTTTTTCTGTGGGCTGACCCTCCATCGGACTCAGTTATTGTTTCAGAGGCATGGAAGAACCAGATGGGGGCAGCATCATCTGCGGTGCCCCCGGATACAGACAGTAAGGCTGTGGATTCGGTTGGCAAGAGAATGTGCACCACCTCGGCATCTTATATGAAGGTAGCCAGCGCCTCAGCCTTACTGGATCGGTATGACCGCTCTTTGTGGTACTATTTCACGCTTCTCTGTGAAGCTTCCTAAAGAAGACAAGCAAGATTTCCTGAAAATCCTTCATGAAGGTGGTCTGGTGGCCAATCTGGTCATCAGTGCAGCGGCTGATGCTTCTGACTTAGCTGCCCATGGTTATGCACATGGGTTTGTGCCCGTTGCTCTGCCTGGCTGAGATTGAAGGGTTTGAAGCCAGAGGCGCAACATCGTATTCTCAATCTCCCCTTCAATGACACATCGCTCTTCGGCTCTCATGCTGATGACGAAATGTCCAGGATGAAGACCGAACTGGATACAGTGAAGGCTGTCGGACTCGAGAAGAGGAAGGACTTCAGGCGACGCTACCGCCCTTACGATCAGCGCCAATACCAACAGAGGGTTCAAACCCCTCAGTGGTCCTCACAGCAACATCAAGGAAGATCACAGTCCTACCAGCGTCGTCCTGGTAGAGGACGAGGAGGGAACTTCAGGGAGTCCACATCTGCTGCCAAGCAACAACAGAAGCAGTGACTGCTTGCTTCCCCTAACTCAGTTACCCACTCTGTTGGGGGGGGGGGGGGGGGGTGTCCGTTTCTACCTGGAAGAGTGGACCAAAATCACACTAGACAAGTGGCTGCTCAATATTGTGAGGAATGGGTATTCCATCAGGTTCAAGTCCCCTCTACCTTCTATTGCTCCTCGAAAGACTGTCATCCATCGCATAAATCTTCTGAGAGAAAAGGGTGTCGGCTCTACTTCTAAAGGACGCCATTGAGGAGGTCTCATGGCATCAAAGTCGACAGAGGATCTACTCCCGATATTTTTTGTTCCCAAAGAAAGGTCCAAACAAGGGGTTCAGGCCTATACTAGATCTCAGGCATCTCAACAAGTTCATTCTGAGAGAGAGGTTCAGAATGCTGGCATTACATTAAATAATCCTGCATCTACATCAAGGGGACTGGATGTGCTCCATAGATCTTCAAGATGACTATTTCTACATCCCAATCTCTCCAAAGCATCGAAAGTTTCTAAGGTTTCGCATCCAGTCAGACCACTTTCAGTTCACTGTTCTGCCCTTCGTTCTGAAGTTGGCTCCTCGCACATTCTTGAAGTGTATGGCAGCAGTAGCTGCTTTCTTGAGGAAGAAACACATTTTCGTCTACCCTTACTTAGACGACTGGCTTCTGAAGAGTGCGTCTCCAAGTCTTCTACAGCAGCACCTCGCGTACTGCATGCAACAACTGCATCAACTGTGTCTCCACGTCAATTTTAAAAAATCCATCCTCAATCCGACACAGGATACATTACCTGGGCGCAACTTTGGACACAGTAAATGCAAGAGCGTATCCTCCGGAGGAGAGACTATCATCCATTCTCTACAAATGTCAGACTCTCCTAAAGATAACCCAGCCCACGGCCAGGCAGGTCTCATCTCTACTGGGTTCGATGGCCTCGTGCATTTTTCTAGTTCAAAATGCCAGACTTCACATGAGACCTCTACAGCAGACTCTAGAGGATCAGTGGTCCCAGATTTCCAGTCCCTGGGAGGACACTTTATTTCTACCTCTGTCTGTCCGGCTCCCTATCAGATGGTGGAAGCAATGGTCTCATCTCATCGTAGGAGTCCCCTTTCAACAGGAGCTGCCCAAGCAGTCTCTGGTGACGGATACCTCCCTTCAGGGATGGGGTGCTCATATGGGGCCACTACAGATCCAAGTAATGTGGTCAGAGAAAGAGCAACTATACCACATAAACATGCTAGAGCTCAGAGCGGTTCATCTGGCTCTCAAAGCGTTTTTTCCTTCCATGAAATCGACTGCTCTGCTTGTTAAGACGGACAATACAACAACGATGTACTACCTGAACAAGCAGGAGGGCACCAGGTCCAGACCCCTATCGCTGGAAGCACAGGCTATTTGGAAGTGGCTTCTGGCACGAGACATGAAAATCTCTGCAATTCACTTACCAGGCGTTCTCAACGTCCAAGCGGATGGCCTAAGCAGGCATTTCGCAGAAGCACACGACTGGGTGCTAAAACAAGAAGTGATGCAAGATATCTTCCACAACTGGGGAACACGAGATATCGATCTCTTCGCTTACGCAGAAAATGCAAAATGCCGCGTCTTCGCCTCCAGGTACCCGCAACCAGGATCCAAGGGGAATGCTCTGTTGATAGACTAGTCAGAGACATTACTCTACGCCTTTCCACCGATTCCCCTCATTCCCATGGTGATCAGGATTCCAAGGCAGAGATGATCCTGGTTGCTCCAAAGTGGCCTCGCCAGGGTTGGTACCCGGACATACTTCATCTGTCCAAAGTACCACACAGGAGGTTGCCATGTCATCCGGATCTGTTGACCAGGACGGGAGGCAAGGTGTTCCATCCCAACCTGCCGTCCGAGGTTCTCAGCATGGCTCCTGAGTTCATCCAGTATGAAAATTTATGTCTCTCTCAAGACTGCATGCAGATCTTGAAGGAGGCTAGGAGACCTTCTACAAGGAAGTCTTATGCTTTTAAGTGGAAGCGTTTTTACATGTGGTGTACTGCTGAGGGTCATGATCCTATTCGAGGTCAGGAACAGGTACTGTTACCATACTTACTATATTTGGCCAAAGCAGGTTTGCAATACTCCTCCATAAAGGTTCACCTGGCAGCGATAACAGCATATAGAAAGTCTCCCATTCAGGCTACCTTCTTTCAAATGTCAGTTGTTAAGGATTTCCTGGAGTGTCTAAAAAAGGTCTACCCACCCGTTAGGTGTCCATCCCCTTCCTGGGAGCTTAATGTGGTCCTCACTAAGCTAATGGGTCCTTCATTCGAACTCATTCACAAAGCTTCCCTTCAGCATCTTTCGTGGAAGACTGCTTTTCTCGTAGCAATCACATCTGCCCGCAGGGTAATCTAGATACAAGCCTTATGCTCTACAGAGCCTTATCTCGTTTTTCACGCGAACAGAGTGGTGTTACGTACTCACCCGAGATTCCTTCCTAAGGTGATCTTGGAGTTTCACATCAACCAGTCGGTTACTCTTCATACTTTCTTTGTAAAGCCTGTCACTCCTGCAGAGAAATCTCTGCTCTATCTAGATTTAAAAAGACTGTTAAAAATCTATCTTAACAAAAAGTGTACGAAAGTCTGACCAACTGTTTGTGAATTATGGTCCATTGAAGACTGGTGTCCCTGCCTCTAAAAGGTCCATTTCTAGATGGAAAGTGTCATGTACCATGTTATCTTATGAACTGGTACATAAGCAGCTCCCGGGCAAGCCGAGGGCTCATTCTACAAGAGGCAAAGCTGCTACGGTAGCAATGCTTACCTATTCAAGAAATTTGTAAAGCAGCCACATGGCGTTCGGTCCAGACTTTCGCACGCCATTACTGCCTTGATTCTGACACTCAAGCAGATGCTCAATTTGGTCAAGCATCCTTGAGAAATTTGTTTGGGCAATATGTTTTGGTAAAATGGTTTTGATATGCTGGTATTCTTCTGCACGGTAGGGGAATGGGCTTGCTACTCTATTCAGTGCTTATGGCTATTGATGAGTATCCCCTAGAAGAGAAGCATAAGTTACTTACCTGTAATCCTAGTTCTCTTCCAGGGGTATACTCATCAATGTCATAAGCAACCCTCCCTCCTCCCCGGACGAATACCATGGCCATATATATGTATCTGTTACCCATACTGTGATTAAACTGTTATTCGCTGTCCAAAAGAACTGACTGGTCACCTGTGGTGCATGATGGGAGCCTGGGGGCTCCTGGAGGTCTAAAAAGGCACGGCGCCAGTATTCCAATGGTTTCTATATGCAGCCTTTCCAGGCTAATTTTGATCTTGCCTTTTTACCTTTGAAAAGAAAAATAGTGTGTTTCAAAGCAAACTCAAAGCAGTTTTCTTTATATGTATCATAAGTATGTTGTGACTTCTGTCTTAATTTTTTCAAATGTAAAAGATTTACAATGCAAGTGTGGCTGTTTTGAGCCTAGTAACATGTTTTCAGGCTGCGTGTGTGTGTGTGTATATGTGTATGTATGTATATATATATATATATATATATATATATATATATATATATATATATATATATATATATATATATTACCTACTGGCGGTCGCCAGTAGGTAGTTATAGTTAGGACCCTGTTTCCATAGGAAAACCGCAACATTCTATTTGGAATAACTTTGGCGCCGGTCGACGAATCCTCACGAAATTTTCAAAACTAATGGGGCGCTACGCTCCGCTCCTACCCTGAAAGTCTCGGGGGGATTCGTCAAGTGGGGGCTGAGAAAAAAGGGGGGTCCCAAAACGCGTTTTTCCCATGCATTTTTCCATAGGACCTTTAGACACAGCTACAGCCCGAACGGCTGAACAGAGTTACTTGAAATTTGGCAGAGAGGTAGTCTACAGGTCAAGGAAGTGCCTTTTGTAGGTCTGGTGTAAATCTGTTCAGTAGTTCCTGAGAAAATAGCATTTAAATCAATATATATATCTGTGGCAGCTTACGGTGCGCTTACCGTGCGCTTACGGTAAGCTTACCGTACGCGTACGGTGCCGTGCCCGAGCGCGATTCTGATTGGCTGTTAGATCTTAGTAAACATTCGAATCGGTCGAAACCAGGAAGCGGCGGCCGCCATTTTCTCTCTCGGACTCTGAGGGGGGGAGGAAAAACAAAGGTTGAAAACATGTAAAGGGGCATGTTAGACAGCTCCTAACCACCTAGCCTTGATTGAGGTGTCCCACAAGAACCCCCAAGGCAAAAAATTCAATTTTTTTTTTTTTCGAAAAAACGCCGATTACGCTTACTGTACGCGTACGGTAAAAATTAATTAAAAAAAAAAAAATTATCCACATAGGCCCCCCCGTGTGCAAAAGGTGCCCGCAGTGCACCGTTTGTGCATGGCATATCGAATAACACGACCAATTATTCGATTACCTTTCACAACGAGGCGCATAATATGTACTCCGTGTGCGGACGGTGCACCCATCCAGCGTAACGTGGGCACGCGGTGCCCACGGCACTAACTGCGTAAAGTGGGCGCGCGGTGCGCGAAGCGCACCGCGTGCTCACTGTGCGCGCACGGAACGAACTGCGTTAAGTGGGCGCGCACGCCACGAACGGCGTAAAGTAACTTAACATTTAAAAAAACGTACAAATTCACTGAAAAAACCATAGGTTTCACACACGTTATAGTTAGGAATTAGCATTTAAAAAACCTTGCAAATTCAGTGAATAAACCATAGGTTTCACACACGTTATAGTTAGCTGGATATTTTACTCGTAAAAAACCATTGAAATTCCCCCGTTATAGTTAGTGCAGGCAACTATAACTCACGCGACCGCAATCCTCTGCTGATGACATATGTGTCTTTATGAAAAAAAAATATTTGTAATATATGTATAGCTAAAATTTAATGGAAGAAGACATGGGCAAATAAGTGTCTAAATACAGTATTAGCATCAGCAGAGGATTGCGGTCGCGTGAGTTATAGTTGCCTGCACTAACTATAACGGGGGAATTTCAATGGTTTTTTACGAGTAAAATGTCCAGCTAACTATAACGTGTGTGAAACCTATGGTTTTTTCACTGAATTTGCAAGGTTTTTTAAATGCTAATTCCTAACTATAACGTGTGTGAAACCTATGGTTTTTTCAGTGAATTTATATATATATATATATATTCACTTAAAAAACCATTGGTTTCACACATGTTATAGTTAGCTGGACATTTCACTCGTAAAAAACCAATGAAATTCCCCAGTTATAGTTAGTGCAGGCAACTATAACTCACGCGACCGCAATCCTCTGCTGATGACGTCAGATACATCACTGATGTCATATGTGTCTTTCTGAAAAATAAATATTTGTAATCTATGTATAGCTAAAGATTAATGGAAGAAGACATGGGTAAATAAGTGTCTAAATACAGTGATGTAATATCTGACGTCATCAGCAGAGGATTGCGGTCGCGTGAGTTATAGTTGCCTGCACTAACTATAACGGGGGAATTTCATTGGTTTTTTACGAGTGAAATGTCCAGCTAACTATAACATGTGTGAAACCTATGGTTTTTTCAGTGAATTTGCAAGGTTTTTTAAATGCTAATTTATGTATGTTTTTTTTAATTTTTATGGGATTTTTAGCGCACAGTGCGCGAACCTCGCTTAATTTTCCGTAAAACATTTTTAACAAATTTTTTACGTGTGTTTTTTCAGCGTGCGCGCACTCCGCGATTTTTCGAAAAAAAAGTAAAATCTTTTAGTTGCCCTTGGGGGTCCTTCTGGGACCCCCTGACAAAGGCTAGGGGGTCAGGAACTGTCCACCCTGCCCCCTTTTCACGTTCTCCACCTTTGTTTTTCACCCCCTCAGACTGCGAGAGACAAAATGGCAGCCGACACTTCCTGGTTTCGACCGATTCGAATGTTTACCGACATCTAACAACCAATCAGAATTGCGCTCGCGCACGCAGGGTGCGCGCACGGTGCGCGCGTATAGATATTTATATGCTTTTAAATGCTATTTTCTCGGGAAATACTGAACAGATTTACACGAGACCTTCAAAAGGCACTTCCTTGACCTTATGGCTACCTCTCTGCCAAATTTCACGTAATTCTGTTCAGCCGTTCGGGCTGTACCTTCAACTAAAGGTCCTATGGAAAAATGCATGGGGAAAACGCGTTTTGGGACCCCCCCCCCTTTTTCTCGGCCCCCGCTTGACGAATCACCCCGAGACTTTCAGGGTTGGAGCTGAGCGGAGCGCCCCACCTATTTTGAAAATTTTGCGAGGATTCGTCAACCGGCGCCAAAGTTATTCCAAATAGAATGTTGCAGATTTCCTATGGAAACTAGGTTATAACTAACTTCCTGAAGGCAACCACCAGCTGAAGAGCTAATTTGGGATCTTGGGAGATGCCTGGACACAGTCGGTTGGGCCACCTAAGGCAGTGGGGCTTCCTGTGCAGGGGTGTCTTCTGGCGTTGTGTTTTCTTACCAGCTACAGTCACGGGAACCCTTCAAGTTGAGGCTGCAGGCCTCACCTTGAAGTTCGAGGGAGGTTGGCGTTCACCAGATCCGAGGTCTGGATCGCTGGGGAGACCTCCTCATGGTGTTGGGCCACTCGGGCTGTGGGCGTCGGGTGCAGAATCGCAGTCTCTCCTGAATCACTATTCTGGTCTTGGAGTCTTTCTTGAGAAAATCTGGTTCTAACTAGAGACAAAGTATGTAAGGTGAGTGCAGGACAGGTCCTTCAGGCACTGGGGGACTGCTGGACATGGCGGTTTCTGCAAGCCTGAGTCGGGACAGGTCAGGAGGGCTGGGGCCAAAGCAGTAGATGTCCTCTTCTTCCTGGGTCAGCACTGCTCTTCGGTCCTTCTTTCTTTCTCGAATTTGAGGAGGCAAGGTTCAGCGTTGTCCCTAAATACTTGATTTAGGGGCATTTAAAGGGGATTGCAGGTCGGGATCAATGGGTCCCTTTCTTGGGTTGGGTGCACCCCCTATTATGCCTTCCCCCATGGGTGCATGAGCCTCTCCCTTATTGGCGGAGTCCCCTCATTTTCAAGAGGGAGGGGACTGGTATGTGTGCTTCACCTCGCCTTCCGCACCTGAGGGTTTGGCAGCCTAGGCAGTCCCTCAGATAAGGCGTGGATTGTAGGATAGGTTCAGGGGGCATCTCTAAGATGCCCTCTGTTGTACATTAAATCCCACACTGGCATCAGTGCTGGTTTAATGTGCTGAGAAGTTTGACACCAAACTTCTCAGTTTTCAGTGTAGCCATCATGGTGCTGTGGAGTTCTTGTTGATGATCTCCGAGCACCAAATACTCTTAATGGCAGCACTGCACTTACAATACCCAGTTTGTGGGCATGACACACAGGGATGTGTGCCATGTTGACTGTTTTGTCCAGGGAAGGCATGGCTTGGCAGTTCGGGCTGGACTGTTCCCATTAGGCACAGGGTGAGACTGATTTGCATTTGGCCATGTCTGAACTGGGGTGGCAGAGTGGGCTAAAGAACGGTGATGGATCAAACCCAGATCAGTTGACTGGGTGTGAGTGTTTGATTGGTTCTGATGCTCCGTCCATCACCACCCCCTTTTGTACGACTGTTTTGTTCTGCACCAAGACACTCAGCCTGCAAAGGCAGTGTGTGTCAGGGTACAGGGCCTCTAAGGGTGGCACAATAAGTGCTGCAGCCCTTAGGGGCCTTCTCTGGTCACAAAGCCCTGGGTACCTAGTGTACCATTTACCAAGGGCTGACATGTGGCCAGAGATGCCAATTAGGTTTAGGCTTCAACACAGTTTTAGGGAAGGAACGTGGGCCCTGGGTACCTGATTGGCAGGAGCCCAGGGCACACTCAAAGTACATCAGCAATTCAGCAAAACGTGGGGGCATACCATTAAGAAAGATGGCACTTTCTCACACAATGCTAATAAGTTTGCTACCAAACTTTACAGTTTTTAGTAAAGCCATTATAGAACAGTGGAGTTTGTAATGACCAGCTCCCAGAGCATGTACACTCTGACTTTACTACACTTGCAGTGTCTTGGAATGGGCTTAGACACTGTAGGGGCACAGGTCTCATGCCACTGTGCCCCAACCTAAGGGCTAGTGCACCGTGCTAGAGGGGTGACTTGCCTAGGCCTATGGCAGTGGGTTCTCTTCACTTTTCTCTGCACCAAAACACGAGGACTACGATGGCAGTGTGTGGGTGTTAAGATACGGTGCTCCTGAGGGTGGCACAATAGGTGCTGCAGCTCTTGGAGACCTTCCCTGGTCACAGTGCCCTTGGTACCCATGGTCCCTTTTAACAGGGGCTTACCTGTGGCCAAGATTTGGCAATTGTGGGTACACAGGTATAGTTTTGTGAAAGAACACAGGCCCTGAGAACCTGGTTGGCAGGGACCCAGTGCACGTCAAGTCAGGTTGCATCAGATGTCAGGCAAAAAGTGGGGGTGGGGCAACCATTCAAAAAGGGACACTTTCCTACAACCTTTGTCTCTGGAGTCGATTTGTTAGTATAGATAGAATGTGAGCTTGGCTGTTGGAGATCTAGGCTTCTAGAGGTTCTCCTCAAACCTTTGTCTGATTCAAATTCCTTGATGTTTTCTGCAAACACACCAGTTACAGACTCTGAGCCATAGCACTATATGAGGGCATAGTGCACGCAATATTTAGCCGTTTGCTACCAAATAATCTTTTTGCAACTAAGGGCCTTGCATTCTAAAAAGCCTCTTTAGTTGTGGCCCCTCAGTAAGCAGAGGTTGCAGATACTATGTTGGTGTGAGCATGGTAAAAAGTTACAACTGAGGCTTACATTAGTGGGAGTATTTTCAATTGTGACCTACTAAGTGATTTTGCAGGATAAAAAACAAGTTACTCCCCTGTAACAATAGTTCTACACCGTTGGATCTGTCACAGATGTCGAAGTGGGAGTCCCACAGTACCATATTAAAGCAGTATGCATCACTTTTATGGGCTATAATGGCAATGAAAAGTCAGTTTAATAGCCCACATGTTTAATAGCCTATATGTCTAAAAAAAAAAGGAATTAACTTGTTATCACTAGCCAGGCACCCTCTAAAAACACTTTAGTCACTCAGATTTTCTCCCGCACATCGTGTGAAGGGAGTTTCCCTGAGCTCTGCTCAGTTCTTTCAGCTACTACTTTTTGGACCATGCACAATTATATTTTCTGTTTCATTTCTCTGCCCTTGGCACTAATATAGGAGACCAGGATTTCTTGGTCAGGTAATGACCTCCACTCCCTTAACAAACCTGATCACTTCTGCTTGTGAATTGATCCTGCTTGTGAATTGATCCTAGTCAGGATCTTTTCATATCTAAGTAACAACTGTGACTATCATATATCTTGCCATAAAGCATTGCTTAATGCCAAAGCCACTCCTTTTAACAATATTCAGTATGAAATTCCGCCTCGCTCTGATAAATGTTCAGTCGTTGGTAAAACATGCTCACGAACTTAATTGATTCATCAGCTTGAGTTCATATTCATTACAGAAGCTTGGGCAAATAATTATTCCAGCCCTGGTCTCCTAATCGTAACCCCTCTAGGATACTCTGACCAGAGTAGATAGATCAAAAGAGAAGCAGGTTTAGGGATTATCTACAAAAGTAGCTTCAAGTGTAAAACTGACTCAAAGCCCAATCTGCAATGCAAGACTCTCTCCTTTAGCTTGGAGTTAACTAATAACTACTCATTCAGAGGCCTGCTCATTTATTGTCCCTCTGGCCCAAGACGTGCCTTTCTACATTACATTAATACTGTGTCGGGGGGCTGTACAGCGATTCTACAATACTAGGTGACTTCAACTTTCATCTGGATTGTGCCAAGGATAAAGATACGGCGGCTATCCTAGATATTATGAATGCTTTCAATCTTCCCCATTTATTACATCGGCCCACTCACTGTGCTGGTCATATATTAGATGCTATTTTTTTCTAATAACCAATTTAATTCTGTCGAGGAGTTTCTCCCGCTTACATGGTTCGACCATAAAGCTATTGTCTTCGAATTAACTGTTTCCTACCTTATTCAAAACAGAAAAGTAGACCATAACCCCACCTCACATCATCTCTGGTCTAAAACCAACTTTGATATAATACGGCACTATCTCTCTCAGGTTGATCCTGTTCTATTACTTGACCCAAATCAGGCTGCAGCTGACTATACGTATTGGCTAAACTCTGCCATTTGCAAAGCTGTTCCTAATAAAAACATTGGCCAAAAAAAATCAAAACAATCTGCTCCTTATTTCATAGAAACACTTCACCTTGAAAAATAAACATGTAGAAGGCTTGAAATGAAATGGAGATGCAACTAGAACTCCTTTGACCAAGAAATCAGTAAACCATCCCTTGCCATGTATAAGGCAGTCATCATCAATAAAAAAAATCTATATTTTTTACGTGACAAATTGAAGCCTTCGAGCATTCTACTAGAGAACTTTTCCAGGTTATAAATAAACTTACTCCAGTATTGAAACTTTCATAGATTCACATGCTTGAATCATTCCCCATTGTCGAGATGGGAGCCCCCGGTATTATTAAAAGTAATGTCCTATTAGACATAGAACGTAAGGACCTAGGCCTTAACGTTTGTAACATACCCCTATCCTTTTGTAAAATAGGACTAAAACCTTGACCCAGCCAATCAATAGACACCACCCTGTAGATCTTTACTGAGAGAAGCTCCAGTTACTCAGATTTTCCACTACACGTAGTGGTAAGGGAGTCTCCACTAAGCTGCTCAGTTTTTTCTCTTTCTCTACTTTGAAGTGTTTTTCCAGTCAGATATACGATCAGTCCTGCTTTGAGGTGATTTAAACTGACACCCATCATGTCAGATACACCTAAGAAAGGTCTTTTCAGAACCTGTGGTACATGCAGGAAGAAAAGAGTACACATTGTTGATCCACAAAAGAACTGCCTTTATCCTGAACACAAGTCTCAGGATTGCAAGGTATGTCGGACTTTCTCCACAAAGACTATGAAAGATCAGGAAGGAAGGCTTCTTTTATGGCTTCAGAGGCTCAAAAAAGTGACACATGTTCTCTGATGAGGAGAGTGCTACTTCTTCCAAATCCTCCTCCAAAAAGACTTTAGGATGACCCTGCTGGTACATCTACGCAGCCTCCAAAGAAAGCGTTAAAAAAAGCCATCTGGGAGGAGCCTAGCGCGCAACCAAGATGGACGCGTAGGCACAGGGCTCCCGGGACCCTCGCGGCCTCCCACATCTATCCTGGCTGTAATCCTTTTAATTTGAAGGAATATTCCTGGTGAACCGAAGCGGAGGTGATTCCCGTTTTCGGAACTTAAATCGGACTTTGGGAACTCGACTTATCCTGTACTCCAGAGAGAGGCCTGCTCCGTGGCGCCACACCGGACTTGGGTTGGCACTGTCCCCGAGCTCCAATCGAACAACAACGGCTCTGGGGTCTTGGGCGGGCCCGTCCCCCCCCTGGTTTCACTTTCGCTTTTGAATATCCTCTACGAGTCTGGTGGCGGGCGCTCGCAGTCGCTCTGCGTTGGGACCGATCTGTAGCGGTCTGAGATGGCTTGCCTCCTTCTTAGGAGGTCGGTCATTTGAAGTGTGGGAAGGAAATGAGAAGTCTCCCCCCTTTGCCCTCCAGTGTGGGGTCCCTCAGGGCTCGTCGCTGAGCCCTACATTATTTAATGTATATATGGCCCCCCGGGAGGATGTGGTGTCTCCGTTCGGCTTTAACATCATTAGCTACGCGGATGACACGCAGTTGGTTGTTGGGCTCTCTCAATTAGAGAAGCAACCTGCGGTACTTCATTCTTGCTTGGAGGAAGTGTTTAGGTGGATGTCGATTTCATCCCTTAAACTGAATGGCTCAAAAACTGAGCTCATGATCTTAGGCCAAACGTCCTTTGCTCTGTCTCCCAGTAGCTGGCCTGACTGCATGGGAGTCCCTCCCAGCCCGAAGAAGAAGATCAAGAGCCTGGGGGTGTGGCTGGAGCAGGATCTGACATTTAGAACACACGCCAAAAAGACCGCTGGTGTATGTTTTGGTATGCTCCGGTCAGCCCGCAAGATTCTGTCACTCCTCCCTGACACCTCCCGTAAATTGCTTATACAGGGGCTTGTCATTTCGAGGCTGGATTACAGCAATGCACTCTTCTTGGGCGCGCCGGAATCTACATTTAAGAAGTTGCAGCAGGTGCAAAATGCCGCGGCCAGACTGCTGACAAACGTCCCCAGAAGGCAGTCCGCCAAACCGGCACTAAAGGCGCTTCACTGGCTTCCGGTGCGGGAAAGAGTAACCTTCAAAGCACTCTGTATGGCACAGAAGAGTCTGCAGGGAAAGGGTCCTGCGATCCTAAGAAATATGTTCCAACCCTATAAAGCAGCAAGGGCCCTCCATTCGGATCATAAATTCCTCCTTCAGTCTGCTAGAGTAAGACGAGCCCGTACTGGAGGGAGAAGGTTCGCAGTGAACACGGCCTCCGCTTGGAACTCGCTTCCACTTGTTCTGCGGGCAGAGACTAGTACTCGGCGTTTCCGCAAACTACTAAAAACTCATCTTTTCCCAGACTAGTGGGTCACGTGTTAGCTTCGGTCGGTCTCTGTACAGCGCTGGGATGCTCTAGGGTAACCGTGCGCGATATAAAACTCATAATAATAATAATAAAGGGGGCTGTCCATCAGTCAGGTGGACTCCCCATGGTGATTGCTGCACCTCACAGGTATACTAGATCTGCTCTCCCTGCTGAGTGATGACGACCCGGCTGGACGGTGACAAGCACAAGTCTCCCCGGAGGGGTAGCTACGTGCAAGCTAACAACATGGACCGCTACGCCCAGCAGAAGGGATCTCCCGGATCAAGTGGGCTTTCAGATGCAGCCAAGGAGGGCCCGTCACCCTCGACGGAATTGTCACTACAAGATGTCATGGGTGCCATCGACGCCATGAAGGCCTCGGTCGGCCAGCAATTCGACTCGCTGGCCCACAAGCTTGACACCGTGTTGATCGATATCAACTTACTTAAGGCAGATCTGTCAAAAACTAGTGAGAAGGTCAAATCGCTCGATCTCACGTCATCAGGCCTCAAGACGGATGTCTCTGAATTGCAGACGGAGATCCGTAGTTTGCGGGCCCTCAGCGACCTCTCTGCTAAGAGACTGGAGGATTTTGAAAGCAGGGCCCGGCGGAATAATGTACGGATCATCGGTGTGCCGGAGAGGTCGGAGGATGGGCCGGTAAATCTCTTTGTGGAAGATCTGATCCTGACCAAACTAGCGCCGAAAGGCCTCAGCAACTTCTTTACGGTGGAGCGGGCACACAGAGTTCCGGGGGGGCGGCCGAGGCCTGGGGCCCCACCGCGACCTATCATTGCCAGGATATTCAACTTTCGGGACCGTGACGCAATCCTGCAGGCCTCCCGTGTGCATGGCCCGACGAAATATGACAATGCGGATATCAGTTTCTATCCTGACTTTACACAATCGGTGCAGAAACAGCGAATGGGCTTTGACTGTCAAGCGGCGGCTGAGGGACATGGGCTTGAAGTACTCTATGCTTTTCCCGGCCAAGCTACGTATTGAACTGGAAGAACGGACTCATTTTTTTGACCGGCCCGAGGCGGTTGAGGATTGGCTTGACACTTTGCACCGTCGGCACGGCGGGGAGGAACGAGCTGCGGATGAGGGTGGTGGATCAGCGGAACAAGGGTGAACGAATGACTTGTGGTTCCTTGACAATCTTGTGTTCACCCCCGACTTGGGTTTGATGTACTGGGGTTTTTCTTTTCTAGGACTGCATTACCCTTCCTTCATCATTGGGGGGCCGCGGGGTATCTGGTGATATTCTTCCTCCTCGGGGGGGGGGGGGGGTTTCCTTCTTTCTTTCCGTAGAGTAGGTTTATGGGGGGGCGACAGGCACACTGCGAGTTGGGGTGGCTTAATGGTCCTGTGCAGGGGTGCAGGGTGGGGGGGTGTGTAGCGGGAGTTGGGGGGGTGGTGGTAGGGGTGTTGTTTTTGTGTGGTGTTCGTTTTATACCAGGCAATCAGTGTGCTGTTTTTAGCTCTCAACGTGAGTGGGGTGTCCGTTGCGGTGGAAATGGGGGGTAGGGGGTTGCGCATTTTAACATGGAATGTCAATGGTTTGGGGGACCGATTGAAGCGAGGGGTGGTGCTACAATATCTGAAACGTCTCTCTCCTGATGTGGTTCTGTTGCAGGAGACGCATTTGGTGGGACACTCATGCCATGCTATGAATAGAAAGGGCTACCGTTTGGTGGCCCACTCTGGTTTTACTACTGGCTCCAGAGGGGTGGGCATTTTGGTTCGATCCTCTCTCCCGCTGGAAATTGATGAGGTGATACACGACGACCTGGGGCGCTACGTGGTGTTGGTGGGTCGGTGGAAAGGACGGACTTTGTGTTTGGTTTCAGTTTATGTCCCCCCGGGGTTGCAAACCACTACCTTTGCGGACTTGGGAGGGTCGCTGCTTGGGCTCCCGGAGGGCCTCTTGCTGGTGGGTGGTGACTTCAATTCTGTGGTATCTGGTAGAGAGGATCGGCACCCTCCCAGAGACCTCCCCGGGGCGCATTCCTGGCTGGGTGGCTTTATCGACACTATGGGGCTTGTGGACTGTTGGAGATCAATGCATCCGGGGCTCGCCCAATTTACATTTCACTCTGGCATCCACGGCTCCTTATCTAGATTGGACTATATGCTGATGCCGGCCGCCCAAGCCCAAATGATCGGGGAGGTCAGACATCTGGCCCGTGGCATCTCTGATCATTCCCCGGTCCTGCTCCACTTAGATGTGGCCATGGGGGTAGAGGGGAGGGTGGCCCCGATTAATCCCTGGTATTTGCATGACCCCACGACTCGTGCCCTTTTGGTTAAGTCTCTGGACCGTTATTTTGAGGAAAATCAGGGTTCAGTCTCATCGGCCGTAACGTTGTGGGAGGCTTTCAAGGTGGTCATCCGTGGGCAGGCCCTGTCCTTGATCTCCCATGCTAAGAGGCGTAAAACTGAGGAGGTGGTACGCCTGGAGTCGGACATAACTGACTTGGAAGAAGATCTCGGGCAAGGGGTCACACGTGACAAACTCCATGCCCTTTGCCTGAAACAAGCGGATTACAGGGCGTTGGTTACGGATGCTGCCAATCTCGCTAGTAGGGAGCAACAGGGGCGCTTGTATGATGTTGGTGACAAGGCTGGAAGGTTGATTGCATGGCTGGAGAAGAGAGAGCGAGCGAGTCGTGTGGTCCCGGTGATTGTGTGTGCTGATGGTGTGAGTGTTACGGATCCGGGGGAGATTGTGAGCTGCTTTGCGGACCATTTGCGGGACGTCTACTCTCCGGTTTAGGAGAGGCCAGAAGACGACTCTCGTCAATTGCTGCGAGATATTGCATTGCCGTGCCTTTCGGTCGATGATAAAGAACTGCTGGACGCGGCGCTTACAAACGATGAGATAGCATTGGCGATTCGCTCGGTCCGTTCAGGAAAGGCTCTCGGCCCCAACGGCCTTTCGATCGAGCTCTACAAGCTTCGTCCAGATGGGTTGGCACCTCATCTCCGCGAGATGTTTATTGCTTCCCGAGAGGCCGGCGCCCTACCGCGTGATCAACGTCTAGCGACCATTGTGGTGCTCCATAAAGAGGGCAAACCGCGTGATTGCTGTGCGTCTTATAGGCCCATCTCCCTTCTAAACGCTGAACCCAAGATTCTCGCTAAAGTGCTCGCTAATCGTCTGATTAAAGTCATCGGTGACCTGGTACACCCGGACCAGTCTGGTTTTATTCCGCACCGCAACACCGCTCTGAACCTGCGGCGCCTCCATGGAGTCCTCGCGAGAGTTGACTCTATTCGGGAGCCGGCCATTTTGGCGTCTCTTGACGCCACGATGGCGTTTGACACACTGGAATGGTCATATCTCTGGGCGGCGCTGGCTAGGTTTGGTTTTGGACCTGGATTCATTGGATGGGTGAAGTTGTTATACGTGGAACCGCTGGCGCAGGTGGTGGTGAATGGTAGAGTTTCTGCCCCCTTTTTGCTTGGCAGGGGCACGCAGCAGGGTTGCCCCCTGTCCCCGCTTCTTTTTGCTCTTGCGTTGGAGCCCCTGGCGGCGTGGCTCCGGTGGGAACCCTCCATGGCGGGTATTCGGTGGACACCGACGTTTGAGGATCGCGTGTCACTCTACGCAGATGATATTTTGCTCTATCTCACCTCTCCGCGGAAATAGTTGATAGTCTTATTTGATGTATTGAACTCCTTTGGTCGCAATTCAGGGCTTGTCATTAATTGGGTGAAATCCTGTGTCTATGTGCTGGTTGGCGACCCCCCTCTCCTCCCGCGTGGCTGTCCAATTCAGATTTCACATTCTGGATTCAAATATCTAGGTATCCACGTATCCCTCGATCCGGCGGTCCGTTATGCTCTGAATCTGTTGCACCCGCTCCAGCGGCTGCGGGCCGATGTAGCTCGTTGGCGTAAGCTCCCGCTATCACCGCTGGGCCGGGCAGCCTTATTCAAAATGTCTCTTCCACGCTTTCTGTATGCATTGCAGAATACGCTGGACGTGGTGCCCGCCCGATATTTTAGTGAGGTAGAGAGCTTACAGACGCAGTTAGTTTGGGATGGGAGACCGCGCATTGCTCTCGCTAAATTGACCCTACCGTGATACGACGGTGGCATAGCTCTCCCTGATATTAGACGATATTATTGGGCGTCCCAGTTGGTGCCGGTGAATCATGGGACATACGGCCCTGCGGTGAACCCCGCGTACGAGATGGATAAGCTACTGTTTGTTGCCTGGCAGAGATTTCAATAGGGCGCTTTATTCTACGAAGGGAAGTACTAAATTGACCGGTCCTACGAAAAATGCGGTGCGCGCCTGGCCTTGTGCCACCGCTGCTACGGGATGGGCGGGCCGTCTGTCTCGTGCGACTCCACTGTATGCGTCGGACGCGTTGGGAGGTTTATGGCGTTCGAAAGGCTTTGAGAAGTGGGACTTGATCGGAATTAGTCGTGTGGGAGATCTTTGGACGAAGGGCGCTTTTAAATCGTTTGAAGCTCTTCAGATGGAATATAAGCTGAGCGATAGGGAGTTCTTTCGTTATGCGCAGATGCGCCATGCGTTACTCTCAGCTTTCCCGAATCCTGCAGTTATCCCCGAGGCCTCCCCGTTGGAAGATCGTCTGCTTGATGGTTACCTGCCAGATAGTACTATTTCCCTGATCTACAAAAAACTGATTAATACTCGAGCGGACCTTCTCACACATTTGCGAGAGGTCTGGGTCGCTGATGGCCTAGAGTTGGATGACGAGGACTGGGTCGCGGCCGTAGCCTCACCGAGGGAGGTTGCTATACCGGCTCGCCTTCGATTTGTGCAGTTGAAGATACTACGTAGGGTATATGTCACCGGTCCCCGCTTGCTTCACATGGGTTACACAAGTGATGGTTTATGTCGGCGCGGTTGTGGCTTGCTTGGTACTTTTCTTCATATTCTGTGGGAGTGCCCGAAGGTGATACGTTTCTGGACTGGTGTACATGCAGTGATGGAGGAGGTTACGGGTGTGGCGCTGCTCCCTGAGGCTCGGAGATGTGTGTTGAATGTGTGGGAACCGACTGACTGCGATGTGGCACAAGAACGTTGGGTGACTTTGGGCAACATGATCGCTAAAAGGGACATTGCGCAGCTCTGGGGGTCCGGCCGGCCCCCCACAGTTACGAAATGGAAAGAAAACCTGGATTGGTGCATGTTCCGAGAGAAGACGGTTTACGTGGCCAGAGGCAAGCCTAGGGCATGGAGTAAGATGTGGGGTCCCTGGAATTCCTATCGGGGGGATATCTGCGCCCCCCCCCCCCGTTGGTGGTCGCCCCAGACGTAACGATGTCCCCTTGCCTTTGATGTTCCTGGTCGCTTTGCGGGAGGGATGACCAAGCCTCTTCCTGCCCCCGTGCCCTTTTTCACGCAAATAAATGTGTAACTGGCTTCGTTGTCGCTGTTGTCCCCCGCCCATGAGAGAGCAAGTCCCTGTTAGTGGAGTTCTTTTGCCTGGTGTAAGTTTCTTTTTGTGTTTTATTTGTAAAAAGTTCATAAGAAACCTTTCTGAAATACTATGTTCAGTTGTGGGCGGCTGCTGCCGTTAGGTGTGCGGTTCGCTTCGGCTCTTCTAACTGCTGTATTGTTGTTTTCTCTACATTAGCGGCCGGCCCGGGCGGTTGTAGGCCCATGACTGTCAATATTCGATGTGTAAATAAAGGTTTTAAAAAAAAAAAAAAGCCATCTGAATCCTTTCAGAAGTAGGCTGGGTCTGTTAGTATAACTTCTCACCAAGAAAAGACGTTTTTTTTCTGCAAAAAAACCATCTTCAGAACCTTCTACTCCTCCTATGAAGCTGAAGCATACCTTTGAGAAGCCTACCTCAGCTCGTCGACGACACCTCAGTCGATAAGAAAATCCTCTCCTGATGTGGTTTTGGTCACATCAACGGTTTCTACAGTCACTACTATCTTCAGCGTTGATGTTTTCGTCGACGATGTCATCGTCGACAGATCAGGGTCCAATATCGTCGATGAAGCAGGATGTTTCCTCAAAATCATCTTTGTCGTCGAAAGGCCATTTCTTGACGACGATCCATCCGTCGACGACGCATCTCTCCTAGTCGATGAGGGCCTTGACTTCACCATCGTTGTCGACCCTGTCGACGGGACGACCTTCGTTGACAGCAGAAGTGTCATCGGTTATATCGAAGACGGTAACTACTTTGTCAGCGCTGGCAAAAATCCTTGTCTCCAATGATTCATCGTTGACAAAGGTGATTCCGTCGACGAATCAAGATTAGGCCGTGAAGCAGCCCTCATCGACAAGCTGGTCTATGACACCGTCGACGAGGGGGAAAAACCCATAAAATTACGAAAATAGCATTGACACCAGCTTTAACTTTACCTAGTCGGGTGCAATTTCTCTTACCAGCCTATCTTTTGGAAGAAGATGACGAAGAAGAGGGATCTGAGGACGATAGTCTTTTAGGGCACCTCTAAGCCCATCTGAACTTAATGTCAAGTACCAGGAAGATTCTGATGAGAATGATTATTGTACAATATTACTATTTACATCAACAACAACGACAACCGGATGTGATGTGCTTTCCTTCAAATATGGTGACGGATCTGCAATTTATGCTGGCAGACTATAATAGGAGATTTCCTCCAGAGCCTCCTCTCCAAATGGCTCCTCCTCCTTCTTCGCCTCCCCTTCTGGAAGCACAGGTTCGCTCCCCTTTTCTACAGCTAGGGTCTCCAGGTGTTCGACCTTCTCCTCAGGTTACTCCTGTGTAACAGTTGTCATCCTCTGAAGAGGAAATAGAGCGAGAAGGTGAAATTCATCAAGATGAGTGGGATTCTTACATCATTACCCCACCGGCATCTCCATCTCCACCCCAAGCGGATTCACCTCCGGAGGATAATGGAGGTTTCCATAATATTCCTACAGAGAGCGGCCATAATATTCTGGAGAGAGCGGCCAGGCATTTTGAATTACCAATGCTTGTGCATCAACAGGATTGTTTCCTGTATGATTTTAAAGAGCCTTACAGAAAATCGGTAAGGTCTATGCCTATAATTGATTATATTTGGAAAGAGGCACTGAGAATCATTCAAAACGCAAAACCCAGCAACTGTTCCACCTGTGTTGCCTAGGCTTGACAAAAAATACAAAGCTCCGGATAACGATCCCGCTTAGGTCATCCAAAACCAGATCCAGTGATCGTGCTAGCAGCGCAATGATGATCTATGACTCCTTCGGCCTCTCTGACTGCGCCACCCGACAGAGGGTAGCAGACTCAACAACATTGTAAATCGTTTTTCGACTGTCAGCCTTAATGGTACGAGCTTCGAATTCCCTGACTTTACTGGGCCATTTTTTTTAACCAAAGGATTCAACATCTTTCCGTGAAAAAATAGCCTCTTACTTTTGTGACAAAGTTGGACAAATCTATAATCAATTAACTTCTTTCAGAACTGTTGACTCTATCGTTAGCCCTCCTCACATAGCTCAATCTCATATTAATGACTCTAATCTACTTGTTAGCAGCTACCTATCCAAATTCAGTTAATTCTAGTTTATCACAGAATCAGAAGTCCTCAACTTGATCAACTTCACCAAATCGGGCTCACCCGATGACCATACTTAAACAGATCCCTGTTCCTATTGCCTCATATCTAACCAACATCTTTAACGGGATGTTCAGTTATGGGACCTTTCATTTGGAAAAAGGCCTTTATTCTGCCACTCTTTAAGAAGCTGTTATACAATAATCGAGTAACCCACACAGTCACTGGGACCTGGTTGAAAAGCGGTACAATAGGGGTGGGAACACAACAGTTGTCACTGTCAACATCACCTGATAAAAAACTTAAAAGATTATCGACGTTTCGACCCAAGATTGGTGTAGGAAAATTCTGCTCCTTGCAGGCGGATCTTATTCTGGACCAGGGTGGGCACCCTAAATCCACCTAGAACTGTGGTGGAGGGGACAGGCCCGGAGGCTCCAGTCTCAGAGGGCCAAATGCTTGAAGGTGAAGAGTCGAAATGACTCTGCTAAATCCAAAGTCTAGAAATGTTGGGACGGTGTGAATAAATCATAGTGTTCCATTAGTCTTGTTAATTACGCATTTGTCCCTCTCTGAGACTGGAGCCTCCGATCCTGTCCACTCCACCACAGTTCTAGGTGGATTTAGGGTGCCCTCTGGTCCTGATGAAGACCCACATGTAAGGAGAAGAATTTTCCTACACCAATCATGGGTCGAAACGTTGACAATCTTTTATGTTTTGTACTGAATGTGAACAACAGTGATGTTTTCACAGTGTCCTCCTAGTCTGTCATTCGTTTTTTGTAAATGATTGAGCCTTGTTTAAGGCTGGACAGGCTTTTTATTTTGTTGAATGCACGCACTACCCACTGCACTCACTTTTAAAAAACTAAATTTTTAGCAGAGTTTTATATAGCGCGAACTTGACCTGAATCCAATCATGCTTTACATAGCACCAGTTACGTTACATGAGGATACACATTCATTTTTTTGTTAGGCACGGGGAGATTAAGTGATTTGCCCAGAATCACAGGAGGTTTAGCGTCGTTACCCTTACTCGAACCCAGTTCCCCCAGGTCCAGCGCCCTAACCGTTAGGCCAACTCCTCTCCTTCTCTTCAGCACCTTGATGCCTTAAACCCCTTCCACCTTCTTCCCCCAATTCTCTGGGGCACCTACACACTAAAATGTTTTGACCAATGTACTATGATTAGAACATGATGCTTTATATGTTCAGTATGATTAAAATACTCTGAATATGCTTAAAAAATATTGTCTGTAATTAATTTATCAGGTGATGTTGACAGTGACACAACTGTTGTATTTCCACTGCCCCCCCCCCCCTCTTATTGGAGCTCTTTAAGAAGCAGCCTAACCTAGAACCAGATAACCCAGCAAATTATCGTCCCATTTCCTGCCAAAATAGTGTAAAAATTAATAAATACACAATTGACACAGTTCATTCAGGTAAATCAGTTATAGGACGCCACACAATTCGGCTTAAGGGCCGAACATAGCACAGACACAGCACTAATAAAGACCACAGATGAGTTAAGAACTCATAGATGATAAGTTGAATTTTAATAAACCTATCGGCTCAGTTCTCTTCCAGGGGATCCTCATCAATAGTCATAAGCATTAGAATATTCCCGCCCATGCGCGGGATCCCGGAAACAGTATAGTATATGTGCCCCACATATATATATCCATACATATATACCCATTTTTTTTTTTTACATTTTTTTATTGTTTTCGTACCAACAACTCAGTACAGTTCCCAACAGCCCCCCCCCCCCCTCCAAAGTAATCTTTTACATTCAGCATTGCCCCCAAGTACGCAGGAGAAATGTCACCCTTCCCGCGTGAAGCCCCCCCTCCCTCCCGCCCCCCATGTCAGTGTGCCCCCCTCTGCCTACCTCCTTCCTGACGCGCCCCCCTCATTACTATGAATCGTGTACGGGTGCTCAACCTTCCCTAGGCGACTCGGGCCTCCCCCATGTCGACCCACGCTTTATTCGTCCAGTCCTCACCCAGGCCCCCTGCCTACTCCCCTCTCGCCACTTCCTCTTGTCGATCAGAGGTGCTCCCTTCTCCGCCCACATCGGACATCAGCCCCTGAAGTTCCACCACCAGCGCCTCCCAAGCTCGGGCCGTCGCTAGTGCCTTTTCATCATCCCTCCGAAGGGCTAATTGCAACCGGAGAGTGCCCTCTGCACCTGCCCATCTCGCAAACGCCGTCCTCCACCTCAAAAAGCTAGGCCCCGCTTGCGTTTTCCAATGCATAGTCAGTTCCTTATTGGCCATGATCAACCCTAAGTCATAGAACTTACTGGTAATCTTCGTTCGGCGGGTGTGGGGAAACCAAAGCAGCAGGCAGGCCCCCATCTCCGGTGCTATAGAGCGATCCGTCACCTGATTCAAGCAATCTATAACATCTTCCCAGTAGTCACCCAACTGCGCGCATGACCAGAACATATGACGAAAATCAGCCCCATCCCCCCCACACCGCGGGCACTGAGAGTGAACGCCCCCAAAATATTGCGATATCTTAACCGGCGTCAGATAAGCCCTGTGTAGCGTAAAAAACTGAACCAGCTGAAACCGGGCATTACGCGCCCCCTTCCAGGCCCGTCGCACCAGTGTGGACCATGTCGACTCGGGGATGGGTTTCTCGAGGTCCACTTCCCACTTATCCCTCAACGCGTCTAGGGGTCGCAGGCATTCCGTCGACAGTCTGCGGTAGAGGCAGGTAATGGCCTTGGACGTCCCCGCCGCCATCACTACATATTGGCAGCCAGCGGCGATCGGCGGCTCCGAGAGCCCCATAGTCCAACGTCTCTGGAGGACCGCTACAAGGGCTGCGTGAAGTAAATAGTCCCCCCGCGGAAGCCCATAAGAGTCCTGCAAGTCTTGGAAGGGCAACAACACCCCTTCTCTGAATAAATCACCCACTACTTGGACGCCCAGCTCCTCCCAAGCGGCTAGTCCCGACCAATCGTCCCCGTGCGGGAGCGCCGTACACATACCCAGGGGGATCTCCGGGGCATAAGGGTGAGTTATGGCGGCCCTCTTCTGGCACCGGTTCCAGCACAACCTGAGGGTGCATTCCTCTAGAGTAAGTTGGGCAAGGTCCATCCGCTGCAGTGGCAGCATCTGGGAGCACATGACGCGGGATCAACCTGCCCTGAGGGCCCTCCGGGCCTCTATACTCCCTAGCCACCGCCTGTGTGAGCCATTGGAGTTGTGCCGCCAGATAGTACCATTCAAAGTCCGGGACCACCAGGCCCCCCTCCGCTCTCGGCCGCCGCAATGTGGTCAAAGCCACCCGCCGCCTTCCCGAGCCCCAAATAAAGCCCGTAGACAGTGCTCGAAGGCGCTCGAAAAGCGATGCTGGTATCCATATGGGCAGGGTGCGAAAAAAGTATAAGAGGCGGGGTAACACCACCATCTTCAGTAGCGCCACCCTCCCAGCGCACGAAAGTGGGAGCGTACTCCAAAAACCTATGCTACCGCGCAAGCCTCGAATGGCTCTGCCAACATTCCCCTCCAGCAAATGTGTGTGATGGATATTAATCCCCAAATAGCGCAGGCAGCTACCCTCCCATCGTATCTCTCCCAGCGACTGGGGAGCTTGTCCACCCGGCAACAACGGGAACAAGCATGTCTTGCCCCAATTTACCTTGAGCCCGGACAGGCGACCAAAAACCTCCAATAAGGCGACTGCTCCGCGTAGCGCGCCAGCTGCATCTGCTAAGAACATCAGCAGATCATCTGCGTAAAGAGTTATATAGTGGGCTTCCCCCCTCAGTTGTACTCCAACGTAAGAGCGCCCCAGTCGGGCATGCGCCGCCAAGGGCTCAATGGCCAGGGCGAACAACAATGGGGATAGCGAGCAGCCCTGCCTCGTTCCCCTCCGCACTCGGTAGGGGGCCGATATGGTCGCCTCCGTCCTCACGCGGGCCGTGGCATCGTTGTAGAACAAGGTGGTCCAGCGTACAAAGCCGTCCCCCAGACCAAATGCCTGCAACACTCGATAGAGATATGGCCACTCTACACTGTCAAAGGCCTTTTCTATGTCGACCGAGAGCGTGAAGGCCTCTGGGTATGCGTCCCGGCCCACCTCCATCACCCGCAGCAAACGTCGAACTGAGGTGGCCGTGTTACGCCCGTATCATAAACTCCAAAGAAAAGGTATGCTATTCCTACAGGGTTAAGTTGAGAGAGAGATACAAGTGAATGTCTAACGGGAAGATGGTGAAAACCCGACACCTTAAACCAGTCGTGTGGTCCGGGAGGGGAATACCTTCCTTCGGAACTAGGGCCCTCACACACCCAGCCAGCTAGGTGTCATGCTTCATCATTGGGCCTGCTCCTCGTTGGGTATTCCCCTCCCGGACCCACACGACTGGTTTAAGGTGTCGGGTTTTCACCATCTTCCCGTTAGACATTCACTTGTATCTCTCTCTCAACTTAACCCTGTAGGAACAGCATACCTTTTCTTTTGAGTTTATCCATACATATATACCTATATGTATACACAAACAACTGCAGCCAATAAACACTAGAGCTGAACATGCTGTAAGGAATTTCCACTATACATAAAAAAATAGCATTATAAACACGAGAAACAACATTATAACTTGTTTAGAAACTGTTTTAATGTTACGAAAACAGCAGAAATTCTTATAAATAACTGAAAGCATAAGAAGCTCCCAGGCTGCATTGCAAATACACAGTCTAAAAATACTGAAAAGCTAACTAATAGCTGCATAGCAAAAAACTGACACCGTGCCTTTAAGGCACACCTGACCCCCAACTTCCCATCATGCCTCAGGGGTGGCAGTTAGGTCAGTTTTTCTTTCCGGCTCCTTCTGGAAGGATCCTGGCAACAGAGCTCTCTTTTCGATCCTTGCCCTGCTTGTGGCAAGAAGGAGGCCAGGACTGACTCTCATAGGGTCTGTATCCTGTGTCTACCGGAGGATCATGATTCCAAGACATGTCCTCACTGCCAGAGCCTGTCCAAGAGAATTCGCATTTATGGCCTGGCACAACCATCCAGAGGACGATCTCCGGTGAGGAAGGGCTCCAAGAGGCCTAGAGATACATCTAGAAGCAAGTCCTCTCGTCCTTCCACCTCAGCGTCGGGACCGGCGCTGAGAAAAGATCTTCCGGTAAGTCATGTTTCCATGAAGAGACTTTCGACAGCGGGCTCGCCGTCGAGAGCAGGTACGTCGTCGACGTCGAAGTCTAGACCGCCATCGTCAACCAGGCGACGATCGGCGTCGGGAGACATCACCCCACCGCCGTCGTCAACCCGGCAACGATCGGCGTCGAGGAGCAGGGAACTTCCGCCGTCGTCAACCAGGCGACGATCGGCGTCGAGGAGCAGAGAACCTCCGCCGTCGTCAACCCGGCGACGATCGGCGTCGAGGAGCAGGGAACCTCCGCCGTCGTCAACCAGGCGACGATCGGCGTCGAGGAGCAGAGAACCTCCGCCGTCGTCAACCCGGCGACGATCGGCGTCGAGGAGCAGGGAACCTCCGCCGTCGTCAACCAGGCGACGATCGGCGTCGGAGTGTCACCCCTCCGTCGTCGAGGGCACGATCCCCTCCGTCGTCGCGACTCCATCAGCGATCGACGTGGAGAGGGAAGAGTCCTCCGCCGGCGTCATCCAGACGACGTTCGGCGTCGAGGGTACCATCCACGTCGAGAGTGGCAGCATCTACGCCGGCGTCAAGACGGCGTTCGGCGTCGAGGGAGAGAGGGCGTCCGTCGTCGGCTTCACACCGCCGTTCGACGTCGAGGCGGCATTCTTCGCCGACTGAACATGGCCGCCGGTCCACATCGAGGCGTCGAGAAGAGGAGAGTCCCGGCGAGAAAGAAGGCGAAGCCACGGATCGACGTCAAGACCACGCTCGACGTCGAGGCAGGCCTCGGACAGGTCAGTGGTCCTGGTGACGGAGTCGGCTTCGCGCCATTCCTCCTCACGCTCAGGGGCATCTCCACGACCGGCAATTCCACGAGAGTCTGCCAGCCACCTCCGCAGGTCTTCCCCTCAGACTCATGGGGCCATTTCTGCGGTACGACTGTCGCCCAGATGGCTGCTGCCAGCACACCATTGGCAGGACTCAGGGGCTACAAGGAGACTGCGGGAATATGTCAGTCAAGTGCATGACTCTCCGCTGCAACGGTTGGTGGAGGCAGTGGACAGAGCAAGTCCTCCCAGGCCAGCACGAGAGAAGTCGCCTGAGAGCCGGCGACGCAGATCGCGCTCCCCCAGGCGGGAGGGGCGTTCAGCCGGATCACGGGCTCGTGATCATCGTCGGGATCGGAGGTCACCATCAACGTCATCTTCCTCGTCCACCAGGTCCTCAATAAGGGACTATTCACCCACGCTATCGGGCAGCCCAGTGTCCAGGGTCTCGCCCATAGACGACATAAACACCTACCATGAGGTGCTGCAGAGGGGGGCACAGAAGTTGGGGATTGAGATGTCAGTCCCCCAAATCACCACGTCGGTGATTTTCGAAACACTTCACCAGAAGTCTGCCTCTCGTCCACTGCTGCCTTTGGTCTCCGGGATCATGGAACCCGTCATGGACACCTTCCTCACCCCAGCGACCGTCAAAGCCGTTCCGGCTCGTATCCTCAAAAAATATAAGCCGGCTACCTCTGACCCTGTCTTTGTAAAAATGGACCCTCCTGCGGACTCAGTAATAGTGGCGGCTGCAAGAAAGGGTCAGGCTGTATCGGCGTCCTCTTCCGTTCCTCCGGATAAGGAGAGCAGAGCCCAGGACTCCTGGGGGCGCAGGGCCTGCTCGTCCGCAGCAGCTTCCCTCAAGATCTCCAGCGCGGCGGCGCTGTTGGACAGATACAATAGGGCTCTCTGGGACTCTATGGAGCGGTTCAAGTCCAAGCTCCCAAAGGAGGACCAAAAGGACTTCGAAGAAATAGTCACGGAAGGGTCACTGGTGGCTAATCAGTCGATTAGCACGGCAGCGGATGGTGCGCTGCTCTCAGCCCATTCTTACACACACGGCGTATGCGCCAGGAGGTCGTCCTGTTTGCGGCTGACAGGGCTCAAGCCGGATGCGCAGCAACTGATTTTAAACCTCCTGTTCTCTGGCACCTCCCTCTTCGGCACTCACACGGATGAGGAGATGGGGCGCATGAAAACTGAACTGGACACCCTCAAAGCTGTGGGGTTGGAGAAGAAAAAAGAATTCAAGCGCCGTTTTAGACCCACCCAACGCAAGGGGCCTCAACAGAGGGTTCAAACCCCTCAGTGGTCTCAGAGTAAAACCCAAGGAAAATCGCAGTTTCGAGGCGGAAAGTCCACCAGGGGCACAGGTGGACACCAGCAACAGTCCTCCACTACCACAAGAGTAGGAAAGTCATGAGCTGTGGCTTCCTCTATGACCGTTGCCCACTCCAGTGGGGGGAAGTGCGTCACAACATCTGGCAGAGTGGGACAGCATCACAAAAGATCGCTGGGTGCTGAATATACTGTGAAATGGATATGCGCTACGTTTTCGAGCGTGTCCAAAAGACATACCGCCAAAAAAGTCCCATCCTCACCACTTACAGCTGCTCCAAAAGGAGGTGAGGGCCCTTCTGCTAAAACAGGCCATAGAAAAAGTTACTCCTTCGCAAATCGGAAAAGGAGTGTACTCCCGGTACTTCCTTGTGCCCAAAAAAGATCAAGAGCACAAGTTTCGGCTGATTCTGGACCTTCGTCTCCTAAACAAAGTCATCGTCAAGGAGAAGTTTCGTATGTTGGCGCTTCATCAAATATGTCCACATCTGCAAGTAGGGGATTGGATGTGTTTGGTGGACCTCCAAGATGCGTACTTCCACATTTCAATTGCGATTTTGCGAGACATCACCGCGGGTACCTTCGGTTTGTGGTCGGAAGCAAGCATTATCAGTACAAAGTCCTTCCATTCGGGCTCAAGTCGGCTCCGCGAGTCTTCACCAAATGTATGGCAGTGGTGGCGGCTTGCCTACACAAGCAGGGTCTATTCGTCTACCCTTACTTAGACGACTGGTTGCTGAAGGCTCCATCCCAGCAACAGGTGAGTAAAGACTTCCAGACCTGTCTGTGACAGTTGCACGCTCTCAGCCTTCACGTCAACATGGCAAAGTACGTGCAGCAGCCCACTCAGACCATCCACTACCTTGGCTCCGTTCTGGACACAAGCGTGGGAAGAGCGTATCCTTCGGGGGAGAGACTGTCTTCAATGAAGCGGAAATGCAGGCTTATGCAGCAGATGCAGAGGCAGTCAGCCCGGCAAATAGCATCTCTGCTGGGATCCATGGTGTTGGAAATCCCCCACTCCCACGCCTGAAGAGGTTGGTGGTAACGGGGTCTTTCCAGGACATACACAGTGGTAGCTTGGCTCGAGTGGTCAGGAATCAGGCACCGTGCTAAGCATACGTCATACCCATACAATAACCATGCGTGCATCCGTTCCAAAAACGACTCTACACCGTAAAAATTATGAAAATATCTCTGTTTATCTTCTTTTTCTCTTAGTTGCTGATTAAATAAATAACACAATCACCATATACAAGGCTTTTTCTGTGGAAGGGTACGTCAAATATATACTGTCTTAATGATTCAATAAATAGGGGAGATCATAAATAATTAAGGCATAAATATAAGTGCATTACATACAGGCAATTAAATATTATGAGGCAATAAATATTGTGCGACAATAAATACTGTGGAACAATAAATACAGTGAAGCAATAAATAGGTTAAATACAATAAATACAGTGCTCTCAATAAATAATTAAAAGCTGACAGTGACACTTATAGAATCAGATCACATTTAGATTTCTATGGGCTGATTTGGCCCAGTCACAGCTTGTGGTTAGGTGGATGGCTTGAGGGTGTCTATTCCCTGGCTTGAACAAGGCTGAGGCCCAAACTGAGGTAGATAAAGGGGGGGAATTCTAGAGACCTGGCTCTCTCACTCTACACAACCCCTCTGAATTAGTCTCAGCTCACCCCTGGCACAATCAAGCTGGTTCCAGCACCTCTCTAGCCCCTAGGGTAGTCTCTCAGGATTCCACAGGGCCTTAGGCGCCCTCTATTCCACTTACTGCCCTTTTTCTGAAGCTCCGACGCCGTTGGAGTCGTGTCGACGCCGCGAGGCGGTTCCGGTTCGATGTCGGCGGCCTCGGCTCAATCTCGACCTCCGGTTCGATGACGTCGGGCAGTCTTGGCTCGATGTCGACTTCGGGCGGCTCCGGTCCGATGGCGATCTCAGGTTCGATGACGTCGGCCGGCCTTGGCTCGATGTCGTCTTCCGGCGGCTCCGGAGTGCGATCCCCACTCCCGACCTCCGGTGCTCCTCTCCTCAGGTTCCGGCGGCTCCGGAGTGCGATCCCCACTCCCGACCTCCGGTGCTCCTCTCCTCAAGTTCCGGCGACTCCGGAGTGCGATCTCCACTCCCGACCTCCGGCACGCTTCACCTCGGTCTCCGGCGACTCCGGAGGGCGGACTTCACTCCCCCGTCGACGTCGCTCACTCGACCTCGGGTGACTTCCTCCTTGACCTCTGGTACTCTCTACGACCTCCGTCGGCGCCCTCTGGCGGCTCCGGGTACGACGTCTGCTTTTCCAGTCAGCGCCGCTTCTCCACCTCGGGCTCCGGGTCTCTAGGCTTCTCGACGTCGGTCTCCAGGAAAACCAATAATCAGGTCAGGACTTTGCTGTTCTTTGCTTCTAAGGCCTGTTCCTGCTGTCCAGGTCCTTAAGATGGTTTTTCTTGCTTCTTCCCACACAGGGCTCCAGGCTGGGCTCAGTCAGTAGGGACTAGTATCAAGGGTGGGTTTATGAACCCCACTCCAGGCACAAGTTTCCACCCCTGCTGCCTCACTCCTTCCTCCTTCAGGTTTCTGCTGCTCTCTCTTCACCAGTCAGGTGCCAACTGCCAGCTCCAACTGTCAACTCTCTGACTTAGCTTCCCAACATTCTAAACCGCCTCCAACTGTCACAGGGTTCCAGAATGTTGCAGAAGGTTCTAGTAGGTTCCAGTGGGTTCTGATGATGTCACAGGTGGCCACCATTTTGTGCTCCAGGCCCTCAGACAGAAGTTCCAGGGGTAGATAAAATGGCTCCCTGAATCTGCATCAACACTAAAAAGTCTGGTGGTTCCCAAAAAGGAAAAATTCTAACAGGGTTTGAGGCAAAAGTGGGACAAAATAAATAATGATGAGGAGGGACCACCCAAAGGGCTGACAGGTCTAACACATGGCGTCCTGCATTTTTCTCATTCCCAACGCCAGACTGCGAATGCGACCTTTGCAGCAAGCTCTAGAGGACCAATGGGATCAGTCCACAGGCCGTTGGGGAGATCAAATCTCTCTCTCCCAGGTGGCGAAATCTTCCCTTGCATGGTGGACTCGTCAGGACAATCTGATGGTGGGAGTCCCTTTTCACCAGCCACTTCCGGTGCAATCGGTGGTGGCAGATGCGTCGCTGCAAGGTTGGGGGGCCCACATGGGGTGCCTCCAGATACAGGGTCGGTGGTCTACAAAAGAGCAGGGCTACCACATAAATATGCTGGAACTCCGGGCAGTCCACCTTGCTCTAAAGGCGTTCCTCCCTGCAATCAAGGCCGATTCAGTCCTGGTGCAGACCGACAACACCACGACCATGTTCTACCTGAACAAACAGGGCGGGACTCGGTCACGTCCTCTTTTCCTGGAGGCACAGGCGATCTGGCACTGGCTGCTAGCCCGGAACCTCTCGGTAGTGGCAGTGCACCTTCCGGGGGAGTTGAATCTCAAAGCAGACGCACTCAGCAGGCACTTCGAAGATCAGCCAGACTGGGTGCTACACGACGAAGTGGTGGCGGACCTGTTCCATTGTTGGGGTCGTCCAGAAATAGATCTGTTTGCAGACGACGAAAATTCAAAATGCCACGCCTTCGCGTCCAGATTCCACCGTCCAGGGACCAGGGGGAATGCTCTTTTGATGGACTGGTCAGGGACATTTGCCTACGCCTTTCCGCCCCTGCCTCTGATTCCGAAGGTGGTATCCAAGCTGCTCAGATCCGACTTGAAGATGATCCTCATAGCTCCGGACTGGCCGTGCCAGTGGTGGTACCCGGACCTTCTCCATCTGTCGGTGCGACCTCACAGGCAACTGCCTTGCAGGCCGGACCTGCTGTCCAAGATGGGCGGGAGGATTCTGCATTCCAATCTTCCCTCACTGAACTTAACAGCATGGCTCCTGAGGTCCTGCAATACGGACATTTAGGTCTGCCGCCTGATAGCATGCATATTCTTAAAGAAGCGAAGCGACCCTCCACAAGAGCGTCTTATGTGTTTAAGTGGAAGAGGTTTTTCATTTGGTGTAGAGAGAATCACCTTGATCCTACGAAGGGGCAGGAGGATGTCATTCTCCCTTACCTTCTGCACTTAGCGAGATCAGGCTTAAAGTATGCATCAATCAGGGTCCACTTGTCTGCCATTACAGCGTACAGGAGGTCTCCCAATCAACCTTCTTTTTTCCAGATGCAGGTGGTCAAGGACTTCTTACAGGGGTTGAAGAAAGTTTACCCCCCTGTTCGAAACCCTTCTCCTCCGTGGGAGTTGAACTTAGTATTGTCCAAATTGATGGGCCCACCTTTTGAGCCAATCCACAGAGCTTCCTTGCAGCATCTGTCTTGGAAGGCCGCTTTTCTGGTAGCCATTACATCGGCACGCAGAGTAAGCGAAATCCAGGCGCTGTGTACTAAAGAGCCGTACACAGTTTTTCACCAGCACAAAGTTGTCTTGAGGGCACATCCATCTGTTCTCCCTAAGGTAGTGTCTGATTTTCATATTAAACAGTCCATTTCTCTTCCATCCTTCTTCCCGAACCCAGCGACCCCGGCTGAGCGGTCGCTTCATTCCTTAGACCTCAAGAGGGTACTTAAATTCTACCTAGAAAGTACCAAAGGCATTAGGAAGACGGATCAACTATTTGTCAACTATGGCGCCATGAGAACAGGCTTCCCAGCAGCTAAGAGATCCATTTCTAGATGGATTGTTTCCTGCATTACCCTAGCCTACCAGCTGGTGAAAAGGCCCTTACCTTTGGCCCCTAAGGCTCATTCTACTAGGGGGAAAGCGGCCACAGTAGCTTTCTTGCATGACGTTCCAATGGCAGAGATTTGCAAGGCGGCCACCTGGAAATCGGTTCATACCTTTACCAGGCACTACTGCCTAGAATCCGATTCCAGGGCAGATGCCCAAGTAGGCCAAGCCTCCTTGAGGAACCTTTTTGGGTAGCTTGGTCTATCTAAGCATACTGTTCATTCTCTGTTTCTTTCCTTTGCCCGCAGGGGGATGAGGTGAGGCTCGCTATTCTATTCTAATGCTTATGACTATTGATGAGGATCCCTGGAAGAGAAGGATTAGTTACTTACCTGTAATCCTAGTTCTCTTCCAGGGGTATCCTCATCAGAGTCATAAGCAACCCTCCCGCCTTCCTGGGCAAAGGTGTGCTATCTTTTTCAGAGGTTATTATTTCTTTGTGCCATGACTTTTCAGTCTCCGCAAAGAACAACTGACCTAACTGCCACCCCTGAGGCATGATGGGAAGTTGGGGGTCAGGTGTGCCTTAAAGGCACGGTGTCAGTTTTTTGCTATGCAGCTATTCGTTAGCTTTTCAGTCTTTTTAGACTGGGTATTTGCAATGCAGCCTGGGAGCTTCCTATGCTTTCAGTGATTTATAAGAATTTCTGCTGTTTTCGTAACATTAAAACAGTTTCTAAACAAGTTATAATGTTGTTTCTCGTGTTTATAATGCTATTTTCTTATGTATAGTGGAAATTCCTTACAGCATGTTCAGCTCTAGTGTTTATTGGCTGCAGTTGCTTGTGTATACATATAGGTATATATGTATGGATATATATATGTGGGGCACATATAATATACTGTTTCCGGGATCCCGCGCATGGGCGGGAATATTCTAATGCTTATGACTTTGAAGAGGATACCCCTGGAAGAGAACTAGGATTACAGGTAAGTAACTAATCCTGATCTCCTCTGGTTTTAACACCTTGAGAATAATCACAAAGATCCTTCCTTTTATTCCACTTAATTCAAGAAAAAGTCATTAAATGACTAATTCTCACTGGATTATTGTAAGGGACTTTTGTCAAGCTTCAAAAACAGTAAAAGTTACAGAGCGTGCAGAATGCGGCAGCGAGACTTATTCTTGATCTGCCTCCATCAAGGGCACTATTGGCTTTCAGTGAGTTAAGGCGCTGTGCCTGATCTATAAGACTTTGCATGACTCAGGTCCTTGTCATCTCTTACAATCTCTAACCTGATACGTACCAAGCAGAGACTTACAATCTAAAAGCACCATGATGGTCTCCCGCCCCAGTTTAGAGACAAAAATCGGTAGGTGGGGGTGGTAGTTGTTCCTCCGCAGAAGCCCCCACACTTTGGAACAGCCTGCCTATAATCATCAAAACAGCTCCCACTTTATAGACTTTTAGGAAACTGCCCAAAACTTGGATCTTTAACATCTAGTCCTCTCTCTTCCTTGCTTAACTGCCACACCGATCAGCACCAAGACACCCACGGGTATTTGTGCGCTTTAGAAATGTATTAACATTTGTCGGAGTAACAGAAAACAAGATGGAGGACTATAAAACATGTCTAACATTTTCTCCATAAACTCTCACGTATAAAGAGATGAGGGTATTCTTGTGGCTACAGAAACTTAAATCTGTCACTTCTGAGGAGGAGGACAGTGAGGATTCCTTCACCTCACAAGAGTTAAAAAGGAGGTTGCACCAAGGATCTCCAGAAGGCATGCAAAAAAGCCATAAAAAAGTCTTGTTGGCTCTTCGTGAGGCTCGTCTCAGAGAGGAAATGGAATCAGACCCTACAACTCCCACTTCAGCCCTGACTCTACATATAGGAAATCCTCATAACCTCACAATGAGGCATCTTCAGCAAAACTGCAGTCAAAATCCTAGTTAACAAAATGACGATGGCAACGTCGACAACCACAACCATGTTCACTACTACTGCCTCCTTTGCGACAGCCTCGACTAAATCATCATCTAACAGTTGCCTGTCGGCCTCATCTACAACGGTCTTCTATGATTCTAGGATGGCTTCGCCTATGACGGGGGTCTACGATGGCCTCCACTATGACAGTCGTCCAAGATGGCCTCGTCTATGACAGCCTCTTCTGCGTCGGCCCAGTCTCTTCGATTTTGTTGACCATGCAAACGACAAAAGCACTGTAGTAGTCAACAAAAACCAGACATAGTCCAGCATAATTTAATGGCAAGAATAAAGGGGATTAATGAGCATGTCTGCAACAGGCATCAATATATGGCGAGGCAATATGTGGAGGAATTTTTCCACTTCGCTACGCTTCCAAGTTCAGAGAGCAGGGTTGGGTCTATTTAGCTCCAGTACTAGACCTACAGGGCATGTTACAGGATCACTACAAACACTTTTCTTAGCCTGCAAGGTTGCATAATTTTCGATATGTCAGCATACTCCAATGCTCCTGCCACTCCAAGAATGACTCCTGTATCAAATATTGCCATGCTTTCTCAGACGACTCGTTCACCTTGGGTGGTGATAGAGAAAAGTTAACATTCATAATATTTAATCGCTACCTGATACTGACACCAGCACCACAATTGGTGAATTCCCCACCCGATGATTTTGGTGGTTCAAAACCCCTACGGAATGAGTGGCGAAATGCTTTCAACTTCCAATAGCAAACAAGCAATCAGTTTGTTTTATTTATGTCTTCAAATAGAAAGGCTGTGAGAGCTATTCAAAGTGTTGATTATATCCGGGAGGAATTACTATCGTGGAAAATCCTGTCAATCATAACTCTGCCTGACCAGCAAAGTGGACGCTTCAATAAATTTGGGGAGAGGTTGTCAACTGTGTCCAGTACTACTGTATGGGCTGCCAATTCACTGCCAATATGGCGCAGGTATGGCTGCCAGATGTGGTAGGACATCACCACATACATATAATTACTGCCAAAAAACAAAAGGATTCTGCTGGGAGGGTGGAAGGGGAAGCATGGGGGTTATTGGGGGAACGTCCCAATCAGAAATCATGCATTGCTGTAATAGCTTATGAAGAATTCCCTCAACTGGCAGGGCAGCAGCCTTTAGATGACCAGGTTGGTTTAAGGTCACAACATGTAGTTCTACGGTGCAAATAAAAAGATTCGATATTGTAGCCAAGTAGGATCTTTTTGTCCCAGTTACCTCCATTTTGTGCCTGGTATCTGAAAGAGACATGTTAGTGATAGATTCCTTACCATAGAATATCCCCAGGTGTCAGAATGGATCTGGAAATTTTTCGTTAGCAGTACCCCTGCGTGTCAGCAGGAGTCGTCGTACGGCTCCGCTTATGTCGCTGGCGTCGTATCTGCCAAGAGGACGTCATTGGAGCTACTTGGATGCGCCCACGCGCGCTGATGTCGGTTCTTTCTTTTTCTGCGCAGCCGCGCAGATCCGAGAGAGAGCGGTACCACTAGTTAAACATTTTTTTACTTGGTTTCTGACAACTTGTTTTGTCGAGTACTTGACTCCTGGTGCAGTAGGGATGCCCGGGTTTAAGTCCTGTAGGCACTGCCACCGAAACATGTCGGTAGCGGACCCGCATGACATGTGTCTCTTCTGCTTGGGGCACGCCCATGACCCCAATGCATGCCCTTGTTGTCGGGCCATGGCGCCGAAAGCTTTGTGGGAGCGTTCCCGCAAGTTGTTGGAGGTCCGGCAATCGGTGCTGCGTGGCTCGAGGTACCGATCCCGCAGGAGGTCGCAGTACCGGTCGCGGAGCAATCAGCATCGCTCGTCGTAATCAGGGACAGGTAAGTCCAGGCGCAATAAAAAGTCGAAGAAGGGACGTCGCTCTACCTCTACCCCTCACCGGTCGCGGGACGTGGTGGAGGGGGCGAGCGGTCACTCCCCACAGCTCCATTGGAGCCTCCGTTGTTGCTGTGGCCTACCCACCCTTTCCGGGCCCGCACGCAAGTTCGTACGAGGTGCAGGCCTTCATGTCAGCCTTGCGCCATTTGTTTGCCCCGCCGGAGCACATTCGGGCCCCGCGGATCCGTTGGAAGGGTTTCCCTCTGTGCCGCCGTCTTTGGCCTCGGCTACGCCGGCACCATACCCTGTGGCGCCGCAGGCACCATACCCTGTGGCGCCGCCGGCCACGGCGCCGTCCCTGGATCCGGCCTCGGTGCCGGGCGTGGTGCCTCCTCCTGGACTGGTATCGTACCCTCCCATTCCATTGCTTGGAGGGGAGTTTATCCCATTTCCCAGGGCACCTCGTCCTTACCGACCTCTTCTACAACCGGTGGACGAAGGGGAGTACTGGGAGGGGTCTGTGGACCCTCTTGCAGCTCAATGCGAGGATGAGCCTGAATGGGAAGGCGATGTGGAGGGTCCAGTAGATCTGTATTTCTCTCCACACCCTGGTACTCTGTCCCCTTCTTCTGTGGCCACGGAGGTGGTTGGGACTTTTTCAGTGCTGTTGCGTAGGGCGGCTGAGGCTCTTAACCTCGAGCTCCCTTATGTACCTATCAGTACCAATCTCCTGACTGAGGTGCTGCAGCCGCAGTCGTACTCTGCGGAGCCGTTACTGCCCTTCAATGAAGCGCTTACAGATATCCTGTTGAGCACCTGGATCAAACCTAACACCGAAGTTCCTGTAGACAAGGGTGTGGCACGCCGCCATCGCCCGACGATCCCAGCTTTCTCACCCAACGCCTGAGAGTCTGGTTGTCCAGGCTTCTGCCTCGCCAAGTGCGTTCCCTTCTGCTCATCCGGACAAGGAATCTAGGAAATTGGAGCAATTTGGAAGCATTGCCTGTTCTCTCCCAAGCCATTACCAAAGGGAGATATGCTGCAAAATGTACTATTCGTTCTGGGCTTGACAAGGCCGATTCTCTCAGTAGGGCACTTTCCACAACAGTGGCGCTCCGTCGTTATGCTTGGCTCCGAACTACTAGCTTCTCTTGGGATGTCCAGAACACCTTGTTGGACATGCTTTTGATGGAACATGCCTCTTTAGTGATAAGGCGTATAGCACCCTGGAGTGCTGTAAGTACTCTCGGGCTACGGCGCAGTCCATTGGTCTCGCCAACAAGCGTACTCCCTCTGGGTCCACATTTCGGTCTTTAGAGGTCCGGGTCGGGGCACCCAGGCACGTTCCTTTCTGACCCGCAAGCCTGTGCAGCCATAGTCTCAGTGCAGCCGCGGACGTGGGACCTGACGCGGTGGGTCGCGAGGACAGCGGGCGGGTCAATCCACCACCTTCCCTGCAGCCGCGGCCTCTAAACCTTCGTAATCCGGTGTTTCAGGCCCACCTCATGCCAGTGGGTGGCAGGATTCGCCATCACCTTCCCCACTGGCGCTCCATAACCTCGGACAAGTGGGTTCTGCGAATAGTCCAAAGGGGCTACACCCTCCCCTTCGGGTCTACCCCTCCAGCCATGCCACCTCAGTACCACCGCACGTCGAGGGGGGGGTCACTTGTCACTTCTCCAGCAGGAATTTGGTAACAAAGAAGGACATGGGCCTGCAACCTATCTTAGACCTCCGGAGCATCAAGATGCTCGCACTTGCTCAGGTCTTGTCTGCCCTAGACACGCAAGATTGGATGGTAGCGTTGGACTTGCACAATGCTTTTTTTCATATCCCCATCCTGCCGGCCAACTGGTGTTATCTACGGTTCACGGTAGGCCAGGGGCACTTTCAATTCACTGTGCACCCTTTCAGCCTTACCAGCGCCCTTCGGGTTTTCACGAAAATGATGGCTGTGGTCGCAGCTCATCTGCGCAGATCAGGGGTTTCAGTCTTCACCCATCTCGACGACTGGCTGTTGAAGGCGGGTTCCCCCCAGGCAGTCGTCTCCCACCTCCAGACTACGGCCGACCTCCTGCATTTGCTGGAGTTTTCCATCAACATGCCGAAGTCGCACCTGATTCCCTCTCAGAAGCTCCTCTTCATCGGAGTGGTTCTGGATACGGTGCAGTTTTGTGTTTTTCCTCCCGAACATAGAGTCCGGGACATTCGGGCTATGATTCCGATCTTTCAGCTCTGGTCCTGGGTTTTGGTCAGGAAGACCCTGAGGCTGCTGGGCCTCATGGCCTCCTGCATCCTGCTAATCGATCATGCCAGATGGTATATGTGAACTCTGCAGTGGGACCTGAAGTTCCAGTAGACGCAGCATCAGGTGAACCTGTCAGACTACGTCCAGATCTCGGAGGGCACTGCACAGGACTTGCAGTGGTGGCTCACAAAACCAGCGTTGGGTCAACGGCAGATCCCTCTCCCTTCCCCAACCGGAGCACACAATAGTGATAGACACGCCCACCTGGGATGGGGGGGGGCACATGTGAGAGGCGGAGATCAGAGGCCTCTGGTCTCCGGCGGAGTCCAAGCTCCATATCAATCTTTTGGAGCTCAGGGCGATCCTACTTGCACTCAAAGCATTCCTTCCCTCTGTCAAGGGGAGAGTAGTGCAGGTGTTCACTGACAACACCACCGCCATGTGGTACTGCAACAAACAAGGCGGGGTGGGGTCATGGACCCTATGTCAGGAGGCTCTACGTCTCTGGACGTGGCTGGAACGTCAGGGCATTTCCTTGGTGGTTCAACACCTGGCTGAACGCCAGGGCGGAAGAACTCAGCCGCGGGTGCATGTTGGATCACGAATGGCGTCTTCACTCAAAGGTGGAGCACGGTCTCCTTCAGCAGTGGGGAGAACCTTGATTAGATCTATTCGCCACCGAAGAGAATGCGCAATGTCAGCAGTTCAGCGTGTTGGAGTTTCCAAGGCGGCACTCACTAGGCAACGCTTTTCGTCGCGAGTGAAGTTGCGGTCTGTTGTACGCCTTTCTGCCTATACCACTTCTGCCCAGAGTGCTGAAGAAGGTTAGGCGCGACTTAGAAGAATTTCCAAGTGAAACCAGTCAATGTTACCCTATGGAAGAAAAGAGTTATCGGCTTTTGGGTAAGTACTTGACTGGCAGAGTCAAGGTTCTGGGTACAGACTCGGGGGTCTCCCAGGGTCAGGTAAGTACAGTTGTTACACCCTCAACGGCACAGGGGCAGCCAGGTGCAGAGTGTGTTAGGCCCAATGTTATCCTATGGGAGGCAGCGAGCCCTTGGTTGGTGGCTGCTGACTAGCAGGCCACGCGGCTGTGGGAGCTGGGCTCCTGGTCACTTGCTCAGGGCAAATGGGTAAGTAGGTAGGAGTAGAAGTTGCACTGCCAGGGCCACTCGGGCGGCTGGGTGTAGGGTGCTTTTGAGCCTTTGGGCGCTCAATGGATTGCAATGGAAAAGCTCAAGGACGAACAAAGGCTGCAAGCTCGGGGACGAAGATTCTTCAGGTGTGACCACCATTTTGAGATATAAGTTGGGTAGTTAGAGGATAGGTTGGTACCCAGGAGTCGGGCACAGGGGGCCGCAGGGCGCCGGGTGCAGGGGTGCCTTTTGGTTTCGGGAAATCTTACCCTCTGTCGATCGCGGTTGGGGGGTCCCAGGTTCTGAGGCTGCAGGCATTATCAGGAGCGTCGAGGTGGGTCAGTGGGTGCCGGATTCTGGGTCACAGTCGCCGGGGGGGACATCCTCGGGGGTCTTTGTCCACTCCAGCACAGGCCAGGCTTGGCAGGTGCAGAGTGTGCAGGGTTCGCGGTTCCTGGCTGATGCCAGGGGTTAGATACTTGCTTTGAGCAGAGCCACTGCTCGTGGGAGTCCCAGATGCGCAGTCAAAAGGTAGCCAGGTCCTCCAGGGTTTGTGAGGTTGCTGGCCACAGGAGTTGCCGGGATTTAGCAGGAGCAGGTTCAAGGGTCGACAGGCCGGTAGGGCTGGGGCCAAAGCAGTTGGTGTCTTCCTCTTCTTAGCAGCTGCACGGCAGGTGGTCTTTCTTCTTGATCTTCTTTGCTGTTTCGGAATCTGGAATCTAAGGAAGGAAGGTTCAGGGTGCCCCTAAATACTAAATTTAGCGGCGTTACAGGTAGGTAAAGGGAATGGACCACTGGGTCCCTGCCCTGGGGTGGGTACACCTCCTATCCTGCCATTCTCCTGTGGAAGGGGGGCAGTGGCCTAGTCCTGATTGGGCAGGGCTCCCCATCTTCATGATGGAGAGAGTCCGGGGACGTGCTTCACCTCGCCTCCCCCACCTGAGGGGTGGGGTTGGCAGAGGCTGGCACACCCCCTGTCCGAGAACGGATAGGGGCCAGTTGCTAGGTACAGCAAGTGGCCTGGTGAAGCTCACAAAGGCAGCATGCCTTTGAAGCTTCCCCTGGCCCATCCTGGGGGAGGCAACCTAGCACCTCGCCCAGGATGTGCATTGTTGCAGGCCCAAGAGAGCGGATGGCTCTCTACCCAGGGGTCCAGCAACATGTCTGCTGTGTGGCAGCCTAGGCAGCCCCTCAGACCAGACGTGGATTGTAGGTTAGGTTCAGGGGGCATCTCTAAGATGCTCTCTGTTGTGCATTGTACATTAAATCCTGCACTGGCATCAGTGCAGGTTTAATGTGCTGAGGAGTTTGATACCAAACTCCTCAGTCTTCAATGAAGCAATAATGGTGCTGTGGAGTTCATGTTGACGATCTCCCAGCACCTTGTACTCTTAAATGGCAGCACTGCACTTACAGTGCCCAGGAAGGGACCTGGGTACTGTAGGGGCACAGGGCTCATGCCCATGTGCCCACACCACTGGCATAGGGCACCCAGCTAGAGGGGTGGCTGATGTATGCCAGGGCAGTGTATGTTGTGGGCATGGCACACAGGGATGTGTGCTTGTCGACTCTGTTTTGTCCTGTACCCAGACACTTAGCCTGCAAGGGCAGTGTGTTTGTGTTAGTGTACAGGGCTTCTAAGGGTGGCACAATGAGTGCTGCAGCCCTTAGAGACCTTCCCTGATCACAAGGCCCTGGTTACCTAGGGTACCACTTACCAGGGGCTGACATGTGGCCAGGGTTTGCCAATTTGGGTTTTAGTTTTTAGGGAAGGAACATAGGCCCTGGGCACCTGATTGGCAGGAGTCCAGGACACACTCAGTCAAAGTACATTCAGCAATTCAGCAAAAAGTGGGGGCATACCATGCAAGAAAGATGGTACTTTCTCACACCGTGTCCCTCCTTTCTACCAAAAGTAGTGTCTGCCTTTCATCTCGGGCAAACTGTCACTCTGCCCACTTTCTTTCCGCAACCTTCAAGAGAAGAGGAGAGGCTCCACCGTCTGGACCCAAAACGTATGCTTTCCTTCTATCTCAACCTTACACAACAGTTCCGGGTGGATGACCCTTTCTTTGTTGGCTACGTGGGCTCCAAGAAAGGCCGGGCTGTGCACAAGCGAATTATCTCCCGATGGGTTGTCTTGTGCGTTAAAGCCTGTTACTCTCTGGCTAAAAAGGAACCTCCGGTTAGGCTGCACACCCATTCTACCAGGGCGACAGCAGCTACTACAGCATTGGGACGGGGTGTCACCCTGCAAGACATCTGTCAGGCGGCCACTTGGGCCTTGTTGCATACTTTCACTAAGCACTATTGCCTTGACAGTCGGGTCTGGAGAGACCGCTTCTTTGGCCGTTCAGTCCTCCGTGACTTTCTGGTGTAATCTCACTTTGCAGACCTACCACCGGGGTTGGTATTGCTTTGGTATGTATTCTAAGGTAAGGAATCCATCACTAACGTGTCTCTTTCAGATGTACAAGTTACTTACTTGTCTAACGATATATCTGTAAGAGACATTAGTTAGTGATAGATTCCTTACCGCCTGCCCATCTTCCCCCTTCTGCGAACTGTTCTCCAGGGTTCAGGTCATCCCTTTTAGCGCCCTAGTTCTATTGCACCAGTAGTCGGTCTGTAGCATGGCTCTGCGCTTCTGGCGCGGAAAAGTTGTTTACAGAACTGACGTCCGCGCACGTGGGCATGTCTAAGTTGCTCTGATGATGTCATCTCAGCGGATAAGACGCCAGCGACGTACGCGGAGCCAGATGATGTCTGCCGACGCGCAGGGTTACTGCTGACGAAAACTTTCCAGATCAAGTCTGATGCCTGGGGATATTCTAAGGTAAGGAATCTATCACTAACTAATGTCTCTTACAGATATTTCGTTACACAAGTAAGTAACTTATGCGTCAGTGTGTTTTGACTGTAGTAGACTGGGATCCTGCTAATGATGGCCCCAGTGTATATGCTCTCTCTCTCTCCTCGATTCATTGGTAAGTACTTTGTTCACTCCACAGTTGGTATACTGGTGTACAGTTTCAAGTCCCTAGTATATGGTACTAAGGTACCTAGGACATTGGTATACCAGGGATCTCTCATGGGCTGCAGCATGTATTGTGCCACCTGTGGGAGCCCGTGCAAACTGTCTGCAGGTCTGCCATTGCTTAAGTGGTGCATGCTCCTTTCACTACAGATATTATGTTGTCCTTATATCCTAGTCACTGCACTTAAACCTCTAAGTCACCCCTAAGGTAAGCCTTACAACACACATGCAGGGTGCATGGTTCTAAGTGTGAGGGTGCTCCTGCACGAGCAGATACACCCCTACAAACACTTAGTCCGTTCTCTGGCTTTGTAAGTGCGGGGAAAACATTTTAAGGTATGTAGTGGAAACTGGCAAAGTCAAGATGTCCAGCTACATAATTGCTTCACCGAAACCAGTCATCTTTGGTATCAAACATGTTGGAATCCTGCAACTACACCAATTACAGTGTTAGTTGCATGATCCCATGTACTGGGGGCTCCTTAGTGGATCGACCAATGTCTACTTGTGTAGCCTTAGAGTCTGCGTGCAAGCCAGGGCTTCCGCAGACTCCAGACACTGTTCTGCCGTGCTGCTGCTGAGCTTAACGCGGGCAAGGTAAGGCAGAGCAAAGGATTTCCTGCAGAAGAGAGGTGTAGCCACCTCTCCTTTAGAAATCAGTTTCGTAGGCCAGGGCCGGGGTGCTTCCCAGCTCCTGCAGACTGCTTTGAAGGGCACATTTGATGCCCTCCTTTCATAAACTGGGTTGCCCCAGGTCAGGAGCTCTTGGCTCCTGCTCTGGCACAAAGTTACACAAAGGACAGAGAAGTGACCACCCCCTGTCCAGCTCCTCCCCTGGGAGGTGCCCAGAGCTCTGCCAGGTGGCCAATTGATTTTGCCATCTTGAATCTTGGGATGGACAGAGGCCCCTGGGAGCATCTGACTGGTCAGTCCACCAGAGTATTATCCCTGACCCTCCCTGATAAGGTGGGTCACCACAGAAGTAGTCCTGCCCCCTTTTTGGGTTACCGAAGATCTCCCCTGAGGGTGTATCTTTAGATGCATCCGAATTTCGTCTTCAAGAACCGACTGGCTTCTTATGAAGATTGTCTAAAGGCTCTTCTGTCTTTGGAAACTGAACTCTGCTGCTGGAACCGAGCCAGAAACCAAGTCAAGACTGCCTCTGGTAGGAAGACTCCTACCGCAACTTCATCTCCGTGCTCCTCCAAGTGATGCAAACTCCGTGTCCTTGCATCCTCCTGAGTTGCCAAGGACTCTGCATGCATCAAGATAATAAAAAGGAATCTCCCTTGGAGTGAATGAATCACTCCCCTGCATACGCAGGCAACTCGAAGACAGCTGTTGTGTGGATCCTATTGTCCCACGAACACCTCAAGGCTCTACAACACAGGTGGTGGTTTGGTGGCTCTGGCCTGTCTTCCCTGCAACTTGGGATTTTGCAATCCCTCTCCAGCCTACATCCCTGTACACTGCGTCTGTTGACCTTTGCCACGGCTTGTTATCTCACATGACCCAAGATCTTTGAGCTCCAAGAAGCCCCAGCCATCACACAGCTCCAAGAGTGACATCCCCACTGCATCTTCTGTGACGTAGGCTCCATCTTCTGTGCGTTGCTGACGCCTCCCTACGACTCCCTGTGTCTGCTGCCAGAGGGTCCTTCTGGGATCTTCATTGATTCCTGATGGCTCTCCTGCTTGTTGAAGCCCGCTTCTGACTTGCCCTTGCTGGGTGAGATCCTCAGACCTTGATAGTCTGCAGCTAAGCATTTCTTCATGCAACATGCCTGTTACTTTTGCCAAGGCTTGTTGGTGGTCCTGCTGGACACTGACCTTCCTGCATCTCATCAACTGATGTGGGACAGCTTATGGAAGTCTCCTGTGCCTCTGCAGCATCGCCTGGGCTCTACAGCTTCAGTGTCAAGACTTGCGTGCTACAATAAAGTACCTCTGACAAGGGCTGGGATAGTGCTCCTCCTCCTCCTACTGGACACCTCCGGGTGGTTTAGACTCTGTCCCCTCTTTTTGCAGGTACTCTTCGTCTGAAGTCCACATATAGGTTTTACGGACCTGGTCCACGAGGCTCTGTAGCAGCTGGACATCCAAGGTTCCCCATTGACTACAAGGAGTTGTTCTGACACCACTTTGCACCTATGCACCCAGGCTCCCTGGTGTAGCTATCCTGGTTCCCTGGGTATCCACGGGTCGGGGTGTCCTCCAACCTCCCTGGTTCCCAAGGATTTCCTCAGGGTCCTCTTTGAAGGGTCCTGAAACAGTAATACTCCAACCACGACTACCCTACGTTATCCTATGGACATTGACCCAGGGTCTCACCTCTGCACATGGGCTCCTAGCAACTATTAGTGACTTACCTGTGGTGGTTTTGTGCTCCCTCTGGTCCCTAGTTCCTTGGGTGTTGTTCTTTGTGTGGTACTCCACTTGCTCGTATTCCATTTTCTCAGTATATGGTTTGTGCCCCCGGATCCCATGTGGTTTATGTGCTTTACTTAACTGATTAGAATTATATTTTATTGTGTATTAAAATCTCCAGGTTGGAGATATACCAAAGTCGTTTGTGTTGGTATATATTAAATACAAGGTATTTCTCTAACGTTGGTGTGGTTCTTTCTTGTGTGTAAGCTTCACTGACTGGTAATGTACCTGCATCTACACACTCCTAAATAAGCCTTATCTGCTCTCCACAGCTACCCCTTGAGAGATTTAGTTATCAGGGACCACTTCTGCTATCACTAAGGGTTGTCTGCACTCGGTGCACAGTGCCTCACTAATAGATGTACACCATATAAGGAGCCAGCCTCCTGCAGATGGACCTTATCATGGGGACGCTCTGTTTGGCAAGCATTTCGACACCTTGCAGGCAATCAAAGTTGACACTGATACCGCAGGATCTTTGAGCACATTACTATTTCAAAAGAAACACCCGTTAGATTGGCCCGCGGAGGAAGCCCTTACCCGTATCAAGTAGGATTCTAGAGGTATGAGACTTATCAGCCCTCTCATCTGCCCTTAGGCCATCTTATCAACAGTGACAACTTTCTAGTGCTGCGTATGCCCCCTACAACACACCATCCTGTGGGAGAAACAATTCTAAAATGTTATCATCTATGGCGGACAATAACATCAGACAAACAAGTCCTGGATCTCATATGGAGTCCCCCAGGGCTCCATTCTCAGTTCACTACTTTTTAACATATATGTTAGTCCTTTGGCTAGTATAGCAGAACAAGCTGGTCTGACTATTTACTCCTACGCTGATGATACTCAACTTATTTTTTCACTTTCCCCCAAAGAAACCTCCAACCCACACTCCTTGCAAGCAGGACTAACTCAGATAGCCGACTGGATGCACACTAACAAACTCCAGTTAAATGGAGGTAAAACCGAACTCCCCATTTTTGGAAACAAAAAATCGCTCTGGGGCCCCCAACATTGGCCCTCTGAGATGGGTGACCTCCCCATCCCATCTCTTTCAGCACGTAACCTTGGCATCATTATCGATGACCAACTCACTATGAAAAAACAGGTGATCAGAGTAGCTTCTACTTGTTTTGCTATCCTGAAGTGTCTTCGGAAAATCCTGTGGATGCTTCCAGCGGCTACCCAAAGAACTGTCGTCTAGGCTCTGGTTGTTTCCAGACTGGACTACGGAAACGTGCTCTATCTGGGTGCGAACAAAGAAGTGCTCTGCAGACTTCAAGTAGTCCAGAATTCTGCGACTAGGCTACTTTGCCAACTTCCCAGAACCACCCCAACCTCTGGTGCACTTCGTGTACTCCACTGGCTGAGAATTGAGAACCGCACCAAATTCAAAGCCCTATGCTACATGCACAGAATAAATATGGGCTCAGCTCCCAACTACCTTAGAACCTTGGTCCAACACTACCGTCCCTCACGATCTCTCCGATCCTCTAATCAATTAAAAATCCAGGTGCCCAGAATCAAACGTGCCAAAATGGGGGGCGTTCCTTTGCCTTCCTGGCTCCTTCGCTCTGGAATTCTCTTCCTACTCACTTACGTCACGAAAAGTTGTATCTTAAATTTCGCAGGGATCTTAAGACATGGCTCTTTAACCAGTAATTACCGGGTTGACTTCTTTGATCCTGCCTCTGTCCTGCAGTGTCCCAGGCGCCGGGAAACCTCCGGGTAGCTGTCCGCCATATAAATCCAATATAATAATAAAAACAAGGCCTGAATCTCATCACATCTGGTCAGATGTTAGTTTTCACCCCGATTCCGCCCAACCATCCACTAAAACTAGGGCACTTACCTCAACTCCATATACTTCGGAAGGAAGTGATATGCTAACCAACGGTGCTATAGAGAAAGTCCCACATTCTCAGCAAAAGATTGGGCTTCTGTTTTGGTTTTTTTTTCCCCTCAGACACGAAAACAGGGAGTGGCGATCCATCATAGACCTCCTGAAATTAAATAAGTATTTCTGAAAACAATCCTTTTGCGTGGTCACCCTTTTGGACTCAGACACCATATGACAGCTCTGGATTTACAGGATACACACTTCTACATCCATCCCAAACATTGTATCAAAATTCTCGCATATGGCTTCAAGTCAGCTTCCCGCATTTTTACCAAATGTCTTGCCCCTGTGGCAGCTTCTTTCAGGAAGAACAGTCTTCAGGTATTCCCCTACCTCAACAACTAATGGATAAAGCACCAATAGCATTTTAAGAGTCCAAGGCCACAGAGACTTGCCTGAAATTGTTTCACAAACTAGGTTACTTATAAAAGTCAACTACTCCATCAAATAAGATACTGTTCCTTGACCGCAACACTAGATACTCCCCAAGGTAGACTTTCTATCACAGGACAAGCAGCGAAGGCTCAAGGAACTGGCTCTCAAACTATTGCCCCCCAATCCCCCACCTTCCAAAAAAACGTTTGAATGTGTTTGTTTAATTAGCTTCTAGGCATGATGTCCTCAGCGATCAGTCTGATTCCTTTTGCACTCCTGAAAATGAGAGGATCTGCTTTCATGGTCTCCCCCACTTTTTGCTGGCGTCATTATGTTTTACTGACTAGTCTGCTTTGGATCCTGCTAATCAGGACCCCAGCCTCTCTGCTTCCTCCCTAAATTGGACATGGTGAGTACTTAGGTACACCCCAGAATGGCTCCTGGTGTTCCCTTGCAAGTCCCTAGTATATGGTACCCGGGCATAGGTACATCAGGGGTCCCGATGGGCTGGAGCATGTTTTATGTCACCCACGGGAGACCACTCAAATTGAGACTACGGCATACCATTGTAGCTTGTGTAAACTGGTGCTCTCACCACTTACGACAGATATGTTTCCTTATGTTCGAGGCATGTGGGCTGCTGAATTCATATCTGTGCATAGATCGCCGCCTAGTGTTGGGTCCGGATGTTTGCACGTTGTTGTCCTGGAAGAGTCTTCGAAGTATCCTTGGATAGGTGACTCCTCCCCTGGACTACAGTGCGCATGGGCATCCTCTCCATCCTCAGATTGTTTTTTTCCGCCATTGGGTTCGGATGTGCTATCTTAGCTCAAGTTAGGAAAAAATTTTGTCGAGGCCACAAGGCCTTTAGTTCGCGTCGGTACTGTTATCGATCGGTTTTCGATACTCTCTGTTAGTTTACTAACTTTCAGCACCGACTTTGTTCGCATTTACCTGCCCATCAACTACTTCGACGATGGAATCGAGGACGCCGTTCAAAAGGTGTCCGGTATGTAATGCGAAGTACCCACACATCGACGTCCATCCGGTGTGCAACAAATGCCTTTCGCCGGACCACGACGAGTCGACATGTATGGCCTGTGCCCGGTTCCGTTCAAAGAAGACTCTGCGGAATCGTCGAGCGGCGAGGCTCGAAGCGCAGCACGCGGCACCGGCCCCAGCTGACATCTTCGACGACGCGGACGACGTCGAAGAAGTAGAAGTCTTCCCCTCCAGTCCCGTTTCCGACCAAGAACCCGGATCGGACGAGGCCGACGAGTCACTCTTCCACAGAGGTGAAGACGACACCGAGGTAGGAGACGACGAGGAGGCCTTAGGGGCCGAAGAGAGTAGCTCCGATGATGAACAAGGCCTACCTGTTCAAACCGAGAATTCACCAGTGCCACAGACTATGGCTCCGGTCGAGGGATCGCCTTCGGGCCTTACCCGAGACCTATCACGCAGTCCTTCGGCCCCGCCCTCGGGCCCGGCCTCGGACGTTCAGCGGCAGCCATTACCGCTTAAGCCAGCTGGTTTCCCTTCCACGAAACCGAAACCGAAAGCTGCTCAGGTTCCTACGAAACTGAAAGTGGCGCTAGTCGGATCGAGGCCTTCAACACCTTCGACGCCGGCGCACCGTGTCGGCACCGACCGCACCAAGGGGGACTTCGGTGCCGAACTCGAGACGGGCGACATGGGAGTCGACAAACGGAAGAAGGCCATCGGCGCCGAAAAACCTGCTCGGTTACCGGCGTCGACGCCACCGACACCGAGGGCCGTCCCGCCTGCTACGCCTCGCAGCACTCCCTCGACGACACCGAAACCTCACGTGTCGAAGACGTCGACGGTGATCTCCGCACCTCGGCTCGATGCACCACGGGCGCAGAAGATATCTGCAGCCGCCTCGACGACCCTGGCGGGGGCCACGACCTCTAAGGCGCCCCGAGTACGGCCTGGCGCAATGCCAGGCTGCAAAACCAAGGCTGCCCTCCAGGACCAGTCGGGTTCGATCGATCCAGCGGTTTCGTCGGTGCCGACCAGCATTACCTTCGGCTTGCCTCCATCCACAATCCCGAAGGCGTTTCAACTCAGGACACAGGCCACCAAAACTGCGGTTACGCCTGTCGAGCCGTCTCCGTCACGCGTCATCGACGCCGACACTGGCAGGATGATTCTCCACGACCGAAGGATAACTTCGGAACCGCCATTGGAACCTTTCAGGATCCCGCTAAAGAGGAAGCTGCCTGCGGACACAGAACCTCTCCTGTATGAACCCTTTCATTCACCCTACCAGGATCCACACCGGGCCTCCCCCACACGCTCCGACACGGATGCATTGGAGGACTACATGGGTGAACAAGTCCCCTACCATGTGGACACGGACCCTGATGACCAGCAGGACCCTGACCAAACTTGGGGCGACCCTGCAGACCCCAGTGCACCTCTTGATGCACAGGACACACAACTATATGGGGCAAAAACGTCACCCACAGAGGATACTGCGGCGTTCAACGCTCTGATTGAACGGGCGGCGAACAACCATGATGTACAGCTTCACTCTGATATCATCGAAGATGACTTTCTAATGGACACCTTTGCATCCTCAGAAAGACATGTAAAGACTCTGCCAATGTTGAAGGGGGTCCTTAAGCCAGCCACTGACATTTTCAGGGAACCCACCAGGGCACGAGTGATAAACCCCAGGATCGATAAGAAATACAGATCAGCACCTGGGGATCCTACTTACATCAGAGGACAATTACCACTCGACTCCATCGTTGTGGCGAATGCCCGCAAGAGGGCACACTCGCAGACAACGGGTGACGCTCCTCCCCCGGACAAGGAGTCCAAGGTGCTGGAGACCTCCGGCAAGCGAGTTGCCGCACAAGCTGCAAGCATATGGCGCATAGCTAACACTCAAGCGCTCCTCGCTCGCTACGATAGGGCGCACTATGACACAATGGAGCAACTCCTTCAACACCTCCCTGACCCCTACAAAGAAGGTGCAGAAATCCTTATCAGAGAGGGACAGCTACTCACAAATGCTGCCATCAAATGTGCACTAGACGCTGCTGACACGGCTGCCAGGGCCATCAACACTAGCGTCATCCTACGACGTCACGCCTGGCTACGTATCTCAGGATTCAAGCCTGAGGTACAAAACAATATCCTTAATCAGCCCGTCAACCCCGACTTTTTGTTCGGGCCTGAGGTTGACGCCACCCTCGAGAAGATAAAAAAGGACACGGACACTGCAAAGTCCATGGGCGCCCTACAAACTCAGTCCTTTCGGAGCGGCTCCTTTCGTCGCCCCGGAAACAAGGGAGCAGGCAGAGGACAGGGGTCACAACAAACATATAACAAGGGTAATACGCAGACCACCTACGATAAGAACACCCGAGGTGGCTATCGTGGCTCCAGTACCAAGGGCAGAGGACGTGGCTACGGCAACACCAGGTCCTCCCCCAAGAACAAGCAGTGACGCCCTCTCCCTTCCTCCCGACCACATAACACCTGTCGGGGGAAGGCTACAACGGTTCCTGTCCACGTGGAACTCCATCACCACGGACAGGTGGGTCAAAGATATTATAAAATACGGTTACTGTCTGGAGTTAACTTCCACTCCACCCACAATACCACCAAGAAACCGTCCTATGTCCTCAGAGCACTTGACGCTCTTACAGCAAGAGGTAGAAAGTATGCTTCTAAAAGGCGCTATCGAGGTCGTACCCGTCCACGAGCGGGGCACGGGGGTTTACTCCCTCTACTTCTTAATTCCAAAAAAGGACGGGTCGCTCAGGCCTATATTAGACCTGAGACCCCTGAACCAGTACATTCTTTCGGAGCACTTTCACATGCTCACTCTACAGCAAGTCCTTCCGCTTCTCCAGCAGGGAGACTTCCTAGCATCACTGGACCTCAAGGATGCGTATTTTCACATACCCATCCACCCCTCACACAAAAAATACCTCAGGTTCACTGTTCAGGGGCAGCACTATCAGTTCAAAGTCCTTCCCTTCGGCGTGACAACAGCGCCCAGGGTTTTCACAAAGTGCCTAGCTACGGTGGCGGCACATTTACGGAGACAGCACATACAGGTCTACCCCTACCTAGACGACTGGCTCGTTCAAGCGAGATCGGCCCAGCAATGTGCAAGCCACGTGTCCCGTACCATTCACCTTCTTCACAGTCTGGGATTCTCACTAAATTACCCAAAGTCTCATCTCCAGCCCGCACACGTACAACAGTACCTAGGTGCGACTATAGACACTCTGGCGGCCACAGCTCAGCCAAATTTAGTGAGGATCAACGGCATACAAGCGCTGATCTCCAAGTTCAGACCCAACCACTCGCTTCCAGCGCGAGTGTTTATGCAGTTGATAGGCATGATGGCCTCCTGCATCTTCATAGTCCCGCACGCGAGATTACATATGCGCCCACTTCAGGAGTGCCTAGCACGTCAGTGGAATCAGGCTCAAGGACAGTTGAAAGACCTAGTGTTGGTGAGCGGTCGGGCATACAACTCTCTGCATTGGTGGAATCCACAAAACCTTTGCAAGGGCCGACCGTTCCAAGAGCCTGTTCCACAAATAGTACTGACAGCGGACGCGTCTCTCCAGGGTTGGGGAGCTCATGTACTCCACTACACAGTGCAGGGACTATAGACGACACAACAGAAGAAGATGCACATCAACCTTCTGGAACTGATGGCAATCTTCCTGGCCATGAAGGCTTTCAAAGTACATCTGTGCAACAAGGTCGTGTTGATCCGGACGGACAACATGACCGCAATGTACTACATACAGAAGCAGGGAGGGACACACTCTCCACAGTTGTCTCATCTGGCTCAGAGCATGTGGAAGTGGGCCATTCAGAGGAACATGTTCCTCATGGCGGAACACCTCCCCGGCAAGGACAACCAGGTGGCGGATCTGCTCAGCAGACACAGCCACCAGATGCACGAGTGGGAGTTACACCCATCGGTACTCCAACCGTACTTCCAGCAGTGGGGTCACCCAGAAATAGACCTATTCGCAACAAGCGAAAACGCAAAATGCCAAAGCTTCGCCGCCAGATTCCCACACCCGCAGTCGCAGGGCAATGCGATATGGATGAACTGGTCCGGCAAATTTGCGTACGCTTTTCCTCCAGCACCGTTGATACCGCTGGTGGCTCGCAAACTCCGACAACACTCCCTGACACTCGTCCTAGTTGCTCCCACGTGGGCACGCCAGCCGTGGTACACCACCTTCCTCGAACTTTCCGTGGTACCGCATCAAAGGCTGCGGATCAAACCCGCGCATTTGACGCAGAACCATGGAGAGGTTCAGCACCCAGATCCGCAACAGCTGAACCTGGCGATCTGGCTCCTGAAGTCCTAGAGTTTGGCTATCTCAATCTGCCACCTGACTGTATGGACATCATCAAGGAGGCCAGGAGACCCACTACAAGAGCTTGCTATGCAGCCAAATGGAAACGGTTCGTCATTTATTGCGGTAATAATGACATTAACCCGCTGGACGCATCCATCCACAACATCATATGTTACCTCTTACACCTATACCGATGCAATCTGGCGTACACCTCTATACGGGTCCATTTGACCGCAATATCAGCCTATCTGCAAACCAGGCAGCACCTCTCTCTCTTCAGAGTGCCTGCCATCAAAGCATTCTTGGAAGGACTCAAACGAGTCATTCCACCTAGTCACCCACCGGCTCCAATGTGGAACCTCAACTTGGTCCTCACACGCCTGATGGGTCCACCCTTTGATCCTCTACACTCATGCGAGATTCAATTCCTTACCTGGAAAGTAGCCTTCCTGGTAGCGATCACTTCCCTAAGAAGAGTTAGTGAACTCCAGGCACTAACCGTTCAAGAGCCATTTATTCAGGTTCACGCCAACAGGGTCGTACTACGTACCAACCCCAAATTCATGCCCAAGGTAATATCGCAGTTCCACATGAACCAGACTATTGAACTGCCCGTTTTCTTCCAAAACCCACAAACTGTTGCAGAGAGGGCATTACATACACTAGATGTACGGAGGGCCCTCATGTACTACATCGACAGGACTAAACCCTTCAGGAAGACAAAACAACTGTTCGTTGCCTTTGCCCCACACCACAAAGGTAACGCCATCTCCAAAGCAGGGATAGCCAGATGGATAGTTAAGTGTATTCAAATCTGTTATCAAAAGGCAAAACGCACATTAACTATTCCACCACGAGCCCACTCAACACGCAAGTTGGGGGCTTCCATGGCCTTCCTAGGAAACATTCCCCTGCATGATATATGCAGAGCAGCCACATGGTCCACTACACACACATTTACAAAACACTATTGCGTAGATGTGCAGTCAAAACAGCAGGCAGCTGTAGGACAGGCTGTTCTCAAAACACTTTTTCAGACCGCTGCAGCTGGCACGGGTAGCCGCCGCCAATAGAGGGCACTGCTATGTATTCTATGCACAGATATGAATTCAGCAGCCCACATGCCTCGAACTGAATATGCTACTTACCAGTATGCATCTGTTCTTGGCATGTAGGGCTGCTGACATTCATATCGCCCTCCCTCCTCCCCGGCGCCTGTCGCAGCTGCAGCTCTCAGAATTATTGCAAGCATGGTCATCACTTTCTGTATCTACTCCATCACTGCCACAATGGCGAAAAACAATCTGAGGATGGAGAGGATGCCCATGCGCACTGTAGTCCAGGGGAGGAGTCACCTATCCAAGGATACTTCGAAGACTCTTCCAGGACAACAACGTGCAAACATCCGGACCCAACACTAGGCGGCGATCTATGCACAGATATGAATGTCAGCAGCCCTACATGCCAAGAACAGATGCATACTGGTAAGTAGCATATTCAATCTTAGGTCACTGCACTTAAAACGTATAAGTCACACCTAAGGCAGGCCTTTCAATCCTGAATGAAGGGTGCTCGGTTATAAGTGTAAGGGTGCCCCTGCATGAGCAGGACACACCTACAACCCACGGAGTCCGTTCTCGTTAGTGCATCAGCCATTACGATACATAGAGTGGCCATGTGACATTACCCGATGGCTAACTTTAAACTGGCTGTAACTAACCCTATCATGTTTGGTATCAAACATGTGGGAATCATACCCCAGCACCGTAAACTATGTTGGAGGTATGATTTCATGCACTGTAAAGCTCCTCCAGGAGGCCCTCAGTGGTCCCAGTACCAGTTTTCTAGACCCGGATAGCTAACAATGGCTGCTGCCATCCAGAGACCCGGTTCTGCCCTCCTGCTGCTGAGTCAAGCTCGAGCAGAGGAAGGCAGGACAATAGGTTTCCTGTCACAGGGAGGTGTGATTACCTCCCAGACAGGACTTGGTGTATTTGGACAGGGTGGTGGCACTTGCCAGTGCCACTAGACTGCTTTGAAGAGCACATATGGTGCCCTCCTTGCATACTCCAGTTAGGGCCAGTTCAGGGAGCCGTTGGCTCCCGCTCTGGCATGAAACTGGACAAAGGACATGGGAATATCCTCCCCACTGTCCAGCCCCTCCTGTGGGAGCGACCCCTAAATCGTCCCAACCCTTTCCTCGAGGTACTTAAGGCTTGCCTGTCGGTAGTTCCTTAGATTCGTTTTGGGGCGAGATCCAGATCCAAAACAACTTTATCTTCAACTATCTGGCAGGACGAAGAGACCAGGAGTCTTCCCAGTTGCAGTCACGGTTCCCAAAGCGAAGTCCAAGTGCAGACTTGGACTTTGCTTTGGGAACCGTGACTACAACTGGGAAGACTCCTGGTCTCTACGTCTTGCCAGTCTTCTACGTTGTCTGTGCTGCATACGGGTTGTTATATAGGCCTTTGGACATCCAAGACACCCAAAGGAATTTCCCTTGAAGTTAAGGTGTCACTTCCCTGCATCTGCAGGCACTGCAACACAGCTGACCGGTCTGCAATTCTTGAGCTCCTACAGTCTCCGAAAGGTTCAGCAACACAGGTGGTGGTTGCAACTCCCTCGAGGCCTGCACTGTCTTCACAGCAATTTTGAATCCCGTATCCCTTGTCGGAACCGCTGGAGCAGTACTCCTGTGCATGCATTGACTTGCCGTTGCTAAGGCTTGTTTGCTCTCTTTTCCGGAGATCTTCGAGCTCCAAGAAGCTCCAGCAAGTCCTGCAACCAAGATCTTCGCCTGCACCGCATCCTTGGCATAGTTGGCCTTCATCGTTTGGTGAGCTGCTCGAGGTCTACTTGCGACTCCTGTGCCTTTGGCCCGTAGGCCCTCTCTAGGATCTTCCTTGTTTGTGCCCTGTCCATCCTGTGGCAAAAAGAAGGCGTCTTCAGATAATCATGATGTGTGTATCATCTGTCTGCAGGACACACATTCTCCTGCTTCCTGTCGTCATTGTAAGGACCTTTCAAAGAGGACTTTGAAAGAAAGGGAGAGGATTAAGCTTTATGGCCTTTCTTCGACTTCGAAGCAGCTGATCCCTGTGTGTTCTCCATCGGCGTCGAACACTCCAGCGGCGGGATCGTCGTTGAGAGGCGAGGAGACCAGGGAGAGTCACACTTCCAAAAGAAAATCAACGTCGATACAGGATCCGGCGGCGAAACGACGTCGTTCAGCGTCGAGAGCTTCGCCGTCGAGGGAACATCGATCGACGTCGAAAGAGAAACACCATCATTCGACGTCGAAGTCAACAGCTAGACGTAAGTCGCCGTCGAGGGTGAGACACAGAAGGTAGACGTCGAAACGAAGATCGGCGTCAAAAGAACATGAGCGATCATCGCCGTCGAGATCTGGTTCGCCGTCGAGAGAGAGTCGATCGTCGTCGAAGGCATTGTCGATGTCGAGACGAAGATCGGCGTCGGACCATGGGTCGATGTCGAGGCGGACGCCTCAGTCGCCAAGGGTGTCCATGACGTCGACGAAGATGCAGACGTCGAGGCGAAGTTCCCCGTTGGGTTCTAGGCCTCCGTCCAGGATAAGCCCTCCGTCGATGACAAGGCTCTCGACGTCGAGGCAGGACTCATCGCCGGTTATCCACTCGGCGTCGAAGTCCAGATCTCTGGTGATAGGCCTATCGCCGTCGAGACAGTCCTCTGCGGTGGGGTATCAGGAAAAGTGAATGAACAGGGATTTATGTGCAACTTTGCCCCAAAGTCAAAGCCCCAATTGATGTCCAGGTCGGCGTTGAGTCGCAAGTCTCCGCATAGGGTGAAATATTCTTCGGATGTGGCATCGGAGCATGGTTCAGCCTCTGGGTCTCCGCCTATTTCAATTTCACCATCGGCCTCAGCAGGATCAGGTTCTCCTCTGTCACCTTCGAGATCCAGATCACCAGAAGTGGTAATTTCATCTCCAGCTCCTACACCAGTAGAGCATCCTAATCCACCGAGTGCTCAATTGAGAGCATCGCCGACTCCACTGAGGCAAGGAGAGGTTCATCCTCCGGGACAAAGCCCCACCAGAGTGCAGCCTCAGTCCACACCACGTAAACCTTCCATTGCACATGCAGTAAGCATTTCCTTAGCCAGATTGAGGAATCTGACGCAGCCTAGAAGACCAGCAAGTTCCCACTCTCGGGGGAGAGAGTATGAACGACGCTCACCTTCGCCCAGGAGACGATCGAGGTCCACCTCTCACAGAAGAGTCGGTGCGATCTGACAGAAGACGGCGTAGGTCTCCTACATCCTCTTCTTCAAGTCACTCTTCCAAAAGAGATTACTCGCCCACACTTTCAGATACGCCTCAATCTAGAGTTTCTCCAGTGGATGACATCACCACTTTTCAAGAGGTATTGTGCAGGGGAGCGACAAAATTGAACATTCCAATGCCTGTCCAAGAGACAACCTCCTCTGTCATCTTTGAGACCCTTCATGAAAGAACGGCGTCTCGTCCACTGTTGCCTCTGGTTCCTGGTTTGCTTAAACCAGTGATGGACGTCTTCCTCACGCCGGCTACCATCAAGTCTGCCCCGGCGCGGATTCTTAAAAAATATCGTCCCGCTCCGGAGGATCCTCTATTTCTCAAGGCGGACCCTCCACCGGACTCTGTGATTACAGCGGCTGCCAGGAAAGTCCACTCTGTGACATTATCATCCACAGTGCCGCCGGACAAGGAAAGCAAGACGTAAGACTCTTGGGGAAGAAGAGTATGCGGATCGGCTGCCTCCAGTCTGAAAGTTGCCAGTGCCTCAGCGCTCTTGGGGCGTTACGACAGATCACTCTGGGATTCTCTTCAAAGATTAATAGAAAAACTTCCTCAGGAGGATAGAAAGGACTTTGAAGAGATCTTACAGGAGGGCAGTCTGGTCTCTAATCAGGTCATAAGTGCGGCAGCGGATGGAGCAACGTTAGCAGCTCACTCATACGCCCATGGTATTTCAGCCAGAAGATCCTCTTGGCTGAGATTAACGGCCCTTAAACCTGAGGCACAAGCCAGAATTCTAAATCTGCCTTTCTCTGGGGGTTCGCTTTTTGATTCACATACGGATGACGAGATGGCTCGTATGAAATCGGAACTCGAACCATGAAAGCCGTGGGGCTAGAGAAAAGGAAGGAGTTCAGTCGTCGTAGGGGAACCGACAGGCGTAATTTCCAACAGAGGGTTCAAACCCCTCACTGGCAGAAAAACCAAGACCAGCAAGGGCAGAAAAAGCCACAATTCCAGTCCCGCAGATCATCTAGAGGGCGAGGAAACAACCGCCAGTCCAACAGCGGAAACAAGGCTCAAGGAAAACAATGAGCAATCGCTTCCTCCAATACCGTCCACCGCTCCGGTGGGAGGAAGTATTTCGCGACATCTACGAGAGTGGCAAAACATCACCAGAGACAAGTGGGTTCTAACTATACTGCGACATGGATACTCGCTTCGTTTCCGGAGTCCTCCTCCATCGATCCACCCAGTGCATTCGTCTCATCAACTCAAAATGCTAAGAGAAGAGGTGGCAACCCTTCTGCTCAAATCGGCCATAGAAAGGGTTCCGAGAGCGCAGAGAGGGAGAGGAGTCTGTAGGAGAGTAGGGTCTGCTTTCTATGTTCACCCCCACTTTTTGCTTTTGCTTCACTGGTTTTCGACTTAGATGTGGCTGTGGGCCTGCTAATCAGACCCACAGCCCAGCTGTTCTCTCTCTAAATTCCTACTATGTACTTTAGGTACATGACCCAATTGGTGAGGATCACCTTATAGGTCCCTGTACAGTGTACCTTAGGTACCCAGGACCTAGGTGTTCCCTTGGCCTACCAGGGCTGCAGCATGTATTATGCCACCCCTGGCTGGCCTTCCATTAGGACACAACTCAGCTGGGGCAAGGTCGTGTAATCACCCCTTGCTTAGGCATAGTATTCCTATGCCTACCTTATATATAGACACATGTGTACCTATCAGTCACTCCTATGGCAGGCCTTAACAATCCTGAAGGCAGAGTGCTTGGTAACATGTGAGATGGTGCTCTAGCATGAGCTGAGCCTGTCTGCAGCTTTCGGAACCATGTCCTTATAGCTGTTCTATGATATTGCCTACCATATACTCTTAAAGTGCCTTATAATCTTAAACGGTTATGGTAACTATGGTTTGGCTTTATCGAAACATGTTGTGTAAGGTGTCTAACACTGTGGAATACTACCCCCACACCGTTCCTGGTGGTGAGGATAGTATTCCCCCCTTCTAGAGGGAGAAGACATGTTAAAATCATACTACCCGGTTAAAGTTAACCAGAGCCCCAGCATCACAAAATAGATGCTGCTGCCACAGACACAAGTCTGACCTCCTGCTTCTGGGAGTCCTTCCAGCGAGGGAGGCTTGGACAATAGGTTTCCTGCCGTGGGAGGTGCTAGCACCACCCTAGACAGGACTTAGTGTATTGGGGCAGGGAGGGATGAATGAAACGAGACACTGCCTGGGGCACACAAGGTGTCCCATGCATAGTCCGGTTCAAACAGGTGCTGGGGCACTCCATCCCATGTCCTGGCACGAAACTGGACAAAGGGAAGGGGGTGTAACCACCCCCCTCCCTGGTCCCACCCATAGGAGGGACCTAGCAGGTAAACCAGCCCCCCAGATTAGTATAAGAGTGGGAGCTGGCTCCTTAGGATTAGATTAACCTGAACCTGCATCTTGAACAGAAACTCTGGACCTTCGACATTCAACTACGGAAGAAGACTGAAGAATCTCCCTTGTGGCCAAGGAGTGACCACCATGGGCAACCAGGCACCATCCAGCGACCGCTGCTTGCTTTGCGACTGATCCTACGAGGGACGACTGCAGAGACTGACCAGCGCTGTGACTTCCAGACACCTCTGAACCAGATCCACATCTACAGCAAAGCTGAGACCCGTGGAGGCGACGAGGGACATGGGACCGGCGACTTGGGAAAAGTGGCTAGTAACTGACTAGCGCGACTTCTGAGGCTTCCTCGAGGCTGTGCTTGGGGAATTGAGAAGCTTCAATCCCGAGCACCATCTGCAAAGAAGATCAGCTCCCCACACTTCACGTGTTCTGCGTGGGGCCCTTCTGCACCTGAGTTGCTCGACGTGTTGTCCGGTTGCTGGCCCGTTGGCTAGTGACCCCTGTGACGACGAACCTTCAACTTTGCCTTGCTGGTCCGGCTCTTCCAGACTGGCACCCGCTCCCCTGTGAAAGGGAAGCACCCCAGACCTTCCTGGTCTGCGACAGAAGCAAGTCCTCCATCCTCCATCCTGCGTGGGTTACGCTTGCCAAGGCTTGTTGGGTCCTAACTCGACATCGCCGCCGCCGACAGCAAGAGCCTTCGTGGGACAGCTCGCCTCCTGGTTCTGGTCGTCCTCGACGCCTCCTGGTACCCGTGGCTGCTGTGACAAGCTTCACCTCTTCACCTGCATCTTCACGACATCGCCTGGTTCCTTCCTGGCTCCCGGCTGGTGACCTAGACTCTGTCCCCTCTGCTTGCAGGTATCCTCCTTCTTGATTCCATCCTTGGAATCCACCGGACACTCTTCACTGACTGCCTGTCAGCATCTTTCTTCAGGCATCCATAGGAGTCAACGACGAAACCCAACGCAAGTTCACACATATGCACCCGCAGCCTGTGGGCTAGGTAACTTGAGTACTCTGGTGCTCACAAGGGTATTGACTATCCTAGTGTCTAGTTTCCAAGTCTCTAACTCCTAGCTCCTTCCGAAGTGTCCTAAAACTCTTAACCTCTAATTACTACTATTCTATTGACTTTTTCGCATTACGCGTGAGTGTTTCCACTCTGCACCTGAATGCCGTGGGCCTCCCACTTTCTAACCATTGGTAGTATAGTGTAGCCCCAGTGATTCCCTAGGCCTAGGCCTAAGCTGTGTTCGTGACAGTGGTTCTTATACCACTTACTTAGTATCTGGTTTGCATGGCCCCTATGGCCTAACTGTATTACTTACCTGTGTGACTTATGTATGCTTAAATAAGACTGTGTTGTACTTACCTCGAATCTCATAAAGAGTGCTGAGGGTGTTGTGACTAGAATAAATACATTCTATTTTTATAATATATCTGTTGTGGTGTCCTTTCATTTGGTATTCAAGGGATTGCAAATGGTATAACAGCTGGTTCACATGCCATAATGAGTTTAGCCTAAGACTGCTCTTGTCCATGCTACCACTAGGATAGCTGGTCTATAAGGTTGACTTTACAACCAATCACCATAAGGGTTGTTTGGACTGATACAGGGTGTACACTAGAACTAGTGACATCATATATCAGGCCAACTTCTCACAGAGTCTACTCCAGATATTTTCTAATTCAAAAAAGAAGTGCGAAAACAGAGTTCAGACCCATCTTGGACTTGCGAGCACTCAACAGACATATCAAAAGGGAGAAGTTTCGTATGCTTGCACTTCACCAAATATATCCACATCTCCGTCGAGGCGATTGGATGTGTTCGCTGGACCTGCAAGACGCGTATTTTCACATTCCCATCTGCCAGCGTCATCGGAAATTCCTGAGATTTGTGGTAGGAACCTCCCACCTACCAGTTCAAGGTTCTTCCTTTTGGACTGAAGTCAGCGCCTCGAGTGTTCACAAAGTTCATGGCGGTGGTAGCTGCTGCCCTGAGGCGCGCAGGAGTATTCGTCTATCCCTACCTAGACGACTGGTTGATAAAAGGTCCGTCGCCTCAGGCTGTAAGTTCACAGCTGACACGCTGCCTGAATCTGTGTCACCGATTGGGACTTCAAGTGAATTACAAAAAATCCACCTTCATACCAACGCAAAGGATACACTACCTGGGAGCAATTATAAACTCCGAAATAGGAAAAGTGTTTCCTTCGGAGGAGAGAATTATCCCTCGCTCATAAAGGCAGCCTTGTTATAGTCAACAGTTTGTCAACAGCACGACAGATTGCTAGGGGCCATGGCATCTTGCATATTCCTAGTGCCCAACGCCAGGTTGCGGATGCGTCCTCTCCAACAGGATCTAGAGGACAAATGGGACCAAAAGACCTCTCTGTGGGAGGACAAAGTGAGTCTTTCGTCAACGGCCAGACAGTCGATCAAGTGGTGGTTGAAGCCGAGGAATTTGCAGGTGGGAGTTCCTTTCCATCAGGAACCTCCATCGCAAACACTGATCACCGACGCATCACTACAAGGTTGCGGCGCGCATCTGGGGTCTCTACAGACTCAGGGGCTGTGGTCGAGCAGCGAGCAGCTATATCATATCAACATGCTAGAGCTCAGGGCAGTACATCTCGCCCTCAAGGCGTTCCTGCCCTCAATCAGCACGAGTTCCATTTTAGTACAAACGGACAACACCACCACAATGTACTACCTGAACAAGCAGGGGGGTACTCGTTGCAGGACTGTCTTGCTGGAGGCTCAATCCCTGTGGCACTGGATCCTGGCAAGGAAGATTTCCATAACAGCGGTACACTTACCAGGCGAGCTCAACGTTCAAGCGGACTCACTCAGTTGGCACTTTCAAGATCCAGAGGACTGGGTCCTCAACGACGAGGTGCTAGAGGACATCTTCGAGGAGTAGGGCCGTCCGCAGATAGACCTCTTCGCGGACGAAAACAACACAAAATGCCGAGACTTCGCCTCAAGTTACTATCGACCAGGCCACTGGGGAGTGCCCTTTTGATCAACTGGTCAGTGACATTTGTGTACGCCTTTCCTCCTTTTCCGCTAATCCCGAAAGTGGTGACCAAGCTGCAACACTCTGCCACCAAGATGATCCTAATAGCACCGGACTGGCCGAGGCAGTGGTGGTACCCAGATCTCCTTCACCTATCGATCCGACCGCAAAAGCGTCTGCCGTGCAGGCCGGACGGCTAACCAAGATGCAGGGGAGGATTTACCATCCCAACCTTCCCTCGCTGAGCTTAACAGCATGGCTCCTGAAGTCCTCCAGTATGGCCATTTAAACCTTCGCCAGGAATGTATGACCATATTGAAGGAAGCTAGGAGGCCTTCTACGAGACACTCATACTTCTGTAAGTGGAAGAGATTTTATTTGTGGTGTATTCAAAATCATCATAATCCTACGAAATGTCAAGAGGAAGTGATATTACCCTGTTCGAGGCATGTGGGCTGCTGAATTCATATCTGTGCATAGATCGCCGCCTAGTGTTGGGTCCGGATGTTTGCACGTTGTTGTCCTGGAAGAGTCTTCGAAGTATCCTGAGATAGGTGACTCCCCCCCCTGGACCACAGTGCGCATGGGCATCCTCTCCATCCTCAGATTGTTTTTTTCCGCCATTGGGTTCGGATGTGCTTATCTTAGCTCAAGTTAGGAAAATTTAGTTTAAGGCCAAAAGGCCTTTAGTTTTCGTCGGTACTGTTCCCGCTCGGTATCGACAGCTTTCTTGCTTAGTTTAGCAAACTTCTTCAAGTTTTTCGGATCCGTTTAATCCGACCATCGACCTTACATCGACGATGGAATCGAGGACCCCATTTAAACGGTGTCCTGTATGCCACGCCAAATATCCACATATCGACGTCCACCCGGTGTGCAACAAATGCCTCTCGCCGGATCACGACGAATCAAAATGTATGGCCTGTGCCCGATTCCGATCCAAGAAGACTCTCCGGAATCGACGAGCAGCGAGATTAGAAGCGCAGCAATCGGCACCGGCCCCGGCCAACATCTTCAGCACCGAGGACGAAGATGTTGAAAGCGTGGAAGACATAAACTCCAGCCCCGCTTCCGAACACTATTCCCGATCGGAAGACGCCGATGAAGCGCTTTTTCACAGGGAAGAAGCCGACGATGAGGTAGGAGACTACGATGAGGCCTTTGGGGCCGAAGAAGATAGCTCTGGTGAAGAACAGGGCCTACCCGTCGAAACGGAGGCTATCAAAGTGCGTCATTCTACGGCTCCGGTCGAGGAATCTCCTCCGGGCCTTACCCGAGATCAATCCCGCAGTTCTTCGGCCCCGCCTTCAGGCCCGGCCTCGAACATCCAGCAAGAGCCATTATTACCAAAAAAGACTGGTTTCCCTTCAACGAAACCAATCGTCGCACCGGTTCCACAGGAACCGAAAGTGAAACTAGCAGTGGTCGGCTCGAAGCCCTCGAAGACCTCCACTCCTTCGACGCCAGCACAAACCGTCAGCTCCGAACGCGCTAAAAGGGATTTCGGCGCCGAACTCGCTGCTGCGGACATCGGTACCGACCCCAAAAAGAAGGCCATCGGTACCACAAAAGAGCCTCGGCCCCCGGCACCGAAGCAATCGGCCCCGACCACCAAAGTTAAGATGGCCGCTCCATCGGAGTCTACTTCGAAGGCAGCTACACGGGTCAAGTCATCGACTCAGTCGACCGCTACTACCTCTCCTCGAATCGATGACCCGGTGGCTCCGAAGCAGTCCACGACTACCTCTACAGAACCACTCGGCACCAAAGAACCTTCGGCGTTCTCGGTGCGACAAGTTGCGGCGTCATTGCAACGCATTAGAGAACGGGCAGCCCTCCAGTCCACGTCGGGCCCCGACCCGAAAAAGGCTCCAAAGGCACCTTCGGCACCAACCAACATCACTTTTGGTTTGCCGCCATCCACGGCGCCGAAGATGTTCGAGATCCGAACACATGTCCGCCAGACAAGGTTCCCATCTACTGGACACTCTCCTACTGAGTCTTCACCGTCCCAATTCATCGACGCCGACACCGGCACACCGAAAACGGAAGGTCACGCCAGAGCAGGCCTTGGACTCTTACAGAATCCCTCTGAAGCAGAAACTGCCAGCAGAGTCGGAACCGGTTCTATACGAACGCCTGCATACCTCCTATCCGGATCCCCAGTACTTTTCTCCGACGCCCTCCGACACGGACGCAATGGAGGATTACATGGGTGATGATACCACCTACCCTAGGGATATAGATCCTGAGGAGCAGCAGGACCCAGATCAAGCTTGGGATGACCCTGCAGACCCGGGTGCCGCAACAGATACCCAGGACACGCAGCTTTACGGCGCAAAAACATCTCCCACAGAGGACACTGCTGCCTTCAATGCCCTCATAGAACGTGCTGCAGCCAATCATGGAGTGCAACTCCACTCTGACACAGTTGAGGACGACTTCTTGGTGGACACTTTCGCCTCCTCTGAGAGGACTGTCAAGACTCTGCCCATGTTAAAAGGTGTTCTCAAGCCAGCAAAGGACATTTTCAAGGAAACAACCAGGGCACGGGTGCTGAACGCCAGGATTGAAAAAAAATACAAACCTGCGCCCGGGGACCCTATGTACATTAGAGGTCAGTTACCTCTGGACACCATGGTGGTTGCTAAAGCTCGCAAACGAGCGCACTCGCAAACAAATGTTGATGCTCCTCCCCCAAACAAGGAGTCCAAAGTGCTGGAGACCTCAGGCAAGAGGATTGCAGCTCAAGCAGCAAACATCTGGCGCATTGCCAATACACAGGCCCTCCTGGCTCGCTACGATCGTTCACACTACGACACGCTAGAGTCACTACTCCAACATCTGCCAGACGAATACAAAGAGGCAGCGGAGCTCCTCATCAGAGAGGGACAACTTCTTACAAACGCATCCATTAAGTGCGCACTAGATGCTGCCGACACAGCTGCGAGGGCGATAAACACCAGCGTCATGTTACGCCGACACGCTTGGTTAAGAATCTCCAGATTCAAACCTGAGATTCAAAACAACATCCTAAATCAGCCTGTCAACCCCGACTACCTATTCGGACCAGAAGTTGACACCACCTTAGAAAAGATAAAAAAGGACACTGACACTGCAAAGTCAATGGGGGCTCTGCAAACGCAGACATTTCGTAGTGGCTCCTTTCGTCGCCCCGGGAATAGGGGAGCAGCTAGAGGACAGGGGTCACAGCAGACATACAATAAAGGGGGCACACAGAGTACCTACGATAAAAACAACAGAGGTGGATATCGTGGCGCCAGCACCAAGGGCAGAGGACGCGGTTACGGCAACACCAGGTCCTCACCCAAGAACAAACAGTGACGCCCTCTCCCTTCCCCCCGACCACGTAACACCTGTCGGGGGGAGACTCCAGCGGTTCCTGTCCACGTGGAAAGCCATCACCACGGGCAGGTGGGTCAGGGATATTATCCAGCACGGTTACTGTCTCGAATTAACCTCCACTCCACCCACAATACCGCCAAAGCACCGTCCTATGTCCGCAGAGCACTTAGCATTATTGCAGCAGGAAGTGCTAAGTATGCTGCAAAAAGGTGCATTAGAGGTCGTACCCGTCAACCAGCAGGGGACAGGGGTGTACTCCCTGTACTTCCTAATCCCAAAAAAGGACGGGTCGCTCAGACCTATACTCGACCTCAGTCCCCTCAACCACTACATTCTGTCGGAGCATTTTCATATGCTCCCCCTACAGCAGGTTCTCCCGCTGCTCAGCCAGGGAGACTTCCTAGCCACTCTAGACCTCAAAGATGCGTACTTCCACATACCCATCCACCCATCACACAGGAAATATCTCAGGTTCACTATTCAGGGACAGCACTATCCATTCAAAGTCCTCCCCTTCGGCGTGACAACAGCACCCAGGGTCTTTACCAAGTGCCTAGCTACAGTGGCTGCACATCTACGGCGACGACACATTCACGTCTACCCTTACCTGGAAGACTGGCTTGTTCAGGCAAAGTCAGCCCAGCAATGTGCCAGCCACATGTCCCTCACCATTCACCTTCTTCACAGTCTGGGATTCTCACTAAATTACCCAAAATCACATCTACAACCCGCACACGTACAACAGTACCTGGGCGCGACAATAGACACTCTGGCAGCCACAGCTCAGCCAAATTTAGTGAGGATCAACAGCATGCAACTGCTGATCTCCAAGTTCAAACCACAACACTCCCTTCCTGCAAGAGTGTTCATGCAGTTGATAGGCATGATGGCCTCCTGCATTTTCATAGTCCCGCACGCAAGACTACATATGCGCCCGCTTCAGGAGTGCTTAGCACGTCATTGGAATCAGGCTCACGGGCAATTAAAAGACCTAGTGTTGTTGAGCGGTCGGGCATACAACTCTCTGCATTGGTGGAATCCACAAAACCTTTGCAAGGGCCGACCATTCCAAGAGCCTGTTCCACAAATAATACTGACGGCGGACGCGTCTCTCCAGGGATGGGGAGCTCATGTACTCAATTACACAGTGCAGGGACTATGGACAACACAACAAAAGAAGATGCACATCAACCTTCTGGAACTGATGGCAATCTTCCTGGCAATGAAGGCATTCAAAGTACACTTGTGCAACAAAGTCGTGTTGATCCGGACGGACAACATGACTGCCATGTACTACATACAGAAGTAGGGAGGAACACACTCTCCACAGTTGTCTCATCTGGCTCAGAGCATGTGGAAGTGGGCCATTCAGAGGAACATATTCCTCATGGCGGAACACCTCCCGGGCAAGGACAACCAGATGGCGGATCTGCTCAGCAAACACAGCCACCAGATGCACGAGTGGGAGCTACACCCATCAGTACTCCAACCGTACTTCCAACAGTGGGGTCACCCAGAGATAGACCTATTCGCCACAAACGAAAACGCAAAATGCCAAAGCTTTGCCGCCAGGTTCCCACATCCACAATCGCAGGGCAATGCGATATGGATGAACTGGTCCGGCAGATTTGCGTACGCTTTTCCCCCGGCGCCATTAATACCACTGGTGGCACGCAAACTGCGACAGCACTCACTGACGCTTATCATAGTTGCTCCAACATGGGCGCGCCAGCCATGGTACACCACCTTTCTGGAACTTTCCGTGGTGCCGCATCAAAGGCTGCGGATAAAACCTGCACTTCTAACGCAGAGCCATGGCGAAATTCAGCACCCAGATCCGCAACAGCTGAACCTGGCAATCTGGCTCCTGAAGTCTTAGAGTTTGGCTACCTAAACCTGCCACCTGACTGTATGGAGATCATTAAGGAGGCCAGGAGACCCACTACCAGAGCTTGCTATGCAGCTAAATGGAAGAGGTTTGTCATTTACTGCACCCACAATGACATCAACCCGCTAGACGCATCCATTCAAAACATAATCTGTTACCTCTTACACCTATACCGATGCAATCTGGCATACACCTCAATACGCATCCATTTAACCGCAATAGCAGCCTATCTCCAGAACAGGCAGCACCTCTCTTTATTCAGAGTGCCTGCCATCAAAGCTTTCTTGGAGGGACTTAAACGAGTAATTCCCCCAAGACACCCGCCAGCTCCAGTGTGGAACCTCAACTTGGTCCTCACCAGACTAATGGATCCACCCTTCGAACCTCTCCACTCATGTGAGATTCAATTCCTCACCTGGAAAGTAGCTTTCCTAGTAGCAATCCCTTCCTTAAGAAGAGTTAGTGAGCTCCAGGCACTAACCATTCAAGAGCCATTCATACAGGTTCACGCAAACAGGGTCGTACTGCGTACCAACCCCAAATTCATGCCTAAAGTAATATCGCAGTTCCACATGAATCAAACTATTGAACTGCCTGTTTTCTTTCAGAATCCACAAAATGTCGCTGAAAGAATGCTCCATACACTAGATGTGAAAAGGGCCCTCATGTACTATATAGACAGAACTAAAGACTTTAGGAAGACAAAACAACTTTTCGTTGCCTTTTCTCCACAACACAAAGGCAACGCCATCTCCAAAGCAGGTATAGCCAGATGGATCGTTAAATGTATTCAAATTTGCTATCAAAAGGCTAAACGCACATTAACGATTCCCCCACGAGCCCACTCAACACGTAAGTTAGGGGCGTCCATGGCTTTCCTGGGAAACATTCCTATACAGGAAATATGTAGAGCAGCCACATGGTCCACTATACATACATTTACCAAACACTACTGTGTAGATGTACACTCAAAACAGCAGGCAGCTGTAGGACAGGCTGTTCTCAAAACTCTTTTTCAGACAGCTGCAGCTGACACTAGTTGCCGCCGCTAATAGGAGGTACTGCTATGTATTCTATGCACAGATATGAATTCAGCAGCCCACATGCCTCGAACTGAATGCTACTTACCAGTATGCATCTGTTCTTGGCATGTAGGGCTGCTGACATTCATATCGCCCACCCTCCTCCCCGGCGCCTGTGGCAGCTGCAGCTCTCAGAATTACTGTATAGCATGGTCATCACTTTCTGTATCTACTCCATCACTGCCACAATGGCAAAAAACAATCTGAGGATGGAGAGGATGCCCATGCGCACTGTGGTCCAGGGGAGGAGTCACCTATCTCAGGATACTTGGAAGACTCTTCCAGGACAACAACGTGCAAACATCCGGACCCAACACTAGGCGGCGATCTATGCACAGATATGAATGTCAGCAGCCCTACATGCCAAGAACAGATGCATACTGGTAAGTAGCATATTCAATCTGCTTCACTTAGCCAGGGTGGGGCTAAAATTCTCCTCCATCAAAGTGCACCTGGCGGCCATTACGGCCTATAGGCGATCTCCATCTCAGCTTTCATTCTTTAAGATTCAGGTGGTAAAAGATTTTTTGCAGGGGCTTAAAAAGGTTTACCCCCCAGTGAGGCCTCCTTCGCCTCGGGAGCTGAACCTGGTTCTTTCAAAGCTTATGAGTCCACCTTTCGAACCCATACATAAGGCTACATTACAGCACCTTACGTGGAAAGCAGCCTTCTTGGTAGCCATCACCTCAGCCCGTAGGGTGAGTGAAATACAGGCCCTCTGCTCAAAAGAACCCTACACGGTTTTTCACCTTAATAGGGTGGTGATGAGAACTCATCCTTCATTTTTATCTAAGGTGGTATCCGACTTTCATGTGAATCAGTCTATCTCACTACCAACCTTCTTTCCCAACCCCTCCTCGCCAGCTGAGAGGGCGTTGCATTCTTTGGATGTTAAACGAGTTCTCAAATTTTACCTAGATAGAACTAAGGCTGTCAGAAAGTCTGAACAACTGTTTGTAAACTATGGTGCTGTCCGTACAGGTTTTGCAGCATCTAAACGTTCTATTGCTAGATGGATTGTGTCAAGCATTAAATTAGCTTACCAACTAGCTCAGAAACCGTTATGGCCTCTACCTAAGGCACATTCCACACGAGGGAAAGCGGCTACTGCTGCGTTTCTCAATAATGTCCCACTCTCTGAGATCTGCAAAGCAGCTACTTGGAGATCTGTCCATACATTCACGAGACATTATTGTCTGGACTCGGACACCAGAGCAGACACTCAAGTAGGGCAAGCCTCCTTGAGGAATCTGTTCAACAACTGATTATTTCGGTTGTTATCTTCAATGTATAGTGCAGTTCTCATTTGCCTGCGGTGGAAGATGGGCTTGCTATTCTATTCAGTGCTTATGACTATTGATGAGGATCCCCTGGAAGAGAAGGATAAGTTACTTACCTGTAATCCTAGTTCTCTTCCAGGGGTATCCTCATCAAAGTCATAAGCAACCCATCCGCCTCCCCAGGCAAATGAGAGGGCTGTATTATTAAATATGGAAGAAGTATATCTTTGTGTTTAGGACTACGGTCCCGCAAAGAACAACTGACCTAACTGTCACCCCTGAGGCATGATGGGATATTGGAGTCAGGGCTGCCTTAAAGGCACGGTGCCAGTTTTTACCTGTACAAGGCTTTTCAGTCTCTATGGTATTGTATTGCAATGCAGCCTGCAGGCAAACAATGTTTTATGGATCTGTGTTTTGCACAGGGTTTTCTTTTTCTCTTTCATGAGTTTTTACCTCATTGAAAAAAAAAAAAGAAATTTAGGTGTATTATTAAACCTATGGTGTGTTATGAGATATTTATACCTACATTGTCTAGCCTACTATGGGGGCTGCATTTGCTTGGAAAAAATAATATATGTTTATACATATACAGAGCTGTATATATGTGTTTTTCATATATAATTTTATTATTTCCGGGGTCCCCGCACATGGGCGGGAATATTCAGTGCTTATGACTTTGATGAGGGTACCCCTGGAAGAGAACTAAGATTACAGGTAAGTAACTTATCCTTCTACCATATAAGGCGTTACCAAAGGTAAGTAACTTGTCCATTTTTTCACTAAGCTAACCATGCAGCCCCAGATACTGAGCATGACAATACTGATAGTTTAACTATTATGTAGACCGACCTAAATGTAAACCACTTGTATAACTAATAGAAAAGATTAGCGTCCTGGGCGGTCATCAAATAGTGACGGACCCAACTTTTTTCTTGTGTTTCACTCCGGACCCCCCAATCCTCCCCTCCCAGTAGAGCTACAGCACTTGCAGTACCTTTGAAACCGTTGAATTCATTAAACTTATTCTTTGTTTATAGAAAAATTGCTACTCGGCCTAAATGTTAACAAGGTCTTCCTTTATTTTTTCTCAATTAGCGGAAATGCTCAGGAAGAAACCAAATGACAAAGACACCAACACAGATGCAGTCTTAAATGAAGTGACCAGAATGCAGGATTCTATTAAGGTTGAAATGGTAGAAATATGCCAGGAGGCTGCAGCTGCCCGGACAAAGCTTTACGAACTTGAAACAGTAGCTATGATTTTGGGTGCTACCATCCAAGCCAAATTACAAAAATCCTCCACTGAAACCAAGGAAGGCTCAGCTGAAAAGACTAGCAAGCCAGTGGTTTCAGCACAAAGAAGCAGCAAACCTGTGACATCATCTGCACGAGTTGGCAAACATGTTGCTTCAGCAGCAAAAGACACCCATGGTGTACCTTCTGTTGAAAAAAGCAGCACACCGGTTGTTTCGTCCCAAAGAAGTAGTATAGACACAAGCAACAGGCCAGTGATTTCAAATGAGAAAAATAGGAGAGAAGTAGTTTCAACTGTAAAAAGTGGTGTGGCAGAGATGGAAACAAATTCGGACAACACAGCTCTCCAAAACAAGCAAAAAGATCAATTGCAGGTTTGTGATGATGCACAGTAAAATGTGGCTGCCAGTTTTTGTGGCAGTATCCTTGGGTACATTCATATATTGGTTGGAAGCAGCTGTTATCTGTTTTTTAATTCAATTTGCGAATGAGTTAAGTCTCCTTATTAATAAATGTGTAAGTATTTAGCTTTCAAATATAACCTATATTTTTCTTGCAGCTTAAGGTGTAAATTATTTAAATTAACAGCATAATATGTATGGATAGGAATACCAGCACATGTATCTGCATCAGGAAACTGCTAATTTAAACTATTTAATACTTTTATTTCTAAATAATTGTTCTAACTGCAGATTCCTCACTATTTGAATACTCCCAGGTGCCAAACTGGATCTGGAGAAATTTCTAGCCAAGCCCCTGCTTACCAGACATTGGATCTGGTGTCTCCACACAGCGTTGCACGTATCTGAGTAGACACACATGTAAGGGTTCACCCACCACTGCATACCATTGTCAGTTCCTTGCTTATCTGGAGCTCTGCTCCCAACTTGGTTGGTTTTCTTATGTTTCAGAAGACTTACATCAACAATGTGCTAGGGAAAATGTCCCCACCTTCAAACTAGGCTGATAGTGCAGGAACCAGATGTCTGTTACAGACCCACACAACATGGTTTTGTAGTGCTTGGGCTTAAGTCACATCTCAATCATGCAATAATTGTACCCTTATGCACCTAAAAAGGATCTAGGAACACCATGTGAACCTTTGGGCTGGGAAACCTAAGATGCAGTTGTAATGGAGGAACAAGTCCTGCTCCAAGTCGCGTGGTGCCTGACCAGCCCATTTGCTAAGCGATTCCATCAAAAGTCCATTTGCCGATCAAAGTCTTCCACCAAGTTGAAGACTCTCGCTAAGTACAAAAGATCTTACCCCTCTAGTGTCATTCCAAGTCTGACCTGGTCCTGCAGTTGGTCCTGGTGCACCCCGACCTGCACCCTGAATTCCCCAAGCTGTCATTGATTCTACATCAAATAGCAGCTTTAAAGGAAGGTAGGCTGCACATATTTCATGTACTTTCAGCTCAGCTCATTCTTATGAACTTACGTTCCTTTAAGAGCCGCAGAGGATCAGGTGCATATTCTGCAAACAGGTCTTTATGCTATGCAGACTAATCCCTTAAGACCTTTTTACCAGGCCCATACTGATGCCAGTTGAGATTTCCACTTCAGTTCATTCTGGGCGGGTGTCAATATAATATCTTTGTGTGATTACTTAAAAGCAATGCAAGGATAAAAAAAGCAGTATTCGAGTTCTCCAAAGGTAAAACCATGGCTGTGTAACAAAGTTTACAGTTTGCTTTTACACCAGGACTCTAGATACCTCATTTGGACCATGTATATGAAAAAGCATTTAAAAATGGTTTAACGTTATTAAAAGGGTTAATTAAGATTGAGAGGTCCAAGGCTACGGGGTTGAGAGGTCCGTGGTCAAAAGCAATGTGCAGAAACTGCAGTGTGCAAAATAGCTCCCTGAACAGCACATGCGGGCAATGCGCAAAGTGCAAAGCCAGCTGTGTGCAAAAATAGTGCTCTAGTTGTCAAAATGGATATACGGTAATAGTCATTGTCCAGCTGCAATGTGCCGAGCCAACAATGTACGGAATAGTTCTTCAAGCAACAAGAGCAGGCAGTGTGCAGTCAGCAACGGGTGAAATAGTTCTCTGGGAAATAAGATCAATGGTGGCTAATGATTGGTTGTCAAAGGTGGGGACCAGGTTGGGCAATTAAATATTGGTGTTTAATATTTTTCCCACTTTGCCCAAAAATTGTACGAGGTGGCTGGCCAGCTGAACGTCTCCGCCTTAGAAACGTCCTTTCACTACCTGCCTGCATGTTCTTATTCCCTTGGTCTTTGGGGTGGGTTTTAACAGAAGTCTGCGTTTGTTTTTTAGTCTCCCACATATGCACAATAAATGTAGCACATCCTCTTTTGCTTCCCCGCATAGGTGAAAGTTAGTTGTTGTCTGTGGTCGTTTCTATGGAGGCAAGTGGAGCAGTGATGGAAGAATACCCAAAGGAAGATGAAGAAATTTTTCCTTTGTCGCTTTTGTGAAACCTGCTCCGAAGTAAGATTGAGGGGAGGCTTTAGTTTAGAGTAACTTTGCAGGACGAAGCATCTGTGTGCCCTTTCTTTTAGCACAGCCTTATCCTACACTTAGGTCACCATTTTAATTGTTTTATTCACAATTAGTTTGAAGCTTTTATGGGTCACAGCAGCCTCCCAAAGTTCCCGTTGGCCCCATCGATTTATTAAAGCTTGCAAGTAGATCATGGCCGCACTGTCTTTTTTGACTTGACTTTCCTTCCATAGATGTGCATTCAGAGTCCTTGGTTCGGCTCCCTTGATTTTCTACCAGCATTTGACGAAGGTGCCTTTGCATGCTATTTCTTGCGTCTGCAGGCCAAATTCAAATCCTATTTACGCAGGCGAGGTGTATTTAGGTAGATTAAATATTAATCTCAGGGCTCTTGTTACTGTACCGTCCAATGTTCTTGTGTCCCTTCCCCATAGACACACTCTCTCATAGGATGCTGATATAGATATCTGAAAGAAACACGTTAGTTAGATTCCTCACCCTAGAATATCCCCAGGTGTCAGGCTGGATCCGGAAAGATTTTTGTAGCAATACCCCTTGCGCGTCGCTAGGCGTCGTCTGCGGCTCCGCGTCCATCGTTGGCGTCGTGCGCCGGAATGACGTTGTCGGAGTACTTAGACGCCGCCCTCGCGCGCTGACGTCAGTTCTTCTTTTTTCCGCGCCAGACAGCGCCGATCCGGGAAGAGCTTACCCCTTAGTCACTTTTTGACTAAACTTTTTTTGACTCTTTTGGTCTTCTGTCGACTCGACTCTGGTGCCGGTAGGATGCATGGGTTTAAAGCCTGTGACTCCTGTCATCGACTGATGTCGGTGACGGACCCCCATCGCCGGTGCCTTTACTGCCTGGGGGTCGACCACGACGCGGAGTCGTGCCTCGATTGTCAGGCCTTGACCTCGAAAGCTAGGCGGGAGCGGTTCTGTAAGCTTCTCGAGCTTCGGCACTCGGCTCCGCGCCGTTCACGGTCCCGGTCCAGAAGGAGGTCCAAGGACCGGTCTCGGAGCCGCAGCCACCATCATCGCTCGTCGGGCTCGAAGTCTTCGGGTAAGTCGAAGCGATCAAAGAAGTCCAAGAGGCGACACCGCTCTTCGGACTCCCCTCGCTGGGTGCGCAACTCGTCCTAGGGTCAGGGTGGTCCCACCCCCGCGGCTCCATCAGAGCCGCGTCCGTCTCCATACCCGCCGGTCCCTGGGACTGACGCGACTCCGGCAGAGGTCAGTGCTTTCCTCTCGGCCATGAGGGGCCTGGCTCTGCCGTCGATGCCTGCCGGCGTGCCTTTGGGCCCCGTGGGCTCGACTGGGCGACCTCGCATGCCGGCGGCTCCGGCGCCGTTGACGACTTCGGTCCAGATGCCGCAGGTCCCCGAGGGATCCAGGCCTGGATCTCTGCCGGCGCCGGTCGACCTCACGACGCCGCTGGTGCTGACACCGGTTCCACCTCCGGCGCCGTCCCCAGACGACGCCGTACCTCGGTTTAGCCCCGGTCTGGGTCCGGCGCCACTCGACGCCGCACCCGGCGCCGATGGATGTGCCTTTCATCTACCGCCCGGCTCCGATCATTCCTCCTGTTGATCAGGAATCGGATGACGGGGGCGACTGGGAGGGGTCTGAGGACCCTATGGCCAGACAGGCCCAACTTTCACAGGACTGGGTAGACTAACTGGGTGATGCCAGTGGTCTGGACACCTCCCCGGACGCTGGTTTCATCTCTCCTCCGACTGTGGCCTCGGAGGAAGGTGCAGCTTTCTCGGTGCTGCGCAAGGCGGCTGAAGCCCTGGGGCTCGAGTTGCCTGCTGTGGCCGGCAGGACTAACATCCTCACAGAGGTGCTTCAACCGTCAGCAAGCTCCACAGATCCTCTGCTGCAGTTCAATGAGGCCCTCATAGACGTTCTGCAGGGCACTTGGTCCAAGCCCTCCACAGTTTCTCCTGTGGATCGGAACGTGGCCAGGCGCCACCGGCCTGCTCCGGGCAACCCCAGTTTCCTGTCCCAACACCCCACCCCTGAGAGCCTGGTTATCCAGGCCTCAACTTCTCAATCCTCCTTCCTGTCCGCTCCTCCGGATCGGGAAGCCAGGAGGTTGGAACAGTTCGGAAAGAAGCTGTTCTCTTCCATGAGTTTGAGCCTGCGGTCTTTGAACACCGCTTGCCTCTTGGCCCGTTTCTCCCACTCTCTGTGGGACGCGGTGGAGGACGTGCTGCCCCTGTGCCCGGAGGAAGCCCGGACACGACTCGCCCAGGCGCTTGCTGATGGGCGAGATGCGGCACGACATGCCATACGGTGTGGACTAGACACCACGCTGGGTACGGCGATTTCCACCACGGTGGCGCTCCAGCACCACGCCTGGGTGCGGTCCACGTCTTTCTCGGGGGATGTCCAGAGTACCCTCATGGATATGCCCTTTGATGGCACTCGCCTTTTTGGTGAGAAGGCGGATAGTGCGCTGGCTCGTTTCAAGGACTCCCGGGCTACGGCCAAGTCCTTGGGCCTCTCGTCCCCGCAGCCGCAAACTTCCGCGTTTCGTCCCTTTCGTGGCCAAGGAAGGGGCACCTCCTCAACTCCGCCTAGCCACCGGCCGCAGACCCAACCTGCACGCGGTCGCGGACGTGGATTCCGGTGAGGTGGTACTGAATGATAACGTGCCGGTCAGTCCACATCCACCCCGGCAGCATCCACCTCAAAGCCCTCCTAGTCCGAGCTTTCAGGCCCATTCCATGCCAGTGGGCGGCAGAGTTCGCCATCACCTGCTCCACTGGCGATCCATCACATCGGACAGGTGGGTGCTGCAAATCGTCCGAAGGGGTTACTCCCTCCCCTTCGAGACGACCCCTCCAGCCATGCCACCGCATGTCGGGGGATCACTTGAATCTTCTGCGGGAGGAAGTTACGGCCCTTTTGGCCAAGGGGGCCATCGAGCGCGTTCCTGGTCCAGAAGTAGGTCGTGGTTGCTATTCCCACTACTTGCTGGTTCCCAAGAAGAGCAAAGGGGGCCTGCGCCCTATCTTGGACCTCAGGAGCGTCAACGTCATCCTCCGGAAGGAACGGTTCAGGATGCTCACCTTCTCTAAGGTTCTGGCTGCCCTCGACCCTGGAGACTGGATGGGAGCGTTGGACTTGCAGGATGCTTATTTTCACATCCGTGTCCTGGCAGCCCACCGGCGTTACCTGTGGTTCACGGTGGCCCAAGAGCATTTTCAGTTTACCGTGCTCCCCATCGGTCTCACCAGTGCCCCTCGGGTGTTCACGAAAGTGATGGCGGTGGTCGCAGCTCATCTGCGCAGATTGGGGGTTCCGGTCTTCCCCTATCTCGACGACTGGTTGTTGAAGGCGGGCTCGCCCCAGGCAGTCGTCTCCCACCTCCAGACTACGGCGGATCTCCTGCATTTGCTGGGGTTCTCCATCAATGTGCCGAAGTCGCATCTGAGTCCCTCCCAGAAGCTCCTCTTCATCGGAGCGGTTCTGGACTCTGAGCAGTTCCGGGCTTATCCTCCGGAACAGCGGATCTGGGATATTCAGGCCCTGATTCCCATCTTTCGGCCTCTATCCCGGGTTTTGGTCAGGTTGGTGCTGCGGCTTCTGGGTCTGATGGCCTCCTGCATCCTGCTGGTACATCACGCCAGGTGGCGGATGCGGGCGCTGCAGTGGGACCTGAAGTTTCAGTGGGCCCAGCATTGGGGCAACCTGTCCGACCGTGTCTTTATCTTGGAAGGCACTGCAAGACAGTTGCAGTGGTGGCTCACGGACCGCGATTGGGTCTGAGCGAATTAAGACGAAGGACTAAACTATTAGGAAACCTCCCTACGGTAAGCGCTTTGAAAACCGGTGTCATTGTCTAAATATAAGTACTTCCGACCCCACGCGTTCTCCTCGAACGCTAATATCATTTATCTTTGTTTCGCTCCCAGACCTTGCGGCCAAGTCCGTACCATTTTCGTATCAGCCCTGGAGTATTGTAGCAGGTTGCACGCCCAGTCAGAGCAGCGAGGTGCCTTTTTCAAATTCAAGTAGGTGGCCCATCACACTAATTATTTCTGTCGTGTATCATCCGGAGCATTTTCTAGAACAGCTCTTTGACAGTCCGTGTGTTTTCGTTGCTTTTTTAGGCATATGATCTCTACTTATCGGCCTAGAAGCACCTACAAAGAAAACCCTTGAACTGCTAACCCCAGGTAGATCCGATCCGTCGGACGTGGCTCATGTTTCACTCATAAGCCTTATAAAATATGCTCTATAATTGAAACGCTAACTCCTCTCGGTTTGTATTTAACTTTAGATTCAGTACTCCCTCTAGTGGACGAGCTTCACTCTATCGTTATACTCGCCCCCTGTAAGAACTTCTGAAGTCGTGTCATTGAACTTGAGGATATATATTTTTTCCCCTGGCTTTTGGTGAGCATGTTTATTGTTCTCTCTCGCTGAGCCATCAGTTCTACACAGAAGTAGTGTCTTTATTTCACTAATCGGCACTCTACTCCAAACTGTCCTTTTTTCTCACTTCAAGATTGCTTGGAACTATTTTCCAAACTTTTTCACTGGTTATACACTTCGTCTCCTCAATCATGGTCAACGCATGTGTTTCTGACTAACCCTCCTCAACTGAATTTCCTTCCTCAGATCTTGCATAACGCTATCCAGATGGATTAACACATTTAGAAGTTTTCTTGATTAGCTGACTAGATCGTTGTTGTTTTGAGTATTATTTTTTACTTCATTTCATGTATTCTTCCTACTTGTTTTATTTCATTCTCATTATGTGTGCAACTTTCAAATATAAACCATGTATCCGATGCTCAACCACTCATCTGCCTAGACCAGTGCCCATTCAGTATGAATATTATGTGGAATTGTCTAAAAAAAATCAGATCTTCAAATGTATATACTTAGAATTAGCATATTATGTTTATAATTTTTGTTTATTACTTGGTAGGTCCCATGGAAATCGCTTTTTAATAATTTCACGCCCTGAAGGTGTTACCCCAGGGAAAGGGGGTGTTACACCGAAACTCGCGTTGGCGTCTCAAACTGAACTGTTCGTTACACAGATCCACTAAGACCCTACAATTTCACAAGAATAATCCTTTTGTTGTTCCATTCTTCTTTCCATACTTGGACATTCTTGATTGTACCTATTTGTGTAATCTTTACGCCCAATAAGACTTGCCTACCATGTTGGGCCTTTAAATTGTTCATCTTTCAAGATTTTAGGGTGTATGTGTTATTTGTTATGGTGTGAATGGATTTAAGTATGAATGAGAATGTTTGAATAATTTTATATCACAAATTGTCCATGGGTATTATTGTCTTGTAGGACTATTATGTCCTTTGTTTTGTTGAATTGTCTGCAATTTATAAAAAAAATTCAATTAATTTCAAAATAAAAAAATGGATTAACACCATATTTTGATTTGTAACGTAATCTTTGCACGGTCTAGATAGAGTGGTTTTTGCCTTAAAAATTGACTTAGATGCATTAACTAAATAATTATAGGTACAGCAGATTATTTCGTGTTTACTCGCGATTGGGACTGTGGCAGACCCCTCTCCCTACCCCCAACCGGAGCACGTAGTAGTGACGGATGTGTCCCTCCTGGGATGGGGGGGCCACATGGGAGAGGCGGAGATCAGAGGACTCTGGTCTCCGGCGGAGTCTCGGCTCCATATCAACCTTTAGGAGCTGAGAGCGATCCGACTTGCACTGAAAGCATTCCTTCCCTCTGTCCGGGGAAGTGTGGTCCAGGTGTTCACAGACAACACCACCGCCATGTGGTATTGCAACAAACAGGGCGGGGTGGGGTCGTGGACCCTTTGTCAGGAGGCTCTGCACCTCTGGACATGGCTGAAACATCAGGGCAACACCCTGGTGGTTCAACATCTGGCGGGCTCTCTGAACGCCAGAGCAGACTAACTCAGCCGCCGGTGCATGATGGATCACGAATTGCGTCTAAACTCGGACGTGGCGCAAGGCCTCATTCGGCAGTGGGGAGATCCTTGGTTAGATCTATTCGCCACCGAAGAGAACGCGCAATGTCAGCAGTTCTGCGCGTTGGAGTTTCCAAGGCGGCACTCGCTCGGGGACGCCTTTCGGCGCGAGTGGAGTTGCTGTCCGTTGTTCGCCTTTCCGCCTATACCACTTCTGCCCAGAGTGCTGAAGAAGATCAGGCGCGACCGGGCGCAAGTCATCTTGGTGGCTCCGGATTTGGCGAGAAGGTACTGGTATCCCGAACTACTCAGTCTGTCGATTGATCCCCCCATACGACTGCCTCTTCAGGAGGACCTTCTGTCGCAGCAGCAGGGGACGGTCCTCCACCCGAACCTGTCCAGTCTCCACCTCCATGCGTGGAGATTGAGCGGCGACAGTTGATGCCATTTGACTTGCATCCAGAAGTCTGTGATGTTGTTCTGGCAGCCAGGCGTCCCTCCACAAAATCGGTATACGCCTGCAGGTGGAAATAATTTGTGGCATGGTACACAGCAAAGGCTGTGGATCCCCTTTCCGCCCCTCTTTCTGAGGTTCTCCTCTTTCTCCTTTCCATGGCCCAGTAGGGCTCTGCTCTGGTCACTCTAAAAGGTTCTTTCAGCTATCTCTGCTTTCTTACGGCTTCCTGATCAGCCTTCTCTTTTCAAATCCCCTGTTGTTTCTCGCTTCTTCAAGAGCATTACTCACATGTTTCCTCCTGTCCCTTTCATAATGCCCTAGTGGGATTTGAATCTGGTATTGTCGTTTCTGATGTGCGCTCCCTTTGAGCCACTTCATATTTGTCCTCTTCGTCTTTTGACGCTCAAGACTGCTTTCCAGGTGGCCATCACCTCTGCTAGAAGGGTGAGTGAGCTCCAGGCTCTCTCTTCTAAGCCTCCTTTCCTTTCTGTCCATCCGTACAAAGTTGTTCTCAGGACTCGTCCTTCTTTCCTTCCTAAGTTGGTGGCTGTCTTTCACATCGGGCAGTCTGTGACATTGCCCACCTTTTTTCCGACTCCGCATCCCTCGAAAAAGGAAGAGAGGCTCCACCCTCTGGGCCCAAAACGGGCACTGTCCTTCTATTTGGATCGCACCAAGCAGTTCCGGGTGGACGACCAACTCTTTGTAGGTTACGTTGGCGCTAAGAAGGGACGAGCGGTGCACAAACGGACCATCTCTCGGTGGGTCGTTTTGTGTATCAAGGCATGTTACTCCTTAGCTAAAAAGGAACCTCCTGTAGGGCTGAGGGCCCATTCTACTCTAACCATGGCGGCTTCCAATGCACTGGGACGGGGAGTCCACTTGCAGGACATCTGTCAGGCGGCAACGTGGGCCTCGCTGCACACGTTTGCTAAGCATAATTGCCTGGACAGCCAAGTCCGGAGAGACGGCTTCTTTGGCCGTTCTGTTCTCCAGGACTTTCTGGTGTGATCTTGGTTCGCAGACCCGCCACCGAGGTTGGTATTGCTGGGGTATCTATTCTAAGGTGAGGAATCTAACTAACGTGTTTCTTTCAGATGAACAAGTTACTTACCTTCGGTAACGATGTATCTGTAAGAAACAGTTAGTTAGATTCCTCACCGACCCACCCATCCTCCCCATTCTGCGAACCGATATATAGGGTTATGGTTATCCCTTTCAGGGCCCTAGAATTTTTTGGCACCTGTGTTGGTCTTTTGCATGGCTCTGCGTTCCTGGCGTGGAAAGCTCTGTACAAGATCTGACGTCAACACGCGAGGGCGGCGTCTAAGTACTCCGACAACGTCATCCCGACGCCGACGACTGACTTGGAGCCGCAGACGACGCCTAGTGATGCGCAGGGGTATTGCTGACAAAAAACTTTACGGATCCAGCCTGACGCCTGGGGATATTCTAACGTGAGGAATCTAACTAACTAATGTTTCTTACAGATACATCGTTACCGAAGGTAAGTAACTTGTTCTTTAACCTCTGTAAAGCCTCTGGGGAACCACTAGACACTGTACACACTATACCTTACTTTAGTATAGTATATACAGAGCCAGCTTCCTAGAATGGTGGATCAGCGGTGAGGTCCATGTCTCTTCATTTGTTGAACCACTTTGACAAAGTGACTACAGGACTGTAATCTAAAAATTGCCTTTAGATTTAAATGTATTTTTGAATTGACAGTTTTTTCAGAATTATAACTCTTGTTTGGCCTTTGCTTAAGTCCCTTTAGTATTTTTAAAAGGTTAAAAGTCTACTTTAGTTAGGGGTAAAAGAATTAAAAAGTTTTTTTTTTAGCCCTTTTATAAAGGCCTCTACTATTAGTAAAATAATGGAAGATGCCAAGAATGTGGTTGTGGAACTCAACCTGACCCCTTACCTCCATCTTGGCTGGAAGGAGCAAAGGACCATCTGCAAACTTGAAAAAAAATCGAAACTAATTTCAATCCTACCAAGATTAAGCTCCAGGAGCTCTTGGCAGAATATGCTAAGGAACACCCTTCTGACGAGGATGACCTCCCTGAAGAAGGACAAAGTAGTGATTGGGAGGACAATTCCCATCCCCTCACCTATTTAGAGAAGATGTGGTCCCTGTACTCATCGTCCCATAAGTAGTGATTAGGGTACCTAGATCCCACATGGGTGGGACAGGCACCCCAAGTGACTCGCGGACAGCCTCAATGAAGAAGACATCCTTTTAGTAAGGTTGACTAAAATACTAGCCCTGGAGGATAGACTCCTGGCTATAGAGAAGGAAAGATCAGAAATGGGTCTAGCATCCATAAACTGTGGCAGCAATATAATACCTATGGACAGAGAGAATTCTTATGACCCTGAAATCCCCAATGGGATTGTCCCCAAATATGAGGCAGGTTATGATAGCACAAAATGGTTCACAGAAAAGTGAAGTCAAAGTGGGGAGCACTGCTTTTGGGACCTGATCACTGGTAATTGCAGGGGCAGACCCCTGACCCTTACTGGGGCAGATGCTGAGTCCTATGACCTCACAAAGGGTACCCTGATTGAGGGCTTTGAACTCAACACTGAGGAATATAGTTTTCGATTCAGGGGAGCTCAGAAAACCTTAAGTCAGTCCTGTGTTGACTCCGTAGACTGCTCAGTGAAAACACTTGATGGCTGGTTAACTGGAAGTGAAGTGCATGACTATGATGGGCTTAATAATCTGTTTATGAAAGAACACATTTTAAGTAATTGCATTAATTAAAAGTTGCATCGTATCTGGTAGACCTAGGTCCAATTTCTCCTCAAGAATTGGATAAGAGGGCAGACCACTGGGTTGGGGCCACGGTGACCAAGACTGACACTGGGGGTGACAAAAAGAAAGGGGTTACATAACCTCCCCAGGAGAAAGTGGGTGATGACTCAGAAGATAAAATTTGAGTCTTCTAAAGTCTCCCAAAAACCTGCACAGGAGGGTGGGCCCCAGAACTGTTTCCAGGAGAGGATGCAAAGATAAAAATGTTGACCCCCTAAAGGCATGTTGTTACAACTTTAAGAAGTTGGGACACAGAATAGGAGACTGTCTGTTCCAAAAATAATGCCCCTAGTCCTCCTCCTAAAGTTAGCAATGGTGTGGCAAGTGTCCAGGTGGGATCGATAGTGTGCCAGAGCAAATCAGGGCTCACACTGAAGGTATTTTAGTCTCTGAGGGTGGAATAGATTCAGCCACTCTTGCTGGAGGGGCACACCAATATGAAAAAGTACCAGCACTACCCCTTGATTAATGGGGCTAGATTAGAAGCCCTGTGTGATACAGGTGTGGATGTCACCATGGTGAACGAAACACTGGTTTCCCCAGGACAAAATACAACTAGAATAACCTATCCAGTCACCAACGCTGATAATTTCTCTACTGTCCACCCCATGGCTATTGTCATTAGATGGGGGAGGGGTTACTGGCCTGAAAGGAGGAGTGCTCTCTTCTAAGACCCCAGTTGAATGTCTGCTAGGGAATGAGCTGGAGATCTCAGCGTGGGCTGAGGTAGAACTGAAAAGCTGAGAATTCTTGAGTTGGCGTTTGTGAAAACAAGGGCACAGAGTGGAGCACCGGGTGAAAAAGAAGTAGGAGTCTGGAATAATAGCCCAACCTTCCAAGAGGAAAGGTAAGAAGACTGAGGACCCAGCTTCTTTACTGCAAAAAGCTCAGATCCCTCTCCTCAAGGAGAAGACTTGTCAACCCCAGAGGGAACTGAGCCCGTGGAACTTGAACCTTATGGAGTTGAGCTCCTGGGCCCAGGGAGACCCTCTAGGTAACCGCTGTGCCTTAGAGGACCTCGCCAACTCTTAAGAGTCTGGGGCAGCAAGCTCCTGCACAGGAAAAGGGAGATTTCAGTGGCTCCCACAGGACCAATTGGGAGAAGGGATTCCTTGACACTGAGGCCAGAGAACCCAAACTTGGTGCCACAAGGAGAGTAATAGCGCCTCGGCCATTTAGAGAATTCCTCCTCACATGATATCACCCTAGCTGGGCATCTTGGCCAAACAAAAACTATTTCTACTGGCCAAACTTGTCCCAGAAAGTACAGGAATTTTGCACCTTTTGCATCACCTGTCAAGCCAGTGGCAAGACAGGTGGACAACCAAAAGCCCTTCTTATTCCACTATCAGTGGTTTGGGTTCCTTTTGAAAGGGTAGGTGTAGACATAGTGGGTCCACTTGAACCTCCCACAGCATCAGAAAACTAATTCATACTGGTAGCATTTGGTCATGTTACCAGGTATCTTGAGACAATTCCTCTTAGGACTACTACAGCCCTCACAATAGCCTAGACATTCATTGGTATCTTTACCAAGGTAGGATTTCCTAAAGAGGTGGTTTAAGTCCGAGGTTCCAACTTCATGTCTGCATACCTGAGACACGTAGAATGAGTGTGAAGTGAACTGTAAGTTCACTATACCTTATCATTCGCAAATCAACGGCCTTGTTGAAAGATTCAACAAGACATTGGTATGATCATGGGACTCCCTGAAAACCTCAGGAGATAGGATGTCCTTTTGCCATGCCTGCTTTTCACCTACAGAGGTGCCTCAGAGAGGAGTAGTGTTTACCCCCTTTTGACTTCTGTTTGGTCATCTTGTTAGGTGACATCTTTGTCTTGTGAAGGAAGGTTGGGAGAAGCATCTCCAAGAACCTAAGCAAGACATTGTGGACTATGTACTGGGCCTATGTTCCAGAATGGCAGACTACTTGGAAAAACCATCTAAACATTTTGAGACCAGCCAAGCGCTCCAGAACCTCTGGTATGACCAAATGGCTGCACTGGTTGAGGCAGCATGTGTGGGTTTTGGAACCTGTGGCACAAAGGGCCCTCCTAGACTAATGGAGTGGTCCTTACCCTAGAAAAAAAAGTGAGGCCTCCTACTTTGTGGACCTAGGCACTAGCAAAACCCCCAAGAGGGTGATCCATGTGAACCGCCTCAAACATTTCTGTGACCATGCTGATGAGGATCAGGAGACCGAGTGAACATCTCGCTGACAGTCCAAAGGATCGGTTGGTTGATAGAGTTGTCTTCTCAGGCATCCTCTCCGCCCAGCTGCAGGCTGACTGTAGGCAAGCAGTGCAGCAGTATGCTGAGCTCTTCTCCTTAACCCCTAGACAGACACACTGGTGTGCCCATGATGTGGACACTGGGGACAGCTTTCCTGTCAAAACATAGATCTATCAGCAATCTGACCAAGTTAAGGAGACCATCAAGGCTGAAGTAAGCAAGATGCTGGAGTTGGGGATTATCAAACCCTCCGAGAGTCCCTGGGCTAGCCCAGGATTGTTAGGCCCCAAGCCTCACCCTCAGAGTGGAAAGAGAGAAAAGAGGTTTTGTGTGGACTGCAGAGGTGTCAATGATGTCACTAAGACAGATGCTCACACTATATCCAGGGCTGATGAGCTGATAGACAAATTGGGTGCAGCCACATTTCTTAGTACCTTTGACTTAACTGCAGGGTACTGGCAGATTGGCTTAGCCCCAGGAGCCAAAGAAAAAGACACTTTCTCTACACCAGATGGGTATTACCAGTTCACTGTTATGCCCGTTGGCTTAAAGAAAGCCCCTGCCACCTTCTAAAGGTTGCTAAAACGAGTCCTATTTTTTCTAGTCACACATGCAAAGGTTGCACAGGTGTTCTTTTCAGGTTTGTTTTGTCCTGAGGAAGCCCCATTGAATGTTTTAGTTATACTTCTACAAGTGTTGAAACGTTGGCACAATATAAGAACTAGTTTGCAATGCCTACACCTCGTTGGGAAGAAGTGTATGACAGTGACCCGACATTCTTACAGTGTAATCAAATGAATTACAGCCAAGCTGTAAAATGGTGTAAGATTGGAATATATATTTGTTGAGGCACTTCCACACACTGCACAAGCACTTTATCACTTTACACAAAACACCCTGTAAATGTTTTGTTTATTAAATGTTTCATTCAAGCTATGAACCTTTGTGAAATTAGACATTTACGTTTATCTGGAAGCTATCTTATGTTTGTGTAATTCACAAAAAGGAACAGTTTTTGTAGGAGACAACTGTGTGGCCTCTCAGTAAATATGCAAAATACTTTTTGTAGGAGAGTAGGGTCTGCTTTCTATGTTCACCCCCACTTTTTGCTTTTGCTTTACTGGTTTTCGACTTAGATGTGGCTGTGGGCCTGCTTATCAGACCCACAGCCCTGCTGTTCTCTCTCTAAATTAATACTATGTACTTTAGGTGCATAACCCATTTGGATAGGATCACCTTATTGGCCCCTGTACAGTGTACCCTAGGCCTACCAGGGGCTGCAGCATGTATTATGCCACCCCTGGCCTGGCCTTCCATTTTGACACAACTGGCTGGTCACTCAGCTGGGGCAAGGTCGTGTAATCACCCCTTGCTTAGGTGTAGTATTCCTATACCTAACTTACATATAGACACATGTGTACCTATCAGTCACTCCTATGGCAGGCCTTAACAATCCTGGAGGCAGAGTGCTTGGTAACATGTGAGATGGTGCTCTAGCATGAGCTGAGCCTGTCTGCAGCTTTCGGAACCTTGTCCTTATAGCTGTTCTATGATATAGCCTACCATATACTCTTAAAGTGCCTTATAATCTTAGACGGTTATGGTAACTATGGTTTGGCTTTATCGAAACATGTCGTGTAAGGTGTTTAACACTCTGGAATAATACCCCCATGCCATTTCTGGACATGAGAATATTATTCCCCCCTTCTAGAGGGAAAGACATGTTAAAATCATACTTCAACTGTTAGCCTCTGACCAAAGCCTCAGCATCACAAAATGGATGCTGCTGCCACGACACAAGTCTGACCTCCTGCAGCTGGGAGTGATCCCAGCCAGGGAGGCCTGGACAATAGGTTTCCTGCTTGGGGAGGTGCTAGCACCTCCCCAGACAGCCTTTAGTGTATTGGGGCAGGGTGGGCTGAAAGGAATGAGACATGCCTGGGGCACACAAGGTGTTCCTTGCATAGTCCAGTTCAAACCGGCGCTGGGGCACTCCAGCCCCAGCTCTGGCGCGAAACTGGACAAAGGGAAGTGGGTGTAACCACCCCCTCCCAGGTCCCACCCATAAGGCGTGACCTAGCAGGTATCCCAGCCCCCCAGATTAGTATAAGAGTGGGAGTTGGGCCTCAAGACTTTAGATTATCCTGAACCTGCAAAACTGAACAGAAACTCTGGACCTTCGACATTCGACGAAAGAAGAAGACTGAAGAATCTCCCTTGTAGCCAAGGAGTGGCTACCCTGTGCAAACAGGCACCATCAAGAGACTACCCTTTGCTTTGCCCACGTTCTACGAGGAACCGACTGCAGAGCCCGACCAGAGCCTTGACTTCCAGACTTCTCCGACCCTGATCCACATCCACAGCAAAGCTGAGATCCGTGGAGGCGACGAGCGACGTGGGACCGGCTACCTGGGAAAAGTGGCTAGTAACTTAAAGCGCAGCTTCTGAGGCACCCTCGAAGTTGTGCACCGGGGATTGAGAAGCCCCAACCCCAAGCACCATCTGCACCGAAGATCAGCCCCCCACACTCCACGAGTCCTGCGTGGGGCCCTTCTGCATTTTCCTGCTTGCCGCGTCTGTCCGGTTGCTTGCCCGCTGGCTGGTGGCCTTTGTGACGACGCACCCTGAAATCTTCTGCGCTGGTTTGGCTCCTCCAGACTGGCTCCCGCTTCTCTGCAAAGAAGAAGCACCCCAGACCTTCCTGGTCTGCACCAGAAGCAAGTCCTCCGTTCTTCGTGGGTTCAGCTTGCCAAGGCTTGGTGAGTCCTAGTCCAACTTCGACGCCGCCGACAGCAAGAGCCTTCGTGGGACAGCTCGCCTCCTGGTCCTGGTCGCCCTCGACGCTTCCTGGTCCTCCTGGCTGCAGCGACAAGCTTCACCTTCACCTGCAACTCTTCACGACATCGCCTGGTTCCTTCCTGGTTCCACGTGGTCACTGGCTAGTGACCTTGACTCTGTCCCTTCTGCTTGCAGGTTTCTTCTCTTCTTGATCCCAGCCTTGGGATCCACCGGACACTCTTCACTGACTGCCTGTCAGCATCTTTCTTCAGGCATCCATAGGAGTCGACGACGAAAACGACGCATCTTCACCCCTATGCACCCGCAGCCTGTCGGCTAGGTAACTTGGGTACTCCGGTGCTCATCAGGATAGTGACTATCCTAGTGTCTAGTTTTCAAGTCTCAACTTCCTAGCTACTCCGGAAGTGTCCTAAATCTACCGTTTTCTAAACTGTACTATTGCTATTGACTTTTACGCATTACGCGTGAGTGTTTCCACTCTGCACACGAATCCCGTGGGCCTCTCACTTCCTAACTAACGCTAGTGTAGTGTAGCCCCAGCGATTCCCTAGGCCTAGGCCTATTCTATTTCCGTGACAGTGGTTCTTATACCACTTACTTAGTATATGGTTTGCGTGGCCCCTAGGGCCTAACTGTATTACTTACCTGTGTGACTTACTGTATGCATTAATAAGACTGTGTTGTACTTACCTCTAATCTCATAAAGAGTGCGGAGGGTTTGCTTAGAATAAATACACTTTATTTTATATATATATCTGTTGTGGTGTCCTTTCATTTGGTATTCAAGGGATTACATATGGTATCACAGCTGGCTTCACATGCCATTCAGAGTTTAGCCTAAGACTGCTCTTGTCCATGCTACCACTAGGATAGCTGGTCTATAAGGTTGACTTTACAACCAATCACCATAAGGGTATTTGGACTGATATAAGGTGTACACTAGAACTAGTGACATCATACATCAGGCCAACTTCTCACACTTTTAACGAATTCCAATAGAACCACATGCATCTACACCGATTATCAATCTAGGTTCTAAGGAACACAGTACCAGAGGCCTTTCAGATTTCTGTATAGATCCAGGTTTACTGCTTTCATTAGTACACTTAAATTTGCTAAAGTTACAACTGAGATGGGGATGCATTTGTTTATAAGAAATATTGCAACATCATGGCTGATGGCAAGTTTACGTATACTCATTTAGAATCTTTTTTAGTTATCAACCTACATTCCCTCACTCTTCTGCCTTCAAAATTCTAGGAACTATTAAGAAAATTAAAAGTGAGAGTGTTGGAGTGCAGCGCGAAAATTGTGCACTTTAACACTTGGTATTCTTGCTTTTGATGGTCTTTTTTGACTATGTGCTGAAGCCATTGGCTTCTTTAATTAACAAGCGTATGTGTGCAATGCAACAAAGTTGGTTTAAGTTCAAACGAGATGAGGTAATAGATAGCTATTCGATTAGAGATTCTTTCAGAAGAAAATTGGGTTTGATATCTTTGTAAGTTGAACAATTGCTTTGGGATGCTGCATTTTCGGTAAGTATTATTTCTTCTACTGATATCCAACCATTCAATGCAGCAATCTGATTCCAAGCTTTGTGCTGTAGATATAGTATTGCAGTGAATCATATTCTGTACATGTACTTACTCGTGACTTTTCATTATGTATTGATAATTCTTCTGACCAATATCTTTTTTGTGTTTAGGCTGCAAAAACAATTGCTGAGAAACGCAAATCTGCAGAACCATCTAAATCTGTTGCGTCACTAGCAAATATGTATGAGTTTTGTGATGGGGGGAGCCATTGGTGCAAAGACTGCAATGCTATTTGTGCCACCTTGTATGACTTCTTCACACACATGCACAATAGGAGACATAGACAGGTATGTATAGCTTTCATGTTATTTAAAATGTCTTCAAATGGTGCAAGTTAGTTTATGCTTTTGTCCCCTGGACACAGCATTTGAACATGAATGCTTGTGCTGATCTCCTTTACAGGTCTCTGTAGTCCTGTGAAGACCACCAGCTTCATCAGCCTCTACAAAATGGGACATATAAAGCACCAATTACTAAATAGTTTGTTTGTATCCCCTTTGTGTTAGGATTTTTTCTCCTATCCTAATATTTTGTATGGGCACGCTGAGTCTATGTATGTTTGATCATATGGAAAGAGGTTAATGGAAAATACATGTTGCCTAGATAGGATTTCCTGTTGCTAAATACTCTAGAAATTATTCCAATGTGTAACTGGTAGCTAATATGCACTTTGAAGTAAATGTTTAATACTTTTAAGTGTAACCAGTTATGAGATGTCTTGCGTATTTGACAGCCTCTTCTATGCTAACGTTATAGACAGCATCATTTTTCGTTACAGCACTGTTGTGTGCAACTCACCAATTGGTAGTTTGAGAACTTAAGCCAGCATGTGGTGGGACATTGCCCAGCTGGTTAAGTTGTAATTGCAAGACTCTTAAGAGCAGTCATGGCACTTGAGAACTTGTGCGCAGGTTAGAGGACATGCTCTTCACGTTGTCAAGCTTTGCACCTACCTTATTTCCCTCCTTATTACTCAAATGTTTCGGATAGGAATTGTTTTATGCCTATGCACTAGATCTCGGTGGATTTGATTTTTAGCCAAATTTACAAATGTTGTGTTAAAGTGAATGTTTATGAGCAAACAAACAATTTTTGTTCATGTTGAACTGGTTTGATCAGAAAGTGTCTTGAGATGTTTTTTCCTCAGTGGTCTGCTGTTGGTTTGTTAGATGTGCCCTTTATCCAGTATTGGGGTATCTTTCATAGATTCACATGCCTGAATCATTCCCAGTCGCCGAGGCGGGAGTCCCCGGTAAATAAAAAAGTAGTGCCAAAATGCTAGTAGTAGTAGTAGTAGTAGACCCAAAGAAAAGGCCAAAAGCCTATATCTTAGCAGCCTATCTACCTCATTATGCAAAAAGAACCAAGAATTTGGTAACAACCAATCAAACACCAGCACCCTTCTAGAACCCTCTCAGCAGAGCCAGTTCTCCTCGGATTTTCACCGCATGTCGTGTGGAAGGGAGTCTCCCTTAGTGCCTCTCAGTTTTCTTTCAACTTGCTTCAGCATGTCAGAAAAGAAGGCCTTGTTTAAGTTCTGCAGGACCTGCACCAAGAAGAGAGTCCATGTTGATGATCAACATGTGGACTGCATCTATTGCCTCTACCCTAAACATGAGGCAAAAGATTGCAAGATTTGCCGCACCTTCCCTACAAAAACTCTTAGAGATAGGGAGGCGAGAGTGCTTTTGTGGCTTAAATCCTCTTCGGCTGAGGAGGATGACAAAGCCTCTACTTCTGGCAAGAGAGCTAGATCGCAGGACAGCTCTTCCAGTGAAGAGAAGAAGCGTCAGAAATCGCATCATTCTACTTCTGATGCGCACTCTCCTCAGGATTCTACAGTCAAGACTAGCGCACAATCTGTGAGTAAAAGCCTTTCAAAATCTTTGGCTTACTCTCAATCTTCAGTTTCTGTCACCTCGTCTGCTTCTTCATTGACGCAAACCTTCACGACGACGGCACTTACCTCTCCTATTATGTCTACGAGGATTACTATCCTCACAAAGAAGCCCACCGTCGAGGTGTCGTCGACGAAGTCCTCGTCGACTAAGTCAGCAGTACCGCCGTCGACGATTCCGCCATTGAAAAGCCTGTCGACGTCGAGCTCGTCGACGAAGAGTTCGCCGACGAAGATCCCATTGTCGACGAAGATCCCATTGTCGACGAAGATCCCATTGTCGACGAAGATCCCGTCGACGAAGAGCTCGTCGACGTCAAGCCCGTCGACGAAGAGCTCATCGACGAAGACCCCGTCGACGCCGGCTCCGTCGACGACGATGACACCGTCGACGATCCCGTCTACCACAGCCCCGTCGACGACTACCTCGTCGACTATGGCCTCTACTCCAGTTTCCACCAGGACTTTTCAACTAAAGTCTTTTCAAAGGCAGGACATATCACTGCTTACTCCCTCGCATCTCCTGGAAACGTATGTGCAGTGTGACGATGATGATTATGTGGACGACGAGGATAAAGGGCCCTTTGGGATTGCTCGCCATCCTTCGAAACTGCACATCAAATGTCAGGAGGACGATGATGATGAGGAAGAAGACCATTATCAAGGGCATTACTATCAGGAAGACATAGTCGTTCCGCATCATAGACCCTGCTACACACAACCTCGTAGGAACGAGATGTCACATCTGCCTCCTACTTTAAAACAAGACATACAAGCCATGCTTGCAGATTATAATCAGCGTTTTCCACCGCAGCCAAACGTTCCACAGGTTCCACAGACTGCGCCGCAGCCGGACCCATTGCCTCTGCCTGAGGATCCAGCCCCAATGCCTCAACTGCCTGATCCTCCACAGGACCCGCATCAAGATACAACCTCGGAGGAGGAATACGAAGAGGGCGAGCTGCCAGACCCAGCAGACCCTTGGGATTCATATATAATCCCTATGCCTTCGCCACCTACCCCTCTACTATCTGATTCGCCCCCAGAAGATAGAGGGGGGTTCCATAACCTTATGCAGCGAGCTGCGACCAGGTTCAACTTGCCGGTCACCATTGAGCAGTCTGACTGTTTTCTGCATGACTTTGAAGAAGAGTCAAGAAAGGTTACGAGAGCTATCCCTATCATTGACTATATTTGGAAAGAAGGGGTTAAAATCATGAAAAACCCGGCATCAGTGCCAGCGGTGCTTCCACGGATTGACAAAAAATACCGTGCTCCAGCCGACAGTCTCTCTTGTCTCATTGGCCAACCGCGTCCAGACTTGGTTATATCTCAGGCAGCCCAACAAAAGTCTAAGAATCCGGCAGCACCGGTCACTACACCACCGGATAGGGAAGGACGCCGACTGGATCTAATTGGGAAAACATTTTTAACAATGGCAGCTGCTTCCATCAGTGCAGCCAACTCCCTAGCGATAATAGGGCGTTATGACCGCCAGATGTGGTCAGAAATGGCAAGCTTTATCGACCTCATCCCAGAGGATAACCGGCAAGATGCTCGAAAGATTTTGTTGGAGGGTGAGCGTGCAGCCTCAGAGACTATCGACTGCGCACTGGATATTGTGAATACTAACTTTCGCCAGTTGGCTGGGGCTGCGGTTCTTAGGCGCCAGGGTTGGCTGAAAGCTACTGTAGGAAGGTGGATATCTGACTATGGTTACCCCCAACTTTTTGCCTAGTGTCTAGCTGGTTTTTCGACTTAGTTGGCCTGAGATCCTGCCATTCAGGGTCTCAGGCTGTCTGCTCTCTCTGTAAAATGGACTCCATGTACCCTAGGTACATACCCAATTGGTAAGGATCACCTTATTGGACCCTGTATAGTGTACCCTAGGTACCCAGGGCATAGGTGTACCCTAGGCCTCCCAGGGGCTGCAGCATGTATTATGCCACCCCTGGTCTGGCCTTCCACTCAGACACAACTGGCTGATCACTCAGCTGGGGCAAGGTCGTGTAATCACCCCTTGCTTAGATATAGTATGCCTATATCTGCCCTTATATATAGACACATGTGTACCTATCAGTCACTCCTATGGCAGGCCTTAACAATCCTGGAGGCAGAGTGCTTGGTAACATGTGAGATGGTGCTCTAGCATGAGCTGAGCCTGTCTGCAGCTTTCGGAACCATGTCCTTATAGCTGTTCTATGATATAGCCTACCATATACTCTTAAAGTGCCTTATAATCTTAAACGGTTATGGTAACTATGGTTTGGCTTTATCAAAACATGTCGTGTAAGGTGTCTAACACTTTGGAATAATACCCCCATACCATTTCTGGTGATGAGGATATTATTCCTCCCTTCTAGAGGGAGAGACATGTTAAAATCCTACTTTGCTGTTTATCTCTAACCAAAGCCTCAGCATCACAAAATGGATGCTGCTGCCACAGACACAAGTCTGACCTCCTGCTGCTGGGAGTGATCCCAGCCAGGGAGGCCTGGACAATAGGTTTCCTGCTTGGGGAGGTGCTAGCACCTCCCCAGACAGCCTTTAGTGTATTGGGGCAGGGTGGGCTGAAAGGAATGAGACATGCCTGGGGCACACAAGGTGTTCCTTGCATAGTCCAGTTCAAACCGGCGCTGGGGCACTCCAGCCCCAGCTCTGGCGCGAAACTGGACAAAGGGAAGTGGGTGTAACCACCCCCTCCCAGGTCCCACCCATAAGGCGTGACCTAGCAGGTATCCCAGCCCCCCCAGATTAGTATAAGAGTGGGAGTTGGGCCTAGAGACTCTAGATTATCCTGAACCTGCAAAACTGAACAGAAACTCTGGACCTTCGACATTCGACGAAAGAAGAAGACTGAAGAATCTCCCTTGTAGCCAAGGAGTGGCTACCCTGTGCAAACAGGCACCATCAAGAGACTACCCTTTGCTTTGCGACCGTTCTACGAGGAACCGACTGCAGAGCCCGACCAGAGCCTTGATTTCCAGACTTCTCCGACCCTCATCCACATCTGCAGCAGAGCTGAGATCCGTGGAGGCGACGAGCGACGTGGGACCGGCTACCTGGGAAAAGTGGCTAGTAACTTACAGCGCAGCTTCTGAGGTACCCTCGAAGTTGTGCACCGGGGATTGAGAAGCCCCAACCCCAAGCACCATCTGCACCGAAGACCAGCCCCCCACACTCCACTAGTCCTGCGTGGGGCCCTTCAGCATTTTCCTGCTTGCCGCGTCTGTCCGGTTGCTTGCCCGCTGGCTAGTGGCCTCTGTGACGACGCTCCCTGAAATCTTCTGCGCTGGTTTGGCTCCTCCAGACTGGCTCCCGCTTCCCTGCAAAGAAGAAGCACCCCAGACCTCCCTGGTCTGCACCAGAAGCAAGTCACTTGTTCTTCGTGGGTTCCGCTTGCCAAGGCTTGGTGAGTCCTAGTCCAACTTCGACGCCGCCGACAGCAAGAGCCTTCGTGGGACAGCTCGCCTCCTGGTCCTGGTCGTCCTCGACGCTTCCTGGTCCTCCTGGCTGCAGCGACAAGCTTCACCTTCACCTGCAACTCTCCACGACATCGCCTGGTTCCTTCCTGGTTCCACGTGGTCACTGGCTAGTGACCTTGACTCTGTCCCATCTGCTTGCAGGTTTCTTCTCTTCTTGATCCCAGCCTTGGGATCCACCGGACACTCTCCCCTGACTGCCTGTCAGCATCTTTCTTCAGGCATCCATAGGAGTCGACGACGAAAACGACGCATCTTCACCCCCATGCACCCGCAGCCTGTGGGCTAGGTAACTTGGGTACTCCGGTGCTCATCAGGATAGTGACTATCCTAGTGTCTAGTTTTCAAGTCTCAACTTCCTAGCTACTCCGGAAGTGTCCTAAATCTATCTATTTCTAAACTGTAACATTGCTATTGACTTTTACGCATTACGCGTGAGTGTTTTCACTCTGCACACGAATCCCGTGGGCCTCCCACTTCCTAACTAACGCTAGTGTAGTGTAGCCCCAGCGATTCCCTAGGCCTAGGCCTATTCTATTTCCGTGACAGTGGTTCTTATACCACTTACTTAGTATATGGTTTGCGTGGCCCCTAGGGCCTAACTGTATTACTTACCTGTGTGACTTACTGTATGCATTAATAAGACTGTGTTGTACTTACCTCTAAACTCATAAAGAGTGCCGAGGGTTTGCTTAGAATAAATACACTTTATTTTATATATATATCTGTTGTGGTGTCCTTTCATTTGGTATTCAAGGGATTATATATGGTATCACAGCTGGCTTCACATGCCATTCAGAGTTTAGCCTAAGACTGCTCTTGTCCATGCTACCCCTAGGATAGCTGGTCTATAAGGTTGACTTTACAACCAATCACCATAAGGGTATTTGGACTGATATAAGGTGTACACTATAACTAGTGACATCATACATCAGGCCAACTTCTCACAGCTACCACGTTCAGACCAGAAGTCCAGACAAAAATATTGGACATGGCCTATGATGGCGAATCATTGTTTGGAAAACACATAGATGACGCACTCCAAGCTATTAAAACGGATACTGATACTGCAAGATCGTTGGGCTACAAAAGAAGTACCTTCAGAGGAGCAAGGGGCCGTGGATTTTCATCCAGAGGAAGTTATCATACCCAACAAAATAGGTACCAGCCTCAGTATCGGCAATCATATCAGTCTTCCTACAGACAGACCAATACATCTGGTTTCTCTCGTCAAGGCGGACGAAAAAGATCGCAGAATCAGGGATGAGACACCTCACGGAAGCAATGATTTCTGCAGGGCGCCTTCCACTCCTTTTCCCCTCCCTGTGGGTGCGAAAATTTCAACTTTTGTGACCAAGTGGCAAGAAATTACGTCGGACCAGTGGGTTCTGGACCTGGTTCACAACGGTCATACCTTAGAGTTTGTCACCAAACCACCCAAGGGACCCCCTCCCCCTCGTCTTCACTTACTATTCAAAGAAGCTTTAACGATGCTCCTCGAGAACGCAATCGAGAAGGTTCCTGCGCTTCAAAAGGGGACAGGTTTCTATTCCCGCTTTTTTCTCATCAAGAAGAAATCAGGGGAGTGGCGCCCAATCTTAGACCTTCGCAATCTGAACAGATTCCTCAAGAAGCAGGGATTTCGCATGGTCACTCTGGCAGAAATTCTAGGTTGCCTCAACGAGGGAGATTTTCTAGCTTCCTTAGATATGGAAGACGCTTACTTTCACATCCCAATACATCCGAAGCATCGCAAGTATCTTCGCCTCACAGTGGCTGGCGCCCATTACCAGTTCAAGGTGCTCCCGTTTGGGTTAAAATCTGCCCCAAGGATCTTTATGAAGTGCCTAGCTCCAGTGGCAGCAGTGTTGCGCTCCCAAGGAATCCAAGTCTTTCCGTATTTAGACGACTGGTTAATAAAGGGTCCTTCGGAAAGATCAGTCAAGACTGCCGTGACAACATCTCTTAGTCTGTTCCATTCTCTGGGGCTTACGATCAACAGGAGCAAATCTCAATTACAACCAAGGCAGATCCTTCCTTTTCTGGGCGCGCTGTTAGATACCGTCCGCTGCAAGGCATTCTTATCTCACGAACGGCAGGTTCGTCTTCAAAACTTAGCATTCCGAATTTCCAAAAGAAAGTCAGTTTCTGTCCGGATGTTCGCGTCGCTCCTAGGGATGTGCTCCTCTGCAATACACCTCGTTCCTCTGGCGCGGCTCCGCATGCGACCCTTGCAGGAGGAGTTACACCTTCAGGGGCAGCAGGTGATGGGCTCCTTCGACGACATCATCAGAGTCACTTCAGGCATGAAGAGCGCTCTACGTTGGTGGTCCCATATTCCCAACTTATCAGAAGGGCTTACTTTCATTCAGAAGATTCCAGACTTTGTCCTCACTACCGATGCTTCCATGGAAGGATGGGGAGGTCATCTCCAAGATTTACAGATACAGGGGAAGTGGTCTCCAGAGTACAAAAACAAACACATCAACAGTCTGGAATTGCGAGCAATTTTCCTGTCTCTGCAAGCTTTCCTTCCAAGGATTGCAGGTTCTTCGGTTCTGATTCGAACCGACAATACCACCAGCATGTTCTACGTGAACAAACAAGGAGGAACAAGATCAGCAACTCTGTCCACGGAAGCTCAGGAGTTGTGGGAATGGGTCACACTCCACAACATAACCCTCAGAGCAGAACATGTCAGAGGTCTTTGCAATACATTAGCGGACACGCTCAGCAGATACCAATCAGATTGCCACGAATGGGAGCTAGAGCAGGCTCAGAATATTCAGAGCTTGGGGAACACCACCGCTGGATTTGTTAGCCACGAAGGAGAACAAGAAATGCCGCTTCTATGCCAGCAGATACCCTCAACAGGGCTCAAGGGGGAATGCCCTGTCCATGCGATGGACAGGGATTTGTGCTTACGCTTTTCCCCCCGATACCCCTGATACCGAGGGTCATACGCAAGATGAAGTTGGAGGGCTGTCGTCTCATCTTGATTGCACCCAGATGGCCACGCCAATACTGGTTTCAGGAGCTCCTATTGCTATCACAGGACCAGCCGATCCGTCTTCGCCCGACGCCCACAATGCTGTCAAGGAACAGAGGTCAGGTTCTCCACCCGGACCCTCAGTCCCTACATTTACACGCATGGCTCCTGACTTCTTAGAGTTTAAGGACCTGGATATCCCTCAAGACTGTAGGGATATATTAACAAAATCACGAGCTCAGAGCACGATATAAACTTACCGTCTAAAATGGAAACGGTTTTGCTGCTGGTGTGAAGCAAACGAGGTGCACCCGGTGGACGATCCTGCAGAAAAGATCCTTCCTTATTTGTTACACCTGGCAAGATCTGGACTTTCTTTCCCTTCAGTCAAGGTCCACTTAGCTGCACTTTCCAGATTCAGAAGGGGTGCTCATGGCCCTTCTCATTGTTCATCCTCTTTAATTAAACAGTTTATGAAAGGACTATTCCGAGAGTTTCCTCCGGTCAGATTTCCGCCACCGGAATGGGAACTCAACACAGTCTTAATGCAATTAATGAAGCATCCATTCGAGCCCATCCACAAGGCTGACCTAAAATTCCTTACCTGGAAGGTTGCTTTACTTCTGGCTTTAACATCAGCTCGACGAGTGAGTGAAATTCAGGCGTTTACTGTAAAGGAACCTTTTCTACACTTCACTCAAGACTACGTGCACCTCCGAACTAATCCAACGTTTATCCCTAAGGTGCCTTCACAGTTTCATCTTAATGAACCAGTGACGTTAAAAACTTTCTTTCCTAATCCATCCACCCCAGTGGAACAAGCCTTACATTCTCTCGATATCAAGAGATGTCTTAAATTCTATCTTCTGAAAACAAAGAACCTTAAAAAGTCTGATCAATTATTCGTGGCTTATGGCCAAACTACTCTGGGAAAGGCCGTTACAAAATCCACCATTGCCAGATGGATAGCATCTACAATACTTTTCTGCCATGACAAGGCTCACAGGCCTTTGTTGAGGAAACCCAAGGCCCATTCCACGAGGACAGTAGCAGCGTCTACAGCATTGTTTGCTGGTGTGACTCTAGAAAATATCTGCCGTGCTGCGACATGGAAAAATGTCCACACTTTTACAAGACATTACTGCCTCCAATCTACGCATCGTGATGATGCAGCAGTTGGGCAAGCTGTACTACGACATCTGTTTCTTTAAGATACCTTCAGGTACCCTTTTTTCATATTTTAATATGTAAGATGTTGATATCTTTAGTATAACAATGCAATGTGTTACAATAATGATTTGCTTTCATTTTTACATGCTTTTTCTCTTTATAGATTGCATGTTTCGAATTTTAAGATCTTTTCTTATACCTCTTGTTAACAAGCTGTGGATGCAATTAGGGAGTATCAGCACTAGTCTCCCGCCATCCGCAAATGACTGTATACTTGGTATACTGCTCGCTATTCTGATTCAGGCATGTGAATCTATGAAAGATACCCCAATACTGGATAAGAAAACAAGTTACTTACCTGTAACTACAGTTATCCAGTATTGGTATCTTTCATAGATTCACATGCACCCACCCTCCTCCCCGTAGAGTCAGTTCTATATAATTTGGGACGTTCACTTCCCACTTGTGCTACGAAAATCTGAGGAGAACTGGCTCTGCTGAGAGGGTTCTAGAAGGGTGCTGGTGTCTGATTGGTTGTTACCAAATTCTTGGTTCTTTTTGCATAATGAGGTAGATAGGCTGCTAAGATATAGGCTTTTGGCCTTTTCTTTGGGCCTACTACTACTACTAGCATTTTGGCACTACTTTTTTATTTACCGGGGACTCCCGCCTCGGCGACGGGGAATGATTCAGGCATGTGAATCTATGAAAGATATCAATACTGGATAACTGTAGTTACAGGTAAGTAACTTGTTTTCTTCCTTTAATTTTCCCCCTCCATCTGCTCTTGTTAAAATGCCACGGTCACACCGCAGTTGTGAATCCAAGGTAAGTGTATTTACAGGCAATGTGACACCAAAACCTCACTGCGCTTTGTCCTCTAACAGTCTTCCTTGGAATACCCCAAGCTCAACCTTCTATAACATAACATACAAAGTAAACCTTTGCTTCTTTAACAACAAGCAAAATAAAAAAGAAACTACCACTATCAACATATAAACCCCCATAATCAACACATAAACCCCCTTAAAGAAATATATGGCATAAAACAAAAAGAATAACATATCATCCTTTGCGGGAACATACAAGAGGACAAGAGTCTCCGTTCAACAAAAAATCTTCAAAGCGTTTAGGAGCAGAACATTTACATTGAATGTGATTTTGTGATTAGTACCTTTCCTGACTCTCCAGTTGTCAATGCACAAATTCAACGTCTTTGTCAGGAACACTTCTCCCTCTCTCCTTATTCCACACCCTGCCATCACTCATACACACATTTCTAGACCACTCCTCCACAACCTGGGAGGAAGCACAAAAGTTTGACTCCCCATATGTGACACAATTCGGTTTTTTGACCCTTACCCAATAACCTTTGTTGATATTGTCACCAAACACACCTCCACCATACTTCAATTGAATGTTTCCTGACATCTTCCACATCTCGCAGTAGCTTAGGATCAATAGAAGACAAACCCAATCCTCTTCGATTGAACTTGGTGCACAGCACTTGTCTCCTTAACAAACCAAATGGAGATACACCAGTGTCGTCATTCAGGATAGGCCTCAATGCTCACAACATCCAATTAACTACATCCTTCCAACTCAATTTGTTAATGAGAGCCAACTGCAACTGTATGATTAAACCACTCTACCAAACCATTTCTCTTGGGATGATCTACAACAATTTTAACATGGTTAATACCTGACTCGTCTAAAAGCGTTTTCATCGCATGAGACAATAACTGCGTACCATTATCTGTTACCAGTTCACAACGATGTCCCTCTCTCCTAAACACCTCCTGCAAAAACTGGATTCCAACTGACGTACTCACAAACGTCACTCCTGACAACTTAATCAAATAGTCAGTGAAGACTAAAGCATACTTTGCACCTTTACGAGGAACTTTATGTGGACCAAAGTTGTCAAAAGCTAGTATGCTCCAGGCAACGATTGACACCTCTGTCTGTGCAACTGGGTACTGATGAGTAACCTGTGCTTTATCACTTATAGCACAGACTCTACAATCCCTGACGTACATCACCATTGCCTTGTCCCCTCTCAGCCATCAAAACTCCTCTATTACCCTTGGTTTCATAGCTCAAATGCCCACATGTCCTTAGTTAGCTAGATCCAAAACCCTTCTCTGTAATCATAACTACCACCAATTGCTGTACAAAAGTAACAATCCTGTTCACAAGTCAATTCCTGAGCAATTTGAAAGTACAAAGTTAAATCCTATTTCTCCAACTTAACAAAAGGCCACCCTGACACAATTCGATTTCTTACTTGCATCAAAACCGTGACATTCTCCGAGGAAAGCGCCCTTAAAACATCCTATAAACCCTCCATAGCACAAACCACATCAATATCATCCTCGAACCCATCATCTCAACCCACTTCATTCAGGGTTCAACTGTCTGCTTCAATATTTACTCCATTATTGGAGCTTTCATAGATTCACATGCCTGAATCATTCCCCGTCGAGACGGGTGTCTCCGGTACATAAAAAAGCAATGCTTAGTAGTATAGCAAACTGAAAAGAGGCCTAGGCCCATTTCCCCTTTGCAACCCATAACCTGCGTTATGTAGAAAAGGACCAAACTTGTCTCTGAACCAATCAGAGCCTCTCACCCTCTAGAACACTCCTGAGAGAACCTCTTGCCCCTCATATTTTCTACCGCACGTTGTGCTAAGGAGTCTCCTTTGAGCTCTGCTCAAATTCTACAGTTTATTTCTACTTCACTCTGGATTTGAGAGTTCTTCAACTAATTTGATCATTTTTGATAACTGCCTTTTTCTACACCAACTCCTGAGAATAGCTGACAAAGAGAAGAAAGGTTTATTTAGAGCCTGTGCTACCTGTTCAAAGAAAAGGCTATATACAGACGACCCTCATAAAGATTGCATATACTGTCTTTATCTAGACCATCAGATAAAGGACTGTAAGGTATGTCGTACCTTTTCTAATAAAACACAGAGGGATCGTGAAGGGAAGGCTTTTACTATGGCTTCAAAAACTTAAAACCAGGAAAGACGTCCTGTCTAGTGACAGTGATGAGGCGTCTACAACTTCTAGGAGATTTAAAAAAAGAAGTAGATCTCCTCAGGCTCATACCTCAGGGGAAAGACCTGAGAAGGCCCTTAAAAAGACCACTATTGGGTCTTCTGGGCGCAGTCCCTCAAAATCTCCTTCACGTAAGGAAAAGGAGAGCTAGGGTCATGCTTTCAGGGGTAAAACATACAAAGAGGACAAGCTCAGAGCCCTCAAAATCACCCCCTAAACTCAAACATTCATTCAAGAAGCCGGCCTCCATACCTCCTGAGGAAAAATTTGAGAAATCTACGTTGTCGACGGGAGCGTCGACGAAGAAAATGGCATCGTCGTCAAAGAAAACTGAGGTAAAACTTACTTTTAAAGCTGTATCTCAGTCGACGGTGGCATCGTCGACGGCAGTGTCGACGCCAAGACCTTCGATGACGGCATCGACGACGACCACATCGACGGCAGCAACAACCGGATCGTCGACGGCAATGACGACAGTAACAGCAGCGACGACGGCAGCATCGACGACGATGGTTTCGTCGGCGGTTTTGACGGCGTTTATGAGCGAAAAAACCCCAGAAAAACGGGAATTTGCCAGGAAGAGAATTGCCCCAGAACTAACTTCTCCAAGTAAGGTGACACCTCTGGTACCATCCCACCTGTTAGAGGAGGAAGAGTCACAGGAGGAGGATGATGATGATGGCCCTTTTGGCTACGCCAGTAGCCCGTCGCAGTTGCATGTGAAGTGCCAAGAGGATGACTGGGAAGACGAATATGAGGGGTTTCAGGATCGTCCCCAGCAACACTATTGCAAGGAGTACCAGGAAGAGATGGTGAGCGTTCCGTCTTCATTGCTAACGGATCTGCAGTTTATGTTAGAGGATTATAAAAAGAGGCATCCTATACCTCATACTTCTCATAAGATACCGGTGGCTACATCTCAGCCACGCTCTATTCCAAGTACGTCAGTGCGACAGCAAGAGGTTTTACCAGAGTCCTTGCCTACATCACCACTACCAAGGTCTCAATAAGATCCAGTGACCTCTGATGATGAACAGGAAGAGGGAGAGATAACGGACCCTAGTAAATAGTGGGACGATTATCTCATTCCGTCGCCTTTGTCTCCTTCACGAGGACATCGGGGGGTTCCATAATTTAATGGAGAGCTACGAGATTTGCGCTCACCACGTCATCTGACAAAACGGAATGTTTCTTGTACGATTTCAAGGAGCCATATCGTAAGGCAGTTCGGTCTCTTCCAATTGTCAGTCATATATGGGAAGAGGGTCTCAAGGTCATGGAGACACCAGCAATGGTTACTCCAGTACTCGCCAGGCTGGACAAGAAATATAAAGCGCCCTCGGATGCTCCAGCTTGTCTACTAGGCCACCCCAAGCCGGACTCTGTTATAACCCTGGCGTCTCAGCAGAAATAGAGGAATCCATCAGCTCCGATTACGACACCTCCCGACAGAGGGTAAGTGCTTGGACAATGCGGTGAAGAGATTTTCTTCCATGTCTGCCCTTCTAGTTAAGACGGCGAATGCCCTGGCCATTCTGGGCGGGTATGATAGGCAAATGTGGTGATACCTCTCGTCTTACATAGACAGCATTCCAGAAGCTGATAGACAGGAGGCCAAAAAGATCCTCCAAGAAGGAGAAAGTACTTCGGCTTGAGTCATAGATTGCTCAATGGACATTGCAACCACGGCCTTCAGATCTTTGGGAGGAGCAGCAGTCTTACGCCGGCAAGGATGGCTGAGAGCAAGAGCGTTTAGGCCTGAAGTCCAGAATAAAATCTTGAACCTTCCCTTCAATGGAGCGGATCTGTTTGGAAAACACCGACGAGGCTCTGCGGAGTATCTAAAAAGATACAGACACCGCAAAATCACTGGGAACGCTGCAATATAGGAAGGTTCCTTTTCGAGGCTCTAGAGGTAGGGGCCAATCCTCCTATAGAGGAGGTTACCAACAAGGCAGATAAACTTCTTACTCCACCTCATCTCAGCCCTACCGTCAGCAGTATACACAACGACAAACAGGAGGTTACACAAAATCTACTCCTAGAGGTCGAGGAGCTCGTCAGGGGAAGGACAACACCCAACGACAATTACAACTTTCTGACTCCGGCTACACCTATTCCTCTTACGTTACATGTTCCCCTGGGTGGAAGAATTGCTTATCTTCAAAATTGGCAGCAAATAACTACGGACCAATGGGTCCTCAACATAATACAATTTAGACACACTCTAGAACTTCTGCAAACGCCCCCATGTAGACCGCCGAAACATCAAGAGGTCAAACACTTACATCAGATGCGTCTGGAGATTCGGACAATGCTCCGAAAGAGAGCAATAGAACCGGTACCGAACTCCCAGAGAGGAAGGGGGTTTTATTCCAGTTTTTTTCTAGCAAGAAAAACATTCTCCAATGGTGTCCTATTTTGGACCTCTGGTCCCTAAACACCTATCTCAAGAAACAATCTTTCAGAATGGTTTCCCTCCAAGATATTCTGCTGCTCTTAGACCCAGGAGATCATATGACCACATTGGACCTACAGGATGCGTACTTTCACATCCCCATCCATCCTTCCCACAGGCAATACCTTCGGTTCATGGTGGCCGGAGAGCATTACCAATTTACGGTACTGCCTTTCGGCCTGAAGTCAGCCCCGATAATCGAAATGCCTGGCCCCAGTGGCAGCTGTATTAAGGAAACAGAAACACCAAGTATTTCCTTACCTCGACAACTGGTTGGTCAAAGCGCCATCAGCAGCATCGGCCCGGTCGTCAACAACGGTTTGCGTGGAGCTGTTTGCCAGGTTGGGTCTGAATTTAAACAAAAATCATCTCTTCAGCCGACGCAAAACCTCACCTTCTTGGGAGTGATACTAGAGACAGAGGTAAACAAAGCGTTCCCCTCCAAAGAAAGACAGCTGGGAATAATATCTCTATACCAAAGTTTTATAACAAGAAAGTGTCTTTCAGTGCGCAAGTACAAATCATTGCTGAGAACAATATCATCTTGCATTCCCCTCGTACCTTTCTGCAGGCTAAGGATGCGTCCGTTGCAAGAGCATCTGGATCTAGAATGGCATCAGGTGGAGGGATCCATCGACGCCAACCATGATCCACGTGGCAACATGGTGGACCCAAATGCGGAACGTCTCGCAGGGTCTTTCATTCCTTACACAGCCAGCCCCACTGGTGATTACGACAGATGCGTCCTTAGAAGGCTGGAGAGCGTTCCTTCAGGACCTCCAAGTCAGCGGTCGCTGGAAGTTGCACGAACAGCAAATGCACATCAACCTCTTAAAACTCAAAGCTGTCCGCTTAGCATTGCTAGCGTGCTACCAAGGATACAGGGATCAGCTGTGTTAATAGGAACGGACAACACGACAGCAATGCACTACTTAAAGAAACAGGGAGGTACAAGATAACTCTCCCTGTCTCAAGAAGCCCAGAAGGTATGGGAATGGGCGCTGCAACACAAGATATCCATAACAGCGGAACATCTCCCAGGGGACCAGAACGTCAAGGCGGATACTCTCCGCAGGCTCAAATCCACCTGCCACGAGTGGGAGATCGACCAAGGAAGTCTAGACCGCATATTCCAAAGATGGGGAAAAGCAACAGTGGAGAACAAAAAATACCAGTTTTTTGCAAGCTGCCTTCCCCAACGGGGATCTTGGGGGAATGCGTTTTTGATGGCATGGTCAGGCAGCTTTGCCTACGCCTTTCCTCCAATTCCCCTCCTGTTCTTATGACGTTCAAAAAGGAACCGTGCAAGATAATCCTGATAGCACCATGGTGGCCCAGACAACACTGGTTCACGGAGCTTCTGCTACTGTTGGAGGAACACCCGATTCGCCTCCAGCCAATATCGTCACTCCTGACGATGTCCCGGGGAGAAGTGCTTCTGTAGTAGGGGATCTCTGTGTATAGTCATAATCTATGAATAATCCCCGCCCATGTGCGGGGACCCCGGAGCAATCAAAAATATCTCTTAAGCTGTCCCGCATTTGCAAACCTGCAAAGACACTTAAGAGACAGACAAAATAATACAGCCTAATCACCACAAGGCTGCACTGGCCAGCACTTCCTCTGAAGTGAACACAAAAGCCAAAATAAAGTTGAAATGTCATTTTTATTCACATTTGACATGTTCCTTTATTATCACACACTCCCTTCACCAAAATCCCTTTAAACAATAGAGAGGAAGGGGTGGACAGACAAGCCCTATAGGCTGTCATTATGTGTCTGCTAAAGGGATACCGTGCCTTTAAGAAACTCTCCAGAGACCCCCGGTATCCCAGGATGCACAGCCAACACAAGTTACTTTCAGTTCTTTTTTCCGGCTCCTGCTAGCAGGACCCTGGAGCTTGAGCTCTACCCTTTTGGGTGGTTTAATTGATTAAAATCGGATTTTTTGGATTAAAAGTGGTTTCATTCGACGTCTAAAGCCTTTGTCTACTACTGCCTGCAATCTGGAGCAGTTTTGGCCCACTCTCAGCATGGCTTTATTCGATAAATGCCCTGAGTGTGGGAGGAAGAAGGCTAAGACGGACCCACATGAGGTGTGTATCCTCTGCTTGTCGCCCTCACATGTCCCAGCTGCCTGTGACATCTGCAGCACCTTTTCGAAAAGGACCCTGAGGGACCGGGAGAAGACTCGCCTTCAGGGACAGGAGAAGCAGAGGACCGGTGAGACTTCAGGGCATGGAGGGTCCCATTCCCCCTCCTCCGCCCATGCTTCAGCCCCTGGAGGGACCTCCGGGCAGAAAAAGGGGCAGAAACGACACCTACCGGCTGGTAGGTCGCGTTCGACGTCGAAGGCGACGACGTCGACGGCGAGAGAGAAGGCACCGGTATGTTCGCCGTCGATCCAGGGCTCTGGGTCGCGGCAGCCTCGGCGTTCGACGTCGAGGGAGGGGCCGGCGAGACCCGGGACCGGGTCGCCGTCGCAGGTGTCACGGTCGACGTCGACAACACATCGACGTCGTACCGAGCCCCATGGACTGCACTCGCCGCCGTCTACCCACGGCTCGACGCTGACGGAGTCGACGCCGAGATCCCGGCGCCCGCCGTCGAGGCGGAGGCGGTCGACGCCGAGACGCAGGTCGACGTCGAGACACCAACGATCGACGTCAAGACACCAACGATCGACGTCGAGTTACCGACGATCGACGTCGAGACATCAACGATCGACGTCGAGATACCAACGATCGACGTCAAGATCGCAGCAGTCGACGCCGAGGCACCGGCGGTCGACGTCGAGACGCCAGAAGTCGGCGTCGAGGAGACAGTCGACGTCGAGGCAGACACCCCGGCGACGGCGATCAAGGCGGGGCTCGACTCCGAGGAGGCATAGGTCGACGTCGAGGAGACTTGGTTCGACGTCGAGAGGACGATCGACTGCGGGGCGGCACTCGTCGTCGAGGGCGAAGAGACGCCGTTCGAGGTCAAGGTACAGTTCGACGTCCCAGACATCGGGGAATACGTCCTCGGTGATTACGATCTCCAGTCGAGGATCGGGGAGGCGCGGACGTTCGCCTTCGGTGGCTTCCCCGCGGGACAGGCCCGCCAAGAAGAGGAGAGTGGCCGCGAGCCCGGACAATGATGATGGGGGCTCTCCGGCTAGAAGTGATGGGGCTTCAGACCATCTGACCCCGCTGCGTACCCAGCGGCCTCCTTTGCCTCCGGTGCCCGACCTTCCACCGGCGCCTCCACCGGTGCCTGCACTGCCTCCTCCTCCTCAGCCTCCTCCTCTTCCTCCGCCTCCTCTTCCTCCTCCTCCACCTCCTCCGCTGCCTCTGCCCGTGCCTCAGCTGCCTGCCTCACCACCGCAGCCACCGCCTCCTCCCCCGAGGGTCCCTCACCGGCAGAGATCTCGCTCTCGCCCTCGCAGGCGATCACGGAGTAGGCGCAGATCCTCCACTCGCTCTGGACATGGTCGACGGAGGTATCGGTCCCGTTCCAGAGGGTCGAGGGGCACGTACTCTCCGGGGGCTGGCAAGTATTCGCCCTCGCTGTCAGAGACGCCTCCTTCCCGCGTCTCTCCAGTGGATGACATTGCCACGTTCCAGGAGGTGTTGCTGAGAGGGGCTGCGAAGTTGGGGATATCAGTGACTACCCCTATTCCCACTACGTCTGTGATTTTTGAGACTTTGCATAAAGTACATCTGTCGCGCCCCCTCCTCCCGCTGGTCCCAGGACTGGAGGAACCTGCGATGGAGGTGTTCTTAACGCCGGCTGTGGTGAAGCCGGCGCCCTCGAGACTGTCAAAGAAGTACAGGGCCCCTGACTCGGATCCGGCGTTCCTCAGAGTGGACCCCCCACCGGATTCTGTTATCGTGGCGGCGGCTCGTAAGCAACACTCTACGACGCCTTCCTCCACGGCTCCCCCGGATAAGGAGAGTCGCAAAATGGACTCCTTGGGGAGGAGGATGTGCTCTACGTCGGCTACTACAATGAAGGCCGCTAGCGCCTCCGCTCTGTTGGGGCGCTATGACAGGTCTCTTTGGGACTCCCTGCAACAGTTCGCGGCCTCCCTGCCCAGAGACAAGAGGGAGGATTTTCAAGAGGTGCTGAACGAGGGCATGATGGTCTCTAATCAGATCATCAGTGCGGCGGGGGACGTGTCGTTGTTGGCAGCCCATGGGTACTGCCACGGCATACATATGAGGAGGCATTCCTGGCTGCGGCTGACTCCGCTCAAGCCGGAAGCGCAGCAGAAGATCGCCAATCTACCATTCTCTGGCACGACGTTATTCGGGTCGCATGCGGATGACGAGATGGCCCGCATGAAGGCTGAGGCGGAAACTCTGAAGGCGGTGGGGCTGGAGCGGCCTAAGGAGCAGAGGAGGTCCTTCCGTTCCTCGGGCAGGTGCTACACCAAGCAGAGGGGCCAAGGGCGTCAGTCGGGCCCCCAGCAACAGCCCCAGCAACAGCAGCAGTACCAGAGGCAGCCCTTTCAGAAGCGCCAGAGGGGCAGAGGCCAGCATCAGTCCTCGGCGGGGAACAAAGGCCCGTCCGGGTCGAAGCCCTGAAAAGTTACTTCCCCCTCATCCGTTACCCGCTCCGGTGGGGGGGAAGTATTCAACACTACCTGGCAGAGTGGAGGACAATAACACAGGACAAGTGGGTGCTGAATATTGTTTGCAATGGCTACTGTCTTCGGTTCACCAGTTCGCCTCCACAGATTCCACCAGTGCGCTCCCTTTACATGGTGCGGGAGCTCCAGCGGGAGGCGGACGTTCTATTAAAAAAGAAGGCGATAGAAGCTGTTCCTTTGAGGCAAAAAGGAAAAGGTCTCTACTCACGCTTCTTTCTCGTAAGAAAAAAAGACAAGAACGAGTTCAGGCCTATTCTGGATCTGCGTCAAGCAAACAGGTGGATCCGCCGAGAAAAGTTCCGTATGTTGTCCCTGCATCAGATTTACCCTCAGTTGCATCGAGGAGACTGGCTGTGCGCCATAGATCTGCAGGACGCTTACTTTCATGTGCCGATCGCACCGAAGCATCGCAAATTCCTGAGGTTTCTGGTAGGCAACAACCATTACCAGTATTCCTTACTCCCGTTTGGCCTGAAGTCTGCGCCACGGACGTTCTCCAAGTGCATGGCAGTGGTCGCGGCACACCTGCGGAAGACCAAGGTGTTTGTGTACCCTTACCTGGACGACTGGTTGATCAAAGCGTCCACTTATCAGGAAGCCCAGTGCCATTTCAACAGGACGGCGGCTTTGCTTCACCGTCTGGGGCTGCACATCAACATGACGAAGTCAGTGCCGATCCCTGTGCAGTGTCTCCAGTACTTGGGGGCTTCAGTCAATACCTTGACCGCAAGCGTGTGTCCTTCGGAGGAGAGACGCTTATCGATCCGTGGGAAGGCTCTGCATCTCATCTCAGCCCGCTCTCCTACGGTGAGGACGGTGTCTTCATTACTGGGGTCGATGGCTTCTTGCATCTTCCTCACCCCCAATGCACGTCTGCATATGAGGCCCCTGCAGGAATGTCTGGAGGATCAATGGGACCAGAGGAGGGGGCGTTGGGAGGACAAGATCCAGTTGTCTCAGCACGCTCGGCAGTCTCTGAAATGGTGGTGTTCCCCAGAGAATGTCTGCAAGGGGACCCCTTTTCACAAGGACATTCCGGCCCAGACCATAGTGACCGATGCGTCTCTCCAGGGCTGGGGAGCGCATTCGGGCCCTCTTCAGATTCAGGGGATATGGTCGCAGATGGAGACGACCTACCATATCAACTTTTTGGAACTCAGAGCAGTACACTTGGCCTTGAAGGCGTTCCATCCCTCCTTCAGGGCGTCCTCCCTGCTGGTTCAGACGGACAATACTACGACCATGTATTACCTCAACAAGCAGGGGGGCTCCCGGTCACGCACCCTGTCTCGGGAGGCACAGGCGATCTGGAACTGGCTGGTGGCCAGGAATCTGACGATCACGGCGACCCACCTGCCGGGAGTGCAGAATGCCCAAGCAGACGCGCTCAGCAGACTCGTTCAAGAGAACCACGAGTGGGTGCTAAACGACGACGTGCTAAGAGACGTCTTCGCAGAATGGGGCACTCCGGATATAGATCTGTTCGCCACGGCAGAAAACAGCAAATGCCGCGACTTCGCGTCCAGGTACTACCAACCAGGGACGCTGGGGAATGCACTATGGATCAGCTGGTCCAACAGCTTTCTCTACGCCTTTCCACCCATTCCCCTGATTCCGGCGGTGCTGATCAAGCTGTCGCAATCCAGTGCCAGAATGATCCTGATTGCTCCGGAGTGGCCGAGACAATGGTGGTTCACCGACCTTCTTCACCGGTCTGTTCTGCCGCACCGGCGCCTGCCGTGCCGGCCGGACCTCCTCACGAAGTTCGGAGGGCAGATGGTTCACCCCAATCTCTCGTCCTTGAGTTTGGCAGCATGGCTCCTGAGCTAGTGCAGTATGGACACTTGAACCTGCCTCAGGACTGTATGGAGATCTTAAAAGAGGCTAAGAGACCGTCTACGAGGACCTCCTACGCCTATAAGTGGAAGAGATTCTGCTTATGGTGCAAGGCGAAGGACTTTGACCCTACATCCTGTAAAGAAGACGTTATTTTGCCTTATCTGCTGCAGTTAGCTCAGTCTGGGCTTAATTTCCAATCTATTAAGGTTCATCTCGCAGCTCTGACTGCGTATAGGAAGGGCCCTTCTCAAACCTCATTTTTTCAAATCCCTGTGATTAAGGATTTTTTGGAGGGTTTGCGTAAGGTGTTTCCCCCTGTTAGAAGGCCTTCTCCACCTTGGGAATTGAATGTGGTGTTATCTAGATTGATGAGGGAGCCTTTTGAACCTATCCATAAGGCTTCGCTGCAGCATTTGTCTTGGAAGGCGGCCTTCCTTGTAGCCATTACATCGGCCAGGAGGGTGAGTGAGATTCGGGCTCTGTGTTGCCAAGAGCCGTATACTGTTTTCCATGCTTCTAAAGTAGTGATGCGTACCCATCCTAAATTTTTGCCTAAGGTGATATCAGATTTCCATGTGAATCAGATGATAACTTTGCCTACGTTTTTTCAGCATCCTTCCTCTCCGGCGGAGAGGTCTCTGCATTCACTTGATGTGCGTAGGGTGTTGAAATTCTACCTGGATAAGACAAAAGATATCCGCAGGTCGGATCAACTGTTTGTTAATTATGGTTCGGTAAGAACTGGTTTAGCTACCTCAAAGCAGTCCATTTCCAGATGGATTGTTTCCTGTATTCAGCTTTGTTACCAAAAAGCTAATAAAATATTAGGGGGTAAGCCTACAGCACATTCGACTAGAGGAAAGGCGGCTACCACCGCTTTGCTTAGGAATGTTCCCATTGCTGACATTTGTAAGGCTGCCACCTGGAAGTCAGTCCATACGTTTACAAAGCATTACTGCCTGGACTCTGATGCTAGGGCAGATGCGCAGGTTGGACAGGCTTCGCTAAGGAATTTGTTTGCACAGTGATTTGTTGGTGGTTGGTCTTACTCCACCGCTTCTTGTTGGTTGGGATGGGCTTGCCATTCTATTCATAGATTATGACTATACACAGAGATCCCCTACTACAGAAGGAGTAGTTTCTTACCTGTAACTCCAGTTCTGTAGTAGGGGTATCTCTGTTATAGTCATAAGCGACCCTCCCTCCTCCCCGGTGGAGTAACCTGACGGTATCAGGCCTGTTGTTATACACCTTCAAAAAGAACTGAAAGTAACTTGTGTTGGCTGTGCATCCTGGGATACCGGGGGTCTCTGGAGAGTTTCTTAAAGGCACGGTATCCCTTTAGCAGACACATAATGACAGCCTATAGGGCTTGTCTGTCCACCCCTTCCTCTCTATTGTTTAAAGGGATTTTGGTGAAGGGAGTGTGTGATAATAAAGGAACATGTCAAATGTGAATAAAAATGACATTTCAACTTTATTTTGGCTTTTGTGTTCACTTCAGAGGAAGTGCTGGCCAGTGCAGCCTTGTGGTGATTAGGCTGTATTATTTTGTCTGTCTCTTAAGTGTCTTTGCAGGTTTGCAAATGCGGGACAGCTTAAGAGATATTTTTGATTGCTCCGGGGTCCCCGCACATGGGCGGGGATTATTCATAGATTATGACTATAACAGAGATACCCCTACTACAGAACTGGAGTTACAGGTAAGAAACTACTCCTTCATCCGGACCCGAAATCACTGCACTTAGCGGCCTGGCTCCTGAACACTGCGAATTTCAACATCTAAATATCTCAGCGGAGTGCAGAGAGATCCTATCAATAGCCAGAGCGGATAGTACGAACAAAACGTACAGGATGAAGTGGATGAGATTCTGCTTATGGTGCAAAAGATGTAACATTCATCCTCTGAACTCAGCAGCTCACGAGATTATTCCATACATTTTGCTTTTGGCAAAGTCTGGTCTGGCTCATGCATCGATAAAGGTACATCTGACCGCAATATCACGCTACTTCCTCGGGACCATCCATGTGGTCCGCAAGAGTCATCAAATAATTCATGAAAGGATTGTTCCAGGTTTTTCCTCCAGTAAAGCCTCCATCACCTCTCTGGCAATTGAGCATTGTTCTTTCCCAATTATTGAAAAAGCCCTTCGAGCCAATACACAGGGCAGATCTTAAATTCCTGTCGTGGAAAGTTGCGCTTATCATCGCTCTCACTTCAGCCATGAGAGTCAGGGAAATACAGGCTCTCATGATCCAAGACCCCTTCTCACAATTCAAAGAGGACAGAATGATACTCGGTACTTTTGGAATGAATTTTTGATTAGTCCTAACTGATTTTCATATAAATGAGCCACTAATTCTCAATCAGTTCTTTCCTCAACCAACAACAGTGGCGGAAAGAGCTCTCCACTCGCTGGAAGTCTAACGCTGTCTAAAGTTCTATTTGCAAAAGACTAGACCTTTCTGCAACTCTTCACAACTTTTTGTCGCCTACAGCGCACCCAGTAAGGGTTCCCTTTGTCAAAAAGGGGAATTGCCAGATGGATTTCCAGTGCAATAGAGTATTGTATTCAGGCAGCTGGACGACCTCTGAATGCACAAGTCTGTGCCCATTCGACAAGAGCAGTGTCCACCTCCACTGCTTTGTTTGCGGGAGTACCGATCCAGGATATCTGCAGGGCAGCAACCTAGAGAAGTACGCACACCTTCACCAGGCATTACTGCTTGGATGCAGCCACAGGAAGAGATGTGGCGGTGGGAGAAGCGGTGCTGAGGAACCTTATCCAGTAACGGTGAGCCCTCTTTACCATCCCTCCTTCCTTTTTCTCGCTTTGCAAATAAAAATGCAACCACAATAGCTCAAACTTTCAGTAATGCAAGACCTGTTGCATTGCAAATGCTTGTTTGAATTTGGAATGGCCTAACCGATGTAGACACCTGTGCCATCAATCTTTTAGTTGATTGCTATGAAGCTAGAAAATTACCTTGTAAGTTTCTTTAATGCTAGTGATGAAACATTTTTTGTCTTCTTTTTATGGTGGCGTATTGAGAGTAAGGAATGTTATTTACTGCATGATAAATCCTTTTGTTTGCAGCTCACTGCTAAGCATATTTTGTAAAATGTGTTTAATAAAATAAATTGGTTATACATTTGAAAACACAAATGACAATGACATTTCCCCCAAAACTGTAATTACGGGTAGAGCTTTGTAGCCCATCCACGTACTGGGTAAGAATGTAACTGCTGAAGAAAATGTGGTTTAAGGGCTGTTGTTTTTAGGTCGCTCCTAGGCAGAGCATGCGCTGGTCTGTGAGGCATGCTGTATTTGAGTATTGACATGAAGCTCTGCCACTCTCCGCCTATATTTTGTATTTGCTTGTGTCATTGTCCTTTGTAAAGTCTGGCTTCTGTTTCATTAATTACCTTGTTAGTCCCGCCTTAGTACCGCCTTGTCTTCATTTGTAACCTCCCATGAAGACTGGCCCTTTTACTTCTGTTGTTACACAGTATGTTTTATTTAGTCTGTAAGCACTATTTTCTTTAATGAGTTTCTCCTACTGCAGGCGCAACATGCTTTCCTGCAATATTCAGCGTGCTGTGCACGCTTCCACTTTCCAAGTAGCCAGGGACTGTAAGGACAGTTTCTGTGAAATGCAATATGTCTAGTGTTTACAAGAGTTTGAGCTATTGTCATTTTAAATGACAATGCAATTCATGTATGTGTTAATTATCAAAACGGCTAAATAAAAGGCATTGTCATTTACAATGCCAATAGCTTAAACTTTCACAAATGCGATAATTATTGCATTGCAAATGCTGGTTGTATTTTAGTGGTTTTAAAGCAGACAATCACTTGCAGTGTACCACAGGTTACCATGATGAATGAGAATGCTAAATATATGTATATATGTTTTTTAACATAGCAAAAGCTGAAGAGCTACAGTTACAGAGAACAGTTTTTCTTCCCTAACAGTGGGAAAGTAGAGTGAGGAAGTGGAAAGTGAATTGAATTGGCTTACTATTTGTATTAATTAATCAACATAAGCATTCAATCGTTGTGCTTTTTTCTCACAGACCCTGGATCCGTATAAGAGACCATGGGCTGACAAGGGCCAAGGTGATTCTAAACAAGATGCAGCAACAACCACCAAAAAAATATCAGTCCCCGCCAAAGGTATATCTGCAGCTTTGATTAAATATTTGAATTGTTGGGAGTAATGTGTGCCTAGCTGAGAAGTGAATATCACAAAAAAACATTCCCGTATACGAAGTACCCAGTTGTTGGTAATGGGAGATCCCACATGTATGTGACTTTAAAAGTTTTGAAACCTATCATAAGCAAGCCACATATTTTACATCATTGGGAAGGGGATACAAAAAATAACAAAATCAACAGTAAACACAATCGAGTTTGAAAGTACACCCCTAATGTCTCACTGAACAAATAATTTTAGCAAGATGCAATTCTGTGCTTTGCATTGAGTGGCACAGCAATTATTCAGTATTGGAGTGTCTTTCATAAATCCTCATGCTTGAATCATTCCCCATTGTCGAAGTGGGAGTCCCACTGTACCATAACAAAGTAGTATATATTAAATTAGCATAGCCTATAAGGGTACTAGGCCCTGAACTTTATTAGCCTATCCATCTCCTTTTTAAACGAACATTGGCAAAGCCATCTGGTGTTGGGCCCGGATGTTTGTAGTTTGTTTTTCCTCTTGGAAAGTCTTTGGAAGTCACGAGGTCGGTGACTCCTCCTTTGGATCGTGTTGCGCATGGGCTTCGGCTCCATCCTCAGATTGATTTTTTTTCCGCCATCGGGCTCAGATCTTCGCGCTCCGGTTCCGAACTGCTTCCAGTTCGACGATCGACGCGCAATCCTCACCCCAATTCGTGGTATTGTTTCGATCGCGATCTCCCCACTCGACGCGCCTCTCATCGGCAAGACCTCCGGTTCCAGTCGTCAACGGCGGCCTTCGGGCCTACCCAAGCTCCGGTCCTGGCTAATGGAAAGGACTCCATTTAAAAAGTGCCCTCGATGTGGGTCCAAATTCCCCCACACCGATCTCCACGAGGTGTGCAACCTCTGCCTCTACCCTGAAAACGAGGCTCGAGAGTGTCCGGTGTGCAAATACTTCTGGTCCAAGTAAACAATTAGGGACCGAAGAGCCAGAAGAACCATGGCACACTCCGATGAGGGACTCGTCAGAGCCTCCGAAGCCGACGATTCAGATGTGGAGGACATCACTCCGGCACACACCCTCACCGGCACCGAAAAAGGCTTCGTTCACGCCTTCGGGCCTAAGCAAGACCAAAGACACTGCTTCCCACACCGCACCTTCGGGACCGGTAAAGAAGCTAATTAAGCCTTCAGGCGGCTCAGGCTCGAGCCAGCCCACCGTCAGAGCCGAGAAACACTCTTCGGCACCGAAAAAAAAAACGGCCTCCATCTCGACACCAAGCCCCACACCGAAACACTCTGGGTCGAGACCCAGCTCCTCGGCACCGACCCCATCTTCGGTGCCGACAAAAGGGCACCGACACTTCGAAGCCGAAATCCATCTCAGCGCCTACTAAACAATCTGAGCTTTCCAAGCATGGTTTCAAACAACGAACCAGCACCGACAAACCTAAGAAACCAACGGCCCAACGCCTTCTGCGCCGATGGACCAACCAACCTCTCCAGAACTACTCACACCAGATCCCTTACAAAAAACATTAACTAAGGATCCCAAAACTGGACATTTGATGCTCTCTATCAAAAAGAGACAGTTAGAGAAACCTGCTCCGCCTCCACCTCCAAAAAGGAAGGACTCTGCTACCTCCCCTTTCAGAATACCTTCCCCACCTCCTCCACCTTCCCCTCCTCCACCTTCTCCACCCCCACCTCATCATTCCCCGACCCCATCCCCGGATGATGATGATCAAGGGGATCCATACGATGACATAGGGGATGTGCCCCAAGATATACCTACAGGGGACCCCACTCCCACAGGATCCCCAGACCCATGGGACGATTATAATGTCCCTGATATCCCTAACGTCCCACAAGACGATCTTTACCCTTCCAGATCTTCTCCACCAGAAGACTCCTTGGGGTTTAATCATTTACTGCAAAGGGCGGCACACTACCACGGGGTAGATTTACATACCGACCCAGTGGAGGAGGATTTCATTCTAGATACATTTGACACCACACATAGGACAACCTCCATATTGCCTATGCTAAAAGGTGTTATAAAGCATGCGCCGGAGATCTTTAAGGACCCAGTTAGGGCCAGGGTCATTAACCCGCGCATTGAAAAGAAGTATAAAGCCGCCCCAACAGATCCCTCCTACATCAGAGGGCCAGCGCCACTAGATTCCCTGGTAGTATCCATAGCACGGAAAAGGGCCAACTCCCAGGCGTCCGGTGACGCACCACCACCGGACAAAGAGTCTAAACTCTTGGACGCATCAGGCAAGCGTACTGCATCTCAAGCTGCCAATATATGGCGTATCGCCAATACACAAGCACTACTAGTGAGGTATGAGAGAACCCATTATGACGAGCTAGAAGCCATAATGCACCATCTCCCTGATAAATACAAAGCTGGGGCCAATGAGCTAATTCAGGAGGGCAAAACAATTACTAACACCTCCATACGTTGTGCCTTAGATGCAGCAGACACAGCCTCTAGGGCCATCAATACTAGTGTCCTCCTCCGTCGCCATGCCTGGCTAAGGATATCCGGTTTTAAACCGGAGGTACAAGCCTCCATCCTCAACCATCCCTTTGACCAGGAACATTTGTTTGGCCCAAAAGTGGATGACGCCCTAGAGAAAATGAAAAAGGACACTGACACGGCAAAATCCATGGGAGCCTTACAATCTCACCCTCCCAGATGCTCCTTTCGCCGCTCTTCCTTTCGGAGCACATCCAGAGGCTACTCCTCAGACACCGCTTCCACTTCATACAAATCCCCTACTCAGTCCACCTTCACAAGGGGTTACCAAAGGGGCGGCTACAGGGGCAACAATAACAAAGGCAGAGGCAAAACAAACACCTCCCGCTCTGCCACCGCGCCTACCCAATGACTTCCCTGCGCTTCCACCAGACCATCCCACTCCGGTCGAGGGCAGACTCCAACATTTACTTCCGGTCTGGACTACCATCACCTCGGACAAATGGGTAATTCGGTCAGGCTACTGCCTAGAACTAATATCTACACCCCCAAACATTCCACCCAGACAATGCCCAATGTCACCAGAACATCTACTGCTACTCAAGCAGGAGGTAATCTCCCTCCTACACAAAAAGGCAATAGAACACGTTCCTACCAACCAACAAAATATGGGGGTCTACTCCCTATATTTTCTCATACCAAAAAGGGACGAGACTCTACGGCCCATCCTAGACCTTCGGCCCCTAAACAAATACATACACTCAGACCATTTTCATATGGTGACGCTTCAGCAGGTAATTCCGCTACTTTCCCAAAACGACTTCCTCACAACTTTGGACCGCAAAGACGCTTATTTCCACATCCCAGTGCACAACGCTCACAGGAAGTACCTCAGATTTGTAGTGGACGGCCAACACTACCAAGTCAAAGTACTCCCGTTCGGAGTCACAACCGCACCACGAGTATTCACCAAGTGCCTCGCAGTGGTGGCAGCACATCAGCTAAGACAGCACATTCATGTCTTCCCATACCTAGACGACTGGTTGATAAAAGCTAGTTCATACAATCAGTGTGTGCAACACACACACACACCACGATCCAGCTACTTCACCAGCTAGGCTTCACGGTAAACCACGAAAAGTCCCATCTACAACCATCCCACATAAAACAATATCTAGGTGCCACTATAGACGCCTCAAAAGTGCTCGCCTACCCCAATCCTTCCAGGATTGCAAGCATTCAGGCTCTACGTGCAAAATTCATAGCACAACACTCCCTTCCAGCTCGGGTGTATATGCAACTAATAGGGATGATGGCCTCTTGCATCTTCATAGTACCTCACGCAAGACTCCAGATGCGTCCTCTACAAGAGTGCTTAGCGCGCCAATGGAACCAGGCCCAGGGTCAATTAACAGATCTGGTGTTGGTAGACGGTCGCACCCATCGCTCTCTGCAGTGGTGGACCACCACAAACCTTTCCACAGGTCGACCGTTCCTGGACCCGGTTCCCCAGATAGTACTAACCACAGACGCATCGCTCTCCGGCTGGGGAGCTCATCTATTGCATCTCACCGTGCAGGGCACATGGACACCTCAACAAAAGTTACTCCACATCAGCCATCTGGAGTTACTAGCAATCTTCTTAGCCCTAAAATCTTTTCAAACATAGATTTCAAGCAAGGCAGTCCTAATCCGCACAGACAACATGACAGCCATGTACTATATTCAAAAACAAGGCGGCACACACTCTCCACAGCTCCACAGCTAGCACAGAGCATATGGAGATGGGCCCTACCCCAGAAAATCTTTCTCCTAGCTCAGCATGTCCCAGGAGTCTAAAACACTGGCAGATCTGCTCAGCAGACAAATGCAACAAATCCACGAGTGGGAACTCCACCCACAAGTTCTACACCCGTACTTTCAGAAGTGGGGGCATCCACAGATAGACCTCTTCGCCACCCACGAAAACACCAAATGCACAAGCTTCGCCACCAGATATCCACACCCATTGTCCAAAGGAAATGCGATATGGATGAACTGGTCAGGCAGATTTGCATTCGCTTTTCCACCTCTCCCACTCATTCCACTAGTGGTGCCCAAACTACAGCAACACCCCCCTCACACTAATCCTAGTAGCTCCAACTTGGGCCAGACAACCGTGGTACACCACACTGCTGGAACTATCTGTAGTACCGCACCAAAAATTACGCCCTCTTCACACCTCTTAACCCAGAACCATGGAGAGATCAGACACCCGGACCAAGCTCAGCTCAACCTTGCGATCTGGCTCCTGAAGTCCTAGAATTTGGTTATCTGAATCTTCCCCCTGACTGTATGAACGTCATCAAGGAAGCTAGACGACCCACCACTAGAGCGTGCTATGCCGCCAAGTGGAAACGTTTTGTTGTCTATTGTCACAACAACTCCATCAATCCCCTAGACGTCTCCATCCAACACATCATAGGCTATTTACTACACCTACAAAGGTGTAATCTAGCCTATATGTCCATTCGACTACACCTCGCATCTATAGCAGCTTATCTACAAAACAGGCAACATCTATCGCTCTTTAGAGTACCTGCCATTAAAGCCTTCATGGAAGGCCTTAAAAGAATTATTCCCCCCAGAGTGCCACCCTCACCTGTGTGGAACCTAAATATCGTTCTCACCAGACTAATGGGGCCTCCCTTCGAACCATTGCACAAATGTGAACTCCAATTTTTAACCTGGAAAACCGCTTTTCTCGTAGCCATCACTTCCATCAGAAGGGTCAGTGAGATACAAGCATTTACCATTCAAGAACCGTTTTCTGCAAATGCACCATAACAAAGTTGTTCTCGGTACCAACCCAAAATTCCTCCCTAAAGTAATTTCTCCTTTTCACCTAAACCAATCTGTAGAACTACCAGTATTCTTCTCGCAACCACAAACTGTTGCAGAAAGGGCTCTTCACACACACTAGATGTCAAACGAGCCTTACACTACTACATCGAGAGAACACAACCTTTCCGTAAGACCAAACAACTGTTTGTCTCTTTCTCTCCACCACACAAGGGCAACCCCATCTCCAAGTCGGGTATAGCTAGGTGGATTGTCAAATGCATTCAGATTTGCTACCACAAAGCGAAACTAACGCTATCCGTTCCCCCTAAAACCCATTCTACACGTAAAATATGGGCTTCAATGGCTTTTCTAGGAAACATCCCATTAGATGACATCTGCAAAGCAGCTACATGGTCAACACCGCACACTTTCACCAAACACTATTGTGTAGATGTGCAAACTAAGCAACAAGCTAGTGTGGGCCAGGCTGTCCTCAAAACATTATTTCAAACCACTGCAACAGAGACGGGTGGTCGCCGCTAACGGTAGGTACTGCTATCTAATCTATGCACAAGTGTGTAATCTGCAGCTCATATGCCTCGAACGGAATATGCTACTTACCAGTATGCATATGTTCTTGGCATGTAGAGCTGCAGATCTACACAAGCCCACCCGCCTCCCTGGCTACCTGTATCTGTTCCAGTTTGTTTTTTAGATACACACACATGGGCATCTTCACTGTTTTTACTACGCTCCATCTTTCCCTGCTGGCGAAAAACAATCTGAAGATGGAGCCGAAGCCCATGCGCAATACGATCCAAAGGAGGAGTCACCGACCTCGTGACTTTCTAAGACAGAGGTGTCAAACTCAAATTCATCGGGGGCCGCATCAGCAGTTTGGTCACCCTCAAAGGGCCGGTTGTATCTGTAGGAGTATGTGTCCACTCTTTATTATCATAAATTATTGTCACTGCATTCAATTTTTTGTAATAATATCCAAAGTTTACTGCTCGGACTTTTAAGCAGAATAATAAGCAGACCCCCCCCTAATAAGCAGACTCCCCCTCCCCCCCACATACATCATATGTACTTACAGTACAGGAGAGAAGGGTTCAGGCAGCCGTTGGATCTGTCACATCACAGGATGGCATGCGCTCAATATAAAAACAAGTGGAGGTTTCCTCAATGCATGTAAAGTGGAGGTTTCCTGTGTAGAACGCTAGAAGGCAGACGTTCTCTGGCTTGGAGGCTGCCGCGCATTGCGCTGAAGAGGCGGCCGCGCATGCGCTGAAAACTGTCCATAGGTAGACTTAACCAAAAAAGAGGCAGTACAAATGTTTGCAAAGGCCTCACAGTAAGTTGTTGCGAAAAAACTCTTTTAAATAGTGGCTCATGCGACTTCTTCAAGCTACACCAAGATACGTTTGCTAACTGAGTTTACAATAGCAATCAGAAAAGCAATCAGTTTAAAAAATAAATGGAGTGAAGGCAACCCGAACACTAACCCTCAGGGTGAGGAACAGGACAGCACCCCTCTATTTCCTGAAACAAGGGGACACGGGGGTGGAGGGAGAGCTTACCTGCGTTATCCAAGCTCCGGGCCGGGGATCACATAAGTTCCTCCTCCTCGGGATCCTGCGTGCGGGGCAATCACAGCTCGCAATCCAGGAAATGAAAAGGGAAAGCTCAGCCGAGCCAGCACCTGGGGCGCGGGAAGGCGCTGCGCGGGCGGACGGGGCAGTCAGCTCATCTGATCTAGTTCAGTGGCAGCCCGGGGAAATCTCAGCGCAGCCTTCCCTGGCAGCGCCGCTGGAGGAGTCCGCTTGTCCGCCCGCGGCCAGCGCCAAGAAGCTAAACAACAATCCACACAAACAGTGACACACTGTGGCTGCCTGGGCTGCAGAAGCCGAGACCAGCGACCAGGAGCCTGAGGAGCAAAGGGGCAGAGTCAGCGCCGGCTGGGGCCCTGCAGGGCAGAGGGACGCGTGCTGCACTCGCTGCTCCCAGGGCTGCTGCACCTTCCTGCCCGCCTCCTGCCCCTCCTCCTTTCACTCCTCTCTCCGGTGCGTGGTGCGCTCCCAGCTCCGCAGGAAGGACAGCGACAGCAGGTCCCCCTCGGAGCTGCAGTTACATTCTCCCCAGTAACATGGCGGGAGGCCTGAGGAGCGGGAGAGGGAGGGAGATGGGCTGCCACGTAGCAGGAAGGAGGGAGGGAGGGGGGTCAAAGGGAAAGTGCTCGCGTCACTCCACCCACTCCTCTCCCACTGAGCAGCACCGGCTGAAATGATCGCATCTCTCGCACACTTCAGGGAGGGCTGTAGTATATTACAATAATTACAAGTTTGGCTGGCGGCCGGCGGCGGCTACACGGGCCACATGAGGAGGTCTGGCGGGCCGGATTCGGCCCGCGGGCCTTGTGTTTGACACCGCTGTTCTAAGACTTTCCAAGAGGAAAAACAAACTGCAAACATCCGGGCCCAACACCAGATGGCAATCTATGCACAAGTGTGTAGATCTGCAGCTCTACATGCCAAGAACAGATGCATACTGATAAGTAGCATATTCCTTTCTTTACTTTAACCCATGTTGCACAGCAACCAGCACTCTTCTGCAAGCCAATAGATATTGTATAGGCAAAACCTATTGGCTTTGCCAAATCTTTTTGAGTTTGTTCCTTGCAATACTCATGTTGTGCATGCACTGGAAGGACGAATGTAGTCAAAATACAGCAACCCAGCACTACACGGTGTTTTAAGATATAACCAAAGTACTCTAGGCGGCGCAACATCCTGTGATTGTTGGCAAATCACTCTCTCCAAATTGCGCTATATAAATCTACTGCAAGCAGAAAAAGGCAAAACGTTATAGGAAAATAGTTCCACCAAAGTGGATGTTAACAATATTTTGGCCACAGGAAACTGATAAGAGAAGCAGACTAGGAACAAGCATTGGTAAATGCAGGAAAATGTTTTAACCAATAGGAAAGGGAGGAAAAGTAAGTGTTAAGCACAGGAACCATTGAAAACCAGGAAAGCTAGGGGGTGGGGATGTAAGCCCCCTTCAAGATTTATATTAAAAACAATAGATTTCACAAGCGCAGCACAAGCCTAAAACGTAGCAAAACTTTCACTATAACCAATCGGGTAATAGCACCATCTAGAACACTCCCAAGAGACTGATTTCCTCAGATTTTCAACGAACATAATGTGTGAAGGGAGTGAGTCTGAGCTCTGCTCATTTTCCTCTTCTAACAGCATCTACAGCCTTGGATTTGTGATTGCTACTACCATGTCTTATGGAAAAGGCCTTTTTTAAGTCTTTGCAAGACCTGTGGAAAGAGAAAAGGGTTCATGTGGATGACCCACATAAGGACTGTATGTACTACCTCGATCCCCAGCATGAGTTTAAAGTGTGTAAAATCTTCCACACTTTTTCCTCTAAAACTTTGAGAAAGAGAGGGGAGGCTACAAAAAAGATGAGCAGAGCAGCTCGATCCACCCGCAAAGCAGCAGGAAGCAGCATAAAATGATAATAACTCTTTGTTTCTAACTGCCACTGCATAAAAGCAGTGGGAGCGACGCTCCGACATAGCCGAGGAGCCGCCACAGGGTATTGGACTTGGTTACCTATGGCCATGCCCTAGAATGTGCAGAACAACCACCAACTCAGCCCAGGGGAGCAACCTCGTGTTCACTTGCAAAAAAAAGAGGCCAACATAAGGCTATCTAAAGAAGCAATAGAAAAGGTTCCTGTGACGCAAAGGAAAAAAGGATTCTTTCCTCATAAGGAAGAAATCTGGAGAGTCTAGATCTATATTAAATCTCAGGAAACGCAACAAATTCCACATGAAACAAACCGTAAGAATGGTAACTATTTCGGATATCTTGCATCGTCTCAACAGAGGCGTGTAGGAAGCTGGCTCTGTATATACTATACCTCATTTTGGTATAGTATATACAGAGTCTAGTGGAAGCCCAAAGCTAGGCAGAGGTACAAGTAGATGGCACCTTACTCTCAATTTGTGGTAGTGTGGGCAAGCAGTAAGACTTTGTCAGAGGGTAGTGTTAAGCATTTGTTGTACACAATCACGGAGCAAATGATATCACACACTCAGACTGAACTCAGACCAATTTGTTTGTATAAAAATATTATTTAATTATTTTATTTCTGGAACCAAGCCAAGCCTCTGGTGCAGGTAAGTGAAATAAAACTTAGCAAAATCTTATTCAGTTATTTACAGTTGAATGCAGGTTTAAATGCAGTTAGTTGAATTTCAGGTAAGTCAACAGTTCGAAAAGACTTTCTAGTTACTTTACTGTTTACTGTGGACATTACTTTTTAGATTACTTTTCAAGTTACTTTTGCTATGCCTAGATATCACACTGAGACATTTCTTAGGCAAAAGGTAAATAATTAACTTTTAGTACATTTGCAGTTTTTTAATGTTTCATACAAACCAACTCCACACTTAAAAGAATTTTCAAGGAAAAACAGTCAATACAATCCTATGGACGGAAATTAAGTTAACGGTTTCAGGTAAGTACTTATTTGTGGGAGTTCGTATTCTGGGGTTAGAACCAGAGTTCCCACAGGGTCGAGGATGCACTCACAACACCCTCAGCGGCACTAGGGATGGCCGTATACAGAGTGCTGAGGCCCAATGTTATCCAATAGGGGGCCTCCGGTTGGTGGCTGCTCACGAGCAGGCCACAAGGTTGTGGGAGCAAAGCTCCTGCTGTTAGGCTCAGGGCAAATAGGGATCCAAATTAGCACCCAAAGTACACCCGCAGTGGTTCGGGGCGACTGGGTGCAGGGTGCTGTTTTGTCGTCGGGTGCCCTGTTGATTTCAATGGGGATTCTCTGGTTGCAACAATCACTGCAGGCTCAGGGGGAGGGGGATGCATTAGCAAAGGTTGGCACACCTCCCTTCCTAACTTGGTTTTCCTGACGATTCTCCTGCCCAAAGTGGGGGGTCCGAACCGGTGGGGTCTAGTTGTTGGAAGGAGCAAATGGCTGAGGTAGCTCACAAAGGTGGCAAGCCATTGAAGCTTTCCCCTTCGTGGACCCTGCCCATCCTGGGGGAGGAGGCTTGGCACCTCGTTCCAGGATGTGCATTGTTTCGGACCCCCGAAAGCAGCAGGCTATCGACCCAGGGGTCCAGAAACATGTCTGGTGGTGGCAGCTGGCAAGTCCGGTTGTTTTTCAGGGGGCATCTCTAAGATGCCCTCTGTGTGCATTTTTCATTAAATCCCACACTGGCATGATTGTGGGTTCAATGTGCTGAGAAGTTTGATACAAAACTTCCCAGTTTTCAATGAAGCAATTATGGTGCTGTGGAGTTTGTAATAACAAACTACCAGTACCATATACTCTTAATGGCATTACTGCACTTACAATGTCTAAGAATTGGTGTAGTTACTGTAGGCGTACAGGGATCATGCACCTGTACCCTCACCACTGGTATAGTGCTCCCAGGTAGAGGTGTGGCTGACCTATGCCAGGGCAGTGGGTTGTAGGCATGGCATACAGGGATCTGTGCCATGTCGACTCTTCACTTGGTTCTGCACCAAAACACGCAGCCTTCTGTGTGTGTAGTGTGCATGTGTAGAGTGTGTGTGTGTATACGTACAGGGCCTCTATGGGTGGCACAATAAGTGCTGCAGCCCTTAGAAGCCTTCCCGGGCCACAGTGCCCTTGTTTTACCTATGGTACCATTTACAAGGGACTGGCATGTGGCCAAAGACTGCCAATTGGATTTTGTATCAATGCAGTTTAGGGAAAGAACATAGGCCCTGGGTACTTGGTTGGCAGGAACCTAGGGCACACTCAGTCAAAGTACATCAACAGTTTCGCACAACTAATGAAGCGGCCCTTAGCCTATTCATAAGGCTGACTTCAGATTTCTCATGTGGAAGTTGCTCTTATCCAGTATTGGGGTATCTTTCATAGATTCACATGCCTGAATCATTCCCCGTCGCCGAGGCGGGAGTCCCACGGTAAAATACAAAAGCAGTGCCTAAGTAAATAATAGTAGTAGGCTAAAGTAAGCCAGAGGCCTAAAACTTAGTAGCCTATCTACATCATTATACGAAAAGAACAAACAAATAGTTCTAGCCAATCAGCTACTAGCACCCTCCAGAACCCTCACAGCAGAGGCAGTTCTCCTCAGATTTTCACCGCATGTCGTGTGGAAGGGAGTCTCCCTGAGTGCCTACTCAGTTTCTTCACTTTTTCTTCAGAATGTCTGATAAGAAAGCTCTGTTTAGACCCTGCAGGACCTGTGAAAAGAAAAGGGTCCATGTGGACGACCAACATGAAGATTGTATGTACGGTCTACATCCTAAGCATGTTGCTAAGGATTGTAGAATTTGCCGTACGTTTCCTGCTAAGACTTTAAGGGACAGGGAGGCAAGGCTGCTTTTATGGTTAAAATCTTCCTCGGCTGAGAAGGATGACCGGGCCTCGACGTCTAGCAAAAGGGCTAGATCGCTTGACAGCTTTCCCAGTGAAGGAAGAAAGCATCACAAGGCCTCTCATGAAGTTTCTGACCATTCAAAGAGGTCACAAAAATTATCCTCTGGGTCATCGCTGTCTTCGCCCTCTGGGGTATCCAAAAGACCTTCAGTCTCTAAAACCGTGAGTAAAACCCAGGTTAAGACTCTAACACTGGTTTCCTCTCATACGGTTTCTGTGACTTCTACTGCCCCTCTGTCGACGGCTACAGTCTCCACTACGGCCATTTCTTCACCTATTGTGTCTTCTAAGATATCTACTATGTCTAAGACGTTTGTTTTGAAAGATTCGTCACCGAAAAGTTCATCTTCTAAGTCTCCGTCGACAACCACGTCGACGTCGAGCTCATCGACGATGGTCCCATCGACGACGATTGCGTCGCCGACGAAGATTCCATTGATGACGATCCCGTCGGCGAAGACGAGCCCGTCGACGAAGACGAGCCCGTCGACGAGAAGTTTATTGAAGGCGATTCCACCAGTTTCTCAGACTACGCCTATTTCTTATACTCATTTTCAACTAAAGACTTTCCATTGGCAGGATTACAGCAACATATCTCCTCTTATGCCATCTCATATGTAGAGGATGAGGAAGATGATGAGGGACCGTTCGGCATAGCTCGGCACCCCTCGGAACTTCATATAAAATGCCAAGATTAAGATGAGGAAGAGGATTATCAGGAACATTTTTACCAGGAAGGCCTTGTGAGAAGTTGGCCTGATGTATGATGTCACTAGTTCTAGTGTACACCTTATATCAGTCCAAACAACCCTTATGGTGATTGGTTGTACCTTATAGACCAGCTATCCTAGTGGTAGCATGGACAAGAGCAGTCTTGGGCTAAACTCTGAATGGCATGTGAAGCCAGCTGTGATACCATATATAATCCCTTGAATACCAAATGGAAGGACACCACAACAGATATATATATAAAATAAAGTGTATTTATTCTAGTCAAACCCTCAGCACTCTTTATGAGATTAGAGGTAAGTACAACACAGTCTTATTTAAGCATACATTAAGTCACACAGGTAAGTAATACAGTTAGGCCCTAGGGGCCACGCAAACCATATACTAAAGAAGTGGTATAAGGACCACTGTCACGGAAATAGGATAGGCCTAGGCCTAGGGAATCACTGGGGCTACACTACACTAGCAACAGTTAGGAAGTGGGAGGCCCACGGGATTCAGGTGCAGAGTGGAAACACTCACGCGTAATGCGTAAAAGTCGATAGAATTACTAGCAGTTAGAAATTAACAGTTTAAGGACACTTCTGAAGCAGCTAGAGAGTCGAGACTCGGAAACTAGACCCTAGGATAGTCACTACCCTTGTGAGCACCGAAGTACCCAAGTTACCTAGCCCACGGGCTGCGGGTGCATAGGTGTGAACTTGCGTCGGGTTTCGTCGTGAACTTCTATGGATGCCTGAAGCAAAGTTGCTGACAGGCAGTCAGTGAAGAGTGTCCGGTGGATCCCAAGGCTGGGATCAAGAAGAGAGGAGACCTGCAAGCAGAAGGGACAGAGTTAAGGTCACTAGCCAGTGACCACGTGGAACCAGGAAGGAACCAGGCGATGTCGTGAAGATTGCAGGTGAAGGGTGAAGCTTGTCACTGCAGCCACGGGTACCAGGAGACGTCGAGGACGACCAGGACCAGGAGGCGAGCTGTCCCACGAAGGCTCTTGCTGTCGGCGGCGTCGAAGTTGAACTAGGACTCACCAAGCCTTGGCAAGCGGAACCCACGAAGAACGGAGGACTTGCTTCTGGTGCAGACCAGGAAGGACTGGGGTGCTTCTCTTTTGCAAAGAAGCGGGAGCCAGTCTGGAGGAGCCAAACCAGCAGTGGAAATTTCAAGGTGTGTCGTCACAAAGGCCGCTAGCCAACGGACAAGCAACCGGACAGACGCGGCAAGCAGGAAAATGCAGAAGGGCCCCACGCAGGACTCGTGGAGTGTGGGGGCTGATCTTCGGTGCAGATGGTGCTTGGGGTTGGGGCTTCTCAATCCCCGGTGCACAACTTCGAGGGTGCCTCAGAAGCTGCGCTGGAAGATACTCGCCACTTTTCCCAGGTAGCCGGTCCCACGTCTCTCGTCGCCTCCACGGATCTCAGCTCGGCTGTGGATGTGGATCAGGGTCGGAGAAGTCTGGAAGTCAAGGCTCTGGTCGGGCTCTGCAGTCGGTCCCCCGTAGAACTTAAGCAAAGCAAAGGGTAGTCTCTTGATGGTGCCTGTTTGCACAGGGTAGCCACTCCTTGGCCACAAGGGAGATTCTTCAGTCTTCTTCTTTCGTCGAATGTCGAAGGTCCAGAGTTTCTGTTCAGTTTTGCAGGTTCAGGATAATCTAATCTCCTGGGGCCCAGCTACCACTCTTATACTAATCTGGGGTGCTGGGTTGCCTGCTAGGTCACGCCTTATGGGTGGGACCTGGGAGGGGGGTGGTTACACCCTCTTCCCTTTGTCCAGTTTCGCGCCAGGACTGGGACTGGAGTGCCCCAGCACCGGTTTGAACTGGACTATGCATGGAGCACCTTGTGTGCCCCAGGCAGTGTCTCGTTTCATTCATCCCTCCCTGCCCCAATACACTAAGGCCTGTCTGGGGTGGTGCTCGCACCTCCCAAGGCAGGAAACCTATTGTCCAAGCCTCCCTTGCTGGGATCACTCCCAGCAGCAGGAGGTCAGACTTGTGTCGTGGCAGCAGCATCCATTTTGTGATGCTGGGGCTCTGGTTAACTTTAACCGGGTAAGTAGGTTACAACATGTCTTCTCCCTCTAGAAGGGAGGGATAATATCCTCATCCCCAGAAATGGGATGGGGGTATTATTCCAAAGTGTTAGACACCTTACACGAGATGTTTTGATAAAGCCAAACCATAGTTACCATAACCGTTTAAGATTATAAGGCACTTTAAGAGTATATGGTAGGCTATATCGTAGAACAGCTTTAAGGACATGGTTCCAAAAGCTGCAGACAGGCTCAGCTCATGCTAGAGCACCATCTCACATGTTACCAAGCACTCTGCCTCCAGGATTGTTAAGGCCTGCCATAGGAGTGGCTGATAGGTACACATGTGTCTATATGTAAGATAGGTATAGGAATACTACACCTAAGCAAGGAGTGATTACACGACCTTGCCCCAGCTGAGTGATCAGCCAGTTGTGTCATAATGGAAGGCCAGGCCTGGGGTGGCATAATACATGCTGCAGCCCCTGGTAGGCCTAGGGTACACCTCTGCCCTGGGTACCTAAGGTACACTGTACAGGGGCCAATAAGGTGATCCTATCCAAATGGGTAAAGTACATAGTATCAATTTAGAGAGAGAACAGCAGGGCTGTGGGTCTGATTAGCAGGCCCACAGCCACATCTAAGTCGAAAACCAGTAAAGCAAAAAGTGGGGGTGAACATAGAAAGCAGACCCTACTCTCCTACATCCATCACCCCAGAGTGTAAGCTCATAGCTGACACGCTGCCTAAATCTGTGTCATCGATTGGGGCTCCAGGTGAATTACAAAAAATCCGCCCTCAAACCAACGCAAAGGTAACACTACCTAGGAGCACTTATAGATTCCGAAGTAGGAAAAGTGTTTCCTTCAGAGGAGAGACAGTTATTCCTCGCTCAAAAAGGCAAACGTATCATGGTCAACAATCTGTCTACAGCGCGACAGATATCATCCCTGCTAGGGGCCATGGCATCTTGCATATTCCTAGTGCCCAACGCCAGGTTAAGAAGGCGTCCTCCAACAGGATCTAGAGGACATTATGGGACCAAAAGGGTTCTCTTTGGGAGGACAAGGTGTGTCTTTCAACAACAGCCAGGCAGTCGATCAGGTGGTGGATGAGACCGATCAATCTACGGGTTGGAATTCCTTTTCATCAAGAACCCCCATCGCAAACATTGATCACCGACGCATCGCTCCAAGGGTGGGGCGCGCATCTGGGGACTCTGCAGACCCAAGGGCTTTGGTCCAGCAGCGAGCAGCTGTATCATGTCAACATGCTAGAGCTCAGGGCAGTCCATCTCGCCCTCAAAGCTTTTCTGCCCTCAATCAGAACGAGTTCCATTTTAGTACAAACTGACAACACCACCACGATGTACTACCTAAACAAACAGGGAGGTACTCGTTCCAAGACTCTCTCGCTGGAGGCTCAATCCCTATGGCACTGGATCCTGGCAAGGAACATTTCCATAAAGGCGGTACACCTGCCAGGCGAGCTCAACGTTCAAGCGAATTCGCTCGGTCGGCACTTTCAAGATCCAGAGGACTGGGTCCTCAACGACGAGGTGCTAGAGGACATTTTCGAGGAGTGGGGCCGTCCGCAAATAGATCTCATCGCGGACGAAAGCAACACAAAATGCCAAGGCTTCGCCTCAAGGTACTATCGACCAGGGTCAATGGGGAATGCCCTTTTGATCGACTGGTCAATGACATTTGTGTACGCCTTTCCTCCTCTTCCGCTAATCCCGACAGTGGTGACCAAGCTGCAACACTCAGCCACCAAGATGATCTTGATAGCACCGGACTGGCCGAGGCAGTGGTGGTACCCAGATCTCCTTCATCTATCGATCTGCCCGCACAGGCGTCTGCCGTGCAAGCTGGACTTGCTAACCAAGATGCAGGGGAGGATTTACCATCCCAACCTTCCCTCACTGAGCTTAACAGCATGGCTCCTGAAGTCCTCCAGTATGGCCATTTAGACCTTCCTCAGGAATGTATGACCATATTAAAGGAAGCTAGGAGACCTTCTACAAGGCACTCATACTTCTGTAAGTGGAAGAGATTTTACATATGGTGTATTCAAAATCAATATAACCCTACAAAAGGTCAAGAGGAAGTGATTCTACCTTATCTACTTCACTTAGCCAAGGCGGGATTGAAATTTTCCTCCATCAAAGTGCACCTGGCGGCCATTACGGCCTATAGGCGCTCTCCCTCTCAGCATTCATTCTTTAAACTACAAGTGGTGAAGGACTTTTTGCAGGGCCTCAAAAAGGTTTACCCCCCAATAAGGCCTCCCTCGCCATCTTGGGAGCTGAACCTGGTTCTTTCAAAGCTTATGAGTCCACCTTTCGAACCCATACATAAGACTACATTACAGCACCTTACGTGGAAAGCAGCCTTCTTGGTAGCTATTACCTCAGCACGTAGGGTGAGTGAAATGCAAGCCCTTTGCTCAAAAGAACCCTACACGGTTTTTCACCTTAATAGAGTGGTTATGAGGACACATCCATCTTTTTTACCTAAAGTGGTGTCCGATTTTCATGTAAATCAGACTATCTCGCTACCAACTTTCTTTCCCAACCCCTCCTCGCCAGCTGAGAGGGCGTTACATTCTTTGGATCTTAAGCGAGTTCTCAAATTCTACCTGGATAAATCTAAGACTATCAAAGTCTGACCAACTGTTTGTAAACTATGGTGCTGTCCGTACAGGTTTTGCAGCATCTAAACGCTCTATTGCCAGATGGATTGTGTCCAGCATTAAATTGGCTTACCAACTAGCTCAAAAACCGTTGTGGCCTCTACCTAAGGCACATTCCACAAGAGGAAAAGCAGCTACTGCTGCGTTTCTCAATAATGTCCCACTCGCCGAGATCTGTAAAGCAGCTACTTGGAGATCTGTCCATACATTCACAAGACATTATTGTCTGGACTCGGACACCAGAGCAGACACTCGAGTAGGGCAAGCCTCCTTGAGGAACCTGTTCTACAACTGACTATCTCGGTTGTTTTTTCATTTCAGTACAGTTCTCATTTGCCTGCAGGTGGGCTCGCTATTCTATTAAGTGCTTATGACTATTGATGAGGATCCCCTGGAAGAGAAGGATAAGTTACTTACCTGTAATCCTAGTTCTCTTCCAGGGGTATCCTCATCAAAGTCATAAGCAACCCACCCGCCTCCCCAGGCAAATGAGAGGATGCTATTCTTAAATCTGAAAGTATATATTTGTGTCTAGACCTACGGGTCCCGCAAAGAACAACTGACCCAACTGTCACCCCTGAGGCATGAAGCGATCTTGGGATCAGGGCTGCCTTAAAGGCACGGTGCCAGTTTTTATCTGTACAAGGCTTTTCAGTCTCTATGGTATTGTATTACAATGCAGCCTGCAGGCTGACAATATTTTTTTATCTGTGTTTGGCACAGTGTTTTTTTTTCTTTCTCATGAGGTTTGACTTATTAAAGAAAAAAAAGTTTTCAGGTGCATTTGTATCCCTATGGTGTTTATTTAGATATTTATATCTATTTGGGAATGTTTACATTCATTATTATTACATTGTCTAGCCTACTATGGGGGCTGCATTGGCTTGGAAAAAATAATGTGTTTATACATATACAGAGCTGTATATATGTGTTTTTCATATATAATTTTTATTGTTTCCGGGGTCCCCGTACATGGGCGGGAATATTCAGTGCTTATGACTTTGATGAGGATACCCCTGGAAGAGAACTAGGATTACAGGTAAGTAACTTTATCATTCTCGTTACTTTTGTAATCCAGTGCTGGGCTCCTAGGTTCAGCACTGGGACATCTATCTAAAACAGGCAAGTAATTAAGTTTTTATCGTTAGCACAATTTTTAAAGAATATTTTTAAGTTTCAAAAATCAAAAAATTACTTTTCAGGGTCATTACTGAGCTTCAAGATGCAACACTGAGGTGTCTCCTAATAACAGGTGAGTAAATCAGAATTCGTTGTTCGGCTGATTTTAGATGAATATTTTAAAGTTCCAAAACTCCACACTTCGAAGAATTTCCAAGTGAAACCAGTCAATGTTAGCCTATGGAAGAAAAGTGAGTTATCGGCTTTTAGGTAAGTACTCGACTGGCAGAGTTAAGGTTCTGGCCATAGACTCGGGGGGGTCTCCCAGGGTCAGGTAGGTGCAGTTGACACACCCTCAGCGGCACAGGGACAGCCGGGTGCAGAGGTAGTTAGGCCCAATGTTATCCAATGAGAGGCAGGGGGCCTTCGGTTGGCGGCTGCTGGCGAGCAGGCCACGCGGCTGTGGGAGCTGGGCTCCTGGTCACTTGCTCAGGGCAAATGGGGAAGTAGATTAGAACATAGGTTGCACTGCAAGGGACACTCTGGCGGCTGGGTGCGGGGGGCTTTTGAGCCGTCGGGCGCTCAATGTTATTCAATGGAGATCTTGGAAAGTGAACAAAGGCTGCAAGCTCGGGGACGGAGGATCTTCAGGAGCGACCAACACTTCGAGGGGTAAGTTGGGATCTAGGAGGATAGGTATGCACCCAGGAGTTGGGCACAAGGGGCCGTGGGGTGTCTTTTGACATTGGAAAATCGTACCCTCTGCTGGTTGCGGTTGGAGGGGTCCCTGGTTCTGAGGCTGCAGGCATCGTCTGGGTCGTCGAGGAGGGTCCTTGGGCACTGGATACCACTTCAGAATCGCCGGGGGGACGTCGTCCTCAGGGTCTTTGTCCACTCGGCGCACAGGCCGGGTTCGGCGGGTGCAGAGTGTGCTGGATTCGCGGTTCCTGGCTGGCACCATTGCTGTTTGAGCAGAACCACTGTTCGTTGGAGTCCCAATCTTGGTAGAGTCTCAAGGTCCTCTGGAGTTTTTGAGGTTGCTGACCACTGAAGGCGCCGGAGTTCCACAGGTGCAGGTTCAAGGATCAACCTCTTGTTAGCAGTTGCGCGGCGGGTCTTCTGGTTTCTTGATCTTCTTACTTGTTTTTGAATCGGGATCTGAGGAAGAAAGGTTCAGGGTGCTCCTAAATACAAAATTTAGGGGTGTTACAGGTAGGGTGAGGGCAGGGACCAATGGGTCCCTGTCCTGGGGTGAGTACACCCCCTATCCTGCTCCTCTCTGGTGGGAGGGGGGCAGGAGCCTAGCTGTAATTGGGCAGGACTCCCCATCCTCAAGATGGCCGGAGCCCGGAGTTGTGCTTCACCTCGCCTCTCCCACCTGAGGGGTGGAGTTGGCACAGGCTAGCACACCCCCTTTCCTCACGTAGGGTTTCCCCCAGAGTGGGGTCAGAACCGGTGGGGGCCAGTTGCTGAGTACAGCAAGTGGCCTGGAGAAGCTCACAAAGGCGGCATGCCTTTGAAGCTTCCCCCTGCCCATCCTGGGGGAGGAGACCTAGCACCTCGCCCAGGATGTGCATTGTTGCAGGCCCAGGAACGCGGAGGCTCTCCACCCAGGGGTCCAGCAACATGTCTGCTGTGTGGCAGCCTAGGCAGCCTCTCAGGCAAGACATGGATTGTAGGTTAGGTTTCAGGGGGCATCTCTAAAAAGCCCTCTGTAGTGCATTTTACATTAAATCCCACACTAGCGTCAGTGTGGGCTTAATGTGCTAAGAAGTTTGACATCAGATTTGTCAGTCTTCAGTGTAGCCATTGTGCTGCTGTGGAGTTAGTAATGACCACCTCCCAGCACCATATACTCTTAATGGCATTACCGCACTTACAGTGCCCAGGAATGGCCATGGGTACCGGAGGGGCACAGGGCTCATGCACCTGTGTCCTCACCACTGGCATAGGGCACCCAGCTAGAGGGGTGGCTGATGTATGCCAGGGCAGTGGGTTTGTGGGCATGGCACACAGGGATGTGTGCCATGTCGACTCTGTGTTTAGTTCTGCACCAGGACACTCAGCCTGCAAAAGGTGTGTGTGTGTGTGTCAGTGTCAGTGTCCAGGGCCCCTAAGGGTGTCACACTAAGTGCTGCAGCCCTTGGGGGTCTTCTCTGGTCACAATGCCCTGGGTACCTAGGGTACCATTTACCAGGGGCTGACATGTGGCCAGAGATGCCAATTGGGTTTAGGCTTTAGTACAGTTTTTAGGGAAGGCACACAGGCCCTGGGTACCTGATTGGCAGGGACCCATGGCACACCAAGGAAAAGTGTATCAGGCAAAAATTGGGGGGGGGGGGGGGGTTACTGAAACAGAAACCCCCTTCCTTACACACTGCCCATGATTTCTCTTTGCGCCTTGTCTGCTCCCACGTATGTCCTGCGTCAACCGAGAAAGTCTCTTTGTTGTATGCCTAAACTACATGGCCAATGTGACATGCCATGCACTGTGTATTGTGTATTCATGCTTTGTTTTATGTTTTGTTTTATTTGCAAAAAACAATTTTAAAAAATCTTTTTTTAAAGATGTGAACTTAACTTGAAAAAAACAAAATACAAGAGGCGTTTGGTAAAACAGGAACAGTTGGTTTAATCAAACTCTAAGGCTGGGACAGGGGTATGGATTTTAATAAAATATCAACTTGTACGTGGGACAGCTTGCGTCATAAATCCACTTGTCCTGTAAGAAAATCCACTTGTCCCTTTGGTGCCATGTAGTGCGACGACAAATTATGGCAGCAATCTCATTATATAAGAGCTCTGATGTAGCCTCACTGATTATGCCAGAGCTCATACCATAGTAGTGTTTGAATTCTTGCAATCCCCTTATGTTGCTACGTTTCCGCAGATCTGCATACTGGGGCTGAAGGTAGTGGTAAGCAATAGTTCCAGGGTTATAATGTCCTTTTTAGTCTGTGCAAACCTACTAACTTGCATGTTTTAAGGGTTCTCAACAACTCTCTAATCTTTTCCCATACTGAGAAATTTTGGAAATGTACTCCCGACAATGGCAGACACAAACAGTCTTCCAGAGTTGGGGGGAAAAAAGTGGTTGGAGGGAAAGTGAACTTGCAAACTCTCAGATGTTTGCATGTGCAAATCTACACATACATAGTTGCTCATGCTAAAATGCAATTCACAAGTATTTTCTAGGAGTACTATTTTTTTGTCCTTCAGTAAATTCACGAAAGCCGTATAGCTGCACTTAATGCAAGGACATATACCATGGGTGCACTTTTGAGTCTTTCTTCAATAATGGGGCCCCTAATTTGGTTTGGCGTTGACCATGACCTTTTGCGTTTATTCAAATTCTGTCTCTTCGTATCAGCTGGCTTCACTGAGAAGCAGATCTGCACACAAAGTAGTTTTGTTCAGTGTCAGTAACTAGTGTGTCAGTGTGTGCTTGTTGAGACCAAAAACTATTTTTGCGTTTGCCAATGTTTGTTTTAATGATGAGGGCCCAGCCTCTCCCACACCAATAACATTTTCAAAATCCATGCCCAAAAAATTCACACATTGACAAAACTAAAAAGCTGACCACCAATTTCATACCTACTGGCTTTGCCAATGCTTGATTGTTTGTGTTTCCCATAATCTTATTGAGACTGGTTACTCTGATTTTCCATTAGGAATGTTTTTGGGAAATACTAGCATGCATTAACACGTTACTAAAAGATGCTGCAAAGAAAGGGTACCTGAGATTTTACAGTAGGTTACAGTAGGTATTTTCATCAAATCAGAGAGCATTCTTGGAGCATTATACTTAGCCTCATATTGCTAATCTTTGAAAACGTGAGTACACATTTTTATACTGGAACACTGTCAGTAGTACAGTCAGAGCTTACACCATTTACTTTGAGCCCTCTCCATAATAAAGGCTTTCAATTAATGAATCATAAATACAAGTTTGAACAGCATTAACATATGGACAAAAATATTACCTTAACTGGAGACAGTGTCGATCTCTGATCCATAATGTGGTACTGCAAACTGGCAGCGAAAGGGTTTGTGCTACAGGGGGTTGGGCCTTCTTGTCCCAAGAACAAAGTACACATGAAAACTTGTTACCATTGACCCTAAACAATATGTCCTGGGTGTCTGGCTATAGGAATTCCACATCCCTGCTGGTGAGATCAGTTACAGAGTTGGGGGTCTGAGGACTGGCTCAAAGTACAGTCGATCTGAGCTCCATTATAAATATTTCTTGAAGCATCATAAAACCATTCATAGATCCTTTGTAGGATGAGGAATGCAGGCCTAGTCATGAAGTCCTAAATTATTCCCACCTGCTAAATGCAGGTGGGTTTCAACCTTGTTGGTCATGAGGGCCAGTGGGTAACTCCCTTGTGGTGGTGCAGCTTTGGTGCTACTTGATGGCCCCTACAGTGCTGCCCTCAACCCCCAGGGCTTGTGTCCCTGAAGCACAGGTACCTGCAACTGGTGCCTCTTCTAGGTGCCCCCAGCTCCCATAGGCTAACATTGGGCCCAGCGACCTCTGCACCAGTGCCAATGGAGGTGCAGCACCTACCTTGGTCTGACTCCTGCCCAGTGTTATTCAAATCTTCTGAAGACTGTTCTTGCAAGTCGAGTGCTTTCCTGAAAAGGATATACCGGTCTTTCCTCCCATAGGATTGAATTGTTTTATCTCTGTATTGCATGAAGTGTTGATTCTGAGAAAAATACAAAGTATCTCTTTCACATTGAAAAGGATTACATGCACCTGTAAAGTATTTTGAATTGTTATACAAACATTTGCCAACTGTATATTGAAAGTATTATATTTCTGAAAAGTCTACTTAACTGTAACTGCATTCCAATTGGTTCCTAAAGTAAAACCAACTAAAGTAAAGTTTTTGCAAACATTGGCTTGGAGTTAGTCATTAAGTGTGTGTTCCTGCCTTGTATGAGTGTGTACAACAAAGGCATTCACACTACCCTCTAAACAGCCTAACTGCTCAGAATTGAGATAAGGTATTATCTACTTAATCCTCTGCTATACCTTTGGAAACTTACTGGACTCTGTGCAAACTTACTGGACTCGCAGGGCCGGTCGCTCCACGCACCACACGGCTCCCCGTGTGTGACCAGGACCTTCGCCGCTGCTCCTGTGCTCCGTCTGCTCTGAGTATTTTGTATTTTTTACTGTGCCCATTATTGTATTTGCTTTGTGCCCTGTGTTTAGCTCTTTTCTGTTTTCTGCACTCCCCGTGACTGTATTTCTCCCGCTCTGTGCCCAGCGGCCCGCCCCTTTTTCTCTTCTGTACCCGCTCCCCGACGCCCATTCGCCGCCCCACTCCCGCCTGCTCCTCCCTCCCACTTGGCCATTTATGGAGGAGACCGCGTGGTGGTGAACTGTGACCCTTGACCCTGCTCGCAGGGCCGGTGGCTCCACGCACCGCACGGCTCCCTGTGTGTGACCAGGACCTTCACCGCTGCTGCCGCGAGTTCGCCACTGCTCCTGTGCTCCGTCTGCTCTGAGTATTTTGTGTTTTTTACTGTGCCCATTATTGTATTTGCTTTGTGCCCTGTGTTTAGCTCTTTTCTGTTTTCTGCACTCCCTGTGACTGTATTTCTCCTGCTCTGTGCCCCTCACCCCCCACCCCGCACCCCTCTCTGGTGGCCCCGCCCCTTTTTCTCTTCTGTACCCGCTCCCCGACGCCCATTCGCCGCCCCGCTCCCAGCTGCTCCTCCCTCCCACTGGAGGAGACTGCGCGGACACGCGCAGCGGGTGCACCGCTGGCGTGCCAAAGGCAAGCCCGTCTGCGGCCATCTGCGCCTGGACCGCGCCCAGCGCCAGAACCCCTGGCCCCCGCAGGAACCAAGACATCCGACTGTAGTACGACACCTCTGCCCTCAACGCACTCAACACCGGACGACCACCCGCTATGAAGCCACCCCAAGGCGCACCCACGGACCCTTCACCTGTCAAGCCTGCAAATTCACCTGCCTCAGACCCCGCACCCCGCCCGCCCGCCAAACCAAACCACAACAACCACCTCAAGTGCATCCTCCTCAACACCCGCTCCGCTCACAAGCACGCCATCGAACTCTGGGACCTCCTCGACACAACAGTACCTGACGTCGCCTTCCTCACGGAAACCTGGATGAACGCCTCCTCAGCCCCCGACATTGCTATAGCCATCCCGGACGGCTACAAAATCACCCGGAAGGACCGTGTCAACAAAACAGGAGGAGCATCGCCATCATCTACAGAAACACCATCAGCGTCACGACCAACACCGAAGACACCTTATCCAGTATTAGGGGTGTCTTTCATAGATTCACATGCCTGAATCATTCCCCGTCGTCGAGACGGGAGCCTCCGGTACATAGAAAAGTAATGTCCTATAGACATACATAGAGAAAAATAGGCCTAAGGGCCTCCCCTTAGTAGCCTATCCTTTTCCTTATGCAAAAAGGACCAAACTCTTAGAGCCAGCCAATCAGCGGTCACCTCCCTCTAGAACCTTACTGACAGGAGGCTGTCCCTCAGATTTTCTACCGCACGTTGTGCTAGGGAGTCTCCAGCCTGAGTTCTCCTCAGGATTTCTTTCAAACCAGATTGTTCACTTTTTAAAGTGACTTATTTCTTCAAGGACTTGAACTGAGATTGCTTCAGGCCACTTATTACTGCAGTGAGTGATTTCTTTCTTCTAAAACTTCTGGCATGTCTGAATCCCAGAAGAAAGCCCTTTTTAGGGCCTGCTCTTCATGTGGGAAGAAGAGGCTCCATGTGGACGACAAGCATGACCTCTGCCTATATTGCCTTTATCCAGACCACGTGCCTAAGGACTGTAAAATATGCAGGTCTTTCCCTCACAAGACCTTGAGGGACAGAGAAGGTCGTCTGCTTATCTGGCTGGACAGGCTTAAGGACAGGGAGAGTGTGGTATCCTCAGAGGAGAGCTTTTCAAGAACCTCTCAAGTCTCCCTGAAGAGGCAGAGAGTTACGTCTCCTGGCCCCTCAGACACTCCTCCTATGAAGGCACACAAGAAGTCTTCAGAGGCAAGATCTTCAAAATCTTCAGTGTCTGACAAGGACTCTCAGACTTTTAAGAAGCCTACCCAGTCGGCCAGCAAAATTGCGACAACCTCCTCAGCGCAAAAAAGAGTTGGGGCGCCAGGTCATGTCTCCACAGCGACGACAACTGTGTCAACGACGACTGCGTCGTCAGTCTTCTCGTCGACGACGACCACCCCTTCGTCGTCAGCAGGTACACCTATTTCATCTGTTATACTGCTAAAGCCGTCGTCGACGTCCAAGACCTCGTCGACGACGAAGATTATCCCGTCGACGACGACATCGTCGATGAGGAGCCCCCCGTCGACGGGGGAGTCGACGACGCAGACGTCGAAGGCGTCGTCGACGCAGACGTCGAAGGCGTTGTCGACGTCGAAGGCGTTGGCGTCGTCGACGACGAAGGGCGTCGACGACGGAGGAATCGTCGTCGTCCATAGATATTTCTGAGCCATGGAAGAAATCTAAACTAGTAGGAACGTCGTCTATGACCCTACCACTGTCGACAACAACACTGACGACGGCAGGGGATCCTGTACAGGGTTCTGGATCTGGCAAACTGACCAGGAAACAGATTACACCAGAAACAACGTCTCCAAGTAAGGTGCAAACTCATTTGCCTATGGAGATTCTTCAGAGTGAGGAGTCTGAAGAAGAATTCCTGGATCAGGCTACTTCCCCTTCTGAGCTGCACGTCAAATGTCAGAGCACGGACGAAGAACAGGAGGAGATGACCTACCAGGAACTCCCGGTCCGGGAGCAGGTTCGCACGGAGGTCACCCCGATGGTATGCCTTCCCCTGTCGATTGTTAATGACCTCAAATACCTTATCCGGGACTACAAACAATGTTTCCCGGAATCACCGGCGCTTGAGACAGGGGGCCCGATGCCTACTACAAATCCACCAAAGACAGCCCCAACTCAAACACGACCAACTACCCAGGTCCGCCAGGAGAAAGTGCCACCTCAGGTGATAGTGTCATCGGATGAGGAGGCTGAAGAGATGGAAGAGGGGGAAGTCCAGGAAGACCAGACAGATCAGGATGAGGAGGAGGAGTATGTGGCATCCTCCCCACCTTCCCCGCAACCGCGCCAAGCAGATTCACCGCCAGTGGATATTGGCGGTTTCCATAAGATAGTAGAAAGAGCAGCGACGCGGTTTCATATGGTGATGGAATCGACTGAGACTGAGTGCTTCTTGCATGACTTCAAGGAGCAGACAAAGAAGACGACGAAGTCAATCCCAATTATTGACTTTCTCTGGGACCAGGGAAAAAAACTGATGCTGACGCCGGCCTCCGTACCTGCGGTTGTTCCACGCCTGGATAAAAAGTACAAGGCTCCATCCACGGCGCCAGCTTGCCTTAATGGGCACCCGAAACTGGATTCGGTGGTAACCCAGGCGGCCCAGAAGAATTCTCGAAACCCTTCCTCTCCTCTGTCAGCCCCACCAGACAAGGAAGGCAGGAAGTTGGACACGATTGGTAAAGGGTTTTCTACCACGTCGGCAATGACCATCAAGGTGGCCAACTCCATAGCCCTGTTAGGGCGTTATAACCGCCAACTTTGGGAAGATATAGCCCCATATATAGCGGAGCTGCCAAGCGCAGTTCAGGAGGAGGTCAAGGCACTACTTACTGAGGGCCAAACCTCGGCGGCTGAGATCATTGATTGTGCCATAGATGTGGCCATGACAGGCTTTCGTCAACTGGCTGGGGCTGCAGTCCTGCGCCGTCAGGGATGGCTGAAGGCAACATCGTTCAGGCAGGAAGTGCAGACAAAGGTCCTGGACATGCCCTTCGACGGCCAACACCTTTTCGGGGATAAAATTGACGAGGCGCTCCAAGCAATCAAGAAAGACACTGATACGGCTAGAGTGCTTGGTACTTTACAGGCAAGGAATCAGTCCTTTCGAGGCAACAAGTCCAGAGGCCAGTCCTCCTACAGGGGATCCTATCAGAATAGATCCTCGTATTCCTTCCAGAATAAATCCCAGTACCAGCAGAAACAACAACAAGGTCGTCAAACTTCTTATGGGAGATCAAACTTCAGGGGTAAAAACCAGAAGAGGGGCACCGGCGGACGCCAGTGACCAGTTACTCCAGCCAGTCCAGCGACTATCTCCCTCATCAAAGATTGGAGGCAAATTGACCCATTTCCTAAAAAATTGGCATCTCATCACCACAGATCGATGGGTACTTCAATTAATAAGATTCGGCCATTCCCCGGAATTCACCACCATCCCACCTGCAACCCCTCCCCGCAGGTTCACACACAAACATCTGCAACTGCTACTCCGAGAAATATCTGCGATGTTGAAGAAAGGAGCGATCGAGCGGGTTCCATCGTCTCAGAGGGAGAAAGGATTCTATTCCCGCTTCTTTCTTATGCGCAAGAAGGAGAAGTGGAGGCCCATTCTAGACCTCAGGGCACTCAACTCTTTCCTGAAGAGTCAGTCGTTCAGGATGGTGACGATCCAAGAAATACTAGGCATTCTAGAAAAAGGAGATTTCATGACATCGCTGGATCTTCAGGATGCCTACTATCACATCCCGATACTCAGGGGGCACAGAAAGTTTCTACGTTTCGAGGTGGCAGGACAGCACTACCAATTCAAGGTCCTGCCGTTTGGCCTCAAATCCGCTCCGCGGATTTTCACCAAGTGCCTTTCACCTGTGGCAGCTTTCCTGCGTCAAATGGGTCACCAAGTCTTCCCCTACCTCGACGACTGGCTGGTAAAGGCACCTTCAGCTGCAGGCGCAACCAAATCCTCCAACGCCTGCACCAATCTTTTTCAACATCTAGGATTGACTCTCAATCACCAGAAATCCTATATGTCCCCAACAAGAAGCATTACCTTCCTCGGGGCGACCTTGAACACGGAATGCGCAAGGGCATTCCCTTAAGAGGAAAGGAAAAACAAGATAATATCTCTGGCCACGGCTGTGGCATCAAGGAAGTCCCTAAGAGTTCGAACCTACAAATCACTCCTAGGAATGATGTCTTCTTGTATACTCCTCATCCCTCACTGCAGACTTCGGATGCGTCCATTGCAAGAAGCCCTCACGAGCCAATGGACTCAGAGTACAGGTTCGTTCGAAGACATTGTGAGGATAACACCGCAAATATCCAAGAGCCTGGAATGGTGGAGAGATCACAGGAATTTGTCTATAGGACTGCCATTCCTGCTTCCAGCAGCGCCGCTGGTGATCACCACCGATGCATCTCTGGCAGGCTGGGGAGCCGTCCTACAGGACCTCCGAGTAAGCGGCAAATGGACAGATCAGGAGCAGCATCTCCATATCAATCTTCTGGAATTGAGGGCTGTGTATCTGGCGCTACAAGCCTTTTTACCACGCATCCAGAACTCCCAGGTGCTCGTCAGAACGGACAACACCACGACGATGCACTATCTCAACAAACAGGGAGGAACGCGTTCGCTCACTCTATCACGCGAATCGCAAAAGATCTGGAACTGGCTTGTTCTCCATGGGATCACTCTCAGGGCGGACTATGTCCCGGGCAAGGACAACACCATTGCAGACGCCCTAAGCAGACAGAAATCCCTCTCCCACGAATGGGAGCTCGACGAGAATACGCTAGCTCAGATATTCTCGGAAAGGGGGGGTCCCAGGAATCGACCTGTTTGCCACCAAGGAGAACGCCAAATGCCCAAACTACGCAAGCTGGCATCCCCAACCAAGGTCACTCGGAAATGCCTTTTCCATAGGCTGGTTCAGCGTATTTGCGTACGCTTTTCCGCCGTTTCCGATGATTTCCAGGGTCCTCAGGAAGATGAAGGCAGAGCCATGTACCCTGATCCTAATTGCTCCGTTCTGGCCGAGGCAGCACTGGTTCTCGGATCTTCATCGCCTCTCCATCAGGACAGCGATTCGTCTGAAACAGCACCCGAACCTGCTGACAATGTCCAACGGGCAGGTGCAATACCCGAACCTGCAATCGCTCAGGTTATCCGCCTGGCTCCTGAGCACAGAGAGTTCTGTCATTTAAACATCCCGCAGGAATGCAGGGACGTGCTGGCAAAGGCGAGAGCGGACAGTACCAACAAAACCTACTCTCTCAAATGGAAACGATTCTGCGTATGGTGTTTAGAGAAAGGCCTGCGCCCACTCCATATCACACCTGAACAGATATTGCCATATCTACTACACTTGGCACAGTCGGGATTGGCGCATGCATCTATAAAGGTGCATCTGGCGGCCATTTCACGTTTCACCAGGACTTACAAAGGCCCGTCTCTCTGGTCCAGTAGGCTTATCAAACAGTTCCTAAAGGGACTATATAGGTCCTTCCCAAGACCTAGACGGGTCCCACCGACGTGGCACCTCAATTTGGTCCTTAACCAACTCATGAGGCACCCTTTTGAGCCCATTCATCGAGCTTCCATCAAGTACATTTCATGGAAAATGGCTCTGCTGCTCGCTCTAACATCTGCCAGGAGAGTCAGCGAGCTTCAAGCTCTCTCCATTCAGGAACCCTTCATGCAGTTCAATCAGGACAGGGTAGTGCTCAGGACAAATCCCAAATTCATACCGAAGGTGCCTTCAGACTTTCACCTCAATGAACCGGTGGTTATCCGTTCCTTCTTTGCAAACCCTACCACGGCAGCAGAAAGGACGCTCCACTCTCTGGACCTCAAAAGGTGTCTAAAGTTTTACATAGACAAAACAAAGAGCTTCAGGAAGTCATCTCAGCTATTTGTGGCCTACAGTAGGCCAAGGATGGGTATGCCTCTAACGAAACAGAGAATCTCATGGTGGATCTCCTCAGCGATAGCATTCTGCCATGACGGGGCCGGTCGTCCTTTGACAGACAGGGTGAAAGCGCATTCCACCAGAGCGATGTCCACATCAGCAGCACTGTTCGCTGGAGTGCCGATTTTGGACATATGTAGAGCGGCGACGTGGAAGTCACCGCACACCTTCTCCAGACACTACTGCCTGGATGCTGAGCTTACGAAGGATGCGGCAGTGGGCCAGGCGGTGCTTCGCCATCTATTCCAGTGAGGTGAGCCTTCCAACATCCCGCCATCCTGGTATGCACATCTCTTGCTGATATATTGTATTGATGTATGCCAATGTTTTAAACTCGCATAGTAAGATGTGTTTTATCTAAAATAGCTATATGGCATGATTACATCAGAAATGTGCATAATGTATTGCTGACTACTCTGATTCAGGCATGTGAATCTATGAAAGACACCCCTAATACTGGATAAGAAACGCGTTACTTACCTGTAACAGCAGTTATCCAGTATTGGTGTCTTCCATAGATTCACATGCAACCCTCCCGCCTCCCCTGGAAGGAGTCACGTCTCTAACTATATTACGCCTACCTAGCTTGGTGCGTCCGAAAATCTGAGGGACTGAGCCTCCTGTCAGGAAGGTTCTAGAGGGAAGTGACAGCTGATTGGCTGGCTCTAAGAGTTTGGTCCTTTTTGCACAAGGACAAGGATAGGCTACTAAGGGGAGGCCCTTAGGCCTATTTTTCTCTATGTATGTCTATAGGACATTACTTTTCTATGTACCGGAGGCTCCCGTCTCGACGACGGGGAATGATTCCGGCATGTGAATCTATGAAAGACACCAATACTGGATAACTGCTGTTACAGGTAAGTAACGCGTTTCTTCTCCACCGCGGAACACCTACACTTCCAGATCCACACCGACCTCCTGACTACCCTCAGAGTAACGCTCATCTACAGACCCCCGGGCCCGCGTACACAATTCAGCGAAACAATCGCCGACCTCATCAGCCCGCACGCCCTAGACTCACCAGAGTACATCCTCCTAGAAGACCTGAACTTTCACCTGGAGAAAAACAACGACAGCACCACCACCACCCTGCTCGACAACCTCGGACACAAACACCTGGTGGACACCCCCACGCACCTCGCTGGCCACACTCTCGACGCCATCTTCTCTGCCAGTAACCACGTCACCTTCTGCCCCTACACTGGACCGACCACAGTTGCATACACTTCACATTCGAGAAGACTACATCTCACCACCTCATGCATCAGATCCCCCGCAGATGCTGGAGCAAAATCACCACAGACCAGCTTACCACATCACTGTGCCAGAACCCACCAGCCGACACCAACATACCCGACACCAACGACGCAGCCCACAACCTCGCACAGTGGATCACCAACTGCGCCAACGACCTCGCCCCACTGAAGAACCCCCACGGCAAGACCGCCACCAGAAAACCCTCATGGTTCACAGATGCCCCCAAAACCGCAAAGAGATCCTGCTGTACACTCAAAGACCTGGCGCCACAAACGAACAACAGAAAACATGACAGCCCTCAAAAACGCCACCCGCGAATACCATCAGCAGATCCGGGCCACCAAGAGGACATCGTTCAAAGAGCGACTGGACAACAACACCCATAACAGCAAGGAACTCTTCAGCATCGTCAAAGAGCTCTCCAACCCCAACGCCAGCAACAACGACATCACTCCTTCGCAAGACCTCTGCAACTCCCTCGCCACGTTCTTCCACCGCAAGATTGCAGATATACACGACAGCTTTGGACCCCAAACTCCACCTCCAGACACCAAACCAGCGACCACCACCATCAGCTCTTGGACCCCCATCAGCAGTGAAGACACCATCCACGTCATGAACACCATCCACTCGGGCTCCCCCTCCGACCCATGCCCCCATCACATCTTCAACAAAGCCGACACCACCATCGCACCCCACCTGCGGAACGTCATAAACAGCTCCTTCAAGTCAGCAACCTTCCCTGAGAGCTGGAAACGCGCAGAGATCAATGCCCTCCTGAGGAAACCCACAGCGGACCTCAAGGACCTCAAGAACTAACGCCCCATCTCTCTTCTCCCCTTCCCGGCTAAAGTCATTGAGAAGACCGTCAACAAACGGCTGACTGCTTTCCTCGAGGCAAACAACTCGCTCGACCCTTCCCAGTCTGGATTTCGAGCCAACCACAGCACCGAGACCGCCCTCATCGCAGCCACTGACGACATCAGAACCCTGATGGACAACAGAGAAACAGCCGCCCTCATCCTCCTAGACCTCTCAGCAGCCTTTGACACCGTCTGCCACCACACCCTAATACACCGCCTCGACAACACTGTAATCCAAGGAAAGGCCCTGGAATGGGTCACTTCGTTCCTCTCCGGCAGAACCCAGAGAGTCCGCCTCCTCTCCCCCATTCCCCCCCCCCCCCCCCCCCGCTCCGCGGCCACCGAAATCATCTGCGGCGTGCCTCAAGGATACTCACTCAGTCCAACTCTCTTCAATATCTACATGAGCCCCCTCGCCACCTTCGCACGAAAACACAACATCATCTCCTACGCCGACGACACCCAGCTGATACTCTCCCTCACCAAGGACCCAGCCATCGTCAAAACCAACCTTCAGGAAGGTATGAAAGAGGTAGCAGAATGGATGAAGCACAGCCGTCTTAAGCTCAACTCGGACAAGACGGGGGTTCTCATCCTCGGACAATCCCCATCTGCCTGGGACGACTCCTGGTGGCGCTGGGCACCGCACCGACACCCACGGACCACGCACGCAACCTGGGATTCATCCTGGACTCCTCCCTCACAATGACCAAACAAGTCAACGCCGTCTCATCCTCATGCTTCAACGCCCTGCGCATGCTTCGAAAGATCTTCCGATGGAACCCCACAGAAACCAGAACAGTCACCCAGGCCCTCGTCACCAGCCGGCTGGACTACGGGAAAGCCCTATACGCAGGAACCACCGCCAAACTTCAGAATCGCCTCCAGCGCATACAGAACGCCTCCGCACGACTCATCCTCAACATCCCTCGCCACAGCCACATATCCACCCACCTGAGGAACCTCCACTGGCTCCCCGTCAACAAAAGAATCACGTTCAGACTGCTCACCCACGCACACAAATCGCTCCACAACATGGGCCCCGAATACCTCAACGGCCGCCTCTCGTTCTACACCCCCACCCGCCAGCTTCTCTCCACCAGCCTCGCCCTCGTCCCACGGATTCGCAGAACCACCACCGGGGGAAGATCATTCTCCTACCTGGCAGCGATGACCTGGATCTCCCTCCCCATTTACCTACGACTGACCCAGGACCATCTCAGCTTCAGGAAGCACCTCAAGACCAGGCTCTTCAAGCAGTAGCAGTGCCCCCCCCCCCCCCCCCCCCCCCCCCACCCTAGCGCCTTGAGACCCTCATGGGTGAGTAGCGCGCTCTATAAATGGAAATGATTGATTGATTGATTATATCTCTTTTTGATATAGTATATACAGAGCCAGCTTCCTACATCTCTTTTGTGGTAGTGTGGCAGTTAGGCTTATCAGAGTGCTGTGTTAAGCATTTCTTATTCCCTCTTGGGCAAGAAATGATTACACACCCTCAGTGACTTGATCCGAGACCAATTGTTTGTAAAAATCTTACTTTTTGTATGTTTATTACTTAGAACCAAAGATTCTTTGTTGCAGTAAAATACATTTTGTAAAATGTACTGTTTTTTAAGTGTTAAAAGTGGACACAGGGCAATTTTGGAACAGTTCAATGTGAATCTATGGAAAGAAAACAATCCTGCAATTTCACAGGTAAGTACACAACTTAAAAATTCAGTCTTCGGGTTTTTAGAACCAACACCGGGCAAGGGTCAGGTAAATGAAGAGACTGCAGTGATACTGGGGCAGCTGGGTGCAGAGGTCAAATTCGGTCACTGGGCCCACTGTTAGTCAATTGAGACTGTGGACACGCAAAGAGCTGCCAGTTGTAGGTAGGTAAATCAGAGCTGTGAGACAATCTTTGGGGGTTAGGACCCGCACTGGGGGGGACCACGAGGCAGCACCAAACACACACCCTCAGCGGCACAGAGGCAGCCGGGTGCTGAGTACCAACACAGCTTTCGACGCCCAATTCAGAGGAATAGGGACTGAAGATTTCTAACGAAGGCTGCAGGTTCGGACCAGGAGGCTTGACAAAGTGAACTGGTGGCTTTGGAGGTAAGTTAAGATGTTGAAGGGCTCAGTCGTTCGTGCTCCCCGAGGCAAGGTGGTTGCAGTTGCAGGGTTGTACTTTGAGGCTGGAAGATCCTTACAGGAACCGGTCATCGTTAGGGGGTCCTTTGTATTGCAGCTGCAGGCGTCGTCGTGGAGTCCAGGAGAGGTGTCACTGAGGTAAACTCAAGCTCAGGACTGCTGGGGAACCTTCTTAGAACTGGTGGGCCACTTGGACTTCAGCTGTAAGCGTCTGGTGCATAGGTAGGTCTGCTTAAATGGCTCAGCAGGGCACTAGAGCTCTTCTTGAGTTACTCTGTGGACAGGGCTGTTGTCCTCTGGGGTTCTTGGTCTTTAGGGAAGGCAGGCTTTGCACCCAGGGTTGTGGACATTGCTGGGTCTGTAGGACGGGTTGCTTTTTGGAGCAGTGTAGGAGGCTAGCTTAGTATATGGTACACACTTATCTAAATGAAGCACCTTGCACTAATCCAGGCAACCCTTATGGTGGTTTTAGTGGTTTAAGACAACCATAGAAAGCTCTTTAAGTGGTAGCTGTGAAGCGCAACCTTCAGGCTCATCCAGAAGGAGCGTTAAGCAGCTTGTTATACTAGATCTAATCAATTTCAATTCAATTTAATCAGCTTTATTCGGTGCAATAGATCTCACCATAAAAGCAAACTTTTATTAGAACATTCCTACATTTACATTATCATTTCTGGTTCATACAGTTACCAAAAAGTTTTAAAATGCATTTATAAAACATACAAAATACATAAAATAATCATTAAAACGTGCTTAGAGGGCTAGAGACAACAATACGTTGTAGGCTAATCAGGGGACATTACATCCAATTTTGAGAAATAAAATATTGGTACATAAGGGTACATAACAATTCCTAAAGTGCATAGTGCCACATCTTAACAAGAATACATAGAAAATCCCACAAAAGTACAACAACAACAGTAATATCCACATTCAGTCCAGTTCATTTACGGATTAAGACATTTTGATTAAATAACCTCAGCCATTTTTAGTCCGAACTGTCCTCTGGTATTTCTTAGCCTAACTGCAACCTTTAAAAATGTTGTTATACATGCATGGGTCAGTGGGTACTCAGCTCTTTGTAAATGTAATAAGGCAACCTTAACTTGTCTAAAATTGCTGTTTTTTAATAATCTTACTAGATAGCGACGCCTGGAGAAAGAATAAAAAGGGCATAATAATACACAATGAAGGGTATCCTGCGGAGATTTATTATCGCAGCCGCAGGTACCCTTCTGCTCAATAGTGGCGGTAAAACCAGAAGGGACCGCTAGTAGATGGTGTATAAGATTGAGCCTAAAACGGGTAAACAGGAACCTATTTTGTGCATTGTGCATAAGAGTAAGATATGGTTCCATGCCATCTATTGTTAGGTCTCGCCTGATCCAGCGCATGCGCTGGTCTGGCCGAGACATTTTGTATAAGGGCTTTTCAAAGTGCTGCCGTGGCCTAAAGCTTCAGTGCACGTGAACGTGCACGCGCGCAGCGCCATGTGTCTTTCCTCCGCAGCACGCGATCGCAATCATTTTCGCGGCCGCGTGGCCAAAGCTTGTGTATTTTAATGCTTTTTTTATTTTAAAGCTTTTGTAGAATCGTAACCGCACTTTGGCGGCCATGGCCGCGTGGCCAATGCTTGTTTCTCCTAGGTCCAATAACAAAGCGACCCCCACCCCTCCAAAACACACTCCGGACATCTTGGTCACGCTTGAATGAAGTCTCTAGGCCGATTCAGCGCACACAAACAAATCCACCGATTTGTGTTTTACCCATTGTGGGGAGGGGGCATCGATCTGTCACCACAGCCTTAACCCTTTGTGCACCTAATAAGGATGCGCCCGTGAGCAGCGGGTAACTCGTCAACTTCCAAACTCTTTAAACACGTTTTTTAGGCTTTCTTTTTAAGGCACCCGCTCCACCGCCAGGAGGGTTAAATGTGAGAAGCAACAACCGTGTCTGTCCGGCTCAGTTGCATTTGAGTTACAGACGGAGAAAGAGGGGGCGGGCGGAGGAGGTTTAATGTAATCTTCGATTGGAACAGTAAGAAACGACGTCCCTCCTTCACTGTAACCTCACTTCTACACACTATTTGTTAACCCCTACTCACTGCAGCAGAGTTAAAGCAGGCACAAAAATATGTCCAATCATCTTTGTTAATTTGGGTGTGGAGGTCGGGGGATACTGTGGCATTTTTTCACTAGCTTTAGAACGGACCCCTGCCGCACAATTTGACCTGAGTGAAGACGGTAGTACTAGTTATTCACATCGACGTATTTTGATCTGCTACTTCCCCCCAAAAAGTCTGCCAACATTTATTACGCTTTCCGTGAAACCTCGTCAAGCCCTCCACTCGCTATTTCCAACAACGTTTAGGTAGGTAAGTATGCGTATCTTTTGTGGGGGTACTGAGAAGACCCACCCCAACACGCACAGACCTGTTCTATTTGGTGCGAAGCCCTCCGCAGAGGAAATCTTCCGAGGAATCTCGTTGTTCCTCAAAGTTTACGAACCGATATTCAGCACTTTCAAGACCAGCGCGCGCACGCACTTATGCTGCCCGCCGAATGTCCGTGTACTCCTCCTGGGTGGAATTATGTTGGTGAATGGCGCATTGATTTAGCACGGGACCTGATGCACGGTCCTTAACGTGGCTGCCTCCTCGTTCTCCCAGCGCTGCGTTGCTCCCACCTGGGCACCCTTACCTGTCCTGCCTTCTCTCTTCATGACCGTCTCCAGCGTTGTCTCTGCACCCCTCACTCAGTCCGGAATCGCCCCATGGCGCTCTTCGACCCATTTAAACCACTCTGCGCCCCCTTTTTCAAAAGAGAACCCCTCCACACAAAGCACCACGGGACCATCAAAACAGCAGGGTTTCAAAACCTTAGTTGGAAGAGCAGGTTTCTTGTCGTAAATGCGACGGGGTTCCTTACGGCTGTGTCAGCCGTTCCTTTCTGGGACGGGGGTTGTCAGTTTTCTCTTTCTGGTTGCAGAAAGAGATGCTTAAAAGCGGGGACTAAGTTCGTTCACTTCGCTTTTTAGACCAACAGGGCAGGAATATGCGGTGTGTTTAAATCTATCATGTATTTTCCGCCCTAACCACACAGGCACATTGTGTTATGGTTTGCAGAAGGGATCGGGGCTACATCACTTCTACACTGTGCTATACTTGTAGTATGTCCCGTTTGAAGATACGTTGCATTTACATAAACCATATCCAAGTGCTTATTTGCGCATGGCGCACTTTCCTGCTGCGTGGTGAAATACGAGTCTATTATGGATGAATGGTTTATTAAAGTATAGCGCATCACCGGACTCTGAGCGTTCGTCTTTTATCAGTCACACAGGATAAAGTTATGTGCTCATGGTCACACACGTTGATTCAGTGGGTATGCTGGCGTTGAAATTAAGAGTGAGCCCTGTTTTCTTGGACATCTGTGTTTGTGTGGACTGCAAGGGTGTGTGTCGTGAACAATCGAGTAATATGCAGCATTTGTTTTGTGCAGTGCTGACTGCTGGGGCTGGTCCACTTCTAAACACTCTATTGATTGTTAAAGCATGTCGCCAGCAAACCACTCACAACAAGGGAGTTCTACCCACCCGCCTAATTGTTTTCCACCTTAATGGTGCTCCTAGCAGCGGTTGGTGAAATTGCAATCGCCAAAAACACAATTGAATGCAGCATCTACAGAGTGAGAAAACTGCACCCCCATTCCCCGAAGAGTGCATAATTAATAGAGCTGGCATCGCTGCCTGCATGCACTACAGTTTAGATGCTTATGCCACACTTTCGTGTACAAATAACATGCATTGCTTGTGGCAGGGGTTTAAGTGTGCCGGGTCCTAAAAAGCAGGTGCTGAGACGAGTCTCTATCGGGCTCTCCATTTTTGCCCTCACGTGAAAATAAAATCTTAACTCTGCAGCAGTACCACACTTCACTGCCTTTGGGATAACTTTGAATAGACTCGTTATAGTTCTTTCACTGTCTCATCATTTCAAAAAGGAAGCTTTGTCAATGTTCTATTCAATGGATATATATATATATATATATATATATATATATATATATATATATATATATATATATATATATATATATATATATATATATATATATATATATATATATATATATATATATATATATATATATATATATATATATATATATATATATATATATATATATATATAGTTTTATATAGCGCAAACTTGACCCGAATCGGGTATCAGAGCGCTTTACATAGCACCAGGTGCGTTACATGAGGACACATTCATTGGGTCTCGCCTGACCCAGCGCATGCGTTGGTCTGCCGAGACTTAATGAGAGGGCTCCAAAAAGTGCTACCAGGCCAGCCTAGAGCTACAGTGCATGTGCGCGGGCGCCGCGCTTTACTGCGATTACTTTTACGGCTGCTTTGATGTTTGCTCGCGATCGCTTTGCATGGCCAATAGGTATCGCTTTTGGGACCTTATAAGTATTTAGTTATGCAACTGTTGCATGGCTAAACACTTATAAGGTCCCAAAGGCGAGACCTATTGGCTATGCCAATGCTTGTTTTTACCATGCTATAAGCGCAGACTATCTGCTTCCTGCCTTCAATGTAGGCTCTGCACTCAACAGCTTTTGCCAGAAGCATACTCTTAATTCTATTCTTATCTTGAGGACCAATTATAGTAGGGTTGGTGAACAGATCTATACATTCTATTCCCTCCAGGGTGGTTTTTACATATTTGAGCCACGGGATACACATCCCCTTATCCCTACTAGTGCAGTCTTTGATAATTTGCCTGCTTAGATCTGCATGAGTGTTGGACCAGATTCTGAGCCAAGCCATAATGTCTGGCCTTGATCAGGTCCTCGATGTATGACCTCCCTAGTTCAGCATGAATGATATGGGCCGGGGAACTTTGAGGGGTTTTGAGTATCTTTCTCAGAAATTTATTTTCCTCAATCTGTATTTGCCGAGTCCCAGCAAAGCCCCAAACTTCTGCTCCATACATTACTTTGGAGCAGCAAATAGAATCATACAGGTGCATAACCTGTTCTGGTGACCACCAACCCAGCCTTCGTCCATAGTTCATTATAACCCCTGATGACGAGACCAATTTTGTGCTCCGTTCTTCGATTAAAAAATTTAAATTTAAAAGCCCATCAAATAAAAGACCCAGATAAGAAAAAGTTTTCACTTGTTCTAATATGTGTGTGCCTATTCTATAGGTATATTTTTTACAGGGTGTAGTTCCTGCTAGCAAGACATAAGATTTAGATAAGTTGGCTGACGGGTCTAATGTATTCATAAAATCAGCAAAACCGTCTATTAGACACTGCAGACCTTTCGGAGTTCGTGCCAATAGGACCGCATCATCAGCATATAGTAGCACCGGGATTGAGCGGGAGCCCACCCTTGGAGTGTCTACATTCAACTTGCACAGTGCCTTTTCCAGTTCATTAATATACAAAGAGAACAGGAACGGGGCCAATATACAGCCCTGTCTCACTCCACTGGTACAACAAAAAGATGCAGTTGTATCTCCAGCTAAATTAAAACGTACTTTGGCGGAGGTATTCCAATAGAGTGCTCTCATAATATTTACTAGGCCTGGATCTACTCCTAGTCTGATCATAAGGCCCCATAATTTTTCTCTATTCACGCGATCAAATGCGCCCGAGAGATCCATAAACCCCAAATATACTGCCTGATCACTTGCTATAGTATATTTGGCCACTAATAAATAAAGGTTCAGACACTGATCTGTTGTTGATCTGCCATTCCTAAATCCATATTGAAGATCTGAAATTATATGATGTTCTTCAGCCCAATCTAGCAAACGGTTTAATATTGCTCTACCTAGGACTTTCGCCGTCACATCAATTAAAGATATGGGGCGATAGCACTGTGGATCATCCTTTTTTTCCTTTTTTGAATATTGGCACTATAGTTGCCGATGCCCATGAGCGTGGCATGCATACGGCAATAGCTACATTAATTACACGTGTTAGTATAGGGGCCCAAAATTCTATTTTATTTAAAAGAAAGCTCTTTAAGTGGTAGCTGTGAAGCGCAACCTTCAGGCTCATCCAGAAGGAGCGTTAAGCAGCTTGTTATACTAGATCTAATCATATAGTGTAGGTTAAATTAAAAAGAACCACACAGTGTATATAAAAATATATCTATTTATTACACAACACTCACTAACACATTGGTATACCTCCTACCCAGAGATATCGACACAAATAAACAACAAATCTTCAGTTGCAAATAAGGTAAGTAGCACAAAATACTGTGGTCTCCAGGGAAAGTAAAAACCATATACTAAAAAAGTGGAATGCGAACTGCAACCGAAGTCTGAACTTGAACCAGGAGACTCAGAGGAGCAGGGGACACAAGAAACCACCCAAGGTAAGACCTCACCTTTTTTCTCAAGGGCAGTGTTTGGGCCACTCCACTTGTCTTGGAGAGCTGCTGGTGCCACAGGCTCCAACACCCACGCTTTCTGTCCTGGCTGGTAAATAGTCAGTACAACCTTTTGGCCATGCCAAGCTTTCTGAAGCTCCTGGCTGGCCTCAAAGATATTGCTGGCCTTCTTTATGTACTCAACCATACGTGAACATAGGCCAAGTACATAGTCTACAATGTCTCATCTCATTGGCTCAACTTTTACTCTTTTCTAATGGGGTGATCGGGCTCATTAAGTGGCTTGGTTTTTCTATTGTTTTCAAAATAAATTCTTTATACGGCGATTTAAATGTCTCTGCTCAGCCTATGTGAATCTAAAAAATATTCCACCACTGCTGAACTGTAGTTACATGTTAGTAAATTGTTTCTGACAAGTCAGTAACTTTCCTTTCTATTGCTAGTGGGCTCGAAATGCTTTTTTTAACCACCTGGTTTTATTAATTTAACGGTGACATCTAACCCAGTGCTTGCATGAATGGGAGTGTGATATTGAAATGAGAAAACAGGTTGCAATTGATAATGATCTAATAATTTGCCTTGTTTTAGTTAAACACATTTATCTGGAAAATTCTTTGTTACAAGTATCACGCTCACAGTGAACAGATGTGCACTCGTCGAATGGGGGCTTCTCAATCTCTATATTTGTCTAGTGGTTAATAACCAATATTGGAGTGTTGAGCCAGTGCTTCAAAATTGTCATATAGGCTAGTAATAAATCATGTGAAATTGCTTATAGAAACATCAAAGAAAAAACGTCAGTCATTGGAAGCACTTCAGGAGTCAGTTAAGCCCCTAATTAGTACATTATTGGAGTTGTACATTAAGAATGAAGCCAGTGGAGACTCAAAGCAGATTTGCCTAATGCCAACAGTAAGATATACTATCCTCCATTTGCACTGTTGTTATGAAAGGACATTGGATATTTTCTATTTTATTTAATCTTTCAACCGTTGTTACCTTTTAGGTTCAGAATTTCTGATGCCAGTCACTGGATTTTACTGTGAGCTCTGTGAAGATTTCTTTGGAGATCAGCTATGTGCCGAACAGCATGTTAAAAGCTACAGTCATAATGAAAGTTATAAGGTTAGTTCCCAACGCATCCTGTTCACTGGGGGCTGGTGTATAATTTCTCCTTCCTTTAATTATTGACACTGTTCCCTTTTACAACTTATTTTGGTCTTTGCACTCTGATTGACAAATGTAACTTGAATTTCTTCTGCATATGTTGTAAAAGTAACCCACCAAAAAAGATATTTTTGCACATGCAAACTTATTTAGATATTTTACCTTTCACACAGTGCGTTATTTATAATATTTATATTTGTATTTGAGAAGAATTTTGATTGTGTACAACAATCCTGCTGTATTGTTTGGTGTCCCTTTGGCTTAAAGTTATTTTTCCACCATGTGACTTCAGAATCACAGGTAAGACAACGGTGTGGAAATTATGCATGTAATGTCTTGACATGCAGTGACAAGAATGAATGGTCTAAAGCATGACTAGCGGCTTCATGGGGCGTCCCCAGACTAGTCAGGTCCTCGTGCCAACTCCCCCCTAGGATTGTTCTCCTGTCCATCTTGCCCGCAGTCCGCTACCCTCTGCTGCCTTAGGTTTGTTCCTCCTCTGCTCATTTTCTGCCATCTTTTTTGCTCTTTCTGCTCTTTATTTCTGCTCGCTTCTACCCTCTATTTCTGCCTCTGCTTGTTGTTCCCATTATTCTGCCTCTTTCTACTTGTTTTTGACTTATATTTTTCCTCTTTCTGCTTGTTTCTGACCATTATTATTTCACTATCTGCTCGTTTCTGACCTGGTTCTTTGACGGAGACCCAGATACCACTAAGGGTGACAGTGCCACGCCATGCAAATGCTGATTGATTGATTGATAGTCAAATAAACTGAGTATCTGAAAGAAACACGTTAGTTAGATTCCTCACCTTAGAATATCCCCAGGCGTCAGGCTGGATCCGGAAAGATTTTTGTAGCAATACCCCTTGCGCGTCACTAGGCGTCCTCTGCGGCTCCGCGTCCGTCGTTGGCGTCGTGCGCCGGAATGTCGTTAGACGCCGCCCTCGCGCGCTGACGTCAGTTCTTTTTTCCGCGCCAGTAAGCGCCGATCCGGGAAGAGCTTACCCCTAGTCACTTTTTGACTAACTTTTTGACCTCTTTTGGTTACTCGACTCGGCATCTGGTGCCGGTAGGATGCCTGGATTCAAGCATTGTGACGCCTGTCACCGACTGATGTCGGTAACGGATCACCATCGCCGGTGCCTGTACTGCCTGGGGGCTGACCATGACGTGGAGTCGTGCCCCGACTGTCGGGCCTTGACGTCGAAGGCTAGGCGGGAGCGGTCCTGTAAGCTACTCAAGCTTCGACACTCGGCTCCGCGTCGCTCTCGGTCCAGAAGGAGGTCCAAGGACCGTTCGCGGAGCCGCAGCCATCGACATCGCTCGTCGGGATCTTCGGGTAAGTCCCGTCACTCCAAACATTCTAAGAAGTCCAAGCGGCGTCCTTGCTCTTCGGACTCCCCTCGCTGGTCACGCGACCCGGCCAAGGGTCCGGGTGGTTCCACCCCCGCAGCTCTTTCTGAGCCGCAGGAGCCGCGCTCGTCCCCATACCCTCCGGTCCCTGGGACTGACGCGACTCCAGCGGAGGTCAGTGCCTTCCTCTCGGCCATGAGGAATCTGGCTCCGCCGTCGACGCCTGCCGGCGAGCCTTCGGTCCCCGCAGGGTTGACTGGGCGACCTCGTGTGCCGGCGGCTCCGGCCCCGGCGCCGCGAGGGCTCCGGCCCCGACGCCACAGGTCCCCAAGGGATCCAGGCCTGGATCTCTGCCGGCGCCGGTCGAACTCACGACGCCTCCTCCGCCAGCGCCGACACCGGTTCCGCCCCTGACGCCGTCCCCGCACGGCGTTGAGCCTCAGTTTAGCCCTATTCTGGACCCGGCGCCGTCCGACCCTGTTACCGGCGCCGATGGGTGACTGCTTCATCCACCGTCCGGCTCCGATGATTCCTCCTGTCTACCAGGAATCGAATAATGAGGGTGACTGGGAGGGGTCTCAGGACCCTCTGGCCGAACAGGCCCAATTGTCTAAGGACTGGGCAGAGGAATTAGGGGACGCCAGCGGTATGGATACCTCTCCAGACGCTGGATTCATCTCTCCTCAGACTGTGGCCTCGGAGGAAGGTGCAGCCTTTTCTGTGGTGCTGCGCAAGGCGGCCAAAGCCCTGGGGCTCGAGTTGCCTGCTGTGGTTGTGAGGACTAACGTCCTCACCGAGGTCCTTCAACCGACCGCAAGCTCCACGGAGCCTCTGCTGCAGTTTAATGAGGCTCTCATTGACGTTCTCCAGGGCACTTGGTCCAAGCCCTCCACAGTCCCTCCTGTGGACAGGAACGTTGCCCGGCGCCACCGCCCTGCTCCGGGCGACCCCACATTCCTCTCCCACCACCCCACCCCCGAGAGCCTGGTTATCCAGGCCTCTACCTCCCAATCCTCCTTCCCGTCCGCTCCTCCGGATAGGGAATCCAAGAGGTTGGAGCAGTTTGGCAAGAAACTGTTCTCGTCCCTGAGTTTGGGACTGACTCAATCAATCAATCAAGGCATTTATATAGCGCACTACTCACCCGGAGGGTCTCAAGGCGCTAGGGGGGGGGGGGTCCACTACTGCTCAAACAGCCAGGTCTTGAGCTGCTTCCTGAAGGCAAGGTGGTCCTGGGTCAGGCGGAGGTGGTTCTGGAGGGAGTTCCAAGTCTTGGCGGCCAGGTAGGAGAAGGACCTTCCTCCTGTGGTGGCTCTTCGGATGCGGGGGACGGTGGCGAGGGCGAGGGCGTGGCCGGTTGATCGAAGCTGGCGAGTGGGAGCGTAGAAGTTGAGGCGGCTGTTGAGGTATCCTGGGCCTTGGTTGTGTAGGGCTTTGTGTGCGTGGGTGAGGAGACGGAAGGTGATTCTCTTGTTGACCGGACGCCAGTGCAGATCTCTCAGGTGTTCGGAGATGTGGCTGCGACGGGGGATGTCCAGGATGAGTCGTGCTGAGGCGTTCTGAATCCGCTGGAGTCTCTTCTGGACTTTGGCGGTGGTTCCGGCGTAGAGGGAGTTGCCGTAGTCCAGACGGCTGGTGACGAGGGCCTGGGTGACCGTCTTCCTGGTCTCGGTGGGGATCCACCGGAAGATCTTGCGTAGCATGCGCAGGATGTTGAAGCACGACGAGGAGACGGCGTTGACTTGTCTGGTCATGGAGAGGGAGGAGTCCAGGATGAAGCCCAGGTTGCGTGCGTAGTCTGTTGGTTTGGGTGCGCTGCCCAGAGCGGGGGGCCACCAGGAGTCGTCCCAGGAGGAGGGCGAAAATCCCAGGATGAGGACTTCCGTCTTGTCCGAGTTCAGTTTCAGGCGGCTGTTCATCATCCACTTGGCTACGTCTGTCATCCCTTCGTGTAGGTTGGCTCTGGCGGTGGAGGGGTCGTTGGTGAGGGAGAGGATCAGCTGGGTGTCGTCGGCGTAGGAGATGATGTTGAGGTTGTGTTGGCGTGCGATGGCTGCGAGGGGGCTCATGTAGACGTTGATGAGGGTTGGGCTGAGCGAGGAGCCTTGAGGAACGCCGCAGATGACTTCGGTGGCCTCTGATCTGAACGGGGGGAGGCGGACTCTCTGTGTCTTTCCGGCGAGGAACGAGATGATCCATTCCAGTGCCTTCTCCTGGATTCCGACGTTGCTGAGGCGCTGCACTAGGGTACGGTGGCAGACAGTGTCGAAGGCCGCGGAGAGGTCTAGGAGGATGAGGGCCGCTGTTTCTCCGTTGTCGAGCAGGGTTCGGATGTCATCGGTGGCTGCGATCAGGGCGGTCTCGGTGCTGTGGTTGGCCCGGAAGCCAGACTGCGAGAGGTCGAGGGATCCGTTTGTCTCGAGGAAGGCAGCCAGCTGCTTGTTGATGGTCTTCTCGATGAGTTTTGCAGGGAACGGGAGCAGCGAGATGGGGCGGTAGTTCTTGAGGTCGGTGGGGTTGGCTGATGGCTTCTTTAGTAGAGCGCTTAGTTCGGCGTGCTTCCAGCTCTCCGGGAAGGTAGCGGTGTCGAAGGAGGTGTTGATGATGTCCCGCAGGTGGGGTGCGATGACAGCGTCGGCCTTGTTGAAGACGTGGTGAGGGCAGGGGTCGGTCGGGGATCCGGAGTGGATGGAGTTCATCGTGCGGACGGGTCTTCGGTGCTGATCGGGGGCCAGGCGCGGAGGGTGGTGGTGGGGGGCGGTGGTTCAATCGTGGTGTGTGTCGGATGAGTGCTGAAGCTGTTGTGTATGTCCGCGGTCTTGTTGTGGAAGTAGGAGGCGAGGGAGTTGCAGAGGTCTTGTGAAGGGGTGATGTCGTTGTTTCCGGCGTTGGGGTTGGAGAGCTCTTTAACGATGTTGAAGAGTTCCTTGCTGTTGTGGGCGTTGTTGTCCAGTCGTTCCTTGAATGCATTTTTCTTGGTGGCGTGGATCAGTTGGTGGTGTTTTCGGGTGGCGAGCTTGAGGGCAGTCATGTTGTTCGGTGTTGGGTCTCTGCGCCAGGCTTTCTCGAGGGCTCGGCAGTTCTTCTTGGAGCTCTTGAGTTCGTCGGTGAACCATGGGGCTTTCTTGCTGCCGGGTCTGCTAGGCGGGGTCTTCAGAGGGGCGAGGTCGTCTGCGCAGTTGCTGGTCCACTTCGCGAGGTTGGTGGCCGCCTGGCTTGGGTTCGTTGTGCTGGTGGGAGGGTTCATGCTCAGGGAAGTCGCGAGCTGGTCGGCTGTGATCTTGTTCCAGCTTCTGCGTGCAGCCTGTTGCTGGTGGTGGTGGATCGTGGCCCTTCTGAAGCTGAAGTGGACGCAGCTGTGGTCCGTCCGGTGGAGTGGCTGAAGGTGATGTCCTTGCTGGATGAGAACACTGGGTCGAGTGTGTGTCCGGCGTAGTGGGTGGGGGTGGTCACCAGCTGCTTGAGACCGAGGTTGTCCAGCAGGGTGGTGGTGTTGCAGTCGTTGTTGTTCTCCAGGTGGAAGTTGAGGTCCCCGAGGAGGATGTAGTCAGCGGAGAGGAGGGCGTGCGGGCTGATGAAGTCGGCGATGTCTTCGCAGAATTGTGTGCGTGGTCCCGGGGGTCTGTAGACGAAGGTGCCTCTGATGGTGGTCTTGGGGTTGATGTGAATCTGGAAGTGCAGGTGTTCGGGGGGTGCGAGGGTGTCGGTCGTGATGCGGATGGTGTTTCTGTGGATGATGGCGATGCCTCCTCCTGTCTGGTTGACGCGGTCCCTCCGGATGATCTTGTAGCCGTCCGGGATGGCGATGGCGATGTCTGTTTCCGTGAGGTAGGCGACGTCTGGGGCTGTGGTGTCGAGCAGGTTCCAGAGCTCGACGGCGTGTCTGTGGATGGAGCGGGTGTTGAGCAGGATGCACTTGAGGTGGTTGCTGCTGGTGCTCGGCTTGGTCGGTGCTGGTGTAGTGCAGGTCCGGATGCAGGTGAACTTGCAGGAGTGGCAGCAGAAGGGTCCGTGGGTGCGTCTCGGGGTGGCTCGATAGCAGCCTGGGATTCGACCGGCGTTGAGTGCGTGGAGTTCGGTGGCGTCGTAGGTCCGGCGGGTGGGCTGGTGTCGGCGGGAGCCAGGGGTCCTGGCACTGGGCGTGGTCCAGGCGCGGACGGGCGCAGACGGGCTTACCTTTGGCGCACCTTCGGCGCGCCTGGGGCGCGCCCGTTGCGCGTCAACGCTGCGCGTTTGCCACTCTACCATATGAGGAGCGTGGGGGGGGCAGAGCGAGGGAGGAGCAGCTGGGAGGCGGGAGCGGGGCGGCGAATGGGAAGGGAGAGAGAGGGAAGGGGGACGGGGCCGCAGGGGGGCAGCGGTGGGGAGCGGGCGGGAAACGTAACCGGGGCTGGAGGGGGAACAACGAAAAAGTTACTCCCACTCGCTGTGGGATGCGGTGGAGGACGTGCTGCCCTTGTGCCCGGAGGAGACCCGGGAGCGACTCACCCAAGCACTTGCTAACGGGCGAGATGCAGCGCGGCACGCCATTAGATGTGGACTATGTGAGAAGTTGGCCTGATGTATGATGTCACTAGTTATAGTGTACACCTTATATCAGTCCAAATACCCTTATGGTGATTGGTTGTAAAGTCAACCTTATAGACCAGCTATCCTAGTGGTAGCATGGACAAGAGCAGTCTTAGGCTAAACTCTGAATGGCATGTGAAGCCAGCTGTGATACCATATATAATCCCTCGAATACCAAATGAAAGGACACCACAACAGATATATATATAAAATAAAGTGTATTTATTCTAAGCAAACCCTCAGCACTCTTTATGAGTTTAGAGGTAAGTACAACACAGTCTTATTAATGCATACAGTAAGTCACACAGGTAAGTAATACAGTTAGGCCCTAGGGGCCACGCAAACCATATACTAAATAAGTGGTATAAGAACCACTGTCACGGAAATAGAATAGGCCTAGGCCTAGGGAATCGCTGGGGCTACACTACACTAGCGTTAGTTAGGGAGTGGGAGGCCCACGGGATTCGTGTGCAGAGTGGAAACACTCACGCGTAATGCGTAAAAGTCAATAGCGATGTTACAGTTTAGAAATAGATAGATTTAGGACACTTCCGGAGTAGCTAGGAAGTTGAGACTTGAAAACTAGACACTAGGATAGTCACTATCCTGATGAGCACCGGAGTACCCAAGTTACCTAGCCCACAGGCTGCGGGTGCATAGGGGTGAAGATGCGTCGTTTTCGTCGTCGACTCCTATGGATGCCTGAAGAAAGATGCTGACAGGCAGTCAGGGGAGAGTGTCCGGTGGATCCCAAGGCTGGGATCACGAAGAGAAGAAACCTGCAAGCAGAAGGGACAGAGTCAAGGTCACTAGCCAGTGACCACGTGGAACCAGGAAGGAACCAGGCGATGTCGTGAAGAGTTGCAGGTGAAGGTGAAGCTTGTCGCTGGAGCCAGGAGGACCAGGAAGCGTCGAGGACGACCAGGACCAGGAGGCGAGCTGTCCCACGAAGGCTCTTGCTGTCGGCGGCGTCGAAGTTGGACTAGGACTCACCAAGCCTTGGCAAGCGGAACCCACGAAGAACAAGGGACTTGCTTCTGGTGCAGACCAGGAAGGTCTGGGGTGCTTCTTCTTTGCAGAGAAGCGGGAGCCAGTCTGGAGGAGCCAAACCAGCGCAGAAGATTTTAGGGAGCGTCGTCACAAAGGCCACTAGCCAGCGGGCAAGCAACCGGACAGACGCGGCAAGCAGGAAAATGCTGAAGGGCCCCACGCAGGACTCGTGGAGTGTGGGGGGCTGGTCTTCGGTGCAGATGGTGCTTGGGGTTGGGGCTTCTCAATCCCCGGTGCACAACTTCGAGGGTACCTCAGAAGCTGCGCTGTAAGTTACTAGCCACTTTTCCCAGGTAGCCGGTCCCACGTCGCTCGTCGCCTCCACGGATCTCAGCTCTGCTGCAGATGTGGATGAGGGTCGGAGAAGTCTGGAAATCAAGGCTCTGGTCGGGCTCTGCAGTCGGTTCCTCGTCGAACGTTTCACAAAGCAAAGGGTAGTCACTTGATGGTGCCTGTTTGCACAGGGTAGCCACTCCTTGGCTACAAGGGAGATTCTTCAGTCTTCTTCTTTCGTCGAATGTCGAAGGTCCAGAGTTTCTGTTCAGTTTTGCAGGTTCAGGATAATCTAAAGTCTTGAGGCCCAACTCCCACTCTTATACTAATCTGGGGGGCTGGGATACCTGCTAGGTCACGCCTTATGGGTGGGACCTGGGAGGGGGTGGTTACACCCACTTCCCTTTGTCCAGTTTCGCGCCAGAGCTGGGGCTGGAGTGCCCCAGCGCCGGTTTGAACTGGACTATGCAAGGAACACCTTGTGTGCCCCAGGCATGTCTCATTCCTTTCAGCCCACCCTGCCCCAATACACTAAAGGCTGTCTGGGGAGGTGCTAGCACCTCCCCAAGCAGGAAACCTATTGTCCAGGCCTCCCTGGCTGGGATCCCTCCCAGCAGCAGGAGGTCAGACTTGTGTCGTGGCAGCAGCATCCATTTTGTGATGCTGAGGCTTTGGTCAGAGGCTAACAGTTGAAGTATGATTTTAACATGTCTTTCCCTCTAGAAGGGGGGAATAATATTCTCATGTCCAGAAATGGCATGGGGGTATTATTCCCGAGTGTTAGACACCTTACACGACATGCTTTGATAAAGCCAAACCATAGTTACCATAACCGTCTAAGATTATAAGGCACTTTAAGAGTATATGGTAGGCTATATCATAGAACAGCTATAAGGACATGGTTCCGAAAGCTGCAGACAGGCTCAGCTCATGCTAGAGCACCATCTCACATGGTACCAAGCACTCTGCCTCCAGGATTGTCAAGGCCTGCCATAGGAGTGACTGATAGGTACACATGTGTCTATATGTAAGTTAGGTATAGGAATACTACACCTAAGCAAGGGGTGATTACACGACCTTGCCCCAGCTGAGTGATCAGCCAGTTGTGTCAAAATGGAAGGCCAGGCCAGGGGTGGCACAATACATGCTGCAGCCCCTGGTAGGCCTAGGGTACACCTATGCCCTGGGTACCTAGGGTACACTGTACAGGGGCCAATAAGGTGATCCTATCCAAATGGGTTATGCACCTAAAGTACATAGTAGTAATTTAGAGAGAGAACAGCAGGGCTGTGGGTCTGATTAGCAGGCCCACAGCCACATCTAAGTCGTAAACCAGTAAAGCAAAAGCAAAAAGTGGGGGTGAACATAGAAAGCAGACCCTACTCTCCTACACAACCCCCCCCCAAACTTAGGGACATTAAACTAACCTTGACCAGTTGAGTCTTCATGTTCTAAGTGGAAATATCTGGAGAGTCCATCTGCATTGGCATGGTCAGTCCCAGGTCTATGTTCCACTGTGAAGTCCATCCCCTGTAGGGAAATGGACCACCTAAGAAGTTTGGGATTTTCACCCTTCATCTGATTTAGCCACAAGAGGGGCTTATGGTCTGTCTGAATCTTGAAGTGAGTGCCAAACAAGTATGGCCTCAGCTTCTTCAGGGCCCAAACCACAGCAAAGGCCTCCCTCTCAATAGCTGACCAACGTTTCTCTCTAGGGGTCAGCCTTCTACTTATAAAAGCAATGGGCTGGTCTTGACCATCTACATTCAGTTGTGAAAGAACAGCTCCCACACCTAACTCAGAAGCATCTGTCTGGACAATGAACTCTTTGGAGTAGTCTGGACTTTTCAGAATAGGTGCACTGCACATGGCCTGCTTCAGGTCATCAAATGCTTTTTGACAGCTTGCTGTCCACTGAACTTTCTTTGGCATCTTCTTGGAGGTCAAGTCATTAAGTGGTGTCACTATGGACCCATAGTTCTTAACAAACTTTCTGTAGTACCCAGACAGGCCCAAGAAAGCTCTGACCTGAGTCTGGGTAGTTGGAGGAGCCCAGTCCTTTATGGTCTGGATCTTGCTCTCCAGTGGTTGAACCTGACCCCCACCAACTAGGTGGCCCAGGTATACAACCTTGCTCTGCCCTATCTGGCACTTAGTGGCCTTGATAGTGAGGCCTGCCTTTTGCAGGGCCTCTAAAACATTCCTCAGGTGGACCAGGTGATCCTCCCAGGTGGAGCTAAAGACAGCAATATCATCAAGATAAGCTGCACAATAATCATCCAACCCAGTAAGGACTTGATTCACCAGCCTTTGGAAAGTGGCAGGTGCATTCTTCAAACCAAAGGGCATTACCACAAATTGATAATGTCCTCCTGGGGTCGAGAAAGCAGTTTTGGCCTTTGCACTCTCAGCTAGTCTGATTTGCCAGTAGCCTGCTGTTAGGTCAAATGTGCTCAAAAACTTAGCAGCTGCCAGTCTGTCAATGAGCTCATCTGCCCTAGGTATTGGGTGGGCATCTGTCCTAGTGACAGCATTGAGACCTCTGTAATCCACGCAAAACCTCATCTCTCTCTTACCATCTTGGGTGTGAGGTTTTGGCACAAGGACTACAGGACTAGCCCAAGGGCTCTCTGAAGGTTCAATGACTCCCAGCTCCAACATCTTTTGTACCTCAACTTTTATGCAGTCCCTGACATGGTCAGGTTGCCTGTAGATTTTACTCTTCACAGGCAGACTGTCACCAGTGTCCACCTCATGGGTGCACCAGTTTGTCTGACTTGGGGTCAGAGAGAACATATGTCTGTAGGCCTGCAGAACTTGTCTGCAGTCCTGTTGCTGATGGACAGTGAGGCTGTCAGAAAAGACCACACCATCAACTGAGCCATCATCAGGGTTCTGAGTCAACAGGTCTGGGAGAGGGTCACTCTCTTCCTCCTGCCCCTCATCTGTAGCCATGAGTAGCCCCATGTCTGCCCTGTCAACATATGCCTTCAATCTGTTGACATGAAGCACCCTGTGGGGGCTTCTGGGAGTCCCAAGGTCCACCAAGTAGGTGACTTCTCCCTTTTTCTCAACAATAGTGTGGGGTCCAGACCATTTGTCTTGGAGTGCTGCTGGGGCCACTGGCTCCAACACCCACACTTTCTGTCCTGGCTGGTAAACAGTCAGTACAGCCTTTTGGTCATGCCAAGCTTTTTGGAGTTCTTGGCTTGCCTCAAGGTTTTTAGAAGCCTTCTTCATATACTCTGCCATCCTGGAGCGGAGACCAAGTACATAATCCACTATGTCTAGTTTGGGTTGTCTGAGAGGTCTCTCCCATCCTTCCTTCACCAAACACAGGGGTCCTCTTACAGGATGCCCAAACAAAAGCTCAAAAGGGCTGTAGCCAACCCCCTTTTGTGGGACCTCTCTGTAAGCAAACAGAAGGCAGGGTAAAAGGATGTCCCATCTTCGCCTAAGCTTGTCTGGTAATCCTTTTATCATTCCCTTTAGGGTCTTGTTGAATCTCTCAACAAGCCCATTGCACTGTGGGTGATAGGGTGTGGTGAACTTATAGTTAACACCACACTCCTTCCACATTGCAGTCAAGTATCCTGACATAAAGTTGGCACCTCTGTCAGAAATGACCTCCTTTGGAAAGCCCACTCTGGAGAATACTCCAAGCAGGGCCCTTGCCACAACAGGAGCTGTTGTGGTCCTCAGGGGAATTGCTTCTGGGTACCTGGTGGCATGGTCCACTATCACCAGTATGAATCTGTGCCCAGATGCTGTTTGTGGGTCCATTGGTCCTACAATATCTATGCCCACTCTTTCAAAGGGGACCCCCACCACAGGTAGTGGTATGAGGGGGGCCTTTGTGGTGCCACCTGATTTGCCACTGGCTTGGCAGGTGACACAGGAGCGACAAAACTCCTTAGTATCTTCTGACATATGGGGCCAGTGAAAGTGAGGGACAAGCCTGTCCCAAGTCTTGTTCTGGCCTAAATGTCCTGCAAGGGGAATATCATGGGCCAAGGTTAGAAGGAAGCCCCTGAACTTCAGTGGTATGACCAACCTCCTGGATGCACCAGGCTTGGGGTCTCTAGCCTCTGAGTACAGTAGCCCTTCATCCCAATACACTCTATGGGTACCTTGAGCATTCCCTGCAGCCTCAGCAGCAGCCAGCTGTCTGAGGGGTTCAAGAGAGGGGCAGTCTAATTGAGCCTGCCTCAGATCTGCCCTGGAAGGTCCCCCTGTCCCAAGAAACTCAACCTGATCAGGTTCAAGTTCTTCTAGGACAGTTCCTTCAGGGCTCTCAGAATCATCCTCCTGGGAGGGCTGATCCACCACCTGAGGCAGGGGGGAAGGCACAGCCTTAACCCTACTGCTCTTTCTCTTGGAGTGTGACTGGTCCATAGTTTCAGGATCCAGCACTTGTTCAGTGTTGCACTTTTTGGCCTGTGACCTGGTCACAGCAAGGACATGTGCATCTATCCCCAGCATTTCTGCATGGGTCCTATACTCCACTTCAGACCAAACTGAAGTTTCAAGATCATTGCCCAGTAAACACTCTACAGGAAGGTCTGAACTAACAACAACTTTCTTGAGGCCAGTTACCCCTCCCCAGGAGAAGTTAACAATAGCCACACTATGGGAGGTAGTGGCATTGCTAGCGTTGGTCACTAGGTAATTCTCACCTAGTATGATCTGTCCAGGGTCCACAAAAGCAGGTGTCACCATTGTGACACTAGCCCCAGTGTCCCTGTAGGCCTGAGCCATTCTTTGGTTGATAAAAGGTGTCTGTCTGTACTTGCCCAGGTTACTGGGGCCTACAGTAGAGGACAAAGCTAAGTCCCCATCACAGATCAGGACAGCCTGAGTAGGCACTCTGACTAGGCCAGAATCCTCCTCAGTTCCCAGGGTTAACCCTACTACACCCTTTTGCTGGGAACCACCACTTACAGCTGAACTAGGGGGTACAGTTGCCTTAGGGGCAATGGTGGCTGGGGGCTTATCCTTTTTGGTGCACTCACTAAACCAATGTGAGGTAGACTTACAATAGTTGCACCATGGTTTCTTTTGGCCTTCTTTCTTCTTATCCTTTTTGGAACCACCCTCCCCCTGAGCCTTTTGGGGGCCTGGTGAAGACTTCTGGTCTTTTTGTTTCTGCTCATTACCCTTCTGGTCTGCCTTTTTCTGATCACCGCCCTGGTTCTGGTTTTTCTGCTTAACTCTAGTCCTGACCCATCTATCTGCCTTCTTTCCCAATTCTTGGGGAGAAGTCAGATCAGAATCAATCAGGTGTTGATGCAATAGCTGGTTTTGACAGTTGTTAAGTATTTGTTCTCTCATGATCAAATTATACAATCCTGTATAGTCCTTAACCTTACTTCCCAATAGCCAGCCTTCCAGAGCCTTAGTGGCACAATCTACAAAGTCAGTCCAGTCCTGAGTCTGTGTCTTCTGGGTATCCCTGAACAACAACCTGTATTGTTCAGTGGTTAGGCCAAACCCATCAATCAGAGCACTCTTCAGGACAGTGTAATTATCTGCATCCTCATCACTAACTGTGAGGAGCTTGTCTCTTCCTTTCTCAGAGAAGGAGAGCCACAAGATAGCTGCCCACTGACTTTGGGGTACCTGCTGTACTTTGCAAGCTCTCTCCAAAGCAGTTATCCATTTGTGGATGTCATCCCCACACTTGTAGGGAGGGACAATCTTGCTCAGGTTTCTATTATCATAGTGCCTGTCTCTATCTCTAGGAATGTTGCTGCCACCAGTGGGTTCTAACCCACTTAACTTTTGTTCTCTAGCCAGAGCAAGCTTCTCTTTGGCAAGGGCAAGTTCTTCCCTCTGAATCCTCAGATTAGCCTCCCTCATTCTGGCTGCATGCTCCTTTCTCTCAGGTGAAGTCATTCCCCTGTGAGAGGAAGCATTAGAGGTGTTAGAGACATGGGAGTGGATGGATTCCCTTGAAGGGGATCTGTCCCTCCTGCTTCTCTGTGAATGTCTACTTGTGGGTCTGTATGGGGGGACCCCATGCAAACTCCCATGTAAACTTAAGTTAGCCTGGCTAAGTCTCCTTACTTGGCTCTGGCTGTCTACCTCCCCATCTGAAGGCCCATCTGACTCCTCTGTGGTGGGTAGACCCTCCTCTGCGCCTAGGGCACCTTCCTGTGATGCCCTCTGAGCATCATACTCCTCTAGGAGTTGTCTTAACTGAAGGAGGGTAGGGTTTGCACCCTGTTTTATTCCTCTGGAGGTACACAATTGTCTCATCTCCTGGAATGTTAAGGTATCATACCTAGAGGGGGTCTTCTGCAGACCTGCCCCTCCTGAGAGAGCATCTACTTGATCTCCTCCCAGAGGCATGATCTAGTGAGGGTGTGGTGTGTGCACCTACCTACACTAGTTGTATCTACTAAACCTTTCTAGTAGTTGTAGTCAGGGTGTGTTATTCCCTTCAACCTACAACTACAAAGTCCAGTAGGACTTAAGTATAATAATCTATGTTATATGTACCTAGACAATATCTGTGTGATCTTTCAATTTAGTATCTCAAGATTACAATGGTATTACAACAGCAAGCTCAGATCCCAACCGCTGCTCACCAATGTGAGAAGTTGGCCTGATGTATGATGTCACTAGTTATAGTGTACACCTTATATCAGTCCAAATACCCTTATGGTGATTGGTTGTAAAGTCAACCTTATAGACCAGCTATCCTAGTGGTAGCATGGACAAGAGCAGTCTTAGGCTAAACTCTGAATGGCATGTGAAGCCAGCTGTGATACCATATATAATCCCTCGAATACCAAATGAAAGGACACCACAACAGATATATATATAAAATAAAGTGTATTTATTCTAAGCAAACCCTCAGCACTCTTTATGAGTTTAGAGGTAAGTACAACACAGTCTTATTAATGCATACAGTAAGTCACACAGGTAAGTAATACAGTTAGGCCCTAGGGGCCACGCAAACCATATACTAAATAAGTGGTATAAGAACCACTGTCACGGAAATAGAATAGGCCTAGGCCTAGGGAATCGCTGGGGCTACACTACACTAGCGTTAGTTAGGGAGTGGGAGGCCCACGGGATTCGTGTGCAGAGTGGAAACACTCACGCGTAATGCGTAAAAGTCAATAGCGATGTTACAGTTTAGAAATAGATAGATTTAGGACACTTCCGGAGTAGCTAGGAAGTTGAGACTTGAAAACTAGACACTAGGATAGTCACTATCCTGATGAGCACCGGAGTACCCAAGTTACCTAGCCCACAGGCTGCGGGTGCATAGGGGTGAAGATGCGTCGTTTTCGTCGTCGACTCCTATGGATGCCTGAAGAAAGATGCTGACAGGCAGTCAGGGGAGAGTGTCCGGTGGATCCCAAGGCTGGGATCACGAAGAGAAGAAACCTGCAAGCAGAAGGGACAGAGTCAAGGTCACTAGCCAGTGACCACGTGGAACCAGGAAGGAACCAGGCGATGTCGTGAAGAGTTGCAGGTGAAGGTGAAGCTTGTCGCTGGAGCCAGGAGGACCAGGAAGCGTCGAGGACGACCAGGACCAGGAGGCGAGCTGTCCCACGAAGGCTCTTGCTGTCGGCGGCGTCGAAGTTGGACTAGGACTCACCAAGCCTTGGCAAGCGGAACCCACGAAGAACAAGGGACTTGCTTCTGGTGCAGACCAGGAAGGTCTGGGGTGCTTCTTCTTTGCAGAGAAGCGGGAGCCAGTCTGGAGGAGCCAAACCAGCGCAGAAGATTTTAGGGAGCGTCGTCACAAAGGCCACTAGCCAGCGGGCAAGCAACCGGACAGACGCGGCAAGCAGGAAAATGCTGAAGGGCCCCACGCAGGACTCGTGGAGTGTGGGGGGCTGGTCTTCGGTGCAGATGGTGCTTGGGGTTGGGGCTTCTCAATCCCCGGTGCACAACTTCGAGGGTACCTCAGAAGCTGCGCTGTAAGTTACTAGCCACTTTTCCCAGGTAGCCGGTCCCACGTCGCTCGTCGCCTCCACGGATCTCAGCTCTGCTGCAGATGTGGATGAGGGTCGGAGAAGTCTGGAAATCAAGGCTCTGGTCGGGCTCTGCAGTCGGTTCCTCGTCGAACGTTTCACAAAGCAAAGGGTAGTCACTTGATGGTGCCTGTTTGCACAGGGTAGCCACTCCTTGGCTACAAGGGAGATTCTTCAGTCTTCTTCTTTCGTCGAATGTCGAAGGTCCAGAGTTTCTGTTCAGTTTTGCAGGTTCAGGATAATCTAAAGTCTTGAGGCCCAACTCCCACTCTTATACTAATCTGGGGGGCTGGGATACCTGCTAGGTCACGCCTTATGGGTGGGACCTGGGAGGGGGTGGTTACACCCACTTCCCTTTGTCCAGTTTCGCGCCAGAGCTGGGGCTGGAGTGCCCCAGCGCCGGTTTGAACTGGACTATGCAAGGAACACCTTGTGTGCCCCAGGCATGTCTCATTCCTTTCAGCCCACCCTGCCCCAATACACTAAAGGCTGTCTGGGGAGGTGCTAGCACCTCCCCAAGCAGGAAACCTATTGTCCAGGCCTCCCTGGCTGGGATCCCTCCCAGCAGCAGGAGGTCAGACTTGTGTCGTGGCAGCAGCATCCATTTTGTGATGCTGAGGCTTTGGTCAGAGGCTAACAGTTGAAGTATGATTTTAACATGTCTTTCCCTCTAGAAGGGGGGAATAATATTCTCATGTCCAGAAATGGCATGGGGGTATTATTCCCGAGTGTTAGACACCTTACACGACATGCTTTGATAAAGCCAAACCATAGTTACCATAACCGTCTAAGATTATAAGGCACTTTAAGAGTATATGGTAGGCTATATCATAGAACAGCTATAAGGACATGGTTCCGAAAGCTGCAGACAGGCTCAGCTCATGCTAGAGCACCATCTCACATGGTACCAAGCACTCTGCCTCCAGGATTGTCAAGGCCTGCCATAGGAGTGACTGATAGGTACACATGTGTCTATATGTAAGTTAGGTATAGGAATACTACACCTAAGCAAGGGGTGATTACACGACCTTGCCCCAGCTGAGTGATCAGCCAGTTGTGTCAAAATGGAAGGCCAGGCCAGGGGTGGCACAATACATGCTGCAGCCCCTGGTAGGCCTAGGGTACACCTATGCCCTGGGTACCTAGGGTACACTGTACAGGGGCCAATAAGGTGATCCTATCCAAATGGGTTATGCACCTAAAGTACATAGTAGTAATTTAGAGAGAGAACAGCAGGGCTGTGGGTCTGATTAGCAGGCCCACAGCCACATCTAAGTCGTAAACCAGTAAAGCAAAAGCAAAAAGTGGGGGTGAACATAGAAAGCAGACCCTACTCTCCTACAGACTAGACACCACGGACTCGCTGGGTCGGGCAATTTCCACCACGGTGGCGCTTCGGCGTCACGCCTGGCTGAGGTCCACGTCGTTTTCAGGGGATGTCCAAAGCGCCCTCATGGACAGGCCCTTCGATGGCACTTGCCTTTTTGGCGAGAAGGCGGACAGTGCGCTGGCCCGGTTCAAGGACTCCCGGGCCACGGCCAAGTCCTTGGGTCTTTCGGCCCCGCGGCCGCAAACTTCCGCCTTTCGCCCCGTTCGTGGCCAAGGAAGGGGCGCCTCCTCACGTCCGCCCAGCCACCGGCCGCAGAACCAACCTGCACGTGGACGTGGTTTCCGACGAGGCGGTTCTGGAGGACAACGTGCCGGTCAGTCCACATCCACCCCGGCAGCATCCGCCTCAAAGCCCTCCTAGTCCGAGCTTTCAGGCCCATTCAACGCCAGTGGGGGGCAGAGTTCGCCATCACCTGCTCCACTGGCGCTCCATCACTTCAGACAGGTGGGTGCTGCAAATCGTCCGAAGGGGCTACTCCCTCCCCTTCGAGACGACCCCTCCAGCCATGCCACCGCAGAACCACCGTATGTCGGGGGATCATTTGCATCTTCTCCGGGAGGAGGTTTCGGCCCTCTTGGCCAAAGAGGCCGTCGAGCGTGTTCCTGGTCCAGAAGTAGGTTGTGGTTGCTATTCCCACTACTTTCTGGTTCCCAAGAAGGGCAAAGGGGGCCTACGCCTGATCTTGGATCTCAGAAGCGTGAACGCCTTCCTCCGGAAGGAACGGTTCAAGATGCTCACTTTGGCTCAGGTTCTTGCTACCCTAGACCCTGGAGACTGGATGGTAGCGTTGGACTTGCAGGACGCTTATTTCCACATCCCTGTCCTGCCGGCCCACCGGCGTTACCTGCGGTTCACGGTGGGTCAGAAGCATTTTCAGTTCACCGTGCTCCCCTTCGGCCTCACCAGTGTCCCTCGGGTGTTCACGAAAGTGATGGCGGTGGTCGCAGCTCATCTGCGCAGATCAGGGGTCCCAGTCTTCCCCTATCTCGACGACTGGCTGTTGAAGGCGGGCTCGCCCCAGCAAGTCGTCTCCCACCTCCAGACTACGGCAGACCTCCTGCATTCGCTGGGGTTCTCCATCAATGTGCCGAAGTCGCACCTGAGTCCCTCCCAAAAACTCCTTTTCATAGGGGCGGTTCTCGATTCAGCGCAGTTCCGGGTCTTTCCGCCGGAACAGTGGGTCCTGGACATTCGAGCCCTGATTCCCATCTTCCGGCCTCTGTCCTGGATTTCGGTCAGGTTGGTGCTGCGGCTTCTGGGGCTGATGGCCTCCTGCATCCTGTTAGTACCTCACGCCAGATGGCGGATGCGGGCTCTGCAGTGGGACCTGAAGTTTCAGTGGGCCCAGCATCGAGGCAACCTGTCCGACCACGTCTTGATCTCGGAGGGCACTGCGAAACAGCTGCAGTGGTGGCTCACGAATCGCGATTGGGTCAGCGGCAGATCCCTCTCCCTTCCCCAACCGGAGCACGTGGTAGTGACGGATGCGTCCCTCCTGGGATGGGGGGGGCCATATGGGAGAGGCGGAGATCAGAGGACTCTGGTCTCCGGTGGAGTCTCGGCTCCATATCAGTCTTTTGGAGCGGAGTGCGATCCTACTTGCACTGAAAGCCTTCCTTCCCTCTGTCCGGGGAAGTGTCGTGCAGGTGTTCAGACAACACCACCGCCATGTGGTATTGCAACAAACAGGGTGGGGTGGGGTCGTGGACCCTTTGTCAGGAGGCCCTGCGCCTCTGGACATGGCTGGAACACCAGGGCATCACCCTAGTGGTTCAACATCTGGCGTGCTCTCAACGCCAGAGCGGACGAACTCAGCCGCCGGTGCATGATGGATCACGAATGGCGTCTGAACTCGGACGTGGCGCATGGTCTCTTTCTGCAGTGGGGAGAGCCTTGGTTAGATCTATTCGCCACCGAAGAGAACGCGCAATGTCAGCAGTTCTGTGCGTTGGAGTTTCCAAGGCGGCACTCGCTCGGAGACGCTTTTCGTCGCGAGTGGAGTTGCGGTCTGTTGTACGCCTTTACCACTTCTGCCCAGAGTGCTGAAGAAGATCAGGCGCGACCGGGCCCAAGTCATCTTGGTGGCTCCGGATTGGGCACGAAGGTACTGGTATCCCGAGCTACTCAGTATGTCCATCGATCCCCCGATACGACTGCCTCTTCAGGAGGATCTTCTGTCGCAGCAGCAGGGGACGGTCCTCCACCCGAACCTGTCCAGCCTCCACCTACATGCGTGGAGATTGAGCGGAGGCAGTTGATGCCATTTGACTTGCCTCCTGAAGTCTGTGATATCATTCTGGCAGCCAGGCGTCCCTCCACAAAGACGGTATACGCCTGCCGGTGGAACAAATTTGTGGCATGGTGCACAGCAAAGGCTGTGGATCCCCTTTCCGCCCCTCTTTCTGAGGTTCTCCTCTTTCTTCTTTCTTTGGCCCAGCAGGGTTCTGCCTTGGACACCTTGAAAGGTTATCTTGCTGCCATCTCTGCCTTCTTACGGCTTCCTGATCAGCCCTCTTATCAAGTCCCCTGTAGTGTCACGCTTTCTTAAAGGCATTACTCACACGTTCCCTCCTGTCCCTTTCGTAATGCCTCAGTGGGACTTGAATCTTGTCTTAACATTTCTGATGTGCGCTACCTTTGAGCCTCTTCACAATTGTCCTCTTCGTCTTCTGACTCTTAAGACTGCTTTCCTGGTAGCCATCACCTCGGCTAGACGGGTGAGTGAGCTCCAGGCTCTATCGTCCAAGCCTCCTTTTCTATCTGTTCATCCGAACAAGGTTGTCCTTCGGCCTCGTCCTTCCTTTCTACCGAAAGTGGTGACCCCCTTTCATCTTGGGCAATCTGTCACCTTGCCCACCTTCTTTCCGCTTCCGCATCCTTCCAAAGAGGAAGAGCGGCTCCACCATCTGGACCCAAAACGTGCGCTCTCCTTTTATTTGGACCGCACGAAACAGTTCCGGGTGGACGACCAGCTTTTCGTTGGCTCCGTGGGTGCTAAGAAGGGGAAAGCTGTGCACAAACGGACCATCTCCCGGTGGGTCGTTTTGTGTATAAAAACCTGTTATTCCTTGGCAAAAAAGGTCCCTCCTGTTGGGCTGCGAGCCCATTCTACTCGGGCCACAGCGGCTACTACTGCTTTGGGACGGGGAGTCCCTTTGCAGGACATCTGTCAGGCGGCGACGGGGCTTCGCTGCACACGTTTGCCAGGCACTATTGCCTAGACAGCCAAGTCCGGAGGGGTGGCTTCTTTGGCTGTTCTGTCCTCCAGTTCGCAGACCCACCACCGGGGTTGGTATTGCTTGGGTATCAATTCTAAGGTGAGGAATCTAACTAACGGGTTTCTTTCAGATGAAAAAGTTACTTACCTTCGGTAACGATGTATCTGTAAGAAACATTAGTTAGATTCCTCATCGACCCACCCATCCTCCCCGTTCTGCGAACTGACATCTAGGGTTAAGGCTATCCTTTTCAGGGCCCTAGATTTTTTGGCACCAGTGTCGGTCTCTTGCATGGCTCTGCGTTCCTGGCGCGGAAAGCTATGTACAAGAACTGACGACAGCGCGCGAGGGCGGCATCTAAGTACTCCGACGTCATTCCAGCGCACGACGCCAACGACGGACGCGGAGCCGCAGACGACGCCTAGCGACGTGCAAGGGGTATTGCTACAAGAATGTTCCGGATCCAGTCTGACGCCTGGGGATATTCTTAGGTGAGGAATCTAACTAATGTTTCTTACAGATACATCGTTACTGAAGGTAAGTAACTTGTTCAACAAGGTGGTTCTTGGGACAAATTCAAAATTCCTTCTTAAAGTAATCTCTGCTTTCCACCTTAATCAATCAGTAGAGTTACCAGTATTTTTCCAAAATCCTGATTCTGTAGCAGAAAGAGCTCTTCACACACTCGACTCGATCTTTACTTTACTACATAGATAGGACCAAAACCTTTAGGAAAACAAAGCAACTGTTTGTAGGTTTCTCTCCATCTCATACAGGCAACCTATTTCCAAAGCCAGAATTGGCTGGTGGATAGTAAAATGTATTCAAATATGCTATCTGAAAGCAAAACGTACGTTAACAATTCCCCCTAGATCGCATTCAACATGCAAACTAGGGGCTTCCATGGCATTCTTAAGGAACATTCCCCTAGAAGACATTTGTAAGGCAGCAACATGGTCTACAACACACACCTTCACCAAACACTATTGTGTAGATGTGCAGACAAAGCAACAAGCTTCTGCAGGCCAAGCTGTTCTTAAGACACTTTTTCAAACCACTGCAACCGATACAGGCGACCACCGCTAGGGGAGACACTGCTGTACAGTCTATGCACAGAGTGTGAATTCTGCATCTCATATGCCTCGAACGGAAAATGCTACTTACCAGTATGCAACTGTTCTTGGCATGTAGAGCTGCAGAGATTCACACACCCACCCACCTCCCCGGAACCTGTATCTGTTCCAGGGTTATCTTACTTCAATAAATTCTCATGGACATCTTTCTGTTTCTTACAAACGCCATCATTTCCCTTCATGGTGAAAAACCATCTGAGGATGGAGTCGATGCCCATGTGCACTTCGTCCAAGGGAGGAGTCACCTATCTCGTTACTACAAAAGACTTCTTCCAAGACAACAACAAGGTGCAGGCATCCGAGCCCAACACCAGATGGCGATCTGTGCACAAAGTATGAATCTCTGCAGCTCTACATGCCAAGAACAGATGCATACTGGTAAGTAGCATTTTCCTTTCTGGCTGGTCATCCGGACAAGGTTGTCCTTTGGACTAGTCCTTCCTTTCTTCCCGAAGTGGTTACCTCTTTCCATATTGGTCAGACAATCACTTTGCCTACCTTCTTACCGCCCCCGCATCCTTCTAAAGAGGAGGAGATGCTCCACCGTCTGGATCCAAAACGTGCGGTTTCATTGTATCTGGATCGCACAAAACAATTCCAGGTGGATGATCAGCTCTTTGTTGGCTATGTGGGCACCAAGAAAAGTCGGTCCGTGCAAGAGCAGACCATCTCTCGATGGGTCAGTATTTGCATCAAGATTTGTTATTCCTTAGCGAAAAAGGAACCTCCAGTAGGGCTGCATGCCCATTCCACCAGGGCGACAGCAGCCACTACTGCTTTGAGACGTGGAGTCCCCCTCAGTGACATCTGTCAGGCAGCCATGTGGGCTTCATTGCACACGTTCACCAAACATTACTGCCTGAAAAGCCAAGTTCGGAGAGACTGCTTCTTTGGCCGTTTAGTTCTACAGGACTTTCTGGTGTGAACTTAGTTTGCAGACCCACCTCCGAGGTTTGTATTGCTGGGGTATCTATTCTTATGTAAGGAATCTATAATTAATAGTCTCTTTCAGATGAACAAGTTACTTGCCTTCGGTAACGATATATCTGTAAGAGACCTTTTATTAGGTATAGATTCCTTACCGCCCCACCCATCCTCCCCTTCCCACCCATCCTCCCCGTTCTGCGAACTGACTTATAGGGTAAGGGACTCCCTGTCAGGGCCCTAGTTTTGTGCACCAGCAGTCAGTGTCTTGCATGGCTCTGAGCTTCTGGCGTGGAATGTCATGTAAAGAACTGACGTCCGCGTGCAAGGGTGTCGTCTAAGTAGATACCGCAAAATCATCCCGATGATCATGACGCCGACGAACGCGGAGTCGACCACCGCCACCTACCGACACGCGGGGTACTGCTATGAAAACAATTCTCTGGATCCAGTCTGACGCCTGGGGGTAATTCTAAGGTAAGGAATCTATAATATTTATAATAAATGTCTTTTACAGATATATCGTTACCGAAGGTAAGTAACTTGTTCTTCAGTCTCATGTTTTCAGAATGGAGCAATGTCAATTTTATTTGTTCCCAACAAAATCATTGCTTGTATGTGATATAGTTATTATTTGCAAACGTGTAGGTCTGAAACTTGTTTGAAGCATATTTTCTATTTTGCGTGATGTGTCTGAATACAATAATAGAAACTCAGTCAGGGTCAAGTGACAGTGTGTGAACAGAATTTTTATGTTTAATGCCATGCCCTTAATTCTTGGGCCACACCTCTTAGAAAGGATTCCTAATTCTTCTTCTTTGGCCACACCCCTTTCATGGACTCGTCCCGCTACATTTTTCATCCCACTTAAAGCACTGATACTGTCCATGATGAACTGTCATTGTAGCTAAGCGCATTTTGTTTACTGCTGATGTCAGCCGGTTGTAGTAGATGTCTGATAATATAGCATATCGCTTCTTTAAGAATGTATTTACTAACATTAGGTACCCCACAAATCAATTAGTAACCGTCATAAAAATTTACATATTTAAATTAATTGTACATTTTACTATTCAAAGCCCGCTGAAGGTAATTTAAGTAATACATTGAGTAAGATTGTTTTTTGAAGTGATGTATGTATTCTGAAAATAGTTTTTTTTTCCACAGAAATATATCGAGAAGAACCTACTTTATGAGGAGAGAAGAAAATTGGACCGGCAGGTTGGTCTGGCTGCTGTCAAGGAAGCAGATCGTCGACGAGCAAATGAGTTAAAACGCAAGCTGCAAGAACAGCCAAAAGAGGGAAGCGAGGAAAAGGACTCTAAAGTACCAAAGAAGGGAGACGAGCATTCAGCAAAGGACAAGATGACCTGTAAAGATGAGTCTGCCAATCAGAATCTTAGTAAAAATGAAACTGCACAAAAGAGTAGCACTCAATCTGCATCTAAAAAGGATAAGGAAGACAAGGTAGATTCTGCTAAATATGAAGCAGTTAACACCTCTGTTTTTGGCAAGGTCAATTGGAAAAAGCCATTGCATGATAAAAGACCTCAGTCTGTGCCAAAAAGTGTTACAGTGGAAGAAGTCACAGACCAGGGAAAGAATGAACAGGAAAAAAACCTGGAGAATGGTAAGGAAGTAGGACGAGAGAACGACAAAGAAAAAGACCAAAAGGAAAGGCTTCGAGAAAAGCTGCGAGAGAGGCTAAGAGATATGGTCAAAGACTTGGATAAAGACATTGACAAGGTCAAGGATAAGGAGAAGAAGGAAAGAGACAGAGAAAGGGAGAGAGAAAGAGAGCGGGAAAGGGAGAAAGAGCGGGAAAGGGAGAAAGAGCGGGAAAGGGAGAAAGAGCGGGAGAAGGAGCGGGAGAGGGAGAAGGAGCGGGAGAGGGAGAGGGAGAAGGAGCGGGAGAGGGAGAAGGAGCGGGAGAGGGAGAAAGAGCGGGAGAGGGAGAAAGAGCGGGAGAGGGAGAAAGAGAGGGAGCGGGAGAAAGAGAGGGAGCGGGAGAGGGAGCGAGAAAGGGACAGAGAGAAAGCAAGGGAAAGAGAACGGGCTAGGGAAAGGGAGAAGGAAAGGGAACGAGAAAGGGAGAAGGAAAGGGAACGAGAAAGGGAAAAGGAAAGGGAACGAGAAAGGGAGAAGGAAAGGGAACGGGAAAAGGAAAGAGACAAAGAAAAAGAGAGTGAATCCCAGCTTGAGAAACAGGGTATTAAAATTAAGCTTGCTGGAAAACCATCCTTAACACAGTCTAATCCGTTTAAATCTAGTACTTCTAATTCTTCACAAGCAAAAGTAAGTACTAACACATTAGCTCCAAGCACCAGGAGATCTGGCAATGCCGTGCTAACCAAACCATCCGCTCTGGAGTCCACCAGGTCCTCTCCTACTGCAAAAGTAGATTCTCAGTCTAATAATGTGACATCAGTCTTGTCCAAGAAGGTCTGTGGTAAAGATGAACATGTAAAGGAGACACAAAAAAATGTGAAAGGTGATACAACTGTATCTAATGAGCAGAAAGGTGTAAAAGCTCCAGAAATTAAAAAAACTCATACCCAGTCTGCAGGGTTACCAACAGTTACACAGCCACAGTGGCCCCCAACACCACCATTGCAACAGTTTGCTTCACCATTATGGCCACCAGTGCCAGTAACATGTGCAATACAAAGCAATTTAAATCCTACTGGGTTGCCGCAACCTTACACTCCACCTCAGTGGCCACCCGTCACAGCACCATTTGTAATGCAGAACAATCAGACAACTCAAGAAACTCCTAAGCAATTTGCTCAGCCTCAGTGGCCATTAGTAGGAACACCATTTGGAAGAAAAAATATAAAGTACAATGTAAGAGCACCTGTAAGAAATGAACATCAGTGGCCACAGATTTCTGTAGTGGCAGGAGCAGCAGCCGGCGGCAAGGCAAAAGGAAAAATGCCATCATTAACTATCCCTCAGATTTCACCTCTCCCCGTAACCCAAACTGGTAATATCCCAACATCTACTACTGTAGTTAAAAACACCTCTGTTTCCCCTAGAAAGCCTGAACCTGCAGGAAGTCAAAAGGCAACTAAATCCTCCCTTGCGTCAACAAGTGCTAAAGATCTATATGACATATTTTACAGCAGTGGTGCGAAGATATCCGCTGTTACAAAGGTAAAAGGTTCCTCCACTGGAAAGGGGAATGTACAGAACTTGAACACTGCTAAAGTTAAGGAGGCTAATGCAAAACCTAGCTCTCAACAAAACAGTGGTGCCGCCGTGCACACTGAGAAAGCAAGTTCACTTTCTACCTCCAAAAGCAGTGATCGTGCAGGTAGTAAAGGTGCATCTCGAGAAACCATTGTGGTTTCTCCTATAACCAAGGGTGCTAAAGTTGCACAGCCTACCTTGTCAGCTACTACTTCCAAGGTTGATAAAGTTATTCCACCTCCCACGAAAGCTGGTGATTTAGTTGACTCCCAAAAGCATGCAGTTTTAGACATATGCATTAAAGAGGAACGCATTGATCCGGAGTTTGGTGAAACTATTTCAGGAAATACTAAAGTGATAGAGCATAAGCACAGCGATCTAAAAAGTGCAAATCTTGGTGCTTCTTCTGCACCATTAGAACCCAAGGCAGGCGTAATAGACGAAAACAAAAAGGAAAAGCCAAAATCTACAGCACAGCTTGTGGCAAGTGTGCCCAAAACTGTTATTTCAAACCCCACAGAGAGTCAATCTGCTGTTACTCCAGAAGAAACGCAAGAAGAAGATCTAGGAGTGTTTGTTACGGAAGAGGATGAAGAAATGGAAGACGAGATAACACCTGAGCCATCTGGATTAAACAGTTATTCTGTCTTCACAGCTTTCCGACAAGAAAATGTTCATATGGAAAGCAGAGAGTCTTCTTCGAATTCAGATCTCAAAAGTGCAAGTACTGATGCAGAAAGGAAGGAATATAATTTGTCTGACCCCGATGAAGTATGTGGAGCAGTAGATTCGGGTGAAGAAGGGCAGGGCCTTTCTAGCCCAGAATCCTCTTCAAGAAATAAAAATCTCACAGATGAGATTGAAGACAGCCCTGTTGAATCCTTTGGAATGTCCGCTATATGCTGTGATGGCGAGCTTGCAGCAGAGATTCCTTGTAATGAGGCAGAGGATGCAGAAATAGCAGCTTCTCCATCTGGGAAGGGTGACGCTATGCTAAACCGGCAAGCAAAGATCAATCCAAAGACTTCTTTAAAAGAGCCGAGAAACTATGAGTTACGAAGGCTAAAGAAATAAATTATGTAAATATTCAAATATGTATGATTTTTGTATGTTTTAAGAGTGGTACTCTGTCATTTAAATGTGTTCTGGTTTATCTTGTTAGTATTATGTATGGCTTATTTTTATGCTTTTATTCTGTGGCATTTTGCAGACTTCTTAAAATGTAAACTACTCTAACATTTCATTACCTAAAAATGATCAAGTGCACGGGAAAAAGTAAATGATATAATTAAGAATTGGATGTAGAATACATAAGGATTTAAGAAAAAGCTGTTCAATTTTTCGTTATTCTTAAACTTTAAATATATTTGTTGCAGAACACGTGTACAGTTTGGTATTTCTTTTTTATTGCCTTGTAAATTTTCATAGGTTTACTTCTCTGTGAAGGGGCACCCAGACATTAGTGGGGGAGTACAAGAAGGCTGAACTTCAAAACGTCTAAAAAATAATTTGAGCTATTTAAGCATAAAGGAGAACAGTGCCTTTTCTTGCACTGAAAATTCAGGAACTGTTAATTAGCTCCAGAGATTAGAAGACATGATTTTCTGTGTCTGATTTGGATTGTACATTGTCACTAATACCTGTTTAAGTATTGAAGGGCATCTGATGCATTTAAAATCCACCATTGCAGTTTTCAGTTTAGATGAACTTGTTTACGTATTTGCTTTAGGCACAATATGTTTGTTAATTACTTAAAATAAATGGTATAAGTGGATCCACATTTGTGCTAAGATTTATTTTTCTTTAAGTTTAGGAACGCCTTATTTTGTCGTTTGGTAGCAAGACCTTTGATCTGTGCATAATGAAACGTCTACTTTATCCTTAATGGGGCCATACAGTGAATAATGTTGCTGTGGATCTCAAAACCTATACTGATGTGATCAAACAATTCTAGCTGGATGTTTTTCCTAGGTGAACATGAAACATTTGTTCCAGTTTTTGATGGAAGCCCATTTCCTTCACTGCATAATGTTCACTGATAGTCATAAACATTAGAATTATTCCTTACTGCTTGTTTGGTACTCAGAAAGAGAAACATTTATCTACCCATGATTCATAGAAAAACAAGGATCCAGCCATTCTGATGCAGGTACACCTCCATTGTGTTCTAGGAAAGGCTACATTTTTGTGAATGTACTAATGTTGTATTATATCAAATGGAGCTTTTACATAAAACTTCTTTGCAGCACAAAAACCAGAGAAATATTTGCAAAAATGAGGAAAATGCAGCACCATCAGTAAAGCTAAAACTATGCAGTGCTGCTTTATGAATTAATCTGTTTCCGTATGTCAACACGCTGTACTCTGGGAGTTGCCACAGAGTCAGTTATGTTTTTCCTGTTTGTGGGTGTAGGATCTCAGAAACACTTGTTTCATGGTAAAAGCTCTCACTAGTACTTTTTCAATTTTGTAAACATCATTCTATTGCATTACCATTGTATTTCTATTTTCAACAGCTTATTTGGTAACCATGGCTTCACTCTTTGAAGTGCCCTTTGTGTAGTAGGACGAAAGGCTGCTGCAGACCATCACCATGTGTGCATGTTATGTGTTCCGGCATCACACAGGTTAAAAAAGTGAGAATTTTGCAAAGAAAGGGCCTCAGTTAAAGAAAGGGTATCTGCATGATAGGAAAACTGATAGACCGCAGATCCAATGATGCGAGGAAGGAATGTGACTAGACTACCAGGGAAGATGCATCTTTTACAGCGACTGTGCATGCAGGGGCAAGAAGAGGAGAAGGGGAAAGTAAACTTGTAATCCTGGTTCTTCATCTTCGGAATCTTCATTGAAATCTTGAGGATTGACTCTTCTTGCTTGTGTGTGAGGATCCCCAAACACTTCAAATCAATACACAGGATGTACTAGCAGAAGTTTTGAGAACTGGCATTATTTTCAAATGCATAACAACCTTTACAAGCCTTTTCGGTCTTTTGCTTTCACACTTAACATTTGGTATACTGCATTGCAGGTCCATTTCCTCCTTAAGCAGAGGAGGCCTAAGTCAGAAGTGTAAAGTGTGAACATGCAGAGGAAATATCCTGATAGGCGTATGAAAGAAGCAGCTGAAAAGAAGGCATAGCTTCGTTCTCACAGCATGCCTTGTACTGGCAGTTGCTTGAGAGCCTCTGTTCTTTTTGAAGAGCTTAGCCAGAGTCTAAATCAAAAGGTAACCTCCTGCTACTGAACAATAGACAATTGGGAGGATGAAGGGTTCTTCATGACGTACAATGAAGATTTCTACGATGGAGAACTACGAATACAAGTAACTTTCCCTTCTGCATCATAGAATTTTCAGTGATAGTCATGAGCATTAAATAAAGTACCACTCTCTTCCCTAGAATAAGCAGTCTCTAAACTCCAATGATAGTAAAACCAAATACGTTATTTTAGGGTGGCTTGTCCAACTAATCTGTTCTAATAATATTGTTCGGTAAGCATATAACAAGATGTCCATTTTGCTGCCTTATAAAATGTGTGGCTTTGAGATATTTGTAAAGCAATAAGAAACTTTTTTTTTTATGTGGCTAATTGATAACCGAAGGAGATGCAAGAGACTGTCCACCTTGAGATGGATTATTTAGATGTAGCAAGGTCTAAGTGGCCATTGCTCACGAAAAAGTAATTGGTCTTTCTGAAATCTTCTGCGCCATCCAGATAAAATGTGTTGCTACATGTCTGTGCCAGAGTGGAAGAATTAAAAAAGGGAATCAGCAAGAATATATATTGATTCAAAATCTGAGACAACTTTTGGCAAGAATGACTGCTCTATGGAAGGCATTATTGCTCTATAGAACACAATACGAGTTTCTACATCTAAAAGTGTTTGAAGGTCACTTATTCTATAGACCAAAGTTCTGGACACTAAGAAAGCTGTTTTCCATGATTGATGATGTATTAAAGCCTTTTGCATGGGATTAAATTGAGGAGCCATCTATCATGATATAACCAAAATTAACTCCCAAGGAGTAGAAGGCAACTGTCTATGGAAATAACCATTCCAGTAAGTCCTTGACACAGGAAGCATAAAGAATGATTTTGGTAAAGGACTCTGATAGACAAGCCATGCTTGGGCAACATGAAGGACGGGCAGAATAATCAGAACCTCTGATGGATATTTAAAACAGCATATTCCTTACCTTAGAATATCTCCTCTTGCACCACACTAGATCCAGAGACTTTTGTAGCTTCTGCTGTGTCATAAAGACAGAAAAGCCAGACTCTATTTTGTGCCCGACCATTAAGGTAGCCTGTCTACTTTTGGCCTGTATACTGCATGTACTTATCTTTCAGAAACATGTCAAAGTACCGGATCATTCAGACAAAGACCTTAACAAACACTTAAAGTGACATAAGTCTGAGACAAGTATCTTATTATTTATGTTTCTAGGTCAGACATTGAATGCATGAAGTAATCCTGTAGTATGACTTTGCATACTTTTTTATACTGGTTTATACCAGTTTGTCCTGTATTGTCATACTGGTTCATACTGTTTGTCTGGAATCAAGGGGAAAATCTCCAGTGTAGGGTAAATGTCAGTGGTCAGTGCTATAAAAACCCAATATGTGACCACTAACCCAGAGAAGTTTTGGCCCTAGATTATCGCAAGAGGTCCTGCCAAACTGCTGTACTGCAGAAGCATTCATTCCTATGCTGAACGCTTATACTGAACTAATTCCAAGAGGAGAAGAGCTCAGCTCAGCGAACGTATGTTTTCCTTTTGAGGGAACACACTCACCTGGCCCAAGTCTATCAACCACAGCTTCTCCGCTTTGAACTGGTATGATGTGTGTTAAATTCCAAGACACTATTGAGGCAAGTTAGCTACACAAAGCTCTCATAGTGTAGCGCATAGAAGTAGTCTTCATGTTGTTAAAATGTCAAGGTCATGAGAACCACATTAGAAATGTTCATATTATTCTTGCTGTTAATAGCATGCATTACTCCAGTATTGGAACTTTAATAGATTCTCATGCTTGAATCATTCCCTGTCGTCGAGATGCGAGTCCCCGGTATATCAAAAACGCAATGCTAAATCAATACAAAGCAGAAAGTAGGCCTAGACCCATTTCAGTTTTGTAACCCATAACTCTTGTTTTGTAAAAGAGACCAAAAATAATTCTTGAACCAATCAGGACCCTTCACCCTCTAGAACACCCCTGAGAGAACCTTAGACCTCCAGATTTTCTAACGCACATTGTGCTAGGCAATCTTGGCTTCAGTTCAACATTTACATCTACAGGATTTATCTTCAGTGTTGATTTGTCATCACTCAGGCACAATTATGTCAGGAAAAGAGAAAAAGGTACTGTTTAGAGCATGTGATACCTGCTCAAAGAAAAGGCTTTATACTCCTGATCCTCATAAGGGCTGTATTTATTACCTATATCCAGACCATCAGGCAAAGGATATCAAGGTATGTCGCACCTTTTCAAGTAAAACCTTAAGGGATCATTAGGGACGCCTTCTGATATGGCTTCTGAAACTCAAAGCCAGAAAAGAAGTGATTTCTAGTGAGGATAGTGATAAGGCATCCTCTTCTTCCTCATCCAGGAGTTCCCATAAGAGGAGAAGATCACCTCACGCCCATTCATCTGGGGAGCGTCCAGCCCTTAAAAAGACCTCTCATGGGCGCAGTCCCTCAAAATCTCCTCCAAAACATGGAAAGGAGAGGAAGGGACATGCTTCAGGGGATAAACAAGCCAGAAAGGCGAGTTCTGAGCTGCCTAAGACACCCCCTTAGGTCACGCACTCCTTCAAAGAGGCCTTTTCAGTGCCTCCTGAAGTAAAGACGTCAACGAAAACTACATAGTCACCGGTACCGTCAACAAAGAAACCACCTCGGTCGTCGTCACCGAAAACTGAAGTTCGCCTGTTGCCAAAGAAAGCGTCAAGAGTGGAGTTGGGAATCCGTCGACGAGGGTTTTTGTCACCGTCGACTATGGTATTAACGCTGGTATCATCGACGGCGTCGATGACAGCGGCGATGGCAGGGTCGATGAAGACGTTAGCGACGACTTTGGTGGTTAGACCATCGCTGATGGTTTCCAAATCACCGCTGTCGGCTGCAACTTCGACAGTGTCGTCGGTAATCTTGTCGACGAGGGAAAAAACACCAGACAGAACAGAGAAGACAAGAACAAGTAGAACTACACCTGAAATTACATCACCTAGCAAGGTCACACCTCTTTTGCCATCTCACCTGTTGGAAGAGAATGATTCAGAGGAAGATGATGGTCCATATGCCTATGCGAGTAGCCCGTCCCAGCTGCAAGTTAAGTGTCAGGAGGATCATTTTGGGGAAGAATAAGGTGAATATCAAGGCTATGCGCATCAGGAACAATACCATCAGGATGATCAGGAGGAGGTAGTTTGCATGCCGTCGTCTTTATTAACGGACCTACAGTTAATGTTGGCTGCCTACAGGAAAAGATTTCCTCCAACTTCTTTACCTCAGGAAATACCATCAGTAGTTCCTCGTCCAGGCTCTATCCCGTCAACTCCAAAGAGAGTTCAAGCTGTGCTGACGGAACCGTTGCAGAGATCACCTCCATCAATCCCTCAACATGATCCGGGTACTACAGATGATGATCAGGAGGAAGGAGAGCTTAGAGATCCAAATAGAAAATGGGTCGACTACCTCATTCCCCTGCCTTCTTCTCCTTTTCCGGTGCCTGTTGACTCACCACCAGAGGATATTGGTGGTTTTCATAACTTGTTAGAGAGAGCTGCAAAAAGAATTGATATGCTTATGCCAGCTACCCAACCGGACTTTCTTATATGATTTTAAAGAGCCCTTTAGGAAATCAGTGAGGGCTATTCCGATTATAGGTCATGTATGGGAGGAAGGACTCCAGGTCATGAAAACACCAGTGACACCAGTACTATCAAGGTTGGAGAAGAAATACAAGGCCCCAGAGGATGCTCCAGCCTGTTTGGTGGGCCATCCCAAACCGGATTCAGTTGTTTCCTAAGCAGCTCAGCGAAAATCCAAAAACCCATCGACACTCATTACCACACCACCTGATAGAGAAGACAGGTGCCTAGATAACACCAGTAAGCGTTTTTCGTCAATGTCTGCTCTGTTGGTCAGAGCAACTAATGCCCTTGCCCTATTGGGCAGATATGAAAGACAGATGTGATGTGACCTGGCTCCGTATACGGATCAGCTTCAGGAAGAGAGCAAACCAGAAAGGAAGAAAATTCTGCAAGAGGGAGAGAGGGCTTCTGCAGAAGTGATAGATGGATATCGCAACTACAGCTTTCAGATCGCTGGGGGTGCAGCAGTGTTACGCCGTCAAGAATGGCCCGAGCTGCTTCATTTAGACCGGAGGTCCAAAACAAGTGTTTGAGGTATATGAGCTGTAGCAACTGAGATATGAATGGCAGTGGTAAACACACCCGCCAGCACCTCTGTTCTAGTTACCAAAAGAGTCCAAATTTCAACAGTCAGTATTTTGGCGTGCTCAATGTATGACACTGTGCCACTCGCCCAGTGTTGACTGGTATAAAGGAAAACTTGTCCCGATACAAATAACAATTATTTAAATACAGAGCACAGCCATCAATAAGTTTCCATGCTGACTTTGTTGTCAGTTATTTAATAATAGACAAGAACATTATTCAGTGTATATTAGAAACAATGGTCTTTCGGGTATACAACAGTTAAAAGTTACAACAAATGGTCTTGAGTATGTTGACACGTAGTAGGTATTGTAGATGCTGACAGCCGACACGTGTTTGGTCGAAAAAACAAATTCTTCAAGGCTGGTCAAAGAAATGTATATACCAAGACTCAGTATTGGAATAAACATATTTAAGTAATTGAACAGCATTTCTGGATCTTCAAGAGAGATGAAAGCCATCGTGATGATCTCGAATATTTCATTATGAAAGCTTTTATATTTATATATTGACCCATCTGTGTTCAAAAGTTCAGTTACATAAAATATGCTTCTTTCAGAAAGTCTGAAAGACGCTCTTGTACAAATCACCCGTAAATAGTTGTGAGTTGTGAACGACATGGGGAAGTGAAAATAATAAGTGAGAGAGAGAAAGGAACAAGCATTGCCAATAGGGCTTGCTTTTGGAACCTTATAAGTGACTAGCCATGCAACACTTGATGTTGTTTAATGAAGGATATCGTGCTGGATAACTAAACACTTATAATGTCCGAAAGGCAAGACCTATTGGCTAAGCATTGGGGGGGCCTTTCTAAGTGTTTAGGTAGAGCTATTGACTTTGCCAAAGTTTCTAAGCTGTGCTGTAGAGAAGTGTGGCTGCTGTGCAGCATGCTGAGAAGTTGTAATTAAAAAGTGTAAGAAGCACTGAGTGATGCTGTGCTGGCCCTAAGTGATGCTGTGGTGGCCCTGAGTGATGCTATGGTGGTGCAGACTGATGCTGTGGTGATGCTGATTGTTGCTGTGGCGCTGCAGAGTGATGCAGTGGTAGCACATAATGATGCCGTGGTGGTGCTGAGTGATGATGTGGTGGTTCTGACTGATGCTGTGGTGGTGCTGAGCTGGCCTTGAGTGATGCTGTGGTAGGGCTGAGTGATGCTGTGGTAGGGCTGAGTGATGCTGTGGTAGGGTGATGCTGTGGTAGGGCTGAGTGATGCTGTGGTGGGGCTGAGTGATGCTGTGGTGGGGCTGAGTGATGCTGTGGTGGGGCTGAGTGATGCTGTGGTGGGGCTGAGTGAGGCTGTGGTGGGGCTGAGTGAGGCTGTGGTGGGGCTGAGTGAGGCTGTGGTGGGGCTGAGTGATGCTGTGGTAGGGCTGAGTGATGCTGTGGTAGGGCTGAGTGATGCTGTGGTAGGGCTGAGTGATGCTGTGGTAGGGCTGAGTGATGCTGTGGTAGGGTGATGCTGTGGTAGGGTGATGCTGTGGTAGGGTGATGCTGTGGTGGGGCTGAGTTATGCTGTGGTGGGGCTGAGTTATGCTGTGGTGGGGCTGAGTTATGCTGTGGTGGGGCTGACTGATGCTGTGGTGGGGCTGACTGATGCTGTGGTGGGGCTGACTGATGCTGTGGTGGGGCTGACTGATGCTGTGGTGGGGCTGACTGATGCTGTGGTGGGGCTGACTGATGCTGTGGTGGGGCTGACTGATGCTGTGGTGGCGCTGACTGATGCTGTGGTGGGGCTGACTGATGCTGTGGTGGGGCTGACTGATGCTGTGGTGGGGCTGACTGATGCTGTGGTGGGGCTGACTGATGCTGTGGTGGGGCTGACTGATGCTGTGGTGGGGCTGACTGATGCTGTGGTGGGGCTGACTGATGCTGTGGTGGGGCTGAGTGATGCTGTGGTGGGGCTGAGTGATGCTGTGGTGGGGCTGAGTGCTGCTGACGTTGCGCTGAGTGCTGCTGACGTTGCGCTGAGTGCTGCCGACGTTGCGCTGAGTGCTGCCGACGTTGCGCTCCTGAGTGCTGCCGACGTTGCGCCCCTGAGTGCTGCCGACGTTGCGCCCCTGAGTGCTGCTGTCGTTGCGCCCCTGAGTGCTGCTGTCGTTGCGCCCCTGAGTGCTGCTGTCGTTGCGCCCCTGAGTGCTGCTGTCGTTGCGCCCCTGAGTGCTGCTGTCGTTGCGCCCCTGAGTGCTGCTGTCGTTGCGCCCCTGAGTGCTGCTGTCGTTGCGCCCCTGAGTGCTGCTGTCGTTGCGCCCCTGAGTGCTGCTGTCGTTGCGCCCCTGAGTGCTGCTGTCGTTGCGCCCCTGAGTGCTGCTGTCGTTGCGCCCCTGAGTGCGGCTGTCGTTGCGCCCCTGAGTGCGGCTGTCGTTGCGCCCCTGAGTGCGGCTGTCGTTGCGCCCCTGAGTGCGGCTGTCGTTGCGCCCCTGAGTGCGGCTGTCGTTGCGCCCCTGAGTGCGGCTGTCGTTGCGCCCCTGAGTGCGGCTGTCGTTGCGCCCCTGAGTGCGGCTGTCGTGGCGCCCCTGAGTGCGGCTGTCGTGGCGCCCCTGAGTGCGGCTGTCGTGGCGCCCCTGAGTGCGGCTGTCGTGGCGCCCCTGAGTGCGGCTGTCGTGGCGCCCCTGAGTGCGGCTGTCGTGGCGCCCCTGAGTGCGGCTGTCGTGGCGCCCCTGAGTGCGGCTGTCGTGGCGGCGCCCCTGAGTGCGGCTGTCGTGGCGGCGCCCCTGAGTGCGGCTGTCGTGGCGGCGCCCCTGAGTGCGGCTGTCGTGGCGGCGCCCCTGAGTGCGGCTGTCGTGGCGGCGCCCCTGAGTGCGGCTGTCGTGGCGGCGCCCCTGAGTGCGGCTGTCGTGGCGGCGCCCCTGAGTGCGGCTGTCGTGGCGGCGCCCCTGAGTGCGGCTGTCGTGGCGGCGCCCCTGAGTGCGGCTGTCGTGGCGGCGCCCCTGAGTGCGGCTGTCGTGGCGGCGCCCCTGAGTGCGGCTGTCGTGGCGGCGCCCCTGAGTGCGGCTGTCGTGGCGGCGCCCCTGAGTGCGGCTGTCGTGGCGGCGCCCCTGAGTGCGGCTGTCGTGGCGGCGCCCCTGAGTGCGGCTGTCGTGGCGGCGCCCCTGAGTGCGGCTGTCGTGGCGGCGCCCCTGAGTGCGGCTGTCGTGGCGGCGCCCCTGAGTGCGGCTGTCGTGGCGGCGCCCCTGAGTGCGGCTGTCGTGGCGGCGCCCCTGAGTGCGGCTGTCGTGGCGGCGCCCCTGAGTGCGGCTGTCGTGGCGGCGCCCCTGAGTGCGGCTGTCGTGGCGGCGCCCCTGAGTGCGGCTGTCGTGGCGGCGCCCCTGAGTGCGGCTGTCGTGGCGGCGCCCCTGAGTGCGGCTGTCGTGGCGGCGCCCCTGAGTGCGGCTGTCGTGGCGGCGCCCCTGAGTGCGGCTGTCGTGGCGGCGCCCCTGAGTGCGGCTGTCGTGGCGGCGCCCCTGAGTGCGGCTGTCGTGGCGGCGCCCCTGAGTGCGGCTGTCGTGGCGGCGCCCCTGAGTGCGGCTGTCGTGGCGGCGCCCCTGAGTGCGGCTGTCGTGGCGGCGCCCCTGAGTGCGGCTGTCGTGGCGGCGCCCCTGAGTGCGGCTGGCGTGGCGGCGCCCCTGAGTGCGGCTGGCGTGGCGGCGCCCCTGAGTGCGGCTGGCGTGGCGGCGCCCCTGAGTGCGGCTGGCGTGGCGGCGCCCCTGAGTGCGGCTGGCGTGGCGGCGCCCCTGAGTGCGGCTGGCGTGGCGGCGCCCCTGAGTGCGGCTGGCGTGGCGGCGCCCCTGAGTGCGGCTGGCGTGGCGGCGCCCCTGAGTGCGGCTGGCGTGGCGGCGCCCCTGAGTGCGGCTGGCGTGGCGGCGCCCCTGAGTGAGGCTGGCGTGGCGGCGCCCCTGAGTGAGGCTGACGTGGCGCCGCCGCCGAGGGATGGTGTGGCGGCGTCGCCGAGGGATGGTGTGGCGTCGCCGAGCGGCGCTGTGGTGGCGCCGAGCGACGCTGTGGTTGGTGTGGTTCACACCAGAAAAGGACAAAAGATTTGTTTCCCTCCAGAGCCAATACATACCCCTCAACAGGTGAAACTTTGCAACCCCCGAGGTGGCGAGCCATGCCCGGCCGAGGCCCCGTCCTCCCTGGTGTGAGAGTGCTTTCAAACCGGCAGACAGCAGCATCTTCACCAACCAAGTGCACCGACTCCGAAAGAACTCCAGAGGATGCCGGGCCGGGGGAGGGGTTGCTGCTGTGGCGCACTTTGACACCGAGAGGAGGGAAGGAGAGGAGGCAGCTGAGTGAAGTCCTCCAAGGCAGCGCAAGGGTGGGTGTGCACGAGTACTAAATGCAGCACACACAGTCAATAACACTAACCCTCAGGAGTTAAAAGTCAACTTCTCAAATGAGCATTTAAATCCCGTTAACTCTTTGTCACCGAGGGCTGCTTTAACAGTGTAGGTACTGTGGAATCTGTTTTTTTAATTGTAGACTTTAATGTAGTAAAAATCGAACGTACGCTAACATAAACCGGTTTTATGCTTTGCTCCATTTCGGAGATAACATCTAATACTAGCTTTCCCAGTCACAATGAACACATGCCTTATGCTCAGACTACAAAAACGAATCTTCTGTGATAGAAAAATGAGAGAATCTTCCAATGTATTGTGCAGTAAAATGTGTCTTCTTGCTTGCAAAAGTGAGTGATTGCGAGCGATGTGTGCACACCATGACGAGAGAGGAAAGCCAGGTGGCACCTCTGCTCGTCATTGTGCATGTAACCGCACGCTCTATGCCACCCAAAAAGCTGTGGTCGGCTTTTTAAAGCACACTCACTAAATGTCTTGCCAGAGCAGCACATGCGCTGGCTCAGGCGAGACCTAAAGCTCCGCTAAGCTCCGCGAAACGGTAAAAATCTCCGCAAACACGCAGAGTTCCGCAAACACGCGGAATTGCTTGTTCGCAATGCGTTTTTCCTGTTTGCAAACGCTGTTTTTGCTAGGGTGGAAATATTTCGCGAACACGCAGTTTGGAAGCGCGAACAAGCAGAAAATTCCACGTAGCCGCGGATCGTACAATTTTTGGCAATTTCGTGAAACGGAAATTACCTGAATTCCGCGAGCAAAACAGAATTTACCACCCAGGCCTAGAAAGTATACAAAAGAACATGCTTCAATAATGCGTCATAGTGGTCTTTCATATTCGATCAGAGAATTAGTTTATGTATACCTCCAAATTTTGTTGACAGGGACGTAACTCAAATCTTCATAATCCCTCAATAGTATGGGCTATATTGTAGTAGTGGTGTTCAGCCGAATACTTGTTGGTTTTCAGTTTTAACGAATAGAACTGCCAATATTGTAAGACAAATTAGAAAGAAGGAGACAAAAGACATCGTATTAGCCACACGGGCAAACTTTCATCAAGCCTTTTCTACCCAGGAAGGTATACCTTTTTTTCAAATATATTGTATTAAGCTCTAGGTTTATTGTATTGAGATCTTAAGAGCACTATCCTTTGTAGGTTTCATAGTAGTTATATATAGGTCAGATTCTTACCCTATAGTCCAATACATGCTTAGAAGTTTAGATTAATAGACATCGGTCATATCACCAATAAGTTTGCAACAATACAAATTCCATATGTAACAAGCGTATAGTATATTTACTGGAAATTTGTAGAACGCATACCCTATATACACTATCCAGGATCAGAGAAATAATATAAGAATCTAACACGACGTGTTGAAAGTATGACAGTCTGTCCAGTTTTCAGGTATATATACTAAAAATGAAGAGAAAACAAAAGCCGAAATGGTGACTGATGCAATAACCTCTGTAAAAGAAGGGCTCATTTGCAGCAAGAATTTTTTTTATATACGTGAGTGCAAGACAATTATTGCACACTCTATTTTTAATATCCTTACAAAAGCACATATACACTGGCACTGTTTTATTAAAAAAATATTAATAAATAGTTTAGAAATAGTTAAGTTACCTAGAAAAGCCCTGTCAAATGCTCGAACATACCTCATAATGTGCGGAGAGTCACAGGAGCATAAACGCTCGTATTAAAATATCACGAGCCACATAGTTCCACCTGATAAGTACAGTAGTACCGCAGCAGAATCCCTGCTGTACACGTCCTACAGAAAATGAGCAATATGTTAAAATGGGCCCCAATCTACACAAAGTGCTAGGGTTTGAGTATCTTACAGTGACAAAACGGAATTACAAATCTCTTCTCTTGGCTCATCAAAACATTAGTATTAAGTTTCTCTTTTGACCCATAACGTTATACATCATATAAATACACTACACTCGGTTTTTGAGCATCCAAATCAGTACCAGACGAGTGAATTTAAACAATTTAGAAAAGCTTACATTTACTTAGTTGATAAGTCAGACAAATATATTTTATAAAAGGACTTCTCTACATTTCTCATTAACCAACAGAATGGGCACTTTTGCCAAACATTATTCTACCTCACACTGAACAGTGGGCTTACCCGGTATGGGGAAACGTGTCTCCACTCGATCGAAAAAAACCCACGAGTGTTCCTGTCAAGGGCGCTGAAATAAATACTCCCATTGAAGCTCTCCGATCAGTAATAGTAATAGAAACCAAGAGCGGATACCCGCACTGAGAGTGCACTTATGAAAAAGCAGGCACCCTCTTGGAAATTGTTTTAGAAGAAGAATCTTTATCGGTATGGGTTGTATTTACTACCTGGGACTTAATAAGTTGTCATTTGCACTTGCACTATAACGGAGAGAGGAGAAAAAAGAGAAGTAAAAACAGGCATACACACATGTCCCGTATATGTGTTTTGCTTTTTGAATACACCTCAGAGACTAGCTTGTGTCACAATCTTTAACCAGAGATAAGGCGCCATCTTACAATATCTCTATAGCTGCAAGTTTTACGATTCTAGGGCCTCTCCTTTATCAGAAATGTAGTTTATTTCTAACTTATATCGTAGTACTATAGGATAAAAAAATACAGGCATGCGCTTATGTGCCATTTTGCTGGTGTTTTTTAATCTGCTTTGTTCATGGTTAATCCCCATGTAGAAAGAGATTTGTGTCCGATAATCTACAAAAGTAGCAGAAGAAGCACCCAATTTGTTCATTTTGCTGGTAGACCTCCATGAGGTTGCCACCGATAATATTGAAAATCATTTTTTGACAGAATTTGTCCAAAAGGTAGTCCAAATACATATATATACTCTTACCCTAATGCAATGTTGCTCTTCTGGAGTATAGAAATTCAGGCACTAGAAGAGGAAATTGAAATCAATTTGGATGATGCAATTGAAAAAAACTACAAACTTTTGGGAAAAGTGCTGATTAAACATTAGATCTAATTAAAAGACAAAAAGTCTCGCAAACTTAAGAGATGCAAATGATTATAGCTCAGGAAGAGTTTTTACCTTTGCTCGTTAATTCGATAACATACAACTAAACTCACAACAAGAGCAGATTAACCCAGGGGAACTCAATAGTGCTGCTTCCAACAGTGTGCAAAAGACACACAATTGATGGACGGAATGCAGAACATATCAAAACATTCACCCCCAGTCAAGAGATCTAGGTTAAATCCATCATTCTTTTGCTCACCATGACACCCCAGTTTAGACCTGGCCATATGCAAATCAGTCTTGACCCTGTGCTTCATGGGAACAGTGCATCCTGAACTGCCAAGCCAGGTCCGCCCTGGACCGGAAACAAGCATCCTAGGACCGGTTTCGGGGTTTCACCCCTCTTCAGCCGGGATAGCTTGATTCCAGTGGCACAGTGAGCCCAGAACCCAGATATGGGTCCCGTGCTCTCCATGTCACGCGCAAGGGGTATTGCTGACGAAAAATCTTTCCGGATCCAGCCTGACGCCTGGATATTCTAAGGTGAGGAATCTAACTAACTAATCTTTCTTACAGATACATCGTTACCGAAGGTAAGTAACTTGTTCTTCAGTACGCCTATTCAAATTCCTCCTAGGGATGATATCTTCTTGTATCTTTCTCATACCTCATCATCGTCTTCATATTCGTCCTCTTCAGTAGGCTTTGAACGAACAATGGATACAAATAGAGGGCTCTTTCGACGATCTGATGCGAATCACTCCTCCCATGATAACGGCCTTGGACTGGTGGACGCAACCTCACCAACTATTTCAAGGTCTACCTTTCCTATCACAGGCTGTTCATCTTGTGATGACAACGGATGCATCACTAGAGGACTGGGGTGGTTTCCTGCAAGACCTACAGGAAGATGGCCGCCTTCCCACAGGGATCTTTATATCAATCTTCTCGAGCTGCGAGCAGTTTACTTAGCGTTCCAAGCATTCCTGCCAAAAAGACAGAGCAAATTGGTACTTGTCAGGATGGACAACACCACGACAATGCACTACCTCAACAAACCGGGAGGAACAAGATAAATAAATAATCCACATTTGTAAAGCGCAAAAAATCACCTGTAACGGTCTCTAGGCGCTGGGGGCCGTCGGGAAGATTAAGCAAGCTATTGCCCAGAGTCACATGGTGCTGGGCTAATCTGCTGCCGTCGCCAGGAATCGAACCGTGATCCCTAGATTCCGGAGTCAGTCTCCCTGGCCGCGGCACCACACCTCTTACCTGTAACTATAGTTCTTCAGTATTGGAATCTTTCATAGATTCACATGCGACCCACCCGCCTCCACTGGAGAAGGTTCACTACTTATCTCAATTTTTTTCTATTATGCGCACTTGTGCTTGGAAATCTGATGGACTGTAGCCTCTCTAAGGAAGGTTCTACAGGGTGGTCTCTTTTGATTGGTTGAGTTTTAAGTTTGATCCTTTTATATTAAAGGACAGAGATATGTTATAAAAAAATTTAAGGCCTAGGCCTTATGTGGCTATATCTATTGAGACAATTATTTTTATACCGGGGACTCCCATCTTGACGACGGGGAATGATTCAAGCATGTGAATCTATGAAAGATTCCAATACTGGAGACCTATAGTTACAGGTAAGTAATTTTTTTGTAGGTCTCGCTGGCTATCGCGACCCTGATCCACATCCACAGCCGAGCTGAGATCCGTGGAGGCGACGAGAGACGTGGGACCGGCTACCTGGGAAAAGTGGCGAGTATCTTCCAGCGCAGCTTCTGAGGTACCCTCGAAGTTGTGCACCGGGGATTGAGAAGCCCCAACCCCAAGCACCATCTGCACCGAAGATCAGCCCCCCACACTCCACGAGTCCTGCGTGGGGCCCTTCTGCATTTTCCTGCTTGCTGCGTCTGTCCGGTTGCTTGCCCGTTGGCTAGCGGCCTTTGCGACGACACACCTTTGAATCTTCACTGCTGGTTTGGCTCCTCCAGACTGGCTCCCGCTCCTCTGCAAAAGAGAAGCACCCCAGACCTTCCTGGTCTGCACCAGAAGCAAGTCCTCCATTCTTCGTGGGTTCCGCTTGCCAATGCTTGGTGAGTCCTAGTTCGACTTCAATGCCGCCGACAGCAAGAGCCTTCGTGGGACAGCTCGCCTCCTGGTCCTGGTCGTCCTCGACGTCTCCTGGTACCCGTGGCTGCTGCGACAAGCTTCACCTCTTCACCTGCAATCTTCACGACATCGCCTGGTTCCTTCTTGGTTCCACGTGGTCACTGGCTAGTGACCTTGACTCTGTCCCTTCTGCTTGCAGGTGTCCTCTCTTCTTGATCCCAGCCTTGGGATCCACCGGACACTCTTCACTGACTGCCTGTCAGCAACTTTCCTTCAGGCATCCATAGAAGTCAACGACGAAACCCGACGCAAGTTCACCCCTATGCACCCGCAGCCCGTGGGCTAGGTAACTTGGGTACTTCGGTGCTCACAAGGGTATTGACTATCCTAGGGTCTAGTTTCCAAGTCTCGACTTTCTAGCTATACCAGAAGTGTCCTAAAACTGCTTATTTCTAACTGCTAGTGATTCTATCGACTTTTACGCATTATGCATGAGTGTTTCCACTCTGCACCTGAATCCCGTGGGCCTCCCACTTCCTAACTGTTGGTAGTGTAGTGTAGCCCCAGCGATTCCCTAGGCCTAGGCCTATTCTATTTCCGTGACAGTGGTCCTTATACCACTTCTTTAGTATATGGTTTGCGTGGCCCCTAAGGCCTAACTGTATTACTTACCTGTGTGACTTAATGTATGCTTAAATAAGACTGTGTTGTACTTACCTCTAATCTCATAAAGAGTGCTGAGGGTTTGACTAGAATAAATACACTTTATTTTATATATATATCTGTTGTGGTGTCCTTTCATTTGGTATTCAAGGGATCACAGCTGGCTTCACATGCCATTCAGAGTTTAGCCTAAGACTGCTCTTGTCCATGCTACCACTAGGATAGCTGGTCTATAAGGTTGACTTTACAACCAATCACCATAAGGGTTGTTTGGACTGATATAAGGTGTACACTAGAACTAGTGACACTTCCTTAAATACGTCATCTGCATACCTCCATTTAGTCTCCCTCTTTTGTGTGTAAAATGTATTTCCCCTTAATTTAAACTTGCGATCAGTGGGCACTTGTCTGCGCCCAAGAGATTTTTGCACCCATTGCTTGTAATAAAACAGTTGCGATATTTCAGAGCTTTAATTCTAAACTAAGCGGTTGTGGCGATATTCATGAACCTTAATCATAAAGTAAACGGTTGTAACCCTGAAATATTATTTGCTTCTCGTAATTTGTTCCCTGGATCTAATAATTTAACTCAACGAATGCAAATGTTACAGATGGAAAAGGACACACTAAAGATAGATAAAGCCGAACAAACCATATAACCCCTGACCTCCATCTTAAGGTTTTCCATTTTCTCGTGTGCATGGCTACATAACTCAAGACCCTTTCAGTGTTGTTAGTGATGAGTCATAATAAAGCGGTGCAATTATTTTAAATAAACCAGTGCTTGCATTTGTCTTCAGCTCCTAATCAGCTACTGCAGGGTAGGTGTTAGATCAGACATTCGACGGAGAAACTAACAAAGTCCCTTTTAGTGTAGTCATGTAAGTTACCGGTCATCAATCTTGGAGCTGACAAGTGGCAGGAAACCGGGCAAATGTGGATATATATTACGCGGAGAAATCAAGAAACACAAATAGTTGTTCAGTTTTACACCGTAGACATATTACGCGTGTGACCATGTTTTGCTAGCAAGCAATGCTGCACTTGTTTGTTCAGCATTTTACATTAACCCAAATTTGAAATCAAATCAACGGGTTTTCTGATCCAGGCTGGTGACTGTCACCAGTGCGTACGTACATTTCAATTTGCACCAGTTCTGCATGTTACATATTATAATTCTAAAAGCACTGCATCGTTATGTCCCTTTCCCTTCACGTGCTGAAGTTCGTTAGGTGAGGAGTCGAGGCAATCTAGTTAAGATTTCCTGACAGGAGGTATGAACACATGTTGAACCTTACACCAACACTCTTACATCAGCATTCCCACAAAAATTTCAGTTTTATTGACTGGAATGCTTTAAAAGCAGTTTGCTGAAACTGTCTGTATTACTGCAATGGATCACATGGTGCACAGTGGAACATTAAAAGACACAGGCAATTACATCTGACATCCGTGGTCTGGTATTTCCCCAAATATTTTGCCTTCATACTGCCTGCTTTGGTGAATTCGTTCTTTGTTGGCCTTAGGACTGTGCACACTTTACCAATTCTAACCACTACTAAATTAGTGGAGAGGAGAGGATGTGGTCCGTCGGCTTGACTGCCGACTTTGGTGCTGGAAACCAGGGTTCAAGCCTCGGGGTCGCGTCCACATCCTGTGATTCTGGGCAAATCACTTAATCTCCCCGTGCCTGAATGTGTAACGTAACCGGTGCTCATGTAAAACGCTCCAATGCCTTAGGGTCGAGTTCGCGCTATATAAAATCTGCACCAAAAAAAAAAAAATTGCTTGTGTTCTCTCCTCCAAACATGGTAACATTGCCTTACACCTAATTAGCAGATTTAATTTACTTGTAAGTCCCTAGAAAAGTAGTACTACCTTTACTCATGATCTGCAGTACTCATTGTGCCACCCACTAAAATGGATATCACTCAGGCCTGCTACTGCAGCCTTCAGAGCAGTTTTAACTGCCATTTCAACGGGGAAAAATAAACCCTTTGCCAGCCTTAGACCTGTCCTTTTTAATGAATATTAGTCACCCTAAGGTAGGCGCTATAGGCACATAGGGCATTGTGCATAGGATTTAACAAGCATTTGCAATGCAATAGGTTTCGCATTAACGAGAGTTTGAGCTATTGGCACTGTAAATGACAATGCCTTTTATTTGTGTTTTCAAACCTGCAAGTGGTGTGTAAACACGCACTTTGTACTTCTAGTGGTTGCCTGTGAGACGCACTCTTTTCTGCCAGCCTTGCTTCTCATAAGCAAGGACTGTAAGTACAAAGTGTGTGTTTACGCCCCGCTTGCAGATTTTCAAAACATATAAATAAAAAGCACTATCAACTACAATGCCAATAGCTCAAACTCTCTCAAATGCGAGACCTGTTGCATTGCAAATGCTTGTTTATTTAGCTGTGCCAGCCCTAAAACGAAACAATTAACTACGTTCTCAATGTCCCATAGCTTTAGTAAGGTATCTGGAGGGTGGAGCTTCTGTTACCATATTCATATAGACTGCCACACTCCTCTTTCCCCTCTCTACAGTCATTCTTGCACTGTAATTATAATTATATAGGCCTAGCTGTACTTGTTTTTTGTTTATATTAAGCTCGGGATCCAAACAGACATGTTGCATGCCAATCCTGCAATAGCTTGTTTCTACGTTACCTAGCCATAGGATTGTTAGGCCCCTTTCACATTTGAGGCAGTCCATAATGATGTCCTTGGTCAAACTGGCCGCCTTGTTTTTCCATATTGCTAGCCATAGTAAGGCTGGGCGTGATCTGCTGTAATTCTCTATGTATGGGATGTTCAGTTCTTCATGGCAGATTAAATGGGGGGTAGGGGTGAAATAGGGACTGCCAGGACCTTTCTACAAAACCTTTTTTCTTCAGACTGAATGGCATCCCTTTTAGAGGTGCCCCACACCACTGTGTTTTATAAATTTGTGACAGCGTGATAAGAGCTCCCCCCTCCGGGTGGTTGGGGTAAGTTGAGTAATTGCCCAATAGGCCTGGACAATTTCTTCCTACGCTGAGAAATATATGGTACTCCTGATCCTGTTACGGCAAAAGTAACTCCCAGATATGAAAAGGTACTGGTGCATTTTAAACTGTTTGACCAAACAGAGAGCACAGTTGGCAACTCGTATTTCTTCAGGCCACAAGTCAGGATGTAGTGCAATCAGTTTGTAAATCAAGTGTGCCCATAAAAGCCGCAAAAGCATGCACTAAAAGGCGCAGGGCTTTTGGCGTTTGTGCCAATAGTATTGTGTCAGCTGCATAGAGGAGCAAGGGGAGTGATAAACCCTTAACTTTTGTCACGTCTGCAGTAGCAGAAGTTAAAAAGGGGTAAGCTTGATAATGTATAAAATTAATAAAAGATGGGCTAATACGCACTGGTGCCTCACTCCTCTTTGGACATCTGTTATCTGATGCATCTCAATGGGTACTAATTTGAATTCTTGATTTCATATCCCTGTGCAAATAAGCTAAGTGCACCAGTGCCTCATTCATTCCTCCGGAAAAGAGATTAGTCCATAGCTCTAAGCGATTGACACAGTCGGCCACTGAGGTCAGGTCCATAAAAGCCAAATATAAAGGAGATTGTTTGTTAGTATATTATCTAACTACCAAATTCAGGTTCAGACATTGCACGACTGTCCCACTCCAGTTCCTAAAACTGTATTATCTGATATACATATTGAGCCGCAGATTCCTTACCTTATAATGTCCCAGGCGTCAGGCTGGATCCAGAAGACTTACTCAAGCAATACCCTGGCGAGTCGCTAGGTGGTGTCAGTCCGCTTCGTGTGCCATTGACTGCACCAAAAGTGACGTCCATGTCACCTTTATAGGCACCACCTCCGGTCGAGAAGAAGGTCCGGGAACTATTTCGGGAATCTTAATTCCTCGTCCTCCCACTTAAAGTTGTTGAGTCGGTTAGGTAAGAGGCATAAGAAACGCAAGAAATCAAAGCGTGCTCCCCGGCCGACGTGACGGTAGGGTCTTGATGCTCTAGCCCTCGTTCTGCGAATCCTGGGTCGGCTCTGTGCTTCCCTGCCTTTCCAGGAGCCTGAGCAACCCCCCCCCCCCCCAGCTTAAAGAATTCTATGATGCCATGAGACTCGTATTTGGTTGTCCTGACCCTCCCGGCATGCCTTGAGGTCCCATAGGCTCAGGGGGCTCCATCGGGTTCCATGTCTGTAGCTCCGGCACCACTGCCTCCTTCAATGGATACGGTGGTGGATCCAGACCGGCGCCAGTCATGCCCTGGTGCCGGGCCCATGCCCCCCCTGACGGTGCCAGCCGCATTCTTATCCCCACTGACCCGTAGCTGGATCAGCACTTATCAACGCAGATTCCAGCGTCAATGGCACCCCTGGTTTCTAGGCCAGTTCCTCAGCCTTATTTTTAGGGGCTAGTAATGGAGGAAGATTGGGAGGGGTCGCTGGACCCTTTACAAGACAAGCCTGAGCACGGAATGGACTGGTATGAGGAATTTAATGAGGCCAGTGGAGTGGATACCATCCCAAATTCTGGCCTGCTTTCTCCCCTTACCGTGGCTACAGAGGAGGGAGCTTCATATGCTATAGTGGTGAGAAGAGCTTCCGAGGTCCTGTACTTTCCGTCTCTTCGGTGGAAACCAAGGCAACCTTTCGACAGAGGTCTCCTCCTTAGAACCCGTCCTACCTTTCAACGAGGCCTTGACTGATGTCCTTCTGGGAACCTGGTCCAAGCCCAGCACAGGGGCTCATGTGACTAAGACAGTCGCCCGCCGCCATCGTCCTGCACCAGGCGACCCAAGATTCCTCACCAAATACCCTACCCCGAGAGCTTGGTGGTCCAGGCCTATACCTCATAAGACTCACTCCCTTCCGCACCACCATACAGGGATTCCAAGAGGCTGTATAGATAGGCCAAGATAATTTTTTCTTCCACCAGCCTTGCTGTCAGTGAACACTGCATGCCTAATAGGCCATTACGCCCACTCCTTGTGGGAAATTGTTGCACAATTGCTGCCACAGGTCCTGGAGGAGGCCTGGGCCATTCTCTCCCAAGCGGTATCCGACTGGAGAGATGCGGCAAAGTTTACCATTCAAGGTGGGGTTGACACCACCAACTAGCTGGGAAGAGCAATGTCCTAGGCGGTGGCTGTTCGGCGCCATGCCAGGAACAGTTATGGCTTTTCTGGGGATGTCCAGGCTTCTCTTAATGGACATGCCTTTTGATGGTACCTGTCTCTTCAGAGACCTAGGAGACAGGGCCCTGGAGCACCCTTAGGACTTGCGGGCCACAGCCAAGTCTTTGGGCCTTTCGGTGACCCCCGTCTGCTTTTTGCCCCTTTCATGGCCATGGAAGGGGCTTTATGCCTCGCCAGCCATATCCCCAGCTACAAGACCGCGCAAGTTCAGCAACCTCTGCACGGCTGTGGGTGCGGCTCCTTTCGATCCCGTGAGTCAGGCAGCCAGAGGTTTAGTCAGTTAACTCCCCTCCCTGCAGCCTCTAAACCTTCCTAGTCAGGCCCTTCAAGAACATAGGTGGCCGGTTGGTGGCAGGATCAGCCATCGCTTACACCACTGACACATCACATCGGACAAGTGGTTTCTTCAAATAGTCTGAAGGGGCTACACCCTCCCCTTCAAGACTACCCTTCCCTCCATGCCTCTGACTTATGACTGGCTGATGGAGGACCACCTGAATTTGCTTCAGAATACTCAGGGATCTCTTTACCAAGGGAGTCTTGGAGAGAGTTCTGTCGCCAGAAGTAGACTGTGGTTGCTATTCATGCACAACTAATCAAAGAGGGGGGACTGAAGAGCTAATGTTTTAGAGAGGTCCTGTACCCATGCTCCTCAATTATAACTGAAAAATATACAGGGTTATCAGTTCCTCTATTTTATTCTCACTGGCCCATACGTGAAAGGTGTCACTGTGTGCCTAGAGATGTCTGTCGCTAGGGGATCTTATTTCCAGATCTTTAATGCCCTCACACACCTTTTTAGGGGTGTCATGCTTCATCATAGGGCGCTCTTCGTCGGACCGGCGCTGCAATATCCAACGGGCCTGGTGGCTACTTTGGTGGAGTACTTTTGATCTGTGAGAAGCTGTATGTGAAGTATATTCTTGTGGGCAATCAATACTATGTGTATGGATAACATGACTAAGTGATATTAAAAAAGATTTCCAGGTCTGTAAAGTGAATTTATTCAGTACTAGAACTGGGTCTCGGATAAAAACAGTGGTGCCAACAACAGGACTTAAGGTACCCAGGTGGTGATTCAAATGTCTTAGGTCAACATGTTTCGTGTCAATGAAAGCTCCAAAGATGAGCCACAGTTCTTCAGGACCTCTGGTGAATAGTAACGAAAACCAATAGAGGACGTCACTAAGGGTAAACCTCCTCAGTAGGAGGATATCATAAACTCACAGGTAAATTCCTGTGAAGGGCATAACCCAACCTTTTCCACCTGTGTAATTGGGAAACAAAAGATGGGGCGGGGGAAAGGAAAAAGCGACATGAGCTAATAGACTGAAAAACTAGGTTAAAGTCTTCAAGAAGTATTGAGTCATAAATTCATCAACTAATACTCCCAAAAATATCTAGGTCATATATTGAATGAAGCAGCCCTAAAAACAGAAAATTCTGAAAAAGGAAGGCTATAAGTTAGAATGATTCCAGAAAACCATCGTACTAAAAAACTAATGTAAGTCAGGACATACACATTAACCAGCATACCAAAGACCAAACGCCTAATCGTACTTTAAAAACCTCCTATCAGTATGAAACCACTACACACCAGGAGGAGTAGGTCTTACCTTAGTGTTGCAGAAGGTTATGCCACATGGGGGAAAGGGAAAAGTCGGCCCAATAATTTATTCAGGTTGCCAACTGCAGTAGTATGGAGAGGAAAAGATACAGTTTAGTAAAAGGTAGTATCTGCGCCACAAAATATCCGTCTCCAAGGGGACGGTCAGCGGTTGATTGGGCTGTGAAAGTGGGGCAAACCGCCTATCGGTCTAAGTAATAGTAGTAATGGACCTGAGAAGGATAGTAATGGATCCGGAACTAGTACCGCAAAAATAGCGGACCGCTGGGTCTCTTGAAATAACACTGAGTCTACCAGGCGAATCGAACGGGAGAGGTTAAAATTAGTCAGAGCAAATGAGTACGAGTGAGGCGGGTAGTCCTAAATATCTCAACATGGAGTGCCAGGATAATCGTACATGCAGGGCCTCAGCAGGACCAAAAGCGGTAAGGGACCAGGAAGTGACCGCTAGAATCGCGGGACGCCGTGGTTCAAATAATGAGTGGTGGTTCTTCAAATAGGGAAGTTCAACTGGAAACGAGCCCGCTGTAATTGTCAGTGGTGCGAGCAGTCAAAAAGAGACCAGAATCGGCAGTGGTTTACACAAAAGTGCTAAGGGTGCACTATGACTCGGGAAGTGAGCGTGAGTACACGATCCCCAAATAAGGGCACTAACAACCCATATTCTGTACCGCAGGGTAATAGGAACTCACTGTTAAGTAAGAGGGTCAGGTATCCTCTGTTATCGTCTCCCCCGCTCCCGGATGTAGATAGAGCTGGGAATGCTCTCCATGATGTAGACCGTTCACTTTCTGAGCATGCGCTGACGTAGCTCAAACGGCCGCCATATTGTCCTAAAAGCAATGCCTGACTCCGTAGCAAGAGAAGTTAACTCGGAGATAAGGCAAATGCGCCTTAATATGAGAATTAGACAAAAATAAGCACAAGATACGAAAAGTAAAAGTAGCCTGTGCCTAAACAATGTGCAGAAACGGAAAAAATATGTATGTATCTGCACTGTCTATACTTCTGCATAAGTGTACGAAATGACTAGATCATCTATATGTGGGTATCGTACATATGTTATGTAGTGTAGATTAGTACATGACAGACAGGATTAGTACATGGATAATTTAAGTTTCCATGTTGATGGAAACGTCAGACATCTCTAGGCACACAGTGACACCTTTCACGTATGGGCCAGTGAGAATAAAATAGAGGAACTGATAACCCTGTATATTTTTCAGTTGCTATTCATGCTACTTCCTGGTCCCAAAAAATGACAAGGGCCTTCGTCCTATTCATCATTATCATTATTATTATGATTAATTAATATTTATAGAGCGCCTGGCTACCCTTAGGCATCCCCGCGCTATCCGAGATAAACAGAGCCCAAAGCACAGAGAAGTGACCTGATTAAGGCACTCTGGAAGAGCCACGTCTTTAGCTGCTTCCTGAAAGATAGATGGTGAGTAGTTGCACGCAGCTGAACAGGAAGGGAATTCCACAATTTTGCCACGTTGTAAGAGAACATACGACCACCTGATCGTACTTTCTTGATTTTTGGTGTCGCTGCCAAAAACTGGTTAGCTGACCGGAGGCATCTTGTTGGGTGGTAAAAGGCCATAAGAGTGGTTTATCTTGGGACCTGTACACCAAAGGGTTTTATGTGCTATGCACAAAGCTTTAAATTTAATCCGTTCTTCTATTGGCAGCCAGTGAATTTTTTTTAAACCGGCTTGACAGATTGCCGGTAGGGGGTGTAATGTAGCAACCTGGCTGCACAGTTCTGTACCACCTGTAATTTCCGTGGTCTTTGTGGTGTCTAGGTTTAGGAAATTCCTATTATCTAATCGTGAGAGCACCAATGCCTGTACAATGACTCTGCGTGCGTGCCGGTACCGTGAGTAGTGGGATCTAAGAGCCCTCAACTATTTTCTTAAAAAAGAAAAGTAGAGGATGCTCACTCTGGCTCAGGTCTTGTCTGCCCTAGACCCCGAGACTGGATGGTAGAGTTGGACTTGAAGGATGCTTATTTTCACATTCCCGTCCTGCTGGCCCATCGGTGCTACCTGCAGTTCACAAGCACTTTCAATTCAGAGTGATCCCCTTCGGCCTTAGCAGCGTCACTCAGGTGTTCACCAAGGTGATGGCAGTGGTCGCAGCTCATTTGCGCAGATAAGGGGTGCTAGTCTTCCTATATCTTGATGACCGGCTGTTAAAGGCAAGCTCGCCCCTGACCGCCCTCTCCCACCTCAAGACTACTGCAAATCTCCTGCTTTTGCTGGGGTTCACTATCAACGTGCCGAAGTGACGCCTGACTCCCACTCAGATGCTCCCTTTGATCTAAGCTGTTTTGGATACAGTGCAATGTCAGGTCTATCCTCCCAAGTGGCGAGTTCTGGATATTCAGGCTATGATACAGATGTTTCAGCCTCTATCCTGGATTTCAGTGAGACTGACTCTGACTCTGAGGCTGCTGGGCCTCGTGGCCTCCTGCATCCTGCTAGTGACACATGCCAGATGGCATATGCGGGCTCTGCAGTGGGACCTTAAGTTCCAGTGGGCACGACCTCAGGGGAATCTCTCCAACGAGGTCCAGATCTTGGAGGGAACTGCACAGGATCTTGATTGGTAGCTGATCAACCGCGATTGGGTCAGAGGCAGACCCCTTTCCCTTCCCCAACGAGATCAGAGTGGTGACAGATTCGTCACTTCTAGGATGTGTGGGGATCAGAAAACTCTGGTCTCTGGCAGAATCCAGACTCCACATCAACTTAGTAGGGCTCTGAGTGATTTGCTTGGCGCTGAAAGCTTTTCTCCCTTTTATCAAGGGGTTTCTTGTTCAGGTCGAACAGCAGGGCAAATGTCTGGGGGATCAACAGCTGGTCGTTTCCCTGAATGCCAGGGCGTACAACTCAGCCATTGATGCCTAGGGGATCACAAATGGTGTCTCCATCCGGTGGTGGCACAAGGCCTCTTTCAGAAGTGGGGAGAACCTTGGATCGATCTGTTTGCATCTGCTGAGAATGCACAATGTCAGCAGTTTTGAGCGCAGGTGTTTTTCAAGGCGGCACTCGCTCAGCAACGCTTTTCATCTCGATTGCAGCTCAAGCCTCCTGTATGTCTTTCTGCCAGTAACGCTACTGTCCAGAGTGCTCAAGAAGATCAGGAGCGACCAGGCCCATCATTTTTGGGGCTCTGGACTGGGAACAGATTCTGGTATCCCAAGCTTTTTCAACTGAGCATCGATCTGCCAATCAGGCTGTCACATCGTGAGGATCTTCTGTCACACCAGCAGGGGAGGGTCCTCCACCAGAACCTGTCAGCTCTACACCTTCTTACGTGGCGATTGAGCGTCAGCAGTTGCCAGCATTTAACCTTCCTCCCGAAGTCTGTGATGTAATTTTGGCAGCCAGGCGTCCCTCTACCAAGACTGTGTACGCCTGCCGGTGGCAGAAATGTGAAACCTTTTGTATAGAAAAGTCTATTGATTCTCTTTCTGTATCTGCTTCCTTTAGTTAAGTTCTTCTCTTTATTTTGACACTTGCCTAGCAGGGCTCTACTCTAGGCACTCTTAAAGGGTACCTTTCCGCCTTGTCTGCCTTCTTGGGGCTGCCAGATCAACCCTTTTTATTGAAATCCCCTATTGTAAACAGATTTCTTAAGGGGCTTGTACTTATGTCTCAGTGGGATCTTCATTTGGTTCTCACCTTCCCGTTGTGCGCACCGTTCAACCTCTTCGCAACTGCTCTCTGGCTTCTTTCCATCAAAACAGCCTTTCTAGTGGCAATAACTTCTGCCAGGAAGGTGAGCAACTTGCAGGCTCCCAGGATCCAAGCCACCTTACCTGGCCAACTTTCCTTATAAGTGGGTGCTTCACAGTAGGGCCTCTTTGTTAGCCTAAAGTGGTAACACCATTAACTGTGGGACAATCATTCACCTTGCTCACTTTCTATGCTCCTTCACATCCCTCTAAAGAGGAGGAGTGACTCTACTGTCTGAACCCAAAGAGTGTCGTTCTACCTTGACCGCACTAAAGAGTTCCGGGTGGACGACCAACTTAAGAGTTCATTCCACCAGAGCTAGGTCTGTGACCACAGTGTTTCAACATAGTGTTCCAGTCCTTGACATTTATCAGACCGCAATGTGGGCGTCTCTGCACACGTTCTCTAAGCACTACTTCCTGGACAGTCAAGTCTGCAGGGATGTTGTGCGATTCGGGTGGTGACGGACGGGTTCAAATACCTGGGAATCTATGTGACAGCTGATAGGGACCGCTTTATAGCTGAAAATCTGACGCAGCCTCTGCTTCGGTTCCGAAGCGATGTCAAACATTGGCGCTCCTTGCCCTTGGCGTTGCTGGGAAGGGCCGCCCTCTTCAAAATGATGGCTCTCCCTAGATTTCTGTATATACTTCAGAATACCCCCTTCCCGGTGCCCCCAACATACTTCGCCGCCGTCAATGCAGAAATCACCAGCCTACTCTGGGAGGACAAGACGCCGCGGATAGCACTCCACAAGCTCACCAGGGGGTGGTACGACGGTGGGATAGCCCTCCCAGACATACGACTGTACTATTGGGCAGCGCAGCTCACGGTGATAAACCAGTGGTTGCATGTGTCAGGGGACGACCCGGCATATCGTATGGATCGGCACCTGCTGGGGGCTGAGGGGGTCATGGGGGCGCTCTACAACCATAAAAGGGGCCGATGCCCTCCAGGCCCCACGACGCACACACTCCAGCTATGGTTTGCGGCGCAGCGGGCTCTGGGCTGGGCCGGGAAAATCACCCAAGCTACGCCATTGTGGGAGGCAAAACAGTTGGGGGTGCTCCGTACCACTAAGGGGTTCCATCAATGGGACCTCATTGGCATCTCCAGGGTGGGTGACCTTTGGAAGAAGGGAGAAATGGTCACATTTACACAACTACAAGCAGATTTTGACCTGGCTGCCACTGAGGGGTTCAGGTACATGCAAATCCGTCACGCACTCCAGGCGGCGGGCCCGCCGGGGACTCGACTTCCAGAGTCGTCGCCGCTGGAGGATCGGCTCCTCACGGAACACCTGACTCAGAGGGCGACCTCCCTAACATACCGAAAGCTGATAAACAACCGGCCAGATCCTTTTGAGGCTCTTAAAAACCGATGGGAGGCTGAGCTGGGGGAGTTTGATGAAACGGACTGGCAGGCGGCGCTTTCCTCCCCTAGGGAGGTGGGCGTCTCATCCAGACTGTGGCTGGTCCAACTTAAAATTCTGCACCGCACATACTACACTCGTACACTCCTGTTTAAACTTAACCGAATCGACTCCCCGCTATGCCTTAGACAGTGTGGGATGGAGGGCACCCTCATACATACCCTGTGGGAATGTCCGGTCATAACCCAGTACTGGAAGGGAATTCTGCGCACACTCTCCCAGGTGATCAAGGTCCCGACACTCCCGGAGCCGCGGAGGTGCCTCCTCAACGTCTGGGAACCGACTGATCTCCACAGAATCGCACAACTCTGGGTAACACTGGGGCTTATGTTAGCGAAGCGCAATATAGCTCAAATGTGGGGCTCTAGCCAAGCTCCAACCCTCGTCCAATGGTCCCGAGATATGGACTCCACAATGGTGGTCGAAAAAACTGTCTACATACACAGAGGCTGCCCCAAAAAATGGACCCAGGTCTGGGGTGGGTGGAACGCTTATAGAGGGAATATATGTGAACCCCCAAGAGACACCTCAGACTCAGACTTAAGTGACCACGATTAGAAGATACGTACTTGCTCGACGCAATGTGATAAACACTGTATTGCGATGCCAGATGGCGCCCACTCTTTTTCACCAGGTCATGTATGTTTCCTTCTACTCGCACTGGACAAGTACTCTACTGACTCTGATGCCAATGTGTACTGTTTTATGTCTTAATTTCAATAAAAATATTTACAAAAAAAAAAAGTCTGCAGGGATGGCCTTTTTGGCTACTCTGTCCTCAGGACTTCCTGGTCTCACCTGGTCTGCAGTCCCTCTTCCGGGGATGGTATTTTTTGGGTATCTATTTTAAGGTATGGAGTCTGCGGATAGATGTCTCTACCAGATGGACAAGTTACTTGCCTTATGTAACGCCTTATCTGGTAGAGACATAATCTAGCTGCAGATTCCTTACCAACCCACCCTTCCTGCCCAAACTGCAGACAGGTTTTAATGGTCGGGGCTGATCCCCTTCAGGGCTGTATTTCTGAACACACCACTGTCAGCGCACTTCATAGCTCTGCGCTCCTGGTGTGGAAATTTGTGAAAAGGGATTGACATCAGTGCTCCGAAGTGGCACCTATATAGGTGAAGCGGACATCACTTCAGGCGTTGACAATGCCACCAATATTCTAAGGTAAGGAATGTGCGGCTAGCTTGTCTCTACCAGATACGGTATTACCAAAGGTAAGTAATTTGTCAGTCAAGGGTACAAAATAGACTTGTCTTGTGCTCACTTCTTTATTATACAGGACCCTTCCTAAGATTTTATCTGTTGAATCAATTCGAGATAAAGGCCAGTAATAGCACGGCTGGGAAAGCTCACCCTTTCAAAAAACTAGCACTATGATAGACTTTGTCCATGATTTTAGCAGTGGACAATAAACAAGGTTAATAAAAACCTTCATTGGGCCAAGGTTTGTTGGGGATGGGTGTGTGGGAAGGTTACTAAGGAAATTGTCGAGCTTGTTCAGTTTCATAAAATAATGACATTGGTTTTTGCTAGGCTTGCTCAGATGGGCCACAGGCGGCGGTTTTATGTACTGATGGACCTTTGATAGTCCCGGGTTTTGGGATAAGGAAATAACTGTTGTGTCTAAACCTGTGTTTACTTGGATGTAGAGAATTATGTGCATCGTATCTGAGCAAATGGTTGAATAAACAGAATAAACAAAAAAAAATCTGAAAGAAACAGTTATAGATTCCTTACCTTAGAATTACCCCCAGGCATCAGACTGGATCCGGAGTACCCCTGCGCGTCGGAAGGTGGTGTCGGTCGACTCCGCGTTCGTCGTTGTCGCCGGGATGACGTTGCTGTAGTGTAGCTACATAGACGCCTCCCTCGTGCGCTGACATCAGTTAGTTCTTTTTCGGCACCAGCAAGCGCAGATCCGGAGAGAGCGGTACCCCCAGTCACTTTTTGACTGACTTTTTCTCGACTTTTGTCTACTTCCTTTCATGAGTATCGACTCCTTGTGCATGAGGGATGCCTGGCTTCAAGGCCTACAGTTCCTGTAACAGACTGATGTCGGTGGTGAATCCGCAGAGTCAACACCATTCTTCCTCTAAGTCTTTGCACTCGGGGTCAGGTAAGTCGAAGCACAAATAAAAGTCGAAGAAGCATAGTGGCTCTTCGACTTCTCCCCATCCGTCGGCCGATGCGACGAGGGATGCGGATGGTCCACGTCCTGCCGCTCCATGTGCGGAGCCGTAGGACCGACTCCGGGCTTCCCACCCTTCACGGGACCTGAGCAACCCCACCCAACTTCGCCAATATTACGAAGTGATGCCAGCCATCTTTGGGTGACTTGACTCTGCCGGCGTGCCTTTGGGTCCCGTGGACTCGGCCGGGGGCCTTGGCCCGTCGACGCTGGCAGCTCCAGCCCCTTGGATCCAGATCGGCGCCGGTCGACCTTGTTACGCCTCCACCGGCGCTGATTCCACCGGCGCTGATTCCACCGGCACCACATCCGCCACTGGCGTCTGCAGTGTCCCCAGCAGACGTCGACCCCAGCCTCTACCTCAAGGTAGACACGGAGCCGGACTGGCATCGACCGACACTTACCTGTACGTTTTGTGCCCCTGTTCTACCATGGCTCTTTGAGACCAGATTGGCAGCCAGAGGAGGATGAGGAGGTCTGGGAGGGGTCTGGGGACCCTTTGACTGACCAGTTAGTGTGTGAACAGGACTGTAGAGAGGAACTGGGGGAAGCCAGTGGTCTGGATACCTCACCAGACCTTGGCATGTTGTCTCCTCCTACCATGGCTACAGAGGAGGGAGCGTGATATGCAGTGGTGTTGCGTAGGGCGGCCGAGGCTCTCAACCTCGAGCTTCCTACGGTAGCAGTCAGGACTAACCTCCTGACAGAGGTGCTTCAACTGGCAGCGAGCTCTTCGGAGCCCCTGCTCCTGTTTAATGAAGCCCTCACGGACATCCTTTTGGGCACCTGGTCCAGGGGCTCCTGTGGACAGGATGATTGCCCGATGTCACCGCCCGACCCTGGGCTATCCCACTTTCCTCCCCCAACACCCCACCCCTGATAGCTTAGTGGTCCAAGCTTCTACATCCAAAGGCGCATTCCCTACTGCTCCTCCTGATAGGGAATCCAAAAAGCTGGACCATCTTGGGAAGATGTTTTCTTCCTCCAGCTTAGGACTGCAGTCGGTAAACACTGCATGTCTTTTGGGCCTTTACACCCACTCCTTGACACGGTTGCTCAGGTGCTGCCTCAGTGCCCGGAGGAGGCCCGGGCCATGCTCTCCCGTGCAGTTGCCGAGGGGAGAGACGCAGCAAAGTTTACCATCCCCTGTGGGCTGGATACGGCCGACGCACTTGGCAGGACGATTTCCACGGTGGGAGCCCTTCGGCGCAACGCCTGTTTGCGTTCGACTGGTTTTTCCGGGGATGTCCAATTCACCGTTATGGACATGCCCTTTGATGGCCGTTGCCTTTTTGGCGACAAGGCAGACAACGCGCTAGAGCGCTTTAAGGACTCTGGCTATGGCCAGGTCCTTGGGCCTCTCGACCACCCGCCCTGCGCAGTCTGGCTACGGAAGGGGTGCCCCTTTGGCCTTACCAGTGCCTCTCAGGTGTTCACGAAAGTGATGGGGGTGGTCACAGCTTATCTGCGCAGATCAGGGGTTCCAGTCTTCCCCTATCTCAACGATTGGCTGTTAAAGGTGGGCTCGCCCCAGGCTGTTGTCTCCCACCTCCAGACTATGGCCGACCTCCTGCATTTGCTGGGGTTCTCCATCAACGTGCCGAAATCACACCTGACCCCCTCTAAAAAGCACCTCTTCATCGGAGCGGTTCTGGACACGACGAAGTTTCGGGTTTATCCTCCCGTACAGCGAATGCAGGATATTCTGGCTATGATTCCGATCTTTCAGCTTCTATCTCTGGTTTCGGTCAGGATGACCCTCAGGCTGCTGGGTCTGATGGCCTCCTCTATCCTGCTGGTGGATCATGTCAGATGGCATATGCGGGCTCCGTAGTGGGACCTGAAGTTCCAGTGGGCACAACATCAAGGGAATCTGTCCGATTGCATCCAGATCTCGGAGGACACTGCACACCAATTGCAGTGGTGGCTCACAAACCAGGATTGGGTCAGTGGCAGATCACTCTCCCTTCTCCAATCAGATTTCACAGTGGTGACCAATGCATCACTTCTGGGTTGGGGCGACCACATGGGGGATGCAGTGTTTCGGGCAATTCGTCTTGCACTAAAAGCATTCCTTCCCTCTATCCGGGGAAGAGTAGTGCAAGTGTTTACGGACAACACCACTGCCATGTGGTACTGCAACAAACAAGGCGGGGTGAGGTCGTGGACCCTATGTCAGGAGGCCCTCTGCCTCTGGACATGCATTTAACATCGGGGCATATTCCTGGTGGTTCAACACCTGGCAGGTTCCCTAAACACCAGGGCAGACTAACTCAGCCGCAGGTGCATGATGGATCACGATTGGCGTCTTCACTCGGAGGTGGTGCCAAGGTCTCTTTCAGCAGTGGGGAGAGCCTTAGTTAGATCTATTCGCCACCGAAGAGAACACGCAATGTCAGCAATTAACGTTGGAATTTCCAAGGCGGCACTCGCTAGGTGGCGCTTTTCGTCACGAGTGGAGTTGCAGTCTTCTATATGCTTTTCCGCCTATACCACTTCTGCCCAGTGTTCTGAAGATGATTAAGCGCGACCGGACCCAAATCATTCTTGTGGCTCTGGATTGGGCACCAAGAGTCTGGTATCCCGAGCTGCTCAACATGGCCATCGATCCTCCGATCAGACTGCGTCTTTGGGAGGATCTTCTGTTGCAGCAGCAGGGGATGGTTCCTCCACCCGAACCTGTCCAGCCTCCACCCCATTGCGTGGAAATTGAGTGGTGGCAGTCGACATCGTTTGACCTGCCTCCCGAAGTCTGCGATGTTATCTTGGCAGCCAGGCGTCCCTCCACTAAGACGGTATACGCCTGTCGATGGAATACATTTGTGGCATGGTGCACAGCAAAGGCTATGGATCCCCTTTCCGCCCCCCTTTCTGAGGTTCTCTTGTTCCAACTTTCTTTGGCCCAGCAGGGCTCTGCACTGGGCACTCTAAAGGGCTACCTTTCAGCCATTTCCGCCTTCCTTAGGTTTCCTGATCGGCCTTCTCTTTTCATGTCCCCTGTTGTAAATAGATTCCTTAAGGGCATTACTCATCTTTTTCCTCCTGTTCCCTTCGTAATGCCCCAGTGGAACTTGAACTTGGTTCTTACATATCTTATGTGCGCTCCCTTTGATCCACTACATAACTGTCCTCTCAGGCTTCTCACTTTAAAAACTGCCTTTGTATTGGGCAGCACCTCTGCACGCAGGGTGAGTGAGCAACAAGCTCTTTCTTCCAAGCCTCCCTTTCTGGCTGTCCATTCGGACAAGGTTGTCCTACGAATTAGACCTTCCTTTCTTCCAGAGGTCGTTACTTCTTTCCACATTGGACAAACCATCACTTTGCCCACCTTCTTTCGGGCTCCGCATCCTTCAAAAGAGGACGAGAGGCTCCACCATCTGGATCCAAAACGTGCGCTTTCCTTCTACTTGGATCGCACCAAACAATTCCGGTTGGACGACCGGTTCTTTGTTGGTTATGTGGATGCTAAGAAGGGTCGGGCCGTGCAGAAACGGACCATCTCCAGGTGGGTCGTTCTGCGCATCAAAGTGTGCTATTCTTCGGCAAAGAAGGAGCCTCCTATGGGACTGCACGCCCATTCCACCAGGGCAACAGCAGCATAGGAGTCCCCCTAAAGGACATCTGTCAGGCAGCTACGTGGGCATCGTTGCACACGTTCCCTAAACACTACTGCCTGGACAGCCAAGTCCGGAGAGACTGCTTCTTTGGCCGTTCTGTTCTCCAGAACTTTCTGGCGTGAACTTAGTTCGCAGACCCACCACTGGGGTTGGTATTGCTGGGGTATCTATTCTAAGGTAAGGAATCTATAACTGACTGTTTTTCAGATGAAAAAGTTACTTACCTTCGGTAACGATATATCTGTAAGAAACATAAGTTAGTTATAGATTCCTTACCGCCCCACCCATCCTCCCCGTTCTGCGAACTGACTTCTAGGGTTAAGGATATCCTTTCAGGGCCCTAGTTTTGTGCACCAGTGGTCAGTGTCTTGCATGGCTCTGCGCTTTTGGCGTGCAAAGTTGTGTACAGAACTGACGTTAGCGTACGAGGGCGGCGTCTATTTGGCTACCGCGATATCATCCCAGTGACCACAACACCGACAAAGAACGCGGGGGCGACCTACGCCACCGTCCGACACGCAGGGGTACTGCTGACAAAACTTTCCGGATCCAGTCTGATGCCTGGGGGTAATTCTAAGGTAAGGAATCTATAACTAACCTATGTTTCTTACAGATCGTTACCGAAGGTAAGTAACTTGTTCAATAAAAACATTCAACATTAAGGGGGCCTAGAAATCTAGGTTACTCTTTATAAGATCAGTTGGGCTAGGAGCCTTAACACTGCTCTTATTTTTGGCACCTTCCACCTCACTCAGTATACAATTATTTGGAACCACGACAGATTCAATCTTCTCAGTTGTATTAGCATAGATTTTTGGGAAAATGAACCTCCCATATCTTGCTAGAAATGTGACAACTGATTATGGACGCCGTTTGGTTCCTTAGTCTCATGTCTAATCCTGCGGATCAAAAATGTTTACTATCCTGGTTTGCCGCTAATACTAAAGAGTCCCACTGTTGCACTATCACCTCCCTCCTTCGCCTAGTAGTGACATCCTTAGATTGTCTTTGTAGGGAAGCCACCATCGTGGTGTCACTAGGTTGTGCCTTAAGGTCCCTACAATGAAAGCGATTTGCAACTAAGCTATCTTCATTAAACCAGCTAGGTTCATAGTTTCCAGGTCGGGATGGTTTTACTAAAGATTTCTTTGTTTGTTGTAGAAAGTAGGATCTGCTTTCATGGTTACCCCCACTTTTTGCTTGGTGTCTGTGTTTTTGACCTAGTCTGACTGGGATCCTGCTATTCAGGACCCCTGTCACTGTGTTTTATCTCCTAAATTGACATGGTAAGTACATTGGTGCCTCCACAATTGGCTACTGGTGTACCCTTGTTGGTCCCTAGTATATGGTACTAAGTTACCAAGGCATAGGTACACCAAGGGTCTCTCATGGGCTGCAGCATGTATTGTACTACCCATTGGAGTCCACTTAAACTGTGACTACAGGCCTGCCATTGAGTTGGAACATCTCTGGCCACAGGTAAGACACTTGTAAAATGTACCATGGGTACCAAGGGCACTATGACCACTATGAAAACGTTTTAGTATATGGTTCGGTCTCCCCCTGGAGACCACTTTAATTTGTGCTACTTACCTGATTGGATTTGAAATATTCTTGTGTATTGTGGTGATATCTGTGGGTAGAGATATACCAATGTGTTAGTGAGTGTTGTGTTAGAAATAGAAGTATTTTTATATATAAACTCTGTGTGGTTATTTTACATTTAACTGACACTGCAGATTAAACTCGTAAAACAAGCTGCTTAATACTCCTTCAAGATAAGCCTACCTTGAGAGCTTTCTATGGTTATTGAAGGCCACTAAAATCACCATAAGGTTTGCCTAGATTAGTATAAGGTGCACCACTTGAATAAATGTGCAACATATACTAAGCCAGCCTCTTACATTGGTGCAAAAGCCATTAACCTATTCTGTGCGGAGGACTGAACGGTTTCTTCCTCCTCCACGGTGCTTGTGTGCCGAGGACAGAACCGTTCTGTCCTCTGCACTGGCCACCAAATCCCTGTGCTGGTAACAGCTGAAGGATTTCCTTATTTGTTTTTGTGCCGCTATAGCCGGGGAAGAGTTTCCCCCAACCCCTCTGAGGCATTTTTTCCCCTCAATGTAATGACGAATGCGCGCATGGTGCGCTGACTTCATTACTTTGAAAGTGAAATGAGCTAATCGGCTCATTTCACTTTCACAGCTTCGGAGCTCGCTGGGCTTCCTCAGCCCCGAGCACTAAAACACATGGGAGAGGTATTGTTGGAAAGGGGTAAATCTCCCTTCCCTAGTGGATCCCTGCTTTGGGGATCGCTGAAAGAGGGCGAGTCCCAAGCAGGGATCCACCACTAGACACCACGGAGGGGGGAAAGGCTCCTTGGGCAAGAGTCTTTGCTCCCCCCCCATATTTCAATAGGCATATTCAGTCTTATTACCCCCGCTATGTCACCCAGGGGGGCAAAAAGCCTGCCAGGGATTGTTTTTAAAATTTTATTTTAAGAGGGATGGAGCTGGCCACAATGGGGAATGCCAGTGCCCCCACCCTCAACACAGAAGGGACAGTCTTTCTGTCCCCCAGCTTGCATGGATCTCCCATCGTTTTGTTACCCAGCATCCTCAGCAAACCTCAAATTTATCTAAAAAGTCAAATTTTTCTCACGTCTGTGTGAGAAAGTTGAAGGATCACCGCGCCGGCACAAGTTTCCTACCACCTAGCGTTCCCCTCGTTCTCCTGATAAAAATTATACCTCGTTTGTGTGGATGTCCAAAGCAGTCACCCTAAAAAGGTATTTTAAAAAACTGCCCTTATGGACATGTTTTGGTTCGCCCTCAGTTTTTCATTTTATACGTTTTTGAGGCTAACTCTGCTTAGGGCATCCTCACAAGTGAGGTATCATTTTTATCGGAAGACAGAGGGGAATGTTGGGTGGTAGGACATTTGTGCCAGCATGCTGATCCAACACAGAAATATAAGGAAAAGTAGATTATTTTTGTAGCTAAATTCAAGGTTTGCAAAGGTTGGTCACACACTGCTCGTCACACCAGCAAGTAGCCCCAAAGGACTGTGGTAAATGTAGTGGCGACGGCGGGTTCGCCTATGCCACGATGTATAAAGAACAGTATGTGTTGCGTTAGCCATCCCTGGACACGTGTTTCGAGGTAGTTGCCTCTCGTCAGCAGGGAGCAGGTCAGTGTAAAGGGGTGCCGTGTGGACTGCCAAATGTAATTAAAACAGGTCAAGTACCTCTCATGGCGCTCAGGTGCAGATCCAAGGCTCGTCAGCCCGTTGGCTCAAGGGAGCCGTAATAAATTATGCAAAGGTTGGTCGCACACTGCTCGTCACACCAGCAAGTAGCCCCAAAGGACTGTGGTAAATGTAGTGGCGACGGCGGGTACGCCTATGCCACGATGTATAAAGAACAGTATGTGTTGCGTTAGCCATCCCTGGACACGTGTTTCAAGGTAGTTGCCTCTCGTCAGCAGGGAGCAGGTCAGGGTAAAAGGGTGCTGTGTGGACTGACAAATGTAATTAAAACAGGTCAAGTACCTCTCATGGCGCGCAGGTGCAGATCCAAGGCTCGTCAGCCCGTTGGCTCAAGGGAGCCGTAATAAATTATGCAAAGGTTGGTCGCACACTGCTCGTCACACCAGCAAGTAGCCCCAAAGGACTGTGGTAAATGTAGTGGCGACGGCGGGTACGCCTATGCCACGATGTATAAAGAACAGTATGTGTTGCGTTAGCCATCCCTGGACACGTGTTTCGAGGTAGTTGCCTCTCGTCAGCAGGGAGCAGGTCAGTGTAAAGGGGTGCCGTGTGGACTGCCAAATGTAATTAAAACAGGTCAAGTACCTCTCATGGCGCGCAGGTGCAGATCCAAGGCTTGTCAGCCCGTTGGCTCAAGGGAGCCGTAATAAATTATGCAAAGGTTGGTCGCACGCTGCTCGTCACGCCAGCAAGTAGCCCCAAAGGACTGTGGTAAATGTAGTGGCGACGGCGGGTACGCCTATGCCACGATGTATAAAGAACAGTATGTGTTGCGTTAGCCATCCCTGGACACGTGTTTCGAGGTAGTTGCCTCTCGTCAGCAGGGAGCAGGTCAGTGTAAAGGGGTGCCGTGTGGACTGCCAAATGTAATTAAAACAGGTCAAGTACCTCTCATGGCGCGCAGGTGTAGATCCAAGGCTCGTCAGCCCGTTGGCTCAAGGGAGCCGTAATAAATTATGCAAAGGTTGGTCGCACACTGCTCGTCACACCAGCAAGTAGCCCCAAAGGACTGTGGTAAATGTAGTGGCGACGGCGGGTACGCCTATGCCACGATGTATAAAGAACAGTATGTGTTGCGTTAGCCATCCCTGGACACGTGTTTCGAGGTAGTTGCCTCTCGTCAGCAGGGAGCAGGTCAGTGTAAAGGGGTGCCGTGTGGACTGCCAAATGTAATTAAAACAGGTCAAGTACCTCTCATGGCGCGCAGGTGCAGATCCAAGGCTTGTCAGCCCGTTGGCTCAAGGGAGTCGTAATAAATTATGCAAAGGTTGGTCGCACACTGCTCGTCACACCAGCAAGTAGCCCCAAAGGACTGTGGTAAATGTAGTGGCGACGGCGGGTACGCCTATGCCACGATGTATAAAGAACAGTATGTGTTGCGTTAGCCATCCCTGGACACGTGTTTCGAGGTAGTTGCCTCTCGTCAGCATGCAGCAGGTCAGTGTAAAGGGGTGCCGTGTGGACTACCAAATGTAATTAAAACAGGTCAAGTACCTCTCATGGCGCGCAGGTGCAGATCCAAGGCTCGTCAGCCCGTTGGCTCAAGGGAGGTACTTTACCTGAGAACACTTATTTTAGCAGCCTACACAGTAACCCTACACACTCACCTACTCCCTGCTGACGAGAGGCAACTACCTCGAAACACGTGTCCAGGGATGGCTAACGCTACACTTACTTGCACTCATGACTTGGGCAGAGGTGTACCTGCCGACGCTGACTTCAGGGACCACAATTCTTTGGGGCAACACGCTGGTAGGTAGAGCAGTGTGCGACCAATTGGACTTTTGGTAATATTCAGGCTCCTTGAGCCGGTGGAGCTGACGAGCTCATGGTTACGCACCTGCGTGCTACGAGAGGTACTTTACCTGAGAACACTTATCTTAGCAGCCTACACAGTAACCCTACACACTCACCTACTCCCTGCTGACGAGAGGCAACTACCTCGAAACACGTGTCCAGGGATGGTTAACGCTACACTTACTTGCACTCATGACTTGGGCAGAGGCGTACCAGCCGACGCTGACTTCAGGGACCACAATTCTTTGGGGCAACACGCTGGTAGGTAGAGCAGTGTGCGACCAATTGGACTTTTGTTAAAATTTAAGGTTTGCAAAGGATTCTGGGTAGGAAAACGTTGAGGATCCACCCGAGCCACATCTCTCTGGACACCCCCGGGTGTCTACTTTTTAGAAATGTCTGGGTTTGGCAGGCTTACCTAGATGGCCTGCCGAGGACAGGACAAAAACGCAGGTTACTCCCTTGCAAAACCAGGTATTTTTGTGATCTATAATTATGAAGTCTCCACAGTACGATTTGGGATATTTCCTGTCACAGGCACTAGGCCAACCTACATAAGTGAGGTGCCTTTTTCATCGGGAGACTTGGGGGGGAATGCTGAGTGGGTGGAAGTTTGTGGCTCCCCACAGATTCCAGAACTTTCCGTCACACAAATGTGAAGAAATGTTGTTGTTTTTTTTTTTTTTACAAGCTTTGAGATGTGAAAGGGATTTTGGATAACCGAATCTGGTGAGAGACACACAAGTCACCTTATCCTGACACCCCTTGGTGTCTAGTTTACAAAAATTAACAGGTTTGCTAGGTTTTCCTAGGTGCCAGCTGAGCTTGGGTCCAAAATCCACAGCTAGGGAAATTGCAAATAAAGGGTCGGTTTTGTGTGGAAAAATATTTTGTCCACGTTGCATTTTGGGCCGATTCCTGTTGTGGGCACTAGGTCTACCCACACAAGTGAGGTACCATTTTTATCAGGAGACTTGCGGGAACACAGAATAGTAGAACAAATGTTATTACCAATTGACTTTCTATACATTTCGACCTTACAGATGTAAGATTGTGTTAAAAAAAGACGTCATTTTGAAAAACGCCCTCTAATTTACATACTAGTATGGGTACCCACAAATTCAGAGATGTGCAAATAACCACTACTTCTAAACTACATATGTTGTTCCCATTTCAGAAATACATAGGTTTCCTTGATACCTATTTTTCACTATTTATACTTTTACGAAATGAATTGCTGTATATACCCAGGTCACCATGAAAAATCATTGCAAGGCACAGCTGAGTTGTTGGCTCTGGGTACCTTGGGTTCTTGGTGAACCTACACGTCCTATATATTCCCGCAACCAAAAGGGTCCAGCAGATGTAAAAGTATATTGCTTTAACCCCTTGTGTGCCCATGACGAGCTGGACTCGTCATGGGCCGCGGTTGCGCTGTGCCCATGACGAGTCCAGCTCGTCATAAACCCCGCCCGCTAATGTAACGGCCGGCACAGGGCGGGGAAAGGGCGTGGCACATAAGGGGTTAAACAATCTGTCATACTTGGACGTTACAGGTGAAAACATAGGCACAAATGGCTGTTTTTTCCAACTCAATTTCAATATTATTTTATTTCAACTGTTACTTTCTATTGGAAAACCTTGAAGGATCTACACAAATGACCTCTTGCTTAATTCAGAATTCTGTCTACTTTTCAGCAATGCATACGTTCGGGGATCCATTTTTGTTTTCATACCCATTTCTACCTCTAACTGGAAGGAGGTTGAAAGCACAGACAATTAGAAAAATAGGCTATCTCCCACTAAAATGCAAATACTGTGTGGAAAATGTTGGTTTTCTGACAAAACTCTGCCTGTTCCTGAAAGCTGGGATGATAGTGATTTTAGCACCGCAAACCCTTCGTTGATACCATCTGCTGGGGAAAAACCAGATACTTTCTTCTGCAGCACATTTTCCCCAAATAAACCAAGATTTAGATGTATTTTGGAAAATTTCTCTGTCCCCTCCAGGGGAATCCACAAACCCAGGGTACCTATGATGCTCAAAGAAGAGGACACAAATTTGTTGTGGATGCGTTATGTGGACAAAAAGTTACGGGGTCCAAAGCGCAGACTACGACAAGGAACCAAAAAAGGCTTTGCATGGGGGAAGAGGGTGATTAAGGCCTAGCATCGAAGGGATTTAAAGCACCTACCGTCCGATGTTCTATATCCTCTTCCACTAGACAAGCCTCAATCGATTCAATATTCTCCTTGATTATTTTTGTGAAAGTTTTTGGCTGGCTCCTGAAGCCTCCATACCAATCTTAGATACTTTCAGGGGCTCCTTGGAGCTAAGACGAGAGCTGTCCCCACTGCTGGGCATTAAGTTTACATGATGCCCGTCTGGTCCTTCCTGTGAGCTTTTTCCTTTTAACAACAGGCCCCAGCTGTAACAAAGTTTTAGGAAGGCTATGGGTCTGAACTTTCATTGCCTTTCACTGCGACATGGATGCTATCTTCAGTGTCTGTCTGTACTGAGTTCCCAGAATCAGGAGACCTCAATACGCTGCTATTGGTTAGGGGACTATCACCAGGTTCAGCGGACATCTGATAGTACTCCAAAGATGGGTCTGCACTCAGCGAGCATGATCTCATTTGTAATTATCCCCATAGCTCTTTCAAGCATGCTATCAATAGTCACTGATGTACGTGGGATGGCAGGTGGCCCATAAGCTACCCCAACAGCTTCACGTTTGGCCATGTTTAATAAAGAAACATTCACTTTCGGCAGTTGCTCTGTTAATTGTTGCTACTCCAAGGGCTATCTGGAAAATAGGCCAAATAGAGTGAGCCCAGCCACTTCCGGAGGCAGCTCACCCATGTTCCGCACTGCAGGAGGCTGCAGCGCAATCTGGGTGCAAGAGATGGCTCTGCCCCCTCCTAGCAGAATCAGGCACTGGGGTTTCCAGACACAGTGGTCCTGTTGGTGGTCCCGCCAGGGACAAATTACACTTCCTCGGGGTCTGTGACCTAGTAAAGGCTCCACTGTGCAGGTGGAGTGCTTTGAGCAGGAGGGATGATGAAACTAGCTGAGTCTCCTGGGCATCTCACTGCTAACCAACCACCTAACAAGATCTTTGAATGCCAGGGCAGAATAACTTTGATGGCATTGCCTAGCAGATCATACATGGCAGTTATACTCCGAGGTGGTACAGGGCATCTTCTAACAATGAGAACACTGCCTCAATCTTTTTGCCAACGTGGAGAATGCTGTGTCCAAGCTTATGTGCTTTGAAGTTCCCAATGCGATTCTCCCTTGGAGATACTGTCCATCTAGAGCAGAGCTGAGGACTCCTTTATTTGACATGCCCCTAAGTAGGGCAGAGTCCTACACCTGGGCTTACACAACCTGCACCTCCATGGAGATTGAGCAGTGATAGTTGACTGTTTTTTACCTCCCTCCTAATGTACTGAATGTCATCATGGGGGGTCTGATATCAATCCACAAAAAACAGAAATGCTGGACATAGGGAAAAGCTAGCGCATTGGTGTAGCTCTCGGCGGATAGATGCGTTGCAGGCCTAATTGTTAGATGTGTTGCTATCTGTGCTACCATCGGCCTAACAAGGCAATCATTGCTGTTTAAATCCCCAGTTGTAATGCATTCTTTGACAAGGTTACCCCACGTTTCATCCCAAACATGGCAATGCTACAGTGAGATCTTACTTTTGTTTTCACAAACTTAACTGTACCCCATTTGAGTAAATGCTCAACTGTTTTCTGTGTCTTATGACTGAAAAGTCTTTCTCATGGCACTTGCAACTCATGTGATAAGCTGATGTCATTGCTATCTGTCTAGCAATCCTATACCACCTTTATATTTTTTTAGGTCTCGCAGAGACAGCGCATGCGCTCTCGCTTCAAAACATGCTGTATATAAACTGTGGACTTTCAGCACGCCCATCGCTTTTCATACATTACCTTTCGTATCTCTGAAGCTTGCTTCTATTTCGCTAAATTGTATAGGTCCCTCGGTTGTGTGTATTGCTTCCTTCCAGGAAGCAATTACATATTACTTGTATTCTTCCTCTGGTGTGTCTGTTCGTGTGCGCACTCTGGGGCATATTCTCAAGAATTTATTGACGAGTTATCGGCACTTTATCGCAGTCAAAGTGGCAATCAATGTATCGTCCCATTCACAAGCTGATGCTAACAGCCCATATCACCAGTTTACCTGCGATAGCAGCCGCAAAAAACATCACCACAGATGAGCCCGGCAACTATCGCTAATGAGATGCAGAGTAGGCGTTCCCGTGCAAAAAGCCACGACAACACCACTCAGCAACATTCACAACGACCAGCCAGATCGGCGATAAGAACACAAAACAGGCGATAAGGCGCATTAGCAGCAGGAAATTAACATCTGCTCTGACCTGGTGCAAAGTCGGACGACAACCTGCACCAGAAAAGGGAGCCCAGGCCAGAGCCACACCTGAAGATCAACAGATGCCATGTAGCCACTGATCATGCAGCTCTGAGCCCCAACAGGGCCAAAACACCCACCGCCACCACCCCAGGATCCCCCCCCCCCGGAACTGCCCCCCAGACCACCACAGAGGCAGGCAGACAAAGACAGCGGACCTTCAGAAATCGCACCCACCTCAGACCCAACACCAGAGAATGTCATTGCCACTACAGGCTCAAAAGGACAACCATCCTCTGCATCCTGACCATCATTGCTCATAGGCTGACGGTACCAACACAGCGGACAACCAACATCCCACCTCAGACAAAGCTGCTGGCCATGCTGCACTTGTTGGCATCTGGTACCTTCCAACCAACAACCACCCAAGTCGGAAGAGTCTCAGAGCCAGCCCAATCCAAGTTCCTCACAACTGTCTTGTATGCCATCATCAGCTTGGTACCCCAGTACCTATACTTCCCCCACACTGCGCAGGAACAGCTGGAGACTAAGCAAGGCGTCTGCGTCATAGCTGGTTTCCCGCACGTGTTAGGGGGCAATTGACTGCACACATGTCCTACTTGTGCCCCCTGGCAACACTGCACACAATTACCACAACAGAAAGCGATTCCATTCCATCAATGTGCAGGCAACAGTCGACCACCGGGGAATCTCCACCAACTTCGTCGCCAACTACCCAGGCAGTGTGCATGATTCCTACATCTACCGACAGTCCATCATCAACCAGCGCTACCAGGATGGCACCCATGGAAATTAACTGCTCGTTGGCAAGTACCAAATGAACACACCACACACACACCAACACCACAATCATGCAACTCACAACACTGGGTATGCACACATTACAAACTCGCATACAACATGCCAAACAACATACCCACCCACCAGACACGACAGCACAACTTACTGTGGGAACCTGGGCCAGCCATCTACATAAGCCATCAATGGCATGGCACCTCAGCCACACAATAGCAGATTGTGGGGAAAGGTGAAACCAGGCATGTGCGAAGGAGGCAAGTGACCCATGAATGAGAATGTACACAATGCCACGTGTGGCGTGGATGTGATGACCAGACTACAGTATGCAGACCAGACACATAGCCATGTCAACATACACCGCTGGTATATGGAGTGTAGTGGACAGTGGACGGAACCATGTCACCCCAGCCAGTGGGGAAGATCGCGGAAATGTAGCTTGTTACATCCCCCCTGTAAGCGTGAGTGGAGTGGGCTGGGCGGAGTATGCCAGGCCAGTGTAGGGGTGAGAATAAAAAGCACGTAGCTCTGAACGTGGTTCTCTTCCGGAATGCCCAACATCTCTGCCAGGGCGGCGCCTCTCACCCTTCTACGAGGCCGACGCCGTGAGCGGTGTTGCCTGCGATCCTGGGCGCCTGCTACACCCGGGCTGCTGGTCCCCGAACCAGTCTTGCCCGCCCCTGCGCACCCAGGCCTCACTGCTCACCTGCCGACACCGGCGTGTGTCAAAGAGGGCCCACCACATGCTGGTGCAAGCTCCAAGCCCGACACCCGCAACCTTGGCAGCCTGCTCAGACCATCACGGCCTCCGCGAGCAAGGCCCGCAGTTCTCCGTTCTCGTTCTCCACCGGCATTCACAGCGGACATGTAGGTCACACATTTGGAACTGAGTCTTGATTACACTATGGCAGAGTAAATTTTTTATGGCAGAGTTTATATCACTATACTCCCTTCGATGTGGTGCCACCACGTCTGTGTATAGCATTCCAACCCCACGACGAGGACCTGCTCAGTCTGCGTGGCTCTACCTCAGTGCACCGCAAGTCACCGTACCGTGGCGGTGTGCCTGTGCCGGCCGCAGTGCATCCTGGGCCACTAACTCTGTGAAGCTCAAGTCAGGGACCCTGTCTGATAGGATATTGGATGGCCTCTGGGTCATTGGCCTTGGGGTCATCAACCCCATGTGTCTGTGGCCCTGCACTGTCCACTGCCTCCAGCCTCAACTGCGGTCCACCAGGGCTCACACATCAAATCGAGTCCTGACCGGCCCGGATGTTGCATCACCACAGGATGCACACGCCACCACCGCCAGGACCACCTCCAAACGCCAACTGCCAAGAGTCGAAACAGTCGTACTGGCAGACTTACAGAGTTACTCACACCTGTCATGGATGCCATCATCTGTCTGATACCCTGCCCAGCATTCCAGGTGCCACTAACTCAGTGCACCACAACTCATGTGCCATTTGTGATTGAGTTGTGTACTGTGGAGAGCTCAAGCAGCAATGTCACCTCAGGCAGTGTGGAAGACCTGGGACGATGATGCACAATCCTAGACAATTTCTTCACATGAGCACGCTCCGCTCTAGTGCCACAACCTCCGTGCACTGCAACTCACGGACACTTCTGTTTGCATATTGGGTGACCTCTGTACTTGCTCCGGCTACCACCATGATGCTTCGCAGTTGTTTATGTAATGCTGGTGTTTTTTGTTTCCGTTTTAATAGTAATCACTGTTCAAGTTGTTGCCAGCGCCAACCACTCCGTGAGGGCTGGCTAACACTCAACCCACACACATCCAGCACAGGCGTCACTGTAGATGTGACCCTGCCAATAAAGTCGCCAGACGCACGTGCCCGTTGCCAGTTCCACAAACTATCTGCGTGTGTCTGTGTGGTCATAATGTATGCAGGAGGGACATGGGCCCTACAATATTACATTGTGCTGTGTACAGTGGATGCAACCATGTCACCGCAGGCAGAGGGTAAGACCTTGGACATGTAGCTTTGTCGTCCCCACTCAATACGTAAGAGGAGTGGACTGGGCTGTCGTACGCAGGTCCAGCGTGGGTGTGTGAATGTTAATTCCGGGGCTCTGGGCGTGGTTCAGTACAGGAAATGTGCCAGTGCATGTGTCTCTGTCGCAGTGTGGGTCTCCTTTGTGGGGTGTAGGTGGTCCCTGATGGGACTTAGACACCCACGTATGTGATCTAGTTCGGCTTCCATGAGCACTGACCCCACCCGCACCTGTTTGGCCACCTCCTTTTGGCAATCTAACACCTGGCATTTGAATGCGATGTGTGCCTCGGTGAAGTGTTGGGAGCCAGCCTTGCTGGCGGGTGCATCCTGCTGTGTGGTCTGTGCAGGGGCTGGGTCTCCTCTATGTAGCTTGGCTGCCCTGCTCCTGGAGGTGGGTTGCCTGAGATGTCCATGAGCTGATGTAGGGCGTCGGTGTTAGAGGTGTGGTGGTCCTCTCCAGCATCACTGATGAGTTGTCTGCTCTGCTGGAGGTGTTGTTTTTCCCTCTGCAATGTGAAGGAGAGATGCATGTTGACATTATGTTGACATGTATGTTGGCGCATTGTTCTTGTTAACATGCAGACTGTATGACAATGTACATTGTGACTGTTTGGGAGGTGCTGAATATTTGATGCGGACAGTGGACATTTGGACTACATGATGGATGTGAGGTTGTACACGTAGATTTCCATCTCAGTTTCCTGCTATGTTAGTTGTGATTGGCCTGTTTCTGCGCATGAGCCGACCCAGTTGTGTCCTCTGTTCTGCAGTGTCGGTGTTGCACTTTGTACCACATTGTCGTCGGATGTGCTGTTATTGCTTTGTCTGTGTGCTGCAGTGTGCCACGGGGATCAGGGACATGATCCTAGGCCATTGTGGGTGTGCTACGCATCATTGTGCATGTGTGCCATTGTGCCCATCTCCCCCGTCCACCCAGTCCCTGGTCGTTGCTCACCCTGTTGATGTTGTGTCAGGTCCTATCGAGCTGTGTCCGTACTCCCAACTCCTTGCACCGTCTCCACACTGATGACTGTGTTTTTGAAATGTCCAGTTTTGCCTTTGTAGTGGTAATCTTTCCTTTTGCTTGTTTTCTGTAGTAAAAACAAACACTCTCCTACAGTGTTTTTATCAGTTTGTTGCTGTTTTGTTTTTATTCATTCAACGTTGCTGTTTTTCTTTTTCCCTCCGGCTCCGTTAGTTCTCCGTCCCTGCATAACTTTTTATCTCCGAGCCTCTGGCTCCATTCCTTACAATGCAGAATCAGCAAAATGATAGTATTTAAACTAAAACTTAACTGTAACAAATATCTTACTTCCAAACACGTGTGCTCGTTAAAACTCCATTGTTTCCTTTTTCCCATAAGCGTTAAAAATATTTCTTTGGAAAATACACGAGGGCTCGTGTTTTTATTACACTTTGATGCCGTTTCATTTTTATTCACATGCCGTTGCTGCATCGTTTATTTTTTACCAACCCGCCTCTGAAAGGCTGGACCGCGCTTTTGCTTTCAAGTATTGGCTCGGCCATGTTAAGCATAGGTAACACCTTTGTGTCCAATAAAATGAAGGGGCGTATCATCCCCTTGAACTGCAGCCTCAGCCACCAGTACTTCTAAAACTGAGGGGCTGCACGTGAGTCCTAGAACTGGATCATAATACACGACAAGTACCATAACCGATTCTATGATCTCTGAATGCCACTCTCCAGATCAAGAGCCATCAGGTACCACAAAAATGTTATGCTCAGCGTTTATGTAAGTGCATATAACTCTCCCAACCGACAACTAGGAAGCACTGTCTGACTCCAATATGGCGACCAGGAGACAGTGTAACAGCATCTAACAGCACGCAACAACATAGTGTTGCATACCTCACTCTACTGCTACTGAAGCAAACACATGACTTTTTCCTGCTGAACCAAACTCTTGATGAGGTCAATTAGCCGCTTCAGGGCCCACAATAAAGTTTCCACATGGACTGCAATTTTCAAAGGCTTACAAAATGGCACCCGCAGCTCTCAATATCTCTTAAAGCGCTCGTTTGACCATTTGACGTAATCGTCAGCGATACCAAATCACAATTTGTAACCCCTGCACTGTTGCAGTAGTTACCACATGACCTGCCAACCTCAAAATGAATTTTTAATTGCTTCATACTGACTTACCTGAAGTCCCTATTAATTGACTTTGCCTGACCTTAAAATGGCACTTAAGGACTACCAGGTCTGTGTCTAAACATACATGCCCTGCTACAATCTACAGCAATCTGCTTTGAATGCAGGCCAAATAACCCAACTGACCAAACAGCCCTTCATGAACTTTCACTTTAACCTCATCTAATAATTATTAACAGCTGATAATACCCACTGACTAATACTTCACAAACCCTCATCACATGGGCTACGATAAAGTTACATATGTAATGGATTGAGGCCTTTATGAAAGTTGAATAAAACTCGGGGCATTACTTGGTATTCTCGGTGTACCTCTCCAATCACCACTCAAAATCAACTCCGCCACACACCAGGATTCTATGGGACAATACAACAGATGTTCAATACAAAGTCTCGAACTCCTCAGGTCCTGCAACAAAGTGAACTTACACCAGACCCCTCACCAAGAACTCATCAGCATCAACAGCACTATATCGGAATGAAATAGAGGTAACTTGGGAGGCAACCAAAAGCAACTAGTGTGATACAGTGACATACTAGTGGCATACAGATTGCAGCGCATACTAGCTCACCCTCCACACCGCAATACGTGCTCCTTTGCGAACACAAGAAAATTTGATCACCAAATAAAATCAATTGGAGTGGCTATTGCAATCAACTAGAGGTGACTAGAGACAACCTGAACCATACAAAGTACTGCGCACCATCCAAGCCAGAATAAGCTCTCATCAGTACTCGCAAGAACACTGTTCACCAAAAGTATCAAAATGGCAAAAAAAGAGCCCAAACCTAATTTCAAACAGTTAAAGGCTGAACTGATCCCTCTAGGTTTTCCCATCAAAAGCAAAACTGACATAAACAGTACAATGGATATGATACTAAAAAAATGGCAGAAGTGCGTGATCTAGCAAAGTCTACGAAACAAAATACGGACTCAATGCAACTAGAAATGACTGCGAGAAGGGATGACATAAACACCATAAATAATGAAATATAGATGCAGAGCAAAGAATAAGTGTAGTTGAAGACTCAACCTTCCAAACAACCAAAGAAATAAAAACGCTCCAACTCTCTATGAAATTCATAAAAAAAGAGATCGCCGAACTGGAAGATCGAAACAGAAGAGGAAACCTAAGAATCTTTGGTATTCCCAGGAGCTCTGAAAATTCATCAAATTCATGCATATCCTTCCTCGAGACCCTGCTCCCACAAGTCACTGGAATTGGAGCTAGAGAGAGCCCATAGGGTTCCAGCTTTCAGAACAGCATCTAAGAACACACCAAGACCAATAGTATGCAAACCTTGGAGTTTTCAACATGTCAAAGTTATACTGGCATACATGCGCATAAACAATCACATCTCCTGGAATGGACATAAAATCCATATATCACAAGATTATTCCAGGATTACTGTTAAAGTCCCGAAAGGATTCCTAGCACTTCGAGCCAGATTAAAAGACATGAAACACCAGTTTTCCTTTAGAGGACCAACGAGATTCAAAGTGGCACTAAACGGTAAATTCCATATCTTTGATGACCCGAAAGACCTATCGCTCTTCTTAGATGAAACTGCTGAGCAAGAAATGGAACGCTCCATATCTACCTCTAATATAAAACATGTTAGTGATCACTTTCTTGTTTACCTTCTCAATTGCTCCTACCTTTTAACGTGTAAACAATGAGATAAGATTATCTTGCATTAATTGCTACCGAACTAACCAAGCCCATAGTCTGATCACACCATCCCTAAATAACGTTTGTGAAAGAAAGATTAAACTAAAACCTATTGGATTCTGTGATACTGGTTTAACCGTACCTATTGATATAATTCCTAAATATTGTTACAATACCTGTTGATACCATTCCTAAAAACTAGTACCATTCCTAAATAACCTTTCTGAAAGAAGGCTGAAATGAAAACCTATTAGATTCTGAGACAACGGCTTAACCATACCTATTGGTACCTTTAGCAATCCATCTAGACCGTGGATATCAGTTATATACCCTAACTATACCAAACAACCAGAATGTATTTATCTAAATGTTCCTACTCAAGTTATACAATGTTGAACAGGTTTCTTATGCTCTACTAATTGCTCCAAGCTGGAGGACAGGCACTGTTCGTTGCCACCTCCTTTGTGTTCAATTGTTATGGGTGGGAGGGAGGGACAGTGGGGGAGTTGTGGGTTTCGGTTTTGATACTGTACATTTTTTGCATCGCTTCTTGCATTTACGCTTTGTCTTGTTTTTACTCCTTAATTTTTCTGTACCCCTAACATAATACTTCATAACACCATACAATGTCTCCAGTTACAACACCATGGTGCACATGCATCAACATCCCGAAAAGTGAATCCTTATTAGCGAGAAATAAAGAATCGTAATAAGGAATCGCTTTCCGGAATGCATGAACAGATTCGGTAATTTTCAGCGATTCCTTAAAAATCGCTAATAATTACCGATTACACAATAGCGAGTACAGAAATTACCGATTAGCAATTAGCGAGTTCGTTATTACCGAAATCGGTATTAGCGAGTTCGGTATTAGCGAATTCGCAAAAAACAGGTCGCTTCTGGAGCGGGCTGATGACATCACAACCAGGAAGTCAAGCTGCCCCACCCTCATTCACTGGCCTGAGGAGCTCACAGGAGGAGGCAGAGCACACAGGCTGAGGCAAGAGAATCCTCTCTGAAACCATCCACCCTACCCTCATCCAGGATGGACAAGGATGCACCAGGCACTGCAGACACGCCCAGGAAGAGGAAGAGAAAGTTCTCTGACAGGGAACTGGAGCACTTGATTGAGGGGGTGAGCAGCAAGCATGACAAGTTGTCACTCAAGGTGCCCGAAGCTGAGAAGAGGAAGATTCGGCTTCGCATCAGGGAGAGGGTGAATGCTGTGGGAGTGACGCACCGCAGCATCGACGACCTAAAGAATGGGTGGTATGACCTCAGGAAGAGGGCCAAGGAAAGAATTGCAGAAAGGGTCAAGGAGGCAGCTGGCACAGGAGGGGGGCCATCCACAGTACCTGCAAACACTGGCCTGGAGGAGCTCGTCGAGAGGACCATTGAGCCAGAGGCGGTTGTCGGAGTTACGCAGATGGACACTTCCGGCGCAGCCCCACTGAACAAGGTAAGATGCATGCCTGCGCCCATACTCTGCGTATCGTATACCCATCCCCCCTGCTCAATCACAGTGTGCAGGCAGAAGTGCATAACACATTTGCCCACACATCAGTATTGCATCATGGGAGTTGTAGTCATGTCAGCAAAGTGTGCATGTATAGTCATAAATGCAAAATAAATTAGATCAGCAGTACAGGCCCAAGATAGAGTCAAATAATGTCATTCATTGTAGGACATAAATGCAGAATGACAAATAGATGTAGTCACAAAAATAACTAACCATGCACTGTTTCATACACAGATGCATCTCCTGGGGATTCGGATGATAGTGAGCGCCTCATCTCCGAAACACCAGCTGATTCCGAGGGCGACACTCCGCAGGAGGGTCATTCCCACCTCCACCAGCAACAATACCACCACCACCACCACCAACACCTGCGACAAAACCACCAAGACGCAGGGCACAAGTCCCCTCCATGCAGGTGATGGATGCATGCCCGAGTCCTGCACCCACAACTGGGTCAAGTCCTACAGGTGTCACACTGCGGCGCAGGTCCCTGCTCAGTACTGCAGAGGGAGCCGACCAGGCAAGGAACATTTATGGTGGAGTCGAGGCTCAGATGCTGCATGTTCAGCGCCTGCAGAGGAGACACATGGGGACAATGAACCTCAACATTTCACGTCTTGCAAAACACATGTGCACTCTAACTGACGCAGTGCGGCACATGACCACAGTTGTGGCAGAGGGCAATAAGGACATTAGTGAAAACCTCCAGGAGCTCACCCGTGCCATCCGAGCAGGACAACACAGCGAGCGCCGGAGGCATAGACAGAACTTGCTCCGTTCCACAGCATCGACCAGGGCCATCACAAAGCTCTGCAACAGCACTGCTGTGTTGTCCCGCCGCTCCGTGTCACTGCAGGTGGACCTCGGACATTACTGTGGTGACGTGGCAAAGGCCTTAGGCCAGGTGACCACTGCAGTGGAACACTTGCAGTCAGGGACATTCAGTGGCAGCAACTTGGGAGGGGAGGATGGCAGTGAGGCTGCATCCAGTGTAAGCAGCGTCTCGGTGATGGAGACCTGCACCAGGAGGCGCTGTTCGCGCTGCTCCACAGCCACAGAGACACAGCATGGTGAGGTGGAGGAGACACGCGATAGGAGGCTGGGCGTTTGTGGGAAGCGCCACTAGACATTCTGTCCTGCATCCCTGACCATGGTGGGGTAACCATGGACCACTTTAATTTTGCTTTTGCACTCCTGTGAATCCAACGGTCATGTTTTTGGCCACAATGTGTGGGTGAACTCTAATTTGCATTTCTGTTTAACATTACATACATCAGTGCTCCTGTGAATTAAACAGTAGCACTACTAATGATATCATCATGGCTCATTTTTACCTGGCTCTGAAATGATGTTGTGTGATGTATGTTCGCCTCCTTTGACTTTCAGCTGTGTTTGGAACGTGTGCCTGTCGGTGTTGTGCGGGTGGTTGGTCATCCCAGTAGTTGTCATTCCTGTCTACCTCTATGGGTATCCCCCTTCTGGTTGCAATGTTGTGCAGCATGGCACATACTGCTACAATCCTGCAGCAGGTGTCTGGTTTATATTGCAAGGCACCACCAGTCTTATGTAAGATCCGGAAGCGACTCTTCAGGATCCCAAATGTCCTCTCAATCACATTTCTGGTGCTTATGTGGGCCGCGTTGTAGCGTTGCTCCTGTGGTGTTGCTGCTTTGATATAGGGGGTGAGGATATATTCCTGCAGGGCGTATGCACTGTCACCTACAGGATGGAAGCAAAGGGTTAGCGTCAGTCATGGTGATACATGTGTGATGCTATTGTTATGATAGGTATGTGTACGTACCAAGCAGGAGTCCCTCTCCAAATACTCCATTGAACAGACGCCTGTGGATGCCACTGTGTCTGAATATATAGGAGTCGTGTGTGCCCCCTGGAAATTGTGCCACTATGTCCGTGATGATGTGCTTGGCATCGCACACGACCTGCACGTTGATGGAGTGATAGGACTTCCTGTTATGGAAGATGTACTCATTGTACTAATGTCCTTATTGCCCTCATTGGCTGAGGGTGGACAGATGGGGACATGCGTGCAGTCAATGCATCCTATGACATGGGGGAATTGGGCCACCTGGTAGAATCCCTGTTTGGTGTGGTCCATCTGCTGGGGGGTTGTGGGCAAGCTGATGTGGGTATGTATCATTGTCAGCATGGCATCAATGAATTTACGGAAGAAGCGTGATAGTGCGCTTTGTGATACGCCTCCCGCTACCGCTATGACCCCCTGGAAACTTCCAGACGCCAGTAGGTGCAGGCTGCATAGGACCTGGACATGTGCAGGAATGGCATTGGTCCGACGTGTCTGGTGCTGCAGTAGTGGTTTCAGGACAGCAATTAGGTGCATTATCATTGCACGATTGAGACGGTACTTGTCGTATACCTCATCCTCATTTTGGCCAAGCAATGTGATGCGCACTCTGAATACTCTCTCCTGGATCCTTCTCCTGCGCTGTGCTGCTCCATTTATTCTCATCCTCCTTGCAAGCACGTAGAGGGCTGCCATTTTGTGAAAGGAAACAGGGTCTCCAGGCCCAATTTGTATGGCTTTCTGATTGATTGAATCTGTGGAACACTTGGGAGTTTTTCAGGTTTTGTTATTTTTTTCTGCAACTTTACCTCCTGGTTCTGATTCCCCTTAATCTGCTCATGCAAAATAGCGATTTTGGGGATTTTCGGTATTTGCGACTTTTGATGCATTCATTAGCGATTCTTTATTAGCGATTAGCTAATGCCTGACGCTATTAGTGATTTCGGTATTTCCGATTCTTTATTTTAACGGGGAGGTTATTTTTTTTTTTTTTATATTTTTATTAAATTTGGCCGTCAGCACATCAAAACCAACAACATATAAAAGACTCATCCCTCAATGTACATGCCAGAAGAAATCCGTACTACCCACGTTTCCTCCCTAAGGCCCCAACCCTCCACCCTCTCTACCCCCACCCCCCCCTGCCAGTGTGCCCACGTCAACCCCTCCTTCACTTCTGCTGGGAGGGACCCGGGGTCCGAGAAATCCGAGCCCAAGGCAATCAAAAGAGCACGTCCACTGTTCTCAAGAGACCGGAGCCCCCCCCCCCCCCCCCCCCCCCCCGCCACCCATCCAGACCCCAGCCGCCAACCACGACTATTCGGCAGTTTCCAATACATTGTGCAAACGCTGAGTCCTCCACAGGTGTACCTAAGTGGCCCTATTCAGTGCGGTCTCCCCAGGCGTCTCAGAGGGCCCCACCCCGGGTTCCACACTCCTATCCCTGTCCACAGGATCCCTATCCTCCTCATTCAACTCCTCCAAGGATCTAAGCCCTTCCACCAGAGCTCTCCACACCCGTGCCGCCTCCAGTGCTTTATCATTAGACGCGCGTCTGGCCAACTGCAGGCGCAGCGTCCCTTCGCTTCCCGCCCAGGACAAGAAGCTCGCCTTCCATCTCCGAAAGCTCGGCCCAGATCTAGCCTTCCAATGCATAGTGAGCTCCCTCTTCGCCATTATCAATCCTAGATCGTAAAACTTGCTTGTAATTTTGGTATTGGGGGTGTGCGGAAACCACAACAACAGGCAAGTCCCCATCTCCGCCTCCAGCTCTCGCTCCGTCACTTAATTCAGACACGCCACCACATCCGCCCAATCAGAGCCCAGTGCCACACAAGACCAATACATATGACCAAAATCAGCGCCTTCCACTCTGCACCGAGGACACGGCGATTGGGAGCCTCCGGAGTACTGCAGGATTTTGACCGGAGTTAAGTAAGCCCTGTGTAGAGTATAAAATTGAACCAGTTGGAATCTGGCATTACGCGTGCCCTTCCAGGCCCGCCGCACTAGCTGTGCCCACGTCGTCTCAGGAATGGGCTTACCCAGATCCCCTTCCCATTTACCCCTCAGGGCATCCATAGGCGACAACTTCTCCGTAGACTGCCGCCTGTATAGACAAGTGATAGCCTTGAACGTACCCGCCGCCATAGTGACATACTGACACCCCAAAGAAACCGGGGGCTCCGAAAGCCCCATCTTCCACTGTTTCTGGATCGCCGTCATCAAGGCGGTGTGCAGAAGATAATCCCCCCTCGGTAAATCATACGCCCCTTGCAATTCCTGGAATGGCAACAATACGCCATCCCTGTATAAATCCCCAAGCATGTGGACCCCCCGCTCTTCCCAACCAGCCAACACCGACCAATCCCCGCCATGAGGGAGGGCAGTACACATGCCCAGTGGAATCGCCGGGGCATACGGGGCTACGAAGCCTACTCGCTTCTGACTCCGAATCCAGCACAAGCGGAGTGTACGCTCCTCGAGGGTAAGCTGATCCAGCCGGAGGCTCTGCCGAAGCACAATAAATGACAGCACATGCCGCGGAATGACCCTACCCCGCGGGCCCTCTGGGCCCCGAAACTCACGCGCCACGGCCTGCGTCAGCCACTGCAGTTGTGCCGCCAGATAGTACCACTCGAAGTCCGGGACCGCCAGTCCTCCCTCCTCCCTCTGCCTCATCAGAGTGGACAGGGCCACCCGCCGCCTCCCAGTTCCCCATATAAATCCTGTCAGCAAAGTCCGAAGCGTCTTAAAAAAGGTGATCGGGATCCAAACCGGTAGAGTACGGAAAAAGTATAATAATCTCGGCAGCGCTATCATCTTCAGCAGTGCGACCCGCCCAGCCACCGAAAGAGGAAGAGTGCGCCAGAACGCCATGCTACCCTTGAGCCCCCTCAGCGCAGCACCTACATTCCCCTTGAAAAGGTCAGCTAGGGTGTGGAATATACGGACGCCCAGGTACGGCAAGCAGGTAGGCTCCCACCTCAAGTCTGTGAGCTCCAAAGGCAGCCGAGCTCCAGGAGACAGAGGGAACAGGCAAGTCTTAGCCCAATTCACCTACAACCCCGACAATCGACCAAACTCCCTAAGTAGGGTTCTGGCGCTTTGCAGAGAGCCCCCCGCATCGGCCAGGTACAGCAAGAGGTCATCCGCATATAGCGATATGTGATGTAGCTCGTCTCGCAGCCGGACGCCCCGTAACACTGCCCCTGTCGGGCATGAGCCGCTAGGGGTTCAATTGCCAGCGCGAACAGCAGCGGGGACAATGAACAGCCCTGACGAGTCCCCCTCGTCACCTGGCAGGCCGCCGAAATAGTGCGCCCCGTACGAACCCTAGCTGTGCCGGAGCTATATAACAGTCTGGTCCACCGCACGAGGTTATCGCCCAGTCCGAACTCCTTCAGCACCCGGAACAGATACGGCCACTCCACACTATCGAATGCTTTTTCAATGTCCACTGATAGCACCACTGCCTCCTCCCTGTCTTCCCCCATTATCCGCACCAACCGCCGGATGCACGTCGCAGTATTCCTAGTGGGGACGGGGAGGTTATTTGCGATTCTTTATTTTAACAGGGATTTATTTTGCGATTCTTCATTTTTCCGCTATTGGTGTTGATGCATTGGGATTCGTTGGTTGCCACTCGCTAAAGGGGGATTTTAGCGATTCGATATTTTTGCGAGTTGATTTTTGCTTGATGCATGCGTCAGCATGTGCATAATCTCAACCCATGTTTAGGAAGAACTGATTTGCTCAACCTTATTGCTACCTTTCAATATTTAACTTCACACGTTGTATACCCAGCGTCACAATCTCGATAAGGTATAACACAATCACCTACACTCACTGTCAAGGCTAAAGACTACTGTCTTCAACTCACACTGTAACACTTTTAAAATATATGTAGACCTGCCCTCTTCATTCTGGCAAACTGAACCATCATCACTCACACCATTGACATGACCACACCAACACTCCCAGACAATCTCAACATTGTCTCTCTAAACGTTGAAAGGACTAAATCATCCAGTAAAGAGATGAAAAATAATGGATTACCTATATAAAATGAGATATTCTTCTTCTCCAAGAAACCAAAATTGCTGATAAAGAAGCTACCTCCTTCAATAATCACTGGATATCAGGAGCTGACTGCTGTCCTGCAGTACAAAGGAAAACAGTTATTACTTTAATCTCCAAGCGTTCTAACATCATACTTGAAAAATTATAAATAGACGAAGAAGATAGATGGATTACCACTACCTTACGAAGAGGAAAATCCTTGTTCCACATAATATATATATATATATATATATAAAATGAAAGAAGTCTTGCTTTTCAGCAAGGTAAAGAAAGCACTCACTCGTCTTTTGAGGTAATAAGGCAGATTTTTTCCAAGTCTGCCATGCCCTACGCGTTTCGGTCAGATTACTTTGACCTTGTTCACGGGATGGTGCAATACAGATAAGAGTCTTCTTTTATTTCGACCACCTCATAGTTATTTCCTGTTTTGCCTTGTAGTGCATTGTGGTTAATGTGGTTTATACTATTAGAAAGAAACTTAGTGAATTATAATGACATATAATAAAGTGAATTAAGTGTTCTTATCTCTATATTATTTAATTGAGTTTTATATTCTTTTGGCAAATTCTGCTTTAATGTCTGTTTTGTTAGTCGCTGATCACACTTATTTCCAATCTTTTTCCGCTCTCCAGTGTGCATATACGGTTTCAATATTGATTACAAAATTCATTTCATAGCGATTCTGGTATTGATTTTCATGTTCCATTGTTTTTGATATTTGTATTTTATCTTCTTTTACTCACTTTGTTTCCATAACATTTTAGCTTGTTTAATTTCCTGATGACTAGTTCTTATATTGTAGTTTAGATAATATGGAACAGAATTTTCAGAGATGTACATAAAGTTCTTCATCTTGGTTAAGACCTCTCGGATCCAGAGTTCTGAATGCCATATGAATATATGTTTGGATTCTTTTTAGCGTAGGATTTTTTCCCGGTTTCCTCCCCTTTCTTGTTGTGGTACTTGTTTTATGACCCAGTATTGAAGGCATTCACACTGACCGTCATGTTCTTTTTCCATATGTTTCGCTATCGCATTGGAGCGATCCTTATGGTTGGTGGCTCGAATGTGCTCCAGAATTCTTTTCTTTGCTTCAAAGATAGTAAATCCTATATAGCGTAGTTTGCGTGGGCACTCCACCATGTAAATTACATAGTTGCTTTTGCAAGTTAAGTGTTGCTTGATCTTCCATTTGGTGCCCTTTTGTACAGCCAGTTCTCTTTTGTGTATTGCAATTTTACACGCTTTACATTGTTTACACGGCCAGAATCCTTCTTTTTGTAGCCATGTCTTAATTTGGGCTTCTTTGAAGTGGCTGTGTGATTTTATCTGCGATATTCTTTGCTCTGCGGTATGTTAGGTTTGGATGATCTCCCATTATGCTTGCCAATGTTGGGTCAAGTTGTAGGATCCCCCAATGTTTTTTTATGATTTTGATCAAACTTTTATTTTCCAGGCTGTACGTTGTTATTAACCTTATTATTTGTTTGTCAGATTCTTCATTTTTTGATTTTGTTATGTTGAGTAGATCCGTTCGTTGTTGATTTCTCACTCTCTGTAGACTTTTTTCAATTACTTTCCTCGGATATTTCCGTTTCAAGAATCTGTCACTCGCTTGTTGGCTGTGTTTCTGAAATTCGTTATCTGCAGAACAATTCCTCCTAAGTCTTAGCTGAAAAGTCTGAGAAGCAAGACTTCTTTCATTAATACCGGCGGGGCTCTACTGGAAGAAATGCACCGCCCCTGATAGATGCAGCGCCAGCGTCGAAACGTTTGGGCCGAAAACTGGGTATATATATATATATATATGTATGTGTGTATACATATATATATATATTCCCGCTACTCATCCAATAAGACCAGCCCACTCTGGGGGGTGGGGAGGGGGGTTTGAATCCTTGTCTGGATTTTATTCGTACTGCTTGTTACAACAACAAATGCGTTTCGGCAGATCACCTTCGTCAGTGTCGGCGACCACCGCTTCACATGCCTCTTTTATTTATTGACAACACAGCTGTTCTAAGTAGTGTAATCAATCAACACTTGTTTAAGTTTGTAAAAACCATAACAATGTCATGATAGAAGTGAGTGTTCAACAATTTACAAACGTAAAAATGATTTAAAATTTTTTAAAAAAAGAGCATATTACTTATTTTATCCTAAAAGCTAGAGACAGTATACTTATCATGTTGACAATTTAGGACAAAGCATTATTCTGTATCATAGAATTGTTGACGGAATTAGGGTTTCATCAGATATTGACATTAAAAACATTTAGCATTTAAAAATTTCAATAGACATTACTGGATTGGAAGTGTCTGATTCCTTCGGCCATTTGGCTTTTTCACAAAGTAATAAAAATGTCATCATCTTACAGGTCAACTGAGGGTCTGTTGGGCCAAGTCCTTTGATGATGGCCAATCTGCAAGTTCAAATGCCCCTGTCATTAAAAGCCTTTTTTAGAAGCAATACTCGGTTCGATTTTAAGATGGGGCAGACACAAATGAGATGGATGAAATCTTGCCGTGCTGCACCACATAAGCTACATGTTTTGATGCCTTCATACTTTCATGCAGGTTGATCAGCCAAACTTGGTAATACCCCAAATCTAATTGCCATTAACTTTAATTTCAAGTGAGGCGAATATGTTGTACTGAGGTATTCCGCCGGTCGTAGTGACGTGTAGGATTGGAGAACCATCCAAGCATGGGATCTGTTGGCTAAAGTGCGTTTATCTTCTAATGATGATTGTAGCTTGGCCGCTTTATTTGTCATTCTGTGGAAGACTTGGAAGGAGGGGTTCTGCGCCCAAAGTGCAGTTGTGTTGGTTTCCTTCAGTGCCATTTTCAGGAATTTGCCGTAACTTGAGCTTGGATCATCTTCCTGGGCACGCCACAGGGCATCATTTAAGGTATTGGAATGGTTCTGCCAAAGTCTGTACCAAGTTTTGATAGCGGCATATTTTCTCCCTATCTCCTGTTGGATAAGGCCGAATTCCAGTCGGACCTGTTGTCGGATGTGTTCTGAGGTAGACTAAAGACTTTTTTATACGTCTTTGTTAGCAGCGAGTCTAGGAGTTTTGCGTCTTTGCCATTTAACGCTAGGCTTGCATAAGTTACTGTAGGTAGTAGTTTCGCAGCCATCACTGCTGTTAGCGGCTTAAAGGAAGGACCCTGTAGTTTTTTTGCAAGGACACAGAATACATAAATAAGGCCATTTCCTTTTTTTTCCAGATATTGTTTCTGAAATTGGAAATGTAATCGATTGTCTATATATACCCCCAGGTATTTATATGTACTAACTATTCCAAGGCTCGTTTCTCCCAGCTTGAATTGATATTGATGTCGCGGACAATTCGTGATTGACATAGTTTTTGTTTTTGTAATGTTAATTTCCAGGGCATTAGTCTTGGCGAACGATAGTAGCTCATTAAGTGCTCTCTGTAGGCCTTTTCTGATTAGACTAAGCAGGACTATGTCGTCTGCATATGAAAGATGCATTATGGGCAATGTAGCCAGGCGCGGAGGATGTGTATTTGCCTGGTCCAATCGTGATGAGAAATCTGCCATAAATAGATTGAATAAATGGGGGCTAATATACAGCCTTGTTTTAATCCGATCTCTGTTTGTATGTTCCTGGACAATTTTGTGCCATTTCCTATTTTCACACAGACCCACGTGCATGTGTACAATTGTATTATGGGTCGTAATATTGTTTACGGAAGACCCAATTTCTGTAATTTACTTCATAACAGACCACGATTCACACGGTCGAACGCAGCTTTAAAGTCTATGAAACATAGTTGTCGTTTTTTATGCAGGCGTTTGCACTTGTCTGCTATTGTGGCAAGGGCTAAGATATTTGTTGTTGTGCCACATCCTTTGCGATACCCTGTTTGGTTGAATGAAATCAGCCCTTTTATGTTGGACCATTCTACCAAGTCCTCCAGGATTAATGATACATAGTATTTTGCTTCGACATCTATTAGTGCAATTAGCCTGTAGTTTGCCGGGTCCGACTTGTCACCTCCCTTGAAGATCGGGTTGATGATTGACCCTTTCCAGCTCAGGGTAAGGGTATTTGTTATACCGATCTCATTATAAAGGCCTGCCAACGGTGTTGCCCAATAATCGGGATCACTCCTAACGATGGCCTGCGGGATGCCATTTGGGCCAGGAACCCCATCGTTGTGTCCCAGTTTCATTATTCTGGATATATCTTGTACTGTGTAGTGTTGACTGGCCGGGGCTGGTGGTCGAGCTAGGATGGTACCGAGGTTTTGTGGTCCGGTTGGATTCCTCCCTGAGAGTTTAGGCTCCAGAGATTTATAGTTGTTGTCCGTTTCACTTTTAGGGAATGGTGTTAGGTCTTCAAATATTTTACTTAAATGTACTGCCCATCCAGTCTCTATTATGGAGGCATTATTTATTAATTCTTTTGGTCTGGTTGTACCATTTACTAGATCCCAGAACTCCCTGTTGTTTGTTAGTTTGTTTAGCACAGGAAAGTGACTTTGTCCATAATATCTCCTGTTGTGCTTTCTTGTCCTTCCAGATTTGCTTTGTATACTGCTTCCTGATATTTTTTATATTCTCCCAGACGTGATTTGGAACTTTCGGTGTCTTGTTTTTCCTGACCACCTTTCTCAGTTCTTTTCTTAGCAAACAGGCCTCACTCGAAATATTTATAATGGGCTTATACCTCGTTTTCTGTGCATAATTGATTTTAGGTGCTTGAATTAATAATTTATTGGTGAAAATGGACCAATTCTCTACTGATATGCTGCCATGAGGGATCTTTGTTTCAATTATTTCTTTTGCTAGTAATGTTAGTTCTGGTAGTGTTTCTGCTGACCATCGAATACGTTTCAAATTGGTTGTGGTCAGTTGGCCCGTCTTAATGGGAGCTGGCTGATGTTTTGGGTAGCTTATTTCTAATTCAAGTACCTGATATGAATGGTCACTTCGGGTTGAGTACTTGATAGTATGTTTCCCCACACGGGCCAGTAATGGAAGCGTTGGGATTGTATTGTCTAATATTGACTGGGTGTGTGCACCCTAATAAGTCAATCTCGGAGGCGTGTCATCTTTTGTTCTACCATTTAATACTCGCAAGCCGAGATGTTCCAAGAATAAAACCAGCTTTTGCCCATTCAAATCATGTCTTTTGTTGTCGATGATTATTGTAAGGGAACTGACCATAGCTCATTAGCCGCTGTTAATTGCTCATCTTCATCTGGTGTATATATTAAGTATGAATTAAAATCGCCAGTTATTATCTCCCAAGCTGGGTTTTCAAATCCGATTGAAGTGATTATCGACAGCAGTTTTTCACACTGTGACTCTTTTTTTTCTAGCATTCGGGTGGAAATAGAGATTAATTAATATGACAGTTGTTGTCGGTTTTTAAGCCCTTGGTCCATTTTAATTACTTGTAGGTCTGATGTACTAGGTAGCTGTTCAGTTTTAATATTTAGTGCCGTTGATATATATACTGCTACTGCTTTGGCCTTCCATATTTGTGTATTCTAGTTGCCATTACATAATGGTGTGTGTAGTTGGCCACTTCCTTGCACTTCGTCAGCCATGTTCCTTGGAGTGCGATAATATCATAATTCTCCCAGTATGTCGGAGAAGTGTTGTCCTGTAGTACTCTTTTTACACCGGCGATATTCCAGGATAGGAGCTTTACGCTGTTATAGTTGGTGCTTTTCTAAGTGGTGCTAGTGCAGTGCTAACATTTTGCCATCTTGTAGTGGAGATTTACTTGAAGTGCCAGTATAATTACTGATCCTATTTCATTAACTATTTCACATAAATGAAAACAGTATTAAAATTCATACAATTTTCAAGATTTCAATTGCAAATAAAATCAAATTCTGCATACATTTAGCATACATTTAGCAATTCATTAAGGCAGAAAAGAACAATGCACATCTTTCAATCAACTTACAATTGTAACATTCTTTGCGTTTCATTATTATATATATATATATATATATATATATATATATATATATATATATATACACATATACACACATATATTCTGCTCCGATGCACCGGTAAGCGAGTCACTCTTCGGGCTGGTGCCGAGATGCGGCGGTTCTCCACATAATATCAATGCTCCACAATTCCCTCACTTGATAGAAGGAAAAACAGCACTCGCGGGGCTTTCTATTTTAAAATAAATCACTGCTGTGACAAAGCCCCGCGAGTGCTGTCTTTCCTTCTATCAAGTGAGGGAATTGTGGAGCATTGATATATATATATATATATATATCGTTGAAGTGCAAAAGTACGTGCGCTCTCAGGTAAGTAAACGACACATCCAAGTTGTAGTAGTGATCAGGTTTATTCCATAACGCGTTTCGACTGCGTCCGCAGCCTTGCTCACATGGAACCGTGTAATGGAAAACTGGATGCAAATGTATATACACATGACACAACCCAGAGGGCAGTGGAGTCAAAATAGGACTGAGAGAAAGAAGGCGTCCGCCATCTTGGAAAGGTCAACAATGGTAAACATAGTGAAAGGCAAATGCAAAGTAAATACACAATGACGTAATGTGAAAACGTAATGTGAAAATGATCATCAGTACAAATGCACGAAATAAAATACTCCACTGTTACATTTGTGATAGGTCAAATGACCGCAAAAAGGTATATGGCTCGAAAACAAATTATCGTAGCACTCATGGTGAAATTAATGTAAAAGTGGTCATTCGAGCATCATAATACTGCGTCTAACAAAAATGGAAACGCTGGGCCAATGTGGAAGCACTGCAAAGTGATAGACTTCCGCTGCGCATGGAAAGGTGGCTAAGTAGCCAGACACATGGGGGGGAAGAGCTGGACCCATTGCGAGTTATTGCAATAAAGGATGGTGTGGTGAAAGGAAGAGTCAGTGATGGCAAGGTTACCAGAGCAGTGGTTGCCGATTGCAGACCAATGTTAAGTCAGTGCGCGTTGCACGAAGTGCAGAGTAGACCCAAACATGGTTTATGGGCTGGCGAGTTCATGATCTGACGTACATGCAAAGTGCTCGTACAGTGCTAAACATCTGGTCTTTCCATTCACGGGTAATATGATGGACAGAGTGCCACGATAGGAAACAGGTTGAAAACTAGAACAAAGACAGTGATGAGCAAGTGCCCTGGGTCAAGATAACCAAAAACCACTTATCCTGCTGCTCTCAAAGCCCTTCTTGGAGTGTCCAGTTGTGAATCAAGTGCCCCAGTTTTCTAAGTGAAGGTGAAGACGTGACTCCGAAGAGAAGGTTAGGCACCTGTGTGGTGATTAGGTGCCTTCCTTATCTCCTGCAATAAAACATGAGAAAAACATTAGCTGACAAGTAAGAGAAATGTTCAAGATACCAAGACAGAATAAAACACACAGGAAGGTACATCCTAAAAAATTACAAGACATCCTCAGTAAACTGTCTGAACGTAAGAAATTACTCTCTTTTCAGATGTATTGACAGTTCCTCGTCCTGGTTCATCCCACCAGGGGCCTTAGTTTGGAGATCTACAATGTATTTAGACTCTCTCTGTCTGAGTCTGAGTGTCCTGTTACCCCCTCTGTGATCTAACCGGACTTGTTCCAAAATAAAATACTTCAGTAGTGAGGAGTCAGAATAGTGTCGCTCTTGGAAATGCCTCGCCACCGGGTATTTAGGGTCTTTATTGGTGATGGCCCGCTTGTGTTCAAGTACCCTTTTCTTGGCCATCAGGGTAGTGCTGCCTATATAGTACAGTCCGCATGGGCATTCTATCACATATATAACGAATGTGGTGCTGCAAGTGAGGAACTGGGTTATTGTTCTCTGATTGTGACCTTGTTCGTATGTTTTGCGTGATGTGCTGGCCGAACAAGCTTTGCAGTGACCACATGGGAAGAAACCTCTGAGGTTCTGGATACCTCTGTCTTGAGTCAGAGTGATGTCACTGTGTACTAGTATATCCCTAAGGTTTCTACCTCGCCTGTATGTGATGTTAGGTCTGTCCTTGAAAGTGTGTCCAATGCTATTGTCATTCTTAAGTGTGTTCCAATTTTTTGACAGAATGTGTCTGATGCCATCAGACTCCGTATTGTAGGTCATGATCACCCTGGTTTCTGCATCCCCAGTTTCCTCCATTCCTGTGGTCTTATCTCTGAGTGTGTCTGTTCTATCCACGGACTCTACTCTGCAGATCGCTTTCTTGAGGACCCAATTGGGGTAGCCTCGAAGTTTAAATCTTTCGATCATGACTTTGCTTTCTTTCTCGAATGCTTCTCTGCTGCTACAATTTCTTTTTGCCCTCAGAAGTTCACCAAAGGGGATACTCCACTTGAGGGTGTCAGGGTGGCTGCTGAGGGCATGAAGGATGCTGTTGCCTGCTGTACTTTTGCGGTATAATGAGGTATGTAGTGTGTTGGATCTTACCTCTACCTTCACATCTAAGTATTCGACCATGTTGTCGCTAATGCACCCAGTGAGATGTATGTTGCGGTCATTGTAGTTGAGTTCTTGTATGAAATCTAGGGCCTCTGTCCGACTGCCTTTCCATATAATGAAAAGGTCGTCAATGTATCTGAGCCAGAGAGCTACTTTGCTCAGATTTCTGATGGCAATTTTTTCTGAAAAAATCTCCTCCTCCCAGAGGCCCATGAAGAGATTTGCAAAGCTCGGTGCCAGACAAGAACCCATCGCGGTACCAATCAGCTGTTTATGGATGGTACCGTTGAAGATGAAGATGTTATTAGTGAGGCAGAATTCCGTCATTTCAATGATCATATCATTGTGTTCCAAATATTTGATCTCTCTTTGGTTGAGGAAGTGCCTGCATGCATCTAATCCCTGTTGATGGTCAATTATGGTGTACAGTGATTGTACGTCTAGTGTGATGAGTAGTAGGTCATTCTCCCATTTGATCATTTCTAGTTTACCCAGGAAATCTTTGGTATCCCTCACGTAACTGGGGAGCTTGGTGACAAATTCCCTGAGAAAATGGTCCACATATTTGGATATGTGCTCTGCTACACTTCCTATAGAGGACACTATGGGACGGCCAGGTGGAGATGTGGCACTCTTGTGGACCTTGGGTAGAAGGTAGAGCACCGGTATCTTGGGAAAATCCCTCTTGAGATAACAGTACTCTTCCCACTCAAGGATCCCTTTGTCTCTCCAAGTGATGAGTTTGTCCCATATCAGAATGACGCTTTCATTGTACACCTCCCTAGTGATCTGCATGTAGGAGTTGGTGTCCCCTAGTTGTCTGAGGGCCTCGGCAATGTATTGTTCTCTGTCCAGAATAACGACATTGCCACCTTTGTCTGCTGGTCGGATGACTATGTCATTGTCATCAGCTAATGATTTCAGAATTTGTCTCTGATTAAATGTCAGATTATTTTTGGAGTTGTTGCCAAATTGCGATTTGTTTCTCAGATCCATAAGGGCCTTGGTGACATTGTCGTGGAATGTGTCAATGCCGTCATGAGGTAGTGTGGGTAAAAAAGTCGAAGGTGGTTTAAAGCCAGTAGAGGCGGCTGAGTCGTGGGTGATGTCCATGGCATCCAAGATGTCTGTAGCTTCCGTGATCTGACTGTCCCTATTTGTGTCGTTATTGAGTTCGAAAAGGGTGGTGAGAGTATTGAGATCCCCTATCTCTAGGTTGGCTTCATGTTCCCCCTGTGTGTTGATGTCAGTGGCTACTCTGGGCTGTTGGCGGCGTAATATATGCCACTTCTTAAGCTTGAGCTTTCTGACATATTTGAAGAGGTCAATTCTTGTTTCAACATAGTTAAAACTGGAAGAGGGGCAAAATGACAGACCTAAGCATAAAGTGTACTTCTCCACATCACTTAAATGTCTTTTAGACAGATTAATAATAGTTTTGTTAACCATGTTGTAGTCCATCAGTATGTTCTGTTGGAGCGCGTCTTGTTGCTTCCCATACGCCCCCTTCCTCTGCCTCTTCTGCCACTGTTGTCTGATTCGTTGCCGTCTGTTCCTCCGTCTACTCGGCCTCTTCCTCGTGCTCGTCCTCTCTGGCCCCTCGATCTCGGTGTTGCTGTGTCTCTCGTACTCTGTCGTGTTTGTCGCATTGTCCGGTATTCGTCTAAAAAAGTGATGGTGCGGGTACTGCGTTCCTCGCCTGAAGTCTCCCCTTTGGATACGTCCGATTCCGTATCGCTAGCAGTGGATATCTCTGAGGGTACTTCTTCCACCGGAGTAGCCTTCTCTGTTGTAGGTGTTTCTTTGTCCTTGTAGAGATGATCATATTTTCGGCTAAAAGTTAGTATCCTCCCGCTGTCGTAGTCTCCATAGTCTCTGTTAAGTTTCCTTTGTTTACGCCCTTTGATGTCCTCCTCGTGTTTAACCAGTCTCTCTTTCATATTCTCCATTGCCTTGTTGTAGGTCTCTGTACTCATGTTTTTGGTAAGGTCTTCTTGAAGGTCTTTGATTTCTTTCAATAGTGCATCGCGGTCGATCCAGGCGTACTTTATCAGTATCTCCAGCATCCGTCTGGAGCTGAGTGCCGTGTTCTGGGACCATTCTTTGAGCATTTCGGGGTTTGGTTTTTCATACGAGGGTGTAATGAAAATCCTCAGGCCTCTCGGAGCCATCTCTTGTTCCACGTAGTTTTGTAGTGAGATGGCCTCCCACCATTTCGATATCTCTGCTCTCTTCGTTTTCTCCAGTTTCCTCAGTTTATCCTCTGTTGTGCGTGTTTCTGGATTGGTGGCCTCTTTATGATTCCTTGGTCCCGGTTTCCTCGTAAATAAAGTGAGAGCAGCTGCTCTTCTCTCAGCCTCATCTTCCATGATGTACTAAACTGATCACTCAATTCTGTCCAAAACAGTAAGTGCGTTTATTACCCCCCTCTTATCATAGTAGAGGGTTCTTTCTGCCGTGATATAAGGTATGTATGTAAATACAGTCAATCCTCTAATGCCCAAAAGTGAGCTTGTTGTGCAGCGAGTCGTATGACAATAATGGTCTTGCCCCACAGTACACACAGAGAGAAGCGGGGTTACAGGCAGGGAGTAAACGATCCTTCTCACGTCTCCTTCCCCACTGTGCCTCCGTAAGCGAGTAAATGAAATCGCGTGTGTATCGCTGGTGTGGTACAGAAGATAACTACCCAGTGAACGGTCCCGCTGCCCCGGTTGGATAAGAGGTCTCGTGCATCCGCCGATGCACGCTAAGTCAGATCTGTCCTAGGGACGGAAACTCATACACACGGGCTTACCTCTGCCTGAAGATCCAGGGTCAGCGCTCGTCGTAGGTCGTGCTGAAGATTGTTGGTATAACAAGGGGGAAAAGGTGGGAAATCACGGCCGGTGCAGCGCTGTCCTCAATAGTAATCCAAAATCTGCAAACGCTTCTTCCGGACAGCTGGCACCCTAGGAAAGTGGCGTACACGCCGGCGAAGCCACCGGCAATACTATCGTTGAAGTGCAAAAGTACGTGCGCTCTCAGGTAAGTAAACGACACATCCAAGTTGTAGTAGTGATCAGGTTTATTCCATAACGCGTTTCGACTGCGTCCGCAGCCTTGCTCACATGGAACCGTGTAATGGAAAACTGGATGCAAATGTATATACACATGACACAACCCAGAGGGCAGTGGAGTCAAAATAGGACTGAGAGAAAGAAGGCGTCCGCCATCTTGGAAAGGTCAACAATGGTAAACATAGTGAAAGGCAAATGCAAAGTAAATACACAATGACGTAATGTGAAAACGTAATGTGAAAATGATCATCAGTACAAATGCACGAAATAAAATACTCCACTGTTACATTTGTGATAGGTCAAATGACCGCAAAAAGGTATATGGCTCGAAAACAAATTATCGTAGCACTCATGGTGAAATTAATGTAAAAGTGGTCATTCGAGCATCATAATACTGCGTCTAACAAAAATGGAAACGCTGGGCCAATGTGGAAGCACTGCAAAGTGATAGACTTCCGCTGCGCATGGAAAGGTGGCTAAGTAGCCAGACACATGGGGGGGGAGAGCTGGACCCATTGCGAGTTATTGCAATAACGACCAGCAGACAAAGGTGGCAATGTCGTTATTCTGGACAGAGAACAATACATTGCCGAGGCCCTCAGACAACTAGGGGACACCAACTCCTACATGCAGATCACTAGGGAGGTGTACAATGAAAGCGTCATTCTGATATGGGACAAACTCATCACTTGGAGAGACAAAGGGATCCTTGAGTGGGAAGAGTACTGTTATCTCAAGAGGGATTTTCCCAAGATACCGGTGCTCTACCTTCTACCCAAGGTCCACAAGAGTGCCACATCTCCACCTGGCCGTCCCATAGTGTCCTCTATAGGAAGTGTAGCAGAGCACATATCCAAATATGTGGACCATTTTCTCAGGGAATTTGTCACCAAGCTCCCCAGTTACGTGAGGGATACCAAAGATTTCCTGGGTAAACTAGAAATGATCAAATGGGAGAATGACCTACTACTCATCACACTAGACGTACAATCACTGTACACCATAATTGACCATCAACAGGGATTAGATGCATGCAGGCACTTCCTCAACCAAAGAGAGATCAAATATTTGGAACACAATGATATGATCATTGAAATGACGGAATTCTGCCTCACTAATAACATCTTCATCTTCAACGGTACCATCCATAAACAGCTGATTGGTACCGCGATGGGTTCTTGTCTGGCACCGAGCTTTGCAAATCTCTTCATGGGCCTCTGGGAGGAGGAGATTTTTTCAGAAAAAATTGCCATCAGAAATCTGAGCAAAGTAGCTCTCTGGCTCAGATACATTGACGACCTTTTCATTATATGGAAAGGCAGTCGGACAGAGGCCCTAGATTTCATACAAGAACTCAACTACAATGACCGCAACATACATCTCACTGGGTGCATTAGCGACAACATGGTCGAATACTTAGATGTGAAGGTAGAGGTAAGATCCAACACACTACATACCTCATTATACCGCAAAAGTACAGCAGGCAACAGCATCCTTCATGCCCTCAGCAGCCACCCTGACACCCTCAAGTGGAGTATCCCCTTTGGTGAACTTCTGAGGGCAAAAAGAAATTGTAGTAGCAGAGAAGCATTCGAGAAAGAAAGCAAAGTCATGATCGAAAGATTTAAACTTCGAGGCTACCCCAATTGGGTCCTCAAGAAAGCGATCTGCAGAGTAGAGTCCGTGGATAGAACAGACACACTCAGAGATAAGACCACAGGAATGGAGGAAACTGGGGATGCAGAAACCAGGGTGATCATGACCTACAATACGGAGTCTGATGGCATCAGACACATTCTGTCAAAAAATTGGAACACACTTAAGAATGACAATAGCATTGGACACACTTTCAAGGACAGACCTAACATCACATACAGGCGAGGTAGAAACCTTAGGGATATACTAGTACACAGTGACATCACTCTGACTCAAGACAGAGGTATCCAGAACCTCAGAGGTTTCTTCCCATGTGGTCACTGCAAAGCTTGTTCGGCCAGCACATCACGCAAAACATACGAACAAGGTCACAATCAGAGAACAATAACCCAGTTCCTCACTTGCAGCACCACATTCGTTATATATGTGATAGAATGCCCATGCGGACTGTACTATATAGGCAGCACTACCCTGATGGCCAAGAAAAGGGTACTTGAACACAAGCGGGCCATCACCAATAAAGACCCTAAATACCCGGTGGCGAGGCATTTCCAAGAGCGACACTATTCTGACTCCTCACTACTGAAGTATTTTATTTTGGAACAAGTCCGGTTAGATCACAGAGGGGGTAACAGGACACTCAGACTCAGACAGAGAGAGTCTAAATACATTGTAGATCTCCAAACTAAGGCCCCTGGTGGGATGAACCAGGACGAGGAACTGTCAATACATCTGAAAAGAGAGTAATTTCTTACGTTCAGACAGTTTACTGAGGATGTCTTGTAATTTTTTAGGATGTACCTTCCTGTGTGTTTTATTCTGTCTTGGTATCTTGAACATTTCTCTTACTTGTCAGCTAATGTTTTTCTCATGTTTTATTGCAGGAGATAAGGAAGGCACCTAATCACCACACAGGTGCCTAACCTTCTCTTCGGAGTCACGTCTTCACCTTCACTTAGAAAACTGGGGCACTTGATTCACAACTGGACACTCCAAGAAGGGCTTTGAGAGCAGCAGGATAAGTGGTTTTTGGTTATCTTGACCCAGGGCACTTGCTCATCACTGTCTTTGTTCTAGTTTTCAACCTGTTTCCTATCGTGGCACTCTGTCCATCATATTACCCGTGAATGGAAAGACCAGATGTTTAGCACTGTACGAGCACTTTGCATGTACGTCAGATCATGAACTCGCCAGCCCATAAACCATGTTTGGGTCTACTCTGCACTTCGTGCAACGCGCACTGACTTAACATTGGTCTGCAATCGGCAACCACTGCTCTGGTAACCTTGCCATCACTGACTCTTCCTTTCACCACACCATCCTTTATTGCAATAACTCGCAATGGGTCCAGCTCTTCCCCCCCATGTGTCTGGCTACTTAGCCACCTTTCCATGCGCAGCGGAAGTCTATCACTTTGCAGTGCTTCCACATTGGCCCAGCGTTTCCATTTTTGTTAGACGCAGTATTATGATGCTCGAATGACCACTTTTACATTAATTTCACCATGAGTGCTACGATAATTTGTTTTCGAGCCATATACCTTTTTGCGGTCATTTGACCTATCACAAATGTAACAGTGGAGTATTTTATTTCGTGCATTTGTACGGATGATCATTTTCACATTACGTTTTCACATTACGTCATTGTGTATTTACTTTGCATTTGCCTTTCACTATGTTTACCATTGTTGACCTTTCCAAGATGGCGGACGCCTTCTTTCTCTCAGTCCTATTTTGACTCCACTGCCCTCTGGGTTGTGTCATGTGTATATACATTTGCATCCAGTTTTCCATTACACGGTTCCATGTGAGCAAGGCTGCGGACGCAGTCGAAACGCGTTATGGAATAAACCTGATCACTACTACAACTTGGATGTGTCGTTTACTTACCTGAGAGCGCACGTACTTTTGCACTTCAATGATAGTATTGCCGGTGGCTTCGCCGGCGTGTACGCCACTTTCCTAGGGTGCCAGCTGTCCGGAAGAAGCGTTTGCAGATTTTGGATATATATATATATATATATATATAGAGTCTTAATAATGAGGACACCACCTTTTGGAATTAGTATATCGGATAAATTTGGTCACATACCCTCCAACTAACTTATTATTGTTGGTAGTGATTTCTATCTCCCTCTCGATACAGCCCCAGATCGACAATCCACCTGTAGCTAGCACCCTTCTAAAACTCAAAAGTTTACAGAAAATATGCTCAAAATACAATCTTAAAGACACCTGGCGATTACAACATCCTGATTCCAGAGAATATACCTTTTACTCTGCACCACATAACTCACACACTACAATAGACTATATCCTTATTTTAGGATCATATTCACACACAATAGATCAAATAAACATTTCCCCTAGACTACTTTCGGATCACTACTGCATCAACACGCTACTAACAAGTACTAACTCTAAAACTCCCACTAAAATATGGCAATTCAATAATGTTTTAAATAACCCAGAAGACATTAAGAAAATTGAAGACACTATCTCAAATTACTTAGCAGATAACACCTTACCAGACATTAAGATTCAAGCACTCTGGGATTCTCTCAATGCAACAGTAAGAGGAACCCTTATTGATATCAAAATAAAAATCAATAAAACAAATAACGCAGCATTATTAAAACTATAGGAAGAAATCAAACCGCTTCAGATAATGCATATCAAAAACACTCTCTTCCTACTTACACGTTACAATATGAGTACAACAGGATCCTAAGAGATACATCCTGAGTATGGATCAATACATTTAAAGGTCTTAAGCTTTGTGAAGCCAAAAAACAGGAAAAATGTTGGCCTCTTACCTTAAATACAACAAGGTAGTAAAAATTAAATCTATACTAATCCCAAAAAAATCCTGAACAGCTGCAAAACATTTTATGAACTACTATATTCGGAAGAATAAAAAATTACATCGAAACAATGTAAGAACTACCTAAATAAATTACAAATACCCCACTTATCAGAGGAAAATAAAATCTCCTTAGCCAAACCTATCTCCGTACTAGAAATTACTAAAGCAAGCAAAGAAAACAAAGCTCATGGCCCTGATGGCTTTACAGCCAGATTGTATAAAACATTCACCCAACCACTTCAAATATCCATGCTAAAACCTTTTTTTTTTTTAAATAACAACTTTTATTGGTATATTATTATGTGTGACTGCAATCACTTCGTAACAGCGTATTGTGAGATTATACATAGTTATCCATTTTACATATTTGATATAAACACAACTTAGCAAAATAACTTCAATGCAATTGTATATGGGCATTAAATATATATATATATATATATATAACAGATAGATATGCTTCATGATTCCTACTAATTCTTTTCATGGAATATGTCTGTTATGTGCATCATAAGATCTGATGACTATCACATCAGATGGCTTCGCCAATGCCGGCAGGACCGGCCTGCCCACCTTTGCCATATTTTAGAATGTATCTGTGGCCAGCCGCAGGCCTTGAAAACCAAGATCTCCAGGCCCATACAGAAATCCATACCATGTTTCCATGCCCTAATTGCAGGTGGTTTATCTGATTTCCAGGTCCTGGCGATGTCACGTTTGGCAAGGGTAAGGCCAAGCCAGAGGGGATGGCGTTTGTACCTATTGCCGCCTATTGTGTCAGTAATGTGAAGCAGTGCCAGCCTAGGGGATCTAGGTATGTCCCATCCGAGATTTTCGGCCATGCATGTCAGCATCCCGTTCCAAATTCTGTCTAGAGCCAGACATGCCCATATGGTATGTATGAAAGTGCTGTCATCAGATTGGCATCGCAGGCACACAGGAGATGCAAACATATTAGCTTTCCATAATCTATGAAGCATATAGTACGCCCTGTGCATGTATTTAAACTGAATGAGACGTAGTTTGAAGGAGATAGAAGCTCCTCATGGAGATTCTAGGGCTTCATTCCAGTCGTCGGTGTCCAGAGGACCAATATCTACTTGCCATGTTTCTTCATGCTAAAACTTTTAAACCACTTTGCAGAATCTGGAGCGATCACAGGTACTAAAGCAGTAGCCAACATCATAATTCCAAAAGAAGGAAAGGACTTAACACTCCCTAAATATTACTAGCCAATCTCCTTGATAAATGTAGACTGTAAGATGTACTAAAAAATGCTAGCTAAACGCCTAAACTTCTTCCTTACAAAATGAATAACCACCACCCAAGTTGGATTCATAAATAAAAACACATTAATTACAACACTGGGCCGCTATGCCATGTCCTCGCCAAAGTAAAATAATCTGCAGCAGCTTTGGTCGCAATAGCCCATGACTCTGGAAAAGTGTTTGACAGGGTATCATAGACCTTTCCTAGAACAAACCCAAAAAACATTCAACCTAGGGGGTGCATTTATAAAAATGGTTATAGCCTTATACAGTAACCCATCTACCTATATTTGCAATATTGGTTCACTATCCCATCAAACTGGAAAAAGGTACCATAAAAGGCTATCTGCTCTACCCATCCCTCTTCCTGCTGGCCCTGGAACCTCTTCTACTTGGTATTGTTAACAACCCGGGGATAGCTGGTATCAATGTTGATTGGAAAATAGTAAAACTATCTGCCTATGCAGACGGTATCTTAATAGCTACTGATAACCCTAGTGTATCCATTATCGCTCTTATGGAAGCTATTCACCTATGCTCAGGAGTTTTCGGCTACAAACTGAACAAGGACAAATGGGAAGTAAAATCCCTTAACCGCCACAGCACAAAAGACCTTCTTGGTAACTCGGGCCCAACGTGGCACCCACACTATATTAAATATCTAGGTATTGACCTGCAACATTCTCTTTGGCAACAACATACCATCCCATAGGGAAATCCTTCGACAACTATTTTGCCACCCACAAACCCCCATAGGCTGTGGAAATTCAACACATAACTCATAATGTGCTCACACCAGTTTTCACTTACTAGTGCTAGGAGAACACACACATCCAGTACACTGTACACAATCCCCCTACAGCAACTCAGCGCCACATCTTCCCTCTGTTGCTGTTACTGCTACTTCACTCTCGGAATCTAGTAACCTATATTCCCTGGTATTGTGTAAAACGTCATCTAAACTACTTCATGCTGGTGCAACTTTTTATTTTTCCTAAATATAATTATGTCCTGATAATGTAATTATAGTCACTTTATTCCCCCTCCATTTGCTTAGCTAAATTTGCTATATTTTGTTTTTGCTGTAATCACAAAACTGTAATAAAGATTGTTTCAAAATTCTAAAAGAAGTATCCATCAGAAGAACCAGTTACTATCCCAGGGTAATGCTCTTTCTGGTGGATACTCTATCTAACTGTAGATTCCTCACCGACCCTCCCACCTCCACGAGGGGGAAGATGGAGGCGTGGGCCTGCAGCTTTGCACCTTGGAAAAGCTTTACCAACAAACTCTCCGTCAATACAGCCTCCTATATGACAGTAGAAGTTCAACAGGATGCAGCTAATCCCTGTGCACACCAAGAGCCGCTAATATCGGCCCCAACAGCCATCTTTAGAGTTAATGCATGTGGCCTAAGTACAGACCATAATGGTGTTGCACAGATTACATAAGGTGTGAAGAGGCAGCTGACCTGCATACAGTGAATCAAGCAAGAAAATGCTTTTGAATCCACTAGTGTGTCTACCCATCTTGGATGGCTGAATGACTGCAGCTTGAAGAATCTGGGCCTGAGCGACACGCGACACAGAGCCACTCTTAGGGCTAACCAAAATGGCGGTGCACAGGGTGTGCTGAGAAGGTGATCTGCCATTTTACAATCAGCAACCCCAGAGAGGTGCTCGCAACTCTACCGACACGCCTGAGGTACCGAGGCACTACAGCGAGGCGCATTATACACCACATGTACTGAGTTGGAAAGAAAACCTGGCACTGTAATACTCACTCATTAAAACACTGTAGCAATTCTTGCCATATCTGGTCGCAGTCTGATAAAACTGTACCTCAAGGACTACCATCAGAACATTCAACGGGGCTCTGAGTGCCTTCTATGCGCAATGTATTAAAGAGGCAGACAATAATGGGAAGAGATTTTTTTAATTGTCAGTTTTTCGGACCCTAAAACCATGCCCCCCACCCCCATTAGAGAGTAGCCAAACACTATGCTCAAGATCCTCAAAATACAGACCTACTTGGGGGGGTGGGGATGAACCATCGGACTCTTGGGCCAGGAGTGAGAGGTATAGTTGGACCAACCACAGATTCTAAACTATCGTCTTTACAGGTTCCTTCGATAGAGGTGCTGGAGCAGAGTTTTCTGTTAGAAAATTCTGGGGCTTTTGAAGCTCTGGCATGTCTATGCGTTTTATTAATTTATTAATAATTAACAACTAATTATTTGTCTTGTGCAAGTGTGTTTCACTAATCAACCTGTTTGTCCTGACACAAGAAAAGGTTACACGAGGGTTAGCATGCGTGTGCTGTTTATGTATTCACAATAACGTGCAAGTTTTCATGTTTAAACGTTGCTGTGTGCTATTTATTTTGAGCACAAAACGCTGTCTGAATTAATGCTCTATATGTTGCAAAGCTAGATAAATGCATACACATAAGGGTGTTAGTGGGGTTAACACTGTTTAATCATTATGATGTAGTAATCTTTATTTTGTCTCTTTAATTAAAGATGGTCTATTGTGGCCTATGGAGGCCTTCATGAAAATAACTGAGAATAATTTGAAGCCTGGCTGAGCTCTGGTACAGGCGAAATCTGTGATGTGACAAGGGAGACCCCTGCTGGAATTCGGTTACAGACAACTGACCGTAGTCCTTATATGGAAATTTCCGGGAGGACATCAGCAAGTTTGGAGGATCTCCAAAAGAAATGATTTGTCCTTGGTAAACAAAGAGCCTCAGAAAGAACTCTGTGTTAAAGCCGGTTTGCCGAGGGAAATGAACTTTAATAGTTTCAAATCTTTGGTTCCTGTTCCGAAGTTTGCGTATTATGACTTTTCCTGAGTGGAGATTTCAAGATGTTGCAAAGTTACATCCCTTCCTTCTCGTTCTGCTCAGTGATACAATTTTACTTGTCAAATTCATGTGGGTTTCCATTGTATTTTGCATTATAAAATATGTTAGCTTAGGGAGGGCTCTCCCCACACTTTCTTTCGTCGCCTTGCTGCGTGAACTTGCGTTGCTGAGGACTGATGCTGAGGACCTAATCCTGAAAGACTTTTGAAAGACTGGTCCTGACCCGTTCTGACACTAGTTAGAATAGGTAACTATGAGAAATGATTTATTCTGATTTACTCTGACTAATTTTAGATAAAGCAATATAACTTTTAAATATGGTGTTGGTTGTTTCTTTACTTGTCATTTATTGAATTATGTTTGATTATTGTTTATAGATTGTTTATATTATGTTAGGCAACCACTAAACTGGTCCTATCGCCTAGATACAGATGCAGGGTACTTTAGGAGTTTTCTTCCCACAGGTTTGCTGCTGGTAGAGTATTGGAGCGTATGTTAGTGAAATGGGCCCTAGCGTATGATGAATGTATGTGCGTGTAACTGTAAAATTACTCTATCTGTGGTAGTGGGCATATTTCTGATACCCTGATCTGTATCAATTTCTCTGGTAGCAGAGGATGGTTTAGATGGTTGTCTTGATCTGATAAGATAAGATTGCTTGTAAATTAGCTTATTGATTATTGATCTATTTTGATGTTTTTGGTATATGTACTAATACTAAATGTTGGAGTCGTAATGTTGAGTTATATGTAGTGCTTCTGGAACTTGGAAGCTGGAAGCAGTTCCGTAGTAGGGCAGAGGAAGGTGTATATGCTGCTCTCGGGAAAGACGGGATTGTAAGGAATTACGTGTAACAATAGAAGTTGCGCGTTCACATTGTCTGGGTTCGGAATCGGTGACATTGTTGTATGTTACTATTAGACATTTCTAGTATATAAAAAGTGTGAATCATAGTAAAGGTTATCTGTGAAACTCTGATCTTAAGTCCCAGGGATCCGTAAGGATTGCCGTTAAAGCTTATTGCGGGAGGAGTAATAGGTATTCTCTGAGCTTGTTTGCAGAACTGGGCGGAGGTAAGCTGCTTAGTTGTTGTGAGTTATAATTCTGTACAGAGGCAGATTGTGCGCTGTTCTCAAGAAGCAGGATTTTGTGTGTATGTACTATATTTTTCTCGTATGAATGTGCGTGAATGCATATACATTTATTGATTGTAAGACTCTTTTGGATACGTCCTAGAGGAAACAGTTATGAGATGTATGTAAAATTGTTGACTCTTGAGAAATAGACTCTCTTTTTTACTATTCTGTGGTTAGCGAAGCAGACAATGGAGATGTTTTCATGTTGTAACTAATAGATTTTGTAGAAATTTTGACACACGAAGTCTACTGAGAGTTTTTTGTAAAGGAGGGGTAGACGAGTGACAAAGACAGGAGACAGAGACTGCAGCGGTTACTGACATCAGAAGGTTCGCGCACTGATTGGATAGTAACTCAGAATAGAGTTCGCGCTAAGATTGGTGCGTTAGTGTGAGTCGCGCAGGGATTGGAAGAACTGTTTAGTGACGTAGACGCTCCATACGGAAAGAGTAGAGAGTTTGGTAAGCGTTAAAATGTATTACCAAGAAGAGAAAAAGAAGAAAACCTTCTTTGGAAAGGTTAAGAAGTGGTTTAGCAAGGATAAAGAGGTTAAGACAAGAGAGGGTGAGTTGCTACCTCCAGCGAAAACACCTGCATCCTTCATGGTTGCGAAATATGGATTACATACCTGTATATGGTTGCAGAATTGGGTTAGGTATACTAAAGAAGATGGTGTTTTAGCATTCCCAGAACATGGTTCATTTAATCTGGCCGTGTTGAGAAATTTACGGGAAAAGATGTTATGCTTAGATCCGAAGTCGAGACCTACACAGTTTGAGGCTTTAGTGGAATGGGAAGAGGAAGTTCATGACCGAGAAAAGCAAAGGTCTGGAGGGTACTACAGGTATATGTTTGGGAGGAGACATGATCGTGAGACACATCAGGATCGAATGAAAAGATGGCGAGATGCTACCATGTCAGAAGGATTATATCCTATGAGAACAGTTGAAGCTTCGGCTCCTTCAGAAGAAAGGGTTTCTGAGACAGATAGGAGAAGATATGGAGAGTACGAGGATGAGGTCTTGAATGATATGATGTACAAGAGACCACCTCCGTATAGATCAGAATCGGAAGAAAGTACACCAGTTGTTTCTCCGATAAGAGATACAGTTGAGAAAGAAAAAATGACACCTGAATCAAGAAATAATAGTTCTTTCAGAGAGGAAAATGCCAGAAATGCCAGACAATTAGCGAAGACGACAACAGAACTGACTGAGAAAATTAGAGAGTTAACGATGAATATGGAAGCTGTTACAGTGCCTGTTACTATAGGTCCGGTAATTCCTATACTTGACGGACAGAGAGCAGGTGAAAATGGGCTGGTAGTTCCAAATGTTGCAAATAATTCAGCTGGTCCTTCAGGAGATTCAGGTAAAAGAACAGGGAGAAATGACCTGAGACAAACAAGACATGACACAGGTAATGAATTCATGGATATTAGTGATTCTAGTAGTTTAGGGATGCCAATTTTAGAACCGCAGAAAAAAATAGTTTCAGCGAGAAAAACTGCGGAAATAACAGTTGATGACCTGAATGACTGGATGAAGGTTCTTCAGAAAAAGGATAAAGATTCACAAGTTGTTGATGTGGTTAAATTACGTATAGAATTAGAAGAGCTTGTGACAGGAACAGTTCCGACAGAAATCCTGAAAAGTCATCATGATGGTGAATTATTGTTCATGTGCAAGAGCATAACATGGAGGGCAAGAAATACACATGATAGACTGAGAGCGATAGCAAATGAGCAAGGAGTTGACATTGATAAAGTAAAGGCTTTACAGAAAACGTACAGGATGGATTTCACAGAGAAGGACATAGAGAATTTGAATAATTCTGGTAGAACAGGACAAATTAAAGAAATGGTGGCATTATTGCGAAGATGGGGTGATGTGGAAAAGTGGAAGGATAGGTGGTATAAGAAAAGGGATGAATGTGAAGATAGAACAACTTACTCAGCATTTCCAGTGAGAGAAAAAGAGAAACCAGTGGAGCAGTTTCCCATGAGAGAAATACCTGGAGGAGGATATGTACACGTTCCATGGACCAGACAGGATATTTTATCATTTACGAATGATTTCCCTCGATTGAGAGAAAAGCCCGTCGAGTGGTATAGGCAGGTAGACAGGTTTGTGAAATTGTCAAAAGTGCTGTGGGTTGACCTGAATAGTCTGTTTGATATAATTGTTCCAGCAGACTTGTGGACAGAGTGTAAAATAGTTGTGAGTTGGCCTAGTGAGGAATATCCAAGAGATCCAAGAACAGGGGCACCAGATCCGGAAGTGATGAGGAAGTACGATCAGGTGATGGTATACCTGAAGAGTAAAGTTCCTCCAAAAGAGACAGACTGGGTTAAGATAGATCGAACACAACAGGAAGCAAAAGAATCAGTTCATGCTTTTTACGAAAGGCTAATACTGGCTTTTAAACAATTCAGTGGAGATGAACACCTGGGTGACAAAGATTTGAGTCATTTTGTATACAGATTTGTATATGGTCTTAGACCTGAAATTAGTGAGAGAATTCGTGAACACACAGTGGATTGGCAGAGTAAGAAAGTAGATGAGATTCTGAGACATGCAAAATATTTCAGTGATGAAATTGAAGCAAAACAAAGAAAGTTGAAAGAAAAAGCAATGTGGGCACAAGTGAAAGTTGCAGAAAGACAGGAAGCACAGTTAGTGGAACAGGCAAATAATCCAGGAAATAATACAGGAAATAGACCAAGATTTGCAGGTAAAGGAAGAGGAAGTCTTGAGGAAGCAAAGAAAAAGTTCCCGTGTCACAACTGTGGCCAACTGGGACATTGGAGGTCGGAATGTCCTAATCCACCATTAAATGAGGGTAAATCCTTAAATCAACAGGTGCAGAATGAAGGGAATAACCAGCAGCAACAGCAACAACAGCAGAAAGTTGTGAGACAGCAGCAGAGTCAAGAGCCAAAACCACCTTTACCGCAGAATAGAGGGGTACAAAAGTACAGTCAGGATTCGGGATTCTTCAATGATGAGCAGGTAAACAAACCAAGACGTACTAACAAGGTACAACAGTACTTGTTAAAGAGTGAAGGGAGTGAGTCTGAAGGTGATTATTGACGGTGCCGAGGAGAGGAAGAGGAGTGCATACTTGGTGCAACTCTAGAAATAGACCAGGCAGGACCATTTGTGGATGGGAAAATTAATGAAGAGGGTGTTACTTTTTTAGTAGACACAGGTGCGACAAGATCAACTGTCAGGTCAACAGATGTTAGAAATCTTCCTCTCTCGGATGAAGCAATCCAAGTAGTTGGTGTAGCCAATACACAAATCAGAACACGTCTTACTGAACCAGTGAAAGTACAGATAGGGAAATTTTCAGACATGCACAGATTTATTGTCTGTGACACAAGCCCAGTGAACCTGTTAGGTAGGGATTTATTATGCAAGATGAACTGCACGATTTTCTGTACACCAGATGGAATAGCTTTTGAGACACCAGATGATGATGTTTTCTACCGCATGACTCTAGAAAATAGAGAAAATGAATTAATTGGTGCATTTCCAGTGTTCAATCCGGAGGATCTGCCTCAAGTGCTGAGAGACACAGTGAAAAGAGCAGTTTGGGATTTTACAGGAGAGGATGTGGGATTGATGAATAATGTAGATCCAGTGAAAATTGCAGTGAAAGAGGGAATTGCATATCCTAACATTCCTCAATACAAAATGACACCAGAGATAATTGAAGGGATAACTCCTATAATTGAGAAAATGATTCAGCAAGGAGTCCTGAGAGAACTATTGAGTAGCCCGTGTAATTCGCCGATAATGGGACTGAAAAAGCCTAATGGCAAGTTCAGGATCGTGCAGGACCTGAGAAAGGTTAATCAGATTGTGGTGGCATGTTGTCCTATCGTGCCGAATCCATCGGTGATTCTGTATCAAATTCCACATGATGCTGAGTGGTATACAGTGATTGATTTGTGTCATGCATTCTTTTCAATTCCATTGCATCATGACAGCCAGCCAATTTTTGCATTTAGGTTTGGCCAGCGCATTTTAGCATGGTGTCGTATCCCACAGGGGTATACGGAGAGTCCTTCGATATTCAATCAGTTATTGAAAAGATCGTTGGAAAGTTTGATCATGCCTGAAAGCTCAGTGCTAGTACAGTACATTGATGACCTACTGGTGGCATCAAAGACACGTGAAGCTTGTGAAGTGGATACCATACCTTTACTGAATCATCTGGCAGATGGAGGGTTAAAGGTATCCCCAGCCAAATTACAATTTTGCAAGAAAGAGGTGCATTATCTTGGACATAATATTGAGAAAGGTCTGAGAAAAGTGACTACTGACAGGATCAAAATAATCAGAGAAATGAAAGCTCCAAAAACCCAGAGAGAAGTGAGAATGTTCCTGGGTATGGTGGGATATTGTCGTCAGGGGATAATTAATTTTTCCCTGATAGCAAAGCCATTGATTAAATTGACAAAAAGTGACATGACAGATCCATTGGATCTAGATGCAGAACACTTGGCAGCATTTGAAGAGCTCAAAACAAAAATGTGTGAAGCTCCAGCTCTGGGTATGCCAGACTATGAAAAAGAGTTTGAACTGTACTGCAGTGAGAGAAATGGATGTGCACTTTCAGTGTTAATCCAGAAACATGGACAATTGAGAAGGCCTATTGCGTACTTCTCATCGACACTTGACCCTGTAGCTGTGGGTTTACCAGGTTGTCTAAAATCTGTGGCTGCAACATGCAGAAGCCTGGAACAGAGTGAGGGAATCATAATGGGGTATCCTGTAAGGGTATTCGTACCTCACAATGTGGCAATTCTTTTGACAAGAAGCAGAACTCAGCATATGTCAAATAGTCGGTTGACTAAGTATGAAAAGGTGATTCTGGGAGCATCAAATGTGACTCTTGAGAGATGTACAAATGTGAATCCAGCAACACTTTTGCCGGATATTGAGAATGTGGGTATAAAGATGGAAGATGATCATGATTGTTTGGATGTGCTTGAGTACTGTACGAAACCAAGACCAGATATCAAGGATGTTCCCTTGCCAGAGAATGATCATGTGTTGTTTGTGGATGGATCATGCCTGAGAAATGATAATGGTGTGCTATGTGCAGCATATGCAGTGTGCAAAGTTTCAGAAGTTATGGAAGCATCACCATTGAAAGGAGTAAAATCTGCGCAAGTTGCTGAATTAGTGGCATTGACAAGAGCTTGTGAGATTGGGAAAGATTTGAGAACAACTGTGTTGACTGATAGTCAGTATGGATTTGGAGTGGTGCATGATTTTGGCCAACTGTGGCTACAAAGAGGTTTCTTGACATCGAGTGGAACTCCGATAAAGAATGCTGAGCTGATTGGGAAATTGCTTGAGGCGATACAGCTGCCTAAGGAGTTAGCAGTTGTAAAATGTGCAGCACATGTTACAGGAGAGGATTTTATCACTGTTGGCAACAGGTATGCTAACGATGTGGCACAGTATTGCGCGAAATTAAATCAATCAATTAATAGGGAAAGAGAAAAGAAAGAAATGTCTTTCCCTTCTGTGATGTTTACTAATGTCCTAGAAACGTGGGATGAAGTGAAACAGTTACAAGATGAGGCAGGAGAAGAAGAGAAACAAGATTGGGTTAAGGCAGGATGTGCTCCAAGAGAAACAGACCATGTTTGGGTCTACAGAGATGGCAGACCAGTGATGCCAAACTCAATTTTGTCGTCAATGGCAAGGATGTATCATGGTCAGGGACATCTGGGGAGGGACGCGATGATTAGGTCCTTTAAACAGACCTGGTACAATGCAAAGTTTAGGACAATTGCGGAAAGCATCTGTCAAAGATGTTTGATTTGTCAGCAATTTAACACTGGAAAAAAGACAGTAGTGAGTTTAGGGACAATTGGCAGAGAAGGAGGTCCTTTCACAAGAATGCAAATTGATTTCATTGAAATGCCCCAGGTGAATAGACTGAGGTATGTCCTAGTGGTAGTCTGTTTATTTTCAAGGTGGGTGGAAGCTTACCCGACAAGGAGGAATGATGGATTAACAGTGGCAAAATTACTGTTGAGGGAGTTGATTCCTAGGTTTGGGTTTCCAGTTACAGTTGAATCTGACAGAGGTAGACACTTTCAAAATGAACTCATTAGTTTGATTTGTGAAGCATTAAAAATACAGCAGAAGCTACATTGTGCATACCGACCAGAGGCTTCTGGTGTGGTTGAGCAGATTAATGGCACAATCAAAAACAGAATTGGAAAAATGTGCTTAGCCACTGGCATGAAATGGCCAGATGTTCTGCCTCTAGTCTTGATGACTATGAGATCTACTCCAGACAGAACTACAGGATTGAGTCCGCATGAAATCATTATGGGACGTGCAATGCGCCATGCATTCGTGCCTGTGAATAAATTGATGACAATAACTGATGACATGATTTTGGATTACTGTAAAGGCCTGGCTGACGCAGTTCATTCTGTGTTTCACCAGGTTGGAGAAGAAGCTACCACACTTGAGAAGAAACAAGCCCATGATCTAAGTCCAGGAGACTGGGTGAGGATTAAGGTGCACAGAAGAAGAAATTGCTTGATTCCAAGGTGGGGAAGGCCGAGACAAGTTATTCTGACTACAACGACTGCAGTAAAGTGTGCTGGAGTAAGACACTGGGTACATGCAAGTCATACTCTGAGAATTCCAAGTCCGAGAGAGGGAACTGGTGAAGAGTATTATGAAGAGTCAGATTCCAGTGATGGTGAAGATCCTGAAGATACAGAATCAGTGAGAAAAGAAGCAGAGAGAGCTTCAAGAGATTCACTGCGAGTATCAGAAGGAAGATCAGATTCTGATTCTGTGAAAGAGCCTGAAGTTTCGAGTAGCAGTGGAGGAAAAAGAAAAGAAAAGAGAAAACACATTAAGACTACTCCTGAATCAGAAGAGGAGGAGATTGAAGAGCCGCTTGAGATTATTCTTGAAGAAACAGGGTCAGAAGAAGATAGAGAGGGACAGATTGCGGAAGACCCCCGAGGAGGTGTAGGGAACATTGATGAGGAGCTAGGTAAAGGGACGAATAGACAGCAAGAAGATTGCGTGTCGGAGACCCGAGGAGGGACAGAAGTGGGGAAGTCTCAAATAGTGGTGAAAGAATCTGTGAAAGAAAAGAAAACTGCTAAAAAACGAAAGCAACAGGCAATTGAAACAGAATTGGATGATGAAAATGAACAAACAGAAGGTCGAGTTCTGAGAAAGAGAACTTCGATTGGAGAAAGGAGTGTTAAAGAAGTGAAGCCGAAAAAGGTTGTGAAAGGAGATCGTTGGCCTAACAACAGAGTGAAAAGACTGAGATACAGGATAATAAGAGCAAATACATCGGGAGCTGAACAAGTGAATGAGGTATCCAGTCAAACTTCAAAGGCTGAAGAAGAAGAATCAAAGAGAACAAAGGAACCAGTAGAAATAAAAAGAGTTAAAAGACCCAACCAAAAGTACAGATCACCGGAATGGTCTTATGTGACACTGTCTGAAGAAGGAAAAGAAGAAACAGTGACTCAAGATAATCCGGAAGTGGTCTTGAGAGAAGTGGTTGAGGAAGATACTGGTGAAATCGTGAAAGTACTCTTGACTGACATTGGAGAAGAGTCAGATACTGAGGATTTGAATGTTGGAGATCTGATACAATTTGATGTTGAAGAAATTGGAGTGAAAAATGATGAGTATCCAAACTGAGTAAAAGAAGGATTCACTTGGACTGAGTGAACAGAAAGATCTTTGAAGAAGCTGAAGAGTTTGGAATAAACGTTGGAGATTTGAAGAGTTCTAATTTCAGTAGTGGAGTAGTAGAAGTTAAAGCAGAATGGCTAACATAGAGAATAATCAAAATAGATGTGCCTTCTTAAAAAGGTGGTGCAAGATGTGCTGCTGTTGTACTGGAATATTAATGCTTCTATGGGGTGTTTTAGTTTTATTAGTTACTTTTAAGGTTGAATTTGGGATGGACACAGAAAATATGACTAATATAGAGAAGAATTCACAAAAAGAAATTCCAATTAGAAATAGTTACATACACAAAGATAGGTCAATTAACAATTTTTCTAGTAATGTTTTTTCTAGACTGTTATATGAATATGTGAAGACAATGGAAGTGAGGGATTGCTATGTCTGCATGCAGTTACCTGCATCCGTTTCAGAGGGTGTTACTTATCACCATTTACCAGCTACATATGGTATTTCTTGTAGTATTTTAAGTAGTGTTTTTTATTTGTTAGGGAAAATAGATTATAAGATGTCTAACAGAGATAGTATTTTTGGGCACTTGCCAATGAACAAAGAACTGAATCCAGCTAAAGAAGCTAACACTTTTGGTGAGATTTTTATTGAAGAAAAAGGACTAACATTAGATTACATTTTTAAGAATAATTTAACTTGCAGTTTGAAAGAAGAGGAGAAAGCTTTCCTGGATATGGTAGAGGAAAGGAGAGTGAACATGCATGAGAAAGCAGGGAAATATGAAGTGAGTGAGACAATTTGGGACATTGAAATGGGAAAAGAGTTGAGAAATGGGGCGAGTCCAACTTTGGCTCTAGATGCACCGCAGAAGGGTAAATTATGCATTACCAGAAGGAAATCCCAATATGATACATATTTTGTGGGGACTAGTGAGTGCCATGATACATACTTCGTTGCGACTGGTTGGGGTTTCAGAGGGGGAGAAGATACAATTTTTCCAGGAGTGTACTATGTGTGTGGGAACAAGGCTTATTACAAGTTGCCTGACCATTGGTATGGCACATGTTATGTGGGTTTGGTTTTTCCTAAGATTTTTCATACAGATAAAATAAGTGATGTAGAAGATGGGGAAGAGAGACACTTGGTCTGAAATTGTGGGTGATATTTTTGGGGTTTTGATTCCAGCAGTGGGAATTTCTTTAAATGCTTATGGAATTCGGAAATTGTCCACAGTGGTTGATCGTTTATCGACAAATACCGCAGGAGGATTTCTTTTGGTAAATACGGAGTTAAGTGCCGTACGTGCCATGTCTATGCAAAATCGACTTGCCCTTGATATTCTTTTGGCTAAGGAGGGTGGAGTTTGTGGAATTTTGAAAGTTCAACATTGTTGCACTTACATTCCTGATGAAAGTAAAGACCTGAAGGTCTATATCAAAAATATTACTGATTTGCATGAAGATTTAGTACCACTTGAAACTGGGAGTTTATGGACTAAACTAGCTAATAAGATGATAGCTGTTAAGGATTTTATTGCAAAAATAGGTAGTACTATTATAGGTAGAATATTGTTTCCCTTGTCTTGTATAATTGTTGCTTTGCTGATACTGAGATTAGTGTGTGTGTGTTGTAAAAACAGGAGAGGGAAAGAGAAATTGAAAAATGAAAAGGAAAATAAGAATTCGAAAAATTCGAAAAGAGAACCAGAAGAGATTGAATTAGAAGAATTGAGGGAGAGTGTTTATTTAGAGACTAAGAGAGATGATGAAAGAGTGACTGGTGTTTAATGTTGTGTAAGGGGAAAAGACATTTCTGATTTCTCCTAAAAATGGGACTAAATTTTCACTAAATTTTTTTTTTTAGGGTTTATTTGGTGATAAAATCACCAAAGGGGGGATTGCTGGAGCAGAGTTTTCTGTTAGAAAATTCTGGGGCTTTTGAAGCTCTGGCATGTCTATGCGTTTTATTAATTTATTAATAATTAACAACTAATTATTTGTCTTGTGCAAGTGTGTTTCACTAATCAACCTGTTTGTCCTGACACAAGAAAAGGTTACACGAGGGTTAGCATGCGTGTGCTGTTTATGTATTCACAATAACGTGCAAGTTTTCATGTTTAAACGTTGCTGTGTGCTATTTATTTTGAGCACAAAACGCTGTCTGAATTAATGCTCTATATGTTGCAAAGCTAGATAAATGCATACACATAAGGGTGTTAGTGGGGTTAACACTGTTTAATCATTATGATGTAGTAATCTTTATTTTGTCTCTTTAATTAAAGATGGTCTATTGTGGCCTATGGAGGCCTTCATGAAAATAACTGAGAATAATTTGAAGCCTGGCTGAGCTCTGGTACAGGCGAAATCTGTGATGTGACAAGGGAGACCCCTGCTGGAATTCGGTTACAGACAACTGACCGTAGTCCTTATATGGAAATTTCCGGGAGGACATCAGCAAGTTTGGAGGATCTCCAAAAGAAATGATTTGTCCTTGGTAAACAAAGAGCCTCAGAAAGAACTCTGTGTTAAAGCCGGTTTGCCGAGGGAAATGAACTTTAATAGTTTCAAATCTTTGGTTCCTGTTCCGAAGTTTGCGTATTATGACTTTTCCTGAGTGGAGATTTCAAGATGTTGCAAAGTTACATCCCTTCCTTCTCGTTCTGCTCAGTGATACAATTTTACTTGTCAAATTCATGTGGGTTTCCATTGTATTTTGCATTATAAAATATGTTAGCTTAGGGAGGGCTCTCCCCACACTTTCTTTCGTCGCCTTGCTGCGTGAACTTGCGTTGCTGAGGACTGATGCTGAGGACCTAATCCTGAAAGACTTTTGAAAGACTGGTCCTGACCCGTTCTGACACTAGTTAGAATAGGTAACTATGAGAAATGATTTATTCTGATTTACTCTGACTAATTTTAGATAAAGCAATATAACTTTTAAATATGGTGTTGGTTGTTTCTTTACTTGTCATTTATTGAATTATGTTTGATTATTGTTTATAGATTGTTTATATTATGTTAGGCAACCACTAAACTGGTCCTATCGCCTAGATACAGATGCAGGGTACTTTAGGAGTTTTCTTCCCACAGGTTTGCTGCTGGTAGAGTATTGGAGCGTATGTTAGTGAAATGGGCCCTAGCGTATGATGAATGTATGTGCGTGTAACTGTAAAATTACTCTATCTGTGGTAGTGGGCATATTTCTGATACCCTGATCTGTATCAGAGGTATTGATAGCACACTTCTGGAATTGTAGGGCAGGGTCTCCAGGCAACCCCGTTCCACCTCATATCTTGAAAACCATCTTCGCTATCATGGCTCCTGTCTATCTGTAGCTAGTCGCCATCTCCCTCCATCCAGGTACTATGCCAGATGATTAGAAAAGAGCAAACGCTATTCCCTTGCTCGAAAAAGGTCAACACTGTCCCTGAAATACTGGCAAACTTTAGAACTATCTCTCTGCTCCCAGCAGCCTTGAAAATTCTGGAAAAGGTGACGATATAACAGCTTGTCTCCTTTCTAAGTGAGAACAAAGTGTTACACCCGTCTCAACTATCTTTTTACTACCCATGTGTCTGCAGTTTTAAAATCCTGCTTTTGAATCTGCCATATGTGGAGGAAATTTCTTAACTTCCTGCCTCATGAGGCACAAGTTACTGTGGTCAGGGCATTGATTCTCTCAAGGGTGGACTATGATAAAGTCCTGTATTTGGGATTTCCTAAATATTTGGTTCAGCGTGTACAATTTAACCAGAAGATGGTATTCTGTCTACTTTATAAACTTCCCATGCACTCTTCGGTATCTCGGCTACCGGGAGAAACTTTATTGGCTACTGTCTGGCAAAGCATTATGTATGAGGCCCTAACACTGACACTTCAAGCTCTCCACAATAATGGGCCTGTGTATCATAATGAGAGGCTCAAGGAGTACAGACCAGGGAGACCCCTGCGCTCCAGTAACGCCGGTCTACTCTCTGTACCCCATTTTAAAAAGCAGCGCAGAGGGGGCTTCTCCTTTACTGTCGAGGTGGCCAGTGTATGGAAGCAGATGTCTGGGCACCTAGGATCTATTACAGAGGAAATCAAATTTAGGAAGGAGCTGAAAACCTAGCTTTTCAAACGTTAGGGAGAGTAAGATTCCGCTTTACCCTGCTTCTGCTTCAGTCTTTGATTGCCTTAATGCCGGGAGACTCCTGGAGTAGCCATGCGCCATATAAGATTCTCTCATTCATTTATTTAACGCTAATTACTGTTGTTAACAATCACTGTGGGGGGTCCAAAACACTGCACAAGATGCGCTGGCCGAACGTTTGTCCCCGCTGGCCCTAGCATGAGCGGTGATCCCAGGAGAACCAAGTGGCGGCACAATGAGCATATAGGCCGCTCTAGTCCTGCAATGGTGCTGAAGTGACAGGAAGCGCTCTCCCACATGCTGTAAGTTCGACAAGGAGTGATCTTGACAACACTGAGACTACACTGTGACCAGTGAGCACTACAGCAATTTATCAGCCTACAATGTGATAACACTCATGTTAAGGCATTCAATGAATCAACGAGTGATCGGTCAATATGGCAGCCACTGTACCAGCACTTTGCTGCTAATGAAAGTACACATCACTCTCCTACCCGGGTGGCAGTGTTAAAGCTTACCCCCCCGGTCACGTTGACACCACTTTAGGAACCACACTAAGATCCTCAAGCTACCTCTGGCCCATTTCCTTAAGTTCAGTCTGATCACTCTACTTATCCATGTAATCCAAACTTAAAACCGGCATGGAAGGGTGTCTACCCCTTAAACAAGTCACCCCAGAATCAAAGGTGCACCAATTATACTGTTGTTTGGCTACCTATCACTCCGCACAATACCAACTCCTGATCTTAGCTAGAGTATGAGCGCCACAGCGTAAGAGTGATGGTCAACTGTGCCCAGCCTTAGTAGAATTCCTTTGAATCGCTGGAACTGGGTTGTGCTGCATGGTCTTCACTCATACTATTTCAGACTCCTCTACCCACAGACATCTACTGATCTACTGCCAATCGCCATCACAACCTTGTGGCCAATACATCCAACATAACGTAGATGCACAGAAACAAGTACAGGTGGAACCAAATATCAATTGCATTTCTTCAGACTGAAAATGCAAGAGCTACCAGAAATGAAATTCATGTTACAACATGGTGGAGAAAGAAATCAAAGCTAACCTGAAACAAGTTAAGTTAGATCTGCCCACTCGTCTGTCAAAAACAAAAATGACATTAACGCAATAATGGATATGATCCTCGAGAAATTAGCAGAATTTCATGATCTGTCCAAATCCATACAGGATAATACAGATGCAATGCAGAATGAAATCTGTGCTATCGGAGCTGACGTAAAACAAATCCACAGCTGGATTGCTGTACCAGAGAAAAGAATCAGTAGCCTGCCTAGAAGACTCCGAAGTCAAAGCTTACAAAACAATCTCAACGCTTAATATCACAACAAGGTATCTTCTAAAGGATTGGCTGCCCTAAAAGACAGGAATAGGAGGGGGGGGAACTTCCGTATGTTCAGCATCCCAGAAGGTGCAGAAGACGCAGCCGAGTTGTGTATCTTGTCCTTAGAAAAATCGATCCCCCAAAACACTGACATCGGGTTTGAAAAGGAACTGGTTATGGAGTTTTTGTGTCTGTACTCTGTGCCCTCTTTCAGATTCTAAATGTATCCGTGTCCTATTGTATGTAAATCTCTACGTTACCAACAAGTAGAAGAAATACAAACATTCATAAAAAAACATAACCATGTATAATGGAAAGGAAATGGGATTTTCATCTCGCAGAACTATTTGGAATCCACAGTAGAGCCCAGGAACGGATTCCTAGCCTTGCAACCTCCTGTGAAGGCAATGAACTGTCAGTTTTCCTTTGCAGGGTTGGCCAAAAACCGAGGAACAACCCAGGGCATCTTGCATATTTTCAATGACCACAACGCGCTCTCAAAGGTTCTGGATGATAAAGCGGGATGTGAAAATGGCCATTTTGTCACAAAAGGCCACATTCAAAGACAACAAATGTTAGAATGTTGCCATCCTCAACATTAGGTGTCTATTTACTTACTAATGCAGCATTTTGAAGGTCCTAGGTGGACAAACTATTGCCACTATATTCCTTACTGACACCTCAGATTTATGTACTTATCGCCGCCAAAGATGTGGTCTGATAAGGGGGGGGGTAGCTTGGGGGGGTGTGTGTATTAAGGTTGTTTTTGTTTTTTCTTCTTTCCTTTATTGCTTGCTTATGGACTGGTCTCAGTGGACTCTGCGCAACTCTGCGCAGGGGTTGTGGGGGGATGAGTTGGGGGGGGGCTTAATATCCTAATCGTCATACTATGTTTGGTGTTTTGGGTGTTCCTCTGAAAAGGTCACTTGCTTTCTTGCTTATGTGCAATCTGATACTGCAGTTGCCCCTGGGGTACAGGGCCCTGCGACATATGTGCAATTTGACAATAAAATCTGTTTTAAAAAAAAAAAGATGTGGTCTGATTGTTTTATCTTAAATACTAACAAGATAAATATTCGGAGCTATTCTGGGTCATTCCCAATTTATGTTCACTATGACTCTATTATATACTCAGCCGTCAATGTACCTACCCGTGGTATGTCTCAAACACTGTACGACATGCAAGTTCTCTCTCTGGTTCTAACAGTATAAAAGCAAGCTACTTGTAGCGTAATCTGTTTCCTGCACGGGAAAGATAGGATGATTACCCCACACAGCAAGGCTAGGGGGCTTATAGCCAGTTTACTTTACGGTGGAGCTGTATGCACTACAATTTCAATGTAAGATCAATGATGAATATTCACATTGGTTGTCTTGTGGTGCTCAGTATTGCGGTAATGGCACTCTAAACCTGTCTGCCATTCAGCACACTAAATTGTGCACTTCAGGGGGTAATATCAACCTTCTGAAACATGTCTTGATCATAACTGCTTTATGTTTTAACTGCTGTACGACGTGTACAATCCTACATCTAGTATCACAATGTGAATAGTTAATTTTGGCTGTTGCCATTGGTTTCCTCAATGCACCATTCCTGTTGCATGCTTTTTTTGTTTTGCTATTTGCGCTTACAAATGTCATTTCATTATAATCTAAGAATGGTTTTCTGCTTCATACAAGTGAGCACACAACACCTAAGCAGTTTTGACGCAGTCCCACTTTTAGCACTATCAAGCATTGTTTGTTACACATTGTGTGTTTGCATACACAATTACATCACTATGACTACTCGACCTGATAGTTAAGTCTTATAGTACACTTATTTTTGGCCCTCAAATCTACGAGCGACATTGCAGTGCACTAGCTAAATCCATTAAGTTCCACAAAGGAACTGAGAACCCCCTGACCTGTATCAATGACAAATATTATGCAGAACATAAAGACAATATCCCTTAAAAGGATCAACAACCCAGTTTTTTAAAAAAAAGGAAAATTATTGACTACTTATACAAGGTGCTGAGCGATATTATCCTGCTCTAGGACACCAAGGTGGATACCACACATATCTGATAGCGATATCTGGCCAAAGATCTCTTTCCTTGAATTCTCCCAAGGTGCCGGACTGGATCCAGAACGTTTTTTCCAGAAGTACCTCTGCGCATCGGTAGAGGGCATTGTGAGACTCCTTAGTGACAACGCCCACCGGATGTGACGTCAACAGATCTGTTCCTCAGGCGTTTTTTGGGCCTGTGTCGACATATTTTTTGTTGAAGGAACAGTGTGCCTCCCCCCCACCCCCCTGTTTTGTCATGTCCTTGGGTTGCAAACCTTGTGAGTAACTGTGGAAGGCAGATGACGGCCACAGAGCCTTCTACTATTTGTATGTGGTGCCTCGGGGATCACCACAACTCTGAGGAGTGCGGCTCCTTCCGTCACCTGTGCCCTAAGGAATGGTGGGAACAGTGCATGAAGATCCTGGCAGTGCAACTTGCAGAGGCCCCGCATCGTCGGTCTTGTTCAAGGATAGAGCCATCTAGCCGCAGATTCCTTAACTTAGAATATCCTCCAGGCGCCAGACTGGATCCAGAGATTTTTCAGCAGTACCTCTGCGCACCATCCACGGATATGACGTCAGTGGAGCCTTATAAGTCCCTCCTGTTTACTTCGAAGGATTAGATGTTGAAGCACAAGCGGTCAAAGTCGCATCAAGCCCTAACTTCACCCATAGGCCCTCCGTTTCCAATGCCCTCTCCCACCCTCTGGATGAGACCACCCTGCATCTCCCTGATTTCCCTGGAGCCGGGGCGACTCTAACCCAAATGAGGGATTACTATGATTCCCATCATGTCATCTTTGGGCCCCTATCTCCCTCTGGTATGCTAAGAAGATTGAAACAGGTGAGAAGTGGCCTACTGAATCCACGCCGGTGAGATTGCCCATGGCGTCAGGCCCTCTGGATTCTTAGTTAGATCTGTGCCGGCTCCGGTGCACAGCCCTTTGGGGTTCCCACCTGTGACGCCGGAGTTCAATCTGCTGACGCTGACAGCGAAGTCGGCGGCACCAATCAACACTGAGTTGATCACCCTCTCCGACACCAATGGCCGATGGGGTCGGGTGCAGCTACAATGGTACAGTCCAGCTTGGACACCTTCCCTCCTTCTAAACAGGCTATTGCTGTTTTTCTTACAAGTGAACATGCTTTTGGGGATGCGAGAAAAGCTGGGGTTTATGAACTCCACGGACTAGACTCCTCTAGAGGGTAGTTGGCTGACGGAACTGGGTGAGGCTAGTGGCCTTGAGTTCTCAACAGCTTTGGACTTCCTTTCTCCTCCTAGCCTTGTTCCAAAGGTGAGCTCCTTCTTGCTGCAGAGGGCAGCTGCAGTCCTAGACTTGCAGGTCCCCTCTGCAGGGGTGGCAACTGACCCCTTGATAAAAGTGCTTCTCCAGGGCCAAACAGGTGTAGCCTGTGCTCCCCCTACAGTGAAAAACGGTATGACCTTTTATTAGGGGACTAGGCTAAGCCTGCTAAAAGGGCCCCTTTGGACGTTCCATAGCCCATAGAGACCGGCCCGCCCACGGGGGACCCGGCCTGTCTCATCCCGCACCCGACGCCAAGAAGTTATGTAGTGCAGGCTGCTATGGCCTCCTCTGACCCCAGCATCCACCCTAACGTTCCTCTGTACAGGGAATCCAGAAGGCTGGAATCTTGTGGAAGGAACATCTTCACCTCTGCCAGCTCAGCCTTGTGGTGAGTAAATGCTGCATGTGTTGTGGCCTTCAGTGGCGCCTGCTGCCTTTGCTTCCGGAGGATACCCGGATTGAACTCGCCCAGACACTCCAGAATGGATGAGAGGCAGCTAAGTTTGCAATAAGATGTGGTATGGATACCACAGACTCAGTAGGCCGAGCCGGAGCTCACTGGGGGGCACTTTGCTGTCGTGCCTGGCTGTGCCACTCTTGCTTTTTGGAGGCTGTCCAAGCCACTCTGGAGGACATGCCCTTCGATAGCGCCTGCCTGTTGTGGCACACATGCCAATTCTGCATTGCAATGCTTTAGGGACATTTGGGGTGAAACCGATTCTTAATAGATATATATATTTCTGTGCCGCCTGGCTTCCTAGTTTCCCATTTACTCAGGTAGTAAGGGGGACATTCATCTTTGATTCTTCTTACAGATGGGCCCATACCAGAGTGGAGTCATATACTTCCAGTTGGGTGCAAGCTTCAACGTCCCTCCACGGCCTACCCCTGTAGGTTTACACCTCCTCCTTAATTGGTTCATAGAACCATCCCACCTTGAGGTGGCACCCAGTGAGGTGTTCTTTTCCTGTACAGGTATTATTCTTTCTTAAGACCTGAGGATGACAGTTTTTAGCTCCCGCTATCCGAGTGGTATGTTCTTTGTGGCTCTAACTGGGTTTTGACACCTGATGGAACTGGGTTATTTATTTTTCACTGAAAATGGGCTTCATGCCAAAGAGATGGTTACCGGTATGGTATTACACCTGCTCTATGTAAAGCATCTTCTGTGAGCCTTATGGGTATTATTAGGTACATTTGTGGTACTTTTAAATATCCCTTATACAGTGTTTATAATTGTAACTCCCTTGGAGACTTTGTACCTGGACAAAACGCTCTGCACAAGTGCCTATTTACGGTGAATCTTTTGTTTCTCCTTTCTTCAATCTATGGAGCATTACATATGCTTCTCTTTCTGGAGTTATTCTACTTCTCCCGAGAGACTCTTTATTTTCCAGCAGAGCAGTGGGACAAGTGGTAACGCCATTCCACATCAGTGCGTCTGTGCACCTCTTTAGTGAGCTGCTCTCGCTATACCTCGGCAGGATGGGCTTTTGCTGCTGGTTTCTCAGGCACTGGTGGTACACGGGTTCCAATCCCTTCTTCTGCTCTCTGTCGAATTAGATTTTTCCTTCATCCTTGTACCCTACTGGTCTTCCTTGCTGTGGAACATTGCCTATATTCGAGGTCTGTGCGGGTCATGCTCGAGGCACTCTTCTCTTGTACCGCAGGTCTTGTTGTCATTACACTGGCTCTTCAACGCAAGGACATCTGTGATACTTACTTATTGCTTATAGGCAAGGTCTGGTACCTTTGCAGCCATAGGCACCTTTAATACAAGAGATCACACACCACCCAGGGCATCAAGATGTCTAAATATGTATTCTTAAGGTGCCACCATGTAGCCATCTTCTGTGATGATGGCTATCTTCCATCTTACGGTGTTTGCGCATGTTCCTTCAACATTATGGTTCCATTTTTCTTGAAATTAGTTCTCAATGGGTATTGGTTGCTCCCTTCGGACACAATCGCCTTGGTCGGTTCCTTTCACTCTATTCTACTGGATATCATCATGTTTCTGACCCCCCAGGGTTCGTTATAACACTTCTGCGTTATTGTTAGGGTTCCTGTCATCATAATACTCCTCTTGCTGTGTACCTCACTTCCTTCGGAAGATGCACATATACATTGGTATAATGAAGGCTGTAGGGTGCTCAGCCTTATATCTTACGGTGATCTTCATGTCTCCTATTTCCTGTAGAGACAGTATTTCCCATAATCCACAATTATTGCCCTTTTTAGGTCTCTCCTAGCGTTGCAGCGCGAATGTGCTGCCATCGCTTTGCGAGGCATGCAGTATATACTGTAGTGTGGAAGCTTTGTGGAAGCTCCACCCACTCTCTGCCCATTGGCTTTTGTCTTAAATACTGCCTTCAGATTGGTTAGAGGCTTGTTAGTCCCTCCTCATTCATCATTTGTATCCTTCCACGGCTATTGGCGCCTTTACTCCTAACACTATTTTCTTCCCTGTCTCCCCACCCCAACGTCCCCTCCCTCAGTCTGTGACTTTTCACATCCCCCCACTCCCGTTTGTGTTTTCTTCCCTGCCGGCCCTTCCGCTTTCATCTTTATTATTGCCACCTTGAAATATGCGAGTTCAAGATGCGTGCTGTACAAAAACCTCTTGTGTTTATTGAACTAGATTTTAATGTTACTCTAAATATAATAAGACTCTAAGCAACATTTGGTGTATGCATGGCAAATGACGCCTCTTAGTTCACAAATGGCATTGTTGTCGGGCGGGAGGAGCGGCAGTGTTTTAACTTATGCTTAGAACGAGCACTTTTAATAACTTCCTCTCAATTCAGGGCTATAATCTTGTATACTGAGTTGACGCGCTAAAGAAATGCACTTTTTTGAATTCTGAAGAGACATTATCGCACATTTACATCATGTTTACTGTATGATTAACATGCCGATCATTTTCACGGCTCGCCCACTGGCTCGTATAAGCTTGGCTTGTCTACGGCTGGCTCTACCTGTTAATTAATATATTGGCTTGCTCACCTCTAACAAAGAGAGATGAATGGATACATGACAATGAGCCCGGTAGATGGTAGAGAAATAGACTGGTACAGACAAAGTCAGTTTCCATTGCCTTACGTCAGAATCATCACTTTCAATAACCTGGAAATCTGCCAGCAGCTCCCGCATGCACCAACCTCATCCCCCTCACCTATTCTTAGCAGAAGCAGCAGATTCTGAGCTTTGCCTTGCTGGTGCAGAGGTGCACGGCCGAGTTTGTAGAAGCGCTGGGATCCCTAGCCTCTGCGGGCAGGCACCTAAGCCTTCCGGGTGCCTTCACACTCAGGATAAATAAATATATTTTGTTCTGTGCCTTAGTCGCCCCTCTGTGAGCACTGTCTGGTAGATGAAGCTCTGTGTTAAACACATTCAGAGAGGTGGTTGTGTACAAACAAACAACAGCCACAATACCGTATGTTTTGAACGTGTAGTTAAATACCTGCTCATCGAGTACCTCATTGGCTGATCGTTCGATGGCACTACCAAAATTACATTTGGACACATTTGCTCAACTGTAAAACACTCCCTTCTATGGGTCATTTAACAACTCAGGGCTTTGGGTTTAGGTAACCTACTTTGGATGCTATGTATAAGAGTAAATACAAAAATTAATGCAATGAAACTAAGCAACCAGTACTGTCTAAAACAATGTAAAAACCGACACTCATTCTGGCATTTTGTTTAGTTAATGTGGATTTTCTCATAGATGCGAGTAAAGTACTCTTAATATCTTAATGAAATCTGCGCACTTTTAACTACTAGCACCGGGAGACCTTTGACAACTAGGCAATGAATACATTTTCATGTACCCCCGAAGCCCCCCTGCCCTCCGCCCCCTTGGCAAACTCCATTGCCTCCCAGTGTTTGGGGGATAACCAAGACGCAGGAGAGTGAGTCAAATAGTCTAGAAAATGAAAGAGAAGCCTGGATTCGGATTCACATGCTCCGATCGCGTTGGTTAGTCTGTAAGCACTACTTTTATTAATGAATTTCGCATTAGTAAAGCACCACGGTGTGCCTGTGTGGCGACATTTCACCCATGAGGTACGTCCCAAGAAATTGTTGACCCAATCCACACTTTGCGTCTTTTTCAATACATTTATTACGAAGTGCAGGACCTTTCCAAGGGATTCATTCACTCCAATAATAAAAGGTTTAGGTAAAAAAACATTGCCATTTACAATGTCAATAGCTCTAACTCAAATGCGAGACCTATTTGCATTGCAGATGCTTGTTATTAGGTTGCAATTCCTTCAGTTGATTTAGCTTTTAATAAATTGTTATTTTTTGGACTTTCACTTTCATGGGCGGTTTTGTCCCTAGAGGACCATACATTTCTCCTTTTGTTCCTTACTTCAGTCAAGTCCTGCTCTGTCTGATAGAACTCAATGTTCGATGTTAATGCTGGATACCTGTTTCTAGGCCTTCCGTGTGTTGGCCTATATTTTACCTTGACCATCTGGTAGGTCCAAGCTATCTTCTTTCAAGATTACAATATCAGCGACCTCATTGTGGGCTTTTCAATCAGTTAGCATTGGTTTAAATGCTTCGGCAGCCGACGTGTTGCGCGAAAGTGAGGCGGTGGCAAAAAAAGTGTTTACTGAAGCTCTGACGGGTAAAAATAGGGTCTGCATCAAGTTTAGGCGCTAGCACGAGCAACCCTAATGTAAGAAATAGATTAAAGATGCTAGAGGAGTGAAAGTGGTCAGAACACTCATAATGGTGAGAGCACAAGTCCATAACCAAATATTTGGAAGTATGTCGCATACCGAGGGGACTTTGGATTTTAATATGCCCCAAGTTTTGAAAACCCAGATATTATGGAGTGGGGTGAGAGCAATCCCAACGCATCCAATAGGCTAATAAGAAAACTTGTAAAGTAGACGGACATTGATAGAAGAAAGTTGCAGCAATAAATTGATGCATTAAACCTGGAACTGGATATTCCTCAGCAGGAGTTAGTTAACATATTCAAGGAAGGGATGAATGTATGTTTGACAAAATATGAAGAAAACATAAAGGCATGGAAGGCTCAGAAGTTTTTAAGAGACAAAGAAGATTCTATTCTGGGCCAAAGATTTATATTTGCTCACCTTTTAGACATGATCAAACATCAAAAAATAGAAGGGAACATGTCATTACAAGAGCAGAAAAATACTGGCACAGAAACCGAGGTGAGCTCTGAACTTGAGACAGATATGGAGGATAGTTCCAGGAGTGGCCCTCCAGGAGCTGATGGCCCAATGAAAAAAGCAACTATTATGGAAGAACTGGATTTTTTAAGGCAAGGCAGGCCAGACCTTAAGAATACGCAATCGGCGTCACAAACGCGGAAAATGAGGAGGCAGAGGCAGTGCAGCAGGTATGCAGGAAAACAAAACATCAAGGAAATCATGGAGAAGGAAGTAATGAGGAAAAGTCATCCCTAATCTATCAGAAATCTCTCTCATATAACACTCAGTGAAGCAGAGAAACAAGTCCTGTCTTTAGGTGTGTCTTTTTGTCTGAAAAGTACGTTGAATTACTGCCAAATGCAAATTGATGGTTTTAAATTCATAAGGAAATTAAAATTACTTGAATTCCATGCAAGTTGAAAAAGAAAACAGGCAAAAACTAAAGAAGTCAAGGAAACACATGATCAAGGGCTAAAGGTATCGGATATTGGACTATTGAAAGAACTGACGGCACTCGAAAAAGAATGTTTGGAAAGAATTAAATCTGTCTCAGGTCAGACTGTAATTGAGAAGCAAGAATTGGAAGTTTGGGGAGACATTGAATCTCCCTTTAAACCAGCATCTACTTTTGTACCAGTGACTCAACATGTTACAATTGAAGTTTTCCATGATGCATTGTTTCAAGGGCTGAAAAGGATACAAAAAGCAGCCAGTGATAACCTCCAACTTTGAATAAACATCAAGGAAGTTATCAAACGTTAATCAAAAGATTACAAAAGCAAGACAGTATTGTAATATGTAACTCTGATAGTGGGATGGAAAATTGTCTTATGGCCGGTGGAAATATATAAGAAGGAAGCAGAATAGCAACAAAAAAATTAAGTGTTACGCCAAATGTAGCAAATCGGAGCTTAAGGAAACAAAAATATGGTTGATGGAATGGAGAGACGAGTGGCTCATCAGTCAATATAGACCAACCAAGGATACCAATCATGTTCCTAATTTCAAAAGTACAGAAAGAGTCTAAGACACCACCTGGCAGGTCCATTATATCAGCAATTGAGGGAATGTTTGGGAACATGTCAGATAATATAGTGTACTTTTACTTTGTAAAGAATCTGCCATCCAATGTAAAGGATACAGGAGATTTTTTGAAAATCATATATGACCTGCCATGGGATGAAAAATATGTGTTGATGTCACAGCTCTGTATATGAGTATCCGGCATCAGGATAGTTTAAGGACTGTTGAGCATTTCTTACAAAGTAGGCCAACGGAATTATGCAAACACACCTTGCTTGGAATGATTCGGTGGCACGGTGATGGGCACCTGTTAAGCCCCCAGCTATGCGTGTTTACACATTGGCTGGTGGGAGGAACAGGTGCTCTGCATCCGCCACAAGGAAGCGTGGGATGCAGAAGTGGTTGTTTGGCTCTGTTTTATATGCAATTTATTTGAGGCATGGAAAGGGTCAACTCTGAGTGCAAATTAATTTGTGAATCAGATAAGCAACAATGACCTGAATTTGCAGTCTGAGCAAGATCAGCACATGTAAAGTTTATTTTTTAGATCTGGAGGTTTTCTGTGAGAACAATAAATTGGAGACGAAACTGTATTGGATACCTACTGCTAGAAACACACCTTTACATGCCTCTAGCTTTCACCCCCACATCTTCTAGCCAGTATCCCATATGGCGAAATGTTGCATGTAAGGCACAATTGCAGTACTAACACTGATACTTTAGCTTGCCACAAACAAATGATTGAGAGATTTAGGTAGAGGGGCTACAACCAAAAACTACTGAGTAAAACAAAGAAGATAGTAAACAGAAAGAGTAGAGAATCCATCTTATTTACCAGAAAAAAAGGAATGGAAAGATCAGAGACCAATACGGCTGATTGTGTCATACAGCACACAGGATGGTGCATTAAGAGCATTAGAAAGAAGAAATTAGCATATTGTTTGAGCAGATCCGATTATAGGCTCCCTATTGCCCAGAAACCCCAGTATAACGTACCACAGGGCCTTCTCCATTAGAGGTGCTCTGTCAAGGCCAGCCCTGAAATAATTAAACCACAGTCGTGGCTGAGACCTAACAAAGGTTTTTGTAGTCCCGCGCTCGTCGTGAACGGGACTTTCAAGATGGCGCCCACGACTAGACTGCCGGAACAAGCCGTAGGCGGTCTAGTCTTTCCAGTGCGTCAGGCAAGGAGGCGGAAACACGAAGGGGGAAGCCGGAGAGCAGTGCGTCGTCCCACAGCATCCCGGAGACCCACAGAACCGGAGCAGCAGACGACGATATAACCATCATTGACGACGGAGAGGAGCCGACTAACAGCTACCACCACTCCCTCCCTGCCCAAGAAGACCGACAGAGCGTCCTTCCCTGAGACATAAAGACGGAGTCAGCATCCAAAGACCTCCTTTCTCCCGTCCTCTATCCCATACGAATCACTGGATCCTTCCACTCCTGGACTATCCCTTAATTTACCAAAATAAAAAGAAACACTTACCTTACTGGTGTCTCGGCATCCTGTACTCCTGAAAAGCGAAAGGGGGGGGCGTAGGAACTGACAGTTTTTTTTAAGTGTGCTGGGGGCAGAGCTTTCACAATTGGAATTAACTGCACTAAGTTTCAAATTCCCTTTCATAGGCAACCCTGTAAAAGTATGGCCACATTCACCTGCAAGACAAATTTAGCTATCTATGTACTCACATGTAATTACAACCTTCAATATGTAGGCAGCACTGTCTTACAAGTACACAAACATATATTGCAACACATGCAAGAAATATCTAATAGTGATCCGATATACCCCGTGGGGCAACATCATGCCGTATATCATGAGGGCAGCATAAAACACATGCATATTATGTCACAGACTTCATACTTCCAAAAAGATGGGGAGGTGATCGGGTCACAGCACTCCGGATATTGGAAGCCAGATACATCCTGGACCTTGAATCGAAGCCCCCTAATAGGTTAAATACAGATGAGGAGCTGTACACATGGCTGTTAGAGGGTTACTCTGACAGTAGACATTGTGGTATGGTCTAGGAGATTGCAAGTGCTCCTCACCAGTTTTTGTTTAGGCAATATCTGCCCCACATATGTATGTTTGATAGTGATTTATATTTTATATTTTCAATCATGGGTACAATGATACAAATTTAGATTTTTTTTTTATTAGTATGTATGTGCAATGAACTTACATGGGTTTAGTATTGCAAATTCAGGGGATCCTGCAATTGAGTGCCCACTTGGGCTTCATTGTTATTTGATGAAATCAACTCTATCACAGAATATGCTGCCTTTGAAAGGATCGGATCCATTATGTATTATGGGGAAATAGAGTGGGTGATTTGTCACTATCACAATAGTATGCATATGTTGTAATAATTAAAGCCTGTAATACTTTGATGAATATGGAATGATGTACACTTCATTAGGGCATGCCCACTTGGGCTCAATGTTTTAGTTATGTTAATAAGGGATTGTGGGGAATTGAATTAGAGATCATTTTGTCACTATGACCGTAATAGGTGACCAATGCTTATTAATTTGTATTGATCCCTGAAAATTTAGATTGAACATTGCAATTTAATGTGGCAGGTTCCTTGGAAATATTGTTGCTTAATGTGTGTATTTACATGAACTTATTTGTGCATCACTTACACTACTATATGGCCTGGGGTTGTAAGAGGTCTGTTTTTACTATTTATGATGACGTAATCAGTATGTTTTAAAAATATCCGAATTGGTCACTCAACTCAGTGTGATCAAGGCCGTCAATGGCGGGTGAAAAACTTTACGGCCCGGTTAGATTGATGCAGACTCCGTTTTGGTGCTGGTATGACTTTATTTTTTAGCCCTATGTGTGCAGGGAGGATTGTCAGTGTTGTCGTTACAAAGGCAATTACTTTTATTTTCCTCCTCTATGTGTTATACATTATAGATAATCCCAGAGGTGTTAACATTATCCCTGGCACGTTTTTCTTTCAGGACTAGAGTTGCTTCTATACCAATAGTTCCTGTTGTTGTCTTTGACAAATCTCTATTAAAGCATTGATCAATGATTTCTCCATCAAAGATAGGTTCTTGGGTCGCCCTTTTCTCTGTATTTTTATAGAGCAGGTTTGGCTAAACTAATATCTTTCTACGGCAAAGAGCTATAGCTCAATGGCATTGCCTGTTGACTCTGGTCCCCCGAGTCGTGGCCGAATATGGATTCAGATCCCACCATGGGAGTAAATATTATCTATGTTTATATTGACTGCTGTCTTCGACACATTTTTGTTCCACTGTCATGGATAACGCATTTCCCATGCTTTCCAATGCCTTTATGACTTCACTTGCCTGTGGTCCTTACCACCGTTCTTAGGGTGTAGCTATTGCTTACCTAATTTACTAAGACCGTCTGGTCTCTTCTTTTTTGTTCTAAACTGGCTAGTTCTACTCAGGGACTTTTAGTAAGATCAGTTCACAGACCCTCCTACGGGGATGGTATTACTATGGTATCTGATTCAAATGTATGGAATGTGCTGCTAGATGTCTCTATTAAATGACAAAGCCACTTACCTTCGGTAATGCCTTATCTGGTAGAGACCGGTTCCAGCCGCAGATTCTTTACAGACCCTCCCATCCTCCCCATTCTGCGAACTGGTTTCTTTTTACCTAAAAGATCCCTTTCTTGGCATTGAGATACTTTCATCGGCGGTTCGTAATTACTCGACAGAAGGATGTCTCTTTTTTGGTACACTGTTTCCATAGGCAGTTTCTATAAGTGTCTCCGCGTTTTTGGGGCAGAAAATAGTCAGAGAAGAAACTGGCATCAGCGCTTTGGAAGGGGGTTCATATGGACTCCGTTGTCACATCCGTTGGACAATGTCACTACGGAGTTGCACAACGCCCGCTACAGACACGCAGAGGTCCTGCTGAAAAAATTCCAAATCCCGTCTGATGCCAATGGAGAATTCAAGGGTAAGGAATCTGCCACTAAATCTTGACTCTACCAAAAAAGGTGTTACTGAAGGTAAATAACTTGTTCATCTCATTTTTCAGAAATAACCAATTTATTGACGTAGCTTGCTCTCCAGTAGTTGAAAAGGAAAACGGAGTTCCAGCACTAATTTCAAAAAAGTCAAATACTGATATGGTTTCCAACTTATCTGATAATCAAGGAAGATGGATCATCTCGAAACTTAACAAAATCAATAGTGTCACTTGTTTGCAGTTAAAGTCTACATATCCACCGCTGTCTTTCTGGAGAGACCTGTCTACCCAACTTAGTTTAGTCCCAGATACAGACATGATCATATTTGCAGGGGATATCAATCTCCTGCTAGACCCTGCACTTGACAGAAATTCTCAATATGTATACCGTCCCACAATATCCCCTAAGGCATTAAATAACCTGTGTTTCAGACATAACCTAATTGACAATTGGAGGACACAAAACCCAGATGAGAGGTTATACCTTCTATTTGACTCCCACACAATTCATACCCTTGTATAGATTACTAACTAATATCGGAGCACTCAATTAGCAGAGTTGACTAAACGATGATTGAACCAACAGTGATCTCTTATCACTCTTGCATAACTGTCAATAACTAATACTGTTCAGATACAAAACCAACCCAATGGAGATTCAAATAGGAGATACTCAACGACTGACATAATGTCCAACTAATTGAGGAAACTGTACAAAACCTCTTCCTTGAAAATTATGGAAATGACTCCTCTAACATCATCAGGTGGGAGGCACTTGAGGCTACTGTAAGAGGTGCAGTTATTAAAATTAGATCAAAGATGAATAAATAAGCTGATAAACTTGTGGAACCAGTGAAACAAATCATAGAGTTAGAATAACACCACATTTGCTCTAAAGATAACCACAAACTAAACTGGATTGTCAAGAAAAAATACAAATACAACAAAATCCTAAGCACTAGAGCAGACATTTGGGTCAATAAAAAGCATTAGGCTATGCAAAGCTAATAAAGCCGGCGAAACCCTAGCAGCATACTTAAAATGCAGATTACAAAGATACTCTGTAAACGCAATGAACAACAATAAAGGTCTTGTCCACACTAACCTGAATGAAATTGCTGATATTTTCAGAGAGTTCTAGCAAGAATTCTATGCTAATAATACATCAGTAGACCGAAAGAAGTGTGACGCAGATCATCATAAATCCAAAGTACCCAAATTAACAGAAGAAGAGATGAAACTGGTCAACAGCCCGATAGTGAAAAAGGAAATAGCTAATGCAAGTAAAAAGCACAAAATTGGTAAAGGTCAAGGCCCTGGCAGGTATACAGCACGATTGTTTTTAACCATTTCCCATAGAGGTTATCCCACGACTGCTAAATCCTTTTACTTCACTTTGCCTGTACTGGTTAAGTCACAGGTACGCCAGCTGAGGCTATCATAACTGTACTCTGCAAAGAAGGGAAAGATGCAATGCTACCAAATGATTACAAATCAATCTCATTGCTTAACTGAGACTGAAAAATGTATGCTAGGGTACTTTCCTCCAGACTACAAAAATACATATTTAAACTCATCCCACCATCACAAGTCGAAGTTCTAAAAAATAGAGTATCCAGCGATAATATAAGAATACTCAGTCACGTCACTGAGACAGCAAAAATTTCGAAAACCTCTACAGTAGCAATCACACTAGATGCAGAAAAAGCGTTTGACTAAGTAAATTAGCACTACTTGGAATCTGTCCTTCGGAAAGTTAATCTAGGTAACAATTGATCAAAATGATAATGCCATTTTATCACAACCTGGTTACCAGGTTTAGAGCCGGGGGCATGATTTCCAACCCCTTTTCTCTCGATCAAGGAACCAGACGGATGCGCTCTCTCACCTCTCCTTTTCCCCCTGACATTAGAATAATTTTCCGTAACCGAAGGGAAAATACAGATATAAATGGGATATCATTTGGAAATACCACCATCAAAATAGCTGCTTATGCAGATTATATTTTAGTTACCACAGCCGATGCTCCTTCTTCCGTTACTGCCATGATAACATCAACCAAGTAGGTAGGAATGTATTTGGTCAAACACCTTTTGGTCTGGACCTCTCCACTCCCCTTCTCCAATTTGCAAGAACGATACTTGTTTGAAAACCTCGACCTCTACACATTTCTAAGATATAAGATTGTTAGCTAAACACTCAGTTCTAAATAAAGACGCATCACTACCTAACCCCTTGCTAGCTTATGTAAAGCTGGTTATGTGGTTCCCAAAGTTTATAATCTCGTTTTGTCAAAATCTACTAAACGTAATTCGCGGAATGAGCGTAAATTGCAAGCAGAACCACGAAAAACCAACATAAAATTTGATTGGAAGAATTTTTACAAATCCCGTTTCACAAATAAGGACAACTTGATTCACACACAAAAGCAGGTGCGTTTCTTCTGGAAACTGGCCATTACTCCCTTTCATGAATTCTCCTATATACTGCTTGGACCACTTGATTCACAAAAAAAGGAAGCACATAAGTTTCTTCTAGACTTAATGTAGACGCTAGCTTGTAAACTGATTTTCTCCAATTGAAAAAACTCTAGTCTTGTATCCTTTCATATGTGGCGAGAGTAGCTTGCGTTTCTTGGAGGCAAAGACAATTCCTTGTTGCAGCTTACTCCCTGGTGTCTGCCCAGCAGACCTATGTGGGGTTCATTCAATGCTGCTACAGTATCACGTGGATCGAAGCAGCATGAGGCATTGCGTACTCCACCTTATCTGTTCTTAACCACCAATAATGCTACCCATAGAGAATAAATAATCCGCTCACTCATATTCACTCACTAAGTTAATCAACTGTTCACTGTATGTTCTACTGTGCGTATATACAAATGGCACTTACAAAATGAAACTACTGCACAGATCCTTCTGATGCATGGGGGTATTCACAAGAACATAGCATGTTACATCACATGCTATAACATCGCGTTCTATTACAGCACGGTCGTTACAATGACTGTGTTGTTAGAATGTGATACCTTTACATCACAAGTCATTAGTTCCACTTGCTGTAGGGGTGCACTGGACTTGGGAATAGTATAATTTACTATTCCAACTCCAGCCTGCGCAACAGTAGGGAAGGTGTTGGGATAGTAAATTATGCTATTCCTTAGGATAGAGCGCCCTCTACAGCAAGTCGATCTAATGACTTTCGATGTAAAGACATCGCGTTCTAACAACGCGGTCATTGTAACGACCGCTTTGTAATAGTTACGTGATGTGATGACAGCGTTGTAAATGCTGTTTCCCATTCACAAGGTCAGGAATCTGTGCTTAAAGTACCCACCAGGAAAATCGGTACTGAAGATAAGTAATGTGTTCAGTGCTCACGCAAACCTGTAGATGCTGTTTTACGACTCTGCGCTGACTCCATTCCGTCCTGGAAGTGACAGAACAGACCCACATATAAACGCTACATTTGGGCGCTGTCGTCAGTTCTTTTCACACCAGCCAACACAGATCGAAAGCTCCACCCTCACCTTGTCCATCTTCCGACAACTTCTAAAGCAACTCTTAACCAGTGAGCTAGGGAACTATGTCCCCACCAAAAATGGCAATGCTCAAGCTGTGCCATGACTGCGGAAAGCAGATGTTGGTCACTAACCTACACAAGGTGTGCCTTTTGGTTCCTGGGTTCCGGGAAAGACTAGAAGTAGTTATAAATGCCCCCTAATGCACCAAAAGGCGATTTGGGACCGGGAGGTGCAGTTGTATGTCGCCAAACATAAGAATATTTGCAGCTAGTCCTAGTCATGGGGGTGCTTCTGTGAACACTCAAATTACTACTTAAAATCTTTAAGTAGGTCCAAGTGTAAGAAAGCAAAGGTGTGAGGGGGTAGTCAAGATTTAAACCACATCATCAAGGTCACAGGCCACAAGACTGGTTTCTCAGTTGGTCCCGAATCGCCCTGAGTTCCCTGGGCAGTCATCCCCTCAATTAGATCATGGCCTTCAAAGAGGCCACCTGTAAATTTTCAGTGTGCGTCTGGCACCTATGGAATCACAGGGGCCTCCTGGTGGGTTTCCACCTGTCTGTCCTTCCCCGGCGTTGTCTGTCCCCTTTCACCCATTATCGGGTCCATATCAACTCTGGTACAGACTTCCACTCCGGCCCCAAGACCACATTGACACCAACACGATCAGTGTCACAGTTTGGAATTACAAAAGCACAACTAGTTATCATGCCACCTGACTAAATCAGTGCCTCTACTGCATCGCAACTATCAGCATGTGCCTCCATTTTCTTTTTGATTCTGACAGACCCTTTGCCATAGTTGGGTGCACCTCAGGAGATTAATAATGGTGAGCGGGATGGTTTGCTCTCCCGTTATACTGATGGTGCCTTCTAACATGATTTACAAAATGCCAGTGAGTGTGGTACCATCTCTGAGACAGCGATTGACTCACCACTTTGGCCACCAACAGAAGAAAGTGACTCATTTGCAGTGCTATTTTGGAGGGCAGCTAAAGTACATGAATTACAGCTGCCTTCCCTTGAGACTAAAATGTATGTTTTGAGAGAAATTCTGCAACCTGGGACAGGAACATCTCAACCCTTGCTTCCATTTAATGATGCCCTCACTGATGCACTGTGATGGATGGTCAAAATCATGCTCTTTCCCAACTGTTATCTGGCAGATAGCGAGGTGACATAGGGGGTGAGCGGAAACCCCAATTTCCTTACAAGGGACCCTCCTATGGAGATTTTCATTGTACACTTCTTGACCAGTAAGTTGAATATCAACTCATTTCCAACCACCCTCCTGGATAGAATATCCAAAAGTATTGATGGCTTTGGCAAACTAATATTGTCTTCAGCCATCCTGGCAATGAGCTCTGTAAACCTCGGCCAGTCATTTGGGGAGCTATGTGGTCCCTATACACATGCTCTATGTGACCAGGTCAGTAAGATCTTGCTGGCTTTCACAGATGGCTGTTTGGCTCAGGCAATTCATGACGTGCATAACGCTGCCGGGTTCATCATCTGTACTGGCTTGGATACCACAGATCAGTACCAATGTTGTTCTTCACAAACATGCCTTGATGAGATCAACCAGATTCTCCAGCGATGTCCAGGTGTCACTAATAGATATGCCCTTTGTTGGGTCTCGCCTCTTTGAAGAGAAGACACAGTATGCTTTGCAATGCTTTAAAGATATGAGGGTACCAGCATGTTACTTGTGTTACGTTTTGTAGGTTTTTCTAGAAACGGAGAGGTCAGTTTTCTAGACCCCCTGGCACTAAGGACTTAGCCAATGTGCAACCCGAATCAGAAAACCAGGTGTACGCAGTCATTACACAACCCATTGAGTAATATCTAAGCCAGATGTGTACTAGGTAATGATCAATCACTTGCGATACTACAGGGACAATCAGAACTCCAAACCTTATTTTATTAATGGCAGTAGGAGTAATAACACACTCAATAAATACAAGAATACAAAGGACATTTTAAATATTTATCTTGAAACTAAAATCCTAGTTTAGTGCACATAAAATGAATTGTCACCACAATGAAGATAGATAATATGGCAATAGTTACCAAAAGTGTGATAATAGATACCAAGCTGTAGGAAGCTGGCTATGTATATACTATACCAAAGTGAGGTATAGTGTGCACAGAGTCCAGTGAAACCCCAAAGGTAGGCAGAGGTAAAGTTAGATAGAACCTTACTCTCTATTTGTGGTAGTGTGGTCGAGCAGTAAGTCAGTATCAGAGGACAGTGTTAATCATTTGTTGTACACACTCAGTCAGCAAATGAATTCACACACTCAAAGACTGAACTTCAGACCAATTTATTTTGTATCAAAAATATTCTTTTAGGTATTTTATTTCCTAGAATCAAGCAAGCCTGTCACAGGTAAGTGATAAAAACTTTGCAGTAAATATACAGTTGTAATACAGTTTGAATTGCAATTATAAATGTACTTTGATTTGATTACAGTAGTGTTACCAATAAAGCAATTCTTTTCAGAATACAGTACATATACTTTGAATAGGACTTTCAGTAGGATTACAGGTAAATTACTTTTGGATTACTTTTCTTACTCAGAGTAGTATACCTGGATACTACTCTGGGACATTTCCTGTAAACAGGTAAGTAAAATCGTTTTTGTTAAACAGTACAATTTTAAAGAATTTCTTTGGGTTTTCAAACTTCACACTTAAAAACTCTTCACAGAAAAACAGTCAATGTTATCCTATGGAGGAAAATAGTGTTATCGGTTTTGAGGTAAGTATTTGGTAGTGGGAATTGAGGTTCTAGGAGTAGACTCAGGGGTCCCCCAGGGTCAAGGATGCACTCTAGATACACCCTCAGTGGCACTAGGGCGGCCGGGTGCAAAGTGCTGAGGCCCAATGTTATCCAATTGGGGATAGAGGGCCTCTGGTTGGTGGCTGCTGGCAAGCAGGCCGCTTGGTTGTGGGAGCAGAGCTCCTGGACTTTAGCTCAGGGTAAATGGGGTAACAAAGAAGCACCAAAGGTGCACCCTCAGCCGCACTAGGGCGGCCAGTTGCAGGGTGCTGTTTCGACATTGGGCGTCCTGTTGTTTTCAATGGGGAACCTCCGGTTTGCAAAGGCACTGCAGGCTTGGGGACGAAGGTCTTCTGGGTGCAACCACCACTTCGAGAGGTAAATTGGGAAGTTAAGGGTTGGTTCGGCACTGTCAGTTTGGACACTCAAGGCCGTGGGGCATCGGGTGCAGGGGTGCCTTTTGGGGTTGGATCTTCTTACAAGCTCCTGGATGCGGTTGGGGGGACCTTCTGGATTTAGGCTGCAGGCGTCGGCTGAAGGTAGGTCAGAGGTCGCCGGATCTCGGGTCAGGATCGCCGGGGTGACCTCCTCGTGGTGTTTGCCCACTCGAGCTCGAGCCGTGGACGGCGGGTGCAGAGTGGGGCGGATTCGCGGTGTCCGGCCGGAGCCAGAGGTTGCAGATTAACAAATTCGGTGTTCACGGGAGACAAAGTCTTTGTGCTTGAAGGCAGGCAGGCCCTCTGGGGTTTTCGAGGTTGCTGGCTGCAGGACACACTGGGATTTCGCAGGTTCGAGGGGGAGACAGGCCGGAAGGACTGGGGCCAAGTCAGTGGGCGTCTTCCTCTTGTTAGCTTCTGCACTGCTGTTCGGTCCTTCTTCTTCTTGTAGTTTCTTCTTGTCTGAGGAAGAAAGGTTCAGGGGTGCCACAGGTAGGTAAAAGGCAGGGACCAATGGGTCCCTTCCCTGGGGTGGGTACAACCCCTATTAAGCTACCCTCTAGTGGGAGGGGGGTATGAGCCTGTCCCTGGTTGGCTGAGTCCCCCCATCTGCATGATGGCGAGGACTGGGAGTTGTACTTCACCTCGCTTCCCCCACCTGAGGGGTGGAGTTGGCAGAGGTGGGCACACCTCTCTTCCTCATTTGTTTTTCCCGCCGGTTCTCCCACCCAAAGTGGGGGTCAGAACCAGTGGGGACCAGTTGCTGAAAGCAGCAAGTGGCCTGGGGAAGCTCACAAAGGCGGCAAGCCTTTGACTCTTCCTCTTCGTGAGCCCTGCCCATCCTGGGGAAGGAGTTTTGGCCCCTCATCCCAGGATGTGCATTGTTTCCGGCCCCAGAGAGCAGCAGGCTCTCGACCCAGGGGTCCAGAAACATGTCTGGTGGTGGCAGCTGGAAGCCTGGACATTAGTGGTGGGTTAGTTTTCAGGGGGCATCTCTAAGATGCGTTCTGTGTGCATTTTTCATTAAATCCCACACTGGCATCAGTGTGGGTTTAATGTGCTGAGCGGTTTGATACCAAACTTCTCAGTTTTCAGTGTAGCCATTATGGTGCTGTGAAGTTCGTAATGACAAACTCCCAGCACCATATACTCTTTATTGCGGCACTGCACTTACAATGTCAAAGAATGGACTTAAGACACTGTAGGGGTACAGGGCTCTTGCACCTGTACCCTCACCATGTAAGGGCTGCCAGAAGTTCCGCAGGAGCGTCAGGAACCTGAAGAGAATACCTCAGCCTTCCCCAGCAGTCTTCCGACTCTATCAGACTCTAGAGATTCGGAAGACTCGCCAGGGGAAAACAGGGAAACAAAACAAGGGAAGGCGGGTTCACACTTCAATGGCATAACTGGCGTCTGGTTCTGCAGGTAAGGGGATTTACACCTGGCACACACCCCCTGTGTAGTGACTTCTAATCTTGTAGTGAGAAGGCGTCAAGGGTTCACTGTAATGTCCCCCTGTAGTGTTGTTGAGGAACTACCAACTCCCTGGGTTCTACTTTGCCTGGTGACCACTGTGGAAGGTAGTTGTTCTACTGAAACGTATGTCACAACCTGTCAAAAACAACCAAAATTCCCACTGAGTTCCCCTTCTTAGGCATAGCATACATTTATTTGAAGGAGAATGTAGCGCAGTGCGCTGTTACCGTGATTCTGTTGTGAAGATAGTCAGCACAGTGATCCACGCAAATATCCCAAGGGAGCGACAGGATACTATTATAAGAGGAGAGGGAATGGAAACACCCCGCTAGAGTGGGCCACTCAAAGGAACACTATCAGGATGCAAGTATACTGAACCACGCCTGGCCGGTAGAAAGAGCAGTGTCAGCCAATGGTTTGCGTGTCACAAGAAGGGAATAACGAGGGAAAATAAGAAGGGGAAGAACTAGTGCAATAGGTGCCGGGATATGCGGAGCAAGACACTCCCTAGAAAACGTGGAATGCACTGGGAACCGCCCGGCATGAAGGGACAGCAAGCGCTTGGATTTCAGCACAACTATGGCGCCAGGAAATATCGAAGAGGACAACAATCCTTAAACGCTTCAAAAAGACAGGAACACTGGAGTACCTCTCTCTCTTGTGCTCGAAGGGGAGAGAGACAATGTCCGCCCAGCTAGCGGTGGTGTGGAAGAGGGCAGGATGAAACGCCACGAAGGTTGGAGAAAGCGGCGAGATACAGCAAGCCGGCTTCGTTCACTAGACCGAAGCCGGAAACAGGAAATGCTTTGACGGAAGTCAGGCAGCTAAGCATTGGGATGGAAGTGAATCTCGAGGCAAGAACGCTAAGCGCGTTTACTTGCCTCGGGGTTCCTTAAATACTGCAGCGTCGGGGATCGCGGACCGCGGGCCATGACACACCACTGGTATAGTGCACCCAGCTAGAGGGGTGACTGATCTATGCCAGGGCAGTGGGTTGTAGGCATGGCACACAGAGATGTCTGCCATGTCGACTCTTCACTTTGTTCTGCACCAAAACACGCAGCCTGCAAAGGTAGTGTGTGTGTGTGTAAGGGTACAGGACCTCCAAAGGTGGCACAATAAGTGCTGCAGCCCTTAGAAGCCTTCTCTGGACACAGTGCCCTGGGTACCTCTGGCCAGAGATGCCAATTGGGTTTAGGCTTCAATGCGGTTTTAGGGAAAGAACATAGCAGGAGCCCAGGGCACACTCAGTCAAAGCACATCAGCAATTCAGCAAAAAGTGGGGGCAACCATGCAGAAAGAGGACACTTTCTCACACAAGCCAACATGATTGAGGTCATTAATACATAGCAATCCTACACTTGTTCTAAAATTTATAAGCACTAGCCTAATTTCAGACTTCTATTAAAGCAGAAAAAACCTATTACAAGTTTCAAAGTTCTAGCTAGAAATTACAGTCAAAACGAAGCAGTCGGCATTTAGATAAAACATTGAAAATATATTCACATAGGCTTTATTATCCCACTGCAGAATATAACAATACAAACGAAACATGGATCATATCAATCATGTGCTCTGCATTTTGATTAATTGTTTAGCACTTGTAACTCGAGCAGGGGAATGCCCAGGATAGAAAAGAGACAATTATCATGACACTTGGGTCTATTGACATTTGCAAAGCACTTTCTTCACGAGCTCTGAAAATTCAGGGGCTATTCCAGAGGTTGGCAGAAAAAGTGATACCAGCTGTTGATGCAGCAGACACCCCAGTCCTTTCAGGGCCACGGACGAGGAACCAACAGACAGCGCGCAGGACAGCAGGGGCACTATTCCTTAAACTCCTCTTCCCCTGCTATAACTGCCAACAAGCTGCTTTGGTTTACTCTCATGGCCCATGCCCAACCATTGGGGAGCAGGATACAGAACTTCCTCCCGGTCTGGCTAGGCATCACATCCAATGGGGCTGGCAACTTTTCAAAACAAGCTACGCCCAGCAAATGCCTTCCGTATCAGAACAAATTTTGGAAGAACATTTTTCCATCCGGTTACAGTGCCCTAGAAAGGGTGCTGAATTCTGGGAATGGGGTGGGCTGTTTTTTTCTGCTACTTCCTTGCCCCCAAAAAGGGCAGGAACCTATTCCCTTCTTGAACACCTTCCTGTAGGACAAATTCAAAATGCTCATATTATCACAGAGGCTTTCTGCTCCGGACACAGGAAACCGAATGGTGTCGTTGGACTCGCACAATGAATATTTCTTATACCTTTCCTGCAGTCAGTGTCTGCAGTTCAAGGTTGGCCAGGAGCGTTTTTAACCAGTACTCATTGGTTGTTTGCTGGGTGGTCGCTGACTCGTCTTTAGAGGTCGAGAGTTCCTGTATTCCCGTACCTCGACAACTGCTGAAGGCGGTTTACAGCACTGAGTGGTCGACTACCTACATATGATGGTGGTACTCCTAACATCATTGGGGCTTACCATGAATGAGCAGAAGTCGCACCTTATTCCATCATAGAAGCTTCCATTCATTGGTGTAGTCCTGACCCAGTGGAGTCCAAGACATTTATGCTATGATCCTATTGTTTCAGACTCTATCCTGGTGAGGGTGGTTCTGAGGCTTCTGAGCCTTGTGCATTCCCCTTGTCAACTGTCAGGTGACACATACTCGTCCTCAGTGGGACCTGAAGTCCCTGTGGCCCAGCATCAAACCTTTCTGACACTGTTGAGGCCTCGGAGTAAATGGTCCATGATCTGCAGTGGTGGCTGACCACTCATAATCTATCTTGCGGCAGGCCACTTTTTCTTCCCCACCCAGAACTGACAGGGATGATGGATGCATTTCTATTTGGTTGGGAGGGTCACTTGTGGATGGGGAGAAGAGGCTTTTGGTCTCCAATGGAGGGCTGGCTCCACATCAGCCTTTTGGAGCTACAAACCATTCATCTGAGTTCGTAAGGTTTCCTACTGTCCATCAGTGGTATTCTAGTGCAGGTTCTCACAGACAGCACCACTGCTATGTCATATAGCAAGAAGGACAGTCTTGGGTCCTGTGCTAAGAAGCTCTGTATCTCTGGAAGTGGCTGGAGCACCAAGACATCTTCCTGGTCACAAATCACCTGGTGGGGTCCCTGAATGCCACAGTAGGTGAACCGAGCAGACATCTGGCAGAACACGATTGGTGCAAACATTCCGAGGACCAGAGAGTCTTTGACCAGTGGGAGAGCCCTGGCTAAATCTCTTCACCACTGTTGAGCATGTACTAACAACAATTCTGCATGTTACAGTTTCCATAATTGTATTCATTAGGAGATGCATTCTGACTGAAATCGAGTGAGGGACTTGTGTACACCGTCCCTCCATGATCTTTCCAACCCAAAGATCTGAAAAAGATAAAGAGCAATCAGGCCCAAGTCATCTTGTGGCATCGGATGGGGTCAGGAGTATGTGCTATCCAGAACTCCTGATCATGAGCATCTGTCATCCGATGTGGCAACCATTTTGGAGGAACGTCTCACTTAGCAGAGGGGTAGGTGTCAAGGTCTATGTCGTCTCTTACCTGAACCTTTTACGACGACGTAGCTGTATTTCGCAGGGACGCAAGGGACCAACTTCCCAAATCCCTAACTTACAGTAAAAGATGTTTTATATCTCTCTTAATTATAAATTAGAAATTAGGGAGGAGGGCCTGGTACTGGACGTGATGGGCGTTGGCTGTTGACCTGTAAATTATAAGTAACACTCCATTAGTTCTCTTTACTTAAACTCTTTTCTATCACTACTTTTCTAATTGGCTTCTAAATGTTTTTAAACATGAAACCCTAAACAGGCATACCTGCAATCAGCGGTTATGATGTCCACGTCCAGTATTTCTTTATTTTTGGAAGATGGGAGTGAATTTCGTTTTCTGATGATTGATTTGTTCTTTACTTCTATTCTGATTATTTAAATTATTCTATGAAGAAAAAACAAGTTATTAGTTTCTAATTTCACTGTAATTTTTTTCTCTCTACTATCTTTTCCTTGTGCATATTCTTTAACTTACTTTTTAGCTTCCTGAATCTGTCTTTTCATCTGTACTCTTTAATGCTAAAATCAAAATAAAGACACAAAAACACCAAAGAAATCCAGGAAATATCTAAGCCCTGAATGCCTGGTTCGACGATATTTCTTTTGAATTCTTAACACAAATGACTAATGAGATTAGAAACTTTTAACTAAATTCTCTTCGATTTCTTCCCGGCACATAATTGTTCAAACAAAACCTTTGCAAACTAGCATTTATATAATGTGCATATTAGCATGTACTTTAGCGTTTACAAGTTGTGCATAGTGTTCTTGAATGTCCTGCTTGATTAATAAATCTCTTTTAAGCAAAGTTTTCTGTGGTTTCCAAAAATTATTCTCAAAAATAATTTTGACCTTTCTTGCGAAGGGCGCCTGATTGCAACGTTACTTATCTCCTTCTGTTTTCCTTCTTGCAGGTCGAGAAGACTGCTCTGATGATGAAGACCGTGAAGGCTGTTGGCGACATCCGCGGTATCAGGTAAGTAAACTCCAGAGAGCAGAAACCCCGATCCTGTCCGGTGAAAGTACGGAAGGCAAAGCGCCTTACAGAACACCGTGTGCGGTCTTTATACGCGGCCGCACCGGACGTTTGAGACACACAGTTACGTTCTGTGACGGTGCGCGATGTGAACTGAGCATCTATCTTGTAAACAAAGCACCATCTCGACCAGCGGACAATGCTCAGCTTTCTTCCTACAAAATAGCTAATCACAATGTAAAACATTTGCAGACATCATGTACAAGCAAGCCTGAATATATTTAAATCATGGCAATTATACTAATACAAACGTAATAGATACGATAACCTTAAGACACATACCTATACATTAATACCATTATAAACTTGATACATCCGGAGTGCTGGTGCACGGGACAGGGGAGGGTTTTTCTTGAATTAACTTACGTTCATCCTTTAACGGTATGAACGTTACAAAGATGTTAAAGCTGGCTTGAGGGTATCATGACAGTACTCCCCTCTCAAAAGTCCCCCCAAGACTTGTGGAATTGGCTTTGGTTTAGTTGGGAATCTGGTATGAAAGGCCTTTAGTAATTTAGGAGCATGGGTTAAATTGGCCATTGGTTCCCAAGATCGTTCTTCGGGGCCATAACCTCTCCAATCTACTAAATAAAACAGTTTTCCTCTCATTCTCTTAGAGTCCAGAATCGATTTAACTTCAAATTCTGGGTGTCCTTCAATTTCTATTGGAGGAGGAGGTTTTATTATTCGAGTCTTGGGATTGTAAGGTTTCAACAAGGAAACGTGAAAAACCGGGTGACATCGATAAGTCAACGGGAGGGATAGTTTTACACTAACTGGGTTAATCACTTTTTCTATGGGAAAGGGTCCCACGAATCGAGGAGTGAACTTCTTATTTCCCTTTATTGTCAAATTTTTTGTGTTTAACCAAACTTTATCCCCAATTACATAAGATGGCTGTTTAACCCTATGTTTATCTGCACTTTCCTTTTGACTTTATTTTGCGAGATTAAATTGTGCTTCCGCTTGAATTGTCGTAATCTTGGAAATATAATCATGTATCGCTGGTACTGCAATAGGGGAAGGTAAGTGATCAGGAATATGTTTAGGATGGAATCCATAAATACAAAAAAAAGGTGACATTTTGGTAGAAGAATGTTCTAAATTATTATAGGCAAATTCCAATGCTCCTAAAATATCTGACCAATCTTCATCCAAATGAGTTAGCATACATCGCAGATATTGTTCAATAGTTTGGTTTGTGTGTTCCGTTAAACCATCAGTTTGTGGATGGTAACTGGATGATAAACGCACGTCCATGTTTAAAATCCTACTCAAACTTTGCCAAACATGAGAAACGAATTGGGAGCCCCTATCTGTGATTACCACTGAAGGAAGTCCATGTAATCGAATTATGTTGTCCATTAACACATGGGCTAACTCCATTGCTGATGGATGTTTTTTCAAAGGCAAAAAATGAGCCATTCGAGAAAATTGATCTACCACTGTTAAAATAGTAGTAAACCCTTTCTTGGTCGGTGGAAGCTCCACAATAAAATCTAATGATATAGTATGCCATGGCTGAGGAGGAACAGGCAGAGGCTGAAGTAAGCCACTGGGAGCTTGATGTGAAGACTTGTTTTGAATACATATGTTGCATGTACCTACAAACTCTTGTATATCTTTTAACATAGATGGCCACCAAAACTTTCTTTTAATGACTTCATAGGATTTTGAGACGCCAGGATGGGCTGATAAAAGAGTATCATGATGTAAATTCATAATCGTCTTTTGAGTTTCGACCAAAGGTAAAAAAATTTGGTAATTGAAGAACTATAAATTGTCTCTGCTTTGCAAAAAGGGATATTTCTCTTTCCAAAAGGTTTCTTCCTTTAACTCAAGGTCTTTCTTAATGTCAGTTATGATTTCACCAATTGAAAGACTCGCTTGAAAACAAGTTGTGGGTAACACCGGATTGATGTTGACTTCTTTTTTGGAGTCATCTTCTCCTAGTCGTGATAAAGTATCAGCCTTTAAATTTTCTTTTCCTGGACGAAATGTGATAACAAATGTATAATCATTGAAAAACATAGACCACCGCAATTGTCTAGCGGTCAATGCTTTGACAGAGCGTAAAGCTTGTAAATTTCTATGATCTGTGTATATTGTTATTGGATGTCGAGCCCCTAACAAGTAGTGGCGCCATTCTTCAAAAACTGCCTTAATAGCCAATAATTCCTTGTCAGCAATTGCATAATTTAGTTCTGCTGAAGACAGCTTTCTAGAATATTAGGCGATTGGATGCATTTGACCAGTATCCTTGTTTCGTTGCGAGAGAATACCTCCCAATGCAAACTGAGAGGCGTCTGCCTCTGCGATAAATGGCTGAGTTGGGTCAGGATGACTTAAAATTGGCGCTGAGGTAAACTTAGCTTTTAATTCTTGAAATGCCCTTTCTGCGGAATCAGACCAAATGAATTTTACTCCTTTTCGAAGAAGTTGAGTAATGGGAGTGATAATTCGGGAAAAATCTTGAATGAATCGACGATAGAAGTTCGCAAATCCTAAGAAACTTTGTACCTGTTTTACTGTGTTTGGACTTGGCCAAGTGCCTACTGCTTCTATCTTTTTTGGATCCATTTCAATCCCAGAAGGACTGATTACATATCCTAAGAAATCTACTTTAGATACGTGAAACAAACTCTTTTCCAATTTCACATATAGGGAATTTGAAAGCAGTTTTTGAAGGATGGCCCGTACTTGTTTTACATGCTCTTCTTTTGAATGCGAGTAAATCAAAATGTCGTCAATATAGACTACACAACAAACATAAATAAATTTGTGTAAAACTTCATTTATAAAAAATTGAAAAGCTGCTGGAGCGTTGCAGAGACCGAAGGGCATTACTTGATATTCAAAAAGGCCACATTTTGTGTGAAAAGCAGTTTTCAACTCATCGCCCTATCGGACTCTCACAAGATGATATGCTCCGCGCAAGTCCAATTTTGTATAAATGGTTGCCTGTTTTACTTGATCCAAAAGAGTTGGTATAAGAGGTAATGGATACCTATTCTTGATCGTAACATTGTTTAGAGCTCTATAATCAATACACGGACGTAACTCCACCTTTTTTTGGAATGAAAAATAGAGAAGATGAGACGGGGGATTTTGAGTGCCGAATGAAGCCATTTGCCAGATATTCATCCAAATATTCTCGTAAATGATCATTTTCTTTTTCAGTCAATGCATATATCCTGCTGCAAGATAAAGTCGCACCAGGGATTAAATCTATTCTACAATCAAAATCCCTGTGTGTAGGCAAAGTGTTAGCTTTCTTTTTATCAAATACATCAATCAAATCAGAATATTCAGCAGGAACCACTTCTAGCAATAGAATGCTCTGTAAGTCATTGGAAAAGTCAAATCCTTGTACCATGTCTTCAGAAACATGTTCCTGAAAACAAGTATCTACACAATGAACAGATGAGAACGTAATAGTCTTTCTTATCCAATTTATGCTTGGATTGTGTTTTATCAACCATGGAATTCCAAATATTAATCGAAACTGTGATGCATCTATAATATCAAAAGATATTTTTTCCTTATGAATGGAGGAACTAAACATCTCAAGCAATTCTGTCTGTAGTCGAATGGGCCCAGAAGTAAGTTCTTTTCCATCTACTGCCCGTACTATTTCTGGCTGGCTCTTATTTTCAGTTAAGAAGCCTAACCTTTTCACAAAGTTGGTATCAATAAAATTACTAGTAGCTCCGGAATCCATTAATGCATCAATTTCTTTAACATTTCTGGATCCTGACAGAGACTGTAATGTTACTTTTATACATAAATGTCGACAACCTTGAGGGAGGCACTGTAGAGGCCAAACTAGAATAAGCACTCGATAAACTGACCTCTTGTTTCATCGAGTGATCTAGTTTTCCGCTTGAGTCAAAGCTACCTCTGTTTCAACCTTCGTCTCTTTTCTTTTTCCTCTTTGGACAGAGGTCCTCGTACTGTCCCTATCTGCATAGGCTCTACAGGTTCTAGTTTACTAGGTGTCTCTTTTTGCATACTTGGTTTATCTCTAAGCAAAATCACTCTATGATCAGTTCTTCCTTTCTCACCCAGTCTTTCTGTTAGTCTGTGATTTAATTTAACTACTAAATCTATAAAGTCATTGATGTCATCGGGTGGCTCTAAAATCTGTGTAACCATATCTTTTAATTCTTCTTTTAATCCTCGGTAGAAAAGTGAAATTCTTTTATCATAGCGCCAATCAGCTTCTAATACCAATCTGTTAAAGACTGAAATATAATGAAGCAAATCAAATGTTCCCTGTTTCAAGTTTAATAATTTGTTGTCAGCAGTTTGCACAAAAACATGCTTAGCAAAAAGCTTTTTCATAGCATGCTCAAAATTCCTGAAATTATACAAAATGGAATCATCCTTTTCAACAAGAGGTACTGACCAGAGTGCCGCGTCCCCTCCTAAATAAGATAAAATAAAATCCACCTTAGAGGAGTCATCAGGAAAAGCAGCAGCTTTGGCCAAAAAATGTAAATGACATTGATTCATGAAGATGGTAAACTTATTACTATCTCCATAAAATCTTTCAGGTTGTGCTAACGGTACTGGTACTGGGGTGACTACTTGGATTTGTGTATGGGCAACTGAAGATGAAGAGGAAGTAGCATTAGAGAACGGTGGCTGAAAGGTCGCTGGCTTAAGAACTGGTTTATGCATGGAATCTTGTAGAGTGGATACATCGCTATGTAAGGCAGCGTTCTCTAATTTTATATCATTTAACATAGCTGTTATGTCTTGTAACGGAATTTGTGAGGGTTGATCCATTGCGTCCAGGCGAAATTATATTCTTGGGCTTTGCCTTCTATCAAGGTCTACGTCGTCTCTTACCTGAACCTTTTACGACGACGTAGCTGTATTTCGCAGGGACGCAAGGGACCAACTTCCCAATTCCCTAACTTACAGTAAAAGAAGAGGATCTCTCTTAATTATAAATTAGAAATTGGGGAGGAGGGCCTGGTACTGGACGTGATGGGCGTTGGCTGTTGACCTGTAAATTATAAGTAACACTCCATTAGTTCTCTTTACTTAAACTCTTTTCTATCACTACTTTTCTAATTGGCTTCTAAATGTTTTTAAACACGAAACCCTAAACAGGCATACCTGCAATCAGCGGTTATGATGTCCACGTCCAGTATTTCTTTATTTTTGGAAGATGGGAGTGAATTTCGTTTTCTGATGATTGATTTGTTCTTTTCTTCTATTCTGATTATTTAAATTATTCTATGAAGAAAAAACAAGTTATTAGTTTCTAATTTCACTGTAATTTTTTTCTCTCTACTATCTTTTCCTTGTGCATATTCTTTAACTTACTTTTTAGCTTCCTGAATCTGTCTTTTCATCTGTACTCTTTAATGCTAAAATCAAAATAAAGACACAAAAACACCAAAGAAATCCAGGAAATATCTAAACCCTGAATGCCTGGTTCGACGATATTTCTTTTGAATTCTTAACACAAATGACTAATGAGATTAGAAACTTTTAACTAAATTCTCTTCGATCTTTTCCTGGCACATAATTGTTCAAACAAAACCTTTGCAAACTAGCATGTATATAATGTGCAAATTAGCATGTACTTTAGCGTTTAAAAGTTGTGCATAGTGTTCTTGAATGTCCTGCTTGATTAATAAATCTCTCTTAAGCAAAGTTTTCTGTGGTTTCCAAAAATTATTCTAAAAAAGAATTTTGACCTTTCTTGCGAAGGGCGCCTGATTGCAACGTTACTTATCTCCTTCTGTTTTCCTTCTTGCAGGTCGAGAAGACTGCTCTGATGATGAAGACCGTGAAGGCTGTTGGCGACATCCGCGGTATCAGGTAAGTAACCTCCAGAGAGCAGAAACCCTGATCCTGTCCGGTGAAAGTACGGAAGGCAAAGCGCCTTCCAGAACACCGTGTGCGGTCTGTATACGCGGCCGCACCTGACGTTTGAGACACACCGTTACGTTCTGTGACGGTGCGCGATGTGAACTGAGCATCTATCTTGTAAACAAAGCACCACCTCGACCAGCGGACAATGCTCAGCTTTCTTCCTACAGAATAGCTAATCACAATGTAAAACATTTCCAGACATCATGTACAAGCAAGCCTGAATATATTTAAATCATGGCAATTATACTAATACAAACGTAATAGATACGATAACCTTAAGACACATACCTATACATTAATACCATTATAAACTTGATACATCCGGAGTGCTGGTGCACGGGACAGGGGAGGGTTTTTCTTGAATTAACTTACGTTCATCCTTTAACAGTACGAACGTTACAAAGATGTTAAAGCTGGCTTGAGGGTATCATGACAGTAGGGTCCTCCACCTGAATCTCAGCAACTTACACCAGGCATGTACATTGAGCGGCAGCAGTTGGCTGCTTTTGATTTGCCGCCTGAAATGGTGAATGTCTTACTTGCCGCCAGATGCCGCTCAGTGAAATCCATTTATTCTGGTTACTGGGACAAGTTTGGAATCTGTTGAGTTGCCTGGGACACTGAATCTCTACAGGTGAAGTTGTTGGATATCCTTTTGGTTTTGTCTTGAGCCAAGCAACAAGGCCTTGCAGTGACTGTGAATGTTTGGCTCCCATTCGGCCTTTGTACGTTTCCCTGAACAACTGCCCCTGTTTAAATCACCAGTTGTGATTCATTTTTATTAAAGGTTTGACAAATATGTTCCCACCCAACCTGTTTGTGATGACACAGCGGAGCCATAACTTTATATTTTCCTCATGTGTTTTAGCCTTTGCATAGTTGCTTGCTCTGTCTCCTGACCTTGATGATTGTCTTCCACTATGTAATTACATGAGCTTGTCGCATGAGTGAACTGCAGGTAATTTAGTGCAACCAGCCCACATTACCACATTCCCAGACAAATTGGTGCTGAGGACTTGGGTGGACTTCTTACCAAATGTTGTAACTCTTTCATGTAGGGCAGTTGAACACTCTACCTCTTGCTTTGCTCCCCCTCGAAAGAGGAGGAGAGGGGACCCTTAGTGTGTTTTAAGCTTTTACATTGATCTTTTTAAGGACCACTCAGTGGACTATCAACTTTTTTTTCCCCACGGCAAAGAAAGATAAGGCTGTGCAGAAGAGGGGCCTATCAAGGTGACTAAACCTTTGCAGTAGAATCTGCTACAAGCTGGCCAAGAAGCAACCCCTGGAAGGTCTGTCAGTCTGTGACCTAGGCTTCATTGCATGCATTCATGAAGCACTACTGCTTTGACAGCCAGTTCTACCGGGGAGGGCACTTTCCATGCTCTCTTCTGCAGCACTCTTTAGTCTAAGCCCACTCCACAGAGGCACCACCTTGGGGAGGTACTGATTTAATATCTATTCCAAGGTGACAAATGTCCAGTTAAAAGTATCCATTATAACAAGTTACTTGCCTTTGTGGTGGATTCCTCACTCGCCAGCCACTTCCCTGTCCTGTAGAGTAGCCTTGTTTATCTGATGGAGACTTCTAGTTGTAGACTACTTACCTTAGACTTATCCCCGAGCATCAGAATGGGTCCAATTTGTGAGTAGAACATCTGCGAGGCCGTAGGTGGTGTAGTTCTGCTCCATGTGGCGTCATCTGCGCCGGAAGTGACATGCGCAGTGTCTATATATACGCCACCTATGTGCGCTGACGTCAGTTATTTTCTTTCTACGCCAGTCAGCCGAGAGGAAAGTCCTGGGATCAGTTGCTGAGCCAACAATCTTCGTCGTAGTCGACCGGGCATTTGGCTAAGTCCCAAAAAGAAAAAGAGTACGAAATCGAAGTAATCCGATGAGGTAACATCATCATTCGAGGTCTGGCTCTGCAGTTGAGCCTGTGCCTGGGCTGGCTCTGCGCCTTCCCAAGTTTCTGGGAGCCAGAGTAAACCCCACCCAACTCCACAAATTTCATGAGGCCAGGCAATCCATACTTAGGTGGCCCATTCCCGCTCATGCACCTTTGGGACCTGTTGATCAGGAGGGGCCCCTACTGGTTCTGATATGAGCTCCAATGTGTCCCAATATAGACCTAGGTAGTTGCACGACCTTTTACCTACATTTGTCCTACAATTGTTCTACATAACAGTTCTGCCACCAACCTTTTACCTAGTTAGGTGCCGCATAAATGTAGTGTGGTTTTTCTCTGAAAACTAACCTAATTTATTATGCATGAGGATTCTCAGTATCACAGCAGGATTACTATCTTCTGCATAATAACTCTGCATAAGTGTCACCACTATCGTCATCCTTGGCCGACATGCCGACAGTACCATGGCACATCTAGGTAGAACCAATAAGGGTATCTTTTGGGTATATAAGCACCACATCTTCCCTGGGCAAACCAGAGGAGAAAGAAACTTCCATGCTGACACGAGACGCTGAAGTCCCTGCACGCAGACACTCCAGCATGTAGTGGTCTGACATCCCTTGCGGGGTGTCCTACTCGAGACCAAGACAGGGTCCTTCGCTCTCTCACATCAGGTAATGGGGTTGGCTCTTTCCTAGGGGGAATCTTGGCTATACACCTACACACATGCTAGGTACACTTAGGTACATCTAGTTAGGGTTGCATCGTAGTAGTACGCATTACTACTGTCATGTATTTATATGCCTGCATATATTCACTGTTTTAGCACTATGGTAGAATTCTACCTTTTATTTACTCTGTTGGTGCTCGTAATCGTATATATCTGTTTCTGTCTCATGGTTGTTGCAGCAAATGTATTTTACACTATAATGACGCTGGTTCAATAAATACTTATTTAAAATGTCTCCACCGTTTATTCTGTGTATTCTCTCTGAGACAAAGTGAGCACTAGTGACTGAGCAATAAATACTGTACTGTTTCCATGAACCCTGAGGGGTCAGGGTTGTCATGTTCGATAGTTGCCAGAAACTATTCGCTCCTTGGTAAGATTATGGGGCTTATATTGACACTGAGCTAGCTGGTCTACAGACTAACATATCCTTTGGGGGTGTTTGGAATCAGTCTGGACACCAATCTCTTAGTTTACGTCTAAACGCGCAGATCCTATATAGATTTGTAGGAACTACATGACATTACGCCACCAACGTTGGTTTGGTTCTTATTTAACGGTCAAATTTGAGTAGTTCAGTCGTGCTTTCTCAGAGACCCCGACTAACATTTACCCAGAAACATTTGCAGTGGGAATGAAAAAATCTGCCACAGCTGAGTAGGTATACACTATGTATAGGCTGTAGGTATATTCTAGTTTGAAGGATTATAGTTCCCTACATTGTGCATAAAACCTTCTCATTTTCCTTGAAACTATTTTTACAATGTTTGTCGAAGATAACGTTGCGACTGCATTACATGTAAATGCAGCGGAGGACGGAGAGCAGGAAAGTGCAAAAAACATTTCAGATAATGTTAGAAATGCACTTACTTTAAAATTAGCAGATTTTAGGTTCCTGACATTAGGTAGGACTGTTACCTTCGTGGTTGAGGCACACAAGGCATATAGAATAGAGGTGTTTTATTCTTGGGTCAAATTCACGCCTGTGACGCACGCACACATACATTTCATTCTTACATTGCGGATGAAATTCAAGATGAATACTGTCCATACGAGGACATCGAAGTTCTGTTCACTTACCAAAAGCATATAAATTGGTTTAAAGGCGCCCTCCCACATACTAAAGATAAAGTGAGACTCAGTTCGCTCAGCAGAGAAGGAGCGACTTGGCCGTTCCTAGCTGCTGACACACCGCATCCAGACATTGACACATTTACCAGTAGCAGACTTACGTCCACTTCACTAAGAAATAATAAACTCTACAGAAATCTTATACAATTCATGATAACACTCACGCTTCAACCTACAAGGGTCACTCCAGCAGGTCAACTACAAGGGACCACAACTAAAATAACACCACAAACACTGAACGCGCTTATGGGAAGAATGCCCACTAAACATGAGCAAATGCCATTCTGGATAGCACAGAAAACAGCACAGCTAGAGGCAGTGTTTCCACACACAGGCCCACATGAAAAAAAAAGAATACTGACAATTTGCTTGCCAATTGGGGTAGCTCCCCCGATAAAGGATTGTACCTCTTGGGGTACAGTTTTCACTGCGATCTAAACCAGGACACATGGCACCCCTTCAATAGCAGTGATACCAGAGGTATTAAGAAAAATACAGAATGAGTTTGGGGCAGACCCTGCCCTGAACCTAGGGATGAAATTAATAGGCAATTTTGCCCAGGTATCAGCAATTATGTTAGCAAACATAAAAGGGGAGGCAGCAGCGGTGGCTATACGCCAACCAATCAATCAATCAATCAATCAATGACACTTATAAAGCGCGCTACATACCCGTAGGGTCTCAAGGCGCTGGGGGGGGGGGGTGCCGCTACTGCTCGAACAGCCAGGTCTTCAGCTTCTTCCTGAAGGAGAGGTGGTCTTGGGTCAGGCGCAGGTCGGACGGGAGGGAGTTCCAGGTCTTGGCGGCCAGGTAGGAGAAGGACCTTCCTCCTGTAGTCGCTCTTCGGATGCGGGGGACGGCGGCGAGGGCGTGGTTGGCTGATCGGAGGTGGCGTTTGGGAGCGTAGAAGTTGACTCGGCTGTTGAGGTAGCTCGGGCCTTGGTCGTGTAGGGCTTTGTGTGCGTGGGTGAGGAGGCGGAAGGTGATTCTCTTGTTGACGGGGATCCAGTGAAGGTCTCTCAGATGTCCGGAGATGTGGCTGGATCGTGGGATGTCGAGGATGAGTCTGGCTGAGGCGTTTTGGATCCGCTGGAGTCTCTTCTGGAGCTTGGCGGTGGTCCCGGCGTAGAGGGCGTTGCCGTAGTCCAGTCGGCTGGTGACGAGGGCCTGGGTGACCGTCTTCCTGGTCTCTGTGGGGATCCACCAGAAGATCTTCCGTAGCATGCGTAGGATGTTGAAGCACGCCGAGGAGACGCTGTTGACTTGCCTGGTCATGGAGAGGGAGGAGTCCAGGATGAAGCCCAGGTTTCGTGCATGGTCTGTCGGTTTGGGTGCGGTGCCCAGGGCGGGAGGCCACCAGGAGTCGTCCCAGGCGGAGGGTGAGGAGCCCAGGATGAGGACCTCCGTCTTGTCCGAGTTCAGTTTCAGGCGGCTGGTCGTCATCCACTCGGCTACCTCTTTCATCCCTTCGTGCAGGTTGGCTCTGGCGGCGGCGGGGTCGTTGGTCAGGGAGAGGATCAGCTGGGTGTCGTCGGCGTAGGAGATTATGCTGAGGTGGTGTTTGCGTACGATGGCCGCGAGGGGGCTCATGTAGACGTTGAAGAGGGTGGGGCTCAGGGATGATCCTTGGGGGACGCCGCAGATGACTTCGGAGGCCTCTGACTTGTACGGTGGTAGGCGGACTCTCTGTGTTCTTCCGTCGAGGAAGGAGATGATCCATTCCAGCGCCTTGTCCTGGATTCCGATGTTGCTGAGGCGCCGTACTAGGGTGCGGTGGCAGACCGTGTCGAATGCCGCGGAGAGGTCTAGGAGGATGAGGGCCGCTGTTTCTCCCTTGTCCATCAGGGCTCGGATGTCATCGGTGGCGGCGATGAGGGCGGTCTCGGTGCTGTGTTTGGCTTGGAAGCCGGACTGTGAGGGGTCGAGGGATCCGTTCGTCTCGAGGAAGGCGGCCATCTGCTTGTTGACGGTCTTCTCGATGACTTTGGCTGGAAACGGGAGAAGCGAGATGGGGCGGTAATTCTTGAGGTCGGTGGGGTCCGCTGTTGGTTTCTTGAGTAGAGCGCTGAGTTCGGCGTGTTTCCAGCTTTCAGGGAAGATGGCGGTGTCGAAGGAGGTGTTGATGATGTCTCGCAGGTGGGGTGCGATAACAGCGTCGGCCTTGTTGAAGACGTGGTGAGGGCAGGGGTCGGTCGGTGATCCGGAGTGGATGGAGTTCATCATGCGGATGGTGTCTTCGGTGCTGATCGGGGTCCAGGCGTGGAGGGTGGTGGTGGGGGGGGTGGCTGGTCGGTCGTGGTGTGCGTTGGTTGGTTGTTGAAGCTGCTGTGTATGTCCGTGATCTTGTTGTGGAAGTATGAGGCGAGGGAGTTGCAGAGGTCTTGCGATGGGGTGATGTCGTTGTTTCCTGCGCTGGGGTTGGAAAGCTCTTTCACGATGTTGAAGAGTTCCTTGCAGTTGTGTGCGTTGTTGTCCAACCGGTCCTTGAATGCTGTTTTCTTGGCGGCGCGGATCAGCTGGTGGTGTTTCCGGGTGGCAAGTTTGTAGGAGGTCCTGTTGTCCGGTGTCGGTTCCCTTTTCCAGACTTTCTCGAGGGCTCGGCAGTTCTTCTTGGAGCTCTTGAGTTCGTCGGTGAACCATGGGGCCTTCTTGCTGCCGGGTCTGCTAGGCGGGGTCCTCAGCGGGGCGAGTTCGTCCGCGCAGCTGCTGATCCACTTCGTGAGGTTGTCGGCGGCATGGCTGGGGTTTGCTGAGCTGGCAGGAGGGTGATGGCTCAGGGAGGTGGCGAGCTGGTCTGCTGTGATCTTGTTCCAGCTTCTGCGGGCGGTCTGTTGCTGGTGTTGGTGGGTCGTCGTTCTCTTGAAGGTGAAGTGGACGCAGCTGTGGTCCGTCCATTGAAGCTCTGTGGCGTGGCTGAAGTCGATGTCTGTGCTGGATGAGAAGACGGCGTCGAGTGTGTGTCCGGCGAGGTGGGTGGGGGTGGACACCAGTTGCTTGAGTCCCAGGTTGGCGAGGTGGTCGAGCAGGGTGCTGGTGTTGTGGTCGTTGTTGTTCTCCAGATGGAAGTTGAGGTCTCCCAGGAGGATGTAGTCAGCGGAGGGGAGGGCATGCGGGCTGATTAAGTCGGCGATGTCCTCGCTGAATTGCGTGCGTGGTCCAGGGGGTCGGTAGATCAGGGTGCCTCTGAGGGTGGTGTTCGGGTTGGTGTGGATCTGGAAATGCAGGTGTTCGGCGCTGGTCAGGGTGTTGTCAGTGCTGGTCGTGAGACGGATGGTGTTCCTGTGGATGATGGCGATGCCTCCTCCCATCTGGTTGGCGTTTCGGTCCCTCCGGACGATCTTGTAGCCCTCTGGGATAGCGATGGCGATGTCGGGAGCTGAAGAGGTGTTCATCCAGGTCTCCGTGAGGAAGGCAACGTCAGGGGCTGTGGCTGTGGCGTCTAGGAGGTTCCAGAGTTCGATGGCGTGTCTGTGGACGGAGCGGGTGTTGAGCAGGATGCACTTGAGGTGGGTGCTGCTGGTGTTCGACTTGGCGGGTGCTGGTGCGGGGCAGGTCCGGATGCAGGTGAACTTGCAGGCGTGGCAGCTGAAAGGTCCGTGGGTGCGTCTTGGAGTGGCTTGGTGGCATTCTGGGGGAACGCCTGAGGGAATGCACTCCTGCACTACAGGAGCGAGAATTACCTAAAATTATTGAAGATACCTACGCTTCATTGGGTAGAGATAATTTGGTATCTAGACCTTTGAAACCACAATAGATGGGTAATCCTGTAAAGGATAAACCCAGCAAGCACCCGCTTCTCCAAAAAAGAAATGGGATGATAAACAACAAACAATAGGCAGAATGCATTACAATCACGGGGTGGGTCTCCTCAACAGTAGCCCTCAGATAGGAGGTATAACCTTAGGAACTGTGATAACATTAAAAAACCTGACAGGTATCAGGATACTGATAAACGTTCCTCTCGTTCCTTTCAGTGTACATCAAAACATTCCAAGAGGGAAGGACGGTTAGAGCACAGATCAGAAGAGCGAGCAAAGTCAAGAGATACCTGTCACACTTCTGACTATAATATCAAAAAAGAAGATAAGCCAAAATCCAAACCTCATTTTTAAAAGAAGGTAACTAGCCTTAAAATAAGAAATACCCATGCTACTGAGGACTCAACTTCTGAACGGGGGAATGGGCTCTGACGATGCTAGACAGAGCAGCAGAAGTAACAATAGCTAGGCAGAACCTGATCGAATTTCTGGTGACAGCGGCGTTGAATAAACATATCACGGTGGAGACACCTGATACTAGGGTAAGTGTCCCACACCAGTTAAATGAAATAACACTCCATATGGAGGGGGATATACCCAGGAAAGTGAAAGGTCTCTTTTAGGAGAACTTGACATATGGATATGATCTCCTTTTGGCTGAAAAATATTGGCCACCTGAGTTCATTATGGACTGCCCAAAAGGAGAAACAGTACTTTTACTGGCTTTCTCCCACCTCGTTCCAGAATCACTAAAACATTCATAAGCACAGGAGTGGGTGGTAGCACTTGCTCCTGCATTACACCGCAATCATGTAGGTTGGGATGCTGAGTCACCTCACCATGTTATCCCAGTAAAACCTACTCTACCTCCGCAGAGGCAGTATCCAATAAAACATGATGCGGAAAAAAAGTCAGGGAAATCTTAGATCAACTTGAATACCAAGTTGTAATAGAGAATTGCACCTCCTCCACCAATAATCCTTTGTTTCCCATAATGAAACCTGACAATTCATGCCGTCTAGTTGTAGACTACAGGCATTTGAACACTTGCATGAAAACATTTGCTGTACAGAATGCACACAGTGCTGCACTAATGAATAACATCGTGCAGAAAAAATACAAAACAACACTACATATCTCAAATGGATTATTTTGCCAAAATATAGCAACTGTGAGCAGATACTTGACAGCATTTTCGGCCCTCGGCTCTCAAGATTGCCTCAAGGGTATAAGAATAGCTGCGGGTTATTCTCAGCAAGAGTTTCACAAAAACAGTACTTCGCCTGACTCTCGTTGGCAAAAAAGAAAAGAGATTTATCTCCATTGATCTGATCAAACCACACTATGTGGCTGATATTAAATAGCTGGCTGCCTGGGCTCCTGGGTAGTCGTAGATTTCTGCTCACTACCATACAGGACGTTCAAACAGAAAGACTAATAACGTTTGAAGTTTCTACTCTACAAAGTAACGGTGTTGCCAGCAATGGAATGGAACTTGTACCTGTTGAAATTAAACAGCTACAAAACACAAGTGAAACACCAATCTCAACTCGACCTAATACCGACATCTATGGGAATATGTCTTGCAACGAGTCATTTGCCAGTTCAACAAAACCTGCTGAGCTACCAAAGATAGATCGAACAGCGTCTGGTTAGGTCATTGATTTTGACACCTTTTCTCTGGATCCTAGAGAATCTGAGTCACCACCAGCTTCTGTTCCCTACAAAAAAAAATATTTAAACTCTACCTTTGGCTGAAAAAGACGTACTTTGTTTCTCCCTGGCTACAGCTTTAAATGGCAATTGGTCTACTTTTCCTAGTCCTTTGGATAGGTATAGTGTCTTTTTCCTGCTCCTGAATGGAAATTATCTCCCAGAACGCTCCGCAGTAGAACATGTAAACTTGGTCCTGAAACCACATACATCATCTCATTGTGAACAAAGATCTGTCCTTTGTGAACATTACAGCAGTTCCTATTCCTGAAGGAAAAGTTTGGGATAGGGTTTCATATGATGTATTTGGTCCCACTTGACTTCTGAAAATACCACATGTATTTAACATTTGTTTTTAATTATATCATCACCTCCAGTACATTCTCTGATGATTGGGACTTTGAGACTCTGAATAGTATGCTGTCTGATTTAGAACAATTTGCTGCATTTTCTAAAGATGAACTGTATGATGATACATCTGATTTTAATACCGTGTATTATTACCAACATTATGGTCATCATTTCTTGCACAAAACAAGTACCCCACGTAATCTTTTTACTTACCATCAATGGAAACTTTGCCGAACACCACCGAAAGGTAGTTCATAAACGTTTCCACAAAGGTTTGCTTATTTTTCTGGGTTTAACACTTCAGACCTGACCTCATAATATTATAAGGTTGCACCTACATCTGCAAAGAAAAATATGCTCACTAATACGAAACAGATATACTCTGCTTTGTTTATTTCCCAGCTGGCTTTACAAGGTTTTGACTTTTGGAGGGACTCCATAGATACAAAATCTGCCTGGGGACTAAAGATTGGCAATTTCAGGGAACTGAGGCATTATTTAGCGCATCTCTCATACTACAGCAGAGTGCAACAGGCCTCCTGTCTAGGATTAGCCAAGATCAAGGACTTGAACACACCTCAGATTCCCTCGCTGTCGCACTTTAAGGGATGGCAAAACTATACACAACATAGTGAGGCTAGGCTAGATGACATTATACACAAAGGTTCATACAATTCTTCAGACCCCAATTGGAAGGGATGGTTGGTTTGGCCTATCGAGACAAATGGGTGTCAATCAAGATTCAAGGGTACCACCGAAGGGTTTAGAGTCCATGGACCCTTCCAACGCTATGTATAACCAGAACATCTGGGGATGGTGACATCCTACAGTGTTGGGAAGTTATGGGAAGTAACGCTGACCCAGGTGAAACAACACTTGTCCTTACTTTCAGATGACTTGGATCTATGGAATTTTTTACAAGGCTCCCGGAAACAATTTCTTCAACGCTTCTTATACGCAATTTACAATTAAGTATGGAAAATCTCTCAACAGGAAGCTGCAGAGAGATTGTGTAAAACTGATAGGGTTAACCTAGAAAAGGCTTCGGCAGTGGTTGACAGTGGCATGAGCACACTATCATCCGGGACTTATTCACTGGGCAACATTGTCTCCTCTGCAATAGATATTATGGAACAGGATCTGTCCATTCTTTAACATGGGCTATCGCAGTTACGATCCATTCTATTATTAAGCTGGAAGCTACAATCCTTGCGCTCTGGTCACGTGCCCAGGCGATATATCAACAGTAGGTCTCTGCTTATAATCTAACTGAAAGGCAGACAACAATGGCACAAAGATTCAAAATATACAATGCTGCATATCGAAAGATTGGACCAATTACCTTTCACCGTGGCTGAGTCACCTTCCACAGAATGGTTGATGCCAGTCACAACATTCCAATTTCAATATTGTCTACAATACCACCAAGTAGGCAGATATGAAGTGTTGGGTAGAGAATACATCCATGAATCTTGGGAATTACCGTACAGATTTAGATGCAGGGGACACTTACGTATTTCTCAGCGGTACAGACTGCGAGAGTCAGGGAGGCGTCGCTATGGCCTTCATTGAATGATTCCCTTATACAGTTTGATTCTCTGAGCAGACTGAAAGCCATACTTTTACAGAAGGAGGTGGCCTTAACCTTAGCTCAAGAGACTTTTGATCTCCAGGTTGCAAGGTCTTCAGCTGAGATACAGGCACTAGTCCAAACTAACTTCCCGCACCACTTCGGGGAAATGGTACATTGTATCTTTAACTTGTCTGATACGACTGGGATAGTACACCTATTTAGGAACATAGGTTCTGGGCTATTAAGCACCTTTCAGACGGTCTTCTGAGTTATTCCATCATTAATACACTCTGTGTTGGGTAGCATTTTTGGAGGGCTTTAGCTGGTCCCACTACTTGTAGTGGGTATCCTGTTCTCAATTTTCCTGCTACGCAATGAACGTCCCAAATTCTAAAGAGATGGAAAAAAGCGTTCTTGCGGCAACGTTGCCATAAGCACATAGTACTCCATTTGGGCACACCTCGACTTCGGGAGCTAATCGAGCATTGCTTTCTGTCATTCAGATCAGTCTGGGTCAACTGAGTCTTGCCTGTACTCTGCTGCTTGTTCTGCGGACACAAATGGGTGTTGGACACCTGTCTAACAATTCCATCTGTTGCCCCTCTGGACGTGGATGTACTTGTGGACCCATTAAATGCCCATGTAGTGCAGTGTCCTCAGCGTATTACATTCCTGATGTTGGCATTCTTAGAGCCACTATGGGCAGCTTCAGTTCCTGTCGGAATGGACATCGGCTTTGTACCAGATTACAGGCATTAAGTGCTTCCTCAGCAACGGCTGTGAGAACCAGACAAGATCACCTTTGCTCCATTGAACTGATACTAGAGGTGTTACAGGGATCGTCGTCTGCGAAGGCAAGCAACGATTTAAGTCGCCTAACCTTTCCTGGCACGCCAGTTGGGTGCCCTCCTTGCTGTTCCCATTGGAAATTGTTATCCCAATACTATGCAGCACTTCAAAAAAATCTGTAACTTGGTTTCAGGGCGAAAAGCTGTCCACCTCCTAGTGCAATTATTTGGCGCATTTTCTTTTGGTTCATTACCTATTTGACTCATTTTAAGTTTTTATTAAATTAATTTGTACCACCAAAAATGTTCTTCTGTAAATATTGACATCAATGTTTTCTTGCACCATCTCTCGCTGTTATAACTCGTCACTTTGCGCCGTTCACCTCTTTCACAAGCACAATTGTGCACAAGTTGTACAGGTTACATGTACATTTAATGTAATATAGTGCTTTTTAACTACTCTTAGCAATCATCGATGCTGCGCAGTTTTCCTTCCTTTTTGCAACTGTTTTTAGGTCGAGCCTAGAGGCAGTGCGCATGCGCTGCTCTGCGAGGCATGCTGTAATCCATATGAGTGGATAAATCACACCCTCGCTTCCCATTTGTTGCTTCTTGTGCCCTTTCCAAATTGGTTTCTTTTTATTGGTGAAACATACTCTTTGTCACACCTTTGGGTGTGTTTCCTCTTTAGTGGCAACTGCCCCTGTTACAAGGGCCTTTACACTTTAATTAATTTATCATTTGTCCGGCGCACTCTTTTTTGCATTGAATGACACCGTGCCGTTTCTTAGTTGCCCGTGACCACTCTCGTTCCCTTTACCCACTTTTATGATATGCTACTATCACCAAGTGATACTCGTTATCCGTGTGTCTTTGCTCCCGCCACTCCCCCACCCCTTGTCCGTGTTCACCACCTGCCACCTACTTCTTCCTCTCTGTTCTCTGGACACGTTTTTTTGTTTATTACATTTCTTTTTTTATAGATGAAACAATAGGAGACGTGCTTACACCCATGCTGATCTCCTATCTCTGGTATGAGGACAGCAGCTGCCGGAAGTCTCACACGCTCCTCCTCTCAGCATGCTGTTCTACAGCAGGCTCACTCTGCTCCTATTTATTCATAATGAACCAGCACAACAGGGTTATTCATGACTCTGAGAAGACAATACATTAGATCGCAGAACTAAACTACAGATAAAGAAACTGAAACCGTTCTGCACATTAGCGAGAGCTCAGCCTGGTGGTCCAATGAGGGAAGCGATGCGAAGGTTTGAAGCTGCTCACATGTACAAGTAGAACCAATGGGTGGACAGCAGTAGGCTGTCAGTCAACCTCAGCCTGCAAAGTTCCCAGGCGAAAAGAAAAACAACCCGAAGGGAAGTGCGACATTCCTGCTTTGGTCGGACTGCAACCTCACGGTGTCAGTAATTTAACCCTTTTGAAAGCACTGCACTATGAGTTTTCGAATTGCCAGTTTGGCATTTTGCTTTCTTGCTGGAAGAGTGTGTTTCAGAATGGAAGTAGCATATCGTGATTCCACAGATAAGCATTTGTTTAGCAGCAGTGTGTGAGCTCTCCGAGGCTGAATACTTGCTTTGTGAGGCTTACTGCTTTGAAATATAGGTGATGGAGCAGGGTTTTGAGAAAATAAAACCTGCTCGGATTGAACCCTCAGTAACCTTCATTAACAGTGTGCTGTGAAAAATATTATTAAAGAACGCTAAAATAAGGGGAAATGCTTTTGCGCATGCGTGTACCAAAGCATGAAAACTAGGCCACCGATGCTTTTGGCTAAAATAAAAATAAAAGACTAATGCTGCTTTTGTGCACGTTAATAAATTACTAGGAATAATATGGGTTGTGCATGGGTTAGTGCAATGCTGGGATGGTATGCAATGAAATTACATTTCATGAAAATAATAAATGTTGTGTTCATTTTCTTTAGAAAAGCAAGCATGGGCCTACACTTCTGCATGCCAGTTTGGAGATAATATTTGCAAGAAGAAAGGAAATGAATAAAAATGAGCTTTGAACGAGACGAGAGAAAGCAAAGGCATGAAAAAAACGACCTTCATGGTGTGCTGATTGACTGCCAAAACTTTGGAAAAGAAAGATGCATTATCAATGGAAACAAACAACTTCCTTCACGAGATGGCAGAAGCAAACAATGAAAGCGCAGATATTTGTAACATGTTTAGAACTGCAGGACATATTTACTATGATTGTGTTCAAAAGTTGTTTCCTGGGAGAATCTGTTGTAATGCTGAATGTTCAAGACAATGGGACATTTAATAAACTGGTCATGATGAAAGTGGTGTGACAGAACCCCCCCATTCTTAGCCAATGAGAGACAGAGATCGTTCCCGTATTGAAACATATGTAGTTTGGACATTTAGTTTTTATGGTATAACTGAAAGTCCCCAGGGGTTGTGGTTTAGGTCATCGGCTGGTATTAAGGGGCGGGAGATCGTCGCTGTCGTCGGTTTGCTGTTTCTAGTTAGAGGCCTACCTGTTTCTTGATTCCTAACTTAATCTTTGCCACTCGGCTCTTCTTGAGCGGTATTGCTGCCCTTCTTGGCCAAAGGGTAGTTTTCCCTGATTCTTGGGTTAGTATAGATAATATTCTAAATTTGCATTATCATTTGCAAATGTATTTTGTCTCTGGAACTTTTCTCTCTTTGTCTATCCACTCCTTCAATGCATTGTTTATTTGAGATGAATTTGATTTAATACATTGCCAATATTTTTCACCTCATGATAAATTTGTGTCTTTGCATTGTGTGACTGTACCTAATGAGCATTCAATTACATTATTAACGATAAACTGAATTATACATACTGAGTCTGTTATTCTATAGAGGGATAGGTAAGTATATAATTATTACCATCAACTCTTCAACTTTAGGTCTGTCGCCACAATTTCATGTAGAGATATGCAGGTTTGATGGTAAATTAGTGAGAAACTTACATCACATTGAACCCCAGCGTGACGGGATTAGTTGGGTAGTGTAAATGGGCCTATAGTTATTAAACATTATCGATAACCGATCGCTGGATCATAGGTAAAACCTCTTGAGAAAAAGTGCTGTTAATATGGTGGTTAAAAGTTGAAAGTGCCTTGTTGTTGCCTTGGCAATGAGTTCCACCCACTAATCACGGGCGTCCATGCTGGATTTGCATGGGCTGTTCAAATCAATAGTGAGTCCCGAAATAAGACTGCACAATCTGTACAGCTTGGATTGGGAGTGGTGGTATTTATTTGTGGGGAGACTCGCAATAGACCACACACCTCGTTTCTATATCAAATAGGACTCTGGTGCATGCCTGAAGTGATCTCGGTCCAGCCTTCCCTTACCACTATCTGGCGCAAGCTTCCTGTGCCTGCAGCAGGCTTCCTGCCCCTTGCCAGAGAGCTGACCTTCTGGTCTGAGAGAAGGCTCCCCTATGGGAGACTCCGACCACTGTGCTCAAGCTGAACACACTGCACTTGGGGCTGCAGCATACCTATAACAGTGGTCCTGTGAAGAGCAGAACAAACTGAAGACACTGCTGCCGTACTAACATTTTACCATTTAAACAGAGTAAACAACTTAAATAGTACTTCTGCAGATCAGTCCACTATGATTCAGAGCAGCAGCAGTTTCACAGCTACTGAAAAGGTAATCCAGTCTCCCTCTCTCCATTCCTCAGCATAACCCCATCCCCCCGGCCCAATGGGCCGCCTGTATTTTAATAACAAGACTGGCGGTTTGCATAGAACTGGTTTTTGTCCTGCAGTGCCTTAAGTTATACTCTGAGTCACTGGAATTATGTGTTTGTGCTGTCGGTGTGTTTCATATATATTTGCCACATAATCTATCATCTATTTATAATCTGCAGATTTTAACAGAAAAAAATAGTTTCTTGCTTAAAAGGTCCAAAAAGTTACTAAAACGCTGCCACAAATGTTGCTGCACAGTGGAAGGCTCTTTGCATAGGTTCAATGGTTACCTTTCCGTTGCTTATTATATTTGAGAGATAAACCAACACTAATGATGTGCAGCCTATGCCCAAACACTGTTAACAAGTGAAAAAATTAGAAAATAAATACTATCACAAAATGTACCACAAGCTGCATTATTTGCCTTATCTTGCAGCTTCATTTAGTCAACCCTGCCGCATAAATTGTCCCTCTGATGCTGCGTAATTCCAGTGACTCTGGCTATACTTCACTTAGCCTCAATCAGCAGTTCACAATTATGATATGTCGACAATAAACTACTTTAAGAAGAATTATACCAATATGCCAAAATACACAACATGTATGTTTTGACACATATTATTTTACTATCTTTTGCAGTTTCCCACATGAATGGTATTGTATTTCTCTACAAAGTATTATTATTGCTGATTGAAGAGCAACTCCAACAATATTTAATAATGCTTTAAAGTGTGGTACCTACTGTTGCTTGCCCTTAACTTTACATATGTCTTTATTTTAAATTGTGTGACACCATATGCTTGCAGTGATAAACAAGCATTTGCAATTAAATAGGTCTTGAATTACTGAAAGTTTGACCTATTGGTGTTGCAAATAATAATGCAATGCCAATAGCTCAAACTTTCAGTAATGCAAGACCTATTGCATTGCAAATGCTTGTTTAAATAATTGCCTTTAAGTATTAACTGTTGAGACAATATTATTTGATGTACAACCAACGTTAGCGGTGCCATGTTGTGTAGATCCTACCAATCCGTAGGACCTGCTCATTGTTCGGACAACATAAATGAAGGGCTTGGTGTCAAGACTGATTCCAAACACCCCTGCAGGATATGTTGGCCTATAGATCAGCAAGCTCACAGTGCCTCCGTAAGTCCCCCTAGCCTACCAGGGAGCAAATGGTTTCTGGTAACCACTGACCATGACAACCCTGATTAGTCAGGAATCGTAGAAACAGTACAGAACATTTTGCTCAGTTTCTCGTGCTCACTTATTCTCAGAGAAATATACAGAGAATACACAGTGGGACTTTTTCAATAATATTTATTGAACCAACGTTATTCTTGCATAAAATACATGTGCTGCAATGATTAGTAGACAGAAGCAGATAAACGTAATTACAAGCACCAATAGTGTAAAGAGTAGATATGGCTCTACCATGGTGCTGAACAATTGTAGATGTGCAGACATATAAACAAGGCAGTAATCTAGCGTACCCCTACAATGCGAACCCTATTCTAAGTGTACCAAGAGTTTGTGTAGGTGTAGAGCCAAGAATTCCCCCCAAGAGACGATCCACCCCCATTACCTGATGGGATAGAGTGAAGGACCCCGTCTTGGTCACGAACTGGACACCCCTCACGAGATTTCAGACCAACACGTGGTGATTTCTCAGCATGCAAGGACCCTCAGTGTCAGCGGAAGTACCTTCTCTGCTAATCTAGGAGGATGCTCATCTTTTATAATAGAAAGCAGCCTTGCGATGTACGCATAGATGTTGTGGATATGTTGATAGCCCTGTCGCCTTGTGGATGAAGATAGTGATGATATTTGTACGTAGTGAGGCACAAGACCCTGTATATGATGTTCTGGGCATTGTGATAATGTGTGAAGCGAGATGTAAAACAAGTTATGTTTCGGAGAAACGAATCCAACATTGTCATTTTTAAATATAATTTTATTAGTTCCAAAACAAACGTAGTCAGACATAATCAGGATACAAAGTTTAACAGGTGCTCATCTATCAATAATATACTCTGGTCACGCCCAAAGACAAATTACCTATCTGCAGCCACCAGTTCTTGTGTATCCAACATTGTCATGCGTTCAAATGTATGCAAAGGTCAGAGTTAGGAAATTTTATCAGTGAGGACAATGGAAGAAATAAGCTGCTTCGCTACATGAGATATATATATATGTATATTTTTATATATGTAATCTCCAGGGGCTTCAGAGTACGGCGGTCCAAGTTGATCTCCAGAAGTGCAAATGTGAAACCGTAACAAATCCCCGATTAAAGGATTACTCAGACTCTCCTGGATCATAAATGAAGCCTCACAAAGTAGTAACGGGATTTCTGGGGCATATAGGCGTTTAATCTGCGCTTTTCTCATACTCCTATTCCAGCATGTACGTGCCTTTCCTAATTCCAAGGAAAGAGTATTAGCTCGCATGGGGAGCTTTAGTACAATTTGAGATAGCAGTCTCAGGGGTGGGAAATCATCGTGCAGCTCTTCTGCCCCCTAATCCTGCCCACCACCCATCTCGTAAGCCATTGCAGCTGCGCCGCCAGGTAGTAAACCTCAAAATCAGGCACAGCCAGTCCTCCTTGCGATCTTGGCCTCATGAGCACTCCCAGAGCTACTCTTTGCCTTCAAGTCCCCCAGGAAAGCCCGAGATCAGTGCTTTGAGCTGGGCAAAATATTTAGCTGGAAGCCAGACCGGCAACGTCCCAAAATAATACAGTATCCTCAGGGGTGTAATCATTTTAATAAGAGCTACTCGGCCAATCACCGACAACGGAAAGGTTCCCCAGAAGTCAAAACTAATTTTTGCTCCCCTTATGGCTCTCCTGATGTTGCCCTTCAATAAGTCGTCCTGGGTGTGGTAAATTTGCGTACCTAGGTACGTCAAGCAGCGGTCGTCCCATCTCACTCCATCAGTCACTTGTGGGCCCATCTGTTCCCCTTTGTAGGGAAATGGCAAGACTTTGCCCAGTTTACTTTGAGCCCCACGACCTTGCTGAGGTCTTGCAGTAATCTCTTAGCTCCGGAAAGTGCTGCTCTCCAGTCTGCCAGAAACATCAGTAGGTCATCTGCATAAAGCGCGATGTGATGGACTCGCCCGGCTACACAGAGGCGCGAGGCGCTAGTGGCTCCATGGCCAAGGCAAACAAAAGGGGGGAAAGCGGACACCCCTGTCTCGTCCCTCGGCCAACCCCACAGGCATCAAAGATTAACCCCACCGTTTTTACCCTGGCAGTGGAATCTGTGTACAAGAGAGCCGTCCATTTAACAAATTCATCCCCTATCCCAAATCTCCGCATCACGCGGAACAAATAAGGCTATTCAAGGTAAGGCCTTTTCAATATCCACTGAGAAGACAACTGCATATTCTTTCTGGTAAGAGCCTGCCTCCAGGACGTGGAGGAGCCGCTGAACATTTAGGGCCGTGTTGCTGGTGGGGATAAACCCAGCCTGATCCTTGTGTATTAAGGTCGTCATATAGGGGAGGAGACGGGTGGCCAAAATACGACTCAGAATCTTGTAGTTTAAATTAAGCATGGAGAGTGGCCGGTAGTCACAATGTTCCACGCTGGGTTCCCTGGCTTAAGGAGTGGGATGATAATTTGCTTCATTACATAGCTGCACGAGCCTTGGTGCTAAAAGTTCATATATGCTAAATAGAATTCTGATGGTAACCCATCCGTTCCCGGAATATTTCTGGCCATATTTTTAATAGCCCCTCTCACCTTGCCTACAGTCACTTCTGGACCTGGGATGTCCGCTATTTCCTCCTCCAAAACAGGCAATTCCACATCTACCAGGACCGTATCTAGAGCTTCAGTCTCTAGATCTAGCCTACTCCTATAGAGTTCTGTGTAGTAATCATAGAAAAAATTATTGATACCTTGCTGACCATAACAAACTTCTCTAGTCTTTCCTCTGAGTTCTAGAATCACTGATCCTCTTCTGGCCGGGTTAGTTAGCCAGACCAGTAGGGCTCCGGGCTCTCTCAGAATGAGCTCGAGTTATATATTGTTTGTAATCAAAGCAGCGAAGACGCTCAACGTCTGCTGCCATCTTCCCTGGCCTCCAATAGCTCCCCCTGCTTATCTGCTCTCTCAGGTCTTTCCTGTTCTAACTCACGTAATCGTTGATCGGCTCTTTGTATATCCTGCAAAAGCACCTTGTGCACACCCATCGTCTCTGTGATGCACCGTCCCCGGATGACCGACTTGAACGCATCCCATTCTACTACTGAATTTGTTGCTGTATTAGCATTGTTCTGAAAGTATTGATCAATAGCAGTGCCCACTGTCTCATGGAAGACCTGATCCTCTGGTACATCAGGTTGCAAACACCATGTGGGTATTTTGGGACTCGATCGTGACCACAGGATTCCAAGTAATATTGGATTATGGTCTGAAATTGTTCTAGTGAGATATTCACTGGTGTGTACCACCTCATGTACATCAGGGGAGCACAGTATAGTGTCCAGCCGGATGTGTAAGGCCGAAAAAAAGGAATAATCTCTATCCGCAGGGTGCTGGGCTCTCCATGCGTTCACTAATCCTCACCTCTGCTGCCAGTATCGTCTCGCTTCTGCTATTTTATATATAGGTGCATCAGGAAGTGGTGGATGCGAGCGATCAAGTTCCACATCAGCGATACAGTTAAAATCATCCCCTAATATCACTGAACCCGTCAATACTGATGCCAATTTCCCAGACAGCTGCAACAGAAAGGCGGTCTGTTCCGTATTAGGGGCATATAGACTCCAAATCACTATGTATCTGGCATCCAACCACCCAGTCACCAAGACATACCTCCCCTCCGGATCTATGAACTGGCCCGTACATTGAAATGGCATGCCCGCTCTCACACAGATCAGTACCCCCTGGCGAATACTGAATAATTGGTGTAGCGCACTTGCCCTATCCAGCGACGCTGCAGTGCAGCCCCTTCCTTCCCCATTATGTGGGTCTCCTGGAGCAGTGCAACTTGAACCCCCCTCCTGATCAAGTATGCATGAATTTTATGGTGCCGCAACATTGAATGCGTCCCCCGGATATTCCAAGACATACACTTAAAATCTAGGGGGGGAGCCATTGCATGAATTGATTTTCGCTTCCTCCAATGTTCCCTATTGTGGCACGCCTGACCCCAACTAACAACCCTTTAACCAAATCAAACCCCCAACTCCCCCGGACAGGCACTCTAAAACGAGTTCCCATCCAAACTTAATCTGAACTCTTAGAGTCTTCTAGTTGTTACGAGGTATGTGGCTTGCCCTTCTGAACCCGGAGCCCCATCGACCCGCCCACCGATCATCAGTTTAGGTAATTAGCCCCGAAGCAATCTTCCACAGATATACAACACCACCGTGCCGTCGTCAACTCCCACAACGAAGGCGCTGCTTCGTGAGGTGGTTGTAACCTTCAGGCGATTGTTCCCAAGTGCCCTTTTCAGACAATGCTATCCGCCGTCTGAGGCGTGACTACTGGTAGTTATGTGTCCGAGCTATCATTTTCGCTAAGTATTAATGATCCTTCAGATTGTTCCACTTCCAATCCACTTTTACTCGACGCAGGACTGTGTACATTTTGACTGTGTTCCGCAACAGCTTGCAGTACTCTGCGTCGTTCTAAGCTGAGCTCTCTGGGGGAGGGGGCCCTGGACACAGCCTTGTTGCTGCTGGCGGTCTGCTCGGATATCTCTGGCGAGGAGTCACAACGTTCCTGGGGCCGCCTAGTGTCTAACCATTCCCAGGCCTCTTGTGGTGTGGTGAAAAATCTTGCTCTCTTCGGATGAGCCAGTCGCAGCCGCGCCTGAAAGAGCATGGCGTATGGGAGTTGCATTTGTCGAAGTTTCTTTTTAACAGCTAGGAACGACACTCTATTACGTTGAACTTTCCTATTAAAGTCCGGGAAAATCATTTCTTTACTATTGTCGATCTGTAGATTTTGTTTTTTGCGGGCCTATTGTAGGATGTGGACTCTGTCTCTGAAGTGCAAAAGGCGCGCTACTATCAGCCGGGGAGGCGCTCCAGGTCTGGGCGGTCGGGCGGGCACTCTATGAGCTCTTTCCAGTGCGTAGAAGGGTGATAAGCCCTCTGGGGCCACTTCAGTGCGGAGCCAGTCCTCCATGAAAGTCACCATGTTCACTCCCTCTGCCCTCTCCAGCACTCCAATGACTTGTATATTATTTCTGCGTGATCTCCCCGCGCAGTCTTCAGCCAGGACTTCCAATATCTTAACCTTAGCCTACAGCTCTGTGAGTGATTTCTGTAGCGTGGTCACTGGGACTGGGAGATCATCCAGCACTTTCTCAGTGGCTACGACCCGCTCTTTAAGCCTACGATGATCGTCTTTCAACAGGCCTAGGTCTGTGCCTATGGCATCAATTTTCCCTTCCAGCACTTCCCTGGAGGCTGTGATAGCCTGCATTATATCCGCTGGCGTAGGCTTCAAGGGAGCCGAGCCCCCTCCCGTCTCTGTCAGCTCCTCATCTGATCTGTTTGATTCTCAGCTCACCTGCGCCCGGGGCAGCATATCCCTTTTTCCTCAAGACTTTCCCCATTTTTATCTGTTTACTCACTCCCCTGAGCCCAGGTGACCCATTTCGGGCGGGGGGTGCTCGCAACATTATGTGCACACTTGGTGTGCTGTTTGGGGTAATAATTGTGTGGGGTATCACTGCTCGCTGTGGTAGGGTTTCACTGCTCGCTGTGGTAGGGTATCCGCAATCCACGTCCAACTGGCATCAAATATTTCTCCTCTGGCCTCACAGCCAATTTAGCTCATCACTTCCACCCCCTTGAATCTTGTTGAGTGGGCAGTGTTTATACCTATACTTGTGTAGGTCTCTCCTTCTGTGTTCTGGTTCGGGGAGTCATCCAGGCCCTGAACCCAGGGTGCTATGTCAGTGCAGCCCCACATAGCCCTTTGCCTGGATGCGGTTGAATGGTCTGCCCTTTCAATCCTGCTCACCACCATTACCCCGGGGTATGAGTCACTCACCCAGCACCAATAGTACATTGGGCAGCTTTTATTGCCCTGATCAGATCTCAGCGGGCTCCTCCGCCGCTTCAATCGTGCAGCAACGAGAGCACTCATCCCCCCTCTCCTCGGTGTGATTTGTTTTCGTTTCTCAGCGCTAGGAGCTGATCGCCAGGCATGTCAGAATGGATCCAACTTTAATTTGTGCTCTCACACGGCGCGTCTCCTGTTCGGAGGAGAAAACCCCGCTGGCCAAGTCCGTCGACACTTTCCAGGGACGTATCGCCGGCTCTCGCTCGGACGATCCTTGGCCCCCCTTCAGCACGCAACTACGGCTCCCAAGAGAGTGGCTCTTAGGCTCCTTCGCAGCGGGGCCCATCCAGAATCACCCGGTGCCTCAGGTATGTTCCCGGGGCTGTTTACTTACAACTTTCAGCATCTTGTCACGACGATATTCGGCCCGTTACTCCGTGGGTGCCATCTTGGTTTCACCGCGCCCGGGCCGCCCACCAGGAATTTAATCCCCTTTGCAAGGGCAGCTGAATCCCGCTATTTTGTTTCTTTTAGTCCCGAGACTCTCTGGTTTTCAGTTTTATTTAAATATCTGCGCCCGGGCCTCATGGTGCTTATAATCAGGGGATAGGGCTGACGGAGCTCCTCCATGCCACGCCCCCTTCACGAATTCAACATTGTCATAAGTGCAAATGTATGCAAAGGTCTCAGCTGGGAAATGTTATTAGTGAGGACAATGGAAGAAATAAGCTGCTTCGCATACATAGGAGATATATATATATATATATATATATATATATATTCCAACCATTCCCGACTCGCTTAAAAATCGGACACCGACACAGGAGTAAGCTCTGCTATCCAGCTCGGGTTTATTTGTTCTCTCGCTTGACGCGTTTCGGCACACTTGCCTTGTTCACATGATATATATATATATATATATATATATATACATATCTCCAGGGGCTTCAGAGTGCGGCGGTCCAAGTCGATCTCCAAAAGCGCAAATATGAAACCGTAACAAATCCCCGATTACTGGATTACTCAGACTCTCCTGGATCGAAAATGAATGCAGGGCGTTTATTTAGGACAAGTCCTAAATAAATACAGTGCATTTATGAACCAGGAGAGTCGAGTAATCCTTTCATCAGGGATTTGTTACTGTGTATAAATATTTTGCTGAAAGTTGGGAAGATTATGATTAGGGCTCCCGGTTTTCCGTTTAAACTGATTTTTACATATAAATACAGACGGAAAACAAGTTTTCCTTTGTCTGTATTTATATGTAAAAACGGGAAAATACTAGCACATTTTGCAGCGCTTCTGTGCTCCAGCAGAGTTGCCTCGCCACGCCCTCTTGCTGATTCTAGGGCTGTGGCTGCCTTAAGTAACACGAAACACCAGCTTCAGTTTTGCTGGAAATTTCTTTCAATGAGGGGTCATTTTGCGCTCCTGTCTGCCTTTTGTTAGCTGCCCCAGCCATGTCCGGGGCTCTGCTCCGCCCCTCGAGTGAGCCTGGCCAGCCATTTCAAAAGAAAGGTAAGTGGGGGGGGGCTGTAGTCAGTAGCGTATACAGTTTTGGGGGCGGCAAAAGCAGGAATCGGATGCCAGCTCCCTCCCTCCCCCCCCATCGGACTGCACAGCCTAGCTACGTCAGTGTAGTGATTGTTGAGTTTGTGGCCGGACTGCAGAGCACTTTACACTGGGTAGGTGTGCTGCAAGAACAGTCCGACCACAAAGCCTTACGCCACTGACCACAACAGAGAGGTCTGCTGGTTCCTGCAACATGTACCCAAGGTGACTGACACTGCCCCAGCCATAGCGGCCTGTCTTAGACTACCCAGGCTCCTATATTCCGGTTCACTTCTGGGCCCCAGAACACAGAGGGCTTGAGAACCTACAGACCCAACACTGATCGGCCAGCTGAAACAACACAAGCCCAGTAATCTATGCACCACCGCCCCCTTCTCTATGTAGCAATAGGTAGCGCATAGAGCTGAGCCCGAGGCACATAGATTTGAGTGTAATCACATGGGTCACTTCTAAGTATTTCACTCTGGCGCTGCTGTTTGTCCCGTTCAGCTTGTCATATTGTGTTGTGTACAGCCCCCCTCCCTGCGTCTCACCCTCACAATGTCTGCTACATTGTTTTCACGCTCAGTAAGTGCCTGCACAATGGGGGGTCGTGGCTGGAGGATCGGTGCCCTGAGCTCCTGGATGATCTGTGGCTGCTAGCGCCAGTAGGCCTGCATTGTTCTCAGCGTACCACCTGTGCGAAGTGAATCACTCTCACACACAGCGCATTCAGCCCCCCTCCCTTGGCTCGGGCTGAGCTCTCACTCTCGCAGACACGCCTGGGGTGGACAGGGGGTACTGGGCAACGGAGAGAAGAAACCGGATCCTTGTATTTTCAGCCCGGGCTGCGCTGGAGGGCAGGGCTCAGTCAGACACACATACAGGGAAGAGGGTGTAAGTGAGACTCAGAAACAGAGTCTTTGCAGAGTTTGTGACCTGACTGCATTGCCCATAGCCATTGCTGTCTCTTCCTTCTTGCCTGGACAAGACAAGGACAGTGTCCAATTCTGCTGCCCCTCCTCTTTTTTCCTCTTCCTCCCTCTCTTTGTCGTGCTCCTCCTCACTTGTAGAAAACCGTGACTGTTCTTTCCTCTCCTTTCCGTCATTCGTTCCCCAGTGAAATGGATCCAAAAAAAGAGGACACGTCTTACAAAAGTCTTTTTCTGACATGTTTCTATTCCAAAACGCGGCCTCAGGAGGAGAAAAAAGGTTTTAAAATACGAACAATAAACACATAACTAAATAAAACAAGACAGAGTCGTCGCAAAGTGGCCAGATTTGGTTTTATTCACACCCAAACACATTAGCGCCACCTTACAGAGTTTGCCAGTCTAGCGCTACTTTTCTTTTCATGTCCTTAGCTTTCTGAATAATGAGTGTAAAAGCTTTAAGTTGTATTCCCTATGAGTTTTCGATTTTTCCAGAATGTTGTTAATTTTTTCATGCTGCAAATTACTCTAGTCTAGTGCATAGTTTGAATAGAGTTGCTTCTAGGTGTTTATAGCAGGGCACAATTGGGTTGTAGCTGAAGGGAGTGCGAGTTTATCTCAGTGGGACAGTATGGTGTTCAGTGGGGAAGAGGATACAGCACTCTCTGCAGATGACAGAAACTGCAAGGCTCTGAGACAAATGGCTTGTGATAGCACTTTAAGGCGTATTTGGGACATTCTGCGAATGGCAAAGTTTTCAGATGAATGTATTGTGTTGACCAAGAACAACCAAATGCATGTGTGCATTGTCAATTTAAATAAATGTGGAAAAATACTAGCTGCAGTGTTGCCTTCTGCTTGTGGCAAAAATAAATGTGGATAAATACAGAAAAAATGCCCAAAAAATAAATATGGATAAATACAGACGGAAATGGCAAAAAACATAAATACCATAAAACCGGGAGCCCTAATTATGATCCTAGTACAGCAAACGTTTCTTTGATGCCATTTTTAGAAAAAACAAATACACTTTTCTGTACGGCACTTTTTAGGTCTCGCCTGGCGATAGCAGCGCATGCACTGCTCTCGCCATGCGAGTGCCTGTTATAATCAATTCTTCCAAATGCTTGCATGCACGCGTCTGCATGGACAAAGATGGCTGCTCTCGCCATTTGTCCAAAGCATGCGCATGTCCGTAGGACTGTGGACAGTCCGACACCATTTTGTTGTCCTAGCAACTAAAATGCCACCTTGCGTATACTCGCCATTGACACAAAGCGATCGCTTTTACTTTCGCGATCGCTTTTACTTTCACGCCCGCTTTTTTTTTGTTTTACAATCGAGGCAGGATGACGTGCGCAGCCGGGACAATGGTTTCTTATTAAACACAACCAGACCCTCCGTTTGCAGCCCCTCAGCGTCCGCAGTTGCTCTGTCATCACTGAACAGCATAGCTCTGAGTCAGGCGGGATGAGCAGAAAGTGCTGTAATGCACTCAAGCCTTTGCACATCAAACCTAGCTCAGCTGGGACTCAAAGGCCTCCGTTTGTCGTCCTTTCGCCAGCGCATAGTGATTAAGCAAAACCCCAGGATGTGGGCAACTTCTCTGCACAAGGGCTTAACGAGGTGAAACAACTCTTGGCTCTGAAGGGAGGAGGTGGGAGGCAGGGATTGGACCCCTATTGATAGTTGCATTATTTCCACCGTGTAAAATTACCACCAACTGCAACCTGGCTGAGAAAATTCTGATCATAGAGTGGTTTAACCAGCTTTTTGCAGCTTACAGAAAACCTACGGCACGAGTCTCACTCGTCAGAGGGAAGGAATTTGCTCCTTTAACAGCAACATTTGTTAAATCCGCCATAAGGCCGAAAAGAGGAGGTGCAGACCAAATCCGGGGATTTTCACCTCTGCAATTGTTTCAACAATAAAAGCGGAACTAGCAAACTAAATGTTAACATATTATATTTTTTGTAAAAAATAAAATTTAAAAAATCAAGATATTTTGAATAACCATTTCCCCAAACTGCTGTATTTACAAAATATATAATACACATATTATCTTCTAAAGCAAACGGCATTTGCAACCAACTCTGACGTCAAATTTCATGCTTGCGGTTTTGCTTGTCCTATTTTCTGACAACATTCCTTGATCATGGCAAGACCTTGAAATACTTTATGCTGAAAAACCGGATTGATTGTAATGGTACTCTATTTACTGACTGCGGGAGGACCGAAAGCTAAATAGGCCATGCCAGGATTCGAACTCGCACCCTGCAGATCACCACAGGATTTAGTCACGTGATGTTAATCGCGAGCCTTACTGCTGCTGTGCGTTCCAGTTTTCACTCCGAGAAGTCGAACACACAGCACAGTAGTTATTTCAGTGCACAGGGCCAGAGCTCCCCAACGACCTCCACAAAGAAGTTCTTCCTCAGAGTTCTGGACAGCGAACTACTAACATACTCAGAAAAAATGTAATAAAATAATTTTTGCGGGTTCAGCCCATTTACGACATTGGTGGTGGCAAGCTGAAAGGCCCCTTACATTGTTTTGCAGGGATTGCTCCCAGTTTTGAATAGATTTGGGAGACCATCAGGGGGCCAAATAGATTTGGGAGACCATCAGGGGGCCAGATAACATTGGTTTCAACAAGGATAGCGACAAGTATAGAATCACTTGAACTTAAGTGTAACTGGGCTTTAGGCAGCAGAGTGTTGATATTGAATAATAATGTAAATGTGTATATATGTAAAGGCAGAACAAAAGAGTATAAAGCAGATTTGGAACGATTAAAAAAGGACTTGGAGATGTTACAAGATATATATCTAAGAGATGTGTTATTGTTACTGGGTGACTTTAATCACAGACTAGACCCCCAAAAAACTGACTCTTGGCAGAGGGAGTTGCTAAGAGTATATAACATGGAGTTTACGAAGTTCCCTAGGTGTGGTAGCTCAAACCAAGATGTGGAGCTAGGTAAACTGCTGGGGGCTATGGTCCTGTTCTGCGTAAATGGAAGAAAGGAATCGGATCGGCCTGCAAAGCGCACTTTTAAAATAGGGCAGCAAAAGTGCCCCATAGATTATGCATTTATTCAGGCATGGAGTTTTCATTTAATCAAACACTTTGAAGTAGGTAGGGTAGATGGAAGTGACCACTACCCTCTGATGATAGAATTACAAGTAAACAGGGGTCCGCAGAGGCAAAAAGTGTTACAAGTAGACGTGGAATACACGAAGCGTTTGACAACTAGGATTAGTGATGACCATATAAGGAAATTGAGTGCACCTCTCCACAGGGCTTACTTAACACCGGTAAAAATTTTGCGGTACTTTGGAGGTTCCCACTCCTCATGCCCCCGGTGCAGGGCGGACGGGGCTGATTTCGGCCATATGTTTTGGTCCTGTCGGGGATTGGGCTCTTACTGGACGGATGTGGTGGCGTGTCTGAATCGAGTGACTGAGCGTGAGCTGGACGTGGAGATGGGGACTTGCCTCCTGCTTTGGTTTCCGCACACTCCTCATACTAAAATCACGAGCAAATTCTATGATCTGGGTTTGATAATGGCGAAGAGGGAGCTCACCATGCACTGGAAGGCACAGGCCGGGCCGAGCTTTCGGAGGTGGAAGGCGAGTTTCTTGTCTTGGGCGGGGAGCGAAGGGACGCTTCGGCTGCAGCTGGCCCGGCGGGCGGCTAATGATAAGGCGCTGGATGCGGCTAGGGCATGGGGAGCGCTAGTGGAGGGGCTCCGCGCTTTTGAGGAGTTGGATCAGGAGGAAGGGGATCCTGTAGACGTTGACCGGGGTAAGGGACCCGGGACGGGGCCCTCTGGGACTGCGGGGGAGACTGCATTGGATGAGGCCACTTAAGCGTATTTGGGAGGGTTCTGTGTCTGCACAAAGTATTGAGGTGCGCCTGGATGGTCAGGGCGGGAGCTTGAAGTGTATATGGCGGGGGACATGGAGCCTCAGGTCTTTTGAGATCATTCCTGATGTATTTTCCATTGCTTAGAGCTAGGCTGTGTCAGACCTCGGGGTGCTTAATGTCTCATTTTACAGGGGTTGGAGGCGGGCATGCTGACAGAGGGGGGAGGGGGTGGGGAGGGGGTAGAGAGGGTGGTAGGGGGGGGGAGTTAGGGTAGCAAATGTTGAAGATCTGTTTTCTCCTGATATGTGCATTGATGACTGGGTCTTATATAGGATGTTATTGTATGCAACATTGGTTTATTGGTACGACGGTTGGAAAATCTCAATAAAATATTTTAACAAAAAAAATAAGGAAATTGAGTGCACTTCAGTTAACAGTGGAAATAGAAAATCGACCAGCAGGAGAGGATTTATCCTGGTATGAGAATATGATAAGGCAACTAGTAGATTGCCTCAGGATTAATATTAAACGGGGTAACTATGGGCCACAAAACGGACCAAAAGTACCTTCAAATAATAAACCACGGTTTGATGACGATTGCCGAAAAGTAAAAGCCGCTATTAGGCGGAAAGAAAGATGCCTAAGAGATATTTATAATGATGCATTATTGCATGAACTTAAGAAATTAAGGATGAAATATAAGGCAACCATCAGAGAAAAAAAAAAGATCCTATAAAGATAGATGCTGGATGAATTTACTGGAGGCAATTGAAGATAAAAATGTCAAAGGCTTCTGGAAAATGATACAAGAATGTATGGGGAAAGTTGTAGGGATCTTGCAGTGTTCGGTTCTGGAAGATAAGTGGGAAAGTCACCTTGAAGAAATCTATGGCAAATGGCCAAGGAAGGATGAAATAGTATCAAATAATTGGCCAGGGGTCAGGGAAAATGTGAAGGAGCACTTCTCCACAGATCATATTAAGAGTATTATATCAAATTTAAAATTAACACGAGCAGCAGGTCCTGACAATCTACCAGCAGTTGTTATAAAAACGAATCCAGAGTGGTGGGCCGAGTTCTTTTTAAAGATGTTTCAGAGCATACTAATTACAGGAATTCTGCCAGATAGCTGGAAAGGGACGATTATTAGGCCAATACACAAAAAAGGAGATGTAAATGATCCAAAAAATTATCGCTTGATAAACCTCCTGGATATAGGTGAAAAAGTATTCTCTAAAGTAATCCTAGGTATGCTAAAGGATTGGGCATATGATAACCAGATAGTACCCCCAGAACAGGGAGGATTTAGAGAAGGACATTCGACGGTGGACCACAGTTTTGCTCTCTGGGCCATAGCGCGGAAGTCAATAGAACAGAGGGGTAATGTATTCTGCTGCTTTGTGGACTTCCGCGCGGCTTTCGATCTTGTGAGCAGAGAGCAGTTGTGTACAACCCTGACAGGGTATAAAATACAGGATGATCTTTTGGCCTTGATCCAGGCCTTACATACTGAAAATTGGGCCCAGATAATTTTGGATAAGGAGGGAGGATTGTCAGGGAGGATCCAAATTGGAAATGGATTGAGGCAGGGGTGTGTACTTGCCCCCTTACTTTTTTCCCTGTTCATAAATTAAGAGAGGTTAGAGGAACTAGCCCGAAATTAGGAGGGAACCACGTACCCTGTTTACTATATGCAGATGACCTGGTGATTATGGACCAGACGGAGATAGGTCTCCAGAGAAAATTAAATAGGTTTAAAGACTACTGTGTGAATAAAAAATTAGTAATGAATATGGAGAAGACAAAAATGTTATGCTTCGGGAGGAATAAAGCAAAGTTTGTATGGAATCTTGGTATAGAACGCCTAGAGAGAGTAATGGAGTATAGGTACCTAGGAATGTAGTTTACGAGTAATTTAAAATTGAATACTCATCTGGAAGCGCTAAAAATGAGGGCAGTGGCCTCTGTGAAGGGCCTAAAAAGATGTAACAGCGTATATGGAGAGATGTCGGATAGGCCGGTTATAAAAGCCTATCTAGCAATGGTCCCGCCACAATTCCTATACGGGATAGAAGTACTTTATTTAAGCGAAACATCCAGCTGGGACAAAGAAGAGGGAAATATCCTAAAAAGCTTGTTCTCGCTGCCAAAATCATCTATGGTACAAGCAGCAAGAATAAAGCTGGGAATTACCTCTTGGGCCATAACAGCCTGTATGGCACTAACACGCTTCTGGCAGCGTTTAGGGGCAGAGGAGCCTCATAAAGTATCCCAGTGGTGTAAAGCGGAAATTGCCACGAGTGATCTGTCCTGGGCAAAAGAGGCAAAAACTGTAATAAAGGAAGCGTATGGAGTATTAGGTTTAAGGCTTGACCCGCAGCTAGGCTATTTCCGAATAGATAAGAAAGAACTCAGGTCATTGGGTTTTGACACGTCCTGTATACATGACCGGGAGTATCTTTCGCGAAAAACTTCAGTATCCCATATGACTTTGGCTTGGGAGTCACTATTTACGATGTGAGGTGCTAAAAGTGCGAATGGGGATAAATCCCTGTTATATGAATAATGGGGTGAAAAATCTCATGATAGATTATAGCGGGAAATGCACTTGCACTTTGGGGACCCCCTGTGATATTGTAGATATTTTATTTGATTGTATCAAATTTTTAGATATACGAAAGGAGATTCTATGCCCAATATTTATAAAATACAGAATAATGAGTAGGACGCAAGCTGTTGAACTTTTAATGGAAATGAGGAACTTAGACATAGCTTGCGCCATGGGGAAATTTGTGTGTACGGTCAAAGTGATTCTTAAGGGCACAGAGTAACCTTTGTATGTGTATGGTAACGTTGTTAAGAGATGGTGCAACTAAGAAAGAGATAACAGTACTGTATTTGATCTATCGGAAATATTGGATGTAAAGGTATAAACGTAGGAATTACCCAGTTTTATTAATTTTAGAATATTTTGTCATTTAAAAAAAAAAAGGATATGAAATAATTTAGGCGTGTTGAATATGCGTCATATTTTATATATGTATTTTAACAGATGGAATAAGATGTAATGTATATACTTTTATGGTTGTAACAAACTAAATAAAGTTAAATTGACTGACTGACTGGAGGAGCCTTCAGCCCACTTACGACATTGGTGGTGGCAAGCTGAAAGGCCCCTTACATTGTTTTGCAGGGATTGCTCCCAGTTTTAGCAATTAACTTTGTAATTAACTTTTTTTTAAAAATGTTACATTAGCTGACAAAACTGGTGTGGGAACAGAACCACAACATAATTAAATATTCCGATATTGGGACATGGTTGCTTCGGCCAGTCACTTTATTTATTCATTTACAAGCTCGGTTAAAAATTTTGAATAGATGTGCTTGCCAGACACGAAGATAGATAAATGCTTCAGGGTCTTAAATGAAACTTAGGAAGAGAATTTAAGATTTGCATGGACTCCCCCTAAGGCACAGCCTCAATATGGAAAGTGACTTGGATATGTTAAATTTAGTCCAGAGACTGATGTTCCTAAAGTGCTATCAGCTTCGGTGCAAGGATTTTCAGAGCCCCAGCAAAATTGCATTTTACCGTTTGTGTGCCCCCCAAGAATGCTGTCGAGTCCGGAGTATCCTTGAGGTTAAATACTAGCTGCATATCATCAGCATATAGTTGTATATTTTTACTCTCTGCCTTTGTACGGCATTTACCAGTGGGCAAATTTAGAGATTAAAAAAGGATGGGGGATAATGAGGATCCCTGAGGCACTCTACAACTGAGCTTAACCTTGGAGGAGCAGACGGGAGAAAGGAGAACCAATTGTGAATGGTGTGATAGAAAAGACTTCATCTAATCCAGAACACAGGCCTGCAGCCCAGCAGCCTCCACACAGGCGAAAAGATTGTCATAATCCACCTTGTCGAAACCGCCAAAAGATCCAGAAGGACCAACACCTGGTCCTGACCTTCGTCCGCCTCCTCGCTCATGTTGTCTACTATGAAATGAATTACAGATTCCATATAGTAAAGGTGCTGGAAGCCTGCCTGATGTAAGTCTTCAGTATACCGTCACTTGTACGTCTTGCACAAACTGCACAGCACCACTGCAATATCTACGCTTATCTATGCATATGCTCTGCAGCCCCCTAGTTGCATGGCAGTCCCACACCTTGTCTGGGGGACGACACTCACCCCAAGGCCTTTGCACACCTATGAAGCTGCAAGCTCAAGTAAAACTTCTGGGGCTCCTCACCAAACTGCGACTTCGGATTTGCCTATAACTTTACATACTGTTTTAATCGGATGCGCTTGCAAAATATGAGATTCCTTATCAAAATGGGCTTTAAACTTCCCTTTTTTTTTTGCTAACCATCCTGTGTGTGCCTAGCAACTTGCTAAACACATTTACGAGCTATAAACATAGGAATTTCATTACTACAGGAAGAAAGGCAGCATGGGTGGAAACCAGACCTACACCGAAGCAGGTATTGTTAATAATTTGATTTTTTTACAGTGTTATATTGTTGTATCCCTTTAAAGCGCTATGATCCATGTTTTGCAGCATTTGTGAGCTAGCATGCAAACGGGAGAAGTTCAGAGTCCAGTCAGTTGTGGGCTGTGGCCCTTGCCCGTTCCCGACATTTCTTAGTCGGACCTCCGATTAGCTCATTATTCACACATTTTTTTACAACAAAATCACGTGTGAGAACGTTGGCCTGGCCAACAGAAGGTTGTTTAGAGTTTTTGAACATTCAGCTTTTAAATGTCACTCATTTATTACAGATTTATTTCTGAGAAGAGTTTAGCCAGAGGCATTGCGTCACAGTAGCAGACGAGTTTAAGAATTGAGAGGTTTAGAAATATTTCTGTTGAAAGCCTTTGCGTTGCGTTATACAGCTCCTAACGCGCGGTTACCACAGCCAACAGCGCTTCTTGTTTATGACACGAAAACGTGATGGGCACACAAATATTTTCAGGGGAAACACCAGATCACTTTTCCTAGAAAAAAACACAGTAACGGAGCCAGGCTGTGATAATACTAATTCTATGCCAGAACAGTGTAATCAGTTGACACCAGGCATGCAATTTAACAGCGGTGAACAAAACGTTTATTTTGATCAAAAAGGCCCATGGGTTGGTAGAAATCCCAACTCAGCAAATTGATTTCCACAAGTGCTTTGAGTACACGTGGGCAATGAAGCTTCTGTGTGCAATTTCTTATACCTTGAATGCACCTCTCATTCTCAAAAGTTTGCTCAATTCAAAGAACATTTGAGAAGACAGGCATTTCTTTGTGCCTTGGGGGACATTATCTCTTCCTGGGAGATGTTGTGTTCCTAGATATGTTTTGACTGACTGGCTGACTTTATTTATAGAGCGCACTATTGCCGAGGTGTCTTGGCGCTAAGTGGTGTGCAGAGACAGGGACCAACAGGTTCAAGGATGGGAAAAGAGCCATGTTTTAATTTCCTTCCTGAACAAAGATCTCCTGGGCAGAAGTCTCAACTGTGTTGTCAGTGAGTTCCATAATTTAGCCACTAAGAAGGAGAAGCGTTTTACCTCCCAAACTTGCTTTCTTTATCTTTGGAAGTTGTACCAGACAAAAAGAGGAGGATCTTAAAGAACACAACGGCACATATCGAGAAAACAAGGATTGCACATCCCTAGCCCCACCACCAAAAAGGGCTTTGTGCACCAGGCAGAGTGTCTTAAAATCAATACGTCTTCTCACTGGGAGCCAGTGAAGTTGTTTTATACTTTTGATGACACTTTAGTTCCAGACCGGAATTTGGAAGAGATTGCATGCAAGTTAGAAAGTCTCTTGCATGCAAGTTAGAAAGTCTCTTTTTATATCAAGGGGACTGGGCTCTTTGTGAGCCAACCGTGGACTTTAGTTAGAGGTGTTAAACGGAGTAGCGCCGAGGTACCCGTTGGGTGTTTGTCGCGCTCTACAAATACTATATACAATACAATACTAAACAAGCATTAAAAATGCAGTAGGTTTAGTATAAGCCATTTGCTTTGCTATACATTACCATTAGCAAAGCAAATGGCTTTAACTGAATCAAAAGCGAGACCTATTGCATTTTCAATGCTTGTTCTGCATTAGTCCACTGCAGGGCTTTAAGTGGGATAAAAACACTAGGGGGTCTCTCGAGGGGGCGTGGCCAATATAATGAAGGGCGTGGCTTAAAAATACATAAGCTAAAAATGTGTGCTTAGGATAGTGTGCCGCCCTACTGGTATTTTGCTGTTTCTGTCATTGCATCCAGATATATGATACAAAAAGTAACATCATACCTACAACAAGTCAGAACTATTGGCTTTGTCAATGGTTGTTCGTTGTATAAGATAAATAAGCAGCAACTGTGGCTTGTTTATAATATTGAAAAAGCTTCCACATAAAGCCCTGGTGACACCACGACAATATTGTTGCTCCTGAGTTCCGAAAGGAGAAGAGAAATCCAGAGAGAAAATGACTCTCTTTAAAGGATTTCCCTTCTCCTATAACACTCGAAAAAACGGACCGCCTGTGCCAGGGCACAAAACAGAGCCCGATAGAGACCCGTCTCGAGGTCTCCTTAAAAAAACTGCCGGTGCTCAGACCCGGTGAGACCCGGCCCACTTAAAGCCCTGGTCCACTGGAAAAAAATGTAGCTATATTTTGGCTGGTTTCTTGGTTCCTTCCCTGGAATCTACAAACACTAGGGACCTGTAGAATTTCCAGGAAGTCGAAAAAAAGAATGCAAACAATGCACGGATACCTTTTGTGGGGAAAACTTGTGTAAGTATAAGCACGAGCTACCCCAAATACATACCGACAAAAAAGGCTTAGCAGCAACCACCAGGAAGAGAAAACCCTAGCAATTAAGAGGGGACTGGTCGGTTCCTGTGACAGCAAGGGAGTGCATAACGGTAAGCTAGCTCTGCCTTGTCCGTCTTTTACGTCAGTTTGCTAAAAGAGATGACTGCAGGTATCCCGATAATAGGACGGCCATTTTTGAACTATCGGATATTGAGAAAAGCTTCAGCACGAAAAAGAAACAAATGTTATTTGTCTTTTAATACAATTATGTAATTTAGAAAAAAAAATAGTAAATTGATGATTATCTTTTAACGATATGGTGCCACGGATAAGATCGACTGCCTGTTCATACTGTATTTCTATGCTTAAAAAAAACAATAAATATAAAAAATTGACCAAAAAAGAAATCATAACTATATTTTTTAGAAACATGGCACGCGTTTCGCTTGGTTGGATATACCGATGCATGGATGGAAGTGGGAGAAAGTCCTTTCAAGATGGCCGGTGCCGTTGACTAGGGGAGCCTGGGTCCCGGAGGTGAGAGACGTGCGCACGGCGACAGCTCAGTCGGGGTTCATGTTGGTTGTTGACACAGCGGCTTAGTCACACTCCTCCTGCCGGAGGTTCGTGTCAACAGGGCCCGGCCATGGAGAGGCCGCGGGATAAGCTGTCACGTTCGCCTCATGGTCACCGTGGCTCCCGGCACGGCCCCCGCTCAGTTAACGGCTCACGGCCCCGTTCCTTGTCCTCCGATGGGCCCCGTAGTTCCCGGCCCAGCTCCCCTTTTGGTACTCGCCGCTCACGGCCCCGCTCCCCTTATGGTTCCCGGCCTCGATCCCCTCATAGGCACTATAGTTCCCGGCCTCGCTCCCCACATGATTTCCGTCGCTCGCCGCCTCGTTCCCGTGGCTCCCGGCCCCGCTCCCCCGGTAGTCTACCTGGCTCCCGGCCTCGCTACTCCCACCGGTCACGACCCACTTACGGCCCCCATGACCACAGGCCCAGGTCTCGTAGCCCCAGGTCCCGCTCCTCCCGTGCCCTCAGGTCCCGCTCACCTCTAGGTTACCGTGGCTTGCGCTCAAGCTCCCCTCTGCCCCCGCTTCCGCTGCGCCCTTACGTGCCCCACGGTTCCCGGGAGCTCTCGCCCCTTAGTCTACGGCTGCGCTCTCCCTTTGGTAACCGACCCCGTTCTCCAAGTAGCCCGTATGCCTATTCCCTGCACAGCCCAGGGCACCTGTCCCCTCTTCGTTCCCGCTCCCCTTATCGCTATCACCCAGGGAGCCCCCGTGGCCGCTCCTTCTCCCCCGGGCACCGTTCCCCTCATGACTACCCGTCTTCACCCTCGCGGGGGCTGCCCGAACTGGACTCCTCTCAGTGGCCCCTCACCTGCGGAGAGCGGCCACGTGACCCGGAGGACCTGCGGTACCGCCTAACCCGGCCCAGTCAGAGCGGCGACGGACAGGTAGGGCTCATGTCAACAGGTGAAATTAGTATCGGAAGCATAGTGGTTATAACTAGCATCCTCAGTTCACTTTTATATAGTCAACCTCAAGACCTGGGTGTTTAACCAATAGGTACAGGCAGCATGATCGATCCCACAGTGCCTGGAGACTATCACCAGTAAAACAGTTTCGCTTTACAAATCCTGATTAATTGTATATAGGCGATGCTGCCTTGTTCACGCAAGTATGTTTTGCAGAGGCAACGTTTGAGTCTCTGTAGTTATGGTTGACAAGACGCTACATTGGAAAAGTAATTTTTTCATTTTGACTACTTTAATCCTCGGTATTCAATCAATCAGTCAATCAAGCCGGGTTTTGTAGAGCAGACTACTACCCGTTAGGGTCTCAAGGTGCAATATGGAGGATGTGGGCAGCTCCGTTGGGGTCATTCAACGAGCCAGGTCTTTCCTGAATTGGTGCAGTGTCTGGCTTATGTGGAAATGGAGAGAGATCGTTCCAAGTCTTGGCTGCGAGGTAGGAGAAGGATCTACCACCCGATCTGGTCCTGTAGAAGTGTGGGAAGATGGCTAGGGAGAGGTCTTCTGAGCGAAGGTTACTCTTGGGGGCGTGCAAGGAGAGGCGGTCGTTGAGGTATTGAGGTCTGATGTTGTTGAGTGCCTTCTAGGCGTGTGTGACCATCTTAAAAGTTATTCTTCTTTTGATGGAGAGCCAGTGGAGGTCACAGAGGTGTTGGGTGATATGGTTGTGCGGTGGCATATCAAGGATTAGTCTGGCTGCGGCGTTCTGGACGGTCTGGAGTTTGCTGAGTTTCTTGTTGATTCCGGCATAGAGGGTGTTGCCGTAGTCCAGTCTGCTGGTGATGAGGACGTTAGTGACGGTTTTCTTGTATCGGAGGGGATCCACTTGAATGTTTTACGTAGTATGCTTAGGGTGTTGAAGCATGCGGAGGAGAGGGCGTTGATCTGGCGATCAGGTATTGAACTGTAAGTCTCTCCAAGCATTAGAAAAACAGAACAAATACTGAGTTTTGGCCACGTTTGCAAGTGGGGGGTCTTAAGAGTCTTTCAATTTTAACAATATTAGTTTCTATAGACAACTGTAGCTAATAAAAAAGAACTGTCTCACCAAGTTTGGCAGACGCTTTTTATATTGGTGTCGGGTTGTAGCAACAATCAGGAAATCTGCAAAATTGATTTTTATTTTCACTGTAAATTGAGCAGTGGCTGAATCTTTCCAATGGTGAAGAAGTGTTTTATGATCTATAACTTTATATTTTTTATATATATATCACAGGAAGGGTAAACAAGTTTTAAAGATGAACCATTTATTGCCCTAGAGCCTGAAATTAAAATTAATTACACATTTTTAATTTGCCTGTTGACGCTTCACCCATTATTAATTAAGGAGTGGCGATATGCAGGAAAGGCATAATCCTGAACTTTAACGGTACTTTAAAACTATAAAGAAAACCTGCACACAAAGGCTTTCTAGTTATCCACATTTGTAAATTTCTTGAAATAAGAGCATCATTAAAGAAAGGAAAAGTTCATTATTAAAAGGAATTCGCATAAACAAAAAACAATAAAAAATGCAATTTAACTTTAAGAAGTGATACAGGACACAGATTTGCTGTAACAATCAGTCATATTAGTAATAGTAAATAATAAATAGGCCTAAATACAGAAAGAACCACAAGTATCTAGCACTTTCCTACATTAAGTAAAAGCCGCACCGAAACAATACTTTTGCAGTGAACCTGTCAGCTATTAATGTAAAGGCTACTCTATCGTGTACATTATTTTCATGGCCTAGCAGCAGTGCATATAATTTGCTGCACAGAAGAAATCGTACATTATATTGATACAAAACACCAGAAAAACAATTAACTTCTTTTGCAGATAAATAACATCGACATGTTAATGATGGCACAGCTAAGCGGCCTTGCAGTGTTCCAACATCGTTGCATCCTTTCCCGGGGAAACTAGAGAAATGTTATTTTGTTAGATGCAAATGTAGAGTAATATTTGTAGGTGAGTCAAAAATGATTTTCTTAAAGCAAAATGAAACCTGTATGTGTATAACTCTTTCACAGCAAAATGAACACGCATTCTTTTATATTGTAGCCCAGTGAGCGCTATTTATGTTACTAAAGCAAACCAAAATTAGGCACTATTATTTTAATACAAAAGTAAACTCTCGCAACGCACCCTCTGTAATGACTAATTATCAGAATGTAAATGTGTATGTGCTTATATAGCGCCGAATCACCCCTAGGGGTATCTCAGCGCTGTATTCATACCGCTGTAGGAACCCTTCCTGGCTATCCGTGTGAAGTGTCCACTCCTGGGCACCCCCATGCTGAAGCCAGGCATCCCAGCGCTGTTGGGGCCGTTGTGGAGATTAAGCAAGCTATTGCCCAGAGTTGCAGCGTGGGACCCATGATTAGAATAGGCACTGAGGCGAGAATATCAGGTCCGAGGAATTTATAGCCCGAGACCCTGCCGCAACGGGAATCGAATCCTGGTCCCGGACCAGTGCTCTGCATCGAGGGCTGCCGCTCTAACCATTGAGCCACACTTCTCCACCCCCACTATTAAAATTCTGTCATTCATTGTAGGATTTTCCCTCTGAAATGCTCTCATATCAATGTAGATGTTCTTGTTTTGTTCCTCGAGCAATGTTTTATTGTGATTAGTCTCTGTCTGCTTCTTGTTACTACAATCACATCTAAACCGCTAACTAAACTATTTCACAAAACTTGAACAGTAGGGCAGCACTCCTTACTACTATTACTATTAATAGCATTGACACAATAATATTTCTTGGTATATCTTTACTTACTCCATTTATCAATGAACCTATATTTTCTGAGATTCCAGGTTCTCCTAAAGGGTGAACGGAACTTCAGTCTCAATGTTAGTAAGGTTATCAATATGTGTCAATACTCCCAACTATTATCTGGGATCTAAGTGCAGTACAGAGTTTTCACAACATGACAGACACCACAATCTTTAATATGTTCTGTTTTGTCATCCATCCAATCACAAACATTTTAATTTTAACTAAAGGTCCTGCTCTGCTAAACGGGCAACTAAAGTAGACCATTTTCTAATCTTCGCATCATTCAAGTTAAAAAGTTTTCAGTATTTTCTCTACACTATGCAACATTACTAAAGGCTGGCAACTCGGGCTGCACCATGTTTGGGGCAACCCAGAGTTGAGCACTTCCATTGGGAAACCTTCCATCTCCAGGCTCCAATCCAGATGCCTCTTGCTACACTATCGACATTTCAGAGTCCTCCTTTAAAAGGGTCGCTTTCTCTGCACTTATAGCAGCTTGATCATCAGATGATTCCTCTCGGACAGAAAATTCACTGCCAGAATCTTGGATCTCCTCCTCTACCTGAGATGCAGAGTCAGTCTCAGAACCTTATCAGAGGAAGATTCAAAAAGCAACCAACCAACCTGCTGAGCGGTCAGCTTGCAGTTAACCATAAACCCTGCTAATAAAAGTAACACAACAAATAAGCCAACAATAAACCGCACTGTATAAAATAAGTGATAAACAAAGTGTGGCTTTATCAAACGGACAGTAAAACTACTGGCGTATAGTAATCTGGAAGGAAAAGTCAATCAATACAAAGCACATCATGACCTGTATACTCAAAAATGATACTACTCACTTGCCAGAGACAGCTATACTCTGCACAGACACAGCAAGCACCAACAATATCCCAGTAGTAAGGAAAAACAAAAGAAAATTGCACACAAGACAATGCAATACACATCTTTCTCAGTCAGAGGTGGATTTGACACCATAAAACAGAAGCTAAATATGCTGCTATTATTACATCATAAACTCATTCATGCAGGGCAGTGCTATTAATTTGAAGTAAACAGTACAAAAAACGTTTTCTTAGCAAGCGCATGCAACTACACAAATTGAAAGCAGGAGTACCCACCTAGGAAATTAAAAGCTTTGCACTAGTATAAAAAGGAGAAATAAAACATTACGCTCGTAAATGCAAATAATGACAAGAAATAAAACAGTTAACATAAAACAATATGAAGACTGACTTTGGTGGCAGATCAGCATCTCAAACGTTCAATCTGCTCCCAATGGGGTCTCAAAAAACAAAGGCAAGAAATTGCCACACTGTAGGGGAGTCACCCTTACCTCAGCCAAACACCACTTAATACACACCACCATCCAAATGCCAACCACACAACAGCCAGAAGCCGGTCCACTCACACCCCCAGCTAAATCCCCAGTCCAAACACACTATCAACAAACTCCAGTCCACACATACCGCCAGCTAAATGCCAGTATGCCCACAGCCAGCCAAACGCCATTACACACAGATTGTCAAACTCCAGTTCTCACACTCACATAAACTTTCCCTGGTGTCTAGTGGTTTCAAAAATATGGCTGATCTCCTCCAAGGGAAGGGGGGTGGGGCAGAAAAGTTCAACATATTCTCCCCATAATAGGGAACGACCATGGCCCAAGGGGCCGCTCCCTAACATATAAAAATAAGAAAGTGTGTGGTGGCGTTCTGAAAATATGGCCTGCGGCCAAACTATTGCCCCCATAATAGAGGATGACCCTCACCCAAGCCACTGCCCCAACATATAAAAAAAATAAAACTCTGTTGCTTAAAAGCAAGGCCAGTCTGTCTTCTGGTAGGGGGCATAACACGGGCAAAACAATGCCCAAATTATTGGGGTGTTCCCCTTGCATTGGGGCCACTCCTCTACAACAAATATACACTTATAGAAAATACCTGGTGCTGGTGGCTGCATGTCTGCTGTGTGATCGCGGCTCCCTTCCGCGATTGCACTGCTGAAATGCACTACAAAGAGAGACCTGTGGAAAGGGAAAAACTCCTTTCCCGTTCATCTTTGCTGTCCCTATCCCTCCCTGGAGGGGAAACTCGGGTTTCTTGGACATTCTGAGCAAATGGCTTCCATCACGTCCCCGTCCACGCCATCAGGTTACCAGGGGAGGGGTTGGGGATGGCAGTGGAAGCGCTTCGGCTGCTATCCCTGCGGGGAGCAATGTTGAGAGGCGGCCCACGGGGGAGCGCTAGGGCATCCCCCATGTGTGTGTGCTTGGGTGGCTTGGAGCTGGCCTCAGCGGATGCCTACCATTGCTGAGGATGGTTCCAAGCAGTCCTTAGCACACAAAGCAGGCCTCTCAAAATCTACTCGCCAACTAGCAGTTGCGATTAGATTAAACTTTTTTCAGGTGGAGCTATTTTTAGCACCTACTAGTCTCATTAATTAAACTTAGGCTGGAAAGAACAGGTGTTACACATAACATTTTAAATTGCCTGTCAATTAATATTACAAATATTTCAAATTTTTTCAGGAATTACAAAAGCCCATTTTTTTATTAAAAAGTGTGATGCAAACAAAGAGTCAAATAGAAGAAAAACAAACCAGAACACTTTACTTGGTGATGTGCAAAATACACATATTTGAAGAAACTCTATTTCCTAACCTTGTTGTTTGTACAGCTTATAGTTTTATCAGTAAAGCCTCATGTCAGTGGGAAATTTTGTGGCCATTTCAATGTAAAGTCTGCTGATTACAAATGACAGTGTGCTACCACTTCATGCTATGGTTATGTATTTATTAACAGTGATAGTTTTTAAACATGATTTGAGAAACATTCCTGCCCCCACTCTGATAATAATGCTGTTAATGAACTAGGAGGCAAGTCCGAGGTCATGTTTATCCCATATGTGGCTAGATTTGTATTATATATGGAAAAAAGTTTAGTCTATTAACGCAAACAAAATAGTTTTTTGTACAGCAGACATGCAAACTTGCCAATTTGAAGGTGCTCTCTTATGTGATAATGAAGAAAATGGCACTCAATGAATTAAATGATTTGCCCACGATCACATCATTTGAAACCAGTTTGTGGGTAACGAGCATTACAAATAGGTCAAGTAGATTATATAAGTCTCTAGGCCTGCAGGTCTAGCAACATTTTAATGATGTTTTTTTCAAGGCCTGAAAAAGGTTATTGATGGTTTATACTGCTTTGAAAACTTTATTCTAACAAAGTGCCCCATTGATGCAGAGAATAAGCAATTTCTCTGTCCTTTATATAGGTTATCATGTGAGCCTTGCCTGAACCTGAATAGGAACTATTCTTATTACTGTTCTATTTGTTGCCTCGAGTTTGAAATTGTCTTTCAGTAATTTCCTCATTGTTTTTTGTGGTGCCGTATTGTAAATGTAGGGGCAAACAACTTTACAATGCTTTCACTCTCTGCATAACTTTGAGTGCTCAGAGGCTCCATTTTCTTGAAGTTAGCAGGATAGCTCGTATATTAGAAGATCCAATCTTTTAAAATTCAATTTTATTGCATTCTTTTCATTCATTTACAAGAATGGATGCAGAATATACAATACAGAAAAAACAAACGGTGCAGTTCATTACAGTACACATCTCAGCTAACAGCATAATTATCCATACAGCAGAGAATGCTGCTCACAGGCTCGCCTCCAATTCAATGCGTTATCAACCCCATATAGCTTTACTGGACTGTCTGCCTTATTATATAAATTGTGCCAGATCCGGGTATTCTAATAGATCAGCTGTCACCGGTGCCCAAGTTTCCTTGGATCTAGATGCAACTGGTAGTTCTTCCGCATAGATATCTAACTGGTCTCTGCAAAGGATGATGTCTTGGATCTACCTTAGTAACTGTTTTCCCTCCTTAGTGTTTTGCTGCAAGTCTCTTGGCTAGCAACATGGTGATTGCCACCAATTTACGGTTGCATGGCTGTAGCGATGTGACCAGACCCAGTAGACGTAACTGGGGAGTGCACTCCACCCTCTCATTACCATTTTTGACAAAATGTGTCACCTGGGTCCAGAATTTATAAACAAGACTGTAACTCTAGGCCAGGTATATAAAGTCCACGTCTGCCCCTCTGCATCTCCCAAACCAGGATCTGTGTTTGAGCCCAAAACTGCAGTTGGAGAGGGGTATAATATATTTGTTGTAGATACTTGAAGTGGATTATCCTAAGGTTACAGTTAGCTGTGAGGCACCCTGTAAGTGCACAGTATGTCCACTATTTCTCCTGAGTTACTGTCGTATCCAGTATTGCGTTCCATCTATCTAGCGCTATTGTTATGATTCTGGGTTTTCCCTGAGGGATGTATTGTACAATGGGGTTATCAGGCCCTTGCGTGAGCTACATGTTAACGGCACCTGCAGCACTTTCAGCATATCTGGTTCTCACGGAAACATGGGGTATAATGACCATACAGCCGCTTGGAGGCTGCGTAGCGGTGAGTGTCTAACGTCAAGAACTGTCCAGCAGTGTATAGGTCGCCTAATGTGGTCACCTCTGCTGTCTTCAATATTTCCATAGCCCTGGATACGTGTGTGACAGAGATATTTGGGTGAGCAGCCAGGGGTATAGCCGGTGCACAGATAAAGGGTCTACATGCTCTAGCACTCAACTCATGCCAGGCCTTTGACGTACTATGAATAGTTTTCATCTCTGGCCGTCTCTTATAAGTGATAGTGGTCTGTATGATTTACACCTGTACCTTATCTGGCTTCAAAAGTCTGATTATAAGGGCTTTGGGGAGGTAGGGGCTAGTAAGTTCCTCTCGTATGCTTTTGTGTACATGGCAAGTAAATGTGGGGCCAGGCGATCTGCATAGGTTTTGTAAAATTCACTGGGGAGCCCATCCCACCACCCGACGCCTTTGCCAAGGCACGTATGGGCTCTTTCACATCATCTTCTAGTGTTATTGGTTGCGTCAGATATTCTCTATGGGTCTGAGATAGCCAGCCCAAGGCCACATCATCCAAGTATTGAGCTATTTCAGTTTCAGAAGCAGTGTGTCGCGGCCCATATATGCCAGTGTAGAAGTCCATAAATGCTGATAGAATACGTGTTGTAGTGTAAGATTTAACAAGGTTCTGGTCTACAATCTCTACGATGTGTGCATGTGTTTTAGGTTCTGCTATTTTAGAGGCTATAGTACACCCTGATCTACCGCCCTCCCCATACGATCTCGCTTTCCATTTTCTGCACATATGCCGCACTTCCTGCTCTGCTATATCAGTGTATTCTATAACCAAATTTCTTATTTCAGTTAGTGTGGTCCTGGTGGGGCACAGTTCGTAGCTTCTCTCCAGTGTTTGTCGGGTACCCTCTATTTCTTGTAGTTTATTATGGAGCGCTTTCAGGATACCTGCTTGTACTCCTATGCACTCAACCCGTATGGTGGCCTTGAAAGTCTCCTGCAGTGTCCCCACCCCTTCTGCAGACCCCTCATTCTCCTGAAAGAAGTGTGTAACTGCAGTACCTATGCTTTCGTTAAACACCGGGTCTAATAATGAAGTAGGCTGAAGCCTTCATTGATATGTTATGCGAACATGTGTAGGTATAGCATGTTCCAGCCAGACAGGGGCATGATCAGATAACGTCTCAGCCAAATGTGTTACTCCCACTGTCCATGTAGTAATTTCTCTCGAGACCAGCTAGTAATCCAGTCTAGACCGAGATCTCCACACATCTACCAACCCTATGAACCTATGGCTTCCATAATTTGGCTAACTGTCTGGGGCGCTTGCTTCACATGCCATTTTGTTGTAGCAGAACGATCTAGTAGGGGGGTCAAGGTATATGTTAAGATTTCCACCCCCTATCACTGCTGAGGGTGGCTGGGCTTCTAGGCATCCCCATATCTTGCTGCAGAATGCTGGGTTGTCAACATTGCGGCCATAAGTGTTATTGATCCCAAACAACCCTGTAGGGACCTCCCTTGTTCGTCGGTTTCTCAGTGGAGGAGATTGAATGGCGTCCCCTTCTTTACTAGTAACAGCCCACCCCTAGAATAGGAGGACAACAAGCCCACCCTCACCACTACCCATCTAGCCCCTATGTTGTGTTCTGTTGATCTCTTGTGGTGCGTTTCTTGCAGCAATGCTATTTGCACGCCATGGCGGTCAAGGTATGCCGGTACCGTTTTTTGGGGTATTATTAAGACCTTTCACATTTCATGTTAGCATTTTACCTAGGCCCTCGGGGTGCGCCGTTTCTGGTATGTATTCCTACATGTCCAGCGGAGTAGTGAGAAATACCAGTGAGCGGCAATGCATTCATAATATGCACTGCAACATCGAACAAACATAGCACCCACCCCTCCCACTCCAGCCCCCCCAACTTGCTAAAGCCATCCCAGTCAGGGAGTTAGGGGTATACATACCCTTTGGGGGTAGCTTGATGCTTGCAGCCCCTCCCAGTGGTTGGGGTGGCCAAATTTCACCTTTTAGACTGCATTAGTATAGTGTGGTTAATATGGGGCATTCCATTACCATACATATCAGGATCACAGAATCTTAGGAACTATGAAATTCACTCTGAGCAAATCAGTGCATACTTATCATTCACAAAGAGCACCTTCAACACACCAGCTCTCAGGCAGCCATGCAGTCCAAGTTCCAGCCACCTGAAGTGTCTCCGAGCGGGGACATCACAGTCATTGCCACAAAGAGTTTGCCGCCACATGGCAGCTACCTGCTACTGCTTGTTGCTCCGTATAGGCTCACTGGCCTAGTACTCATTGGTTGTGTGGTCAGCCAACAATATCAGGTTGTTCTCTCCCGTTCTTCAACAGTTTTTTAACATAGTCCATGGCTATTTTTCCCCAGCCTCTATGCGCAGCTGGGTTGGGCACAGCATGGCGTACTGATTTTTTTTTTTCTTTTTCCATTTTAAACACCTTTATTGTGTATTTCAAGAAAAGAAGATATACAACTCAGCATATCGCCTACAACCACCATCGGGCTGGCAATGCAACATTTCAGATATATACACATCCTACTGCATCACAGGTGGGGGAGAGGGGTTACACAGCAAGCCGCCTACAACCCAATCGGGCCGGCCGCGTTGGTGGAGTCGTCAGGCTAAACGAATGATAGCATTTGTATAAGTATTTCAGCTATACACACAATCGGTCAACCGGACCGTAACCAACCCCAAAAAACTAAAAAAGTGCCGCTAATAACGCTGTGTTCTAAAAGGAGCATGGTTAGGGTGAGAAGGCCTCCTAGCCTATACAGACAGAAGTGTCGCCGCACCCTCCCCCCAGCTGTCAGTGTGCAGGACGTAATGACCTCAGCAATGCATTTGACAAGAAGACAACAATTCCTCAATGGTGGGCTTCCGTGTCAGTATCATTGGAATGCTCCAATAAGTAGGTTTACAAAGGGCCCCAGATATCAGTGGGACGCGATGAGGGAGGCTGGAGATCCGCGTAGGTATTAAGTTGCTCTTGGCAATAAATAAGGTCCTGAATCCAGTTCTTAAACTTCGGGGCTCTACCCCTGCCCCATTTGCAAGCAATTCTTCTTTTAGCAAGGAGCAGAGCAAGAGAGGTGTATTTACGCATTTTGGCCACAATGGGGGCGGTGTAGCCCAACAACGCAGTTATTGGGTCTTTAGAAATGTGTATACCGGTCATGAGGTCCAGTGCACCGAGCACTTCTGCCCAGTAACGCTGTAAGGGCGGGCAATCCCATGCCACATGTTTAAAGTCCGCTCCCTCCCTCCCACATCGCTCGCAACGATCATTATCTCGGATCTTCAGCCTAAACAGTCTCGCTGGTGTATAATATAACCGGTGAACAAATTTGTAATGAATTATTCTGAATCTGCTTCTGGAAGAGATCTCACCAGTCTGCTTGCAACAATACGTCCATTGATCCTCAGTAAGGGGGTGCCCTAGCTCCTCCTCCCATCTAGCCCGAGCCAGGGGGGGGGTCGTAATTCCCATTCGCCTGCGCTGTACGGTAAAGTAGCAAAAGTTCATGGGCGGAGACATCCTGTTGCAAGACCACATGCAAGGGGAGCATGATCCGAGGTTCGACGGGGAACAAGGGGGTGGTGTCTTCACATCCTGCAGTATCCTGATATAATAGAATCTGTCCAGTGGGGTGGGATGGATATCTTTGAAAAACTCTGCACTGGTACTAAACTTCCCCTCCGTGTAAAGGTGACCCCAGGTGCCAATAGAAGGATTGCGAAGGAGTCGGCGGCATCCTCCCTCCTGCATGACCGGGATATCCTGCCATCCTGGGAGGGGCATGAGCGGGGAATACAGTAGAGTGCAGCGACTCGCTTTAGCAAGATCATGCCAGGTGTTAACCGTGGACTGGACTGTGGTGGTTGCAAGGCTACGTGGTGTCCTAGCAATGCTTAGATGTGCCGTACTCGGCATAGGGGCCATGTAACCATCTTCTATGGCTAAATGGGGCATGAAAGGGGGAGGCTTCATCCAGTAAGCAGCATGCTGTTCCTGCGCACAGCTGAAATACAGCTCCACATCTGTGACCGAAAAACCTCCTGCACGGAAGGGGCGTGTGAGGACATCCCATCTTAACCTAGCCTGCTTCCCCCCGTCCCCCTCCCCCCCCCCCCCATATAAGACGTATTAACTGAGTTCTGAGTGCTGAGAAGAAATGATGGCTGGGAGCATATGTGATATTAACGAAGAGATACAGAAGTTTGGGTAAGATCAACACTGCTCTGCTGGCCATTGACAAAGGCAGCGCTATCCAACTAGCTATTTTATCAGTGATGGAATCTAAGGCTCGCCCATAGTTGTCCCGCATGATCTCCTCCCGAGTGCGAGAGATAATTATCCCCAAATATGTGAGGGTGGCATCACACCACCTAAGGGGGGGGAAGTCCGGCTGGAATTTAGCAGTGGAAGCCGTAAGGGGATACATTTGGGATTTACTCCAATTTAATGTTTACTCCTGACAACTGCCCAAACAAGATGAATAGCCGCAATATGGGATTCAGGCTTTGAGCCGGCTGACGCAGATATAATGTGATGTCGTCAGCATATAGCGAAACAAGGATCTGTCTCTCTGGGTAAATGATCGCATACTCGCGATGATGCTGCCGTATCTTTGCGGCAAGGGGCTCAACAGCCAAGGCAAATAATAGGGGGGAAAGCGGACATCCCTGTCTGGTGCCTCTGGCCAGCGAAAAAGGGGACAATCGCATGCCATTGATCATCACTGTAGCACGTAGCCCTGTATATAGCAGATTCATCCAGGCGAGAAATGGGGATGGAAATCCCATGCGCACCAGCACGTATGACAGGTAGTCCCACTCCAGTGAGTCAAATGCCTTCGTGACATCCAGAAATATGGCAGCCGCATCCTCCTCAGTATCTACGTCATGAAGCAGAGTGAACAAAGTGCGCAGGTTATGGGCCGTACTCCTAGTCGGAACAAACCCAGACTGGTCCGGAAGGACCAGCCTCGGCATAAGAGGGCTTATACGGTTAGCAACTAGTTTGGCCAGGATTTTGGCATCGACATTAATAAGGGATAGGGGCCTTAACGAATCTAATTGCGTGGGCGGTTTACCTGTTTAGGTCAAGAGATTATGAGTGCCTCGCGCATTGATCGAGGCAAAATACCCGTTTCTCGGGCTTCCTCGAATACATGCCTCAAGACCGGGATAAGGAGGTGCCGGTATAACTTGTAAAATGTTAAGTTGCTGAAGCTTCTTCTTAATGTGAAGAAATTTGCGCCTCTGCTCCTGCACCGCCATAGTGAAGTCAGGGTATAAGGAAATGTCCATACCCTCGTGTTGTAAGCGTCCTTTCTCCCTAGACAAGCAAAGTGCAGTGTCTCTATCGCGATAATTCAGCATTTTGGCGATGATAGGGCGCGGTGGGGCCCCGGGGGGAGGGCGACTCGCCAGCGACCGATGCGCCCTTTCCACCACGAGGACCGATGAAAATGCCTCTCTGCCAAAGAGTGTTACCAGCAGTCATTCCACATATTCTTCCAGCTTTCCTGTGGCAGTCGTCTCCGGCACATCAAGAATTCGGAGGTAGTTCCTCCGCGATTCCAGCTCCTCATTCTTTGCAGCGATCACTTTCAATACTTTATCTAACTCTGAAGTGCGGCTGGTGGTGGCAGTGCACGCGTCCTCCAAGTCCGAAATTCGCCTTTCCGCTTCATTTAGACTGTCGTCGTGCTTGTCCACCCTATGTGTGAGGCCATCCAACCGAGCCGTCATGGAATCCATGTTGAATTCTATAGAAGTCAAGCTAGACTGCATCACCAGCAGCAGCTCCTTCAAATCAACGGTGGACGGGGCAGGGGCCTCGGCGGGGTCACCCTCTGGGTCTGATTGCGTTCGGGGAGTTTTTCGAGTGTCAAAAGTAAGCTTGGATTGCTTACCGTCTGGCTTCCCCATGGTGAACCAAATGGGGGGGACCACAAACCGAAATGAGGCAGGGAGCTCCAAGCTAGCCTCAAGGAGAGTATCAGTGTAGCGTAGGTCAATCCGAAGGGCTCACAGGTATTATTGCTGTGGTCTAGGGAACCAAGTAGGGCGTCCTGCCAGCCCCGAGCGAGGGGAGGGGCTCCGAAGCCGATAATCCAGGATAAGCAGGCCAGCCCAATCCTCTCGACTGCCCTCGACGCCCAGCAGTAGAACACAGGGCGGCGAGGCCCAGCTGCACCCACGATGTCCGAGGCATGCGGCTGCTCTCTCCTCCTCCAGCTGAGCCTGACGATCAGTACAGGAACGGAGAAATCAGAGGCCGTAAGTGCATCACCAATGTATGTGGAATCACAGTGGAGACTGGGGACTTCTGCAGGTCCGGGGGGCCTCCGTGATACTCTCGGGCGCTCTGCGCCGTGGCGGAGGCAAAGGTATTTTATAACAGGCCTAAGGCCTCTCCAGCCGTCACAAAGCAGGGAGCCACTCAAACCCCGTGCCGGCCCGCTCCACCAGAGGGCGCCACGGGGGAGCCTCAAGAGTCCGATCCCGCTCAGCGGTGGCCCCAGAAATGGCCCGCCACCTCAGATGCCAACCCAATCATGCACCACACAGGTAACGGGACACTTACCCCAGGTCTGGTTCGCCACTCCCAAAGTCCGAAGCTCCAGCAGGCCGGTCCACGCCGACCGCTGAGCGCCCTGCCCCGCGGCCGCTCGCGGAGACCCGGGAAATCAGGTGCCGATCGTCACAGCAACTGGCATTCAGCGTTGGGGGCCACCAGCAAGGGCGTTCACCTCCGGGGGCACAATGAGGACGCCTTCTGTCCACCGCGATCGCCGGCTGCACCGTGCCCCATCTCCAGCCCGGCCCAGCCTTCAGGCAGCCTCCACCTCGACGGCCTCCCGGGCGGCAGCTAATCCGGACATGCGCCGAGTCCACGGGCGGGGAGGCAGGAATCGGGATCCCTCCTTGCGAAACTCACAACGGCGGCAGCCCAGCAGCAGGTGACAGCGGGGCCTCCCGCCCGAGTGCTGACAGCTTCTCCCGCCCTCGGATTGAGAAGCGCGGTCTCGCATGCCGATGATCCAGCCCTCAGGCTTACAGGTACAAACACCGACAGGAAGGGCGGTGTTCGTCACTCGGCTTCACCAGCGGTGTCAGGGCTGTAATTTAGAAGTTATATGTGCCAGGATGAGCAGGATATTTTAAGGATTGTTACCCGAACAGCAAGAACCTCGCGCAAGTGCGGCCATCTTGTTTGGCGCCCTCTAGCGCCCCCTAGCATGGCGTACTGAATATGTTCAGACTGAAGTTTATTTTTCACTTGAAGCAATTATTTACGTGCTGCTTGAACTGTTGCAGTTAAATTCGGATAAAAACCAATGTTGTTTCCCTGGTAGATTGTTCTGTTTCTCCCTAGCTAGGCGAAGCACAGCATTCCGATCCTGGTAATTGAATAGCTTGGCAATAATTGGACACGGAGGAGCTCTCGGACCAGGCAATGCCGCTAGCAATCTATGCCATCTCTCCACAATCAAGACTGCTGACAGATGTTCAGAACCAAATATCTCTCTCCGCATATTTTCAACGTACAGCTCCAATCTCCCGGAATTGGTAGATATAGGTAGTCCGGTAATCTGAAGATTATTGCGGCGGGAGCGCACCTCTAAATCCCAATTTTTAACTTGGATTACAGCAAGCACCTTCTCCATGTTTAAACATTTTATGGTGACAGTCTGTAGGCCATCTTCCGCAGTGGAGGTGCGCTGCTGAGCCTTACCAAGCCCGGCGCCCTGTTATTCTAATTTAGTTGCCTTGTGATCCATGTGCATATTGAACGCATCTATTTTGCCGTCTATTGATTGCAGACTTTGCTGTATGGCTAGGAGAGTAATTTCCAATGCTCTGTCTTTCTGTGACGGAGGCTCCTGCTCCGAGTCTGAGTGTGCATGTTGTTGGGGTTTAGTAGATTTCTGATTTTCAAACGTTGGGTGTACCTGCTACCTATCTGTTTTCCCCATAGTGGCAAGGTCTTGGATCTCCCAGGCGGTTAACCTCAGTACTCGTGTTCCCACAGTCTTAGCGTCGTTCCCACCTGGTCCTCAGGGTTCTTACAATTGTGTGTCCTCTACCAATTTGATTCTGCCCTGTGTACAGGCACCCCTATCAAGTTCCTTGTGTGCACTGATTGTTCAGTAAATGTAGGGGCCTCAACCATACAGCCCACCCGGATCCGATAGCATGTGTTGGGCCCAGTCTCCCAGTCTAGCATCCTCCTGGATGCCACAACACTCCCAGGTGCCTAAATAAGACCACTTTGCCTGAGCTGCTCAATAGTGTCTATTCCAGGGCAGGTGCTTAATATGCCTCACTGGGTACTGATATGCGGCCCCTTTCTCCCGGGGGACTGTCTCCTATAGTGGTCGTGCAATGTGCCGCACCCAGCAGGGCACCCCGCCCGGCCCAGGGCAGCCCACCGCCGTGATCCAGCATGGGCGGTTCCTACTGCTCTCCCATCCTCCTCCGCTGCACCAGGGCGGTTGCGTTGTGCTTTTCCCCACCTCACTGCTCTGGGGGCCTCGCTTCCACTGAGGGCACACCTTGGCTCACTACTTTGTCACGAATGGTGTCTCCAGGAGCGACCCACTGTTTCCCACCCGGGCTGCCGGCTGAGAACACAGCGCCCCAGCCCACTGCTTGGCGCAGCAGACCCATCCCAGCAGGCTCGCCTTCCACCACTTAATCCCGGCACCGCAGGGCGCTGTGGGTGCTGCCAGCTGACGTAGCCTTATGGAGTTGGTACAGCCCCGGACCCAGCAGCTTCCGAGTAGTTGTCTCGTCTCATCACAATCAATCGCAGGTCACACTCCCCGCAGTGGCCCATTTCTCCTGGAATTTCTCAGGGCAGCTGCCATCTTTCCCTTTCACACGCTGCTTCTGTGGCCTTATCAGGCCGGGGAAATCGTCGACCAGTGTGTTCTCCCAGGCGGCACGGCAGGCGGTTTCTAGTCTTTCCCCCTTCTGCTGCAGTGTTTCTCCACTTTCAGGCACAGATGGCAGTCATATCGCAGGATATTGAATGGATTGGACTCTAGCACCCCAGTAATGTGGTAAATAAAATTCATTACCGGGACTTAATTTGATACGGAAACATAATAAAATAGCTCAGTAAAATGAGAGGCAGAATCCGTGGTATTAGAGGTTCGGAATGGGCTTTATTCCAATGATCGATTATAATCGGTTGCTCCAAGTTCCGTCACCACGAAGGTTCAGGAAGTGAAGTACATACTTTATTGACAAGAAATGACTTTTATAGTACATACATTATAATGAAGCGAATGCAGTAGGCGTAACAGTTGATAAGGAAAATGACGATTCATATGCGTAACCGAAAATGGGTGTAATAAGGAGTAAAAAGGAACATAATTGGTTATGATGTCATATATAGGTGGATCTATAAGATAATACTTGGCATAGATGCGCGCACAGCAGCATGACGTGTGATTGACGTGCAACTAGGGGGTGAAGGGGACTTGGCATTTAGCTCTACATGTGGAGACGAAAAGTCTGGGGGGTCAAGTCAACCTAATCCCAAATCATATCTAACATCCTATGTTTAAAGAACTATGTTATCCACAAAAGAAGGACTCTCGGACAGAATCTATGCTATACTGACTGTGCGTGCGTGTACAAGCGTCTAAGTGTCTACACTAAATGCGAGGGGGTAGGAATATTCCATGGTAACAGGACTATGAATTACTTGCATAAAGACAGAGAAGCCGAGCCATTGCTCGGTAGCAAGAAGGAATGTTTACTTAAACTACTAGACAGGAATGCATCGGCTGAGGGGCGAAGCAGATAACTTGAAGGTGAAATACAGTTCTTGGCAGAGAATAGGCTGATGTCAGGCTTCGTGAGCCGCGCAGAGAATGAGACAAAGTTCATGGTCACAGATGCAGGCTCAGACTGGAGTTTTCAGAGGCAGAAGGCAAGAAGAGTTTGATGACAGAATCAGGGCCTACTTGCCTGGACTGTAGAATGGCATAAGTGAACCATATAAAACCGGTGGCCTTTCATACTTAGGAATGGAATATCCGGCCTATTCATGGCGGATCTGACAGAGGACATGTTGACGGTGGACGCACATGTGTTTGCGTCTTCATAACTGGAACTGGAGGGAACATACATGTACTTGTAACATGCACATAGAACCGTTGGGGTCCAAGATAGGGGACATAACTGACCAGAAAAATCCATATTTCCACATTCCCTCCTTGTCCCCTACTTGCCCGTTAAGAGATATCAATCTTCATCAATCCATTGATCTGTTCATATAACATCATTTGTTCTTCTTTCTTCTTCCGTGACGAATGAGATCTTGGTGGTGGAATACACGATGTGGCACACAGACCACAGATCGCTGGTCCACATTGTAGACATAGACAGCAACTGAATAGTATGAGAAGGCCAATACCTAGGAATGATAGAACTCTCCATCCCCAGGCTGATATCACACTCCAAAACCAACCGGACCAAGTCCAAGTGCCTGGGTTCTGGTGTATCTGGCTTACAATCTTATGAAGGCGAGTTATAGCTTTATATACAGATGGCGAATTTTCTGGTATGAATACGCAGCAGCTTGATCCGATGACCCTACAAGCTCCGCCCCTATCAGCCAGGATGACGTCAAGGACAAGCCGATTTTGAAGCACAACAATCCGCATAGCAGACTGCTCTTCTGTTAAATTGCCTAAAGCGGAAATAGTTTCATTCACTACTGCTTCAAGGGTTCTAGTTAATCTACGTATCAGCTTACTATTAGTAACAGTACCTATATAGGGAAAGAGACCTTTATTGAAATCTGTGTATTTTTCCCATGCTGTTTCAGTGTAGTCGACTATCGGGAGATCTCTCCTTACTCTATTATATACTAAATTAATATTTCTGTGATAATCAGGAGGAGCTAAAAAAACAGGTGGCAAAAGAAATGCAATGTAGCAGGTACCATCCCAATCTAGGGGTAGACGCATATATGCAGTCTGACCACATATAAAGTAGGAGTGGCGATAAGCTCTAAATGAGGATTTGTCTTGATCACTGAATTCTACTATAGTAGTGCATTTACTATGGCCCATATGTATGGAACCAACCTTTCTTACACACAATTCACCCTTCGCTGGGAATACTGACATTGTTTTTTTTTTTTTTTTTTTTTTTTTTTTTTTTGAAACCGTTTATTGCAGTTTGTAAAAGTTACAGGTATGGGCCTACAACCATCCGGCCGGCCGCTAGAATGACAAAAGCATATTGCATACATACAGTAAAAGTCTCTCGGCAGTGCAGAGCAGTGAAACAGGAGTAATCAATGGTGCAGGCCACACAGCTCCAAGCCCACAGTACGGTTCCCTTTTCTTGAAACAAAACAACACCAAAAAACCACACCCGCAAGGCAACCCGCGATCCAAAGTGACAGCACGTGCTCCATAAGTGGGGGATCCAAACCAGCAGCAGAACTCTGGAGAGGGGAATGGGAATAGATCAGGGACTGGGGGACCGCGCGCCCGCAGCCGAGGGAGGGGGGCCGTCTAGGGAGACGGAGCAGGCGAGGCAGCCGGTAGCAGTGGTGGCTCACAAATACCCCCGCGGTAGGCGTTCCAGGGGCCCCAGAGTTTCACCCACGCCCCAGGCTTACCTCTCGCCACATACACCACCTTTTCACGAAACATACACCAATCCATATGCTCTTTCCAGGCCGACACCGCAGGGGGCCTCTGGGATCCCCACAATTGAGCAATGTCGCGCTTGGCTATCATGTATCCCAGAGTCACCCACCGCGTCTGCGGGACCGAATAGTCATTCGGTTCCCATACATTCAGCAAGCATCTCCTCGCTTCAGGCAGCAGCGCGACACGCGTAACCACACGCAGGACCTCATGCACACCACGCCAGAATCGCTCCACCTTCGGGCACTCCCACAGTATATGCATGAAAGTCGCCAACGCACCACAGCCACGCTTACACATTCCGTCACCAGCAAAACCCATACGCAGAAGCCTTGGCCCCGTCACGTAGACCCGGTGAAGGATCTTGAGCTGGACGAAACGAAGGCGAGCCGGGATGGCCACCTCTTTCGGAGAGGCCACCGCGGAAATCCAATCCTCGTCGTCCAGCTCCAGCCCGTCGGCAACCCAAGCCACGCGGAGACTAGTCAGCAGGCACGATCTATCGTTGATCAGTTTTTTGTATATGAGGGAGATCGTGCTGTCCGGGACATGGCCATCTAGGACTCTGTCCTCCAGGGGGGAAGACTCCGGAATGGATGCGACATCCGGGAAGACGGAGCCCAGCGCATGGCGGACCTGTAGGTACCGAAAGTACTCACTGCCCTGCAGCTGGAACTCCGCCTGCAGCGTCTCAAAAGTTTTGAATCCCCCCCTCGTCCAGAGATCTCCCACCGTGCTGATTCCGATCGTGTCCCACTTCTCGAAGCCCTTCGACGTCCACAGGGAGCCCAACCTCTCAGACGCATACAGCGGTGACGCCCGGGTCAAACGGTCCTTCCACCCCATAGCTGCATTAGCCGCGTGCCAGACACGCACCATGACACGCGTCGGTCCCGTCAAACGGGAGTCGGGCGCGCCAGCGTAGAGCGCTCGATTGTAATCGCCACCGGGCAGGAGCATCTTATCCATCTCAAATGCCGGGTTCAAGGCGGGCCCGTAAAGGCCATGATTAATTGCAGCTAGTTGGGAGGCCCAGTAATACCGTTTAATGTCAGGGAGGGCGACCCCCCCATCGTACCACGGGAGCGTCAATTTAGCCAGAGCAATGCGCGGCCTCCCGTCCCAGAACAGGCGCCGCTGGAGGCCCTCCACCTCACGGAAATAGCGTGCCGGGACCAAGTCCATAGTATTCTGGAGGGCGTAGAGGAAGCGTGGCAGGGACATCATTTTAAACAAGGCCGCTCGGCCGAGAGGCGAGAGCGGCAGACGCCGCCAGCGCACCACGTCCTCCCTCAAGCGCCGGAGGGGGGGTAGCAAATTCCGCTCATAGCGGGCCTCCGGGTCAAGAGTGATATAGATACCCAGGTACCGAAAACCTTGGGAGGCAATCTGGATCGGACAGTCCCGTGGTAGGGCCGGAGCCTCCCCGGAAAGCACATAGACACAGGATTTCGCCCAGTTGATGACCAGGCCTGAGTTGCGACCGAATGAGCGCAAAACATCAACCAGGACGATCAGTGATTTACGCGGGGAGGCGAGATACAGAAGGATATCGTCAGCATAGAGGGACACACGGTCCTCATGCTCGGGGGTCCAGCGGAGACCACGGATAGAAGGGTGCCACCGCAGCCACTCCGCCAGGGGCTCCAGGGCCAGGGCAAACAGGAGAGGCGACAGGGGGCAACCCTGTCGCGTACCCCTCCCCAGCGCGAATGGGGCCGAGACTCGCCCATTCACTACCACCTGCGCCAATGGGCCCGAATATAGCAATTTGACCCAGCTAATGAAACCCGGGCCAAACCCGAATTTCGCCAGCATCGCCCAGATGTATGGCCATTCAAGCGTATCAAACGCCATGGTGGCGTCCAAGGACGCCAAGATGGCCGGCTCCCGCACAAATGGGACACGCGCGAGCACCCCGTGCAAGCGCCGCAGATTGAGCGCCGTGTTGCGGTGCGGTATAAAGCCAGATTGGTCTTGGTGGACCAAATCGCCCACCACGCCAACCAACCTGTTGGCCAACACCTTGGCGAGGATTTTGGGCTCCGCGTTCAAAAGCGAAATCGGCCGATCGGATGTGACCCGTTCACGGGGCTTCCCGTCCTTGTGGATCACCACAATTGTGGCCAGACGCTGGTCCGGCGGGAGGGAACCCCGCGAGTGGGCCGCCAGGAACATCGCGCGCAGGTGGGGCGCCAACACATCCGGGCGTAGCTTGTAGAGCTCGATGGGAATACCATTGGGGCCCATGGCCTTGCCGGATGCAACCGAGCGAATAGCCAAGGCAATTTCGTCCGAGGTGGGAGGGGCGTCCAGCGAATCCCTGTCCTCCACCGTTAGGGAGGGCAGTGCGATGTCCCGAAGCAGGGCATGGGAATCTGCCTCCGAGCAGGGGGAAACCGGGGAGTAGACTTCGCGGAAATAATCCGCGAAGCAGGAGACAATGGCTTCCGGCTCAGTGACACACGCACCATCAACACTCTCAATCAAAGGCACCACGCGGCTCGCTCTCTCCCTCTTATCCAACCACGCAATCAATTTGCCAGCCTTATCACCCACATCATACAATCGCCCCTGCTGCTCTCTACTGAGGCCCCTGGCCGCCTCCGTGACGAGGGCCCGATAGGCCGCCTGCTTTAGGTGTAGAACATGCAACTTGTCGTCTGTTACCCCGCTCCCCAGGTCACCCTCCAGTTCTGCAATCTCGGCCTCTACCCGGGTCACCTCCTCCCGCTCGCGCCGCCGGGCATGGGAGATAAAGGAGAGGGCCTCCCCTCTAAGGACTACCTTGAAAGCCTCCCACAGGGAGATGGCCGAAGAGACCGACCCCACATTCTCATCGAAATATCGCTGTAAGGATTTAATCAAATCGGCACGAATGGTGGGGTCACGCAAATACCATGCATTGATTGGGGCCACCCTGCCATCCCCCCTCGGGAAGACATCGAAATGCAACAACAATGGGGAGTGGTCTGAGATACCCCGCGCCAGATGGCGCACCTCCCCCACCCTCCCTGCATGGGCCGCCGGGACAAGGATGTAATCAAGCCGCGAGAGGCTACCATGGGCACCCGAGTGGAAGGTGTACTGTCGCAATGCAGGATGCTTTAATCGCCAGCAATCCACCAGGCCCAGCGTGTCCAGAAGGCCGGGCAGCCACGCCTGTGCCCGGGGGAGGTCCCTAGGGGGATGGCGATCCATAGACCCAGAGGCTACCGCATTAAAATCCCCTCCAACCACCAGCAGGCCACTCGGAAGGTCCAGAAGGAGGCGCCCCAGTTCCGCGAATGTGGTGGCTTGTAACCCAGGCGGGACGTACACTGATATAAAGATAAACACTCTACCCTCCATTCTTCCCACCAGAACCGTGTAGCGTCCCCTCTCATCATGGCGCACCTCATCAATCTCTAACGGGAGCGAGTTCTTGATCATAATACCCACCCCCCGCGAGCCCGAGGTGAAGCCGGAATGGGCCGCTAAACGATATCCCCGCCGGTTCATTGCATGAAAGGAGTTACCTATAAGGTGCGTCTCCTGCAGGAAGACAACATCTGGTGAAATACGTTTTAAGTACTGCAGGACCACACCACGCTTAATCCTATCCCCCAGGCCGTTAACATTCCATGACAACACAGTCAAATCCCTACCCCCCATCATACGTCGAAACAATCGGTCGTCCCCCATCGAGCATCCTAAAAACAACAACATAGTAGCGGGTTTGCCCTGCGGTGCTAACAAACAACACACCCCCCCCACCCCCCGGTCCCAACAAAACTCCCCCCTCCCTGCACCCCTGCATGAGCCCAGACAGCCCCCCCAAAGTGCAGTGTGCCTGTCGCCCCATAGCTAAAATACTAACTAGTCCCCCAGAGGAGGAGGGAAGCCCCCAACAGACCCCGCACGACCTCCATATGAGGGGAACATACGCAATCAATAAATGGTGAAGGAACAACGTCCAGAGCAAGGCCTATTCAGTCACCCCTCAATTCTGATCCGGCGGGCCCTCCTCGCCAGCCGCGCCCCCCCTGCCCCCCCGGCCCCGATCTCCAGGCAGAGTGTCCAGCCAGTCCCCAGCCGCCTCGGGCCGGTCGAAGAAGTGCGTGCGACCATCCACCTCTACCCTCAGCTTAGCTGGAAAGAGCATTGAGTACTTGAGGTTCAGGTCCCTTAGGCGACGTTTAACACCAAGAAAGCTCTGTCGCTGCTTCTGGACCGCCGGGGTAAAGTCTGGGTAGAAATGTACCTCCATGTTGTCAAGCTTGACCGGTCCCTGTTGTCTGGAGGTCTGGAGGATAGCATCTCTGTCCCGAAAATTAAAAATCCGGGCAATGAGAGGCCGCGGCGGGGCACCAGTCTTAGGTCTGCCCCCGGGGACCCGGTGAGCACGCTCCACCGCAAAAAGCTTACTCAGCCCCCGGGGCCGGAGATGGGTCAGGATCAACTCTTCCACGAAAAGATCCGCCGCCTCCGCCTCTCGTCCCTCCGGCACCCCCACAATACGGACATTATTCCTCCGGGCCCGACCCTCGGAGTCCTCCAGTCGCCGGTCCATCAGGGCGCTCGCCTGGCCAAGCCGGCGCACCTCCTTCTGGAGGGCCACCACGTCTGTCGTGAGGCTCGTTGTGGTGTGGGCCAGGGAGTCGACTCGGTCGTTTGTTTTGGACAAGTCTGCCCTCACAAGGCTCACATCCACCAGGACCGAGTCTATTTTTTGCGCTAAGGTGTCGAAACGCTGGTCCACCGAGGCCTTCATCTCTGCGATGGCGCCCATGACGTCCCGGAGGGTCAGATCCACCGGATGAGCGGACGCCTCCGTCGGGCCCACCGGGGATGCACGCGATGTCTCCGGAGAACCCTTCTGGAGCGTGTAGCGGTCCATACTGTTGGCCTGGTGCGCCGTGCCACGGCGGGTCGTCTTCACCTTCGCCCGGTCGCCATCTTGTTTGGTGGACATGCTGGCTCTTCCACCGTCGTGCCAAGCTCCCCAAACGGGCCGCTATACCAAGTCACGGGTGCCAGGGGGGGGCAGGGGCGACCACCGAACCGCGGGTCAACCCACCGCCGGCGGGTCAGCCGGGCTCCTGGACAAGGCCACACCACCGCACCCCGCTCCGCAGTCCGACCCCGCTTGAGAGCTAGGAGGGCGCAAAAGCGAAAGTGAAAGTGCGGGGTACGCCAGTCGCCCAGCCCCGCTCGCCGCTGTTATTCACTTTGTCCCCGGATCGCCCCACTACTCCAATCCGGGGGGCCGGCGAGGAGAAGGCCGCAACCTTCGATCGATGCTCCCACCGGCGTCCGGGGTCCGATTCGAGCCCAAAAAACGGGTGGCGCCTCAGCTCCGGTTCCCCAACACAGTCCCCTCAACAAGGACAGGATATCGCCAGGATTAATTCAGGAGGTCGCGGAGGTCCTCGGGAGCCCCGCACCTACGCGGCCATCTTGGTTGCGCGCTAGGCTCCTCCCCCCCCAATACTGACATTGTTGGTAAAACTAGTTCAACTTCGGATTCGACATTTAGAACCATGAGATTAGGTGTGAAGTTACCTAATCCATATACTTCATTTTCTAGATCAGTTCCTGTTCCTTTGGGGCGACCCTCCTTGTCAGGGTAACAGACTTTGAATAAAACTAGGTTCAGATTTCCCCATACCCACTGGTCTTGATAAACTGCTGTGTCTGAGTCTATGGAATTCATTAAACTAAACCATGCTCCACAGGAGCCATTATGTGTAAACGGATGTGGGAAGAAAGGCAGGACTCCTTCATAATTCTGATAGGGAGGGAGCCGGCCACACACCCAACAATTAGTAGCATTACTAGTCTGGTGGGAATGATGTAACATACTAATGAAAGTGTTATTGCGCAGCGCAAGTCTATAAGACAATTCATGCGGGGGTAAGTCACTAAAAGAATGTTCAGCAGTAACATTGTAAACATTTCTGGCAATAGGGTAATATATGTGCAACAATATACTTGCAGTAATTATTAAAAGACTTAAGAAAAACAAGATTAATAATGTCACTATGCAATGGCTACGCAGTGATTTACAATACGCCTGTCGTTTCATCATTTTTTTTTTTTGCGACTGTCCATGATTCAGGTCTAGGGGATACATGTCGGAGACAGATTCAACCGCTTCACCTAGGAGAGGACTTAAACAATCAAATCGTCCGACGGCCTAGGCCTTAATTTTAGTTTATAGAGTTCTTTACTGTCGGCCTCAGCCAGAGGTAGTTTTGAGTCAATGGGTGAGGACACACGAGGTGGGCTGTTTACATCTGAAGGAAGTCCATGAAATTTCTTGATATGACTTGAATGCACCCATCCTTTCCTGCCCTCTATCTTCACGGCTGTCCTTGTGGTCAGCAGGACCAACTGGGGTGTCTTCCACCTGGGCTCCAGCTGAGTCTTTCGGTCGAAATTTCTCACAAGCACAAGGTCCCCCGGAACTACGTCATGGGGTTTCACCTCAGTGTTGTCGGGAAAGGCTGCAGCTACCTGTGAACGACAAGATTGTAGTGCAGACATCAAGGAAGCCAAGTAATCTGTCAGCATATTACAGTCAATATCAGTTATTTTTCGTGGCATAGGCGTCCCCCCACATATTTGGTGGTCTGCCGAAGATCACTTCATACGGGGATAGCCCTGTTCGAGAGTGTGCTACCATTCTTGTGTAAAAGAGTGCAACTGGTAGTGCTACTACCCAGTCGACGCCTTTCTCCCTGCATATTTTGGACAATCTAATTTTCAGGGTCTGATTATGTCTCTCTACGAGACCTGCTGCCTCAGGGTGTCGGACACAGTGGAATTTCCACTGATAACCTAACAAAAGTGAAACATGTTTCATTAATTCGGATGAGAACGGCTGGCCGTTATCTGAGTGAACAACACGTGGTAAACCGTATCGTGGGAAGAATTCTCGAACTAACTGTTTGGCAGTAGTCGGGGCAGTGTAATCTGAAACCGGGTATGCCTCCGTCCAGCGGGACAGAGCGCAGACAACTACGAGAACATATTTGAATCCTCGACATCGTTCCATCTGGATATAATCCATCTGGAGTACTTCAAAAGGGTGATTAGGAGGATGAAATCCACCCTGTTCTACGGGAACGCTTTTTCCTGGGTTGAACTGGCAACAGATCATACAGGTACGGACCTTTTGTTTGGCTGCTGCTCGTAAATGTTTATTGAACCAAATGTGTTGAATGCTATCTAGCATAGCTTTTTCTCCTAGATGTGCTGGACTATGTATAGTGTTAATTATAACTTGGACCATTGAATCAGGAAGGAACCACACAGACTTTTCCTTCATAATCCATCCTTGATCCGTTTGGATCCCTCCTAATTCGGTCCATTTCTTTATTTCATCTGGTGTAGCATGTGTCTGGATGTCAATTACGTCAAAAGTAGGATCTTTAACTGTCATACAATGTGTCGGCGTCGGGACTGTTATCTTTGTCATGTCGGAGGTTTGAGCTTGAGCAGTCTGTTTAGCTGTTCTGTCGGCTAGATCATTGCCTTGAGAAATGATATCAGTAACCTTCGTATGAGCCTTACATTTCATAATTGATATTGCAGTGGGTAGATGTATTGCATCTAATAAGGCATGAATGAGGGGTCCGTGCTGAATGTGGGCACCGTGGGAAGTTAAATAACCTCTCTCTCGCCACAGCACGCCGAAGTCATGTACAACTCCGAATGCATAACGTGAATCAGTGTATATGTTGACTTTTTTATTTGTGGCTTGAATACAGGCTTGTGTCAGAGCGATGAGCTCTGCGGCTTGAGCTGACAAAGTATTTATATGATTTGTTTCAATGACTTCAGTATCTGTTGTGACTGCGTAAGCAGCCACTAACTCTCCTGTATTTGTTCTCATACATGAACCATCTACATACAATGTCAGGTCTGGATCTGACAATGGGACATCGGTTAAGTCTTGTCTGGGTTTCGTCGTTATAGTAATAACTTCAATACAGTCATGGGCTAGTGGGTCTGTTCCGATTACTGGCAAAAGTGTGGCAGGATTCAATGTGTTACAGCGTCTGATTTCTATATGTGGCTGAAACAATGTAAGCTCGTACCCTGTAAGTCGCGCTATAGTCAAGTGTTGTGTTTGCGTTCTATTTACAAGAACCTCTACTGCGTGTGGTACTTGAACTGTCAATGGATGTCCTAACACTATGGCATCGCTTTGTCTGATTGCTAAAGCTGTCGCTGCCACTGATTTCAGGCACGCAGGCAAAGCCTGAGCTACGGGATCTAATGTACTAGAAAAGTAAGCACATGGTTTGTGTGCTCCTGCTTGTTCCTGTGTGAGTACTGACAAGGCAGTACCTTCGCGTTCTGTAACAAAAAGTGTAAACTGTTTTCTGTAACATGGCGTTGCTAAAACAGGTGCTTGACATAAAGCTTTCTTTAGGCTTTCAAAAGCTTGTGTATGTTCCTGAGTCCAAGGGAGAACAGTCGATGTGGCTGCCTCCTGTGTTGTCAACTGAATGAGCGATTTTGCTAGAAATGCATATTGAGGGATCCACTGTCTACAGTATGAAGTGAGGCCTATGAAAGCCCGTACTTCCTTTTGTGTCTTAGGTATTGGCATGTTAGCTATTAACTGAATGCGGTCGGGTGTAAGCTGCCTTCCCTCCTTGGACAGCGAGTGTCCAAGATAAACAACTCGCTGGACACAGAATTGCAGCTTAGAAGGGGACACCTTGTGTCCCTTTTCAGCTAGAAATTGTAAAACTGTCAGTGATGCTTTCTCACATTCGGGTTCGCTTCTAGCGGTGATCAACAGATCATCGACATATTGAAGCAAGGCAGTGTTAACTGGCATGTGGATGCTGTCGAGTTCTCGTTTCAGTGCTTGGCTATAGATGCTGGGGCTTTCTGTAAATCCTTGAGGTGCGCGTGAGAATTTAAAGCTACGCCCATTTAAACTAAATCCGAACAAATATTGGCTTTCCGGATCTATTGGGACGCTGAAAAAGGCATTCTTGAGATCAATTACAGTAAAGAATGTTGCTTCGGAATCAATAGCTGTCAATAATGACGAGATATCAGGGACCACAGGGAATTGTGGCACAATACACTTGTTTAATTCGCGCAGATCAATAACCAATCGATATACTGGCGGGGCCTTTGGATCTGTTCGTTTAAGAATCGGAATTATCGGTGAATTACATACATTGGAGTCTGTTTCTACAACTACTCCTTGGGTAATGAGCTCGTCAATGATTTGTAGTAAAGCCACTACAGCATCTGGTGGTAACTTGTATTGTCGCATTCGTGGTAGTACCACTCCTGTCTTTAATGTGACTCGATATGGTGTAATATTCATGCAACCAACATCAGTAGGGCCTTGTGCCCATAGATGTGTAGGTAAAGTCTGCAGTCGGGGATCCATGTCTCTAGATACATAGTGACCTTTAAAATCACGTAAAAACAATCTTACTCCTTCCGGAGAACAACATATTATGGCTCCTAGAGCTTTCAGTGTTTTTATTCCTAACAGATTTTCTGGACATGATTTAGTAAGCAATAAATCGGTAGTTCGGGTCAAAGGTCCTATCGTAAGTGGAAGAGGTTGTGACACTTCATTAACAATAGGTTTTCCTGAAAAACCAAGGGAAATATTCTGAGAGCCTGAGAGGGGTGCCCCTGGAACTTCACTACGTTTTATGGTCGTTCGACTTGCCCCTGTATCCAGTAAAAATTTTCTGTCTTGGCCTAACAATTCACTATGTACATAGGGTCCTTCTTGATCTACAGGGATCTCGATAAGGGGTAAGTCAACTTCCCTCTCTAGGCTGGTTCATGCGTATCGTTGATAATCAGGATAGTCGTACTGTGCGGTCTGGTACAGTTGTCGTGTCGTGGTTTGTGTGGCAGCAACGGGCAGCGCTGGTGCAGCTGGCACAAACTGTACAGACTGTGGTGGAGCTGGCATGGACAGTGCGTGCTGCGGAGCTCCTTGTTCATTCTGATCCTGTCTAGGTGGCCGTGGTCTTTCTTTTGTATTACCTATGGCGATATTATGTTTCAAAACTGGACAATCGTGTACGTAATGACCTGGCTTTTTACAATAATTGCATGTCCCTTTTACAGGTCCTGCTGAATCACCGGAATGTGTCATACCCTTTTTATGTCCTTCAGCTGGAACTGTCTGAGAAACTAGCATTTTCATTTTTGTGTCTTTCATGCGTCTGTGTTCATGTTCTTGTTCCTCTCTAATTCTATTGTGATGGTACTGTAACATTTGTAACATTTGTGATGGAGTGTTACCTTGCCAGGTACTCTCGAATTTTAATACTCTATTCTTTACTTGGGGCAGGGCATTTTCTACTAATTTTGTTACAAACAGATGTGGGTATGATTCGCTACTCGCTTTTATGCCACTATTTATACCAAAACATTTTTCAAATCGGGCATAGTAATCACTAGTGTCTTCATCTTGCTTCTGTTTACAGGCTGAAATTGTACCCCAATCTTCCTTTTTCGTAGTTAATAAACGTGTTAGTACCTGTACTAATAAACCTGGTAGTGCTTTAGTTTTATCCCCAAGTCCTGCTCCTGCAGTTCGGGCCTTTTCTTCCGCTTCTAATACTGACCATTCTATCTTTTGGTCTCCTACCTCCCACTCTTTTTCCCTGAGTTTCTCATAAATGCCAGCAGGCATCAATACCTTTAATATTGTCATAATGTCGGGATAGGTATACTCTCCCATGAGTAACATGTCTTTAATTTCTCGGTGAAAACCCGCTGGATCTTTGTCATGACTGGGTACCACTTTCTTCATTTCTAACAATTCTATTTTCGATATGGGCGTATATACAAATACGCGCTTAAACTCGTTGTCCTCGCCCTTTATTGGGTGCACTTCTCGTAAGGGATTCTGTCTATCCATGTAATACGTGGTTCTTTCCTTGATGGGCAATGAGACACGGTCTGAACATACAAAAAGAATATACTGCTTTCTTGATTCTAGCATTTCTTTAATTAATTTAGTACCTGAACCTCTCCATCTATTCATAAGCAATTCAGTCAATATGTCAGGTAAGGGACCAGGGTCCGAATGCTGACTCTGATATAGTATAATGAGTTGTTGAATCATATAAATCCCAGCTAACCGCTGTTCATCTGGGGTGAGATTCAAAAATGTGCGTGCTACTGTATCATCACTATATTTTCCGGGACTGTCCACCCAATGGACAGCTGCCCTAGCTAGATCTTGTTCATCCATAGAATCGAGGAAATGATAACCCCTTCGTTCTCGGAGTAGTTTGTCGGCGGCTTGGAACGAATGCTCGTTAGACCTGATGTTAATTATAGGTATTTGGAAATTCCTGTTATTATCTGGACATATCGGACGTATCGGGTCAATAGGACATCTATTACTATTACAAGATCTTCCTTTACCTACATAGGCTATGGTGTCTGACTGTCCTGCGGGCAGTCCTGACCCTTCCTCCTCGCTTTGTTCGAACTGATCTACCGCTAATCTCTCTTCGTGTAGGCGTTCTATTTCTTTACGGATCTTTCGGCACATGGCTATTATACAATTTTGTTTATCATGTCTACCTTCTGATATATTCTGGCTCCATCTGGTAAGAATTTGCATTGCTTCCGGGTCTACCCCCGGTCGGTCTTCATTTCTGATCACACAATTTATGAGGAAACGTAACAGTTCCCCCTGTATTTCCACTTTCTGGTATTCCATAGCTCTGTTAATACATTCAGAATCTCGCCCTGTTTGAACAAAATGATATATATTATCTAGATGCGCAGTCATTCCTGGTAACTTCCCTAGATACACCGCGGCTCGTCTGATACGTAATGATGCCAGGGTCATTTCGTCCTCTTTGCCGGGCACAGGGTCATATCTGCAATCTATAAGAAGTTCCTTAAGCGTACGGGCGTTTATGAGTTTGGGGGTACGTGAATGTGCTGACTCTTGAAAGGTAAGTTTATTTATTCTGGGTGGCGTAGAGAAAATGTTGCTAGCACCTCCCGCAGCCCCATCTGGGGTGTCGGGTGTGAAAGGATTCGTTGAACGTGACACAGCAACTATAGGTGTGGACACAGCTATAGAAGCAGCTGTGGGAACGGATGTAGAAACAGATGTGCTTGCCGGAACTTGTGTCAGGACTTGTTGCTGTAGAGATACGGGTACTGGATCTTGGCGTTGAACCTCCCTGGCAGGCGGTCTATGTGGGGCGGAATTAGCATACTCGGGAGCTGCGTCATCTAAATATGAGGAAAGAAAAACATCTTCTGCGGTTCTAGGATGCCCCTTAGGATGTACCTTTATTGGAAATAATGGGGTTGGCAAGTCTTTTGGTATCCCTGGAGTAGCCTTAGGTAATCCTTCGGCCAGAAGGGGATACATACCATTCATAAGGGCATGTCTTTGTCTGTCTACTTGTTCTGATTTCACTCTTGTACCTTCTTCAATTAATAGGTTTTCTCGTACTTTATTTGAATTCTCTCTATTCCTCTCTTCCTGTCGGAGGGCTTTTTCGGTACGTCTATGAGATTCTTTACGCCATAACTCAACGGCATCTTTCTGTGACTGTCTGACTTTCCTTTTCCATAACTCTTCCTCGACTTTCATGATGCACTCTGCATCCCAGGTCCCCGCTGTGGGCCACCTCTGACTTTCTGGTAATTCCTTGGTGTAGTCTACCCATAAATCAAGAAATAATATAGCGTCTAAGCCATGTTTGTGATACATGAAGTACCCTGGAGTGTCCCTAGGAGGAATAGGAACGGCTTCTTCGAGTACCCCTTTTCTTGTAGTGATCTGTCTTAATTTCGAAAAGAGCGGCATATTGAGAACTGATCTGATACTTGATTTTGAACACACTTAGTACAAAAGCACAATAATGAACAACCATTCATACCACAATATGCAGGACGTTTAACACATTAAACATTTTTTAACCTTTAAAATAACCAACAATGATGATCGTCTGCATAACTAATCACCAAGCATAATTCTTTGACAATAACTAGATACTTCGGAATACTTGATATACTGCTAAACAGTACATATACACTGCTAAAACAGTGCAGACCGGATTTGTGTACCCAAACCCGTCTTGACCGGCACAACCCATGTGCACGTCAGAAATGCCTCCCCAGTAATGGTACTCACCGGGTAGCTTCGGAAACGGAAGGCCTCGGAAACTGGACTGAACTTGAACCGGACTGGACTCGACTCGAACACTACGGAGACTGGACTCGACTTGGGACTTCGGAAACTGGTGGGCCTCTGTATACCTCGGATCTTGCTCTCTCAGCTAGGCTCTGGTCGGGATACTTCGCACTTCTCACCGCCTCGTCTGGGTGTTGATCGCAGCCTCAGTCGCCCCCGCTTGACCGGAGGGAGATACAGGAAATCCTGCTGGTACGCGTTATTGTCCGTCCAGCTGTGGCAGGAGACCGGGCCTGCAACTCACCGCCGGCGCGTGAGATGAGAAAGTGTCCCTATTCGGGCGCCATTCATGTGGTAAATAAAATTCATTACCGGGACTTAATTTGATACGGAAACATAATAAAATAGCTCAGTAAAATGAGAGGCAGAATCCGTGGTATTAGAGGTTCGGAATGGGCTTTATTCCAATGATCGATTATAATCGGTTGCTCCAAGTTCCGTCACCACGAAGGTTCAGGAAGTGAAGTACATACTTTATTGACAAGAAATGACTTTTATAGTACATACATTATAATGAAGCGAATGCAGTAGGCGTAACAGTTGATAAGGAAAATGACGATTCATATGCGTAACCGAAAATGGGTGTAATAAGGAGTAAAAAGGAACATAATTGGTTATGATGTCATATATAGGTGGATCTATAAGATAATACTTGGCATAGATGCGCGCGCAGCAGCATGACGTGTGATTGACGTGCAACTAGGGGGTGAAGGGGACTTGGCATTTAGCTCTACATGTGGAGACGAAAAGTCTGGGGGGTCAAGTCAACCTAATCCCAAATCATATCTAACATCCTATGTTTAAAGAACTATGTTATCCACAAAAGAAGGACTCTCGGACAGAATCTATGCTATACTGACTGTGCGTGCGTGTACAAGCGTCTAAGTGTCTACACTAAATGCGAGGGGGTAGGAATATTCCATGGTAACAGGACTATGAATTACTTGCATAAAGACAGAGAAGCCGAGCCATTGCTCGGTAGCAAGAAGGAATGTTTACTTAAACTACTAGACAGGAATGCATCGGCTGAGGGGCGAAGCAGATAACTTGAAGGTGAAATACAGTTCTTGGCAGAGAATAGGCTGATGTCAGGCTTCGTGAGCCGCGCAGAGAATGAGACAAAGTTCATGGTCACAGATGCAGGCTCAGACTGGAGTTTTCAGAGGCAGAAGGCAAGAAGAGTTTGATGACAGAATCAGGGCCTACTTGCCTGGACTGTAGAATGGCATAAGTGAACCATATAAAACCGGTGGCCTTTCATACTTAGGAATGGAATATCCGGCCTATTCATGGCGGATCTGACAGAGGACATGTTGACGGTGGACGCACATGTGTTTGCGTCTTCATAACTGGAACTGGAGGGAACATACATGTACTTGTAACATGCACATAGAACCGTTGGGGTCCAAGATAGGGGACATAACTGACCAGAAAAATCCATATTTCCACAGTAAGATCAAATTTAAATAGCATAATTAGAAATTTCTGAAATTCAAATTGTATCATGCTTTTGCGAGTATTATGGCTTTTCGGACTGTTAAAGATGTTCATTTAATTAAACATGTCTACATAAAAGACCACAATACAGTGACTCCATATTGAGTACCTCCTAATCTGAATAATAATAAGTAATACAATTTTAAAACTACATTTTGGTGGGGTAAAGAATCCGTTCTCTTTCTCAATTTTGGTTTTGTATTTTTTTTGTGGACTAGACGCAGCCAGTACTTTGTGCTTTTTGTACAGCATATCCTATACTAATCGTATGCAATACTACTCGTCAACATTTATCTCGGTTTTATATCTGGAAAATTGGGGTTTTCATGGTATATGCGCATTGAGTGTTTACATTGGACACTGTTTTTGAACCTGTATTCATTTATCAAGGGGATCGCATGGAGAATTTCCTTTTTATCCCAGCCCGCTTGATTCTTCTATAGCACAATTGCATTTATAGCACCACTTTCTGGCATTCAAGTGGCTAGGGCACTATTGAAGAGAAGGCTTCCATTTTAACTTCTTCCCCAGTTGGAGTGTCTATTACAACTTGTGTGGACAAATATTCCTCTGGAAGTATATAAAGATTTTCTTCTCAATATCCCCTTCAATTTGGATCTGCTTTTTGTAAACCAAACTCTGTTTATTTAAAAGCCCCTCAGTTGTTTGTATCCGAATATAACCATTAGCCTTCATGATCAGGAGTAGTTTGAGCTTCAGGTGCCCCTTCTTTGTTGGTACTTACCTCCTCCCATCTAGCTCCTTCCCACTGCGTGCCCCCCTCCTGTCGCTTGCCTCTTCACACCTGTCTTGTGGTGTTGCTTGCATCATACTGCTACGTTGCATGCTCCCTCCCGCCACATCTTCTGTTGTTACTGCCCCCACACACAATCCATTGTTGATGCTTGTCCACCCCTTCTCTCCTGCCTGCCAGAAAAAACAAGCATTGTCAAAGCCAGCAGATTTCATCTACTCAACCTATTGGCTTTGTCAATGTTTTAGCCATATTGCAAAGCACCGCGTTTGAAAGTTAGTGGGTTAAAAAGAGCTATGACGCAGCCAATGCTGGCTCCATCATAGTGATTTTTTAAAATAATGCTTGCAGCATGGAAGGGTGGGAAAAATCTCCACAGTCCATATTGCGTGCCCTCCCTTCCTCCAAAATGCCTCTCGCCAGCTATTGATATATTTTTCTAAAGTTCTATGACACCAGTATTTTCAGCTGTGCTGCTGTGGAACATGGCTAAAAATATTGGCAAGACCTATTGTTTTTTTTTCTTCTCCTTCACAGCCAGTTCCATCCACTGGATGATGTCCTCTGGTCACAAATAAAACACATCTGTCTTTTAGCTGAAGGAAACCGATGCAAGTAAATGGCAAATACATTAAAGGAATTAATGGTACTATAATTCCCCTGGCTCCCAATTTTCCATTGATCGGAAAGGAGATGTAATTTTGCATGAATCACAAAGGTTGATCAAGTGGTATAAACTAGGAATTGAACTCTTGTCGGCTCATGCACCACACTACAACATAGCCACTATGCTAGTATGCTGGTTGTCATAAAAAGAACCTACTCCATAAGTTCAGCCATGCTCAAAGCCTGAAGAAACGATACATGTTATGAAAGAAGCAACAGAAGTGAACGTTTTTGCAACATAGGCTACTGGTCCAATTAAAGAGTACTTAACATTTCATACACAAATGAACAAATACAAAAAACAGTACGCCAAATGTAGGCCAGCACATGCATTTGTTGTCTGCACAATGCACCACTGTGGTTGTATACTCTGTAACGGGTCAACGAAACATCGGAGTAAACGTAGGCTTGCATTCTAGCTAGATCTGTGGAGTGAGTGCCAGTACAGATTTCTACAAGAAGCAGTGCTGAACACTCGTGTATCATCAGTAAGAGCAGCGACTGAGCTGGGGAGTTATGGAGCATTTATCAGGATGAAACATTCGTACAATCGTTGGTTACCAACAATGCGGCAGATGCAGTGGCGTCGGGGCCTACTGCTCGCCAAGTAGAACTGTCTTTTACTAAGCAATGGGGTTGCTTGTTTCCTTGCTTGTTTTCGATGCTTGGCACCTTTTTCTACTCCGCTGCGTTATTGGGATTGTAGCGCCTTGATGCCGATGACATCTTCCATGCCCACTCTGCCCTCTGAAGCAGAAAGAGGGTAAAACTAGCTGTGGAATTAAAATGCAAAGCTGGGTGCAGATTGCTGCATATAGGCCCACCCGACCCCAAGGGTGTATGTGAATGTTTACAGTAGCGGGTTCGGCTGTTGATTTCCACGAAAGGCTGCAGAGGAGAGGCGTGTAAAGAAGAATCATTTCAAATTCAGCAAAGATTTTAGAACAGAAAACACATCCTACTCCTCGACCTAGTGCGGACTTGTACCTGGAAACCAGATAAAAGATTGCATCTGTGACCTGTACCCTCCCTTGTTAATAAATGCCCTTTGCTTTTGGCAGTAGGAGAGACTCTTTTCTAACTGTGAAACCATTACCAAGCCAACAATGGCAAGTTTATCTGATCTATTAGAAGAACAGGTCTGCTCTGACAAGAGTCGGGCTGCCCATATCTTTCAAGGCGAGACAGTGACTGTTGCAACACTGCCACCGGACGAGTGGTAAACGCCACCCTCTGATGATCTTTCCAGGAGTGAAAGTGGCATCGAACCAGCTCCAGGGCTTTCTTCCTCCCGGTGGAGAGGAGCTGTGGTGATGTCTCTATAAATGGATATCCCATTCTTGAGACATAGAAAGCACCATGATCTGTCAGACATCTGCCATGTCAGCACCGGTTCCAGATAAAGGAGCTATGCAGTTTCGCCTAACCATGCACCCTGTCATCAGTATAACATGGGGGTACATAGCTTACCCCGGAAGCCCGCCTTACCCACTAAACCTTCAATATTTCTAGACCTTAGAGCACTTTGCTTTAAGGACACAGTCCTAAACATCTGTCAAAACCTGGTTTCTGGGCAGTAAACACTGACATTCCTGTGTCGACCCATAAATAGCTGTATTGTCTACATCTAGGATGTGCAACGTAGGTCAAGGAGGCCTGAATGATTCCAGGCTTTCAGGATAGTACCCCAGATAAATATACATGCAATGGTTTATATAGGGATCATTTACATAGGCAGTGGTTATAGTAAAAATGCTCTAAATTACATCTGTGTTCATCTCTCAGTCTTGCATATCTCATTATCTCCTATCTATTTCTTATTTCACCCTTCCATCTCGGTTTCTCACCTCGTCCTCTCGGTATTGCACTTGGCTGCCTCTCTCTATTGCATCTCTCACTCGCGCTTTCTCTCTCCGCTTGCCCTGTACCTTGCCACTTCCATATCTTTCCATCTGTGCTTCTCACCTCTCCATATCTTGCTATCTCCAGTTGTCACAATTGCTGGAGCTCACCTTGACATTTCTAGAGCTCATCCTCTGTATCACCTCTTTACACATTTCTTGATATGATCTCTGTAGATGGCTCTCCCAGTCCCAATGTCAACATACACAGAATGCCTTGTTTACCCCCACCTGTTTTCTATGCCTACAAATTTCTAGATTGCATCATTGATTCATGGGACACTCAGAAATACCAAATTAACTGTAATGGTGAAAAGTTCTTTCAACCTCCTAACCCACAATCTCAGAATGTAATATGCACTTGCAAACCATGTGTTGTCCTGCATTGGGTAGTTCCGAACATTGGTCTTTCGATTCACTCTTGCAGATGAGATTTTACTGAATATTGTGAGTTCTAGAATCAGAACCTCATCCTTTGCACCAAAAATATCAGACCCTTTTACCTTAATATATCCGCAACCCTTTTTCCTGGAAGCGTTTTAAAAGAACATTTGCCACACATTGATGCAGCTGGATTTCAGAATTGAACATAAGCGGACAATTCTTCCCCATGTCATCACAGTGAATTGAATTGCTGGGTTCATATTGGTCCTCTATACATATGAACGCCCCATTTGCTGCACTATATTGCATTCCCTGCATTCATATGACTGGATGTGCAGGTTTTGCGAGCTTTTAGCTGTGTGTAACTGAAAGCCTCTTGTGGACAGCCGCGGTCCGTGCAGGTAACAGCAGTGGGACAGTGTGGGTGTGTAAGGGGGGATTTCAAGGGATGATGCGGAGGGAAAATGAATTATTTATATTTATTACATTTTCCCTCGACATCGTCCCTCGAAATCTCCCCGTACCCAGCCCCACTGCTGTTATCTGCACGGACTGCGGCTGCTTGTGGACCATATAAATGTTAGTGGGCAGAGAGCTCCCTCATTGCTTTCCATGGGTTGGTTTATTGTCCAGTTGGGAGAGGCTGGGGTGGAGGTTGATTAGGGCACTGACACATAGGACTTCTTGGATCACTCTTCAGCCGCTTTGTCATCTGGGCACCCCACATCCACTGGGATGTTCTACAATTCTCACCTTCCTGTTCAGTCTCTCCTCCTGCAGGGCAGGCTGGCTACCTCTCCCCCTCCCTATTCCCCCCTCCCGTGCTTCAGGACAGGTACACTGAAAATAGCTAATAACAAGCATTTGCAATGCGATAGGTCTCGCATTTGCTAGAGTTTAAGCTATTGGCATTGTACATGACAATGCTTTTTATTTATCTGTTTTAAAAACTAACAGATAAAGTAATTGTCACTTAGAATGTCAATAGCTCAAACTCTTGCAAATGCAAAACCTATTGCATTGCACATGCTTGTTTAAATTTACCATAGTAGAGCGAGACAGACAAACAAAAGCAAAGGAACTAATACAAACAAGCACTTCTTAAAATTGTACAATATGCAGCATACGGTGCAATGTTAAGCACCCAGACGGAGCCAAACTTTTTTTTTCCAGACATATTTTTATTGGCATTTTGTTGAATACATATTGCTTGCATTACAGTAGCAGGAGTAACAATATCAAAGAGTATAATACATGGTATCACGAGAAGGAACAAGGCTACGGGCAAGAGTACAGACATATCCGTGCCAGTCGGTAAAGAAAAGTTATAGTGTTCAGTACAGTTTCAGATAGATTGTAGGCATAGAGTGTCCGCATCTCCGAGTTATGGTCCCATCTTCCCTCTCGCCGTGACGCAATTATACTCCTACCGCCCAACCGGGAAGGTGCTACCAAACAGAAAACCCCTTAAAATTAAGAATAAGCCAACAGCCCCAATATCCCTCCCCCCTACAAACAACAAGGTAAGTGGTGGCGACCCTACCTATGAGAGCCAGATTATCAACTGGGCTTGAGTGTAGTCTGTTAAAATTGGAAGAGATGCATATCTCTGACTGATGGTAGGCACACTGCCAGTGGTAGGCCTCGCGTAAGGAAGGCGACCAACGGTCCCCATTTATATTCGAAGCTTTTATAATCGTCGCGGAAGATGTCCTCCATCCTTTCTAGATAAAGGAGTTTCCAAAGTGATGAGTGTTATATTGAGAGAGTGGGAGCTGCCCTCTTCTTCCGCGCTGCCGCGATTGTTACTTTCTCAGCTCCTATACAAGTCCACATGATGGCTTTGTCAGCTCTAGTCTGGTGTTCAAGGGAAGGGGTCCCATATCCCTAAGAGGATCCTTCCATGGTGGTCGGTATGGGATAGCCCAACATGGTTTTAATTTGTGCTAGTATTTCTTCCCAAAAAGGACGTATGGTCGGGCAATCCCACCAAATATGGTGGAAGTCGCCAAGTAAACCACAGCCCCTCCAGCATCTATCTGAGGTGTTTGGAAAGATTTGCTTGAGTTTGGCAGGATGTAGGTACTAGTCCATTAGTGTTTTTAAGTCTGCTTCCCTAAGCTCCAAGGAGTGATTACATTTTGAGATATCGGACCAGAGTGCTGTCCATTCCCCGTCTTGTATGTCCCGCTGCAACACTCTCTCCCACATGGACATGTACAGCAGTTGAGCCGCGTGTGTGGTGGTGAGCAGATGATTGTAAAGAAAGGAAATCACCCCTTTCATTGATCCCACTGTTCTCACATATTTCTCAAAGCTCATTTTCTCCCTTGTAGCTTCGTCACGTATGTGGGGGGGTGAGAGCCCAGTGCCTAAGCTGAAGGTAGTGGAAATATTCATCTGGGGTTTAATGGAATTCCCGTCTGCAACTATCGAAGGTGAGGATGTCGTGGTTGTGGAATAAGTGGTCAAGCATAAGGCAGCCTCCCTCTCTCCAAGCGTCAAAGGGGCCTACCTGCATAGCCGGTGGAAAGGCTGGGTTAAAGTGAATCGGGGTGTATGGTGAAGGAAACGTGGTCCAACCTTCACTTCTTGTCACCGAGTCCCACACTCATTACGGTGAGCGTGGAGGTGCTAATGTACGTATTCACTGGCCGATCTTTCCTGGGTTTCCAGATAAGGTCCAATATCGTCCTCCCCGCAACACCCCTGTCCCTATGGAGCCAGTGTTTCTCAGACCCCCTTTTAAACCATCCTGTCACTATCTGCAGTTGGGCAGCTTTATAATATAAATCTATGTCTGGCAAACCCACCCCTCACTCCGCTCGAGGACGCCACAAGATGGAAAAAGATAATCAAGCCCGCCCTCCTTGCCAAATGAATCGTGTAAGCAGGGATTTTGATTTTAGGTAGGAAACTCGTCGCTAACTCAATGGACAGGGCCTGAAAAAGGTATAGCAGTTTGGATAGCAGTGTCATTTTGACTGCGTGGAGGCAGCCAAGCCAGGAAATGAATAGGGCTTCCATCTCTTAAGGTCATTCTGAATTTGGAGTAGGGTGGCCGGGAAATTCACTTTGTAGAGCCCGTCCACGTGTGGCGTCATCTGAATCCCCAAGTATTGAAGGGAGCGGCTAGCCCATTGTAATGGGGATTGGGATTGGATTTCGTGGGCCTCAGCAACAGGGAGTGTAAGATTATGTATGATTTATCGAGGTTGATCTTGAAGCCAGCTACAACCTCAAATTTGGCTAGTTCTAATTTGTGTGTGTTTGTGTGCGCACCCAACCCCCCTCCCCCCACCGCTTTCTTGGGCGGCATAGAGGCAGGACCAGCGAAACCCCGCTGCCGTTGCGCGGGTGTTTTGTAGCTGCACCAGTTGGTTCCTCCGTAGGTGGCTGGTACAAAATATCGGCAGTCGTCAGCCTCTCTCCGTTCCCCTCTCACCAGCAGGCCGATGGAGTCCCGATGCGTCCTTCACCCCGTCAACAAGTGATCATGAAGCTGGCCTGGCTCTTTGAAGTGTGCTCTTCAGACCTGCAGTGCCAAGGTTGTAGACCTCGTATTCGTGACTCGCCTGAATCTTCCATCGAGGGATGAGTTTGTGGTGTGTTCCGACTGCGCCAGGGCTGTTGCCCCCAGCCCAGGCTCAGCCACACCTCTGTCATGCTCTCCTCCGCTAGCTCTAGTTTCAAAGGCGCATGAAATGTAGGCTCATCGACTTCGTCACACCTTCGGGTACAGGTGTCCACTGTTGCGCCGATGAGGGCAGTCTCTGTTCTCCCTGGGTGCCCGTCAGGCGCTCTCGCTGGATCTCTTGTGTAGTGTGGGGACCCCAACAACAGATCCCTGCGCTCTTCATTGCCTGCTGTGGGGATTCCAGCGCGCTGCTTGCTCTGAGTCCGTCCGCCATCTTGAAGTCAGGCAAGTGTTGATCAAGTCCTCCCGGGCTCTCTAGGTTATTGCCTTCACATTGCCCACTTACGATTGTCCTGATGTGTCCCCACACCACTGTCCTATCCCACCAGGATCAGCCACTCCACCGGGCCCTTCACGCCACTGTAATGCACCTTGATGCCTTGATCCTCGGGTGACCGGCCCTTCAGCTCGTTCTTCCGCCGCGCTGCCGTTTGCCGGTAATCACGCCGCCGCTTTTCTGCTTTACTGTGTTCAGGCTGAAGGGAGCTGGTATCGGTTGTGTACCCAGTCTCGCGGTCGCCGCTGCATGGGTGCAGGCTGATGTTTGCGAGCGCCGATGCAGCCCCTAAGATGGCGGCCTCAGCGTGAGAGAACTCATAAGCGTCCCCGTATAACGGGCATGCAACCTTGTTCCTGGCTCCCGATTATCGATTTGGGACTCTCTGCACGCTCCGGTCGTAGGGCTAATGCGCGGTGCACTCTGCATCAAAATTGCTGCCTTATTGCCGCAGTATTTTCCCTCGAATCCTGGTGCGGACCGGGAGCAGAAACTGAATACGTCTGTCTCAGCCATCTTGCCTGGCCACGCCCCCATGCAGTGTTGGAGCCAAACTTTTAAGGTTATCTGCAATCCTCAGTTGCGAGGGATACCTGGGAGTTGTTGAAAATAAACAAAATAAAAAGGCATTAGTAACACAATGACCAAAGATACCCAAATACTACCCACTACTACTAGCTGCCAGAAGATTCGAGCTAAAGAACATGCCTATGCGTTTCAGGTTAAAAAAGAGGGTATAAAACATGAACTCCGACAGGCACCAATAGTAAGCGTTTAATTTATCATGCCCGTTGTATTTTACTTAATAGTACCCCTTGCATAGATACCATTATGTCATCTTGTGTTTCACCAGAGGTTCAGTGGTGGTAACAGCTTGTTGTGTAATCGGGCAGCTTCCTATAGAGGACAAAAGTGGTGGGTGTCGGTAGCTGTGGGTGATTGATAGAGATGTCTGAATATATTATGTCTACAAAGACCCAGCGAGGGTATTTCGCAGACTGTGTACTGTACAGTCTCTCTCTTATCCTACGTGGCAAGGAAGAGTAAGGCACGTTGCTACCAACCCTCACATTAAAAAAAAGAAACCAATAACCCATTGATCCTTAAGTTCTCATTTAGAAATTAAACCACTACTTTAATGACAGCGGACGTCCGTGTCCAACACCAATATTAGCCACACGGTTGCAGTTTTGAGACGGGCGCCCATATGGCCAGCAGAATTAGGGGTGGCACCCTCCTTGGGTGTGTGGGGCGTATGGAAGAGCCGTAGCTTGAGGGAAAGCTTTGCGTCCCTAGGCAGTCGGGGATAGGGGAACCGAAGCCCTCCAGGGAGACTGGGCCGGGTAAGTGGTAGGGGCTCCAGCCCACAGTGGGGAAAGAGATGAACCACTTATGAAGCAGATCGGGGAGCCGTCCATAAAGTACCGGCTGGGAGACTTGACGGGCGAAGAGACTGCGCCCGGGAAGTAGTTGTGGGGGGATTTGATAAGTAGCCAAAGCCTTCCTCCTACCTGCTGTCAGCTCTACATATTTGTTCGTCCTCTGGGGCCCGCACCTGCGCCCCGCCACCCCCCCAACACAGCACATTGTCTGACTCCTGGAAGGCCGAATCCTTGCCAACATAGAGCTTCCACTCGCCTTCAAATCTCGCAGCCCAAGTTACATTTTGTGCGTAATTGTGTCCGAGTAATGTTCATGCCTCTGGGCTACTATTTTCCAGAATGCTCTTGTCGAACTACTGGTTTGCCGAGAGGAGCCGCCATCATGAAGTGACGCAGTTCCATCCATTTCACAAAGTGAACATCGTGAAGCAAAAAGAAATGTGTGCTGCCGCCACGCAGATCAAGCGTGGTGTGCTGCTGCATAACAAAGTATAATTTTAACAAAAAAATTATTTGGTGAGCCGCGCAATAAGAATTGCACGCAGCCGCCATGGTTCAAATGCGGCATGGTAGTATGCTTGAAAAAGATTGTTGAGCCGCCATAACAATACTAAAGTAAAAGGCATGGCCGCCATTTGTAAAGGTGTGGCGAGCGTAATGCGCTGCTTTACTAAGAGATAGGCAGTAAAAATGCGAATTCAAAGTATTTACAGAAATAAAACGAGCATAAAATCTGACGCCGTGCTTAAACAAAGCGCGGTGCCCGGAGGCGGAACGGGGATGAGTGTCAGCTGCGAGTAAATGCCATTGTTGAGTGTGTAGATTGATTTGCGCATAACAAAACGAATGCGGGGCTGCCGTTCTCAAAGCGTGCCTTGTGAAAAAAGGAAATAAAACCATAAAACCACGGTGCTTAAAAATATATATATTGTAGCGTGAGCAGTGTTAAAGTCATGGACCCTATTCTCGAAGATAAAAGCATAAACATAGGGTAAAGTGGGGTTACACTGCTTAAAACAAGCTGTCACCAATGCGGGAATGCAGCCTCGTGTTTATTTTTGCATCGCGCTTTCCCTTTAACAATAGCAGTTAAAGTGAAAGATCGATACAAAAATAAACCCGTGGCTGCCTTTGCAAAAGCAAAATGAAAAAAAAAAAATGCTTACATACTTAATAGAAGGAGACCTTGTCACGCTGCAAGCAAAATATCCAGTCCGGATGGGCTGTCCCAAAAGGAGACAGGGTGGTAACCAAGAAGCCTCATTTTGAATCGGAGGCCAGCGTTTAGCATAAATTATGATGCCAGCCAATAGGAATGATGGGTGGAGCTTCAAGTCCCCTTCTGAAATCGTATCGATTACAACAAGCCTCGCAGAGCGAGCAGTGCATGCACGCTCCAGGCTAGGTCAGTTGGACTTTTTAGGTATATAGTTTTTACCAATCACTGATGACATTTATTCTCCAACAATACATACGAATCAACAAATACTATACAATAAAAAATGTGCAGATGGCGCAGTGCTCAAGTGTGTGATATTTTACATTGTATACAGTATATATAGAGTGCCTCAATCTCTTCTGCCACCAACAACTCAATCCATTTGTGTTCCTTGTTCTCCGTACGCGATCCTCCTAATCAGGCGCTCCTATATGCCCGAGCCGTGTATATACGAGATCAAGGAACTAGATAACGTAGCACTATTAAGTGTGGATCCAGGTGCCCCAGCATTTGAATAGATGGACAGCTAGGAGGTCCAATGTCACACAGCATTGTTGTCCTGAGGACAGCACAATATCACACACTTTAACAATATGCCATCTGCTCATTTTTTGATTTATTGTAATTGTTGATTGGTACCTATTGTTAGAGAATACATTTTGATCAGTGATTGGTATAAAGAGGCAGTCGTTTTGACTATTTACTAAAGGTTCCGAGCTCTGGCAGAAGGGTTCAGTTCTGTTTGCAGTATATCCGGACAGGTACACAGTTTCTCCAGCAGGCGATTATGACTACAGCTGATGTCCCCTCACCTCTGGTAGACTGACTGTCGGGCACACATCAGCCCTGACTTCATAGCAGTGCTTTTAATAGCCTGTGAAGCACTCCCTTCCTTGGCCTTGGAGGATTTAGAACTGGAAACAACAAAGCAGGTTGCACTTTTATGGACAACTGGCAGTCGGGGGATGATCCATTGTCTGAAAATGTGAAATCTGGTTAGGGTGTTTTTTCTTTCATGTGTCCTTCACTCTGCCGGGTGATTTCCCTTCACAGTCTTTGTGTAGAGTTATACTTCTCTCAGTCGGGTAATTTCCATCCTGGAGCTTCCACAACAGTGTAACAGAGATGTGATGTTTCTGCACCTTTCTGTCAGTAGACCAACTGAAGGACTAATTAGGGGAAGACAAAGGGGCAGGCTTCACCTAAAGGTTGCCCCACCTTTCAAATTAGCGTGCGCATTCCCACTCGTCACCCTTCTCAATCACAGAATGGCATTCTTCTGAAAGACTAGCAACTCCTTATTAACAAAATGCCTCGTAAACCGCTCAGATCCCTGCCCCGGTCTCCTTCCACCAGCTACAGATGTTTGAGCACTAAACGTCTTCACGTCCATCTTTTATAAGGCCAGGCCAGAAATATTCAGAATGGATCCCAATTTATTTATTTGTCGGACTTGTATAGCGCATAGCTGCCCCAGCGATGGGGCGTCCAGCGCGACCAAAGACCATGAGGGTGGCTGGCGAGAGGGCAGTTATGCAAGAGTGGGGAAAAGCCAGGTCTTGATAGCTTTTCGGAAAATCAGATGACTCTGGATCTCTCTGATCGAAACAGGAAGCAGATCCCAGAGTTGCGCCGCAAGACAACGGAACCAGCGGCCCCCAGCTCTCGCAACACGAACACTTACTAAGGCCTGATTGGCCGATCTAAGGGGCCGCCGAGGCACATAAAGCTGAAGCAACTTGGACAGACCCAGGGGAGCCTGTCGAGTAAGGATCTTATGTGAAACACAAAGAGTTTTAAATTGGATTTGTTTCTCAACAGGCAGCCAATGTAACTTGGGCAGGACATGGGAGACAGAAGCAGATCTCGGCAGTGTCACCAGAATGCGTGCCGCAGCGTTCTGGATCCTCTGCAGACGCTGAATGCAAGATTTATGCGGAGGAAGTGCTGAGTGTGCTTGGGAAATTGAAGAGTGTCTCTCCCAAGGACCCTGTCCCGATGCGATATCTAAAACAGGTTGCGTCGACAATCGTGGCCCCAGTGACTGAGTTGATTAACCTGTCGCTTTCACAGGGGGTGGTGCCACCTGGATGGAAAGGAGCAGTTGTGAAAGCCCTCCTGAAGAAGCCGAGCCTTGACCCCACTGATCTGGCTAATTTTCGGCCCATTTCCCTGCTCCCTGGGGTGAGTAAGGTGGCTGAAAGGCTGGTCAACCACCAACTTTCGAATTTCTTGGAGGCTAATGGCCGGCTACGGGACTCCCAGACTGGATTCAGGCCTGGACAGGGCACAGACACCGCCCTTCTGGCCGTGGTGGAGGAGGCCAGATGCATTCTGGATTCAGGAGGGTCAGTGGCAGTGATCCTCCTGGACCTGAGTGCGGCCTTTGATACCGTGAATCACCAGGTATTACTCCAGCGACTGGAAGGGCTGGGTGTCACAGGGAAGGCTCTGGGATGGCTTGCCTCCTTTTTAGGAGGACGGTCATTTGAAGTTTGGGAGGGAAACGAGAAGTCTCCCCCTTTCGCCCTCCAGTGGGGGGTCCCCCAGGGCTCGTCGCTGAGCCCTACATTATTTAATGTATATATGGCCCCCCTGGAGGACGTGGTGTCTCCGTTCGGCTTTAATATCATCAGCTATGCGGACGACACGCTGTTGGTGGTGGGGCTTTCTCAGTTAGAGAAGCAACCAGCGGCGCTCCATTCCTGCCTGGAGGCAGTATTCGGGTGGATGTGTAACTCATCCCTGAAATTGAACGGCTCTAAGACCGAGCTTATGATCTTAGGTCAGTCTTCCGTCTCCCTGTCTCCCTGTCTCCCAGTAGTTGGCCTGACTGCATGGGAGCTCTTCCCAGCCCAAAGAAGGAGATATAGAGCCTGGGGGTGTGGCTGGAGCAAGACCTGACATTTAGAACACACGCCAAAAAGACCGTGGGTGTCTGTTTTGGTATGCTCCGGTCAGCCCGCAAGATTCTGTCACTCCTCCCTGAGACATCTCGTAAGTTGCTTATACAGGGGCTCATCATCTCTAGGCTGGATTACAGCAATGCTCTCTTCTTGGGTGCTCCGGAAGCCACATTCAAGAAGCTGCAGCAGGTGCAAAATGCAGCAGCCAGACTGCTAACGAATGTCCCCAGAAGGCAGTCTGCTAAACCAGCATTGACGGCACTGCATTGGCTCCAGATGTGGGAAAGAGTAACCTTTAAGGCACTCTGCATGGCACAGAAGAGTCTGCAGGGGAAGGGCCCAGCGATCCTGAGGAACATGATCCAACCTTATAAAGCAGCAAGGACTCTTCGCTCTGATCATAAATTTCTTCTCCAGTCTTATAGAGTAAGACGAGCCCGTACCGGAGGGAGAAGGTTCTCAGTGAATACGGCCTCCGCCTGGAACTCCCTGCCACTCAGTTTGCGGGCAGAAACCAACACTCTGCGTTTCCGCAAACTATTAAAAACTCACCTGTTCCCGGTTTGAGATGACATGCGCTGGGTGCTGCTCCGATCTATTGACAGCGCTGGGATGCCCAAGGGTAACCGTGCGCGGTATAAAACTCCAAATAATAATAATAATAATTTATTGGCCCCGAGATACAATGAATTGCCATAATCCAGTCTGGATCCCACTGGCCTCCATTACTCTGTAGGCCAGGCCAGAAGTATTCAGAATGGATCCCGCTGGCCTCATTACTCTGTTTTCACTCACACATACAAAATGCATGCATGCAGGCTACACACTAACACGCTTAACATGCATTTGAATTGTAAGCTCATAGAAGCTGAACGTCACACCAGTGACTCAGATAAAAAGGCCTAGTCACATTGATTCTCAAAACCTGGTATGTTGCCACCACCACACTATATGCTAAGCCAACAGGGCAGTATTCCACTTATTGAGGGCATCATCGGTGCCCCCCTCTGGGTAGCAGGGCAAGTCCAGGACATGCTCCTATTCAGGGACAGACCTAGGTCTCTGTACACTCGCTAGATTAATGTGACACCAGAGGCAAAAAATCAAACGTCCGGGTGCCAGAATCACAGTCTGGCACGCTGTTCTTGGGGATACTCCAGTTTACCATGCAGGAGACTCTCATCTCAACAGTATGCTACAAGAATTACATTTACGTTGCTATCATTTTTATTTCAGTTTCCTAAAAATATAGCTTATGGCGGGAATACCCAGCTAACAAAACCCCACCTTAACACCCCCCTTTCACCTTAATAAATGACCTTGAGCTGCCCTCTGCAATTTTGTTTGCTGTATCTTCTAAAATCTTTCAGGCTACATGTGTTTTAAGCTGTTTCACTTCCGTGCCAGTGTTTTATTGGTATGTTTGTCCCATTCTTTGAGGCCTCTGTTATCTTGATTTAAGTAAACTGGACCAGAGTCCATAATTTTTTGAATCTGTGTCATGTCCTTTAGGTCATGCTAGTGTCTCATGCCTGAGTAGTGGCCACTGCCTCTGGAGCCAAAAGGCAAACATTGGGGGCAGGGAGATTTCTGCATCCAGAGTGAAAATATTGTTTCCTTTATAGCTCACAAGTGTAAAATATTTTTTGTTTACTCGACTGATGTGGGCTAATCCCTTATGCTGGTTTTGTGATTACTATAATTCCTGGATTATTGCATATGTTCCTTCCCCCTTGGTGGATGTTTCAGTTGTTAAATGTCTGATTTTCAGGCAGGACAAAAATATATGTACAGTTGTTTCCTGTTCCCCCACATTGTCTTCAACAGAGTTTGGGTTTGAACTTGCCTGTTTTTTATAAATCCTCTCTGGGGTATAGTGCCACCTGTATAGGATCCTATATAGTGCTTTCATTCAGCGTGTTGTGAAAAGTTACTTGTTCTGGTATATATTTTATCCTACTTTTGAGGTTGAGAAATGTGAAGATCCTTTGTCCTTCTTATTAATATTAGTGTTTGTGTAAAGGCTATAATGTGTTTAAGATCCTATGTATTTTTAGGTCTCGCCTGAGCCAGCACATGCTTTGCTCTGCGAGACATTTAGTAAGTGGGTTTTCAAAGTGCTACCCCACGCTTTTGCTGGCCTAGCGCATGCGGTAACGCGCTCGTGCACACGCCCAGCTGCCAGCTTTCAGCACCCGATCAGGCGACATCTGGCTTTCCTCTCGCTTGCTGTCTGAACGCTCCTCCGCCCCTCCCCTGCCACGTCGCGTTAATTGGAAACATATGCTGCGCCGGGCGCTTGCACCACTTTTGAAGCCGGGCTTGTCTTGTTATAGTTAGTCGCGCGCACCACTCGGTCTGTCCGTTCACCCCTCCCCCCCCCCCCCCCACTTCTCTTACCACTTTCGTCTCGCTCCCGATGTCATCCTCCTTGTTTCTCCATTTCACCCAGTGCAAAGGTCCGTGTGTGCTTCAGACCTCACACCGCCAGCTTTGTCATGCAGATGTCAGAAGCTTCACCGCCCTTCCCCCCCACCCTCCCCCCCACCTTCGCTGTATTAAGGGCTCCCTTCACAGGTCTCTGTTCTCGAAAGCGGCGAGGCTGTTCGACAAGACCACCAAAGACCAAGCCACCCACCCTCTCTGCAGTATATGTGCCGATCACTCAATATACCAGCTCCTGCGCATCCACAATCAAAGCGTGCATCACAGAATGCATGGTCGGTTGTGCTTAAATCACCACACAGCAACACGTTCACACACCGCATTGCAAAGATCATTTAGAAACAAATGATACCAAAACCAGTTTCCGTTGTCTTCTCTCTTGCTTCCCTCCCTCTTCCACCCTATCTGATTACCAGGACTCCCGCCCAGCACCAGTCCCTAGCAGTCTTTCTTGTCTCCTCTCTCTGTATGTTCCCTCTCCCTCTCAGCCTTTCTTCTTGCCTCCTCTCTGTATGTTCCCTCTCCCATGCCTCCACTCTCCCTCTGTATGTTCCCTCTCCCATGTCTCCTCTCTCTCTCTGTATGTTCCCTCTCCCTCTTTGTTGGCCCCTCTCTCTTTGTTGCCCCCTCTCTCTCTCTCTGTATTTTCGATCTCTTTTTTGCCTCCTCCTCTCCGTCTTTCTCTGTATGTTCCCTCTCCCTCTGTCTTTCTTGTTGCCTCCTCTCCCTCGCTCTCTTTCTTGCCCCCCTCTCTCTCTCTTGCCCCCCTCTCTCTCTCTCTTGCCCACCTCTCTCAATGTTTGTTCCCTCTCTCTGCTCTGCTGGCTCTGCAGTCGCCCTTTCTCGCCCTGCTCCCCCCTCCCTGTTCCCACTCATCCCACATTCTCTTGCCGTCTCAGCTTCTCCACCCCTCTCTCGTCGCTTGCCCACTCTTTCTCCCGCTCTCTCCTCAACCCCTCTCTTCTTTCTTTAAACAGTAATACATAAATACCTGGCAAAGCCTCAGCCGGCTCATTCTAATGGAATCACATAACAGCATTAACACCGCTGTACATGCCTCCTTTAATAAAAGCCTGACAAACCCTTCATCATTGCAGTAATCAGTCAACTATAAAATAGCCTTTGCAGAGCTAAAAACAAAATGCATTCCTCTCATAACTGCACATATCGTCTTTCAGCTCTTGCGGTTTTCCATCGGGTAGTCTTGCAGCTGGTGGCGTTGAATGCAGCCTCTACTCTACTTCAAAACATGCATCAGTGCCCCATTTGAAAGAATTCGTGACCCTCTGCAGTGCAAAACAAGCAACTGCCGTTTTGGAATACAAAAGGTGGTTGAGATGTGGAGCGTATGAGTGGTACAGAAAGCTACATCCAATCTGTGCAACCATGCTGCATTACTACAGACAATGAAAGCATGGCAAGATATACTCTAAAATTAGTGTTATTAGAACAATTTTCAGAGTGGGCGTGCTCCCATCATAACCTAGCATACATTTTTATCGATCATTGTCAGGTGTCTGCCTGTACTTTATCCTTTGTCTCATATTTAAACTGTAATTATTGTTGGGCTGCTGGCCTCTATATGTCTGTAAATTATTAAGATATGCTGATTTTGGGACTGGCCCGTGTTTGTTTTCATATTGTCTTACATGTGTAACTGTTTAAGATGCGCTGATTGTGGAGCTCATTGGCGTTTATTTTTTATTAGGGTCTCTTGTAAACTAAAGATACGCATTTGTAGTCCATTGCTTTAGAACCTCTTACTCTTGAGTGATGTGTGTGTTGCGTACCTTGTGCAGGACCACTCTGTAGTTCTCTGTATCACTGTAACTTTAGTATAGGCACACATTCAGCATCACGCTGCAAATGACTGCTGGATTGAACAAAGCCATCATTTCGACGTCCTGTGGCACACATCCTCATGCTCATAGCCAATAGGTCTCGCCTTTGGGACCTTATAAGTGTTTGGCCATGCAACAGTTAATGTTGTTGCAGTAAGGATATTGTGCTGCATAACTAACTGCTAACAAGGTCCCAAAAGCGAGACCCATTGGCTATGCCAATGCTTGTTTTTTTATTTTTACTTTTTCAAAAACCTTTATTGAAAATTGTGCTCATCAGGTTACAAGGTAATCGTACAGTACTGCGACACATGACAGGAGAAAATAGAAACATCGCATCAATCATAAACATCAGGAAGGCAGTGATACAGTAGCGGCATAGCATGGAATGAAAGGTAAGGTGGCAGGATGTGGAACATGAGGGCAGCAACGGGCATCCGGCAGGTTGGAATATAGGTGGCCGACCAGTAACCGGCGTTAATTCCCAGAATTCTGATAGAAGCGTCTGACACTGCACAGCATTCTCTAGCCAGGCACTTGCCTTAGGTGCGGTCCTCTGACCCCAATGTATAGCAACTCTACAGCGCGCGAGAACGAGCAGCATAGCCGCGAGTCGGCGGGAGGCATCAGAGCAGTGTCTCCCCAAGCCGAGTAGACAGGTCAGTGGATCTGGCAAGACGGGTGAGGAGGTTATCTCTGTAATAATCGTGCACACTTCGCGTCAGTATGTAGAGACCAGAGCACAGCCAAGCAAGATGAGAGAAGTCCGCCGCAGGAGACTAGCATTGGAGACATCTGTCGCTGGGGACGAGACCCATTCTAAATAACTGAGCAGGGGAGCGGTACAGCTGGTGTAAATATTTAAAATGTATGAGGCGCAGGCGGTAGTTGGGAGATGAGTGTTTGGTCTGCTTACAACAGTACAGCCAGTCCTCTTGAGACAGATCGATGCCTAAGTCCTCGCTCCAAGCCATGCGGGCGCGATCAGCAGATATTGAGGATGCCGCTAGCGTGGTGGCATAGAGCCTAGAGCAGTCTGCGAGGGGAGGGAGAGGTGTACGTCAAGTCAAGGGCAGCCATCGAAAGAGGGGGCTGCGGGAACGTATTGTGCAAATCCCGACAGGATGCTCTAAGTTGATAATAGAGCAGGGTTTCCTTCAGGCCAGACTCGACCGGTAGCGAAAAGAAATTGCCGTTGGGGTAGAGGTCAGATAGGGTGATCAGACCCATGCCAGCCGCATGTTTGGTCATTCCTGCCGTGTGCAGCGAGGAGAAGGCCGGGTGGTATGCGACAGGCATGGCACCGGCGGAGCGCAGGGTCTTCACCGTGTCGATTTCTCCACGTGGTCGTTTGGCAGGAGCAAAGATCGCAGTCTGTAGGGGCAAGTGGGCCGCCAGGTCAGCCTCAACCGCCACGTGAGGCTGGAATGGTGTCTGATGCAACCAGAAGTGAATGAAGCTGGCCCGGGCACTTAGGGCGTATAATTTAAAATCCGGGGCACCCATCCCTCGGCACGCGAGGGGAAGTGTGAGGATGTCATGTGCGATTCTGGGCTCATGTCCTGTCCAGACAAGGGAGATGATAAGAGAACGAAGAGTGCGGAAGAAGTGAGCAGTGAGAGGAACGGGCACATTCAGAAACAAATATAAAAATTTCGGAAGCACTACCATCTTAGCGATGGCGATACGCCCCGCCAGGGATAGAGGTAGGTGCCGCCAAAGGGGAATCTTGGTCTCCAGCCAATCAACTGCCCGACCAAAATTGACTTTCCAAAGTTCGTACACATCCCTACTGAGCCAAACTCCCAGATATCTGGTGGGCCCTGATGCTCAAACGAAAGGGTAGTCCGGGGTAAAAGGAATCGTGGCATCTGTCAGAGGAAAAAGAATAGACTTGCTCCAGTTGACCTGGATGCCAGACAAACCCCCGAATCTTACCACCTAACGGATCATGGGGTCGAGGGTCTCTTGAGGGTGATGGACATAGAGCATGACATCCTCTGCGTACATGGAGACGACCAAGGCCCGGGCTGCGAAACCCAGGCCCTTCTGAGTGTGATGTTGTCTGAGCCTGGCAGCAAGGGGCTCCATGGCCACAGCGAAGAGCATAGGCGAGAGTGGGCACCCCTACCTAGTGCCCTTCGAGACGCAAATGGGATCAGATATCTGACCATTGATCCGGAGGCGAGCAACGTGGAGGGCGTAAAGGAGATGGACTTAGCGCAGAAAAACCGGCCTAAAACCGAGACGAGGGAGGAGATAAAACAGAAAGGGCCATTCGAGAGTGTCAAAGTCCTTGGTGGCGTCCAAAAGAGTCGTCACGGTCGGTAGTGCGGGGTTGATCTGGTGCAGTACAGCAAATATTGTGCGGAGGTTATGCGATGTTGCGCGCCCGGGAATGAAACCGGACTGATCCGGGCGAGCAATCCTGGGCATGAGGGGCAGAAGGCGGGAGGCCAAGAGCTTGGCGAAGATCTTGTTGTTGGTGTTGATGAGTGATAGGGGGCGATAAGAGTCCAGAAGTCCAGAAGTTCAGGGGATTTGTCTGGTTTCAAGAGCAGTGTCAATAGGGCCTCGCGAAGTGAGGGGGGGGAAAGTGCCCGGATTCTGAGTCATTATACATAGCGGCAAGTTGTGGGATAAGGATGGGCGCAAACGCTTTATAAAAGTAAGTGGGCAGACCGTCGGAGCCAGGCGCCTTATCCCCTGGCAGACTATTGATGGCAGCTAGGATCTCTTCCTTAGAGAAGGGTTTATCGAGATATTCCCGATGGCCGTTGCTCAGCCAGAGGAGCTCAAGAGTATCAAAGTATTGGTCCAGGAGGTCACGTGATGGTACAGCCCCAGCGGTGTAAAGTTGAGTATAAAAATCGGTGATCCGCGAAATGATCTTGGTGGAGAGGTAGTGCATTCTGCACCACCGTCTTGCAGTGCTGTGATGTAGGAGGCAGCGTGGGGCTGTTGCAGAATATTGGCCAAGGTCTTACCGGGGCGGTCACCCTCGCTGTAATGGTGCGCCCTCGCCTCCATACCCAGAAAGGAGAGCTCCCTATCAGCTTCGGGTGTCGGGGTGGGGGCTAACCGATTGCAAAGAGTCGAGGGGCCTGATCTCTTCCTCTAGTTGCTCAAGAGTACCACGGATAGAGCGTAAGGCACCCGACTGTTTGGAGATATATTCGTCCCGAACCACCGCCTTAAAACCCTCCCAGAGTTTGGAGGGGCCGTCTACTGAGCCGGCATCAAGTTCGAAATAGTTCTCAATTACAGTTTGAATCTCGGCGCATAACACCGAATCGCGGAGTGCGTTTGGGGGCAGACGCCAAGCAAACATACGCTTAGGGGCATGCGGGGGGAGCAGATGAGCCTTACGTATGCATGGTCCGAAAGAGTGTGCGCCATGTGCTCGACTGAGGTGACCTATGCATACGCGTTGAGTGGTAATCCAAAGGTCCAAGCGGGACCAGCAGCCTGAAGTGCCCATAACGCAGGGGCCCTCGCGCACGTCCGGATGGGCATGGTGCCATGCGTCCAACAGGGAATTAACGGCCAGGATGGAACGTAAGATGGAGGTGGAGTGCGGGTGCAAAGCGCGGGGCCCGAGCGATCCAGGGTGGCTGAGGGTGTGATGTTGAAATCATCCCCCCATAACAGCGCAGCGAGACCCAGGGAGTATATGTCGCCATACCTGCGCAAGAAAGTCGGGGTCATCAGAGTTGGGGCCGTAAATCGCTGCGAGAATCCGGGGCTGGGCTAGGAGGGTACCGAGCAGGATGATAAAGCGCCCTTCGGGATCGGCAATAATCTTAGTGGTGCGCCAGGGGAGCCCTCTACGTAAAAGGATGGCCACCCCACGAGAGTAGCTGGAGTAAAAGGAGGAATGGATCTCGTCCCAATGCCGAGATTGGAGCCTGGAGGCAGTGGCGGGGAGCAAGTTCATCTCCTGGAGGAAACAGATGTCAACTTTGTGGCGAATGAGGTGTGCGTGAACAAGGCGGGCCTTCCGATTATCATATAAGCCGTTGACATTCCAAGTCCAGAGTGTGGTGGCTGTCATGAAGTTATGTCAGGGAGATGAATGTCGGATGAGGCCGAGAGCAAAAGGAGGACCTGAGAAGCGAAATATGCGATGTGCAGTACAAAATGCAGTGTATCAGCTAGCACTGTGTAGAGTAGGTCAAAAATCAAATCCAACAGGCCTCGGAGGTGAGGCACCATAACCCCACCCACACCAACCCCCCAATCGGGTTGAGGGACCAACCCCACCCACCCAGGGAACCCACAGCTGGGAAGGGAAGAAATCAAGTGCGTAAAAAGGGGAATCATCCCACGGAGACGTGGCTCAGTGAAGCGTACACCCCTGCCGAAAGGACAGGGTGGCCAAGCCGTAGGTAAAGGCGGACTGTAGAGGAGGGGGCAGGAGAACCGATATGCCCCTTGAAGCCCAGGTCCCACCATATACACAAAATAGAAATACAATGCAAAAGAGTGGCTATGCTGCATATAAATGAGATGTGTGGGCCAGTGGGGTCTGGTGCAGTAAAAGTCCCAATAGCAGAGCAGGTCAGCTGGGCCCAAGAGCTAGGGAGCATGAGGGCGACAGACGCGGGCCAACGTAAGTGTAGTGATTTAACAACAGGAACTAGGACCATAGCAGGCAAGCTCACGCCTTGCAACGTAGGAAATCCGAGTACGTGAGCAAGGGTTGTTATCCGTCACTGTCGCTAAGGTCGCCAGAGGCGACCACTTGGGAGCTGGAGGCGATGGAGCGCTGTGATTTGTCTAGTTTTTTGGCGAAGGCCTGAGCTGCCTTTGGTTCCAGAAAAGTGTGGACCTGCGAGCCGTGTCTGATGCGCAGCTTGGCCGGGTATGCCAACGAGTAAGAAACGTCATGTTTTTGCACCAGGCGCTTGGCCGGGAGAAATTTGCGGCGGGCAGCCTGCACTGCCATTGTATAATCAGGGTAGAAGGAGATTGAGTTCCCCTGATGGCAAATTTCCCCCTTCTCTCTGGCAGCTCGTAGGACCGCATCCCGGTCACGGAAATTCAATATTTTGGCGATGATGGGCCGAGCCGGAAGACCAGGAGCAGGTCGGGGACCCAGAGCGTGGTGGGGACGCTCGACAATGAATACCGGGGGAAGGACCTCCCCGAATAAGTCACGTAACAACTATTCAAGAAAGTCTTCCACTTTGGCTATGTTGGAGGATTCTGGCACGCCCGTGATACGGAGATTACTTCTGCGGGAGCGCGCCCCCAAATCCTCATTCTTATTTTCGATGAGTTCCAATACTTTTTTCATCCGTAGGAGTGCGTGGTGGTCCCGGGCAGCCGCATCCTCTGCGTCAGACACCCTTGTCTCAACCGGAGTAAGTCGCGCATCATGAGAGTCCACCCGAGTCTTAAAGGTGTCCAGGCTGGCGTAGAGCTGGTCAAGCTGGGCGGCAATGCTGGTGACTGTAGATTTTACATCTAGCATAATGGTTTTGAGATCGTCCTCACGGGTAGCATCAGTGTTGGGCTGGGTAGTTGGTTCGCCAGTATCTGTGATTGCCCCCTCCTGTCGTGTTGATTTGCGTTGGTCAAATGCCAGCTTCGGCTGCTTGGGATCTGTCCGCCCCATGATCAGACACTGGCGCACCCCACAGACCAGGGGGCAGAGGCGCAGCGTGTGGGGAGGCAGGGGCTCACAACAGAGACCGAGATGGAAAGAGGACGTCAATCGGGGTGGTGGCAGTCAGGCATTCAGGCCATGCCGGGCGAAATGCAAGGCGGCCAGCCGAACCGACCTGGAGGTTCACCGCACCAGACTAGCAGGAGGACCTAGTTAGGAAGGAGCTGGCGGCCCAGAGCAACAGGGTGGGCTGGAGCTGATGCAGCGACCGCGTGATTCAGTGAGGTCTGGGAGAGACAAGTCAGGCTAAGTTGGAGATCTGGGGAGATGGGACGGGCCCATGAGCGAGCCCTGGGCCCCAGGTCAGGAGCTCTGCGCCAGGTCCCCGTAGAGCAAGTGGCACCTCGGTGGTGAAGGCGGTGACCAGCAGGCAAGAAGAGGCCCCTTTCACGGCAGATCAGCACACACAGTGGTCCCGGGAGGCAGGCTGGCAGGCCAGAGAGTCTGGGTGGGGGCAGAGCAAGAGATCAGAACGCCAGCCCCTGCGATCTGCCACGGAGCAAAGCCCGGCGGGGGACAGCCCAAACCTGGGGGAAGCTGGCGAGTATCAGGATAGCCAGTGCAGGCGGTAAAATCCGTGCCTGAGCGGGGGTGGCAGGCACCACAGAAGGCACAGGAGCAAAGCAGCGGGCCGGCAGAGGGTGAAAGCAGACTACAACCTGCGGCGGCCAGGAGCTGGAAGTTCGCGCCCGCGGGACAGCGGGGAACCACGGATGGGGGCACGCCGCCCGCGTCGCGAGGCAAAGAGCAAGCAGGCCCAGGCGACTGGTGCCGGGAGGAGGCGAGAGGCGCTCGCGTGGAGCGCCGGCCCGGGCCTGGTGGTACGTCGCGCACGCACCCTACCCCGCCGCAAGGCACCCGCAACGAAAGCGACTCTGGGTCCGGAGGGTGGAGGTGGCAGGGCAGCTCCGGTGATGTGTGCTGGTCCGCAGGAGTCTGCCCAGAATCTTGGGTCTGTGACACCGCTGCAAAGCAGGCCAAGTCCCCCCCCCCCCCCACCCCCTCCCCCCTCCCGCACGCCAGCAGTGAGGCACAAACGCCGCACCAGGTCCTAACAACAGATCTCTGCGTGCCGGCAGAGCTAGGGGGCCAGAAAGGCAGTAACAGACGCCCCAAGGTAAGGCGAACCAGAATAACCTGGTGCCGAAGGACAGTAGCTGGATAGTCCTCCAGATCCTATGTATTTTGGACACTAGGTGTTTGATGGAGATAAGAGTCGGATAAAATTGTTTGAAAGCAGTAAAGGGTCTAAATAGCCTTATATTAACCAAAGTTTGTATTACTCTGTGTCAGAGTTTGATATCCTGGAAGTGTATTCTCCCCCATTGAGGTCATATTTTGCTGCAATGCCTTTGAAAGAGCTGATTGTTCCAGTTTCATGGAGGTCTCATAGTTTAAAGCACCCTCAGTCTTTTTAGACCTGTATTTGAATAGAGGGGAATGTGGCTAATCCTTCCTTTTTGACTATTTCAATGTAAAGCGGTTTAATGCAGATCATTATTTAGTATTTGGGCACCCAAAGTGCTCCTCCAATTGGAAGTCATCATGATCATTTGTCAATCTCATCCCAAAGCAATTCTACTGTGTAACACATTTGTTAGGTTGTTTTGAACATAATTTTGCACAAAAGCAGGTGTCCCTCCAACCAAAATCGGTATTTTGCAGATTCCTTGCAGGCAAGCTATCTTGTAGTTTGTGAGCAAGAGGGCCTCAAATACATTTAGTATTTTCACTAACAGTCCTCTTGAGTACCACTGTCTTACCTACTCATTATCGTGCTTAATTTCACCATGAAGAGAGAGTGGACTTTGCGCCTCCTAATAATTTCTTACATCTATCTCCTATGAATTGAGTGGTGTTAATTTGTTGACAGCAGAATGGCCAGGATTCAGACGTCCTCCAGCTACCATCTAAAAGAGGTTGTTACCTTGCAAGTGCTTGGCCACCCACTAAGGACTAAGGCTTTAGTGAGTTTATTTGGATTCTCGCTATGTCTTGGAACACTTACATTATTGTGAGCGACTACATGAAGGAAGCTGGATATTAACAATTGGCCATCACCATGGTGACAAACTTGGTGCCAGTCCTATCTCCAACATCACCGCTCATTAAAATGATCAGTCCTGCCGGTCGAAAGATTTCTGCATCAAGTGTCAGCAGAATAATCTGTATTTTCTTCATGTGTATCTTTTCAACCATACAAATTGCCCTTCGTAGGTTGTTTTGTATCGGACACCTCCTCCACTCCGGCCCATCCCCACAAATTTGCTTTGGTCAGGGTGAATTAGTTCTGGAAGAATCTTCTCCAGTCTCCTCACAGACTAGTCAGTCTAGCAGATAGTCTTTTAGCATATAATTTATAAAAAAAAGTTCCAAAGAACCCATCTAGGGCCAGTGCTTTGTTGGGATTAAGACATGTCATTGCATTTTCTACTTCCTCTTCTCCCAATGGTGATCTCGGTTCGTGCCTTTTGAGGGCTGTAATTTTAATTAATCTGAAGTTTGATACATTTGAAGCCATGCTGGATCCTTGAGTATGTATGTTGTATTTGTGAATAGTTGGTATTATCCTCTGTGTCGATGTTCAGTTCCCTCCAGATGTCCCTCAGCCCTAGCTCCATTAGGCCCTTCTGAAGAATTGGAGAATGCCTCCGTTTTCTTCATGCTTGTCTCTCTGGGTTCCACATTGTGTTAAAAGTATCCTGCCATGATAATGTCTCCTCTAGCAAACAGCTATCTTAACTAGAACATTCTTCAGAAATGCATCCTGCATCAAATTTAATGCATACAGCATGACCATAGCAATTCCTTGACCTAGAGTGTACGTCTAAGTATAAGAAATCTGCCTTCTTTGTTAACCTTCTTATCTTCCAATAGGAATGACAAATATATCTTGATAAATTCAACCATCCCATTATGCTTTGATCCTGCAGTGGAATACTATACAGTTTCATTCTTTGTTGGTCTGTTTTCATCCGAAGAGTGTCTTGAAAACAAATGCCATCTGGTAGGGAATAATTTAAGTGTTTCGAACCCACTACTCTGCTTTTGAATTTTGTTTTTCAGCACTTTTACATTAAGTGATATTACAGTCACTGGTGGCTCTAGTTTATGTGCAAGGGGGTTGCGAGTCCACCTCAGGTTTCTGATCTCTACCATTGCTCCTTTCTCCACTCCTTGCCTGGAAATGTATTGTCTGTGATACTCTTCGAGCCTTACATTTCTTAACATCTACGTAGCCTCCTTAGCCCAATGAGTTAAGTCCTTTGGGTTCGAGACATTCTCTTATGCATATGATAATCAGTTAGTCATCTCATTTGGGCTGCACACTGATAATGTAAAACAGTGAGTTATCATCTGCATGTGAGAGAGTACCATTTGGATGTCCCTCAACGGTCTTCAACTTAATGGGGACAATACAGAAATCTTTTTGTTTGGCAAAGCCCAGCTCTAATGGATGCAGGATTGGTGGTCCGAACTTGGTCCTTCCCCATTGCCCAGTAGAACTGCTAGGAATCTGGGCATACTTAGACAACTAACCATCAATGCGGGACCAGATCACCTCCAATTGTGGAATCTGTTTTGGTACCATGCGTCGTCTCAAGAAATTCTTTAGGCTATTTCCGCTGAGCTCCCGTAAAACACTCATCCAAGCTTTACTCATTAGACGCTTGGATTACGGCAATGCCCTAATCCTCCCCTCTAGCGAATCCCTTTTATCGAAATTGCAAATTGTCCAAAACACTGCTGCTTGTATGGTAAACAACCTGCTTACAAGGACCCCGTCAGCCCCCACACTCAGAGCTCTACATTGGCTCTCCATCCGTAACACAGCACTGTTTTTTTTTTTTTTTAAATAACATTTTCATTGATTTTTAAACAAACTACCAGCAGCAGTCAAGTACAATATATTGCATATTCATCTAATAGTACCATTTACATGTACAGGTAGACAAGGTTGCATTCCACAGTCTTGCAGGCCTTATATAGTTTATACATTTACAGGGAGACATGCTTAATCTATCTGCCCCAGCCATTTGCCCCAGACCTTAAGGTATTTAGCTGGGCACCCTCTGGCCTCAAACAGCGTTTTCTCTTGTGATGCGCACCAATCTACGCCTCTGCGCCATTTCGAAATGCCAGGGGACTTCGGGTCTATCCAGCTAGCCGCGATGTCTCGCTTGGCTACCATTATGGCAGTGGTAAGGAATTGTTTGTCAGCCCTGGAGCCATCCATGATTCCCAGGAGTATATTTAAGGGGTTGTGCGGGACCTTCAAGCCAAGGACCTCTGTGAGTTCCTTTTCGATGGAATCCCAATAGTGCGTGATGACAGGGCAGACCCATAGCATGTGGAAGAAGTCCGCCGGGTCATGAGCGCATCATGCACAAATGCATTTGGTTTTATTCCTGCACAGAAGAGGCATTAAGTAGTTAGCATGTATGGGCCAGACGGCTACTAACAGGAATATTACGCGGCCTAGAGCTCCGTCCCACGTTGCTTGGAAACTCTCCATGCCTTTGAGAAGGTCTCAGGCTTGTGGCTCAACCCAGTGAAGTCCACCCTGGTCCCCCTCCATCCATCGCGGGCCTGCTTCGATTGGCAGTCGACCATCCCTTTGTGCAGGAAGTCATTCAAATACTTGGGAATTTGGGTGACCTTACTCCCGGAGCTTGAATGGGCCCTCAACCTTACGCCCCTGGTCGCTAAGGCAAACCTCAAACGTTGGCAATCCCTCCCGCTCAACCCTCTTGGCAGAGGTGCGCTTTTTAAAATGATGATTCTCCCCCGTTTTTTATAAATTCTTTAAAACATAACCTTTCATCTTCCTGGGAGGTGGTTCCGTGAAATTGATGGACTGCTCACGCGATTCTTGTGGAAGGCCGGGAGGCCAAGTATGGCCCTGGCCCACTGTTGGATACCCCCCTATGACGGTGGCATTAGCGTGACTAATCTCCACCTTTACTAATTGGCCACTAGACTCAATGTTACCCATGACTGGTTTGCTGGCGGCTGGTCCGATCTGGCGTACTGGGCTGAATTCAGGACTATGGGAAGCTAAAGGCCTACTTTTACGGGGCCCCCATACCACAAATCCTTCCCCCCCCCCCCCCCCCTGTCACTAGGGCAGTCTTACTGGCTTGGCGCTCTGCCTTGCGCTACACGAGATGGGATGAGAAGCTCACTCAGCACACGCCCTTGTGGCATGGTACCTGGCTGCGCGAGGCTTCGACCCTGCGGGGCTTTTGGCAGTGGGATCAAATCGGGATTTCGCTCCTTGGCAACATCTGGGTGGGGATCACATCAGAGCCTTTTCGGACCTACCGCAGCGCCACTCCCTTCACACCAATCTAATTTTACAAGTATTTGCAGCTTCAGCACGCTCTCACTGTATACATCCCATCGGCCACCTCCCTTCCCGAATTCAACCCCTTAGAGGCCCAGGTTCTGATGGGGAACCGAGGCAGAGTAGGGGTGTCACGGGGTCTATCGCTCCCTGGTGAACAATGGCCCTGCGACTCTGGATTCACTGCGTGCTCGCTGGGAGGGATGGCTTGGCCCCCTGGAGGAAGCAGACTGGCGGGACGCTCTCATGGCTCCCAAAACTTTGACGACCTCCTCCAAGTTACGCCTTATTCAACTCTACTATCTCCACATGGCATATCTTACTCCTGCGCTTCTGTATAAGGCTAGGCTGCACTCCTCCCCGGCCTGTGCGCGGTGCGACCACACCCCAGCCGATTTTTACCATGTGGTCTGGCTGTGCTCTGCCCTTGACTCCTTCTGGGCGGGTGTGGAATCGGAGCTTACACAGACCCTGGGGTGGGCGGTTCCCCACGACCCATTGCGTCTCCTCCTGGGAGTGTTCTATGGACTGGATGGCTCTCGAGTCGATAAACGTTTCCTGGGCACTGCGATTGCGGTGGCCAAGTGTGACACTGCGGCGGCCTGGTCTCAGGCCCAAACCCCCCCTGTAGGAAATGGCGAAGAGGGGTGAATTGGTGCACGACCCAAGAGGAACCTCTATTTGAGGCCCAGGGATGTCCTGAAATGTTTGAAAAGATCTGGGGTAAATAGCTCAACCTGTTGTTTTAATCACTGTCTATGCCCTCGTATATCTTGCTATACTTACAAAATGGTCTACTCTGGGACCTTGTACTCAGGCATATGTCGCCACTCTTACTGCTAATGGTCTTAGATACATTGTGCATGTTTCTGCTGTCAGTGTGAAATTTAGTTTATACCCAAATGCTAATAAATTTGATTATCAAAAAAATAAAGTAGGTAGCATGTAAGTAGTATAGTTGGACCAGACGGAGCCTGGCAGAGGTGGTGACTGTCCTGGGTGCCATAAAAGCGTCTCTCCAGTCCTCCTCTTCGAGAGGTCCCACCCACTGTTCCCATAAGTTACGGAGCCGATCTAGTGTGTTTGGAGTGTTGTTGGTGAGAGAGCGGTAAATACGAGAGACACCCCCCTTTCCCAGGTTACCTGTCATAATCTGCGCCTCAGGGGGACTATACTCTGGAAGGGATGTGCCTTGAGGGTACATGTGCGTAGAGGGAGTGGCGTAGTTGCAGATATCTATAAAACTGCGAGGAGTGCAGAAAATAGCGAGTTTGTAGGTCCTGGAAGGTACGCATATGATCACCTGCCCACACATCCCCAAGTTGCGAGATGCCGATAAGGTCCCATGGCCGGAATCCCTCTAGGCCTTGGACCTCTTGAAGCCGGGTCCCCTGCCAGAGTGGAGTGTATTGGGTCAGTTTGTTCGTCCATTGGGTGTGTTGTAAGGAGGCATGCCAGGCCAGGCCAGAAGAACCACCTGCGTCACTGTTGGCATCGCCTTGGGGATGGTGGCACCGTACATCATCGCCTGAATCCTGGATAGGCCCAGATCACCCAGTTCCAGCCTGAATGCTGGGTCTGACCAGCCCCCGTTAAACCAGTCATGCAGTGTGAGTAGGCGGGTTGCCAAATAATAGAGGTTGGTCATGCCCATGCCTCCATCGAAGGACGGGATCCGGCACTGGGATAGGGCCAAGCGAGGTCTCCGCCCGCCCCAAAGGAATTTAATAGTTAAGCCATCAGGCTCCTTAAACCAGGTTCGTGGGAATTGAAAGGGGGTGCTTTGGATCACATAGAGGAACTGGTGAAGTATAATTTTAAAGAGGGCGTCTCTTCACAGGGGATTTAGCGGTAGCGCTTGCCATTTATGGAGATCAGCACGTGCTTTTTTTCATCAACGGGGTGATATTGAGCGACAAGGCGAGGAGCGGGGCTACCCAGATTCCTAGGTATTTGAACGACTGTTTCCTGATAGGGATCGCGGATTGCCAGTCAAAACAGTCTCTTGACAGGTGAAGAGGGACTAAGACGGTTTTGCTGGAGTTCAGCTTCAGTCTGAAAACTTGACTAAAGAGGTGCAGAGCCCGAAGGCAGCGAGAGCCCCATTGGGTCAGCTAAGAAAAGCAAGACATAGCATATAATGCGATTTTGTCTTCCGCAACATTGGGCCATCTCCAGCCTTGAATACGATCGTTAGATGGCACCAGGCACGCCAGAGGCTCTATCACTAAGGCGTATAGGAGCGGCGAGAGGGGGCAGACCTGCCTCGTCCCCCGTTCAATGGGGAATAGCTCCGAGAGTGCCCCGTTGACTAAGACTCTCGCCTGTGGCTAGGAATATAGGACTTTGACCAAGTTCCAGAAGTGTTGGCCCATACCTATCTCGGTGAGGACATCATCTAAGTATCTCCAGTTTATTGAATCTAATGCCTTCTCGAAGTCAAGAAGGAGTGCTAAGTAAGGAGTGGCGACGTGGAGACGTCTGAGGCAATGTCTGATTCCATGAGAAGGCATGAATCTGCACTGATCGGAACGGACCAACTTGGAGAGATGTGGTTTCAGTCGGTGTGCGAGAATCGAGGCGAAGACTTCGACCTCTGTGTTTATGAGGGAGCAAGGGCGATACTCAGTGCAGTGTGGCGAAGGAGGTTGCGTTTTTAGGGATTACCACAATAGTGGCGGCGTCTGTTTTGAGTAGAAACGAGCCGTTTTGGGTCTCTTCCGCATAGACGTTTAGCAAGTTTGGGACAAGTATTTCTCGGTAGGCGGCGTAGTATTCCTGAGGGAGGCCGTCGGGTCCCGGGGTTTTGCCTGGAACGGAGCGTGATATAGCGTCGCTGATCTCCTGGGTAATAGGAAGGTCTTGGTCTAGGTCTAGTGCATCAGCTTGGCTTAAGCGTGGGAATTGGATATGTGTTTGGGCGATCAGACTTGAAAGAGAGAGCTCAGATTCTTGCCTAGAATAATGTCTGGAGTAGTAAGCGCCAAAGGTCTGGGCTATCGCTGAGGGGGTGCAGTGGGTGACCCCCTCTGGGTTCACGACCTCCAGAATGATACGATTGGCCATAGGGTATGTGGCCAAACAGTGCAGGAGTTTCTCGTTTTTCTCCCCCCAAGCATACACCCTAGCCACAGAGTAACTCCACAGCAGCTTGGCAGCCTCTATGAAGTGTTTGATTTCATCTCGTAAGTGTATGAGTCGCCTCTCATGCACCTCATCTTGCTATGGAGATGTCTGGGCTTCAAGGAGAGTCGCCCGGGCCTCCAAGAGAGTGACCTGAGTCTCTTGGGATTGATGCATGAGTTTGAGCTGGCCCTTGGCAAAGCCACGGATAGTATCTTTACCGGCTTCCCATAAAATATTCGGAGAGGGGACCGAGTCGCAATTGGTCAGAAAATATTGCTTGAGTTCTGAGCCCACAGTCTTCTTGAGGTTTTTGTCTTGAAGGAACCACGCATTGACCCTCCAGATCGGACGAAGTACGCCGGGAGGGTCTACCACCCCTAGGAGTATCGGTGAGTGGTCAGAGATGCCCCTGGGAAGTATAGCGATGTGCCTGACTTTTTGACAGTCCAGCGCTGGCATGAAGATGTGATCTATGTGTGTGGGATGCGCAGCAGAGGTATGGGTGTATTGCCTGGTCTGGGGGTGCCATATTCTCCAGGCGTTGCATATGGTGAGTGTGTCTGCCCAATTAGTAAGGAGCCGTGCGTGGGTGGATCTTGTGTTATTCGGTGGGCTTGTGGCGTCGAAGGTCGGGTGCCGGACTGCGTTGAAGTCTCCGCCAATGATTGTCAGTCCAGGGGGAAGCGAGGTGACCAGGTTGGAGGAATGCTGCAGGATGGAAGGGAGCAGTGATGGAGGGGAGTATATGGATATCAAGTTAAGAACGGCCCCTCCCATGGATCCTCTAAGGGCTATGAAGTGTCCCTGGGGGTTGGTAGTGATCATTGCCAGTGTGAAGGGAAGGCTGCGACGTACGAGTATTGCTACCCCTCGTGAACCCCTGGTAAACCCTGAGTGCCATGCTCTGTCGTAGCCATATCGCGCCAGAAAGGGGCAGTGGGTGCCCAAAAGGTGTGTTTCCTGGAGCAACGGTATGTCAGACGCTTGGCGTTGGGCATATTGCAGGACTGCTGTCCGCTTAACCTTGTCTAGCAACCCGTTGACATTCCATGATAGGATGCGGAGAGAGAGTCTCCGATGTAATGCAAGTCTGTCACGGTGGGTACAAGTGCCGATGGAAAATAGTGTTGTGTGACCTGAGTGCGGAATTGCCCAGGTCATCCATTGATTTGTGTTGGTGTGGATGGTTCCCGAGCTACCTCTTTCAACTGAAATCTCAATATGCAAACCGTCCATAACCTGTTGCATCTTGCTTTCAAATTCAAATGCCAGGCCAAAGGGATAAGTTCAGTGGTATTTGATGCTCCCGGTCTGTAATGGGATTGAAGGCTCTACGTCATTACAGTGTTGTTATGGAAATATCTTGGCAAGTCAGACATGACCTGTCTTAAGTTTACTTACTGACCAGGAGAAGTTCCATGAATATCATTTTTATTCCATATGCTTTGTCGAGGTCCCCCCTTGAACTAAGAAAGGATACGTATGAGGCACCAGATGAATACCTGCTACAAAGACCGGAACACCTCTGTCCAAAACGTTGCTCTATGAGTTACTCCACAGCACCTGTCCATGTGAAAAAAGTTTGTCACCTCTGCGAGACCTCTTATGTAATTTAGAGACCGACTTCTGAGCATCCTCCACAGCCTTTCCGGTGTGTAATATACTCTAGGTTCTTAAAATGGCAAAGGATGGTTTAAATTGCTGTTGTTTTGAGGACGTTTTTCTATTTTCTCTGTTTATTCTCTATCAAGACCCAGTATCCCCTTTCTATTGCTCCTACAGATTGGCAAATTAATCTAGGGCATTGATGATAAAGTTTCCTTCACTTGTGATGCCTCTTTGACTACGTTTGTCTATGGTATGATTTGCTTCCAGTGGAATAAATTTGAGTTAGACCAGCAGGGTTGCTTGATATATTTTGAGATCCTCAGGGGAGTGGAATTTAATGAAATATCTACTTGTCCATGGGTCAGGTTGCTTCATAAATCTACTTGTCCTGTAATAAAATCCAGTTCTTTCGGTTCCATGTAGTATGGCTGCAAAGTTTAGTAGCAGTCTTATTATATAAGAGCTCTGATAATAGCCTCCCTGATTATGCCAGAGCTCATATCATAGTAGAATTTGAATACTAGCAAATCACTTATTTTGCCACCTTTCCGCTGATCTACAATGTGGGGCTGGAGGTAGCAGTAAGCAATAGTTACCCATGGTTGGAATGCCCTTTTGAGTCTGTGTAAATCTTCTAGCATGTTTTATGGGTTTTTATCAGCGTGTCTCTAATATTTTACCATACAGAGAAAGGCTGGAAATTTGTTCCTGAAAAATGTACAAGTAAAACTTCTTACAGGGTTGAGGGCAAAAAGTGGTTGGTGGGAAAGTGAACTTGTTACTGCTCAACAGAATTTCGCATGAACAGATCTACACATGCAAGCGTGCTCGGGCTCAAATGCAGTTCACAAATATTTTCTAGGAGTACGATTTACTGACCTACGCAAAGTAGATTTGCAGCGTGAATCTTTCTGGATTCACTATGCTGTGCATTATTCCGCCATCATGTGGTTGGGTTCGGAATTGTAGTATTTTCCCTTTTTTTTTTTTCGTGGCTCAGGTAGGCGGTGACGTCCCACCATTTGGTGTCCTTCGTGACGTCAGCGCGCTTTCTGCGGAAGTTCCCACATTTGGTTGCCATCTTTAGATTCTTTTTTCCGCCGTTGAGTCTGGATCGTTACCGAGGAGTTCCAGAGTTTTGGAAGAGGAATCAAGAAAAATCGAAGAAAATCAAGTTTTCAGCTACACTGGACTACAGGTCAGGTAACTGGAATGACGAGGGAGACGTTTTGCGACCAAAACCTCGACGGAGAATGCGCTCGCAGGGGGCACCCTGAGTGCGGGGATGGACAAAACGCTGTTCAAGTTTTGCACCAATTGCCACCACAAGTACGCCCAGAAGGATCAACATCCAGTCTGCAACCTCTGCCTGCCACTCGACCACAGCAGCGAAGAATGCAACGCATGATCAGCGTTTACACCCAAGACCCTCAGAGTAAGGGAGAGGCAGAGAAGGGTGAACCACAGCATGCAGGGCCAGGGGCCACCTCCTTTGCTCCGAGACTTGGGTCTCTCCAGTGGAGAGGAGGACAACATTGCCGAAGGACTGGAGGACTGCACGGTTGTCGAGGTCCATAAGAAGATGTCGAAGGAGGTAAGGGAGTCGTCGACCCCTAAACACTCAGGCAACACTCGAAAGGGTGAAGCAAAAGCCCCGAGCGACACTCGTAGAAGTTAAGCTAAATCCTCTAAGGGAGCTCTGCCGTCGAAACACTCTACAAAAGCAACAGCTACCAGGGAAAATCAACCGAGCGGATCCTTCCAAAAGGAATCCCAATCAGCGAAAGCCCTTGAGAAACAAAGTTTGTCGAAGGTTGCCCTCGAAAAGGACACCTTGGCGCCGAGAAAAGAAGGGCAGACATCATCGTTTATGTCGACGGCCCCGAAGAGAAGCGCTCCAACCCTCGACGCTGAACATGCCACCGAGATGGAGAGGAAGAAGAGGAGACACAAGCATCCTACAGCAGAAAAAGGACTTCGAGAAGATAAGCCAATACACCATCCCGCCGAAACCCGCGGTCGAAGTCAGAAGAGACGACGAAGATGTGGAACCGCCGAAAACGCCCGAACCAGTCGAGGAACTCGGAGACAAAGACTTCTACTTCGATGGAGAAGGCGAAGAAGACTTTCAATCCTACCGGGACTCGACGTCCTCGGAGGCACATGACATGGAATGGAAAGATCTCAACACTGAATCACCAGAAGAAGGGGTATACACGTACCCTTCAAGACCCTCGCCGGCAGACGACATGGGGATCTACAACATGGTCGTGCAAAAGGCTGCACAGACTTATGGAGTGAAGATGGGGGAGGAGAAGCCCAAGGCATGTTTCCTCCTGGATACTCTACTGCCTCAACAAACTAGAAGCCAATTTCTGCCCATGCTCCCTAGTGTGCTGGATCAAGGAAGAGAGGCCTTTAAGGAGCCAGCAGTATGCAAAGCTGTGACCCCTAGAACTGAGAAGAAGTACAAACATTCTTCAAAGGACCCTGCATACATCCAGGAATCGGTGCTAGCCGACTCCATAATTGCAGCTACGGCTAGGAAGAGGGCCAATGTACCCACTAATGCCGGACCACCTCCAGACAAGGAAAGTAGGAGGATGGATCTCACAGGGAGGAAGGTGGAGAGAAGTGCAGCAGTCATTGGCGCATTGCAAACTCCAATGCCCTGATCAGCAGGCACGCATACCAGCACTGGGATGAAGTGGGGCAGCTCCTAAAGCATCTACCAGACCAGTACCAACAAAGAGCAGCTCACCTGGTAGAAGAAGGGAAGAACATGGCGCAAACATGCCTAAAATCGGCATTGGATGCTGCAGAAACATCTAGCAAGCTAATGATGATAGGAGTGACCGAGAGAAGGCACGCATGGCTCAGAATTTCTGGATTCAAGCCAGAAGTGCAAAGCAACATCCTAAATACACCTTTTAGGTTTAAATCTTTTACTAAAGGTTTTCAACAGAAGAACAAGTAGCGTCAGGCAATTACACATTCCCGGCCACAGCAGGAGCAGAAGCAGCTGAGCTCGCCTCCACCACCAACAGGTGGGTGGGAAGCCGAAGAGGTACTCGCTAGCCCAGGAGTCGCTATCAGTTACACCCCCCCCCCCCCCCCGCAACCCCAACCCCCCAAAAAAAACCGAAAGGCGAGTGGACAACGCCGCCCCTGGGGAGGTGTCTAAGCAGGGCGGCTATGTGTTTTCCCCATCGTCTGGATCAGCGCTGAGCCGTAGGAGGCGTAGGTATTGGGGACACGTCAGCTCCCTGAAGTCCTGAGATAGAAGGGACCTGAACGGTTGCCACAATTCCGGGAAAGAGGCACCTTTTCCCGCCAGTGTCAGAGAGATACGTTCCATCCCCAAGATATGCCAGACGCGGTGCAGCCATTCTAGATGTGTGGGTATGCGGGGCGTTTTCCAACAAGCAAGGAGGCACTGTGTGGCCGCCCCCAGCGCCAGGGCTATCTGTTTCCCCCGGTGGGACTTCAAGGGGTAAGTAATGGCATTAGGGACCCCCAGGATGATGTATGCAGGGAATCTGGGCAGCTCCGTGTCAAAATATCTGTCCACCTCATTCAGAATTTGTCGCCAATAAGAGGATAACAAGGGGCAATCCCAGAGAATGTGCGCTAAAGTGCCCAGTTGACCGCACCCCCTCCAGCAGTCCGCGGTGTGTGAGCTATCCATGCGGTGTAGGCGTTCCGGTGTGTAATACCAGTAAGTCACCAGTTTAGTGAATGTCTCGGTGAGGCCTGTGTGCGTGGCCGTGTGGCGGGCCCTATAGCAACATCCCTCCCACTCCTTCGCCGGTAGGTCCCTTCCCAAGTCCCTCTCCCATCGTGCCCTTCCCGCGTGATATGGGTGATAGTGTGTCGACAGAAGCATCTTATACAGATCCGATGTCAATTTCTTGTCAGTGTGGCGGGTGATCAGCCAGTGCTCAAACGGCGTGAGCCGGCGTTGCGCTGCGCGTTTCTCCCGTGGCCGCGTGGCCCAGTGTTTAACCTGCAAGTACCTGATCAGGTCCGTGGCCGGGATTCCATAGTCGGCTGCCAACTGTGCCAGGGGTATAAACCCACCATCTTTATACAGGACCCCCAGGGCTCTGCAGCCGGAGTATCGCCAACCCGGGAAAGAGGACTCCGGAAGCCCCGGCGGAAAGTCGGGATTGCCGAACAGAGGGGTGAGAGGCGAGGGGAAGGACGGTCCCGAATCCGCATTGTTGTCTGGGTCACCCACGAGGCATACAGATTGGGTGGCCGCTGGTCCCGGCGAAGGAACGGGATCGCGGCCAGGGGCGTCCCCGCCACCGCTCGGTCCTGGAACAGCCAATGCTTTTCGGACGCGGGCCTCGACCATTCCACCAGGTATCGTAGCTGAGCGGCTTGGAAGTAGAGCATTAGGTCTGGGACACCAATACCCCCGTATTCCGGCGGAAGCGAACTAATCTGGCGTTTAAGGCGCGGCTTCCTGCCCTGCCAAATGAATTGTGCTAGGTCGGATTGGACCCGTTTGATCCAGCCCTTCGGTGGGTATATGGGGAGCGTGTGGAACATGTACAGAATCTTAGGCAGTATCGTCATTTTGATGGCCGCCACCCGCCCAAGCCACGAGATCGGCAGACGGCGCCAGCGGTGGAGATCCGTTGTAATGGTGGAGGAGAGACGGTCGTAGTTCAAGGTCCGGATGCCCGGGATCGTGGGCGTCAGCTGCACCCCGAGGTAGGGGACCGGACCCGTTGCCCAGGGGACTGGATATTTCGCGCGGAGGTCCGCTACCACACCCGGTGCGAGAGAGAGGGAGAGCGCCACTGATTTAGCAATGTTAACTTTGAAGCCCGATACGTCCCCGAACACGGAGAGCTCCTCCAAGATCGCTCCCAGGGACGTCAAGGGCTCTCTGAAGGTCAAGAGGACATCGTCGGCATAGAGGCAAATCTTATGGGTGTCCCCCCCCGAACCGGATGCCCGTTTTGGCGAATGTGCTGTGCTAGAGGTTCCATATACATAGCGAAGAGCAGCGGGGAGAGGGGGCAACCCTGCCTAGTGCCCCGGGAGATCCGAAATGGCGCCGACGTGTGGCCGTTAACGCGGACGGAGGCGTGGGGGTCGCGGTAGCAATTGAGTATCCGTGCCCTCATTTTGTCCTGGAGGCCGAACCGGTGCAGGACCGCTTCGAGATAGGGCCAGTGCACCCGGTCAAAGGCCTTCTCGGCATCCACCGCCAAGAGGGCGTAGTCGGCCGGGAAGCGGGAGGCTTTCTCGATAAGATGCAGGACCCGCTTTGTGTGGTCGCTCGTTTGGCGGCCCGGGATAAAGCCCGTCTGATCCTGGTCTATGAGGTTCGGCAAGTGGGGCGCAATGCGGGCCGCCAAGATCCCCGTATACAGCTTGAGGTCCACGTTGAGGAGGGAGATCGGTCGGTAGGAACCGCACTGTTTGCTGTCCTTCCCAGGCTTGGGGATCACCACTATTGCAGCATCCAGCAGGGCGGGGGGCATCTCCCCGAGCGTGTCAAACGAATTGAAGAGTCGCGTGAGGATGGGGGTGACCAATGAGCAAAATTGCTTATAGAACGCGGCCGAGAAGCCGTCCGGGCCCGGGGACTTGCCCACCTTGAGCCTCGAGATGGCCGAAATCACCTCCTCCGGCCGAATCGGCGATTCAAGCAGCTCAGCCTGGGGTGCTGAAAGGCCTTCCACCCGCGCGTGTTCCAAATACGCGTCCAGCCCACCACCGTCGAGGGTCTGCTCGTCATAGAGCCGGGCGTAAAAATCCCGAAACGTCGCGGCGATCTCCCCGTCATCTGTATGCAGGACCCCGTGGGAATCCTCTATCTCCTTGATGCCCTCTCTCTGTCTGCGCTCCCTCAGGCAGCGGGCCAAGAGGCCACCGCATTTATCACCTCCCACATAGTAGCTATGCCGGAGGCGTAGTGCTGCATACTCCGCCCTGTCGCGATCTAGTGCTTCCAGCTGTGCTCTCTGCGCTTTTAACAGCCGCCAAACCCTCGGAGCCCCCGTTCGGCTATGCATACGTTCTAGTTCCCTGACTTTCTGCGATAGCTCCGCGTGTTTCGCCTGCCTTTCTTTGTTTTCCGCCGCGGAGAGGGCTATGATGGCACCCCGGACCACCGCCTTCAGAGCGAGCCAACACGTGGGCAGGGCTGTGGCCCCGTTGTCATTGAATCAAAGGTATTCTTCAATGACCCCTTGTAGCTTTTTGACGACTACTGGGCGAAGCAGGAGAGCATCCCGCAACCGCCACTGGCGCTTCCTCCCGCCCATGGGCGGGAGCGTCAGCGACATAACCACCGCCGCATGATCGGAGAGGGACGCCGCCAAGATCTCCACCCCCGAGGTCTCCCGAACGAGCGCCCGGGTGGGCAAAAAATAGTCCAGGCGCCCATATGTACCATGCGCTCCCAAATGGTGTGTGTACTCTCGGGCCGCGGGGTTGTACAACCGCCAAAGATCCACCATATCTAAGTCCTGCAGCGCCGCGCGACCCGTCTGGGATAGGGCGCCTACCTGCCCCGTGCGGTGGGCCGACCGGTCCATCACGTTGTCGAATACCAGGTTTAGGTCACCCCCGAGTAACAACCTCCGGTCCGGGGAGGCCGACAGGTCCGTCAGCGCCGTATGGAGAAATCGTTCCGGCCTGTCATTGGCTGCGTAAATCGTGCCTGCTGTGAATGTGTAGTCTCCCATGTGGAATTGGTAAACCAGTAGTCTGCCCTTAATCTCTGCCACTTTACACATTGAAAGCCCCTTAAACCTTGGTGCGAGAAGAATCGCCACCCCCGCCCGCTTCGTGGAGTCACAGGAAAAGAACTGTATGGGGAACGACCTGGACTGCAGCCGGTGCGTGTCTTTCATGAGTAAATGCGTTTCTTGGAGCAGGCATATCTCCGCCCCCGACTGTGCAAGAAGGGAGATTATGGAGCGACGTTTAATTGGATTGTTCAGGCCCCGGACATTGAGCGTGAGGATCTAAAGTGTTATTGGAGGCATACCCACCGGTCAGCGAACGTCAGCTTGTGATGTGCATCCCTGTGACCGCCAGAGCGCGCCCCAGGCATCCACCCACCGCCCCCCGAGCCCGACACAGGAAAGAGAAGAAAAAGAAAGAAAGGAAAGAAATAGAGAAACCAAAATCCCCAACTAACCCCGCAAGTCCCCCCTCCCCAACAACATTAAGCGCCCCAAAAGTCCATCTTCCAAGGAAGATCAGGATGTCCAAAGTCAAAGGGGGTAACATGGCGTACCGGAGAGACCCCCCTCCCCCGCCCGCCCGCCCTCGTGTCCGCCAGCATAGCCCCAACGAGCATAGAGGCGGGATAGGTGAAGAAGGAACGAAATTATCCCCTCCCTCAGGTAGTCACCCTCAAGGGACCTCGCCCTTCGGAGCCAATGATTCTGCCACCGAGGATATGGCATCCTGACGGCCCTGGGCGATCTCCTCGGGGGGCGGCCTCCGTCGTCCAGCACCCCTGCGTCGCTGCTTCAGTTGGCTCCAGCCTATGCCCGGACCGCTGACTCTCTGTGAGCTCGTTGCCTGCCCGTCCCCCTCCTCCTTCGGGCATTCAATGTCCAGCAGCGTGCACTCCTCCGTCAGGGATCGAAGCTGGTACAGCCGATCCTTGTGCCGGAAGATAAGACGAAACGGATGGCCCCAGGAGTATTTAATGTCCCGTTGACGGAGGGCATCCGTGACAGGGCGGAAGGTTCTGCATTTCTGCAGGGTCAGGGCGGACAGATCTTGATAGAGAACCGGGAGGTGACCCTGAAAGGTGATGTGATGTTGTGTTCGGGCTTTACGGAGGATCTCCTCCTTAGTGGTGTAGTCCTGGACACAGACCAAAATGTCGGCGGGGAAGGCATTGTCCGGGCACGGGGGGCCCACCCTATGGGCCCTGTCCAGAATGAGCGCCGCACCGGCCGGCCTCCCCAGGATCTGGTTGAAAAGCTCCCGCGTGAAGGTGAAGATGTCCCCCGCTTCGGCGTCCCGTTTCACCCCACGGATGCGGATGTTGTGCCGCCTCGACCGATTCTCCAAGTCTTCCAGGTGGGTTTGAATGTCCACCTGCTGGTGGTGGAGCCGGAGAAGATCCTGGTGGACCAGGGAGAGCTCCGTGTCTTGTGCATCCGCTCTGTCCTCTACCGCTTGCACTCTCTCACCCAGACCGTCCAGGTCCCTCCGAACCTCCCATAGCTCCGCCGCAAGTTCCTGCCGCATGCCTTTAAGTTCCTCCCTCTGCTCCGCGAACAGCGACAGCAGGAGGGCCTTGGTAATTGGTTCCGCTCCGTCGTCCCCGGACCCCTTCGACGGCATCGCGTCAGACGCGGTCGTCTGAGTTTCGGGGGCCGCCGCCGTCGACCCCCCTTGGATCTTGGCAAACAGCTCCTGCAGCGACTTGCCCTGGGCCTTGTCCTTGCCTTTACCCCTCTGTGTCGTCATCGTTCAGGTGGGCTCACCGTCGTGGCGTCTCTCTAAACGGGGCACCAGGAAGCGGGCCTAATCCCGGCCAGGCAGGTCCCCGGGGCCTGTTCTCCGCGGTTCCGTAAGCCGCTGCGCTTCCCACCTGTGCAGCCGCCGATGGGGGACAGGTATCGTCTGCTACAGCTCTCTGCGTCCCAGGGCTCTCCCCCACCTAATATGGGGCGACGTGGCTGTAGCCTTCTCCCGTCCCAACTACGCAGCTGCGTCCGAGGGGCCTGTCCGCTCCGTCTCACACCCTCCGGGCGCCTTCCGGTCCCTCCTCGCGCCTGGGGCTCGGCTGCCGTGGGCCCCCCTCGCCGCCTCCGGGAAATGCGGGCAGTCGGCCTTCTCACCTCTGGGGGCCTGGAGACACCCCGGTATCGCCGCCCTGGACTGTGGGCCCTTCGTCGCTGGATCCCCCGCCTCCAGGCTGCACACCGCTGTCAGGCGCGGGCGGCCACCAGCCAGTCAGGCCCCCTGCTCTCCAGTATAGGTACGCGGCCTCCGCCTCCGTCCCTGGGCGTCACCGCAGTCTCTTCGCCAGGCCGGGTCGGCACCTCGCCGTGCCCCGCTAGGCCATGGGCCTTCCCGAGTGGCAGCCGCCTCCTCGTCCCTCGAGTCCGAGCCTCCGTTGCGGACGGCCCGTCGCTGTGTCGCTCGGCGCTAGGCCGCGATCGGCCGCCGATGTCCTCCGCCGTCGGGAGGGCGCCACCGCTCACAGGAGCATATGCAGGGTACCGGCAGGCGCGCCTCGCTCTCGGGCGTCGCTGGCGGTGCTGTGTGCCGGGAACGGGAGAAGGGATCGGTCCCGGTCCGGCGCTGTTCACGGGCGCGCGAGGGAGAGACAGAGAGATGCGTCTCACCTCGCCGCCATCGTGGCCACGCCCCTCCCTAAATACACCTTTTAATGGAGAGCAACTGTTTGGCACGCCAGTTGACAAGTTGACGCAGCTCAAGAAGGACAACGAGACAGCAAGGTCCATGGGAGTGTTGCAGTCCAGAGGAATGAAGAGGCACACCCACGAGAAGGCCAGGTGGTAGAGGAGGCAACGTGCCTAGCACATCGCACCAAACGTTCAAGCAAGGCTACCAAGGTAACAACCAAGGCCAGCAGCAGCAGGGACAGCAGCAGCAGCAGCAGAACTGGCAGTACCAGCCCCGGGGACAGTCCTTTCGAGGTCGCGGAAACGGAAGAGGACAAACGCGAAGAGGAGGCCAGCAGCCCTCCACCAAGTGACTCCACCATGAAACAGGCCCTCACCCTAGCAACACCTTGGGGTCGGTGGAAGAAGATAAAGAAGAACTGCAGCTGGACGGTCAACGACAATCAGTACCTCGAACACTCAACACCGGTAGGGGGAAGAATAAGAGACTTCATCCAGGAATGGAGGGAGGTCACATTGGACAAATGGATACTAAACATCCTACAATATGGTTACTGTATAGAGTTAGAAAAAAAGCCTCCGAACAGAAAACCAAGAAGCAAGGCACACTCAGCAAAGGAGCTCTCGCTCTTGCAGCTAGAGGCACAAGAACTGCTCTGCAAGGAGGCAATAGAGGTGGTATCAAAAAACCAAAGGAACAAAGGGGTTTACTCAACTTACTTCCTGGTGCCAAAGGTGGATGAATGCTAGATCTAAGGTTCCTGTACAAATTCTTAAGAACCCAAAGGTTCAAGATGACTTCCCTACAAGAGGTAATACCACAAATACAACAAGGGGACTTCATGGCTACCATAGATTTAAAGGACGCATACTTGCACATCCCCATCAGCCAAAAACACAAGCGCGTGTTAAGGTTTGTGATCCACCAAAGGCACTACCAGTTTACAGTACTGGCATTCGTCCTGAAATCCGCACTAAGGGTGTTTACAGAATGCCTAGCAGCTGTCGCACCACTCCTACGAAGGCAACGAATACACGTATACCCCTATCTCGACGACTGGCTCGTAAAGGCATGTTAATACAGCCAATGCAAACTACACATCCAGCAGGTCATACGAACACGGACAAGACTGGGTTTCTCGATCCATTGTGAGAAATCGTCAACAAAACCAGAAACAAATCAAGATATTCTTAGGGGCAGAGATCGACACCATACAGGCCAAAGTGTTCCCCAGCAGGAAGAGAACATTGGCGATACCGAAGGAAACACGTCATTACTGCAAGGGGCAAGTTCTGACAGTGAGGACAGCGAGCAAACCGATGGGAATGATGGCGTCATGCATCTACCTAGTCCCAAATATCTGACTACACATGAGACCATTCCAGGAATGGATCCAGCAGCAATGGTCACAGACCACAGGGAGTTGGGAAGATCTTGTGGTTGTCACACACGCAGTGCATCAGGAAATAGCGTGGTGGAAAAAGGAAAACATATCACAGGGGAAGCCATTCACACAACCAACACTGACAGTGACCATCACAACGGACGCTTCCCAGCTGGGGTGGGGCGCACACATGGACAAGCTCAAGGTGAGTCGCAGCAAGATGCGGTCAGACACATCAACTACCTGGAGCTGAAAACTGTATTCCTAGCCTTAAAAGCCTTTCAGAAAGAGCTGTACGGAAACAGGGTGTTGGTCCAAACAGACAACACAACCACCATGTTCTACATCAACAAACAAGGAGGAACACAATCAGTGGCACTATCAAGGCTAGCACAGGAAATATGGAGATGGGCCATCCCACTAAGAATAGACCTACTAGCAATACATCTGCCGGGGAAGGACAATGTGGAAGCAGACCGACTCAGCAGGCAAACGTCGGCATCCCACGAATGGGAGCTCAACCAGCAGGAAATAGAGAAGCTTTTCCAGAAATGGCATACTCCGCAAATAGACCTATTTGCAACACACCAGAATGCAAAATGCCAACACTTCGCATCCAGACAACCAGACCAACGGTCACCTTCTATTAAAACCGCATCAACAGAAAGGGCAAGTGAGTTACACCTAAGAGGATCTTTCCTCAGAAAACCCAGTCATGTCCTGTGCCACCTTTGGTAAAGTGGAGGGGTCCGGGAGAGGCCGGTCAGTCACTCAAGGTCATTACAAATTAGCTCCAGCCTCGTTTCCAGTTGACAGGATTGCATTCACCTGTGTTAATCCAAGAGCAAGAGAGGGACACAGGCCTCCGGGAGGAGTCGGAGAAACAGGCAGCGCGTGAGCTGATGCCCCCTTGTCCCGTGGCAAAATGAAGGAAAAGGGCACCATTTTGAAACTTGCCAATGCCGTATCTGCGCACTGTCAGAAGCCCATCTCAGAGGAGGAGGCCTGGGCCCTGTGCTTCGGGTGCTGCTGTCGAACCGAGCTTCTAGGCAGGGATTCTTCTAAGCAGTTGTTCCATGGGCCCCCATCACAGGACACCGTGGACATAAACCGGGATGGTTCTGTCTTCTTCGCCCCCCGTGTTACGCCCCTGGCTGCTCCTCAGTCTGGATGGCACAGTTGCTGCATTTGCGCATTTCCCCCAATCCCTTGATAGCTAAGAAGTGCACTTTCCTTTAACCAATGGGTGCATTATGGGAGTTGTAGTCCACGCTTGCTTCCGTTAGATTACCCCGAAGATTTATCGACTTAATGAGTGTTGGATGTAAAGAGCGCTATGGTAGCGTTTCACCTGGCGCCAGGTCTTTAAACCTTCGCTGTCTTGACTGATGTATTAAAGCTAAAAAGCCTTTAATCCAGTCCATCTTTTCCTATCGCACATCTCAGTGACGAACATTGCTACTGTGCTGGGTCTTATCTGAAACCATGGTTGTACATGGCTGCTGTTTAGAAAGAGTGCAATTGCAGTTTTTTTTTTTTTTTTTTTTTAAATATCTGCGGAGGTCCTATGTGTGACTTCAAATTAAGGGCCTGTAGCGTGAAAGAGCGAGATCTATTGGCTATGCCAATGCATGTTGAAGATTCCGACTCTTGCTTACTTTCACCAGCGACAGACGCCACGTACACATCAAGTCACGAAAGCGAGCGCACACGAACCATGTTCCGAAAAGGGAGAAGGGAGCTATGCGAGCACGCATATGGTGTGCACTTTCGTGGCCGCTTTGATGTTCTCAGTGGCCATGCGGCTCAGACGAGACCTAAAAAGAAAGAGGATTAACAACACAAGACAAGAAAAAATAATCCGAAGATGGTGACCAAAGGTGGTAGCTTCCGCAGGAAGCGCGCCGACGTCACGAAGAACACCAAATGGTGGGATGTCGCCACCTACCTGGGCCACAAAAAAAAAAAGAGAAAATACTACAATTCCGGACCCAACCACAAGATGGCGGAATAATGCACAGCATAGTGAATCCAGAAAGCCTTCAAAATGCAAAACTACACCGACAGGTAAGAAACTATACATTTTGTTCAGTGCCCAAAAGTACTGTGTGGTTTTTGAGACCAAAAACATTGTTGCTTTTGCCAATGTCTGTTATAATGATTAGGTCCCGGAAACTCCCATAACAATACAGTTGTACAAAAATCATGTCAAAACGCGCATTGACAAACCCAAAAGCTATCAACGTCATACCTATTGCCTTCCGCCAATGCTTGTTTATTTTCATGTTTCCTATAATTTTGTTGAAACTGTTTACACTGATTTTTCCATTATGAATATTTTTGGGAAATACTAGCATGCATCAATACTTTTTACCAAATAATGCTTCAAAGAAATGGTACCTAAAATTTCACAGTAGTTTAGCAAAACGTTTTGCTTCTAGTTGTGTTTTTTTATGAAGATTTTATTTTGAAAGCAAAGAATTATCAATCTTGCTTTTGAGCTTTTGCATATATTTGAATCTAATCAGAGAGCATCCTAGAAGCATTATACGTAGGCTCATATTGTCAAACTTTGCAAAGGTTTGTGTGTGTTTGGGTCTCGCCTGAGCCAGCACCGCTCTGGCGAGACTTTTAGTTAGTGGGCTTTAAAAAGCCGACCACAGCTTTTTGTGTGGCCTAGAGCGTCTGGTTACGCGCGTGCCATCTGGCTATCCTCGCATTGCTCGCGGGCACCCTTACAGCGTGCGATCAGGTGCCATCTGGCTTTCCTCTCGCTTGCTCTCCCAAGCGCCTCGCTCCACCCCTCCCCCACCACAGAGCGCGTCTCGCGGCCACGCGTCTTGTTTTACTTTGCGTCTTGTTTTTTTAACCATATTCACCTGCTTAAAAGCAACGTCTTGAGTGACTGACTTCCATCATGTCACCTTCTTTCCAAAACTGTATCACACTTCAATAATGATTGTTCTCCATTTCCTTTATTGGGACCGCCTTATTAAACGAATGACTACACCCTCACTCCAGAACCAAGTTTAAAAGGCATGAATCTTGATTGCATTTAAATTGGAATTACTCTATCTTTAAGGAAATGTGCCACAATTGTATGATGAAAAACTGGAATAAAAGGCATGCACGTGCCAGGGCCGCATGTTACCTCAAACTGACATGTGGAGACCAGCGTGATTCAGACGCCTCGTTCTTCACCCTTAGAGCAAGCACAACCGCATGAATGTATTGAACCATGTTGGTGTCAATGCCAACTGCCTTCTTTCTTCCCCCGGCGGCTCGGGATGCGGCGTGTTACATTCAGCTGCACAGTCCTGTTAAGGAATAGTTTATTTTTAGATCTATGTAAAGCTGATTTTCCTCTTCAAGTGAACGGTTGTCATGACAACGATACTACACAGTAATACACGTGATCTCTCTCCACGCTTGCTTTCGCTACACGTGCATGCCTGTCCTTCGGCAGCCCCCTCGTCCATGTGCCTCGTGGGCCATTTCGTCCTTCCACGTGTAAGGCACCATCTTCTTGCCACGTGCCTTAGTCTCGACACCCGCCTCTGCGCTGCCTTCTCGACTTCCCTTCCTCTGCCTTATGCCCTTTTAGAGGCCCCCTCTCTACTGCACGCGGCTCCTTTCTCAGCTCCCTCGCCACCCCCAGTTCTCCCCTTCTGTCAACGCCTCGCTCTTTTCATCTGCCCCGTCCAACTCAACAGGTTTTTTGCCCATCACATTTCGGTTCTTTCATCTGTCCTTCCCCATCTTGAACTGAATTGAATCTAAATTGTATTTTCAATTCTTTGTCTACAGTCCATGCCTAGTTCCTTTCATATGCACCCTCTCTAAATTATCTTCAAATTAGCGGATTGCCGTATCGTTTTAATTTTATGAAGAGGCCTGAAGGTGGTACTTGAATAAGAATGGTTGTATAATCATTTGTATTGATTAGGTCGAAGCCTACCAGGCAACCCAGATGTCTGTTTTTTGTTTAAGAATTCTGTGGGACATTCTGAAAGCTTCCCTGGGAATGCATTCTGCCCACTGTTTATCACTGGCTTTGATGTTTTTAACTCCTATTTGATTGAACAGTTGTCTGGTTTGTTAAAAACATCCTGGTGACATTTGTAAAAGTTCTTTGGGAACACATTCATTGCTTACCACTGGCTTTGTGGTTTGTAAGTCACATTTGCTTGCTTTGTATTTGTTGGTTTTATCTGTTTTAGGCTGTCCAGCTTGAGTTCGACCCTCTCGTGGAGCAAACCCTATTTACTGCAATCTTGCAATGAGTGCTTGTTTTCTGTAAAAAGGCCTTTAAATCTTGTTCTTATCTAGTCACATTTGCTGTGCATTCAAAGGTAGAGGTCAAATGTCAGGCTTTGTCCTCCAAAGGAGCTTGATGTTTACTTTTCTTTCTCCAACTTCAAAGTGAGAGGATTTATGTGACAATCTAGCATCACTCAGCGCCACCACAGCATCACTCAGCGCCACCACAGCATCACTCAGCGCCACCACAGCATCACTCAGCGCCACCACAGCATCACTCAGCGCCACCACAGCATCACTACTTAGCACCACCACCACAGCATTACTTAGCACCACCACCACAGCATCACTCAGCACCACCACAACCTCACTCAACACCACCACAACCTCACTCAACACCACATCAGTATCACTCGGCATCGCCTTTGCAATAATACACCACCACCACCACATCATCATCATCACTCAGCAAGACCAAAGTATCATTCAGCATCACCTCAGCGTCGTCTCAGCACCAGTCACCCCACCACCACTACCACCTCAACATCACTCAACACCACCTCAACCTGCTCTCGGAATCTGCCATCTGTTGATTCTCCCCTAGAGTCTGGCCGCTGCTAGTGTTATAATACAGGTACTAGTTTACAACCTTCAACCTCCAATTGTTTATGCCCCCTCAAAAAAAAAACTTTAACAAACAACCATTGGATTAGGCAAAAACAAGTTGCCAGCATTGCAAGAACAAAAGAAAAATGGGGACATTTTTTATTGTACATAAATTTGTAATATTGTCGATCTGTTGGACGTAATGCCTTCTTGGCATATATAAGGTAGCAAAAATGCTTCTGACACTTTATTACAACTTTTCAGCATGATGCACAGCAGCCACACTTCTCAACAGCACAGTTTAAACACATTGGCAAAGTCAATAGCTCTGCCTAAACACTTAGAAGGCCCCAAAGGCGAGACCTATTGGCTATGCCAGTGCTTGTTTTATACTGGAACCACTGTCAGTACTGCAGTCTGAACTCACAACGTTTGCTTAGAGCGCTCACCCTAACAATAAAGGCTTTCTATTGGTGAATCATAAAAAATAGGTTTGTACAGAATTAACAGATGGACACAAATATCATCTTAACTACAGACAATATGCTTCTCAGATCCATAATGTGGTACTGTAATCTAGCAGCCAAAGGGTTTGTGCTGCAGGGGATTGGGTCTACTTGTCACAGGACAACAAAAACATGAAAACTTGTTGTCCTTGACCACAAACAAGGTGTACTGGGCGTCGGTCTATAGGAATTCCACACCACTGTACCCCAATTTAGAAATGCCAATCAAGTACGACACACGGAAGACCATTATTGTCGAAATTTTGCATGTCCATATCCAGCACCACGGGGTAGTTTCTTGGGTTCACCTACCTCCTCATCGATCCATCTCCAGCTTTGTCTGTAATTTGTCAGTATTTTGGTAGTGAGGTGGGGAATTCCAGGGACAGTCAACCATCATAAAGACCGTTTGGATGATTGCTTAATTCAGTTAATTGCTGTCCAAGCCTAATTGCTCAGTCATCCCACTGCCCAGGCTGTTGGACCGCTGAGTAGTATGACTTGATATCACCAAACTCCAACTCCCTGTAATAATCAGATGGTTAAGATTTATCAAGCACTACTGTAGACATTTTGCTAATTCACAAGAGCCTGTGGCCTTGGAGAAGAATTGGTCTGGAATGTTGTTTGGGAATTAATGCAACTTGTGTAGTATCTTGGGGAAACTGCGCCATATTGATTAATCTATGCCATGAATTGATATTTGGAAGTTGCGAGTACATCCATGCAAGTACTTATGCAGTGCCTCCAACAGAGGTTAGCTGTCAGTCCAGTTTTCCATTGAGTCACACCCTTACCCAGATGCTTAAAAGTAACCAGTAGGTGTATTTACAAGTTCATAGCCAACTGCTCCCTCTCCCCCCGCACGGGGAGTAAAACTGATTTTTCAAATCCACCCTTAGGCTGAAAATCCTACCAAAGATGTTGAGTACCTCTATTAGTTGCTGCTTTTTACGTCTAGGGTAGTACAACAAAAATAATTATATTTGCTGCTTACAGTGCCATGTTATCTTTTGCGACTCACCCTAGACTGTACTGGGTGCATCCATTTTGATATTTTGTTCTAGTAAGTCCTTCAGGATCAGGGTGCTTGGCCAGACAAAACGTCTTCCACCCAGAATATTATAGATATGCACATCCAGGCATGAAAAAGAAGTGCACTGTGTAGAGTCCAGTGGGTTCTCAATTGGCTTACTTTGGCTAAAGAAGGTAATACTAATGCTGTCTTTTGAGGTAGTGTGGGCGAGCAGTTAGGCTTATCAGAGGGTAGTGCTAAGCATTGGTTGTACTCACATAGGCAATAAATGACACAAGCTCAAAGAATAAATCTGAGACCAAATTAGAAAAATAACACTTCTTTTTATATATTTTGTAGAACCAAGAATTTCATTCAAAAGTAAGTACTGATCTTGTTAGCAATTTTTATAGGCAAGTATATCTTTCAAACCTGTGCACCTTTACGCACAATGCAGTCCTATGAGAGGAAAAGTCATGAATGCATAAAGGAAATTACAGTCGGTTTCAGGGGTTCACCTTCTGGGTTTCAAGTTGTAGGGGCCAAGGTCCAAAGTACTACCAGCAGTTCTTCGGGAACTGCCAGATTTTCACCGGTTTTCTTAGGTACTGGCACTCTACGATCAAGACTGTATTGAAAAGATAAACCTCTCCTGATAACAAAATATTGGGACCAAATTACTTAGTCTAGTTAATGACTTCATCCTAGTGCACCAGGCGTAAAGCAAATATCTTTTTAATGCAAACATTAACCAATTTGTTTTGTCTGATCTTAACACTCGCAAAGCTTCAGCTGGATGCATAAATGATAAGAGACGACAAACCAGTATTATCCACTTTTTTTCTGATTTGTGCATAGAAGGGACAAAAGAACATGAAATGGTCTACTGATTCTGGGCTGAGGCTGCATACAAGGCACAGTGAGGTTACAGTAGCCTGCTTCCACTTACTTTTACTTAAATTCAGGGGAAAAGTTCTGTACCTAAATTGTAAATAAGGTGCACATGCATGAGGAGGTTCTACCTTAGCCATAACTGCTTCAAATAGAAACATACATTTAAAAGAACCTTGCAGTTAAGGTGACCAGTGCAGTATCATTAAAACAGGAACCCTGGATATGGGCTCAAACCTTTGCCTTAAAAGAAGTACTGCTTCTTTCGTCAGGGATTTTAGATCCTTCCACAAATCCCTCAGCTCCAATCTCTACAACCATTGCCTAACCTCTCTGAAACACTTCACTTGTCTGGCTGCTTTGTCTAGAGTTTCTGCTTCAGCTATGGCTACTTTAACTGGGGTCTGTGTTTTGCTAGTCCATAGTCTAACCCAGAACACTAAAGCCTTCAGTTGCGCAATATGCTTGATGCCGGTAATAGTGGGGTATTAATTGGGAGATTAAGTAAAGATCTTATTTATTTTCTAACCGCTCTAGGCACTTTGTCTGTTTCATACCCCACTATTCGGCACCATTAAGAGCAACACCCAAACCTCTAGCTCGATGTATTTTAATAGCTGGGAAGATTGGCAATAAACAGATTGATTGTTTATTTCTTTCAACTGCGGTCGAGATGTTGGAGTGCAAGACTACTCTTTTGGATATAGTCGGTCCATCTCAAGTTACTATTCGCTCTAACCCTGAGGTAATCAAAAACCTTGACTTGTTCAAGTGTATTTGAACCCAGCCTCAGCTTCCCTTTAAAGGAACCGTGGGGGTTGAAGTCCATAAATGTAGCCTTTGTGCAGTTAATTTCAAGACCAAAATGTATTCAAGCTGTTGCAAACCTATTTAATACATTCTTCATGCCCATTAGTATTTTTGCGATCAACAACATATCGTTCCCAAACAGGAGTGAGGGAATTTGTCTGCCCACAAGTTTGGGAGGCTCCCCTCCCCACAATCAAATAATGCATTAATTAGCCCGTGCAATAAAAAACAGAACACCTGGTCCAAACTGCTTGTAGATGTGACAGCATGTTATTTTCCTCAATCCAAATGTGTGAGTGTATCAGTATCAGTTTGCAAAAGATTTTATGTGCAGTATCTATAAGACTAATTGGCCAATAATTGGATGGGTCCCCTTTCTTAAATATCAGGATCATTTTGTTGCCCTTCAAGAGAGACTGTAGGTGATTTTCGAAGTGCTGGCAGGCTACCCAATGCTTCAGTAGTTCTCCAACTTGCTGGACGAGTCACTCAGTTGCGATTGTCGAGATAGGTGCAAGCAGGCAGATTTTCCATCTAAATACTCAATTTAGGGGCGTTAAAGGTGGCTGACGGGTAGTAGCCAATGGGCTGCCTAACTCTAGGGTGTATACACGCTCTATATGACCAATTCCTGTGGGAAGTGGGCATAACCCTGACCTTAAAAGGCTAACTCAGTCCTAAACAAGATGAAGAAATTTGAAAAGGTGAGGTCCATGTCAGATAGTCTACCTTAGGGGTGGTGCTGGCTTGATGTGGACACACCTCCTAATCTTAACTAATTTTCCCACCTGTCTTGCCGCAAAAACGTGGGGTTAGGACATGGGGTTGGCATTTTCGCTATCTAGAGAGGACTGCGTCGCGTAACAATGGCGGCAGGGCTTTTGAAGCTTCCTGCCTAGGAATGCAGTTCCTGCGTGAAGGAGGTGTAAACACCTCTGCCCAGAGCAGGCTTTGTTCCCGACTTCTGTGAACGATGGCTCTCACCTCAAGAGGTCCGAAACCTGTTTAGGGTGACTGGCTGGTCGAGACCAGTCAGTGAACACGCTAGTGGTCGGTAGGTTTACAGGGGGTACCTCTAAGGTGTCCTCTGTGTGCATTTCTTAATGAATCCAACACTGACATCAGTGTGGGTTTATTGAGATGAGATGTTTGGTACCAAACATCTGGGGGTACAGTGAAGCCATTATGTAGCTGGAAACTCCTAATCATTTGTGTCCAGCCCATGTTCTCAGTATTGTTTCCCTGTGCACTTTTGGTATCTAAGGGCGAACTTGGCTATGACAGGGGCACATCCACTCACCAGATATGCCCACACATGCATATTGTGCATCCTGCCTTAGGGCTGTAAGGCATTTTGCAAGGGTGTCGTACCTATACCACATGCAGTGCCGGGTCGGCGTGGAACACAGGGATGTGTGCCATGTCGTGTCTTCACTTTTACCTGCATCAAGACACGCAGGCTGCAATGGCAGTTTGCATGTGGTTTGGTGAGGGTTCCTTTAGGGTGGTACAATCGGTGCTTTAGCAGTTAGGGGCCCCTCTTTAGACCCAATGCCCTAGGTACCAAGGGTACCATTTACTAGGGACTTACATGGAGTCTAAAGTGCTGCCAATTGTGGAACAATTGTACAGTTTAGGGAAAGACCACTGGTACTAAAGACCTGTTTAGCAGGAACCCAGTACACTTTCAGTCAAAGTTGCATCAGAAACCAGGCAAAAAGTGGGGATACCAAGCCAAAAGGGGTACTTTCCTGCAAACTATGCTGTAATCTTGTGTAATGCTTCTAGCAGTACATTGCAATCATATTCCCCCATCAAACTGTTCCATCTCCAACCAGTAGCTTCCAATCTTACTTTATAAATTACAAAGCCTATAAAGAAAAACCCCATCCAGCACACGTATGACCCCCCTGCCCCTCTGGTAAAACGACCCCACTCTGATGCAGTACCAGCGACTTTTGGCTACCAGTTCAGCTCTATTCCTATACCCTTTGCGCTATGTCTACCCAACACAACAATGCGGCTATCCCCTCATACATTATTTATCTGTCATGGAAGACTGGTCGTCCTCTGAAGTTTCCATTGCACCAGCCAGGTGGTGCTGCATGTCCGATCAAATGACCTTAGTTAGTATATTGATGAGAGCTTTGGTCTTAAGTTTGAGTGCTACACTAATAAGGGAGATCGGGCAGTAAGAGGCTCAGCTATCTGGATGGGAACCTGTCCATGGTATTATTGTGATTGTGCCTGAATGTAGTTCTTGAGAGAGGGTCCCCAATTGGAATGATTGATGAAACATGTTCTAAAGGATGTGACGAGTGACATGAGCAACGTTTTCGGTTTTATTTCAATTATTTTGAGTCTTTGTCTGTCATGGCATAGGCCAGTTCCTTGGACATCAACCGTAGCTCAGAGCTAGTGTCCTGGTGGGCGCCGGAGGCCCGTGGGGCTCATGTCGGGCGTCAAGCTCCTGGTCCGAGGTCGATTTAAGTATTCGACTGCGTGACAAGTCTGAATCTGGCTGCAGGACTGAGGAGGTTTTCAGGGAGGAAGGCAGGAGGTACATGTCGCCTTTGCGGTTGTTCTGGTCACCTGTCAACTTATCTGTAGATGGAGATCTTTTATTTTGGTGTGCTGGAAGGGGGGGGGGAGGTTTCTGTTGGAGAGGCAGAGCTAGTTCCAGGACGCAGCCCCCGAGAGCGGTGGTGTCGTCCTCTGGATCGAGTCGGAACGGAGCGACAAGGCCTGATGCCTGTCTGTGGGTGCCAGTGAGGAGGGAGGGGTGCTCCCGCAGCTGCCTTTCTTCTGTTAGCCACTGCCAGGCTGTGTCGGGTGTGTCGAAGAAAATGGACTTGTTTTAGAAGATGACCCAGAGTCTGGCTGGGAAAAGGAGGTGATATTGTAGACCCATGTTCCATAGCTTCGGCTTGAGGTCTTGGAAGGATCACCTGCGTTGCTGGACCTACCTCACACTCCACTCTCTCCAAATTACCCATCCACCCCCAACCTACTGCTAGCTCATTTGTTAGGTGTAAACAACTGTTCCTCTTCAGAATGACTGCAATATATTCCAGTCTGTTGTTACTATGTATGTAAATAACCTCCCCGCTGCACAAGGCCAAAGGATGTGCTCAGCAAAGAGGTGTGGCTGCCCTCCTGGCATTGGGTGCTGCACCTAGTTCCAGGCCAAACCCTTAGGCCAATTCCCACTGCGCATGGTCAAAGGCCATGCAGAGCAGCACATTCACTGAAGTAACCGAAGTGATGTTATACCCGAGTAGGTTAAAAAGATCTTAACTTGTAGTACAGAAACAAAACTATATTCACTAAACAAACAAGGGTTTAAGTTACGTTCTAGTTAGGTGTTAAATTGATATAAAAACGAATGTATAAAAAACTGACATGTACAAGTTCATTTACTGAGCTAAAATTAGGTTTCTTTCTCAAATGCAGATTTTTCTTCTGAGCTTTCTTTCACTAAAGTGAATCCGTTCTGAAATCAGATTCTGCTGGTGAATAATTGTGCTGTTCTTTGTAAATAATTCATGCTGTTTAGTATATGCTATGGGTTTCCAATGGAAAGCCATTTGAGAAAGGCAAGAACTAAGGTGATCAGATGAAGTTATTGGTTCTGAGATAAGTTTGACTATCTAATATAGAACAACCCTGAATATGCATTTCTTCAGGCTAGTTAAGGAGCATTTATGTAATCTGTAGTGCAGATTACAGTGGCCTAAATTGCTAGTTTAAGGTTGGCTTTCGGAATGAATGGTCTATGTTTCATAATAGACCTAGTTGATATCTTGAATTGTGGACTTCTTGCAAGTCTAGATGGATCAGTGTCCAGTGAATCCAAATGATTTAAGTATTGTCGATGTTTTTGGGGGAAAATCTGTGTTTTTAACTGCTCTGACTAATCGTAAGGGAGCTCAGGCTTCTGATTTGGGAGAGGCGGAGAAGATCAGTCTCCTGTTTTAAGTTTTTTAGTTTCTTCTTCATTCCCCTAAGAATGAATTTTTGTGAGGTATGTAATCAGGATATTGACTGTGTTTTATAAACAACAATCAAATGCAACTGCATATGATCATACCGATGAAAAGAGATTTCACGCATATGTAGTAGACTGCTGTGAGTTTTAGTATATATGTTGCAGAGGTGGAAGAGGGTGGTGAGGGGAACTTTGAATGGGACCTGAGATCGGATTTACTGGCCTTCACTTACTGAGGTCTGCATTCAAGACACGATGGATAGCATTTCAGGACAGTACCATTTATTTGTATTCTTCTTTTAGCATGTGCAGGGATGAGTCCTTGGTCGCCTGCACTACTTGACCGCTATGCTAAGATCGATCTGGTTTAGGGTAAACACTCGCTTCTGATAGGTAGTGTTCAGAATCTTCTTTCTCTCCCAGTCCATGCAGACAATCATTTGCTGGCATTGTTCCAAGTATAAGAAATGTGAAGAGATTGACTTGAGCAACAAAATGTGACTCCTCATCACGCTGATCAATCCTCGGTGTCCTGCGCTGTGGGTCAGTGGAAATTAGGAGACATGTAGCACCTACGAGGGAAACACACGGGTGGAGGTTAAGAGGCGTAGATTTTTTAAATGGTGCTTTGAAATGGTTCAACCCAAGTGTAACACACTAGCTAATGCAGCAACTATAGCTGAGTTGAAAGAGTGGGTGGGGCGACAGAAGGTCTTTCACCTCGGTGCAAATTGTGTATTTAGCCAAATACATTTTGAGGAAACTTACTGTACATTTTTGGAAAAAAGGGTGAAAATGGTACTTTTCTGCAATCATTGTACTGCACTCAAAGACCCACGACTTCCCCTCCACTCACACACCAACACTGCTGTACCTGCACTCGTGCTGTTTATTTGATTCATCAGTTTTATATAGCACTAGCGCATTCCAAGGGCATTGGAGCACTTTTCAAGAGCACCAGATTACAAGAAAACAAGGTCCTATTCATTTATGTGTTCCTTTTTAGGCAAGGGGAGATGACGTGATGTGCCCAGAATCCTAGGATGATGAGCCAACACCAGGTCGCGAATCTGACTCCCTGGTTCCTAAATCCTCAGCTCTAGTCGTTAAGCCACATCTTCCTCAAAGAAGACGTACATTGTCACACAGACACCACTCAACCTGCTCTCTCACAGTAATACTGCTCTACCTGCATTAACAGAGGCACACTGCTCACTCTGCTCTACCACAGACAACACTTTTACCCTGCCCTCACTGGTACACTGCACAACCTGAATTCATATTGAAATTAAATTGCCCACCTTGGACTCTCACATGGACACTGCAGTCACCCAGGTACACCGCATGCTGCACTCACAAATGCACTACTGACCCTGCCCTCACATATATATTGTTCTTTCTGCATGCACACTTGCACAGATCAGTCTGTAGCAGCACTCCTAAAGCGGGAGAGGCCAGTCCAGTCGGGGACCGAGAGGGAAGATGCTTTCCTGCTACTATGTGTAACAGAATCCTTGGTAGTAGGTGTTGGGGGCATTAATCAGGCTAATTAGAGGAAGGAGTAATCTGCAGCAGATGGGCAGACCACACTGATGGTGACCCAATCATCACCCACAGAGTCCAGTTGGGTGCAGTGCAGACACTTTCTGCCTCTGGCTCCTGCAGTATCAGAGGTGGAAGGGGGTTGTAACGGCAAGTCTTTGGCCATTCACCAGGACTGGCCTACTTCACCCAAGTCCAGGAGGGAGACCTAATGGCTGCATGAATGAAAGAGTAAAAGTGTTGCTGCGTGGAGGAGCCCTGTGGGATCGAGGAGAGTAAGGAAGGCAAGCAGCAAAAAGGGAGGCTGCAGCAGCCAAGGAGACTGCACTGATGGTGACACCACTCTCAGCTCCTCTACAGAGTACAGTTCAGTTGGGGGCAGGGCATGCATATTGACTTTCGGCTCTTGTGGTGTTGGAGAGGGAAGTGGCAGGCAGACTGGAAAGGTACGGCCTCAGCTGATCACTTGTTCTGGCCTATCACCATACTCATGTCCCCCGGGCTGGTAATGTGAAGCGCTGCTTCTGAATGTCACTGACCCAAGACCGCATAGTTGAGTCAGGTGTCTACTCTCTAGATGGGTAAATGACTCCTACAGAAGGGTAGGCACTGGCTGTGAGTACCTCTCGCACTACCGTGAAAGATGGGCTTCTGAATCGATCTTTGGAAAGCATTATTAATCCTTTACCCCTATATGCCTACCAACTTTGCAGAATTTTAGGCGGCTAGTGTTGAATGTTGGAAGGACTAGCCTAAGATGTATTTAAATTGAATGGATGGATACACTTAGACTTTTTCTATATGGATCAGTATAGTAGTACCATACTGTGAAGGTCTTGAGCAGGTGCTAGTTAAATACAGGCCCGAAAGCAGTAATCACACTATCAAGAGCAGCAAGTAGCATCCACAAGAGAAACACAAATCAGAATTGTTGTACTCTGCCATTTATTCTTGGTCTTAGCCCAAGTCCTTCTACAGTTAGAATGCACCCTAGCCTGCCAGGAGTCATTCTACTTAATCTGATAGAAACAGTTTGTTATAGATTCCTTACCTTAGAATTACCCCAAGGCGTCCGACTGGATCTGGAACGTTTTTCATCAGCAGTACTCCTGCACATAGGAGGGTGGCGTCGGTCGACTCCGCGTTCGTCGTGGTCGCTGGGATGATGTTGCTGTAGCTGCATAGACACCGCCCTCGCGTGCTGACGTCTGTGCTTTTCTTTCTTTTTCCGCACCAGCAAGCTCAGATCCGTAGAGAGCGGTACATCCAGTCCCTTTTTGACTGACTTTTTCTCGACTTTGTTTTTTGAGTCCATAGACTCCTGGTGCACGAGGGATGCCCGACTTCAAGGCCTGCGGTTCCTGTAACCGCCTGATGTCGTGACGGATCACCACCGCGTGTGCCTCTACTGCCTGGAGCGCGACCACCACCCCAAGTCGTGCTCCGACTGCCTGACCATGGCCCGAAGTCTTTGCGGGAGCAGTCCCGTAAGCTAATTTAGGCCCCGTCGCTCGAGGTCCCGGTCACGTAGTAAGTCGAGGGACAGGTCGCAAAGCCAACACCATTCTTCTTCTAAGTCTTCGCACTCAGGGTCAGGTAAGTCAAAGCACAAGAAGAAGTCGAAAAAGCATTGTCGTTCTTCGACTTCTCCACGTCCTTCGGCTGATGTTTAATGAAGCTCTTACGGACATCCTTTTGGGCACCTGGTCCTAGCCCAACACAGGGGCTCCTGTGGACAGGATGATTGCCTGACGCCACCGCCAGACCCCGGGCGACCCCACTTTCCTCTCCCAAGACCCCACCCCTGAGAGCTTGGTGGTTCAAGCCTCCAACTCCAAAGGCGTATTTATTGACGCACTACCCAATAGGCAATCCAATAAGCTGGACCACCTTGGGAAGAAAATGTTTTCTTCCTCCAGGATGGGAATGTGGTCAGTAAACACTGCATGTCTGTTGGGCCGTTACACCCACTCTGTGTGGGATACGGTAGCGCAGGTGCTGTCCCAGTGCCCGGAGGAGGCCTGGACCGTGCTATCACGTGCAGTTGCAGAGGAGAGAGACGCAGCAAAGTTTACCATCCTCTGTGGGCTGGAAACCGCCAATGCGCTAGGCAGGACGATTTCCACCTCAGTAGCCCTTCGACGCTACGCCTGGTTGCGGTCGACTGGTTTTTCCGGGGATGTCCAATCCACTCTTTTGGACATGCCCTTTGATGGCCGTCACCTTTTCAGTGACAAGGCAGACTACGAGCTGGAGTGCTTTAAGGACTCTCGGGCTACGACCAAGTCCTTGGGCCTCCCTACCACCCGCCCTGCCTTTCGCCCTGTTCGTGGCTACGGTAGGGGTGCCCCACCACGTCCCGCCCAGAGCCACAGCTCGGCGCAAGCTGTTCAGCCTCAGCGCGGCCGGGGACGTGAGAACCAGCGCTGTGGTTCTGGGGGCCAGCGGGCGGGCCAGTCCACCACAGCCCCCTCTGCAGCAGCCTCCAAACCCTCCTAGTCCAACCTTTCAGGGCCACCAAACGTCAGTCGGGGGCAGGATTTGCCATCACCTCCCCCACTTGCACACCATCAGGTCAGACAGGTGGGTTTTGTAAATAGTCCAAAGGGGCTACTCCTTCGTGACTACCCCTCCATCCATGCCACCTCCGTACCATCGCACTCATGGCCTAGGGAGCCATCCAGCGCGTTCCTGCCCTAGAAGCTAGAAGTAGTTTGTGGTTGCTATTCGCACTACCTTCTGGTGTCCTAGAAGGACAAAGGCCTGCATCCTAGCTTGGATCTCGGGAACGTCAACCGCTTTCTCTGGAAGGAGAAGTTGAAAATGTTGACGCTTGCTCAGGTCTTGTCTGCCCTTGACCCTGGATGGTAGCGTTAGAATGCTTACTTTCACATCCCCGTCCTGCCGGCCCACCGGCGTTACCTGCGGTTTGCGGTAGGCCTCAAGCACTTTCAGTGGTCGCAGCTCATCTGGGGTCTCAGGGTTTCCAGTCTTCCCCTATCTCGCCGACTGGCTGTTGGAGGCGGGCTCGCCCCAGGCTGTCGTCTATCACCTCCAGACTACGACTGACCTCTTGCATTCGCTGGGGTTCTCCCTCAACGTGCCAAAGTCACACCTAACCACCTCTCAGAAGCTCCTCTTCATCGGAGCGGTTCTCGACACAAAGCAGTTTCGGGTTTATCCTCCCTATCTGCGAGTCTGGGATATTCGGAATGATTTCGATCTTTCAGCCACTATCCTGGGTTTCGGTCAGAATGACCCTCAGGCTGCTGGGTCTGATGGCCTCCTGTATCCTGCTTGTGGACCATGCCAGATGGCATATGCAGGCTCTGCAGTGGGACTAGAAGTTCCAGTGGGCACAACGTCTGGGGAATCTGTCCGATGCGTCCAGATCTCGAAGGGCACTGCACACCAATTGCAGTGGTGGCTCACGAACCAGGATTGTGTCGGCAGCAGATCCCTCTCTCTTCCCCAACCAGAGTTCACAGTGGTGACCGATGCATCATTTCTGGGATGGGGCGGCCATGTGGGGGAGGCGGAGATCAGAGGCCTCTGGTCTACGGCAGAGTCTGGGCTCCACATCAAAGCATTCTTTCCCTCTGTCCGGGGAAGAGTGGTGCAGGTGTTCGCGGACAGCACTACTGCCATGTGGTACTGCAACAAACAGGGCGGGGCGGGGTCGTGAACCCTAGTTCAGGATGCCCTCTGCCTCTGTACATGGGGTGGAACATCAGGGCATATGCCTGGTGGCTCAACACCTGGCCGGTTCCCTGAAAGCCAGGGCGGACGAACTCGGCCGCAGGTGCATGATGGATCACGAATGGCGTCTTCACTCTGAGGTGGTGCAAGGTCTCTTTCAGCAGTGGCGAGAACGTTGGGTTCATCTATTCACCATGGAAGAGAAAGCGCAATGTCAGCAGTTCTGCGTTTTGGAATTTCCAAGATGGCCCTCGCTAGGCGACTGTTTTCGTTGTGAGTGGAGTTGCGGTCTTCTATACACCTTTGCGCCTATACCACTTCTGTCCAGAGTGCTGAAGAAGATCAGGCGCGACCGGGCCGAAGTCATTCTTGTGGCTCCCGTATTGGGCACGAAGAGTCTGGTATCCCGAGCTGCTCAATATGGCCATCGATCCTCCGATCCGACTGCCTCTTCGTGAGGCTCTTCTGTCGCAGCAGCAGGTTACGTTTGACCTGCCTCCCGAAGTCTGTGATGTTATCTTGGCAGCCAGGCGTCCCTCTACTAAGACGGAAAAACGCCTGCAGTTGAAACACATTTCTGGCATGATGCACAGCAAAAGCTGTGGATCTCCTTTCCGCCCCTCTTTCTGAGGTTCTCTTGTTCCTTCTTTCTTTGGCCCAGCAGGGCTCTGCTCTAGGTGCTCTAAAGAGCTAACTCTCGGCCATTTCAGCCTTCCTGATCAGCCTTCTCTTTTCAAGTCCCTTGTTGTAAATAGATTCCTTAAGGGCATTACTCATCTTTTTCCTCCTGTTCCCTTCTTAATACCTCAGTGGGACTTGAACTTGGTTCTTACCTACCTCATGTGCGCTCCTTTTTAGCCGCTACATAACTGTCCTCTCAGACTTCTCACTTTGAAAACTGCCTTTCTGGTGGCCATCATCCCTGCAGGGTGAGCGAACTACAAGCTCTTTCTTCCAAGCCTCCCTTCTGGCTGTCCATCCGGACATGGTCGTCCTTAGAACTAGAACTTACTTTCATCCCAAGGTGGTTACTTTTCACGTTGACCAAACCATCACTTTGCCCACCTGCTTTCCGCCCCCGCATCCTTCAAAAGAGGAAGAGAGCCTCCACCGTCTGGATCCAAAACGTGCGCTTTCCTTCTACTTGGATCTCACAAACGATTCCGGGTGGACGACATCTCTTTGTTGGTTACTTGGGCGCTAAGAAAGGTTGGGCCGTGCACAAACGGACCATCTCCAGGTGGTTCGTTCTGTGCATTAAGGCTTGCTTTTCCTTGGCAAAGGAGGAGCCTCCATTCCACCAGGGCGATGGCAGCTACTTCTGCTTTGGGATGAGTAGTCCCTCTCAATGACCTCTGTCAGGCAGCTACGTGGGCATCGCTGAACACTTTCACCAAACACAACTGCCTGGACAGCCAAGTCTGGAGAGATGGCTTCTTTGGCTGTTCTGTTCTCCAGGACTTTCTGGTGTGAACTTAGTTCACAGACTCCCCTCCGGGGTTGGTATTGCTGTGGTATCTATTCTAAGGTAAGGAATATATAACTAACTGTTTCTTTCAGATGAATTAGTTACTTACCTTCGGTAACGATATATCTGTAAGAAACATAGGTTAGTTATTGATTCCTTATCGCCCCACCCATCCTCCCCGTTCTGCGAACTGAGTTCTGGGGTTAAGGACTTCCCTTCAGGGTCCTAGTTTTGTGTACCAGTGGGCAGTGTCTTTTATGGCTCTGCACTTCTGGCGTGGAAAGTCGGGTACAGAACTGACATCAGTGTGAGAGGGTGGCGTCTATGTAGCTACCGCAACATCATCCCTGCGACCGCGACGACTAACATGGAGTCGTGCGATGCCACCTTCCGACGTGCAGGGGGACAACCGACGAAAAATATTCCGGATCCAGTCTGATGTCTGGGGTGTTATTCTAAGGTAAGGAATATATAACTAACCTATGTTTCTTATAGATATATTGTTACCGAAGGTAAGTAACTTGTTCTTCAGGTAATGTAATTAAGGCAGCCAGTGAATCTTATTAGTGCATTCAACCTATCAATATTAAAGCACTTCTGTCACCCATGTAGCAAACCGACTGGGCCACATGGTCTCTTCAATGCAACGTTTTATATTGGTCAGTTTTGCAGCGTGAATCTTTTCCGGAATTACATGCTGTGCATTATTCCTGCATCTAGTGGTTTGGGTCTGGAATTCTCTGTTTGTAGTCCTTCTATATTTTTTTTTTTGTATTTGGCCATCAACTGATCCCCCCCATGTGGTGCTTCCTGTGACATCATACGCCCTTCCCTGGAAGCTCCCACCTTTGGTCTCATCTTCAGATTCTTTTTTTTTCTGCTGTTGGGCCTGGATGCTTGGCTGAAGGCTCTCCAACACAAGAAAGAAAGTTTGAGAAGAAGTTAGTGAGAAGTTCTTCGAAAGATTACACCAAATTTGGAGAAGAACATAGATTAAGAGGTACCTGCAAGGAATTGTAGCAGGAAGGAGACTATTTCCTTGACCCTTTAGAGAATGCCCACACGGATGCTTCCTGTGCGGTCTAATAGAGAAGACTGTACTGCAGTTCCGCCTGAATTGTCACTACAAATTCCTGCAGAAGGTCAATCACTGAGTCTGCAACCTCTGCCTGCTCATAGACAATCGAAGTGACAACTGCAGTGCCTGTGCGGGTATTCAGTCGAAGAATCTGAGGGCGAGGGAGAAGCAGAGACTGTCCCATTACAACATGCAGGGACAAAAAAACAACTCCCCACCCAAGAGACCTGGGTCTGTAGAGCGACAAGGAGGAAAAGCTCACAGAAGTTGCAAAAGGAGAAACATCTGACGCGACAAAGGGATTGTTGAGGTCGAAGCCCAGGAAACAAAGGAGGACAATAGACCGGAGGTTAGAAAGACATTGACCCCGTAAAAATTGCCCGAGTCTCGAAGATCAGACTCAAAGGCGTCGAAGGAAACCTCTTCGAAACACTCGCCAACCGAAGGCAGGCTCCGAGACAAACAGCCCCTCATATCTCTCGAAAGGGACATAGCAGGAGGAAAGACCCCAAACAAGACTCAGTTGTCCAAAGACGGAGGAGGGAGAGCCATTTCAATGTTTAACAAGCATTGGCATAGCCAATCGGTCTCGCTATTTGGACCTTATTAGTATTTAGTTATGCAGCACAATATCCTTTGTGCAACAACATCAACTGTTGCATGGCTAAACACTTATAAGGTCCCAGAGTCAAGACCTATTGGCTATGCCAATGGTTGTTTTCTTTGCCTCGTAACACTCCATACAGTGCTCGTGGTTTCAGTTCACTCGCTCCGTTCTCTCTTTTTTTTTTAATGCAGTTTTATATAGCGTGAACCCCACCCCAATGTATTATTAAAGCACTTTATATGAGCGCCAGTTACTCTGCACAAGACCATGTTCTTGCTGAGTTGCCCAAGATCACAGGATGTTGCTCCAACGCCGTAAGCTTTACGTGAGTGCCAGTTACTTTATGCAAAGGACACATTCTTTTTGTATAAACAGGGAGATTAAATGATTTGCCCAACACATGGTGTTGTGCCGACGTCAAGACTTTCACTGGTTTTCTAGCTCTGTAGTCGCCAGATCTGCGCGTGCAAGCCACAGCGCATCCTCTGGTGCCATCTGTTGTCAGTGAGATAAGGCTCCCAGGCTTGCAAATTAAAAATTGTCCCCCATTGCATCCCAGCAACGAGTCTTAAAGCTCCACCTCCTGTGTGTGTGTGACTACATCGTGCAGACTGTGGGGCTGCCACACCTTGTATCTTCAGTTATGCACTTCCATCAGCCAAAAGGCTCACGGATTTGTGGTCCGTGCTTTCACATCCCAAGTGATGCGACCCTCTTTTACTCAGCAATATCACACATGCTACAAACAAAACATTTTCTACAGCATAACAAGAGACTTCGATGGCTTAATAAATGGCTGCTGGGTGCACTGCAAGGTGAAAAGGAGCACTCCCATAAGCAAGAGGTGGCTGAATGAAAGCTGTAAATGATGCACTCTCTCCCGCAACTGTAAATATCAAGTTGTGACTGAGATGTGCGCTACTAGTAGCATTGGAAAAGAAGACTGGGTGATGTTGAAGAGCGAGAGGAAATAAGAGATGTACACATGGGATGGCGAGGAGGGAGAAACAGACAGGATGGATTGGGTGAGAAGAGAACACTGGATAGACGAGGCATGCGGAGGAGCAGGAGACACGTGGATAGGGGTGGGGGAGACTGGATCTGGGGGCAGAATGAAACTGGAGAGACAGACCTGGGAGGGGGAAGAAGATGGATACGCAGCAGACTTTAGAAAACAGAGCGAAAACTATGGGGAAACTGTAAAACTGGAGAGGCTGGAGGTAGGCACGGAAGACACAAATATACGGATGGAGGTGAGGCGAGAGGAAGAAACCCTAGGAAGCAGGGGATGCAGACATTTAAAAGGACATGGACAGGCCACGCGTGGGATAGAAGGCAAAGTGATTGATAAGGGGACACTGGAGAGACACATGGGGAGGGCTCAGAGAAATAGGTGCAGGGAAAGGAGAGAATACACGTGGGGAAACTAGCTTTGAAGAGACACACGTAAGGGAAAGACGCGCGGCCGCGAGACGTGCTCTGTGATGGGGGAGGAGCGAGCAAAACCGAGGCAGAGCGAGGCGCGCGCGGGGGGTTGGAGGAGCATGCTGTAAGGCTAAATGAGCCATGAAAGAAAGGCAGATGGCGGCTGCACTCGTAACCGCAAGCTTGAGGCCAGCAAAAGCCTCTGGTAGCTCTTTGAAAACCCACTAACTAAATGTCTCGCAGCGCATGCACTGGCTCAGGTGTGTCCTATAAAGGAGAGGTCGTGACACGAGCAGAGAAGCTTGACGGCCGATATGTCGTTGAGGGAATCTTCTAAATCAAAAAGTAAATCGATGTCGACCCTCGATGCCAAAAAATGCTTTGCTGAGATCGAGAGGAAGAAGACACTCCTCGAGGCCGAAATGGGCGCTTTACTTCAAAAGAAAGACTGTGATGAATCCTTCAGGAAATTTTGAATTCCATTAAAAAAACTTTGACCCCGAAGAAGCAGGGAGAGAAGGACGTTGAAGATATTGAATCTCCTTTAACACCTCGACTGTAGGAGGAGGAAGAAGAAATCTCCTATGAAGAAGTATAGCAAGAAGGATATCTGCATGTTTCAATGCTCTGAAGAATCTGAGTATGTAGAATCTCATTGGCAGGAGCTTGAGACTGACTTCCTGGAGGAAGGAGTAGACTGCTATCCATCGAGGCCTTCGCCTCCAGTTGACATCCGGATATATAATCGGGTTATCAAGAAGGCTGCAGACAAGTATAGAGTGTTACTGGAGGATGAAAGGCCGCAGTCTTGTTTCCTGCTGGTAACCCTCTTGCCATCCTTAGCAAGGATCCAATTTCTTCCGATGTTACCTAGTATTGTGGACCAAGGAAGGAAGGCGTTTAAAGAGCCTGCCACTTGTAGAGCAGTCATTCCAAGGGAGAAGAAAAAATAAAAATATTCTTCAAAGGACCCATCCTATATCAAGGGTACAGTACCAGCTGATTTCATTATCACCTTTACGGCACGAAGAGTGCCAACATCAGACCCACCTCCTGACAAGGAGAGCAAGAGACTGGACCTTTTATAGGCAGAAAATTTGAACGCAGCGCAGCCAGTCAGTCAATGGGGCATCGCAAATTCAAATGTCCTCCTGAATAGACATGGGTACCAGCACTGGGAGGAGACGGTGGAGCTGATGAAGCACCGGCCAGAACAACACAGAAAGAGAGCTAGCAGAAGAGGGCAAAAATATTGCCAATACATGTCTGAAATCGCCATTGGATGCTGCAGTCACAGCTAGCTGGCAAATGATGACGAGTATCGCACTACGCCGTCATTCTTGGCTTAGCATTACATGTTTCAAGTCACAAATACAGGCACATTTCTCAAATAGTTTGTTCAATGAAGAAAAGTTGTTGGGGAGCACTGTCGACTACATCAACTCAAAAAAGAGAACGAGACTGCGAAGTCCATGTGTGCGTTCTGTGGAAATATACGACGAAGGGCAGCACCAACATGCTGACCTACGGGGAGAGGCGGCTTTCAAAAGGGCACATCTCACCAGGCCTTCTAGGGATGTAGCCAAATCTTCTGCAGCACTGGCAGTAGTAGCAGCTAGGACGACTGTCCTTTCGAGGAAGAGCATGGGATTGGGGACAGCCTTCCAGGGGAGGCACAACCTCTGCCAACAATTGAGTTCTCCAAAACACACATCCTCTAACACACAACACTAGTTGGAGGCAGAATCAAAAGCTTCCTGCAGGAGTCGAGGTAGATAACATTAGACAAATGGACCTTAGACGTCATAGTTTGGATATTTGGCTACAGAATGGGAAAGAATACCTCCAGCAAGAGGACCAAAAAAGAAGGCCCATTCAAGGGAAGAAACATCATGTTTACTCAAGGAAGTTGGGTAATTGCTGGAAAAAAGAGCAATAGAAAAGATACACAGAACAGAGCTCAAGATAGGAAATTACTCAACATACTTCAAAGGTGGACTGGTCTGTGTGACCAATTCTAGACTTCTAATTCATAAACCAGTTTAGAAAGACTGAAAGATTCAAGATGATAACTTACAGGGAGTCATCCCACAGTTGAAAAAAGGAAATTACATGGCAACTATAGACCTTAAAGATGCCTACCTGCAGATCTCAACGAATCCAAAGCACAAAAAATACCTGAGGTTTGTGGTGAACAAGACACACTACTATTTCATAGTACAGACATTCAGGATTAAATCAGCGCCAAGGGACTTCAAAAAGTGCCTAGCAGTAGTAGCAGCTCATCTAAGAAAACAAGGTATACAGGTCTACACTTACTTGGATGACTGGTTGATAAGGGCAAACTCCCACAACAAAGAACATATACTGCAAGTAATGAGGACTCTATTAATATTGGGTTTCTCTATAAACCTAGAGAAGTAATCACTAACAATAGAACAATAAAACATTTCTGGGAGCAACAATCAATTAAATCCATGGAAAAATATATCCCAGCGAAAGGAGTATTTTTTTGAAAATTCTTTTTATTGGCATTTAGTTATATAAACGTACATTTATCACGTTTCACATAAATGGCTGCAACCAGCGAAAGGAGTATATAGTCACTTTTGTAGGAAACTCTCCTTTACCGGAAGACCTATTGCATTGCAAATGCCCGTTTGGTCAAAGGTTGAAGCCAGAATTAGACTCTGGTCGTTGGCGACGCCAAGGCTTTGGCATTTTACTGCTGCACAGCAATTGTTTGCTGCGTACAGATCTCTCATCAGCCAAACCAGTTTGTTCTGGGAATTGTAGTCTTAGCTGCTGCCATTTAACTAATTAACTAACACACCTGCTGACTGCTAAGTACCAGTGTGAGCGATCTAACGATTCGTGTCAGAAAAGCCAGGACTGGAGAGAGGGAGACGATTCCATAATACAGTAGGTGAGGGTCTGGGGCACACAGGATGATTCCTAGGTTTGAAGACCGGAAATGTGAATACAGGACTACGGTGTGGAGACAGCAGTAGTTTAGGGACAGACTGGGGCGCCAAAAACAAATTATAGGAGCGAGTACACCTTGTTTGGCGCCAACTGCAAACCGAGTCCCATTCCCTCCTTGTAGGTGGTTCGGTGAAATTCCGATTCGATTGATGGTGTGCGAGTGGCCGAGAACTGTCCCGGAAAACACCTCACCCTGCCCTCCGTAGCGGCGTTTGACACTGCCCTTGGAATCCAGCGCTTGACATTGGCGCTGCAGAGCGTGACTCTGCCAACCAGTGTCCGAGACTGTCCTCAAAAGTCAGCATGTGGCTCTGTTACCAGAGCCAACTACTAACTCTGCTCATGGACATGAGCACCTGACCGTGCCAACCAGTGCCTTTAACTGTCCACCAGATAGAGTGGCTCACACTAACCATAGAGCTAGCAACCGATACTGCATGTCAGCACCTGATTCCAAGCACTCCATTGCCACGCGTGAAATTTAGTAGAGGCCGTGCACACCCACAATGAGTACAGTACAGGCAGAGGAAAGCTACACACACGCACCCTCACTTTCCAGTTTTAGTAACTTATAGACCAAGTTCTGCTTGAACAGGATCAAAGAAAGCTTCCCTCTATTACGGCATGTTACTGATACCATTCATGCGTCACTGGTGAGCACAGCATACACATGGAAGCACCGTTTCACTTCAAAATCCCCACCCTTTTCACTGTGTACTGCCTTGGCAGTACCAGTGCATACTTTCCTCACACGCTGCAGAGACCGGAGCTGGGAAAGGGTCCCTGGCATGCGCCCTTCCAACACCTCACATTTGGTATGGGAAGAGAGACGGACGTGAAGGATAGAGGGGGTGGTAAACACAAGCAGCAGCTGAGCTCATCTCTGAGCGCCGCCTCCGCCAGCAGGACACAGCCTTTAAAGGGCCAGAGAGAACGAGGAGAGGTCGCCGTCGCTCCACTTGGGATCGTGCTTGACGGCGGCCCGTGCCTGCGGTGCAGCACGCGAGCAAGGTGGGCGGGGCCTAATAAACAGGGCGGACACCAACAAACGCCGAGAATTCTTCAGAAAAAGCCAGAGCAAGACTTCCAAAATATGCAGTCAGGGTGGCCGGGGCCCAATGCCGACAGGGCGGACACCAACCCCGCTTCCAGAGAAGCCGGACAGAAAAGCAACGACAATAGTTCTTGCCAAGGCGAAGCACCGCATGCGCTGAAACGCAGGCGAGACCTAAAAAGTACTCCAATACACCAAAATTAGATCTAGTCACAACCCCATGGAACGCTAAAATGCCTACACTTTGTGTCCAGAAAACCATACAACGAATCCCTAGGAAATGGCTTTTTTTATAGATTGGTCAGGGATACATGCATACGCTTTTCCCCTGATACCCCTGTTAGTGATCAACAAATGCAAGAGGAGCAAAGTGACTCTACTACTAATTGTCCCTCAGTGGGCGAGGCAGGCATAGTTTTTGGAACTGATAGAAATAGCACTAAGGAACATTCTGAAACTACTAGCAGTAAACCTGTTCTCAGTGGAAGAAGGAAGGGTACTACACCCAGTCTTTGAAGCCTGGCTCCGGAAGGTGTTGAATTTGGTCATCTAAAACTACTAGAGAACATAATCGCTGTTCTGAAAGAAGTAAGAAAGTGAACAAGAAGTAAGTGCTGCATTGCTTAATGGAAGAGATACTCTCAATGGTGTCTTAAAAGGACTTATTGGGGAAAAACACTTAGGATGTAAAGTTGTTAAAATATCTTAACTCGCCTACTAGACTGCAAATTAACGTATGCATCTTTGAAAGTACACTTAGCTGCAATAGTGATCTACACTAGATGTCACATAGAAAGAAGCTTCTTCCCAGTTCTGATAAAAGGGGTTTTAGAAGGAGCACAGAGAATTGCACCACTAAGATTGGTACAGGCACCCACATGGATTCTAAATGTGGTACTATCTCAGTCAATGAAGTAACCCTTTGTGCCTTTACACAAGGCCACATTAAAGATTCTCACGCTAAAGGTACCGTTCCTGGTGGCCATAACCTCTCTTCACAGGGTGAGTGAAATACAAGCACTCACAATTCAGGAACCATATTTACAGGTTCACAAGTACAGAATTGTTATGAGAACAGATCAACAGTTCTTAACAAGATAGTTTCACACTTCCACACAAATAAAACAATACAAATACCAAGTTTTTCTAAAGCCCAAAAGATAAAGCGAGAAAGCGTAAAATACACTAGATGCAAGACGCACCATAATGTACTACATTGAAAGATAAAGACAAGTAGGGAGACAAAGCAACTATTTGTCTCTTTGCAGACAACATAATTGGAAAACCTGTAACTAAGGGCACAGTTGTCAGATGAATCCTATAAACTATTCAGCTATGCCACACAAGTGCAGTGGAGAAACTACACACAACCCCAAATGCACATCCAACTTGGAAAAAAGGAGCAATCTTTTCCTTTCTAGCAAAAACTCCTTTACAAGATATATGTATGGCAGAAACATGGTCATCTCTATACAAGTTCACAAAATATGATTGCATAGACATTCAAATGTACAAGGAAGCTCAAGTGGGACGCAAGGTGTTAAAACATCTGTTTACAAATTTAAGTCCATCTTCAACCTAACCACCGCAAAACTAACACAACCACTACGAAATCGACGCTCATCATCTGAATCCAGAAAAGATTCACGCTGCAAAACAAAGATTATTTCCTGTAGGTGTAGTTTCTGAATGCATAAGCGAACCACCCACCTCCATCAAGAAGATGGAAGGAGAGAACAGATAAACCAGCGAAATAAATATGAAGAGGGTGGCTACCGAAGGTGGGAGCTTCCGGGGTAGAGCATACAACATCAAAGGAAGCATAAATGATGGATCCGTCAATGCTCAACAGTAAAAAGAGAAGGACTACAAAAAGTAGGGAACTCCAGACCTAACTACTAGATGGTGGAATAATGCACAGCATGTGAATCCAGAAAATTCTTCAAGCTGCAAAACTACACCTAAAGGTAAGAAACAATTCAATACTGCCTACTCTGACCTGGGATGTGGCCCTGTGGTACTGCAACCAGCATTTGTGCATTATCTTAAAAATAATGTATAATTTATCATGCAAGTCATGATGTGCCTCGTACAGAGGTGCAGCAGAGGCATAATAGCAAGGATGTCTCCCTACTCACACAAGCATACACTTAAACATGCTCTTGCGCACACGACCATCAACTTTCCTGGCACAGTCGTCTTATTTCGCCCACGATTCCTGACTCTCCCATCTCCTACCTCTTGCAATCAGTGTACTGCACCCAGGTCCACGTGCTTCTACCCTATCAGAAGCTGTGATAGAGTGGAAGGTGGACCCTTTTTAGGTCGAAGCCGACCAGACTCTAAAAATATCTTTGGTACATTCAGAAAGCTGTCCAATGAATGCAATCTGCTGTTGCTTTCCATTGGCTTTGTGGTTTGTGACTCACATTTGCTGACTTTCTATTTGCTGGTTTTATGTGTTTTAGGCTGTACCGCTTCAGTTAATCTCTCCAGTTGCCCAAACCATGTTTACTGTATTCTTCCATAAACTCACTTTCTGTAACAGGCCTTTAAATCTTATTGTCTTGTCTCATTTGCGGTGCATTCAAAGACGGATGTCGAATAACAAGCTTTCTCTGACAGATCTTAATGTTTACTTTTCTTTCTCTGACTTCAAGGTGAGGGAATTTGTACCATCCTGCTGAGTATCCATGTAAGAGGAGAGGATGTAGGATTTTTTTTCTAGCACACAAAAAAATGAACTATGCTGATATTTCAGACTATATCGGAACTAGTACAAATGAAGCAATTTTTTTTTGCAATTCTGAAATGTGATGGAAACAAATATTTGAATACGATCGAAACACAGTAATACTATAGGTGATGACATTTGCACACATTATCGTTTGTGTTCAGTTAAGCCATATTTTGATGCAAATGTAATGGTCATTTAAATTGAAAATGTGTTGTCTGTGATGGCACTGCGCAACCACACCATGCATACTCCACTCTATGCCCTTCACTCTATACCATGCCACTCCATTCTACGACACTCCACGCCATTCTAATCTACCCCACTCACTCCAAGACACAATACGCCACTACACTCTATCACCGTCACACCACTTAAACCACTCCACTCTACCCCACTCCACTACAATCTATTCCACTCCAGTGTACCCATATCTCCCCCACCCGCCCCACTTGGCTACTGTCTACTCCACTCCAATCTACCCCATGCCAACCACCCGAACTAACCCACTCGAACCCAATCTACCCCATTCCAATATACCGCACTTCACTCTACTCCATTCTACCCCAGTCTACCCCAATCCACTCTAACCCGTGAACCCCACACTACTCCAGTCTACCCCACTCCAGTGTACTCGTATCCAACCTACAACACTCCAATCTACCTGACTCCACTGTACCTCACTCTCCCCTACCCCACTCCACCCCTGTTCAATTGTCCCCACTCCACCCCTGTCCAATTGACCCAACTCCACCCCCTCCACTTTCAAATCTATCTCACTCCACCACAGTCTACCCTAGTCTTCCCCACTCCATTCTACCACAATCTATCCTACTTCACTCCAATCTACCACACTCCAATTCTACCTCGCTCCACTTTATCCAAATCTACCACACTCCAATCTACCCTACCCTCTCCACCACACTCCACTCAAATCTACCCTGATCCATCCCACTCCAATCTACCCCACCCCACTACACCCCAATCTACCCATAACCGCTTTACCCCACCCTGCTGTACCCCCTCGAAGCTATCCCCACTCGAAGCGATCTCCCCCCCAAGCTATCCCCCCCGAAGCTATCCCCCTCAAGCTCTCCCCCCCCCCCAGCTCTCCCCCCCCCAAGCTCTCCCCCCAAGCTCTCCCCCCCCCCCCAAGCTATCCCCCCTCCAAGCTATCCCGTCCTCCAAGCTATCCCGTCCTCCAAGCTATCCCCCCCTCCAAGCTATCCCCCCCCTCCAAGCAATCCTCACTCCAATCCAATCTTCCCTACACTAATTCACCTAATCTACCCCACTCCACCCTAATCGACCCCACTACTCTACTCCAATTTACCCCACTCCACCGCAGTTTATCTTTTATCCAATCTCAACTCCACTCCAGTCTATCCAACTCCACTCCACCCAATCTACCTCACTCCACTCTATCCCAATATGCCCCACTCCACTCTATCCCAATCTGCCCCTCTCCACTCTATCCCAATCTGCTCCTCTCCACTCTACCCCAATCTATCATAATCCATTAACGCAACCCTATCTACCCCACTCAATTTCACTCCAATCTACCACATGCCACCCAAATCTACCCCACTCAAGTCCAATCTAACCCACTCCACCCTACTCTGCCCCACTCTACTCATATCTACTCCTCTCCAATCTAAACCTACTCCACTCCAATCTAACCCACTCCAATCTACTCCACCCCAATATACCCTACTCCAATCTGCCCCTCCCTAATCTACCCTACCCCATCCTATCCTACTGTCTACTCCACACCACTACAATCTACCCCACTCTAAACTATCCCACTCTAATTTACCCCACTCCAATCCATTATACCCTACTCTAATACACCTAATCAACTCCACTACACTTCAATGTACCCCCCACTCCACCCCATTCTATCCCACTCCACTCTCGTTTTCTCTCCAGTCTATCCAACTGTACTCTATCCCAAGCTACCCCACTCCAATCTACCTACTCCAATCCACCCAATCTACCCCACCCCACCTCAATCTACCCCACAACACGCTATTCAGCTTCGCTCCAATCTACTCCAATCCACCCTAATTCACCCCCTCCTCTCCTATCTACTCCTCTCCACTCCAATATACCCAATCCACTGCACTCCACCCTGCCCCAATCTACCCCACTCCAATCTACCCCATTATATCCCACTCTACTCTACCCCATTCCAATCTACCCCACTCTGCTCTAAACTACCCCAATCTAACCCACTCCAGTCAACCCCACTCCACCCTCCCCCACGCTATCCAAATCTACCCCACTCCCCAAATCTACCCCACTCCCCCACTCCCCCAATCTACCCCACTCCTCTAATCTACCCCACTCCACCCCAATCTACCCCACTCCAAACTACTCCATCTTCCACACTCCATTCCATTCTACCCTACTGTAATCCACCCAATTTACTCCACTTCTGCCTACTCCATTCAACTTCATTCTACTCTACTCCAGTCTGCCCAACTCCACTCTTTCCCAATCTACCCCACTCCAGTCTACCTCCACATACCCCGATCAACCATACTCCTGTCTACCCCACTCCAATCTACCATACCCCACCCCAATTCAATCTACCCTACTTTAATGTACCACACTAATCTCCCTAACACCCCCGATCCAATTTACCCTACTCCAATTTACTCCAATCTACACTAATTCACCCCACTCCATTCTACCCCACTCTGCTCCCGCTCAACTCTACGCCTATGTACCTCATTCCACTTTACCCCAATCTACCCTACTCCCCTCTATTAAATTTTTGCCATGCTGAACAGCAGCCACTGGTGTATATAATGGCTAAAACACGTTGCCAATGCCAATAGCTCTCGCATAGGCCAGACCTATTGGCTTTGCCAGTGCTTGTTCTGTATTCAACTTCTGATATAGGGAAAGGGTGCATGACTGACAAGCCCTGAAGATCCATTTTCTGATATGCTGCACTGCCTGAAGTTAGTGCAACATGTCATACATGTATTGTTACTGGGAGGCTAGGCTCGGACAGTCCACCCCCGATACATGCGCAATACAGCCACTGGAGCCCTCTACTGCTGCCAATGTGACATTACAGCTTTTACATACAAACAAACCAATCCATGAGATTTGTTTTCCTGTAAGTTAACTGGTCAATCAATTAGTGGCAAAGCGAAGTGGTTGGTTTTCGCCTTGGCACCCTTTTATGGCTGAGCCACCTGCCTGTACATCTGGTTTGCCCCATTTCCTTCGACAGTCCATATGCTGGCTGTGTACCCCCACATTGAATGTAAGCATCCTCGGGGCCTAGAACACAGTTTTTCCACAACCCGTGAACTATCTTCAGTTATTCTCCAGCAAATGTGAGCTGTGTAAGAAAATAGTGAAAGGCAGAGGGAGTCCTGTGTCTCATCTTGTATTGATATATATTTGGGGGGGTTTGCATTTTGGTGCTTTACTTCAGTTTTGTTTTGTGAATTGAATTCATTGTTATGCCTTTCTACTTACGCCGTTTACAATGTCTGTATTCTTTGCAGAGATGGTCACCTCAAAGTGATCGTGCGGCGTTGGAAGATGGCTTGCGGATAACAGTGGGGAATGACTTTTACAACCGTAGTTCACCGGATCGGGCGAGGCTATCGGGCTCTCTGGATGATGTGAGCTGTACCAGCAGGTAGGGGAAGACCCATGGCTACTGACTGATGTGCCGCAGCAATGTACAATGCTTGCATAAGTGACACTGTAGTGAGTGTAAATATCTTCAGAGCTCTCTTTTAAGCTGCTGTTGTACAGAACTAACATCCATGAAATATATTCTAGAAGGCGGCAGGGTACTGCTTTAAGTTTGCTATTCATACAGTAAGGCACGGTTTCGACATGACAGTGTAAAAAAATAATTATAAGTATGATTGTACTGCTGTGAATTTTGCCCGGTTTATTAAACGGATCAGGTAGTAAAACTGCTGGAGGGACATGTTGTCCCTGAGGTTCAATTACAGCACACATCTGTTTTTGGGTCGCAGCGCTGATTGGTTTGTTAAAGACATCTTAGGGACATTCAGAAAGTTGACCTAGAAATGCATTCCGCCCGTTGCTTACCATTGGGTATGTAACTCTTTTTTTCTGGCTTTCTATTTGATGGCTTAATTTGCGTTAGGCTGTCCCCCCCCGTCGCTTTCTCTAAACAGGCCTTTACATCTTGTTCTTATCTTGTCACATTTGCTGTGCATTCAAATGCAGAGGTCAAAAGTCGGGCTGTGTCTTCCAGGGAGCTTGGTTTTATTTTCCTTTTTATGACTTCAAAGCGGGAGGATTTGTGACAATTAAGCTGATTAGCGGGGGTCTGCTTGAGGAAGGGTCTGCAAATTGTTTTTTTTTCTACCACGCAGCAAAACTTAAATGTCTGTAAATTAACTGTGCTGACTATCAGAGCAATACTTTGGATGATATTTCCACACATTGTTTGTGCGCTGTATACTTTTATCATTACAACTGTATGTGAATGCAAATGTAATGTTCATTTCAATTGAAAATGTGTTGTCTGTAATGGCAGTACGCTACCATACCATGCATGTTCCATGTTACCCCACTCTACCCTGCACCACTCCACTCCGTTCTATGCCAATGCACTCAACCCAACTTTACTCAAAACCAATGCACTCTATGCCAGTCTGTTGTGCACCAAATCACTCTACACCATTGCACTCTACCCCACTCTGTTCTACTGTGCGTTACTGCACTCTCTGCCACTTCATTCTACTCTGCGCCCCTGCACTTAGCACTGCTGCACTCTATGCCACTCCACTATACACCACTGCACTCTGACAGTATACTCTGCAACACTGCGCACTCTACCATTCTACGCCACAGAACTTTACATCACTGCACTCTACCCCACTCACATCTACGATGCTCCACTGCACTGTACGACACTCCACTCTGTACCACTACACTCTACCCCACTTCACTGTACTTTGAAACAATCTACTGTGCAACTAAAGTTTACGCCACTCTATTGCACTCTGCATCACTACACTGCACTCTATGCCAATGCACTGTACACCAATTTAGGGGGGGCTCACATTGCCTGATCTACAATACTATGCCTGGGCATTTCAGTTATCGTATTCTAGAATGCTGCTGAAGGCTCCATCAACTGCATCAATTGGTAAAATGTTTAAGGCCATGCTGAATGGGGCTGATCTGCCACCTGATGGTTTTCTTTTCAAATTTGGAGACCGGAAATTCTTCAAGAAGGTGAGATTAAAGATCTTACTATCCTTGGCCAAGGTGTGGATAGCGATCAGAGAAAGGTTGGGGTTGCCATATTATTCTCGGTTCGCTCCAATCTGGGACTCGCCGGGGCTTCCTCTGTGTTTGAGCGATAGTCTTGCAACACCTATTAGAGAGGCAGGGATTGAAAGGTGGGGCCAGCTGTTGGTGGAGGGGGGACTGGTGGGTTGGGAGGAGCTATATAAGAAGGTTGGCCCAACACTTTCCAGATTTAAATACATCCAGTTAGCCAGTTGGTCCCGGGAATTGATTAGGAAAAAGACACACTTGGGGAAGAGCTGCCACCTGGAAGAACAGTTGATAGAGAGGCAAGTGGGGGGGAAAGAGGTAGCCTTTTGGTACTGGGCCATTTTGGAGGAGATGGACGGGGATTTCACTTTACCCGATGTACAGTGGGGAGGGCCAACTGGGATGCAGTGTGAGGATATTTGGATAAGATCTTTCACTCTCCTGTATAAACTGGTCAAGCCGGCCTGGTTGAGGCGGAATCACTTATTTACCCTCCATCGAGCTTACCTATCCCCGCAAAGGCTATCTAAATACCAGCCCGGGAAATCATGTAACAAGTGTAATCTTCCTGCTGCCTCTGATGTACACATGTTTATGGATTGTCCATCTATCAGTACCTTTTGGGAGGAAGTCAAGATCACGTTGGACTCTATCCTCAAGAAGAACACCCCTATTACTCTGCCGCTAATTATATTTGGGGTGGACGATAATACCACAGGCCAGGCAAAGTGCTTTCTGTTTTACGCAATTCTGCTGGCTAGACGGCAGATCTGTAAATTCTGGGTAGACCAGAAGGCACCATCTCACGCAGGTTGGCTAGAGTCTTTATATGACACATCAAAAATGGATATGGCCAGATCATGTCAACAACGCAACCTCTCCTTCTGGAATTTGTTGGTCCAGTGGAAATAAGTGGCTCCGTTGAGCCCCGGGGTTTTTTTTTTTTTTTTTTTTTTTTTTTTCCCCCGGGTCCGATGATTATGCCAGCATACTCCAGGTGCCACGGTTGTCTCTTTGGATGGCCTCCCGAGTTTAAGATGGAGTCCTAAGGGGTTGTGAGCCTTCACATATTTCTCCCTTTCCCCCTACAACATCATCCTCGAGAACGTCTCTCGCCGGTCTACACTCGTTTGATGTCAGGGTTTGGGTTGGAATGGTATCTAGTCCCAGACGACATCTAAGGGGAGTGGCGTTTCTCATGGAGATTGTGGGGCAGGCTAATGAGGACAAAAAAAAACAAAAAAAAAAAAAAACACTGCGCACTCTACCATTCTACGCCACAGAACTTTACATCACTGCACTCTACCCCACTCACATCTACGATGCTCCACTGCACTGTACGACACTCCACTCTGTACCACTACACTCTACCCCACTTCACTGTACTTTGAAACAATCTACTGTGCAACTAAAGTTTACGCCACTCTATTGCACTCTGCATCACTACACTGCACTCTATGCCAATGCACTGTACACCAATTTACTGAAAACCAATACACTACACCACTGCACTCTATGCCAATCTACTGTGCACCACTGCACTGCACGCCACTGTACTCTATGCCACTGCACTGTATGCTATTCTACACCATTGCAGTCACTATCACTTTATTCTTCACCATTGTACGGCATTGCACTCTACACCACTCTACTCTGCAATCCTGCATTCTGCTCTGCTCCACTCCACTCTACTTAGCGCCATTTTACTCTGTGCCACACCACTCTACTGTGCACCACTGTACGCTGCTCTTCTGCAGTCTACACCACGCCGCTCTCCTGCACTCTACGCCACTTAAATCTACTGTGCACCACTGCACTCTACGCCACTTCACGCCTCTCTACTCTGCACTACTCTACTCTACACTAGTGCACTCTATCCCACTCTACTATGCACCACTGCACTCTTTGCCATTGCAGTCTACATCTCTCCACACTACTCCACTCTGCAATGCTGCACCATACTGTGGTAAATATTTCATTACCGGTACTATTTTTTATGCGGTAAAGTCTAGTAAGAATAACTCAGTAAATATAAGAGGCAGAATCCGTGGTATTAGAGGTTCTAAAAGGCTTTATTCCTCTACAAAGGAAATACAATTCGAATTGCAGGCTTCACACTCCATCACCATGAGGGTTCAGGAAGGAAGGCAATACATTATTGACAAGTAATGGTATTTATATGGAAAGCATTACATTAAGACAGATGCAGGAGGCGTAACAGCTGATAATACAGATATAATACACATACGTAATGAAAAAAGGCGTAAACATAGGTGTAACTAAATACGTCATTAAACATGATGTCACAAGTGGGTGGATCCATGAGAGAATCCTGCAATGTCAGCAGAAATACTTGGCAGAGATGCGCGCGCAGCCGCATGACGTGTGATTGACGTGCAACTAGAGGGTGAAGGGGACTTGACATTTAGCTCTACATGTGGAGACAGAAGTCTGGGGGGTCATGTCAACCTAATCCCAAATCATATCTGATATCTTATGTTTAAAGAACTGTATTATCCAAAAGGAAAAGTCTCTCGGACGGAATCTATTCTATACTGACTGTTAGTGCGTGTACAAGCGTCTAAGTGTCTACATGAGATGCGAGGGGGCAGGAATCTTCCATGGTAACAGGGGCTATGAATTACTTGCATGAGGACAGTGAGGCCTGGCCCTTTGCACGGTAGCTGGAAGAATGTTTACCTAAACTACTAGACAGGAATGCATCGGATGAGGAGCGGAGCAGATAATCTTGAAGGTGAAATACAGTTTTTGGCAGGCAACAGGCTGGATCAGGCACCGTTAGCCGCGCAGGGAGTAGGACAAAGTTCATGGATACAGATGCAGGCTCGGACTGGAGCTTTCAGAGGCAGAAGGCAGGAAAAGGCTTGATGGCAGAATTCAGGGCCTACTCGCCTGAGTCTGTAAAATGTGGAAAGTGAACCACATAAAGTCGGTGGCCTTTCATACTTGGGAATGGAATATCTGACCCATTCATGGCGTATCTGAAAGCGGACATGTTGACGGTGGACGCACATGTATTTGCGTCTTCATGTCTGGAACTGGAGGGAACATACATGTACTTATAGCATGCACATGGAGCCGTTGGGGTCTACGATAGGGGACATAACTGATCACAAAATTCATATTTCCTCATTCCCTCCTTGTCCCCTACGGACCCTCAGGAGATATCGATCTTCATCAATCCATCGATCTGTTCATATAGCATCATTTGTTCTTCTTGCTTCTTCCGGGATTTTGAACGAAAACTTGGAGGTGGGATACACGATGTGGCACACAGGCCACAAATCGCTGGCCCACATTGTAGACATAAGCAGCAACTGAATAGTATGAGAAAGCCAATACCTAGGAAGGATAGGATCCTCCATCCCCAGGCTGACAACATGCTCCAGAACCAACCGGACCAAGTCCAGGTGCCTGGGCTCTGGTGTATCTGGCTTATAATCTTATGAAGGCGGGTTATGGCTTTATATACTGACGGTGAATTTTCTGGTATGAAAATGCAGCAACTTGATCCGATGACTCTACAAGCTCCGCCCCTAACGGCCAGGATGACGTCAAGGACAAGACGATTTTGAAGCACAACAATCCGCATAGCAGACTGCTCTTCTGTTAAATTGCCTAAGGCGGAAGTAGTCTCGTTTACTACTGCTTCAAGGGTTCTAGTTAATCTACGTATCAGCTTACTATTAGTGACTGTACCTATATAGGGAAAGAAACCTTTATTGAAATCTGTATATTGTTCCCATGCCGTTTCAGTGTAGTCGACAATCGGGAGATCTCTCTGCTGTCTATTGTGTACTAAATGGGTATTTCTGTGATAATCAGGAGGAGCTAGGAAAACAGGTGGCAGAAGGAATGCTATGTAACAGGTACCATCCCAATCTAGAGGTAGACATATATATGCGGTCTGGCCACATATGAAGTAGGAATGACTGGAAGCTCTAAATGTAGATTTGCCTTGATCACTGAATTTTATTACAGTGGTGCATTTACTATGGCCCATGTGTATGGAACCATTCTTTCTTACACATAATTCCCCTTTAACTGGGAATACTGACATAGCGGGCAAGATTGGTGTGGCTTCGGATTCAACATTCAGGATCATGAGGTTAAGTGTAAAATTACCTAATCCATATACTTCATTTTCTAGATCAGTTCCTGTTCTTTTGGGAAGTCCCTCCTTGTTAGGGTAGCAGACTTTAAGCAAAACTAGGTTCAGGTTTCCCCATACCCAGTTGTCTTGATAAACTACTGAATTTGAATCTAGGGAATTAATCAAACTAAACCATGCTCCACAGGAGCCATTGTGTGTGAACGGATATGGAAAGAGGGGCAAAACTCCCTTATAGTTCTGATAGGGAGGGAGTCGGCCACATATCCAACAATTTGTAGCATTGCTGGTCTGATGGGAATGATGTAACATACTAATGAATGTGTTGTTGCGCAGCGCAAATCTATAGGACAACTCATGCAGAGGTAATTCACTAAAAGAATGTTCAGCAGTAACATTATAAGCACGTTTAGAAATAGGGTAATACATACGAAGTAATATACTAGTTATAATGATCAGAAAACTTAGAAAAAACTAAATTAATAGTGTTACTGTGCAATGACTACGAAGCGATTTACAATACGCATGCTTTTTAAGCTGCATCTGTTGATTTCTTTCTCTATTCCGGTCTAGAGGATACATGTCAGAGACCAATTCAACCGATTCACCTTGGAGAGGACTTAAACAATCAAATTGTCTGACTTGCTAGACCTTAATTTCAGTTTATAAAGTTCCGTTTTCGTGGGTTCAACCAAGGGGAGCTTTGAGTCTGTCTGTGAGGAAATGCAGGGCTGAGTGTTCACACTGGACGGTAGTCCATAAAATTTCTTGATATGACTCGAGTGCAACCACCCTTTACGTCCCTCGATCTTCACGGCTGTCCTTGTTGCTAGTAGAACAAGTTTTGGCGATTTCCACCTAGGCTCCAGTTGGGTCTTCCGGTCGAAATTCCGCACTAGGACCAGATCACCTGGAACCACGTCATGGGGCTTCACCTCAGTGTTATCGGGAAAAGCTGCAGCTACCTGTGAACGACAAGATTGTAGTGCAGACATCAAGGAAGCCAGGTAATCTGTCAGCATATTACAGTCAACATCAGTGATTTTGCGAGGTATAGGCGTCCCCCACATATTTGGTGGTCTACCGAAGATCACCTCGTACGGGGATAGCCCTGTTCGAGAATGTGCTACCATTCTCATGTAAAAGAGTGCAACTGGTAAGGCTACTATCCAATCGACACCTTTTTCTCTACATATTTTGGACAATCTAATTTTCAGAGTTTGATTATGGCGTTCCACGAGACCTGCTGCCTCAGGATGTCGGACACAGTGGAATTTCCATTGGTAGCCTAACAAAAGTGAAACGTGTTTCATTAATTCGGATGAGAATGGCTGGCCGTTATCTGAGTATACAACACGTGGCAAACCATATCGTGGGAAGAATTCTCGAACTAGCTGTTTGGCAGTAGTCGGGGCAGTGTAATCTGAAACCGGGTAGGCTTCTGTCCAACGGGAAAGAGCACAGACAACTACGAGAACATATTTGAATCCTCGACATCGTTCCATCTGGATATAATCCATCTGGAGGACTTCAAAAGCATGATCGGGAGGTTGAAATCCACCCTGCTCTACGGGGATCCTTTTACCTGGATTAAACTGACAACATATCATACAGGTACGTACTTTCTGTTTGGCTGCTGCTCGCAAGTGTTTGTTGAACCAAATGTGTTGAATGCTGTCTAGCATAGCTTTTTCTCCTAAGTGCGCTGGACTATGTATTGTGTTAATGATGACTTGAACCATGGAGTCGGGAAGAAACCATATAGATTTTTCCTTCGTCATCCATCCTTGATCCGTTTGGATCCCTCCTAATTCAGTCCATTTCTTTATTTCTTCTGGTGTAGCATGTGTCTGTATGTCAATTATATCAAGGGCGGGATCCTTAACTGTCATGCAATGTGTTGGTGTCGGAACTATTGTCTTTGTCGCGTCAGTTGTATGAGTCTGGTTCTGAGCAGTCTGTTTAGCTGTTCTGTCAGCTAGGTCATTACCCTGAGAAATGATATTGGTAACTTTTGTATGAGCTTTGCATTTCATAATCGATATTGCAGTAGGTAAATGAATCGCATCTAATAGGGCTTGAATGAGGGGTCCGTGTTGGATGTGGGCACCGTGAGAAGTTAAATAACCTCTCTCTCGCCACAGCACGCCGAAGTCATGGACGACTCCGAATGCATAACGTGAATCTGTGTATATGTTGACTTTCTTATTTTTGGCTTGAATACAGGCTTGTGTCAGAGCGATGAGCTCTGCTGCTTGAGCTGACAAAGTGTTAATACAATTTGTTTCAATGACTTCAGTGTCTGTTGTGACTGCGTAAGCGGCCACTAACTCTCCTGTACTTGTTCTCATACATGAACCATCTACATACAATGTCAAGTCTGGATCTAATAAAGGGATATCTGTCAAGTCTTGTCTGGGTTTTGTCGTGATAGTAATGACTTCAATACAATCATGTGCTAATGGATCTGTTCCATTTACTGGCAAAAGTGTGGCAGGATTTAACGTATTACAACGTCTGATTTCTATGTGTGGCTGAAACAATGTCAATTCGTAACCGGTGAGTCTCGCTATAGTCAAGTGTTGTGTTTGTGTGCGGTTCAAGAGAACCTCTACTGCGTGTGGTACTTGTACTGTCAATTGATGTCCTAACACTATGGCATCGCTTTGTCTGATTGCTAAAGCTGTTGCTGCCACTGATTTCAGGCACGCAGGAAGAGCCTGAGCTACTGGATCTAATGTACTAGAGAAATAAGCACATGGTTTGTGTGATCCTGCTTGTTCCTGAGTGAGTACTGACAAGGCAGTACCTTCGCGTTCTGTAACAAATAGTGTAAACAGTTTATTGTAACATGGTGTTGCTAAAACAGGTGCTTGGCATAATGCTTTCTTTAAGTTTTCAAAAGCATGTGTATGTTCTTGAGTCCAAGGGAGGACAGTCGATGTGGCGTCCTCCTGTGTTGTCAACTGGATGAGTGGTTTTGCTAGAAATGCATATTGAGGGATCCACTGCCTACAGTATGAAGTGAGGCCTATAAAAGCCCGCACCCCCTTTTGTGTCTTGGGTGGTGGCATGTTAGCAATTAACTGGATGCGGTCGGGTGTAAGCTGTCTTCCCTCCTTGGACAGCGAGTGCCCGAGGTAGACAACTCGCGGGACACAGAATTGCAGCTTAGAAGGGGACACCTTGTGCCCCTTGTCGGCCAGAAATTTTAAAACCGTCAGTGACGCTGTTTCACATTCAGGTTCGCTTCGGGCGGTGATCAGCAGATCATCGACATATTGAAGCAAGGCAGTGTTAACTGGCATGTGGATACTGTCAAGTTCTCGTTTTAGTGCTTGGCTATAGATGCTGGGGCTTTCTGTAAATCCTTGAGGTGCGCGTGTGAATTTAAAACTTCGTCCATTTAAACTGAATCCGAACAGATATTGACTTTCCGGGTCTATTGGGACGCTAAAGAAAGCATTCTTGAGATCAATTACAGTGAAGAACGTTGCTTCTGAATCAATAGCAGTTAGTAATGAAGAGATATCTGGGACCACAGGGTATTGTGGTACAATACATTTATTTAATTCGCGCAGGTCAATAACTAATCAATATACTGGTGATGCTTTTGGATCCGTTCTTTTAAGAATCGGAATTATCGGGGAATTGCATACATTGGAGTCGGTTTCGACAACCACTCCTTGTGCAATGAGTTCGTCAATGATTTGCAGTAAGGCCGCAACAGCATCTGGTGGTAACCTATATTGTCGCATTCGTGGTAGTACTACTCCTGTTTTTAGTGTGACTCGATATGGTGTAATGTTCATGCAACCAACATCAGTGGGGCCTTGTGCCCATAAATGCGTAGGTAAACTCTGCAGCCGGTGATCCATGTCTCTGGACACGTAGTGACCTTTAAAATCACGTAAAAATAATCGTACTCCTTCCGGAGAACAACATATTATAGCTCCTAGAGCTTTCAATGTTTTTATACCTAACAAGTTTTCTGGACATGATTTAGTAAGCAATAAATCTGTAGTTCGTGTCAATGGACCAACCGTAAGTGGAAGGGGTTGCGTAACTTCATTAATTATAGGTTTTCCTGAGAATCCAAGGGAAATATTTTGTGAGCCTGAGAGGGGTGCCCCTGGAACTTCACTGCGTCGTATAGTTGTTCTGCTTGCCCCTGTATCAAGTAAAAACTTTCTGTCTTCCCCTAATAGTTCACTATGTACATAAGGTCCCTCTTGATCTACAGGAACCTCAATAAGGGGTAAGCCAACTTCCCTCTCTAGGCTATTTCATGTGTATCGCTGATAATCGGGATAATCTGCTTGTGCATACTGGTACATCTGTTGCGTTGTCGCTTGTGTGGCAGCAATAGGCTGCGCTGGTGGTGGTGCTACGGTCTGTTGTGGAGCTGCCTGTTGCGGAGCTAGTTGTTGCGGAGCTGACCTATGTTGTGCATGCTGAGGAATTTGTTGTTGATTCTGATCCTGTCTAGATGGACGTGGTCTTTCCTGAGTTCTACCCGTGGCGATATTATGTTTCAGAACTGGACAATCGTGTATATAATGACCTTGTTGTTTACAATAATTACATGTCCCTTTAACTGGACCTGTTGAATCACCCTTTTGGTGACCATCAGCTGGAACTGACTGAGCAACAAGCATTTTCATTTTTGTATCTTTCATACGTCTTTGTTCGTGTTCTTGTTCTTCTCTAATTCTATTGTGGTGATATTGTAACATCTGTAACATCTGTGACGGGGTGTTACCCTGCCAGGTACTCTCAAATTTCAATACTCTATTCTTAACTTGCGGTAGGGAATTTTCAACTAATTTGGTCACAAACAAATGTGGATATGACTCGCTACTTGCTTTTATGCCACTATTTATACCAAAACATTTTTCAAATCGGGAATAGAAATCACTAGTGTCTTCATCTTGCTTTTGTTTACAGGCTGAGATTGCACCCCAGTCCTCCTTTTTCGTAGTTAATAAACGTGGCAGTACCTGCACTAGTAATCCTGGTAGTGCTGTAGTCTTTTCCCCAAGCCCTGCTCCTGCAGCTCGGGCCTTTTCTTCGTTTTCTAATGCTGTCCAATCTATCTTTTGGTCTCCCACCTCCCATTCCTTTTCTTTGAGTTTCTCGTAAACACCGGCAGGCATTAACACTTTCAATATTTTCATAATGTCGGGGTAGGTATACTCTCCCATGAGTAGCATGTCTTTTATCTCACGGTGGAAACCTGCTGGATCCTTGTCATGGCTGGGTACTACTTTCTTCATTTCTAATAATTCGATTTTAGTTATAGGCGTGTACACAAACACGCGTGTAAAGTTATTACCTTCACCTCTGATTGGGTGTACTTCGCGTAACGGATTCAGCCTATCTATGTGATACATTTTTCTTCCCATAGTGGGAACTGGAACGTGTTCTGGGCACACGAAAGTTATATACTGGTTTCGAAATTCTAGAATTTCTTTAATCAAATCAGTACCTGAACCTCTCCATTTATTCGTGAGTAATTCGGTCAATATGTCAGGTAAGGGTCCAGGATCGGAGTGTTGACTTTTATATAATATAAGGAGGTGTTGAATCATGTATATACTAGCTAAACGCTGTTCGTATGGGGTAAGATTCAGAAACGTGTGTGCTAGTGCATCTTCACTGTATTTGTCGGGACAGTCAGCCCATTGTACTGCTGACCTGGCCAATTCTTGTTCATCCATGGAATCGAGCATATGGTACCCCCTTCGGTCTCGGAGTAGTTTATCAGCGACTTGGAATAGGTGTTCAGGGGACCTTGTATTTAACATAGGGGTTTGAAAATGTCTATTACATTCTGGACGTATCGGACGTATCGGATCATTAAAGCCTCTAGTATTTATGTGGGGTCTTCCTCTACCTACGTAAGCTATCGTATCTAATTGTTCTGATTCTTGCTCCTCCTCTCCCTCTGATTCAATTCTGTCTGCTTCTCGTCTTTCTTTATGTATTCGTTCTACTTCTTTGCGGATCTTTCGGCACATAACTACGATGCATGACTGTTTATCATGTTTCTCGTCTGATATGTTCTGACCCCATTTGGCAAGTTTTTGCATGGTATCATGATCTGCCCCAGGCCTGTCTTGGTTCCTGATCACGCAGTTTATGAAAAAACGTAGTAGTTGTCTTTGGACATCCACTTTCTGGTATTCCATAGCTTCGTTAATACTTTCTGGGCCTCGCCCTGTTTGGACAAAGTGATATATATTGTCTAGGTGTTCAACCATTCCTGGTATCGTCATTAAATACAATGTAGCTCGTCTTATACGTAGTGATGATATTAGCAATCTGTCCTGTTTACCTGGCACTGGATCGTATCTACAATCCACAAGATGTTCTTTAAACATGTCGGATGTCACTAGATGGGGTGTACGTTGGAGTGCTAAATCTCTAAGGGTCTGTTTATTTCGCGGCGGTGTGGCAAACATGTCTGTCGTACCTCCTGTAGCACCGTCTGAGGTGCTAGGCACGAAAGGATTCGTTGGACGTAAGATAGAAATTGTAGATGCGGGAAAAACAGTAGAAACGGACGGACCTGTTGGAACTAGTGCAGGAGTTTGCTGCTGCGGAGATACAGACGGATGCTCTTGGTGTTGAACACCATCGGCAAGCGGTGTGTGTGGTATGGTATTAGCATACTCGGGAGCTACGTCATCTAAATAGGAGGAAAGAAAAACGTCCTTTGCTGTTTTAGGATGTGCTTTTATCGGGAGCAATGGAGGAGTCAAGTCTTTTGGTATTTCCGGGGTAGCCTTAGGTAATCCTTCGGCCAGAAGAGGATACATACCATTCATAAGAGTGTTTCTTTGTCTATCTACTTGTTCCGATTTAACTCGGGTACCTTCCTCTATTAATAAATTTTCTCGGGTTTTATTCGAATTCTCCCTACCTTTCTCTTCCTGTCTGAGCGCCTTTTCTGTACGTCTATATGATTCTTTACGCCATAATTCAATGGCGGTACAAAAGGGGGTGGTGGTGGACGGAGCATCAGTACCAATCAAACACTCACACCCAGTCAACAGATCTGGGTTTGATCCATCACCGTTCTTTAGCCCACTCTCCCACCCCAGTTCAGACATGGCCATATGCAAATCAGTCTGACCCTGTGCCTCATGGGAACAGTCCAGCCCGAACTGCCAAGCCATGCCTTCCCTGGACCGGAAACAAGCTTCCTGGGACCGGTTTCTGGCATTTCAGCCGTCTTCAGCCAGGCTTGCTTGAATCCAGTGGCAAAGTGAGCAAGGGACTCACGTCTGAGCATACCCTGCCAACTTATGGCGAACAAAGCGGTACAAAAGGGGGTGGTGGTGGACGGAGCATCAGTACCAATCAAACACTCACACCCAGTCAACAGATCTGGGTTTGATCCATCACCGTTCTTTAGCCCACTCTCCCACCCCAGTTCAGACATGGCCATATGCAAATCAGTCTGACCCTGTGCCTCATGGGAACAGTCCAGCCCGAACTGCCAAGCCATGCCTTCCCTGGACCGGAAACAAGCTTCCTGGGACCGGTTTCTGGCATTTCAGCCGTCTTCAGCCAGGCTTGCTTGAATCCAGTGGCAAAGTGAGCAAGGGACTCACGTCTGAGCATACCCTGCCAACTTATGGCGAACAAAGCGGTACAAAAGGGGGTGGTGGTGGACGGAGCATCAGTACCAATCAAACACTCACACCCAGTCAACAGATCTGGGTTTGATCCATCACCGTTCTTTAGCCCACTCTCCCACCCCAGTTCAGACATGGCCATATGCAAATCAGTCTGACCCTGTGCCTCATGGGAACAGTCCAGCCCGAACTGCCAAGCCATGCCTTCCCTGGACCGGAAACAAGCTTCCTGGGACCGGTTTCTGGCATTTCAGCCGTCTTCAGCCAGGCTTGCTTGAATCCAGTGGCAAAGTGAGCAAGGGACTCACGTCTGAGCATACCCTGCCAACTTATGGCGAACAAAGCGGTACAAAAGGGGGTGGTGGTGGACGGAGCATCAGTACCAATCAAACACTCACACCCAGTCAACAGATCTGGGTTTGATCCATCACCGTTCTTTAGCCCACTCTCCCACCCCAGTTCAGACATGGCCATATGCAAATCAGTCTGACCCTGTGCCTCATGGGAACAGTCCAGCCCGAACTGCCAAGCCATGCCTTCCCTGGACCGGAAACAAGCTTCCTGGGACCGGTTTCTGGCATTTCAGCCGTCTTCAGCCAGGCTTGCTTGAATCCAGTGGCAAAGTGAGCAAGGGACTCACGTCTGAGCATACCCTGCCAACTTATGGCGAACAAAGCGGTACAAAAGGGGGTGGTGGTGGACGGAGCATCAGTACCAATCAAACACTCACACCCAGTCAACAGATCTGGGTTTGATCCATCACCGTTCTTTAGCCCACTCTCCCACCCCAGTTCAGACATGGCCATATGCAAATCAGTCTGACCCTGTGCCTCATGGGAACAGTCCAGCCCGAACTGCCAAGCCATGCCTTCCCTGGACCGGAAACAAGCTTCCTGGGACCGGTTTCTGGCATTTCAGCCGTCTTCAGCCAGGCTTGCTTGAATCCAGTGGCAAAGTGAGCAAGGGACTCACGTCTGAGCATACCCTGCCAACTTATGGCGAACAAAGCGGTACAAAAGGGGGTGGTGGTGGACGGAGCATCAGTACCAATCAAACACTCACACCCAGTCAACAGATCTGGGTTTGATCCATCACCGTTCTTTAGCCCACTCTCCCACCCCAGTTCAGACATGGCCATATGCAAATCAGTCTGACCCTGTGCCTCATGGGAACAGTCCAGCCCGAACTGCCAAGCCATGCCTTCCCTGGACCGGAAACAAGCTTCCTGGGACCGGTTTCTGGCATTTCAGCCGTCTTCAGCCAGGCTTGCTTGAATCCAGTGGCAAAGTGAGCAAGGGACTCACGTCTGAGCATACCCTGCCAACTTATGGCGAACAAAGCGGTACAAAAGGGGGTGGTGGTGGACGGAGCATCAGTACCAATCAAACACTCACACCCAGTCAACAGATCTGGGTTTGATCCATCACCGTTCTTTAGCCCACTCTCCCACCCCAGTTCAGACATGGCCATATGCAAATCAGTCTGACCCTGTGCCTCATGGGAACAGTCCAGCCCGAACTGCCAAGCCATGCCTTCCCTGGACCGGAAACAAGCTTCCTGGGACCGGTTTCTGGCATTTCAGCCGTCTTCAGCCAGGCTTGCTTGAATCCAGTGGCAAAGTGAGCAAGGGACTCACGTCTGAGCATACCCTGCCAACTTATGGCGAACAAAGCGGTACAAAAGGGGGTGGTGGTGGACGGAGCATCAGTACCAATCAAACACTCACACCCAGTCAACAGATCTGGGTTTGATCCATCACCGTTCTTTAGCCCACTCTCCCACCCCAGTTCAGACATGGCCATATGCAAATCAGTCTGACCCTGTGCCTCATGGGAACAGTCCAGCCCGAACTGCCAAGCCATGCCTTCCCTGGACCGGAAACAAGCTTCCTGGGACCGGTTTCTGGCATTTCAGCCGTCTTCAGCCAGGCTTGCTTGAATCCAGTGGCAAAGTGAGCAAGGGACTCACGTCTGAGCATACCCTGCCAACTTATGGCGAACAAAGCGGTACAAAAGGGGGTGGTGGTGGACGGAGCATCAGTACCAATCAAACACTCACACCCAGTCAACAGATCTGGGTTTGATCCATCACCGTTCTTTAGCCCACTCTCCCACCCCAGTTCAGACATGGCCATATGCAAATCAGTCTGACCCTGTGCCTCATGGGAACAGTCCAGCCCGAACTGCCAAGCCATGCCTTCCCTGGACCGGAAACAAGCTTCCTGGGACCGGTTTCTGGCATTTCAGCCGTCTTCAGCCAGGCTTGCTTGAATCCAGTGGCAAAGTGAGCAAGGGACTCACGTCTGAGCATACCCTGCCAACTTATGGCGAACAAAGCGGTACAAAAGGGGGTGGTGGTGGACGGAGCATCAGTACCAATCAAACACTCACACCCAGTCAACAGATCTGGGTTTGATCCATCACCGTTCTTTAGCCCACTCTCCCACCCCAGTTCAGACATGGCCATATGCAAATCAGTCTGACCCTGTGCCTCATGGGAACAGTCCAGCCCGAACTGCCAAGCCATGCCTTCCCTGGACCGGAAACAAGCTTCCTGGGACCGGTTTCTGGCATTTCAGCCGTCTTCAGCCAGGCTTGCTTGAATCCAGTGGCAAAGTGAGCAAGGGACTCACGTCTGAGCATACCCTGCCAACTTATGGCGAACAAAGCGGTACAAAAGGGGGTGGTGGTGGACGGAGCATCAGTACCAATCAAACACTCACACCCAGTCAACAGATCTGGGTTTGATCCATCACCGTTCTTTAGCCCACTCTCCCACCCCAGTTCAGACATGGCCATATGCAAATCAGTCTGACCCTGTGCCTCATGGGAACAGTCCAGCCCGAACTGCCAAGCCATGCCTTCCCTGGACCGGAAACAAGCTTCCTGGGACCGGTTTCTGGCATTTCAGCCGTCTTCAGCCAGGCTTGCTTGAATCCAGTGGCAAAGTGAGCAAGGGACTCACGTCTGAGCATACCCTGCCAACTTATGGCGAACAAAGCGGTACAAAAGGGGGTGGTGGTGGACGGAGCATCAGTACCAATCAAACACTCACACCCAGTCAACAGATCTGGGTTTGATCCATCACCGTTCTTTAGCCCACTCTCCCACCCCAGTTCAGACATGGCCATATGCAAATCAGTCTGACCCTGTGCCTCATGGGAACAGTCCAGCCCGAACTGCCAAGCCATGCCTTCCCTGGACCGGAAACAAGCTTCCTGGGACCGGTTTCTGGCATTTCAGCCGTCTTCAGCCAGGCTTGCTTGAATCCAGTGGCAAAGTGAGCAAGGGACTCACGTCTGAGCATACCCTGCCAACTTATGGCGAACAAAGCGGTACAAAAGGGGGTGGTGGTGGACGGAGCATCAGTACCAATCAAACACTCACACCCAGTCAACAGATCTGGGTTTGATCCATCACCGTTCTTTAGCCCACTCTCCCACCCCAGTTCAGACATGGCCATATGCAAATCAGTCTGACCCTGTGCCTCATGGGAACAGTCCAGCCCGAACTGCCAAGCCATGCCTTCCCTGGACCGGAAACAAGCTTCCTGGGACCGGTTTCTGGCATTTCAGCCGTCTTCAGCCAGGCTTGCTTGAATCCAGTGGCAAAGTGAGCAAGGGACTCACGTCTGAGCATACCCTGCCAACTTATGGCGAACAAAGCGGTACAAAAGGGGGTGGTGGTGGACGGAGCATCAGTACCAATCAAACACTCACACCCAGTCAACAGATCTGGGTTTGATCCATCACCGTTCTTTAGCCCACTCTCCCACCCCAGTTCAGACATGGCCATATGCAAATCAGTCTGACCCTGTGCCTCATGGGAACAGTCCAGCCCGAACTGCCAAGCCATGCCTTCCCTGGACCGGAAACAAGCTTCCTGGGACCGGTTTCTGGCATTTCAGCCGTCTTCAGCCAGGCTTGCTTGAATCCAGTGGCAAAGTGAGCAAGGGACTCACGTCTGAGCATACCCTGCCAACTTATGGCGAACAAAGCGGTACAAAAGGGGGTGGTGGTGGACGGAGCATCAGTACCAATCAAACACTCACACCCAGTCAACAGATCTGGGTTTGATCCATCACCGTTCTTTAGCCCACTCTCCCACCCCAGTTCAGACATGGCCATATGCAAATCAGTCTGACCCTGTGCCTCATGGGAACAGTCCAGCCCGAACTGCCAAGCCATGCCTTCCCTGGACCGGAAACAAGCTTCCTGGGACCGGTTTCTGGCATTTCAGCCGTCTTCAGCCAGGCTTGCTTGAATCCAGTGGCAAAGTGAGCAAGGGACTCACGTCTGAGCATACCCTGCCAACTTATGGCGAACAAAGCGGTACAAAAGGGGGTGGTGGTGGACGGAGCATCAGTACCAATCAAACACTCACACCCAGTCAACAGATCTGGGTTTGATCCATCACCGTTCTTTAGCCCACTCTCCCACCCCAGTTCAGACATGGCCATATGCAAATCAGTCTGACCCTGTGCCTCATGGGAACAGTCCAGCCCGAACTGCCAAGCCATGCCTTCCCTGGACCGGAAACAAGCTTCCTGGGACCGGTTTCTGGCATTTCAGCCGTCTTCAGCCAGGCTTGCTTGAATCCAGTGGCAAAGTGAGCAAGGGACTCACGTCTGAGCATACCCTGCCAACTTATGGCGAACAAAGCGGTACAAAAGGGGGTGGTGGTGGACGGAGCATCAGTACCAATCAAACACTCACACCCAGTCAACAGATCTGGGTTTGATCCATCACCGTTCTTTAGCCCACTCTCCCACCCCAGTTCAGACATGGCCATATGCAAATCAGTCTGACCCTGTGCCTCATGGGAACAGTCCAGCCCGAACTGCCAAGCCATGCCTTCCCTGGACCGGAAACAAGCTTCCTGGGACCGGTTTCTGGCATTTCAGCCGTCTTCAGCCAGGCTTGCTTGAATCCAGTGGCAAAGTGAGCAAGGGACTCACGTCTGAGCATACCCTGCCAACTTATGGCGAACAAAGCGGTACAAAAGGGGGTGGTGGTGGACGGAGCATCAGTACCAATCAAACACTCACACCCAGTCAACAGATCTGGGTTTGATCCATCACCGTTCTTTAGCCCACTCTCCCACCCCAGTTCAGACATGGCCATATGCAAATCAGTCTGACCCTGTGCCTCATGGGAACAGTCCAGCCCGAACTGCCAAGCCATGCCTTCCCTGGACCGGAAACAAGCTTCCTGGGACCGGTTTCTGGCATTTCAGCCGTCTTCAGCCAGGCTTGCTTGAATCCAGTGGCAAAGTGAGCAAGGGACTCACGTCTGAGCATACCCTGCCAACTTATGGCGAACAAAGCGGTACAAAAGGGGGTGGTGGTGGACGGAGCATCAGTACCAATCAAACACTCACACCCAGTCAACAGATCTGGGTTTGATCCATCACCGTTCTTTAGCCCACTCTCCCACCCCAGTTCAGACATGGCCATATGCAAATCAGTCTGACCCTGTGCCTCATGGGAACAGTCCAGCCCGAACTGCCAAGCCATGCCTTCCCTGGACCGGAAACAAGCTTCCTGGGACCGGTTTCTGGCATTTCAGCCGTCTTCAGCCAGGCTTGCTTGAATCCAGTGGCAAAGTGAGCAAGGGACTCACGTCTGAGCATACCCTGCCAACTTATGGCGAACAAAGCGGTACAAAAGGGGGTGGTGGTGGACGGAGCATCAGTACCAATCAAACACTCACACCCAGTCAACAGATCTGGGTTTGATCCATCACCGTTCTTTAGCCCACTCTCCCACCCCAGTTCAGACATGGCCATATGCAAATCAGTCTGACCCTGTGCCTCATGGGAACAGTCCAGCCCGAACTGCCAAGCCATGCCTTCCCTGGACCGGAAACAAGCTTCCTGGGACCGGTTTCTGGCATTTCAGCCGTCTTCAGCCAGGCTTGCTTGAATCCAGTGGCAAAGTGAGCAAGGGACTCACGTCTGAGCATACCCTGCCAACTTATGGCGAACAAAGCGGTACAAAAGGGGGTGGTGGTGGACGGAGCATCAGTACCAATCAAACACTCACACCCAGTCAACAGATCTGGGTTTGATCCATCACCGTTCTTTAGCCCACTCTCCCACCCCAGTTCAGACATGGCCATACGCAAATCAGGGTATGCTCAGACGTGAGTCCCTTGCTCATTGCACCATCAGGATTCAGGCAAGCCGGGCCGACGAAGGCTGTGATGCCAGAAACCGGTCCCCGGAAGCTTGTTTCCTTCCCAGTATAAGAATTGGCTTGGTAGTTTGGTTTGCCCTGTTCCCATCATGCACTGGGACAGGTACAGACTAATTTGCATGTAGCCAGGTTCTGAGCTGGGATGGTGCAGTGAGCTAAAAAACGGTGATGGATTAAAACCATGATCTCTTGACTTGGTAAGAGTATTCTGCATCATTCAGAAACTCTGTCCATCACCACCCCCTTTTTCCCAAATCGATTTTATCCACACTTTGTGTGGGAGGGTATGCTCAGACGTGAGTCCCTTGCTCATTGCACCATCAGGATTCAGGCAAGCCGGGCCGACGAAGGCTGTGATGCCAGAAACCGGTCCCCGGAAGCTTGTTTCCTTCCCAGTATAAGAATTGGCTTGGTAGTTTGGTTTGCCCTGTTCCCATCATGCACTGGGACAGGTACAGACTAATTTGCATGTAGCCAGGTTCTGAGCTGGGATGGTGCAGTGAGCTAAAAAACGGTGATGGATTAAAACCATGATCTCTTGACTTGGTAAGAGTATTCTGCATCATTCAGAAACTCTGTCCATCACCACCCCCTTTTTCCCAAATCGATTTTATCCACACTTTGTGTGGGAGGGTATGCTCAGACGTGAGTCCCTTGCTCATTGCACCATCAGGATTCAGGCAAGCCGGGCCGACGAAGGCTGTGATGCCAGAAACCGGTCCCCGGAAGCTTGTTTCCTTCCCAGTATAAGAATTGGCTTGGTAGTTTGGTTTGCCCTGTTCCCATCATGCACTGGGACAGGTACAGACTAATTTGCATGTAGCCAGGTTCTGAGCTGGGATGGTGCAGTGAGCTAAAAAACGGTGATGGATTAAAACCATGATCTCTTGACTTGGTAAGAGTATTCTGCATCATTCAGAAACTCTGTCCATCACCACCCCCTTTTTCCCAAATCGATTTTATCCACACTTTGTGTGGGAGGGTATGCTCAGACGTGAGTCCCTTGCTCATTGCACCATCAGGATTCAGGCAAGCCGGGCCGACGAAGGCTGTGATGCCAGAAACCGGTCCCCGGAAGCTTGTTTCCTTCCCAGTATAAGAATTGGCTTGGTAGTTTGGTTTGCCCTGTTCCCATCATGCACTGGGACAGGTACAGACTAATTTGCATGTAGCCAGGTTCTGAGCTGGGATGGTGCAGTGAGCTAAAAAACGGTGATGGATTAAAACCATGATCTCTTGACTTGGTAAGAGTATTCTGCATCATTCAGAAACTCTGTCCATCACCACCCCCTTTTTCCCAAATCGATTTTATCCACACTTTGTGTGGGAGGGTATGCTCAGACGTGAGTCCCTTGCTCATTGCACCATCAGGATTCAGGCAAGCCGGGCCGACGAAGGCTGTGATGCCAGAAACCGGTCCCCGGAAGCTTGTTTCCTTCCCAGTATAAGAATTGGCTTGGTAGTTTGGTTTGCCCTGTTCCCATCATGCACTGGGACAGGTACAGACTAATTTGCATGTAGCCAGGTTCTGAGCTGGGATGGTGCAGTGAGCTAAAAAACGGTGATGGATTAAAACCATGATCTCTTGACTTGGTAAGAGTATTCTGCATCATTCAGAAACTCTGTCCATCACCACCCCCTTTTTCCCAAATCGATTTTATCCACACTTTGTGTGGGAGGGTATGCTCAGACGTGAGTCCCTTGCTCATTGCACCATCAGGATTCAGGCAAGCCGGGCCGACGAAGGCTGTGATGCCAGAAACCGGTCCCCGGAAGCTTGTTTCCTTCCCAGTATAAGAATTGGCTTGGTAGTTTGGTTTGCCCTGTTCCCATCATGCACTGGGACAGGTACAGACTAATTTGCATGTAGCCAGGTTCTGAGCTGGGATGGTGCAGTGAGCTAAAAAACGGTGATGGATTAAAACCATGATCTCTTGACTTGGTAAGAGTATTCTGCATCATTCAGAAACTCTGTCCATCACCACCCCCTTTTTCCCAAATCGATTTTATCCACACTTTGTGTGGGAGGGTATGCTCAGACGTGAGTCCCTTGCTCATTGCACCATCAGGATTCAGGCAAGCCGGGCCGACGAAGGCTGTGATGCCAGAAACCGGTCCCCGGAAGCTTGTTTCCTTCCCAGTATAAGAATTGGCTTGGTAGTTTGGTTTGCCCTGTTCCCATCATGCACTGGGACAGGTACAGACTAATTTGCATGTAGCCAGGTTCTGAGCTGGGATGGTGCAGTGAGCTAAAAAACGGTGATGGATTAAAACCATGATCTCTTGACTTGGTAAGAGTATTCTGCATCATTCAGAAACTCTGTCCATCACCACCCCCTTTTTCCCAAATCGATTTTATCCACACTTTGTGTGGGAGGGTATGCTCAGACGTGAGTCCCTTGCTCATTGCACCATCAGGATTCAGGCAAGCCGGGCCGACGAAGGCTGTGATGCCAGAAACCGGTCCCCGGAAGCTTGTTTCCTTCCCAGTATAAGAATTGGCTTGGTAGTTTGGTTTGCCCTGTTCCCATCATGCACTGGGACAGGTACAGACTAATTTGCATGTAGCCAGGTTCTGAGCTGGGATGGTGCAGTGAGCTAAAAAACGGTGATGGATTAAAACCATGATCTCTTGACTTGGTAAGAGTATTCTGCATCATTCAGAAACTCTGTCCATCACCACCCCCTTTTTCCCAAATCGATTTTATCCACACTTTGTGTGGGAGGGTATGCTCAGACGTGAGTCCCTTGCTCATTGCACCATCAGGATTCAGGCAAGCCGGGCCGACGAAGGCTGTGATGCCAGAAACCGGTCCCCGGAAGCTTGTTTCCTTCCCAGTATAAGAATTGGCTTGGTAGTTTGGTTTGCCCTGTTCCCATCATGCACTGGGACAGGTACAGACTAATTTGCATGTAGCCAGGTTCTGAGCTGGGATGGTGCAGTGAGCTAAAAAACGGTGATGGATTAAAACCATGATCTCTTGACTTGGTAAGAGTATTCTGCATCATTCAGAAACTCTGTCCATCACCACCCCCTTTTTCCCAAATCGATTTTATCCACACTTTGTGTGGGAGGGTATGCTCAGACGCGAGTCCCTTGCTCATTGCACCATCAGGATTCAGGCAAGCCGGGCCGACGAAGGCTGTGATGCCAGAAACCGGTCCCCGGAAGCTTGTTTCCTTCCCAGTATAAGAATTGGCTTGGTAGTTTGGTTTGCCCTGTTCCCATCATGCACTGGGACAGGTACAGACTAATTTGCATGTAGCCAGGTTCTGAGCTGGGATGGTGCAGTGAGCTAAAAAACGGTGATGGATTAAAACCATGATCTCTTGACTTGGTAAGAGTATTCTGCATCATTCAGAAACTCTGTCCATCACCACCCCCTTTTTCCCAAATCGATTTTATCCACACTTTGTGTGGGAGGGTATGCTCAGACGTGAGTCCCTTGCTCATTGCACCATCAGGATTCAGGCAAGCCGGGCCGACGAAGGCTGTGATGCCAGAAACCGGTCCCCGGAAGCTTGTTTCCTTCCCAGTATAAGAATTGGCTTGGTAGTTTGGTTTGCCCTGTTCCCATCATGCACTGGGACAGGTACAGACTAATTTGCATGTAGCCAGGTTCTGAGCTGGGATGGTGCAGTGAGCTAAAAAACGGTGATGGATTAAAACCATGATCTCTTGACTTGGTAAGAGTATTCTGCATCATTCAGAAACTCTGTCCATCACCACCCCCTTTTTCCCATAATTCAATGGCATCTTTCTGTGACTGTCTGGCTTTCTTTTTCCATAATTCTTCTTCTACTCTCATGATGCAATCTGCATCCCAGGTCCCCGCTGCGGGCCACCTCTGACTTTCTGGCAACTCTTTGGTGTAGTCCACCCATAAATCAAGAAATAACACGGCATCTAGGCCATGCTTATGATACATAAAGTATCCCGGAGTGTCCCTAGGTGGAATGGGAACAGCTTCTTCGAGTACACCTTTTCTGGTTTTGATCTGTCTTAATTTCGAAAAGAGCGGCATTTTTAGACCTTATTACTTGAACACACTTAATACAATAAACACAATAATGAACAATCATTCACACCACAATATGTAGAACGTATTAAAACATTTAATATTTAACAGTTTAACGAACAATGATAGCTAATAAGAAACTAGTTACTGACATAATACTAACACTAAATAATACTTAATTATATGCAAGACATACTAGATATACTGCTAAACAGTACAGATACACTGCTGAAACAGTGCAGACCGGATTTGTGTACCCAAACCCGTCTTGACCGGCACAGATTATGTGCACGTTTAAATGCCTCCCCGGCAATGGTACTCACCGGGTAGCGCGGAACGGAAGGCCTCGGAACTGAACTGAAACTGGACCGGACTCGACTCGACTCGGAACTTCGGAACCTGGTGGGCCTCTGTATACCTCGGATCTTGCTCTCTCAGCTAGGCTCTGGTCGGGATACTTCGCACTTCTCACCGCCTCGTCTGGGTGTTGATCGCAGCCTCAGTCACCCCCGCTTGGCCGGAGGGAGATACAGGAAATCCTGCAGGTACGCGTTTTTGTCCGTTCAGCTGTGGCAGGAGACCGGGCCTGCAACGCACCTCCGGCGCGTGAGATGAGAAAGTGTCCCTGTTCGGGCGCCAATTTATGTGGTAAATATTTCATTACCGGTACTATTTTTTATGCGGTAAAGTCTAGTAAGAATAACTCAGTAAATATAAGAGGCAGAATCCGTGGTTTTAGAGGTTCTAAAAGGCTTTATTCCTCTACAAAGGAAATACAATTCGAATTGCAGGCTTCACACTCCATCACCATGAGGGTTCAGGAAGGAAGGCAATACATTATTGACAAGTAATGGTATTTATATGGAAAGCATTACATTAAGACAGATGCAAGAGGCGTAACAGCTGATAATACAGATATAATACACATACGTAATGAAAAAAGGCGTAAACATAGGTGTAACTAAATACGTCATTAAACATGATGTCACAAGTGGGTGGATCCATGAGAGAATCCTGCAATGTCAGCAGAAATACTTGGCAGAGATGCGCGCGCAGCCGCATGACGTGTGATTGACGTGCAACTAGAGGGTGAAGGGGACTTGACATTTAGCTCTACATGTGGAGACAGAAGTCTGGGGGGTCATGTCAACCTAATCCCAAATCATATCTGATATCTTATGTTTAAAGAACTGTATTATCCAAAAGGAAAAGTCTCTCGGACGGAATCTATTCTATACTGACTGTTAGTGCGTGTACAAGCGTCTAAGTGTCTACATGAGATGCGAGGGGGCAGGAATCTTCCATGGTAACAGGGGCTATGAATTACTTGCATGAGGACAGTGAGGCCTGGCCCTTTGCACGGTAGCTGGAAGAATGTTTACCTAAACTACTAGACAGGAATGCATCGGATGAGGAGCGGAGCAGATAATCTTGAAGGTGAAATACAGTTTTTGGCAGGCAACAGGCTGGATCAGGCACCGTTAGCCGCGCAGGGAGTAGGACAAAGTTCATGGATACAGATGCAGGCTCGGACTGGAGCTTTCAGAGGCAGAAGGCAGGAAAAGGCTTGATGGCAGAATTCAGGGCCTACTCGCCTGAGTCTGTAAAATGTGGAAAGTGAACCACATAAAGTCGGTGGCCTTTCATACTTGGGAATGGAATATCTGACCCATTCATGGCGTATCTGAAAGCGGACATGTTGACGGTGGACGCACATGTATTTGCGTCTTCATGTCTGGAACTGGAGGGAACATACATGTACTTATAGCATGCACATGGAGCCGTTGGGGTATACGATAGGGGACATAACTGATCACAAAATTCATATTTCCTCAATACGCCACTGCTCTATACCTCTCATCTCTATCCTGCGCCACTTCACTCTACTCTGAAACAATCTACTCCACACCACTGCACTTTATGCCACTCTACTCCACTCTGCGCTGCTCCACGCCACTGCGCTCAACGATGCACCAATATAGTCGGCCCCACTCTAGGCCACTGTGCTCTGTCACTACTCTGTACCACTGCACTCTACCCTGCACCACAATACTCTACCCTGCACCACTCCACTTACTCTGCTCTGAAACAATCTATTCCATGCTACTGTACTCTGTGCCACTGCACTCTACTCTGCGGTACTCTATGCCACTGAACTCTATGCTGCTCTACTCAATCCCTGTCTCTTTTTGCGTATGCAGTGTCAGACGGTTCACTCCTCTCCTTGGTTTGTTTTTCTATCGATAAAACACAATTGTGTAATTCCAATGAAATGTCTGAGTCAAGGAAGGCTATCTGTGTGGCTAAATTTAACCTGATGCATATATGTATTATCACATTGTAGGCGGACAACAATATTAGCTCATATTCAGTCATACAAGTATTTGTGTGATGTTGGCTCTTAGCCTGACTTAAGAGTGTATCTACCAAACGGGGTACATACACATGTAGGGTATTTCCCAGGACTAAACTATCACATTGATCCACTCATACAGCTGCTGCTTGTAGGCACTGCGGCTTCTGGATCTAATACTGCTAAGAGTATGGACAGAGTCTATGATATCCTCAATGATTCTGTGTTGACACTGCTAAACTAATGCACATCCCTCTCTTTCGTATTTAAACGGTGAGAAATCCTTGTTATAATCTGGGAGACCCAGAGCGGAGGAGATACACAAAGCCTATATAAATGTCCGAAAGCACCGCTCATGATTTTGGTGACCGTGGGATGGGGTCTGACATATCCTTGTGGGTCAGTTCCTGCAGGGGACTGAAGATAAGAGAAAAATTTGGTATTCAATGTATACAATACCCAGCCATCCTCAAGAAGACTGTACTTCGGTCTGTGTCGTATCTTTGGGATGGTTAGGAATGGCTTGTGTTCTCTCTGGTGACAGTCTTCTCTCCCCTTCAGAAATCAGGTGGACTAAATAGGACACCTGCTCTGCAAAATTATAATTTCTTAGGTGAAGCTTTATAAACTTGGGATGCAGGTAAGTTTAATACATATATTGTATATTGTAGCCTGTAGGAGGCTGGCTTAGTATATGTTGCACACTTAAAGAAGTGATGCACCTTTCACTAATGCAGGCAACCCTATGGTGATTTTGGTGGTCTTTGTTAACCTTCGACAGTGTAGAAGAAGGGAAGAGGTGTGGCACCGTGGCCAGGGCAACTGACTCCGGAATCCGGGGATCACAGTTCGATCGCCGGCAGCAGATTAGCCCAGCACCATGTGACTCTGGGCAATAGCTTGCTTAATCATCCCAACAGCCCCCAGCGCCTAGAGACCCTTACGGGTGATTGTTCGTGCTTTACAAATGTGGATTGGATTATTATAGATTAGATGAAAAAGAACCGCACAGTGTTTATAAAAATAAGGCTATGTATTACACAACACAATCACTAACCCACTGGTATATTTACTACCCGGAGATATCAATAATACACATGAAAATACTCAAAAGAAATCAGGTAAGTAGCACAAATATACACTAGTCTCCAGGGGGAGATCAAGCCATATATTAAAGAAGTGGAATGCTAACTGCAAGGAAGATCTGATAGAGACATGTAGCTGCAGATTCCTTAACTTTTGAATTCTCCCCAGGCGCCAATCTGGAGCCAGACATTTTTCAGCACTACCTCTGTGCGCTGGGGGACGGCGTCGTACGGCTCAGTGATGACGTTGACTCCGGTCATGATGTCACTGGACCCATATAAGTCCCCTCTGCGCTCGGATTTCTGTTTCTTCTTTTCCACGTTGTAACTTGGATCCCGAGATTCGGTTTCTTGGGTCGATTTTTGACTTGCTTTGACACTTGGTGTCAGTGGAACAGTGTGCCTTGGTCTACTACGCCAAGGATTGTGGCTCCTGTCAGAAACTAAAGCCAAAGTCGTTAAAGGAGGTGAGTTTGAAGTGATTGCGGCGCGTTAGTCGCGATCCTCGTAGGCTTTCCGGCCTCGATCTTCATTGTCTTAGGAAGAGCATTTGCGGGGCTCAATCTAGGAGCCAAAGCCGTCCTGAAGGACATCGTTCTCCGGGGAAGCCAAAAGGTAAGCAGGTGAAGTTGCTGCAGTCTCGGACTACACCGCGAGGAGACTGTCTCCCATGGCTCCTCCCATTTGACGAGGCCGTACGTGACTCTGCACCGTGTCTTCACAAGTTTCCGGCAGCTGGGGCGTAGATGGCTCAGATGAGAGAATATTATAATTCCTTGCACCTGATCTTTGGTACCCCATCTCGCTCTGGAGTGCTGTTAGGACCCAAGGAGGTGAGTGGGGTTCCGTCAGAGTGTTTGCCTCGGGGACGGTTGAGCCGTTGGTGTCGAGGGGTAGGCACCGGTCGACATCGGCTGGTTGCCGCTTTGGCGCAGGTCCACAGTCCTTTGAGGTCCTCTTTCACAGACAGACAGTGGAAGAACCTGTTCTTCCATTTGGGGAGGCTCTTTTTGATATTTTATTAGGTACTAGGGCCAAGCCAGAGTCTGGGGGCCCCAGTGGACCGAGATATTGCTTGCCTTTACCTGGGCACCCAGTGTCTTCAAAGACACCCTTCCACCTATAGCTTGGTGACTCAGGGTTCGACTTCTTCACTCGATGTAGATTTTCTTCCTAAAACTCCTGTGGGTAAGGAGTCTAGGCGTTGTGATGCATGTGGTAAACACATCTTTGATTCGGTAAGCTCAGCCTTGAGATCCATAAATGAATCTTTTGGTGCTGGGGCGATATTCCCAAGCTTTATGGGTTTCGCTATAGAATGTGTTTGTCTATTCCGGATAATCTCCGCTTGGAGATTACTGATTGGATTAAAGATGGTCAGCAGGCTGCTAGGCTTACAATAAGGCGTGGTATGGACACTATGGACTCTGTAGATCATGCTTTGGCATCGGCAGTGGCATTAAGGCACTGGACTCGGTTGGCAACTTCGTGTTTCTCGAAGACTGTCTAGTCAACTTTGGTCGACATGCCATTTGATGGTGCCCATCTTTTTGGGAGTCAAGCTAATGTAGGGTTAAGATGCTTCCGTGAAAGAGGTCTTCAGTGTCATTGCTTTTCGTAGTTTTTTTACTGGTGTAACTTGTCTTTATACTTGAGATGCAGGCTATTTATTTATAAGTGAGTAAGCATTACTAGGGCATTTTACATTTCCATTGTTGGTTTGACCATTTAGTGTCCTGCGAGAGCAGATGTTTTATTTTCAGTACCATTTTTCCCTTTTTAGGTCTCGCCTGACCCAGCGCATGCGCTGGTCTGGCGAGACTTATTGAGAGGGCTCCAAAAAGTGCTATCAGGCCAGCCTAGAGCTACAGTTCATGTGCACGGGTGCGCGCGCCGCGTTTTACCGCGATTACTTTCACTTTCGGCCGCACGGCTGCTTTGATGTTTGATCGCGACCACTTTCCCTTTCGCGGCCGCATGGCCGCTTTGCATAGCCAATAGGTCTCGCTTTTGGGACCTTATAAGTATTTAGTTACGCAACTGTTGCATGGCTAAACACTTAGAAGGTCCCAAAGGCGAGACCTATTGGCTATGCCAATGCTTGTTTTTGGCTGGTATTGATTTAGATGACCAAGGGAGGTCCCTTAGCCTCTTAGGATGAGCTTTGTGCTCGAGAGCATATTAGCAAGAGATGTGTCTACTTGTATGGAAGATTTTCTGATGCAAGCTTCTTTGAAGCAGCTCAGTGTGCTAAATGTGCATGGTTTCGACCTTTCGTTGTCTCTCATAGGGACATGTTGGTATGCCAGTGGTAAGTCTTGTATATAGGTAAGCTTTGGTCTTTATGGCATCTTCGGTGTGGTTTAATCAAGCATTTCGAGGTGGACGTTTACTACTGGGTGACTTAAGTAATAATGTTTACTGTGCAAGTTTAATGTTTAGTGCGTGCGAGTTTCGGGAGCTGTGTTTTTTGTGGAGAGCTTCCGGTCAAACAAACTGTGCCGCTTTTGAGCAATTCCAAAGCATCGGACTCGTCTGCCACACACAGCTGTTTGTTTTCCGTCTCCTCTCTCTCTTTTCCGTCCCGGTTTGTGTTGTTTAAACGGACCGCGGCACTGTGTGGAAGTCAGGCATATTTGAATGTATGGATGAAGGAGCACTGAAAGCAATTTAGAGGAAGAGGCTTCCATTTTAAAAACGTCAGCACTGTGAGGTCCAACCCTTTGTTTTTATAAAACAGAAGCAGAACCTGGCGTTTTACCCTTGCTTCTCTCGCCAAATATATGAAAGAAAATGTTAAGGTCGTCAGTTTGTGGTATTTACAGCGCTTCATATTGGCTTCTAAGCACTCGACGGTGTGGATATATCGTGAATTTGGGCACAGTCTTCGTTCCGATTGGACTACATACACTTTGTAACTCGACCAGGACCTTAAATTTGTTTATTATCGGGCTTAGTGCTCAGAAGTGGCAGATAGCATCACAGCACTCTTCAAAACACCCAGCGTAAAAACGCCTAAATAAACTTGAAATTGGATTATTACACCTCTGCAGTTTTATCATAATTGCGGACGCTCGGAGCAAACCTGTTTTCAGTTTGATTGGATTGAAGAGGAGAATGTGCCGCACAGAGTTATGAGCACGTTGTGTCGTGATTCTTAGGACGCACACATTTCTCTACCCTTTAAAACCAGCGACACATCCAAACTCAGACCAAAGTATTTTTGAGCCCAGAGCTTTAAGTGGGTCTGGTCCTACGGTGCTCCGCGCCAACGGTAGTTCTAAACAAGCATTGAAAATGCAATAGGTCTCGCCTTTGATTAAGTTAAAGTAATTTGCTTTGCTAATGGTTTTGTATAGCAAAGCAAATGGCTTTAACTTAATCAAAGGCGAGACCTATTGCATTTTCAATGCTGGTTATTGTTTCTCGCCTCTTCTCGGTCCCTCTGGTTGACTGTGATTTAGCTATGGGCTGTGTCTGATATTTTCCTACAGATACTCATTCTTTTGGGCTGCACTCTGTATGTTCTCACTCTCTAAAATTACTTGCTGCTCTAGGTGTTACGACCACCCCTGCATCCAGTGTCTCCCCTATTCAAACCATTTTCTGGCTTATGTGTACTGCCCCTCTCGCCAGTGGGAATAATTGCATTGTATTAATGCTGAATGCAAGACTAAACTGTTAATAAACACTGCACATTTATTTATAAGCTGTATTTACTTCTGCATTCCTGTGACTGATGAGAAACCTGTCTCGCTCAAATGCCATAGTACTACACAGACGCCTACCCTGTTTCTCAGTGTATTCTCTGGTTTGTGATCCAATACCCCTTACCTGTGGAAGGTACTTCCATTGTACCCTCTTCAGACTCCGGTGATAGAGGAAGGCCACCTGAGTGTAAGGTAGCTAAGTGGTGAACTCAACTCTAAAAGTTTCCCGATAGCAGGACACACAGCACAGTAACATTTCCCTATGAATGATAGTACCTTGACCTTGCAATTAGGACCACTGATACCACAATAGTGGTCTAGTTGCCACAGTTGGTGCTTTTTGCTTCTTAGTGCTTGATTTCAACAAAATGCTTAACATTTCTTAACCGCCGGTGTACTAGTTGGATTTTTGTTCTTTTGGTGACAAATAATTGCTGCAGGAGGGTTAAATACATGTTAATTTGGGGTTTTCATGTGTTTCACCGTGACAGGAATTGTGGTTGCTGCTTGAGTAGGGTTTCACCCACCTCAATCAGTAACCCAATTTCCTACAAGTGGTAAAAATATATCCTTCTCCAGCAAGTAGTACTAGGTTGCAGCTCTGGGTCTCCTACTTTACCAAAATCTTTGATCTTTGGCAAATCGTACTCTCCATGTCCAAATGTGACAATATATAACCATTCTGAATTAGGCAGAATGAAAGAAATAAGCACCAAGGGCATATTTCCAAAGACAGGCCTCCATGGTTTTCAGTCCCACTTTCAAGACTGTTAAATTGTAGGTACCCACTTTCCCTGTTAGCATCTCCAAAGACTAAAGTGTTCCTGAAGCTGGAGTGTGCAGGACCTTGTCTGTGCTGCAGCTTCTCAGTAAACAAATACTTGCTGCAGACAGGCACCTCTTAACAGCTCGTATGGGACTGAGAGAAGCGAAAGTGATCCATTGGCAGGCAGCTTGTGGCATCCCGCAGGGAAGTTTCCTAATATAATGTTGTTTTGCTTACCCTACAAGCGGCAAAATGTGGGACATTTGGTGTCTAGCACAAGCTTACCTTGGGTAACAAGAAAAACCACCCAACCGCAGACCAACCCACGGAAAATAGGGGTTTTGACCACCCTACTTGACATCTTATGTGGCGGAACCCTCACATAAATTGGCCATGCTTCCTAGATTTGCACGCCAGTTCTGTTTTTTTCTCCATCTGGCCTTGCAAATTTAAGAGAAGTTAAAACGTCCTAATTTTCTGAGATGGTCGACTGAACAAAGGAGTCAAGCTTTCAGCACGTTCCTGTGACAAAATAGCGAGCAGACTGCAGCTTAAAGCACAGCACTGCCAGGTTTTGAAGGTAAATGCGTAATGCGACACTCCAGTCGAGGTGTTTTTTTTTAAAATTCTGGGGCTTGTAGTTTTATTTAATTCCAATATAATACAGGGCTAAAAGTCCCAGAATTCAAAGAAAAATTATGGACTGGCGTAACACATTACGCCTGGACCTGAGAAACTTGACAACTATGAAACTAATGCTTTTAAAACTGACTATTTTGAGTGTTAATATTTAACGTAATTCTCTTTAGGAGCTCCTTGCTTGTTCTTGTCAATGATGTCATTCTGTACCCCTCGGTGAAAGCCCTCCTTTTAAGGCATTCCATGTTTTTTCTTTCACAGTATGTCCCCCTACCCTCACATCGTGACCCGATGCACTGTGATTTTAACAGTTACAGATCTGTGGCACCACTTACCTCTTTCCCCGCTGCTAGATTATTTTTGCCTGCTTAATTTGCACTCGACAGATCCCACACTTGCCTATCGCGGACGCTCCCGCGACTGTTCCTCCTCTTCCATCTTTCTAGAAGTGGCAATCACTAATGTCGCTGCAAGGGCGTGACGTGCCTGCAGCAGAACCGAAACTAAAGGCGCTGCCATAGAAAGGGAATTAGCCGACGAGCCACTCCCAGAGGCAGCCATCTTGAAACGGGGGGGAAAGGCTTTTCACTACAGGAGATCTGCGCTACAAAGCGTTTATCGCCAGAGTTTGAGTAAAGCAGCGCCCTCAGGCATTTTATGTACTTTTAAAGATATAAACACATGCAATACAGTTGAGTACCCACCGGAAGGCGGAATGATGCCCTAAACAACCAACTGCATGAGGTATAAGAGTAGCACTTCACTGGGTGAAGCCAAAGCCAATCTATCTAAATATTACGTAATTGTTTACAATCTGTTGCCGACAGTTGCTCTGTGTAACCATTCGACAACGAAAGACAAATGAAGAATATAAAGACGTGGAATGGCATAAATGTGGGAAGCTGTCAAGTGCTAGATCACATGATCTGTAAGAGGTTCCCCAAGCGTATTCAGTCAAGCAAACGCTTCTCCTAAAAAACAAAACACCCTGGCAGCTCCATCAAAAACAGAATCAGGCAGGGCTGCCAGAGAGAAGCAGTTGTATGCAAGACACGCTGATTATCCAACAGAGGCAGGCATGCATAATCAGCATTCAGGCAACAACTGGCATGGCAGGATCTGCCTGGAGATAAACACCGAACCACCTCTTCGGAAACATTCACCACAACCATGTAAATGTGGAAGGCTCCGCATATGCCATGATCCCTTGAGGGTTAGGCAGGGACTTTAACGAATGATCTGCCTCCCTGGCGGAAAACAACGAGCTGCGCATACGGGAAGGGTGCCCCCCTGCTCACAGCTGAATGTTTAAAGTTCAATTGCGTTCAACAAAATGGGCACCCTTGTGACTGACAACAAACCTCAGGGGCGGCGGTACGGGCAGACCAGAGTCAGGTGGAAAACCCACAAAAAAAGCCACGGGCTGCCTTTTCACTCCTCGGAGGAAAGGCCGGGCAGGCGGCTGCTTTCTGTCCGCAGCCCTGGCCGGGGGGGTGACTGCCTCCTGCTTCGGTCTCCCTGTGTCTCCGGAGCCGGTGCTGATTGACACTCCCGCGTCGCGCTGTTCGACTGTACTCAGCCTCCGGTTACCTTATACCAACCCAGCATCCGTGATCTGAGCATGCCCAGTGCAGGCGACGCGCACCAGCAGGACTTTCTCGATAGTGTTTTACTTAACTCACATGTCTTGGTTGTTGTTCGGGACGGGGCCTAGCAGCAGATATCGGTTACAAACCAGCAACGCCAACAACGCCTCCCGCTTTTTTTCTCTTTTAGAGACGTCCCAGTTGGACTGGCTCGCCTGACTAGTTTCTTATCTTTATGGGGCCATGTGTTTGGCCCCATAAAGATAAAAAAAACGTTTACGCCAGCAGTATGTCGGGGCAGCCAGTCCAACTGGGACGGCTCTAAAAGAGAAAAGTGTACGTCACTGGAAGCTCTTTTCCAATGTCTGGCCACCGTTTAGCATAAACGGTGACACCAGCCAATGGAAAAGAGGGGCGGGGCTTAAAGCCCACTAGAGAAATCTCTTCAAATCATTAAATCTCACCAGCGAGACTGCGCATTTCTGCGCAGTCTTACGCCAGGCGAGACCTAAAAAGCAAAGCCCACTAGAGAAATCTCTTCAAATCATTGAATCTCACCAGCGAGACTGTGCATGTCTGCGCAGTCTTACGCCAGGCGAGACCTAAAAAGCAAAGCCCACTAGAGAAATCTCTTCAAATCATTGAATCTCACCAGCGAGACTGTGCATGTCTGCGCAGTCTTACGCCAGGCGAGACCTAAAAAGCAGGCCGCGTTTTTTTTTTTCGTTTTTAAGTTTCAAGCTGCATTTCTAGTGGGCTATTTAAATCATTTGCATGTGTGGCGCGATGCTTATAATGGCGCTGCTCCCTTCTGTCTTTTTTTCCAACTGGGCCCGGCACCCGCTTAATGGGGCATCATGCTATAACTTTTAAATATGCTCCTTTGGCCGCGGTGGCCTCTCCTTAATGCGGCTGAGCGGGAGTGTATTGTGTAGGGGAGCCCTGGCAGCTCTACAAAGGCACACCCCTGTTTCACAAACGGTCCTTGTTTTGTGCCCGCAAATACCGAGGCAGTGTTTGCAAATGACAATGGATGGCTTGTCTGGGGCGTCTTATTTCGATTTCATCCTGGGTTAACACAGCCTGCTGCGGACTCGGTGATAGCAGGATTTGTGTTGCAACTAAGAGGACATTTGTGAACATATGCTCCAGACAGCTAAATACATTTCAAAACCCTGCATACCTTGAACAGCAAACTGCAGCGAGACCTTTCTATATGACTATCCTTCCAAAAAGGCACACAGGACAAAGTGTTTGAAGAAATGTACGATCCCTAAAGGGACTCTAATATGAGACCCTCTCGCACTCTCTTTACCATCCCCCACCTTTGGGACCGGGCTCCTCGCTTTGTATAACTCCTTCTTAAGCTCCCAGCCGTGACTATCTTGAATTCAAGATTCCGCCCTAAGCTCCTATTTATAGTTAAACCCCAGTGATGATGTTTCCATCATTGCTTTCCTGCACGTGCTGCAAGGGGAACTTGGCACCATGTTAGCGTGATGCGAATTAAGTACTAAATTCATAAAAAAATAAATATAGCACCCGCTATAGAATGAGTGATTACTCTTTTGACTAATGTTTTTATGTTTATATTGTTTAATACGTGTTGCAATACAAATTGTGACCTTCTTTCTCTCTGATAACCTAGGATTACGTTGATGTAAAACTATCCTGGAAAATAAAAGAATAGCGCTTTGTATGTGTCTCACTCCCTGCATTAGTCTGGGGAATCCAAGCAATGTGCCTTAGTGGCTTAACGGCTGGAGTGGCCAACTTTGACCCTGAAGCTGGAGAACCAGGTTCGAGTCTGAGGGAAGGCTGAAGCATCTTATGATTCTGGGCAAATCATTTCATCTCCCTTTGTCTAGACCTAGATAATATGAATGCGTCCGCCTGTAATGTAAAGCGTACTGATACCTTTGGGTTGAGTTCATGCTATATAAAACTGCAACAAAAACAAACATTGACATAGCCAATAGGTCTCGCCTTTGGGACCTTATACATGTTTAGCCATGCAACAGTTGATGTTGTTGCACCAAGGATATTGTGCTGCATAACTAAACACTTATAAGGTCCAAAAGGTGAGACCTATTGGCTGTGCCAATGCTTGTTGGGATTAGTTGAAACTCCTGCAGTAACATTTGATGGTGAGAGTACATGTTAATTTGAAAGTTTTCTGACACATTAGCCATAGAGAGGGGAACTTGAATGTGTTGGCTATTCTGCTAGCTGCTCTTGGATCCTTTATGTTGGGTCTCTGTCTTGACTGTTGAATGAGACGATTTGATAATTTACGTAGCACTGGCTGACGGACAAACATCACCTTGTTGCAACAGAAAGAGAGGCGGAGTCAGAGCGAGCTCTGAGGAGGCTGTTGTGGCGTTCTCTGGAGAATTGCCGGTTTCTACTGCTGGCGACCCCAGACAGCGGCCCCTTATTTCTCAACGGCTCTCTCCATCGGGTCGCCAAGGGGCGCAGTGGTTGGGGAGAGCAGTGGCCGGGACAGAGTTTGACTGTAAGGTAGTTGACTCTGCAGGCCGGCGCTGAGACGCAGGAGGTATGGAGTAGACGCCGAAAGTGCAGGAGCAGGACGACCAAGCGGTGACACGGTGGGTGTGAGTGGCCATACATCGCCCACACCTCACCAGACCCCGTTGCCCCCATGGGCTACCTTGCGGTCTACTGTGCTACCGCACCCAGCCCCTGCCCGCCCATGCCTGCCCATCTGTCAGTGACAAAAAATTTGCACCAGCAGGAAGTCAAACCGCGAGTGCGGCTGTCATTAGTCCACAGCTGCTGGAACTGGGCTTGCGGCCTCCTCTTTTCCTGCTGCCCTCCAAAACCCCTCCCCCCCACACACCTGCTACTGCCAGGGGGACTGCTTGGTGTTCAGTAAACAGTGCCCATTGTCCAGTGCTCAGCTTCCAGCGCCAGGATGATCTGCTAGTTATAATGACTACAGACCATATGTATTCCTCCACTGATGCTCCACCCCCCCCCCCCCCCACCCCCAGTACTGTATCGCATAATGTTGCCTATTCCATGCTATGCTACATTGTTTCCATGTTGTCTCAATAAATAATTGACACAATGCCATAGGCAATCAAAAAAATGAGCAATTTATGAAGGTGTTGCCGAAGGGGAGCATGGCTTTCAGATCTCTGCACGTATCTGCAGAGGAGACAGGTGGCGTTCAAACACCTTTTGACACAGTGAAGTAGAACTTCCCAATCTGCTGGAGGTTCTTCTGGGCCACTTTACAGAACTAGCGGGAGACGGTCAGGCTGCATCCAAGCCGGTTATACAATCTGGCCTGGACACAGCAGACTCAGTTGCCAGGGACTTCAGTCTCCTTGCGTTGCCATGCATCGCTTTGTGTTTCTGGGTATTTCCAGGATGTTCAAACAACATTACCGGAGCTCCCCTTCGAAGACTTCTGCCTCTTCAAAGCAAAATGCTGACTCATCACTGGAAAAGCAAAGCCACTGTAGGGTCACTTGGCCTTCAGTCCCAAACAAAGGATTTTCGGCAGATTGGGAAGTTTTTAAGGCTTCTCAAGAGGCTTTTCCTTCCAGAATCTACCACAATTGGCTCATCAGCAGCAACAAGCAAGCAGTAAAAAAGAGGTCGGAAAAAAGAAAAACACATGCTTTCTACATACTCCCTCCCTCCTCCTCTTTTAATCTAGCAGAGGGAAGCAATACTAGTCCCCCCGCATCCCCCCTTGTCTGGAAAAAGACACACAGCCCGCTGAAGTGTGGGTGTCCTGCTCTCCACAAGTCTGGAGGGCCATCACTTCAGACCTTTTGGGTCTTGCAAATTGTGGAAAGGGGTTATACTCTACCCTACCAATAGAACCTCTTCTCTTCGACCAATTTCTCCCCAGTCACATGCACTCCCACCAGTCTACCTATGTGCCCTACAGCAAGTAGTGCAGACCTTGCTCCTAAAGGGTGCAGTGAACTTGGTTTCCTAACAGGCACAGGGATGCTACTCAGGGTACATCTTAGTTCCCATAAAGGAGGATAGTGTCCGTCAGTTCCTAGACCTCAGGGTTCTGAACTAGTTCCCCAAAAAGGAACATTTCAAAATGCTTTCCCTAGCAAAGGTTTTGCTAGTGCTGGAAGCGGAAAACTGGATGGTGTCTGTCGACCTGCATGATGCCTACTTCTATACACTTCGGTAACACTCTTTATGGTGGATACTCATAACTTTCTTAACGACAGAGCCTCCTCCCTGTTGCATGGCTGTTAATTTCATATGTCCTCTTAATGTGGTCTCATCATATTACAAAATACTGTACCTGTGTTTGAGATGTTAGACTCATCTGTATGCCTAGAAGGAGGGTAAAAATATATCCAAACTGACTTCAGCACGCCGACGGGGGCACATTTTGGCTCCAGTGACATTATATGTACTCCAAGTATGGAGCCGAAATGGAGCAAGGGCACCCCAAAGGTGTAGGCACGCTATTGAAGAGTTTCCGGATCCAGACTTGACGCCTGGGATATTCAGGTGAGGAATTTGCAGGTAGCTAGAATATCCACCAGAAAGAGCTTGACCGAGGGCAAGTAATATTTCTTTTTTTTTTTTTATTTCAATAAGATTTTTATTGAGATTTTGCCATAAAAAAGAAAACAAACACACAAAACTAAACTAAACAATTAGTCATACAAAAACATAGAACATGCACAAAGTCCGTGCATTCTACATTCTACGGTACCTTCTGCTTCCCTCCGTTTCTTTTATAGTCTGCCCTTGTTCTTAAAGCTAGGAAGCCGGGGTCGATCTCTCCTTTTTCATGGAGGTTCATACGGGCCTAGGTACTTGTCCATAGATGTCCACATCCCTCTGTTGGGTTGTCTCCACGGTGAGTCTCGTAGGGACATTGCGTCTGCACCTCTAAGGTATGTTACCCAGTTGAGCCACCCTTTGAACGATGCCTTGGATGTGTCCTGCGACTTATTTAGAATCATTTTAACCCCGGCAGTTAACAAAAGGTCGAGTAAATCGCTATCTCTTTGTGATAGTGGTTCTGTCGTGATAAGGGTATTTACCAGGGTTGCAAACTCTGGTTTAAGGGAATACCCTAGCATGTCTGTTAGAAAGGCAAAGATTTTTCCCCAGTAGGCTTTAACTGTAGGGCAGTAAAAGATGAGGTGTGCCAGATCTCCCTTCCAGTTATTACAGTTCCAGCATAGGTCATTTGTGTTTATACCCAATTTCGCTAGGCGAGCAGGAGTCCAGTGTAGTTTGTGTAAGATCCAGAATTTTGTCTAAGCTAGTATCGGGGTTACTTTACAGTGTGTGGGGGAGGACCATAGTATTTGGCTTTCTTTTTCGCTTAGAGTGTTACCTCACTTTGACTCCCAGTAAGTTTGTACTTTAGAGTTGAGTCTCGAAGTGTTTGGGCGCAGTAGTCTATAGATATGTGACACTTGGTGGCCCGTTTTGTTAAGGCTGGACATGTACTGGAAGATTGAGGGCATGGCATTGGACAGTCTCGCTCTGGTCAATGCCGCTTTAATCTTTAGGAAGTTATATAATTCGATATCCGGTAGGGTGTGTTTGTTTTTAAGCGAGCTGAAAGTGATGGGTCTCCCTTCATCCTTGAGCTGGATGGGAAGGGATATTCCTGCTTCTACCCATGTCTTCATATAGAGTGTTTTGCCTTTGTATTTTATTTTATTATTTGTCCATATTGATTCCCATCTCAAGTTTGTTATTCTATGTTTTAACTTCTGATCAACCGTCAGTAGGGCGTTTCTGGTGTTTGTAAGTATAGTGTTCGTTAGAGTGTTGTGTCTGTTGGTTGTTCGAAGTACTAGTGGCTCTACTTTGTTTAGCATGGCTGCATTTGAACAAGATAAAAAAGCTGCTTGAGGGATGGTCACCGAAATGTATCACATGGTGGGGGAGGATTGAAACAAATCCAAATGATGGTCACACCTATGATAAACTACCTTACTAACATGCTCCCTCTAACCCTCACTGTCGATTTCCACCGCAAAATAGACAAGATGTTAAATAACTTTATCTGGCGAGACAAAAAACCAAGGATGAGTACTTAAAAAACTAAGATTGACAAACTCTGGGGGGTTTAAACCTGGGAGACTTCAAGACTTTTCAAACCGCCTTCCTAGCAAAACAGGGTAGCTACTGGATTCTACCAGGGCAAGTAATTTTTCTTTAGTCTAGTTCTTCAGAATTGTCAGATCTTCTACATAATCAGTTTTACTTTGTCTGTGGACAAAAATGAAAAACTATTTTATTTAGCCAGTTGTTGAAATTGCAAGTTAATTTCATAGTACAGCAGTTCTTAATCTTTTGGCTTTCAGGGACCTGAGGGAGGGTACTAATTGAATTTTTAACCTCCAGTTTCAAATTCCTTCAAATTTACCAAAGGTGTTAAAAATTTTAATCTTACATTTAGCTTCTTTAATTATGTAGAATATGTTAATCTATTAATATTATTTAATTTTCTAAACCATTGCTGACCCCCTGAGTAGGCTTTGCCTATCCACAGGGCTCCCTGGACCACGGGTTAGGAAACACAATCATAGTGTTTACTTTTTGAGAAGTGTACTTTCTGTAACTTATATACTTTTACTTGAGGTACTTGTTTCTGAATGATACTAGGCTATGCTTGCAATTCTTGTTTGCACTGCATTTACCTTGATTTAAAAAAAATACCTTTTGTTTTTGCAGAGATGAAATGATTGAGGAATGTATTTTGACAAGAGAACATCTCCTTAGCTGCCAACAACGTACTTCTGAAGTGGAACAGTGCCTCAGCCCATTAACTGTACGGAACGATACAGACTATCGTCGGAGGAATGCTACCCACCGACCCACTTCACTAAGCCCTCTCAATAATAGAAGTAATCTTGATTACCGCATTAGTCATCCAGAAGACCTTGAAATCAGGCCCATGAAGTCCATTATAAGGAATCAAAATGAACAAGAGCCTTGCCTTCCTTTTCAGGTCTGAACATTTTTATTTCTCTACTTGACTTTCTTGTTTCTCTCTGAATTGAGCACTCTTAGTGTGCTTTATTATCATAATATGATTAAAGCTTTGTTACAGTTCTCGAGTTATCTGCTTATAATACAGCAGCTGCCCAGTGATTGAGAGTGGTTATCCATTTGACGTCAGGAACACCTGTGGCCCAGTTCTGATTTCTAGGAATGTAGCTTGTGCTTGGGGACCTGATGCTTCATTGTACTGTAGTTTCCAAGTCTTTGTCTTGGTTTACCAGACTGTAGCTCAACAGAACTTCTTGCCAGGGCAAAGGTTTGAAGGATTTTATAGAATAACGATTTCATGGAATACCAATACTGAGTAACTATTTAATCTAAACTGTCTAATAGAAATATGCAGGATGAATATCATTTACCATTTCATAGGAATCAATCAATAGAATCTTTAATTTTTATTTATTTGGCTTTTGCACACTTATTTTTTAAGGCGTAAATGCAAAGGTTACAGATCTTACTTTTCGAAACATTTTTGTCAGATGTATTTATTTAATTGCATTACTTTGGATTTATATCTTTGTGCTGTCAAACAGTTACTTCGGATCCTTTTAATTTGTGGATCCCTCACCACCTCTTAACACCATTGATCTCTACCCCCTCTCAGCGTTAAAAACACCAGCCACACCTTCCCCCTAAAAACCTGTCACCATGCCTAAACTTTTTCCATCCCTGACCTCCAGACTCCTCCATCCCTGAACCCCAAAAGCACTTTCCACCCCTACACACCACCAAGACCTGAGCCCTAAAAACTCATCACCACGCCTTTCTATATCCATCCCTGACCACTGAACTCTACTCATCGCTGAACCCTAGCATCCCTTTCTATCCCTAAACTCCACCCATCACCCCTCACTCCCATAACCTCCACGCATTCCTGACTCCTAAATATCCCTTTCTATGTCTAAACCTCACTCGTCCCTGAACCCTTAACACACCTCGCACCTCCACCCTAAACTTCACCCAGTCCTGAATCCTTAAACACCACCCATCGCTGATGCACTAAATTCCCATCACTACCCCTAAATAACACCCATACAAGATCCCTAAAAATTCCTACCACAACTAAACACTTCCATGCCTAAAAGCCCTTCCTACATCTAAAGTCCACTTACTCCAGTATTGGAACTTTCATGGATTCACATGCTTGAATCATTCCCTGTCGTCGAGATGGGAGTCCCTGGTACATTTAAAAAGTAATGTCTCAATAGACATAGGACTTTAAGGCCTCATTATTTAGTAACATATCCAGGGCCAAACTTGAAAAGCAACCAATCAGATGACCCCACCATATAGAACCTTCCTGAGAGATATATTAATATATATATTATACAGATCTCTGTATCTGTTTTTGGGTGGAGTTAACTGACGCTTCCATATCAGAAAAACTTAAACAAATAAGGCCTCCTAAGGTCCTGTGGCACCAGGAAGAAGAGGCTACTTATCAACGATCCCCATAAGGACTGCCTTTATTGTCTCCACCCAGACCACAGACCCGAGGAGTGTAAGGTATGCCACACGAAGCTACCGTCGACAATCTCACCCATCATCCTGTCAACAGCTTAGTCAACGATGGCTATATGGCCGACGGCGACACTAACGTCCACGGCTTTATTGTCTATGGCAGCCCCATTGTCCTCGTCAACGCAGCTTACCCTTGTCGACGGCTCATCGTTGATGACAGCCACTACCAGAATCCAGTCAGATACACCAACGACGACAACTGCGTCGACGACCTCGTCGACAACCCCAACATCAAAAGGAGAGAAATTGATTTCTCACCAAAAATGAAAGCAAAAAACACTAACTCCTTCTTTGACATCACCAACACATCAGTTGGATGATGATCTTCATCCTGACGATGACAGTAACAGCCTCTTTGGGGCAGCACAAAGCCCATCCTAGCTTAACGTAAAGTACTACGAAGACTCAGATGAACAAATGTATTATGCCCAGCATATTATTACTCTGACCAACGCCACTGAGAACAACTTCAACAAGATATGGTATGCCTCCCCTCTTGTTACAGACTTACAATCCATGTTAGCGGATTAGATTTCTGCCAACATTACCGTCTCCTTCACAAGCACCTCTTCCACCTCCGGTGGTGCAAAATCAACCTCCACCTTCTCCTCTGAGGAAGGAGAGGAAGAGCATGAGTGGAGGAGGATGGCTTAGTATATGGTGCACACTTATTTAAGTGAAGCAACCTGCACTAATCCAGGCAACCCTTATGGTGATTATTAGTGGTCTTAGACAACCATAGAAAGCTCTCTCAGTGGTAGCTGTGGAAAGCAGCCTTCAGGCTTAGTTCAGAAGGAGTGTAAAGCAACTTGTTTTTACCAGTTACTAATCATGTGGTATAAGTTAAGTGAAAAAGAACCACACAGTGTAGTTATAAAAATACGTATTTATTCTACACACTCACTACCACATTGAGATATCTCCTACCCGGAGATATAATCACAATGCACACAATATTTCAACAATAGAACAGGTAAGTATCACCAATACACAGTGGTCTCCATGGGGAGACCAAACCATATACTAACAAAGTGGAATGCAAACCACGACTAAAGTCAAGACTGGACATAGAAGACTTAGAAGAGCTTGGGAACCAACCAAGGAAAGTACCCCGGAACCCCACTGAGGCCGTGTGCAGTGTGTGAAGGCGTGCTCAATACAAGTCGGTGGGAAAGTCGCGGTTGCAGTTTTCAAGAGGGACCCTTCCCAGAGGACCCTGAAGAAACCCTTTGGAAGATAGGTTAGAGAGTCACCCCACCCGTGGCGACGAAGGTTAAAGAGTACAGTGGAATCCAAGGGTGAAGTCTTTAAGAGGAGTACGTGCAAGCAGAGTGGACAGAGTCTATGCCACTTGGAAGAGACCAAGAGGTATGGACGACTAATGACCACTGATGAACAAAGATGTAGGAGAGCCGATGGTGGCCTTGTTGCTGCTGCAGTGAGGACTAGGCGATGTTGTGGAAGACCAGGAGCCTTTCACAAGCTGTTTCACATCGGATGTTGAGAGCAAGGGGGTCGGTGTCCGGCGGGAGCACAAGCAAGCCTTGGCAGCAGCAACAGACAAAGAAAGCTAAGATGGTGCAGTATCGGGACCAACAGGGTCCAAGGGACTCACCAAGTGCAGGAGAGTCAGAGCAGGCCCTGAGCAAGCAGGGGAGCCCACTGAAGCATAAGACGACCCTCAAGAGGACCTACAGGCTGAATGAACAGGAGTTGCTAGAGGACCTCCAGAAGCTCACCAAGAAGGCAGGACCACGGTGCCGAGTATGCGGTGAGGACGAAGATCTTGGTAGCAGGAGATGCTGGAGCTTCTTGGAGCTAGAAGATCTCTGGGGAAGTAAATCAACAAGATTTGGCAACGGCAAGTTGACGCACTGCACAGGGATACTGCTCCAGAGGTTCAGACGAGAACTACACACTTCAAACTTGCTTTGAAGACCGGGCAGGCCTCGAGGAAGTTACAGACCCACCACCAGTGTTGCCGAGCCTTTTCTGAGTCTGTGGGACGTCAGGAGCAGCAGACCGGTCAGCTTGGTAGCAGTGCCTGAAAATGCAGGAGAGTGACTTCTTCACTCCAAGGGAGATTCCTTTGGGTGTCTTTGATGCCCACAGGCCTGGAGAACAACCTGTTTGGAGCACAGGCACAGTTGATGCAGAAGACTGGCTGGATAACAAGACCAGGAGCAGCATCAGTCTACCAATTGCAGTCTCTGTTCCCAAAGAGAAGTCCAACAAAGTCCATCGTGCCCAGACGGTTGAAGATTAAGTGGTTTCGGATTTGAATCATGCCTCACGACTAATCTGAAGAGCGACCGAAGCATAAGCCCTTAAGTACCTAGGGGTAAGGGTTGGAACAATTCAGGCGTCCCTTGCAGACGAAGGGCTGGACAGAGGGGAGGACTCCCATGTCCTTTGTCTAGTTTCGCACCACAGTGGGGGCCAATGGCTCCCTGAACTGGTTCCAACTGGAGTATTGTAACCACAAAACGAGGTAAAGGAGTGAGAGATTGGTGGCCGAAGGTATGACCCGTCTCTTTTAAACTCTAAAAGAAAACATGAGGTTTGTTAAACTGCCCTCACCCATTAGGCAGTGGCATGCTTCATCATAGGGCGGCTTTAACATCCCTGCACAGACCAATGCCTGGGATGGAGCAAAGGTAGGGGGAGGACATAGCCAACATAAATGTGTCTGTGCAGTTAACAAAAGGACAGTTAAAGAAAAAGTCTAAAACTAACTCAGAGATACCCTACATCAAATTTTTGTTCCTGGGTTCCCTTGATAGGATTAAAAGATTTTTTTTAAACTGAGATCGTCTAGGGGAGATTAGGGCCCACCTCCTCTCCTGTACTACTTCTATGTCGACATTTTACGGCCAGTACAATCGCCCATAAAGGGTCGTTTTGACCTGCCTCAGGACTATTGATCCCTTTTTTTAAAATTTCAAATCATTTGTATTGGGTATTAATAAGAAAATACAAAAAGAGAAAACACATAGTAACGTTGTGCATTCATCAGTACAGGTATAGAGAGGGGTGATACGTAGCAGTCAGGTCTTACAAATATACCTTGATAGAACAGGAGTGATTTAACCTTACATTGTTTATCTCCAGATCCTTGACATACAAGATAGTTATGTGAAATAATCCTGATAGACCAAGCACTATTGATACTTCGGATTCTGTCATACAAATTACAATTGTTTATATCAAATAACTTCTACCTTCATAGTATTATACAAAAGAATAGTAGGTTAAGCATGAAAAGAATGAGAAGAAAGAGAACTAAATAATTAAGTCAAGGGGGTACTAGTAGTGCCAATAGGTGAACCAAATCAATATTTCGGGGATATCACTGTTGATTTATTGAGGAATATGATAATCTTAAAACAATTGCTTGTTTTAGGGGCTTACGAATCCCAATTGAGTGGTGTTTAAAGGGTCTGTTTTTCAGGGGGTCTTAAACGCTGATGAAGAGAAGTCTAGCGAGTTCCAGATTTTCCTATTTCTAGATTGCCAAGGGGAGGATTGAAGGGTCATATTTGCACCCCTAAGAAAGGTTAGCCATTCTTGCCATATCTTGAACGATATTTTGTCGAACTACTTCCAGTTACTCAAAACTATTTTACATGCCAGTGTCTGCAATAAATCAAGCAGGAAATAATCACTATCTTTTTTTTTTTATTCTGGGGTGTGACATCCTATTAGAATATATGATAGTTCCTTGGTTCGGGTGATATGTAGTGTCTGGGTGATACACCCAAAGATCCTGTCCCTAAAATGTTCTAACATCAGACAGAACATAAGCATGTTTGGCAGGTCCCCTATTGGTGAATTACAATTCCAGCAATATGGGGAGTGGATAAGCTTAAGCTTATATAGTCTGGCTGGAGTCCAATAGTTCCTATTTATAATCATGTACTTTATCTGGGATAGTGTGGGGGTATTTTATTTTTGAAAGGCATTAGATGAATTTGCTCCCAGTCAAATCCTAATGCCTTACTATTTGGTTCAGATTTCCATTTCTTTTCAGCAATCATGTAGGCTTTACCTGGTTCAGAAAGTAAAGCCATATAAATTTGTGATACCATATGCCCGGCATTTGACAGGTGTGTCAGCTTGATAGGGTGTGATGGGGGGAGTGGGGGGTCTAACCTTTTGAGGTAATTTAGAGACCTGTACTTTAAGTTTCAAGAAATTATTGAAGTCTATATCGTTTAGTCCTCTTCTTTTTATTTTTTTTAACTTTTTTTTTTTTGTTTGTTTTATATAGAGCGAACTTGACCCGAATCAGGTATTAGAGCGCTTTACATCGCACCATTTGCATTACATGAGGACACATTTATTTTTGTTAGGCACGGGGAGATTAAGTGATTTGCCCAGAATCACAGGATGTTCAGCGTTATTGTCGACTCGAACCCAGATTCGAGGTCGACTGCCCTAGCAGTTAGGCCAACTCCTCTCCCCACTCCTCTTTCCCTTTTAATAATCGAGAATGGTATGGGAATGCCACCTTTATACAGATCTTTGATCAGGTTAATTCCTTTATGTTAACAGTCTCGCCAATATATTGGTTGCTTGTCTGTTTTTATTTTGGGGTTGAACCAAATAGACATCAGGTTTGATGCACTCATTTTTGTGATGGAGTAAATGTCAAGACAGGCAAAAGCTTTTTGAATGATATATTTTGAGTGCGGTATAGAGTAGATGCGCATCGTCATAATAGCTGGAAGTGGGATGCCTTTTATCAAATTAATTTCTACTTCTAGCCACTGGGGTTTGTATTCAAACTTATCCTGAAACCGTGTAACACCTGGTTTACATAGGTAGGCTGTTTGATAATTCTTAAAATTTGGTAGGCCAACTCCTTCTTTGAGGGGTAGCGATCCCTGATCTGTGGCACTCCCTTTCCTGGTAAATAACCAAATCTTCAAAGAAATGTGTGTGTTTTGATGTGATAAATGTTACTACATATAATGACCTGGCTTGTCAATTTCTGTGTAGACACTCATGTTACTGAAACGACAAACACACCACATAAATATAAATACAAACTAATACAAAATGATACAGGACCCCACGTTTTCAAATGTCATTTAAAACGATATATGTGTATGTATATGCACATATCTCTTGATTAAGATTTATAGGGAAGACCACCTCTATATGTTACATCTTAATCCCATGCATTCATAGGCGTAATCAAAGGAAACCCCCTGACTACCACCAGTCACAGATATAGTCACTCATCGCTCAAACTTCCTTCCCATCCATGATTGGGAAAACAATGGTTTTGCAGCGTGAATCTTTCTGGATTCACTATGCTGTGCATTATTCCGCCATCTTGTGGTTGGGTCCGGAATTGTAGTCTTCTTTTACTCTTTTTTTTTTTTTTTTTTTTTTGTGGCCCAGGTGGGCGTCGACATTCTACCATTTGGTGTCCTTCGTGACGTCGAAGGGCTTCCTCTGGAAGCTCCCACCTTTGGTCCCCATCTTCAGATTCTTTTTTCTGCCGTTTGGGTCTGGATCGTTACTGAAGAGTTCCTGAGTTTTCGAGAGAAAATCGACGAAAATTGGAAAAAATCGAAGAAATCAGTTTTTCATCACACCCGACTACAGGTCAGGTAACCGGGACTACGAAGAAGAATTTCTCACGAGATCTCGAAGTTCACCGGAGAATGTGCACACAGGAGGCTCCCTGAGCGCACAAATGGACAAAACACCTTTCAAGTTTTGCACCAACTCCCACCACAAATAAGCCCAGAAGGACCAGCATCCAGTCTGCAACCTCTGCCTGCTGCTCGACCACAACAGCAAGGACTGCAACGCGTGCTCAGCGTTCACACCCAAGACCCTCAGAGTAAGAGAGGCAGAGAAGGGCGAACCACACCATGCAGGGGCCACCTCCATCTCTCCGAGACTTGGGCCTCTCCAGTGAAGAGGAGGACGACATCGCCGAAGGACTGGAGGACTGCACTGTGGTCTAAGTCCAAAAGAAAACATCGAAGGAGGTAAGAGTCGTCGAATCCCAGATACTCGACTGACACTCGTAAGATTAAATCCAAGTCCTTGAAGTGAGCATTGCCGCTGAAGCACTCGGCATAAGCAACAGCACCCAAGGACAAACAGCCCAGCGGATCCTTCGAAAAGGACTCCCAGATGGCGAAGACCCATGAAAAATCTAGGTCATCGAAGGAAGCCCCTGAAAAGGACTCCTCGACGCAGAGAAAAGAAGGGTCAACAACAACTTCGTCGATGACCTCGAAGCGCTCAAACCCTCGACGCCGAACAAGCTATCGAGATGGAGAGGAAGAAGAGGAGGCTCTAGGCTGAAGTGGCGAGCATCCTGCAGCGGAAAAAGGACTTGCATGAAAAAATGAGGCAGTACACCATTCTGCCGAAGCCCACGGCCGAGGTCGAAAGGGTCGACGAAGACAATGAACCGCCAAAAACGCCTGAACCGGTCGAAGAACAGGAGGAAGAGGCCCTGTATTACTTCAAGGGAGAAGGCGAGGACGAACAGCAAACCTACCAGGACTCGACGTCCTCGGAGGCGCAAGACTTAGAGTGGCATGACCTAGACGCCGAAGTACCAAAGGAGTAGACACACACCCTTCGAGGCCTTCACCACCAGACGATATAGGGATCTATAATATGGTGGTCAAGAATGCTGCAGAGACCTATGGAGTGAAATTGGAGGAGGAGAAGCCCAAGGCATGTTTTCTCCTGGAGACCCTTTTGTGTACACAAACAAGGAGTCAATTCCTGCCCATGCTCCCTAGTGTGGTGGACCAGGGCAGACAGGCTTTCAGGGAGCCAACTTAGGTAAATCAGGGACCTCGAGAACAGGGAAGAAGTACAAACACTCCTCAAAGGACACTGCATATATTCAGGGATTCAATAATCACTGCAACAGCTAGGAAGAGGGCCAATGTGCCCACAAATGCAAGACCACCTCCTCACAAGGAGAGTAGAAGAATGGACCTCATGGGGAGAAAAGTAGAACGTAGTGCGGCAATCCAATGGCGCATCGCCAACTCAAATGCCCTATTCAACAGGCACGTGTACCAGCACTGTGAGGAAGTGGGACAACTCCTGAAGCATCTACCCGATCAGTACCAGCAAAGGGCAGTCCATCTGGTAGAGGAAGGGAAAAACATGGCGAACACATGTTTAAAGTCGGCCTTGAAACGCAGCGGAGACGTCCAGCAGGCAGATGATGATTGGGGTAACCGAGAGAAGGCACGCCTGGCTGAGGATTTCGGGTTTCAGCCTAAGGTTCAGAAGAACAACATCCTGAACACACCCTTCAATGGAGAGCAACTGTTTGGGACGCCAGTTGACGAAAAGTTCAACTCAAAAAAGACAATGAAACTGCACGGTCCATGGGACGAAACTGCAAGGTCCATGGGAGCAATGCAGTTTAGAGGGATGAGAAGGGGCACACCCTCAAGAAGGCCAAATGGTAGGGGAGGCAACCAACCAAGTACCTCGCACCAAACCTTCCAACAGGGTTATCAGGGAAATGGCCAGGACCAGCAGCAGCGGGGACAGCAGCAGCAGAACTTGCAGTACCATCCACGAGGCCAGTCCTTTCGAGGTTGCTCAAACGGACGAGGACAGGCACGGAGATGGGGGCAACTACCCACCTCCAAGTGACTTCTCAGTACGGCAGACGCCCACCCAAAAAACACCTCGAGGGGGACATCAAGACAGAATACAAATCAAAAAACAAAGTTCACAAAACAAAGAGTTCCCCCAACATGTAACACCAGTAGGAGGCAGAATAAGGAACTTCCTCCAGGCTACTATACAGAGCTAGAAAAACAGCCTCCAAACAAGAGGCCAAACAACAAGGCGCTCTCGGCAAAGGAACTTTCACTCTTACTGCTAGAGGCACAGGAACTGCTCAACAAAAAAGCAATAGAGATAGTGCTGTACAAGGAAAGAAACAAGGGGGTTTATTCCAACTACTTCCTCGTACCAAAAGTGGACGAAACGCTAAGGCCGATTTTGGATCTAAGGCTCTTAAAAAGTTCATAAGGACACAAAGATTCAAAATGACACCCCTGCAAGAAGTATTACCCCAGGTACAGGTAGGGGATTACATGGCAAATATAAACTTAAAGGACGCGTACTTACACATCCCCATCAACAAAAAACACAAACGCCTACTGAGATTTGTGATCAACAAGATTCACTACCAATTCACAGAGCTCTCATTCTGACTCAAATCTGCACCAAGGGTGTTTACAAAGTGTCTAGCAGCGGTAGCAGCGCACCTAAGGAGGCGAGGAATACATGTATACCCCTACCTCGACGACTGGCTCGTAAAAGCTCCTACAGCCAGTGTAAACTACACATCCAGCAGGTGATGCAAACACTAATCCAACTGGGGTTTTCAATCCATTGGGTACAATCTTCTTCAATAGAACCGGAACAGGTGAAGATATTCTTAGGGGCAGAGATCAACACCATACAGGGCAAGGTGTTCCCCAGCAAAAAGAGACCTTTGGCAATGCTGAAGGAGGCACGTCTTTACCTCAGGGGGCAAGCTCTGACAGGGAGGACAGTGAGCAAGCTAATGGGAATGATGGCATCATGCATACACCTGGTACCGAATATTCGCCTACACATGAGACCATTCCAGGAATGGATCCAGCAGCAATGGTCACAGGCAACAGGGAGTTGGGAAGATCTTGTGGTTGTCACACATGCAGTGCATCAGGAAATAGCGTGATGGAACATATCACGGGAAACGATTCACACAGCCAACTCCAACAGTGACCATCACAGACACCTAACGGCTGGGGTGGGGCGCGCACATGAACAAACTCAAGGTGATGGGGTTATGGTCGCAGCAGGCTGCGGTCGAACACATCAACTACCTGGAGCTAAAAACAGTGCTCCTAGCCTTAAAAGGAGCTATAAGGAAACAGGGTGGTGATCCAAACAGACAACACAACCACCATGTTCTACATCAACAAACACGGAGGAACACAATCTGTAGCACTATTGGGGCTAGCACAGGTAATATGGACATGGGCCATTCCACTAAGAATAGACTTGCTGGCAATACATGTCCCAGGGAAGGACAATGTGGAAGCAGACTCAGCAGACAAACGTCTGCATCCCACGAATGGGAGCTCAACCAACAGGAAATAGAGCAACTGTTCCGGAAATGGGGTACACCACAAATCGACCTATTTGCAACACCCCAAAATGCCAACACTGTGCATCCAGACAACCAGACCATCGGTCCCAAGGGAATGCACTATGGATACGTTGGTCAAAGACATTTACAAACGCTTTTCCCCCAATACCACTGATACACAGGGTACTCAACAAATGCAGGATGAGCAACATGACACTAATACTAATAGCTCCTCAGTGGGCCAGACAGTCCTGGTTTTCACAAATAGTAGAAATGGCGCAAGCACCAGCACACAGATTCCCAAAGAGAAGGGACCTGTTAGCAATGCAGAACGGAAGGGTGCTGCGCCCAGAGCCAGAGAGCCTCAGCCTAGCAGCATGGCTCCTGAAGACCTAGAATTTGCACACCTCAAACTACCAGCAAGCACAATGGCGGTGCTCAGGGAGGCAAGGAGACCTACCACAAGAAAGTGCTGCGTGGCAAAGTGGAAAAGATTCTCCGAATGGTGCATTAGGGAGAAACTACAAAGGAAAATTACAGGGGAATCAACAGTACTAAAATACCCAACGCATCTACTGCAAAGTAAACTTAGCTACACATCCCTAAGGGTGCACTTAGCGGCAATAGTGGCTTACACAAGACGAGAAACAGGAAAGAGCTTCTTCCCCTCCCAAGTAGTAAAACATTTTCTAGAAGGGGCAAAGAGAATCGCACCTCCAAACATAATGCCAGCACCAGCATGGAACCTCAACGTAGTGCTAACTCAATTGATGAAGGCACCATTTGAGCCTATTCACAAAGCTACACTGCACATGCTCACGCTAAAAACAGCCTTCTTAGAGGCTATCACATCGCTACGAAGGGTGAGTAAATTGCAAGCGCTAACACTTCAAGAGCCCTACCTGCAAATACACAATGATAGGATTGTAATGAGAACAGACCCACATTTCATGCCAAAGGTGGTGTCACGGTTCCACATCAACCAGACAATTAAAATACCAAGTTTTTTCTAAAAACCTACCACAAGCACAGAAAGGGCGCTACACACACTGGACGCCGGGAGGGCAGTAATGCACTATATAGAAAGGACAAAGGAGTGCAGAAAGACAAAGCAGTTCTTTGTATCCTTTGCCAGCAGTTTTTTGGGACGACCGGGTACCAAAAATACCGTTGCACAGTGGATTGCACAAACCATACAACTGTGCTATAAACAAGCAGGACAACAGTTACAAGGAGAAGCTCATGCTCACTCAACAAGAAAGAAAGTAGCAACAATTGAGCTTCTGGCAAACACACCTATTCACGACATTTGCCAAGCCGCAACATGGTCTTCAGTGCACATGTTCACTAAGCACTACTGTGTGGATATTCAAATGAACAAGGAAAGTGCAAGTAGGACAGATGGTCTTACAACAGATATTCAGTAACCAGACCTCATCTTCCACCCAGCCACCACAATAACAAAACCGCTACAAAGTCTATGCACAGCACAGTGAATCCAGGAAAGATTCACGCTGCAAAACGTATAGTTTCTTACCTGTCGGTGTAGTTTTGCAGCTTGAAGACTATACGTTTTTAGGATAATTAATCAAAGCAAGAGTAAGGTCAGATGGTTTCTTACCAAGTTTCATCTATATAGTTGCTCGAAATGGTGTGCAAGCGGGTGCATCCCCCTGTAGTCACACTCTGTATAAATAACCAAAAGACAATTCATCAAGCATATTCTCCCTCTAACGGTAGAGATCGAGAAAGGTGTGTATTCTCCCTGTATGAATGCACCAATCAGTCTCAAAATGTATTTTGTATGTTTGTCGATTGCACTGTTTAACAGCAAAAAATGATGTCGTACACCACATCAACCTCGTTAAGATAAGGCGATTGACGATCGTGCTGTCAAGCAAAAAGGATCACTCTCAACTCTGTCTCACACCCCCTCTGACTCGCTTACTTCCTCAAGGGATTGGATGCCACTCAATCTGCCTCTCGACACTTCATGCACTTGCATCGGTGCAGACTTAATTGCTTTTTAGGTACGTCACGATTCAACAAATAAAACACTCCCGGGTTCCGGTTGAGGCGTTTTTTCATTAGCAGTACCTCTGTGCGTCGGAAGGTGGCGTCGATTGGCTCCGCGTCTGTCGTTGGCGTCGTGTCGCAAGGATGACATTGCGGCAGCTACTTAGATGCCGCCCTCGCGCACTGACGTCAGTTCTTTCTCTTTCCGCGCCTGCCAGCGCAGATCCGGGAAGAGCGGTACCTCCAGTCCTTTTTTGACTGACTTTTTTCTCGAGTTTTGTCTACTTTTTTGAGTCTTTGACTCCTGGTGCACGAGGGACGCCCGGCTTCAAGGCCTGCGGTTCCTGTAACTGACCGTCGGTGACAGATCCGCACCGCGTGTGCCTCTTTTGCCTGGAGTGCGATCACCACCACAAGTCGTGCGCCGACTGCCAGTCGATGGCGCCAAAGGCTTTGCGGGAGCGGTCCCGAAAGCAGCTTTAGCGCCGGCAGTTGGCTCAGCACTGTTCGAGATCCTGGTCGCGAGGAAGGTCGAGGGACCGATCGGGGAGCCACCACCATTCGTCCAAGTCATTGAAGTCTTCACACTCGGGGAAGTCGATGAAGCATCGTCGCTCTTCGACTTCTACTCGTCCGTCGGCCGATCCGACGAGGGATGCGGGTGGTGCACCTCTTGCGGTTCCGCGTGCTTAGCCCGAAGAGTCGACTCCGTGATTCCCTCCCTTTCTGCGACCCGGAGCGACTCCCGCCCAGCTTTGTACGTTCTACGAGGCGATGCATGCCATCTTTGGGCGGCCTGGACCCGTTGGTGCACCTTCGGGCCCCGCTGAACCGGTTGGGGAGCTTAGGCCTTCGCCGCCGCCGGCTCCGGCGCCCCAGTCCACCCATGGATCTAGACCTGGATCCAGATAGGCGCCGGTTGACCTCATTACGCCTCAATCGGCGCTGCTTCCTCCGCCCTGGCCTCCATCCCGACATGGACCTGGAGCCGAACCGACGTCGCCTGATGCCGGATCTGGCGCCAAGAGGTTTTTTGTAACCCTGTTCACTACTGGGGTCCCTTTTCAGCCAGATTGGCACCCAGAGGATGAGGAGTAGGACTGTGAGGGGTCAAGAGACCCTTTAGCTGATCAGGTAGAATCTGAACAGGACTGGAGAAAGGAACTGAGGGATGCCAGTGGTCTGGACACATCCCCTAACCTTGGCATGTGGTCTTCTCCTATCGTGGCTACGAAGGAGGTAGCTTCATAGGCAATGGTGTTGCGTAGGGCAGCCGAGGCTCTCTACCTCGAATTCCCTACCGTGGCAGTCAGGACTAACCTCCTGACAGAGGTGCTTCAGCCGGCGGCGAGCTCTTCGGAGCCTCTGCTTACGTTCAACGAGGCCCTTACTGATATCCTTTTGGGCACTTGGTCCAGGCCCAACACGGGGGCTCCCATGGATAGAATGATTGCCCGATGCCACCGCCCGGCCCGGGCGACCCCACTTTCCTTTCCCAACACCCCACCCCTGAGAGCTTGGTGGTCCAAGCCTCTACTTCCAAAAGCGCCTTCCCTACTGCCCAAAGCGCCTTCCCTACTGCCCCGCCAGAAAGGGAATCCAAGAAGCTGGATCATCTTGGAAAGATGTACGAGGCATATGAGCTGCAGATCACACACTATGCATAGATCGCTATCCGGTGTTGGGCCCGGATGTTTGCACTTGTTTTTGTCTTGGAAAAGTCTTTGGAAGTCACAGGATAGGTGACTCCTCCTTTGGGTGATAGTGCGCATGGGCATCGGCTCCATCTTCAGATTGTTTTTTTCCGCCATCGGGCTCGGGTGTGTTTCTCGCGCTCCAGTTCGGTACCGTTACTTCAATCCTTCACCCCTCTCTTTGGTATTGTCTCGATTGCGATCCCTACTCGTCGCGCATCTCTCCGTCTAAGTCCTCGATTCCGATCGTTGATGAAGGCCTTCGGGCCTACGCTTCTGGCTCATGGAAAGGACTCCCTTTAAGAAATGTCCTCAATGTGGGTCGAAGTATCCCCATACCGATCTTCATGAGGTTTGTAACCTCTGCCTCACACCGGAGTACGAGGCCAGAGACTGTCCAGCTTGCGCCTCTTTCTTCTCCAAGAAAACCATTCGGGATCGTTGAGCTCGAAGAACAATGGCTCGCTCGTCCACAGCTATTCCCGATGACATCTTTCAGGAGGGCGTTGATGTACCAGAACAGGAGCGGATCGAAGAGGGGCCTGTCAGCGCCTCCGAAGCGACGTCAAAGAGATCACTCCTGGGCAACGGGTCGTTAGTAGTGACGTCGACCCCCCCCTCCCCTCCTCATCAAAAAAGGCTTCGGTCACACCTTCCCCTTTGGGCCCAGGTACACACCGAGATAATACTTCTCATGCCCCGCCTATGGGCCCGGCAAAGAAGTCTACAACTAAGCCTTCAGGTGACTCGGGCTTGAGTCAGCCTGCCGTCAGTACCGACACATCAACGAAAAACAAACAGCCCTCCTCCTCCGTGCTGACCGCTGCCTCTGCATCAAAGCACTTGGCTCCCAAAAAGCCCTCGGCACCGAAATCTACCGGCACCACCCACTCGACTCCGAAAAAACCATCGGAACCGAGCAAAAAGCCGATCCCAAAAAGTATGGACTCTCAACCCTCGGAGCCCAAAAGACCCTCGGAACCAAAGAAACTATCGGTTCTGCAGGCTCCCACAGAGACTATTAAACCTCACGGTTCCAAGCCTAAAGACAAGACCACTCCAGACTCGGTACCGCGCAAGCCTTCGGAACCGAAAAAATCGGCGCCGAAACACCAGCCCCCCACAGAAGAGCTTTTCAAACCGGATCATACACCGAAAACTCTCCTAAAGGACCCCCCCCCCCCCTGCCCCCCCAACACCACCCTCCTCCACCAGTAGATGATGACACCTCTGATGACACGGGGGTGGGTGGGGCGCCGATGGTGAACCATTAGGGGACCCTAGTCCACCTTCTACCCCTGACCCCTGGAATGATTACAGCACACCAGATGTCCTTAATGTTCCACAGGACGACATCTACCCTTCTAGGCCTTCCCCTCCAGAAGACACCGTGGGTTTTAATCCGCTCTTTCATATAGCTGCACAATACCACGCGGTAGATTTACATACGGACCCTGTGGAAGAGGATTTTCTACTCAACACTTTTGATACCTCACAAAAGTCTACCTCCATTCTGCCTATGTTAAAAGGGGTCATCAAGCATGCACCTGAGGTTTTTAAAGATCCTGTCAGAGCTAGGGTTATCAACCCCAGGATAGAAAAAAAGTACAAAGCTGCCCCAGCGCACCCAGTGTACATTAAAGGACACATACCATTGGACTCCCTGGTAGTTTCCAATGCCAGAAAAAGGGCCAACTCTCAAACGTCAGGGGACGCTCCACCACCCGACAAAGAGTCAAAACTCTTGGACGCCTCTGCTAAACGGACAGCGTCACAAGCAGCTAACATTTGGCGTATTGCCAAAAATTAAGTCTTGTTAGCTAGGTACGATAGGGCACACTACGATGAACTAGAGACCCTGTTGCAGCATTTCCTGATAAATATAAAACTAAGGCCAATGACCTCATACAGGAGGGTAAACTTATTACCAACACCTCCATTCGGTGCGCTCTAGACGTGGCAGACACAGCCTCGCGTGCCTTCAACACAAGTGTTCTTCTGCGTAGACCTGCTTGGCTACACATTTCAGGTTTTAAACCCGAAGTACTAACTTCTATCTTAAACCAGCCATTTAACCAACAACACGTATTTGGCCCTGCTGTGATTCATCTCTAGAGAAGAGGAAAAAAGACACTGACACAGCAAAATCAATGGGAGCCTTGCAATCGCAAGCTCCCAGATGTTCCTTTAGTCGTTCCTCTTACAAGGGCACCTCCAGAGGCTACTCCTCTGACAACCCCTCCACCTCTTTCAAGGCTCCCACCCAGACCACATTCTCCAGAGGTTACCAAAGAGGAGGCTACAGAGTCAATAATAACAAATGTAGAGGCAAGACCAACAATACCTGCTCTGCCTCCACACCTACACAATGACTTCCCTCCGTTCCCCCCGGACCATTCCACTCCGGTCGGGAGAAGACTGCTAAATTTCCTGCCTGTCAGGAACAACATCACCACAGACAGGTGGGTGAGACAAATAGATCAATCAGGTTACTGTCTAGAACTCACTTCTACCCCCCCAACATACCACCCAAACAACACCCAATGTCACGATCATTTAGCGCTGCTAAAGAAGGAGGTAATTTCCCTCCTACAAAAACATGCAATAGAACCTGTTCCTCTGCATCAGCAAAACACAGTTTACTCCCTGTATTTCCTCCTCCTGAAGGACCGCTGTCTGAGACCAATCTTAGACCTCAGACCCTTAAACCTGTACATACACTCAGACCATTTTCACATGGTCACGCTTCAACAGGTCCTTCTTCTCTCACAAGGCGATTTCTTGCCACCCTAGATCTCAAGGACGCCTATTTTCATATTCCCATTCATGCCTCTCACAGGAAATATCTCAGATTTGTAGTAAATGGTCAGAACTACCAATTCAAGGCCCTGCTATTCGGAGTCACCACAGCACCCAGAGTGTTCACCAAGTGTCTGGCGGTAGTTGCAGCTCACCTAAGACAGCACATCCACGTCTTCCCATACTTGGACGATTGGCCCATAAAAGCCAAGTCGTACCATCAGTGTGTACATCACACTCACACCACAATCCAACTACTCCACGACTTAGGGTTTACAATAAACCATGCAAAGTCTCACCTACAACCATCCCACATACAACAGTACCTCCGTGCCACAAACACCTCAAAAGCACTTGCATATCCCAGCCCAGCCAAGAGAGCAAGCATGCAAACTCTCATATCAAAATATCCGCCGCAGCACTCTTCCAGCTCGAGTGTTCATGCAGCTCATAGGGATGATGGCCTCTTGCATATTCATAGTACCTCACGCAAGACTCCAAATGCGTCCCCTACAGGAATGTCTGGCACATCAGTGGAACCAGGCTGAAGGTCAGCTGACCGATCTGGTGTTGGTGGACGGCTGCACCCATCGCTCTCTGCAGTGGTAACGCCAAAAACCTTTCCAAAGGGTGCCCGTTCATCAAGCCGGTTCCACAGATTGTTTTGACAGCAGAATCATCGCTCTCCGGCTGGTAAGCTCATCTATTACATCACACCACGCAGGGCAGGTGGACGCCTCAACAAAAGCTACTCCATATCAATCCTAGCCCTCAAAGCATTCCATAAACAAATATCCGGCAAAGCTGTCCTAGTCCGCACCGACAAAATGACAGCCAGGTACTACATACAAAAACAAGGCGGGACACACTCCCTACAGCTTTCTCAACCAGCGCAAAGCATATGGAGATGGGCTATTCCTCCTAGCCCAACATGTCCCGGGAGTCCAGAACAACATATCCGATCTGTTAAGTCGTCAAACGCAACAGATTCACGAGTGGGAACTTCATCCGCAAGTTCTTCAACCATTTTTCCAAATGTGGGGGCAGCCAGAGATAGATCTCTTCGCCACACACGAAAACGCCAAATGCCCAAGCTTCGCTGCCAGATATCCACACGCGTTGTCCAAAGGAAATGCAATATGGATAAATTGGTCAGGCAGATTTGCGTACGCTTTTCCGCCTCTCCCACTAATTCCACTGGTGGTGCGCAAACTAAAACAACACTCACTGACTCTCATCCTAGTTGCTCCAACATGGGCCAGGCAACCGTGGTACACCACATTGCTGGAACTATCCATAGTCCTGCACCTAAAACTACACCTCTCCCCATGCCTTTTAACCCAGAGCCGTTGAGAGATCAGATACCCATACCCAGCACAGCTCAACCTAGCGATCTGGCTCCTGAGGTCTTGGAGTTTAGTTACCTTAACCTTCCCCCTGACTGTATGAACATTATTAAGGAAGCTAGACACCCCACCACTAGAGCCTGCTATGCAGCCAAGCGGAAACCGTTCGTGATATACTGTCACAATAACACCATCAATCCTCTAGATGTGTCTATTAAACACATCATAGGTTATCTACTGCATCTCCAAAGGTGTAACTTAGCATACACATCTATTAGGTTACACCTCGCTGCTATAGCAGCCTACTTACAAAATAGACAACACTTATCTCTATTCAGGGTACCTGACATCAAAGCATTTATGGAAGACCTCAAAAGAATAATTCCTCCCAGGGTACCACCCTCACCTGTGTGGAATTTAAACATAGTTCTCACAAGAGTAATGGGCCCTCCTTTTGAACCTCTGCACAAATGCAAACTACAAATTCTAACATGGAAAGTCGCTTTCCTAGTGGCCATTACTTCCCTTAGAAGAGTCAGTGAACTACAAGCACTAACTGTTCAAGAACCTTTTTTACAACTCCATCATACCAAAGTCGTTCTCTGAACCAATCAAAAATTCCTCCCTAAGGTTATTTCTCCCTTCCACCTCAATCAGTCTATGGAATTGCCAGTATTCTTCTCGCAACCACAAACAGTCGCAGAAAGAGCGCTGCACACTCTAGATGTAAAAAGAGCACTGCTTTATTACATTGAAAGAACAAAACCTTTTCGTAAGACAAAACAACTTTTTGTGTCCTTCTCACCACCACATAAAGGCAACCCCATATCGAAATCTGGGATAGCGAGGTGGATTGTCCAACAGATACAGATTTGCTATCACAAAGCAAAACGTACATTATCAGTTCCCCCTAAAGCCCACTCTACCCGAAAGATGGGGGCTTCAATGGCATTTGTAGGAAACATTCCCTTAAATGACCTCTGCAAAGCAGCTACATGGTCTACACCGCACACATTCACAAAGCACTATTGTGTAGATGTGCAAACAAAACAACAACCTAATGTGGGCCAAGCTGTACTCAAAACTTTCATTCAAACTACTGCAACAGATACTGGTGGTCGCCGCTAAGGAGGGGTACTGCTATACAATCTATGCATAGTGTGTGATCTGCAGTTCATATGCCTCGAACAGAAAATGCTACTTACCAGTATGCATCTGTTCTTGGTATATAGAACTGCAGATCCACACATGCCCATCCACCTCCGGCTACCTTTATCTGTTCCAGTACTGTCTTAGTTAGATACAGCATACATGGGCATCTTATCTGTTTCTCACAAAACATCATTTCCCTGCTGGCGAAAAACAATTTGAAGATGGAGCCGATACCCATGCGCACTATCATCCAAAGGAGGAGTCTCCTATCCTGTGACTTCCAAAGACTTTTCCAAGACAAAAACAAGTGCAAACATCCAGGCCCAACACCAGATGGCGATCAATTCATAGTGTGTGGATCTGCAGCTCGACATTCCAAGAACAGATGCATACTGGTAAGAAGCATTTTCCTTTTTCTTCCGCCAGCTTGGGACTGCGGTCGGCAAACACCGCATGTCTATTGGGCCGGTATTCCCACTCTGTGTGGGACTCTGTTGCGCAGGTGCTACCTCAGTGTCCAGAGGAGGCCCAGACTGTGCTCTCCCAGGCTGTTGCCGCCGGGAGGGATGCGGCCAAGTTTGCCATCCTTTATGGATTGGATACTGCCGACTCTGGGTAGAACGATTTCTACGTCGGTAGCTCTTAGACGCTACGCCTGGATGCGATCCACTGGCTTTTCCAGGGATGTCCAGAATACACTCATGGACATGCCCTTTGATGGCTGTCGCCTTTTCGGCGACAAAGCGGACAACGCTTTAGAGCGTTTCAAGGACTCTCGAGCCACGGCGAAGTCCTTGGGCCTCTCCAGCCGCCCTGTGCAGTCTGCTTTTCGCCCCTTTTGTAGCTACAGAAGGGGTGCCCCGCTACGTCCCGCCCAGGGCCACAGGCCGCAGCAAGTTACCCAACCTTCGCGCGGACGGAAATGGGAACAACCGTCGTGGTTCCGGGGACCAGTGGGTGGGCCAGTCTACCAACCCCCCCCCCCCCCTCCCCCTACAGCAGCCTCCAAACCTTTCTAGTCCGACTTTTCAGGCCTATCAAACGCCAGTGGGTGGCAGGATTCGCCATCACCTCCCCCACTGGCGCACCATCACGTCGAACAGGTGGGTTTTGCATATAGTCCGAAGGAGCTACTCCCTCCCCTTCGAGGCTACCCCTCCAGCCATGCCACCGCAATACCACCGCATGTCGGAGGATCACCTGTCCCTTCTCCAGTAGGAAGTTATGGCTCTCTTGGCCAAGGGAGCCATCGAACGCGTTCCTGTCCCAGAAGTAGGTATTGAAGTAGGTATTGGTTGTTGTTCCCACTACTTTCTGGTTCCCAAGAAGGACAAGGGCCTGCGTCCTATCTTGGATCTCGGGAATGTCAACCGCTTCCTCCGGAAGGAGAAGTTCAAGATGTTGATGCTTGCTCAGATCTTGTCTACCCTCGACCCGCAAGACTGGATGGTAGCGTTGGACTTGCAGGATGCTTATTTTCACATCCCCGTCCTGCTGACCCACCGGTATTACCTGCGGCTCACGGTAGGCCAAAAGCGTTTTCAGTTTACCGTGCTCCTCTTTGGCCTTACCAGCGCCCCTCGGGTGTTGATGAAAGTGATGGTGGTGGTCGCAGCTCATCTGCGCAGATCAGGGGTTTTAGTCTTCCCCTATCTCGACGATTGGTTGTTGAATGCGGGCTCGCCCCAAGCAGTCGTCTTCCCACCTCCAGACTACGGCAGACCTCCTGCATTCTCTGGGGTTCTCAGTCAATTTGCCGAAGTCGCACCTGGATCCCTCTCAGAAGCTCTTCTTCATCGGGGCGGGTCTGGACACTGCGGGGTTTTGGGTCTATCCTCCCGAACAGCGAGTCCGGGCTATTCGGGCCATGATTCCGATCTTTCAGCCTCGATCCCGGGTTTCAGTCAGAATGACCCTGAGGCTGCTGGGCCTCATGGCCTCCTGCATTTTGAATGTCGATCATGCCAGATGGCATATGCGGGCTCTGAAGTGGGACCTGAAGTTCCAGTCGGCACAGCATCAGGGCAATCTGTCCGACTGCGTTCAGATCTCAGAGGGCACTGCTCGACAACTGCAGTGGTGGCTCACGAACCGGGAATGGGTCAACGGCAGGTCCCTCTCCCTTCCCCAACCAGAATATACAGTGGTGACGGACGCATCCCTTCTGGGATGGGGTGGCCACATGGGAGAGGCGGAGATCAGAGGCCTCTGGTCTCCGGCAGAGTCTGTCTCCATATCAACCTTCTGGAGCTCCGGGCGATCCGTCTTGGCATTCCTTCCCTCTGTCTGGGGAAGAGTAGTGCAATGGTGTTGGCAGACAACACCACCTACATGTGGTACTGCAACAATCAGGGCGGGGTGAGGTCATGGACCCTATGTCAAGAGGCCCTCCGCCTCTGGACATGGCTGGAACATCAGGGCATATCCCTGGTGGTTCAACACCTGGCAGGTTCACTGAACGCCAGGGCCGACTAGCTCAGCTGCAGGTGCATGATGGATCACGAATGGCGTCTTCACTCTGAGGCGGTGCAAGGACTCTTTAGGCAGTGGGGAGAGCCTTGGTTAGATCTATTGGCCACTGAAGAGAATGCGCAATGTCAGCATTTCGGCACGTTGGAATTTCCAAAGCGGGACTTGCTAGGCGACCCTTTTCGTCGCGAGTGGAGTTGCGGTCTGTTGTACGCCTTTCCGCCTATACCATTTCTGCCCAGAGTGCTGAAGAAGATCAGGCGCGACCGGGTCCAAAGCATTCTTGTGGCTCCGGATTGTGTATGAAGAGTCTGGTATCCCGAGCTGCTCAACATGGCCATCGATCCTCCGACCCGTGTGCCCCTTCAGGAGGATGTTCTGTCGCAGCAGGGAACGGTCCTCCACCCGAACCTGTCCAGCCTCCACCTCCTTGCATGGAGATTGAGCGGCAGCAGTTGACGTCTTTCGACCTTCCTCCTGAAGTCTGTGATGTCATTCTGGCAGCCAGGCGTTGCGAGAAAGTGCCATCTTTCTTACATGGTATGCCCCCACTTTTTGCTGAATTGCTGAATGTACTTTGACTGGGTGTGCCCTGGACTCCTGCCAATCAGGGGCCCAGGGCCTATGTTCCTTCCCTAAACACACAAAACCCAAATTGGCAAACCCTGGCCACATGTCAGCCCCTGGTAAATGGTACCCAGGGCCTTGTGACCAGGGAAAGCCTCTAAGGGCTGCAGCAATCATTGTGCCACCCTTAGAGGCCCTGTACCCTTACACACACACACACCCTGCCCTTGCAGGCTGGGTGTCTGGGTGCAAGACAAAACAAAGAGTCGACATAGCACACATCCCTGTGTGCCATGCCCATCACCTACACTGCCATGGCATATATCAGCCACCCCTCTAGCTGGGTGCCCTATGCCAATGGTGTGGGCACAGGAGCCCTGTGCCCCTACAGTACCCAGGTCCATTAATGGGCACTGTAAGTGCAGTGCTGCCATTTAAGAGTACTTGGTGCTGAGAGCTCGTCAAACACGAACTCCACAGCACCATAATGGCAACACTGAAGACTGAGAAGTTTGGTATCAAACTTCTCAGCACATTAAACCCACACTGATGCCAGTGTGGTATTTAATGTACCAAGCACCCCAAAGGGCATCTTAGAGATGCCCCCTAAAACCTAACCTACAACCCACGTCTGTTCTGAGGCTGCCTAGGCTGCCACACAGCAGACAAGTTGCTGGACCCCTGGGTAGGTGAGCCCCTGCTCTCCTGGGCCTGCAACAATGCACATCCTGGGCGAGGGGCTAAATCTCCTCCCCCAGGATGGGCAGGGCGAAGCTTCAAAGGCATGCCTCCTCTGTGAGCTTCCCCAGGCCACTGCAACCCCCCACTCTGGCGGGAAGCTTGGCCGGAAACCCCAAATAAGGACAGGGCTGCCAACCCCACCCCTCAGGTGGGAGAGGCGAGGTGAGGCACATCTCCGGGCTCTCGCCCTCTTGAAGATGGGAAGCCCTACCCAATCAGGACTAGGCTACTGCCCCCCCTCCCACAGGAGAGAGGCAGGATAGGGGGTGTACCCACCCCAGGACAGGGACCCATTGGTCCCTGCCCTTCACCTACCTGTAACGCCCCTAAATCTAGTATTTAGGGGCACCCTGTACCTTCCTTCCCCAAATTCCAGATTCCAAAATCCGAAGAAGAGCTAGAAGAAAAGAAGACCTGCCCTGCAGCTGCTAAGACGAGGAAGACACAAACTGCTTTGGCCCCAGCCCTACCGGCCTGTCGACCCTCGAACCTGCTCCTGCTCCAACCCGGCATCTCTTGTGGCCAGCAACCTCACAAGCCCTGGAGGGCCTGGCTACCTTTTGACTCTAAGCCCCTGGGACTCCCATGAGTAGAGGCTCTACTCAAAATCTACTTCTAATCCCTGGTAGCAGCCCGGAACCGCGAACCCAGCACACACTGCACTAGCCAAGCCTGGCCTGTGCTGGAGTGAACAAAGACCACGAGGACGGCCCCACGGCGACTGTGACCCCGAGTCCGGCACCCAAGGACCTCCCTCGACACTCCTGAAGAAGCCTGCAGCCTCAGAACAAGGTGCCCCCCCAACCGCGATCAACAGAGGGTAAGATTTCCCGACACCAAAAGGCACCCCTGCACCCGGCGCCCCACGGCCCCCTGTGCCCAATCCCGGGTTACCTATGTATCCTCCAACTACCCAACTTACCTCTCGAAGTGGTGGTGGCACCTGAAGAATCCTCGTCCCCGAGCTTGCAGTCTTCTTCTAAACCGGCGCCCGAAGGCTCAAAAGCACCCTGCACCCAGCCGCCCGAGTGGCCCTGGCAGTGCAACCTCTACACCTATCTACTTCCCCACTTGCCCTCAGTAAGTGACCAGGAGCCCAGCTCCCTCAGCCGCGTGGCCTGCTAGTCAGCGGTCACCAACCAAGGCCCCCTACCTCTCATAGGATAACATTGGGCATAACTCTCTCTGCACCCGGTCACCCTTGTGCTGCTGGGGATGAACTAACTGTACCTACCTGACCCTGGGAGACCCCTGAGTCTATGCCCAGAACCTTAACTCTGCCAGGCGAGTACTTACCTTTAACCCCTTCAGTGCCCATGACGAGCTGGACTCGTCATGGGCTGCGGTGGCGCTGTGCCCATGACGAGTCCAGCTCGTCATGAACTCCGCCCGCTAATGAAAGGCGCGGCACTGGGCGGGGAAAGGGGCGGGCATGCAAGGGGTTAAACCGATAACTCAATTTTCTCCATAGGGTAACATTGACTGGCTTTTTCTGAAATTTCTTCTAAGTGTGGACTTTTCAAAACGTAAAATATTCACCAAAAATCAGCCGAGTAACAAACACTCACCTGCTCTTAGGTGAGCTCCCAGTGCTGGATCTTGGTGCCCAGCACTGACTCTGAAGACTACTTGCAACTGTACTTACCAGTAACCCAATTTTCTTCCATAGGAAATCATTGACTGTTTTTCTGTGAAATTTCTTCTAAGTATCAATTTCTGCAATCTTTAAATATTCTTTAAAAATCGTATAATATCTGAAAATGTAATTACTTACCTGTTTTCGATAAAGGTCCCAGTACTGAGTCTAGGCACCCAGTACTGGATTACAAAAATAACGAGAACATACTATACCTGCAACTTGAATTTTTTGCCATAGGGAATCATTGATTGTTTTCTATGAAATATTTTCTAAGTGTCAACTTTTAAAATGGCAAAATATTGTCTAAAAATCATCACAGTAATTAAGTTGACTTTTATCACTTGATTCCAAGTACTGACCCAGGACTGAATCTAGGATCCAGTCTTGGAATTCCAAAAGTACTCCTAAAAGTAATCTGTGGCAAATAACATGAAACTTCCATTGAACTCAATGCATTATTGTGTTTAAAATAGTGTTGCCTATTGCAACCACTTGTAACTGTTTACAAAAGTCAATTGCATATTGCAGAAGTATTTATATAAAGCATCTCATTCTGAGAAAGTATATTTTAATTCCAATTGTTAGTTCTAAAATAAAACAAGCATAAATGTTTTATATATAAACCATTGGCCTAGAGTTTAGTTATTGAGTGTGTGAGACTCTTTGCTGACTGAGTGTGTACAACAAATGCTTTACACTGTCCTCTGATACTGCCTTACTGCTCGACCAAGCTACCACTTTAGAGAGTAAGGTTATATCTAACTTTAGCCTCTGCCAAGCCTCTGGGGACTGTGGACTCTGTACACCCTGTACCTATTTGGGAACAGTATATACAGAGCCACTTTCTCACAGGCGTCCCTCCACTAAGACGGTGTACGCCTGCTGGTGGAACAAATTTGTGGCATGGTGCACAGCAAAGGCTGTGGATCCCCTCTCTGCCCCTCTTTCAGAGGTTCTCTTGTTCCTTTTTTCTTTCGCCCAGCAGGGTTCTGCTCTGGGCACTGTCAAGTGCTATCTCTCAGCCGTCTATGCCTTCCTTCAGCTTCCAGATCAGCCTTCCCTTTTCAAGTCCCCAGTTGTAAATCATTTTTTAAAGGGCATAACCCATCTCTTTCCTCCTATTCCCTTCGTTATGCCTCAATGGGACTTGAACCTGGTTTTAACCTATTTAATGTGCGATCCCTTTGAGCTGCTTCACAACTGTCCTTTGAGACTTCTCACTCTTAAAACTGCATTCCTGGTGGCCATCACTTCTGACAGACTAGTGAGTGAGCTCCAGGCGCTTTCTTCTAAGACTCCTTTTCTCTCCATCCGGACAAAGTTGTCCTCCGGACTCGTCCATCCTTCTTGCCCAAAGTTGTCACTGCCCTTCACATCGGGCAGACCATCCCTTTGCCCACCTTCTTTCTACGTCCTTCGAAGGAGGAAGAGAGGCTCCACCGCCTGGACCCAAAACAAGCGCTTTCCTTTTACCTTAATCGCACCAAACAGCTCTTTGTTGGATACGTGGGTGCCAAGAAAGTTCGGGCCGTACACAAGCAGACTATCTCTCGATAGGTTGTCTTGTGTATCAAAACATGCTAGTCTCTTACTAAGAAGGAGCCTCCAGTGTGGCTGCGCGCCCATTCCACCATAGCGACGGCAGCCACGACTTCTCTGCGACGGGGCGTTCCTCTAAACAACATCTGTCAGGCAGCTACGTGGGCATCGTTGCACATGTTCACCAAGCACTACTGCCTGGATGGTCAAGTCCGGATAGACCGCTTCTTTGGCTGTTCTGTTCTCCAGGATTTTCTGGTGTGAACTTGGTTTGCAGACCCACCTCCAGGGTTGGTATTGCTGGGGTATCTATTCTAAGGTAAGGAATCTATAACTAACATGTTTCTTTCAGATGAACAAGTTATTTACCTTCGGTAACAATATATCTGTAAGAAACATTAGTTAGTTAGAAGTGTTAGTTTTGTCGTAGTTCTTTTGCAGTTGATGTTGCTCTTGTGCTATGTTATTCGTATTTTTACCCTACGGGTCGTCATCCCTACATATAGAAGCCTGCAAGGACACCAAATAAGGTAAATGACATTCTCAGAATTGTAATTTGGTATGTTTTATCTGGACCCAGGGGTACTTGAGTCCTACATCTACTGTTTTTGAGCTACATGTAAGGGAACACACTCCACACACTCCGCAGGGGGTGTGGCCTGCCACTGGTGGAAGGTTCCATAACCTCGGTTGCTGTATTCTTTTTTTAAATTGGGGTCTCGTTTGTACCACCATGTCTCTAATACTTAAACTTTTTTCGAAAGAGAACATTGATGTAGTGACATGTAACCCTATGGAGTTGATAAGCCACCAGTTCTTTGGTGTTATTTTTTAGTTCGAGCCTAGGCAGAGCATATGCTGCTCTGCAAGATATGCTGTATTGGAGTATGGACTAGAGGCCCCGCCCACTCTCCGCCCATATTTGACATTGACTTTTGTCATTGTCTCTCATAAATGCTGGCTTCAGAGTCGGTGTTAGTACCGCATTGTCTTCATTTGTAACTTCCCATGAGGACTGGCCCCTTTACTTTGGCTGTTGCATGATATGTCTGTGTGCGCTATTTGTTAACTAGCGCAGCCCACCTTGATGCTGCGCGGCTGTCTTTGTTGGGCTTGCCCATATTCAACTTAACAAAGTACTTTACTATAACGGCTGCTGCGTTCCTTTATTTATAGCAGCTTGCCGTATTTACATTAACTGAGTATTTTTTTTTAAAGCTCACCTGTGGCGCGCTTTTCCTTTAATGGCGGCCGCACACCATTATTAATAGCGGCTTACCGTATTTACATTAGCCGTTTGTTTTTAAAAGTGCACCCATTCAGCGCTTGCTCTTTCACTTTAATATCGGACATCAGGGTTGGTTTGAGATTAAAAATCAGCCAGGGCACTCTATAAAAATTTTTTTTTAAAAAGTGACCCACATTTGCATATTGCATTTCCGTAAAACACTGCTTCGGTGAAATTTTATTAAAAGGGGAGACAGGGTAAAAAAAAAAATGCATGAAATAGTTTACATTGGTGAAACACACCTTAAAACAAGTGAGACCACTTCTGCTCAGGCCCCCTGCCCCCGCTCAATATGCATATGTTAATGGACCGGCCCAGCAAGAGAAAGGGAGTGACCCTTCTGCTGGTTGATAAAAGGGAGGTAATGGATGCCCATCTGCCTCCAGAAAGGACACTCCGGCACCCACTGGGCCGCTGGCGGTATCCGAACATGGAGAAACCACCCAAATTGGCCCCCCAGACTGCTAAAAAAAAAAGCAAGCATTGGCATAGCCAATAGGTCTCGCCTTTGGGACCTTATAAGTGTTTAGCTATGCAACAGTTGCATAACTAAATACTTAGAAGGTCCCAAAAGCAAGACCTATTGGCTATGCAAAGTGAAAGTGATTGCGATCACGATCAAACATCAAAGCGGCCGTGAAAGTGAATGTAATCGCGGTAAAGCGTGGCGCCCGCGCACATGCACTGTAGCTCTAGGCTGGCCTAGTAGCACTTTTTGGAGCCCTCTCACTAAGTCTCGCCAGACCAGCGCATGCGCTGGGTCAGGCGAGACCTAAAAAGCAGCCCACAGATGGAACTGGACACCGGCCACTCGGGCCTTGCCCGAGTCCCCTCATTACCAATCCGACCCTCTCAGACATTAAGGGTGGCTGCACCCCATAGAACGCCTTGTTGAAGTGATTGAGACTGAAAGGAAGTGGCATGCTGATACGCATCCGCTCAATGGGGCACGTGAGCAGTATTGATGACTGGCATCAGCGGCTGCAGTGGGAGATGGAACATCCTGTCTCAGAGGCAGCAATTACATTGGCTACACCCATTTGAGGGACCCTCCAGTTTTTTCATCCCACTTAAAGCTCTGACTGCAGGCATAGCACAAGCTGCCAGCCACTCTAAATCCACTAAGGTGCGACTCAGCAATCCAGATGCAGGGTCCAGCACGACGAAGCCTGGACATCGAGGCTGACACAAAGTAGTGTCAGGGAGCAAGGGTGATTTATCTCAGAAAGCAGCTCTAGGCATGCTGGGATTTGCAGTTTTACTTCTGTCACAAGTGTGGACTTACTCGTCCCAGCATGCCTTGCGCAGCTGACTGCCCAACTCTGGCCTACACCCCCTTTATGGAACAAGACAAAGACGGTCCGCATGAGCCTCTGGCCTACTGGTTCATATGATACTTAAAGCACTGAACAACAGCATAACCATGTCCAATAAACATTGGCCCATAGCTCAGCAGCTTAATGCCCCTGCTACAAAGTATGTAGCGGTATCAGAACCGTCTTCTGCAAAGCCTCAAAACAGCCAGCAGCGAGTACCCTCTAATTTATAGATTGTACCCCGCTCAAGGCAACTGCTGAAACTCTTCGAGGCTGTGGGGGATAACTCCGCCTGCTGCAAATGGAATACAAATAATCATTAGGCAGCAACTGTGTTGTCTTTAGTTTGGGAGAGAACTAGAATGATCAGTGAAACATAGAATGATCATTCTAGTTCTGCATCATACCTAGTGTTCTAGAGAGTGGCAGGTACTGGCTTCCCTGCTGGTTGCATACAATTGCTCTTGAAATAAACACTTCTACTTACCTGATCGATGTTCCTGCTTCCTTCGTTCCTTCAACTGATCATTGGCGACGACTAACAAACGGACCTCTAGAGCTTCTCCTTCACCGGCAGGGTGTCCCTTCCGAAGTGGGACTACGGCTTCGGCACTCAACGCCATTTGCACTCGGCCACTGCCCCACGCTGCATCTTCTACGTTTCAAAGTTTGAGTACTCCTGGTTCCGGGTGCACTCTGCACCGGATGTAGTGGTGAGTGGTGCCATTTCAGGGAAATTTGCAATTTAGGGGCGATCAGTTTGTTATCCAACGTCACTGAAATGCAACTTTGCTGTAGTCGTCTCTCTTGCTACTGTGGAACGTATGCACTGCGTATGTGCGCACGACTTAAGATTGCCATTTTGAAGTACTCTAATTTCACTGTTTTCCCTACGGCATTGCAGCGTTGTGTTTGTAACGGCCATAAGCACGCTTTCAGCCTATCCTTTGTTGCGGCGATAGGCACGCCTTTCTATGCTACTTACCTATCTCCTTGCTGTTGCCTCAGCGACAGGCACGCTTTTAATAGCAACAATTTCTACCGAATTGCATACTTGGAGAAAAATTAACATATGCTTGTCATTGATGCTGGCATATTACATATGCTTGTCACTGCTGCTGGTACATTTTCTATTGCGGCGATAGGCACGCCTTTCAATCCTACTTGCCTATCATTATCTCCATTATCTCAGCGATAGGCCCGCTTTTTATTACAGCTATTTACAGCATTTTACATGTTTTTGATGCACAATGACAATTAATTAAAATAGCCTCATCTGCATTTTGTTGTAATTCATAGTAATTTGCTCATTTTGTGCTAATTTCTTCCTTGTTTTTTTCACGTATTGGCCAATCTCTAATGACCTATTAGAAGATTATTAACAACACGCCAGACCCCATGTAGAAGCTCAAAGATAAGTGGCAGGTAGACCTAGGAGAGTTGGATGATACTGATTGGCAGGATGCACTAGCTTCACCTAGAGAAGTGGCGATTGCATCCAAATTACGCCTTGTGCAGCTCAAGATCTTCCATAGAATCTACTACACTAGAACTACTCTTTATAAGATTGGGAAAGTTGACACTCAGCTCTGTCTGCGGCAATGTGGAGAGGTTGGTACATTATTTCATGCGATATGGGCATGCCCTGTAATAACGTCATATTGGAAATCAGTTATATCCATTATCACGGGGGTGAGTGGGAATCTAGTTCCTGCAGAGCCCAAATGCTGTTTACTCAATACTTGGGAAGCAACAGACCTAAACTCGACATTGCAGACCTGGGCGAGGCTGGGTATCATGTTGGCCAAGAGGAATATTGCTAAACGCTGGGGTGTGGCAACCACCACCACACTCCCAGAATGGTGCAGGTATATAGACACGGCCATGGTGGCGGAAAGGACCGTATACATTCACTGGGGCTGTCCTAAAAAATGGATGATACAATGGGGAGGCTGGAATACCTATGAAGGGGAGATCTGTGAATTGCCACTAGTGACTCAAGAATTGGAATGACATAATGCAAATTACACTAACTTTTGTAACACTATATACGCAAGCGACAAGATGCAAACGATAATACATTGTAAACAGAGACAACAAAGAATGTATAATGTATGGACTGTATTTACAATATTTGATATGTACAAAGAAGTGATGATTGTGCTCTTTATAATTACATAAATAAAAGTTGAAGAAGAAAAAAGAAACCGCACTTTGTCAGTCTTGTTAATGGTACTCACCTTAATAGGCGTAGAGGAATGGAGGAAATTGAACAGTGTACAACTAAAGAAATCGGAAGTCAAGCCAGTGGCATATGGAGGTAAACCCATTGAAGTGTTAGCTTAGTTTGAAGCTCCCTTTGATTTCAAAGGGAATGTGACCAACAGCACCGTGTATGTGGCAATTGATGGTTAAATTTACTAGGGTGGATAGATCAGCACAATTTGTCAAGTGTTCTAGACCCAAACAGTCATGAACAAGTCCTCCTACGTAAAGACGTGGCACACGGCATATTTATTGAAAATTGTGTGTGGACTCTAGCGTTTTCTGAAGTGTTTGAGGACAGACTTGGGAAAATCAGAGGTTTTACCCACCAAATTCAGTTGAAAATGGTGGTTGAACCTGTGGTACATAAAGTGAGACATGTCCCTAGTTCCATGATTGGCGAACTAAAAAAGGAGTTAGAAAATCTGTGTTCAGAGAATATAATTGAGCACATTGAGAGTGGCTTTCGCCTATTATTTTAGCCAGGAAGCCCAATTGGTCCCTAAGAATGTGTATTGATTTAAGAGATTTGAACAAAATAATTTGAGTAGACAGGCATCCCTTGCCGAATATCACTGAGATGCTGTCAATGATCAAAGATGCAAAGATATTTTCTACTCTAGATATGTCTTCGGCATATCATCAAATCTCTTTACATAAGGATTCACGTCACTTGACATCATTCGTTACACCTTGTGGAGCTTACAGGTTTAAGCACATGCCATTTGGCTTATCTTCAGCCTTGTCCGTGTTTCAACGAGTTGTTGAGGCTATGTTCCAATGTGTAGAGAATGTCAGATGTTTTCAAGATGACATCTTAGTGTATTGTGCAAATGAAAGCGCATGATGAAACAGCGCGCAGGAGTACTGTTATGATACATTTCTGGATCCAGTCTGATGCCTGGGGATAACTCTTAAAATAGGAATCTGTGGCTAGATAGTGTCTTACCAGATATGGTGTTACCGAAGGTAAGCAACTTGTTTGTTTTGAAATGTGCTCCGGGATCCCCACGCGTGGATGGGACTATTTAGTGATTACAGCTATGATGAGGGTTCTCCTGAAAGAGAACTAGGATTACAGGTGAGTGACTTTTTCATCTTTATGACCTAGACTATCAGGAATATTCCAGCTCTTTAAAGTCAAGATCTTAATATCTAATTTGGATAAGCTCCCAGTTGCACTCTTACCTTCATTATTTGATAAACTCACAGCACAGGCTCACATAGCCTCAAACATATATAAACACGGACACTGAAAAAGTCTCAAAGGAATTTAAAAACCTCAATTTGAAATGGATTTATAAAGAGCTCTCCATTTCTGCCAACCTACAGGAAGGGCAATATATTGAGCACGGAATTATGATGAATGTAATGGTTTGTTTATCAGTACAAGTGATTACATATCAGGTATTCTCTCTAATCCACTTCTAGATAGACAATGGACTCCTGTGTGGCATAAAAGTAAAAAAATGTTTTAGCTTTGACTGGCAAAGAAAAACTGTCCGGTTCGTATAAGAGAATGTATTTTAAGAAAAATGAAGAACATTTTGTATTTCTCTTTAGGTTTGTGAAATAAGTAGACAAATTAAATATTTGGCTATAAATAGATATCAATGCAAATGTCTTTTATGGAAGTAATAATTGAAATAAAACCATTTGATGAACGTAAGCATTTTATGTTCAAGTTTGTGCCTACTTTACCAAAAACGTTTTTCATCTTTTATTATTGCAGCATGAAGGCTTCGTGAGCAACTCTGGATTTGGTAGGAAGAGCTCTCCATTGACTAATTCTAATGTTCTTCAACACAGCAACATACAATTTTCATTTCGTATTGAGAATTTTACAGAAAAGAAGTACAAAACACTTGAACAGTTTAAGCAGACTCCAATTCCTATGCTGTCAGGGAAATGTTTTCCCAATGATGGAGAGCGTTGTAGTATCTTGGATAAAAAGGTTGATTCAGACTCTTTTTCGAGATTTCTGCCTCACAATAGGACATCCATTCATGATGACCGTAGAGTGTCAAATAATTTGAGTATTACAGAGAATGACCCAGGTGTGCGAGAGAAAATGTTCTTGCCTAGTGTAGAAGAGGAAGTATTTCTTTATAGTAACTCTGGCAGTTATGGGCGTGAACCACAGCCTTCTACTCAGAGCCTAGATACCTCTGCAAGAGAGCAAGTAGCCGGTGTCATGGAAGATAAGCATACAGACCCAAACCTCACTTCAACACAGGAGGCGACCATTGCACATCAGAAGCATCCAGAACTTCAAAAGATCCAAGACCTATTAAAAACCATTGGGGTTGATATTGGAGACTCAGAAATTGGCAAACTGTCTGTTCGCACCAGAGAGAGGCTTTACGGGAAGAATTTGCCTTCTAATTCTAGAGAGGGTCATTCCTCAGAAGCACAATTGAAAGAACTGTGCCAAATAAGGAACAGGAGTGAAACTCGTTCTCCAGAATCCAATCACAAACATTCTCGGTCTCCGACTTGGTCTAGGCAGACTTCTAAAAACAGACTATCCTACACCGAATCGGAGATCTCAGAGAAAGATGACGATAGTGGGCAAGAACAGCCCATCTCCAGTCTGGGGCAGCAGCAGGCCATCTCCAGTCTGGGGCAGCAGCAGGCCATCTCCAGTCTGGGGCAGCAGCAGGCCATCTCCAGTCTGGGGCAGCAGCAGCAGGCCATCTCCAGTCTGGGGCAGCAGCAGCAGGCCATCTCCAGTCTGGGGCAGCGGCAGCAGGCCATCTTCAGTCTGGGGCAGCGGCAGCAGGCCATCTCCAGTCTGGGGCAGCAACAGGCCATCTCCAGTCTGGGGCAGCAACAGGCCATCTCCAGTCTGGGGCAGCTACAGGCCATCTCCAGTCTGGGACAGCGGCAGGCCATCTACACGCCGAGGCAGCAGCAGCAGTCAACACCCCTGCTGGGTCAGCAACTTAACCTAGCTCCACATCAAAGTCCAATGATGTTATCTGCCCCCCATCTCTATCAAATTACAACGTTTGCTCGGCACACCACAGCACACATGCTACCAGCCCTTATGACTACTGCCCCTCCAGGTTCTCCTTTTCTTACTCCTACCTTCGTTCCAAATACAAGTATACCTCCCCCTGTATTTTTCCCACCACCTCCAATGCCAAACTACACAGATAGGCCTAATACTCAGATCCCACCTCCTTCTATGCAACCCCCTTTTGTCTACGGTGGCCTTGGGCATGGCATGCCTCCCACAGGACCATTCCCCTCTGGCCCACCTGATCCATTTTTGCGTAACTCATCAAAGCACAGAAATTTGAAGGTGATTCAAACAATTACTAAACGTGATAAAAAGGAGGTGAAACCTGCTGAGATACAGAAGCAAGATTCTTGTCACTTAGTCTACATTGAAACTGTAAACAGTTCGACCAAAAGCACCCCTCCATCAGATGATAAGAACCGGGTGGCTCAGAAAGTTAAGGTAAGTGGCACTTATTAAGTGACAAATATTTATATATCCTACAGTTCTAGGCTGGATCTTAAATGCCTGTCTTTATTAAATACAAAGTGCCGTGCCAAAGCTATAAACTGTTCCTAATAGCAAGAATGATCAATAACACCAGGAATAGCATTAGTCCAAGTTGTACAGAATGTGCATACTTTGAGGCTTTCCCTTTTCATGAGAGTAGAACAAATTTACAAATAGTATAGTTTTAAATAAATTATCTTCATTGTTTGCCTGTATAAACTCTTACCACCATGCATTGTACTCAAATATCTGTTATTGAAAAAACATATAATGATATTCTGCTTTCAATCAAAGTTGCACTTGTGTTAAAACCTCCATGGGTTGCAGCCAGCCATATTTTGTATTAGTTGATTGTATGCAACCATGACAAAATTGAATATTGGAAATCTTTGAAGCAGTTTATCCCGCGTGCTGCCATGCAGAACTGTCAGGCAAGCTTGCGGTGCCCAAGAAGAGACAGTCAGTAGTGTGACAAATACACTGAGATGCACTCAAAGTCAATCAAGAGTGGAGGTAATACGTCACGCAATACAAGAAGAGGTCATGTGGCTATTCTCGTAGATCAACAGGGCCACTATTGTGACAAATCGTGGTTCTGATCAAAGTTCTTGCGTAAGCTGAAGTGCAAAAGCATGCCAACGGCACAAAAAGGACTTTGGGACTCCTCTCTCCTGTGCTACTTAAAATAAGCCAAAAGGCCATATAGTCAGCAATCAAAGGACCCTTCCTCTGACTGTCCTTTGTCTTCAAACCCGCCCAGAGGCTGGTCCTGTGCATCCCAAGACATCACTTCTTTCTTCGACCCTGCAGAATATTGAGGCCTTCAAAAAGTACATGCTTCAGATCTTTAAGGTTGTGCCAGCACACTGTGGAGTGGAGTGCCTTTGGACCCCATGAAGCCGCATGGACCACCGGTCACATGTCTACTAGCGAACCATTTCCTCGCAACGACTGACCCCGCTGGTTCCTTGCCGATGCTGGTCTATAACTCTACTTTGGGCCTCACGGTACACATGATCCTGTTGCTGATCTAGGTTCCAGCAGTGCCCATAATGGATGTAGTCCAGATGCTGAACTCTGAGCCGTAGCCAAAGCCAGCTTGCGCCAGACAACGCAAAGCCATGGCCAACAACTTCAGGTTGTAAACCCATGCCCCTTTCACAGGGTTGGTACTATTGGAGGCTGGAGTCTGTGTTTGACTCCGATTCAGATGCAGTTGTAGGGCTTCAGAATCAAGATGTCTAGGTGGTAGACAACCTACTTGCCTCTCATTACACTAATGCTGAACTGTACCTAGACCTAAGAAACGCAATTGGGTCAGATACCTCTCCAGAAACTGATCTGAATTCTCCACCATGCCAGCCCACTGAGCAGATTGTCTCCTATGTGGCGGTGGTCCACAGCGCAGCAGCAGAAGTTCTTGACCCACTGAAGAGATGAAATCACTAAACAGAAGAAAACCAACCTGCTGAAAGAGATTCTTCAATCAGGGCTGACCTATTTACAACCTTTATTGCCATTTTATTATGCTCCTACAGGCACTTTTACAGCAGCCATGTTAGACTCTGTAAGTCAGTCAACCTATGGCCAGATGACACAGGCCAACTCCTGGTGGCATGGCCTTCATAAGCCAACAGCAAACAAGCAAAGCTTTCCCTTATGCTCCACCAGACATGGAATCACAATGTACTGATGTTTATGGAAAAAAGTATTCTTATTGACTATCTTAGCCCCACACACTTTGAATGCACTGTGCCTCTTGGGCTGCTACACACATGCCCATGGGATATGCTGACGTGATTTTACCAGCTGTCCTAGAGGACCTTTGGGCAACTTCCGCTAGGGCTATTCAGGATTGAAAAGATGTTGCAAAGCATGTTCTTTAACTTCCAATCCACCATGTGACACCTAAGCAGCTGGATGAACAGTAACTTCCCGAAACTGACTCCAAATAAAACAGAACTGATCCTAATCTTTGGGCCATCTAACCCCTGGAACTCTAACTTTTAGCCGACCAAACTGAGACAACCCCCCACCCAGTTCAACTAAAAGCCTGGGCATCACAATTGACTGTGGCCCGTTTATGAAATCCCAGATTAGGACGTTGGTCTCTTTCTGTTTCTTTCAGCTATCCAAGATCAGGAAGATTAGCAGATTCCTTACCATGGAAGTCCTAATCCAAGCAGTATTGGCCTTAGTCATTTCGCATATTGACTCAGGCGGCCAGACTAATCTACCACCAGCCTGAATTGCACCATGTCACCCCATTGATAAAAAGACTACACTGGCTCCCGGTAGTCGAATGTAGCGCTTTAAGCTCGGATGTATCATCTTTAAAGCACTTCATTGCAAAGGCCCATTGTTTGTATCTTCTTGGATTCAGCGATACCTCCCTTCTCTGGATCTCAGGTCTTCCCATCTTAACCTTCTGGCTATTCCATCTTTTAAACGCAAGAAACTAGGGGGGGCCAAGATTTTCGCAGTCTTGGCCCCTCAGTTTTGGAACTCTCTCCCTCAGGACATCAGATCATGGACATCTTACTCTCAATTCAGGAAACTCCTAAAAACCTGGCTTTTCTACCATTATTTATATACTGCAATATAACAAGGGTACCCCTAATTTAGTTTCCTATATCAGGGTTTTAAAGCAAATATTTGTGAATTGATATATAGGAAACGTATACTAAAAAGGTGAGGTAATATACAAACAAAAATCAGCAGAAAAAACGTTATAGTCCCATTGACCAAGTATGACTACAGAAAGAATAATTTCTATTTATTTCTTTATTTCTTATTATTTTATACTTTTGCAACAAAAAGTCAATTCATTTTTCTCAGTATCTTTGTTTTCAAACATTCACTTTTATATATACTGTTTCATTGCATGTTTTCTCAGAGTCTTTTTTTACAAACATTTGCTCTTATAAACACTGCGTCATTGCCTATTTGGTCAAATAATTACATTATAATTCACATCAAACAAAAGGGTTATTATTGAACATGGCTCTATTCAATCTACGCGCGTTTCGGCGTTCAGCCTTCCTCAGGTAGCCATAATTTCTTAACTCCTATAACATAATAAGAAAAGAAACAAACTATAATTGTTTGTATATACCAAATCACTCAAGTGCACATTTTATCAAAAAGAACTACACAGATCCTATTCATATATACATTTATATACATATTATTTACACATAAAAACAACAATCCATCTCCAATTATGTTATCAAATCCAAAATGTTTTGTCGGTCATAATATATGACCTACGATGAATACCTCCATGGCCACCTATTGGTCTACTGAATTTGTCCCCTTTACCAAAATTCCCGGATTTGTCTATAGAATAATCATAAACTTCATAGATGCAACTACAGCATCCAAAATACATATTTATATGATCAGTCGAATGCCAAATCTACGGCAAAGGTAACCTAATGAACCGTGACATTAGTTATAACCAGAATTGCCACATGTAGCAGGGGTAGACACAAAAACTGCCTACCTTATTTATGTCGATCTTGTGTTCACGATTCAGGTTTGTATGGTTGAGCTCGGGGTGTACAACGTGATCCTTTCTCTATCGTAAGTTAGCCACAATACTTCCCAACGTATCTATGAACAGAAAAACTAACCAACCATACTGAGTACTCCTGACCCTCTTTAAACATAGTAGCTCCATCAACAATCGGGCTGAAATTAGTTTATATCCCCTTACTACATTTGTAACTGCATTAGCGTGTTACTATTGTTGTAGGAGAGTAAGGTCTGCAATCCTATGATCACCCAGATTTTTTGCTTTTTGCTTCATTGGTTTACGACTTTCCCTGGCTGTGGGCCTGCCAATCAGACCCACAGCCTAGCTGTTCTCTCTCAAAATTAACACACATGTACATTAGGTGCATCCACTAATTGGAACTGGGCCGCCTTATCAGTCCCTGTATCAGCATACCACAGGTATCCAGGGCATCGGTGTACCCAGGGCCTACCAGGGGCTGCAGCATGTATTATGCCACCCCTGGATGGCCGCCCAAATCTGACACAACTGGCTGCACGACAGCTGGGGCAAGGTGGTGTAATCACCCGTTGCTGTAGGTGTAGTATTCCTATACCTAACCCTAGAATGGACACATGGATTCCTATCAGTCACTCCTATGGCAGGCCTTATCAATCCTGAAGGCAGAGTGCGGTGAATCATGTGGGATGGGGCTCTGGCGCGAGCTGAGCCCGTCGACGGCTTGCGGAACCAAATCCTAATAGCCGTTCCATGGTGACGCGGGCCAACTACCTTAAAATGCATTATAATCCTCGCGGTTATTTGCTAACTCTGGCATCGCATCACCCACACATGTCGAGTAAGGTGTCATACGAATTGGAATACGAACCCCTCGCCAATTCTGGCGACGGGGTTAGCATTCCCCCCTTTTAGAGGGGCACGACATGGAAGTAACCTTGAACCCCGGTTAAAGTTGACTCAAGCCTCAGCATCACAAAATGGATGCTGCCACCAGACACAAGTCTGACCTCCTGCTGCTGGGAGACCTTCCAGCGAGGGGAGCTTGGACAAAGGGTTTCCTGTCGAGGGCGGTGTTAGCACCATCCCAGACAGGGTTTGTGTATCCCAGGTAGGCAGGGCTGAAAGGAAGGTGATTGCAAGTGGCACCCCGGTGCTCACTGTGCATAGCCCGGCTCAAACCAGTTTCGGGGGCAACCCTGCCCCTGAGCTGGGGCGAAGCCGGACAAAGGATAGGGGTGTAACCACCCCCCTCCTGGCCCCACCCATAGGTAGGACCTAGTCACGGGCCAGCCCCTTTTCCTAGAATAAAGGTAGGAGCGAGTCCCCTTCCCAAATTGGATAATTCTGAATCTTGAACTACTTTCCACGAAAGGAACTCTTGACTATTTCTGAAGACTCTCCCTTGTGGCTAAGGAGTAGCCACCCTGCACCAGCAGGCACCACCTAAGCGCTTGCGGTTTGCTGTACGTCTCTCCCACGGATCAAGACTGCCCAGCTAGACGAGACCCGGGTTCCCCGCCATCTCTGACCTCTACCTACATCGTCAGCCCAGCTGAGATTCGTAGGTGTGACGAGACCTGCGGGACCGGCCATCTTCAGAACCTGCACGACGCTTATCTAGCACGCCCACCGAGGGACCCTCGAGTGAGTGCACCTAGGGTTTGAGAAGCCCTAACCCTGAGCGGCTCCAGCACCGAAGTCTGCCTCCCCAGCATCCACGAGATCTGCGTGGGGGCCCTTCTGCTCCTTGCTGCTCACCGCGTTGTCCGACCCCTCGCCGACCGGCTTGTGGCCCTCTTCACGACGCACCACGACAGTCTTTCATCACTGGTCTGGTTGCTCCAGACTGGCTCTTGCTCCCCTTCAACAGAGGAGTACCTCGGACCCTCCTGGTCCACTCCAGACGCCATCTTGACTCCACCGCGTGGGTTTGCCACTGCCAAGACCTGCTGCCCCACTCCTGGGCCCAGCATCATCGACAGCAGACACCTTCGTGGGACAGCTCGCCCTCCATCCTGGTCGCCGCCGCGCCTCCTGGTCCGAGGAACAGCCGAGTCCGACGTCATCCACTCACCTGGTCGAGGTGACTTCATCCGGTACCTTCCTGGTACCCACACGATCGCTGGCTAGCGGTTGAGAACTGAGTCCCCTCTGCTTTCAGGTTTCCTTCATCACCGATCCAGGCTTGGATCTCGCTGAACATCGACACTGGTCGCCTGCCAGCAACTTCTTCTTTCAGGCTCCTGAGACTACAACGAGGACTCCCGACATCTTGCTGAACCCCACGCAGCCGCAGCCTCTGGGCTAGGTAACTCGAGCATCTCGGTGCTCCATCGTAGGTTCACTCTACAAGTGTCCAGTTCCTTTTTCGTTTAGTCCCACTGATCGGATTCCTCCGGAATCAGTAACTTTAAACTTTCTAACCTCTCCCATGCCACTTGCAGTGTAAATGGTTTCGTGCCCTTCGGGCATTTGTGTAAATTGTGCAACCAGAAGTATTTTCCTAAGAGTTTTGTATTGTGCTTAGCTCCCTGACTCATAAAGAGCCAGGGTAGTCTGGTTATAAATAAATATCCTTTATTTTCATAACAACTTGTGTGGTGTCCTTTCACTTGGCGTTCAAGGGGTATATGTGATGGTAAACAGCTGGCTTAACACGCCCTCTAGAGTTTAGCCTGAAGACTGCTCTTGTCCACGCTACTAGGATAGCTGGTCTATAAGGTTGACTTACAACCAATCATCAATAAGGGTCGTTTGGAATGATACACAGTGATCACTAGAATAGTGAGCACTACATATCAGGCCAACTTCTCACATTGGTGAGCAGCGGTTGGGATTTGAGCTTGCTGTTGTTTTACCACACACGTATCCTAAGAACATCAAGTTGAAAGATCACATAAGTACCCAGGTACATATAACTTAACTTAGAATACTCTGAGTTCTACTGAACCAGCTGTTGTAGTGTAACAGGGCTTAGCACACCCTGACTACAACTCTTAGCAAGGGATCAGTAGGTAAACACATAGTGTAGGTAGGTGCATCACTTACACCTCACTAGAAAGCATGTCGGTCCACGGAGAGTCTGCAGAGACTCCCTTAGTGGTCATTGACCCTCCACAGGTCATGTCACGATATGCAGCTCTTAGCTTCACGGAGATGAGACAGCTGTGTGCCTCCAGGAAGCTAAACCAGGGTTCTAACCCTACCATCACATTTCTGATAGGTCTCTTAGAGACTTACGATGCTAGGAGGTCCTCTAACACAGGCCCCCCTAATGCTGATGGGAACATGCCTCCCTTAGAGGGAACCCTTGGTGACCCTGACCTTGACCTCCATGGTGAGGAGGAAGAGGAAGAAGAGTTAGCAGGAGACGAGGCAGACGGAGGTCCCGTAGTGGCCAGTAGGCTCACAAGGACCAACTTAAGGAGGCATGAGAATGGAACTGGGGGAGCCCCGGGCCCACGCTCAAGCAGGCTTAACCTTGGGAACGGACGAGCTAGGTCTCTCTCGAGAGGCTCTAACAGATCTGTTCGAACACATGTTTCTCAGGCATCTTCTCAGAGAGGAATGACGACCCCTCAGAGAAGGGCGCACGAAGCGAAGATGAGGGAAGTCAATCTGAGGATCGAGCGGGAAGAACTTGCCCTCGCTAAAGAAAGACTTGCCTTGGCCCGAGAGCAGAAATTGAGTGGGTTAGATCCAACTGGTGGCAGCATTCTCATTAGAGAGAAAGACAGGGGTATAGATACTAGACACCTGAGTAAAATAGTGCCCCCCTTTAAACAAGGGGACGACATCCACAAGTGGATAACTGCTTTGGAGAGGGCCTGCACTGTCCAGTGCGTCCCCCCCAAGTCAGTGGGCAGCTATACTGTGGCTCTCCTTTGAAGGTAAAGGACGAGACAAGCTCCTCACTACGAGAGCTGAGGATGCTAACAACTACCAAGTCCTGAAGAATACACTGATTGATGGGTTCGGCTTAACCACCGAGCAGTACTGGGTGCTGTTCAGGGACACCCAGAAAATTCAGTCTCAGGATTGGAATGACTTTGTCGATTGTGCCACTAAGGCTTTAGAAGGTTGGTTGCTGGGTAGCAAGGTTACTGATTACACAGGATTGTACAATCTTATCATGAGAGAACAGATTTTAAACAACTGTCAGAACCAATTGTTGCATCAGCACCTTGTCGACTCGGAGCTGACCTCTCCCCAAGAATTGGGAAAGAAGGCAGACAGATGGGTCAGAACAAGGGTCAAGCAGAACCAGACTCAGAACCAGGGTGGTCAGAAGAAAGCAGACCAAAAGGGTAGTAACAAGAACGAACAAAATGACCAGAAGTCTTCGACAGGCCCCCAACAAACCAAAGAGGGTGGGGGTCAGGCTTCACAGCAGAAAAAGAAGACTCCAGAAGGCCAGTCAAAAAGGTGGTGCCAATACTGTAAAAGTAAGACTCACTGGTTTAGTGAGTGCACCAAGAAAGGAGGGCAAACTCCTGCCGCTGCAGCCCCTAAGGCACCTGCACCCCCTAGTACAGTCAGCAGTGGTAGTGCGCCTCCCAAGGCATTAGTTGGGTTAACCTTGGGAACTGAGGGGAGTGACGACGTAGTTGGCACGCTCACTCAGGCCGTCCTTGTCTGTACAGGGGATATGGATATGTCCCCTGATGCCAGTCCCAATACTTTGGGCAAATACAGGCAGACGCCTTTTATCAATGGAAAAGTGGCTCAGGCCTACAGGGACACTTGTGCCAGTGTCACCATGGTGACGCCTAACTTTGTGGACCCTGGACAGATCATGCTAGGTACCGATTACCTAGTGACCAATGCCAGCAATGTCACTACCAATCACAGTATGGCAGTTGTTGATTTCTCCTGGGGAGGGGTAAGTGGCCCGAAGAAAGTTGTGGTTAGTTCAGACCTCCCCGTAGAATGTCTGTTGGGCATTGATTTGGAAACGTCACAATGGTCAGAAGTGGAGCAGAGGACTCACATGGAAATGTTGGGCTTGCCAGCACATGTCCTTGCTGTGACCAGGTCACAGGCCAAAAGATGCCCCACTGAACAGGTGCTGGATCCTGGAAGAACGGACCAGACACCATCCAAGAAAAGGAGCAGTAAGGGTAAGGCCTCGCCTTCCCCCTTGCCCCAGGTCGTGGATCAAGTCTCTGAGGAGGCTGACCTTAAAGAACTAAGGGAAACTGAGCCAAAAGAGCTTGAACCTGGTCAGGTTGAGTTTCTGGGCTCAGGGGGACCCTCTAGGGAAGACCTGGGAAAGGCACAGTTAGACTGCCCCTCACTTGAACCCCTCAGACAGCAGGCTGCTGCTGAGGCTGCAGGGAACGCCACAGGTACCCACAAAGTGTACTGGGACGATGGACTCCTGTACTCCGAGGCAAGAGACCCCAAGCCTGGCGCGACCAGGAGGCTAGTCGTCCCCTTGTCTCTGAGAGGTTTCCTTCTTACCTTGGCCCACACGATTCCCCTTGCAGGTCACTTAGGCCAGAATAAGACTTGGGACAGAATTGTTCCACACTTTCACTGGCCCCACATGTCCGAAGATACGAAGGAGTTTTGTCGCTCCTGTGTCCCTTGCCAAGCCAGTGGTAAGTCAGGTGGCACGACCAAGGCCCCCCTCATACCGCTGCCGGTGGTGGGGGTACCCTTTGAACGGGTGGGGATCGACATTGTCGGACCAATGGAACCCCAGACAGCATCAGGGCACAAGTTTATACTGGTGGTGGTGGACCACGCCACCAGGTATCCTGAAGCTATTCCCCTTAGGACCACTACAGCACCTGTTGTGGCACGAGCCCTAGTTGGAGTGTTCTCCAGAGTGGGCTTCCCTAAGGAGGTTGTCTCTGACAGAGGTGCAAACTTCATGTCGGGATATCTGACTGCTATGTGGAAGGAGTGTGGTGTCAACTACAAATTCACCACACCCTATCACCCACAATGCAATGGGCTTGTTGAGAGATTCAACAGGACCCTAAAAGGGATGATTCATGGACTACCTGAAAAGCTTCGGCGGAGATGGGATGTCCTGATACCCTGCCTCTTGTTCGCCTACAGAGAGGTCCCGCAGAACGGGGTTGGCTACAGCCCTTTTGAACTTCTGTTCGGACATCCTGTAAGGGGACCCCTTTGTTTGGTAAAGGAAGGATGGGAGAGACCTCTCAAAAAGCCGGCATCAAACATTGTGGACTATGTGCTCGGTCTCCGCTCGCGGATGGCTGAGTACATGGAAAAGGCATCTAAAAACCTTGAGGCGAGCCAAGAATTACAAAAAGCTTGGCACGACCAAAAGGCTGTCCTGACTGTGTATCAGCCTGGACAGAAGGTGTGGGTGCTGGAGCCAGTGGCCCCAGCAGCACTCAAAGACAAATGGTCTGGGCCCCACACGATCATTGAGCAAAAGGGAGAGGTCACCTACTTGGTAGACCTGGGAACTCCCCGGAGCCCCCACCGGGTGCTCCATGTAAACAGGCTCAAGGCATATGTCGACAGGGAGGGCATGGGCTTGCTCATGGCCACAGATGAGGGACAGGAGGAGGAGAGTGACCCTCTCCTGGACCTGCTCTCTCAGAACCCTGACGATGGGTCAGTAGATGGTGTTGTCTTTTGTGGCAGCCTCTCTGGACATCAACAACAGGATTGTAAACAGGTTCTTCAATCCTTCCGACATATGTTCTCTCTGACACCCAGTCAGACCAATTGGTGTACCCATGAGGTCGACACTGGGGACAGTCTGCCCGTAAAGAGTAAAATCTATCGACAGCCTGATCATGTCAGAGACTGCATCAAGACAGAGGTGCAGAAAATGTTGGAGCTGGGAGTCATTGAGCCCTCGGACAGCCCCTGGGCTAGTCCAGTAGTTCTCGTGCCAAAACCTCACACCCAGGGCGGTAAGAAAGAGATGAGCTTTTGCGTGGACTACAGAGGCCTCAATGCAGTCACTAAGACTGACGCCCACCCGATACCAAGAGCAGATGAACTTATAGACCGGTTGGCTTCGGCCAACTACTTCAGTACATTTGACCTGACAGCTGGGTATTGGCAAATCAGGTTAGCTGAGGAGGCCAAGCCCAAAACAGCATTTTCTACCCCGGGTGGGCATTATCAGTTCGTGGTAATGCCCTTTGGTTTGAAAAATGCACCTGCCACCTTCCAAAGGCTGGTGAATCGAGTTCTCACTGGGTTGGACGACTTCTGTGCGGCGTATCTGGACGATATCGCTGTCTTTAGCTCCACCTGGGAGGATCACCTGGTCCACCTGAGGAAAGTGTTAGAGGCCCTGCAAAAGGCAGGCCTCACTATCAAGGCCACTAAGTGCCAGATAGGGCAGACACAGGTTGTATACCTGGGCCACCTTGTAGGTGGAGGCCAGGTTCAGCCATTGGAGAGCAAAATACAGGCCATCCAGGACTGGGCTCCTCCAACCACCCAGACTCAGGTTCGAGCTTTCTTGGGCCTGACTGGTTATTACCGGAAATTTGTCAGAAATGATGGATCCATTGTGACCCCGCTAAACGATCTGACAAGTAAAAAGATGCCAAAAAAAGTTCAGTGGACAGCAAGCTGTCAAAAGGCATTCGATGACCTAAAGCAGGCCATGTGCACAGCGCCTATCCTAAAGAGTCCAGACTACTCCAAAACATTCATTGTCCAAACAGACGCTTCGGAGTTGGGTGTGGGAGCTGTTCTATCTCAGCTGAATTTTGATGGTCATGACCAGCCCATAGGTTTTATTAGCAGGAGGCTGACCCCCAGAGAGAAGAATTGGTCAGCTATTGAGAGGGAGGCCTTTGCTGTGGTTTGGGCCCTGAAGAAGTTGAGGCCATACTTGTTTGGCACTCACTTCAAGATTCAGACCGACCATAAGCCCCTCTTGTGGCTAAATCAAATGAAGGGTGAAAACCCCAAACTACTTAGGTGGTCCATTTCCCTACAGGGGATGGACTTCACAGTGGAGCATAAACCTGGCACTGATCATGGCAATGCAGATGGGCTCTCCAGGTATTTCCACTTAGAGCAAGAAGACTCACCTGGTCGAGGTTAGCTTATTGTCCCAAAGTTTGGGGGGGGGGTCATGTATGAGAGTAGGGTCTGCAATCCTATGATCACCCAGATTTTTTGCTTTTTGCTTCATTGGTTTACGACTTTCCCTGGCTGTAGGCCTGCCAATCAGACCCACAGCCTAGCTGTTCTCTCTCGAAATTAACACACATGTACATTAGGTGCATCCACTAATTGGAACTGGGCCGCCTTATCAGTCCCTGTATCAGCATACCACAGGTATCCAGGGCATCGGTGTACCCAGGGCCTACCAGGGGCTGCAGCATGTATTATGCCACCCCTGGATGGCCGCCCAAATCTGACACAACTGGCTGCACGACAGCTGGGGCAAGGTGGTGTAATCACCCGTTGCTGTAGGTGTAGTATTCCTATACCTAACCCTAGAATGGACACATGGATTCCTATCAGTCACTCCTATGGCAGGCCTTATCAATCCTGAAGGCAGAGTGCGGTGAATCATGTGGGATGGGGCTCTGGCGCGAGCTGAGCCCGTCGACGGCTTGCGGAACCAAATCCTAATAGCCGTTCCATGGTGACGCGGGCCAACTACCTTAAAATGCATTATAATCCTCGCGGTTATTTGCTAACTCTGGCATCGCATCACCCACACATGTCGAGTAAGGTGTCATACGAATTGGAATACGAACCCCTCGCCAATTCTGGTGACGGGGTTAGCATTCCCCCCTTTTAGAGGGGCACGACCTGGAAGTAACCTTGAACCCCGGTTAAAGTTGACTCAAGCCTCAGCATCACAAAATGGATGCTGCCACCAGACACAAGTCTGACCTCCTGCTGCTGGGAGACCTTCCAGCGAGGGGAGCTTGGACAAAGGGTTTCCTGTCGAGGGCGGTGTTAGCACCATCCCAGACAGGGTTTGTGTATCCCAGGTAGGCAGGGCTGAAAGGAAGGTGATTGCAAGTGGCACCCCGGTGCTCACTGTGCATAGCCCGGCTCAAACCAGTTTCAGGGGCAACCCTGCCCCTGAGCTGGGGCGAAGCCGGACAAAGGATAGGGGTGTAACCACCCCCCTCCTGGCCCCACCCATAGGTAGGACCTAGTCACGGGCCAGCCCCTTTTCCTAGAATAAAGGTAGGAGCGAGTCCCCTTCCCAAATTGGATAATTCTGAATCTTGAACTACTTTCCACGAAAGGAACTCTTGACTATTTCTGAAGACTCTCCCTTGTGGCTAAGGAGTAGCCACCCTGCACCAGCAGGCACCACCTAAGCGCTTGCGGTTTGCTGTACGTCTCTCCCACGGATCAAGACTGCCCAGCTCGACGAGACCCGGGTTCCCCGCCATCTCTGACCTCTACCTACATAGTCAGCCCAGCTGAGATTCGTAGGTGTGACGAGACCTGCGGGACCGGCCATCTTCAGAACCTGCACGACGCTTATCTAGCACGCCCACCGAGGGACCCTCGAGTGAGTGCACCTAGGGTTTGAGAAGCCCTAACCCTGAGCGGCTCCAGCACCGAAGTCTGCCTCCCCAGCATCCACGAGATCTGCGTGGGGGCCCTTCTGCTCCTTGCTGCTCACCGCGTTGTCCGACCCCTCGCCGACCGGCTTGTGGCCCTCTTCACGACGCACCACGACAGTCTTTCATCACTGGTCTGGTTGCTCCAGACTGGCTCTTGCTCCCCTTCAACAGAGGAGTACCTCGGACCCTCCTGGTCCACTCCAGACGCCATCTTGACTCCACCGCGTGGGTTTGCCACTGCCAAGACCTGCTGCCCCACTCCTGGGCCCAGCATCATCGACAGCAGACACCTTCGTGGGACAGCTCGCCCTCCATCCTGGTCGCCGCGCCTCCTGGTCCGAGGAACAGCCGAGTCCGACGTCATCCACTCACCTGGTCGAGGTGACTTCATCCGGTACCTTCCTGGTACCCACACGATCGCTGGCTAGCGGTTGAGAACTGAGTCCCCTCTGCTTTCAGGTTTCCTTCATCACCGATCCAGGCTTGGATCTCGCTGAACATCGACACTGGTCGCCTGCCATCAACTTCTTCTTTCAGGCTCCTGAGACTACAACGAGGACTCCCGACATCTTGCTGAACCCCACGCAGCCGCAGCCTCTGGGCTAGGTAACTCGAGCATCTCGGTGCTCCATCGTAGGTTCACTCTACAAGTGTCCAGTTCCTTTTTCGTTTAGTCCCACTGATCGGATTCCTCCGGAATCAGTAACTTTAAACTTTCTAACCTCTCCCATTCAACTTGCAGTGTAAATGGTTTCGTGCCCTTCGGGCATTTGTGTAAATTGTGCAACCAGAAGTATTTTCCTAAGAGTTTTGTATTGTGCTTAGCTCCCTGACTCATAAAGAGCCAGGGTAGTCTGGTTATAAATAAATATCCTTTATTTTCATAACAACTTGTGTGGTGTCCTTTCACTTGGCGTTCAAGGGGTATATGTGATGGTAAACAGCTGGCTTAACACGCCCTCTAGAGTTTAGCCTGAAGACTGCTCTTGTCCACGCTACTAGGATAGCTGGTCTATAAGGTTGACTTACAACCAATCGTCAATAAGGGTTGTTTGGAATGATACACAGTGATCACTAGAATAGTGAGCACTACATATCAGGCCAACTTCTCACAATTGTTACCTCTGATTTATGACGTTCCAGGTTTCAGTTGAAATGAATACAATGTTCTCCCTAATTCTTAAGGATGTCCTGTTACTCCGTCTTTTGGGTCGATACATCTATGATTGCGTGGATTCAAACGAGACTATTGGGTAAATACAGTGCTGGTGACCCAGATATATCTAAAACGACAGAGACAAGCAAAAGAAAAGAAAGAATAAGTGAACCCTTCATTGAGGTGGGACCCATTGGAATGACCTAAACAAAAGCAGTATTTCTACACTTACTAATGGACGCTGGTATAGTCCAAATGTCCGTCGTCTAACCGCTCCCACAGAGTTCAAAGCGTTTAGTGATCCACTTGCTTTTTAAGGATATAACCACGCCGTCTAAGGGAAAGCGCATACAATTAATGCTGCTCTTAAACGATGTAGTACCGAGAAAATACCTATCTTACGGTTCGTTTAGTATTTACGGGCTATCTAAAAAAGTGGTCCCACTACACTTACCCGGTCACATTCATCTTCCATCAAACTGGATGCAACTGATTCGAAGTGAACTGTCGAGGTAGAAACGGGACTAAGCCCTGAGGAGTTCTATATAATCCCTGAACTCTTTGGTGATTGGCCAATTTCTATCAGCGTCATTTTGAAGCATCCAATGGCATGCATCAAATGATAAATGCCATTTGCTGCCTCAAAGGGATATATACACCAGCGATATCTTACACTATGATCCTTTTTATCAAAGTATAATATCGAAATAAACATAACGAAGTACCCACTGGTATATTCATGGGTATAGGGATAATACGGCTAGAGGAGTTCCCTTCCCATATACTTCACCAAAGGTTCTATATGGCAGCGCCTCTGAAAGACATCCCAGATTGAGGACCTACAAATTTATTGTGGAAAAAGCCCGTTAGCTATTATAGCGGATGGCTTGACTCTACGGGATCTCATTATTCAACCCTCTTTTATATGTGTCCAGAGAAAATATCCAATACACCTCTCTCCTTTTGCGGATTTCAGTCCCTTGAGGTCCATTGGTATTAATTTTCTCTAGAATCAACCATCAAATGTCTTCTGTGGTGTGGTTGAAATCAATGAAGTGTTGTACCAGTGGCGCTTGTGATTTCTTCGTCCTGATCGCTGACCTGTGTTCTGTTAGGCGTGTTGCCATTGATCTAGATGTCTCACCTACATAGGTTTATTGCAGGGACACAAGACTGCGTAGATTATGTTTGTTGTTTTGCAGTTGGTCAAACTTTGTAGATCTATTTTGACTCCATTAATGGAGTATTGTTTCACTTCCAGTGCAAAATTACATGCAATACAAGACATGCATTTAAAATTCCCTTTTATGACAGGTAGTCCTCCAATAGTAGTCTGTATCGAGGTGGATATAACCTTTCGCATCCGGGACCTTGTTATTAAATCTTTTACATTTTTGTTCTTCCGGTATGCAAACATAGGTTTTGCTAGGTAGTTAGAATCGTCTCTTGTGGCATTCAAAATGTGCCAATTCGAGTTAACGATCTGGCGTATAGTATCATTCATTGTTGAATGTCGCGTGACGAGCACGAGGCGATCTTGTTGTTTTAATGTCTTTTTGCCAAGTAAACATTGGCGATCATAGTACCGTGCTCTTTTATAAGAGTCACGGACTAATCTTCTGGGGTAGCCTCTAGCTATAAATTTGGCTTTCATGACCTCGGACTGCCTGTCATAGTCCATTAAATTTGTGCAGTTCCTCCGAAGACGGAGGAACTGTCCAAATGGGATGGTAGTTTTTTGAGCTTCTGGATGATAGCTGGAGAAATGTAACAACGTGTTACGTGCAGTGGGTTTCGTAAATAAGTCCACTGAAAGCTGCTGTTCATTAGCTTTAATAACAACATCGAGAAATTCGACATTGTATTTGTCACTCATTGCTACAAAGCGGATATTGGTATCACAGAGGTTGAGCCATGAAACAAATTCCGCAAGATCTTCCTCGGTCCCATTCCAGATATAAAAAACATCGTCTATAAATCTAGACCAACTGGTAATAGATTCACTAAATGGGGCACATCGTTATAAATATATCTATGCTCATAGTGTGCCATGAAGATATTCGCCACCGTTGGGGCACATGAAGCCCCCATACTTACTCCCTGGGTCTGTTGGTATAATGACCCATTGAATTCAAAGGTGTTTTCTTGGAGTATGATGCACAGGCATTCCAAGATGTATTGGGCCGGGCAGTCTATGTCATAGGCTTCAATGAACCATCTCACGGCTTCTAAAGCAGCTGTCTGAGGGATATTACTGTACAAGGCCTCTATATCCATAGTGACCAAGAGTTGAGTGGCCTGATTTAAGATTATCTGTTCAACTTTGTTGATGATGTCTGTTGTGTCCCTTATATAGGATCTTATTTTAGGGACATGCGGACGTAACATGGCGTCAACAGTGGTTACAATGGGCCTGTATGGTGGGTTGGTGGTACTTTTGTGAATTTTAGGAATCCCATATATGGAGGCCATCCTGGGCCTAACTACATTCAAGTAATTCCACTCTTTTTCACATATGATTCCATCCTCCAAAGAATTGTTAGTCAGGTCCCTTATCTTTTTAGATACCCTTTTGGTGGGATCGATACGTACAGGGGTATAATGGTCTTTATTGGAAAGCATAGTGTTCATATTCATCACATATTGATCTGTTTCTATCAACACTATGCCCCCGCCCTTGTCGCAACCCTTAATAGTGATGTCTTTGTTATTCTTAAGGATAGATAGGGCTTGATGTTCTTCCCGGGAGAGATTGTATTTGGGCGCCGGAATAAATTTAGTGGCAGCAGTGATTTTATTGAACACAACGTGTTCAAAAATAGCAATTTCCGGTCCCACCTGTTCAAGCGTTGGAACAAAAGTGGATGGAGGTGCCAGACCTGATTTATTCAGCGTGGGTGGTTCTTGATCGATTCGTCCTTCAAAAAAGGCACGTAATCTGATCTTTCGAAAAAAGGAAATTAAATCCTGAAAAAGCTCAAACCTATTAGCTTTCGTATGGGGAATAAAAGTTAGACCTTTAGTTAACAAGGACTCTGTCTGACAATCTATTTCATGGGTACTGAGATTAAAGATAGATATTTGGTTTACTCGCGCCAGTATTGGGCATGCCTCGTTACTAAGACCTGAGGGTCGTCTTGATAGAAATTCTGTCCCTGCGGGTAATTGTATGTTTGTTGGTAACTGCCCCGTTGACGTCGTGGGTATCTGGGGCGCCATCTGGTTCTCTGCGTCCCTCGCCTGGCTAAACAACCCGAGCGTTCACCTCTACTATTACCTGGGGTTTGACGCCCTGGAGTATTAGCTTGATATTGATTATAGCTTTCACCTTCCGAGTCCGACGTGTCTGAAAACGTAACTACTTTTTTGGCGAATCTATCAGTTGTAGGTTGAAATTGATCTTCCTCTATCGGTTGTTGTTGATAGAAATTGTCCGCCAGGTATGGATACATTTTCTCCTGGCTTGTATACCTTACCTCTTTTTTAAGTTTTTCTGTTTTTCGTTTCATTAGGTAGTCATGGTAAGATGACATTTCAGTTTCTACCTCTTCTAGTTTCTTTTTAGCTTCTTCGATCGCCTGATTGCTTTTAATTTTATTTTCCAGTTCTTGGATTTCCTCCATTAATGCTTGAACCATCACTTTCGATGTCTCTACAATTAGGATCATTAGATCCCGGGAGCATCTGTTGGCTATATGCGACCAGCGTTCAAGGAATTTTTGAATTTTAACAAAAAGACCTGGAATGTTCCTGACTCTCAGTCCTTGTGGAATAATTCCTGCTTTTAAATACTCCAACATGAAATGTTCATGCATTTCGATCCGTTTAGCTTTTTTCTTTAGAGATGTTAATTTATTGAGTTCTTCATTGCCTACAATACTGGTTGTATGGGCCGCTTGGCCACCTAAAGGAAAATCACCCAATAGTGAAGCAAGATCTTCATCCGTAAACCCAAATGTTTGAAGTTTGTCCATATTGTACTAAGACGTGATGTAGATAAGGAAAGGAAACAAATACTGGTAACTGTTCAGATGGGGAACAGATGTATGACTCTAAAAAATAAATATCAACCGACAGTTACACAATGGATTTGTAACTCCTAAGTGTATTGGAGATGGTAATCTAACATACATCTATATGTACACATATATACACACTAACCGAAAAGCTACCCCACATGGACCGGCCATGGAGAAACATACTGCAATATAACAAGGGTACCCCTAATTTTGTTTCCTATATCAGGGTTTTAAAGCAAATATTTGTGAATTGATATATAGGAAACATATACTAGCAGAAGTGTCCCTTGGACTCCCTCGCCATGAAACTGTATGGTGTACGTGCGCTGAAGAACTATTTTTAACATAACATGTTCTACAGATAGTGTTGACCATACAATGGGTAGTGCTTAGACATCATGTATGGATGAGGGCGGCTGGTTTTTCAGAGAATGTCCCGGCATCCCTGAGAGGAATGCCCTTTGATGGGTATAGATTCTTTGGAGCGAAGGCACACTTGACGGTAGAAGGATTTAACTCGTTCCGTGCTCATGACGGAACCACGCCGTCATGAGCCACGGTTGCCGTGTGCTCATGACGGAGTGGTTCCGTCATGCTGCGGCCGTTGGCGGCCGCGCCGCCCACGCGGCGCTAATTCCCCGCCTGTGCGGGCGATTAGCGCCGTGGGCGGAGTCATGACGGAACCACTCCGTCATGAGCACAGCCCAACCGTGGCTCATGACGGAGTGGCTCCGTCATGAGCACAGCGCCACCGCGCTGCCCCCAAACCCCCCCCCTGCGCTGCGGCGGAATTTCCGCCGCAGCGAAGGGGTTAATGACAGATGTATTATGGTCCAGTTCCTAAAGTTACTCATGCTGTCCCTCCATTTCCACCAGCAATACAGGAATGCAAGGACCTATTTGTGGTGCTTGGCATTATTTTACCGTAGCGCGATCACGCTGAATACCGCAGTATGCAAATACAGAGCTCCCGGGAGCGTTGTGTCAAGCAGCCTCCCGACCGGCTGCGCTCTCCCTCATCTACGTAATGGAATCTTGAGCGCATCAGTCAGGAGAAGCCTTCAGAGAGCGCGGCGCCCCCTTGTTGTCGGAGGACCACATTGCACGTGTCCTCGCCCGCAGCACCATATAAAAGCAAGAAGCGGCCGCACAGGAGCGACAAGCGTTCCAGTGCCACCGCTGAACAAAAGCATGCTGTTAGCACAAATAGAACATACATTAAGGCAAAATCTTGATAATGTGATAATGTGCAACAAAACGCGCTATAACATTGGCCCAGGGACCAGAGGAACTTATCTTGGCTGGTGGAGCAGCGAAGAAAGAGGATGCATAAAACGGAAAATGGAATATAAATAGGTCCCTGGCTATTGAGTGGACAGTGTGACTTTTTCCCAAGGTTTCATCAGAAATTAAGTTTGTTATATGGTTTTGAAAATGGCTGCTGAAAAAATAAAGTGAAGAAATATGTGCATAATCATCGCCTCCGGTCCTGACATAGAATTGCATCTTAGTTCACTATTCTCATTGTTGGCAGTGTGGGTGAGGGGGGGGGGGGAGAGAAATGAATATTTGTTAATTCATGTTTGAAAACTATTGCTTAAAAAAAACAAATGCTTCTCAATGCATTGGTGTAATGTGATTTTTTAAGGTGAAACTGTTTTGCATGTTAATGAAATACACTTTGTGAATTTTTAAGAGACCTTTTCATATTTTTACACTTGTGCTGCAAGATGTTAAAGCAGTTTTTAAAAAAGTTAAGCGTTTCAGGATAACCAAGTTACTTCCTTTCTTTAACTTCAAATAACCTTTAAATAAAGGCTTGCCTGTTTATTTAACATCTTCTCAATGTTGGTGCTGAGCTGAGAAAACAGGAGCCCAGTGCTACTGAGACTGGGGGGCGCATGTAAATGTCAGGAGAGCTGCATGCACACATTGGGCAGTACTTTGAGAATCACTGCTCCAAAGCTTTTCATCATGGCCCAGTGGAACTGGCCCGCCGGTCTCTTTTGCTTACACCGTTGGAGCCTATTCGTTGTTGTTACCTGCAGCGCTTTATTTCTTATCACAGTCAGTTCTGCATACAGTGTCTGTGAACTACAGGTGCTCTCATTGCAGCTTCCCTGTACCCCATCATCTTTCCTGACAAATTGCCATTGAGGACCCAGGCTGCCTTCCTGCCTGAGGTTGTTTTGTTCTTCCATGTGTTTCATTCAATAACCCTTTGTGTTTTTCTCTCTGCCTGCTACAGTTGCTGGGAGATTAATTTAATATCTGTGTGAGAGATTCTGGCTTCATTTAATGGGTATGTCTGAAACAGTGGTGGTCTTAGATAAGCAAAAAACTGATTTGAGTAGGAACTGCCTTGGATTGTCAGGGAACTGCGCTTGGCACCAATTCTCTTTTTTCTTTCCAAGCATGTAAGTCTCTGTTCGAATATGCGTTCTGATTGTAATGAAGGCAGCACAAATAACTTGGATTGTAGTGAAAGCAGGTTTCTGATGGTCTTCTAACCACAGATTCCTCACCTTTTGAATATTTCCCAGGCATCAGACTGGTTTGGGAAACTTTATCTGCAGTACCTCTGGGCGCTGGTAGGTGGTTTAGGGCGGATCCTCACTGATGCCATTCCAGAAATAATGTGCAAAATCTATGCAGGTGCCACTCCCACACGCTGAAATCAGTTACTTTCTTTCCACGCCACCAGACACTGAACCGGATCTATCTCTAGTCGCTTTGAGACCTCTTTATCACACAAATTTACAACATGTAAGAAAAATGTCACCTCCCAAGACAATAGAACTTAAACCTTGCAAGGACCGGTGCAAACAAATTTCTATAATAGATCTTTAGCAGGTTTGCCTGTGTTGCCTGGGGACGAGTCACCACTCTAGGCATGCAGCAACTGCACATCGATCAACTCAAAGGCCATACTGGACCGCAAGGTGAACCTTTATATTACCAAGCTCGCGAAGACTCTGCTGAGAGTGGTCCAATACCAAAGGTCGGTCTCGGTCCTGTTCCAGAACTTGCAAGAGTTGTTCCCGAGGTCGGTGGTCGTCACGTTTCAAATCTTCGGGTAAGTAGAAGAAAAAACAATTAAGAGTTCCGTGAAGCCATTCTCCAAGGAGCCGAGAGCCCTCGATCTGGGTTATCACTGGTGGGTTTGCCCTTGATGACCTCAAAACCTCCACTGGGCCTCCCCCGTTTCCTTTACTGATTCTGCCTTAGGCTCCACAATCCACGCTGGTTGTTTGGCTCAGACTCCGACAACAATTATGTCGCAGGTGATGACATTGGCCAATTCTACCATGAACAGAATTGATCATTTCCAGGCTGTCAGGAAGACATCTCTCCTAACGCTGGTCCCCTCACACCTCCAGTTCCTGCTACTGAAGAGTGCTTCATATGCAGTGTTAATTAGGAAGGTGGCCGAAGTTCTTAACCTCCAGCTCCCCACATCAGAGGTTAAAAAATAAAGCCTTGACTGAAGTTCTCCGGCCGGGGTAAACCACTACGGAGCCCCTATGACCCCTTAACGAGGCATTCACAGACACTTTCCTAGGCGCCTGGGCCAAACCTTGCTCTGCCCCCCTGTAAATTGCAAAATTGCAAGATTCCATCGACCAGCTCTTGGTGACCCCATATTTTTGTCTCTGCACCCTTCTCCTGAGAGCTTAGTCGGGCAAGCATCTAGCAGCCGGACAAACCCAAATATCCCCCCCCTCCCAACATCATCCCTTCTCCTCCCAACTGCAGTAGAGAGTCCAAAAGAGTGGAGACCTTTGGGAAGAGGCTATTTTCTTCCACCAGTTTTCCCTCCGACCTGTCAATGCTAGTTACCTGCTGGGCCGCTATTCACTCATTATTTGGGATTCAATGGCTCAAGTATTTCCAGGAGACTTCTGACCTGTCCTTACCCAAGCTATACAGGTGAGTCATGGCATGGCCGAGTTCACAATCTGTGGTGGCTTAGATACCACCAGTTTCATCACAGAACCATTGGCACTAATGTCTCCATTCATCGCCACGCCTGGCTGTGGTTGACTGTTTTTTCTGGCGATGTCCAGTCGTCCCTTGTGGCATACCCTTTGATCAGACACGCCTCTTTATCAACAAGGCAGATTCTGCTCTGGAGTGGGTTAAAGAGAATAAGGTCATAGCACGCTCCATGGGCTGATCTGCCCTGCCTCGCCTGCCCCATCAGCCCCACCGTTCCTTTCAGAGCTTTGGGAGAGGTACCTCACAGAGATGGCCACTTTAGCCTCAGCAGGGTGCCCAGCAGTTCCTCGGCCAAGACTGCGGCATCCACTTACACCACTCTCGGGATCAATGAGCCAGTCAATCTTCTAAATCCCCACCCCTGCAGCCCCACCTGCCAAACCTCTTAAGCGTGCCCTTAGGGGAGCTCAGCATCCCTGTTGGAGGCAGGAGCCAATAATTCTTGCAGTGTAGGAAGGCCTTAACATTGGACAGGTGGGTCCTGCAGATTGTTCAGAAGGGACTCCTCTTATTCTGCATAACCACTTCACTGCATCTTCCGCGGATCCCAGACCAATTTACTGAGTACCATCTGTCCGTCTTATGACTGGAAGTTCAAGTCATTCTGGCAAAAGGGCTATTGAGAGGGTTCCTGCCCCAGAAATAGGTTGTGGTTTTTATTCCTGCTTCTTTCTGGGGTCAAAGAAAGACTGAAGTCTTCTCCCTCTTTTCCCTCTCAACACCTTCCTCTGGAAGGTAACATTCAAGACGCTCTCCCTGGCTCAGGTCAGGTTTGCCCTCGACCCTGGAAACTGGATAGTGGCATTGGATCTGCAGGACAAATTTCCATATACAGGTCCTGCAGACCCAGCAGCGCAACCTTTGGTTTGTCGTGGTACAGAGCTTATTTTCAATTCTCTGTGTACTCCTTTGGTCTCAGCAGTGCCTGCACGTGTTCACAAAAATGATAGCGGTGGTAGCAACACATCTCCGCACGTCATGGGGCCCAGTCTTCCCCCCCACCTTGGTGACTGGCTGCTAAAGGCAGGCTCTCTCATGGCAGCTGTCAACCACCTCCAGACTTCAGCAAACCTCCTGTCCTCTTTGGGTTTAACTATGAATGTGCTGAAGTCACACCTGACTACTTAACGGCTCCCCTTCATCGGAGCCATTCTGGACACTGTTCAATTTTGTGATTTTCCCTAGGAATGGAAAATCCAGAACTTTTAGGCTATGATTTTCAGCCTCTGTGCTGGATTTTAGTATGTTTGTCTCTAACGCTGCTGAGAGTGATGACCCATGCCATCTTGCTGATCAAGCATGCTAGATGACATGTGCGGGGTCTGCAGTGGGACCTGAAGTGTCAGTGGACCCAACAACAGTGGGACCTCTCTCACCACATCCAGATTTAGGAGTAGACTGCAAAAGATCTGCAGTGATGGCTACTGGCCTATGATTGGGTCTGTGGCAGACCCCCCCTTCTTACACCACACAGAGCTGACTGTGGTGAATGATGAGTCACTTCTGGGTTGGGTCAGCCACATGGGAGAGATGGAGATCAGAGGTCATGAATAACCTCAGAATGCTGCTAGACCATGGACAAACAGCAGCCCTCATCCTCCTCGACCTCTCAGCAGCCTTCGACATCATATACTACCACACACCGGTCAATAGACTCCACCAGATCGGACTCCAAGGAGCAGCCCTCCAGTTTATCGCATCCTACCTCACAGGAAGAACGCAGAAGATCATCCTCCCTCCCTCCATACTCCTCGCTCCCTAAGAACATCACCTGCGGTGTACCTCAAGGCTCTTCCCTCAGCCCAACCCTCTTCAGCGTATACATGACACCACTAGCTAACATAGTCTGGAGCCATGGACTCCACATCATCTCCTATGCCGACACCCAACTCATCCTCTCCCTGACTAACAACCATACAACCAAGGACAAGTTCCAAAGATGAGACTGGATGACAAGTTCCAAAGATGCATGAAGGACGTGGCCGTCTGGATGCACAACAACTGTCTCAAACTCTAATCAGACAAGACAGAAGTACTCTTCTTCGGTAAAGGCAAGGACACCCTATTGAACAACGAATGATGGCCACCTGAGCTGGGCCCTCACGCCAAACCCACTAAATGCGCCCGCAACCTTGGCATCATCCTTGACAGCCAGCAATCCATGAAGAAGCAGGTCAGCAGCGTCTCCTCCACTTGCTTCCTCACCTTCCGAATGCTCAGGAAAGACTTCAAATGGCTCCCACCCAACACCAGGCAAAATATCACACAAGCTCTCCTCACCAGCAGACTCGACCACAGCAACTCCCTCTAGGTAGGACTCATCGGCCAACCCATGAGGAAACTTCAGAACATAGGTGCCAGACTCATCCTCAACCTCTCCAGACACTCACATCACCCTCACCTCAGGAAACTCCATTGGCTACAAGTTGCAAAGAGATGCCGGTTCAAGCTGCTCACCCACACTTACAAAGCACTACACAACGAAGAACCGGCATAATTTAACAAAAGAGTGAACTTTCACCAAACCCACCAGGGAGCTTTGTTCTGGATCCCTCTCCCTAGCATCCACCCAACGCATCCACCAAACGAACACCTAAAGTCGCTCCTTCTCCCCTATGGGGCCAAGAATTGGAACACCTTACACCTGCTCTTCAGAGCCTCCCCATCGCTCCAGCAGTTCAGTAAGGACCTCAAGACCTGGATGTTCATCCAGTAGGTGCAGGCAGCATGATCCCACAGCGCCTCAAGAACCTCACTGGTGAAGCAGTTGCGCTTTACAAATCCTGATTGATTGATTGATTGAAGCCCCACTGTTGAGGGTTCCTTGGTCACACAGCGATGGGGCTATTGGAAGGACTGCTACCTTGTCAATGCTTGTCCTTTATCATTACTTACTTTTAACCTCTCCGGTACTTTTACCAGCAGCCACATTTCTCAAGTGAAGATGGCATGAATTTGCTGCTTCGCTCAGAAATGGTGTACTTGCGCTGAGGAATTTACCAAGGGTTCCCACATTACATGCTTATGGCGGAATCACTTCACACTGGCACCTTCAACCAGTGCTCCAGTAACATCAGTTAGTTGATCCTTCCCACAGCCACTTTCCAATAAACTGTGGGGCTATGTCCTATATCACCTCTTTCGACAGCCCAGTCCGAGAAGGACATTGAAAGCCCTTCATATCTTCCGGGAAGCCAGACGTATGCTAAATAAGGTGCCACTTAAACAGTATGTTTATTTGTGGCTGCAAGTGTGCCAGGGCTATCTTCAGAAAGATCTGTGCTTTATAACTGCTTAATCTACCAATCACTGTCATAAAAGTTTTCTCAAGTTGGCTTCAGATGGATAGGGAGCCTTTCCAGAATCTGTATCCTCCACGTGAATAATAGGACAGGATTTGGAGGATTATATATTCATGGTTACACTCATTGCTCTTATATGACTCGTACTGTAGTAAGGAAGCATGGCCATTTGTGCTTTGTGGGCTCAAGCAAATAAAGGCAAGCATAGATATGATTAGCTAAGAATTGGTGTAAAGCAGTTTGATTCCCTGAAGCTTTGATATTCGTATTCAGTTCCTTGAAGTGTATTATGGGTAGAGAAACCTTGGAGACTGGTACAAGACACATCCTAATAGATTTCCCAGTAGTCTAATTTTCAGAAGTGTAGTGTGATTTCTTGGATTCCAATAAAATATTCACTAATTGCACTTTTTCTTAAGTTGCCTGCATGAGTCAGTTCTTCCTAAGTCAGAATTAGTTACCATGTGCCATCTCTCCCTACAGAACCATCCTCTGACAGTGCTCCCCTCTCTCTCCTGCCTATTTCTGTTTCAATCTCTTGCTAACTCATCCTCCATTCACCTCTTCCCCCCTCCCCCCCCCCCCTTCCCCCCTTTTCTGTAGCTTCTCTCAAATTCTCCTGTTTCTCTTTTACCAATTTTCTCTGTCTGGTCTTAGCTATGCATGAAAACTACTTCCATGCACCTGTATCTGTGATTTCTTCTTTTTGGCATACCCTCTTTCCGTCAAAGACATGGGCAAAAGCCAGAATTCAAATGAATTTCGTCCCACAGAGTCCTTCAGTGGGTTAGATTCAATGCAACATTTTGCCAACAGTAAACAGATTTATTTTACCTGTCTCTGCTGAAAGCAAATCTGTTGTTTTAGGCAGCAAATATGATTTGGGGTTGTTATCCAGCCACAGAAAAAACTCATTTCAAAGATCACTACCTCTCCTTTGAAAGTTGCACTCCTGCAATTTACCAATACCTAATATCCTCTTATCTCTCCCCCCCACACACCTTTCCTACTAATGCCTTCACGTAACTCCTCTTAATTTAATCTACCACAAAGAAACTAGATTAAATGTAAGAAATAGTTTGACCTACCTCACAGGAATAATCCCAGTAACTAACAATCCCAATAACACTGGACTAAGCACTAACCTTGGATTCCAGAGCAGCATGCTGCCTGGCATAGAGCACGTCAACGCCTCTTCAGAAGTAATGGGCACTATATAAAAGCAATTACAGCGAATAAACCATACAGTTAGCAAGGGTTAGGGAAGTAATGTGTGCTCTAAACTCGATATGACTGCAATTCTTTCTTTACCTATGAATACTAGCTTTACACGATCTGGGAGTGCCCGAAAGTGAAGGGTTTCTGAAAGGGCATACAAAATAGGTTTTCAAAAGTGGTGGCTCACTCACTGGATAATACTCCTGGGCATTTAGGGTGAAATGACCCTTCATAGATGCACACTTCTCCTTTGTAACATGGCCGTGGCTGTTTCTCAACATGATATCATAAGGTGCTGGGGAAGTCCATCGGCTCCACCGATAAACAGCTGGCTATCTAATGTGGAGTGGTGTAGATGAGCTGAGGGACTGATATTCCAGGCGAGAGGATGCCCCCTAAGCTCACAAAGGTATGGGGTCGCTGGCTAGGTATCGGAGGGGATGGGGGGGGGGTAGTGAAAGGAGAGGTTTACCTACAGGATTTAGATTCAGAGGGCATTCTCTGCTATAGCCGAGGATTACAATAGAATACGAATGCCCGTCATAGAATAACGGTTAAGAGATTAGTGTGGGGAATTTTTCTCCTGCGTTTGCATGAATAGTGCACTTCATGTACGTCGATGTCATTGAGAAGGGTCAATGTACACTCCAGCACCTGGGGGGTAGAGGGGGTGTCTGGGGTTTATTGGAAATGTTTCTCAAAGTGTTTTTGTTGTTTGTGATAAATACGCAATACATGTAAGAATTATGAAGAAAAAAAATGAATAGTCACTATATTCTGTAGAGCTGGAAATTGTGTAAGCTGAAGATGGTCATAGAATGTGAGGAGGACCATAGGAGGTAAACTTGCTCAAGCAATGCCGGCCAGTAAAGTGAACTGAGCAATGCAAAGAAACCTAACCATTATGCTTTTTTCAATGTAAGCCATCAACTTTGGCTAGATGTGATTTCACCAAAGAATGCTGTAGAAGACCACAACATTTTGAATAATCAGAAGCCATGGAATCAGAAGACTGGAAATACAAAAGTACAGAGCATTGCCCTAGTTGAGTCTGGATAACATAGCTGCCTTTATGGCTAGTTATTTTCTCTCAAAGCCTAGAGAAGGGGACGTTTTCCTCAGAGTTTTGAGGAAAATAAAGCAGTTAGATTTGATCCTGGTAACTTGAGAACTGAAAGAGAAGTATGGGCCCGATGACATCCAGCCACCATATGTTGGGCTACATCATTTAAGGGTTTCCAGGAACCTCTGTTTTCAGTTGACACACAGGAAGCAACTGCTTCCATACAGTTCTAAAAGTTGGAAACTTTGCGTGCTGGTGGATACTTATAAACAGTGATTCCTCACCCTGTGAATGTCAGCATTTTCCAGACTGGACCCAGAAACTCTTGCAGTACCTCTTGCTGTGGGCCGGTGGCACAATAGGCTTCTATCACAATTCCATCCGACCTCCAGACTTGATGCCATGGAGCTACATACAGGTCCCTCCCTGTGCTGATGTCCTTTCTTGTTTTTCCACACCCTTTGACATGGAGATAGAGCTTAGCTCCTTTGCTTTTCAAACTTTGCATATTTTTTATTGTTGCCCCATATCACACACACAATGGTTAGGTTTAAACCATGAACCTCTATTTGATGCCTTAGACTTCAATGCCTGAAACAAATGTTCTCTGATGCAACTGAAAGCCATCAGGGAGCTGGAAGCTAAATATTTGCCTGTCATAAGAAACAAGGTCATCCTGCCCCAAGTGGCTAGGCTATTCCTAATCCCGCTCCTGTTCTCCATCCTGAGTAAGTCGAAGATTAACTCCAGAGTCAAGTTAAAGAGGAAACAGAAAAAAATTCAAACGTGACTTTTCACCCTCTCACCACTCCTTATTCTCGGAGAGGCCCCATAGTCTAAACTTAAAGGCCCGACTCTAGCTTCGTTTTCAAACAAGGGTCCCATTCCGTTCTTAGTGTTCTCTAGGCCATTGTAGAATCCACAGCAGATCATGGCCCTTAGAGAAGCCATGCTGCAGCCTTTCAGTGTCCGAATGCAGTGCCTTTGGACCTTGCTGATCCGTAAGGCCTCCAGTTAGGCTTCCATTGATAGGCCGTTAACAGACCCCGTACTACCTCAGCATACACCACTCTCAACACTAGGTTGCACTTCAACTACGTTGCAGTAGGGCTCGCCGCTTGTTCCTTTATCTTCGTCGCCCCTAGCTCCAGAGTCACTGGTACCAGATTATGCTCAGTCAGATTGTATATTTGGAACTGATTTAGGCAAAGGCATGCTCCATGACGCACCATTCCTTAAACAAAGCTCATCCTCAGTATGAGGAAGACTCTCCTATTGTTCCCTTGCATCAGAGGCTTTATTTCAGGAGGATGAATGATTCTTATGCTTTTAAGGTTCCTAAGAATGTTTCTCCAATGAAGATGGGGACGCAGACAATTGTCCCTACCCTCATTACATTGAGCTAGCTTCTGTCTTGTCCTACAAAACACTAGTGGGTTGGACACTTCGCTGGAGTCCAATTCGCTGTTATGGTCTTTAGAGACGTTGGGACCTGATTTTTCAAAATGTTACACCCCTAATATCTCCCTACCCCCCAGATTTAGTAAATGTGAGAGTTTTTGACCGCTAGAACACTTTTTGTAATTTAATAATCCCAATTAACAATTCCGAAAAGGTTTTCTGAATCGTACAATGAGTTAAGTAAACATTAAGGAATCCCTGTTTGGAAGGTGCATGTTAAGGGCATCCCTTCCAAATACCAATTCCTTTAGATTAATCAACGTTTCTCTACTTTTCAATGATTTTAGCAAGAGCATGCAGTAAAGATAGGCCGATGGTTGCACATACCTGATGGATTAGCTGAGTTTTCTTCCCCAGAGGATCAATTTAAACATTGTTCCAGTCTGCAGGGTCTGTAATAATGGTTACGATAAGTGTATTCACACTTTTGAGAGTAGGGGGGATCCATTAGGGGAGCCACATTCTATGGTGTGCAAGGTGTTGAGAGTTTTGTCGTTCGAGAAAAGCCGGAAATGATCCAGTGTGGCTAACGAGGGCCAAGGGAGCGCTATTGCCAAAGCATCCCTGCCAATTGTCCCAAAAGGTTGATAATAAGAATCTTATTTATAAAAAAGACAGTCATTGAGAGCTTGAGATGGACGAAGGTTGAATTATAATGAGTTTGGGTTGGAACAGGTCTTTCACAATTTTGCCAGCTTAATAGTTGGCTGCTGTTAGAAAAAGTGTATTAATAGTAACATCAGTGAGCTGTTTTTGTAAGCTCTTTTAAAGAAATTTCTGTAAAGGAGCAAGAGTTTTGGCCATCCTAGAGAGACCAGAATCGTATAGTATATGTAATCTCTTTTCCTGGTGTAATATCAGACAGGAAGGCAGATGAAGTAGCAATCCAATCATGCAAAGCATCTCTGTTTGAAGTTGTCCCAAATAAAAGCTGTACTCCTGATGGCAGGAGGAGAGCGGGATCGTACGACTTTGGTATAGGGCACCGCAAATTGGTCTGACAAAACCACAGACGTGGGGAAGGCAGGTTCTATTAAATGGACAAAAAAAAATGTTGGATCGACAATGAACCCTTTTACGTTTGTATTCTTTAATCAGCCAAATAAGGCCAAGAGTGGCTAGGAGGCTGATCAGTGTGGTGGACCCAGGAGCGTTAGAGGACTCATCCCACACATAAGGATCTACCAGCTGAAACACTTTGAACCATAGGGGCAATTCTGTCTGCATGTTTGTACGAAAGTGGGTTTCTGTTGCCGTAACCCCCTCACTTTTTGCCAGATTTCTGATGCACTTTGAATTGATGTGCCCTGGGTCCCTGCCAATTAGGTTCCCAGGGCCTGTGTTCTTTCCCAAAAGTGGACATATGTACCCACAATTGGCACCCCTCTGTCCACATGAAACTCCCTTGTAAAAGGTACCATGGTTATCAAGGGCACTGGCAGCACGTATTGTGCTTTGAGGTCCTGTACCTTCACACACATTGCAGACTGCGTGTTTTGGTGAAGAGAAAAGTGAAGGGTCGACATGGTATAGGTAAGTCACCCCTCTAGCTGGGTGCACTATACCACTGGTGAGGGTACAGCTGCATGAACGCTTCACCCGTACAGTGTATAGGTCCATTCTTAGACCATGTAAGTACAGTAAAGTCATGAAGAGTATATGGTCTGGGAGTTTGTCATTACGAACTCCACAGCACCATAATGGCTTTACTGAATTCTGAGAAGTTTGGTAGCCACCTTCTCAGCATGTTAAACCCACATTGATGCCAGTATGGGATTTATTATTCAATGCACTCTTAAAGATGCCCCCTGAAAAACAAAGCCGCCTCTGATAGGTTTCCTAACTGGTAACCACCATCCTGCCACCACGAGACAAGTATTTGGACCCCTGGGGTGGGAACCTTTGCTCCCTGAGCCCAGAAACTAAGCCTTTCCTGGGCAGAGGTGTTCACACCTCCCCCAGGTTAGGAAGAGCCATCTGTGGTCGGGGAGTTTCAAAGGCCTTGCCGCCTTTGCATCGCGACCCCCAGCATCTCCTGCTGTCAGGAGCAGGCTCCCTTCCTGTTTCACCTCCTTTTCAGCAGGAAGACAGGCATGAAAAATTAGAGCAGCCCAGAAGGTGTGCCCACCTCTGCCAACCCCACCCTTCAAGTGGGATCCAATCTGGATCAGGGATTGTACCCACTCCCCCATGTGGGGTGAGCACACCAAGAGTGTAGTCACCCTAAGGTCAGTAGCCCATTGGCTACTACCGCGAGACCCCTAAAACCCCACTTAAATACAGTATTTAGGGTGCGGCCCTGAACCCTGAAGGCAGAATCCTGCAACCTACGAAGAAGGACCGAAGAAGTCTCACAGCAGAGGAGACTGCAGAGAAGAACTGACTGCGCCATAGCCCTACCAGCTTGTCTGCAGTTTCCGGAGATTCTGCGCCAATAGTCAACTTGTTTTGCTGTCAGCGACCTCCAAAATCCCTGGGAGGATTGAATGCCTTAAACAAAGACCGGGTCTCCTGCGAAATGCAGCTCTGTTAAAATATAACTCCAAAGATAGACTCTGAGCCCGCTGAGGACGAAGAAACTAGACGCCTAGAACCACCACTGCACCCGTCGCCTACGGCCCGATTTCCAGTGGCCCACCGGTCCCAGCGAGGTCCCCCAGCACTCCAAAGTCGGTCTACTATGGGTATACACATCTAGGATTCCCCAACATCATCTGCAGCCTCTGCACGTAGACCCCCTCCCAACCACCAGTGGAACAGTAAGGTGAAATCCAACCTGAAAAGGCACCCCTGCATCCGACTGCCCTGCACCCCGGGGAAGAGGACATGAGGTGCACCTACATTCCCGAGCCATCCAACTTACCTACCATGCTGTTGGTTCCTTCGGGAAGACTTCCAAGACCGAGCCTGCAGCCTAAATCCAAAACCACCACCGCTATAGGATTGCATTGGGCTCCCAACCCTTCCTAAGCACCCTGCACTCGGACGCCCTACTGCTGATGGTGGTGTGGACTTTGTTCTGACTGAGGACTCAGTTTGCCCTGACCTTAACTCTAGGATCTTGGCTTCCGAGACCCAGTGGCCTGCCTGTGAGCAGCCCCAACCGAGGTGCCCTCTAGCCCCATTGGCTAACATTGGCATCCTGCATTCTACACCCGGCCGCCCTAGTACCGCTTTTGGTGCAATTTGAGTGCCTACCTGGATCATGGGAAACCTTGGTCCTTACTCCAGAAACTCCCACTTGTAAGACGTTTACTTACCTGTGAAACCAATAACCATTTTTTCCCTATAGGAAGCCATGTTTAGAGATTTTGAGCCTTAAAATGTCGAAGTGTTGAACTGTTGTATGAGAAAAAGAGAACTCAATTGTGAAGTATAAAAAGTTGTACTTACCTTATGTTGAGAGATCCTAAGGCGTGGTATCTAGACATACCACCCCGAGTACTCAAAGTAATATAATTGTAATGCAAGAGTAATGAAAAGTACTTACTGTATTAGTCAAACTGCATTTTAAAGTGATACAAACCTGTAGCAATTGCAACTGCATTTCCTTGAACAGTCTTGGATTTGAAAGTATATGTTCGAGGCATATGAGCTGCAGATTGTACACTTAGCATAGATTGCAAACATCCGGGCCCAACACCAGATGGCGGTTTGTTTTTGTTCTTTGGACAGTCTTTGGAAGTCACGAGTTTGGTGACTCCCCCTTCGGTCCGTGCTGCGCATGGGCTTCGGCTCCATCCTCAGATTGTTTTTTTCCGCCATCGGGCTCGGATGTGATACTTCGTGCTCCGGCTTCGAACTTCTACGGTTCCAGCCTCGACGGAAAATCCTCGTTTCTTCGAGTTTCTTCATCATCATCTTCATCTCTCGAAGCGGCACTTTCTCCATCCCGTACATCGGCACCGGCCTTCGGGCCCTCCTCGACTCCGGTCCCGGCCGATGGAAAGGACTCCGTTCAAAAAGTGCCCAAAATGTGGGTCTAAATTTCCCCACACCGACCTCCATCAGGTGTGTAATCTTTGCCTCTCTCCAGAACACGAGGCCAGAGACTGCCCCGCCTGTAAGTCTTTTCGATCGAAGAAGACCATCCGAGATCGAAGAGCTCGACGCACCATGGCTCATTCATCGTCTGCAGCTCCACCGGACATCTTCGGAGACGACGCCGAAGCTTCGGGGCAAATACACACCGAGCAGGAGGAAGACGTCGTCAGCGCTTCCGAGGCCGACGACTCCGACGTGGAGGACATCACACCGGCGCAGCGGGTCGTGAGTACTGTGCCCCCTCCCACCCCCGCGCCCAAAACCAAAGAGACTCAGGTTACACCCTCGCCTGCTGGCCTGGGCAAAACCAAGACCAAAGCTTCTATCACCCCACCTTCGGGCCCGGTGTCGAAGCTTCCAAAGTCTCACGGCAGCTCTGGATCGAGCCAGCCGACGCCCGGTGCCGAATAACAGCATCCGGCACCGAAGAAAGTAATATCCAGCTCGACTCTGAAGCCACCGGTGCCGAAGCCTGGACTCTCGGCGCCGACCAAACACAAACACAAATCAGTCGGCACCGACGCTCCGGCACCGAAAACTCCCTCGACGCCGAAAAAACCGGAGGCCCCAAAAAAGCATGGCGCACAGAAACCATCGAAGCCCTCGGTTCCGAAATCATTGGTGCCGACGGACGATTCGGCACCATTGGCTCTGTTTACACCAGACCCTTTACAAAAGACTCTGTCCAAAGATCCAAAGACTGGGCTATTGACTTTAATTATCAAGAAAAGACGCCTTGATACTCCGGCTCCTCCTCCACCGCCCAAACGGAAGGACTCTGCTACTTCTCCCCTCAGAGTGCCCTCCCCACTACCTCCTCCCCTGCCTCCTCCACCTCTTCCACCCCCTCCCCTTCCCAGGTCTCCGCCACCTTTACCTCATTACTCTCCGACCCCGTCCCCAGATCCGGACGACGGGGACCCGGACAATTACCCGGCGGACTCCCCAATGGATCCCACTCCACCGGGGACCCCAGACCCATGGGAGGATTACAATAACCCTGATATGCCCGATATGCCTCAGGACGACCTATACCCATCCAGGCCGTCTCCTCCAGAGGACTCCTTAGGGTTTCATCATTTAGTGCAGAGAGCAGCACACTACCATGGGGTGGACATGCACAGTGAACCAGTGGAAGACGACTTCTTACTGGACACATTTGACATACAGGACAAATCCACATCTATTTTGCCCATGCTTAAGGGTGTCACCAAGCATGCCGCAGAGGTGTTCAAAGACCCTGTCAGGGCCAGGGTACTAAACCCTAGAATAGAGAAAAAGTACAAGGCGGCACCCACAGACCCTGCATACATTAAGGGCCCTGCTCCCTTAGATTCCCTAGTTGTCTCTACAGCTAGAAAGCGGGCTAACTCCCAGTCCTCAGGAGAAGCCCCACCGCCAGACAAGGAATCCAAACTCCTAGACGCGTCTGGCAAACGCACCGCCTCTCAAGCTGCAAACATGTGGCGCATTGCAAACACACAAGCGCTACTTGCGCGCTATGACAGAGCACACTACGACGAACTTGAGGCTCTTATGCAGCACCTTCCCGAGAAACACAAGCGTAGGGCTCATGAACTAATACAGGAGGGTAAACTAATTACAAACACCTCCATTAAGTGTGCCCTCGATGCAGCCGACACTGCTTCTAGAGCCATAAATACCAGTGTCCTGCTTCGTCGCCATGCCTGGCTCAGGATCTCAGGGTTCAAGCCTGAAGTCCAGGCGTCCATACTCAATCACCCCTTTGACCAACAAACTCTCTTTGGGCCAAAGGTAGACGAAGCGTTGGAAAAGATGAAAAAGGACACAGACACAGCAAAGTCTATGGGGGCACTCCAAACACAAGCCTCTAAACGTTCCTTTCGACGCTCCTCCTTTCGTGGCACAGGCAGAGGCTTCTCCACCGATAGCGCCTCTACCTCCTACAAGTCCCCTCCTCAAAATACCTTTTCAAAGGGCAACCAAAGGGGTGGTTACAGAGGCAACAACAATAAGGACAGGGGCAAAACTAACACCACCCGTTCTGCCACCCCGCCCACACAATGACTTCCCTCCGCTCCCCCCAGACCATCCCACTCCGGTCGGGGGCAGACTACAAAACTTTATCCACGCATGGGAGTCCATAACATCGGACAAATGGGTGACCCAAATCATTCGGTCAGGGTACTGTCTCGAGCTAACATCTACCCCACCCAATATCCCACCAAGGCACCGTCCAATGTCTCAAGAACATTCCACACTGCTCAAACAGGAGGTACTCTCCCTCCTCCAAAAACACGCTATAGAGCAGGTCCCCGTCAATCAGCAAAATCTAGGGGTCTACTCCCTATATTTCTTAATACCAAAGAAAGACGGGACCCTCAGGCCCATTCTGGACCTCCGGCCTCTAAATGCTTACATACATTCAGACCATTTCCACATGGTCACCCTACAACAAGTCCTCCCGCTCCTCTGTCAGGGAGACTTTCTCACTACCTTGGATCTGAAAGACGCATACTTTCACATTCCAATACACCCCTCTCACAGGAAGTACCTCAGGTTCGTGGTGGACGGGCAGCATTACCAATTCACGGTTCTCCCCTTCGGGGTTACCACCGCGCCACGGGTGTTTACCAAATGCCTAGCGGTAGTGGCAGCACACCTCAGACGTCAACATATTCACGTCTTCCCTTACTTAGACGACTGGCTGATAAAAGCCGCGTCCTACCACCAATGTGTGCAACATACAGACAGCACCATCCAACTGCTCCACCAGCTAGGCTTCATGGTGAACTACCAAAAGTCCCACCTCATACCATCTCACACAAAGCAATATCTCGGGACCACTATAGACACCTCCAAAGGTATTGCCTATCCAAACTCAGCCAGAATCACAAGCATTCAAGCTTTACGCAAAACATTCCTTCCCCAACACTCTCTTCCAGCAAGAGTGTTTATGAAGCTCATAGGAATGATGGCGTCTTGCATCTTCATAGTGCCCCATGCAAGACTCCACATGCGTCCACTTCAAGAGTGCCTAGCACAACAGTGGAACCAGGCCCAGGGTCAGCTGACGGATCTGGTGTTGGTGGACGGCCGCACACATCACTCTCTGCAGTGGTGGAACACCACAAACCTTTCCAAAGGGCGGCCGTTCCTGGACCCGGTTCCTCAGGTGATTCTAACAGCGGACGCATCGCTCTCCGGCTGGGGAGTGCACCTCCTACACCTCACAATGCAAGGTCTATGGACGCCACAGCAAAAATCGCTCCACATCAACCATCTGGAGCTCTTGGCGATCTTTCTAGCCCTAAAATCTTTCCAAAAACAGATTTCGGGCAAAGCAGTCCTCATTCGCACAGACAACATGACTGCAATGTATTATATCCAAAAACAGGGGGGGACACACTCTCCCCAGCTCTCCCGCTTAGCCCAGAGCATATGGAGATGGGCAATTCCCCAAAACATCTTTCTCATGGCACAGCACGTTCCAGGCGTACAAAACACCATGGCAGATCTGCTCAGCAGACAAACGCAACAACTACACGAATGGGAACTGCATCCACAAGTTCTTCACCCATTCTTCCAACAATGGGGGCATCCTCAGATAGACCTCTTCGCCACCCACGAAAACAAAAAATGCCCAAGCTTCGCCGCCAGATACCCACACCCATTGTCCAAGGGCAATGCGATATGGATGAACTGGTCAGGCAGATTTGCATACGCCTTTCCACCTCTCCCACTAATTCCATTAGTGGTAAGGAAACTACAACAACACTCCCTCACACTCATTCTAGTAGCTCCGACGTGGGCCAGGCAGCCGTGGTACACCACGCTACTACAACTGTCAGTGGTACCACATCAAAAACTGCACCTATCCCCATGCCTCCTAACCCAGAACCATGGAGAAATCAGGCACCCGGACCCAGCTCAGCTCAACCTGGCGATCTGGCTCCTGAAATCTTAGAATTCGGATACCTTAACCTTCCCCCTGATTGCATGAACATCATCATGGAAGCCAGACGTCCTACCACTAGAGCATGCTATGCCGCAAAGTGGAAAAGATTTGTAATTTACTGCCGTAACAATACAATCGACCCTTTAGATGCATCCATACAGCACATTATATGCTATCTGCTCCATCTTCACAGGTGTAACCTGGCATATTCATCCATACGCCTACACCTAGCAGCGATCGCTGCTTATCTACAAAACAGACAGCATTTATCACTGTTCAGAGTGCCCGCTATTAAAGCCTTTATGGAAGGCCTTAAACGAGTAATTCCTCCCAGGGCACCACCTTCCCCTGTATGGAATCTAAATTTAGTTCTTACACGACTAATGGGTCCGCCCTTCGAACCAATGCATAAATGTGAGCTACAGTTTCTCACCTGGAAAACAGCTTTTCTCGTAGCTATCACTTCCCTTAGAAGGGTTGGTGAAATACAAGCGTTCACTATACAGGAACCCTTCATACAAATACATCACAGCAAGGTCATACTTCGCACAAATCCGAAGTTTCTGCCCAAGGTCATTTCCCCCTTCCATCTCAATCAATCGGTGGAATTACCTGTCTTCTTCTCGCAACCTCAATCTGTTGCAGAAAGGGCCTTACACACACTCGATGTGAAAAGGGCTTTGCTATACTACATACATAGAACGCAACCCTTCAGGAAGACTAAACAATTGTTCGTTTCCTTCTCTCCACCACATAAAGGCAACCCCATTTCTAAATCAGGGATAGCTAGGTGGATTGTAAAGTGCATACAAATTTGCTATCAAAAGGCAAAAAGAACATTATCTGTTCCGCCTAAAGCCCACTCTACAAGAAAGTTAGGGGCTTCTATGGCTTTTCTAGGGAATATACCCTTAGATGACATCTGCAAAGCAGCCACATGGTCTACACCGCACACCTTCACAAAACATTACTGTGTAGATGTGCATTCCAAGCAGCAAGCTAGGGTGGGCCAGGCTGTACTAAAGACACTTTTTCAAACCACTGCAACGGATACCGGTGGTCGCCGCTAAGGTTGGGTACTGCTATATAATCTATGCTAAGTGTACAATCTGCAGCTCATATGCCTCGAACGGAATATGCTACTTACCAGTATGCATCTGTTCTTGGCATGTAGAGCTGCAGAGTTGTACACGCCCACCCGCCTCCCCGGCTACCTGTATCCGTTCCAGTACATCTTATTTAGATACAACACACATGGGTTTCTCACTGTTATTACTACGCTCCATCATTTCCCTGTTGGCGAAAAACAATCTGAGGATGGAGCCGAAGCCCATGCGCAGTACGGACCGAAGGGGGAGTCACCAAACTCGTGACTTCCAAAGACTGTCCAAAGAACAAAAACAAACTGCAAACATCCGGGCCCAACACCAGATGGCGATCTATGCTAAGTGTACAACTCTGCAGCTCTACATGCCAAGAACAGATGCATACTGGTAAGTAGCATATTCCTTTATTTACCTGTGTCAAGTCCTGCTTGTTTCTAGAATAAAACATAATTATACCTTTATTTATACTTACCTAATAGGTCTGGATACTTTCCCCGAGTGTGTTCAATCAGCCTTGATTGTGGGAATGCAATAAATGCTTAACACACCCTCTGGTTAAGCCTAACTGCTCGCCCTCACTACCAGAAAGAGAGCTGTTAGTGCTTACCTAATTTAGTCTCTCTGCACATGATGCCTTATTTTGGTATAATTTTTATAGGGCCAGCTTCCTACAACGTTCACAACCAGAGTTGGAGATAGGTCCCTAGCAAGCAGTCCAGTAGGAGGCTGGTGAATGTGATTGTGGGCGAACAGACCTGGTTTGGCTTGTAAATCAGTCACCTCCGGTAACTAAGAATTTGTGGCAAATTATAGCATGACAGTCACCCAGCCATTCAGTCTGGTCGAGTCACAGTATCTTATAGCCTGCTGGGATACCCACTGCTAGGTCAGGGGTGGCAAGAAAAACTAGCAGTTTATTTGAAATACCTTTGCTGAAGACTCCTGAAGCAGCCATTTCATTCCAGAACAAAAAACTATAAGAATCAGTCAAACATAAAAAACATAGCCATGTACATATTACTTTTAAAACCCCATACTACAACACCTTCCCCTTTAGAAAAAAAAACATTCACCCCACATATCAATTATTAATAACATTAATACATTAGATAGTAAGTGAATCTGCTGGATGTGTTACTTTGGGGAGCACCAAGAAGACCTCTTTTGTCTGGTTCTTTAATGGCACTTGAAGAATTATTCATAAGACAAGGTTGTTCAATTTAAGAAGGCTGAAGGCAAGGTTGTTCACCTTGAGAATCCTGAGAACTGTTATAATAAACTAAACCTTGCAGAGATCGAGTAGCTGATTGTATACCCTCAGTTTCACGTTTTTATTTTGTATCCAAATGGAACAATCGCAACCAGCTCCTGTGTCTTCATTAGTCGTGCCTTACTAAATCCACCTCTGTAAATTTGGACAAGATTCCTCTTGTTTCACCATCCCTTACCATCGGGTAAAACAGAACATTTATTCACTTGACTACCTCAACAGGTAAAAAAGATTTTGACATTCCTTTTTGTACTCTGTTAGTACTCTTGAGCGAGACCCAATTATTGACACACAAGTCCTTATTCTTTAAAGAAATTCATTCATCAGCATGTTGCTTCATCAAGTTTTGTGTTTGAGGCATGTGTGCTGTAGATACGCATGCTTTGCATGCTCCTGCCATCTAGTGTTGGGTCCGGATGTTTACAAGTTGTTTTTCTTCGAAGAAGTCTTTCCTAGTCAAGAGGTAAAGTGACTCCTCCTTTCGGTGATAGTGCGCTTGACCATCGACTCCATTGTTAGATTGTATTCTTTCCGACATTGGGTTCGGACGTGTCATTCGGGTCCCCCTCGATGCGCAATCCACTGTACCCCTGATGATATTGTTATCATACGCATTTCCCTTTCTCTGCGTATCGATTCGATCTGGAAAGTCTCCCTCTTTGGTCGAAAACATTGTGGGAGGCCTTCAGGCCTAACCGTTTCGGACTGCCCTCCGGGCCTAGCCACATCGGTCCAGCCTTCTGCCGATGGAACAGACTCCGTTTAAATTCTGTCCTCTGTGCCACTCCAAGTACCTTCGCACCGACTTACATCAAGTCTGAAACTTGTGCCTCTCACTGGAGCACAAGGAAGAAGATTGTGAGGCTTGTCGGTCATTCCGATCGAAAAAGACTCTTCGGGATGGTCAGGCTCAACAAAGAGAAATGCAGCACCAAAGCACTCAACATACTTCGGATATCTTTGTAGAAGAATCCGAACAGGAATAAATGACAGCTGCGGAAGAACATAGGGCCTTCTCAGTACCAGAATCTGATTCTGACTTAGAAATCTTATTGGAGTACGAGAACGTTCCAGCGGGACAGGGTGCCGTGAGTACTGAAGCCACCTTACTGCATAAACTCTCTTCCACTAAATATAAGGCTTCGGCACCACCTTTGTCTTCAGGCCATGGTCGGCACTGAGACAATGTTTCCAACGCCCCTTCCCTTGGGCCTGGCACCGAAACAAATAGTCTAGCCTTCCGGCTCTGGATCAAGTCGAGACAGATCGTCTTCGGATCAGAAACATTCCACTCCGAAAGACAAGTCTGGTTCGGAGCTGAAATCTTCCGCTTCGAAAGACAAAACCAGTTCAGCTCTGAAACTTTCGGCACCAAAATCAAAAGAAGATCTTCCAGATTCCCCGAAACCGATCTTAGATGTCATGAACAACAGATTAGAGCCGAAACAGAAAAAGCTATGCATCAATCCAGATACTGGACACATTTTAGCTAGAAATCCTTCAAAAAGGAAAGTTAGTTCATAGGACACTGGGTATAAGATTCCTCTTAAGAAGGACATTGCTAGAAGTCATATCCACCCTACCTTGCCATCCCCTCCACCCCAACCATCTTCACAATTACGACAACTGCCAGGCTCAGATCCACTACACATAACACCACAGGGGTCTTCTAATGCACAGCCTGATTTAGGAGATGATGATGACAATGTTCCTTTACCAACAGATCCATGGGATGATTATACTATTGATCCACCCATGGATAATGATCCAGATTTATACCCTACAAAACCATCACCTCCATATGACAAATTATCTTATCAAGAGCTGATTTCAAAGGGCAGCAGCTTATCATGGAGTTACACTGCACAAAGTGGCTTTAGATAAAGGACTTTTTATTTGAGACACTAGGGTCTTCACATAGGACTAGTCAAAGGCTCCCTATGTTGAAAGGCATGATGAGGCCATGCAGATGACATTTTTAAGGTCCCTGTTTGTGTCCGTATTTTAACAACCAGGGTTGACGAGGAATACAAACCATCACCATCTGATCTAGTTTTTATTAAAGGACAGCTACCTTTAGACTTGCTGGTAGTTTCTAAAGCCTGTAAAAGCAAACTGACAGACCTCTGGGGACGCACCTCCCCCGGATAAAAAGACAAAATTAATTGACGCATCCAGTAAAATAGTGGCTGCTCAAGCCGCTAACCCAGCTAGTACGCTAGGGCCTACTAGCTAGGTATGACAGGGCACTGGGACGAGATGGAAGGCCTACTTCGATACCTTCCAGAAGAGCACAAAAGAAAGGCACAAGAGCTAATCCAAGAAGGAAAACGTATATCTAATTCTTCTATTAGATGTGCTCTAGATGCTGCTGACACTGCAGCGAGAGAAATTAACACCAGCATTCTTTTACGTCGATATGCTTGGCTTAGGATTTCAGGTTTTAAACTAGAAGTCCAGCAATCTTTTTTAAATACCCCCTTTGACAAGTAACATCTTTTCGGACCTCAAGTTGATGAGGCTTTAGAAAAGATGAAATTAGACACTGACATGGCAAAATCCATGGCAGCGTTTCAGTCACCATGAAGCAGAGGCTCCTTTCGCCACTTATTTTATAGGGGAGGGTCCAAAACTACATCCCCAGACCCTAACGCTTCCTTGTATAAGTCCCACATGCTACCCTCTTCCTCTACTTGGTTCTATAGAGGAGGGTACAGAGGAAAATTTCAAAGGTAGGGGTAAGAGCACGCCAATGTGTAACTCTCCTTCTCCCTATAAACAGTGACCTACCTACACTTCCCCAGATCATTTAACACCTGTCGGGGGAAGACTTCAACAATTTCTCCCCATTTGGCAATCCATTACATCAGACACATGGGTGCTAGACATTATCCAATATGGTTATTTCCTGGAACTCACTAGCAATCCTCCCAATATTCTACCTCACACTCAAACTCTCATAAGAGCACTTGCAGCTCCTCAAACAAGAGATACAAGCTCCTTTAGCAAAACGAGCCATAGAACCAGTTCCGTTACAGTACCAAGGTTCAGGGGCTTACTCTCTAATCCCAAGAAAGGACGGCTCCTTAAGACCAATTTTGAATCAAAGGACGTTAAATCTGTATTTACCATCAGAACATTTGCACATAACGCTTCAACAAGTACTTCCACTTCTACAGCAAAGCGATTTTATGTCCACAATGGTCTTAAAAGACGCATACTTTCACATTCCAGTTCACCCAGCACATCGATTATATCTCAGATTTTGTGATAGCAGAAAAACACTATCAAGTCAAAGTACTCCTATTTGGAGTAACTACTACTCCCAGAGTATTCACAAAATTTCTAGCAGTAGTGGCAGTACATCTCCGAAGACAACAGATTTATGTCTTCCCATACCTAGACGACTGGCTCATCAAAGCCAGCACCCACCAAAAGTGTTTACAACACACTCAGACTACATTAGACCTACTCCACCAATTGGGTTTCACGGTCAAGGCACAGAAGTGTCATCTTCAGTCTTCACAATTGCAGTCCTATCTGGCAGCGACTCTAAACACTTGCACAGCTCTAGCCTCTCCCAGTGCAACCAGAATTCGAAATATTCAAACTCTGCTACTACAGTTTCAGACAAATTCATACTTAACATTCAGGTATTTCATGTAACTGTTATGAATGATGGCATCATGCATTGCAATAGTGCTTCATGCAAGGATACACATGGTGCGTCTTCTACAAGAGTGTTTAGCACGTCAGTGGAATCAGTCTCAGGGTCAATTAACAGATCTAGTGTTGGTAGACAGCGCACCCATTGCTCTCTGAAGTGGTGGAACACACACAACCTATCTGCACTGACAATATGACAGTAATATACTATGTAAAAAGCCGGGGGGGGTGACACATTTTCTACAACTGTCACGCCTCTCTCTGACCATTTGGCATCGGGCAATTCATCACAGAGTTCATCTTTTGGCAGAACACCTCCCAGGAGTGAACAATCAAATTGATGACCTCCTCAGCAGAAGGCGGCAACGAATACAGTAGTGGGAACTTCATCCCCAAGTTCTCCTTCCTTACTTTCAACAATGGAGAGTCCCACAAATAGATATGTTTACCACAGTTGACATCTTAAAATGCCCAAACTCCGCCTCCAGGTTCCCTCATCTATCTAAAGGCAATGCCCTATGGATGAATTGGTCAGGGATATTTGCCTACGCTTTTCCGCCTCTCCCCCTCCTTCCATTTCTGGTTTGGAAGCTCAAGCAAACATCCCTCAAACTGACTCTAGGGGCTCCCACTTGGGCCCGTCAACTGTGGTTCACAACACTCTTGGAACTATCAGTAGTTACACATCAAAAGCTGCATCTCAATTCCAGTCTTCTCACGCAGAACAATGGATAAGTCAGACACCCAAACCCCAAAGAGCTCAATCAAGCGATTTGGGTCCTGAAGTCATAGTTTGGTTATCTAAACTTGCCAACAAAGTGTATGACTATTCTTAAGGAAGCAAGAAAACCTACTACCAGAGATTGTTAAGCAGCAAAATGGAAAATATTTTTTACTATATTGTACCAACAGCAATGGTGATCCACTAGATGCCTCTATTTAAAATATAATTTGTTACCTTTTGCATCTACAGCATGCTGGTCTAGCCTACACTTCCATTTGTTGTATTGTGCAAAAGTAGCCGCATACTTGCAAAACAGGCAAAATCTATCTTCGTTCAAAGTTGCAAGAATTAAAGCTTTTATCGAGAGTAATACCACCCAGGGTACCTCCTGCACTATTTTGGAATCTAAACATTGTGCTTACATGGCTCATGGGTCCACCTTTTGAGCCATTACACAACTGTCCATTAGTTTTTTTCATGGAAAGTAGCCTTCCTCATTGCGATCAATTCATGAGGAGAGTTGATGAGCTACTGGCATTAACCTTAGAAGAACCTTTCTTTCAACTTCATAAAGATAGAGTAGTTCTTCGTACCCACCCAAAACTCCTTCCCAAAGTGGTTTCTGCTTTTTATATCAACCAATCAGTTGAGTTACCTGTGTTCTTTCCTCAGTGCTACGGTAGCAGAAAGAACTCTTCATACTCTTGATGTCAGAAGAGTGTTATTGTATTATATTGAAAGGACAAAGGATTTTCGTAAGGCCAAACAACTGTATGTTGCATTTGCTACTCCTCACAAAGGCAATCCTGTCTCTAAATTTGTTTTTGCAAGATTGATTGTTAAATGCATTCTAACCTGCTAAGCTAAAGCTAAATAAACTTTATCTATACCTCCTAGTGCACATTCCACTCTTAAAATTGGAGAATCTATAGCCTTTTTAGGTAATATCCCTATAGCTGACATTTGTAAAACAGCAACATGGTCCACACCATACAAATTTACAAAACACTGCTGTGTGGATGTGTTAGAACGTCAACAAGCCAATGTAGGGCAAGTAGTGCTAAAGACACTTTTTCAAACGGCTGCAACATCTACAGGTTAGCCACTGCAAAGGACATTTTCAAGGAAACAACCAGGGCACGGGTGATAAACCCCAGGATTGAGAAAAAATACAAACCTGCGCCCGGGGACCCTATGTACATTAGAGGTCAGTTACCTCTGGACTCCATGGTGGTTGCTAACGCTCGCAAACGAGCGCACTCGCAAACAACTGGTGATGCTCCTCCCCCGGACAAAGAGTCCAAGGTGCTGGAGACCTCCGGCAAAAGGATTGCAGCCCAAGCAGCAAACATCTGGAGCATTGCCAATACACAGGCACTCCTGGCTCGCTACGATCGTTCACACTATGACACGCTAGAGTCACTACTCCAACATCTACCAGACGAGTACAAAGAGGCAGCGGAGCTCCTCATCAGAGAGGGACAACTTCTTACAAACGCATCCATTAAGTGTGCACTAGATGCTGCCGACACAGCTGCGAGGGCGATAAACACCAGCGTCATGTTAAGACGACACGCTTGGTTAAGAATCTCCGGATTTAAACCTGAGATTCAAAATAACATCCTAAATCAGCCTGTCAACCCCGACTACTTATTCGGACCAGAAGTTGACACCACCTTAGAAAAGATCAAAAAGGACACTGACACTGCAAAGTCAATGGGGGCTCTGCAAACGCAGACATTTCGTAGTGGCTCCTTTCGTTGCCCCGGAAATAGGGGAGCGGCTAGAGAACAGGAGTCACAGCAAACATACGATAAAGGGGGCACACAGGGTACCTACGATAAAAACAACAGAGGTGGATATCGTGGGTCCAGCACCAAGGGCAGAGGACGCGGTTACGGCAACACCAGGTCCTCACCCAAGAACAAACAGTGACGCCCTCTCCCTTCCCCCCGACCACGTAACACCTGTCGGGGGGAGACTCCAGCGGTTCCTGTCCACGTGGAATACCATCACCACGGACAGGTGGGTCAGAGATGTTATCCAGCACGGTTACTGTCTCGAATTAACCTCCACTCCACCCACAATACCGCCAAAGCACCGTCCTATGTCCTCAGAGCACTTAGCATTATTGCAGCAGGAAGTGCTAAGTATGCTGCAAAAAGGTGCAATAGAGGTCGTGCCCGTCCACCAGCAAGGGACAGGGGTGTACTCTCTGTACTTCTTAATACCAAAGAAGGACGGGTCACTCAGACCTATACTAGACCTGAGACCCCTCAACCACTACATTCTCTCAGAGCATTTCCATATGCTCACCCTACAGCAGGTTCTCCCGCTGCTCAGACAGGGAGACTTCCTAGCCACACTAGACCTCAAAGATGCGTACTTCCACATACCCATACACCCGTCACACAGGAAATATCTCCGGTTCACTATTCAGGGGCAGCACTACCAATTCAAAGTCCTCCCCTTCGGTGTGACAACAGCACCCAGAGTTTTCACCTAGTGCCTAGCTACAGTGGCTGCACATCTCCGAAGAAAACATATTCACGTCTACCCTTACCTGGACGACTGGCTTGTTCAGGCAAAGTCAGCCCAGCAATGTGCCAGCCACATGTCCCTCACCATTCACCTTCTTCACAGTCTGGGATTCTCACTAAATTACCCAAAATCACATCTCCAACCCGCACACGTACAACAGTACCTGGGTGCGACCATAGACACTCTGGCAGCCACAGCTCAGCCAAATTTAGTGAGGATCAACATCATGCAAATGCTGATCTCAAAGTTCAAACCTCAACACTCCCTTCCTGCGCGAGTGTTCATGCAGTTGATAGGCATGATGGCCTCCTGCATTTTCATAGTCCCACACGCGAGACTACATATGCGCCCGCTTCAGGAGTGCTTGGCACGTCAATGGAATCAGGCTCACGGGCAATTAAAAGACCTAGTGTTGGTGAGCGGTCGGGCATACAACTCTCTGCATTGGTGGAATGCACAAAACCTTTGCAAGGGCCGACCGTTCCAAGAGCCTGTTCCACAAATAATACTGACGGCGGACGCGTCTCTCCAGGGATGGGGAGCTCATGTACTCAATTACACAGTGCAGGGACTATGGACAATACAACAAAAGAAGATGCACATCAACCTTCTGGAACTGATGGCAATCTTCCTGGCAATGAAGGCATTCAAAGTACACTTGTGCAACAAAGTCGTGTTGATCCGGACGGACAACATGACTGCCATGTACTACATACAGAAGCAGGGAGGAACACCCTCTCCACAGTTGTCTCATCTGGCTCAGAGCATGTGGAAGTGGGCCATTCAGAGGAACATATTCCTCATGGCGGAACACCTCCCCGGCAAGGACAACCACATGGCGGATCTGCTCAGCAGACACAGCCACCAGATGCACGAGTGGGAGCTACACCCGTCAGTACTCCAACCGTACTTCCAACAGTGGGGTCATCCAGAGATAGACCTATTCGCCACAAACGAAAACGCAAAATGCCAAAGCTTTGCCGCCAGGTTCCCACATCCACAGTCGCAGGGCAATGCGATATGGATGAACTGGTCCGGCAGATTTGCGTACGCTTTTCCCCCAGTGCCATTAATACCGATGGTGGCACGCAAACTGCGACAACACTCACTGACACTCATCCTAGTTGCTCCCACATGGGCGCGCCAGCCATGGTACACCACCTTTCTAGAACTTTCCGTGGTGCCGCATCAAAGGCTGCGGATCAAACCTGCACTCTTAACGCAGAACCATGGCGAAATTCAGCACCCAGATCCGCAACAGCTGAACCTGGCAATCTGGCTCCTGAAGTCTTAGAGTTTGGCTACCTAAACCTGCCTCCTGACTGTATGGAAATCATTAAGGAGGCCAGGAGACCCACTACCAGAGCTTGCTATGCAGCTAAATGGAAGAGGTTTGTCATTTACTGCAACAACAATGACATTAACCCGCTAGACGCATCCATTCAAAATATAATCTGTTACCTCTTACACCTATACCGATGCAATATGGCATACACCTCAATACGTATCCATTTGACCGCAATAGCAGCCTATCTCCAGAACAGGCAGCACCTCTCTTTATTCAGAGTGCCTGCCATCAAAGCTTTCTTGGAGGGACTTAAACGAGTAATTCCCCCGAGACACCCACCAGCACCGGTGTGGAACCTCAACTTGGTCCTCACCCGACTGATGGGTCCACCCTTCGAACCTCGTCACTCATGTGAGATTCAATTCCTCACCTGGAAAGTAGCTTTCTTAGTGGCAATCACTTCGTTAAGAAGAGTTAGTGAACTCCAGGCACTAACCATTCAAGAGCCATTCATACAGGTTCACGCAAACAGTGTCGTACTACGTACCAACCCCAAATTCATGCCGAAAGTAATATCGCAGTTCCACATGAATCAAACTATTGAACTGCCTGTTTTCTTTCAGAATCCACAAAATGTCGCTGAAAGAATGCTCCATACACTAGATGTCAAAAGAGCCCTCATGTACTATATAGACCGAACTAAAGACTTTAGGAAGACAAAACAACTTTTCGTTGCCTTTTCTCCACAACACAAAGGCAACGCCATCTCCAAAGCAGGTATAGCCAGATGGATCGTTAAATGTATTCAAATTTGCTATCAAAAGGCTAAACGTACATTAACGATTCCCCCACGAGCCCACTCAACACGTAAGTTAGGGGCGTCCATGGCTTTCCTGGGAAACATTCCTTTACAGGAAATATGTAGAGCAGCCACATGGTCCACTATACATACATTTACCAAACACTACTGTGTAGATGTACACTCAAAACAGCAGGCAGCTGTAGGACAGGCTGTTCTCAAAACTCTTTTTCAGACCGCTGCAGCTGGCACTGGTGGCCGCCGCTAATAGGAGGTACTGCTATGTATTCTATGCACAGATATGAATTCAGCAGCCCACATGCCTCGAACTGAATATGCTACTTACCAGTATGCATCTGTTCTTGGCATGTAGGGCTGCTGACATTCATATCGCCCACCCTCCTCCCCGGCGCCTGTAGCAGCTGCAGCTCTCAGAATTACTGTATAGCATGGTCATCACTTTCTGTATCTACTCCATCACTGCCACAATGGCGAAAAACAATCTGAGGATGGAGAGGATGCCCATGTGCACTGTGGTCCAGGGGAGGAGTCACCTATCTCAGAATACTTCGAAGACTCTTCCAGGACAACAACGTGCAAACATCCGGACCCAACACTAGGCGGCGATCTATGCACAGATATGAATGTCAGCAGCCCTACATGCCAAGAACAGATGCATACTGGTAAGTAGCATATTCAATATGTGTGTGTACATACATCTCACATGTCTATTGTATATGTTCACAACACTGCATCATGGGCACTTATGTAATATCTAAACACCTGTCTCTTGGATTAACAGTTTTTTTTCATGATTTGCATGTTTTTGAGCAAGTATTTGAACTACGAGTATTCATTAATTGAATAGTCTTGTTTTGATATTTGAATGAGACCCACACAACTGCCTTGGTTCTATTTTAGGTCTCGCAGACCTATCGCTGGAGCGCGCATGCGCTCCTCACTCTGCGAGGCTTATTGTCATCAGTACGCTTTCAGAAGGAGACTTGAAGCCACGCCCCTTCTTCCCATTGGCTTGCGTCATAGTTCAGGCTAAACGCTGGCTTTCTATTGTAAAGGAGGCTTTTTAGTCCCTTGTTACCACCCTGTCCACTTTTGGCCCCGCCCACCCATACTGGATCCTTTACTTGCGGTATGATATTGTCTCCTTTAATTACTGGGTGATCACTTTCTTTTTGCCATTCTGGCTGCGATGCGCGATCGCACTCCGTTGTCCATGCATTTTGGCACCCCCCCTCCTCCTGCCCGCACTCCGTTGTCCGTGGATTTTTGCACCCCCCCCCCCCCCCTGCAATCCACTGTCCGTGAACTTTTGCATCATCCCCCCCACTGGATCCCCGCCCGCACTCCGTGGATTTTCGCACCCCCTCCCGCAGTCCGCTGTCCGTGCATTGTGGTTTCTTGGTGAGTGTCCTTTCAGTGTTTGTGTTTTTTTTTGTACCGTTAAGGTGTAATTAAAAACCAGAAAACAACAACGAACATCGCATACGCAGCTCTTCCAAGCCGTCAATGACTCACAAATACGCCCAGTGTTTTTGAAGTACTAAAGTGAGAAACTGCTGTACTAAAATGATTGAATATTGGTGTTTAGGCCATATTTATAACAATAAACAATTGCCTGAAAGGAAGCTGGGGGCGGTTATTTTCGGAGAAGTACAAATTTGGAAAGCCTATCTCAACCGCAGAAGGGCCATCGCCATGTGGAGGATGTCCAAAGCTAACAACCAGAGCGGCCGACTCTGGAGCTGGAGAACCAGGCGAGTCTTTGCGTCGGATTAACATCCTGGGATTCTGGGCAAATCACTTAATCTTCCCTGCCTACCAAAAAAAGAAGAAAAAAACACGAATGCGTCCTTGTGTAATGCATCTGGTTCTCATGTAAAGCGCTCAAATGCCTTCAGGTCGAGCTAACGCTGTATAAAACTGCAAAAAGACCAAATAAATGGCGTGTGCACCAATTCCCTGCGCGCCTAGTACCAGTTTCTCCTTTTGTATTTTCTCTGATTACACGACTGTCATGAGTCTCTGTATGAGCTCCAGGGAGCTGTACTATAATATAATCGTTACACCATGGCATAAGACAGTTAACACAATTTCATAATCCTTTGATAATGGGCGTTTAGAATAACTTCAGGGTTGTTTCGTGATCATTTCCGGCGTTATGAGTGAGGCGGACAGATACTGGTGGTTGCCGCTAGGAGGGGAGACTGCTATACAATCTTTGCATAGTGTGTAATCTGCAGCTCATATGCCTCAAACGGAATATGCTACTTACCAGTATGCATCTGTTATTGGCATGTAGAGCTGCAGATCTACACCCGCCACCCCGGCTACCTTTATCTTATTCCAGTATTATCTTATTTAGATACAGCATAAATGGGCATCTTTCCTGTTTCTTATAAAACTCCATCATTTCCCTGCTGGCGAAAAACAATCTGAGGATGGAGCCGATGCCCATGCGCACTATGATCCAAAGGAGTAGTCGCGTACCTCGTGACTTCCAAAGACTTTCCAAGACAAAAACAAGTGCAAACATCCGGGCCCAACACCAGATGGCGATCTATGCTTAGTGTGTAGATCTGCAGCACTGCATGCCAAGAACAGATGCATACTGGTAAGTAGCATATTCCTTCGGGGCAAATCTGGGTGATGTATGCGGTATATCGTACTGTGGTGAAGTAACATTCATTTTTCCGTGAATCAGGGTTGTTTTAGGGGTTGGTGCAGTTATGCTCTTGTCAGAGTATTTTGAGATAAAAGCGTTAGTGTAGTGCAGAAAACTTAGGGTTTGTTTTGGACTATTTTTAACCTTCCAGGGTAGCGTGATGCAGTTAAATTAATATCGGGACTGTTTTCGGCCATTTTACGTGCTAAAATGTGATCTGATTTAGTAAGATGTATCCCAGTGTGAGGTGGAATCATTTTGTTAGCTTCAAATGGCTATGTGGGGCAGTTGACATCATTTAATGGATTTGGGGTAAGGTTTGAGGCCAAATTGCATCTCAATTAATTTTCGGGTAGTTCAAAGTCATTTTCAGCATTAAAGATGATGGTGTGGAGTTAACTTAATTTCAGGACCAATATTGGGTCATTGTAGGCGTACAATTGTGGTGCCATGGGGCTACATTGTTTCTGTTTAATTCGAGGTAGCATTAGTTGTTAAAGTACGGTGCGGTACAGCTGCGTTCATTATGCGGTGACTTGAAGCGATTTGAGGCGTAAACTGGCGCTGCGGTGCCGTTGACTCAGTTTCAGGGTGTTTGGGTGTAATGTTAGTTGTTACATGAGTAGTGGGAGCACTTAGATGAAGTGCAAGTTGACTTGTGGCCACCTTAGGCGTTAAAGTGCGGTGTGTTCAATCCAGTTATTACCCGAGAGATCCCTGGTCATTTTAGGTGCCAGGGAGGTGGGTGCTGCAGTTAAATAATTCGAACTGTACTTATGCATGACATGCTGTGGCTTCAGCATTGTCCGAGCCAGAAATGATGTTTGCATCATCTATATAGGCGCCACCTCGCTGCGCTGACATTTTAGAGACCATTAGTTATAAATTCCTTACCTTAGAATTACCCCCAGGCTCAGACTGGATATGGAGAAAGTTTTTCGTAGCAGTACCCCTGCACATCGGTAGGTGGCGTCGGTTGGATGACATCACGGTGTCTACTTAGACGCTACCCATGCGCGCTGGTGTCAGTTCTTTCTTTTTCCGCACCAGCCAACGCAGATCTGTAGAGAGCGTGCCCCTCAGTCGCTTTTTGACAAACCTTTTTCAACTTTTTGTCGATGATTTTTGAAGTCTTACGACTCCTTGTGCATTAGGGATGTCCAGCCGTCGGCCCGGTTTCAAGCCTTGTGACTCCTGTCACAAGTTGATATCGGTCGGACCTCATGTGTCTTTGGTGCCTGGAGCGCAACCACATCCTGAAGTTGTGCTCCCACTCCCATGCCCTGAACCCAAACCAGTCCCGAAAGATTTTGGAGGCCCGGCAGTCTGCTCTGTGCTGCTCGAGGTCCCAGTTGAGGGGAAGGTCCCAGGACCGGTCGTGGAGCCATCACCACTCGTCATTGAAGTCTTCGCACTCCTCTGGTAAGTCAGAGCACAAGAAGAAGGCGAAGAAGCATCGTCGCTCTTTGCCTTCTCCACGTCCGTCTGCCAACGCGGGGCCTGGAGACTACCCCTCCCTCCATGCCACCAAAACTACATCTCATGTTTGAGAATCATTTGGCCCTTCTCCGCTAGGAAGTTACGGCTCTCTAGGCCAAGGGGGCTATCTAACGCTTCCCTGTGCCAGAAGTAGGTTGTGGTTGCTACTCCCACTACTTCTCGGTACCCAAGAAGGACAAAGGAAAAAGGCCTGCGTCCTATCTTAGACCTCAGGGACGTCAACCAGTTCCTCTGGAAGAGAAGTTGAAGACGTTAACCTTGGCTCAGGTATTGCCTGCCCTCAGCCCTGGAGACTGGATGGTAGAGTTGGACTTGCAGGACACTTACTTTCACATCCCCGTCTTGCCTGCCCACCGGCGTTACCTACGGTTCAGTGGTAGACCACGACCATTTTCAGTTTTCCATGCTCCTCTTTGGCCTTACCAGCTCCCCTCGCGTGTTCACAAAAGGGATGGCGGTGGTCGCAGCTCATTAGCGCAGATCAGGGGTTCCAGTCTTCCCCTACCTCGACGACTGGCTGTTGAAGGCGGGCTTGTCCCAGGCTGTCGTCTCCCACCTCCAGACTACGGCGGACCTCCTGCATTCGCTGGGGTTCACTATCAACGTGATTCCCTCTCAGGAGCTCCTTTTCATTGGAGTGGTTCTGGACACAGCGCAGTTTCGGGTCTATCCATCCCAAGCTGCGAGTCCGGGATATTCGGGCTATGATACCGATGTGTTCGAGGCATATGAGCTGCAGATCACACACTGAGGATAAGATCGCCATCTGGTGTTGGGCTCGGATGATTGCAGGTTGTTGTTGTCTTCGGAAGAAGCCTTTGGTCACGAGGTTGGTGACTCCTCCCCTGGACAACAGTGTGCATGGGCATCCACTCCATCGTCAGCTTGTTTTTTTCCGCCATTGGGTTCGGATGAACTTTTTCCGCTCCAGCAGAAAACTTCCAGCAATCGATTTAACTCTTCAATCTTCATTCCATCGACATCGAAATCAACTCGGACCGGTTCCGGAAGCGGCTGATGGACAGGACACCCTTTAAAAAATGCCCCCAGTGTGGAGCGAAGTTCCCCCACAGTGACCACCACGAGGTTTGTAACCTCTGCCTGTCGCCAGAACACAACGAATCGACCTGTCCAGCTTGTGCCGCTTTCCGTTCCAAGAAGACCCTCTGGGACCGAAGAGCTCGACGCCATATTATGGCCAAACCAGCTCCAGAACCGGAGGACATCTTTGCTCAGGATGTTCCTGAAGATGACACCGAAGATCTTGAGATCGTGTCCGAGGCCGACGATTCCGATGACCTCATCACTCCAGGGCAGCGTGTGAGTACCACCCCCCCTGCCCCATCCAAAAAGACATTGGTCAAGACTCCGCCAGCTGGGCCCAGTCGCGACCGGAAATCCTCTTCAGAAGCCCCGCCCTCGGGCCCGGTTCCGAAGACATCTAAGCCTGTAGGTGGCTCGGGCTCGAGCAAACCTCATGTGATTGTGCCCTTAACACCTTCGGCACCGAAAAAACCACTGTCGGCACCGAAACAGGCTTCAAGACCGAAATCTCCTTCGGCACCGAAACGTTCCTCGGCACCGAAGTCTCCACCGGCGCCGAAACGTTCTTCGACATCGATGCCTAAAAGTCCCTCGGCACCGAAGCCATTGGCGCCGAAAACTCCATTGGCGCCGAAAACTCCATTGGCGCCGAAAACTCCATTGGCGCCGAAAACTCCATTGGCGCCGAAAACTCCATTGGCGCCGAAAACTCCATTGGCGCCGAAAACTCCATTGGCGCCGAAAACTCCATTGGCGCCGAAAACTCCATCGGCGCCGAAAACTCCATCGGCGCCGAAAACTCCATCGGCACCGATACATCCATCGGCACCGAAAACTACGTCCACACCGAAAACAGTTCATAAAGACCCGAAACGGCCATCGCCGCCACCACCTTCGGAGCCGGATGAACTTTTTCGCCCAGATCCTACTCAAAAGCGGATCTACATCAATCCCGACACTGGACATGTGACTGCCGTCCCATACAAGAAACGGAAGCTGGACATCACACCTCCTCCAGCTCCCATACGGAAAAAGGACTGTGCTACTTCACCACTTCGTCCTTCCTCTCCTGTATTACCTCCAAACCCGTCCCCCCCTCCTCCTCCTCCTTCTCCTTTACCTTTACCTTTACCACCTCCTTATCATTCACCTCCTCCACAGGATGATAATGATGACTTAGGGGGAGGGGCGGACCCTGACTTATTTAATGATCCTGTTGATCCAAACGACCCTTTTACATTTCCAGACACAGCACCAGTAGATGACTGGTCTTATCCAATGCCTGACATGCCTGACCCCACTACCTACCCCTCCAAGCCCTCCCCTCCTGATGACCATTTGGGGTTTGGCCAACTAATAAATAGGGCAGCAACATTCCATGGCGTCACAATGCACACGGACCCCCTTGAAGAGGACTTTCTCCTCGATACTTTTGAGCAGTCACAAAAAACTGTTCACATACTGCCCATGATTAAAGGGGTTATAAAGCATGCCACTGAGGTCTTTAAAGACCCTGTTTGAGCTAGGGTTCTCAACCCACGCATCGAAAAAAAGTACCGACCAGCCCCACAGGACCCTGCATACATTAAAGCCCAGCTCCCTTTAGACTCCTTGGTCGTATCAAATGCCAGGAAGCGCGTTAACTCACAGACAACTGGAGAAACGCCTCCCCCGGACAAGGAGTCTAAGCTTTTAGAGGCCTCAGGCAAACGAATCGCCGCACAGGCGGCGAACCACTGGCGTATTGCCAATACCCAGGCCCTGTTAGCCCGGTATGATAGGGCGCATTATGACCAACTTGAGGACCTTCTGCAACATCTGCCTGAACCCTTTAAATCCCAGGCCACTGACCTCATTCAAGAACGCAAGTTAATATCTAATGCCTCCATTAAATGCGCCTTAGATGCGGCAGACACTGCTTCTCGGGCGGTCAATACTAGCGTCTTACTCAGACGACATGCCTGGCTCCGTATTTCCGGTTTTAAACCGGAGGTTCAAACCGCAATTTTAGCTCAACCTTTCAACCAAGAGCAGTTATTTGGCCCTGCAGTGGACACTGCATTAGAAAAAATGAAGAAGGATAATGAGACTGCCAAGTCTATGGGAGCACTGCAGTCTCCTCAAAACCGGGGTTCCTTTCGTCGCTCCTTTTATAGAGGAGGCTCCAAAAACACGGCAACTGAGACCATGTCCACCTTTAAAAATTCTGGACAAACATCCCCTAACAGAGGATATTTCCGAGGAGGTTATAGGGGAAACAATAACAAAGGTCGAGGGCGGGGCAACAACAACAACACCCGCACCTCCCCAGCCACCAAACAGTGACTTGCCACCACTCCCCCCAGACCATTCCACTCCGGTCGGGGGGCGGCTCCAACAATTCCTACCTGTCTGGACTTCCATCACCACAGACAGATGGGTAAGACAAATTATCCAGTCTGGCTACTGCCTCGAACTCATACAATCCCCCCCAAACATACCACCCAAACAACGTCCAATGTCCTCACATCATCTCTCTCTCCTCAAACAAGAAGTTCAATCCCTGTTACAAAAACATGCGATAGAACCAGTCCCTCTTCAACATCAGGGCACAGGGGTGTATTCTCTATACTTCCTCATTCCCAAAAAGGACAAAACATTACGGCCCATACTGGATCTCAGACTACTAAACCAGTATATACATTCGGATCATTTTAATATGACCACCCTCCAACAAGTCCTCCCACTATTACAACAGGGAGACTTCCTTGCCACGTTGGACCTCAAGGACGCATACTTTCACATCCCTATGCATCCCGCTCACAGAAAATATCTATGATTTGTGGTAGATGGGCAACACTATCAATTTACAGTTCTCCCATTCGGAGTAACAACAGCACCCAGAGTGTTCACCAAGTGCTTAGCAGTCGTGGCGGCGCACCTCAGAAGACAACAGATCCATGTCTTCCCCTATCTGGACGATTGGCTCATAAAAGCCAATACTCACCAAAAATGCGTTCTCCACACTCATCGCACGATTCAAACTCTCCACGATTTGGGATTCACTATCAACTACCCCAAATCCCATCTACAACCTTCCCACTTACATCAGTATCTAGGAGCAACCATAGATACATCCAAAGCCATTGCTTATCCCAGCACTGCCAGGATAGCCAGTATACAAAATCTCATCTCTCAATTTCAAACTCATCCATCTCTTCCAGCAAGAGTGTTCATGCAGCTCCTAGGCATGATGGCGTCATGCATCTCCATAGTCCCACACGCACGACTTCAAATGCGTCCCTTACAGGAATGTCTAGCACAACAGTGGAACCAAGCTCACGGACAACTTACCGATCTGGTGTTGGTGGACAGTCGCTCACTTCGCTCACTGAAATGGTGGAACACCATCAACCTGTCCAAAGGGCGGCCGTTCTTAGAGCCTCTTCCACAAGTTGTGCTAACTACCGACGCATCTCTCACAGGGTGGGGAGCCCACCTCCTTCACCATACCACTCAGGGCAGATGGACCAGTCAACAGAAACTGCTCCACATCAACCACCTGGAACTCTTAGCAGTGTTCCTAGCACTGAAATCCTTTCAAGTACACCTAAAGAACAAAACTGTCCTCATACGCACAGACAACATGACGACAATGTATTATATACAGAAACAGGGAGGGACACATTCTCTCCAACTGTCCCAACTGGCACAGCAAATCTGGAGATGGGCAATTCCCCAAAACATCTGCCTGTTAGCAGAACATCTCCCAGGGATCCACAATCAAGTGGCCGACCTCCTAAGTCGCCACACGCAGCAGATCCACGAATGGGAATTACACCCCAAGGTTCTACTCCCCTTCTTCCAAAAATGGGGACAACCAGACATAGACCTGTTCGCCACTCCCGAAAACACAAAATGCCCAACCTTCGCCGCCAGGTTTCCACACCCACAGTCGAAGGGCAATGCTCTATGGATGAACTGGTCAGGCAGATTTGCGTACGCTTTTCCGCCTCTCCCACTAGTTCCATTTGTGGTACGCAAACTGAAACAACAGTCGCTAACGCTAATACTAGTAGCTCCCACTTGGGCACGTCAACCGTGGTTCACCACACTTCTGGAACTATCTTTAGTTCCACATCAAAGGCTACACCTCTCCCCGGATCTATTAACCCAGAACCATGGAGAAATCAGACACCCAGATCCTCAAACACTGAACCTAGCGATCTGGCTCCTGAGGTCTTAGAGTTCGGATACCTCAATCTCCCTCCAGACTGTATGAATATCATAAAGGAAGCTAGACGACCTACTACTAGAGCATGTTATGCCGCAAAATGGAAACGATTTGCCATCTACTGCGCTAATAATGACATACATCCATTGGATGCTTCCATCCAAAACATCATTTGCTATCTACTACACTTGCAAAGATGCAATCTAGCGTATTCCTCTATACGTTTACACCTAGCAGCCTTGGCAGCCTACTTGCAAAATAGGCAACACCTGTCCCTTTTTAAGGTACCAGCCATCAAAGCGTTTATGGAAGGTCTCAAAAGAATTCTTCCCCCAAGATTGCCACCTGCCCCAGTGTGGAATCTCAATGTGGTACTAACAAGACTTATGGGTCCCCCATTTGAACCTATGCACAAATGTGAATTACAATTCCTAACATGGAAGGTAGCTTTCCTTATCGCAATCACTACCCTACGCAGAGTAAGTGAAATACAAGCCCTTACACTAGAGGAACCTTTCTTACAACTACACCGTAACAAAGTGGTTCTTAGGACAAACCCTAAATTTCTTCCAAAAGTGATTTCCCCTTTCCACCTTAACCAATCAGTAGAGCTACCAGTCTTTTTCCCAAACCCAGACTCCGTAGCTGAAAGGGCCCTACATACCTTAGATGTCAAAAGAGCCTTGCTTTATTACATCGACAGGACAAAACCTTTTCGAAAGACGAAACAACTCTTTGTTGCTTTCGCACCACCACATAAAGGCAATCCGATCTCCAAATCCGGTATAGCCCGGTGGATAGTTAAATGCATCCAAATATGCTACCAAAAGGCTAAACGTACACTTACAGTTCCCCCTAGAGCGCACTCCACGCGTAAAATAGGGGCTTCTATGGCCTTCTTAGGTAACATTCCCTTAGACATTTGCAAGGCAGCCACGTGGTCTACCACGCATACCTTCACTAAACACTACTGTGTTGACGTGCAGGCCAAACAACAGGCCTCAGTGGGCCAGTCTGTCCTAAAAACTTTATTTCAAGCTGCTGCAACAGATACAGGCGACCACCGCTAAGGGGAAGCACTGCTGTATAATCTATCCTCGGTGTGTGATCTGCAGCTCATATGCCTCGAACGGAATATGCTACTTACCAGTATGCATCTGTTCTTGGCATGTAGAGCTGCAGAGTCACACACGCCCGCCCGCCTCCCCGGGACCTGTATCTGTTCCAGCATCCGTCTTACTTAGACATTACACATGGACATCCTTTCTTTCATTTCTATACACTCCATCTTTGCCCATCATGGCGAAAAAACAATCTGACGATGGAGTGGATGCCCATGCGCACTGTTGTCCAGGGGAGGAGTCACCAACCTCGTGACCAAAGGCTTCTTCCGAAGACAACAACAACCTGCAATCATCCGAGCCCAACACCAGATGGCGATCTTATCCTCAGTGTGTGACTCTGCAGCTCTACATGCCAAGAACAGATGCATACTGGTAAGTAGCATATTCCTTCAGCCTCTATCCTGTATTTCGGTGAGAATGACCTTGAGGCTACTGTGTCTTATGGCCTCCTGCATCCTGCTGGTGGATCACGCTATATGGCATATGCGGGCTCTGAAGTTCCAGTGGGCACAGCATCAGGGGCATCCTTCCGATGTCGTCCAGATCTCTGAGAGAACTGTAAGTCGGTTGCAGTGGTGGCTCAAAGACCAGGATTGGGTCAGCGGCCGATCCCTCTTCCTTCCCCAACCGGAGTTTACAGTAGTGACTAATGCGTCACTTCTGGGAAGGGGCGACCACATGGGGGAGGTGGAGATCGGATGCCTCTGGTCTCCGGCGGAGGCTGGTCTCCACATCAACCTCCTGGAGATTCGAGTGATTCGTTGTGGACTGAACGCATTCCTTCCCTCTGTCAAAGGAAGAGTAGTGCAGGTGTTTCTGGACAACATCCCCGCCATGTGGTACTGCAACAAACAGGGTGGGTGGGGTTGTGGACCCTATGTCAAGAAGCTCTTAGCCTTTGGACATGGCTGTATCCCTGGTGATTTAACACATGGCAGGTTCCCTGAACGCCAGGGTGGACGGACTCAGCCGTCGATGCATGATGGTTCGCGAATAGCGTCTTCACTCTGAGGTGGTGCAAAGTCTCTTACAGCAGTGAGGAGAGCCTTGGTTAGATCTATTCGCCACCGAAGAGAACGCGCAATGTCAGCAGTTCTGCACGTTGGAGTTTCCAAGGCGGCACTCACTCAGCGACGCCTTTCGTCGCGAGTGGAATTGCGGCCTCCTGTACATCTTTCCGCCTGTACCACTTCTACCCAGAGTGCTGAAGTAATTCTTGTGGCTCTGGACTTGGCACGAACTGTCTGGTACCCCTACCTCTTGAGCATAGCCATCGATCCTCTGATTGGACTGCCTCTTCGGGAGGATCTTCTGTCACAGCAGCAGGAAGGTACGGTCCTCCACCCAAACCTGTCCAGTCTCCACCTCCTTGCGTGGAGATTAAGCAGCGACAGTTGACAGCATTCGACCTTTCTCCCGAAGTCTGTAATGTCATCTTGGCAGCCAGGCGTCCTGCCACTAAAACGGTATACGCCTGTAGATTGAACAAATTTGTGGCCTGGTGCACAGCTAAGGCTGTGGATCCACTTTCTGCCCCTGTTTTAGAGGTTCTCCTCTTCATTCTTTCTTTGACCCAGCAGGGCTCTGCTCTGGGCACTCCTAAGGGCAATCTTTCTGCCATTACGGCCTTTCTTCGCCTTCCTGATCAGCCTTCCCTTTTCAAATCCCCTTTTGTTAACAGATTTCTAAAGGGCATTGCTCATCTCTTTCCTCCTCCTTTTGTAATGCCCCAGTGGGACTTGAATCTTATCCTCACTTATCTTATGTGTGCCTCTTCAAGCCACTACATAATTGTCCTCTTCGTCTCCTTACTTTGAAGACCGCTTTCTTGCTTGCCATCGCCTCTGCGTGCAGGGTGAGTGAGCTTCAGGCCTTATCTTTCAGACCTCCCTTTCTTGCTGTCCATCCGGACAAAGTAGTCCTCTGTATTCGGCCCTCTTTTCTGCCCAAAGTGGTTACCTCCTTCCACTTAGGTCAAACCATCGCATTGCCCATCTTCTTCCCGCCTCCGCACCCTTCCAAAGAAGAGAGACTCCACCGTCTGGACCCAACTTGTGTGCTGTCTTTCTACCTTGACCGCACTAAAGACTTCCGGGTGGACGATCAACTATTCGTGGGTTATGTGGGTGCCAAGAAAGATTGGGTAGTGCACAAACGTACCATCTCTCGATGAGTAGTCCTATGCATTAGGATCTGTTATTCTTTGGCTAAAACGAAACCTCCATTAGGACTGCGCGCCCACTCTACCAGGGCGATGGCAACCACTACTGCTTTGAACGTGGAGTTCCATTGGTTGACATCTGCAAGGCAGCTACATGGGCATCCCTGCACACGTTTACTAAGCATTACTGCGTGGACAGCCAAGTCAGGAGAGATGGCTTTTTCGCCTGTTCCATTCTCCAGGACTTCCTGGTGTGAACTTAGTTTGCAGACCCACCTCTGCGATTGGTATTGCTGGGTATCTATTCTAAGGTAAGAAATCTGTAACTAATTGTCTCTTTCAGATGAACAAGTTACTGACCTTCAGTAACAATGTATTTGTAAGAGACTTACATTAGTTATAGATTCCTTACCGTCACACCCATCCTCCCCGTTCTGCGAACTGACTTCTAGGGAGAGGGACTTCCTTTCAGGGCTCTGGTTTTGTGCACCAGTGGTCAGTGTCTTCCATGGGTCTGCGCTTCTGACATGGAAAGTTGTGTCAGAACTGACGTCAGCGCGCATGTCATCCTGGCGACGCCAAACGCAGATTAGACTGACGTCAGCGTGCAGGGGCAGCGGCTAAGTAGACACTGCAAAGTCATCCCGGCGACCACGACGACGAACACGGAATTGACCGACGCCACCTACCGACATCCAGGGGTACTGCTATGAAAAAAGTTCTCGGGATCCATTCTGACGCCTGGGGGTAATTCTAAGGTAAGGAATCTATAACTAATGGATTTCTCTTACAGATACATTCTTACCGAAGGTAAGTAACTTGTTCTTCGGCACCAGTTAGCCCTGGTCAGGAGAAAGAGCTACCCCTCTGTCGCTTTTTGACAGAATTGTTTTGATGTTTTGTCAAATTCTCTTATTGAGGACATTTTCCTCCTGGTGGGTTGAGTCCCCACGGGGTTAGAAGGGGGCTCAATCAGGTTTTGCGCCAGCGGCTCTGGCCTCTGCTCCAAAGGGCCCTCGTGGATCTGATAACTGATCTGGACTGGCAATGATAGTGCCACAGCGACCTCTCCCGACGCTCCTGGCACCATTGGTGGCGCCAGCCCCATTTAAATCTGCTAATCTGACACTGAGCCGGAACGACATCTATCAACAAAGATTACAGAACCAGCAGGACCCATGCATCTTAGGTTGGTCCCTGAGCCCTATTCTGAGGGGCTAGGCTTCGAGGAAGAATGGGAGGGGTCACTGGACCCTTTAGAAAACCAGTTAGAAGGCAATAAATTGGACTGGTGTGAGGAACTCAGAGATGCCAGTGGTCTGGACTCATCCCCAGATACTGGTATGCTTTCTCCCCCTGCTGTGGCTACGGAGGAGGGAGAATCCTATTCCATGGTGGTGAAGAGGGTAGCTGAGGTCCTGGATCTCGAGTTGCCCTCAGTGGCAGTCGAGACTACCCTCTTGACACAAGTGCTACAACCGGGAGCTTCCTCTTATGAAACTTTGCTCCCTTTTAATGAAGCACTGACAGATGTCCTACTAGGAACCTGGTCCAAGTCCAGCGCAGAGGCTCCTGTGAACAGAATATTTGCCCACTGCTCTGCACCTAGGGACCTGAAATTCCTCACCCAACACCCCACACCTGAGAGTTTGGTGGTCCAAGCCTCTACATCTCATGGCACATGCCCTGCTGCACTCCCAGATAGGAAATCCAAGAGGCTGGATAGTTTTGGGAAGAGGTTTTCTTCCAAAAGCATTGCATTGAGGTCAGTGAACACTGCATGCTTATTGGGCTGCTACTCCCATACTGGGGACATGGTTGCGCAAGTGCTGCCATGGGTCCTGGTGGAGGCCTGAGCCATTTTCTTCCACCCTGCCGCAGACTGGAGAGATGCAGCAAAGTTCACCCCCAGACGTAGTTTGGATATGACCAACTTGCAGGGCTGAGCAGTTTAACGACGGTGGCACCAAGGCTCTACGCCTGGCTTAAAACATATGGCTTTTTAGAGGATGTCCCGGCTTCCCTCGTAAACATGCCCTTTGAAGGCAACCATCTCTTTGGAGACAAAGCAGAGCGCTTTAAGGACTTGTGGACCATGACCACGGCCTTAGGCCTCTCAGTTGCCCCGCATCAAATCCAGTTTTCTTATCGCTCCTTTCGTAGCTACGGGAGGATTTTTAACTTCGCCAACGATATTCCAGCCACTGCCCCATGCAAGCTTCCCAGACTGTGCGGGGGCAAGAACACAGATCATACCAACCTCGTGGGCCAGGTAATGAGATCCACCAATTCCCCTGCATCCACAACCTCTTGAGTCCTCCTAATCTTGGCCTACAAGATCATGAACGTCCAGTTGGTGGCAGAATCAGCCATCATCTCCACCACTGGCAGTCCATAACATAGGACAGGTGGGTCTTACAGATCATTCGGAGGAGCTACTCCCTTCTCTTCAAATCCTCCCCTCTCCTTTGTATCAGTCTCACTACCGGGTGAAGGAGGATCAATTTGTTCTTGCTCCAGGAGGACGTTGTAATGGTTCGCAGGATCTTCTGCAGGAGCGTCAGGAATCAGAAGAGTAAGTCTCCGTCCTCCCCTACGGCCTTCCGTCTCTATCAAACCCTAGAGAACCGGATGGCACGCCAGGGGAAAACAGGGTAACCAAACAAGGGAAGGAGGGTGTGACTTCAGAGGTGTGGCTGGGTTGGTACCAATGACGTAGTTCTTCTCTGTGCGCGCTGCAATAAAAAATTCTACTTACTACGTATCACCTCATGCATTTCACAACCATAAACATGTCCCTAACCCACCTACCACTGGGGTCTTGTTTTAGCATAAGAAGGTGTCACCTCCACTGGATCTGTAAGGGACTAAGGACGGGGGCAGACGTGGAGCAAGCCGGCTTCTAATTCTTACACCCTATAAGATAAACAATTCGGTGAATGGTCTTCCTGTAACATTAAATTTGGTACACAATTCTTATCGGCCTCTTACTCACTAGGATGATATACAAATGCGTCCCTCTATTTCCACATGGAAGGTAATAACGAAAGGCTTTTGAGTATAGGAGAACTCCTAGGGAAAAAGACAAAACAATAGCAATTATATTCGCCCACCCAGTGCGGTATTCCTAAGTGCAAGTAAAAAGAGTAGCGCACAGCGCTGTTACCGTGCTTCAGAAGAACACTGGTCACTATGGCGTGGTCCACGCTAGCGTCCCCTATGGATAAATCGATCTTCTGTCTCAGGGGAAGACCAGCACCACTGAAGAGAGGTAGGTGAAGGGTTGAACCGGTCCGAAGAGGGGTAGGAGGTGTGTGGACTCAGCTGAGGATACGGTAAAACTAGGGCGTAATGTTCAGCAGAGGAGGACGCTACTAATCAGTGTAATAAACAAAAGACATGTACTTGTGAGAGGAGTTCGGGAATCCTTAACCTCGGAGAGGGGAAGGAGGGCAAGGTGAGTGGGATATACACGTGTCAACACCCAACCACCACCCAGGAGTGAGCACCCCACGACGCAGCAGCCCCGGGAAGGAAGAGGACTGGCACTCACTCGGCACTCCGCCACATTTGGCGGGAATCAAAAATGCTTCTAAAGCAGAAGCGAGCCTCCAGATGGCAAAAGGGCTCGCGAATCACGGCTGTTAGGCGTCTGTAGAAAGACACAGAACACTCGGGTAGAACCCGGGAAGGCTCGGCGCTCACTAGCGCGACCACGGAAACAGGAAGTTCTATCCGGAAGTCAGGCAAGCTAAGTGAAGACGGAAACCAGGGCATCAAGCTAGAACGCTAAGCGCGTTCGTACGCGTCTTAGGTCCTTATATACTGGACCGTCTGTCGATCCGGATCACGGGGCATGACAGCCGTCACAGCTCTCTTAGCCAAGAGAGCCATAGAGAGGGTTTGATTGTCAGAAGTAGGCAGTGGTTTCTATTCCCACTACCTTTTGATTCCCAGAAAGAACAAAGGGCTTAGCCCTATTTTAGATCTGAGAACCCTCAATCTCTTCCTCAAAAAGGAAAAGTTCAAGATGCTCACATTGGTTCAGGTTTTGTCTGCCCTGGACCTGGGAGACTGGATGGTAGCATCGGAGTTGCAGGATGCCTATTTTCATATTTCTGTTCTGCCTGCCCATTGGTGTTATCTACGGTGTACGGTAGGCCACAAGCATTTTCAATTCATAGTGCTCTCTTTGGGCCTTATCAGCGCCCCTCGGACGTTCACCAAGGAGATTGCGGTGGTTGCAGCTTATCTGCGCAGATCAGGTGTTCCAGTCTTCACTACACTAATGTAGATGGAATCTGTATGATCCATGCAATGCAATTCATTGAGCCAATCCAGATTAATTATTGGGCTTCCTCTCAAATCTATGTCGGGGGCAGCTACAAGAAGGGTCTTGACAAAGACCCCTTTGAATTCTCTTGAAACGTCGGCGATTTTTGTTTGCACTGACTTTACAAATTAGTAAAACTAAAAACAAGCATTTACAAAGCCAATATATTTCGCCTATGCGAGAATCAGTGACTTTCTCAATGTGTTTTTTAAAAATGTTCCACAGCAGCCCGTGCTGTAACATGGCTCAAAATAAATAATAACAAAATGCTATGGCGTCCAGCATTGATGATGCCATAGCGCTTTGCTTTTATTTATTTTAAGCCATGTTGCACAACAGCCTGCGTTGCTGTACAACATCTTTAAACAAGCATTGGCATAGCCAATAGGTCTCGCCTTTGGGACCTTAGAAGTATTTAGTTATCCAGCACAGTATCCTTGGTACAACAACATCAAGTGTTGCATGGCTAAACACTTATAAGGTCCCAAAGGCGAGACCTATTGGCTATGCCAATGCTTGTTCTGTTTCCCTTTCTGATATTTTTCGTTTTACTCTTACCCTTGTCCTGCAGGGCTCTACTCTAGGAACTCTAAAGGGTTACCTTTCTGCTCTCTGCCTTTTTGCGGCTGCCTGATCAACCCTCTTTATTTAAGTCTCCTATTGTAAATAGGTTTCTTAAGGGTCTTGTGAATATGGTCCCACCTTCTCCTTTCATTATGCCTCAGTGGGACCTTCATTTAGACCTCACATTCTTAATTTGTGCTTCTTTCAAGCCTCTTCATAATTGTCCTCTCCGGCTGCTCACTATCAAAACAGCCCTTCTCAAGGCAGTAACGTTTGCCCGGAGGGTGAGTGAGCTGCAGGCTTTATCATCCAAGCCTCCATTCCTGTCAGTGTTTCCAGATAAACTGGTGCTTAACACTAGAGCCTCTTCTTGCCAAAAGTGGTAACACCATTCCATGTGGTCCAGCCCGTCACCTTGTCCACTTTCTACACTCCTCCACATCCTTCAAAAGAAGAGGAGTGACCAAAAAAGAGTGTTGTTGTTCTATTTGACCGCACATGAGAGTTCCAGGTGGACAACCAAAACTTTGTGTGGTGTGTTGTAGCAAAGAAAGTTTGGACGGTGCAGGAACGAACCATTACACGCTGGGTCGTTCTCTGTATTAAAATCTTCTATGCACTGGCCAAGAAGCATCCCCCTGAGGGCTCATTCCACCAGAGTTAAACCGTGACCACTGTGTTAGCACGTCAAGTCCCTGTACTGGACATCTGCCAAGCAGCAATGTTGGGCGTTCCTGCACACTTTTACCTAACACTACTGCACAGTCAAATCCGCAGGGATGGGCACTTTGACCAATCAGTCCTGCAGGAATTTTTTGTTTCACATGTGTCTGCAGCCCGACTCCGGGGATGGTATTGCGTAGGTATATATTTAGAGGGAAGGAATCTTCAGCTAGATGGCTCTATCAGATAACCAAGTTACTTACCTTCGGTAATGCATTATCTGTTAGGGACAAGCATCTAGCCGCTGATTCCTTACCGACCCACCCATCCTCCCCACTCTGCGGACAGATATCTAGGGCTGATCCCTTTTGGGGCCCTAGTTTGGACACACCAGTGTCAGTGCACTTCATGGCTCTGCGCTCCTGTTGTAGAAAGTCGTGAAAAGTAACTGACATCAGCGCGTCAAGTTGGCCCCTATATAGGTGGTGCGGATATCGCTTCCGTTGCAGACGGCGCTCAGAGCCGATTGACGCCACCTACCGACTTGCAGAGGTACTGTTCACTCAAAAATCTTCTGGATCTAGTCTGATGCCTTGGAAATTCAAAGGTAAGGAATATGAGGCTAGATCTTGTCTCTACCAGATAATGTGTTACCGAAGGTAAGTAACTTGTTCATTTAAGCCTTAGCTGCCATGTATCTGCCTCAGGTAGTTCAGAAATTGCAGACTGGACTTGATTAGATATGGTAAGCTTGGAATCAATCATCACTCCTAATCTGTAACCAAAGGTGATGTCATTAACCGGCGTAACAACTGGATATCATCTGCGTATATGGATGCTTTGGCACCCCTCTTTATCAAGGTATTGACCAGAAGGCTCATGGGTATGTTAAAAAGGTGGGTGGACCCTTGGGACCTCCTCTTTCAAGGGCTTGCCTCTGGGCTAAGGAAAGGCCAATGATGTTAACTGCATACCACTTAGCAGGGATTAGCTGTCTCGTAATGGACAGGATCAGCTGGCAGACTAATGGGCAGCTTTAGATCTATCTCTTTTGACTTGGAAATGCCAGCAAGTGATTCTCCCATTCAGCCTCTCGACCCTCCTAGACAATTGAGGCCACAATAAGAAGGAAACCAGTTGTGAGGTGGGGCAGTGGTGAAGATGCTGAAGACGAGCGTTCCTTGTGGCAACTCAATCCTGCCATCTCAAAACAGGGGCACCTACATACTTTTAGAGCACGGCTAAGAGGAGATCCTGCTGCAAAAGGAGGTGGGGGTACTGCAAGAAAATTGTTAGAATGGGGTGGCAGGATTTCTCTAATCACTGGCACGTGCACAGGAAAGCAACAGGCACCTCGACCACCCTGTCCTCAGAACATTTCTGGACCTGAGAAGACTCCATCTGAAAAGGAAGACCCTGCTTGAAGAAGAATCCTGACTTCTTATTCCTGCAGAAAGTAGCTGGCTCACAAGGACATAAAGCCTCCTGAATCCTGCTGGCAATCAGGGACTGGAACTGCTCATCAAGGGACAACTGATTGTCTTCCCGCTTCAGAGACCTAAAAAGCAAAAGGACTCTTGACTCAGAGAGGACGCAGCTGAATAACGAGGACTGGACCCAGAAGGAGACGTGGCTGGAGAGAGATCTGGTGCTCATTAACCCTCCCTGTGGAGCTAGGGGCTCAGGACGTCCAGAAGCTGCTTTCCCAGCAGATGAAGGTAACTTTTGCCAGTAAAACCTTTGACCAGAACAACCCGTTTGGTGTATCGAACCTCACTCCATCACGGTTAGCATGAAATTGCCCACTGTGAAGTGTTTTTTTTTTCAAGGCTCTTTTTCCCTTAAAACTTTAAAAAAGACATATCTCGGGTTCCGTTATCCTATTTTGGTCATCGTGGTGTCTAGTTGAATTTTTCTCCTTTGTTCTATATTGGGTTAGGAATTGTTTGAGTTGTGTTCTTTATTTTAAATGGGTGGCATTGCTTGAACATAGCACACACTTCTCTGGGGATTGCCTGCTTAGTGTGCCATAGCTACCACTTGTTAAGCAGAGAGTCCCTCAGAACTGTGCTTTGAGCTAATCCGAGTGGGTTTATTGAATTGGTAGTGGTATACTCAATCCCGCCTAAACCAATATCCCCATTTTATGATTATGCCATCCTTTGAATGTGGCTTGAATAGAGCCCTTTTCCAAGGAGACAGTCAAAAAGCAACCAAGCATCTGCAGAATTGTAAAAGACAGGGAGCTTAATGACGTCTGGAGAAATGAATTTAAGTGGCAAAACTGACTTCACTGTACATAATACATATCTAAGCACAGAGTCCTATAGAACTGTAAATGAAATAAGTGTTGGAGATGTATTCTATCTAGGAGGACTTGAACAAACAGAGTTGAATCACTATCCTTCCTAATCCCTTTCACCTTGTATACAAAGATTTTTTTTAGGTGATTGCAAAAGCCCTGCAACGTAGTCACCCTCCATAAAACGAAAATATCCAAAATTTCTCTCATCAACTGAAAGATGCTGTTTTTTAGTGTTTCTCACTCTGGTGAGCTTATTACGGTAATGCGATTGTTGGTTATTTCACAACTAGTTAGTTTATTACAGGTTGGATAAAAAAAGTAGCATTTGTTCATAAGGAGTATTGTGAAGGTACGAAGAGTGTAAGCCAGTCTCTGGCCATTCTGCCATGCGGTCATTTCCCTGGGGGTATGCAGGCTAGAGTGCTAATTCAAAAGGTAGATGGACTGACATGACCTAAACATGAGCCCTTGGCCTCATATGGTCGTAATTTCTTGTAATGTGGAGCTGTTTTTATTTTTTTTGTGCCCTACACATATAATAAGTAGGCATTTATTTTAGTCAGGCTTTTGAAGATAAGTAACTCAAGAGGAATTAGGACTTGAAATGTCTAATTTCTTTGTGTTAGAGATGAGGCAGGAAGCTGCATGCAGTACTGTGTAAGTTTGATGAGGAGTGATTCAGGTAGATCATGTAGGAAAGCATTGTCGTAGAAGGTTTGCCGTAAGATTAGGATTGAAAGCATTTCTTAAATTGTGTAGGGTTAAATCGTTTAGCGTGTTGAAGTAATCATATTTCTTGTAAAACACATTTCATCAGCGTTTTATGCGAGAGTCATGATTTAATTTTGCATATATAATGAATCCCAAGAATTTTGCATTTAACATTATTTGGGGGAGTTGCCAGTAGCTTCAAGTGAAGTGGAGGTGAGGAGATTAATTGCAATTTTGCATGGGCTGAATTTTAATCATTTATAGTGACATCTGGTTATGCCATTTTGTCAAAGTCAGGGCATTTATACCTCGGGCGGGGTCAGTATTTATGTACATCAGAATGACCTCAGGAAATCGGTTGAATGATATATTATCAGTGCAAGGATTGATTTGTGTGGTATTGTTGAATTCTTCTTGTACAGGTCCATCAATACTCATCCTGGATTGGTGTCTATAAAGGAAGATTACATGATCCACCGTTTCACAGGCAGCATAAATGTTTAGGTGGATCAGAAGATCGGTTATGTGGGTCAAACAATTTATGCAGTTTCCTTTGTCAGGCGCAAAATGTAGATTTTTGTAAAACCTAACTTCTTGTAGTTGTTTCTTTGGGCTGTAATACACCTTTGTAATATTTTGGATTTGAATAGTAGATTAGTGATAGGGCGATAATGTGCAGTGATAGTGGGCTCACAGTTTGGTTTCTTCAGGAAAGCTTTTCTTTGCTTTACTTTAAGAACTTCATGTCCTGCACTCTGGTTGAGTGAGCCATTGATGAGTTTTACCAGTCAGGGACAAGGGCCTGGTTTGATTTATTTTTACTTCTCAATAGTTAGAGAATATGTTTTGTTTTTATCATTAAATAAAATGTTGACAAGATTTGTGCACCAGATCCTAGATAGGCCATGAATAGAGTTTGGTTTTGATTGAGTGTGTTCACTTCAAAACATATTTTGGTGGGCATTTTAGCTTTGTGATTACGTTTTCTCGAATATGTCTTGTTAACTTTGTGCTGATAGTATTGTTTTGCTTTTTAAAGGACCAAAGATTTTGGAGTGTAGTTGGGGGTTTTCTTCTTCAGATTCATTCAGTGCTCATCTCATTATAGAGTTATACTTTTTTGAGCAGAATTGGACAGATTTCTTAGGTTTCTTGTCTTTAGGTTTGACCTGCACATCACTTGCAATGTGCTTGCAAAATCCCTGGTAATCAAAAAAAAAAACGTGGTTAGACCTTGCCCCTTAATTTACCATTGGCCATCTCCAGTGTCACTCTTGATTCCCTACATCTTATTGGTCACTGCCTCCTCCTCCTCTGCTTCCTCCTCCTCTGCTTCCTCCTTTGTGCCCGTGTCGTGGAGCATGGCCCAAGTGCAGCTTCCTGTCTGTGTCCAGTTTCCTTCCACTGGCCGGAGGCTCCTGCTGGTAATTTGTGTTTTTTACTTTTGATCATGCACTCTTATAGAGGACGTGTGTTTGCACTCCCTCTCCCCAGCCCTCCTCTCGCTGATTGTTATTTGCCCACTCCTGCCCGCTGTCACCTGCCGTCTGTTGTCTCCCAACCCTCTGTCCTCCTCCTGCCATCCATTGTTCCCCGCCCTTGTGCTGCTTGCCCTCCTACTGGCCACCCTGTGCTGTTTGTTGTTGGTTTACCTGTTGCACAGCAGCACGAGTTTGCTGCCAGAGGGAAATTTGTTCCAATTAACGAATACAGCAAGGTGTTTATCAAGATTTTACTTACTGTTCTACATGCAGAGAAACAAATGCAATGTTGAGGGATTAAACCATGAATTTGCAATGCTCCAAACTAAAAAACACACGTTAATGCTGCTGGACAAAGAATATTTTGTTTCTCATGTGAAGGCTGCATGGGCATGTCTAAAATCTAAAGTAAATTGGTTAAGTGATGTCCTTGTCAAACTCTGCTTGGGACATACTTGACCTCTAGATGTCATTGATCTGATTAGGTATATATTGGATTTACATTTTTTCTGGCCTGCCTGATATGCTTTTCACTTGTCTTTTTGAAGTTTTGCCATGAAAAGTCATGTTATACTGTGCAAGAGCACATCACTCCAAGTAGAGTAATCTGCAGACATTTCTGCTAGACCATCCATCTTTCACAAAGCATTGAGGTAGCAAGGCGCCATTTCTTGGATATATGGCTCCTTGTGGAGATGCTGCTAATTCAGTTCATGATCAGTACAGGAGAGGTCCCTGATTGCCTTAAATTTTACTGAGGAAAGAGTGCAGACAAAAGGTGGTGGGAGGAATGCTTGCAAGAAGTCTAACCACTGGCACCCGCTCAGGGAAGCATGCCAACTTATACTTCTTTTGTCTTCTCGGCTACCTCAGTTTGGACCCAGCCGTATGTAAATCAATCTTGGCCCTGCTCCAATAATAACAGTCCAGCCTGAACAATCAGGTCAGGTCCTCCTTGTACCAGAACTCTGGCAAACCAAGACCGGTTTTGCCCTGATTGGGGCTCATCAGCCAGGTTCAGCTTGGTTCCAGTGAGAGTGTGGTAGCGACACAGGTCTTTCTAAATTGAGTCCCACTATTATCAGGGTCTTCCTATTTGGGGCTGACACAAAGGGCGTGGTGCGAGCCCCTGCAGCACATTGGCCCCACCAACGTTGCAGGGGTCCCAAATCAATCAAAAGGGCTCCATTCGACCCCAAGGACAACGTATATCTGTGAAATGGGAGACTCCGGTATGCTTCCTAACTTTCTGCAATGGGGCCACACATTTTACATTATGCTGCTGAGTAGCACCACAATGTATAATCACATAGGTCATAAGCAGTTCATGGCAAAGGGCGAAATTTATAGTTAGCTCAATAAACTATAACTGAATTTCAGTGGGTTTCTTTGTTTTTTATATATTACATATTATCTTTTTTGATCACTTAACTATAACGTCACTATAACGTTTGTTTTTTCAGTCACTTTGTCGTTTTAAAAAATTTTTTTTTTTAGTATAAACAAGCAAAGATGTTATTACTATACCTAACTATAGCTTCACTTTGTTTATTTCCTAACGGTAATGTCACTTGAACTTTCATTTTTTAGGTCTCGCTGAGTCAGCACACATGCTCTGCTCGGAGAGACATTTAGTAGGTGAGTTTTCAAAGTGCTGCTGGCTGGCCTAGCGCTTGCGTTCACGCAAGCGTGCACGTGCGCAGCCAGCCGCCATCTGTCTTTCACGAGTCATTAGAACCGTGATAACTTTCCCTTTCGCAAAAGTAAAGAAATAGAAAAAAAATCTATTTCTTTACTTTTGCTATAATCGCGGCCCCCGCGCTTTACTTTTAATGTTCAAAGTAAAGCGCCAGTGCCGCGATGCTTGTTCTCGCACGCTCGGCCAATGCTTGTTAATCTGTGCTCCACGTGGGCAGTGTTTCTGGGTGATGGGGTGGGCATTTCCTGTCTAGCCAGGCTCTTCACCCGGTTCCTAATCCGAATGTACTGCTTGTCTGAGCTTCCCAGAGTCTGCGGTTAGGGCGTTTGAAACAGTCTGTCTTTCTTCCTGAACTCCCATAGTCGCTTAGAAATAAACGTTGCCTTAAATGCTGATGTAAGAAACGCACCCCCTTCAACCTCCCCCACTCCCCTTCCCTTCAAACAAGACACATTAAACACCAATGAGCTGTTTTTCTTAAGGCGGTAATCTCCCAGACAGCTGGCAATTCACTCGGGAGCTCGCGGACATTTTGATTTTTCAAGGTTGTTTCGAAAATACTTTGGAATCTGGCTTTAGTTAACATATTCGAACTAGATATGCGACTGATTGCCTGAAATCCCTCAAACTAGCAGATTTTAGCAGGGGACTTTATTTTGCTTAAACTGATTTCGAACTGTTGTACTTACATTTTACAACAGGAGCAGATTGGCCGTAAATATTATAGTTTATTTATTTTTTCCTGTTTTATTTAGGATTCATTTTATGACTAAACGTGGGTCCAACCTAATAAAGGCAGGAAGAATGCTCATAAAATCCACAGTCTGAGATCAGTGCTGTCACATTTTTCTATAGGCGTTTAATGATCCCTGAAGTCATTGGAATGTGCTCTACGACCGACCGGGGCCATTCATTGTCTGTTTTACGAAACCCGACTTGTGCCAGACTGGCCGCATGTCTGCCTGGACATAGTAGACACAAAAAAGAATTACCCGAGTTGATGTAATCTGTAAATGCAGGTGTGGCTAGAAAGCGTGCTTAGATGCACTAAGCACATGCACCCATTAAGGACATCACAAAAGATAAGTTTGCTCCAGCACAGGCACACAAGCTTCGCAGGTTTATAGCCCGGGCTCCTGCACTTACCGGCCTCAGCAAATGTTTGTACTAGAGAACTTTTGTTTGCTTCATATGGACACGCTGAGGTTTTGCATCTCGCCCTTTCAAGGACAAGCACAATACATTTATATTAATGAGCAGGGGTTTTAAACGAGCAGAATTCCAAATGTGAACATTCCATTTTCACCTATTTCTCATGTTCTAATAATTGGGGAGATTCTTCTTGTGCTCGTCTAGTTTTTATTGTTTCCGGTTCAGTCGTATTAGTTTCCGATATTTCGAACATGCACATTCTGTAGTAGGGGAATCTCTGTTATAGTCATAATCTATGAATAATCCCCGCCCATGTGCGGGGACCCCGGAGCAATCAAAAATATCTCTTAAGCTGTCCCGCATTTGCAAACCTGCAAAGACACTTAAGAGACAGACAAAATAATACAGCCTAATCACAACAAGGCTGCACTGGCCAGCACTTCCTCTGAAGTGAACACAAAAGCCAAAATAAAGTTTAAATGTCATTTTTATTCACAGTTGACATGTTCCTTTATTATCTCACACTCCCTTCACCAAAATCCCTTTAAACAATAGAGAGGAAGGGGTGGACAGACAAGCCCTATAGGCTGTCATTATGTGTCTGCTAAAGGGATACCGTGCCTTTAAGAAACTCTCCAGAGACCCCCGGTATCCCAGGATGCACAGCCAACCCAAGTTACTTTCAGTTCTTTTTTCCGGCTCCTGCTGGCAGGACCCTGGAGCATTAGCTCTTCATTTTTTTGAGCTTTTATTCATTTTGAGTGATTTTTTTTCTGGATTTGAAGTTTCATTCGACGTCTTTGGCCTTTCTCTACATTCTGCTGTGGTTTTTTGGCAGAATTTCTGCAGTTTGCTTGCCTCTATAGCATCGGATTTGAACACCTGTTTAGCAAGTGCTTTGACTGCGGTAGGTCATAAAGGCCAAAGCTGAAGCTCACAGAGTTTGTCTTCTGTGCTTGCCTGTGTCTTATGTTTGACACCTGTTTAGGCTTCTTCTTCAGCCCCTGGGTAAGGAGAGGTTAGGTCCTCTACCACGTCCCATGCTGTGGCCTCGGGGGCTTTCCCCGGCCGGTCAGCATCGAGGACGGCGACGTCGAGAGCAGGTGTGACGCCAATGCTCTCCGTCGCCCCAAGAAAAGGCCCACGTCAAGGAGGCTGCTGAGCCATGACGTCGAGAGCCATGACGTCGAGAGCCATGACGTCGAGAGTCATGACGTCGAGAGCCATGACGTCGAGAGCCATGACGTCGAGAGCCATGACGTCGAGAGCCATGACGTCGAGAGCCATGACGTCGAGAGCCATGACGTCGAGAGCCATGACGTCGAGAGCCATGACGTCGAGAGCCATGACGTCGAGAGCCATGACGTCGAGAGCCATGACGTCGAGAGCCATGACGTCGAGAGCCATGACGTCGAGAGCCATGACGTCGAGAGCCATGACGTCGAGAGCCATGACGTCGAGAGCCATGACGTCGAGAGCCATGACGTCGAGAGCCATGACGTCGAGAGCCATGACGTCGAGAGCCATGACGTCGAGAGCCATGACGTCGAGAGCCATGACGTCGAGAGTCATGACGTCGAGAGCCATGACGTCGAGAGCCATGACGTCGAGAGCCATGACGTCGAGAGCCATGACGTCGACGCTGATGCTTGACGTCGACGCTGATGCTTGACGTCGACGCTGATGCTTGACGTCGACGCTGATGCTTGACGTCGACGCTGATGCTTGACGTCGACGCTGATGCTTGACGTCGACGCTGATGCTTGACGTCGACGCTGATGCTTGACGTCGACGCTGATGCTTGACTTCGACGCTGATGCTGGGCGTCGACGCTGATGCTGGGCGTCGACGCTGCGGCTTGACGTCGACGCTTGACGTCGACGCTGAGGCTTGACGTCGACGCTTGACGTCGACGCTGAGGCTTGACGTCGACGCTTGACGTCGACGCTGAGGCTTGACGTCGACGCTTGACGTCGACGCTGAGGCTTGACGTCGACGCTGGTGCTTGACGTCGACGCTGGTGCTTGACGTTGGTGCTTGACGTTGATGCTTGGCGTCGACGCTTGGCGTTGTTGCTTGATGTCGATGAGATGCCTGCCGTCAGTGCGATGCTTGACGTTGGTCCGAGGCTTGACGTCGATGCATGGCTGGACGTCGATGCATGGCTGGACGTCGATGCATGGCTGGACGTCGATGCATGGCTGGACGTCGATGCATGGCTGGACGTCGATGCATGGCTGGACGTCGATGCATGGCTGGACGTCGATGCATGGCTGGACGTCTATGCATGGCTGGACGTCAATGCATTGCTTGACGTCGAGACGCTTGGCGTCGCGGCGCAGTGGTGCTTGAAGTCGATCGCCGTCGAGGCGCGGTGATGCTCGACGTCAAGGTGCAGAAGGAGGTTCGACACCGCTGTGGTGGTGCCGTCGCAGTGCTGATGACGTCGCAGTAATGGTGAGGTCATGGGTGACGTCGAGGGGTCATTACTGGCGCTCGATGGCTAGGTCCGGTTCTGGACCTCGCTCTGTTGTGGGCATACCATCATAGGCGGGGACTTCGTTTTCCCGGCAGCGTCGACTCTCGACGCTGAGCTGGCGCCGAGGGACCCTTCGGAGTCTGGGGCTACTTACACGTGGTCCGCTCGGAAGCGCGGGACTTTGGTCCCCTCGCTTAGCAGTGTCTGCGTACCGGCTCACCATCTTGGTCGCCTCCTGCTCCGCCCCCACGGGTGATACCACGGGGATGCCGCAGAATTCTCTCCGGCTCATCTCCCACTCACCGGGGGGCCGGTGGCGCCTCGGCAGGCGACCCCCCCCCCCCTCCGTGGAATCTTGATGTCCCTAGCACGAGGTCTCGTGTGGGGGCGTCGGTCCCATGGAATCCGCTGTCTTCCATAAGGTCCCGTCGTCACCGTTATGGAAGTTCTCGGGTCAGGCATGCCAGGGGGGCCTCTTACGTGAATAGGGAGAGGTGCTCTCCTGTTCTTACGAACCTCTGGCTGGGCCGTTGTGGTGATCCCTGTGTGCGTTCCTTCACCGACGTGTGGATCTCCTGCCCAGAGACAGGGATAGTCTACAGGGCATGATGGTTGCGGATATATATATCTATTCTTAGGCTCTGCAGCAGATGTTTCGCTTCAGGCGCATCCCGGGCTTTGCCGTGGGTTTGTTCTACGGCGACGTTCTTGTCTTCGACGGAATCTCTGCAGCCTGCGCAGCAGTGTGTTTCTACTCTCCTTCTCTGCCGCAACTCTTGTGCTCCCATGCGGATAGCGAGGCGCCATTGAGTCATTTTGGGGCTGACCGCCGTGCGACTCTTCCGGTTTCCCTCCAGCGCTCCCTCCACCTCACTCGCGCTCTGTGCGCGAGTTGTAGAAGGAGGCCACCTCCATCTTCCAGTGAAGGAAGATAGACTCGGCTCCTCTGGGACGGACTGGACAGGGATGGTACTCACCGTTCCTTCTAGCGTGCAAGGGAGACATGACCGAGTTTGGACCTACGTTCGGCGGGCGACAAGCCGACTCGTGGGATCAAAGAGTAGTACATTCCGGTGGGGGTCTCTGCATTAGGTTTCCCCTCAACCTCCTCAGGGTGACTGACTATGCAGCGGGGAAAATATCGCGAGTTCCTGTTTTTCACAGTGGGCAACGGCCATTATCATTGCTTTGTGCCTCCTTTCGGCCTGCAGCCGACACCTTGGAATGTTCCATACGCTAGGCCGTGGTGGCTGCGCATATGAGAGTCACAGTGGCTTTGTCTCTCCGTTTCTGAACGGCTGGTTGATCAAGGCAGCTACTTTCAGGTAGCGCGCCGGCATTTCACTTGGACTCTTTCTCTCTCTCTCTCTCGCTCTCTCTCTCTTACTTCGTTTGGGCCTCCGCACCGACCTCACAAGGTCTGTCGTGACTCAACGGCTGTGTGCCCTTCGGGGGGGGAGACGCTCTTCGATCCTTTGTAGGGCTCGAGTTCTTGTATTATTACCCTTCCCCCCCCCTACCCCCGCCCCCCCCCCCCCCCCCAACGGTGGGGCAGGTCTCGTCTCTGACGATTGGTTGGTCAGGGCACACTCCCTTCAGAAGCGCAAGCGCACTCCCTCCAGACGTGCGTTCTCTTGCACAAGCTGGGGTGGCACGTCACCATGTCCAAGTCGGTCCCGGCGCCGTTCCAGTGCATATAGTACGTGGCGGCCTCCATCTCTACGCTGTCAGTAAGCGTGTCTCCTTCGGCGGAAAGACGATGGTCACTCCTTCGGTAGGCTTAGGCCCTTGTGACCGCTCCATCGGAGGGGCTTGTGACGACGAGATTCGGCTGTCGCTGCATGCTCTTCAGTCGCTGCAGTGGTGGTGTTCGGGGGACAATCTCCTCAGTCGGGCCCTCTTCACAGGGGGTATGGTCGCAGACGGAGATGACTTACCACATCAACTTTTTGGGAAACTCAGAGCAGTACCCTTGGCCCTGCAGGCGTTCCATTCCTCCTTCAAGGCAGACTCCCTGCTCGTTCAGACGGACAATCCTACTTCCATGTATTGCATCTACAAGCAGGGGGGCTCCCGTTCACGCCTGCTGTCTCGGGCGGCGCAGGCCATCTGGTATTTGCTAGTGACCAGGAACCTACCGATCACGGCTACCCATTTGCTGGGAGTGCAGAATGCCCAAGCCGTTGCGCTCAGCAGGCTCGTTCACGAGAATCACGAGAGGGTGCTAAACGGCGACGTGCTGATAGACGTCTTCGCAGAGTGGGGCTCCCCGGATGTCGATCTGTTCGCTCGGGCAGAAGACAGCAGAGGCTGCGACTTCGCGTCCAGGTACTTCCGACCAGGGACGCTGGGGAAAGCTCTCTGGATCAGCTGGTCTAACGGCTTTCTCTACGTCTTTCCACCCTTTTCCCTGATATCGGCGGTGCTGATCGAGCTGTCGCGATCCAGAGCCAGGATGATCCTTTTGGCTCTGGAGGGGTCGAGGCACTGGTGGTTCGCCGACCTTCTTCACCGGTCTGTTATTCCACGCAGGCGCCTGCCATGTCGGCCGGACCTTCTCACGAGGTTCGGATGACAGATGGTTCCCCCGATCTCTTGTCCTGGAGTTTGGCAGCCTGGCTCCTGAGTTAGTGCAATATGGACACTTGATTCTGCCTCGGGACTGTATGGATATACTGAAAGAGGCAAAGAGACCGTCTACGAGAAATTCTTCTGCCTATAAGTGGAAGAGATTTTGCTTATGGTGCAGGGCAAAGGACGTTGACCCTACATCCTGTAGAGAAGATGCTATTCTGCCTTATCTGCTGCAGTTGGCTCCCTCTGGGCTTAATTTTCAGTCTATCAGGGTTCGTCTCGCAGCTTTGACTGCGTAGAGAAAGGGCCCTTCCCAACCTCATTTTTCCACATGCCTGTGATTACGGTTTTTTGGGAAGGTTCGCGTAAGGTGTTCCTCCCTGTTAGACGACCTTCTCCACCATGGGTGTTGACTGTGGTGTTGTCCAGATAATGGGGGAGCCTTTTTTTTTTTTTTTTTTTTTTTTTTTTTTTTTTGAAACCGTTTATTGCAGTTTATAGAAGTTACAGGTATGGGCCTACAACCACACGGCCGGCCGCTAGAGCATCAAAAGCATATTACATACATACAGCAAAAAACTTTCTCAGCGGTGCACAGTAGGAAGACAGGAGTGATCAATGGTGCAGGCCTCACAGCTCCATGCCCACAGTACGGTTCCATTTTCTTAAAGCAAAACAACGTAAACAAACCACAACCGCAAGGCAACCCTCGATCCAAAGTGACAACACGTGCTCCATAAGTGGGGGATCCAAACCAGCAGCAAAATTCTGAAGAGGGGGACGGGAGTAGATCAGGGACTGGGGGACCGCGCGCCCGCGGCCAAGGGAGGGGCGCCATCTAGGGAGACGGAGCCGGCGAGGCCGCCGGTAGCAGCGGCGGCTCACAAATACCCCCGCGGTAGGCGTTCCAGGGGCCCCAGAGTTTCATCCACGCCCCAGGCTTACCCCTCGCCACATACACCACCTTTTCACGAAACATACACCAATCCATATGCTCTTTCCAGGCCGACACCGCAGGGGGCCTCTGGGATCCCCACAATTGGGCAATATCACGCTTGGCTATCATGTATCCCAGAGTCACCCACCGCGCCTGCGGGACCGAGTAGTCATTTGGTTCCCAGACATTCAGCAAGCATCTCCTCGCTTCAGGCAGCAGCGCGACACGCGTAACCATTCGTAGAACCTCATGCACACCACGCCAGAATCGCTCCACCTTCGGGCACTCCCACAGTATATGCATGAAAGTCGCCAACGCACCACAGCCACGCTTACACATTCCATCACCGGCAAAACCCATACGTAAAAGCCTTGGCCCCGTCACGTAGACCCGGTGAAGGATCTTGAGCTGGACGAAACGAAGGCGAGCCGGGATGGCCACCTCTTTCGGAGAGGCCACCGCGGAGATCCAATCCTCGTCGTCCAGCTCCAGCCCGTCGGCAACCCAAGCCTCGCGGAGACTAGTCAGCAGACACGATCTATCGTTAATCAATTTTTTGTATATGAGGGAGATCGTGCTGTCCGGGACATGGCCATCTAGCACTCTGTCCTCCAGGGGGGAAGACTCCGGAATGGATGCAACATCCGGGAAGACGGAGCCCAGCGCATGGCGGACCTGTAGGTACCGAAAGTACTCACTGCCCTGCAGCTGAAACTCCGCCTGCAGCGTCTCAAAAGTTTTGAATCCCCCCCTCGTCCAGAGATCTCCCACCGTGCTGATTCCGATCGTGTCCCACTTCTCGAAGCCCTTCGACGTCCACAGGGAGCCCAACCTCTCAGATGCATACAGCGGACACGCTCGGGTCAAACGGTCCTTCCACCCCATAGCTGCATTAGCCGCGTGCCAGACACGCACCATGACACGCGTCGGTCCCGTCAAACGGGAGTCGGGCGCGCCAGAGTAGAGCGCTCGATTATAATCGCCACCGGGCAGAAGCGTCCTGTCCATCTCAAATGCCGGGTTCAAGGCGGGCCCGTAAAGGCCATGATTAATTGCAGCTAGTTGGGAGGCCCAGTAATACCGTTTGATGTCCGGGAGGGCGACCCCTCCATCGTACCACGGGAGCGTCAATTTAGCCAGAGCAATACGCGGCCTCCCGTCCCAGAACAGGCGCCGCTGGAGGCCCTCCACCTCGCGAAAGTAGCGTGCCGGGACCAGGTCCATGGTATTCTGGAGGGCGTAGAGGAAGCGCGGCAGGGACATCATTTTAAATAAGGCCGCTCGGCCGAGCGGCGAGAGCGGCAGACGCCGCCAGCGCACCACGTCCTCCCTCAGACGCTGGAGGGGGGGCAGCAAGTTCCGCTCATAGCGGGCCTCCGGGTCAAGAGTGATATATATACCCAGGTACCGGAAACCCTGGGAGGCAATCTGGATCGGACAGTCCCGTGGCAAGACCGGGGCCTCCCCGGAGAGCACATAGACACAGGATTTCGCCCAGTTGATGACCAGGCCTGAGTTGCGACCGAAGGAGCGCAAAACATCAACCAGGACGATCAGTGACTTGCGCGGGGAGGCGAGATACAAAAGGATATCGTCAGCATAGAGGGACACGCGGTCCTCATGCTCGGGGGTCCAGCGGAGACCACGGATAGAAGGGTGCCACCGCAACCACTCCGCCAGGGGCTCCATGGCCAGGGCGAACAGGAGAGGCGACAGGGGACAACCCTGTCGCGTGCCCCGCCCCAGCGCGAATGGGGCAGATACTCGCCCATTCACCACCACCTGCGCCAACGGGCCCGAATATAGCAATTTGACCCAGCTGACGAAACCCGGGCCGAACCCAAACTTCGCCAGCATCGCCCAAATATATGGCCATTCGAGCGTATCAAACGCCATGGTGGCGTCCAAGGACGCCAAGATGGCCGGCTCCCGCACAAATGGGACACGCGCGAGCACCCCGTGTAAGCGCCGCAGATTAAGCGCCGTGTTGCGGTGTGGTATAAAGCCCGATTGGTCTTGGTGGACCAAATCGCCCACCACGCCAACCAACCGGTTGGCCAACACCTTGGCGAGGATTTTGGGCTCCGCGTTCAGAAGCGAAATCGGCCTATAGGATGTGACCAGCTCACGGGGCTTCCCCTCCTTATGGATCACCACAATTGTAGCCAGACGCTGGTCCGGCGGGAGGGAGCCCTGCGAGTGGGCCGCAAGGAACATCGCGCGCAGGTGGGGCGCCAACACATCCGGGCGTAGCTTGTATAGCTCAATGGGAATACCATTGGGGCCCATGGCCTTGCCGGATGCAACCGAGCGAATAGCCGAGGCAATTTCGTCCGAGGTGGGCGGGGCATCCAGCGAATCCCTGTCCTCCACCGTAAGGGAGGGCAGTGCGATGTCCCGAAGCAAGGCATGGGAATCTTCCTCCGAGCAGGGAGAAACCGGGGAGTAGACTTCGCGGAAATAATCCGCGAAGCAGGAGACAATGGCTTCCGGCTCAGTGACGCACACACCATCCACGCTCTCAATCAAAGGCACCACGCGGCTCGCTCTTTCCCTCTTGTCCAACCACGCAATCAATTTGCCAGCCTTGTCACCCACATCATACAATCGCCCCTGCTGCTCTCTACTGAGGCCCCTGGCCGCCTCCGTGACGAGGGCCCGATAGGCCGCCTGCTTTAAGTGCAAAACATGCAACTTGGCGTCTGTTACCCCGCTCCCCAGGTCACCCTCCAGTTCTGCAATCTCGGCCTCAACCCGGGTCACCTCCTCCCGCTCGCGCCGCCGGGCATTGGAAATAAAGGAGAGGGCCTCCCCTCTAAGAACCACCTTGAAAGCCTCCCACAGGGAGATGGCAGACGGGACCGACCCCACATTCTCATCGAAATAGCGCTGTAAGGATTTGATCAAGTCGGCACGAATGGTGGGGTCGCGCAAATACCATGCATTGATCGGGGCCACCCTGCCATCCCCCCTCGGGAAGACATCGAAATGCAACAACAATGGGGAGTGGTCTGAGATACCCCGTGCCAAATGGCGCACCTCCCCCACCCTCCCTGCCTGGGCCGCCGGGACAAGGATGTAATCAAGCCGCGAGAGGCTACCATGGGCCCCCGAGTGGAAGGTGTACTGTTGCAATACGGGATGCTTTAAGCGCCAGCAATCCACCAGGCCCAGCGTGTCTAAAAGGCCGGGCAGCCACGCCTGTGCCCGGGGGAGGTCCCTAGGGGGATGGCGATCCATAGACCCAGAGGCAACCGCGTTAAAGTCCCCTCCAACCACCAACAGGCCACCCGGAAGGTCCAGAAGGAGGCGCCCCAGGTCCGCAAATGTAGTGGCTTGTAACCCAGGCGGGACGTACACTGATATAAAGATAAACACTCTACCCTCCATTCGTCCCACCAGAACAGTGTAACGTCCCCTCTCATCATGGCGCACCTCGTCAATCTCCAACGGGAGCGAGTTCTTGACCATAATACCCACCCCCCGCGAGCCCGAAGTGAAGCCGGAGTGGGCCGCCAAACGATATCCCCGCCGATTCATTGCATGAAAGGTGTTACCTATAAGGTGTGTCTCCTGCAGGAAGACAACATCTGGAGAAATACGTTTTAAATACTGCAGGACCACACCACGCTTAATCCTATCCCCCAGGCCGTTAACATTCCATGACAACACAATCAAATCCCTACCCCCCATCATACGTCAAAACAATTGGTCGCCCCCCACCGAGCATCTTAAAAACAACAAAACAGTTGCGGGTTTGCCTTGCGGTGCTAACAAACAACACACCCCCCCCACCCCCCGGTCCCAACAGAACTCCCCCCTCCCTGCACCCCTGCATGAGCCCAGACAGCCCCCCCAAAGTGCAGTGTGCCTGTCGCCCCATAGCTAAGTACTAACTAGTCCCCCCGAGGAGGAGGGAAGCCCCCAGCAGACCCCACCCGACCTCCATGGGAGGGGAACATACGAAAGCAATATATGGTAAAGGAACAATATCCAGAGCAAGGCCTATACAGTCACCCCTCAATTCTGATCCGGCGGGCCCTCCCCGCCAGCCGCGCCCCCCCCCCCACCCCGATCTCCAGGCAAAGTATCTAACCAGTCCCCAGCCACCTCGGGCCGGTCGAAGAAGTGCGTACGGCCATCCACCTCCACCCTCAGCTTAGCCGGAAAGAGCATTGAGTACTTGAGGTTTAGGTCCCTTAGGCGACGTTTAATACCAAGAAAGCTCTGTCGCTGCTTCTGGACCGCCGGAGTAAAGTCTGGGTAGAAGTGTACATCCATGTTGTCCAGCCTGACCGGTCCCTGTTGCCTGGAGGTCTGGAGGATGGCGTCTCTGTCCCGGAAATTAAAAATCAGGGCAATAATAGGCCGCGGCGGGGCACCGGTCTTAGGGCGGCCCCCAGGGACCCGGTGGGCACGCTCCACCGCAAAAAGCTTACTCAGCCCCCGGGGCTGGAGATGGGTCAGGATCAGTTCTTCCACGAAGAGATCTGCCGCCTCCGCCTCTCGGCCCTCCGGCACACCAATAATGCGAACATTGTTCCTCCGGGCCCGACCCTCGGAATCCTCCAGTCGCCGGTCCATCAGGGCGCTCGCCTGGCCAAGCCGGCGCACCTCCTTCTGGAGGGCCACCACGTCCGTAGTGAGGCTCGTTGTGGTGTGGGCCAGGGAGTCAACTCGGTCGTTCGTTTTTGACAAGTCTGCCCTCACAAGGCCCACATCCACCAGGACCGAGTCAATTTTTTGCGCCAAGGTATCGAAATGCTGGTCCACTGAGGCCTTCATCTCTGCGATGGCGCCCATGACGTCCCGGAGGGTCAGATCCACCGGTTGGGCAGGCGCCTCCGTCGGGCCCACCAGGGATGACCGCGATGTCTCCGGAGAACCCTTCTGGAGCGTATAGCGATCCATACTATTGGCCTGGTGCGCCGTGCCACGGCGGGTTGTCTTCATCTTCGCCCGGTCGCCATCTTGTTTGGTGGACATGCTGGCCCTTCCACCGTCGTGCCAAGATCTCCAAACGGGCCGCCACACCAAATCACGGGTGTCAGGGGGGGGGGCGGGGGCGACCACCGGGCCGCGGGTCAACCCACCGCCGGCGGGTCAGCCGGGCACCTGGACAAGGCAACACCACCGCACCCCGCTCCGCAGCCCGACCCCGCCTGAGGCAAGGAGGGCGCAAAAGCGAAAGTGAAAGTGCGGGGTACGCGAGTCGCCCAGCCCCGCTCGCCGCTGTTATTCACTTCGTCCCCGGATCGCCCCACTACTCCAATCCGGGGGGCCGGCGAGGAGAAGGCCGCAACCTTCAATCGATGCTCCCACCGGTGTTCGGGGTCCGATTCGAGCCCAAAAAACGGGTGGCGCCTCAGCTCGGGTTCACCGACACAGTCCCCTCAACAAGGACAGGATATCGCCAGGATTAATTCAGGAGGTCGCGGAGGTCCTCGGGAGCCTCGCACCTACGCGGCCATCTTGGTTGCGCGCTAGGCTCCTCCCTGGGGGAGCCTTTTTGAGCCTATTCATAAGGCCTCCTTGCAGTATTTGTCCTGGGAGGCTGTTTCTCCTTGTGGCGATTACATCAGCCAGGAGAGTAGGTGAGATTCAGGCTCTGTGTTTTTAAGAGCCGTATACTGTATTCCATGCTTCTAAAGTGGTAATGCGTACTCAGCCTAAGTTTTTACCTACAGTGATATCTGATTTCCATGTGAATCAAATGATAACTTTGCCTACGTTTTTTCAGCATCCCTTCTCTCCGGCGGAGAGGTCTCTGCGTTCACTTGCTGTGCGTAGGGTGTTGACCTTCTATCTCGATAAGACAAAAGGAATCCGCAGGTCGGATCCACTGTTGGTGAATTATGGTTCGGTAAGAACTGGTCTAGCTACCTCAACACGGTCCCTCTCCGGATGGATTGTGTCCTGTATTCAGCTTTGTTATCAGAAAGCTACTAAGACGTTAGGGGGTAAGCCTACAGCACATTCGACTAGAGGCAAAGCAGCGACTGCAGCTTTGCTTCAGAATGTTCTAATTGCTGACATTTGTAAGGCTGCCACCTGGAAGTCGGTCCATACGTTTTCAAAGCATTACTGCCTGGATTCTGATGCTAGGGCAGATGCGCAGGTTGGACGGGCTTCGCTGAGGAATTTGTTTGCACAGTAATTTGTTGGTGTCTGGGTTTTTACTCCACCGCTGTTTGTTGGTTGGGATGGGCTTGCCATTCTATTCATAGATTATGACTATACACAGAGATCCCCTACTACAGAAGGAGTAGTTTCTTACCTGTAACTCCAGTTCTGTAGTAGGGGTATCTCTGTTATAGTCATAAGCGACCCTCCCTCCTCCCCGGTGGAGTAACCTGACGGTATCAGGCCTGTTGTTATACACCTTCAAAAAGAACTGAAAGTAACTTGGGTTGGCTGTGCATCCTGGGATACCGGGGGTCTCTGGAGAGTTTCTTAAAGGCACGGTATCCCTTTAGCAGACACATAATGACAGCCTATACGGCTTGTCTGTCCACCCCTTCCTCTCTATTGTTTAAAGGGATTTTGGTGAAGGGAGTGTGAGATAATAAAGGAACATGTCAACTGTGAATAAAAATGACATTTAAACTTTATTTTGGCTTTTGTGTTCACTTCAGAGGAAGTGCTGGCCAGTGCAGCCTTGTTGTGATTAGGCTGTATTATTTTGTCTGTCTCTTAAGTGTCTTTGCAGGTTTGCAAATGCGGGACAGCTTAAGAGATATTTTTGATTGCTCCGGGGTCCCCGCACATGGGCGGGGATTATTCATAGATTATGACTATAACCGAGATACCCCTACTACAGAACTGGAGTTACAGGTAAGAAACTACTCCTTCTTCTCTCTCCAGTTTGTAGCAGCAGCTTACTAATGCTGCCTTAACCATCGCCGTACTTGATTTTGCACGCGCACAATGAGGGCTTTGGTTGGAACATGGGCCTACTAACTTCAGGACAGCTTTTTATTATGGGTGTTAAATCTTTTTAGCAAAATGTATGCCCCCTTGAGACGAACTCCAGTAGAAAATGTCTTGTAGAAACCATAAAACTGTGTGCGAGGGGCGAAAGACATTTTACGTTGGAATCTGGTATATCCCGTGACGGCACTAAAAGTGATATTTAGGGGATGGGTGCAGCTCAAACTGGCCACTTACAGAGGACTGTTGTAAATAGAATCGGCACACAATAAACGCTTGCTTATGTTTACTTAAAATGTTTAAATTTGCCTTTGTATGCACGTCTGCTTGTGTCGCATCTATATATAAACTTACACGGGCACACAGTCTGAATTAAACATTTTAACCAAATATTGGCTACATATATTTCTTCAAACTATCAATCGTTGCTTAGCAGTGAAAGGTAGTTGGACATATTGTGTGGCAAGGAGTAGTATACATATTTTTTAATGTTTCGTCCCAGCAAATCAGACCGCTGTTGTGGTGAGGTGGGGAAGGGTAGGGCTGGGCAAATTAAGCTGGGACACAGGCCCCATCCGGCTCCCCTAGCGATGCCACTGATATCTTTGCATACATTTCCCTTGAATTTATCCAGCAAAATACATTTAGTGTCATTTTTGTGAAAAATGCATTTATTTATCTCAAATTGCGATTCTACCCACCCCAAAGATGTACTAATGTCATGTAATGAGAATGCGTACGTACAGCCCTAACAATCATTATTTTGGCATTGTAGTTCCTTCTGACTCTAGACTACTATTCTTTTGGAACTAAGAGTGCCTTGAATCTATTTATGTTGGAGTGTAAGTTTTGTGTATGTTATTGTGAAAGTAGGATATGTTGCTAAATTAGAGTACTGGTAGCAGGTATACAAAAAGTATTTTGACTATTACCCCCTTTACTTTAATCCTAAGCAAAATACTTTGTATTTTACTTTTAGTGCACTCGTTTGTAAAAACACATGCATTGTTTGGAGCTTAAGGAACTCAGCCAGGCCTAAGTGTAAATGATCTTACTTTAATTGTAGGTACATTGGCTCTAATAGGAGCTTGCATCTTCTCTTTAAAGCCACAATCCAACTGTCTAGGATGACGAGGTGCAAAGAATATTTTCTTGACCTACACTCTACAGCATTCAAATAAAATCTTATGAAATCCCCCCCCTCTTTCCTCTCCCACTTTCTTTCCACCCCGTCCATCCACCTTCTTCCTGTATACTCTCTTTAATCTTCAAGAGGCAAGTACCACACAATTTTTTCTGTTGTAATATGTATACGCCCATTGTATTTGTGTGGCCAATGCTGACAGTCCTACGATGTTATGTTATTCTAAAATGGCTAATCAAGAATAACACAAAAAAACTTATGAAAATAGGATGACTTTTAGTAATACAGATGTGTTTGAAACTAGTCTGCCTTTGAGCAGCGTGCTTAAATATATTATTTAGACTATATAGATTAATAAGTCTACCATATCCATGCATGTTGCATCTAACATCGGGAAACCTAATTTAAGATGCATGTTTGTGAAGATGTTCTATCTGATGGCCATGTACTGTTGGGGGTTATTTATGGCCCGCATAAGGATAGATTGGAATTATTTGACAAAACTATTTACTTATGTCATACGATGCACTTCTGCACTTAATTCTAGGCAAAATGTCTCATGAACACACTATTACCATGTCATGAAAAACGTAATAAAAATAAGTTTGACAAAAAAGTCTCATAAATATCGTCAACTTTCTAATGTGGCAACTATAATTATTAGATGAATTCTTAAGTTCTGACTAATTGTGCATAGCAGATGCATATGAAAGAAAGTCCCTACATGCTTTAGTCTTCTGTTACTGAGTATCAATGCTGTTAAATGTTTCTGCCTCCTTGAATGTTTTTGTGTAAATACTACCGGAAATGTTCTACACCACATGTTGTCTGACTATTCCCTAATGTCAATAAAGTGGATTCCTGAGATCCGTTTACAAACTAGGAGCAATTGCCATTTTAAATTTGAAGAGCCATTTAAATGGGTGTTGTAGTCCTGTGTGTTTTTTTACTCCAGATGTATTATTGCTTGTGGGTCTCCAGTACCTCCATAAACATTGCTCAGTGTTCTGCACAAGAGGATTGTCCAGAGTGTTTTAGCTTGGGTGCTGGGTGAGAAAATCTGGTACAAACCCATTTGGAATTTTTTGTCAGATATCGTGGAAAGGTGTTTTTATGATTTTGCATAAAGACTGTATTTTGGGGCTTCCACAGGCACTTGGGCAACCAAACGCTGCTTATTGCAAACATGTGGTCTTGACACTCATTGCACATCTTTAAAAAAAAATTCTAACAATTTGTATTGAATTTTATATCTGGACAAAAACATGTACAGTACACTTCCGACGTAGAATACATCACCATAGTGGTATTTGGGGGAACAACAACAATGTTGTGGTATAAAATCCTTATGCATATTAGACCGGATTGTGGCCTGGGGCTCAGGAATTTGGGATTATTGTGGAGCAACAAATTAACGCCCAAATCTCGAGTTAAAAGGGAAATTCTCCCTGAGATGTCGACTAATATGGTATCCCAAGCAGAAGTGCACAGTACCAATAGCAAGGAGAAAAAAAACTATTAAACCAAAAGAACCTAGCTAGAGAGACATGGAAAGGTATGGGGGCGAAGAGAGGAAGGAAGGGGGAATATATTGTGTGATGTTGGTTAGACCGTTGGTCCCCAAGTCAGGCGGTACCAACGTTTTCGGGCGTTCAAGTTGGATGCAGCATGTAGCCTCTTGTAAATTATATGTCTGCACTTCTAATGGAACCTAACATGTACCATCACTTTTCGAAGGAGATGGTGGTTGTTGATTTGCACTCTGTTAAGATCACCCTGGGCCCCACCGCTAGCAGTACGTCTAGTAGTAGCAAGTCTTGCTCAGCGAAAGGCCGTGGGGATGGATTTGCTGATATTCCCAAAGCAAATGACAAAAAGTCGATCTTGAGTGAGAAAGCTTGAATCTGGGATTGCATTCTGCCCCAAAGCAGCTGAATCACAGGTAAAGAACATGTGTTCTAGGTAACCCTGGGCATAGTTCGCGAAGTAGCGCTACGCGTAGCGAAGTAGCGCTACGCGTAGCTACGCAAAGTGCACTTCGCAATACGCGAGCTACGCGTAGCACTTCGCGAACTGCGTAGTACCCTGTTGGCACTGTGCAAGATGCCGTTTTCAATGATTGCACAGTGCGGACAAGCATCCGGCACTGTGCGATCATTGAAAACGGCATCTGCACAGTGCAAGCTGTAGTTGTCTGCAGCTCGAGTAGATGTTTACTTGAGCTGCAGCTTTCTCAACGCAGACTGGTAGTTTCTTATCGCGAGCGGTCGCAAGCATACGCAACCACTCGCAATGAGAAACCTGACCTCCCCGCGTTGAGAATCTCGCCGAGAGGTTTATTTTCCACGCTCGCGATGGGCAACTTGATGTTGCTGATCGCGAACGAGGAAAAAGTCTCGCCGGGATGTCATTTTGCTTGCTCGCGGTCGCCAACTTGATGTTGAGGACCGCGAGCAAGCAAAAAATGACCGCTGCACTATGCTAAGCTATGTGTGTTTGCACTGTGCTACGTGCAATTCGCGTAGTGCGAAGTAGCGCAAACTTCGCAAACTACACGAGCGTAGCGTAGTGCTTTGCTCAGGCTTAGTTCTAGCGGACCCATACCCTCCCAACACTTCCAGCAAGTGTCTGTCTAGGATAGACCTAATTTGTAAAGTTTTTCAGGTGCCCAATGGATTTTATGTGTAGCCCAGACCCCGTAGTTAGCTACGACAGGGTAATTGTTGCCAAAAAAAGTATATCCCTATTTTTTTTCCATGTTGCTTCTGTAAAAGAAGCAATATGTGTTGATTGAATGTATGTGGACCATTTCTTTTTCAGACCTCTCAATAGGTCATTTTTGGTGGGCTCAAGCAATTTGTAAATAAGTGACGTAGAGTGTCCCATCTGTCTAAAGTTACCAAGCAACCTAGGAAGGTTAGGAGTGTTGGGCTGGGTCAGTTTTCCCCAATTCTACTCTTTAATTTCAGAAAATTCTAGAATTCAAAGTCGGGGAGATCATATGTCTTATGCAAATTAGAGAAAGTTATGGAGATTGAGAAGTGTTCCTAGATCCCCAATAGTGTTTAGGCCCCTGTTTGTCCATAGCTCCCATTATATTATTTTCCTGTTCATCTTAATCTTATGGTTGTGACATAAGGAGGCTTGCACCCAGTCTTGCATTCTCTTACCCAGTAGTTTGTCAGTAATAAGGCAGGTATTGTATCTAAGATTATGGGCTTCAGTTGTTCCAATGGTAGTTTTGCAACATCACGCATAGAGTGGGTAGAGCTAATGGGCAAATGGTATATTAATTGAGGCTCAATCTGTAACCATGGTGGAGCACCATCATCTTGTATCCTGCACCATCAGGAGTCCTGAGAGGCCAGAAAAGCCTGCTGGTATCTCGGAAAGTCAGGGAGGATAAGGCACCCCTAGGTCTTATTCGTTTTTAAAATATTACTAGTACTCCCTCTTACCTTTCCATAGGAACTCGGAGATCTGTTTGTCCACTGTTTGAAAAAAGAATGAAGAGAGAGCGATTGGTAACATGCTTGATAGAAAGTTAACCAATGGTTCTATCGTCATTTAGACAGTTTCTGTCTGACCCCACCAGGTAACATGTTTGGGAGACAATGCATTCAATAAATCTTTAATTGGACAGCATTTTGTTTAATGAATGGCCTGGGAGGATTTCAGATCTTTACCAGTCTAAATACCTAAGTACGTGAGAACCTCTGGTTGTCACTTCAGGCCCAAATTGCCAATCACTGATGCAGTGCAGTGAACATTTAGTGGAAAAACGTTGGTCTTGTGTCTGTTAACCCCTTCCATGCTGCGCAAATTCCGCCACTGTGCTGACGGAATCTTGCGCGGGCGTGGTCATGACGGAACGGTTCCGTCATGAGCACAGCTCAACCGTGGCTCATGACGGAACCGTTCCGTCATGAGCACCGAAGGGGTTAAGCGAGTATCCTGAGACTGAAGAGTATTTCTCTGTCCTGCAATGCGGGGAATGGCCTGATCAGCATCTTCAATAAATAACAGAGCATCATCAGCATAGGCAGCTACCAACTGTCTACCAGAGTTGAAAGGATTGCATCTGACTATCGATAACCGCGTCCACAGTCTCCAGATGTTTGGCAGAGGTTAAAGTTAGATATAACCTTACTCTCTAAAGTGGTAACTTGGTCGAGCAGTAAGGCAGAATCAGAGGACAGTGTAAAGCATTTGTTGTACACACTCAGTCAGCAAATGGTCTCACACACTCAAGAACTGAACTCTAGGCCAATGGTTTATATATAAAAAATATATGGTTGTTTTATTTTAGAACCAACAATGGGTATCAAAATATACTTTCTCAGAATGAGATGCTTTAGTTAAATACTTTTGCAATATGCAATTGATTTTTGCGGGTAATAGTTTCTGTGTTTGTGTTAGGGTACAGGGCCTCTAAGGGTGGCACACTAAGTGCTGCAGCCCTGAGAGGCCTTCCCTGGTCACAAGGCCCTGGGCACCTAGGGTACCATTCACCAGGGGCTGACATGTGGCCAGGGTTTGCCAGTTTGGGTTTTAGGTTTTAGGGAAGGAACATAGGCCCTGGCCACCTGATTGGCAGGAGCCCAGGGCACACTCAGTCAAAGTACAGTCAGCAATTCAGCAAAACGTGGGGGCATACCATGCAAGAAAGATGGCACTTTCTCACAGCCTTTACCATGTAAATAAAATCCTCCCCCAATTAATATTTGTGCAAGGTTGTGTAGAAAGGTCCACGTGACCTTATCAAAGGCCTTTTCCGCATTGAGGGCCAATGCGTCTGTAGTGGACCTAATGTGGTTTGCCTTAGCAAGTGCATGGCAGAAAAATCTGTTATCGATGTGCAATCTACTTTTTAGGAAACTAAGCTGAGAGGGCAAGATAAGTTTTGGTAGGGCTCTCTCTAGTCTGCGCTTGATGATTGTAGCATATACTTTGCAATCAAGGTTGATTAATAATATAGGCCCAAAGTTCCTAACATCAAAGTAGTCCTTCCCCCTCCTTCAGGATAACCATTGTGTCATCAGTTGCAGAGCATGACATATACCTGGAATCAGCGTATTGGTGGAAGATGGTCCTCAAGGGATGAATAACCAGTTCTGCAAAGGCTTTATAGAATTTACTTGAGTAACCATCTGGTCCTGGGGCTTTCCTGGATCCAAGGCTATGAATGGCTTTCATAACCTCCTCTCCCTCTATGGGTGCATCGAGAGATAGTCGTTCCTCTTGTGATACGTGTAGGAGAACACACTAGTATAAGTATTCAGTGCACATATTTAAGAAACTGGTTTGTTAAAGGTATAAAAGTTGGAGTAGAAGGAGTCAATGTAACAACATTCCCAGAGGCGTTCCTAATAGCGGATGTAAGTTTTTCAAGTAGTTGGTCAGCGTTTTCCCAGCTCTGTTACAGATACAGATATCTCTACCCACTTCTGGGCTCTTGTGCCAGAATATTGTTATATTCGTATTGTAAATTACGTGATTTCGTTACGTCTGTCGATCCCCCTGATATGTCTGATTTTATTGTTTAAAATGTTTATTTCAGAATCTAGATTTGTTAATTGTTAGGATGTGGTCTTATTTTTGATAGACATTAGGTTTATCAGGAGCTCTTTGAGGGTGACTTTGTGTGTCCCTTCTAGTAAAGATAAGGGAATCCTCAGCAGCATTTTCGTTCAGGAACTGTAGAACCACTACAGCAATCTTTTCCATAGTGGCGTCATCATCAAGGCGCCATTGTTTGTGGGGGAGAAGGGGTTGCCAACCTCAAGGTCTAGAGAATCACAGACATGTTCCGATATCCCTGTCGGTTCTATTTTCGGGTTGATGGACAGAGGGAGTAGTTGTACTGACCATAACATAATCGATCCTGGAGAAGGAATGGTGTGGTGGAAAATAAAATGCTTAGTTGCTACCTGGCCGAATGTGTAACCTTCTTACATCTACCAGATTACTATTCTGGTCGCATGATTTCAGTTGGTTGTGTGATCTGCTACCCAGAAATTTGTGCTGATATTCTGTCTAGGGTCCAATCCATCGGTAAGTTGAAATCTCCATCCAGAATCGCTCTTAAAGTTATCGGGCAGATCTGATAGTCATTTGTCAACATCTTTCTAGAATTTATTTGAATTGTCATTTGGGGCATAACACGTTCACAATAAAGAATTCCCTGTCTTTTTTCTTAACTCTGGCTTTCTACCGTTATGATAGTCCTCTAAGTGAGAGAGCACAGTGATTTCATATTTCCTATATATAATAGCACGAAGCCCATTTTTATCTAATATATTGCTGGGGAAAGTACAGCCTTCGCTATCCATGAGCAATAGAATCTAGCATCTCTGATAGAGTCCAGATGTGTTTCTTGCAGTAATATAATATCCCCCTTTATACCTTTTATAGTAATCTGTAATCTGTTATCGTTATCGAAGGGGGGGATTCAGACTCTTGGTGTTTAGTGAAAATATTTTAATTTGCATGGTCATTATATTGACTGTATAGAGGTTTTGATGTGTGGAATAGTTAGCTACAAATCGTATCCTTCCATGTTTAAACAAGTGCAGATGAGTGAGAGTTGAGATGGGATCTAAAAATCGCGTAGAGAGACCAGTGACCATGATGCAGCTATGTCACGTCCATAGGTTGCAAAAAGTGTCCCATTAAGTGTGTGCAGTAAGATGGACCTGCCATGCTCCTAGAAGTAGGAGAGAAAGGTGAGAGGAAATGTGGAGGCAGAGTGCAGAAGGAGGAAACAATACCAACACAAAGTCTTCAGAAAGGCAAAAATAAGCTCAAAACCCTAACCCTCTCACCATCCCACCCATGAAATGTGAAAAAAAAACACATTTCCCCAACCTTCGTCATGTAGGGATTAGGTAGACCACAATCAGGCCAAATCAAGCACCGTAGGTCCCATCTTGATCCTATAAAGCATTAGAATATGTGTTGACAGGGTTGCCTCCTCCACTAAAGCGGAGGAGTGTCGCCCCGTCTCAAAACGACAGCAAAGGAAAAATAAAATGATAATAAACACGTTTTATTATCGTTTTATTTTTCCTTTCTTGCCCAGTCTTGGGGGCGGGGTCAGGGGGATGACAGGCATAGGGGAGAGGTAGGCACTGTTGTCAGTGCACTTGACGGTTTGGCCGGCCGTCCCAGGCTGGCCAATCTGACATGTGCACTGAAGCTCTCTCCAATCCAGCTTCGTTGGTGGGTTGGAGAGAGCAGTCTCGATGGGAGCCCAAATTCGCAGTGCTCAGGCCAATCCTGACGCTGCTTTCATGCTGTCACCAGCAGCATTAGAGCAGCGTCTGGATTGGCCACAGTGGAGTCTGGGAGCTTGTGCCTGGAGGAGAGGAGCAGAAGAGCGTGACGCGCTGGCTGCAAGTACGTTTTTTTTTTTTTTTAATTATTTTTTATTTTGTCTCATGACCCCACTCCTCCACTACACTGTCCGCTACTGTGTGTCGACCAAATGTATAACATATAAGCATAAAACATATAAACCTTAGTTGTCCAATGAAGTCGGCCTCTCCACTGCCTTTTTACGGTATGTTATATTTGTTTAGCCCCATCGGTATATTATTCAAACCATAATGGCGTGTAATGTAGTTCAGTCTTGAGGCATACTGGAATAGGGGTACTACGAAGTGTGCAATAAGCAAGCAACAATTCAGGCAAGACTCACGACAGGTCTAACCTGTGTTGGCCAGCAGTAGAAGAAAATGCAAACCAAGTACAACGTGAAATAAAGGGTTCGTGAGTACATGGTATGGGCATTTAACCAACTCCTTCACTCAACGTGTAGAGAACAGTTACAGTATATAGATTATATATTGCCAACACAAACGCAGTAGGTAGTAAGGCCTTTTCAACACGATCCGGGGGTCCTCATTATACATATCAGATTACCAAGTCAGACTGGGTGGATGCAGTTAGGAAAGACTGTAGATCTGCGGGGGTATATGAAAATAATCGCTTTTATAATAAACACAATGCAGAACCTTGCAAGACCAGCAAACAATAAGGGAATGGAGAGGTCTCTGAGTGGTTGACAGAGTGCCAGTAAACCTTTCCTGGTATAAACTGTTTTCTTAGAGAAATCTTGTGCAATAATTATCTTAGTACCCTTCTATTGTATATGCGGGGTTTTCCTCATATGCGATAGAATTGCTTCAGTATGGTGATAAAGTAATGGACTGAAGATCATTGTTCTCAGGCGTGCTGAAGGGTAGGCAGAGTTGGTCAGTGGTTTGCCCTGTGGGATCTTATGTGCTCTTTTTCTATTTCCAAAAGTGAGCCCAGGGGAAAGTGGTATCCAGGATTTTAGAACTTCAGCACAGTAATTTGCCACATACTCCATAGTCTCAGAGAGGGAAAAAAATGTGCAGATTGCCCCAACAGTTGCGATCTTCAAGCTCCGACAGTTCTGTTGCCATCACTCTTAGTATTTATGATTTCATGTCCATCCCTTTCTATCCTGACGTGTTAAAGTCCTCCAGGGCACTAAATCTGGACTCTTCTTCTGTGATCCTTTCGGCAAGTCCCTTAAAGTCATTACAGAGAGCCGGTAAAACCTGATGCATAGCATCAGTATTGGCTATGGTCTCGTGTGCCAGATCACAAAGTGCACCCAGTCGCTATAAGATGATATCCATATTCAAGGTCATGTCCGTTTTGGGTTTGACTAGCAAATCTGTTAATGGCGAGACCACCTTGGCACGTTTCAGAGTTTCTTTTGTGTCCTTATTGTCCTTGTGATCTTTGGTGTTTTTGCCCTTATGGTTGGCCATTGCTGGTCGTCGTACTGTCCAACCCAGTGTTAAATTTAAAATGGCATGCATTCGCAGGGAGGGTGTTTTTTTTGCACAGGACTGTGGTTACAAACGGGGGTTCCTGCAAGTGGTAAAGTAACTGTGTCCTGGCAGTATCTGGGAAGTAGTGGGAGCCTTTAAGACCCTAGGAAGTATCAATTACATATGAGATCTTGCACTCACTCGTTTTTTTAAAGACAGCAGAGTGTTAATAACACTTGGAAGCCTCCATGAGTGTGTCGGCAGGTTGGAGATGTTTCTAGGGTGTCCGGGTTGCTGTAAAATGCTTCGTGGGCTGAGGAGCTAAGAGTAGCCAGATGTTGTGGTAGAACGATCGGAACAGTCGGCCAACCGTGCAGCTGTGAAGCACTCCATATTCTGGTTGCGCGCGGTGCACCTACTCCCCTCGAGGGACCAGCGCTAGCCCTTCAAACCCTCCGAGTCTCCCTAATCTGTCGCACGCTCGCTTCGCTCGCTCTGTGCATTTCATTTGTTACCATTGGTGAAGATGGTGTCCACCTTCTTGGGCCTGCTGGATGGGTGGAGGCGAGCAAAGAGAAACAAGTGCATTTATCGGCTCAAAAAGGGGCTGGTGTGTCACGGAAACGCCTGCAGAGTGCCTCAGACTTTCTGCTCCCGGAAACTGCTTCTTTATTCAGCTGGTCCATGTTTACTTGTGATGCAGATGGATCAGACGGCCAATGCGCTCGGGCGCAAATCACGCCCCGTACCTACAGATGGATCAAGCACTTAACCCTCAGATCAGGCGGTCATCTCACTCGGGTGCAAGCCATGCCCCCTACCCATTCATTGTGGATTTAAAGCTGGTCACACTCGATGTCGATACTATAACTGAGGTTGATTCCCCATTAAAAGCTGTATTTATTGTCTCTCATAATGAATAGTAAGATGGTGCCAAACCAAAGCAGCTGTCAAAACTACTTTAAATCTGAACATATTTATTAAACAAGGTGCAGTATTGCAATGCTGGAGCATCAAAGATACCCCCTCATGTCAATTGAGCAGCTAAATGCTTCCCATCTCCCCTTTGCATGAGCTTTTTATACACATTTTTTACTGAAACATTTAAAGAAACTCGTGACAGAAACTGAAACTTTGATGTCACTCAGGGGCATAACTAGACCCAAACTTCAGGGTTGAGAGGCAGGGGGGCTAACACTCCCAGCAATGGGGCAGGGCAAGCATTTCCAGAAATGGTGTCAGAGCTAACCTCATAGCCATTAAATGAGGAAAAAGAAGTGACTAATTGTGCAGTTTAAACATATTGGAAAACCTGATAGTATAACAAAAATATTTTTTTCGAGTTTACTCTTTTCCTAGGCTTCAACTCATTGCAAGTCTAGAAAAATGCCTCTGACCCATTGTTCGTTGTTTTAGTTTACCCAATGAGATGTAAAATATTCATGGGCAAAGTTGCCCTTATGTACAGGTACCAAAATATTAGGCTTCGTAGCAGTGCTTAATTTGAGTCAGTTGCAGGTGGAGCCCTCGGGCACTCATTTTCAAGGTCTCACACATATATTTCCTCATCAGACTTAGTTAGAAATAAATAGAGAGCAAAACCCAAAAGTAAAATTGTAGGTAGAGAAAGTTGGCAAAATTGTGGCCAAGGAAGAAACCGAGATGGAAAATAGCCTATAAGAGGGAGGGAAACGTACAGGGAGCACCTGGTGGTGGATACAAGTGGCACACAGTACAATGATGTTTAGGCAGACTTTGTATCCAGCTCTAACTATATTTGAAATTGCTGTATACAGACTCCTGAGCAAGATTCTGGGCCCTGGCATTTATTATTTTGCAAAATAAGTACCACATGTTCCGTTGCGGTGTGAGACTGAAAAGTCACAGATTAAATTCCCTTAATACCAATCCTTCTTTCTGAGTTCATTGTGTAAGTAATATTGCTGCCTGTAAATGCACTGCCACACGCATGCACTACACTAAATAAAAATCTAATAATTGTTGTTACCTTGACACATTGAGCAGTTGCCATAGATGTAGCATATTGAGCCACATCCATGCAGGAATGCACCAGGCTGATACTGCCTAGCTGGCAAAAAAGTTGCCAAGTAGGGAGTATTATGGGCAGAGGTGCCAGTCTCGATGGTAGGGGTCTAGCAGAATACAGCTACAAAGTTATTTGTTTATGAAGATTGGTTCAAATCCCTTTAAAATTGAAAAGACTCAAAAGCAAAAGAGTGGTCAAGGACAGGCGTTCTGGTTCTCCATTTGAATCCATTGCAATGTTTAAATCATCCCATGTGGAAGTCAGTGCTGTCTTTCTACCACAGTCTTACCAGAATCTGTTTTGGTAATCTGAGCAAAGGTTACTTTCTTAGATGAATGTAGATATTCGTCTAAAAACAATTGGGTATTGACCAGAAGTTAAAAGGAGCCTTTGTTTGAAGGCCTCTTAGTTTATGGAGTTCTTTTGGGAACAGGCCTCAAACCAAAGAGAAGTTGATATTTCTGGCTGGAATGGCTGCAGGGCTATTAATGAGGATATTCTTGTATATATGAACGGTACATTGGTCCTCTGATAATTGTGCTGGCCTACCAGCTTTTGCAGCATTGATGAAGTCCTGTGTGGTCCTGAGGCTAAAGGTGAGTAACTGTGGTTGTTTTCATGATTTGTTTTACTGTAACCTACTCAAGACTGCTGGAATTGTGATTTAGCAATGATTGACCAATGAAGACCGGAGCTGGGGGGGGGGGGGGGTCTACAATTATTTGGAGGGTTTGGAAGGAATGCAGATGTACCAGGCAGACAGCAAGGGCAAGTGGCAAGGCCTTTGACTATGGAGCCAAAGCAAAAAGATGTCCATCGTTACTGCCACTTCAGGCACTCTGGTTGAAGGACGCTTTATCCTGTGAATTCTTCTAGCAGGCCTATTTTGGTGACCTTGAGGGTCTATCAGCTCTCCCTGTTCAAATCCCTCCCCTGTCTCGTATTAGGGTCTCTTGGTCACTGTCTACTCTTCCAGCCACAGATCGGCTTTCCAGGACATAGGGCAGGGTACTTTGAAGCAAGGCAGGCAACCGGTGTCATGGTGTTCTTGGCTCCAGTGGAACTTTAATGCTACCTATTCCTGGGTTCTACTTGAGAAGGAAAGAAAATTACACATCCATGTTGCGTACTATATAAAGGTTGAACAGTGACTTTTTATTGTAGGTGTATGCTGTACAGACTTGGGCAATTATTGGAAAGAATATATATTTAGTTAAATGATTACACCCTCCGTCACAAATTATGAATCAGTTTAGTATCCATGCAGTGACACATTTAACAGAGTTCGCTAAACATGTACGGATTGAACAAACCATAAGTGAGCCCGTAATAATTTAGGAAAAATATAATGTTACATGAATATGCTCTACTAGAAAGGATACATATTGTGACAGGAAAGCTGCGCACTACCTAGCTTCTTGTAGTTACGGTCATTCACTTACTAAGATTTCAATGAGTCAAAGGCACAATGGGTGAAGATCGGAACTGTTCAAGATAATTGGCAATAAATTAAACCATGTGATTTTGAATAATGCTGAGTGTTATACAACCACTGCACTGCTTCTAGATATTGACGAATACTGTCAACCAATGACATAACGCAATGCATCAGTCTGGAAAGTTAAGATACTTGTGTAGTGTTGTGATGCACTTTTTTAAAACACCGTAGTTAGCGGTTTTGTTCCAGAGATTCTGAGATTGAGTTTTACTTTTTAGGTTTGGATGCACACCGCAGCAGTCACCCGACCATATGTGATCAACATAAGAGCTTTAAGAAGCACACTTGAGAGGGGCTTTGTGTCTGCCCACATGTTGGTTACCTTGAGTACAATATTTGATTGGGTAGAAGACGTATGCTGCCATTGAGAAACATTGCTTGTCGTAATACTGTTGGCTCCGTAGGGGAGTTCAATAACCTAACAAAAAACATAATGATTTGGCAGTTTGCAATGGGAAGACTCCAATCTGGTAACAGTATTGGTTAATATTATTCCTAAAGCATGATGGCATGCTTACTGTGTGCATTAACTGCACTGTGGACCATGTTTTTATTGATAGGCTAATCCTATTGGCAAATAGGGTTTTTTATTAAGGATGTTCCCTCATTCAAAATGCCATGTCATTCACATTAATGTTGCAAAGGCGTCTGTGCAGGTTTTTGTTCTTCACCTTTTACATTTGTGCTGTGACGAATATGCAATTGGTTCTGCCCTTCCATCACAGTACTCTGGACCTGCCTGCTCCCACAGCCAACCATGCCTCATGCTGATCCTTCCTGCTGCATCAATGCACTGTCTCAGTTTGCTCTCCCTTCTGCAGACGCCCGCACGTGTGCAGCTTCCAGAAGCCAGCGGAGCCAGATTCAGTTATTGGGATAGCCCAGACCACATGGCTCAATTTTGATTATAAATTGTGAACAATTACAGCAATTATATCCATATTACAATCAGACAGTGCTTTTATTTTATTGTAAAATCTCTGCTCCAATCCTTTCTTCAGACGTGCACGCTCAGCTCCTACACTGTCCTCCCTACACCCTGCCAATTCTGCTCACTAGTACAGACTAAAGATGTATGTAAGTGGTGGGGAGTGATACTTCCTCCCCTCCCCCCACCCCCAAATTCCAGTGAGCAAAAATAAGTACACATTTCTACATTTGCTAAAACACCGAAGACTCTTATAGGGCATTCATGATTCCACTACTTTCATGGTGCACCAGGGAAGCCTTTCTTGCTAGTAGATCAGGTTTTTGTTCAATTGTTGAAACTAAATTACTTCCACTATACCAAGGTCAGCATTGTTTAATGGGTCAGCCCCTTATGCCAAGGAGTACATACAATAAGACAGTGGCAGAAATTTGTTGTGGATACTTCAGCCATAGTCATGGGTACATTGAAATTTCCTCCGGTATACAAGAATCAGCACTTTTCCATTGGCGCCCCCTATACAATGAGTACAGGAAAACGTATGGCAAGAATTTTCTCAAATATCAGTTCCAGGATTTTGCTCTGGACTCATGCCATATGCTAAGAATTACATGCATCATTTCAAGACCTTTAGCCAGGTTGAGTGGCGCGTATTCTGTGTCTCTGCTCCCAATTATTGCTAGGCTAGCGGCTCTCTCAGTTAGACAGTTTGAGTCCTAAACGGCCAATGATTGTGTCTTAATAGAAGCATACCAGGGTCTGCAGTTTGCCATAGGTAATAGCTCCCACCATATGCTATTATTTCCTTTGTCCATAAGACAAGAATAACCTCCAGTATGCCAGACAAGCAGCACACTTGCACGCATCACACATGCACTCACATACTCACACACACTCTCACACATTCCTTCTCACTGTATCTCTTGCACTCTGTCAAATCAAATACAATCGGGTGTTTGTTAAGCGCGACTACTCACCCGATTGGGTCTCAAGGCGCTGGGTGTTGTTGTGGGGGGGGTGGGGGGCTAGAGATCGCAGGTTCCAGTCCATCAAGGTGGGGGTCTGTCGAAGAGCCAAGTTTTGAGGTTTCTTGCGAAGATGGGGAGCGATGTTATCCGTCTGAGGTGGAGCGGAAGGTCGTTCCAGGCTCTGGCCGCACGGAAGGAGAAGGAGCAGCCTCTCGATCTGGTCTTTCTGGTGCGGGGGACCACGGCGTAGGAGAGCTGGGCTGATGGTAGGGTCCTTTGTGGTGCATCGAATTTGAGTCAGCTATTCAGGTATGCTGGTCCGGTGTCGTGGAGGGCCTTGTGAGTGTGGGTTAGCATCTTGAAGGTGACTCTAGCTTTGATGGGGAGCCAGTGGAGTGTGCGCAGGTGATTGCAGATGTGGAAGTGTCCTGGCAGGTTGAGGACCAGTCTTGCGGTGGCGTTTTGGATGTTCTGTAGCTTGCAGGTGAGGTTTTTGTTTATTCCGGCATAGAGTGCGTTGCCGTAGTCGAGCCTGCTGGTGACCAGGGCGTGAGTGACGGTCTTTCTGTGTTCGAGGGGAGTCCATTTGAAGGTCTTATGTAGGAGGCAGAGGGTGTGGAAGCAGTAGGACGAGACGGTTTCCGTACTGTGGTTTTTTCTGAAGCCGGATTGGGAGGAGTCGAGGATGTTGTGCTCCTTTTGATGAATGTGGTGAGTTGGCTGTTGATGGCTTTCTCGATTACTTTCGCTGGGAATGGGAGCAGGGAAATGGGTCTGTAGTTTTTGAGGTTGGTGGGGTCCGCCGAGGGTTTCTTCAGGAGGGGGTGGATCTCAGCGGGTTTCCAGTCAGGGAATAAGGCGGTTGCCAGGGAGCGGTTGATGGTGTGGCAGAGCATGGGTGCGATGGTGTCGCTGGCTCAGTTGAAAATGTGGTGGCGGCAGGGGTCAGTGGGGGCCCCGGAGTTTATTGACTTCATCATCTTTAGTGTGTCTTTGGTGGTGAGGGCTGTCCAGTTGTCGATCGATGGCTTCAGGGTGTCGGTGGTGATTAGTGAGGGTTCAGTGTGTTGGTTGTCTTCGTCGAAGTTGTCGTAGATGCTCTTGATTCTGTGGTGGAAAAAGGTGCTGAGTTTGTCGCAGAGGTCTTGTGAGGGAGGAATGTCGGTGGACTCGCTGGTGGGTTGGGCAAACTTCTTGATGTTGAAGAGTTCTTTGCTGTTGTGTGCATGAGTGGAGATTCTGTCTTCAATCACTTTTTTCCTCCTGTCGTACATTTGTACTTTTTTACACTCGCACTTCCATTAGGCAATCTGCTTTTATTGAGTTAGAAAAATTTGCCGTGTTGCTTCCGCTATACCCGTCTTGCCTTTTAGTGAAGCTTAATTAAAACATAGTCTCTATACGCTATTCAAAAGTAATATATTGCCATGGCAATGTTTTTGATAAATATGATGTGAATGAAAAGTACACTTCGTTAAAATAGATGTACAGGGCTTATATTTATTTGGTTTCATATGTGGATCAAGCAGTTACTCAATTGGAAATTAACTAATCCACTTTCTAACATGTAATATTACAGCATCCATCTGATCTTATGAAATGCTTGACTTCGTCAGCAACCATGGATATTATCCAGTAAGACTTTGCATTTTGGGATTTTGAGATCCAACTTACAATGTAAAATAATATATGTCTCGGAATGAAGCATTGTGATTAATGGAGACGCCAGGACTGGCTAAAGGTGTCACATAAAATACTCAATCCAGCACCATACACCAAAGCCTCAGCCCTAGTCCTCTTCCTTGCGCCATTCCACATCTTCAGTCCACTCTCCCCTCTTGCACAGGCCCGTTGTTTCAGATAGAATTAGGTAGACATCTATTTCTACCGAAAGAGCAGGTATCCTATGGGTGCCTTTATAGAAATACATGTATATTCATAAGAGTTGTGGAATTTTTATGTGTACATCGTAAGAGGTGTGATCATGTAAGTGCTGGGTGATGGTAAATAGTGTGAGTCCTCTCAATATGGCCTTCATGGACCTTTCAACAACGTTTGACTCTGTTAACAGGTCCAAGTTGTGGCTGAGGCGTCTGGATAGGAGCGTTGAAGCATCTCTGGTGAATTTTTGCATAATCTGCATGCTGCGCTAATGGCAAAAGTGCATTTAAGCCCAGAAGGGGAAATTTCTCCGGTATTCAGCCTCATGCGCTGTGTGCGCCAAATATTTATTTTGGCCCTTATACTTTATAGGTCGAGCCTAGAACAGCGCATGCGCTGTTGCTCGACTTTTAGTAGGGGATTTTCAAAGTGCTACCAGCCGCTGGCCTGAAGCTTGCGTGCATGTGCGTGTGAACGCGCGCAGCCGCCATCTGTCTTTCCTCCGTCACAGGTAATGCTTTTCGCGCGCGCTTGTTATCTCTATCTCGAGCGCTCAACCTAGCGATAGGCGTTTGTTTCCCTGAATCCAGCATCACTGGCCCAGAACCTGAGCTCTACAAAGAATATTAATGCATTCGGAGGGCTTTCTCTCTGAGAGCCAAATGATAATAGTACATACAGTTCGTTTTAACGTATGGCCGATGCTAAATTCTTGATAAACTCATGGAATTCGCAGCCTTATTAGTTAAAGGCAATTGTATGTTTCCACTATTATGTACGGACTGACATCATTGTTTGTAAATAATAAGCTTCATTACATTCCATCCAGCAGAGAAGAAAACCTCTTGTTTCCTGACACTTTATTCGTTTCCGTCAAAAGCAGTTTAACACTGCCCGCTGCTGTCAATTTACTGAATCGTTCAGGTCTTTCACCGAACACCTTAAAAACAAACAAAATAATATTTTGATGAAATGTCGCCTGGATTAAAAAAATAATTTAACGGGAGGCATTTTATATGAATTCTTTATACATTTAAAGTACTGATTCTGGCTGCCTTCCTTGATCATGTGCCTGTTCACAAACCCATGTAAGTGCATTGAAGATTGAAGACCTTCTAAACGCCAGCCCAATTTTGAGCATTTGCCACAGTATATTAAACAAGCACTGGCATAGCTACTAGGTCGCGCCTTTTGGACCTTATAAGTGTTTAGTTATCCTGCACAATATCCTTGGTGCAACAATATCAACTGTTGCATGGCTAAACACTTATAAGGTCCCAAAGGCGCGACCTATTGGCTATGCCAATGCTTGTTATTTTATATATTCATGACCTTTGTCCACACTTGAGTGGAGAGGTGTGGTGCAGCAGCCAGAGCAGCTGACTTCGGAGCACAGGGCTCACAGTTCCATCCCCGGCTCTTGCGGCAGCTCAGCACCATGTGACTCTGGGTAATAGCTCACTTAATTTCCACAACAGCCCCCAGCACCTTGAGACCTTGAGTAGTTCGCACTTTACAAATACGGATTTTATTTATTTGATCTCTGTTCAGGTCCGCGCCTCTAATGTGGCTGACATCCAGGTTCTGCACTTTTATAAGTAGACAAATCGTTCCTACTGGCTTGGACCTCACAACTGCGTGTACTAGTGGGACGATTCCTCCTGTTCATGGATTGCCTCAACCTGGCCACCAGCTATGGCAAATCCCAGATCATGGCCTGTGGACCAGGTAGAATTGATACCCGTAAAATTATTATAAAGGGGCAGCCCTTGCACAGCATAAAAGATTTTAGTTACCTGGGCGTCACTTTTAATTCTTCTGGTTCTTGGCAGTTCCAACTCTCAAGTTCATGCCTCAAACTTACCAGGGCAGAGGGAGCCATTCTTAATTTAGCTAAATCGAGAGGTATAGGACCATCACACCACTTTCAAAAATGTACAACGCCCAATGCATCCCGGCTGCTACATACGGGGCGGAGATATGGGGATTCTATATATGGTCCCCTCATCAGCTTGAGGAAAATCGTATATGTAGAAGGTATTTACAGGTTCCTAGTCTAGTTGTATTTTACACATAGTTAAACCAGCGCTATATTGAAGGTAGTGTCCATCTGACCCCTTTGCTACTGTGGGTCAACATATGGACGAACTCTCAAGCAAAGCTCTGTAGTGATTTCATCTCAGATTGTCTCAGTCTGGATAATTGGTTCTCTATTTCCTGGCGGAATATATATCTCTTAATCATTCTAGTAGTTGGGGTTGCCCCCTCTGTTCTGGTCCCCTATAAAGCTAAAGAAAGCCTATCAATAAATAAATAAATGTATGCTGGAAAAAGGCTGCGAAAGGAATTGGTGAAAAGTACTGTGATTAGTTCTTTTCATACTCTATCTAGCCCAGAGCCTGTTTCATTCCTTTCACTAGTATTAACATAATGGAAACGGTCTCTCCTCTTTCGATTTAGATCCAGCTGTGTGGCAACTCATGAGCGTCAGAAAGCTTACCGATATCTTGGGAGGAATTACCCGGGCTTGTCCCTGTGACAGTGTTTCTACGCAATCACTACTGCACTATATGTTCTAATGCAAATATTTTAGTTATTTGCGAAGACTTTTTCTTCAAGCCCTTTTAAAAACCTTAGGGTACAGTAGATATGTGCAGGCCTTGCACAAGTTGCGATCACTTAATACGCCAATTTTTTTTGTTTTAGGGTGAGTGCTCTTCTTAAAGCTGCAATTTATACCAGGAATACAGTGGAAGGGTAACATTATCGTTTTTTTAAAATAACTTTTTAATAAAACAAAATAATAAAGTCACATTAATACAAATAGTCAATTGACCACAATTAACCACAGTATGGGTACATTCAATAATCTAAATATATTCCGGTGTTTGCACGTTTTCTTTCCGCTACCTTTCTTCACTTGGTAGGTCTTGTATCCCACCCGTCCGTCTACGAAGTTCTATTGTAGGGGACAGGCATATCTCGCCCCTGTGTGTGCTCCATGCAGCCCATTTTAGATCCCATTTCTTGGGGCACCCTCTATTTTTAAAAACCTATTTCTCTGCAGTCATGGCCTTATCCATGTCTCCTACTTACCCTTTCAATAGTGGTGGTTCCCTGACTCCCCATTTTTGCGTGATATTACGTTTCGCCAAAACCCACCCCAGTGAGACCCATGATTGTTCAGCTTGGGTGAAGCTGTTGCCTCCCAGATGTTTAATATGCAAAGTTTCGGGTGGGATTTAGTTTTTTTCTCCTACGTCCACCATCTTAGATGTTACTGCCTCCCAGTATTGTTTAATAATTGGGTATGCCCACATTGTGTGAACAAAGGTCCCCTCTAGGGTACATCTACGGTGGCATAGCGAATCGGATCTCCTTCCCATGTTTGCCAGGATGTTTGCCACGAAGTATGTTTGGTGTAAAGTCTTGAGTTGATTCAGCCTCAGACTCATAGGGATAGCAACTTCCTTGGGCGAGTCCAAAGCCTCTTGCCTCTCGCCAGTCGTCGTCTAATACACCCACCTCTATTTCCCACTGTTGTCGAAGTTTTGTCAGAGGATCTGGTTGGTTGTTAATCAATTTTTTGTATGGTAAAGAAATGGCTTTCTTGGGCATTGGATCCAATAGTAATCTATCTTCGAGCGGAGATGATTCAGGGATTTGACCTTCAGCGGGTATCACTGCCTTTAGGGCATCGCTGATCTGCTAATATCTAAAAGTTTCAGACTGTGCTGGTTGGTATTCTTTCTGCAGGTCTGTGAATGTGGCCAGTTTTTTATTTTTCCACATGTCCCCAACAGTCGAGATACCCATCAGGTCCCTTTTGTCAAATCCGGGGCAGGAGCTCAAACGACCCAGCCATTCGGTTTACCAGGATAGGGTTGCTAACGTGATTTTTTTTATCCCAACCCAATTTGTTGTTGACTACATGCCAAATTTCTGTTGTTCGGGCCGTAGATCCCGCTATTCATTATTTTTTAGGGTTTCTGTATAGGGCTCTTTGATAACCCCCCCTTTCCCTTCAGCCATAAATCCGTACGGGTACTTGGCTCATCTTGTGTGCCATATACCCATCGGTTGATCACTGTTATTTGTGATGCCCAATAGTACAGCCTTTGGTCGGGCAGTGCGATCCCACCGTCTTACCATCCCCCTGTTAACTTCTGTAATGCAATTTGTGGTGCCCGCCCGTCCCATAGTAGAGTGCGATACGCGTTGTCGATATCTAAGAAGTAGAAGTAGGGGACCGTGAATGGGGTATTTTGCAGAGCATATAGAAAACGAGGTAGCGCCAGCATTTTAAAAAGCGCTGCTAACAATATCAGTTTTATTCATGTAATAGCACCTCAGTTTTAGATATATATTGTTTTTAATCATGCTGTATTTATATCTGATAAGCACTTTGCAGTTTTTACGGCTGCTGCCAGCATGGTTCATAAGCTGTTGCTATACTCTGCTGAGTGTTTTGCCTGTATGAAATCGGGGTAAGCGTATTATTTTCACGCTACGTTACATTGCAGAAGATGATGATGCTGTTTTTAAACTTATTTTATGATAATTTTCGAGTGCATTGTCTTTCATGACAATGATTGCTGAATAAAGTTTCTTTGAACTACTGCCAAATAGTTTTGCAGAGAGACACCATGTAGGCTGTCCTTTCTCCCAGATTTTGGTTAGCCGTCCATATTAGTGAAGACAGACTGTACCATTGTGACCCAAGGTACGGAGTCCATGGTACAACTATATGCTGACGACACCGATTTGGTGTACCTCCCATTCATCACAGAGGGGGAAATGCCATCAACTTGGACACATGCAGACTTCTTAAACTCCCCCCTTTGTGTATCTCCCCGAGCCTAGTGTTCTTTTTAGGTCTCGCTGAGCCCAGCGCATGCGCTGGCTCGGAGAGACCTTTTGTATGTGGGATTTTTAAAGTGCTGCCTGTGGCCTAAAGCTTGAGTGCACACGAGCGTGCACGCGCGCAGCCGACAATCACTGCTGCACGCGCACCACTCGCGTGCTTGCCACACAGCGCATCCCGTCCTCGCGATCGCGATCACTTTTGCTTTGATCGCGATCGCTATTACTTTCGCTTTCACGGCCGCGCGGCCGTTACTTTTACGGCCGCGCAGCCAATGCATGTTTTTTTTTTTGTTCAGCGCATTGCTCTCGTATAGTGCATCCTTTCAGCCGAGTCGCCTCCAGGTGTTTATAACGGCCACGTTGAGGAGCTCTTGTGTTCAGGCTCAAGGCAATGCAGGTTTCTTGCAGTGCCTGTCTGTGGGTTAAAAGGTGTTCAGAGTACATGGCCATCCAATCTTTGGCCTCTCTGCACAGCGCACACAGGCAACCACTGAGGAACCAACAGCCCAAGCTGGTTTTCGGCGTAAATTAGTTGTTGCGATAAGATTCTGAAAGCTCAGAGGAATAAAAATACCACTGTGGGAATGCCAGAAATGTAGGTTTCGTTTTTAAGCTACATACCTTAAGCCATTAGCTAGCACACTGTATGCTGGGATCTGAAAGAAACACGTTAGTTAGATTCCTCACCTTAGAATATCCCCAGGCGTCAGACTGGATCCGGAAGATTTTTCGTCAGCAATACCCCTTGCGCGTCGCTAGGCGTCGTCTGCGGCTCCGCGTCCGTCGTCGGCGTCGTGCGCCGGGATGACGTCGTCGGAGTACTTAGACGCCGCCCTCGCGCGCTGACGTCAGTTCTTCTTTTTTCCGCGCCAGTAAGCGCAGATCCGGGAGAGCTACCCCTTTTAGTCTTTTTTGACTAAATCTTTTTTGATCATTTTTGATCCTTGTCTGTCGACATCTGGTGCCGGTAGGATGCCTGGGTTCAAGGCTTGTGAGGATTGTCATCGACTGATGTCGGTGACCGATCACCACCGCCGGTGCCTCTACTGCTTAGGCCCCGACCACGACGCGGAGTCGTGCAACGACTGTCAGGCCCTGACTTCGAAGGCTAGGCGGGAGCGGTCCCGCAAGCTTCTCGAGCTTCGCCACTCGGCTCCGCGTCGTGCGCGATCCCGGTCCAGGAGGAGGTCCAAGGATCGCTCGCGGAGCCCTAGCCGACGCCATCGCTCGTCCGGCTCCAAGTCGTCGGGTAAGTCCAAACGCTCCAAGAAGTCCAAGAGGCGACATCGCTCTTCGGACTCCCCTCGCCGGTCGCGCGACTCGGCCGAGGGTCAGGGTGGTTCCACCCCCGCGGCTCCGGCGGAGCCGCAGGTGCCGCGTCCGCCCCCATACCTTCCGGTCCCTGGGGCTGACGCGGCGCCGGCGGAGATCAGTGCCTTCCTCTCGGCCATGAGGAGCCTGGCCCCGCCGTCGACGCCCGCTGGCGCGCCTTCGGGCCCCGCGGACTCGACTGGGCGACCTCGCGTGCCGGCGGCTCCGGCCCCGGCGCCGTCGACGACTCCGGTCTCGACGCCGCAGGTCCCCGCGGGGCCCTTGCCTGGGCCCCAGTCGACGCCGGTTGACCTAGTCACTCCTCCACCGGCGCCGACGCCTGAACCACCGACGCCGTCACCGGCGCCGCCGACGCCGACACCTGTGACGCCGACACCCCGGTTTAGCCCTCATCCGGACCCGACGCCGGCACGGCGTCCGCCGACGCCGCATCCGACGCCGCTTGAGTCCTACCATCTCTACAGTCCGGTTCCGATCATTCCTCCTGTTTATCAGGAATCGGAAGAAGGGGGCGACTGGGAGGGGTTCGAGGACCCTCTGGCTGTTCAGTCACAGCTTTCTCAGGACTGGGCAGATGAACTGGGGGAGGCCAGTGGGCTGGACACCTCGCCAGACACTGGATTCACTTCTCCTCCGACCGTGGCTTCGGAGGAGGGTGCAGCATTTTCTGTGGTGCTGCGCAAGGCGGCTGAGGCCCTTGGGCTCGAGTTGCCTGCCGTGGCTGTGAGGACTAACATCCTCACTGAGGTGCTTCAAACCTCAGCAAACTCCACTGAGCCTCTGCTGCCGTTCAACGAGGCCCTCACTGACGTTCTGCAGGGCACCTGGTCCAAGCCCTCCACAGTTCCTCCTGTGGACAGGAACGTTGCCAGGCGCCACCGCCCTGCTCCGGGCGACCCCAGTTTCCTGTCCCAACACCCCACCCCCGAGAGTCTGGTTATCCAGGCCTCTACTTCCCAATCCTCCTTCCCGACCGCTCCGCCGGATCGGGATTCCAAGAGACTCGAGCAGTTCGGCAAGAAACTGTTTTCGTCCCTTAGTTTGGGCCTGCGGTCCTTAAATACCGCCTGTCTCTTGGACCGTTATTCCCATTCCCTGTGGGATACGGTGGAGGACGTGCTGCCCCTGTGTCCGGAGGAGGTCCGGACGCGTCTTACCCAGGCTTTGGCCGATGGGAGGGATGCAGCACGGCACGCCATACGATGTGGGCTTGACACCACGGACTCGCTGGGTCGGGCGATTTCCCCCACGGTGGCGCTCCGCCGCCACGCCTGGATGCGGTCCACGTCATTTTCCGGGGATGTCCAGACAACCCTCATGGACATGCCCTTTGATGGCACTCGCCTGTTTGGTGAGAAGGCGGACAGTGCGCTGAACCGCTTTAAGGACTCCCGGGCTACGGCCAAGTCCTTGGGCCTCGCGGCTCCGCGGGCGCACACCTCCGCTTTTCGCCCCTTTCGTGGCCAAGGAAGGGGCGCCTCCTCACGTCCGCAAAGCCACCAGCCGCAGAACCAACCTGCGCGCGGTCGCGGACGTGGCTTCCGCCGTGGCGGAAATGGAGGCCGACGTGGTCAGCCCACATCCACCCCGGCAGCATCCGCCTCAAAGCCTTCCTAGTCCGAGCTTTCAGGCCCATACCACGCCAGTGGGCGGCAGAGTTCGCCATCACCTGCTCCACTGGCGGTCCATAACATCGGACAGGTGGGTGCTGCAAATCGTCCGAAGGGGCTACTCCCTCCCCTTCGAGACGACCCCTCCAGCCATGCCACCGCAGCACCACCGTATCTCGGGGGATCATTTGCATCTTCTCCGCGAGGAAGTTTCGGCTCTCTTGGCCAAGGGGGCCGTCGAGCGCGTTCCGACTCCAGAAGTAGGTCGTGGTTGTTATTCCCACTACTTTCTGGTTCCCAAGAAGGGCAAGGGGGGCCTACGCCCTATCTTGGACCTCCGGAACGTCAATGCCTTCCTCCGAAAGGAAAGGTTCAAGATGCTAACGTTGGCTCAGGTTTTAGCTGCCCTAGACCCTGGAGACTGGATGGTAGCGTTGGACTTGCAGGACGCTTATTTCCACATCCCCGTCCTGCCGGCCCACCGGCGTTACCTGCGGTTCACGGTGGGCCAAGAGCACTTTCAGTTTACCGTGCTCCCCTTCGGCCTCACCAGTGCCCCTCGGGTGTTCACGAAAGTGATGGCGGTGGTCGCAGCTCATCTGCGCAGATCAGGGGTTCCAGTCTTCCCCTATCTCGACGACTGGTTGTTGAAGGCGGGCTCGCCCCAGGCAGTCGTCTCCCACCTCCAGACTACGGCGGATCTCCTGCATTTGCTGGGGTTTTCCATCAACGTGCCGAAGTCACACCTGAGTCCCTCTCAGGAGCTCCTCTTCATCGGAGCGGTTCTCGATTCGGCGCGGTTCCGGGTCCATCCACCGGAACAGCGGGTCCGGGATATACGGGCCCTGATTCCCATCTTTCGGCCTCTATCCCGGGTTTCGGTCAGGCTAGTGTTGCGGCTTCTGGGGCTGATGGCCTCCTGCATCCTACTAGTGCATCACGCCAGGCGGCGCATGCGGGCTCTGCAGTGGGACCTGAAGTTTCAGTGGGCCCAGCATCACAGCAACCTGTCCGACCATGTCTTGATCTCGGAGGGCACTGCACAACAGTTGCAGTGGTGGCTCACGGACCGCGAGTGGGTCAAGGGCAAGAGCCTCTCCCTTCCCCAACCAGAGCATGTCGTAGTGACGGATGCGTCCCTCCTGGGATGGGGTGGCCATATGGGAGAGGCGGAGATCAGAGGCCTCTGGTCTCCGGCGGAGTCTCGTCTCCACATCAACCTGTTGGAGTTGAGAGCGATCCGGCTTGCACTGAAAGCCTTCCTTCCCTCTGTCAGGGGAAGTGTCGTGCAGGTGTTCACGGACAACACCACCGCCATGTGGTACTGCAACAAACAGGGCGGGGTGGGGTCGTGGACCCTTTGTCAGGAGGCTCTGCGCCTCTGGACATGGCTGGAACGCCAGGGCGTCACCCTGGTGGTTCAACATCTGGCGGGCTCTCTGAACGCCAGAGCAGACGAACTCAGCCGCCGGTGCATGATGGATCACGAATGGCGTCTGAACTCCGAAGTGGCGCAAGGCCTCTTTCAGCAGTGGGGAGAGCCTTGGTTAGATCTATTCGCCACCGAAGAGAACGCGCAATGTCAGCAGTTCTGCGCGTTGGAATTTCCAAGGCGGCACTCGCTCGGCGACGCTTTTCGTCACGAGTGGAGTTGCGGTCTGTTGTACGCCTTTCCGCCTATACCACTTCTGCCCAGAGTGCTGAAGAAGATCAGGCACGACCGGGCCCAAGTCATCTTGGTGGCTCCGGATTGGGCGCGAAGATACTGGTATCCCGAGCTACTCAGTCTGTTGACCGATCCCCCGATACGTCTGCCCCTTCGGGAGGATCTTCTGTCGCAGCAGCAGGGGACGGTCCTCCACCCGAACCTGTCCAGCCTCCACCTCCATGCGTGGAGATTGAGCGGCGGCAGTTGATGCCATTTGACTTGCCTCCTGAAGTCTGTGATATCATTCTGGCAGCCAGGCGTCCCTCCACAAAGTCGGTATACGCCTGCCGGTGGAACAAATTTGTGGCATGGTGCACAGCAAAGGCTGTGGATCCCCTTTCCGCCCCTCTTTCTGAGGTTCTCCTCTTCCTTCTTTCTCTGGCCCGGCAGGGCTCTGCCCTGGGCACCCTGAAAGGTTATCTTGCTGCCATCTCCGCCTTCTTGCGGCTTCCTGATCAGCCTTCTCTTTTCAAGTCCCCTGTGGTTACACGCTTTCTCAAAGGCATTACACACACGTTCCCTCCTGTCCCTTTTGTGATGCCTCAGTGGGACTTGAATCTGGTTTTGACATTCCTGATGTGCGCTCCCTTCGAGCCGCTTCACAATTGTCCTCTTCGTCTTCTAACTCTAAAGACTGCTTTTCTGGTAGCCATCACCTCGGCTAGACGGGTGAGTGAGCTCCAGGCTTTATCTTCAAAGCCTCCTTTTCTGTCTGTTCATCCGGACAAGGTTGTCCTTCGGCCTCGTCCCTCCTTTCTTCCTAAAGTGGTGACTCCATTTCACCTTGGGCAGTCTGTCACCTTGCCCACCTTCTTTCCGCCTCCGCATCCTTCCAAAGAGGAAGAGAGGCTCCACCGTCTGGACCCAAAACGTGCGCTCTCCTTTTATCTGGCCCGCACACAACAGTTCCGGGTGGACGACCAGCTTTTTGTTGGGTACGTGGGCGCTAAGAAGGGGAAAGCTGTGCACAAACGAACCATCTCTCGGTGGGTCGTTTTGTGTATAAAAATCTGCTATTCCTTGGCTAAAAAGGACCCTCCTGTTGGGCTGCGCGCCCATTCTACTCGGGCCACGGCGGCTACTACTGCCTTGGGACGGGGAGTCCCTTTGCAGGACATCTGTCAGGCGGCGACGTGGGCTTCGCTACACACGTTTGCCAGGCATTATTGCCTTGACAGCCAAGTCCGGAGGGATGGCTTCTTTGGCCGTTCTGTCCTCCAGGACTTTCTGGTGTGATCTTGGTTCGCAGACCCACCACCGGGGATGGTATTGCTTGGGTATCTATTCTAAGGTGAGGAATCTAACTAACGTGTTTCTTTCAGATGAACAAGTTACTTACCTTCGGTAACGATGTATCTGTAAGAAACATTAGTTAGTTAGATTCCTCACCGACCCTCCCATCCTCCCCGTTCTGCGAACTGACATCTAGGGTTAAGGCTATCCCTTTCAGGGCCCTAGATTTTATTTTTGGCACCAGTGTCGGTCTTTGCATGGCTCTGCGTTCCTGGCGCGGAAGGCTATGTACAAGAACTGACGTCAGCGCGCGAGGGCGGCGTCTAAGTACTCCGACGACGTCATCCCGGCGCACGACGCCGACGACGGACGCGGAGCCGCAGACGACGCCTAGCGACGCGCAAGGGGTATTGCTGACGAAAAATCTTCCGGATCCAGTCTGACGCCTGGGGATATTCTAAGGTGAGGAATCTAACTAACTAATGTTTCTTACAGATACATCGTTACCGAAGGTAAGTAACTTGTTCTTTTTGAACGCCTTAGTGCTGTCTTAGTAGCAAAGAAACTCGTTTCAGGGTGCAGTTTGCTGTTGGATTAAAACACAGAGGATTCCTTTTATTTTTCTCCTCTAAATTGTCGTCTCTGTTCGCTAAGCGCTATATTCAATTACCCAATTCAATTAATAAGGAAATAACTCGTCTGGTAACCTCAAACGGGACCAGTTGGCCGCTACACACAGATACTTAATTTGCACGACATTCAACAAAGCGCTGCTGCGAGTATGCAAGTGGTCACATAATTTGATACATAAATAATTTTGTTAGTGTTCCAAGTTGTTTCCTGTGAAATTCTGAGTTTTTCTAGCGTTATTGTTTCACATTGTGACGTATAGAGACCCCCTTTGCTGCCCTTTCTCGGCCTTTTCCAATATTTTCCAGAGTGTGAGTGGAGATTTGCCTCTTTCGGTTTTCTTAGGTAGTCAGTGTTTCTCAGAAAAATTTAAATTAATTCCTGTACGTCTTTGTAAGAGAGGATATGATGGAGAAAGAGTTTTATTTAATATATGCCAGAAACTGGGATGTCATGAATGATGTCAGTCATGACGGTATTTAATTTGTCATTAGTGATGTCAAATGTGTGGTTATGAACGATGCATGGCAGTGGTGCACGTTGTAGTTAGCTCATTAAACTGTTATTTTGGAATTTTAGTGTTTTTAAAAAAATTTTTAAACATTATCTTTCTTCATTGCAACACCTGACTATATTGTCACAATAACCTTTGTTGTTTCAGTGAATTTCTTGGATTTGTTTTTATCATATTCAAACTTTAGTATACGCCCAACTTACCCGCTGTGGTCGCCCAGTCTCCTGCTGTGCATGGCCTTTTCCATGCACGGAGTGGGGTTGGCCGCAGGGTCTGCCCAGGCCTTTTGAGCACTCCCTCCTACCACTGCTGTCAACCTCTACACTGCGCACAGCCTATCACCATGCGCGGCTGACTGCTGGGCGCAGAGCCTACCCTCTTTCCAAGTCCTGCGACCAACCCCTGCAGGTACCAAACCCCCTCTGTGCACATGCTTCAGCAGTGTGCAGTGGTAGGCCATCACTACACCTAACCGACTGCAGATAGCCAACCTCCACTGCACACGGGCTGAGCCATGCACAATGATGGGTGGCGACAGGGTCTGGTCCATGACCAGACACTTGAAATTTTTTCGAATGGTTTTTTTGTACCATGGTACATCGGTACCAGGCAGTTGTAGCTTGGTACTGGAGCCCGGAAAAAAAACAAATTTGACCAAGATGTTTCTTAAAGCAGGGTGTGCACATCCTGCTACCTTACAGACTATTACATGTTTTTTTAATGTCCTGTAATGGCGGATGCAACATTCTGTTCAGAGTTGCGGCCACCCAATAAAATGTGGTACAAGGAGAGCACAGGCATGATATTGGCTTTCCTATTGTAAATACTCGACCTTGTAGTTTTAAAACATTTTTATGTTAATGATTAGCTATTTCACAGGGCTGGGATTTTAATTATCTGCTACATTAGGATCTGGCGACTAGAACAATCATTGCTTAGTAAATGTGTGCCAGTTCATTAAACTGCTGCATGTAAGTAGTTCATTGAAGTGGGACTTTAGAGCAGTTAGGCCTTATGAAGCTTGTTCCATTTAGTGCTTCCACACTAGTAGAATCCTTAAATGTGGAGGCACCAGTGCAATCAGGTCACTGCACCTTATTCAGGATGCAGTCCTTGTGCATTTCTCATTTAAGCGATTGCCCTACTGGAGCATTATTCTCCAGGGAGGAAAATGTTTAGACCACTTTGAGATGGTTTAAAAAACGTACAATACCTGTGTGGTAAAGGTACTGGCAGTTGGCTCAGAGATGTACCCAGGTTTAAAGGGAAATATGGTGTCAGAAGCACAACTTTAAAAAAACATGCAGATGCAGCCCCCACCCACTGAAAAAGATGCTGCCCTGCCCCCAGCAATGTGCGCACTAGTAATTCCTCTCCCTCCTACTACTTTCCCTCACAAAGTCCTACATTCTTCCTCTCCATCAGGTGAATCAACCCCATTGTGACTTCTTTCATCCACCCCCAGAGTATTCACCTCTTCTTGCCCATTTAGATTCCTCTTTATCCCTTCTCCCCAGCTCCCTCTTTTTTATCTCCATCTCACTCTCACTACCCTCCCTTTCTGTTGCTCTCTTTACTAATGTGAGCTGCATCGGAGTGAATTATATAAGAAACATGATGATGGTTGTGTTGCCTGTCTATTGATATGATTCTCTGCAATAATACAACAGTTGTAGGAGTTCCTTCAGGGCAAGCGGAAGAGAGGCAGAAATCAGCGAAGCCCCCAAAAAATAAGAATAGTTTGCAAAAGAAACAAGCATTTGCAATGCAATAGGTCTCGCATTTACGCGAGTTTGAGCTATTGGCATTGTGGATTACAATGCCTTTTATTAATGTGTTGGTTTGTTAAACAAATAAATAAAAGGCATTGTCATTTACAATGCCAATAGCATAAACTTGCGCAAATGCGAGACCTATTGCATTGCAAATGCTTGTTTTGTTTGATGTATACACACATCTCAGGTCGTCACGTTTGCTTGAACTGAGATCACTCTTAGAAGCACCTGAATGTTTTTTTATGCGGCATGCATGTCAATAAACGTATTAATTACAATTTGTTTTTGGATGGTTGGTCAGTATTTTGAATAATTTGTTCTTCCTTGGTAAATATTTTCATCCTCGTATAGTTGAAACTAAGGTTTAAATAAGTCTGCAGTGCACCATTGTTTCTGTGGTTATATTCTAATCTGTTTCCTATTGCAAGCACAATGGACGTTCATGTGTCACAGATTGAATGGCTAACTATTAATCAGAAGAAACTGCTCCCAAAACCCTGTGAAGCTTAACCGAAGGGTCGTGAGGTAAAGCTCAAGAAGCTTGTAAAAAGGAACAGCCAGGCTTTGGTTGGGGGTGGATATGATTCTGTGCCATTGCTAATAAATCCTTTACAGGTCACTCCTGCATCTTTACCCCCCTGGTGGCCTTACAAGGTTTCCACAAAAATGCCAGGGTTCACTCAGAACGTATGGAAATTGTGCTTGGCGAGCCGCCATTCTTGGATTCCTTGCATAACAGTTCCATTGGAGCTGATGGTGATTGTAGCGCCCCTTAAAATGAGTGGGGCAGAATTCCATCACAAGTCTAAACCCTTTGAATCTGAAGGGAGAAGGTGGGCGGTGGAGGTGGGTCAGTGCCTGGCGGTCACTTTGCTAAACCTACTTCTGAAATTGTAAACAACATTTAAGCATACAGTAGGCTCTGCTACATAATTTGCTTATTTTTTTAGGTTCTTCGGGATTTAGAGAAAATAAAATCTGATCGGGTTGTGCGGGAGAAGAAGCTTTCATTTTTACAGAAAAAATTGGAGTCCCTGACTAAACGACATGGTAAGAATGTTACTTCTTTCTGTGTGTTTTCCTAGGGGTGGGTCTGGCAACTAATTGGTACTATGTAAAATGATATTTCATGAGCTTGATCTGGCGGCATTTGCTCATTGCTCTTTACGCTAAACTTCTGCATTGGAGAATAAGAAATAAGATATTGATGGTCTTGCATTTGTGAGAGTTAGCGCTATTGACGTAAATGATAATCTTTTAACCTATGTGTTTTGTTTTGAAGTGTAGTGTGTGTATGTGGTGTGGAGTGGAATTATGTGGGTTGTATTGGAATTGTTAGTTGTGGAATTGTGTGTTGTAGAATGGAATTATGTGGCATCGTGAATAGATTAGTGGTGAGAGCTGCAGAGAATAGATAGAAAGGATGAGAGAAGTAGGTAGTTTGTGTAGGAAGCGGTTATTAAACTATTGACAGGAGCAGAAATACTGTGTGCGAAAGATAAAAAGGAGAGAGCAGGCCATGGATGCATAAAGAGGGATGTTTTGTGTATGCAGAAGACACCCGAAGAGGAGGATAGTGTGGGTTTGAGGGACTGAAACTTTGAAAAGTTACGGTATAGAAAAACTGTGCTTGAAGACTTGATGTTAAACAAATGAGAGAGAAGGGAATAGTGTGTGTGAGAGAGTGGGAGAGATGAGTGAGAAAGAGTACGAGATAGAGGGACAAGTGGAAGGGGCACCTAGAGAAGGGGACGCAAGAGGTGAACTAGTGCACAGCGTGAGAAGGTACCATGTGTGAGTAGGCAGTATAGAGAGAAGACTGGTTGTGACAGGGAGGGATGAGAGAGGGCAGTGTCATTGTGAGAACATTGGGTGGGGCAGTGTAAGAAAGAGATGAGAGAAGTGGGTGTGTGGGGGGAGTGATGACCGTGTTGGTAAAAGTGCAAGGGAGAGATGTGTTGTATTGGAATTTTTTGTTGTGGAATTATGTGGATAGTAATTACTTCGTATTAACTGTACAGTGAGAATGTGTTAGTTAATTATGTGCATTTTTGTGGAATGGTATTGTGTGTTGTGTAGTAGTAGCATGCTGTGGAGTTGATGTATGTAGTGTTACATTTTGTGAAGTGATGTGTAAATATATGGAGATATGTGGCGTGTTGTAGAATTGTGTTGTGTATTTGAAATATGTGGTTTAGTGTGGAATTATGTGGTATGTATTTGAAATGTGTGGAGTTGAATTGTGTGGTGTGGAATTGTGTGGCATTTAGTGAAATTGTGCTTATTTGAATTGTCATGGTGTGTAGTGCATTTATGTATATTGCTGGTATATGCCATAGAGTGCATTTGTGTGGGGTGTATTTATGTTGTACTGAGTAGAGTGTAATTATGTGTAGTGTAATTATGTTGTGCATAGTGGTATTATGTGGAGTGTAATGATGTGTAGTGAAGAATTGTGTGGTATTGATTTGTGTGGTGTTTTGTGGAATTAGGTGGCATGGTTTGTAGTGCTATTATGTGGCATGGTGTGGAGTAGTATTATATGGTGGGGAGCTATGTGGCTGACGAGAAGAAGAAAAGAAAGAAATGTTACGGCAGGAGAGAATGAAAAAGAAAGTGAGAAAGGAGGAAATAAAGAAAGGAGAGAAGATATGAATGATAGAAACAAAGAAACATGTTGGAAAGAAGACTGCAAGAAGGAAGGAAAGAAAGTTTAGAAATGAAGACGGAGAGAGAAGAGGCAGTTAGAAAATAAGTGATTTGCCTTGAATCACTTGATGTTAATCTGACGCGGAGACATGAAACGGGTTCCCTTGCTCTAAGGTCGGCAGCTGTAGCCATTATGCTGCCACCTCTCCTCTGTTGGCACATAAATATAAAGTAGTTTTCAAATGTTCACAAATTATTGCCCAAAAATAAAATAAATATGAGGCGGAATAAGAAGTAACACGATGTGCATCCAACCTGTCTGTCATTTGCGTTAACAGAGGTCTAATCGATATAACAGTCTGTTTCAAACATTTCCTCTGTCCTGGCAGGTAACTGAGAATGATTCAACATAATAATGTGTTGGTTACACAGGTGGCTTCAAGAGAAACATGTCCTAAAATAAGGATTCAAAGTAAAGCTAACAAACAGGCCAAAAGTGCTTTTACAGCTATGCCAATTTTCTCTTTCAAAGAGGGTGGCTTTCGCCTTTTTAAACACAACTACAAAGTATTCAACCTTTTTCCGCTACGCCAGACTCTGTGTCGCAAGCTTCTCACTTTTTTTGTAAAAGGTGCAAGCACATTCCAGTCACCTTCCATGAAGAACATAACCAAAATTATCAAAAGTACTAATATAACCTTTGTCCCGTCTATAGCAACTTATTTACCTCTAAGCAACACTAAAGTTAAATACTTTGTAGCTGTGTTGAGAAAGAAGACCGTTAGGCTCCAGTAAGAGAACATTTGCATAGCTCTAAACAGCACGATAGTTGATGTGACCGGCATATGTGGATATTGTTGGCATGTAAATATATGTACTATGTATGGGAACCTTAACTCGAAGCTCAAAGCTACTTCAAACTATATCCTAACAAACTCCATTTTGTGAGTAAAACCAATTAAATAAAGAGCCACACTACTAAAGCAACAAACCAAAAGGGATTGCAGAACGCATATACACTAATATACTCATCAGTGGTGGGGGAAAAAAGATTCAAAAAGGCACCCTCTGCAATAAAATAAGGTCATATTCTCAAACACCAAGCCCGCCTTCATGTCCTTTCATTTGCATAGTATGGTTTTTGCATTTTTCTCTTCCAGGGGATCCTCATCAAAGTCATAAGCACTGACTATTCCCGCCCATGTGCGGGGACCCCGGAAATAATAAAAATGATATATGAAAAACATATATATACAGATATATATATATATGAAACCACAAAAATGCCCGTGAGCATTAAGGAAGCACTCGACATCACCTCGCGCCATCCGGCATACATTACAGCTCGGCAAGTATTCTCCAGTTATTTGATCTTGCCCGACGCGTTTCAAGGCCAACAGGCCCCTTCCTCATGGGCAGCTTACAAACAGCACTGACGCTTGTAATTACAACATTTCTGGTTTTTATTGCCAACATGACCCTTGGTGCAGCAACTCCCTCTATCACGTGTTGCTGCAATGCCTGATGGGGCATGTAGTCCCGTATTACAAGTTAATTATATCCTTTGAGTAAGTTCAGTGTCTGTGTGTCAATTACCAGCATAAAATCTCCTTCAGTAGGATTTAGGATCATTGTGACGAGCTGCGCAATTATAAGTGAGGTGGTGTGCTGCACAGAGACGAACAGTTCCCCTCTCAGCCTCTCCAATTATGAGATGGTGCCTCCTCCGCGGCAGGGACTAGCCACGCAATCCATATATATATATATATATATATAATTTCTCATACCAATGCAGGGCAAGTAGCACTTGAACTCTGTTTTTAATGAGTAAACCTCATAAGGATAAAACTGCAAATAAAAGCATACTTTGTTAGCCTACAGGCTACATTGCAAACCAATAGCATAGAAAATCAAAGCATTTTCATACAAAACTGGCACCGTGCTTTTAAGGCAGCCATGACGCCTAGCTTCCCATCATGCCTCAGGGGTGACAGTTCCTTCAGTCAGGACCCTGGATTCACAGCTCTTCCTTTTTTTGACTTTGTCAAAAATTATTTGAGTCTTGGAAGAATTTTTGCTTTCACTCGACGTTTTTTTATCCTAGAGTGAGAGTGAAGCCTTTTTTGTGCTCCAGAAAAGGTTTATTTCTGTCAGAAATGCCTTCCTTATTCGACCCTTGCCCTGCCTGTGGCAAGAAGAAGGCCAGATCAGACACACACCCTGTGGGTATTCTTTGCCTCCCTGATTCTCACTCTTCTGCCACCTGTCATCATTGCAAAAAGTTATCGAAGGACCATCAAGGAAAGGGAGAGAATTCGACTTTATGGCCTCTCTGAAAGAGGTAGGTCTCCAGTGAGGCAGCAGAAAAAGAACTCGGTCGAGGTCAAGAGGCAAGGTCCCGACCTGTTCTTCTTCGGCGTCGGGCTCAACGTCAAGGCTGCCGACGGCAAAGAAATCGAGGACAACGCAACGCCAACGAAGGTAAAGGGTCCTCCGTTGTAGTCAACCAGGCGACGATCAACGTCGAGGAGCAAATCTCAGTCGACGCTGGCTAGGTGATTGATGTCGAGGCGAATATCTCCGCCGTCGCCACATCAACGGCGATCGACGTTGAGGCAAATGTCTCCATCGAGGTCATTCTAAAGAACTTGACGCAAGACTGTCGCCGACGTCGTGGCAGAAGTCTCCGTCGAGGTGAGTGCAAAGATCTTCAACGTCGAGGCACAAGACTTAGTCTCCGACGTCGAAGCAGAAGTCTCCGTCGGCGGCAGCACACCGCAGGTCGACGTCGAGGCACCGAGCTTCAGAGCAGAGGCGGCTGACGTCGAAGCATGGTACTCCGTCGGCGTCATGTAGACGTTCGACTTCGAGAGGCAGGTCGACTGCAAGATTGAGTCCTCTGTCCAAGAGGAGAAAATCGCCGTCAAGGCAGGTGTCACCGCCGCCAAGACGAAGGTCGACGTCGAGAAGAAATTCGGTCCAGAGACGTTCCAGATCGACGTCGAGGCACCAGTCCAAAGAGGCCTCACGTCCGGTAAGCCTGTCTACATCACCATCACTGACATCGAGAACAGGTTATCCCAGTTCTCACAGAGGTTCAACGTCAAGATCTCAGGAGGTCGTAATCTTGACATACAGTGTCCAGGGGATACTAAGATTCGCCGACCAGGTCTGCACAAGAAAGAGGAAACTCTCCTCCACATTCTCCTGAGGGGAGAGAAGGGCAGAGATTGCCTTCCATCCATCTGTCACCAAGATGGAACAGGCCTTTGCATCACTGGGCCACAACTCCAGCCACAGCGGCACAGCATTACTCGAGCCCCTTCACAGATCTCTGTTGGCTTGGCTGGTACTAGTGGTGGATAGAGAGCGTACTCCATCAATAGCCAGGGATCGCAGTCACACTCTTGCTCACTCTCGCAGAAAGAGATCTAGATCCAGAAACAGGAGGAGAAGGCACAGATCTCCAACACCTTCCTCCTCTTCCACACACTCGTCACACAGAGACTATTCACCTACTCTTACTGACAGTCCGTCGAGGGTCTCTCTGGGGGACGAAGTGGGCACTTTTCAGGACGTGCTTGGCAGAGGGGTGGCGAAACTAAACATCCCTATGCCGACTCGACAGAGTTTGTCCTCTGTTATCTTTGAGAATTTACACCAAAGGGCAGCATCTAGACCTCTGCTACCATTGGTCCCGGGACTAATAGAACCAGTTATGGACATTTTCCTCACGCCGGCGACACTCAAGACTGCGCCGGCTAGGATTTTAAAGAAATATCGTTCACCGGAAGAGTACCCGCTTTTCCTTAAATCTGACACCCCACCGGATTCTGTGATAATCGCTGTAGCAAAAAAGTCTCATGCTATTGCTCCCTTCTCTACGGTTCCACCAGATAAGGAGAGTAAGATGCAGGATTTGTGGGGAAGGAAGGTATGTGGCACATCAGACTCTATGATGAAGGTATCAAGTGCATCGGCTCTCTTGGGCCGGTATGACAGGTCTCTGTGGGACTCCCTGCAAAGATTCACGGAAAAGTTACCACAAGAGGATTGCAAGGACTTTGATAAGATCTTGCATGAAGGCAGCTTGGTGGCTAACCAAGTTATCAGCGCTGCAGCTGATAGAGCTACTCTTTCGGCTTATGCCTATGCGCATGCGATATGCGCTAGAAGAACCTCCTGGCTCCGACTCACAGCGCTCAAACCAGAGGCACAGTCTTGGATCCTAAATCTTCCCTTCTCTGGCTCATCTTTGTTTGGGGCACACACGGAGGAAGAAATGTCCCAGATGAAGATGGAGCTAGACACACTAAAGGCCATGGGTCTAGAGAAAAAGGAGTTCCGCAAACGATTCAGGCCTTACAATCGGCGATCCTCCAAACAGAGGGTTCTAACCCCTCACTGGCAGAAAAACCAGGATCAGCAAGAGCAACAAAGGTCTCACTATCAAGGCAGGCGTTCCTCCAGAGGAAAAGGAAACCAGCATCAGGCTAACCCCTCCGCCAAGACGAAGGCCAAACAATGAGTATCCACTTCCCCCCCTTGCCGTTACCACTCCAGTGGGGGGGGAAGTATTGCAAATCATCTCGAAGAGTGGCGAGCTATCACAAAGGACCAGTGGGTGTTAGCTACGCTGCAGAATGGGTACTCTCTACATTTTCGACACCATCCTCCCTCAATCCCTCCAGTTCCATCATCGTGTCACCAGATGAGAATATTGCAGAGCGAAGTTGCCACCCTTCTGCGAAAATCAGCCATCGAAAAGGTGCCAATAGCTCAAAGAGGGAGAGGGGTCTACTCAAGATACTTCTTAGTAAAGAAAAAGGGTCGAAAAGCCGAATACAGACCCATTCTGGATCTGCGAACACTCAACAAATCAATCAAGAAGGAGAAGTTTTGCATGTTGGCTCTCCATCAAATATATCCACATCTCTGGCAGGGAGACTGGATGTGTTAGCTGGATCTACAAGATGCATACTTTCACGTTCCGGTCAGTCAACATCTCAGACAATACCTGAGATTCCTTTCGGGTTGAAGTCAGCTCTCCGAGTGTTCACGAAGTGCATGGCAGTGGTGGCAGCCGCACTACGCCGCAAAGGCATCTTCGTGTACCCGAACCTGGACAACTGGCTGTTGAAGGGCGTGAGGAGTAATTTCCTGCAATGCCTAGAGCTTTGTCACCGGCTGGGCCTTCATGTGAACTTCTACAAATTGACTCCACAACCCACACAGAGAATCCATTATCTATGAGCTCTGGTAGACTCCGAGGTAGGAAAAGTGTTTCCTTCAGAGGAGAGGCAATTTTCCATCATACAGAAATGCAAACTTGTTCTGGACAACAGAATGCTGTCCGTTCGTCGGATTGCCTCCCTGTTAGGGTTGATGGCATCCTGCATCTTCCTGGTCCCCAATGCCAGGCTGCGAATGCGTCCTCTTCAGCAGGATCTGGAGGACAAGTGGGACCAGCAGACAGCGCACTGGGAGGACAAAATAAGTCTCTCAAACGCAGCAAAAGCATCCATCCCATGGTGGATGAAGAAGACGAATATGCAAATAATGATACCCTTTCATCTAGCACCTCCCTCTCAAACACTTATCTCGGACGCTTCCTTCCAGGGCTGGGGAGCCCACATGGGGTCGTTCCAGACACAAGGTCAATGGTTATCAAAAGAAAGGTCATATCACATAAACATGCTGGAGCTGAGAGCAGTTCACCTGGCCCTCAAGGCTTTCCTCCCTTCGATTCAGGCAAGTTCAATCTTAGTATAGACGGACAATACCACCACCATGTATTACCTAAACAAACAGGGGGGACTTCGCTCACGCACACTGTCTCTGGAAGCTGAAGCTCTCTGGCATTGGCTCCTGGCACGGAACCTATCAATCACAGCGGTACAACTGTCGGGAGAACAAAATGCGAGAGCGGATGCTCTCAGTCGACACTTTGAAGACAGACAAGACTGGGTTCTCAACGACGAGGTCGTCAAAGACATGTTCCAGGCTTGGGGTCGTCCCAGCATCGATCTCTTCGCAGGTGACGAAAATACGATATGCCGAGACTTCGCCTCAAGGTTCTACCGGCCAGGGTTGAAAGAGAATGCTCTTTTGATAGACTGGTCAGGGGCATTTGTGTACGCCTTTCCACCTCTTCCTCTCATCCCGAAGGTGGTGACCAAGCTGTCTTATTCGCACTCGAGAATTATCTTGATAGCCTTGGACTGGCCGAGACAATGGTGGTACCCGGACCTTCTGCACCTGTCCGAATGACCTCACAGGAGGCTGCCGTGCAGACCGGACCTGCTGTCCAAGATGAACGGGAGGATTCATCACCCCAACCTTCCCTCACTGAACCTGGTAGCATGGCTCCTGAAGTCCTCCAGTATGGCCATTTAGGTCTGCCACAAGATTGCATGTCCATCTTAAAAGAAGCAAGAAGGCCTTCCACTAGGCACTCATATACATGCAAGTGGAAACGTTTTTATATGTGGTGCGTTCAAAACAATTGTAACCGAGCTTACGGACAAGAGGAGGTCATTCTACCATACCTGGCAAAAGCAGGCTTGAAGTTTCCGTCCATTAAGGTGCACTTAGCAGCTATCATTGCATATAGACGCTCACCTTTTCAGCCTTCTTTCTTTCAGTTACAGGTTGTAAAAGACTTCTTACAGGGTCTGAAAAAGGTCTACTCTCCGATCCGGCCTCCTTCTCCACCCTGGGAGCTAAACCTGGTGCTATCAAAGTAGATGGGTCCACCTTTCGAACCGATCCACAAAGCAACCTTGCAACACCTCACTTGGAAGGCTGTTTTTTTTTTGTAGCGATCACTTCAACTCGCAGAGTGAGCGAAATACAGGCCCTCTGCTCTAAGGAACCTTATACTGTTTTCCATCTTAATAGGGTCGTATTGAGGACTCATCCCTCTTTCCTCCCGAAGGTGGTGTCAGATTTCCATGTGAATCAGACCATCTCTCTGCCCACCTTTTTCCCTAATCCCTCCACTCCAGCTGAGAGGGCTTTACACTTTCTGGACCTAAAAAAAAGTTTTAAAATTTTATCTGGATAGGTCCAAGTCCACGAGAAAATCTGATCAACTATTTGTTAACTATGGGTCGATCAGAACGGGTTTTCCAGCTTCAAAGCGGTCCATCTCCAGATGGATAGTTTTGTGCATCAAGTTAGCTTATCAATTAGCGCAACGAGAGGAAAAGCGGCTACTACTGCTTTTCTTCATAAGGTTCCTATCTATGAAATCTGTAAGGCGGCAACTTGGAGGTCCGTCCATACATTACAAGGCACTATTGTCTAGATTCAGATACCAGGGCAGACAACAAGTAGGCCAGGCCTCCTTGAGGAATCTGTTTAGCAGCTGATGGCGGCTGTTGTTGTATGTTGGGTCATTCTCTCTCATTTGCCTGCAGGTGGAAGATGGGCTTGCTATTCTATTCAATGCTTATGACTATTGATGTGGATCCCCTGGAAGAGAATGAGAAGTTACTTACCTGTAATCCTAGTTCTCTTCCAAGGGTTCCTCAATAAAGTCATAAACAACATACCCGCCTCCCCAGGCAAATGAGATTGTCTTCATTGTTAAAGGATATCTTTGTGCCCTGATCTTCAGGGTTATGCACAGAACAACTGACCTAACTGTACTTTCTGTTGACAAGCGATATCACTGCATTTTGTGGCGTACATATTGCTTGTAATTATGTTCATTATCAGTATTGAAAATTTACCAGTTTTCATATGGAATGGTGTGTCTCAGGGAACATAAGGTATACACAGTATATACCTTTCAGTGACCCGCACGCAGTGGACAAGCTCCCATATTTCTATTACACAACGCTAACCCTCTGGCTGTCTCAGGCTCTGATGGAAATGTTTCTGTTGTGCTCACGGGTGTTTATATTGGCCCGAGGCATTATGACACATGCATCCTTATGTGAACGTACAACATAGCGTTGCAATCCAGCTGCTCCGTGTAGTGTACGCAATGGAGGGACACGGATTACCTACATGTTTAAATTGCAGGACAGGCACTGACTTTTTCGGAAGGGCCGCCTTCACTGAGCATGCAAACAAGGGGCAAAATGCTGGCTAACAGTTCTAAACTGCCTCACAGCTTGCTGGCGGTAAGGGGGAAGGAGGTGCTTGAGCGCGAGAGGCGTATGAAGAGTGACAAGCTGTTATATGACCACATTTGGTTTCACAGCGGTCACCACGTGCCTTCTTTCTGCTGTCACTCATGCTGCACTTTTTCCCCATAGGGAAACTTTGTTCTCGAATCTCATAAGTCATTTGCAATGCAATAGGGCTTGCATTTGCGAGAGTTTGAGCTATTAGCAATGCCTTTTATTTATGTGTTTTGAAATCCTGCAAGTGGTGTGTAAACACGCACTTTGTACTTATAGTCCTTGCTTATGAGAAGCAAGGCTGACCGTAAAAGAGGCGCAGTTACCGCCAACCTTGCTTCTCGTAGGCAATGACTAGAAGTACAAAGTGTGTGTTTTCGCACCGCTTGCAGGTTTCAAAACACATAAATAAAAGGCATTGCCATTTACAATGGCATTGTCTCAAACTCTTGCAAATGCGAGACCTATTGCATTGCAAATGCTTGTTCCACTTGTCATAGATTAATTTTACTCATTCCCATACTGATTCAAGAATATTCATGAAAACACAGGAAAAAGAGAGGTTTCCACATGTCACGACTTCATTAAAAATTCACCCAATGCGTTTCGGGATGTTGCCTTCGTCAGGGGTATCTATAAAAAATCCATAAACACAACCATCAGCATGGTGATTACATTCCTAATCCAAATAACCAAACATATATATATATTTTTTTGTTCTTGAAAAACGCTGCCTGCACAACAACAACCTCTCTCAACTGACATTATATTCCATTAGTTGTTTATAAATTTGTGCACTAAACTCTCCCGAACACCCAAGCTTTTAAAAGAACATCACATCTTTAAATAAGGCCTCCAATGCGTAAATATCTTTAGCCCCATGTAAGCCTCAGAACCTTCTTGTACTATTCTTTACCACAATGATTAACAGCGCCATTACCGTGACATGTGTTGCTCTATATGCATGGTCTGACCACAAGCTCGCTTGATTCCCACTGGTTTCAGCAGAACCATAAAGTTAAATCTAGTTACATTCATTTTTCATCAAGTGCCCCGGCACGTCTTTGCGTTTGGCTGTATCAACTGATTTCAGGCCTGCTGGTCATTAATCTCCCCTCAGGAGATTAATCACATCTTGGTGTAAACAGTAAACTAAACACCGGATTTATTATATAACGTACTGGCCCTCGAGTCTCCTGCTTAACTGTGAATACTTGATTTCCCAGAATGCCATATGCATGTATCCCGCTCAAAATGTTTTACTCCTCAATTCGCCAACTCCCAATGAGGTAATTCGACATTACAAATGCTGGCACGAATTAACATCCAAAAAGCATCCTTGCATGGAGATTGAGTGGAGACAGTTGACAACTTTTGACCTCCCTCCCGAAGTCTTTGAGGTTATCTTGGCAGCCAAACGTCCCTCCACAAAATCTGTATACGCCTGCCGATGGAAATTTTTGGGAAATATTTTACAGACCGGTCTATTGACCCCATATACGTTCCCCTATCTGAAGTCCTTCTGTTTATACTTTCTTTGGCCCAGCATGGCTCTGCTCTAGGGACATTTAAGGGCTATCTTTTGGCCCTTTCTTCTTTTCTTCGGCTGCCTGATCAGCACTCTCTTTTCAAATCTCCTCTGGCGCAGAGGTTTTTGTTTCCTCCTTCACCTTTTAACATGCCACAGTGGGACCTTAATTTAGTTCTCACCTTTCTGATGTGTGCACCATTTGAGCCCCTGCATAACTGCCCTCTGCGGTTGCTCACCATCAAGACTGCTTTTTTGGTGGCAATAACCTCTGCCAGAAGGGTTAGTGAACTGCAGGCGCTGTTTTCATAGCCTCCTTACCTGGTGGTCTTTCCAGACAAAGTGGTACTCCGGACTAGGGCATCTTTTCTGCCTAAGGTGATAACACCCTTCCATCTGGGACAGTCTGGTACCCTACCCATCTTCTATGAACCTCGGCACTCATACAAGGCAGAGGTGCGTTTCCGTCATCTGGACCCAAATAGAGCATTCTCGTTCTACCTCGATCAAACCAGAGAGTTCCGGTTGTATGACCAACTCTTTATAGGTGTGACAAAATCAGGGGGGACCCCATACCCCGCCGTAGTAGGTCACCCCTGTCTTCTCTTTCCCCACAGCCTCACGGGGACCTCTCCCACACGCAATGGTGGAACAACGAGGGAGAGACAGAAAGAAGCGACTGTTTCTTTAATTGGGCGGAGTTCGGAGAATCTGGACCCGGCCCTCTTTGTGACGTCAACATCCCAGGACCAGAAGTAGCCGGACAGGAGACCAAGCCGGTGTGTGTTACACCTGGAGGAGCGGAGTGTGGAGCAGAGCGTAGCGATCGTGAGAGCAGAGGAAGCGGAGAAGGACGAACGACGGGAGGACGAGGAGGAGGTCGGGACAGCGGAGGAGTGACGGGAGGAGTCGGAGGTGAACCAGCGAAACTCTGAGGAGGAGGAGACCAAGAGCCCGTAGAAAGTCGAGGAGGAGAGGACGAGAGCAGACCGGACGTCCAGAGGGCTGAGCCAGGAGGCCACCGACCCGGTGAATCCCCGTGCCACACTTCAAGGGAAGTGTGGCTACAACAGGTACGGGGCCGAATCAAAGCCTGGGTGGGAGGAAGGGGTTGGAAACCTCCTTGACCCTATCGTCCACGGCTCTCAGTGCGCACCCTACCCCTGAGCACTTATTTTCATCACAGTCTGGGTTGGTTTTTTTTTTAGAGCACTGCGTGACCCCTCACCTCTCCTTCCCTATAACCAGAACGTACTTCCAGGAACCTGACCCCCCCTTTTCTTGTTTGTTTCTTCCTTGGGCCCGCGACGAGTCCAGAGACCCCATCACCGTCCCGGCAATCTGGAGAACGCTCGCCCCTCGAGAGAGAGAAGAGGTCGTGTCAGCCCAGAGCCCCGCAGCCTGGATATCCCCCTTCCTTATTATCGGAGCTCACGCCTGCGCAAACGTACTGTGAAAACAATAAAACCCCTTGAAAACACCCCTCTTGTACCCGTGTCTCCTTGCGACCCGCTACAATAGGATATGTGGGTGCAAGGAAAGGCTGTGCGTTTCAGAAGAGGACTATATCCATATGGGTTATCCTCTGCATAAAAATCAGTTACGCCTTAGTGAAGAACGAGCCCCCTGAAGTGCTTAGGGCCAATTCCACCAGGGCAAAAGCGGCCACCATGGCTCTTCAACGTGGTGTTCCCGTTTCCGATTCCTGCCAAGCTGCCACGTGGGCATCTCTGCATACGTTTGCCAGACACTACTGCCTGGATTCTCAGGTTCTCAGAGAAGGACTTTTCAGTCGCTCTGGTTTGCAGGACTTTCTGGTCTAAGCCGTTCTGCAGTCCCTCCGCCGGGGATGGTATTGCTTGGTATCTGTTCAAAGTTAAGGAATCTGCAGCTAGAAGTCTCTATCAAACAAACTACTTACCTTTGGTAACTCCTTATCTGGTAGAGACATGATCTAGCCGCACATACCTTACCGACCCACCCATCCTCCCCGCACTGCAGAATTGGTTTTAAGTGTCATGTATGTTACCCTTCAGGGACCTAGCTGTTCGTTTTTTAACACACTATGGTCAGTCACTTCATGGCTTCGCACTTCTGACGCGGGAAGTCATGAAACGTACTGATGATAGCGTGCCAGAATGGTGGTTATATTGATGACGTGGACGTCACCACCACCACTAACACAACGCCAACAACGTCGGGCAGAGTCGACCCACGGCATCTACCGGCACGCATTGGTACTGCGATGAAAAATCTTCCGGATCCAGCCTGATGCCTGGAAGTTCAAAGGTAAGGAATCTGCGGATAGTTCTTGTCTCTACCAGATAAGGCATTACCATAGGTAAGTAACTTGCAGTTCAGGCTTACGCATTCACCTATCCCTTACAATGCCTACCTGTCTTTCTGGTCAGTGTCTGAAGAAGGTCTCCTTTTGTACAGCACCTTTCACACAACTATGAGAGGTGTGTGCCAATGTCAGATACTGCTTCAAGTCCATGCAATCTGAAAGAGACACGTTAGTGATAGATTCCTTACCTTAGAATTACCCCCAGGCATCAGACTGTATCCGTAAAGTTTTCGTCCGCAGTACCAATGCGCGTCGGAAGGTGGCGTTGTGCAGCTCCACGTCCGTCGTAGGCGTTGTGATTACCGGGATGATGTCGCGGCAGCTACTTAGACGTCGCGCTCGCGCGCTGACGTCAGTTCTTTCTTTTTCCGCTCCAGCAAGCACAGATCCGGAGAGAGCGGTAGCCCCAGTCAATTTTTGACTGAGTTTTTTGGTACTTTTTGTCTCTGTTCTTTTGAGTCTTTGACTCCTGGTGTATAGGGTTGCCCGGTTTCAAGTCTTGCGAGGCTTGTCCCCGCATGATGTCGGTGACGGACCCGCACCGCGAGTGTCTCTACTGCCTGGAGCGCGACCACGAACCCCACGTCTTGCCCCGACTGCCAGGCCATGGCTCCGAAAACTTTGCGGGAGCGGTCCCGAAAGTTGTTGGAGGCCCGGGAGTCAGCTCGGGAGGTTGAGGGACTGGTCGCGGAGCCGCCACTATCGTTTGAAGTCTAAGCACTTTGGGTCAGATAAGACTAAGCACAAGAAGTTGAAGAAGCTACGTCGCTCTTCGCCTTACCCTAGCCTGTCACGCGACACGGCTGAGGGTCTGGGTGGTGCCACCCTCGCGGCTCTGGCAAAGCCTGCGCAGTTGCCGACGGCTTACCTGCCCTTCCCGGGTCCGTCAGTGACTCCGGCCCAGCTGTAGGAATTTCTGTCAGCCATGGCCCGCCTCTTTGGCCCGTCGGGCCCCGCCGGCGTGGCTTTGGGCCCCACGGGTCCGACTGGGGGTCCTAGCCCTTCGTCGATGGCTCCGGCCACGACGTCGTCGACGGCACCGGCCTCGGCGCTGCGAGATGCCCATGGATCCATGCATGGATCCCAGCCGATGTCGGTTGGCCTCGTACGACCTTACCCAAACATCAAAGTCTACGGCATCGCCGCCGGCGTCGGCCGGTCCTGCGGCCGATGTCTTCCCCGGCTTCTACCCCAACATGGAGATGGTGCCGGACCGGTATTGATTGACACAGATTCCGAAGCAGATGGAGAATTTCTATCCCTTTCCCTATCCTCCTTCTTTCCCACCTGCCCAGCAGGTTACGGAGGACGGGGAGGACTGGGAGGGGTCTGAGGACCCTCTCGCAGCCCAATGAGAGTTAGACCCGGACTGGGCAGAGGATTTGAAGGACGGCAGTGATCTGGAATTCTCTCCAGAACCTGGTGCACTGTCTCCTTCCACCGTGGCTACGGAGGAGGGTGGTACTTTTTCAGTAGTGTTGCTTAGGGCAGCAGAGGCTCTCCACCTTGAGCTCCCTTCAGTGGCTGACAGTAGTGCTTCGGCCGGTGGCTTCCGCAGCGGAGCCGCTGCTGCCCTTTAATGATGCGCTTTCAGATGTTATTTTGAGCACATGGTCCAGGCCCAACACAGCGGCTCCTGTGGATAGGAACGTGGCCAGACGCCATCGCCCAGCCCCGGGCGACCCCATTTTCCTCTCCCAACACCCTACCCCTGAGAGCTTGGTTGTCCAAGCCTCTGCGTCTATGAGTGCATTCTCTTCTGCACCTCTCGGACAGTAAATCCAAGAAACTGGAGCAGTTTGGGAAGAAGATTTTCTCTTCCGCCAGTTCAGTGTTGCGGTCTGTGAACACCGCATGCCTCTTGGGCTGTTATTCCCACTCTGTGTGGGATACGGTGGCGCAGTATCTGGAGGAGGCCCGGACGGTGCTCTCCCAAGCTGTTGCTGAGGGTAGAGATGCAGCCAAGTTCACGATTCGTTGTGGCCTTGACACCGCCAACTCGCTAGGTAGTGATTTCCATGACAGTGGCGCTACGCCGTCACGCCTGGCTGAGGGGGAAGTCCAGAACACTCTGATGGACATAACTTTTGATGGCACCCTCCTTTTTGGCGACAAGGCGGATAGTGCGTCGGAGCGCTTTATGGACTCACGGGCTACGGCCATGTCCTTGGGCCTTTCGGCCACACGCACTCCTTCGGCTTCTGCTTTTCGCTCCTTTCGAGGCCAAGCAAGGGGCGCCCAAAAACGTTAATTTCAGAGCCACTGGCCTGCGCAGCAACAGTCTAAGCGCAGCCGCGGACGTGGGACCCGCTCCGGTGGGTCAAATGGCCAGCGGGCGGGTCAGTCCACCACCTCCCCTGCCTCCGCCTCCAAACCTTCTTAGTCCGGTGTTTCAGGCCCATCACATGCCAGTGGGCGGCAGGATTCGCCATCACCTCCCCCACTGACGCACCATCACTTCAGACAGGTGGGATTTACAGACAGTCTGAAGGGGCTACTCCCTCCCCTTCGAAACTACCCCTCCAGCTATGCTACCTCAGTAGCACCGCACGACCGGGGAATCACTTGGCACTTCTCCAGCAGGAAGGGGGACATCGAGCGCTTTCCGATGCCAGAAGTAGGTCATGGTTGTTATTCTCACTACTTTCTGGTTCCAAAGAAGGACAAGGGCCTGCGTCCTATGTTAGACCTTCGGAACGTCCATCGCTTCCTCCAGAAGAAGTTCAAGATGCTCACACTTGCTCAGGTCTTGTCTGCCCTAGACCAGCAAGAATGGATGGTAGCGTTACATTTGCAGGACGCTTACTTTCATATCCCTGTCCTGCCGGCCCACCAGCCTTACCTGCGGTTCACGGTAGGCCACCAGCACTTTCAGTTCACCGTGCTTCCTTTTGGCCTTCCCAGCGCCCCTCGGGTGTTGACGAAAGTGGCGGCGGTGGTCGCATCTCATATGCACAGATCAGGGGTTTCAGTCTTCCCTTATCTCGACGACTGGTTGTTGAAGGTGGGCTCGCCCCAGACAGTCGTTTCCCACCTCCAGACTACAGCCGACCTCCTGCATTTGGTGGGGTTCTCCATCAATGTGCCGAAGTCGCACCCGATTCCCTCTCAGAAGCTCCTTTTCATTGGAGCGGTTCTGGACATGGCGCAGTTTCTGGTTTATCCTCCCGAACAGCGAGTCCGGGACATTCAGGCTATGATTCTGATCTTTCAGCCCTTGTCCTGGGTTTCGGTCAGGATGATCTTGAGGCTGCTGGGCCTCATGGCCTCCTGCATCCTGCTGACCAATCATGCCAGATGGCATATGTGGGCTCTGCAGAGGGACCTGAAGTTCCAGTGGGCGCAGTATATGGGGAACCTGTCCGAGTACATCCAGATCTCACAGTTGCAGTTGTGGCTCACGAACCAGCTTTGGGTCAGCGGCAGATCACTCTCCCTTCCCCAACCAGAGCGCATTGTGGTGACGGATGCGTCCCTCCTGGGATGGGGCGGCCACTTGGGAGAGGCGGAGATCTGAGGCCTCTGGTCTCCGGCGGAGTCCAGACTCCATATCAACCTTCTGGAGATCCGACTTGCACTGAAGGCATTCTTTCCCTCTGTCAAGGGGAGAGTAGTGCAGGTGTTCACACACAACACCACTGCCATGTGGTACTGCAACATGCAAGGCGGGTGGGGTTGTGGACCCTATGTCAGGAGGTTCTGCGTCTCTGGACATTGCTGGAACATCAAGGCATTTCCTTGATGGTTCAACACTTGGCAGGTTCTTTGAACGCCAGGGTGGACTAACTCAGCCGCAGGGTCATGATGGATCACAAATGACGTCTTCACTTGCAGGTGGTGCAAAGTTTCTGACGACAGTGGGGAGAGCCTTGGTTAGATCTATTCGCCACCGAAGAGAACGTGCAATGTCCGCAGTTCTGCACGTTGGAATGTCGCTCGGCGTCGCTTTTCGTCACGAGTGGGGTTGCGGTCTATCTGTACACCTTTCCGCCTATGCCACTTCTACCCAGAGTGCTGAAGAAGGTCAGGCGCAAACGGGCCAAAGTCATTCTTGTGGCCCCGGACTGGGCTTGAAGAGTTTGGTATCCCGAGCTACTCCGTATGAGCGTGGATCTCCCGATCCAACTGCCTCTTCGGGAGGATCTTCGGTCTTAGCATCAGGGGACGGTCCTCCACCCGAACCTTTCCAGTCTCCGCCTCCTTGCGTGGAGATTGAGCGGCGACAGTTGATTCCTTTTGACTTGCCTCCTGAAGTCTGTGATGTAATTCTGGCAGCCAGGCGTCCATCCACTAAATCGGCATACGCCTGCAGGTGGAACAAATTTGTGGCATGGTGCACAGCAAGGGCTGTAGATCCTCTTTCTGCCCCTCTTTCAGAAGTCCTTTTTTTCCTTCTTTCTTTGGCCGGGCAGGGCTCTGCTCTGGACACTATCAAGGGCTACCTTTCTGCAATTTCAGCCTTTCTCAGGCTACCTGATCAGCCCTCTCTTTTCAAGTCCCCTATTGAAAATAGATTCCTCAAAGGCATTACTCACCTTTTTCCTCCTATTCCTTTTGTGATGCCGCAGTGGGACTGAATCTTGTTCTTACCTATTTAATGTGCACTGCCTTTGAGCCGCTTCACAACTATCCTCTTCGTTTACTCACTTTAAAGACTGCTTACCGGGTTGCCATCACCTCTGCTAGGCGCGTGAGTGAGCTCCAGGCTCTTTCCTGTAAACCTCCTTTTCTGTCTGTTCATCCGGACAAGGTTGGGCTCCGCACTCGTCCTCCCTTTTTACCAAAGGTTGTTACTGCCTTCCATATCGGGCAAACTATCACCTTGCCCACTTTCTTTCCGCCTCTTCACCCTTCCCGAGAGGAAGAGAGGCTCCACCATCTGGAACCAAAATGTGCGCTCTCATTTTACCTGAATCGCAGACAACAGTTCCGGATGGATGACCAGCTCTTTGTTGGCTACGTAGGCGCCAAGAAAGGCCGGGCTGTACACAAGAGGACTCTCTCCTGCTGGGCCGTCTTGTGTATAAAAGCCTGTTATTCTCTGGCTAAAAAGGAGCCTCTGGTGGGGCTTCGCGTCCATTCTACCAGGGCGACAGCAGCTAATACTGCATTGGGACGTGGTGTCCCCCTGCAAGACATCTGTCAGGCAGCTACGTGGGCCTCGCTGCACACTTTTACTAAGCATTACTGCCTGGACAGCCAAGTCTGAAGAGACTGCTTCTTTGGCCGTTCTGTTCTCCATGACTTTCTGGTGTGATCTTGGTTCGCAGGCCCACCACTGGGGTTGGTATTGCTGGGGTATCTATTCTAAGGTAAGGAATCTATCACTAACGTGTCTCTTTCAGATACACAAGTTACTTACCTTCGGTAACGATATATCTGTAATAGACATTAGTTAGTGATAGATTCCTTACCGCCCCGCCCATCCTCCCCATTCTGCGAACTGATTTCTAGGGTTAAGGTCATCCCTTTCAGGGCCCTAGTTTCAATGCACCAGTGGTTAGTATCTTGCATGGCTCTGCGTTCCTGGTGCGGAAAGTCGTACACAGAACTGACGTCCGCGCGCAAGAGCGGCGTCTAAGTAGCTGCCGCGACGTCATCCAGGAGATCACGATGCCTACGACGGACGCGGAGCCGCACAACGCCACCTTCCAACGAGCAGGGGTACTGCTGATGAAAACTTTCCGGATCCAGTCTGACGCCTGGGGGTAATTCTAAGGTAAGAGATCTATTACTAACTAATGTCTCTTACAGATATCGTTACTCAAGGTAAGTAACTTGTGCGTTTTGACTAGTGATTTTGATCATGTGTCATTGAAGTATCTATCTTTTGTCACAACCTTATAGTGAAAACAATTGTGGGACCTTCCCAACTTCCCCTGTCAAATTACATTTAAAATCTGTTTAGTTTTATATCACTTTTGCAACTCTAAAATGTTTAAAATACACGGTTTGCTGCAAATTTCCCCAAATTTCATTGATGGATATGCTCCAGGCTGTCTGTAAAGTTCTTTAAAATAGTGGCAAGTTAAGTTATAATTTCACTCATGAATTTTGACAGAATGAGTAAACTCCACACTTTACGAAGCACAGGAAATTTCCTAACTTGACTTGAGGTAAGGTATATATTCCAGGTGTGCTCCAGAATGTTCCAGATAGCACATTCTCCAGCAGAAACATTTTGAATGTAGATTTTCTTTACTCCCTTATTCTCCAAAACTCCCTGTGGACTGGTGTGGGTGGTTTCCCTTGAGGGAGGATAAGGCAACAAAGCAGGCGCTTCATACACTCACCATAAAAAATATGGGGGATTTGTTCATGAATGAGGCGGTTCGCTCCTGGGAGCAGTTCTTGACAGAGAGTACTGTCCCATTGCCACTCACAAGGTATTAATACCACCGGGTCAGACAAGCTCTCCGAGCCAAGTTAGGCAAAACTATGTTAGAGCCTAAGGAATTCGCAACACTGACTTATCTAATGCAGACTCAGTCGCCTCAACGGAATATCTAAATTTTATATACAATGGCAGGAACCGTAGGAAATCCCAGCCAGGCGAAAGTATTCTTGGAGTAGCACGAGGAGCACCGCATTGAAATAACAGCAGAAAAGTGGCTATACTGCTGTTTAGTTACAAAATCCATTTCACAAAATGGCAGACACCGATTATTACTCTTCAAATACCTCCTTAGAGTTTCACTCTCCAGTGCAGCTACATAAGTTTGGCCTTAAGGAAGACGAAAACTGCGTTAGATGCGGGAGAGGGGGAGCTAATTTCACACACTTAGTCTGGGAGTGCCCTGGAGTTCGTGCATACTGGACAGTGGTGGCTGCGGCGCTGCAGGACATAATAGGAACACCCGTCCATATTACCCCCTTGGTTGTTTTGGTCTACGAGAAAGAAATTCCCAAGAAAACTCGTAAATTGTTTGCACTTGGGGTACTGCTTGCAAAACGCAGAATAGCCATGCGATGGATGAAGGGACGGCTACCCACATTAGATGAATGGTTCACAGACTTTTACTGTAACAATGTGATAATTACAATGCTTTAAGGACATTAACCTGCATAAGGGAGCCATATCAAATATACATTAGAAGCACGGCAGCAACGGGCACAGTTGAAGTTGACAGCATGACCAACGGTGAGGATTGAATCCATGGGGCATCTCTGACTTTGCGGGAGTTCTTGATTGAGCATAGGATAGGGAAGAGTTGGAATATTGATACAGTGCAAGTTGTGTTAACATTCAATGTTTCTTGTCTAGCTGTTGTAACTATCCCTGTTCTAGACTGCGTTATATGCAGGAACACTTTTATAACCTTTATATAAAATATGTTCATAATAACTATGTAGTGTTAACTCGCTAGATTTCACTTTTGTGTCTCCAACTCATAAGTCAAATACAAAAGTCAGTCTCAATAGTATTTTTCAGTCTAAATGGCCCAGCACTGGATATACTTGAGTTTTTTGAACTCATGACTGAAAGTGCCAAATTTGCAAGTTTACCAATGCATTGGGTAGGAGACTTTAACCTGGTCCTCTCACCACTGCTGTATTAGCATGCATAGCTTCACAGTCCAGTCCAGAAATGCATTGCATAACCTCATGCAACTATATGATATGGTCGAAAAATGGCGTGTTGAATCGCACTGGGGTGAATTATACCTATTATTCCTTAGTACACAACACTTGCTTTCTATAGATTTCTGGCTGCCAACACAGCCCCTCTAGGGGTCATTTAGCAAGGTGCGAATTTTACCTCAAACACTATCAGATCACCACTCCCTGGTGGTATTAGTCATGACTGTAGTAGACACACTGAATAGGACCAACTGCGAGATTGATTCTTTCGCTCAGGAATATACTGGAATATTTTCAACAGAATGATCATCAGATGTGGCAATGGTATAGGACGCCTTCAAAGCTTACATGAGACGCGTTTGTATATTTAAATGGCTTGAATGTTGAAATTATTACGCACAAGATTAAGTACTTTAGAGCTGTAAATAAAGCAGCACCAAAAAGACTGAGAGCAGTAAAGATGCAGTATTGTTATCCAAGTTTCAAGAGACCTCAGAGGATTTTCAGGAGACCGCACAAAAGGAAGTTATTGATTTAGGGAAACCTAGTCGCACCAGGGTTTACTTGGCAAGACACTCACCTGGGTACTGAGCACTTACACATGACCCCTATAATAGGAGATGACGGTAAAAAGAAAACTGAATATATCTTAGCAGTTTTTTAACAATACTCTGAACAGTTATATACCTTCAGGTTACTCTATGGAGACCAGGATATATGGGGTTATTTGGATGTTATAGCGCTGGCCTCGACAGAGGGAACTTTGCGGGAACTGTTCAACTCCTCAATAACTGAACAAGATGTGTAATTGGCAATCACTGCACTTTTAAATGGAAGGTCCACTGGAAGTGACAGCTTCCCTTGGAGTTTCATAAAGAGTATTCTAACAAACCGGCTCCTAAATTATTAGCAGTGTGTAATGGAGTGATGATGCTCAGTGGTAGTTTACTCCCTTTGTTGATTGTGGCCCTGCAGGAACCAGGCCCCAATATTAGTAATTGGACCACTTTTTCCTCCACCCTTTATTGAATGTGGAGGATAAAATATTTGCAGACCCAGCCATATACAAATCATTCTGATGGATACATCTGCCAGTGGATTCCTCACCTTGTGAATATCCCCTGCGCCAGCAACATTCAGAAACTTTTGTAGCAGTCCACGCCGATGAGGTCGAAGACGACATCACAGATACACGGCTCCGCTCGCAACTCCGCTGACGTCACCGGCTCCACAAGAAGACCTCGTCGGCGTGATGATGTCAGATCCCTTTTTTCCACGCCGTCGACGCCAACGGATTTCGGGAATCTCTCTCTGTAGCTATTCCTATTACTTTGTGTTCTGCTGGTTTCTCTTTGTCTTCTTTAGCGAAAATGTCGACGAAGAAGTCTGGATTCAAGCCTTGTCGAGAATGTGGGAAATACATGTCGATAACGGATCCGCATGACGACTGCGTGTGGTGCCTGTCATCGGACCATGATGTGGAAGGATGCTCTTGCTGCTTTAAGGAAAGAAGCGAAACTCTTCATTGCCAAGATGAAGAAATAAAAAAGAGGCCGGAGGAAATCGAGGTCGGCGTCGAAGTCGACTTTGGGGCAGGCTTCTAAATCTAGGAAGCAAAAGAAGAAGAGGAAGCATTCATCTCGACGTCACTCGGATAGGGATGCGGCTCCGAGATCGACGTCGCCCTCCCGACGCCGAAAGGACTTTGTGTCTCCCTCGCCTGTTCCGGATTCACCTATTGGCCTGTCGTCACCTGTGGCTTCACCAGAACATTCTCCGGCTCCGGGCCCGGCTCCATCTCCGACGCCGGCTCCATCTCCGACGCCGGCTCCGTCCCCGGTTCCAGTTGAGGAGCTTCCAGCTCCGGGAGAGCCTTCGGCTCCACTGATTCCACCGTCGGCGCCGGTTGGCCCGAGTCCGGTGATGCCTGAACAGTATCCTGCGTTTCCAGGACCAGGTCAGGACCCTACGCATTATCTTAATGTGATGTATGGAGTTTTCTCCAGAGCCATGTACCCCTCTGGTGCACCTTCGGGTCCTATGGCCTTCAGTTTGTGAGTTCCCCAAGCCTATCCTCAGGCTCCCTTCATGCCGTTTTTTCCGGTGACACTGTCTTGGCATCTACCGACACCGAGGACATCGCCGCCTCTCCCTTCTTCACCGGCGCCGACTCGACATTGTTCGACACCGGCTGGTCCATCGGATCCGCGCTCGGCGCTGTCTGATTCGGTCACGGCACCGCCGACTCCAGTTGTGAGGATCAGGTCTAGGAGGGAGGCCCAAAGGGTGCTGGATGAGCAAAGATACCGGTTGGAGGAAGTAGAGGAAGGGGAGCTCATGGAATCGGACTATGTTTTTCAGGAGTTGGAAGAGGCTAGTGGCCTGGACTTATCACCTGAATGGGAGATTACTCCTTCTGACCTTCCTTCCAAGGATGTGGCTCCATACCATGCCGTTATAAAGAAGGCAGCTGAACTTTTAGATCTGCAATTGCCTTCTGCAGAGTTCAAGCCCAACATCTTAACAGAAGTTCTGCATTCTTCATCTGCTGTTTCGGAGCCTTTACTCCATTTTAATGACGCCATTATAGAGCCAGTAATGGAGGTGTGGCGCAAGACCTTTTCTTCTCCGGCAGTCTCTAAAGTTATTGCCAGGAGGTATAGGGCAGCTCCGGGGGGCCCAGACTTTTTAACATCTCACCCATCTCCGGAGAGTCTGGTGGTTCAGGCTGCCTGTTCCAAGAGATCATCGGGTTCTTTTCCCCAAGTCCAGAGTGACAGGGAGGCGAAGAAACTGGATCAGTCGGCCAAGAAGGTCTTCTCTTCTGCCAGCATGGCCCTTAAGTCGATAAATGCCACCTGTCTTTTGGGCCGGTATATACATGCACTTATAGACTCAGCAAAGCAGCTGGCCCCTAAGCTGTCTGAATAGGATAGGATAGGTTTCAATGAGGTCCTTTCGGATACCCAAGCGACGGCACGTCGGGTGATCCAAAGTGGATTGGACACAGCTGACTCGGAGTCATGGGGTCTTCTGTTGCCACCAGGAGGAGTGCATGGCTTAAATCTTCGGAATTCTCCCCTGATGTTCAGTCAACGCTATTGGACTTGCCTTTTGATGGCTCCGGACTCTTTGGCAAGAAAGCGGATGCTGCTTTTGAACGATTTAAAGAGAGTAAGGTCATGGCTAAATCTTTGGGTCTTCAATCTCAGTCAAGGGGTTTGTTCAAGAGGTACAGGGGCTTCGGAAGCTCAACCTTTCGTTCTTCCAGGCAGCCCCAGCAGCAGCAACAGCAACAAGGCACTCTGTATAAGCGCTACAGAGGCAGACTCAGGAGTCGCTCTCCGTCGGCAGCTCTCCTCCTCATCCTCCTCCTCAGCCCCTCCCACCACCGCAAAGCAGCCCTAGATTCACCATTCTGTATCATGTTGGTCCTGTGGGGGGCCGCTTTACCCATTTTCTACAAGATTGGGAATTGGTTACTACAGACCTTTTGGGTTCTAGATCTTGTAGAAAATGGATACGCCCTTCCCTTTCGGGAATTTCCTCCAAACTACCCTCCTTGTCAAGGTGCTTGCTCGGAGGATTACCGTCTTCTCCTGCAGGAGGAAGTCCTGACGTTACTAAGAAAAGGTGCGATAGAGGTGGTTCCAGAGCAGGAGAGGGGTCAGGGATGCTACTCCTGATATTTCCTGATTCCGAAAAAGGACGTCAGATTGCGTCCGATATTGGACCTCAGGATCTTGAATCCTTATCTGAAGCAAGATCAGTTCAAGATGCTCAACCTTGCGCAGGTTCTTCAGGCGCTGAATCAGGAGGACTGGATGGTGTCGATCGACTTGCAGGATGCGTATTTCCACATCCCCATCCTGAAGTCCCACAGGAAGTATCTCCAGTTTACGGTAGGGTCGCAACATTATCAGTTTGCGGTCCTTCCGTTTGGTCTTACTACTGCACCTCGAGTCTTCACCAAGGTGATGGCAGTGGTGGCAGCCCATCTCAGAAGGTGGGGATTTCAGTTTTCCCCTATCTGGACGACTGGCTGATCAAAGCGGAGTCGCCAGAGAAGGTGCTTCATCATCTGCAGGTTACAACTCAGCTGTTGTACAAATTGGGTTTTTCGATAAACGCACCCAAATCTCACCTGGTGCCCTCTCAGCGCAACCTGTTCATAGGGGCAGTACTGGACACAACTGTGTGTCGAGCATTCCCACCTCCACAGAGGATTCTCGACATACAGGAAATGATTCCTTTGTTTTACAATGGGGCGGTCGTTCCAGTCCTGAAGGTCCTTCGCCTGCTCGGTCTGTTTGCTTCCTGCATTCTGTTGGTCAACCATGCACACTGGCACATGAGGGCCCTCCAGTGGTGCCTCCGCAGGCAGTGGTGTCAGCACAAAGAAGATCTCAGGGAGTCAGTGAGGATCTCCAGAGAAGCTGCAGCGGATCTGTCTTGGTGGAGTGTGGGGGGCAATCTGTCTCCAGGAAAGCCCTTCCATCTACCTCCATCGGTGGCCACGGTGATAACGGATGCATCCACTTTAGGGTGGGGTGCACATCTGGGGGACCTGGAAATCAAGGGTCTTTGGTCTCCAGAGGAAAGGTTGCTTCACTTCAACCTTCTGGATATGCGGGCGATACGTTTGGCGCTCAAGGCCTTTCTCCCTTCCCTTCGCGGTCATTCGGTTCAAGTCCTGACGGACAACACTACCGCGATGTGGTATGTCAACAAGCAGGGAGGAGTGGGGTCTCTTTGTCTCTGCAGAGAAGCTCTGCGTCTCTGGTCCTGGGCTCAGGATCATCAGATTTGTCTGATGGCAAATCATCTGGCCGGAGTTCTGAACGTGCGTGCAGACAGTCTCATTCTGCAGTTCTCCGCCGACCACAAGTGGAGGCTTCATCCGGAGGTGGTTTGTCACGTCTTCCGGATGTGGGGAACTCCTCGGGTGGACCTGTTTGCCACTCACGAGAACGCTCACTGCCCGTCATTCTGCAGTCTCCAGTATCCGATGCAGGGAGCATTAGGGGATGCTTTTCAGTTCTGATGGGACTCGCATCTCCTTTACGCGTTTCCTCCCATACCCTTGATTCCTCGGGTTCTGAGGAAGATTCGCCAAGACCGGGCCCAAGTCATATTGATCGCCCCGGATTGGCCAAGAAGGGTGTGGTATACAGATCTTCTCCACCTCACCTCATGCCCTCCGCTCCGTCTCCCTCTGAGGGCAGACCTCCTCTCGCAGTCTGAGGGGCAGGTTCTACACCCCCCACCTCCGGAGCTTACACCTTCATGCCTGGAGATTGAACGGGGCAACCTGAATTCTTTTTCTCTCCCGCCAGATGTGGTAGATGTAATTTTGTCTGCCAGATGTCATTCCACCAAATCCATCTATTCCTATAGGTGGTCTAAATTTGTGCTCTGGTGTGGGGAGAAGTCAATTGATCCTTTGAGGGCTCGTTTATCTGACATTCTTCAGTTTGCCCTTTCTCTTGCTCAGCAAGGTTTTGCTGTAGCCACTGTAAAGGGATATCTTTCAGCCTTGTCGGCATTCCTTTGTTTGCCGGATCAACCATCATTGTTCAAATCGCCTATTGTTTTATGATTTCTAAAGGGCCTTACAAATAAGTTTCCTCCTACTCCTTTTATTGTGCTTCAATGGGACTTAAATCTGGTCTTAACTTATCTGATGGGTTCTCCCTTCGAGCCCTTACACAAGTGTCCCTTGAGACTGTTGTCTTTCAAAACGGGTTTTCTTATTGCAATCACCTCAGCAAGGAGGGTAAGTGAGCTTCAAGCTCTGAGTTCAAAACCCCTGTTCTTGACCATTCATACTGAAATGATGGTACTCAGGACCAGGGCTGCTTTTCTGCCTAAAGTGGTAACTCCTTTCCATCTGGGGCAGTCCATTACCCTCCCTACCTTCTATCCTCCCCTCACCCTTCCAAGGAGGAGGAGAGACTTCACCGCTTGGACCCAGAGAGGGCGGTGAGCTTCTACCTTGACAGGACAAAAGACTTTCTAGTTGATGACCAGCTCTTCGTGGGCTTTGTTGGCTGCAGGAAAGGCAGAGCGGTGCACAAGCGCACCCTTTCCAGATGGATTGTCTTGTGCATCAAGATATGCTACTCTTTGGCTGGTAAGGAACCTCCAGAAGGTTTAAGGGCTCATTCCACTAGACCCAAGTCTTCCATTTCTGCTTTGTCTAGAGGTGTTCCTGTGGAGGATATTTGTAGGGCGGCAACTTGGGCCTCCCTTCACACTTTCGCAAAGCATTACTGCTTGGATTCTGAGGTGAGGAGGGACGGACATTTTGCTCGTTCCGTCCTTCAGGACTTTCTGATATAAAAGGGTGGACACCCTCCTCTGGGAGTGGGACTGCTGTGGGAATCTTTTCACAAGGTGAGGAATCCACTGGCAGATGTATCCATCAGAAGAACAATTTACTTACCTTCGGTAACGCTTTTTCTGGTGGATACAGTATCTGCCTGTGGATTCCTCACTGACCCACCCGCCTACCCGTTGTCCACCCTTGTATACATACAATTCTGATGATGGTGTTTCAAAATGTATTTGTTGCTGTCAAAGGCATAGTGTTATTTCTTTTGCCTTCCTATTTATTCTCCACACTATGTGTGTTGATTTGTATGTTATGTACTGTGTATACTGTGTATATATTGCTGTCAGTCCGTCCGTGTGCCTCAAAGGCACGGAAAAAAGGGCGGAACTGACGTCATCACGCCGACTAGGTCTTCTTAAGGAGCCGGTGAAGTCAGCGGAGTCGCGAGCGGAGCCGTGTCTCTGTGACGTTGTCTTTGACCTCATCGGCGTGGAATGCTACAAAAGTTTCCGAATGTTGCTGGCGCAGGGGATATTCACAAGGTGAGGAATCCACAGGCAGATACTGTATCCACCAGAAAAAGCGTTACCGAAGGTAAGTAACTTGTTCATCTTGACCCCGTGCCTCATGGGAATGTGAGTAATCTGCGACAGTAAGATAGTGTTCGAGGCATATGAGCTGCAGATCACACACTAAGGATAAGATCGCCATCTGGTGTTGGGCTCGGATGATTGCAGGTTGTTGTTGTCTTCGGAAGAAGTCTTTGGTCACGAGATTGGTGACTCCTCCCCTGGACAACAGTGCGCATGGGCATCCACTCCATCCTCAGATTGTTTTTTTCCGCCATTGGGTTCGGATGAACTTTTTTCCGCTCCAACAGAAAACTTATAGCAATCACCACAACTCTCAAAATTTGAAAACTCGACGTCAAAAACCATATCGGACCGACTCCGGACGCGGCTGATGGAAAGGACACCATTTAAAAAATGCCCCCAATGTGGAGCAAAGTTCCCTCATAGCGATCACCACGAGGTCTGTAATTTGTGCCTTTCACCAGACCACAACGAATCCAGCTGCCAGGCCTGCGCCGCATTCCGTTCGAAGAAAACTATCCGGGACCGAAGAGATCGACGCCATATCATGGCCAAGCCGGTTCCGGAACCAGAAGAAATCTTTGCACAGGATGTACCTGACGATGACTCCGAAGATCTCCAGACGATTCAGATCCGGGGCACCCTGTGAGTACCAGCCCCCCTACCCCAAGTAAGCCTGCAGGCACCGAAGCAGGCTCCGAGACCGAAATCTCCATCGGCCCGAAACGTCACTCGGCACCGACATCTCCACCGGCACCGAAACGTTCTTTGGCGCCGAGGTCTCCACCGACACCAAAAGGCTCGTCAGCACCGAAAGGTTCTTCGGCACCGAAAAATCCACCGGAACCGAAAAGTTCCTCGGTGCCAAAACAAGTCCATAAAGAACCAAAAAAGTCGGCGCAAAAGCCGCCTTCGGACAGTGAGGAACTCTTTCGGCCTGATCCAAAGGAAAAACGGATTTACATAAATCCGAAAACTGAACATGTCACAGCGGTGCCCTACAAGAAAAGGAAGCTGGACACAACACCTCCTCCAGCACCTCCAAAGAAGGACTGTGCCACTTCACCCGTACGTCCTTCCTCTCCTACATTACCTCCTATTCCATCCCCCCACCGCCTTCACCTCAACCATCTCCTTCTCACACACCACCTCCACAGGATGATGATGATTTAGGGGGAGGGGGAGACCCAGATTTCTTTACTTATCCCACTGATCCTACTGATCCCTTTACACTCCCGGACACAGCACCAGTAGATGACTGGACTTACCCTATGCCTGATATGCCTGACCCCACTCCATACCCCTCAAAACCCTCCCCTCCTGATGACCATTTAGAGTTCGGTCAGCTTATAAACAGAGCAGCATCGTTTCATGGTGTCACCATGCACACCGACACTCCTGAGGAGGATTTTCTACTTGACACTTTTGAGCAGTCCCAGAAAACAGTCCACATTCTACCCATGATTAAGGGAGTGATAAAGCATGCCAATGAGGTTTTTAAAGTCACTGTCCGGGCCAGGGTTCTCAACCCCAGAATAGAAAAAAAATATAGACCGGCGCCACAAGATCCTGCGTACATCAAGGCGCAACTCCCCCTAGACTCACTAGTCGTATCAAATGCCAGAAAACGGGCGAACTCCCAAACAACCGGAGACACGCCACCCCCAGACAAGGAGTCTAAACTCCTGGAGGCTTCCGGCAAAAGGGTTGCCGCTCAAGCGGCTAACCACTGGCGTATCGCAAATACACAAGCCCTATTGGTTCGTTATGATAGAGCCCATTATGATCAACTAGAGGATCTCTTGCAACACCTGCCTGAACCATTCAAAACACAGGCCACTGACCTCATCCAAGAGGGCAAACTAATATCCAATGCCTCTATTAAATGTGCATTAGACGCAGCGGACACCGCCTCTAGGGCAGTCAACACAAGCGTATTGCTTAGACGCCACGCATGGCTGCGCATTTCCGGCTTCAAGCCGGAAGTACAAACCACCATTCTTGCTCAACCCTTTAATCGGGAGCAACTATTCGGCCCTGCAGTAGACACTGCCCTAGAAAAAATGAAGAAAGCTAATGAGACTGCCAAATCTATGGGAGCATTGCAGTCTACTCAACCCAGAGGCTCCTTTCGTCGCTCCTGTTATAGAGGAGCTTCCAAAAATGTGGGAACAGACAACTCTTCCACCTTCAAAGCATCAGGTCAAACATCCCCTAACAGAGGATATTTTAGAGGAGGTTATCGGGGAAACAATACTAAAGGGCGAGGACGGGGCAACAACAACACCCGCACCTCTACAGCCACCAAACAGTGACTTGCCACCACTCCCCCCAGACCATTCCACTCCGGTCGGGGGCAGACTTCAACAGTTCCTACCTGTCTGGAATACCATCATTACAGACAGGTGGGTAAGACAAATTATCCAATCTGGCTACTGCTTCGAACTCATAAACCCACCCCCAAACATACCACCCAGGCACCGTCCCATGACATCTCACCACCTCACGCTCCTCAAACAAGAAATACAGTCTTTGCTTCAAAAACACGCAATAGAACCTGTTCCACTACAACATCAGGGCACAGGAGTATATTCCCTATACTTCCTCATTCCCAAAAAGGACAAAACCTTAAGACCCATACTGGACCTCAGACTACTAAACCAGTACATACAATCGGATCATTTCCACATGATCACTCTCCAACAGGTCCTTCCATTACTTCAACAAGGAGACTTCCTTGCCACATTAGACCTCAAGGACGCATATTTTCACATCCCTATGCATCCCGCTCACAGGAAGTATCTACGATTCGTGGTAGATGGTCAGCACTATCAGTTTACAGTTCTCCCATTCGGAGTAACAACTGCACCCAGGGTGTTCACCAAATGCTTGGCAGTTGTGGCAGCATATCTCAGGAGACAAGAAATCCATGTCTTCCCCTATCTGGACGATTGGCTCATAAAAGCCAATACTCTAGACAAATACTTTCTCCACACTCACCGCACTATTCAAACCCTACACAACTTGGGATTTACCATCAACTATCCCAAATCTCAACTACAACCCTCCCAAGTACAACAATACCTGGGAGCCACCATAGACACAGCCAAAGCCGTAGCTTATCCCAGCATAGCCAGGATAGCCAACATACAAAGTCTCATCAAAACATTTCAAACACAACACTCTCTCCCCGCAAGATTGTTCATGCAACTCTTAGACATGATGGCGTCATGCATCTCCATAGTACCCTACGCACGCCTTCAAATGCGTCCCTTACAGGAATGTCTAGCACAACAGTGGAATCAGGCCCACGGACAACTTACCGATCTGGTGTTGGTGCTCACTGAAATGGTAGAACACCATCAACCTGTCCAAAGGGCGGACGTTCTTGGAGCCCCTTCCACAAGTTGTGCTGACCACCGACGCATCTCTCACGGGGTGGGGAGCCCACCTCCTTCAACACACCACTCAGGGAAGGTGGACCACTCAACAAAAACAGCTCCACATCAATCACCTAGAACTTCTAGCGGTGTTCCTAGCACTGAAATCCTTCCAAGTGCATCTACAAAACAAAACTGTCCTCATCCGCACGGACAACATGACCGCAATGTATTACATACAGAAACAAGGAGGGACACAGTCTCTACAACTGTCCCAACTGGCGCAACAAATTTGGAGATGGGCAATACCCCGAAACATCTACCTGCTAGCAGAACACCTCCCAGGGGTTCAGAACCAGGTGGCCGACCTCTTAAGTCGCCACACACAGCAGATACACAAATGGGAACTACACCCCAAAGTCTTACTCCCATTCTTCCAAAAGTGGGGACAACCAGACATAGACCTGTTCGCCACACAAGAAAACGCAAAATGCCGACCCTTCGCCGCCAGGTTCCCACACCCACGGTCAAAGGGCAATGCAATATGGATGAACTGGTCAGGCAGATTTGCGAACGCTTTTCCGCCTCTCCCACTCATTCCATTTGTGGTACGCAAACTGAAACAACAGTCGCTGACACTCATCCTAGTGGCTCCCACTTGGGCACGTCAACCCTGGTTCACCACACATTTGGAACTATCGCTAGTTCCACATCAAAAACTGCATCTCTCCCCGGATCTCTTAACCCAGAACCATGGAGAAATCAGACACCCAGATCCTCAAACACTGAACTTGGCAATCTGGCTCCTGAAGTCTTAGAGTTCGGGTACCTCAACCTTCCTCCAGACTGTATGAATATCATTAAAGAAGCCAGGAGACCTACTACTAGGGCATACTATGCTGCAAAATAAAAACAATTTGCCATTTACTACGCTAACAATGACATACAACCACTGGATGCTTCCATCCAAAACATAATTTGCTATTTATTACACTTGCAAAGATGCAATTTAGCGTATTCCTCTATACGTCTACATCAAGCGGCATTAGCAGCCTATTTGCAAAATAGACAACACCTGTCCCTCTTTAAGGTACCAGCCCTTAAAGCATTTATGGAGGGTCTTAAAAGAATTATTCCTCCAAGGTTACCACCTTCCCCGGTGTGGAACCTTAATCTTGTTCTAACAAGGCTCATGGGTCCCCCATTTGAACCAATGCACAAATGCGAACTGCAGTTCCTAACATGGAAAGTGGCTTTTCTCATCGCAATCACATCCCTGCGAAGAGTAAGTGAAATACAAGCCTTAACTCTCGAAGAACCCTTCCTACAACTACATCGGAACAAAGTGGTTCTTAGGACGAATCCAAAATTCCTCCCTAAAGTCATTCCCCCTTTCCATCTAAACCAGTCAGTGGAACTGCCAGATTTCTTCCCTAATCCAGACTCAGTAGCCGAGAGGGCACTTCATACCTTAGATGTTAAAAGAGCCTTGCTGTATTACATCGACAGAACCAAACCTTTTCGGAAAACCAAGCAACTGTTTGTTGCTTTCGCTCCACCACATAAAGGCAACCCTATTTCCAAATTGGGTATCGCCAGATGGATAGTCAAATGTATCCAAATATGTTACCAAAAAGCTAAACGTACTCTTACCGTTCCCCCTAGGGCGCACTCCACGCGTAAAATAGGGGCCTCTATGGCATTCTTAGGGAACATCCCCTTAGAAGACATTTGCAAAGCAGCCACATGGTCTACTACACACACCTTCACTAAGCATTACTGTGTTGATGTGCAATCCAAACAACAAGCTTCAGTAGGCCAAGCTGTCCTAAAAACTCTATTCCAAACTACTGCAACTGATACAGGTGACCACCGCTAGGGGAGACACTGCTATATAGTCTATCCTTAGTGTGTGATCTGCAGCTCATATGCCTCGAATGGAATATGCTACTTACCAGTATGCATCTGTTCTTGGCATGTAGAGCTGCAGAGCCACACACGCCCACCCGCCTCCCCGGGACCTGTATCCGTTCCAGGTTTGTCTTAATTAGACACTACACATGGACATCCTTTCTCTTTACTTCTTACACACCATCTGAAAGAAACACGTTAGATTCCTCACCTTAGAATATCCCCAGGCGTCAGACTGGATCCGGAAGATCTTTCGTCAGCAATACCCCTTGCGCGTCGCTAGGCGGCGTCTGCGGCTCCGCGTCCGTCGTCTGCGTCGTGCGCCGGAATGACGTCGTCGGAGTACTTAGACGCCGCCCTCGCGCACTGACGTCAGTTCTTCTTTTTTCCGCGCCAGTAAGCGCAGATCCGGGAGAGCTACCCCTTTAGTCAATTTTTGACTAACTTTTTGATCCTTCATGATCCTGTCTCGACTCCGGTACCGGTAGGATGCCTGGTTTCAAAGCCTGTACGGACTGTAGCCGCTTGATGTCGGTTACGGACCATCACCGCCGGTGCCTTTACTGCTTGGGCCTCGATCACGACGCGGAGTCGTGCTCGGACTGCAAGGCCCTGACCTCGAAGGCTAGACGGGAGCGGTCCCGTAAGCTTCTCGAGATTCGCCACTCGGCTCCGCGCGCCTCTCGATCCCGGTCCAGGAGGAGGTCCAAGGATCGGTCGCGGAGCCGCAGCCGACGTCACCATCGGTCGTCGGGATCCAAGTCTTCGGGTAAATCGAAACATTCCAAGAAGTCCAAGAGGCGATACCGCTCTTCGGACTCCCCTCACCAGTCGCGCGACTCGGCCGAGGGTCATGGTTGTTCCACCGCCGTGGCTCCGGCGGAGCCGCAGGCGCCGCGCACGTCCCCATACCCTCTGGTCCCTGGGACTGACGCGACGCCGGTGGAAGTCAGTGCCTTCCTCTCGGCCATGAGGAATCTGGCTCCGCCGTCGGCGCCCGCTGGTGCGCCTTCGGGCCCCGCTGAACCGACTGGGCTGCCTTGCCAGCCGGTGGCTCCGACCCCGGCGCCATTGACGGCTCCGGCCTCGACGCCGCAAGCGCCCGTGGGACCCGTTCTCGAGTCCCCGCCGACGCCGGTCGACCTCGTCACGCCTCCTCCGCCGGCGTCGACACCGGTACCACCGCCGACGTCGACTCCGTTCGACGTCGAGCCCCGGTTCAGTCCCACTCCGGGCCCGGCGCCGGTACGGCGTCGATGGACGCCGCGATCGGCGCCGCTAGAGACACATTATGTCTACCGCCCGGCTCCGTTACTTTCTCCTCTATACCAGGAGTCGGATGATGGGGACAACTGGGAGGGATCCGAGGATCCTATGGCCGTTCAGGCTCAACTCTCCCAGGACTGGGCAGATGAACTGGGGGAGGCCAGTGGCCTGGATACCTCTCCAGACACTGGATTTGTCTCTCCTCCGACTGTGGCTTCGGAGGAGGGCGCTGCTTTCTCTGTGGTGCTGCGCAAGGCGGCCGCAGCCCTTGGGCTCGAGCTGCCTGCCGTGGCTGTGAGGACTAACGTCCTTACTGAGGTGCTTCAGTCTGCAGCAAGCTCCACTGAGCCTCTGCTGCAATTCAATGAGGCCCTCATTGACGTTCTGCAGGGCACCTGGTCCAAGCCCTCCACAGTTCCTCCTGTGGACAGGAACGTCGCCAGGCGCCACCGCCCTGCTCCGGGCGACCCCAGTTTTCTGTCCCAACACCCTACCCCTGAGAGCCTGGTTATCCAGGCCTCCACCTCCCAATCCTCTTTCCCGACCGCCCCGCCGGACCGGGATTCCAAGAGACTAGAACAGTTTGGCAAGAAGCTGTTCTCCTCCCTTAGTTTGGACCTGCGGTCTTTGAACACCGCTTGTCTCTTGGACCGTTATTCCCACTCTCTGTGGGATGCGGTGGAGGACGCGCTGCCCCTGTGTCCGGAGGAGGTCCGGACACGACTTACCCAGGCTCTGGCCGATGGGAGGGATGCCGCGCGACATGCTATACGATGTGGGCTTGACACCACGGACTCGCTGGGTAGGGCCATTTCTACCACAGTGGCGCTTCGACGTCACGCCTGGCTGCGGTCCACGTAATTTTCGGGTGATGTCCAGAGCACTCTCATGGACATGCCCTTTGATGGCACTCGCCTTTTTGGCGAGAAGGCGGACAGTGCGCTGAACCGCTTTAAGGACTCCCGGGCTACGGCCAAGTCCTTGGGCCTCTCGGCCCCGCGGTCGCAAACTTCCACCTTTCGCCCCTTTCGTGGCCAAGGAAGGGGTGCCTCCTCACATGCGCCTAGCCACCAGCCGCAGAACCAACCTGCGCGCGGTCGCGGACGTGGGTTCCGCCAAGGCGGTTCTGGAGGACGACGAGGTCAGCCCACATCCACCCCGGCAGCATCCGCCTCAAAGCCTTCCTAGTCCGAGCTTTCAGGCCCATTCCACGCCAGTGGGCGGCAGAGTTCGCCATCACCTGCTCCACTGGCGGTCCATCACATCGGACAGGTGGGTGCTGCAAATCGTCCGAAGGGGCTACTCCCTCCCCTTCGAGACGACCCCTCCAGCCATGCCACCGCAGCACCACCGTATCTCGGGGGATCATTTGAATCTTCTCCACGAGGAAGTTTCGGCCCTCTTGGCCAAGGGGGCCGTCGAGCGCGTTCCGAGCCCAGAAGTAGGTCGGGGTTGTTATTCCCACTACTTTCTGGTTCCCAAGAAGGGCAAAGGGGGCCTACGCCCTATCTTGGACCTCCGGAACGTCAATACCTTCCTCCGGAAGGAAAGGTTCAAGATGTTAACTTTTGCTCAGGTTCTAGCTGCCCTAGACCCCGGAGACTGGATGGTAGCATTGGACTTGCAGGACGCATATTTCCACATCCCTGTCCTGCCGGCCCACCGGCGTTACCTGCGGTTCACGGTGGGCCCAGAGCACTTTCAGTTTACCGTGCTCCCCTTCGGCCTCACCAGTGCCCCTCGGGTGTTCACGAAAGTGATGGCGGTGGTCGCAGCTCATCTGCGCAGATCAGGGGTTCCAGTCTTCCCCTATCTCGACGACTGGTTGTTGAAGGCGGGCTCGCCCCAGACAGTCGTCTCCCACCTCCAGACTACGGCGGATCTCCTGCATTTGCTGGGATTTTCCATCAACGTGCCGAAGTCACACCTGAGCCCCTCTCAAAAGCTCCTCTTCATCGGAGCGGTTCTCGATTCGGCGCAGTTCCGTGTCCATCCACCGGAACAGCGGGTCCGGGATATACAGGCCCTGATTCCCATCTTTCGGCCTCTATCCTGGGTCTCGGTCAGGCTAGTGTTGCGGCTTCTGGGGCTGATGGCCTCCTGCATCCTACTAGTGCATCACGCCAGGCGGCGCATGCGGGCTCTGCAGTGGGACCTGAAGTTTCAGTGGGCCCAGCATCACGGCAACCTGTCCGACCATGTCTTGATCTCGGAGGGCACTGCACAGCAGTTGCAGTGGTGGCTCACGGACCGCGATTGGGTCAAGGGCAAGAGCCTCTCCCTTCCCCATCCGGAGCATGTCATGGTGACGGATGCGTCCCTCCTGGGATGGGGTGGCCATATGGGAGAGGCGGAGATCAGAGGCCTCTGGTCTCCGGCGGAGTCTCGTCTCCACATCAACCTGTTGGAGTTGAGAGCGATCCGACTTGCACTGAAAGCCTTCCTTCCCTCTGTCAGGGGAAGTGTCGTGCAGGTGTTCACGGACAACACCACCGCCATGTGGTATTGCAACAAACAGGGCGGGGTGGGGTCGTGGACCCTTTGTCAGGAGGCTCTGCGCCTCTGGACATGGCTGGAACACCAGGGCGTCACCCTGGTGGTTCAACATCTGGCGGGCTCTCTGAACGCCAGAGCAGACTAACTCAGCCGCCGGTGCATGATGGATCACGAATGGCGTCTGAACTCCGAAGTGGCGCAAGGTCTCTTTCAGCAGTGGGGAGAGCCTTGGTTAGATCTATTCGCCACCGAAGAGAACGCGCAATGTCAGCAGTTCTGCGCGTTGGAATTTCCAAGGCGGCACTCGCTCGGCGACGCTTTTCGTCACGAGTGGAGTTGCGGTCTGTTGTACGCCTTTACGCCTATACCACTTCTGCCCAGAGTGCTGAAGAAGATCAAGCGCGACCGGGCCCAAGTCATCTTGGTGGCTCCGGACTGGGCACGAAGGTACTGGTATCCCGAGCTACTTAGTTTGTTGACCGATCCTCCGATACGTCTGCCCCTTCGGGAGGATCTTCTGTCGCAGCAGCAGGGGACGGTCCTCCACCCGAACCTGTCCAGCCTCCACCTCCATGCGTGGAGATTGAGCGGCGGCAGTTGATGCCATTTGACTTGCCTCCTGAAGTCTGTGATATCATTCTGGCAGCCAGGCGTCCCTCCACAAAGACGGTATACGCCTGCCGGTGGAACAAATTTGTGGCATGGTGCACAGCAAAGGCTGTGGATCCCCTTTCCGCCCCTCTTTCTGAGGTTCTCCTCTTTCTTCTTTCCTTGGCCCGGCAGGGCTCTGCCTTGGGCACCTTGAAAGGTTATCTTGCTGCCATCTCTGACTTCTTAAGGCTTCCTGATCAGCCTTCTCTTTTCAAGTCCCCTGTAGTTACACGCTTTCTAAAAGGCATTACTCACACGTTCCCTCCTGTCCCTTTTGTAATGCCTCAGTGGGACTTGAATCTTGTCTTGACATTCCTGATGTGCGCTCCCTTCGAGCCTCTTCACAATTGTCCTCTTCGTCTTCTGACTCTTAAGACTGCTTTTCTGGTAGCCATCACCTCGGCTAGACGGGTGAGTGAGCTCCAGGCTTTATCTTCAAAGCCTCCTTTTCTGTCTGTTCATCCGGACAAGGTTGTCCTTCGGCCTCGTCCCTCCTTTCTTCCGAAAGTGGTGACTCCATTTCATCTTGGGCAGTCTGTCACCTTGCCCACCTTCTTTCCGCCTCCGCATCCTTCCAAAGAGGAAGAGAGGCTCCACCGTCTGGACCCAAAACGTGCGCTCTCCTTTTATCTGGACCGCACAAAGCAGTTCTGGGTGGACGACCAACTTTTCGTTGGATACGTGGGTGCTAAGAAGGGGAAAGCGGTGCACAAACGGACCATCTCTCGGTGGGTCGTTTTGTGCATCAAAATTTGTTACTCCTTGGCAAAAAAGGACCCTCCTGTTGGGCTGCGCGCCCACTCCACTCGGGCCACAGCGGCTACTACTGCTTTGGGACGGGGTGTCCCTTTGCAGGACATCTGTCAGGCGGCGACGTGAGCTTCGCTACACACGTTTGCCAGGCATTATTGCCTTGACAGCCAAGTCCGGAGGGATGGCTTCTTTGGCCGTTCTGTCCTCCAGGACTTTCTGGTGTGATCTTGGTTCGCAGACCCACCACCGGGGATGGTATTGCTTGGGTATCTATTCTAAGGTGAGGAATCTAACTAACGTGTTTCTTTCAGATGAACAAGTTACTTACCTTCGGTAACGATGTATCTGTAAGAAACATTAGTTAGTTAGATTCCTCACCGACCCACCCATCCTCCCCGTTCTGCGAACTGACATCTAGGGTTAAGGTTATCCTTTTCAGGCCCCTAGATTTTATTTTTGGCACCAGTGTCGGTCTTTGCATGGCTCTGCGTTCCTGGCGCGGAAAGCTATGTACAAGAACTGACGTCAGCGCGCGAGGGCGGCGTCTAAGTACTCCGACGACGTCATTCCGGCACACGACGCCGACGACGGACGCGGAGCCGCAGACGACGCCTAGCGACGCGCAAGGGGTATTGCTGACGAAAAATCTTCCGGATCCAGTCTGACGCCTGGGGATATTCTAAGGTGAGGAATCTAACTAACGTGTTTCTTTCAGATACATCGTTACCGAAGGTAAGTAACTTGTTAATCATTTCCCATCATGGCGAAAAACAATCTGAGGATGGAGTGGATGCCCATGCGCACTGTTGTACAGGGGAGGAGTCGCCAATCTCGTGACCAAAGACTTCTTCCGAAGACAACAACAACCTGCAATCATCCGAGCCCAACACCAGATGGCGATCTTATCCTTAGTGAGTGGCTCTGCAGCTCTACATGCCAAGAACAGATGCATACTGGTAAGTAGCATATTCCTACTGAAGGTAAATAACTTGTTCGTCTAATGCAAAAAGACCCAAAGAATTGTCCCCTGAAGAGCTGTAAGATTTAATATTAAGTACTGTAAGGATTATAGTGCGGTTATCTTTGAGAAGTAGCATTTGTTTGCCCTTAGAAATGTTTTTTCTAGTTCCTGTAGATTCGTTTTCTCTTCAACCTCCCACCTCTCTTCGAAGGATTGTTGTGGATCTTTTTGTAAAAAAAAAACAAATTTAAAGTGCTATTAGTTACATTGTTTTCCATTCTGGTTTTGGAGTGAGGCAGTCAGACATTACAATTATTATGAGATAGATGACATTTTTATAAAACTGGCACAAAGCTTACGTCGTGGCAGTACTCTACTCCCACATATGACAATTTTCTGGAAGCACATAGCCACAGAGAGAAGTAAATATGAATGTTGTTTATATTTAAATTGCTAAGTAATTCTAGAACACCAATATATGGAAAAACAAAATATTTGTTGGGGAAACGGGATGTAGTTTTTTTTTCTCCTACAGCAGACTCTTGGCTTGCACTCACATTGCTGCATGAAGTTAATTTTGATACTTCGAAACGGGCTAAAATAAAACATTGCCCACACAAAGCAGCTGTACATGTATTGGTCCAACACATCTCTTGCTTCAGACAACCTCTACACGCTTCTCCAGCTACTCAAAGAAGGAACTGACATGATGTGACCTGAGCGAATTAGTTACCTAGAGGATTTATGACTATGTATGATTAGTCGTCTATTTGCTGTGGTAAGAGGGGAAAGCGATCAGAAACACCAGTTTCAACTACTAGCTTCCAAAGATTACTCACAGACTCTGTGCAAACTCATTGGAACTCTTGTTTCAGAACACACCTAAAGATGCTATGTCCAGGTTATGAAAGCTTTAAGTTTTTGGAAAATTCAAATCAATTACTTTTCACTTCTTTCCAATTCTCCCAACTACTTGATCACCACCTGGAGACCGTATCCAAACCCTGACCCGGTGCTGGCTTTATAGTATTGTTCACTATTGATATCTATTTAGGATAGTAGCGTTCAGGCTCTGTAGTTAGTCTTCTATGCTGCTGCAAAACTCATAGTAGATCTAAGATTCTGCAATCAAACTAGACATCACACCACAGGATCAACTTCACTTTTAGTTTTTAATTTTTATATACAAAAATGAAAAACACTGCATATAAAGAAAATAACTTGTCTAGCAACAAACTGATCACAACTCCGCATCCAGAAACGACTCCAACTTTGAAGCTGGTCACCCCTAAACCATTTACCACTTTCTTTTCTCCTAGTACATCTTCCTGTTGATGCGCTTTGTGTGAAAGGTTGTTTTCTCCTGCCATATCTCACATACAGAGTTAGGATCCTGAAGTGCAGTACTCCATGCCTCCTGTACTCTGTAACCTGTGGTGGCATTGTTGGATCTGACTAGGTCGTGTAGCTGTGGAAATGTGCATGGGTTTTATTAGGCTTGGGTTGAAATTTGCTTTACTCTGTGGCCAGTGGGATAGGGCTTTTCACAGTTTGAGAAGCTGTGCAGCAGTTACATGGGTAGTCTGCCCAAACCAGTTACAAAAAAATATGCAGATAGTTCCTCTTTGAAATTGGCAAAGATTTCAGGCCACAGACTGCTTGTTGTACTCAATAAGAAATCTACATTTTAACCATATAAAATATTTATTATAAGAATTTGCAAATTTGAATTTACTTGTCATCAGTTATACTAAATCTAAGCAGTCATTCAGATGTGTTATTTTTGTTTTATTTCATCTTCCTTCTTTATTTAGGTGACATTCTTCAGAATAAAGGCCAGCAAAACGAAATCCACATCAATCCTCTCCTGGTGCAGGCAAAAAGAATCGAGGATGAGTTGGTGGCATTGTGCAAGGCAGCAGAAGATGCAGACGAGCAGCAGTCTTCGCTGGAAAAAGTTGCAAAGATCCTGGGCCTTAATATTTCAGAAAAATCAAAACCATCTGCACAAACCCAGAAGACTGAGGAGAAACGAGGCATGGGCAGCAACACAGCAAAATCAAGTGTCCCTGTGGAGCCGAAGGCACAGACTCAGGTTGGTACTGCTACCTCATCGTGAGGTTAGAAGGGCATTTAGCAATGAAGTGCCCACACATTTTCAAAGAGCTTAGTAAAGACCTATCAAAGATTCTGTTCATTTTTATTCCCTACACTTTTAAGACTTCTAAGGTGATTTAACCAGTAAATAAAGCATGGCAGAAAGTACGCCCCTAAATTCCACCACACATCCTGGCCCATTGAGTTCCCCTTTTAAACGCAAACCCATTTAACCACCAGTGGTAATCGCAGTGCGGCATAATTTCTTCTTACTCCAACCTCCTTCACCCAGCATCTTTTTTAATTTTTTTTGTGTTCATACAGAGTAAGTTTTAAACTTTAACCACTTTCGACCTCTGCCTATTATAAACAGCTATTGATATTGAAGTGTTGATAGCTGCAAGAGTTTCTGAATGTGTAATCTCACATTTTGTGTGAAAGTAACCATGGATAACTGCGTAAACTGTAATTGGGAGTGGTGCATTGAGTGCCCATTCATACTGCGATAAACCAATGATCTGATCAGAAGCACCCGTCGTTTGGAGGAGAAGTATTCTTACACTTCACTGCGAAAATCTCTCAAAGGATGTATTCACATCTTACAACAGTCCTTTGGATCACCACCTCAGGATTTCTCCCAGAAAAGCTAAAAATACCATTAGATATGCTTCAGTCTTAGGGCTGAAGCCTATTTCTTTTCTTTGCATATTTATGACGATGAGGCTTAGATGTGGTGTTCGTTGCCTGATGGTCAATAGACATGAATACATTTACAGTGGAATATTCACCTCACTGGCAATTTCTTCTCCTGGAACAAGGCAACTCTCCGTTACATCAGCAGCCTTCACTGGACACGACTACAGTCTTCCAGAGGACTCGGTTGATATTCTTCACCATTTTCTGATCTTTGTACCATTTAGGAAGGTATTCTATGCACCAATGTCTGTCTCCTTTGTATATGTGTGACAAAAACAGTAGTTTATGGAGGGTCAGAAAGGGGAAAGCTGTACACTGCAACTGAAGTAAGTTGATTTATATTAGGCTTGATCATAACTGCCCTGTTGTGAATTGCATATTTGTACTCGCCATGCTATTGTAGTCTTTATTTTGACCTGCAGTTTTAGAGGGGAAAACGCAAAACTGTATAAACACCTGAAAAATAAAGTACTTAAAAAGTGCCAGGGTGTATGCTTTTGTGACTACTGTGGCATTTGAGAGTATTTGTTAATTTAGTATGTTTCTGTGTGTCCCAACGTGAAAGTGTTGTGTTTGTTGGTACTTCATGGGATTCGTTTGTTATGTGTGAAGATGGCAGATGTGGTTTGTGTATACTGCGTGTATACTTGTACTGTGAATGTACTCATTGAATGTGTGCATCTGATCATGCTAAAAGAGGACATTTGTGTACTTTGCTTAAGGGCTTCAGACCTCTGTCATGAGAAACACATGTCTGTATAGCGAGTTTGGGCTGTTATTGCTTTCCCTCTACGATCGCGTCTTTGTAATGTCATCTCCTGCCAGAATAATTTGTGGTGTATGCTTAGCTCATCCTGTTGGAGATTGTGTATTCGAATGTGATCTCAGATTACAATATGTGATGTGCCTGTTGGGATTGACCGTTAAATAGATGCAGCCACTCACTAGCTGCACAGACCACTTTAGGTAAATTAGTATTGATGATGAGTTTTCTTGGAGCTTACTTGGTTACTGGGCAATATTGTGTGTATCGAGTTCCACAAGGTCACTAGTAATATTGAAGTTGAATTCGAAAAGCAATTACTCCCTTTAGTCACTTGACTGTTCATGGGTAGTGAAGTCAAGCAATCAAGGGTTACTCTGTGTGTGAACTTGAGGTTAGAAAAACAAATCGGAGTGAATGAGTGCGGCACTGTTACCAGCATGTCGTTTGTCTGGTGATTGAGCAACACAAACCTATCAAGTTGTTCCATTCATGTTTTTTTTTCACAGTAGACCTGTTTACAGTCTAATTGCCATGAGTGTCCTGACTCGGACTCTTCTATCTCATAATATTGTGTTTTGGCTGGTTTAAATCTAGCTGATTGTGGGGCGGGTTTAGATAAGACGTGGTTATGCTTTCCATTGTCCGGGACCTAGTAATGGTGAACTCCAAATCTGAATGCCACATTTGATGGTTTTGGCCTGACCAGCACAGTCAAGTGAGTAGATCGTGATTTCTTCGTGGGTGTGTAGCAGGTCAGCATATCTGAAAAGTAGCCAGTGAAACTGCCAACGATGACCTTGAAATCACTTTTCAACCGCTTGTAAAGGCTGTTTTTTAGCTGGCAACCACCCAACTTTGTCTAAAGGCAGTGAAAGGGAGTATCTAGACCAGGTGAATGAGATTCTGATAGTGAAGTCTAACAGCCGGCGTTCCACTGTTCCTTTATTGCATGCAGAATTGATGTTGCCAGAATACAGCCATACTCATCCAGTACAGGTCCCTTTGATATGACTGAACTTACAAAAGGCTCCAAAATGACTCACAATATATTTAGTTGTATTAATGGGTTTTGTAGAACAAGTTGTCTTCTCTTTTTAGAGCAGTGACTGAAGGGCAGAAACAAAGTGTAGAAAAAAGAAGATTGAGTGTAATCGGATAGGCTAAGTTACTGTATTTGATATTTTTCAGTCACAACCCTTGAGCTGTGTGCTCTTAATTTGAAAGCATAGGTCAATTTTCAGAAAGTAAGTGAGCTGAATAGTTGTTTGCACCCCAAATTGTGATTGTGTATTCCAGTAAGGATCAGTCTCCATGCTTAATTCTCGTGAAGGATTGTTGATTACGTTATTGAGCAGAATTAAAGACGAGCTCTCCCGGTGGAACATAACACGGGATCTGTTTTTTCAGTGCTGCTCGCATTTCAGATTCCAGACTGATGGTCGTGGTAAAGTTGGTTTAGTTCTAAATAGTCATTGCGTTCTTAGCACATTACTTTCAATAATAAATAAAATACTGAGAAAGGGGATGTCTGAAATGCCCAGTAGTTGTGTAGTATTTAGGGATCAACGGACAGTATTCTCAGGCGAGATTGACAATAGAGGGTTTAGGTAGGCTAGGAAAATTCCTGTGCGACCGAAGCATGGTCGTGTGTGAAGTATATCAAAACAATTGATGAGAATGTCTGGAAAAAACTTAAATCGCAAAGAATGGGCTAGACCTCATTTTCTGAATTCTTCCATTGGGATTTCGAACTCCAATGTCAATATTTGTTCTCTCCCTATTCCACATGTTCAGCACCTTGAGATTGTGTCCCTAGGCTTTAGGCAATCCTCTATCAAAACTTTCTAGGTGACTTCTCTAGTTAGGGTATCACTTATGTGTAACACATTTGTTTATGCTTATAGACTGGTGAGTATGGGATGTGGAGGGCTGGAATTCTGTCCCAGATTTGGCATTTGACCATAAATCATTTGATTTGGGTAAAACCACGTGATTTATTTTTTACTTATTTCATGTTTGCATACCCTTTTCAATGTGGTTTTTATTATCTGATTGTCGCAGTAACTAAAGCAAAAACATAGCTTCCAGACTGCTGCACAAGTCTACCAGATGCTTGAATTATTCAGCAGATGGCCCATCCCATTCATTGAAGATTGGACTAGATTCTGGTGATTAGTTAGGAGTCTGGCTACTCTATAATGCAAGCATAGGAAGCATAGGAAGGATAATTTAGCTCTTGTAACATGCTGTTCCTGGACCCGAAAGATGTTCATCAAATTGCATACTACTCTTTCTCCATGGTAGCTTCAAACCTTCAGTTGCCTCATTTGTAGGGTAACCGAAACAGTCTACATTTGGCACATTCCGATAATCCTTGCTCCCACTCTGCTGAATTCCTTTTGAAAGCGGGATTTCCAGGGCACTATTTTTTGGCTTTTATGAATCCACATAATAGATAGCCCAATTTCTATTTTTCTTTTTTATTATTTCAACTACAGATAATATGCATAACAATGAATTAATTATATCTTACTCAAATCAGTCTCCAAGTTCATTACTCAATCCCCTCAATTACTGCTTATGTATCATTGACCTGTCTCAATCTCATTCGCTAATACATTTCAAATAAATATTCCCAACAAAACATTACTTTCAAAAGTAAATGTTGTCATCCACCGAATACGTACAGCCATAAAATGAAATACTGTCCCAAACGCCCATTCTGGCCATCCACTCCAGGACCGGTTCCCATACCTGGATTTCTCTCTTCCTTGTCTACCACTCCTTGCACTGATACAGGTTACTCTCCAGATGAAACCCAGGGAGCAACCTAGCTAGCCTTTGATGTGTGGGAGAATCTGGATTGAGCCAGGCTGTGACAGTACTTATGCGCACGATCTCAATACCTCAACCGCTCTTTTGTCAATACCCAAAAGTATAAGCTGTGGCGTTGCCAAGATCCGTATTTCAAGAGATGACTTTAAAAAAAAACAGCGATCCTGTCCTTAAAAGATTCCGACTTTTTACAGTTGCAAAACAAATGTACTAAATCAGCCACACGGCTACCACAGCGCTGGCAATTCGCCCCAAGTCTCCTCCCTCAGCTAGATATTTTAACCAGGGTTTAATAGAGATTAAACAGGGTCTTACAGTTCTGGGCCTTTAAACAAGCTGATAACAGTAACTTGTGCCCCCTGCCCAATGCTTCCATCAAGCTTGCCTTCTTGTACACCAGTTTTCTTCTTGCTTATTCAGATCATCTGGCATTTGCTTAATTAATTCTTTATATATTTGTCTTATCTTGCACTCCCCGTCCCCACCCGCCTCCCCAACCCGATGAAGCTGCTCCAGTACTGATACCCCCTCCCATGTCTTAGCCCCCCTATCCATTTTCAACACAAAATCCCTTCTCTGGAGGCACATAAAGAAGTCCCTCCTTTACAACGCAAACTCAAATTGTAGTTCCCCAACTTATTTCATCTGGCTTTGCATAAAAAAAAGTCAGCTTCTAACCCGGATCAGTATTTATCATGAAAGACGACTGGGTATATTGAGGAACGCCAGAGAGGAGTATAACACTGTAACGCCCTATTCTCAGATTCATTCTAACCTGTTTCTAGATCTTATATGTAGCTTGCAGTACCCTAAACTTAACTTTCTTAAATAACTGGGTTCAACCTTCCTTAAGAAACAAGCTCTGGGTTCTGCTCCCAATATCAAATCGAAAATAGAGGGCGCTTCCTCAAGTCCATGATCTCTGCTCTGCCTACCCGTATTCGAGAACGATCCCCATGTGCTGTAACATTGCTGCCAAATAATAATTCTTGACGTTTGGAACAGCTCAGCCACCGCCACCCCTAGGAAACATCAAGAATTTCATGGCCGTTCTGCTCACTTATACTCCCAGATATAAGCTACTAGACATCTCTTCCATTCACTGAAACCAATGTTGCTTGAATTCTAAAGGGCTCGACTTATAAAACTAAACAATCTTTGGTGATAGCATCATTTTAGTTGCATTACACCGCCCATTTAGCGCTAGATGCATGCTATTGATCTGCCTGAGGTCAGTTTTGGCCTTCTGCAACACAGAGGTACACAGCAGTGATAAAGCCAGAGGCTAACCTTTCCTTCTTGAGCACCGCCCACAAATAATCCCAAGCAACCCAATTGATGGCCTTTTCGGCATCGAGGAGAATCATAGCCAATGGATCTTCTAATATTCTAGCCATATTAAAGAGAGTAATTACTCGCCTAATATAATCTGTAGTTCCTCTACTAGGGATGAAACCATGTTGCCACGGGTTCCCATAATCCTACTTAGATTCCACAATATTTTATTGCTGAAATTCTTTGTTTGCGGAATTTAGCATTATTATCTGCTGGTCATTTGCAGTTGAAAGTTCTCATACCAAGTAAAAATCGCCTATCAATTTGAAAGGGGGATGTAAATTTGAAAATGTTTACATGTAGATCCCTTCAGGGGATCTACATTGATAATCATTAATACTAAGAAGTCCTGCACATGTGCTGAATTCCGAGGCACTTCTTCAAAGAATATGAATCTCTGTATTCCATCTTCACCTTTCTTCAGGAAGGGCCAAATCTTCTTATTTAATATTAAAAATGTAGCAACCTTTCAAACAGGCTTCATTAGTCAATTCCACTTATTTACTTTGAAAAACTGAAAACATTCCTAAAATATATAAATGCCACCAGTAAACCTCTTTCACAAATCTTTTTTTAAGGAAATTAAACTTCAACCATGCCAGACTGAACACTGTGGCTTTAAGGGCTTCAAGACCTCCAGTATTCCATTGTGCCTTGTAGGTGTCCACTCACTCAGTTCTTTTCTTCCGGCACCTGAGCTAGTGTTTGTTTTCTTATTACATCAGAAAATCGTTCCAAACCTCTTTAAAAACACTGTTACTTAATGTCTTTTGACTGCTTAAGTATTTTCCTGACAGAAAAAATTGTCATCTAGATAACTGTGCTCCTGACAAATGCAATCACTTCAGGGCCTTTTTCTAAGTGCACCCTGAAGGACGGAGGGAAAAATCTTTCTTGTGGAAAGTAAGAAGAGTGTAGGCAGCAGGAGTCCCTGTCAGGAAGAACTGGGAACTCTAGGAGGAGAGGTTCAACACTCTACCAATACTCCAGTTCCAATTTCTGAGGACTCCTCCAGAGAGAGAAGTCCAAAGGAGGTACTATCATGAGAAATGGTGACTAGGGCTCCAAAAGGAGGTACTATCATGAGAAATGGCGACTTTCATGGTCGATATCGAGGCAAAGTACATCTCCTAGCTAATCATCGTCGAGGCGTAGGTTGTCGTCAAAGAAGCTTTTTGTTGTTAAAGAGAAATACATGTAATGTCAAGGGAGTCCACAATATTGAGCATCATTTTCTTAAATTTTACAATGGGAAATCCGCTGAGTGGCTCAAGAAGATGAGGGCTGGGAGGTTACCTGCAACCATTGACTCAGAGTACTTGCGTGCCTATTCACAATCCACACCTGCATTTCCAGTGGTCACACTGGATTCTTCAGCTCCGGCTCCTCAGCCATGACCATAGCTGCCTCCTTTTTTTACTGCGGCTCTAGTCGTACCTGTGGAGCCATCCATATAGATGTCTACAACCTGCGACCTTTGCCCACCTCTGAGACCACCCTATGCACGTGTTACCATTCCACCATGGTGATCTAGTACACAGTAACCTTGTTCTAGACCTCATTATAGATCCAGACAGGAAAAAGGTTGCAAAATCATTCACATCATGCTAGATTGTCCAGACATTCCCCCTGCTCTAGGAATTCTTCTAGATGCAACATCACTCTAGAACACGCTCACCTTCTACATGGTCTTCTCCATTGTGTGTACTTGGAGGCATATCTGTCAAGGGTGGTGATCACGCTCCAGTTAATCTCTCTTGTTTATGATATTAACACTTTCAGGAGATTTTTATTTGAGGGTTAATAAACCAAGTTTACCCCATGCCAGCTGCAACGACTTCCACTTTGGCAGTATTCAAGAATTTATCAGAAGTGATCCATCAGACATCTACTTTCTTAGTTCTAGGTCTCTTGAAGCCTGCAATGGAACTATTTTTCCAGGCAGCGAAAGAAATACAAGGCTCCTGAGCAGTATCCGCTGGTCTCCAAATGGTATTGCAGTCTTCTGAGTACAACACATCTGACAATAAGACAAATCTCATCCCTTCTTAGTTTGATTAAATCATGTATTTTCCTCGTACCAAATGCTTGTCTTAACATGGGATCTCCAATTCCACCGTCTTTAGAAGACTAGTGGTATCAGCTGTCACACAGATTTGAAGACAATTACTCTGACTCCACATGTAGTCCGTCTCTCATGTTGGGTGCTAACATGAAAAATCTTCTGATCTGGATGAACTTCCATCAAGACAATCCATTTCAGACAATTTTGATCTATGACTCTCCTCTGTCGTTGTGCCCACATGGATTACATGCAGATTTGAGGGACTTGTACTCTGAAAGAAATGTCAAATCATATCAACATACTGAAGCGGAGGGCTGCACACCTAGCCCTGAAAACTTTATGTCTAGCTTTCATGACAGGCTCTGTACGATTGACATAAAGACAACCATGCTTTACCTGCACAAGCAGAAGAACAAATTCAAGAGCCCTGTCATAGGAGGCTGTCAAACTATTTGGAAGTGGCTGATAGACACAAAACTTAGGATCCCTGTAGTCCACTTTCAGGGGATCCAAAATGCTCAAGCAGACTCCCTGAGCAGGACATGCCAGGATAACCATGAGTGGTACTTTAAATGCTCAGTCATTAAAACATTTTCTATGACTCCAATTCTCCTCAATGAGATCTGTCTGCACAAACTCAGACTTTGCCTTAGGTTTCACTAGCCAGGTACGAAGGTCCCTATTCATTGACGGATCTGGGAAATATCTTTTGCCTGTCCACTGATTCCCTTGATACCAGCAGACCTCCTGATACTGATCTGCTAAAAAGCCAGAAAGATTCTAACACATCCGGATTGACTCCGATCATGTTAGTTCAGACTTCCTTCACCTATCAGAGGGACCAGATATAAGCTTGCTATGCAGGCCGGATCTTCTGCACAAGTTCAGGGGCAGATACTTCATCTCAATCTACCATCTTTGAATTTGGCAACTGTCGCAGGGCAGGTGGAAAATGACACAGTGAGATCTGACTTTATTGTATGAACAAACAAATGAGCAGATTTTCGTCCTTCACAGTATGCAGGGGAATGACTCAAACGTCTTCGGCTTGTCTCAACTGCCTCTTGGCTCTTCTTCTGTTCAGAAGGCTTGGAACAAGAAAAGAAAGACAAAATAAGGAAACTAAATCAGAGACCTTGTGAGTGAGGGGATCTACAACTTAATTCGAACCATTCACCATTTGTGACGGGGTGTGGGATCTTTGCTGGCAGGGACGTCGCTAACGTGCACGGTTTACACGCTAACGTGCACGGTTTACACTGTGTCAGCAGCCCGCCTCCCCCTTAGAGCCCTTATTCGAGCTCGTACCTCTGTTAGCTACACTCGTCGAGGAACGTGGCTCACTTCTGCGTGGTGTCGCTGCAGCCTTCTCTCTGTCTGGAACAGTGGATGTTGCCTCAGTGGTTCTCTCTCCTCCGTCGCCTCCCGGGTTTGCTGCGAAGTTGGATTCCCGCTGGTTGGACCCGTCACTGGTGTCTTCTCCCGGCGTCTGCCTCAATCCAGCAAGCACCCTGTGTCATCCGGAGTCCTCCTCTTTCACCTTCTCGTTCCTCATAGGATCAGGGAACATGCTGTACTTCATGCATTCCCCTAGGGCGGGCTTTCCGTCGCTGACATGGTGTTTCTTAAAGGGCCCATACTGCTATACCGACGGTCCAAACAGAGATGTCAGGAGATTGTTATTCTGGAAGGACAAGGACGACATGGCATGGTGAGGCAGGGTACCGTCCACTTGGTCATCTGTAGAACGCTGGCTAGAGGTCTTGTGACCGCAACCTAGCTCCTGAATGCATTCAGTATGGACATTTGAACCTCCTACAGTGTTCTATGGGTATTCTGAAAGAAGCTTTATGTCCATTCGTGAGAACTTCATACTCTTTCAAATAGAAGAAATTATGCATCTGGAGTTTTTGAAACTCCTGTGACCCTACCACCTGTTTTATTTAGTTAGGCAAGGTATACAATTCACTTGCAGCAAAGTCCTCTTGGCACCGATTACTACATTTATGAAATGTCCTAAATAAACATCTTTTTCAAGATCCCAGTGGTTAAGAACACCTTTTACAACATTTGTAAACCTTTTCCCCCATTTTGGTGACCTTTTCCTCCCTAGGAGTCGAACATTATCTTATCAAAGATCATAGATTCAGCATTTAAATTCATTCACTAAGCTTCCTTACGATACATTTCCATGGAAAGATGATTTCCTAGTGGCTGCAGGTATTTTTATGGTCAAATAAGATCTTGTTTTCTGCGCAAAGATAGACTATAGGATTAATGTTCTTGAGAGAAGTGCTCCTGGATTCTCCACGTTGGTGAAAGACTATTCAGTGTTGATGATTTCTTTGTTGATTCCTCTGAAGGAGGATTAGGATTACAGGTAAGAATCCATTCCTTCCCAGTATTTCTGAAGCTTAAGCTGTTCAGTATAATTTGTATGTTTGTGTGTGTGTCTTTAGAAAATGTTTTAGTCTGGTGTTGATACTTGGCGATACAGATGGTTGTGGGCTATTTGTCAGTTCTTTTTTGCATGATAAAAAAAACTAAATTATACAAGCAAGACAGCACAACAGGCATGACAAGTTGGAATGTTAGCTGCCACAGAGATACTTTTTCAAATCAGGAGTGGCCGAACTGACATGTCATTATCTACGTGCGTCATAATTGCACTTTAATAGATTTTATATTGGCTTCCCTGATGGTTTTTTCATGTGTACCTGCACGCAGTCAATAGGATTACTGTGTGTTGAGTTCTCTCTGAGTTATGGTATCCCTTTGGTTGCCTACCTAGGACTGTGGAGGACAGAAGTGAATCTAAAACAAGGTAAGAAAGCCAGCTGTCAAATTGTTTTCTTTTCTAGTGCTAGGAGAGAACCAGTACTGGTTTCCAAGAATTGTTAATAACATGGTTAATATTAACCTTTGTTTAGGTACACATCCCCTACTCGAAAGGAAGTTCTTCCAGATCTTGAATCTTTCATATACACCCACAACCAAGCAATCATAATTACACCTCACACGCTTCTTGTTATTTGGTTCCTGTCAATTGTATATTTTATCATAGGACATCATGGAATCATGAAAATATTATTTTTCTAGCAAGGGTTTGTATACGTGCCCTTGCTTGTATAAACAGTTTGCCTCAGAAAATCAGTGTTATATACTAAGATAGTGAGTCAAATCCTAAAGCAGTAGCACTTTCCAAATGTTTTGTGCTTTCCAGCCCCATTGCATATATATCGGATATGTAGAGCTAAAAAAAATAATTTTAAAGTGTTTTTCTTATGCCACTTTAACCAATACATATCTACGTAAAGGACATCTTCCACACTGCAAGAGTTTCAAAGCGATGTAAGGATGCTATTTCCATCCTTCACTCTTGATGTTTAGTTAACATAGTTGCTTTATGCTTCTGTACAGCCTGTTCATTTTCAGGTCTGTAAAAATAACCTCTCTGCAGTATTTGCAGTCATTTAAAAGTGGTAGGCTGGACATGAGGTTAAAATTACCATTGCATTTTAAAGATCATATGTTTGTAACCTGTATCTAAATTGATAATCTCAGTTTATTAATTTAATCCTGTGTTGATGAAGACGGAAAGGAGCTCTTCCCCTTACTAAGATATGAAAGTTGTCATGACTAGTAGAGTAGTGAACTTCATGCTACATATTCAGGCGGCAATTTGGAATAACTTGCAGGATGAGTTTACTAGGACTTGCCATTGTGAGCAGCTATAAGGGACTGTAGCATTATTCTAATTAAGTGATGTCACTTTTTCACATTATCAAGCCTTAAGTCTGCATAAAGAGAAATTAACCTTCAAAGATACACTTTATTCTTTTTCTTTTATATCAAAGTAAACTTGCTGATGAAACCCTAACTCTTTTTTATTTAACTTGTGTATTATATGTAATAATAGAAACATGAACTTTATTACAACTACAAAAAAATTACAACCTAGTTGTCATCCTGAGATGAACCTTACGAGTTTGTTATTTTAGAATGTTGACAGCTCTGCCTCCTTATTATAATCAATTGTATAAATCTATATTGTACTCGATGTTTTGTGTGAGCATAAATAAGAACGATCAACTTTTCTAAGCTGATGATTTACGGCAGACCATTCCAATGTTGACTTCAAAGAAAAAGAAAGTGTCAAGAAAAAGGAGTGCAATTTAAAATTCATTTCCAAAGTTAGAACCCACTAAGAGATCAAGACAATACTCTGAACACTAGTGAGAAGCAAATGTATTTTAGAAAGGTTCTTGAATAACTAGTGTCCCCAAGTAGTAATAAAGGTACAAAGGCACACTACTTCACCAAGAAACCGACTCAACACAACATCATAGCAACTCGTATCTTTCCATGGAAGGAGTTTCTCCTTCAGCCCCCCACATAGCTGTACGGTACAGTTTTTCAAACATCTGGTTACGAGGTCCCCTTGTAAGGTAGAAAGCTGCGATGAAATTGTCTGCTGGTAGAGCAGTGTCAATAGTATTACAATAAGAATTCACTGGTGTAACATGCTTGTAGATAACATGTGCTGGTCAAGAGGGAGTTTTACCAGCATCAGCAATTCAGCCACAATCTTTGTTATCAACAATCACTGTGATAAAATGTATGCAGTGTCATATCATTTCTACAGCCAGGAGCTATAACTATCCAGTCTATACAGGTAGTTTCATGTTGTATAGAAAGCTGCCCTAGGAATTCAGATTTAATTTTGATGTTATGCGGCTTTACAAAATCTTCTCCTTGTATGCTGCCATCCCAAGACTTTCCAACCATACTTACATATAGGGTTTTCTGTTAAAGTTAAACAAATGTATTGTCCTTTTTTTAGTGGGGTGGTTGTTGGATTGTCTGTTACTGGTCCTTGGATATGTCTGTGAAAAGAGGATAAACCGTTGGTTCTGTAGGATAAACTGTTCAAACAAATATGATTCACTGCTGCATTATATACCAATTATTATATTTCATTATAATTCCTTTGTTACATCAGTGTGGGTTTAAAGTTGGATAATCTTGGAATTGTCTATTTTAGCTGCCTAATAGTGGTTTCTTTACATATTTTGTTCCAACCATTGTGATTCTGATTTTGTATATGTCTTTAGAGGTACATTGTTATGATTACTTTTTTGTATGTTTTTTTCTTGGTTGTTTACATGTTTTAACCATGTATTAAATATATAGAATGTGAAGCAGTAATTAAGTTATTATCTCTAAGTTGATATGAGTTCAAAACTGGCTTCCATGTGAATTTATTTTATACACATGCCTGCTGTTTCAGGAGCAGATTATATGTGGTTTTGTCCCGGCCAAAAAATACTTGTTGATTATGGACACCTTTTGAATCACCAGCGATGCCCTTTGAAATCCAGATCTAGGTGTGATCTACCATATATTACACACTACCTAGCAACTACATTGATTATCCTCCAAGGGTGGTCCTTGTTTCCGGAACCATACAGCTTCTAACCTGCCTCATTGAGTAGCACATTCCATTACTTATCCCTTTCAAGACATGGAAGCTTTTTTTGTTCTTTGTTTAATGCTTTGCCTCTTTTCTTTTGTTTTGCTATTGGTCTTTGTGTGATAACTTTGATATGTTTGGATTTATTAAATTCAGTCTTGTTCATTATTGCACAAAGTCTGGGTTGTCTGAGGAACTGGAAGATTTGAATATGATCAACACTTTCTTAACTTCTTGTGGAAAACCTGAAATCAGATGTGACCAAGCTAGGTATCAACTACTGAATTGCTGCTAACGTCAATTTTTCGATGGCTGACATTTCATATAAACCAAAAGCAAATTTATTTAAAAAGGGTACTTTGAGTTCCCAAGGTCTCTCACAGTTTGAACGTAATTTTAGTGAGTACCATATTTATCTTCATTGGGCTCCATTTCAGCATTCTTCAGAGAGAGAGGGATCAGAGATTGCACTTAATATTACTTTTCTCTTTTATAACTGTATAGAATGTCAGTCTGGTGTGTGTCGGAATAATTTAATGAGGTTTGAAGGGTGCACAACCAGATGCCCTCTTGGTGTCATCATATTAGTATATTTAGTATCCAGTATATTTTTTTTCCTCCAAGTTCTCCCCAGTTCAAGCATATTTAGTGACCGCTATTCTTGAACTTCACTCGCAATGGTTATAGCCTGACTAAGCTGTTAAGCGATTGACTGACTTTAGAGACCTGCTTTGATGTTGTCACTGTTTACAGATGGTCCTTTCGCCAAGAATAATTTTGTATGTCCATGTATGAGGCTGAATTTTAAATGCTGTTGACATGGGCACTACCCTTTTGAAAAATGGTGTTCATTTTTTAACATGGAGCAGCATATTGGTTCCACATCCCCGTTGGTGCTCAGCTCATGCTCCCTGCGTGAAACTCATCTGCATCTCTTCCTCCTCTTGGATCAAAAAGTAAAGCTTTAGAACAGTCATCGGGCTCACCAGAAAATGAAGAAATCTTAGTAATCGTATGAAGTAGTTATGTGCTCACATAAGGATATTCCTCTGACTGTTGTTCAATGGAATTTAAAAGGAGTCTATCACAGTCGTGGCTCACCTGTAGATTGGTTCCTCTGGGTAAACGTCTTGGGCCTCAAGTCGTGGGTTAATCACTAATTGGATCTATTGAATCGACCGTTCAAAGGAAAAGGGCTTTGATCGGCATGAACACGATTGATACTTGACTTTTACTCTATCAAGAAGGTCCGGATTAAAACACAAAACAAGAAAGACTTATGGAGACTATGCTACTGAGCTACTGCGCTATCGAAGCAAACAGAACAAATCATACCTATGAAACCAGGCACCACCTTCACGAGACAGAGCTCTTTGCCATTTTGTGACATGGGTTCAAAGCAAATGATGCTAATGAAACTTTGTAATACTAACAAGTTTTATTATGCTATATCTTGTATTGGCAAAGATGATTGTACCGTTAACTGTATGAGATTATTCCTTTCTAAATGTAATATTCCTGCATCTTAACGCATATTGATTCCAACAGTTTGTATTGTCTGCCTGGTGAATTGAGGTGGGCTTCCTTTCTCTTTCTGCAGTTTGCATTGAATGGGCTCAGACCTTGTATGTTTAATATTGTTTGCCTATATATTTTGATAGGTATTGTTGGACATTTAGTTTTAAGGCAGCATTTGTGACTGTTCAGACTCATTGCCCTAGCAGTGTTACATTTAAAGGTTTGCCATGGGCTATCTTCACGCTCTCTGGAATGCTTTTTGAAAGTTGTTTAATTTGTCATAGCATTGCGGAACTACAGGTTCCTTAAGTTCATTCTTGTCTTTCACACTGTCATGGTCCCTTGGTATACCATGTTTAGGAGTCTCTGTGTGAGAAGAACTGATTAATGGCATTTGAGAATATTACTAATTTTAGTAACACCAATATTTTGCCTTTGAGCACCATTCTCTTCACAACTAGCACTGCATTCCTTCTGATTTATACAAAAGCATTTATTCTTTCCTCACTAAATGAAAAGGAACGTGCAAGACCGAGCTGATCAAGGCAGGGTGGTCTTATAATGATATCTGCCCGGTGGAAGAACTGTGCATGCCGTTGTCTAATTTATGCTCAGTGGCATGTGCTCTTGTTCTCTTTTTCGGAAAGGTAGACATTTTGTGTGTTGTAAGGTATTGGGGCCATAGTGTGCAGTAACTTTATATGATTTACCTTGCATTTTTCTTTTGCAAGTTTTGAATAAAGATCGCAAGATATTAAAACTGGGGAAAATAATTATACTGTGCGCTTTTGTAGGCTTTTTCCTCTGATTACTTTAGGGGATGAATCAAAAGATTCTTTAAAAAAAATATTCTCTTCCTTTCTCCATATCTTTATTTCTTAGTCCCTATAGTAGCACTTTTAAAATAACTAAAATGAAAGATTCACTTTATCCAGCTTGGTTTAGTTAGTGCTATTGTGGGCATCCATAGTTGGGTGGCCCATTAAAACTTAAATGTATATAGCTGCTGCATTTGTAGTTTCTGAAGTAAAGTTTGTTTCCTGTAACTTTCATTTTAATTCTTGTATGCATGGACATTTTTAGTGTCATTTCAACCCTGTATCTTTGTGTGATTTGATCTAAAATGTATGGGTTTCCCATGAATTAATACAAAATTTGATCTATAATTTTTTTTACTCATCTGGACTTTGCAATTTTGTGTATTTTTACTTTGTAGAGATTTTTTCTCATCTCAGCCCTTCTTTTTAAGGCTTTCATTGCAAGAACATAGATGAAATGTAAATCATTTTATTCTGGTTTTGTCCCTAACCAAAATATGATGACGGCATTACTAGGCACTGCCAAGAGTGTAGTAAAAATTTCGGTGATTATGGTCTTTTACCTGGAGTGACAGGAAAAAAACTATTTCAAGTCCGCAGTTAGAACAGTGAAACAACACTATCGATATAGAGGTCTCAAATTGAATGTTTGAGGAATCACAAATGTAACAAATAACTGCTCTCCCATGCAAGCTAGCTGTCATTTTCTGGGAGATACTGATTATATAACACAGGCTAATCAAATTTTTTTGCACATTATTCAAAATGTTAGCTATGATAATTATCAATGAAATGTTTAATATTCAATGTAAAGCAGCTTCAACATTAAATGTCTTGGCGTTAAAACTGTATTTTGATTTGTCTGCTAATTTAACCAGGGAAGATCATACTTCTAACTAAATTTTGGTATTTATTGTCTTAATTAGTAAACAATCACTTATGTTAAATCATGTCACAACTTAGTTTACAATAGCGCATGGGCAAGTCAGACTGGAGTGCTAGTCTGTATTTGTTTTAAAACAAATACCTATTATATTCCCCTTTTGTGAAAAATGCATATTTCAAGCTTACATTGAGTAGCAGTTATATTATCTAATGTCTATAACAATGTTATTGATCCTGAAAATGTCAAATTATTAATAAACTATATTTCTTTTTCACTATTTGGCCTGATGTTCTGTGATTCATGTAAATTACTTCTGTCAGAAAACATTTCTATGAGATTATTACGTTTTATTTGTTTAATGCAAAACTGTTTTAAGAGTAAAGTAGATTGGAATGCATTATATTTAAGTATGGATCTGCTTCCAAATGTGTCAGCTAGATTTTTTCCGTTCAGCTTTGCCCTATGGTTTCATTGGAGCATGAGCCTGCCATCATGAAGATGCAGGCACATTGACCGTTTGACTAAGATATATTACAATGCACTCCTTATTTTGTCATTTTTAAACTTGGTAACATGTATGGGCATTGGTTGCACCTTGTTAGTAGCAGTTTAACAGCCAAGTACAGCAATAAACGACAGAAAGGTGATTGTCCAGCTTTGCAAAGGACCTTCAACTGTGCATCAACCAGTATCACAAGGTTATTTTTTTTACTTTTTCACCGTTTGAGCTAGAAACAAAATTTATTGTTCGAGGCATATGAGCTGTCGATTGTATATTTTAGCATAGATCGCCATCTGGTGTTGGGCTCGGATATTTGCAGTTTGTTTTTGTCGAAGAAGTCTTTGTTAGTCACAAGATAGGTGACCCCTCCTTATGGTGACTGTGCACATGGGCATAGACTCCATCCCCAGATTGTTTTTTTCTGCCATCGGGTGGGTTCGGATGTGACTGCGCTCCGGAACAGTGTAGTTATCGAGACCCCCTTCGACGCGCAATCACCTACCTCTTGATGGTATTGTCTCGGTCGTGTTTACCTTTCTCGACGCGCATTTTCTACTATCAAAAAAACTTCGACGCGGGGCGTTGGACCGACTCGCGCCGATTCTGCCGAAAGTCGATGGAACGGACTCCCTTCATGAAATTTCCCCAGTGTGGTGCTAAATTCCCACACTTGGACCTACACCCAGTGTGTAATCTCTGCCTCTCTCCGGAACATCGAGAGGATACCTATGAGGCTTGTCTATCTTTCAAGTCTAAGAAGACCATTCGTGATCGTTGGGCTCAACGCCACAAAATGTCCTGAGGAAGTGGCTCCAATCCAGACATCTTCCATCCAGGCCCGACAGCCTTCCTGAACAAGCTCAAGAGGAACAGGTCTCAGTCTCCGAAGCAGATGACTCCGACGTCGAAGACGCAGTCACCCCAGCTCAGCGGACCATGAATACCGAGACCCCTGCCCCACCCAAGCCCATACCAGAGGCTCGGGTAACACCTTTGCCACAAGGCCCAGGTCCACACCGGCTGAACATTTCAGATGCCCACCCTCGGGCTCGGCTATGAAGAGCAAAGACAAGCCTTCCGGCTCAGGCTCGAGCCAACCACACTCCGGTACCGAAAAACCACCTTCGACACTGAAAACCAAGGCCACCGATATGCCACACCCTTCTCCATCGGCACCGGAAAACCCTCCGGCTCCGAAACAGCTAAAGGACACACCTTTGGAGCCGAAGCAAGAAGAAAAAACTTCGACACCGAAAACGTCAGAGCCGAAACAATCCAAGGAAAAATCTTCCACGACTAAAAACCCCGAAGCAAAAGTCTCCAGAGCCTAAACAACCGACACCGAAGTCTTCGGAACCACAAAAAGCTTCTAAACCAGACACTATCCCTATGCCTAAACAGTCTATGACTCATAAGGAGAAATATTTGGCGCCGAAAAGGAACCTCTGCTCCGAAGAACTTTTTATCCCGGACCCAAACCAGAAAACAATTTATATCCATCTAAAGACTGGGCATATTCTCTCCAAACAACATATAAAAAGGAAACCGGACCATTTGCAAGATTCACCGGTTCCGGCTAAAAGAATGGACATCGGCACTGATACCTCTACACCTCTACACCTCCTTCTCCAACTATTGATCCAAATTTACTTATCTCTCCAGTACACTCTCCAGGACACACTTTTCCACTCTCACAACTAGAGGATAGTGATAATGAAGATGGGGACGGACAAGGGGATGATAACATAATCCCACAACGGACAATGATGATGATGATGATCCCCCACAAGAGCCAGATCCATGGACTATAACACAGATCCTGACTTAACAGACCCAGATCTTTATGCCTCTAAGCCATCCCCGCCAGACGGTAATGTAGATTTTGCCCAACTAATCACTAGGGCCGCAACATACGCTCTGACCCTGTAGAGGAGGATTTTCTCTTCGAGACTTTTGCTGAGCCACATAAAAATCTCACACGTCCTACCAATGTTAAAAGGGCTCATTAGACACGTACCAGAAGTGTTTAAGGACCCTATTAGGACTTGGGTTCTTAACCCAGGGATAGACAAAAAATACAAAGCTGCTTTCAGTGACCCCATATACATTAAGGGTCAGTTTCCTTTAGATTCCCTGGTAGTGGCTAATGCATGTAAAAGGGCCAACTCTCAAGGTTCAGGTGACGCTCCGCCCCCGGATAAAGAATCAAAATTCTTAGACGCATCAAACTATTGGAAAATAGCCAATATGATAGGGCCCACTATGATGAGCTAGAGAAACTCATTCAACACATACCAGAGCAATACAAAGACAAGGCCAATGACCTCATACAGGAAGGCAAATTAATCACGAACACATCAATCAAATGTGCTCTAGACGCCGCGGACACCGCGTCCTGCGCAGTCAATACTAGCGTATTGTTATGCAGGCATGCATGGCTCAGGATATCTGGATTTAAACAGGAGGTGCAAACCAGTATCCTTAATCAGCCCTTCGACCAAGAGCACCTCTTTGGACCTGCAGTGGACACATCTTTAGAAAAGATGAAAAAGGACCCGGAAACTGCAAAGTCTATGGGAGCCTTGCAGTTATCTTCTTCCAGAGGCTCCTTTCGACGCTCCCTTTATAGGGCTGGCTCAAAAACCAACACACCAGAGCACCCATCCTCATCTTACAAAAGCCCCAATCAAAGTTCCTTTTCCTGAGGATACTTTAGGGGCGGTTACCAGGGTAACAACAACAAGGGCAGAGGCCGGGGTAATAACACCCGCTGCTCCCCTACCAGCAAGCAGTGACTTCCCTGCGCTTCCCCCCGCCACTCCACACCTGTCGGGGGACGCCTTTCACAGTTCCTACTTGTCTGGAATTCCTACACCATAGACAGGTGGGTGAGCCAAATTATCCAGTATGGTTACTGCCTGGAACTCACGTCTACTCCCCCACACATTCCTCCCAAACACCGTCCCATGTCCACAGAACATATAACTATCCTCAAATAGGAAATTCACTCTCTACTACACAAAAATGCAATAGAACCAGTCCCCTTACCACAGGGTACAGAGGTTTATTCACTCTACTTTCTGATTCCAAAAAAGGACGGCTCTCTCAGGCCAATATTAGACCTCAGATCCCTAAACCTCTACATTCAATCAGACCACTTCCACATGGTCACTCTTCAACAGGTGCTCCCACCACTTCAACAAGGCGTCTTCCTGTCCACTCTGGATCTAAAGGACGCCTACTTTCTTATTCCTATTCACCTCTCTCACAGAAAGTATCTCAGGTTCACGGTGGACGCACAACATTATCAGTTCAAAGTCCTTACATTCGGAGTAACCACAGAACCCAGTCTTCACCAAATGCTTCGCAGTGATAGCCGCTCATTTAAGAAGACAACACATTCATGTGTTCCTGTTATATTTCAAAGAAGACTTCACTCTGGTAAGTTTAGCTGTAACCTTTATTCTCTCACCATCCGCTCTACAGCAGTGATAAGAAAAGCATGAACATTCTAAGATTAACCTCCTAGGGTCATACCATACTCTAGCGAGGAGGGGGGAGGGTGGAACATACCAACTCACAATAAGTGTACTAAGGTTGTAACACATCTCCCCCTGAAGGGAATACAACAAAACATTAATTCACAAAATGTTTGCAACTCTGTCTTTGCTCCCTGTTTGTCCATTTTCCAAACGAACTACGCTTCTACTTGTGCTTTCCACCCTTTGAGGTACACCAAATTTGCTCATTCCAGGTTGCACCTTGCCAGGTTTTTTGACACACACCGGAGTGTTAGGTTTTACCTCCACATCTTTTGCTCCATGTTTTCCATCATACCACGACTTGTATTTCTGTTGATGAGACTCCACTCTTCCCTCAATACGACCTAAGTCTGGTACCACACTCTTTCCCCCACCCAACCACCTCGGATTCATTTTGGTGCTGGGTTCCCTTCTTCTGAGAAACACAAAAGGAGATAACCCTGTGACCACATTGGGCGTGGTGTGATATGCCCAAATGGATTCTCTCAATGAATCCTCCACATTCAACCCATTGGTGATGGCTAGTTGTATGTGTTCCTTGATCATGCGATTCACCCTTTCTACCAGTCCGTTGGCTTTGGGACAATAGAGAGCAGTCCTCTCATGCTTTATATTGTGTTCCTCCAAAAACTCTCATCGTCTCAGAGACGAATTGCACTCCATTGTCTGTTACCAGGGTGGCTGGGATGCCTTCATATACAAAAATGTTCTTAAGAAATGTGATAAGATTGTTCGTTGTGGTGGACGCTGTGAACTTAAAGTTTACCCAATGGGAAGTGTAATCCACCAAAACAAACATAAATCTCTTCTGTGGCCCCAGGATGTCCATGGGACCCACTATGTCCATGGCCAGTTTAGTCCACGGAATCATTGGCACGTTGACAGGAGCCAATGGAGCCCTGTGAATGATTTTGCTCTTGTCGCTTCTCGCACAGCTGACACACTCTTTTACCTTGTGTTCAACCTCAGAATCCATTCTGGGAAACCAAAAACAACTCTGCGCTTTGTTCTTTGTGAGGCTCCTGCCCAAATGTCCTTCATGGGCCAGGTCTATAATCTTGTTCCTCAATCCTTCAGGTGGAACAATTTTTCCCCCCCGTGCAAGCGACCAGCTATAATCAAGAGTTCAAATCTTACCTCCCAGAAGTCTTTAACCTGGTCGGGGACTTCAGAAATCTTCTCTGGCCACCCCTTAACAATGAGGTCTTTCAACATATCCATGGCCCTATCTTCCTTCATGCCCTTGTCCCATTCTGCATCCGTAAGCGAGGGTAGATGCACTGCACATATGGGTACATCTAGCAATTCCTCACTCTGATTACTCTTGAGAGGTAACCTTGACAGGCAATCTGCAATAACATTTTCTGGCCCTGGTAAGTACTCAATTTTGAAACAAAAGTTCTCTAACCCTAAAACCCACTTACTTATCCTCGGGGACTTGTTTTGTGCCTGTTTAGGCGAAAACATAAAGGTTAGGGGTTTGTGGTCCGTGTGAATGGTAAACTTTGTTCCCCACAAGAAAAATTTAAAATGGTGTACCGCCCAAAAGCAAGCCAACGCCTCCCTTTCAATGACTGAGTAGTTGCGTTCTGGCTCACTCAAGGTGCGGGATGCAAACGCTATTACTCTTTCTTCCCCTTCTCCTTTTTGGGATAACATGGCCCCCAATCCCTTGCTAGATGCGTCAGTGGTTAAAATGGTTCTCCTTTTGGGATCAAAAGATCCCAATGCTGGTGAATCCAATATGCGTTGTTTAATCAGTTCAACCATTTCACTGTGTTCTTCCTTCCACACAAATGCAGTGTTCTTCTTCAGAAGATCACGTAAACCCACACACAAATCAGCAAAGTTCCTGACAAATTTAGACATGTACTCCACCAAACCCAAGAATGATTTAAGCTCCTCCTTATTCGTTGGGTGCGGGGCATCGCTGACGGCCTGAACTAAGCTGTGCTTGGGTCTAAACCCATCTTTGGTGATGGTGTGCCCCAAATAGTCCACAGACGTGACCTTAATCCTACACTTGTCTAGCTGTACCGTTAACCCTGCATCAGATAGTCTGCGACACACTGCATGGAGGGTGGCGTCGTGTACTTCCTCCGTCTCCCCATACATCAGAATGTCGTCTTGGAAACAGAGTGTTCTCAACACCCTTAAGCACCTGCTGCATTATTTTCTGAAAAACTGTGGCTGCTGAGGCGAGTCCGAACGGCATTCTTACAAACATAAACGCCCCGAAAGGCGACGTGAACGCTGTCAACGGTCTCGACTCAGGATGCAGCTCCACTTGATGGTATGCCCTGGACAGATCGATTACTGAAAAAAAACATGCCTTGCCCTTGGTACTTATCATCTCATTTATATTGGGGAGAGGATATCTCTCCACCCAAATGTTTTCATTTAAGGAGCGAAGGTCCACTTGGATGCTAAAACTAAGGGCGCAAGCCATTCTGTAGCCTCAATAGGTTGTATGACACCTATTTCACATAGTTTGTCTAGCTCCATCTTGAGTGTCTCTTTCAGGTGGAAAGGTACTGGACCGTGTTTTGTGAACCACCGGTTTAGCACCCTGTCTGATTTTAATTTTGTGCTGGAAATTACGTAACTTGCCTAGCTTCTCATTAAAAAGTTTGGGGAACGTAATCTGTAGACCTTCCTCATCACTAGCTCTGTCAACCATAATCACCTGATTCTCATTGTTGGGATCTAATATGATCCCCAGCTCCCTTTGATGTTGCCACCCAAGAAGATTGTCACCATGCTCTACAATGTACACATTCCCCCTTGTGGTCCTCCCTCTGAAATCAATGTGACTGTTCAACATGCCCACCAGGGGAATGGGATCTCTCGTGTACCCTTCAGGTGTGATATCAGGAGACTCTAATACTTCTCTGGACCCGCCCAGTGACTCCTCAAAATCGTGCACATTTACGAACGTGAAAAGGGAACAGGAATCTGCAAACACTTCAAGCGGTTTGTTATTGAACAGTACAATACATTTAGGGTAATTTTGTTTCCCACCCACAGCAGTACTTCTCACTTGGAAAATATACTTGGCATGAGATTCCTCACCACTACTAACCACACTCACGGTGTTGCTTATCCCTTCTCTGCACACCCTTGCTAGATGTCCTCTCCTGTTGCATTTTTTACATAAAACACTTCTGGCTGTACAAATCGGGTTATTCGCAAGATGGTTACTGCTTCCACATCTATAACATTTTAAATTATGCATTTCTTTGTTAGCTTTAGGGACTTGAGCCTCCTTCGTGCTCCATTTGTCTGATAACTTAAACACATCCTTACTCTGCTCCTCCACCTGTACCGATGCTACTACATCGTCTCTAACTTTCATTTCTTTTACACATTTCGCAGTATGTTCAATGGATTGGGCAATCGCCACTGCATCTTTCAAGGTGGGATTTTTTGCCAACAGTTTTTCTTGAACCCTGCTATTGTTTGTGCATCTAACTAATTGGTCACGTATGAGTGAGTCATTTAAGTCCCCAAACTCACATAGCTGAGTAAGACCCCTTAGAGCTGCAATGTAGTTACTGATCGATTCACACTTCCCTTGTACTCTGCTGAAAAACTTGTGTCTCTCCAACACTACGTTGATCTTATCCCCAAAGTGTGACTCCAGTTTCATCAATGTCACATCAAATACATCAATACCATCCTCATCCTCCAACTCAGGTTCAGGAAGGGTCTCATATACTTTGCGCCCGTGAACGCCTAGATTATGCAGAAGAATGTGCTGTTTCCTTAAGGCTGAAAACCTTTCACCTCCCATGGCAATTAAATACGATTCAAAAAGCTTGGCCCAATCTTTCCAGTGAATCTCTGGATCCCCACAGTCATTTAAAAAAGACGGGGGTTGACTCATGCCTGGCGTGCCCATGGTGAATGCGTGCGTAAGGTTATAACAGACAGTAAATGTGTAGCTGAACCCACTGCAAGAACGCAAACTTAAAGGTGGCCCCTAAGATTTTCCTGAAAGACTTTGAAATGGGGTACACACGATGCACTGAATTAGCTTCCCCTTCGAGTGCTCAAGATGCCAAGGGTCACCCCCCCCCCCCTCCCCCAACACGGTCTAGTTCCCTGTAACACTTCCTTGTCACGTGAACTCTCCTCTTAAACTCACCCCACAGAGATACAGGAGAGGTCCGGTACCACTTTTGACCAGAAGGACTTCACTGGAAACCACTGCACACAAAGAAAATTTGCTTGAAACTGAAAAGAACGGCCCACAGGCGGCTGCAGCGCCGGACAGGGCTGACTGGAACTTCCCTCGTAACGGAACGGTCCTTAGAGGCTGGCACGCCGGCTCCTCTGAGAGGAAATTGCCTCAAAGGACGTCCGCTTGATCCGGAATGTCAGACACTGCAGAGCACACCTCCGGGACGCGCTACTCCTCAAGCTCTCCACACCGGGAACACTTTCCTCTCACAGGCAGATTCTCGCATCACTCGTGGGTCCAGAGTACTTCACTCGTGACGCGCTGGAAGGCGGCTGGAGTGGCGTTCGACTGCGCGGAGAGCACGTTCCAATTTGAGGTAAATTAAGCGCACGCAAACTGCCACAGTGCTGCGCCTAACTGCAATTGATTCCGTGACAGCGGCGGTGAAAAGCAAATAGAAGGAATGTCCACTTCACCAGCAAGGTGAATGCTGCAACTTCCTAACGATGCGGAAGCGAGGACAACATAGCATTTTCTTCAGAGAGATTGCGGCGAAAATCAGCACCTCAGACAGCTGAGACCTGGCACAAGCAAATTTATCGCTAACGGGATCCCCCCATACTCCGATGGCTCCCGTCAGAACCCAGGAGAGTCAGACTGCACTCCTCATGCGTCAGCTGAATTGTTGACTCCCGACACTGTTCACACCACCCGAACGTGCCAAACGCTGACCTGGTCTACTGCTTGTCCACTGCTTCAACTTGCTCATGCCTTTACACTCGCCTTACAGCATCCACGAAGTGCGTGTCTTTCAGTCGTTCCCGCTGTAGTCCCTTGACGTTGTGCCTCAAATTGCCTACTGCGCCGACCTTCGTAGTACAGCACCCACAGATGCATCAAATCATGACTAATGAAGACAGTTCCTGACGTAGTTCCTCAATTCACCTTCTGCCCGAGAGAATATACAGAGGGGAGATGGCCAGCTGCCCCCTTCGCAGTTAGTCGCCAGTGTTATATTTCAAAGAAGACTTCACTCTGGTAAGTTTAGCTGTAACCTTTATTCTCTGACCATCCGCTCTACAGCAGTGATAAGACCAGCATGAACATTCTAAGATGAACTCCCTAGGGTCATACCATACTCTAGCGAGGAGGGGGGAGGGTGGAACATACCAACTCACAATAAGTGTACTAAGGTGGTAACAGTTCCCTTATCTGGACGACTGGCTCATAAAGGCCAAATCCCACAACGATTGTGTGCAGCACACACACAAAACTATCCTGCTACTTCACAACTTAGTTTTCACATTAAACCTAGATATGTCTCACCTTCAAACATACAACAGTATCTAGGGGCTACTTTAGACACCTTGAGAGCTCCAGCATACCCAAATCCAGACTGGATTCCAATTTCGACCTCAACATTCGTTGCCAGCTCAAGTGTTTATGCAGTTAATCAGGATGATGGCTTCTTGCATCCTCATCGTCCCTTATGCAGGACTCCAGATGTGTCCCTTGCAGGAATGCTTAGCACATCAGTGGAACCAGGCTCAAGGTCAGCAGACAGATCTGGTGTTGGTGGACAGCCGCACACATCGCTCTCTGCAGTGGTGGAATGCACAAAATCTTTCCAGAGGGCGGCTGTTCCTCGACCCGGTTCCACAGATAGTACTAACAGACGCATCGCTCACCGGCTGCAGAGCTCATCTACAAAGTCAAACTGTTCAGGGCTTATGGACCCCTCGACAGAAACAACTCCACATAAATCACCTGGAGTTACTAGCAATCTTTTTAGAACTAAAGTCTTTCCAACTTTTGCTACTAGGCAAAGCTGTCCCAATACGTACAGACAACATGACAGCAATGTATTGCATTCAAAAGCAGGGGGACGCACTCTCTCCAACTTTCACGCCTAGTGCAAACTATATGGAGATGGGCTATTCTTCAAAAGATATACCTCCTCGCGGATAATCTCCCAGGAGTACACAATCAGATCATGGTTCTGCTCAGTCGCCAAAGACAACAAATCCACGAATGGGAACTTCATCCTCAAGTTCTTCTTGCATTCTTTCAAATGTGGGGACATCCAGACATAGATCTGTTCGCCACACATCACAACGCAAAATGCCCAAGCTTCACCTCCAGGTATCCACACCAATTGTCAAAAGGCAATGCGCTATGGATGAACTGGTCAAACAAATTTGTTTACGCTTTTCCGCCTCTCCCGCTCATCCCGTTACTGGTTCGGAAACTCAAACAGCATTCCCTCACAATGATCCTAGTTGCTCCAACAAGGGCCTGACAACCATGGTTCACAATCCCTCTTGGAACTATCCGTAGTTCCACATCAAAAGCTACACCTCTCCCATAGTTGTCATTCGCAAACCTGGAAAACCAGCGGACGAATGTTCCTCGTACCGCCCCATATCACTGATCACAGTTGAGGCCAAAATATTGGCCAAACTACTGGCTAATCGCCTATTACCATATCTCTCGGCGTTGATCCATCCCGATCAGTCGGGATTCATGCCAGGCCGTAATACCGCACGTAATCTGCGCCGCGTCCACGGGGCGCTGGGCCGTGTTGCAACGCTCCAAGAGGAGGCACTCCTGCTTGCGCTTGACGCCAAAATGGCATTTGATACAGTGGCTTGGGAGTATCTTTTTGCGGTCCTGGCCCGGGTTGGGCTGGGTCCCCGGCTGATAGGCTGGATCAGACTGCTTTATAATTAGGGCTCCCGGTTTTATGGTATTTTCTCACATTTCAGTCTGTATTTATCCATATTAATTTTTGGGTCATTTTATCTGTATTTATCACACATTTATTTTGTCGCAAGCAAAAAAGAGGCTGAAACTAGTATTTTACCACATTTATTTAAATTGACATGCACACTTGCACTAGGTTTTTATAGCTGTTTTTTTTAATTGGATCCTATGCTAAATGCATTATTCACATTAGGAGCGCCCCTGCCTTCCTTTGAGAGTGCAGGCAAGTTTCTTCCTACCCTGATGAGGCATGCCGCCCTCTCACCCCAGATCGTTCCACCCCTATGGCCCTACTTAGGGAAAGCATGCTCTCCTGTCTGTGACCAAGTCACCATAACCACACTCTCTCAGATGCATTGAATTAGTTATATAGCGCCACTCATACCAGTGTAGGGTGTCCGAACACTTTGCATCACACACACATTACACAGAGACAATCAATCATACAAGTGTAAATCAGTGTATAGGAAATGTTACTTAAGCCAAAGGACTGAAAGTGTAGGAGTCACATGTCACCCATACTGGTAGGCAGTATAGTTCAAGAGTGCTTGGTGTGGAGAAGCACAAACGCAGAGTCGAAAAAGAAACCGCATAGTTGGGAGTTTTCTTTAATAATAAGAATCGATTTCTAGCCAAATTAACCCTTTTTGCAACATTAATCAATGTTCTAATAATGTATACTTTGCAGTGTGCATGCAGTTCTGGGATGAAAGTTAATAGCTCACTGTTGTATATTAGGACTTTAAGTTATAAATTGCAAGTAACAAAAGGATGTCTCTTTTGAAAGCAGTAATCTGCTGACCTGTTTACATCATGCGCACTCTGTAATCTACTTGATACAAGTTCTTTGCAGCAGGCATATTCACCCTTTGCACTAAATTCACCTAAGTCAAAACCTCAACTATACAAAACGCTGATCTCTCTCCAGGAAGATAATTAATCACACGAGTTTTCTTGACATTTATGTGAGGCCTGGTATTTGAAGGCGGAAAGAAATGCTGCTTCAAAAGCTTAATAAACTTTCAAACGCGGCGCCCCCAGGAAGTCAGCACCTAGTGCGGTGGCACCGGACGCACCGCCCTAAAGCCGGCCCTGCTAGCACCTAGGGCCTATGGAGACAAGAGCAATATCCAATAATTATGGCCCGGAAAATCCTGGAATGGAACCACCTATTATACCCGCTGGATTTCGTTGCCATCACATGCCCCACTCTTGCTCACCCTGTGTGGTATGGATATGAGGTATGAGTGTTGGGCTCACCTCGTTTGAAAATCGCCGGCGTTGCAAGGCATATCTGAGCTCACTCAATCCGTCTTGGGAGCCGCAATCTTGGGTTCCTGCCAGGGGTGCCTAAATCCCTCTAGGACCCATCCCTCTGTTTAAAGTGACCGTCGCTCCACCTTCAACAATCTACTATATTTTAAAATAAATGGTGTTCTTAATGCTCTTCCCTTTGACCCCCTCCGTGCCCTGCCACATCGACCTCCTTCCCCCTCTCATACAACAACAAAAACAAAAGTTTGCTGGGGCTTCAGCCGATGTCCTGGGGTGTTTTCACACCTCTTAATGGACATCGGCTGCTTGCATTGCTCCTACAATTTACACCTTGCCTGACCACCGCTGTGAGGGGTCCTGGAGGGTCTCTGTAGACACGGCGCTCCCAGCTGCACTTGTTCACCCCTCTTCGGAGTGGCAGTTTGAGGGCAGCAGTTTAAGATTTCTTTCAGCAGCCCCTGTGCACCTCTCAATCAGATTTTATAGAGGAGCACAGAGGCGGCAGGAGCATCTGTTTTGTAAGTATTTTCCCGTTTCTATATATAAATACAGACAAAAACCAAAAGGTTTTCAGTCTGTATTTATATGTAAAAATCCGTTTAAACGGAAAACCGGGAGCCTTATTTATAATATGCCAACGGCCCACGTTTCGGTGGACAATCACCGATCGTGCTCATTCTCCCTATGCCGTGGCACGCGGCAGGGTTGTCTGCTGTCGCCGCTGCTCTTTGCCCTGGCGCTTGAGCCTCTTGCAGTCTGGATTCGTGGCGACCCTGAAATCAGAGGCCTCAAATGGACAGCTGAGCATGAAGACCATATTTCTCTATATGCGGATGATGTTCTGCTGTACCTAGCCTCCCCGGCGCGCTCGATCCGTCGGGTACTTCACTTTTTTCATATTTTTGGAGCCCATTCCGGCTATCAGATCAATTGGTCCAAATCTCAGATTACCCCCTCTGTGGTGACCCACCATGCAGTCCCAGGGGTTATGACATTCCGGTGGCCTCACAGGGTTTCCAGTACCTCGGCATGTTCATATCGTTGGACCCATCCCTTTCCCACAAGCGCAACCTAGCGGGCCCACTGCAGCGGTTCAGAGCGGATGCGGTACACTGGAAAACTCTGCCCCTCACACTCCTGGGTCGGGCAGCTCTTTTTAAGATGCTTGCCCTCCCCTGCTTTCTCTATGCCCTGCAGAACACCCACAATCCGATTCCAGAGTCTTATTTTTTGCAGATTGAAACAGCGATTAGAGGTCTGTTGTGGGACGCTGGTCCGCCGCGAATCGCCATTCAGAAACTCACTATGGGCTGGTACGTAGGCGGCATAGGCCTGCCGGACATACGTCTTTATTATCAGGCAGCGCACCTGATCGCCATCAATCAATGGGTGTTCGGGGCTCACGATGATCCCAGTTTCCGGACTGATCGCTGGTTGTTGGGAAAGGGAGGGTATAATAGAGCACTGTACTCCAACCACAAAAAATTAGAGTTGACTGGGCCTACGGCCCGGACAGTAGAGATTTGGCACAGGCTCCAGCGACGTATGGGTTGGCATGGGCGGCTGACTAGGGCCACCCCACTCTGGGAGCCGGATTGTCTGGGGCGGCTGAGCGACTGCGCAGGTTTTGATAAATGGGACCTGATCGGAATATCTAGGGTTGGGGATGTCTGGATAAAAGGCAAAAAGGCATCATTTGCAGAGCTCCAACTTAAATATCAGCTGGCACCGTCAGAGTATTTTCGATATCTTCAGATTAGTCACGCTATCGACAGCGCTCTCCCCGCGGACACCCCCCTTCCAGCCATCTCTCCGCTGGAAGACAGACTGCTACTGGACCCGATGGACCGCAAGGCTATCTCTTTGACATACAAAAAATTAATTGACAACCGGGCAGACCCAATGCGGAAATTAAGAGCTAGATGGGAGGAGGACTTGGGGGGAAATGGCTGACGAGGACTGACCGAGGCGCTTGCCTCCCCTCATGTGGTGGCAATGTTGATGCGGCTTCGCCTGGTTTAGCTCAAAATTTTGCATCGGGTGTATTTTGATGCAAAATTGTTGCATAAATTGGGACGACGTCATGATGCACTTTGTTTACGACACTGTCATCAAATAGGGACATTTCTACACATCCTCTGGGCGTGCCCCCACATCCAGCAGTACTGGGTAGAGGTCACCCGACAAATGGCGAGGTCCATAGACAAACCCGTCGCTCCCTCTGTCTCCTTAATGTGTGGGAAGCGACAGACCTCACCCAGATGGAGCAGGAGTGGGCGGCCCTGGGATGGGCCATTGCCAAAAGAAATATTGCACAGAAATGGGGGATAGATGCAATGCCGATGCTACGCGCTTGGGCCTCGGATATGGATCTGGCCTGGTGGCTGAGAAAACGGTGTACAAACACCGAGGCTGCCCGCGAAAATGGGATCATAAGTGGGGACGATGGAACAAATACCGGGGGGACATTTGTATTTCTCCTACAGTTGAGCTTAGGAGGGAGAGGCAGGCTTTATTAGAGGCACAAAGTAACGCACATTGACTCCCAGATAGAAGACCGTTAACTAAACTCTATCTGGGACGCGTTCCAAAGCCCAGGGCAAGGAGGTCACCATTTCTAGGCTGTTTTATTAAGGGAAGGGTGTTTTCTTTTTTTTTTTTTTTATCTCATGAGTATAGTATTGGTTGTCTCCAACACCTGTATGTATATTTTGCCAGTAGAGATGTCAATTAATATGTCAAGTTCGATGCCCTGCTGTGAAATTGGTTTTCAATAAAAAGTTATATTAAAAAAAAAAAGCTACACCTCTCACCCAAACTTCTTACACAGAACGATGGAGAGATGAGACACCCAGATCCCAATCAACTCAATCTTGCGATCTGGCTCCTGAAATCCTAGAGTTTGGCTACCTCAATTTCCCACCAGATTGTATGAATGTCATCAAAGAGGCTAGACATCCTACCACAAGAGCTTGCTATGCTGCAAAGTGGAAGCGATTTGTTTATTGTACAAATAACAAAATCAACCCACTAGATGCTTCCATTCAAAACATTATCTGTTATCTCTTGCATCTACAACAATGTAATTTGGCATATACATCTATACGACTACATCTAGCTGCAATAGCCACTAACCTCCAAAACAGACAACACTTGTCTCTATTTCGAGTTCCTGCTATCAAAGCGTTCATGGAAGGACTTAAGAGAATAATTCCACCTAGAGTTCCACCCTCCCCAGTCTGGAACCTCAATATTGTCCTTACCAGGCTCATGGGCCCCCCATTTGAACCTCTACACAAATGTGAGTTACAGTTCCTCACTTGGAAAGTAGCCTTCCTGGTAGCTATCACATCTCTCAGGAGAGTTTGTGAACTCCAGGCATTAACCATACAAGAACCATTTTTACAAATGCATCATAGTAAAGTGGTTCTTAGGCCTAACCCAAAATTTCTACCCAAGGTTGTTTCTGCCTTCCACCTTAATCAGTCTGTTGAACTCCCAGTTTTTTCCCCTCAACGAGACTCAGTGGCAGAACATGCTCTTCACACACTAGACGTCAAAAGAGTGTTACTATACTACATAGAAAGAACGAAATCTTTTAGAAAGACTAAAATAACTTTGTGTTTTTCTCCCCACCTCACAAGGGCAATCCCATTTCAAAAACAGGAATTGCAAGATGGATTGTCAAGTGCATCCAAATATGCGATCTCAAAGCTAAACACTTGCTAACCATTCCCCCTAGTGCTCATTCCACACGCAAACTAGGGGCTTCTATGGCATTCTTAGGGAACATTCCCCTAGATGACATCTGCAAAGCAGCAACTTGGTCTACACCACACACTTTCACTCAATACTATTGTGTAGATGTGCAAGCAAAGCAACAAGCTAGTGTGGGCCAGGCTGTACTGAGAACACTTTTTCAGACTACTGCAACGGATACAGGTTACCACCGCTAAGGAGGGAAACTGCTATATAGTCTATGCTAAAGTATACAATCTACAGCTCATATGCCTTGAACGGAAAATGCTGCTTACCTGTATGCATCTGTTCTTGGCATGTAGAGCTGTAGAGTTGTATACGCCCACCCACCTCCCCGGATACCTTTATCCGTTGCATTATTATCCTACTTAGATACATTAGACATGGGCATCTTTTTCTACTTTCCTACTAACTCCATCATTACCCTTCATGGCTAAAAATAATCTGAGGATGGAGTTGATGCCCATGCACACTGTCACCATAAGGAGGAGTCACCTATCTCATGACTAACAAAAACTTCTTCGGAAAAAAAAAACTGCAAACATCTGAGCCCAACACCAGACGGCGATCTATGCTGAAGTATACAACTCTACATGCCAAGAACCGATGCATACTGGTAAGTAGCATTTTCCATTTTTGATGCTCCAGTCGTACAAGTACGACATATAATTTAAGCTACTCATTTAACGGGGAGCTGCATCCACAGAAAGGGTGATCAATACTGCTGGATCCCTCAACCAATCAAAGTGCATTATTCATAAAAGGAGGAGAAATCAGTAGCAGTTTACAACCACAATGATGTCTAGCTCAATGTATTAAAAAATAAAAAGTGCGACTATTCAACCCATCAGAATTTAATGCAAATTTCTTTAGAATGGATCAACAGCAGAGTTTTGTTACTTCAGGTACATCTGAATCAATTAATTGTAAACTCCGTTTTCCCTAGGAGGCTACATTGATAATGAGTACTGCAGGATCCGAAGGGCCTTTTTATGCAGTGTGCCTATATTTCGGCGTACTGGGATTAGCCACTTTTCCGTGACGTGCCTGTACCCTCGACAGAAAAAAGCGGGCATGTTCCACCGTTTCCTTTATAGTTCTACCATACTGACACTCCCACTCTAGTGGACCTGAAGTTTGGGCCATTTTGTCTGTCAATGAGAGAAGTGCCAGGGTCCCAAATCTAAATTGGATATAAAGCTTCTTGGCTAATGCAGGTTCAATTTCATCTAGCTACTGCTCTTTATTTAACCATCAGGAGAAAGGTATTTGTTAGTGAACCCAGAGAGGACAGAGTCAGGAGAGAGTGCAACTTGAATTGGCCATAATTTCTCTTGAGGTCTGATTTGGGAATAGTTTGTGCCACCCGCTGGTCCTCTCCGAGTCTCACGTTCCCCTTCTTTCTCAGGGTCTCTCTAACATATTTACGCCAATGGAGCTCTCAATTCACTGGGATACTAAGCGCCTCCACAAGCACCTGGTGGTAGGAATAGAGCTCAGGAGTAGTCCAGATTCTTCTCTTATGCAGGACCGGTCTCACTCCAATCCCATTGGAGATTGGTCTGTGCCCCATACCTAATAGGGAGTAGGTGGGTGCTAATAAGTCCCATCAGCTGCCGTAAAAATTGATTCTCAGCACCAGTACATTCACGTCCTTGTGCCCTAATAGTTCTGCACCATAAAAAGTAGAACCCAGGACCTAATGAATGTAAATTTGGGCTACTGAGGACATTTGGCGGCAGTGAGAGCAACACTGACCTTTTGCCAACCCCCAATATGTTCAAGTGTAAGCCTGCGTCTAGCAATGGGGGTGTGCCATTCTAGTTCCTCTGTGAGGGTGAGTCAGAGATCGTCAAAGGTGTAGACCCGCTCCAACGGAGTATCCTTCAGAGTGGAGTTAGATCTAGTGCTGTGGTTAGGGTTTAACGACTTTTATATCTAGTTTTGGCCACATTCATTTCTAAATCCTCTGTTTACGAAAGCTAGCAAAATTGCCTAAACATTTCTGTTTAGACAATAGGAGTGAGTCTTCAAACATTAGTGCAGGAACCTTTGTGTTTGCCAGCCCTGGCACATCACACTCGCAATGATTTAGGTGGGCAACCAGGTTATTGACATATGATGTAAAGAGAGTTGAGGCAAGGAGTAACAAAAAATGGCTCTGTCATTTTACCCAACCGACCACAACTTACCTGGGCAAAATTCTGATTATGGATTCTAACAATTTCCAAAAGATAATCTGGGACCCCCATGTCAATAACCACCTGCCACAGCGTAGGCCTGGGGACCACATCAAATAGAGACCATAGGTCCACAAACACCACATAAAGGCAACCGCCCCCTAACACAACAGTTTTCCAAAATACTAGCTGTAGCTGAAACACCTGGTTGACAGTGGAAGTGCAATCCTGAAATTCCGCTTGGAGCGGTGTTAGATCCTCATTGGCAGCCAACCTACAGCCTATCTAGGGTGATTCTATTACATACTGTCAATAAGGCTTATAGGCCTGTAGTTAATTGGTAGGCGCAATTTAACCTTTTTATAAATAGGTATGATTTCCACCACTGCCCATTATAGGTGTCCCTTTCATAATGGCATTAAAAAAATAACACTAAATAGGGTCTCCAAATGTCAGTCTGGTTCAGGAGCAAATCTCTTGGGATCTTGTCCATCTCTGGCTCTTTATTGGGGAAAATCTTATTGCTGAGCTCACTTCCTGACTCCTGATATTTGTGTCACATGGCCGATAGGGACATTGTCGACAGCACTAAGTTAGCATGTTTCGTGCAGCCATGATGCTGCTTTTGCGCTCCTTACAACATAACTTTATTTTTGCAAGACTCTGTTTATGCTTTTCACTTGAACTGTCTGCTGTGTTCGTTCTTTGCCGGTTCCTGAAGTTTAGTCTGAACATTGTGAGCAAGGTCGATAAACAATGCCCCTTGTTATTCTGTTCTGGCCAGGCCCTAGCACCTAGACAAAACATACCACTGCAGCTGCAGCTGGAGACTCGTGCTTTGATATTACGCGGATACATGTTTAGGTAACACACTTGGAAAGGGCCCGTTCCAGGGAGAAGAGCAACACTCGCCTTCGATGTAGAAATCCCAAATACACTAAGGTATGGGGTCTGCTGACAAAACCCAGAGATCTTCTAACATATAATAATACTTCTTCTCTCCAAGGGGCGGGAGGTAAGGCACTATAGTCCATTCTCAATTGTCTTTATAAGATGACATCTCCCTTCATAATGTATGGACTGGCTGCGATGCTAACTGTATTACTGTTAAGCATTTTCCTGCTTGTTGTGGCACGTATACTGCATGTTAGAGCATGTTAGTTAAAATAAAAAATGTGAAATATATTCGTGTCTCGGTCAAATCTTATTGTGGACAGGTACGAGCGTGTGAGCGAAAAGGTTTGTCCTTGATTCCTCAGAGATCCAGGAGTGTTGTGTTCTGAGTTGTCTAATCATTTGCTTCTCCGTGTTTGTGCAGGGGAGCGAGTGAGACTCTATAGCTAGTTGGTCCTGGGCTCGTGGGTCCTGAGGCAGTAGGAAGGCTCAGCCCCTATACACCAAGGTTCCAAAATCCTGCGTATAGTTGTGTGTATGTTGAGAATCCCTGCAAAATTTGGATGATACTCCTCACATCCAGTCATACCTTTCAATCCTACTTTGATAAAACACACCCTATCAGTTGGAGCAGTGTCAGCTTCCCTAGTCACGGAGTATAGACTTGAGACGTGGGCAACCCATTCAACAGCGACGATATTGACAATTGGGCAGTATCCCTCCTTACTCCCCGTGGCCACTAAATTCCAGAAAGTGTGTTTGTCTCACTCTTTAGCTGCATCCAGCAGGCCTTCTCACTTCCCTTGTTCCCAAGCCTTTTTCGCTTCAGGTACAAATTTTTCTATATGCCAACCTCCTGTCTTGAATCATCTTCCTATCTTGCTGCCTTGATGGAAGCGAGAAGTGCTGACTTACCAATTTACAGGTTCGATTAAACCTGGAAGGGGGACATTTTCCTACCTCTAACATGCTTTGTAGCCACACAAAAAATAATTATTTAGGCCCTTGAACATTTATATTTGTATGTCACTAATCTTTAAAGACTCAGCTTGGTCTAGAACCAATTCCAAACTAAGCAATTTCACAGAACTTATCTCCACTAGTTTATAAATTGACATGACCAGCTCTTGGGAATGCACCATGGAGCTCCAGTTGACTCTTCGCCAATTAGAGGTTAGTCGCATCCTTCTATCAAAAGGTTCGACACAACTAACTAACCCCTACAGACGCAGGTGGTCCAGAGCAAGGATTGGGGCATTGTGGTTTCTGTCATGTCTGAGAGTAACTGCCATGTCTGCAAGGTGCGACCAAAGCCTAACATCAACTAATAGATATTCGATAAGACTAGTGCAAGGAATGCAATTAAAAGTGTGCTTCCCTTCCCTATCCAAACAGGTTCTCCCCTTACAGGCACAAATACTCTGGTTTAAAACTAGAGCATTTAATTGAAGAGCCAGGGAGGAACATTTTTTGATAGAGGAGATTACTAATTCGGGAATGGGCCAGGCTCTGTCTTCCTCCTGAGTAAGATCATGAATGTTACTATCCAGAGGTTACAATTGGCAGTTAAAATTCCCGCCCACAATTTTAAAGGCACCTACCGGCACTGTTGCCATATGTGAAATTAGCAGCTCAATGGTTGGAGTTTCAATTTTATTCCCCACATTATAAACATAGAGAACTGCATTCTGAGGGAAAGTCAAACAAACACATAAGCCATCATTAGAGACTATCTTAGTCTCCTTGGCCACGCAACTAAGTGCAATGCTGGCCCAGATCATAAGTCCCCAACCCCTTATAGTCTTCCCTTTCCCATTTTTATGGCTTTCTTACAGAAGTTTACATAACCTGTGTGATGGTCCAGCTCAGTTAACCAGATCTCTTGAAAGTGGCAAAGATCGTGCAGATCTATAAAGTTGCCCCAATCAGGGTAGTCCCGTTTGGAGCCTAGCCCTGCTACGTTCTGCAAGAGTATCTTGATGGGAGATGTAGTTTGTGTTAAGGCTGGCGCTACATGGTCACTTGCCCTACTTGTTGCCCCTGGGTCGTCCGATAAACTAATCTCTGGAAAAAAGGCCACTCTGGCCCTGAGTCTCCTCTCCCTCCAGCAACTAATGGTGCTTGAAATAGGATGCAATGAGTGCTTATTCAAGTAAGAGACTAATTGGTCATGGTCTACAAGGCAACTACCTGCTAGATTTGGGCCAAGCCTTGCCTCCTCTAAGGAGTGATGGGCTGGCCCAACTTGCTTTATTTTAGGCCTAGCACCAGACTCTATCATGGCCTGAGACTCAATAGTATAAATAACTTAATTCCTGCCTCCTATGGTGAATATGTTGCTCCTTCACACCATCTACCTAGGGACTCTTGTCCTTACAGCACCCTACACTAAGGGCAGCAGATTGGACATTGCAATCCGCACACACGTTAACTACGAGTCAATCAACTCCTGCTAAATAATCGAAACGATTAGAAACCGGAACACTGTACACCATATGTCCATGTGGATAACTATTAGGAACTTCCATTAGTACAGATGGAGGCACAAATCTTTGCTTCTGTGATGTGTAATAATGCCCAGTGTAGGAGCAAGGTTTATTAAAATAGCCTAATGGCATTAAAGCAATGTTTGACCCACCATTCTTTATACTTGCATGATGAAAGAGCAACTTTTGCACCAAACGTGGGTCTTTAAAATTGACAATTACACAGTCCCCAGAGTGAACCATCGGCCCAGGCCCAATCCACCCCACCCTACGGGTAAGAAGAATATTACTAGCTATAGATAAGGGGCAAAACCCTTATTCCGAACTAGCTAGTTCAATGTCTTATTTACAAGTTCTTCATGTGAGTCTCTCTGATCCTAACACAAATGTGGGACTCCAGTCAAGAGGCGGGTGGTAGATCAGTCACAGGGTATTTCTGACTTTGCATAGAGCTATGTGGCCCCATGTTTACTGCAGTATCATGCCCACTTACTGACGTGTACATCAATCCCAGAGGTTGCCAAAGGGGAGGAATAGCTGAGCGTAACGTCCAGCCCACTTGAGAGGGCTGTCCTGGGGGCATGAGCTGTAAAAGACAGTGTGTGTTTAATATCATGGAATTCTACTTCAGTGGCAGTTATACGCTCCAAGATTGGGGTAAGTTCCACATGAACAATGTCTATGACTTTAAGAATGAAGTTCTCCACGATTTGAGCTATCCAAGATGGCTGACAAACAGGCCCTACTTCCATAGCAATGGTGGTGGACTGGTCTACAAAAATGGGATCAACTTGAGTTCCTGCCTCAGCAAGTTTATTCCGTGCCAACTGCCTGGGCCTCTTAGCGACTACCGGGGTCTGGAGACGCTCCTCACAGCGCAACTCAGGAGAATATGCTGCATTGATTGGGCACAAGAGATGGACACGGCCCCAATCCAAAGGGGCAGCATTAGAGGCAGCTATGGAAGCAGAAGCTCTAATGACATTGGATGGTTTAGATGGAATCGACCCTGCGTCCAGAGACAATCTCCTCTCTGTCAGTTCAGTCTCTGTAGTTATGACCACCATGGCTCTCTGTTACATCGCGTCTATTGAAGTTACTTTGGGGCGAGGGGATAAGACTGAGGGCCCTCCTGTGCCTTTTCATTTGCCCATGATGTGTGGACAAGATATATTCGGATCTCGCAAATGGCCTCGAGACTGGAAAACTTAAAGGCTGGAAACTACCAGGCAAGAAGACTGAATGGGGAGGTGACCCAGATCACTCTACAATCAGAAACATTTCTTGCTGTATAGCTGGGCCAAATGTCTCCTGCTCCACATTAAACAATTTTACTGTAAATGAGAGACCGCAGTAAAGATAATAGCATGCCTCCACATCAAGGCACAAAAGCAAAGTCAGGCAAGAAAAGCAGAGGACTAAAGGATGCTGCCACTCGCCCCAAGCGGAGGATCGATATTAGGGGTGCGACCCAGCCCAGTTTCATGCGGATGGGTGCAGACAGGCTCGCTCTTGGCTCCGGGCTCATTGGTGAGGGCATCCCGCCTCCTTCCTTCGCCAATGCAGCGCCGCTATGTGCTGAGGTTTCTGGAGGTGATAATCCCTTCAGGGGACTGGCAGCGCTTAATAAAGAGGTTAAGTTGCCTGCAGTTAAGTACAAAAGCACCACGCTGTGGGCGGGCTGGGGCACACTGCAAGTGCGTTTATTAGGGCAGCCCTGCCCTCATCCTTTGCCGATACAGTGCCACCGAGCGCCAAGGTTCTTGGAGGTGATAGTGCCTTCAGGGGGCTGGCCGCACTTGATAAAGGGGTCAAGATCCCCGCAGTAAAGTATAAATGTCCCTTATAGGACACTAGAGAATGACAAGCTCACACTAGAGCTACAGCTTCGACACTCACTGCGCTTCTGCGTCCTCAGGCCCAGCATCTGGGTATTGGCATCCCTGCCTCTTTGTGGGTAATTTCATAGCTCTGCATATTTACTTCATAATTGTACTCTTTCCCCAAGACCTCCGAGGCGAGGAAGTGTAACATCAGAGACCCACTGTCCTCTGTATAATGGATTTGTTGGATCCCTTCGACTCTGATCTCTGCAGGAATGTTGAACTCTCTAAGAGCTTCACTTGTTCACGACCTATTACAGTAGATACTACGTAATTCGTGAATGCCATACAGCCCACTAAAATAAACTTGATTTGGTGGGCTTCCAACATTTTTTAAGGTACCCTTTTTTACTGACACTGTGAAGTTTGGTTTACGTTGTTACTCGTAACTCATTCAAGTAGTTTGCAAGAAGTTCTATTCTCTGTGACATTGGTCAAGCGAATTTTGCGTTTTGCCCCAGCTTGGTGGTTATAAGATATCTGTTGTGGCCTCAAGAATTCCTGCATATTGTCGGACCCTTGGTTTATTTTCCTTGGGTGGCATCATAGAGGAAGGTCTCAGCTTACATATCACAATTGTACTCCTTGTTAAGTTCATCAAGCATTTCTGACCCATGCACAGATTTCCAGGCAAAACCTCAACCACAAAACTGTGTGAAAAGTCCCAGACTGATAACTGCAGGGGGAAAGAGGAGGATGTGCACATATCCCCATATTACAGGCAACACTTTGAGCACATTCTTCGGCTGCTCCAGATCTATTCTGATACAAGCATGTGAATCTATGAAAGATTCAATACTGGAGAAAAAACTAGTTACTTACCTGTACACTATGGTTCTCCAGTATTATCTTTCCTAGATTCACATGCGGCCCGCCCACCTCCCCATTTCTCAGGCAGAACCTCATTGTCTCTAGGTGTATTTTAGTCTCGCACTCGGGGCTGGAAATCTGAGGCAGGAAGGCTCTGCTGGGGAGTGTGAGGGCAGGGCTAGCAGCCGATTGGCTGAGTCTTGGACCACATAATGATGAGATTTGGTTACCAAATAAGATGATTCCCTATGGGATTTTGCTATGCAGTTTTTCTTATACTGCTGTGGTCATTCTGTTACCGTGAGACTCCCACCATGACGACGGGGAAGATACAAGCATGTGAATCTATGAAAGATAATACTGGAGAACCATAGTGTACAGGTAAGTAACTAGTTTTCTTCCGAGGGTGGGGGGCCACCAGGTGTCGTCCCAGGCGTCTGGGTTTGGGCCTATGATGAGTACTTCTGTTTTGTTGGTGTTTAGTTGTAGGCAGCTGTTTTTCATCCATTTGGTAATGGCTTCCATGCCTTCTCGAAAGTTGTCTGGTGGTGTTGGGTTTGTTGGATAGGGAGAGGATGAGTTGGGTGTCGTCTGCGTATGACACAATGTTGAGTTTGTAGGTTCTGACGATGGGGGCGAACGGAGCCATGTAGACGTTAAAGAACGTAGGGCTGAGGAAGGACCCCTAGGGGACTCGGTAGGTGTAGGGTCCGAGAGGAAAGGGGGGAGTATGACCCGCTGCGTTGTGCCGGAGAGGAATGAGCGGATCCAGTCGAGGGCCTTGTCTTGAATCCCCACGTCGTGGAGTCTGCGTATTAGGGTGCGGTGAGAGACTGTGTCGAGCTGCTGAGAGGTCGAGGAGGATGAGGGTTGCTGTTTGTCCTTTGTACTGTGTTTTTTTCTGAAGCTGGATTGGGAGGAGTCGAGAATGTTGTGCTTTTCGATGAATGTGGCGAGTTGGCTGTTGATGGCTTTCTCTATGACTTTCGCTGGGAACGTGAGCAGGGAGATGGGTCTGTAGTTTTTGAGGTCGGTGGGGTCCACCGAGGGTTTCTTTAGGAGGGGGTTGATCTCGGCGTGATTCCAGTTGTCAGAGAACGAGGCGGTTGCCAGTGAGCGGTTGATGGTGTGGCAGAGCATGGGTGCAATGTTGTCTGAGGCTCTGTTGAAAATGTGGTGGGGGCATGGGTACGTGGGGGCCCCGAGTGGATTGGCTTCATCGTCTTCAGGGTGTTTTCGGTGGTGAGGGCTGTCCAGAATAGATCATGTAACTCCAGACACAAACAGGTTATTTTCCCTACAACCTAGATTCCAAGGATTTACCTCGGCTTGCTTAAGTGAATAGTAGTTTTTTCATATATAATGGTCAGATTGTAAATTTTTCCCCAGACTTTATTATCTAGATGAAATGCACTTCCTGGCTTTATTTCTCATGATGACTGTCCACGTCAATTTTAAGGTGACCCAAAGTACATTTGTCAGATAGGTTCCATATAGGAATCACAACTACATCACCAGCAAATTGATTAGTGCCCTTACTTGAATGGCTAGCTCCTCAAACCCACTGGTTACAATAGGCCCTTACATTCTCACAACTTGTAATATTTGTAATTATCACTCAATGTTGACTCAGTTTTAATTTGTGGAATTGAGCTCAAATACGAGTAGTATTTCACAGTGCTGTGTTATATATCACCTTAAGATTTTATTATATCAATTTAATGAAGGCATTTGCTTTAAAATAGTATTGTCTAATTTTCAGCCAAGCAGGTGACTTGGTGATTTCAGAGAAACCTCAGTATTTTACCAATCCAGTTAATGCTTTGACGATGTTCTGTCGGACTCCTTTTTTTTCTCAGTAGGGTCAGAGTAAAGTCAAAGGATATGAGAGTCAAATGTATATTGGTGAACTCTTTGAAATGATGCTTATTTCGAAGCCAGCCTCCTTAAACCATTAGTGCCTCAAACTCCTTGGAGTGTTCTTTGATGGTACGTTTTGATTCCCAAGAGAGGAGACTTAGTTATAGGCTGTGCACCGGCAATTGCTAAGCAAAAGGTAAATCTCTTGCGTCTAAATCCTTTATCACAGTCTTGAAAATTAAAATATTCCTTGTAAACTTGGAATCCGGGGCTGTTTTCTACTAAACAAGAGAGGGGTTACTTACTCCCATTCTGTTCGAGGTAATCCAGGCTCATTGTGATGTGGCCTGTGGCCATTAGACCAAAGCATCCTCTTTAATGCTGCTCAGTTCAGTTTTGTAGACCATTTACACAAAGTGGGCGAGGGAAAGGTTACCTGGCATGTTTGGGCATTGTGATATACAGGACAGCATATATTTTTAAAGAAGGTAGATCAGCACATATTGTATACTGAGAGTGCATGTGATGAGGCATGGTTGATGTATCCAAAGTCTCCTGTGACTGGGTTAGTGCATGGTGAAGTGGGGCAGACCACAAATTTCTGAATTAGTACCATGAGACATGGAGCAAGGTACTGAAGTGAATGCCAAAAGGATGGGGTGAGGGTTAGGAACAGAGCCAAGACATTCAATGATTTTCTGGAGCACATGGCAGGATTATGATGCTTGGGCCAATGGATTTAAAATAGGGTGATGAGAAGGGTAACTGGTGTAACAGCAGCAGAACTAGTTTCAGTGCTCTGTGTCAAAACACAGCTAGGAGACATGAAATAAGTGGCCTAAAGTTCTCGACAAGTGAAGCCCTTTCTGATTGGTACTTGAGGGAGATGTCTGAGAAATGAGAGGAATACCTAGAAATGAGGCTGTGTGAGGGAGGGATGGGTAGAGCATCACTGCTGATACCAATGCGGAGTGGCTCGGCAAGACACATTATTACCAGCAGTCGTGTCAGAGTTAATGGTAATCCTAGTTTTGGGGAGCCTAGCTGAAGTAGACGGATGGGAATACTTTATGCATACATAGGTGTGCAATTTACTGGTCTTTTTCATTTTAGTGGCATCTCCATTGCATCTCTAAATGCACTATTTACTTGTTGAGGGCATCATTGCTTTTCTCTTTGTAATGGTTGTTGAGCACGGCATGTAGTCTTGCTACCACTTCATGAGGCTGACAGTAGGTGAGGTGTAGCAGGCTTCCTGTGGACTTAAAGCAGGATTATGGAAAAGTGCTCCTCCTTTACAGGGTGTTGAGCTTCTTGTATCCACCTCTGGGGCTGTTAAGTCCCATCCTTCTTGATAGCAACATCCACTTGCCTCCTGAGGGTATAATACGTTTAGGGACACACTGCTTCATCTGTGACTCAAACTGTACGACAAACCTTTTTCATTCTCTTTTTTCAGTCTCCTTAATATCCACAGCCAAACGGCATGTCAGTTTACCTCCCTAGGTCAAGGACATCTTTAAATCTTTCATTACATTTAATTTCTGTGGTTCACTAAGCACTACAGACTTTCAGGAGTAAATTTTCAGCATCACTAGTAACGATCTATCCCTGACTTGGTTGTTGGACTTACTGCGTCTGGCAGAGCGTCACATTAAAAGCTGAATGGCAGATGCAGCTTAGGGTTGTCTAGAAATGCTTAGCTAGAAAGCCTGGTTCCCAATAACTGGTAGGAGACCATGATCCTGGCATGTGTGCCAAGACACTTGTGATTGGGGAAACTTGGAGGAAAGCAAGGACTGACTACTCAAGATGAAGATACGTCGTCCTGTGATGATCTGTGGTCTTTATTTATTTTTACAATTTTATATAGCGTGTACATGGCCCGAAGACATCGATCGCTTTACAACAGTGGCAGGATGCATGAGTTATGGTGAGTTCCAGTGATTAGATTTGGATTTTTATTTCGGAAGATGTGTGCAGGAGTTACCACATGAGACAATTACAGCCGTTGGTCACAGATTGTACACAGTTAAAGCATCGCTTTTAGATGGTATGGGTCACATAACAAAGGTAGTTCAGATCCTGTTGGGGTCAGTACTTAAGTATGGTCAAGGGTGATTAACCAAGTTGTCTGTCAAAAAGGAGGAGCTTGAGGTCCTTTTTGAAGGTGACTAGGCAGGTGGTTAGGCAGAGGGAGGAAGAGTTTTTCAGATTCTTGTGGCAATACCAGAGAATGACTGGCTCTTGTATATTTCTCGACTGAAGGTGAGGGTGCGTGGGGGCCCGGGGGGTCAGAAGCAGGGACTGGTCATTTCTGCAACCCCAATTAGCTCCAGAAATGTTCACTTTCTTCTTTATTTAGGAGGGTGGAGAGGAGTGCATCGCCCTGTGGGTAATGAAAGCAGTTTTGAATTGGGCTAGCGCTTCAATTGGTAGCCATTGGAGGGTTAACAGGGCAGGGGACATGTCAAATATCTTGAGACCTAACACGAAGCATGCTGATGCATGTAGTGTTGCTCTCTATGGACCTAGGTAAACTTTGGGAATATCTTACAGAAGGGCAATTCCATAATCTAGTCTGGAGAGACTACACCACTGTTTTGAAGTCTTGTTCCGTGATCAATGGTCTGACGCCCCAAAGCTGCCAAAGTTTCTGTTGTGAAGTTTTGGCCATGGCTGCGATGTGGCTGTGACAATCAAGATAATTGTCACGGGTGACACCAAGTGACCTGGCCATCTGGACAATGTCAGGGCAGCCCTCCAGGGGGAGAAGTTAGCCCCCCCATTCCTATACTGGAGCGATTGCTTTCAGAGACGAAATCAAAAGAAATGGAGTCATCTAGCCGCAGATTCCTTATGCATGCTGCGACTTCTCCCCATCTGTCGATGATGCGATGGAGGAACATCTGCGTTCAATGCCTGGTTCTCCAGAACCTGCGCCTGGGCCGACTCTGCACCTCCCTGCTTTTCTGCGAGCCAGAGCAACCCTAGCTCAAATGAAAAAAAAATTATGAAGCCATGTGCCTAATTTTTGAGCGGCCCAACCTCTCCTGCATGCATTTGGGCTCTGCGTGGTCAGAATGTGTCCCATCGGGTTCGGCACCAGCTACTCCGGCCCCGAAGGCCCCCCATGGATCTGGATATAGGTCCGGACTGGCGCCAGTCATGCCACTGCGACCTTCCCTGGTGCCGGGCTCTACGCCCACTGGCATCGTCAGCCCTATTCTGATTGCAGATGACCCAGAGCTGGACCGGTGCCAACGGGTTCTACTGGTCCTAGCTCACCTACTGAGCCTTATTCTGAGAGACTAGAAGTGGGAGAAGAATGGGGGGTCGCTGGACCATTTAGAAGACCAGTCTTATGCACTGGTATGAGGAATTGGGTGCGGCCGGCGGACTGGATACTTCTCCAGATACCGGCATGCTTTCTCCCCCTACATTGGCTACAGAGGAGGGAGCATCTTACCCTATGAGGGTGTGAAGGTCGGCTGAGGTCCTTGACCTTCAGCTTTCTTTATTGGCCGTCAAGACTAACATGTTCAGAGGTGCTGAGCTGGGAGCTTCCTCCTTGGAACCCTTGCTTCCATTTAATGAGGCCCTCACGGACATCCTACTGGGAACTTGGACCAAGTCCAGCACAGGGGCTCCTATGAACAGGACGATTGTCCACCCCTACCACCTTGTTTCAGGGGACCCAAACGTCCTCGCTACTCACCCTACCCCAGAGAGCTTGGTGGTCCAAACTTCTAATTTCCATGGCGCATTCCCTTCCACTCACTAAGACCGAGAATCCAAGAAGCTGGGCAGTTGGGGCAAGAAAATATTTTCTTCCGCCAGCCTTGCATTGTGGTTCGTGAGCACTGCATGCTTATTGGTCTGGTATTCCCACTCTCTGGGGCAAACGGTTGAGCAAGTGCTGCCACAGGTCCCGGAGGAGGCCTGGGACGCCCTTACCCAAGCAATATCCGATGGGAGAGATGCAGCAAAGTTCTAGATCAGGTGTGCTTTAGACACGACCGACTCGCTGGGCACAGCGATTTTCTCGAAGGTGACTAAGACTACAAGCCTTGCTGAGAACATAATATTTTGGGGGATGTCCAGGCCTCGCTCATGGACATGCCCTTTGATGGCACCCATCTCTTCGGAGACTAGGCATGCATGGCGCTGGAGTGCTTTAAGGACCTACTGGCTCCGACCAAGTTCTTGGCCCGCTCAGTGGCACTATGTCCACAGTCTGCCTTTCGCACCATTCATGGCTACGGAAGGAGCTTTCAGTCATGCTAGCCATATCCCAGCCATCAAGCTGTGCATGTGGCACAACCCCTGCGAGGGCGTGGTCCATCCGGATTAAGCAGATTGGGTGGCCAGAGGTCTGGTACAAACATCCCGCAACCCCTCCCCCCATCCCCCCCCCCCGCACGCCCCCTCCTGAGCACCAGGAGATTCACCCTCCAAACTCTCCTAGTCTCGCCCTTCAAGACCATGGGCATCCACTTGGTGGCAGGACCAGCCATCAACTCCACCACGGGCAAACCATTACATCGGACAGGTGAGTCGTCCAGATAGTCTGAAGGGACTACTCCCTCTCCTTCGGGACCACCCCTCCCTCCATGCCTCCATCATACAACCGGCTGCCGAAGGATCATTTACTTTTGCTCCAGGAGGAAGTCATGAGTCTCTTTCCATCTTTCCAAAGGGACCTATATAGAGGGTCATGATGCCAGAAGTAGCCTGTGATTGTTATTCCCTCTACTTTCTGGTTCCGAAAAATTATAAGGCCCTTTATTCTATCCTAGTCCTACGAGCCCTCAACTACTTCCTCAAAAAGGAAAAATTCAGGATGCTCACATTAGCTGAGGAACTATCTTCCCTGGCCCGGGGAGAGACTGGGTAGTAGCGTTGGACTTGCACGACACCTATTTTCACATCCCCGTTATTTATTTATAAAGTTTTATGAAGCACTGGTTAGACCCGGAGGTATCAGAGCGCTTTACATGAGGATCAAGGAGTTACAAGTTACATCTGTTACAAGAGCATAGTCAAACCTAGGATAAAAAAGCAATGTTCCGTTAATTCGTCTGAGGGAGGGGGATGAAGGAGACATAACAGGGAGACGGGGAGAAACTGTGCCCAATGTCCGGCTGGGTAGGTGACGGCCGAGGGGGTGAACCAGGGCCGATCTCCTCGATAGCTGTCTAGGCAGCTCCACCGGACTTCGGCCATAATGCTCGGACTCCGCTGTCAGGATAATGATCAGGTTTAATCTGAGAATGTCGAAATCAATCGAGGGAGTTGGAGAGATGAGAAACTGCAGTCCAATCAAAACCCAGGTGTGAATGGGTTAATTGTTTCAGTGATTATCAAGGTGCAATCAGCAGGAAGCTCTATGTCCGGGCCTGTTCCAGGAAAATACATGTCACAATGTCTGTACGCTGCTCCGATTTAGCTGCTTATAGTTAAAAATGACTTGGCTAAAAGATCTATGTTATGTTCTAGGCAAAGAGGTCATCAATAAAGTGTGTTAAAAAAAAAAAAAAGCAGCTCTATGTCCGGGAGAGGCAGCCGCCAGAGAACCGGAGGAGACTGCGGGCAGAAACGAAGTCAAGGGGCGGGCACCATCTTAAAGTCAGGCGTTGTCCTGGCCCGACCTTACAGTGGACAATACGGCCTTGAAAAGCCCCCAGAATAGAGCGCCTTCGTAAGGGGGGGGATCAGATGGAATGCCCTAATAGTTCTGTTTGGCAGTGCCCCGGAGCCTCAGGAGTCACCCGCGGTGGTAATCACAACTGGCCCCAGCCGCCATCTTGAGGTCAGGCACTGCCCTGAGAAGGCTCAGCAATGAAAATTTCGGCCTCAACAAAGTCCATGGGCTAGATCGCTATGTCAGGGAGCTGGGAGTGCGTCCTGTGTACGCGGGTTCTGGGTGTAACTGGTATTTGGCCCAGCAGCGGTGTCTTCCCCTGTGATAGTGAGCAGGAAGGCAGGTGGGGAGGGGAAGCAAGGCTGCGCCCTCCGATACAGGGCCTGCTTACTTGTCTACTCCGTAGGCTGATTAAATACCGTGCTCCGGCTCCACCCGCTGTGGGTGGCCGCCTAATTCTTCGCCTCTGTCACTAATCGGAGCTCGGCTGTGCCGTGCTGCACCACCAGTTATTCGCGCGTCACCCGGCCTCCGGCTGCACCTAGCATACGCGTCTCCTTCAGCAGGCCTCAGATCAGCCGCACAGGTAAAGACTCCTTCTGCGCCATGGCCCCCTCTGGTTCAGGACGATTGTTAGCCCGCAGTATTCCGGCACAGATCGGTAATTTTTGCCTGCTACAGGGTCGGCTGGATGACCGGATTTTAGGAGGTTTCAGTGATCCGAGGGCCGGAGCTCCGCTAAGCCGCTGCCATTTCAGTTGGCTCCTAAGCCATGCCCCTGTTCTGCCTGCCCATTGATGCTATCTATCACCCCCCTGGAGAAAACCTCCCCTTCATCGAACAAGTAATGGAAATCATCTCTGGCAATGCCGATTCCGTTCTGTCACACATCTACCTCGGTGATTTCAACCTTCACCTGTCTAACCCTAATGACCATGCGGTAACATGCCTCAAATCTTTGAGTGACCGGCCAACCCATAATTAAGGAAAAACTCTGGACCTCATCCTCACCAAAAAATACACCATCACAATGGATACCATCTCCCCTTGCGATTGGTCCGACCATCACAGCATCTTCTTCCATATTAACATGGAGGTGTCTCGGAGGAAGGCTCAACCAACTAAATCGAAGATTTGGAAAAGGGACCTCAGAGATATCAACACAGCCAATCTAACAAACCACTGCAAATTTGTCCTCTTCCCAAGTTGACATGTATGAGGTTCATGTACTCACTGACTTCTACAAGTCTACTATCTCTAGCATCATGGATTCCATTGCTCCACTCCAACAAAAAAGTCTCAACAAAAATATCCAAGCCATAGTTAAATGTCAACTAAAACTTGCTACGTCGCAACCTTAGGGCAATCGAACGATCCCGCAGATCCAAACCATTCTCGGACCAGCTAAAAATCCTTAGATCGGTTAGGAGCTCCTATGAAAAGAAATGAAATGAAAAGAACATTTATAAAGCGCATGGCTACCCGGAGGTCTCTCAGCGCGGAGTGTGACTGCACGGAACGAGCTGAGGAAGATTATGGGAACAGGAGAGTTTTCAATTGTCTACGGAAAGCTAGGTGGTTAGGTTCACTCCGTAGCTGGAGGGGCAAGGCATTCCAAAGTTTGGCTGCATTAAAAGAAAAGAGGCGGCCTCCGCTTCTGGCCCTCTTAACTTTCGGGATCGATACCAAATGAAGATCATTGGAGCGGAGATTCCTGTTGGCTTTATGAGGACGAATCAAGGGTGCCAAAAGAGGGGGACCATACCCTTTAAGGGATTTGTGCACAATACAAAGGGCTTTGAAATTTACCCTCTCCTTCACCGGCAGCCAGTGCATAGAGCAAATCGATGGTTTAGCCGAGGTACAATTGGATACGCCTGAAAGCAGTCTGGCTGCACAGTTTTGGAGTTTAGTCATAACTAACGCTGGGGAACCCAGAAAAAGGGCATTGCCATAATCAATCCTAGAAAGTCCTATAACAAACAAATCAAGAGGCAAGGCGAACTACTTCAGATCCCAACTTAATCAAGCCGCAAACCGCCCCAAGAAACCTTATGAACTGGTTAAACAACAATCGGTTGAAACACCAAACCACTTTGACTCTGAAGTCAGCCCTCCTTCATGTGATGATCTGGCTGCTTTCTTTACTGAGAAATCAAGACTCCTCAATATTGATCTGCATACCAGGCGGGCTCTACTGCTATCCAATGGGTCTGCGCCCCTCAGGCCTTATTAGACAAGATGGAACCGATGAGCATGGGCATCAAGAACAATGCCTCCTGGGACACCTTTATCCTCCTCAGTGAAAGAGACATTAAAAAGGTTCTTCAGAGTATCAACTCATCTAATCACTTCAGCGACCCGTTGCCCTTCCGTCTTCAAAGAAATCAAGTATGTCGTCTCTCCCATCTGGACAAAGATTGTCAACGCGTCTCTGTCACAAGGCACGATCCCGGAGTGCCTAAAAGCAGCTCAGGTAACACCTATATTAAAAAAAAAAACAACAACAAAAAAAACTACCGCAGACAGCGCTGGCCTCAACAACTTACGCCCTATCTCCTCCAACATCCCCACACTAGCCAAACTCCTAGAAAAATGTGTCCAATCGCAACTCTGTGCTCACATTGAAAATTTCCATCTCCTGGACCAACATCAATCTGGCTTTCGCAGTGGGCATAGTACCGAATCGGCTCTCACTCACGTTATGGATGACATTTTAAAAATGCTTGAACAAAATGAATTGTGCCTCCTTATTCTCCTTATCCTCCTTGATCTTTCCTCTGTGTTTGACACTGTTAATTACGACAACCTCCTATTCATTCTGGAGCACAGGATGGGCCTGTCTCGTCCGATGTTGCAATAGTTCTCGTCTTTCCTCCATCACAGATCCCAAAGAATGAAGGCGAACCACTCTCTCTCCCAGCCATCACCAGTATCCATGGGGGTCACCCAAGGGTCCGCCCTATCTCCTATTAACCAACTTGTTCTTGGAACCATTAGCCAATGTACTAAATTCCGTGGACATTCTCTTCCATATGTATGCGGATGACACCCAATTTTATCTGAAAATCTCCTCCCCGGATAACATAATTTCACTCAACTCTACCCTATTGACTACTCAAAACTGGTTAAATGAGAACCACCTCCTACTCAACACCTCCAAACCTGAATTCCTTCTCATTTCTCCTTCGAATCACACCCCTAAGTTAGACCTCTGGATGAACCACCTCACCGCCTTCAACCTCATTATTGACTCAGCTAAATCTCTCGGAATCACCCTGGACAAGCACTTGAACATGAAGACTCGTATTAGCAATGTGTGCAAGAGAGCTAACCACCTGATGAGGATAGTCCGGAATCTCAAACCTTTCCTCCCGCAAGCTGACTTCAAGCAAGTGGTCCAGGCGCTTGTTTTGCCGATGCTAGACTATGGCAGTGCTACGCTCTGTGGTCTCTCCATATATACCTTGGCCCCACTAAGGGCCTCATTGAATGCAGCGGCCAGATTGGTTATGGGTACCAAAAGAAATGCGCACATCTCCCCAGTCTTAAAATCTCTAAATTGGCTGTCCTACGAAGCAAGAATACAGCTAAAGATTGTCTGCCTATCTCACAAAGCCATCCATTTCCCAACCCCCAGTGCTAACTCTCTCCTCCTGAAACCTCAGATCTTCTGCAAAAAGAGAACGTGTCACCGAGCTTTCGCCCGCTCTGCACTGAAGATCTGGAACTCTCTCCCACTGGAAATACGTAGACTCTCCTCCAAGGTTGCTTTCAAATTGGAAGTAGAAAGATTCCTTAATACGATGTTGGATCGTCTGCTCTAATGCACTGGAATTACACCTTTTAGCCCTGTGCCTGATACTATTCTTGTTATTCTTTCTTTTTCTTTTTCCTTTCTCTCCGAATGATTTGCTCCCCTCCTACTTCGCTATGTACCAGTGATTATCTTACTCTGTTGACCCCTTATATTGTAACCGCTCTTGTTCTGTGAGTCCTATTTGATATGTGTTCTGTCATGTATTCCTATTTGACACGTACTGCAACTGTTACCTCTCCTCTCCCTCCAATTGTAAAGCACTCCGATATCCCTTGGGATCATGTTCAAGCTATATAAGGTGTTATAAATAAATAAATAAATCTGTGGTTAACCATAGTTTGCAAGCACTTTCAGTCTATTGTGCTCTCCTTTGGCCTTGCCAGCACCCCTCGGGTGTTCGCCAAGGTGATGGCGGTAGTCGCAGCTCATCTGTGCAGATCAGGGGTGCCAGTCTTCCCCTATCTCGACAAACGGATGCTGAAGGGGGGCTTGCCCCAGGCTTATCACCCACCTCAAGACTATGGCGAATCTCCTGAATTTGTTGGGGTTCATTATCAACGCGCTGAAGTCACACCTGACTCCCTCGCAGATGCTCCCTTTCTTCAGAGCTGTTCTGGACACAGTGCAGTTTTGGGCCTATCATCCGGTGCGGTGAGTTCAGGATATTCAGTCTGTGATACCAATGTTCTGGATTTCATTAAAAATGAATCTGCGGCTGCTGGGCCTCTTGGCCTCCTGCATCCTGCTAGTGGTAAATACCAGATGGCATATGTGGGCTCTGCAGTGGGACCTGAAGTTCCAGTGGGCACAGCATCAGGGGAATCTCTCAGACATGATCCAGATTTCGGAGAGAACTGCACGAGACTCACAGTGGTGGCTAACGAACCGCGATTAGGTCAGAGGCAGACAACTCCCCCTTACCCAACCAGATCTCATAGTAGTGACAGATGCACCACTGGGATGGGGCGGCCATCTGGGAGAGGTGGATATCATAAGACTCTGGTCTCTGGTGGAATGCAACATGCTATATCCCTGAGCAATCTGATTGACATTGAAAGCCTTTCTACCATCCATCTAGGAAAGGCTAGTTCAAGTATTCAGACAACACCACCTTCATGTGGTACTGGAACAAACTGGGTGGAGTGGGGTCATTGACCCTTTGTCATGAGGCCCTGTGTCTTTGGACATTGCTGGTACAGAAGAGCATTTCTCTGGTGGTTCTACAATTGGCAGGTTATCTGAATGCCAGGGCGGACAAACTCAGCCGTCGAACACAAGTGGCGTCTCCATGTGGAGGTGGCCTAAGGTCTCTTTCAGCAGTGGCAAGAGCCTTGGTAAGATCTGTTAGCCTCGGCCGAGAACGCGCAATGTCAGCAGGTTTACTTGCTGGAATTTCAAAGGTGACTCTCTCTCTCATAGATGCTTTTCATCTTGAGTGAAGCTCAGGTCTCCTGTACACCTTTCAGCCCATACCACTCCTGCCCAGGGTTCTCAAGAAGATCAGGAACAACTGGGCCCAGGTCATGGAGAGTCTGGTATCCTGACCTTCTGCAAATGAGTATCGATCCTCCGATCAGGCTGCCCCTTTGGGAACATCTTCTGTCGCAGCAGTAGGGGTAGGTCCTCCACCTGAACCTGTCAACTCTGCACCTTCTTGTGTGGAGATTGAGTGGTGGCATTTGATAACATTGAACCTTCCTCCCGAAGTTTGCAGTGTTATTTTTGCAGCGGACGTCCCTCTACCAAGACTATTTACGCCTGCTGATGGAACACATTTGTAATATATTGTACAGAGAAGTCTATTGACCCTCTTTCTGCTTGCCTTTCTGATGTTTTGCTTTTTATTTTGACTCTTACCGAGCAGGGCTCTGCTTTGGGCTCCCTAAAAGGGTATCTGTCTGCTTTTCTGTGGCTGTCAGACCAACCCTCTTTATTTAAGTCACCCATTGTACCATAGATTCCTGAAAGGCCTAGTACATATGTTTCCACCTTCCCTCTTCATTATGCCTCAGTGAGACCATATTTGGTTCTCACCTTCCTCGTGCGCTCCTTTTGAACCCTCGTATAATTGTCCCCTCCAGCTGCTCATCATCAAAACAGCCTTTCTAGTGGCTGGCAATTACTTATGCCAGAAGGGTCAGTGAGCTACAGGTTTTATCATCGAAGCTTCCCTTCTTGACAATATGCCCTGACAAGTTGGTGCTTCGCACTAAGGCCTCTTGGCGTCCAAAAATGGTAACCCCATTCCATGTGGGACATTAGTCACCATGCCCACATTCTACGCTCCTCTGCATCCCTCTAAAGAAAAGGAGCGACTCCACCATCTGGACCCAAAAAGAGCTTTGTCGTTCTTCCTTGACCTCACCAAAGAGGTCTGGGGTATGTTGGAGCGAAGAAAGATCCAGCATTCCAGAAGAGGGCCATCTCCCAGTGGGTCGTCCTCTACATCAAGATTTGCTATGCTCTGGCAAAGAAGCAGCCTTCTGTAGGCTTACGGCCTCATTCCACTGGAGCTAAGGCTGTTACCACGGATTGCAACATGGAGTCCCAGTCCTGGACATCTGTCAGGTAGCAATGTGGGCATTCCTGGACACGTTTATCCAGCATTACTGCCTAGACAGTCAAGTCCGCAGGGACAGTAATTTTGGGTGCTCAGTCCTGCTGGGTTTTCCAGTGCAAACTTGCCCGCAGTCCCTCCTCCGGGTATGTTATTGCGTGGGTATCTATTCAAGGAAAGTAATCTGTGGCTAGATGTCTCTATCAAGTGAGCAAATTCCTTAACGACCTACCCATCCTCACTGCACTGCAGACAGGTTTCTACGGTAAGGGCTTATCCTTTTCAGGGCCCTAGTTTTCAAACACACCAATGTCCGTAATCTTCATGGCCCGTGCTCCTGACGTGGAAAGTTGTGAAAAAGTAACTGATGTCAGTGTGCCTAGGTGACTCAGACATCACTTCCGGCGCAGACGACGCCATGCGGAGCCAACTGATGACACCCACCACGCGTAGGGATATTGCTTAGAGGAAAACCTTCCGGATCCAGTCTGATGCCTGGGAAATTCAAAGGTAAGGAATCTGCAGCTAGATCATGTCTCTACCAGATAAGGCATTCCCGAAGGTAAGTAACTTGTTCTTCGGAATCTTTAAGAGCGTGATTGAAAGCAGGGCAACATCTTCTGGGGATGAGATTTTCATGTATATTTGGGTATTGCCGGCATAGAGGTGGTAGAGAATCCCAGAGTTCTTATAAAATATTGAGAAGAAACACACCTTGTGGAAGTTGAAACAAAAGGTTCATTTCACAGCAGTTCAGTACTCAAAGGAGCCTTTGAGCTGGCCGTACCTGGACGGGAGACTCTTGGACGCAGTTAGTGATTCCAGCCACTCTCCCGGTGCGCACTTTGTTTCTACATGCAGCTTACTCTTCAGTATGTGCCGGGGGCTTAATAAAATATACTCACAGATTACTTCTGCTCACCTCCAAATGTTTGCATTCCTATCTGTCAATGCATCTTTTCCAATTAATTCACTCATATCAACTACTTAACCATTTATTAGATTATTATAAGTGGTTCATCTGGTTTATTATCCGTGTTAGATTGGTAACTAACATAAAAAAATGCCCTTGAAGTGTTTCATTGCCTTGGTCCGAGTAAGATCTATAATTGCCAGTCCCAGCTGTCAGCATGGAGGATGCCCTCTTTGAGAACTCTGCTAAGATGACTTGCAACGGAACGTGCACAATGCTAATATTTATTGAGTGTTTGTGTATGTGTGTATATATGAACGCATTTACACCATTTAAAAAAAGGGCTCTTTCTGAACCAAGACCTACCTTTATGCCAAATTTGGTGTCATTCCGTTCAGCAGTTCGGGCTGTAGCTTTGTCTAAAGTTTCCTATTGAAATTAACATGGGCAAAACGCGTTTTGGGCCACTCGTTTTGAAAATTTCGCAAAGATTCATCAACCGGCGCCAAAGTTATTGGGAAAAGAAAAAACACTTTTCCTATGTAAACTGGGTCCTAACTATAGCTACCTACTGGCAACCGCCAGTAGGTAATATGTAATATATATAACGTTTACAAGGCTGAAGACGAATAGGGCACTTTATTTAAATCATGGTGCAGAACATACCCAAAATCTGAATGACAAAGAGGTCTGAAGGGCAAAGAGGTCAAGTTCGGGCACGAGACTAAGGCTCAGCTGTCCGAAGTTTCACCAATTACATAGATGAATCAGGTTACATCAAACAGCAGAAACACCGGAAAAGGTCCAAGTGCAAGCAAGGAGCAACCATGCAATCTTCAGAATTAGACACAGAACAATTATATAGATGATAAGGTTTCATCTAACATAATACACAGCACAAACGTTGTACACAAGTAGAGAGTGAAATACATGAAATTACAAGCGAAAACCTCAGTAGTGCTGCCAGTAGCATTCATCTTCAGACTTTGGTGAGAACCGAAAGTGCCTAGAGGGATGAAGGAAAGTAATTCAATAAATGGCACCATTAATTACCTCCTTATCCGTCTTCCTGTCCCATTCCTTAACAATGATGAGCTTTTCTGCTCTGCAGAAACCTATTACCTAGCAGGGGTTAACACTTCCCCCAATATGGAGCTATGTACCCAGCATGCATAAAGGGGTAAGTGCGTCACCATGACAGTCTGTTCTCTTTTTTTTTTTTTTTCTGCAATGCAGTCCAGATTGCCTAGCGAGGTCAGGTAAGTTGGCTTGTTTCTTACTTGTTTTTCCATTGTGACTTGCTTTAGCAGTCACACTGTTTTCAATGGCCTGCCCGCCCTGCTCATCGGGCATTGTACTGAGCGCCCTGATGCTCGTTCTCATCCCCCACAGGTGGGCGGTTCAATTTTCCTTATGGTGCTGCAGCTCACAGGGGTTTGTGGCTCCTTTCCTGCCAGGGCTGGGTGTTTTTTTGCCTCACAGGAACTCCTTGCCTCTCTGTAGGAGCATTTGCACTGTTATCCCCTTTGCCCTGCTATAGCAGGCCTGGCTTGCTTAGTGGAGTTCTCTGTGGGCACGTGCTTTTTGTGCGATACTTCTGCCTCATCGCTCCTGACAAAGGCAACCTGCTTTGGCTGGCAACCGGGCGTTTTTGAATAGTGGTGCTGCAGTTTTTTTCGGTGTCCTGGGTTTATCGCTCTGGATTAGCCGGCATGGCTTGGGGACTATGGGTTTGGTTCATTGGAGTCCTTCGTCGGATGCGCTAGGCATTAGTGGGCGGGGCTTGGGGACTCCACGTACTGTTTGTACTGCTGTTGTGGGCATGTTGGTTGTTTCCCTCTCACCAGGACTTGCACAGCAAATTTTGTGGCAAGGGGACTGGGCATGCTCTGGCCTGATTTGTTTCCCCCCGCTTATCGGTTGCCATCATATGGTATAGCGGTGGAGGTAGCCTTTGCTACCTCGTGTTTTTGGCATACGGGTACCTTGGTGTCATGGGGTTGTTCGTTTGTGGCTGTTGCTATGATGGAGCCATTGGAGGCTGGTTCTGGTGGTTCTGTGGACTAATGCATCCACTTCCGTCCCCAGCGTTTCTCCTCATGGCTACACTTTCGAATATCAGCAAGCTCACTTAGCATTTTGTCCTTCCCTGGTCTGATGAAACAAGTTTCTTTGTGCTGTGTTACTATGAACTCTTGTCATTCAGTGCCCACTTGCCCCGAGGGATGTATGTGCACTTTATTTGGGCCGTGATTAAGGCTTTGGAGGTGGCAGCTTTTTAGGCCTGGTTATCCACCTCTCTAGGTCTCTTTAGGTCCCCAGGCGGGTGTGTTTGGCTGGATGGGGCAGTGGATCGGAGAGGTCCTTTGTTCAGGGTTCTACTCTGGCAGACCTACCGAGGCTTCTTAGTGACCTCTGGTCTCCTCTCATCTTGCACCTCTGCCCTTTCCTTGTTTCCTGGTTATTTGTCTCTTTTTCTTTACAGAGGAGGTGTGTGGAGACTGTCATCTTCTAGACTCTGTTGAGTTTCTTCCCCCCACTGGTAGTCCTCCCTGGGCCCCTCTCAGTCTGCTGCAGCTGATTTTGGTTGCTTGTTGCCTCATTTCTACCGGATTGTGCCTGAGTGTGTACCCTTCTGTTATGCTATTCTGGTCGAATCTGCTGGCTTAGTGTTCTTATGCGACCCCTGTTGGGGCTTGTGTTTGGCCTTGGGGGTCACAGGTTCTTGTCCCTGGGATTCCCTCAGCTTTTTATCCTTCTTTCATTTCACGCCATGGTACCCTTCTGGGTGTATGAGCGCTTTGCAATTACACATGTTATGTTTTACGGGTGCTGTTGCATGTATAGGAGGTGGGGCACAAATCCTTTTTCACTAGATTTCTGTCTCCTAGGAACGTGTTTGCAGATGGTTTTCCATCTGTGGCGTCCTGTGGCTCGGGTTTGGGGACATAGGTTCCACTCACTCGCGCGGTTTGGCATGCTGTGTAGTGGTGGCTGTACCCAGACGTCCTCCCCAAGGGTCCTCAGTTGGGTCTGCTCCTCCTGCAAGGAGTTTGGTACAGGAGGGAGTCTCTCCTTTTTCCATCTGGTGGCCATTGGCTCCGTTTCGAGCTTTAGTTTCCTCCCATCTGTCGGGGTCAAGGGGTGTGTATTCAAGCAGATGCCCAAGTGACATGGTTCTTGTGTGTTGTCAAGGGGTGATGTTGGTTCCTTTCCTATTTGTTCGATCCCGGATATGCAGCATGGGTCTGTGGTTCAGTTCAGTCTTCAGGGACACTACTCGCTCCTGAGGAGTTCTTCCTCGCATCCCTCGTCCTAATGGACGCCTGCCTCCGTGTTCCCATCCATCTGGCTGGTCAGCTGTTTCTTCTTTTTTTCTGTGGGCTCACAATTCCAGCCGTACCCAGGTGCTTCTTTTCCCGCTTTTCATCAACACCATTGGTTTTTCCGACCCTCTTGGCACCACTAGCTCTGATGTTCATCGGGCCCTCTTCCATCTGTTCCACCTTATATCCTGAGTTCTTTCCCAACCTTGGTGTCTGCCCATCCTCGCACTGCCTGTGCTTTGTATGGCCCGTCTCCAATTGTTTCCTGGTTTCCAGCTTCTCATGGATCAGTGGCTTTCATTCCTGGGCCCCCAGAGGCCAGTGGTCTTGCGTAGTGATGCGTGCACCAGGGGCATAGGCGCTGCTGTAGTATTCCGGCACTCTGGGCTGATGTTCCCATTTCTGGACTCTCCAGTCTTCGTACTTGTGGGTGTTAATGGCATTGTGGCTAGCACTGTCTTTGTTTTGCACCTCTCCTTCGGTCCCATGCTGTTTGTAGTCGGACAGCTGAACAGGTCATTCGTGCCTCAGTCAAGCAGTGGGGGAGGGGGGTGGGGGAGAATGAGCCAGTTTCTGTTTTCTCTTTTCTCTGGGGGATTGGCAGATTTGTGGGCCTGGGGGAGTCTCCGACGGCAGTTCTTCTAATTGTTCCGTACTGGTCTTTAGACTGTGGTATCCCCTTCTTGAGGGTTTGACTGTTTGTCTGCATTAGTGGGTTCCCGTACACCCATCTCCGCGACTTGCTCATCTTTTCAGCCCGGCCTCTCTCCTGTGCACCCGGCTGGGAGTTTGGCACTTGTGAGGTTGTCCCTGTTGGCTTGGGGTTGTTTGCTTGCAATGACTCAGACCATCCAGGTCTCTCAGTGACCTACAACCCTGGCGTCTGGCAGTCATCATTGGTGAAGCTTTAGCCCTTGGTGTAGGGGGGGACTCGTCTGTTTCCTGGTCTTTCAGTCAGGGCATTGTTTTTTTGGGGAGGGATAGTTTTCTGTTCGGTCTGCCAATCTCCCCTTGCTGTGACCAGTGGGTCTCCATTGTGACCTTCAGGGGCTGTGTTTGGTCTTCTTTCTCTCCATTCATTGGCTTGCTTTTTACTGAGTTTTCTTGCTTCGGAGTCATGGCCCCTGCTCTGTGGTCCCCGCCCCGGGTCTTCCTTTGGAGCTTCTGGCGTAGCCTGGTCTTACTTTGCACCCTTGGTTTCTGTTGGTCTTGAGGGTTTTGTCCTTCGGTGTTTTCTCCTGCTAAGTCTTCTCCGTAGGTAGTGGTTCTCCTTTTTCTTGATGTGTTTTGGCCCTTTCGCATCTGCCTGGGCCATTCCTGTGCATTTGGGGAGTGGCTTCCTTGTGTGTCGCCTATGGTGTCTCTGGGTGGGGTCTTCTGCCTTCTTTGTCCCTTTTAACTCAATAGGTGGTGTTTTACTCGTCCTGGGCCATGTTTTGGGTGCCTGCTTACGTGATATGTGTAGTGCTGCTACATGGGTCTCTCCCCACACTTTTGTTTCCCATTACCGTCTTCAGTTGGGGATGGCGGCTTCTGCTGCTTTTGGCGCTCATGTTTTCTCTACTATACATGATTTGTACTGGGTTTGTTGTCATTGAGCTGACCTGTTGATTTTTGCTGCATCCTGATGGTCTTTGTGTTTTAATCGCCATGCTCTTGGGTAGGGGCTCATTGTTAAGGAATGGGACTGGAAGACAGACAAGGAGGTAATGCCCGGTTACTAACAGGTAATTTTCATTACTATGAGGCCTGGTCTTTCCATTCCATTCCTGAGCGCTCCCTCCCTCCGTTTCTGGTGATTTTGTGTTTTTCTTTTTCTTGGGTTTCTTTGGTATTCTCAGGTCGTCGTCGTGATGCACTTCTCCCTTTATGCATGTCGGGTAGGCAACGGTATACTGGGGGAAGTGTTTGACCTCTGCTAGGTAATCGGCTTCTGGGGAAGCAGACGAGCTGCTAATTGTTAAGGACTGGAACAGGAAGACCGACTCGGAGTAATGAAGATTACGGGTGAATAAACAGGCACTATGCGTTGCTCCTAGCTAGATAGTGGTAGATCACTGTTATTTATGGGGTATGATAAGACACAGACAGTTCACGTATATCGAGTGGGAATTACAAAATTACATTTCACTTTCTTTTAGGAACACTGACGCTAAGTAATTTATGCAGAATCACATGGTATAAGGCAAGGACCGGATTTGAACCTCGTCCCTAGGTTTCAAATTTAGCCGCACAATCTACTACGCCAATGGTTCTTAACCTTTTGAATTCTGTGTACTCCCACTTAATCATTACTGGAACCCGGAGACCCCCACTGAATTACTGGAATCCAGGGATCCCCCACTAAGTTATCTCTGGAAGCACAGGACCCCAGCCTAAACATTTTTAATGATTTTAACTGCAAATGAGTATACAGAGACTACTCATTATCTATACTTTATTCTGTTTGATACACTTGTACTGCTCCCATGAATCAATCTGAACATACTAATTTCATATTCAATCTCGATTTTTCAAATTCCTTCATATTTACAGAATGTGTTTAACATTTTCAGTTACGCATTTCTTCTTTATTTATAATCACTTTAATAATCTCTTAACATTATTTGATTTGATGTGATTGGTATATTTGTAGGGCGTCTTGGCGCTAGAGTCGGTAGATCTGAGCGGTGCTGGCGGTGTATGCAGAATGGATCAGTTATTAAAGAGCCAAGTTTTTAGCGCCTTTCTAAAGGACAGAAGCGATGAGCAGCTCTTTATGGAGTTTTGTAGTAGGTTCCAAGTCTTAACTGTCCCTAACAGGAACGGGCCTTCTTAAACATAGGTGGTTGCAGAAGTTTCGTATGAGCTGATCTTAGACTTCTGGCCGGCGCATACCATTACAGGTGTGTCCTCAAAAATTGCAGCCCTGTGCCATGTAGAGCTTTGAAGGCCAGGCATTGGGATTTAAACTTAATCCTTTTGTCCACCGGGCGCCAGTGGAGGGCTCTTAAACCATCGGAGACTGACTCGAACCTCGGAATATCTAGTACTATTCTGGCTGTCGCGTTCTGCAGACACTGCAGTCTTAGTAGATACTGGGATTGGATCCCCATGTATAGGACATTCCCATAATCAAATCTGGAGAGGGCCAATGCTGTAACCAGAGTTTTGAGTGCATCGGAAGGGATGAATGGACGATTGTTCTGATAATTTTTAGAATGAACCAGATGGTAGAGGAGAGCCTGTTGATCTGATTATTGAATGTTAGTTTATCATCAAAGATGACTCCAAGGTTTTTGACATTGGGCACTGGGGTTGGGCAGTTGCCCAGATTGGCAGGCCACCATCTGGGTGACCAGAAAGTTAAGTCCGAGCCCAACAGCCAGACTTCAGTCTTTCCTCCGTTCAATGTCAGGCAGTTGGAACGCATCTATTGGTTGACCTGTGTCATACAGCCGTTGAAACGGTTGGCGGTCTCCTCCACGTTGCGTGAGACTGACACCACCAACTGAGTGTCGTTTGCATAGGAGACAACTGAAAACCCAAACTGCCAAAGGATCGAGAACAAAGGAGCCACATATACATTGAATAATGTGGGGCTCAGAGATGAGCCCTGAAGGAACCCCGCAAGGCAGTTTGAAAGATTTGGATGCAAAGGCTCCCAGTTCGACGGAGAAGGTTCTATCGGCTAGGTAGGATGATAACAGTGAGAGGGTGGTGTCTCGAATCCCCAGCTCCGCTAATCTACTGGCTAGTATTTCGTGGTTCACTGTATCAAAGGCCGCCGATAGACCTAGCAAAATCAAGGCGGCCTTACCCCCTGAATCTAGTATTGCCCTAAGTTCCTCAGCTGCCATAACCAAAGCTGTCTCCTTTCCATGTCCCTCCCGGAATCCGTTTTGAGAGTTATCCAGGAGGTTCCTGGAAGAAATGTATGCAGTAAGCTGTGCATTAAGTAGTTTCTCGAGTACTTTAGCTGGAAATGTAATTCTGGAGATAGAACGATAGCTGCTGGGGTCCTTAGGGTCAAGATTCGGTTTTTTAAAAGAGGGAGAATTGAGGCGATCTTCCAATTATCTGGGAAGAAGCCTGACTGAATTACCTTATTTAACACCAAACTTAGGTGTTCACTTAATATTTCCGGGAACAGATGGAGTACTTTAGGAGGGCAGGGGTCTGTTGGGGCTCCTGATAGTATGTTTTCATCGCCTGAATGATTTGTTCTAGTGTGGGGGGGAGAAGGTGAAAGCTGAAATGGTGGTAGTGAGATCTGATGCTGTCAAAGTGATCTTGGTGTCTGAACTAACACTATCCCTGAAGGAGTTATACACCGTCTCAACTTTATCCATGAATGATTGTCCCAGTATATTGCAGAATTCTGCGCTGCTTTCCGTCCGAGCTATTACTTGTAGTTTAGCTAATTTTTTTACTGTTGAGAAAAGCTCCCTGCAAGAGTTCCTTGCCTTAAGAATCTTTGCTGTAAAGTATTTACTTTTTTCCTCTACAATCATTTTCTTGTAAGCTGCCAAAGCTTGTGCATACTTAGTATTTTCATCCAAATCATAGTATACTCTCCACTTTCTTTCTGACCTTCTACACGCTTGTTTTTGCGCTCTAAGTTTATGTGTAAACCAAGGTTCAGAAGGACTTTTCCGCCAGGAGAGACCGCTCTTTGTGGGGGCTAAGATGTCTACCTCCATTTTGATCCATGAGGATAGCCTTTTGACAGAAGTGTTGATGTCTGTCAAAAGGTCTGGTTTAGTGCCTAATAATAAAGCTTGTAGGTTAGGAGGGTTAATGTTGGCCCAGTGTCGGCGGGTGACAGAAGCAGGTGCGTTTTCGAATACCGTAAGGTGCTGATCTGCACTTAGGGAAAACATTATAGCTTTATGGTCTGACCAGGGGACAAGAATTACTTCTGATACTTTGAACAATGGAGTTGAAGTGCAGATCCCATCTAGGGTTTGTCCAGCGGCATGAGTATCTTGCTTGACGATCTGTGGTATTGAAAAACTAGCCATTGAATCGACTAGTAAGGCTGTATCACGATCTGCCAACTTTTTTAGGTGATAGTTAAAGTCTCCTAGTATCGCGAAATCGGATGCTTCTAGACTGAATTCAAGGAAGGGGCAGATAACGTACTTTATGTACTTTTGTACTTTTCTAAGCAGTCGCAGACCCCCCTGAGTAAGCTTTGAGGAACCCCAGGGGTCCCCACACGACCGGTGTTATTTTTTGGGGTAAAACAGGTTTTCAAGAAAATGTATCAGAGCTGTGTAGCTGGTGAGGACCACCTGAAATCATCAGTTTCTTGGCTAAATAGTTAGTGATCTGTGAATAAGTTTGTCTTATGTATGCCAGTTTAGTTACACATTTTCCTAGAGTAGGAACTGCAGTACACTAGCGATGTGTTCAATAGCGGGCTATCCCCAAGATTAGGTGGTCTGCTGCATGCAGGGCGGCTTTAAGAGGGGTAAGTTAAATGTTTCTTTGTGAGGGCCATTTGAGGTCTACCAGAGGTGGAGACAAGACACTTTGCATTCTTAATAAACCTTCTTTCTGGATTTCTGAAATTAGTCTACTCTAATCTCTCCAGTACTCCTTCTAATCTATACACTGTGAGCCACTGTCTGAACCTCCAGGCAACACCTTGGTGGGTGACTGGTCCTGAGGAGCACAGCAGGATGGGCTCACTCATCCCGACTATGCCCTTGTGTGCATCATCTTTTCCTGCCAAACGCCTGTACAGTTTCATGGGTGCCAAATTGCTGCAGCGATGGCACCTGCCTAGCTTGGCCCCTCGTGAGTTATTAGTCCTTTGTGCATTTGATTGCACAGCCTTCAGCAAAACACCAGTCTTTTCTAGGCTCACAAAAGCAGGAAGAATTATGAGTCGTCTCAACCTTCAGAGAACATTGACATGGGAGGGATGAGAGAAGCTGGGAATGCAGGAAAGAATCATAGAAACTTAGCAAGGATATTAGTCAGGCATAACCCAGTATCTATCTACAAGTGTGGCAGACACCAATAGTATTGGGAAGTAGAGAGACGGTGTGCATGTCAGACTTCGGCTGCTGTTGAGATTCTTGGGGTGTGGACATCAGGGAACGAGATCCATGTCATGGATACAATAGCACCCCTAACTTGTAAATGTCGGTCCTGCGGTTGGAAAAAGAATGGTGGTACATGTGATGAACCAAAGAGAGTACTCCATCTCCAGGAACTTTGTATGCCCCAAATAACTTTTGCTGGTGGGGACTGTCACTATATTACATTGACTTGATAAGTGTTTAGTTTTAATATTGTTTAAACATTGAGATGTATCCATTTGTCAGAATTGTGCGTTATTGTGCTTTAATTACACTAAATTCACAGTATCTAGCTTGAAACTGAGCAATGGCTATCAACTGCCTGCCTGCTAAGTACAGTTTCACCAGTGCCACCACTAGTTACCAAGGAGAAACCGGTACATGAGATGACTTTTGTAACTGCTACATAGAAGGCCATGCCAGGCATGTTTTTCTTTTGTCTACTCAAGCGGCAAAGCTACATTGTTTTTTACTCTTGCTCATTTTTTCTACTTCTGTAACGAAGTCAGAACCACTGGTGATACAGCTTAGAATTGACTGTGCCTTATAGCACCTCTTCAGAGCAGGCTTTGAAGAAAAGGTGCCCATTCACCGGAGACTGACTTCCCAGTGACATTTCCTTATAGTAAAGGTGTTTCCTAGTTCTGTAGTTTTCTATACATAGATGTCCTAGACTTTTTCAGAGGGAAAGCTGGTACTCTTTATACACCTGTCATTAATTTGGTGGTTATGGTGGATTCTATTTGAATTATAATATGTACAAATGCTTTAGTCCTAAAGTGTTGTAACGGTTCCTCTGTCCGAGGTGTACTTAAGTTTAAATATATTCAAGGAGCATCTGTGTTGGTCCTTCTTTAGGTGGAGCTCTCAAACATCATGGCTGGCTGTTCTCCTTGGTACTGTTCAGATGCTCGCTATGTACCTATAAAAGACCGTCTCATCTTTTTGAAACTCATTTTGCTAATAAATCTATAATACAGGTGTGCAGCATTAACGTTGAAATGACGAAACCTAAATTTAGTGAAGGCATCACCCCTAAAGAAACTGACGGACAGTAGAAGCCAGATGTTAGAGCTCATTTGAAAAACATATAGTATAATCAGATCCTGGCTGTTAGTCCCAAAAAAGATGGTCCCTGCTGAGTTATAGTCGGGTTTTGCGACACAAGGTCTAGAACAGTCTCGCCACTCATGATAGGAAAGAAAGGTGGGCGTCAAATGTCGTACATGTTTAAACTCAAGTAAGTAACAAGCTGGGTTTCGGCCCCAAATTTCATCAAGTGAGTCATTTAGTTTAAAAATGTGTGTTTCGTTGGAGGCCATTGTCATCACAACAGTCTTTCAGTCCGGGGGGAAGCAGAAATCTTGCTTCAGCAGAGCATGCATATTTTTGCTGTTTCCAGGGCAGAATCCAACCATCATTTTGAGTGTAATTGAGTATAGCCAACTCCATCAAAAGTTGGTAGGTGAGTTCACTGGTGTGGGTCAGTTTTTCCCAGATCGTTGCCCAGACTTCCTTAAGACCAAAGTACAAGCATTGTGTCTTCTCCAGGCGCTTTGCATCTCCAGCAGGCATCGATTGCTGCTAACTGGGCCTGAAACTATTTGTGGGGTGACCAATGCCATTCTGGCAGAATGTTGTAATAGCTGAATTTCTTTCTCTCCTACTGGAGGCGTTTATGGTGCATGGCCACGCTTTGTGTGTTAAGGCTGTTTGCAGGTGTGTTCCCCAGCACAGAAAGTTTTGCGTATGTCAGTTTAGAGTACATTTTTTTTAATCAACAAACCATAGAGTTGCAAAATCAGCTTCTAATGAGCCCCCCATTTTTGCAGGTGCTCCACAGTGCTCTTACAGACTCTCATCTCACTCCTTATAAAGAACAGCATTTAAGCACATCTGTATTTGGTGATATAGTGAGGCTAAGCTATTATCTAGGTGGTATTCAGCTCTTGGATCCTGAAAAGGCCTCGGCCGTCCATGTGACATGGAAGGCCCCATGTGCCCTTCAGTTTTCATCTTCGCTAAAGGAGAGGTCAGCCTCCTACCAACAGATCATCTTCATTCCAGATGGGTGCTTGAAAGAGGTTATCTTGTCAAGAAGTGTATTTGTTTTCTTCCTTATCTGGAGTGTATTCGAAATGATAAAGTTGTTCTTGGCTTCTGTTCCTAAGATGAAGCATTTGCACTCCTTTATGCTATTCCAAATGTTCTATTCAAGTATCACAAAGTCTGGCGTTTCTAGCTCTGTGCTAAGGTAATAGGCCATTTGCAGCAGGTGTTGGTCGTAGTAGTATGTGGTGATGTTTGGTAATTGGAGGCCTTCCGAAGTTGCCATTGTACAACTTCAGCATTGATCATCTGGCTTTTTCTACGTGCCAAAAATACAATTTGAACATTAGGTCTATCTGACACATTTGCTGTCTAAGGATTGTTAGAGGTAGCATACCTTGTATATAGTTGTAACAGGGTACCACACCATGTTGTCTATACCTGTCCCGGAATGACAATTCCATTGTGCTCTATTTTGCAAAGTCTCATTGCATTTGTTCCATCAAGGCCAATATGTTGACCGTAACCACTGTTTGAATCGAAGGGCTTAGCAAGACTTCTAGTTATTTCATTTGGGTTGGTTACACTAAAAGGGTAGACTTATTAAGGATACCACTGTAGTACTTTTCATTGTGGACATAGTCTCACTCACTTTTAGCCCAATTAACTTTATAACCAGAAAAAGATGAGAAAATGTTGATGATACCAATTAGTCAGTGCTGAAGATTCTGGAAAGATAAGGATCAATAGGAAGTCATCTTTATACAACATTAATTTCAGGGTTCCTGCAGCTGTTATGCCTTTTATATGTTAAGAGTTGAATATTGCTGTTGCCAGCAGTTCCAGCACAAGCAAAAAGATCAGGGGGAACAAAGAACGCCATTGACTGGTGGAAGCTTTTGAAATGAACTCCATCACTAATATTTTTAGTTGTTGGGCCGTTGTCTAGCCATTTTGTCATGGCGATGAAATCTTGTCCAATTTCCATTCTTTCCATAGTCGTAAACAAGTAGCCCCACTGCACGCAATCAAAGCCTTTCTCTTACTCAAGGGAGAGGGCAACTCTCTTGTTATCATCTGTCCTGGGAATCCATAGCTGGTGCAGGAGGGTTTGTAGATGGTTTTATGAAGACTATCCTGGGATGACACCCACCTGGTTTTAATGCACTATGTGAGGTATCACTTTTTTAAGCCTGTTTGCTAATACTTTGGAGAAGATTTTTATGTTTCTGTTGATCAGTGATATTGGTCAATGGTTTGGTCTTTTCCAGGTTTTGGAATCACCGTTCTGTAGGCTTGTAAGTTCTAAGCTTTTAGACCGCCTTCTGACTTTGCTTCCTGAAATATTTCCCTCAATGAAAGAACTGATTGTTCCACCAAAATTTTGTATAATTCAAGTGGGAATCAGTCTTCATCAGGGGCTTTACAGGTAGGCATGTGTTGTCATGAGGCTTCCGAAGTATATTGCCCATGTGGTTGTAGAGCACCTGTATTGATGACAAGCGAAAGCCTCCCTGCTTTTTCGATTTACTCAGTTATTAGTTTTGCTTCTGTTGAGGGCTTTCCCAGTTTTCTGAGAGAGGAGGACATTAAGTTCATATTTCTTGCGAGCCAAATTTTTTAAATGGGAGACTTTTGGATGAGCTTTAAAGCGGTTGTGCGCTGTTTCTCTCTCTTTCCAATTGTCTCTCTGTTTTAGTTTTTTCAGATCATCTCAGTCAGATTTTGTATCTTGAGGCCTCAAATGTATGCCTTCCCTGTTGCCCATGAAGTTTGTTTTGACAATGCAGAATCTTCGTTCAAGGATAAATAGTGTGGCCTTCAATTCCCTCTTTTTATCCAGCTGCTGATAGTACTCGCTATCAATTCTCAATGATCATCGTGTGGTAGATCTGCAAATCATTGTTAATGGAATCAGAGTGTTATCTGGAAATGAGCCTTCTGCAGTGCTACAGTTTACAATTTTAGGCAGAAGTGTTCCGTGCATCAGGATATAGTCCATCCAGGTCCCTGCACCGTGCGAGCATGACAAAAATGTATATATTCTCTCTTCGCTGGATGCTGTAAACACCAAGGATTGACCTCTGAGGTGGTCTGAAATTGTCTTTTAAGGGGCCCCTTTCATTATTATTCTCAAAGTCTGTTCTATTGGAGTGATCTGGAATAGAATCGATCATGAAATTTCAATATCCTCTTATTATTGCTGCTGAAGATTGGAAGTCCACTTGTGTTCTGTTCAGCTGAGCAAAGAAAGGAGTTTTCATCATATTCGGTCTATTACATCGAGCCCACTGTAACTGTCTGAGCATATATTGATAGCTCGACGAAGGCATACCAACCATATGGATCTGACCATATTTTGCAAAATCAAGCTGGAAGGTTCTTGTGGACAAGAATTGCTACTTACTTGTTTTAGTAGGAGTTGTATCAACAGCCATTGCATCTGATTTGAGTTGTTCTAGAATCTGAAAGACCTTTCTATCTAGACTTTCATTTGGCAGATTCCACCAAAGACCAATGGGTCTACTAGAGTGATGCAATGTCAGGTTTCTTGGATCTTAGGTAAGTTATTACTTTTTTCCACTATAGGAAGATTGTCCTGCAATTTACATTAATTTCCCATATTGTCAAACTCCTGGTGATTGACATTGTTAAGTTAGTGCCAGTAGTTGGCATATGAGAAGTAGGAATGTAATGGTAGGTTCTATCATAGCAAGTGATCTGTAGAAAGTACTTTATACTGGTGGGTTTCTCTGAGAGCCGCATGCTCTGCAAACTTATGGATGTTCCCGTAAAATGCCATTCAAAGGTATAATAGCAGAGGTGTTGCTGGGAGCTCTCTTTTTTATGGTTTGAGGGGGATTTATCTCTAGCCATGGGAAAGTATATTGTTCTTTGTTTCTCACAGTTTTCCAGACCCTCAAATGTTTTCCAGTAGTGTCAACCATTGCTTTTTCTGCAGCAGTGCTGAAATGGTCCTTACTGAGGGGGATACACCTGTGTTTAATGTATTTGTTTCCATGTCTGCTAGTAGTGCAGGTTGTGTGTATGTAATCTTCAGCATCTCAAGGGTCATGAAATTCTTTGATCTTTCCATTAATGGTGAAGATCATTACATCTGGATGGAGTAGACCATAGCAAATGCCATTTTGTTTAGACATTGGTCTTAAGTCCAAGCACTTCTTTCACAGTATATTTATGTCATGCAAAACGTCTTTTGAAGACACCATTTTTGTTTCTTTGTTTTCATACGGGCTGGCCTTTTTAACTTCTTGTAGTATGAGCTGTACATGTTGATAACACTGGAGGCATGAAATTATAGGCCTAGATGCCAAATTTTGAGAAAGTTGGCTTTTCTAAGTCCATGGTTCCTCTCAAATCCCAATTTTGGACTAAAGGATAGGATTTGAAGGCATAGAATTAAGATACACTAAGCAGTGACTCGCGTCCTCTCTTTCCTTAGATTCTGGTATGCCATGGATGCAAATATTAAGTCTACTACTGTCTTTTAGATCTGTGATTTTATTGTGCAGTGTCCATAATTCTACACCCCAATCTGGAGTCTACATTGATTTTGGCTCTAAGGCTGTGAGCCTCTGTTCCAAATTGTCTCGATGGGAGTGAATCACAGACAAGTCCAAGCGCAGTGACTTCAGCATGATAGTGGTTTCTGTAGAAAATCGTTCTAATGAACCTAATGTAAGCTTCATCGCTTTCAGCTGTTTCAAGAGGGGTCCAAGGAGAATGACTCCATTGGGGCGACTAGAGCTCGATTCAGTGTCTTCTGAAAACAAAAATTGCAGAGACCTCCTTTTTGGATACTGAACTCGAGAATGATGCAGGTTGGAATTCAGAGTTAGTTTCAGGCAGGCTAAGATGCCCCAACTTGTCATTTATAAGCCCAATACTGACATTAAAGGTTCTGAATGCATGCGAGACACTTGTGTAGCAAGGACAATGGGAGCACTTCAATGGTCCTGTGTGGTTCTCTGCTAGTGGATAGCAAGCATTTACTGGGGCTTTGAAAACACTGTTTAGTCCAGAGAGATGATTGGAGCCCAGCCCCTAAATGGCAACTTGATTCCTACTGTTAAACCGCATCGCAAGCTATTATCACAGGTTGCAAATAAATTGTGAATTCATTGCTTGTACGTATGTCTGTCGTCTTTTATGGCTCCCAATGTCCTCTTACTCTAGGGTGGATTCAAATACATGGAGAAATTTAATAATTTTACAGGGTTGTATATAGCGCTTCTCTTGCCAGCTTTAAATACATCTCCCCTGCTATAAGATGGCGTTTTCTTTCGGGGACATTAACATTAGGCACAGGCGCTTGCTTGCAGGCGGATCCACGTTGGCAGTTATAAACAATTCTTGATAACAAATCTCGATCAAATTATTAAAAAAAAAAAACAACAGACCTTTTGATGCATTGCATGGCCACCAGCTGCGATTGCAGCTCTAGTTGGTCCCTTACCGGGTGGTTGTTCTCTCTTTCTATAGAGGCAGGTTCAGAATGGACTGTATTGCTCGATCCCTTCTTTGGCAGTGGCCTGCCATTGCGCCGGCAGCACCAGCACGTCCTATATTAAGCTCTATGTTGGTCCTTTTACCTTTGGGGGCACCGTCTGTGGGGCCATTAGAAGCTGCGGCGCATGGCAGACTTGGGCTGCGCAGTAGTGCTTCAGGCGTCCCTACAGTGTGCTTATTTCCAGTATTCTCTCCAAGTTCTATTTTCAGGGGGGTTATCGCATCATCTGACCCCTGGCTGAGTTATGAGGGTAGGCATCCTAACTAGACCATCTAAAGCAGGGTAGGGTAACTGAAAATTAACTTCACATGGCAGGTTGGCTAGACGTTTTGAGGTCTCGCCTAGCGAATGTAGCGCAGCTGCTTCGCTTGGCGAGACTCTTTTGTTGTGGCATTTCCTAGCGAAGGGAGACAAACCATGTGCGCGCACGGACATCTGATGTGCACGCGCATGGTGTCTTCTCTACTTCACACGCTCCCGCCGGCGCGCTCGCATGGCGTCTCCTCTCTGGCTCCCACCGCGCGCGCGCTCACACGCACATCGCGCACTTTCACTTTCCGTCCCCCGACGGCTCCACGGTGACAGCTTGCTGTGACAGGAATTTGAGTTTAGTCCGGCTCTTAAAGAGCCTCGCGGTGGCGAATAGGGTTTCCCTTACTATTTGCGCTCCTATTTGTATTCCAAGATGGGTGGAAATTGCACTTGGAACCAGGATTTTTTCTCGCACCAGTATTCTTCAGTCAGTACCTGTTGGGATTTGAGAGGGGATGAAACGGGTTGGAAGAGGCAATCACACGCCAATTACTAAACACACGTTATTCCCTATTCTGGCATGTCTATTCTCTTGTGGGACTCTAAATGTGCCCGTATGTATTTTATTTTCGATGTTGGTGTCACGTATTCAAAGTATTCAAGAATGAAGCGAGGCAGGAACGGGCATCAGTCGCCGCCGCTGTAGTGCTTTTATCACTTGTTGCCGGCAGTCCTCTCTCAGACAAAGGCTGGAGAATGAGCACCAGGAGTTGAAGCATCCGTGATCATTTACGTGAGAGCCTGGCCTGCTGCCCGCGCACGAGTTGCCATCATTTGAAGTCGACATTTCTAGGAAACAATGCTTTCGCTAGGTCTTGAATGTATTTTGGCTTGGTTTTTGTTTAACCCTTCCATTCAACAGAACTCGGAGACCAAAACTTTGAGTTTTATTTTTCTCTGAGGAAATTCATGGGCAGAGGGGAAGATGTATTGTAAAGGGATCATAATTGGCTATGCAGCTCTGAGGAGAATGGTTTGTTTTTGATTGAGGCAGTACATATGACGCAGCACACAGTGCAAGCAGTTGGTTTCGGTTTCAGAATCGAGAGAATAGAAACCTAGAATTTCGTGGTCGAAATTAGGTACTTCCCCTGCTCTGCCGCTTGTCTGTGTTTCACCTTGCACAATTTTCTAATGGGAGATAACTCGCTGCATGTTGTCTCACATGGTGAAGCAGATGAGGTCACCTTAGTTTGTTTGTTTCGGGATCCTTTTGTAGAGTCTATAATACTGTATGGTTTGTTGTTTTCGATTGCAGAACGAACCTTGGCGACACTTGTAATAAACTTACTGTGTTTTTGGCTTTCTAACAGACGTACTTGAAAACTGTCCGTGCTTCGCATGCCTGTTAGGTGCTAATTAACGGACGGGATTAAATTCTACTGGATGTTGGCTTTTGATCTGGACTCCCCTTGGAAAAATAACAAGTGACTCAATAACCTCTTTAGATTGCACGTTTTGTAATTTTCACTTACCAGCTGACGACAACCAGACCATTTTACTGCTTTTTGTGCTGTTGGCAAGTGACATTGCATCACTGCAGCATTACCTCTCCAGATAAGCGATTATACTGGAAGCGTGGGCACTAATCTGTTTACCCTTCATTTTCACCTAGTTTAAGTGAATGCTTTGCTCAGTGCATTCTTCTGCACCCTTACTCTCCATTTGCCCTGACTTTACACCCATTTTACACCTCTTTCCTCGTCGTACTTTGTTGCCTGCATACCGTGTTGTAAGTTGTCTTATACATTCGTCACAGGACCTTCCATGAATTATGAGTGCTTTATGCTTCTTGGTAGAAATCTCTTCACTTCATCTTTGGGATCATGGAGATGGGTAGGCTTAATATAGCGACTACGGACGGGCAAATGGCCACCTGGACCCCACTTGTCCCAAGGGACTCGATTACCTTTGCAATTGGGCCACATATGCTGCTGAACTATACATCTCAATCTAGGATGTAAGTTGTAAGAGAGCGATTTTCTCGTATGACAGTTATTGCAGATTTGGGAGTACAATCACTTACCGATCAGAATACTCACTTGAGTAGATTAGGTATACGTACGTGTAGGTCCTGATGAATTACCACTGATTCTGGTTGGGACATAAAAAGGCAAGAACATATTCACCAGCGCTTTGGGAATGTAGTTAGCATTATTTCCTGAATATTCCACTTCCTGGTATATTTTATTCTTTGATTAATTAAAAATCATTACAATGTGTATATCAATTATCGATTTTGTGTAGATTGCTGTTGTCCGTTTGATTTTTCCATGCCTTCGGGGGCCCCTTTCGTTTCTTTAATGATAACCTTGTTGCGGAAATTTAATGACTGTGTCTTCGGACTAAGAGAGCAGGAATATTGGGCCTGATGAGGTGCGTCGGTGAGCTATAGGCCACTTGATGTTGAATTTGCAGAAGTAACTTGCTGTTTGTCATGGGGGATGTTCTCCTCGTGCGGCCGGTTGTTTACACCAGGGATGGTCGTAGTCTGCATGTGCTGGTTCCCAACCTTCACCTCATTGATGTTTGAAACCTGTTGGGCAGTTTTTGATGTTTCTTGGGCACTTATTTTGTGTTTGCAGTTGCCCCGCCGACCCTGGGCTAGTGCTTGGAACTTGTTCGATTTTTAATATTGTGAACAAGGGGTACAATTTAAGGGTGTTAGCTTTAGTTTTTATTAGTTTGTTTATTTGCTTATGCTGTCTTTTCTTTTCTCTGTTACTGAGCGGGTGGGTTGACTTTAGAGTGTTGTGAATCCGGCATGGACTGAATGGGTATCTGCTTTGAGTCGGCTAACTGGGTTAATTCACTCCTGACCTGGGGGCTCTGTGACAAGGTTGTGGGACTCTTGTCTGTGGATGTTGAAGCTTGGTATTTAGGGGTAGAGTGTGATGCTGCACAGTCAGTTGCCGCTCGACTCCCTGTCAGCCGGTGATCCGTAGGCACCTGTACTTTTTTGTTTACTGATTCAGTGCACTTAGGTTGCTCCTGTTCCTGACTCTCACTAGTCCTACCTGGGACAGGTGCGTAACATCATCCAGCACCCAGTTTAGAAACGTCGGAAGGGTTAATATACTGTCTATGATGGGTGAGCAGCAGCAGACCGACTGGACCAGATTTTAAGCTGATTGGGCCCTATTATTAATTTGTTCAAGTGTTCAGGTTTGCTGTCGATGCCCGCCGTAAATAAGGCTAAGGTGTTTAGGAGATCCACTTGTATGTCTAATTTATATGAGTGGTAATTTAATGCTGTGACTGTTGTTTGAAGTGTTTGCAGCAGTTGAGGTCATAAACATTAAAGAGGAAATGGGGTCCTTTGTACTAGATTCAAGTTTCTGGTTAGTCGGTCGAGCTGTGTCTTTACAGAACAAGCATTAAAAATACAATAGGTCTCGCCTTTTATTAAGTTAAAGCCATTTGCTTTGCTATACAATACCATTAGCAAATCAAATGGCTTTTTGTGTTATGAAATAGTTGCTAGGAGCGAACATTTTTGACAGCATCTGTGCGGAGATATTGCGAAATGAAGGCGTCCTAGAATCTTAATGGCTTTTTGTGTTATGAAATAGTTGCTAGGAGCGAACATTTTTGACAGCATCTGTGCGGAGATATTGCGAAATGAAGGCGTCCTAGAATCAAACGGATTATTTGTTTTTTGACTAGGGAAAAGAGTAAAGACAGCAGGAAAGAAAACAAGCATTTGCAATGCAATAGGTCTCGCATTTACGCGAGTTTGAGCTATTTGCATTGTAAATTACAATGTCTTTTATTAATGTTTTGGTTTTTAAAACAAATAAAAGGCATTGTCATTTGCAATGCTAGTAGCTTAAACTCTCGCAAATGCGAGACCTATTGCATTGCAAATGCTTGTTTAAGAGGCAGCCAACTTCCTTTGGGCCAAGCTCTGCCTCTGTCCTCACATTCTGAATTTGTACTCCCTTTGACTTTGCACAGTTGTCCACTGCGGCTCCTCACCTTGAAGACTGTTTTCCCCACTTCCTTAACATCAGCGGTTGAGTGAGCCCTCAGCCCTCTCTCTCAACCTGCAGTACACAATATTCTTTCAAGGCAAGCTGGTGCCAAGGACATGGGCCGCCTCCTCCCCCCGAAACCTCCCCCTCCTAGCTTTGTTTGCTCCATCTCACCCCTCGAAGAGGGAGGAGAGATTACATCAGCTGGACCCCAAAAGAACCCTCTGCTTCTATATTGATCTTACCAGAGAACATTGCATGGCAGATTGTCTATTGAATTTGTAGGAGCGAAGAAGGGCAGAGCAGTGCAGAAAAACACAATTTCATGTTGAATCATTCTTTGCATCAAATCTGCTACCCACTGGCTATGAAACAACCTCCAGAAGTCCTGCTGGCACATTCCGCCAGAGCACGTGCTGCTAGCATTGTGTTAACATGCAGAGAGTCTGTACACTACGTTTGCCAGGCTGCTACATGGGCATCTCTATATGTTCAAAAAGCTCTACTGTCTGGACAGCCAGGACTGACGAGAAGGGCATTTTGCCCACTTGGTCCTGTATGACTTGACGTGAGCCACTTGACTGAACCACCTCCTGGGTGATACTACTATGGTGTCTATTCAAGAGTGAGAAATCTGCAGTCTGAAGTATGTATATAAAGAAGTTACTTACCTTCAGTAACGCTTTTTTGATGGATATTCTATCTAACTGCAGTTTCCTCACGGACCCTCCTTCCTCCACAATCTGTGAGCTGGGCTCCTTTTAATCTAAAAAGGTCCAATTCAGGGTCTCGATATCAGTACATTGATCAACAGCAATCTGGGGGCGTGGACAGCTTCGAAAACAACTAACTTCTGGTGGCGCTTATTTCTGGCTGCACACATCACTGCCAAAGCAGAATGACGTAGGTGTGGAGTAGAAAGACCCCACCTACTGGCGTGCAGGGGTACTGCTTGAAAATGTTCGGATTTTCTGACTACTGGTGGAGTATTAAAAAGGCGAGTTATCTAATACTAAATAGAGTATCTGCCATAAAGAGCGTTACTGAAGGTAAGAAACATGTTTGTCTGACCACATTGTTTTAGGCACTTCCTATAGAGATGCTGGCTCTCCTTCCGAAGAATGAGGGCACACAGGCTTTTTTACCTTCTTCAGATCCGCCACCACAGCCATTGCTCTTGAAGGATAACTCATCTTAATGCACTGGAGGAATTTCTGGAGGCACCAATTTCTGAGCCCTCTCTTTCAAAGTCTGTGGATAATATGTAACAGGTCCCTAAGGATGACACCGCTTTGTTACCGAGCACCTTCAGGTTTAGGCTGCCATGTCATCCTTCCCCAACCACTCTGCTACTGCCATTGGATCTGTACGAGTGGCCACTTCCCCAGGACTGTTCTTTTTCCTAACCCAGGGTGTTCATTCTTAAAGCAGAAAAGCTTGTTCAGGCAGCTACTATCGACCAGTGAATGGAAAGTTGAATGAGCAAGAGCTTGAGACTTGATGTTGACTAGGTGTGGATCTCTGTGAAATGGCCTCATGCTGCATTGATCATGGAAATTCCTGTAATCTCTGCCCTAGTTAACCTTTTCCAGAGTGACCTTTTTAAGATTACGGATATCTATTTATTAGCACTTTTCTGTAGCTCAGATTAGATTTGATTGGTGATGGAGCATTTTCCATAAAATATGTAAGCAGAAGAAAACAAAAGCAAGTGGCATGGCACATGGATGCTTCGCATAATTTAGATGGGTGAGCAGAAAATAGGGTAGTGCCATAAATAATCTAAAGACCAGGTATAATGATGTCGGACTTCATCAATTGTTGATTCAACAATGTAACTTTTAGTGCTCAGACAGGAACCTTAATAAGAGAGGTTGCCATATATGCTTATCTAGATGGCTACCGCCTGGCCTCTACAGGTCCAGTTCCCAGAAAACCTTTCCCAATCTTCAAGGTTGTGATCTTTGTCTCCTCCTGAGCCAACATCTCTTTTCCATGCCCCACTTTTTCATGCAAACACTGTGCGTCAGCAACTCATTCCTGAGAAGGCAGTGTTTGCCCCCTTAATCTCGTTGGCTGCTCTGGCAGCTGCTATGACTTTCACAATCGGGTCACATTGCATGGGCAACTGGCTGCAGTTTATGATTGGTCCGTCCCCTAAGGCATTAGCCATCTCACTGAGTCTCTGGGTGCCGTTTCCTTCTCTAATTTCCTGGTAGAGTCTGGATGCACATAGGCAATTCCAAACCTATTTGTCAGTCATTGAACCTCAAGGAATGGACCATCCTCAACTCGGTCATGAAGTGTTACTCATGGTGCTTAGTTTGGTGGTAGGGCATCGGCTCACGTTTTTGGGGACCAGGACTTCTTTTCCATCATCACACTATGACCCAGAGAAAGAAAAAGCAAAGCAGAAAAGGGATACAGAAGGAGGAATAGAAAGGTAGAAACACATTGCAAAGGAAGAAAGCAGGGATAAAAAAGAACCTCCAGGAGTGACAAAGTGCAGTGTGGTGGAAGAAAAGCCATAAGATTCAATCCAGACATGGTAATCTTGGTACTCAACAACCAAGTCATTCTGAAGTGCTAGCGATGTATTCATAACAAAAATTCTGGGCCTCTGCACTTGTTCGTCTACAAAATAAGTACTGGTTTCCTTTCGACTGCCTTGCTTCCTTCTAGATGACCCAGTGGAGATATCTGAGGCAATCTGAAGATCAGGAGTTCAAATTCTGGAAAGGCAGATCCAGCCTTCCTTCACTACTTAAATTGAGTACTATTATATTTGGAATAGGACATATGTGCTTGATACTGTTGAGAAGCCACAGAAGTGCAGAATTAATCATTATATATAACAAGTTGTGTGTGTCCTCCTGACCAATGTTTTTCTCAGCTAATGCATAACCTGTTTTAACCAATCGCACCCGGGGATGTGACACTGCTTTCAGGGAAAGCAGTCTCTTGCTAGCAAGTATAAGCATGAGGTGCATGATTGAGGCAGAGGCCACTCAATATCCACACCCAGTCTGTTTGCATCTTCCCAGGTCAAGACTGATGAGTTGTTGCAAAGCAAACATTTTTCATCTTTCCAGGCAGAACCGGATTACTGAAGGAATCTAAACCATCACACAGGCAGGCCGCTTATGAAGAAATAGCTGTCAGCGGTGTGGACCTGTGCCGGACAGGGAATATTTACGAAAAGTCTTCCCTTCTTCCAACAGGCTAAGACAAAACATCTAGCCAGAACAGTTATGAAATCATGGTATGTTATCCACCAACCTGGCATGCTTTTGCCTGTTGCCAGTGATTTCTGCATCTGTCTATAATAAGACATGTATTCTGAGTGTTATTGGTTACTACAAAGACACTGCAGCCAAGCATGTGGTCCTGGGGATTAGTAGCTGGTAAGCAGAGTTCAGTTTCTACTCCTTCCTTGCACAGTTGTCACAGGAGGAAGCGCGTGCTCTTCTCCCCACCAAGATGAGGACGTTACCTACTGCTAGACCAAGACTGTGTTCAACCATTCTGATCAAACCTCTAAGTAAGACTCAGTCATTTTACTCTGGCTGGACCATCATCCATGAAGGCCACTGAAGGATTCTCCCGCTCAATCTCCAAACTAGATTATTAGGCTAGCAGGCACAAAACGAGTCCAAGGCCTTCGACCGCTTTCGGAAGATTTCGGAATTTAAATGTAGACTAGGAAATTTGAAAACCCATTGTGTTTTGCTTGTCTGATTATTTGAAACACTAATATAAAGTTTGCTGACACAAAATTTAACAATACTGGGTATTTTTTTTTTTTTCTAATCCAGAAGTATATCCTGCCCCCTGTATCCCATTTTAGACTTATTGTTTCTTGTATACATAGAGTGGACATTGGGTCAGACGCTTGCTGGATTGGAGGCCTGTTTTCTATCTGAGTTGTCACCTCTTGATTTGATGCCTTTTTATTGGTTGTCTTTCATCCTTCCACTGCTGATGATGCTTACATTCTCTTTTCTTTTTGCGTAAGCACTCCATGGGAGTACATGTATTCTCTTGCCTTTGCTCCCTTTGTCCTGTCTTTCCCTTCACTTTGCCTGTACCCCCCTCACGCTCTACATGTTGCTTTCCTTCCTCTCTTTCTTGCCAATGATTGTAGTAAATTTTCTCATACACCACTATGTAGTTCCGCGCTTCTTTCTACCACGTCATTTGTTTGACAGAGGAGCGGCTACAAGGTCTGGATCCTAACAGATTCTGGGGCAATCGAATTTGGGGCCAAACCAGTATCTCATGGTCTGTGGATGATATTCTGAAGATGTAGCACTTTCAGAGTAGATAGTGTCACATTGGATATTTACTTGTACCAGGAAGCATTACGAGTCAGTCAGCAAAATTGTTACTGAAGGCATCTTGGAGCATTGCTCTAGTAAGACTGCTACAATAACAGCTTTTCTCAGTGGGTCCCTTTGCAGGAGAGTTGAAAGGCGACTACTTTTTTTTTTCTTTTCCTACATGTCTTTGTGAAAGATTGTTTGCTGTGATGCTCAAGCAAATGCTTTGTTTGGAAAATTTGTGGCCTTGCATATCTTGTTGTATTTTCTCAATTGTATTGGTTTGTTTGTATCTTCTAATATTCATCCATCCAAGTTCAGTAGGTTTTGATGGGACGTCTCTTTAAAAAGAGATTCTCGACGTAGAATCCATTATTAGAAAATGTACAAAGTACTAATGTTGGTTCTGGTAAGTGAGGTTTTCTTCACAGATCCCGCTTTCGATGTTCCTTAGAGTACTGTATTGCTTCTCTACAGCTAAAATTGTTTGGCAACTGAAAGACCTGGACAAAGTGGTGGCATTCATATTCTAAGACGGTGTTGTGTTCATTTGGCACCCAGTGTGCTTGAGTAATGTTCTGGGGTATAAGGAGTTATCCCTTTAAACAATGAAAGTGAGACAAAATAATTCAAAGATCCACATGTAATGCAGACTCCATCTGAACCTATGCTACTAGAATTATGTTACTTTTAGTTTTTTGTTTTTTTAAAATAGTTTTTATTCGTCAATAAACACATAGATTGCAGGCCCCTGAAATCCCAGAGGTACCTGCCGAAGCATTGCAATCATAATATGATTGACGTTTTACATCAGTAAAATACTTGAAGATGCACTTCATATGAAAAACAGATTCCCCCCGCCCTTCCCCCCCCAACCCCCCGCCCCCCCCGACCGCACCAAACAATGAATAACCTGCAACATCCTGTATGAGCATAGACTAGTCAGTTCCGACCGCGAGCCCAGATTAAGCCCTCCCTCCCCAGGGGAACTGAAGGGACCCCTCTTCCCGCTCCTCCGGGACTGGCTCCAGGGGGATACCCCTGTAATCTGCCCAACGCTTCCATATCTTATAATGTTTACGTGGACACCCCCTGGCTGCAAATATGGGGAGTTCCAAACCCATGCTAAAGTCCAGACCCCTCTTCCACACGTTCAGAGAGGGAGCCACCGGAGCCTTCCATGCCCGGGCGACATCCCTCTTGGCCAACGTGAGGCCCAACAGTAGCAGGTGCCTCTTATATATGTTTCCTCCAATATCCGCAATGACGTGCAGGAGTGTCAGTTTAGGGTCTGCGGGAAGATCCCAGCCCAGCACCTCAGATAGGCAGGACAGCACCCCTCTCCAAAAACGGGATAATGAAACACAGACCATACCGTGTGATAGAAGGAGCCCTCCTCCCGCCCACATCGGAGACACTCCGGAGATGTGATCAGTCCCGCCCGCCACAGCATCCTACGTGTAAAATAAACCCTGTGCAAGTATTTAAATTGAATAAGACTTAGTCGAATAGCTATGGATGCCCCCCGGGGCGAGGCCAGCGCCTCCATCCAGTCCGTCTCATCGAGGGGACCAACATCTCCCTCCCATTTCCCCTTTAGATACTGGAGCGAGGAGGAGCTGTGAATGACGAGCGTTCTTTATATCTTGGAAATGTTTCGCGCTCGGAGGTCCCCCATGAAGAGCTTCGCTTCCACAGGGCTAAACTCCGCTATGGAATCCAAACCCGCTAGGCTGGGGGAGAGTGCATGGCGGAATTGGAGGTATCTATAGAACTGTGTCCGGGGCATGCTGAATTCTTGTTGTAGATCTTGAAAGGACTTCAAGGCGCACCCCTGTACCACATCGCCTATGGTGGAGATGCCTATCCGATCCCACCCCTCAAACCCGGACAGGGCCGCCATCTGTGGTAGTCGCCCATTGTGCCACAGGGGGGTTTCCCACATGAGCACGTTCCACCACCCAATTCGTGTCAGCGCCTGGTGCCAAATCTGAAAAACAACCTGCGTCGCCGGTGCAACCGTGCCCGATACGGGGCAGAGTATAGCAGGGTATGTAGTGTGTGTGGGGCCATAAGTCGCCGTTCCACCGCGTAGGCCGGATCCCCCTATCCCCATACCACCACTCGTTCAGGACCAGCAGGTGGGAGGCCTGGTAGTAGGAAAGCATATCTGACGTGGCCAGCCCCCCCTCGTAGGTTGATAGGAAACACGTCCACAGGGCCACCCAAACCGCCCCACCCTCCCACAGGAGCTGACCCAGGGTCCAGTTCACCCGACGGAACCAGCCCGGTGGAATCATATACGGATGATTCTGTAGCTGGTACAGAAGACGGGGAAGGGCCACCATCTTAAAGATTGCGGACCGACCGAATATGGTGAGCGGCATGCGGGCCCACAATTTGATGTCTTGGCAAATACGGGCACCACATTACGCTCCCAGGAAACCGCCGGGGTAGTTGATAAGAACACCCCTAAATACTTGAGTCCCCCCCGCCGCTATCCGCACCGTGGAAGTCCACCCCTGCAACTGAGTCGGACCCCCCAATACCCACAGGGTAGACTTCCGGGGATTCATGAAAAGACCCGAGGTCTCTCCAAAGAGCTGCATAATACGGAGTAGCCGGGGCCCCGTGCGGTCAATATCTGTTAGAAAAAATAAGACGTCGTCCGCATAGAGAGCTATGCGATCGAATAGTCCATTCTCCCACTCAAATCCAGAGATTTGCGCGTCTATCCCCGCCCAGGCTGCCAAAGGCTCCATGGCCAGGGCAAACAGATAGGGGGACAGGAGGCACCCCTGGCGTGTTCCACGTTGTACGGGGAAAGTCATTGAGGTCGCCCCCGCTACCCTGACAGAGGCCGTAAGCTCTGTATATAGAAGCTGCACGTAGGATATGAACCGCAGACCAAAATTCAAACGTTTCAGCAGCAGGAACAGATATCGCCAGCTAAGGGAGTCAAATGCCCGATCCATATCCGCCAACAACAGGGCTGCTGGAACCCCCAACCGCTGCACCTCGGCGATCGCAACGTGAGCCCGCCGAATGTTATGCCGCGTTGCACGGGATGGCATAAAACCCGCCTGGTCCGGGTGAACCAAAGATGTGATGTATGGCAAGAGGCGGTTGGCCAGGGATTTTGCCAAGATTTTGGCCTCCACGTTAAGGAGGGAAATTGGACGATACGAGGCGTGTTCCCCCGGGGGTCTGCCTGGTTTGTGGAACACCACAATTTCTGCATGCCTCCAGTCCCTAGGTAACAACCCACCACCCCGAGCCTCCTCCACCACTGCCGTGTAATGTGGACCTAATTGGAGGAAATACTTCTTGAAAAACTCGCTCGGGAACCCATTTGGGGCCGGCGCCTTGCCCGGGTTGAGGCCACCCAGCTCCTCCCCGAATTCCTCCACCGTAAACGGGAGATCCAGTTTAGTCTGCGCCGACTCTGATAGAGCCGTGATAGGGTGATCACGTAAAAACCGCTCTACTTCCGTTTCCGTGAGACATTCACTGGGGCTATATAGGCCTGCATAGTATGTAGCGAAACTATTGGCGAGCGCACCCGGATCCGCAAGAGGTGTGCCCTCTGGGTCTAAGATCCCCGGGAGATCCTGGGTATGATATATACCCTGACACAACCTGTGCAGCATCGCACCTGATTTATCCCCCCATTGGTATACTCTACTCCTGGTGGCTAACCAGGCCTGGCGTGCCTCGTCGAACAAGAGAGAACCGTACGTCTGCTGTGCGTAGAGTAGCTGCCGGCGAGACACCTCTCCCCCATCCTCCCGGCCCTTACGCTCCAATTCCGCGACTTCGGCCTCCGCTTGAACCAGCCCCTCTCGGCACTTGCGGCGGGCCGCTGCGCAGTATGAGATATCCGACCCACGTAGTGTCTGCTTCCACGCCTCCCACAACATGTCTGCCCTGGACACGGATCCCACATTCAGTGTCAAGTATTGATCTAATGCCGTAGTCATATGTGCCCTATAGTCATTGTGTTGCAGCTGCCACACCGAGAGCCGCCAACGTAGTGGCCGCCCCGCGCCCTCGATCCATCGGACAGCAGACACTGGGGAATGATCCGAAAGCCCTCGCGGAAGAATCTCCGTTTCCTCCAATCGGGACACCGCGGCCCCAGAGAGGAAAATGTAGTCGAGGCGGGAGAAGGAGCCATGTGCTGCCGACAGGTAAGCGTATTCACGGGCAGTGCTGTGGAGGCGCCGCCAGGCATCCACCCATGCTAGGCCACCGACGAGTGCATTGAGTTTCGTAGGCCCACCCTCCCCTCGCCCCCGGCCCCCGGACTGTCGGTCTCTTGTGAGATCCATCATATCATTCCAGTCCCCCCCTATAATCCCCAGAGCATCTGGGATGTCCGCCCAGAGCACCATAAGTTGTTCTGCAAATGTCCAGGACAAGGGTGGGGGGGGCCGTACACACTACCAAAAACTACCTGATCTGCCCCTGAGCGAAGATATATCTCCCATGTGTGTCTGCCCAAATCCGATGATGCGTGAATGGGACCCGTTTGTGTACCAATATGCCTACGCCCCTGGAGCCCTGAACAAACCCCGAGTGAAACACTTGTGTGTAGCCATAGCGCTGGAGGCATAGGACTTTCGTCCCCAACAGGTGCGTCTCCTGTAGGAGCAGTACATCAGCAGCGGCCCTCTTCGCATATTGCAGGATAGCCCCCCTCTTGATCTTGTCCAGGGCGCCCCGGACATTCCAGCTCAACACTTTTATTGTGGCTAATCTCCCACTAGCCCCCCGGGAATCTGCCGACATGGGAGGTATAACAAAAGTATGGTAGCAACGAAGAGACTCTGAAGTCTGTCTCTGCCCATGCCCAGCTCTGTACAAAAGTGCGGTCAACACCCAACCTAAAACCCCGACTAACCAACCCCATATCTCACAAACACTGAAGTATGCGGTGAGAGACATCCCAAGGCCCCAACCGTGGACCTCAGGAGTTCCCAACCAATGGATCTCCAACTTGTCTCCCACAACTAAAACACAGAATCCCCACCCGCAACCTGCTACGGTGGTATCTGCCCTTCACGCCATTCTCCGGTGCCAAGGCAACCCCGCACCCAAAGGAAGATGAAGCAACCGAAGACTAACCCATGAGGCAAAGCAAACATAGCTCGAGCCCAGGGAACTCCCAGGCCCTCAGGACCCAGACGGCGGACGACCAGTCACCGGGCCAGCCCCACGCAGGGCCCCCCCCCGGACTTATTGCTATGGCGGGATCTGGAATGCCATTGTCGCTTTGATAATCCCTGCGAATTGTTTCCTGACGCCTCATTCTGGGACGAGTCCGATTCCCTACCAGGGGGTGTATGAGGACGCAGCTTTACTGTCTCATCCGTCCATTTGAATACTTCCTCCGGCGAATCAAAGAACAACGTACGGGACTCATAGACCACCCTCAGGCAAGCTGGATAGAGAAGAGCGTAGGAGAGATGAAGTTCTCGCAGCCGAGCCTTGGCCGCCAGGAAAGACTGGCGCTGCTGTTGGACCATGCGCGTGTAATCCGGGAAATGTAAATGTCAAGGTACTTATAGAGCGCACTGTCACCAGACGGACACCTTGCGGTGTCGCCTTTGCGGTTTCCTGGCGCTGATACTCATACCGCTGTGGAACCCCTCCTGGCTTTCCCTGTGAAGTGTCCACTCCTGGGCACCCCCAGGGTGAAGCCAGGCATCCTTAGCGCTGTTGGGGCCGGTGTGGAGGCTAAGCAAGCTATTGCCCAGAGTTGCAGCGTGGGGCCCATGATTAGAATAGGTACCGAGGCAAGAATAGACAGGTCCGAGGAAATTGAGCCCAAGCCCCGCCGAGGCATGAATCGAACCCTGGTCCCTGGCCAGAACCCTGCTTCAGGGTCTGCCGCTCTAAACATTGAGCCACACTCCTCCACCGAGGATGCGGGAGTTTTCAAAGTGAAGAGTCTCCTTCTCTCTGGCCTGGCGGAGAATGACATCCCTGTCATGATAATTAAGGATTCTAGCGATGACTGGCCGCGGACGGGCACCCACCGGCGGCTTCTGGATAAGTGCCCGTGCGCCTGCTCCACCACGAAGCAGCGGGACAGCGACTCAGGCGGGAGCCAGCCCTCCAGCCATTGGGAAAGAAAGTGCTCCATATTGCTCCCCTCGCAGCCTTCCGGAAAACCCACAAAGCGCAAGTTGTTTCTGTGGGCCCGTCCTTCCGCATCCTCGACCCTGCCCGCCAGGCCCCGCTAGGTCGACTCCAAGGCCGCAACCTGCTTCCTCAGCGTCGCCACCTCATCCTCAACTCCCGATACCCTGGTTTCAGTCTCCGTGATGCGGGGAACCGCATTGCGCAGATCCTGGCGCAGCAGCATCACATCTGACCCAACTGCCCCAATCTTGGCATCCAGCATGTCTCGAGATTGCGTTATAGCTGCCAGGAGAGCTGCGTTGTCCGGCGTCGCGGCCGAGGAGACCCCCGCGGCCGTCCCCACGGCCGTCCCCGCCAGGCCCAGGCTCTTGAATTTATCTATCCGCCCCTGTTTCGCCGTGCCTCCACCATGTTTGTCCTTGGTCATCGTCTCAGACCCCGCTCCAAGGCCACAGGCGCGCAAAACCAGACGCGCCCGAAGGTAAGTCTCCTCTGCCACCTACAACGCCGCCTGCAGCATGCTGCCCCTGAGAAGAGTCATAAGCGCCACCCGTCTGGTAGGAGCTGTAGGGATCAGGGTCCTGGCTTCCCCGCCCCAGGCGCCAGGCCGCCGCCGTGTGATCCGTGTGCCACCGGCCTTCACTGGACTAGGCCCAATCACCACCAGTAGGATTCAGGCGCCACCTCTTGGATAATGCCCCGGGGAGGGTGCGACGTCCGCACCCACCCAGCCGGCCGACTGTGTCAGGTCACTCCTTCTCAGGGGTCAAGGATACTGCAGCCTGCCCTGTCTGGGCCAGATTTCTGTCGGTCTGTCCCAGCAGCCCCCAACAGGTCCCCTCTCCCCCTGCGACCCGAATCGGCCGCCGAACCCCCGGATCACTGGTGTGGGGGGGAGAACGCAGCGCACAGAGAGCCAGGGAGCGACGCTGACGTGGGGCCCACTGCCCGGCCGGGTCACTCACCGCACCTCACTGCCTCGCATGCCCCTCCGGGCCAGGGCGCTCCAGGAGGCCACCACAGGTCCCCTCCAGGCTGGGCTGAATCTTCTGTCCCAGGGCGCCGCTCCGCCGCCAGCCACTCACGCCCAGTCCGGCCACTGCTGGCCTCAATACGGGTCCCTGCCGCTGCTCCACTCGCGAAGGCGAAGCCCCGCCTCCCCGCTCACTGGAGGCCGCGGCTCACACTGCCGCACCAGGCCGGGAACGCCGCTCGATCGTCTGGCGGCTCACGGGGGACTCCAGACCTCCAGGATCGCTCGGGCTGCCGCCGCTGCCAGTCACACCCCCCAGCCTCGAAGCAGGGCGCCTCAGCTCCGGGAAAAAGGATAAGTATACAGGATATATGTAACGGGCGGGCGGGAGCCAGCTCAAAGCTCGTCCACCATATTGGCTCACCAAGCCACGCCCCTACTTTTAGTTTTTAAGAGCAAGAATTCCTCACCTATATGCAAATCTTTTAGTGCATTTTTGACTACAGATGGGTAAGAAAGCAGTGCAGACTGGATTCAATGTGTGGGCAGTGGGCTAAAGGTCTTCAGTTGCTTGTATGTTCAGAAATGTCCAACTGCACTAATTAGATGATACTGTTTGGGCATGCTATGTATTTTCACACTGTAATCTCTGTTTAACAAATGTATGCTAAGAGGCCTACTGTCTCAGCTAGATGATTGATAACAAGCTCTCTTGGCTTAGAAACACTTGCCCAGAAGTTACATTGCCCAACAAACAGTTGGTCACCACCAAGTGAAGCGGTCATCAGCCTTTCTCCTCTACTTTTATGTAAATTGAGTTCGGTCTCATTCCATCTCCATGTTGGGTGGGTGGTTCCTAACTGAAAATTAGAATGTCCTCAACGCTTTCCACCAGTTCTGCTGAAGAAGGTAGAAGGTTTTTCTTTTGCTTCTCAAAGTAAATAAGATAGCTTAATAGGGTGGGTTGCTTGCTCGTGCAATGGCAATCTGAAAAGGGTATTCTGGAGACGGTGTGATGTGAAGGTTCCCTCACCTCATTATCAGACTTCTCTTCAGCACCTGTTTTCATTGACATCAGAAAATCCTTTCACCATGTTTTTATAGTACATACAAATAAAGTGGCTCCCAATTCACAGCTTTTCACTCTGTTTGTAAGAGACGCATGCAACTTACCTTCATTGTGCACATTTCCTGTGTCAGTAGCCTCTGGTACATTCAAGCTGTGACCCAGCTTGCTGCATTGGGTCTTTGTGAGCATCTCAAGGCCTTGGCAGCAAGGACATCCTTTCTTATGTCCATATTTAGAGGTGAGCAGTCAGGGTACTCTGTCAAAAATGTTGTATTACATAATCGGGGCGAATTGTGATTGATCATCCTATCGGACAAATTCTAAATAAGGTCCTCAATGACCATCTGCAAAACGTCTGCTGCTTCACAGGGTGCCTCGGGTCCTCCTTGAGCGCCACACTTTCAACATTTGGAAATCTTAGCGGATATTGTTGAACCTTTTGGGTTTTTAATTGATCTCTTATGCTGATAACACACTTGATTATATCCTTGACTCACGCGAATGAGAGGAGCCCCTGCCAGTGTAGGAACGGTATGACCATGGTGGTAGGAGAGTAGATGATCCTAAAGTGCCTGAAGCTAAATGTGAGAAAAACTGACCTAATAGAAGGAAAACAACTGCATTTGTGGGAGTCTCACTGGTGGCCCATATTTACTAAGGAATCCTCCGACCCCCAAACGAGTGGTGAAAAGCCTAGGTGTTAGGATAGATACTAAATTATGTTTCAACCAGCAAGCCATACCAGCGATGGCCTGTTACTTTGCTATGCTAAGAACACTTCAGAATATTCTTTAGAGTTTCTCCATCTTCATCCAAAGGATAATTATTCAGGCCCTCATGATGTCACACCTGCTGTAAGGAGCATCTTATGTTTCCGCATTACTAAGGCCTCAAGGCAGAGACTTCATCTTATCAGAAACGCCACAACCAGATTGCTTGCACACCTCCCAAAATATCACTTGGCCTCTACTTGGCTGTGTTGCCTCCACTGGCTTCCCATTGAGAGGCGTGTTCCTTTAAGTCGCTTTCCATGACTCCACGAGCCCAAAATAACACTGGCCCTCATTCTCAAACCAACCTACCCCTCACCACTTCTGTTAGATCATCTGCCCGCAATCTGGCTATCAATCTGACGAGACAGGGTTGTTGCTCTTTATGTTCTATTGACTCTTCTTAAACACCTTAAGACGTGGCATTTTTTTTTGATGTGCTAGGATCTGCATGCATTATCTCTGACAGCTTTAATTAAAAAGTGCAGAAAACACCTTTAGAGCAGCCTTGTGTACTATAAATCTTTTTAACATAACATGGTCAAGTGTCAATCTGTATTTTTAATCAGATATAATGCTTGATGGTGGAGGTGTGCCTCAAAGTCTGTCTTCTTTACAGCTTTATTGTTTGAAGCTGGGTATCATTTTGGTTGCTTTCATATTTGAAGGCCACTGCAGGTAGGGTTGAGATATTTGACAAAATTACTCTCGAATAAATGTGTTTCTTGATTACCATTTTGCTAAGATTCCTCGTTCACTGCCAGAATCAGAAGCATACTGCCTCCGTTATAACCAGCATACCTCTAGCCCGGTATTCTAGGCACCAGGATGATGGCCTCATCCTTGACAGCAAAAGAAACCACCTCAAACTGAAGAAGCATAATAGATAAGTAATCGAGGCGCTCACCATGACCCATAGCTTAGCAAGACTGCATGCATATACATCAGTATCCAAAATGGTACCCAGGGGTATCTATGAATTTTACAGGATGTAATCATTTTAAAGGGACACATGCCCAATATGACACTGCATAGAGACAGATGTATGATTTTGTCAAGGGTAACGTTGTACAGCCATAGAGCGTGCCAGTGATACACAATTCTATTTGAAAGCCTTTCTCATCTTTAGACAGCCAACGCCTCAAACACGGACTGCACATCATCCAGACATCAATGTCCAGCACCTACCTGAATTGACAGCTTCAAACTCCCCTGGACACAACCTCACACTCAAGGAACATGTTGCCAAAAAAACAAACACAGCCTCGTACCAGCTCTCTTTTCTAAAGAAGGTGAAGCCGTCTCTTCCACACAGCACTTCCTTGCCTTTTCGCTAGGTTCGAGTTAGAGAAATACCATATACATACATATGGTTAGGTTTAAGTTGATCCATTTGGGTTTTAAGCAGCCATTCCAAATGTTTCGATTGCTATAAAAAAGTGTTTTTATTACAAACCAATAGATGTCTCTTTCATAAAGTGGCCAATTAGGACTGCATCGACGTACAGTTAGTAAACCTTACTAAACTCCTACGTAGCCTTAAGCGGGATTTGGCCTTTTGCTGACCGTAACCAAGTTCTTTTTCTTCACAAAGTAATCCTCTTTTAAGATGTACACAAAGCTACATCAAAATCGAGGCACATATCCTGTTCAAATAACCTTGCATGATCAGGTGGGCTGGGAAGAAGTCGAAATGAGGGTACACCGGTCTTAATCTTTGTTCACTGAAGGGCAGGAGAGTTGCTGCTGTCAGTTTCATTCTGGAAGGATTCAGTCTCCACCTAGGCTGTTTTCGGCCCCTGTAAACACCAGTGCATGCTTTTGTTTCACTGGATGTGAGTAAACCCTGGAGAATCCAGCTAGAAGCTAACCAAGATCGTTGACCTGGGATTGGCCTTTGCTTGAGGAGGGCTGTCTCACAAGAGGAGCCATGCCAGAAATAAAGATCCCTGTTGGTACATATGGGTTGTCCTTGCTGCAATACTTTTGTGTGTTTCAAAAGCCTTGTTTGAACATTCTTTCCTTTTGAAGCCAGTTGAGGAAACGTTCCAGGTGATTGCCAATTGGAGGCCTAGTGCTTCTTAGCCATGCCACGATCTTGATTCGTTCACACCTTAAACAGTCACACTACACCCTTCCCACCCATATCTAACTTCATTCTTAAAGCTAGAGGTCTACTTACACTGGGTGATCTCTGGAGCTCAGGCCGGGAGATAGTGAACAATGTCAGAGTTCACACAAATTCCCTTGAACAGTGTTTGTATATGATGTCTTTACACCTTGAAACTTGACAGTTTCTTCATCCCTGACTTGCGCAAATGGTTTCCTGCAAGGGGGATCCGAGAGCGGAATAGCAGAACTTCTAAACAGACTGACATTCTTTTGGGAACAAGTAACAATTTGCTTTAGTCACTGACCTGACATAATACATGTACATATTATTAATGATGATCAAGTCTCGTCCATCTTCAGTTGAACAGTGTCAAGGGATGTTGTTAAAGCTCATGTGGTCCATCTCTTCACCTAATATACCAGACTGTTCCAGAGTCAGTAAGTTGAAGGCTCAAACGTAGACATCTTCATTATAAAGACGGTAATGACAATCGGGATGTTTGACCTGCAAGATGCGCCCAGTTCCGTATTAGAGAACCTTTCGATTCGATATTACATTAATTAAATAATGTGTGTGAGAAGTTGGCCTGATATATGAGGTCACTAATTCTAGTGTACACCTTGTATCAGTCCAAACAACCCTTATGGTGATTGGTTGTAAAGTCAACCTTATAGACCAGCTATCCTAGTGGTAGCATGGACAAGAGCAGTCTTAGGCTAAACTCTGAATGGCATGTGAAGCCAGCTGTGATACCATATATAATCCCTTGAATACCAAATGAAAGGACACTACAACAGATATATATATATATAAAATAAAGTGTATTTATTCTAGTCAAACCCTCAGCACTCTGAGATTCGAGGTAAGTACAACACAGTCTTATTTAAGCATACATTAAGTCACACAGGTAAGTAATACAGTTAGGCCCTAGGGGCCACGCAAACCATATACTAAAGAAGTGGTATAAGGACCACTGTCACGGAAATAGAATGGGCCTAGGCCTAGGGAATCGCTGGGGCTACACTACACTACCAACCGTTAGGAAGTGGGAGGCCCACGGGATTCAGGTGCAAAGTGGAAACACTCACGCGTAATGCGTATAATAGATAGAAATAGTACAGTTCTGAAATAAGCAGTTTTAGGACACTTCTGGTAAAGCTAGAAAGTCTAGACTCGGAAACTAGACCCTAAGATAGTCACTACCCTTGTGAGCACCGAAGTACCCAAGTTACCTAGCCCAAAGGCTGCGGGTGCATAGGTGTGAACTTGCGTCGGGTTTCGTCGTGGACTTCTATGGATGCCTGAAGGAAAGTTGCTGACAGGCAGTCAGTGCAGAGTGTCCGGTGGATCCCAAGGCCGGGATCAAGAAGGAAGGGTACCTGCAAGCAGAAGGGACAGAGTCTAGGTCACTAGCTAGTGACCACGTGGAACCAGGAAGGAACCAGGCGATGTTTTGAAGATTGCAGGTGAAGGGTGAAGCTTGTCTCAGCAGCCACGGGTACCAGGAGACGTCGAGGACGACCAGGACCAGGAGGCGAGCTGTCCCACGAAGGCTCTTGCTGTCGGCGGCATCGAAGTCGAACTAGGACTCCCCAAGCCTTGGCAAGCGGAACCCACGAAGAATGGAGGACTTGCTTCTGGTGCAGACCAGGAAGGTCTGGGGTGCTTCTCTTTTGCAGAGGAGCGGGAGCCAGTCTGGAGGAGCCAAACCAGCAGTGAAGATTCGAAGGTGTGTCGTCGCAAAAGGCCGCTAGCCAACGGGCAAGCAACCGGACAGACGCGGCAAGCAGGAAAATGCAGAAGGGCCCCACGCAGGACTCGTGGAATGTGGGGGGCTGATCTTCGGTGCAGATGGTGCTTGGGGTTGGGGCTTTTCAATCCCCGGTGCACAACTTCGAGGGTGCCTCAGAAGCTGCGCTGGAAGATACTCGCCACTTTTCCCAGGTAGCCGGTCCCACGTCTCTCGTCGCCTCCACGGATCTCAGCTCGGCTGTGGATGTGGATCAGGGTCGGAGAAGTCTGGAAGTCAAGGCTCTGGTCAGGCTCTGCAGTCGGTCCCTCGTAGAACTTCAGCAAAGCAAAGGGTAAGTCTCTTGATGGTGCCTGTTTGCACAGGGTAGCCACTCCTTGGCCACAAGAGAGATTCTTCAGTCTTCTTCTTTCGTTGAATGTCGAAGGTCCAAAGTTTCTGTTCAAGTTGCAGGTTCAGGATAATCTAATTTAGCAGGGCCCAACTAGCTACTAATATACTGGGCTAGTGGGATGGGCTACCTGCAAGGTCCCTCCTATGGGTGGGACCAGGAAGGGGAGTGGCTACACCCCCTTTCTTTTGTCCAGTTTCGCGCCAGAGCTGGGGCTGGAGTGCCCCAGCACCGGTTTGAACTGGACTATGCATGGAACACCTTGTGTGCCCCAGGCATGTCTCATTCCTTTCAGCCCTCCCTGCCCCAATACACTAAAGTCTGTCTGAGGAGGTGCTAGCACGTCCCCAAGCAGGAAACCTATTGTCCAGGCCTCCCTGGCTGGGAGGGCTCCCAGCAGCAGGAGGTCAGACTCGTGTCTGTGGCAGCAGCATCCATTTGTGATGCTGAGGCTTTGGTGAGAGTTAAACAGCAAAGTAGGATTTTAACATGTTTCTCCCTCTAGAAGGGAGGAATAATATCCTCATCACCAGAAATGGTATGGGGGTATTATTCCAAAGTGTTAGACACCTTACACGACATGTTTTGATAAAGCCAAACCATAGTTACCATAACCGTTTAAGATTATAAGGCACTTTAAGAGTATATGGTAGGCTATATCATAGAACAGCTATAAGGACATGGTTCCGAAAGCTGCAGACAGGCTCAGCTCATGCTAGGGCACCATCTCACATGTTACCAAGCACTCTGCCTCCAGGATTGTTAAGGCCTGCCATAGGAGTGGCTGATAGGTACACCTGTGTCTATATATAAGGTAGGTATAGGAATACTACACCTAAGCAAGGGGTGATTACACGACCTTGCCCCAGCTGAGTGATCAGCCAGTTGTGTCTGATTGGAAGGCCAGACCAGGGGTGGCATAATACATGCTGCAGCCCCTGGGAGGCCTAGGGTACACCTATGCCCTGAGTACCTAGGGTACACTGTACAGGGTCCAATAAGGTGATCCTTACCAATTGGGTATGTACCTAGGGTACATGGAGTCCATTTTAAAGAGAGAGCAGACAGCCTGAGACCCTGAATGGCAGGATCTCAGGCCAACTAAGTCGCAAAACCAGCTAGACACTAGGCAAAAAGTTGGGGGTAACCATAGTCCGATATCCACCTTCCTACAATGTGATAGTGGAAACAAGGGCGTCTAATTTCAGGAACTTAGTAGAGAGTATAAATAGGAGTCTACAGCAAACCACCCACTAGTGTATCCTTGTTAAATTTAAGTTGAAGAGTTTGGGAAGTTCTGCTCAGGTTAGTTACTGTGGTTCCCACTGCCGCTGATGGGTTACTGTAGGCTACGTCCCTATTGCTCGCTCTGCATGCTTCTCCCTCCAGATGCTTTAATGGCATACAGATGTGTTTTGTGCCTTCTCTAGCCTTCCGATAACAAGCTGGGAGACTGCAAGACTTGGTCTTGACATCACAGAGCAGTGCTTTTGTAGCTGTTGCCAACAATAGGACGTTAGGTTTTGCTTTTGGGGGCTTCCTAAGGCAGTGCCTTTAACACATGACTTTGTATTGAACCTCTGGCTCAGTTAAATATTTGTTTACTGTGAGTCTGTCCGGGTTCTATGTAAGTGGTACGACCTCTGCCATTAAGTCAGCCCAGTTAAATACTCCCCAATGCGCACTGTATTTCTTCTGAGTTATAAATACTCTGCAACTTGTTTCCTAATTTCCACATACCACTGGATTATTCAGCATATAGCAGTCTAGCTTGCAGATCCCATGTCTTTGTCCTTCTGTGGGCAAAAATAATTGAATCCAAATTGTGTTGTCAGAATCTGTCAAACTGGGGATTGGACCTAGTTGTGCAGTGCAGTGGAAGTTGAAATGTAAATCATTTGCCCAAACTGCAGTTGGTTTTAGACATGCTTAACTCTCAGCGTTTTGCAAGCCTGTTTACAGACTACTGACTCTGGTATCTGAAGCTCCTGCTCCTGATCTAGCTCAGGATCCGTCCAGACACAATTTGAAGTTTCCAGTGCGTAAAACCTCGCCTTTAGCATATCTAGCCATCAACATAAGCCAAGAAGGAAAAGTACATGTAGTTTAGTAATGGATGTGTATACCCATATTTGTTATCCTACTGACCAACCTTTAAATTTTATGAAGTTTTCCTTTAGATTATGAATCTTTCCCTGATTTATTGACCAAATTTGGCAGTGTTTCTTGCTCAAGAAAAGCACTCAAAATGCTAAATAATGAGCTTACTACTTAACGAGTGCCGATCAGTAGATGGCTCTCTTGTACACATACAGTAGTTTTTTAAGCAGCTTAAGCACCTAAAAACCACCAATGATGATACTCTGCACAGCCCAATTTATCTTGAAACACAGACCAGTCCGGTATGTGGTGTCGACATAGAAAAACGTCTACCAACAACCATTGGAAATCATTTTCCACAACACTGAACAATGCTGTAATGCTCGACTGTTTTTATATGAGGAAAATGTAAATATAGCATACATATTTTTTGGATACTGTTGAAAAAGAACGTTTATCTCAAGTGCCTCAGTATGGAACCATCTGGTTATGCTATACTCCAGTGCGGCGTAGACTCTGTTGCTGAAATGATGGTTGTTCACTGATGTGGATAAAGACTGACGCTTTTTTTAAAAGACTGAAAACAGAATCTAAATGAGCTTCAAAAGAAAATTCAGACAAAAGTAAAAGAAAATTATTACAAGACCAAAGAGATTATGAGAACAACCGTGTCTATACCTTTACGAGGTTTAATGATAATAGATTTAGCAACAGCATACACTAAGGGAAATACAAAATTAGTAGTGCATATTGGGATGAGAACTCGGCAACAGATTCAATTCAGGCAGACTATTGTGAAGTGGGTGGTGAACCCATCAAAGGGGACTTTTGATCTAAAACATATTTTTTTTGGAGATTAGGAGAGTGTCACATGAGGAGATGAAGAAACAGAGGGGGGGAGAGCTTTGGTCAGGTAGAACCCGAGAAATGTCAAGAGGAGAGCTCAAACAGAGAAGGCAGAAGGGCGGAGAACCTAAAAGGAGACTAGAAACCAGGTAATCTCGGAATTTAAATGCACAGAAACAAAAATTCCAAGTGATATATCGCAACATATATTTGAGTAGATGGTAACTATGTTATCGATTACAGATAATTCTGAGACTTTAAGAAAAGATGTATCAAGAGAATTAGACATAGATGTAACACTAACAAATGGGAGCACAATTAGAGCAAAAACAAGATTTATTCCCCAGAAGGATGATTTTGTCTTAATTGAGTCACTTAAGAAGAGCATGATATGTGATATGGAGAAGAGATTCGTATTTGATAAGAAACATAATATTAAGAAGTCGCTAAATAGAATGGAGCAGTAAATTCTTAGAGATTCATGTTGAGAAATTAGCAATGACAATGGACACTGACAAAGTGGGTACCTTGGTATTTGCGGATACTGCAGACTATTTGAGTGAGGTATATAAACACCTAAGTGATGGGGAATCATAAATATCAGAGGATCCCACAATTCCTTTTCTAATATTGTAATAGAATTGTTAGAGCCATGGCTTGAAGCGCGTAGTCTCTTAACCCCTTCGCTGCTGCGGACATTCCGCTGCAGCGCTGGGGGGGGCAGGGGGGCAGCGCGGTGGGCCTGTGCTCATGACGGAGCCGCTCCGTCATGAGCCACAGTTGAGCTGTGCTCATGACGGAACGGTTCCGTCATGACTCCGCCCATTTGCGTTGTCGCCCCGCACAGGCGGGGAAACAGCGCCGCGCAGGCGGAGCGGCCGCCAACAGGATTGTCATGACGGAACCGTTCCGTCATGAGCACACGCCAACCGTGGCTCATGACGGAACGGTTCCGTCATGAGCGGGGAAGGGGTTAAAAAAAATGAATTTGTTTACTTAGTAAATTTAAAACTGAGATATTCAGCTTTTGAATTGTTGCCAAAAATACACAAAGAAATGAGGCTCCCTTCTGAGAGACCAAATCTAGCAGCATTGAGAACCTAACTGAGAATCTATTGATCTTCATTGACCAATGTATCATACCACATTTTATTCAGTTACCTTCTTTCCTTAAAGACATAGCTGACTTCCTAAAGAAACTAGAGGAAGTGAATGGGAGTCAGACATGTGCCTGGTAACCATGGATGTCACTGTTTTTTGCCCATCCATTTGCCTAAGATGGCAGCTGAATAATTTCTGAAGATGAATTCAGAGTTATTCACAACATTTGAAGATAATTTTGATGATGATAAATGTTGTTCTTACTTACAACTACTTAGTCTTCAATAAAAAAAATTCCAGCAAATTCATGGAGTTGCAATTGGCTGCAATCCATACAGTCCCTGGCCAATCTTAACAAAGGCGCGGTGTGAAGACAATCACGCCTGCGAGAAGATAATCCAAATTATGTGAGTGATATCTGGACTTGATGCGGTTGATGATATTTTCCTCATTTGGAATAGAGCTGAGTCAGCACCTGATGACTATTTTGAGTAGTTGATACAATAATCCCAGCAACATCAGACTTATTCTAACTAAATGTAACTAGAGAGTTGTGCTCTTAGACACTGAAGTTAAAATCATTAATGGGAAAATGACTCCTCCTACTCATCCAAAAGAGGCTGTCTCAAATTCAATATTATATACAGCCTCATCACACCCTAATAGACTAAATGAAAACATCCCCCATGGTAACTATCGAAGAGCTAAGAGTTCGCAATCTTGAAACTGATTTTCCAGAAGAAACTACGGCAAATACCAACACTCTTGGCAGAATTTAAGAGCAAGTCTAATGAGGGTTAAATCGCACTGATTTACGTTAGAAAAATACCATTGCGCCCCAGAAAAAACTTTTGATACTATGGTATAACGCGAACCGTCGAGAAGCCAGAAAAAATGTCAACAAACACCGGCCTTTATTGAGCCAGAATAAAGGTTTAAAGATATCAGAACATCCAGCCATTTCGTATAAAAACTGCAGAGATTGAAGGAAATTCTGTGTGTAAGTTACTTTGCAAATAAGGCTTTTTAAACAAGAACTAGGTTGCCCCAAAGTGGTTTTTCTCCTTTGGGTATTCTAAAATCTGTCCTTTAATGTAAAAAAAAGTGTAGTAAAAAAACTTTAATGATGGTGTGAACAAAGATAGAGCAATTAGAACAGTTAATATTTCCTTGATTGCCTGAGTTCATTTAAAGCATTATTTGGAGATCCAATTATTGCTGGAATTACATGATCTGGATGCACTGTTCATGACAGAAAAATGGACGCATCCAGGATCTGATTTGGAGCTGGGGTTGACCTGTCCATCGGGGTATAAAGCCTTTCATAAACCACGATCAAGTGGTAGAGGTGGTGGAGTTGGGATTATTTTCAAAGAGATATGGGATATCAGCTCAGTTGATGTCGACGAGGTGGAAGGTATGGAATTCTTAGGTTTTGCTTTAAAAGAGCACAAAGGTCATGTGTTTACCGGGATAGTTTGTTACAGGCCCCCTGGGGTAGCCAGCTCGCAACAACAGCAGGACTTAATTGATGTCTTCAATAATATGGTGCTCACCCACACTAGACTGCTTATCCTGGGGATTTTAATTTATGGCCCAATGGGAGCCTGGATGCTGGTTACAAAAATCTCCTCCAATCATGTGAGGACTTAAATCTGCAGCAATTGGTTGAGGAGCCTACACATAGGGGACGGCATGTACTAGATCTAATTTTCTCCAACTTAAACCCCATAGGAGTAGAAAACATCCTGCCTGTGGGTTGGTCTGACCATCATTTGATCAAGTTCTGGGCACATAAACCCAGGGCGAACTCTTCAACCACCAGAGTGGTAAAGAACTGTCAAGGTAGGGACTGGAATGGACTTTTGAAAAAGGCGAAATTATCCCCAGTTTGCCATATTAACAGGCCTTTTGACGCAGAGAAACCGGTGTAAGAGAATTATGTGGTATTTTGCGAACAGATAAGCAATCAGCTTTATCAGATAGCCCCCTTAAAAAATCTCAACTTAACAGGTAGACCTTGGTATAATGACAAATTAAAGATATTGAAATTGGGCTGTAAGCAGGCTGAATATAAATGGAGAAAGGTATATGAAGTTAAGGATAGAATTGCTTGGAAGATGAAAATAGCTGATTATAAAAAGGAGATCTCCACTGCTAAAGCAGAGTATTTTGCAGATATCATTTTGAAGGCACCCAACAATACTAGCAGTGTTTTTAAAATTGTGAATGATATTGGTAATCCAGACTGTACAAAAAATGAGATTCTTCCTACACAAAATCTCTGTGATAGTCTAGCTACCTTTTTTGAGGACAAGATTAGTAAAATCATCGATGGGCTGAAAATGGGCAGTACGGCCCATAATGACACTAGTGGTGTAGCCAAGTGGCCATTTCCAAACCGGAAGGAGGGGTGTGCAGGTGGAACTAAGCCCTTAGATAAGGTGATCGGTTTATATCACTTTGAGACACCAACCGAGTAGGTCTTTAATAATGTAGCCTAAAGTGTTTCCTAAGGCTCTCCTATGGATCCACTACTTCATAAAATATGGTAAGAACTAGGATCTGAACTCTTCCCGGTACTTCGTATGATCTGCAGCCAATCATGGAGTAGTGGGCTGGTACCGACCTGCTGGAAACAAGCGATATCACCTCTCTTGCAAAAAGCTACGCTTGATCCAGCATGTCCGAAAAGCTACAGACCCATTTTTCTTTTACCCTATCGGGTGAAGATCAAGGAGCGTCTGGTCAGTAAGACTCTCTCCCAGTTCCTGAAGGTTAATAACAAATTAGATGTGCAATTTGGTTTCGGTCCAGGACATGGGACGGAGACTGCCCTGGTGACCGTACTGGACGATCTTCGAATGCGAGCAGACAGGGGTCAGACAGCTATATAGAGTTTACTGGATCTGTCTGCCGCGTTTGATACGGTTAATCATGAGGTCCTTTTGGAAAGGCTGGAGGGAGTTGGGGTGGAGGGCATGGCACTTAAGTGGTTTCAATCTTACCTGGCCAACAGACGCCAGGCAGTAGCCCTCCCCCACCCCCCTACCAATCCGATTTTACTGATGTCCGGCACAGAGTCCTTCAGGGGTCTGCGATCAATCCGATAATATTTATTGTCTACATGAGCCTTTTGATCGCTGTTATTAAGTCGCATAACATTAATCTTGTGAACTATGCAGATGACACCCAACTTATCTTGTCACTGGAGGGGAATCAATCGATATCTCTGGAAAACTTTCAAGGCTGTATGCAGGACACTGCACACTGGCTAAAAAATAATTCCTTGCAATTTAACCGTGACAAGACTGAGATTCTATGCTGTGCAGTTGGGAAAGTCCCACTTTTACTCCCAACTGGATGGGCCATGTACGCACGGTGCGCTTCGCGCACCGTGCGCGCATGGAGGACATATTATGCGCTTCGTTGTGAAAGGTAATGTTTGCTTTTTTGTTGTGCTGTGGTGGGTTTAATATGCCATGCACAAATGGTGTCCTTCGGGCACCATTTGCACACGGGGTGTGGAGAATATGGATATTTTTTTTTTTTCTTTTTTTTACCGTACGCGTACGGTAAGCGTAATCGGCGATTTTTCGACAAAATTTTAAAATTGAATTTTTGCCCTTGGGGGTTCTTTGAGGACACCTTCATCAAGGCTAGGTGGTTGGGAGCAGTCTAAACAGCCCCTTTATATGTTTTTTGCCTTTGTTTTTCTTCCACCCCCTCAGAGTGCGAGATAGAAAATGGCGGCCGCCGCTTCCTGGTGTCGACCGATTCGAATGTTTACTAAGATCTAACAGCCAATCAGAATCGCGCTCGCGCACGTCACCGTACGCGTACGGTAAACGCACGGTAAGCGCACCGTAAGCTGCCACAGATATATATATTGGTTTAAAGGCTATTTTCTCAGGATCTACTGAACAGATTTACACAAAACCTACAAAAGGCACTTCCTTGACCTGTAGACTACCTCTCTGCCAAAGTTCAAGTAACTCTGTTCAGCCGTTCGGTCTGTAGCTGTGTCTAAAGGTCCTATGGAAAAATGCATGGGAAAAACACGGTTTGGGACCCCCCCTTTTATCTCAGCCCCCGCTTGACGAATCCCCCCGAGACTTTCAGGGTAGGAGCGGAGCGTAGCGCCCCACCTATTTTGAAAATTTCGCGAGGATTCGTCGACCGGCGCCAAAGTTATTCCAAATAGAATGTTGCGGATTTCCTATGGAAACAGGGTCCTAACTATAACTACCTACTGGCGACCGCCAGTAGGTAATATATATATATATATATATATATATATATATAGTGAGACATACACTAGTGTGGAATCTGTGGTACCCACCGAGTATGAGGAACTGAGAGGAGACGTGAGCACGGTGATTGACCAGTAGATGGCGTAGTCGCGGAATAAGGCATCTGTAGAAATAGAGTTGTTGGTAGACGGCAATGACGAATGCAGACTCATGCATTTGTAAGATCGTAAACAAGCAGGACGCGTTTCTACTGAAGTTAGTAAAAGCCAAAATGATCGTATGAAGTGAACGGATGATCTGGGACGAGATATAAAATCTAGGATTGGAGGAGGCTCAAGAGGGTTACATTGCTCACATGATGACGAGGACTTATTCTGGAGTTGGTGAAACTGTCACTGTTCTGTTTGGTGTGAAAGGGCAGCTCCCTGAGACCCCAAGGAAGAACCGTCTAAAGGCCTCAAGTACTTGTCGGCAGGGAACGTGCTGTAATGACGGATTTTATCCGAAGAAGATGTTAATAAACATATATTTTTGGGTGCTGCTGAAAATGAACGTTCGTCTCCAGTGCCTCATTGTGGAGCCATCAGGATATGGTGTGTGTGGCATGGTCTTTGTGTTTGCTGAAACGGTGGTACTCCAGCTGTGTGGACAGGGATACGTGCCTCCATTCAGCTGAAGGCCTGTTGATACATGTGAGATAGGGGATATTTAGGGGGCCGTCATCTCATTCTGCAGGGGAGAGTGGGCATTATTGTTGTGTTTTACTCCTCTGGGTGTGGATAATTATGTGGCACCTACCAGCCTTGATTGTAAGAACTCCACTTTAACTTTGAAAGAGGTCTTTTGCTGTCCAAATGTTGTCCAGATATTGAACAATAGGCGTAGAAATAGTGGAAAAGCCTTTAACATGGGCCATTGGCATAAGCACCATTATCCACATGTGACAAAATGCGGTTCAGCAAGAACCCTATTCACCGCTCTAAAGTTGTGCTTCTTCAGCCGCGCAGAGAAGCTCCTTCAGAGAGTGGTTAAGGTCTACCAAGACCAGACTCCTCCCAGGACTCACCGTCTGCCTAGATGCAGTGAACGAATGATAGCTTTGTTGTACTCCCTGCTAAATTGGAACCCCCGACAACACGTCCTTAGGCATTGTTCTTGCTTACACATGTTCCACTAAACACCACATATCTTTTTTTTTTATTCTACTGTGATATTTCTCTTTTTATATGTATTTTAAATATGTTCTAATGATGAATACAGGTTTCATGTGCTTTGATGATTTTTTTAAATCGAATAAAAGCTTGTTTGACTGATTCTAATATGCCTCTTGGCTTAACGTTACAATCAGATCACCTGACCTTAGCTGTGGGCTGCAAGGGTACCTATTTGTAACTTCCTCCTCATTTCCTGACCATCCCCTGGTGTCTCTCTTTTTCCCATCTGCCTCTTCCTTGCATTGCCTGCTATAGTCAACTTATATCGAAGTATATACTTCAATTTGTTGCCAGCATTGAGACTTCTAGTGTGTGTAGTTGCATGACAAAAACGTTCACTGTTTCAAGGTACTATGGAAAGAAAAAGTTAAGGATTTCTGAGTCTTTTTTGTAGTGTAATCTACAAAATGGCCCAGAACACCATACATGAGAATGACCACTCTTCAACTAAAAAAAGAAGTCTTAAAGTTTGCAATGCCATCAAGTTGTCTGTCCTCTTTGGTGCTTGGGGGTCAGCTTGGTCCTAGGTTGTTCCTAACTTTGGAGGACTTATCTTAAGCTTAAATGCATCTATCTATTTATTAATCACATTTCTATTACTCACCAAGACAGAGAGGTATTAGGGAACGTTCATGCAACTCAGCATTAAATACTCAGAGCCACGGGCTAACAAGAGGGTATGTGAAGATTAGTTGGACAATTCACCAAGGAGACCAGAATGCGATTCAGAATAACAGTAGAGAGAACCGAGAGAAATTCTGAGTTTTGAGATGGTTTCTAAAGTTGAATAGGGTGGGGGCTTCCTGATGTTGAGGGGTAAGGCATTCCAGGCTGGGATAGCAGTACCTTTGAAAGATTGCTTGTGGGCTATTGTACTTCTGAATTTGGAGACCTCCAGTTGGAGGAAATTTACCATATTGCTTTGTATCACCAAGCAGTTTCAAAGTGGATATTAACATGATCAGAACCACCACTCAGGTTTAGTGTGGGTATTAACTTGATATATCTTGCCCTTCTGCTGTATTGTGGGCCCTATCCAGGGAAGACTGCCTAACATGTTTAGTGTGGAATAATGTAACCAATTGACTCAATGTAGATCCTAATTTGGGAAGATTTCTACCTCCGGTTGAATGTGGGTCCACACTTGAGATAAGTAAAGACTTTCAGCTGGTGGACAAGGAACAGCATGAATGTGCGGCATCATATCTCAGAAGATTCAATGGAGCTACATCCACAATCGATATATTATCTGTATGACTTGGACTGCTCACCATCCAAGAGGGTGATTTAGTAATGATCGTTGCAGCATTAGTACTCACAGAAACAAAATCCCTATTCACTTTAAAAATGGCAATTGTGGACTGCAAATGGGTTGGCTCGCTCTTTGATCCCTTGGGGGTCATTCCCTTCGATTGGCTGCAATGAGATTACTCGCTGCAGGCAACAGGGTTGTTCCCATACGCGCAGCTGAGACACTGGGTGACCTCCCCGAGCTACCAATTCGGAGCTTCTCGCCCTCTGACCCGTTTTGAAAAATGGCGAGGCCAACACTTCCAAGACCAAGGGCCAGCTCCACTGGGAGGAGGAACTGGGACGCCGCCTTTCCGTTAAAGACTGGCAGGAGATATACTACAGGTTACAGCACACGACATCTCCGGAACGGAGGCAGCTTATGAAATTGCCTTCTACTGGCATTTAACCCCTGCACGAATACATAGCTGGAATAAAGGGTGTTCTGAAAAATGCTGGCGGGGATGTGGACAGACAGATTTCCTCTTACATCTGCTCTGGCACTGCCCCAAGCTAGCCAGGTATTGGGATCGGGTCCTGAACGACATCGAACAGACATCCGACACAACTACACCCTGTTTCCCTGCATATTCGATCCTGGGCCTATCTAACCCACTGACCGTTCTCTAACGATCGATTAGAGGCAGACAAATGGCACTTACATTGAATGCCGCCTGATAGGTCCTCCTGGCACGATAGTGCACAGAGGAGATCCCACAACCATGTGGCTTGGTTCCATTGACTGTGCGTTTCTCTGGCAATGAAACGCAGGACACCAATGATGGACAACAGGGCAGATGAATATCCTGAACTATGGGCCCCGTGCTTTACGATACTGTCAATAGAGTTCAGGGAAGTGACCTGCCCTAAATATCTGCAAATCCTGCGACTGTTGCCCGGAGCGGTTAGGGAGAACACCCAGCCTGTTGCCTCAGAGGTCGATCACTCCACCCCTCACAGAGATTCAATCTTTAATTCTAGAGAATTGGGACAATGGAATCATGTTGCAAAGGAGACGGGGGGGGGGTGTGAGGGGAGGCTGTTTTTTTTTTTTTTTTTTTTTTTTTTATTCTATTGCTCTCTGCTATTTCCTTTGGTCCTTTTCTTGCTCTTTCCATACCATGTTTTTCTCATAAGTAAAACCCAGAACTCTGTATAATGCCTCCGGGTTGTGGGCAGTGAGTGGTGTTAACAATTCATGCATTTTGCACGCTGCCATCTAATGGTTGTGATTGTTTCAAAATATGGTGTATGCTGGCTCTCCTATGTTGAATCTTGCATTGTATTGTGGTCTGCTAGTTACAATTCCAACAGGACCACTGTATTCCATTTGTGTGTTTCTGTAGGCAGATCTAAATTGCTGCCTGGTCAGCCTGTTCCTCAGATGTCATCCATCTGTTCTCATTCTGAAGCCCGGTAGCGGTAGTCCATGTTTTGTTGAGGATAATCAGGCTCTGTAGTTCCATTGAGCAGATGACCTATGGTGAAGCATCAACAACCTTGTGAGTGGCTGTTTAGAGTGCACAATTGTTATCCGGACAGGCACTGACATTTACATCTCGAGCAATGGACAAACATTGCCATTTAAAGCTACATCGGCCCAAGGATTCTAGCATCTCTTGTTCAGGCTAGCTCTAAAACGAACATGACCGGTATCCTGTGGACCTAAACACTATTTCAATCTCCAAGAGACCGAAAAGGACCTATATATGTGTGGGTGTGTGGAAACAGGCCATAGTACAACTAATACTTTAATTAGCGTTTGCTGAATTAGAGAATACCTGGTTTTGTTATGTTTTACTATGGTCTAGGGGTTGCTATGTCTCCAAATGAATAATACAGTGAAACTAATGTGTCTACCATAATCTACTAATGCCTGCAAACATTATATTACCACTTCTACAGTCTGCAACCCCCTTTGGAAGCCGCATAGACGTTGTGCAAATTGCTACTAACACAGCGTTCCCGCTGAAAAGTAAGCCTAATTGTGTTGGTGGATTTTAATTGGCTATAGTAGAAGGTGATGTGCCTGAAGGACATGCATCACATTCAGAACCACTTTCTGGCATAGGAATGCTCAACAGTCCGTCACCACTTACCTTCTGCCAACATCATTACAACACCATTGTCCTCATTTCTCTTTGTCCCTGCTTATCCTGCTTTTATGCTGTTTTCACTCTTGGATCATGCTAATTTTCTGAACATTCTCCACTTTTTGCAATTGTCTTGTTAAACAGGCTCCCTCCCCCTCCTGGCCTGTGGGTAATCTTTTTCTGAAGAAAGCAGCCCCAGAGTGACAGTACCTGTCCTTGACTACTTCTCTTCTGGGTGGTTTTTAGGCAGCCGCGTTATAGCTTTTTCCTGAATATGTGACGTTACAATGTTATCTGTTACATCGCGGTACGTTACATTGCAGTTATTACAACGCAAGTCGTTACACCGACTTGCGCTAGAGGCGCTGGACTTGGGAATAGTATGATTTACTATTCCAACTCCAGCCTACGTAACAGTAGGGAAGGTGTTGAAATAGTAAATCATTCTACTCCATAGTGTATAGCGCCATCCAGCGCAAGTCGTTGTAACGACATGAGCTGTAATGGCCACATCGTAAACATATTGTGGTGTAACAACCGCGTTGTAGAGGTCGTTCGCCCTTTTTCCCTGTCTGCTACTTAGTCTGCCTTTGATGGTAGCTAATTGAACCCTCTCTTGTTATAGCTTCACTAGATGCTGCTGAATTAGGATAGTAAGAGAGATGTGGTTCCTTGGGCTATCTATGCTGTTAAGCCTAGTTGATGTATTTAATATGACTTGAAGCCTGTAGAAATTGGGGGTTGGGTATACACTACTACACAAAATGAGTGTATAAGAAGGACTCTTTTTCTTGGGTGCCGCTAAGTGTACATCAGCAGTATCCTCAGATAATTTTTGTCATTCAGTCAATGCAATAAATACAAGGAGAGAGCCTTCTTTATGCGAAGGCATTTACTTGTATTTACAATTTCATTGTGAATTGTCACATGTGCATAAAAGCAACATATGCGATTCTGTTAGTGACACTAGTGCAGACGGCACAGTGTGTGAACAAGGTGCATGTAGTGATTATGTACAGAAGAAAAACAACCACTCTTTTGATGGGGACCCTGGCCTCAATATCACTATGCCGAAACCTGTTAATCACTATGCTGAAATCTGTTAACAAATCACCATCTTCCAACCACTCACACGGAAGGTGCCCCCTGAGGCTGATGACCGGCATAGAAGACGGGAGGAAGGACCAAAATATAATCAAGAAGAAATCCCTCTGCCTGTAAACTACTATATATAGTTAGGCTTTCCTGTTTTCAGTTTCTATTGTTGGTAAATTCTGGTGGGGTTTTTTCAGTTTTTTCAATACCTTAAAAAAACAGTAGTTATCAGTGGATACATGTTTTCGCGCCATTAAAAACAGAAGCAGTGTTTTTCCGGTGTTTATGCAATGTTTTGCTTTTAAATATTGCTTGCTTTTTGCACTGAAAGTGCATGTGTATAGATAGTGTGTGTACAGGGTACATGTGGTCCAAATACATTTTTACAAATCAAATTATTATAGAATACTTCTTTAGTGAGTCTTTGGTCCTGCGCGCTCGCTCTTTCCTTCCTATGTAAACGTTTATCTGTGAAAAGGCCTTCTCAACATTGGCACGTGAGATGGGCAACTCCAAAACAGCCAGTACACAATTTTCTAACTCTGGCCAATGACATAGCTTTCCATGCCAATACTGGTGCACCTGAAAATTGTGATTGTCTAGGACGTGTTCTGCAACATCTGCGTTGAATTGGGCACATATGCCCTCAGTTATTGAAGCGGTCAAAAATGAAGCAGTACTTTTCAAAGTCTGGAGAAAATTCAAACGGGATCTAGAACTTGTGCAGAGTACCTCAGTGAGGCTTCATTAACTTCAAATGCCATGGTTGGGGAAGGAACATTTCTATGCATCATTGCAAGCCATTTCCCATAGACTGTCAAGATTTCCTGAATTACTCCTCAACATTTCTTTGCTTACCAAGTGCCAAGTGGCTAGAATTTTAACATGGAGCTTGTTGCAGTGTCAAAGTCACTAAAAGTGTCGCTCAGCCTACTCTCAGGGAGATGTTTCACAACTATACAAATTACGCTGAACACTTGGTAGACAAGGGTGTTTTCAGACTCTAATATTTGGATTAAGTCCACAACAGCAGTCATGTTTTCCTGTAAAAACATAAGCATGCAGTAGACTGTACTTTTTCACATCACTATCAATATGTGACCAAAGATCATCACATTTCTTGCCTTTGGCATCATCTCTAAGCTAAAATTCCATAAACTGTTGCCACGTGGATAATCTGGCATTCACAGCCTCTAGGACTGAGAACCACTGGCTAATTGACACAGTTAGGATGACTCTTTCTTTGATGCCACACAAAGCACAAAATGAGAAATATTTGCATTTTAGTTCCTGGGCATAATGAAACAGTGTACCAGAAAAGACTACAAAGTCAATAGCATTCTTCATTATCTCTGAAGATTGTAAAGATGCTTTCAGCATACCATCTGGCAAGTGACAAGGATCTCTTACAGGGAAGCACTTCAGCTCAGGTAGCGATTTTGACAGATCATCATACAACTTTTTCATATAAGTAGCTGAATTACTGCAAATACAAACAATATCCCTCCAATCTTTGTTGAACCTGGTAGGAACTTTTTCCAGCAGCATTCCAAGTGACACTGCGTTCCATGTTTACCAACGTCTGGTGTCACTTGAAAAGGGGGCTGATGTATCAAAGGATTTCACCCATTCTCTGTCTGTGGATAAATGTGATGGTACATATTGGGAAAGATTCTTATGAAACCAGCCATTTTACCTACCAGTGAATTCAAATGTAGCCAAAATATCAAATATGATTTGGATATTTTCTGATTCTCTACAGTTTTTAAAATAACTAAATAAGACCTAAAACATGCTTCGAAACACTGCATCTTTAGACCAAAGACCACAAAACTGAAAAAAACCGAAAGAAGAAGAGACAATATTTTAGTGACTTCTCTAAACAACAAAACTCAAGCAGCTTAATGTTAGCTCAGAATTTCTTGCTGCTGCCTTGTATAATAAAGTCGCATTGTATTGGCCCCTTCAGGAAGAAATAAAAATAACTTTTTCACTCATCTTTTCATTTTTTTGAATGGCACTTAGTTTGTGGTTGGGAAGGTGCTTTTTCAGTGTTTATATGTTTACACCGGTGACAGCTATTTTTCGTTTGGTGGGGTTTTATCAGTTATAGGTTTAAGCCTAAAGCCAGATAGCCTATATATAGTGCTAAACAGTCACTGGTACATTAGAACAGCCCAACCAACCTGGCCTTCCAAATTATGATATAAACGGCATTATATACTGAAAAATCACATTTATTTATTTTGTTTTACCAAAATAGTAAAACACATAATAAGATGAATATCAAAATTCCAAGCGTATCCTACGTCACACACACACACGATCTCTCAAACACAAGAAACAGACACATACCCAGACAGACTTACATACTACCCTGTCAGAATTCACAATGTAACAAGACACCATTGTTTTAAAAAAGCGATTACAGAACCCTCCCAAGATGTAGGATGCAGGCAACAAATTGGGTGCACCTGATGGGTATATGACAGCGGCGGTAAAAACCGTTCAGACAGATATGCACCAACGGCCAGCAGATCAACGGGGTCCCGTCAGCACCGAGAACACAGCTGAGTTTAGTTGGGCTGTTCTAATGTACCAGTGACTATTTAGCACTATATATATCAGTTTACAGGCAGAGGGATTTCTTCTTGATTATATAAATAACCATCTTCCCCCACATATAGTCCAGAATATAGATCAAGGGATCCTTGTGTCAACATTTCTATCCTACAATTATTCTCATCAGGGCAACCAATCTGATTAGTGAAAACACCTATAAAGAAACAAGAGACCCATTTTGGGGTAAATCAGCCTCAAATCTTCCCTGCAGTAAATTTCAAATGGTAGTCTGCAGATGCTGAGTGATAGACCCTGTGTTTGGAGAATTAAAGGATACTATAGAATTGGGTACTAAATACGGGGCAGATTGGCATGACTCGTCAGCATTTAAATCTTAACTGTTGTGAACGGGAATTGAAGGATATGCCATTACTAGACAATTGTGACTATTAGAATGAATGTGTCCTGAAGAAGTCCATAGTTCTGGACGAAACGCGTGCGCTAGTTCTGCTGTATCTTGTGATACGCTTGAGAAAGAAAAGAAAATGAAGAATTGACAATACCTCAAACTTTAAATCAGTACTTTTTTCGTTCATGTTAATATTTATTGTGGTACACCTCTACCTTGGATTGAATTTGGTGTGGCCTAAAGGTTGCATCGTGGCTGTGGGTGCTTGTAGTGAGTGCATGCATACAGAGATTAAATTGCTGACACTTACTCACATAGAAACATGGGATAGGTGCGGTTGTTCGGGTCCACTGTCATGCTTCTTTGGTATATTACTCCTGACAAATTGCTGCTTATTCTTTTCACATGAAAATGTTTACTTCTCTTTGGCTGACTGCAAACATTATTTCGCAAAGTGAACTATGAGACAAACTCACTGGGGTTCAAGAGACTGTAAGATGTCTACATTTAAAATACCAGTAAATGAACTGTACAAATATTTCACAGTGTATCAGCAGTTATGAAAACACAACTGAAACACATTTTGTTTTGTAATTCTGAAGTGTGATGGAAACAAAGATTTTAATAGGATCAAAACAAATCTTGTTAATGCATAAATGATACATAAAGTATTGTTTCATTTGTATAGTACTTACAACCTCTATGTGAGGCAATGAAGTGCTTACCTCCATTGTAAGCACGCTACACCATATAGGGTGTGTGGTTGGAAGGGAGTTGTCTCTGTTTTGTTATCCTATGTGGAAAGTCTTTTCATGTCATGCTTGATGACCACAGAGGTCTGGTTATAATTTTATGGAATGCAGCACCTAGCAGTTTGGTGGAAGATGGAGTGTGACAAAGATGCAAGTGTATTGTTTTTCAGTACACTGGCAGCTTTGAACAGCTCTGCTGGTCTTTTTATTCTATTTCTTATGTTTATATTCTGTCTGGCAGCTTACTGTACTGGGTTGTCCAATCAGTAATTTTGTATGTATCTGTAGACCTGAGCTGACATGATTGAAGGGAGACAAAAATGGAGAAAACTGCTGGGATGAGCATTGTTACTATCACCTCATATGTTATTGTAATTGTGCGATGTAAAGAAGTGGCCATAGTTATGGCCACCGGAATTATGCGCCGGGGAAAGGACCCAATTTTGTGGCCAGGATGGCTAAATTCTGCGATAAGGAAAGGCACAATATGTAACTCAAGGCCGCTCATTTTGTGTTAGTATTGTTTCATAATTTTGTCATCTGTTCTTATGTTAACACTGTCTGGGGATAGGTCTCATATCATTACTATTGTTTGAACATTTAAATAGAGTAATATGCATTTTAAAAAAATGACCAGTCAACCTTTGTATAGTGTTTTTCTCTACACGGCAACACAGGTCATCACAAGTTTACTAACATTTAATCTGTTTAAAACGGAAACATTTTTTGTTAAAAACTGCAGATTATGCTGCAGATGATGGATTATTTGGCAAATGCAACAAATCCATAATTATACGGAAAATACCACAGCCTCAGAACGTCATAATTTTAGTGGCCTTGGTCATAATTTAAAGATGTTTGAGACCTGCAGTGGTGAACTAGATTAAAGTGCTCCAACTGACCATCTGTGTGTGACAGAACTATTCGTTTATTCCATGCCTATTCATTAGGTGATGGCTGGTTTATTGGTGATGGGCAAACCTTGAGGAAGATATGTTATATGTGGATGTAAGAGATGTAAGTTATAGTTTGCTGCCAACTGCTGAGTGTTATGGTATTGGTATTAGTGTAGACCACAAATGTACATGAAATTACATAACTATGTAATACCTTGGAGAACCATAGATCAGCCCTCCTTCAGTTACCTGGCTATCGAATGTAGTTGCTGGTTGGGCTGTTTCCAATCTGTGTGGTGTACACTGAAGATTGAGTTTGAAAGTGTGACCGTCTTTCTGGGTACTGTTGTTGGAATGTGAGATGGTATAGTTGTCTTGGAAATAGCCATGTTTTCAACTGTCTTCTGAAGTTTATATGCTCCTGGATGCTTGCAATGCTGGCTGGTAGTGAGTCCCAGAGTTTGGCGGCGTGTTCTGAGAAAGCAGTACCTCTTACGAATCTGTTATGGTAAGGTGGTATAATGACGAGTGGTGCAAGCCTGGAGAGCAGTATAGTGTTTTGTTGTAGTGCTTGAATTTAACTTTTAGGCCTAGCTGTGTTTTTCCTCGGGAGGCTCTGTGGACAATGCCAAGTGCCTTGAACATTGCTCTCTTCTTTAGATATCCAGTGGAGTGATTGCAGGGCAGGGGTCAGGCATTCCCTTGGGTGACGGCGGAAAAGAAGTCTTGCTGCTGCTAAACGTTTGGCTGAGTTCTGTTTTGCATTTGATGACTGCAGGTGTGCCATTTCTAGTCTGCTGACATAGACAAGCTTGGAGATTGAATGTGAGGATGACTTGTAGTTTCTGTTGGTATCCCAGGTATGGGAAGATGCAACATCGTTTTCATTGTGTAGGCATCAGTCTGTGTGACTTTGTTATCAAGTATTGATCTGAATCTATGATTATTCCCCTGGTTCTGACTTTTTTTTGCTATTGTTGGAGGTGGCCTCTTATTTGTTAGGTCATATGGCGATAGGCTGGTATTTCTTCCAGTGTCTGCTGGTCATAATCTCTGTCTGCGGTATTGAGCTTTAGATGGTTCTTCATCATCCTTGTGTTTATGACCTAAAGGCTGTCATCAAGTTTTAAATTGTCGAGGTCTTCCAGGCCATCCATTCTTAAAACGATTTGGGTGTTATTTGCATAGTTGTAACATGTGAGGATGAATGATTTAATTAGGTTTAGCAAGGGGGGTTAGGCAGATGTAACTGTGCAGGACATGGAGCCACGTTGTTCTTAAGCCCGCCACTTTCATGATTTTTCCTATTCCTGGTGCATAAGTGCTTGTCACTACCTAAATCTACCAGCCATTCAGAGGCATTGTCCGATCAGGAAATCACCAGATTTCAAAATGGCACGGTGCTTTGATCAACCTAGCGGGCTGGGTAAGAGTCATCACAAATCAGGTTAGACTTACATTTGACGGACAGTGCTCCAGCCTACAGCCTTTCTAGGGACACTAGTGTGTTGTGAAATATAGCCTGGTGAGATAATGTATCTGCTCTAGAGATCATTATTTTGTTTACAGAAGCTGAATAGTTTGATATGCTAATGTGTCTGCTACAAATACCCTAACTAGCAATTAATCTAAAATGACCCGACTATCTATCAAAAAGGGTTTCATATCTAAATAATCCTACCAGGATCAACATGCTGAGGATTCATCTCCTCGAACCAAATAATCATAATCAGGGCATCTGAGGCGGAAAGCCTTTGTATCATAATTGACCTTTCCAAACGCGTTTCTGTACAAACTCAACTAACATTTTCAGATTTTTATATTTTGTAATCTTAGACCTGTGTAGTATGAATCTGCTTTTTGAAATATATTGACTGCTTTGAAATTCTGCTTATGTTCATCTATTTTATGGTCTTTGCAAATAAACAGCTGTTATACGGCCCTATGTAATTATTGTAGTAAATACATAATAGTTGATGAATATTTTGACTACTGTTTTTATTGGGAGCAGTGTGGGAATGATGAGTGGTAGGAACTTAATAGATCCTCACTGGTTCTGAAACTTTCCATCACAAAAATCTGATAAAAATTCATAATGTAGCCAAAGTTTGGTGTTTGCTGGCCATTCGGGGTAGGACAAGATATTGGAATCCACTCAAGCCACACCACCCTTGACTACTTTAAGTTATTTTGTTTTCAGAAATGTCTGTTCCTGCCAGGTTTCCCTGGGTGCCAGTTGAGCGGTGGCCTAAATACTGCAACCACCCATATCGCCTGAATGGGTCAATTTGCAAAATCGTGATGTTACCTTGTGTTTGAGGCCTTTCCTTTCACGGGTGATAGCCCAGTCACTCAAGAGGAGTACTATTGTTAGCGGGAGAAATTTAGGAACAATGTGTGGAAGGACATTTGTGGATACCTCCAGATTCCATTAGCGATGTCTGCTTTCAGTTTTTTTACTGTGACATCTGCATGCACAGCATGCTATTCAAAGTAGCAAAAGAAAATTGGACTCTAGAGAAGCATTTTGCTTGCAACCCAACTTTGATTTTGAAACAGAAAATGTTTCTGGCATTTTTACCAGAAAGCTTTTCTTTTATTGTACTGTGGCGGACCCACTGAAGTCCACTCTACTGTGAAGGTAGAGCGGTGGACATCAACAGGTTGTCCTCTACCCTAAAGTAGTTAAAACCCACCACATCTGTGCAGCCTGATGTCCTGTCCAACAAGAATGGACAACAAGCTGCAGGGATAGGATGGCGGTATTACACTAACGTATTTGTTACATGGTTGTGGAGGACGTCCTCAGTTACAGAATGCCCCCAGGATGGTAGGTTTCTGAGACTGGAGAACAGCAAAAAGCACTGTGGCCAAAGAACGGTTTCCTCTACTGCTCATGGCCATGCACAGCCAAGAGAAGGTTGCAGAAAGTTCCCGTTGCAATATTTGGTCTATGGGGAAGAGGGCTAGGGAGAGAATAAGAAATATTGAGGAGTACAGAGAAGATAGCAAGAAGAGGTTCTAGAAAAGGAGAGGAGAAGTAAAGGAAAAAGGAGAGGAGAAGGAGAGGAAGAAGGAGTAAATAGAAAAAGCAAGAGAGAGCATAAGAGACAATAAGGGGAAGATAGATGCAGCAGCAAACTAAGGGGTGCTAGGGCATAGAGTGTCAGTAAGGATAGAGATTAGGAGAGGAGAGAGAACATCAAATAGAGCCTCAAGGAGCACAATGAGAGTTACATCTGATAATGGAGAATGGAATTTATATCTTATCATGATTTTGCCACTATAGCTGTCATAATGTGATTTCAATGCATAATTTTGCACTTATTTTCTAAAAAAGGATCATATTTTAAGATCCAAAAATCACCTTGCATAGTGATCTTTGTAGTCCTATTAAGGTCTAACCATTGTTACTTGATCCACTTTGCTTCTTACAAATTGATTAACAATGGCAACTGCTTATTTGTTACTACATGCTCTTGGTGAGATGTGTTGAGGCCTTTCCTTTTAATCCATACCAGCCATATCTATATTTGCTGGTATAGTCGCTGGAAAGTACAACCTCCTTGCTGAGATTTGGCTTTCTAGCGCTTGTGAAAAATATGCAGTCTCTTAACTGTTTCCTCACATGAATCTTGACATTTTGATCTTCACCTGTAGTAATTCCGAACAATCCCTCTGCAAGTATTTGTTTTCCATTTCTAGTACACATGGCAGGCTTCCATCCTTTCTAGATGCACCAGGAAGAAATGTGCATGCTTGTCCAAGCAATGTAAGTCACATCGATGGTGCCACCTTGAGGATTCTATGCAAGGAGCCTATTTTATGTGAAAGAGAGGAGAAGTCTGGAAATGGAGGATTCTGTTGCAGCAAAACGGGCGGTACCATGGAAGCAGCATCAAAAAGCGAGGACATCACAGAAGAGGATTCTAGATGCAAACTGTGAAACCACTCCTCGGAACCTTCGAGGCAGTGCTCCTGCTTGCCCATCCATGACTCTTCTAACTGGAGATGGACTTAGTGTCTTTAACCCTTCCACATGCCTCACATGTACCCATCCAAGGCTTACACACTCACCTATCCTTTAGCTTTGCCTGCCTGGTTTGCTGATCGATGGCTGACAAAGGTCTCTTTTTGTACAGCACCTTTTGCACAACATGCCTGTAACTATGAGGGGTGTATGCCAATGTCGAAGCCTGCTTCAGGTCCATGTAGTTTTGACTGATGCTTTTGATCAAATGTATATGAACTATCCATCTTTTCCACAGCCTTATAGTGAAATTCATTGTGGGACCTTCCCAACTTCCCCTGTAAAATATATAAATTATATTTAGTTTTCACAATTGTTGCAACTCTAAAATTTTTAAAACATTTCCCAAATTGTCCATGATGGATATGCTCCAACCTCTCTGTAAATTTTTTTTCAAATTAGTGGCGTGTTAACTTAAAACGTCTCTTACGAAGTTGGGTGGCATTAGAAACTCCACACTTTACAAAGCAGATTAAGTTTCCTAACTTTACCTGAGGTAAGATTTATCCCTTAGGGCCTTCCTAGTTTGATAATTTATTGATGCAGAATGTCCCAGGGAGGACATCCTCCTGCATAAAATGTTGAATGTGAAGGCTGTGCATCCACCACCTCAGCTAAGAGGTGTCAGAGCAAGACTGAGCTCAGGCCAGCTTATATTTTTTAAAGAAAGCACTTCCTACTCTTTGCATTTCACAGAGCTTGAACGGTTTAGAAAATGCACAAAGTGACTACAACTTTACACAGCTCTAGTTTAAATTCCATTTAACTGATAAGATTTGAATTGGAAAAATTCACATATTCCTTCACATACAGTCACACAATGGGCACCCTGAATATTGAAACTAGAATATCGATGGCACAGAAATTTGAGTCCAAAATATTGACTGGAATGTATACATTTTCTATACATTACTCCACATACATGTACCTATGCAATATATATATCTTCAAGGTAGGTGGATTTGGAGTTGGGGATAGTAGATCTATGCTTCCCTGTGTGCACTTATTTCTGATATTCTGTCCTCAATATTCTTATACTACGATATTCATGGGTTTTGATATTTTTTGGTCCAACTGATCACACCAATAATAAAGAAAAGCATCAAAAAGAACTGTGTGCGTTAAATCCTTGCACACTGTACCTATTTCCCTTCAAGTATTGGGAAAGAATTCACCTAAAGGGCAGAGCTTTAATGTTTGGTCATAGCTGAGGGCCATACTTCTTGCTATGGGCTTGCAGAAATTGACTAAATTTGCTTCTGAAGTCACCCCATATATAAACCCAGATGATGATTCAGCGTAAAAGCCCCACCCAAATGGAGATTTTTCTGCAGGAAAGAACACTGATGATTAGTTTGGCCCTATTTTCTGAATCCGCCCCTCCTCCAACCACCCGTCGCATCGGAATTACCCCTATGATGCTCTTGCTTGTATCTTGGCTTAGCTGCCTCCTTTTCCTTTCCATGCCCTTGGCATGGAAACCCCTTTCTAGTTGCTGCTGCATATGTAGACCCTCCTCACCATTAGTGATCTTTCCTACTTTGAGATGCTCCATCTCTGCAGCAAGCTGGTTGGGGGCAGCTTCAGTCTTACGCACGTCTATAAGCAGACTGAGCCTCTTCCCTCCGCTTGAATGGTATCACTTCCACCAGCATTAATGGCCTATACCCTCCACCCACTATTGCCACCCTGACTTAAACCCCCTCCCTACGACCTAAGACATCATTTCAACCCTTTACATTATGCTTGAAACTCCAAGAAAAAATCTGACTAGAAGACTGGGCAGAGTAGTGGGATGCACTTTGACCCCTGGCCTCGCACACACATTTGAGTGAGCGGCAACTGATACTATTGGGGCTCGACACTGGGTGACGATGAGCTTCTTAGTAGCCACTGGATCGCACCTGTGGGATCAGTGGCACAGTCTGGGGGCATGGCTCCTAAACCAGCCCCCGCCCCCGCTGGTAATAAAATGCTGCTATAAATCAGGTGCAGTGCCCATCACACCCCGGACCCTGGTATCAACCAGTTTTCTGCCTCCAAGTTCCTCATTCTTCTCGCCGCCCAGCCCCATCTCCTTCATGGATTAAAGCTCTTCTATCTATCCCCTTCTTCAGTCTCTGACCACCTCTTCTCTTTCTAACTCCTTTCTGCTGCTTTTTTCTTCCCTTTCCCACGTTGCTCATCCTTCTCTCCTTCCAACCTTATTTACTTCTCTCATGTTATCGCCTTTTCGAGTACTTCTCCCTTTTGTTTCATCCCTTACCTTACTTTCTTTTTTGTTCCCTTATCGCTACTCTCTCCCACTGAAAAGTAAACCCAGCCAAGGCCTTTTCATCCCCTGTCTTTAAAAAAGAAAAATCCGAAAGGGCATTTTCGGAATCCAGATCAGCCGGTGCAGGGCAGACTGCCCCCTCCCTCCCCTGGGCCACGGTGCATTGCAGCGGTTGCACCACCCTGCGTGGGGCGGATATCTGAGCAGCAGCAGGACAAGCAGTATATGAAGCAAGAGGCAGGCTGTCCGCTCGAATATCACCAGGCCCCGTACGGGGCGCGTGGCGCAATCCGGAAGACGGAAACGGGGAGAGGAGGGCGGGAGCAAGGCCTGAAACAATAAATCGTGATGACCTGATGAACATGACAGTGCTACTACTGCTGTCACTGCTGTTTTGTGTCTGTTTTTGTAAAATAATTATAAAAAAGACAATTATAAAAAATATCTGACAAGATAATAGAATATCCTATTCTAATTTAAATTACATTTAAAAATGAACCTAACTCTAACTCAAAACCAAATTATTTTTAAATGAAGTTGACGCTCACCCTAAATTTGACAAAGCTAAATTAATTCATCAAAAATAATTAACCTTATTCTAGCTGACACATTCATTCTTTTAAATGATAAAGTATGCTAATTCTAACCAATAACCAAATTAAATATTTTTAATTAAATTAATGCTTATTCTAAATTTAAAACAAATAATTTAAATTAGATAATCATAAATAAGTAACCTTATTCTGACTGTAATGGCAAATTACAAATATTTCCAAAATTGTTTGGTGAAAGGGATGGAGGGTCATGGGTAGTTCACAGTGATGTAATTACAGTAATGGTCAAGCAAAGTAATGGACCCTCTTCTCATAGTATTTCTGCTCCAGGGGTTTCTCCAGAGTGCCTTGCTGTGAGTTTGAACATCAAATCGCTGGTGCAGCGCATGTTTCTTATCTGATGCCACCGCAGTTTGTGTCTCCTGCCTTTCATTGGTTGCGACTGTGCCGCACCCTCCGTGTTTTATAGGCCATGTTGTACCTGCAGGAGCCGGTCTCCAGGTGATAATGGCGCGGGTGTAGATGCTGCACCAGTGTATCTCTGCCGTCACCTCTGGCTCGTTTGTCTTTGTCCTCATAACTCCACACCAGGAGAGGAGCAGAGAGAGACTCTACCAGCTCACCTCCTCATACTGGTTAGGAACCAGCTTCCTCTTCCGTAGTGATGTCCTCTGGACAGCTTTGACCGGTGTGGCCTCACCAGCCTTCCACGTACTGTAGGACTTTGTGCGGGCTGCCAGGAGGACTAACTATGTTAACATCGTTTCGTGAAGGAGTCCGGGTAAGCCCGAGTGCACACTTGCTCCCTTGTAGGGGATGGATACCATTGAAGGTCCCGCGTCTACCTTGGCTCTGGCAGTCGCGCGCCACACCTAGGCCCATTGGGCGCATATCCTCGTTAGCATCTGGCTCAGGTTGGTTGTCATTGGTACTTAAAGGTCCCAAATCCCGCTATTGACCTTTGCAGGGCCCCCGAATGACTACAGTGAGCAAAGATTGTACAGTACAAGAAATGTTATACAAAGAATTCAGTAGAAAGTAAACGTTTCCTTAGAACTGTCACTGTTGCCATGGAAATCAACGGTGCTACCTAATTCCCAAAAATAATACGGCTCAGTAATCCGTTGTGTAACGTTTCCCTTAAAACAGTACCGAACACAAAGGAATCTTAAAATATATTGCGGATTATATAAATGTCTGGAACCGAAACTTATGTTTTCTTACGATTTGCATATGTTCTATACATTTTAACAGGGGAGTCAAAGCTGGCATTTAAAAACATTTTGGTCTGAAAAACAGACGAACACGTTTGAGGTTCATCAGTTGCCTGGAGAATTTCACCAATTAGATCATTCTTTACCTGGAAATGCGAGGCTAGACCGCAACACCTGGGCGGTCTGAATGGGGGGATGTGTTGGCAGGGGAGTCAGAGTTTATGTCAGTCATCCAAGGTTTGGAAGACTCTTGAGATGGATTGCTTCCTGCTGAATGGTTTGTTTACAAGTGGTCCCGTTTGATCAGGCTCATATGCCTCTTTACATTCTTTAAATAGCATTTTCACCATCTTCGTTCTAGCTGACAGCTTTCTTGTTTCATGCATTTTAATGTTATTGGGTACTAAATGCTTCTCTATGTTTATTAACTTCTTCACATGGACACCTCCAGGTCACAAAAGCTCCTTATCAGTTGTGGAGTCCCCCCTGGGCTCCATACTGTCTCCTGTTATCTTCACCCTCTATGTGAAGCTTCTTGGTGCTGCACTCAGACAGCAGCGTCAGGATTTGCCCGTACATCAATGATACCCAACTCTACTTTAGTCTCTACTGCTTCAGACATACAACACCTCAAACACTGCAGGCATCGCATCCAAACCTGGAGGTCTAAAATTCAACCCAACCAAGACCAAATTCCTGCTGTTTGCCAAGAACGGGCAGCAAGAAATAGCGCAAACCTAGCTCAGTAATATGAATCTTGATGACTTTGAACCCCAACTTTCAGAGTATGCCAAGTCACTTGGTTTCACCTTGGACACCAACCTCACCCTCTTACAATACATTGCCCAAAAAAACAAAGCCAGCCTAGTACCAACTCTCTCTTCTAACAAATGTGAAACCATTTCTTCCAGAAAATGACTTCAGAACTGCAGTTAACACCCTGCTCCTTGGCCTCCCAGACTCCACACTGTCACCTCTTAAGGGCATCCTACACACCGCTGCACAGTGGCATAGCTAGCCCATTGGCCGCCCGTGGCGCTCCCTGCGTTTGCCACCCCAGGCAGCCACATTAAAGTGCGGGGGTGTTGGCGCGAGTTTGGGGAGGGGGGCTTGTGATTGCCCCCCCCCCTGAGCTGGCATGTAGGAGCGGGGTGAGGCTGCCTGGGGCGGACCGCACTCCCCTTTGCTACACCACTGCCGCAGAAAATCTCATTTAGGGCCTGAAGAAATATGATCCCATCACCACCTCCTGATGAAACCCTATTGGCTCCCCTTGCCAGCCCACACCATCTTTAAAACCAGCTGCATCATTTACAAAGCCATCACGATCAACATCCCCACTTATCTTGGAAACAAAGGCACCATCTCTCTGGGTTTTCTGCGCAGCCACAGCCTGGACACCATCAGACTGCAGACTAAGAAGTGTAATAAAGAAAAACTGTGGAGCAGGCCTTTTCCATCTATTCGCCCAGGCTCTGGAGCTACACTAAATCACAATGTCTTAACTAACCACAAACTAACTACCTCTCCTATCACTCATTGTCTTACTGCTCTTCTTTTATCCTGTACAGCCCCCGCTGCCTTTTTGCTAGGTTTGCGCTATAGAATTCCCATATACATACATAAATACATAAACTGCTTTAGACCCATGGAAGTTTGTTCAAAAACTGCCTGCATTTATGTGAAAAGCAGTGTGATTGGATTAGCAATCTTTAGTTGCCATGTTAAAATGTAAGAGGTAAAGTACGTTACGGCAGGAAAGTGAATTTAAAAGGGTGTGATTGTCAGACCAAATAGAGGGGAAGGCCTCCGGCAGATTGACCAACTTTTTAATTGTCCACTGTGTAATAAACATCAGAGGGATATATTCAAGCAGATTCCTTTTGTGTACTCTTTGACTTTTCTTTGGTGAACAGGAACATACATTTATATTCCTAAATGATAACATTTCATCCATATGGCATTATTTATCATGTCATTTGTATATCCAAAAATCTTTTGGGGGCGTTTGTAAGATTAATTTTCTAATTTATGTTTAAAAAATGATTCTATTTTGTTAGATATCAAGTTGAGTTATGTACATTGAATTTTTCATGTGTTGGAAGTATTTTGTGCTTGCAGTGACTACACTGTAACATATTGTTGATATGACTTTCAACTTTGAGGCATAGACTTTAGGTATAGACAGACATTCTAGTTCGTTTCAGATTGGCTGTATCCATGCAGGCATTTCATGATCACCATTATGCAAGTGAGCTCCACTTTCGATTAGTTGTGCATAAAGTTATAGTTCGTGGAGATACTGTAATCCTTTGGGTAGACTCTGGTGCCTCAGGGAATGTAGGTCAAATCTCTGTAGCAATAGCAGCTAACCTGGCATATTGCAACAGGTGTCTTTTTCCTATCCCAAATTGCACCTGCACTTGCTTCCTCTTGGTAAAGGTCAGCAAGTGTCTCACATAGACCCTTTTGGCGACTTCCCACCAGTATATCCTGCTATATGTATGAAGGGGCTGTCTTTTGTTTGTTAGCTGCTTGCACAAAGCTCAAGTTGGCCAATGGACTTGCTGTGCTCCCACTGCTCTATAAATGTATGTTACCTTGTAATATACTTAGAAGGGCCAAAGAAATGGATGTCTCTGCATCCCTTCCCCAGTGACCTGCTCCTATTGAAGGGAGGCAGAGGAGAAATATTGTCTTTTGAGGAACACCTCATACGACTCATCTCTCCCTCAAAAGACTCATAGCCAGCTAAATAGAAAATGGCGTTCAAGACCCACTTTTGCATATTTTAGTGTGTGAAGAGCTCACATGTATGTATGTATGTCTGTCTCCTGAACCTGCTGTGGAGGTCATATGCACAGCATATCTACAACTGGCTGGTGTTTGAAAGTGCTCTTCAAATCACTCTCCTCTTCAGGTTGCATAGGTAGCCTTTGCACTCTAAAGATACAGGGCTAAGGTCCCTGTGCATGCCTTCTCTCCTGCTAAGCCCTCCTCCCTGCATTTTCATGTAAGGAGGAGGAGGCAGAGAAATAACTCGCTTTTCGGCCTGGGTTTTCTCAAATGCAGCTATTGCTAACAATATATATAGCGTGGTCTTTGGGTTCGCCCCTTTCGACCACCATCTCTCTTCATCCAGCCACTGCAACCATTGACTTGAGACTTTGTCAATCACATCTTGGCTCAGCTCAATGAGGTATTTATCTCTCATCTAATGATATTGGCTGTTTGTGTGTATGCCTCTGCTTCTACTTGAATGCTTGCGATGAACTTCATAAGCGACTGCAAAGAACTTGAAATCATCCTGTGGGGTGCCTTCATTAAGTTCCAAACTTTTAATATTAATGATTTTTTCCAACTTGTTTATAACGTCGGTATTTGTATGGTATTTAGGATGTTTAGATCAAGATGCATAACCCAAGACAGGAGCGTATTTTGAATTTGCGTACAAACGGAAACATGATGAAACCACTGTGGTACAGAGCATTCACTGTCGGAAAGGAATCTCATTGTTTGTGTTTTGTTCATCAATCATTGCTTGGAAGCCTTCTGAGAAGATTATGTTCACACTTGCATAAGATTAGCCCTTTATATAGCCCATACTGGATTCATTTAAAAGGCTGCCACAACAGATGTATTTAGTATCCCAAATGTGTTGTTTGGATTCAGAAAGAATTTACCTCCTGTAGAAATCTAATCTTTGCCAGAACTGTTCCTCCTGGAGTAACTGGAAAAGACCATAGAGGGTTTTTTGGGTAACTCCAATGTTCTTATTCTAGAGGTAGTCTTAGAGGACACTCCTGCACCTGACCAGCGATATATTGAACACATCGCGACGGGGAAACTTCCAGTGGGGAACTCTAAGTAGATAGACTTGTGCTATATGCTACCTACGGTCCACCATTGGCCTTTGTTGCCCTGCTGGGCAGTTACTACGTCACAGTACCTGAACACTACACAAATGTGCCTGTGGGTGATCCAACCTGGCCAGGCAGCTGTTCCACTGAACCTCTCAGGCACTGTATGGGATACAGGAGTGCACTGCTCAAGACAGTGAAGACCTGCACTGCCTTTGACTCTCAAAGAAGGCACCCCAGCTGAAATGCCAACAAAAACTGGGATGAGATACTCAACCAAGTGCATGATCTGTATCACTAGGTCCAGGCGGTGTGCAGTCTGCTAATACTTCTGTGTTTACCTTTTCTCTTAGGTCTGGTTACGCAAACCCGATGCTGTGGACTCAACGAAGGAATGATCTAGTAGTGGAAGACACCGAACAATTGTTATCAGATAAGTGTGTTCTCAGCTAAGCAAGCATGCTTACTAAGTTACTGCTTCAGTTACTAAGACTTGGTTCTTTAAAAGACTCTTTTTTCCTTCATAGGAACATATCTGAGGTGCTTGCACGGGTATAGCACACACCTGTAAGGTAAATATCTCTATTATTAGAAAAAAATTCTGCATCCTCCCTGTTTCTCTGCAACCTTCCTCTCTGCCAAATCACTTAGAATGGGCAGTGAGCTGTGATAAAGAAATGTCAATGTTCATATACACATTCATTTAATTTTATGTTTAGTTTAAATACTTTCACTTTCTTGTCGCTCTTCCTACATATCTGTGCATTGTAGGGGAGTGATCACCTTTAGTTCACTGACACAACACAATAAGTTAAAAGTTGGCAACAATGTTTTCAGTGACTTGCGATTTTAGTTACCCAATAAGTCATCATCATACGTGTCCTCTGTCGATCATTCTCGCACTCCTGCATCAATTCATCCGCCCACTAATTCTTGCATTCATCTATTTACCCACAGTAAAACACATACAGACTTGACAAGCATTGCCAAGAAAAACTTAAAGCATCTAAGTGGAAAAAAAGAGAACATGTCGCCACCTAAATATGGCAAGTATATCATTGAAATACAAAATAAGAAATGTAGCAGTGTGAGGTCATCTTGCAACAGTATTGTATACAGTTTTATTTTTATTTTAGCGCCAACATGGCTGCGAAGTTTCGAATTAATGTATTGACTACCTTTGAGCAGTAGTAAAACAATGATACACTATGCACAATACCAACCCAAGATGACCACTCAGTAAACATCACCCTGAATGGCCATCTTGGAATAGTATTGTGCATGCTGTATACAACTGTTGTACAGATTGCAGAAGGGTGACATAGTGCTTCTTAACATGGTGGCCATATTGTAAGGGTAAAACAGTGATACACTGTGAACAGTACATTCCAAGAAGCCCATCCAGTTTAGAAGCAGTGGCCGCACAGAATGCGAATCCCAGTAGTTATGTCTGGGGAGCTGCAGGAAGCTGTACAAAAAAAGTTACATTAGAAGGAAAGAAATGAAAAGAGGCCTAAAAGAAGTAGAAAAGGAAAACTGAAGGATGGGCTCAACACTCCTGGCACTGTAGCGCACACATTTCCAGGCAAATGTGTGCATGATCAGGCAAAATGCCAACTGTCACAGTGTAACGGGGCCAACGACTTAGGTGGGCTGACACACTGTCTCATGCGGTATGCTGTCATAGGCAGAATCAACAAGCAATTATAATACCAACGGGTCAAAGTTTTGAAAATGTGAGATCTATTGCATTGGAAATGCTTGTTATATAAAAACTTCCCTGCTAAATTTACGAATACATGTCCCTTTAAACATTGCAGAGTTCCTGTGAACAAAATTGTGGCCGAAAACCGATATCAGCCAGGACCTACAGATTCTAGCTAACAACCAAAACCATGAAGCTATAAAGTTCTGTGTACTGAACACCCTGGTCTTGGGAGCCTAAATACTTCATTAGAGGAAAGCCAGCTGGACATTTGACAGGTCGCAATAGCTGTTTGTTAGCAATGTAACTATAAATAAAAAAAAAAATGATAGTATAGTCCCAAAATATTCACTTCACCACATATTCGTGTCGATTAACGGGAAGCAACAACCTTTCTTCTAAACTGAACTGAAACAAATCCTGATCTCTCACTCATGTTTACAAGAGGGATGCACCAAGCCAATGTAGACTGCAGAACACAAGGTGCCAGTCAACAGCACACTAGATAATGCCTCAAATGGGAGGTTCACACTGTGTAATCCTATTCCATTGCTTTCACAGATCGCAACTAGAGATGAAAAGCACAAGGCAGCCGCTCACTTTGGTTCTTTTGGAGGCTTCTGTGGCGCTTACACTGAATATGGCATCAAGCTGGTGTAAATCCATTGCTTATGGTCACAGCGCCGTCTCCACAGTGTCACTGTTTGGGTAAAAATGTCTTGTGCCCCATTCAAAGTAAAGCTGGACTGCGCATGCAGTTAATGGGGAATGTGTATTGAAGACCGGCCTGCTTCCAGGCGCTACAATAAAGTGCCGCTTCCTGGAAGGGAGGGTGGAGAGTGTTGCGACCGCGGTGGCCTGTAGAGCTGCCAGTGTGACAGCAGTCTACAAGGGGCGGGTGGTGGGTGGTGGGTGGAGGGCAGCGCCCAGCTTTTGGCGGGAGAGGCAGTGAGATCTCAGGCAAGGGCACTATAATTCCCCCCTCAGGGGGGATCTAGAGACCCTCTGCAGCCTTATCCTATGGATATATGTACTGGGCCCTGGAAGCTTATATATGAGGATGGAGAGGGGCTCGGCATCGCATAAAACAAGTCACTCACTCCTCGCCTATCACACCACTAACATGGCTCCTATTTCGTGGTGTCGAGGGTCGAGACTCGTTGTGATCTTGGGCAACCCCAGAACTTTCAGTTCTATGTGTAAACGTGGTGAAAGAGCTCTAAACCCCCCGAGGATCCAAGCTCGGGTAACAATTTGACAAAATGTCGAAGCTTTTACGTTGTCACGCAGCTGTGCAGTGTTCGCCGTTGACCTTTGAGGTTTAAACACAGACCAAAGGCGCGCTGTGTGTTTTTGTCTTCACACAACGAGAAAAATCAAGTGTTAGTCACTGAAAATTGTGCCCGACTGCTGGGGTTCAGCTACTCTGTTTGACACCAGTTAGTGATAACTACCACACAATGGAAAAGAGGTGCTTTTAATGCCCTCAAAGCTTACAAGTAATACTCCCTCGGGTAAAGCCACGGGGGTCCCCGGCTCCTTACATATGAAGACACATGGTTGCTGCTGCTGTGCTGTTTATCAGCTGCCACCGAGACCTGCTTGTGTCTGAAGTAGGACACAGGAAGACAGTGGCATCTCAGATCACATCGGCGCCGCTGTACTCTTTGCCTTCTGCCACTGCAATCTCTCATTGGGTAAGTGGCCTTTGCCCTCCCCTCGCACTACACGACCCGCAGTCACTACATTCCCAACAGACAGTGCTTATGGAAATTGGTGAACATACACTACGCGCCATCAGCTGCTCACAGTTTCACTTATTTTGGCCAGTAGGGAGCGCAGCTGCGCTGTTCACCAGCAGCAGCGACCAAGTTCCAGTCACAAGCGACCAACCAAAAAACACATTAAATCATTTAAAAAACAACCGTTCATCCATACCCACTGCTTTGGAGCGCTGCTGCCAACCACTTCCTTGCAGCCAATACCTCCACCCAAAAACCCATAAGGCAAGGCATTCATGCCCCTATGAACACTTCTATATATTTGTTTTGCTGTGTAGTTCCCTCCCTCCCCGGTTCCCACCCCCACCTTCTTTTTTCTGCTGCTGGTACACAGATTAGGGCTGTGAACTCTGCTGCCGCTGCTGGGCTCCCTCGCTCGTCTGTGAAAGTGTTAAAGGTAAGGGGGACCGGCACAAGATGCAAACAAAAGGCTATTTTTCTGCTGGGGATGATTTACGATGGAGATCTCGGTTGAAACTGAGTTCACAGGGATTTGCTGCTGCTGAAGGCTGGGATATGCGCCCGCCTGACAAGCGAGGCTGCCGGAGAGCGTTTTTTTTCCAAGTTAAAAAAAATGCGCTGCTCCAGGACTGGGCGAACAAATTGTTCAGGCGCAGGATGTTTACTGGGGTAGGGGAGGAAGGGGGGTTTTGCTTTTTAGGTCTCGCCTGAGCCAGCGCTTTAGCACTGCTCTGGCGAGAGTTTTAGTAAGCGGGTTTTGGAAGTGCTAACTAGTGGCTTTTTTCAGGCCTCCAGCTTGCGTTCGCGATGTCGTGCACGCGCACAGCTGGCAGGCTTTCCTCCCCCTCTCTCACCCGCTCCTTCGCATGGCAGGTTTTCCTCCCCCTCTCTCACCCGCTCCTCTCAGCCTGCGTGATCACTTTTGCGACCGCCTTGATGTTCTCAGTTAGCCTTGCGGCCACTGAGAACATCAAAGCGGCCGCAAAAGTGCACACCATTTGCCAGCCTGCGTGCCTCTCTCCGCCTTAGTGCGCGCGTTGTGCCCTACCCCTCTCCCTTATCCCACTTCCTGCTTGTTTTTTTAACCCAGAGCCTCAGTTCACATTGCATATCTTCTGGTTTCTTTTAGCATTCCCTTTTTAGGGCTCGTGCCCTGCGTTGTTACTTACAGCTGACAACCTCACGCTGTGCTGTACTATCTGGAGCAGCGGCTTTAAAATAGGATTTTCTGATCTGCCCCTCCACCCCCCGCCCACCCCCAAGCAGTGCCCACGCAGCACGTGCCACTTTCCTGCCTTCCCCCACCAGAAGCCAGGCCAGAGTTTTAGCACTGATGCTGAAACCGAGCATTTATTGCCTCCTGCCTTCATACCAAGTCGCAGTCAAACTGAAAGCAAATAAATCCTGTCACCATTTCTGTTCCTCTGTGTTTTTACTGTTTTTGAAGAAAATGTGTGAAACGCATCTCTCAGCGAGTTGTCATAGGAGAGTCGAGCTTCCTTATCGCTGGAATGTCAGATTACAGAATACCACTTTCCTGCGACGAGCCAACAGCGCGCTCTGGCCATCCAGGGCAAAGTATCAGCTAAACCAACATATTCATGTTAAAATGTTGCGTATCACACAACTCTACAAGGTTGAGAACTTTGTTTCAGCTTTTGCTCTGCTGTTTGTCTCAAAACATTTTCCTCTCATTTCCTTTTACTCTGCCATTCTTTCACCCATCTATTCTCACCCATCCATTCATCTATTCTCACCCACCCATCCATCTCTCACCCACACATTTACCCATCCTCTCACCCACTCATCTAACCACCCTCTCACCCACTCATATCACCATCCTCTCATCCATTTATCCATTCTTTCACTCACTTATTCAACCATCCTCTCATTCATTATTCTATCCACCCATTGGCATAGCCAATAGGTCTCGCCTTTGGGACCTTATAAGTATTTAGTTATGCAGCACAATATCCTTACGGCAACAACATTAACTGTTGTATGGCTAAACACTTATAAGGTCCCAAAGGCGAGACCTATTGGCTATGCCAATGCTTGTTAAATGATGTGGACATGGCCCTATAATTTCCCAGTAAATAAAAGACCACGTCTTACCATTTACAGACAATAATTTCCCCCTGAGAAAACGAATCTGGTGATCTCAAATCATGGGGTGTAGAGTGTAGGGGTTCAGTGTCAGGGGGGGGAGCTTTAATGTTTACATTGCTGCACAGTGGGCATACATTGGAGGGGTGTTCTCTGCATGTGCCTCACAGGAAGTGTGTGTATGTGTTCCTGTTTGTGTGTCTGTCGGTGCTTGTACCCCGAAAAAGGCAAAGCGTAAGAGCTCTTGTGCGAAGGGTCCAACCACTGTCCCTAGTAAACTGCGGCAGGTAATAACCAAGCAATGCCATGTGCTTGGTTTAAAGAGGGGGGTCATCAGTAAGTGTGTGTTGGGCGCCGCCACAGCCCCCTTTATCCCTAGCCCACCTCTTATGCAGCCGAGTAATGTTTGAACAAATATTCGTGGAAAGCGATTCTCGAAACACAAACTCGTAATTAAAGGGCGTTGTTGTGTGGGTCTGGGCCCCAGTCCGACACACCCAGCTTCTTAAAGTGCCCCCCCGCCGTACATACACTGGAAGCATTTAGCTGGAATATTTTAGCTCATATTTTTTGTTTTGGTTTGGCCGACTACTGCTAAGCCTGCTCTTTATGTTTAAATCTCTTTATTAAGTACCAACAACAAACCAGCATCATCCATAACAGTCCATGCATACGCCTACAACCGCAGGGGCCGGCAAGTATCACATGGAACATCCTCTTCCCCCTGGTCCCGCCTAGGCCCTGTCGCCCTGTCAGGGTGATATCCCGTTTCTCCCCCTTCCCTCATAGCATCCTCTGAGAGCTTCCCTGCTTCCTGGGGTCCATGTGCCGGCAAACTTTTAACCCTCCCTCCCTTCCCCCCCCCCCCCCCCCCCTGCACCACTCCCCCTCCCCCCCCCCCGTCCATAGCTAATGTCCAAAGACCTTGCTCCCTGCTACGTCACCCGGCCGTGCCTCCCTGCTCAGATGACCTCACCCATCCTGTCCTTCCGGTTCCGAAAGCCGTAAGAGTCTGAGGTATCTGGGACATGTCAATTCTCTGAATTCGTTGGCGAGCAAAGAAATAAACGGCCTCCAGATCTCCCTATACTGCTCGACCTCCCCCCTTGCTGTCAGTGACAATTTCTCCATTCCTAGCACGTACCATAGTCTGTGCAACCACCCTGTGACTGTGGGGAGCGTGGGTGTTCGCCAGTGTGTGAGAATGTTTTGAATGGCTGATCCTAGCGCTATCGCTATCTGCCTCCCTCTGCGAGATCTGAGCGGGTACATCAATGCGTTAGGGAGGCCCAACAGGATGTAGGCCGGTAGACGTGGTAATTCAGTGTTAAACTGGGAGTCCACCGTGTCCAACACTTCCTTCCAGAAATCCCCCAGTCGCGGGCATTCCCACAAAATGTAGGTCAGTGTCCCTACCTGCTCGCACCCTCGCCAGCATCTCGAGTCTTTACTGTTGTCCATTGCGTGAATGCGTGCCGGGGTGTAATACCAATACATAGAAACCTTCGTGAGAGTTTCTGTCAGGCCTGTGTGATACGCCGAGTGCCGTGCCCTATACGCAATTTGTTCCCACTCCTTATGGCTTAGTGTCCTGCCTAGTTCTGTCTCCCAGCGCACCCGGCCCGGGTGATAAAAGTGTGAGGAAGGTAACTGGAGGAATTTATAGAGATCACTGATAAGCTTCGCGTCGGACGACCGAGTCATGAGCCAGCGCTCGTATGGGGATAGTCTCCTATCCGCGGTCTCTCTCACCTGAGGGCTCAGCGCCCAATGTCGAGCCTGCAGATATCGCATTGTCTCCGCTTCGGGCAGCATGTATTCCTGCCGAAAGCTCGAGAAGGGGATAATCCCCTCTGAAGTGTATAGGTGACACAGAGCTCTACAGCCGGCCGCCCGCCAATGGGCAAACGCTCCCCTCTGCATACCCGGCGTAAAGTCCGGGTTGTCCACCAAGGGTGTCAGCGGGGACGGAAACGAGGTCAACCCGTATGCAAGGTTTGTGGCGTCCCACACCCTCAGTGGCACTCTGGTGATAAAGGAGGCATAGAGGTTAGCTGGGCGATGGGCCCTTCGCAGGAAGGGCACTTCCTGCAATGGCCGACTCGCCACCGCCTGGTCCTGGAAGAGCCAATGTTTATCCGATTCCCACTTGCTCCACTCCACCAGGCATCGCAGCAGAGCTGCTTGAAAATATTTGCGGAGATCCGGAACGCTCAGGCCTCCCTCCTCAGGCGCCAGCAGGGAGAGTGCCTGCCGCAGCCTCGGTGTCTTTCCCTGCCACACAAACCGCCCCAGCTCAGACTGCATCTGCCGGATCCACCCAACCGGCGGCGTCAACGTGAGCGCCCGGAACAGATAGAGTATCTGGGGCAGGATACTTTGTTATAGACCCCCGGGGACTGTGAGCGAACAGACACAGCAGCAATTTCTGGAGGTGATTGGCAATTTGGCTCTCACTCATCATAGTCTGCTGATCTTGGGAGATTTCAATCTTTGGCCTAACGCTACGATGAAAACGGCATATAACAATATTGTTCAATCCTGCGCCAATCTCAATCTAGTACAACATGTGTTGGAGGCAACACACTCGGCAGGACATGCCCTTGATCTTATATTTGCGGACGAGAATGTAGCGATTCTTGACAATATCCTCCCTATGGACTGGTCTGATCATCATTTGATCAGATTTAGTATCCCGGCAATTTCCAAAGGTAGACCCTCTCTGTTCAAAGGTGCTGACAGTGTTCTGAGCAGGGATTGGAAAGCCCTACGAAGGAGAGTGTACGGTACCTCTCTGTTTAATGCGGCTCCTCTCCCTGTTCCAGGGCAGTCGGTTGACACTAACTTCAACGAGCTCTGCAGTTACATTAAGAATACGGTTAATCAGATCGCCCCAATGAAACAACTTAGGAAAAGAGCTACCCCTTCGGCCCCTTGGTTTTCAGAGGAACTCAGGGCTTTTAAAATTCAGTGCAAACATGCAGAGAGGCAATGGCGCTGTCACTACCTAACCAGTGATAGGATCATTTGGCGGAACCTGCTGGGCAGATATAAGTGCGCTATTGTATCTGCTAAAGCGCTATATTTTGCTGACCTCATTCAAAACTCCCCGAATAGTGCTAAGTGTGTCTTCAACATTCTGAGAGGTTTTAATAATCCTGTATGTCTGGCCAATAAGATTTCTCCCTCGCAGGATTTGTGTGATGGGCTGGCGGCCTTTTTTCACAATAAAATCAGGGGGATTCTTGAGGGCCTGCAGTATGATCCTATTCCTAGCTGTAAAGCTGATGTAGTCTTACCAACAGTGGAGCCATTGAACCACTCAATTCCCAGTCTAAACGTGGAAGTAGCAGCAGGGCCTCGGTTGGATCATTGGACGTGCCCTTCTTGGGAGGAATTTTCCAATGTGGCCAAGAAAGTCTGCTCGGGGTCTCCTCTTGACCCTATTCCGCATAAATTCTGGAAGGAATTGGGATCAGAAACTTTTCTGCACCTCCACTTGATTACCAATCAGTCACTAACTAGTGGTGAGGTCCCGGCCGGCTGGAAGGATGCGCTGGTTCCCCCCCTTTTGAAAAAACCATCGCTGGATCCCACCTGCTATGGGAACTATCGCCCTATCTCTTTGCTGCCTTTCCCAGCCAAGATAGCGGAACGCCTCGTTAGCCAGGAGCTATCTGGGTTTTTAGAGAGTAAAGGTATTCTGGAGGAGAATCAATTTGGTTTCCGTCCGGGGCATGGCACTGAGACTGCCTTGATTACTGCCCTGGATGACCTGCGAATGCGAGCTGATAAGGGACAGTCTGCAACGTTGATATTACTTGACTTATCCGCTGCATTCGATACTGTTAGCCATAATATTCTCTTACATCGGCTCGAAGAGGTGGGGATCACTGGCTCGGCCCTAAAATGGCTATGGTCCTATCTGTCGGACAGACGGCAGGCGGTCTTTCTGCCTCCATATCAGTCAGACTTTTCGCCTAATAAACAGGGTGTCCCACAGGGCTCCTCTATCAGCCCGATACTGTTTAATGTTTACATGCGACCTCTGGTACAAATCATTAAATCCTGCAACATTACGGCTGTTAATTATGCCGACGACACACAACTAATCATTTCCCTGGAAGGTGATCAGGCGGATTCTCTACCCACCTTCCATAACTGTATGCTGGAAATGACGACTTGGCTGAAAAACAATGATCTGCAATTTAACGGTGCCAAAACCGAGATCTTACATTGTTCAGTGGGCAGGGTATCGCCACCCCTGCCTCTCAATTTTTGGCCTCTTCCTTTGGACACCCCCCTGGTTCCTGTAAAGACTGTACGTAATCTGGGGGTATGTTTCGATGAGAAGCTAAGTCTCGAGTCACATGTTAACAAGGTGGTCTCAAACTGTTATATGATTATGAGAGGCCTCCGCAGGATCCTACCTCTTCTGCCCCCCCATGTGCGAGGCACAGTAGTTCGTTGCACCATTCTTAGTCGTCTGGACTATTGTAACGCCTTGTTGCTTGCGTCCCCGGCTTATCTGATCCGGAGGCTTCAACGCATCCAGGCAGCTGCCGCAAAACTAGCCCTTCAAAGACCGCGCTATTCATCCAGCACCAAGGCTCTGGCTGAGCTTCACTGGTTGCCTGTGCAACAGAGGATTATGTTTAAATCCCTGTGTGTAGCCTTTAAAGCTCTTCATGGCCTTGGCCCTATACCACTGCAAAGTCGTTTTGGATGGTATGTCCCCTCGCGCACTTTGCGCTCTTCTTCAGCTAGGCAGGCCTTGATTCCCAAGACAAAGAGAGTTACTTTGGGAGGCAGAGCTTTTAGCTCCGCGGCTGCTCGACTCTGGAATGGTCTTCCCTCGGAGCTACGACAGGTTCAGGATCTGACTCTTTTCCGTGGACGGCTCAAGACCTGGCTTTTCCCCAGAGTCTAACTTTCTTCTTGCTCCCCCCATTCTGTTGCTTCCCATTCTGTTGCTTCCCTGCATTATGTCTATAGCGCCAGGATGCCCGTAGGGTTACAGTGCGCTCTACAAATAATTATACATACATACATACATAGTCATTTTAATGGCTGCCACTCTGCCTAGCAACGACAGGGTACCGCGGTCCCACCTAGCCAATTCATCCCGTATCTTCCTGCCCAGGGTAGCGTAATTGACCGCCGTCATCTCCGGCAGGGTGGGGGCCAGCTGTATCCCCAGGTACGGGATTGTGCCCGTTGACCAGACTATCGGGGCTAGACGCTGCAGTCGCGTCCGGGTCACCGGCGTAAGCGACAGGCCCAGGGCGACCGACTTCCCCATATTCATCTTAAATCCGGAAACTGCAGCGAACGAGGTCAGTTCCTCGAGACATGCCGGCAAGGTCCGGAGCGGTTCCTCCAGAGAGATCACGTCGTCCGCATATAGGCTGACAGCGTGATAGAACCCGCCCATTTTCACTCCTTTTACCTCTGGGTTGTCCCTAATACGTTGCGCAAACGGCTCCATGTACAAGACAAACAGTATGGGTGACAACGGGCAGCCCTGCCTCGTGCCCCTCTCAATGTTAAAGCTCCCGGAGCTGCAGCCATTAACCCTCACCACCGCGGTTGGAGTCCCGTAACAGTTGAATATCATGTTACGGAATTTATCCCGTATCCCCACTTTCTCGAGCACTTGCACTAGATAAGGCCAGTGCACCCGATCGAAGGCTTTTTCGGCGTCTACCGTCAGCAGCATTCTCTCAGCTCGGATCCGTGACGCCTTTTCTATAATGTGCACGATCCGTTTGGTGTTGTCCACTGTCTGCCTCCCGGGAACAAAGCCTGCCTGATCTGGACCTATGAGCCCCGGCAGCAGGGGAGCTAATCGGGTTGCTAGGATCCCCGTGTATACTTTTAGATCCACATTCAATAAGGATATCGGCCTGTAGGAGCCACATTGTGAGCCATCTTTCCCCGGTTTAGGGATAACCGTAAGTGACGCCCGCAGCAAGTCCCGCGGCATAGTCCCCTGTTCCGCGAAGGTGTTAAAGAGGCGTGTGAGGATCGGTGCGAGTGTAGTGCAGAACGTTTTATAGAAGAGGGCGGTAAATCCATCCGGCCCCGGAAATTTACCTAACTTGAGTTTGGCAATGGCGGAGATCACCTCCTCCACTCTAATGTCCCTGTCCAGTCCCTCCGCCTGCAGCGGTGTCAGCGTGGGCAGAGAGACCGATTCCAAGTACCCTCTCGTGGCACGCCCGCCCGGGGGGTCCCCAGCATAAAGGTCCGCGTAGTATTGGCGGAAAGCTTCCGCGATGAGGCCGTCCTCCGTGACTGTCGACCCCGAGGGGTCGGTGATCCCCTTCACCCGGTGCTTCTGTCTCGCCACTCGGAGTCTACTCGCTAGCAAGCGGCCGCACCGATCCCCCCCCGGTGTAGTAGGCATGCTTAAGGCGAAGCGCAGCATATTCCGCCCGGTCCATGTCCAAAGCGACCAGGGTCTTTCTCGCTCCCTGGAGCGGCCGCCATATCCGGGGAGCCCCGGTTCGGCGATGCATGTGTTCCAGTTCCCTGACTTTCTGCGTAAGTTCCTCCCGTTTGCTACGTCTATGTGCATTATCCGCCGCCGATATCGCAATGAACTCCCCCCGCAAGACTGCCTTCAGGGCGGCCCATTGCGTCTCCCTGGAGGTTTCCGTGTTCTCATTGTGTGATTGGTACTCCCGAATCGCGGCGATCACCTGTTTGATGACGTCCCCTCTGTATAGTAGGGTGTCCCGAAGGCGCCACACTCCAGGGGTATTATACACTGGCGGTACCGAGAAGATGGCCGCCACCGGGGCGTGGTCCGACATGGAGATTACTCCTATGTCCGCCGCCGTGGCCAGCGTGCTAACTGGCTCGGTCACTAGAAAGTGGTCCAGCCGTGCGTAAGTTTTATGTGCATGTGAGTAGAAGGTGTAGTCCCGTTCCGTCGGGTGCAAGTGACGCCACAGATCCCTCAGTCCCATGTCTACTAGCTGTGCCTTGCTGCCCGCTGAGAACTCCCCTGCCTGCTGCGACCGTTGGGCAGATCTATCCAGTGTCGAATCGAAAACGAGGTTAAAGTCTCCCCCTACAATTATGTGTCTGTCCGGTGTAGCCGCCACCTCCCCCAGCGCTGCCTCGAGAAATCTATCCTGCCGGTCATTCGAGCTATATAGAGATCCAATTGTGAAGGCTTTGCCCGCCACCCGGAATCTTTAGACCAATAAACGGCCCTGCTGCTCCGCTAGCTTGTGGAGGACCTCTCCCCGAAATCGCCGAGCCACCAATATCGCCACCCCCGCTGTTTTGGTGTTATTAGAGGAGAAGAACTGCGTGGGGAATTTGTGAGAACGCAGTCTGGCACAATCCCTGGGTAGGAGGTGCGTTTCCTGAAGTAGACAGATATCCGCCTGAGTATCGTCCAATAAAGAGAGCACCGCCCGCCGTTTGGTCGGGTTGTTAAGGCCCCGCACATTAAGCGTCACTATTTTAAAACTTGTGGGTGACATGTGTAAGTAGTGCCCCTCCCGCTCTGTGCTCCCCCGGTGTCAAATGGCATTTCCGTGAGGTCGCTGTTCCTGTCTTGCCCCCTTTCCCTGTCTTGCAATCTGTCCTGCTCTGGACGGTGCCCCCTCCCCGCCCCGTGACCTGCCGTCCCTGCGCCCCTTCCTGGTGTGGTGCCCGCTCTCTCATCCCCTTCTCGCCGTAACCTCAACTGCCCCCACCCCCTCCTCCCCCTCCCGCCCCCCAACCCGTTCCCCCAACTCAATCCAACAAGTGCCCCAACGACACCCCCCTCCCTAACCCCAATACCCCTGTCTGCATAGTCCAAGTCCGGTCCTCTAGAGGACAAGTCTTTGGTAACCCTCTCCAGTGGACGGTAGATCACCTACCCCCCCCACCCCCTCCACCTCCCCCCCCTACCACGAACCTGAAAGCTGATGTATCCTCATGTGATCTCCCCCCGGAGCAGTTCTATGCCGTTAACGCGACGTCGCTGGGGCCAGTGTTCTCGACCACCTCTGGATCTGCTCTGTCCCCTTCAGCCCGGTCGGCGGGCGCGCCCCGCCTCGTCGGACGGTCCCGAGAGCGCCACCCAGTCACCCGCCGCCAGTCTCCTCCTCTGGCGCGCCCCCGACGTGGGGAAGGTGCATCTTCCTCTCCTTCTGGCAGGCCCAGGATTCCGCAGGTTTCCCGCAGGGAGCGCAGCTGATGCTGAACCCCGTTCCACCGAAAGATGAGCCTGAAGGGGTGGCCCCGAGCATAGGGAACCTGGTTTTCTCGTAGAAAATCAGTGGCTGGTTTGAACATCCTCCGTTTCTGGAGCGTGATTGCTGACAAATCCTGATAGAGGGCCACCGGGTACCCCCGGAAGGTCAGAGGCTGCCGCCTCCGCGCCTCTGCCATGATCCGCTCTTTAAGTGGGAAGTCTGGTAGATAGGCTAGAATGTCCGGGGCCGGCGCTGGTCCCCTCCGTTGTGCCCCCACTCTGTGTGCCCTGTCGATTCGGACGTGGAACCCTTCTGGTTCTCCCAGGACCTCTCGGAACAGCGCCCCCAAGTAGCCAGCAATGTCCGTTCCCTCCTCTGACGATGGGACCCCCCGGACCCGTATGTTGTTTCGCCGAGACCTGTTTTCCAGGTCTTCGGCATGGGCCTGGAGATCGATCTGCTGGTCACGTAGCCTCAATACCTCTTGTCGTAAGTGCTCAACCTCCTCATCCCGTCGTTGGCTAGTCTCTTCCACCGTGGCCACCCGCTCGCCTAATCCGTCCACCTCTCGTTTGATCTCCCTCACCTCACTGGCCACTTCCTTCTTCAGGACTTGAAAGTCTTCCCGCAGAGATCCGAAGAGGGATTCCATAAAGGATCTGGTGAGCGGGGCCTCCCCTCCCTCGGGGTCTGCTGCCGATCCGGGGGCCTGAGGTGACCGCTGCCCTCTGTCCAGCCTTTGCGACTGCCGGCCCAACAGTTCGGGGAGAGTACGCTCCCCCTTCCGTCCACCTCTACTTCCCGCCATGTCCGCTGGGTCGGAAATCCAGGCGTCTCTACCGCTTTGCTGACCCTGCGCCGGGTTTGTCCCCCGGGCGTCCCGTGTCCGAGCGCTCCTCTGGGCCACCTGTCCCTCGTCCTCCGGCCCCCCCTCCTCAGGACGAACTTCCCGACAACGGGCGTCTGTGGTCGCTGCAAGCCCGGTTGCGCTCCCCGTTCGGTCCTCACCCGGTGCTCTGATCGGACTCCCGGCGGTCCCGATCCCTACTGGCTCGGCCCCCCTGCCGTGTCAGCTGTCCTCGCTGCTCCGGGTCGTCCCCGCTCTCCGGGGGGCTACTCCGATAGCCATGCCACCGCCCTTCACCTTAGGCACCGGGCCCTCTGCCCTTCCTCCGCCGTAGCGCCTGTCTGGGGGGGGCGACGTCCACGCTTCTGCTCACCCTAGTGCTTCAGCCGCCGGTCTCTGCTGCCCTCAGCAGCTCTGCGCCGCCGCTACATCAGCCCCGGGTCCATCCATCGCGACGGCTGCTCGCACTCCGGCCTCTGCCGCTCGGACGTTGGGCGTCGTCCACTCACCGCCGCAGGGGCACTACACAGGGTTAGATCCCTCCCTATCCACCTCTGAGGAGGGGTCACACCGCTGGTGCCCCCGCCGGCGCCGACCCTCGGGCCAAAGCCTTCCTCTGCACGTGGCTGTGGGCCTCCTCCGTGTTCTCGGCCTGCGCCTGGTCTCTCCCTTGGGCTTGGTCCTGCAGTCCGTCTCCGTGCCAGCCCCTCCGGTCCCCAGTCCGCTGCGGTTGATTCAGCTTCCTCGTTTGCTCCCCCTCCGCCACCGGTCCCGCGTGGCTCGGGGGGGGGGGGGGGGGGGCACGGACGGGAGAGGGGCCCCGCGTGGGCTCCAGCCCCGGTGGCCTCGCCGCTCCTGTAGTCTTCCCCCTTCGAGACCCACCAGGGGACTCCTGACGTGGAGCCCCCACCGGCTGGGGTCACCGCTTCCTTCCCCTTCGTCTGCTGGCCTCTGGTGGTCTCCCCGGGCTCTCTCGGGTGGAGCTCCCTCGTCCGCTTCAACTCGTCCGCGCGGCCGGGCTGCGTCCCCCTCCGTCTACGGGACCTCTCTGCTCAGCATGGGACCGCTCTCGCGTCCTATCGTGGGCTCGCTCACCACTCCGCCTCTCGCTAGGCCTCTTCCGCGATTTCGGGCGCTCTCGTGGCGTGCAGGCCGAGAGCGCTGCCGTCTCCCCCGGCGCTAAGCTCCGCCTCCTCTCGGCGTCCCAACTTCCACGGCCCTCCGTTCTCTTCCGTGACCTCCCCGAGGCCCCGGGTCTCTGAGCTGCTTCCCCCTCAGTTCCGCTGTCCCCTCCGCCGGTTTGAGCCACAGTTTGGGGGGAGATCCTGCTGCGGGATCGGGGCTAGGGGTTCAGCGGAGCGGGAGCCGACAGAGGAAGCGTCCGCTCACCCCGCCATCTTGGCCACGCCCCCTAAACCTGCTCTTTAAAGGAAGTCTAGAGCAGGGCTCAAGAGTCAGATGTTAGACCACAGAAAGGCTAGACAGTGACACCGCATGTTTCAGACACCCTGCAGGTAAGACGGGTGCAAGTAGTCATCGGCCGGCCCACGGAGATGCAGTGGGGTGCAAGAGGTTTGTTGTGGATGCCAGCAGAAAGAAAACTCACAAGAGTGGGTGAGGCCACAGTACCACACCCGCCATCCCAAACCCTGTAAGTGTAGGAGAATCGTCAGGCGACCCCTAGGACCTCCCGTTCCATTTGGAGCCCCCAGCTGCAGCTATGCGACCAAGAGCCTGCCTGAGCCTAATGCGCCTTCTGGTCTGCAGCTCACTATGCTCTGATGGGGGGAGGGGGTAACGCCGAACACCAGACGGGGGGCGGAGCTGCGCCTAACTCCCCCCCCCCCCCCCCCCAACTCCTGCTGACAACAGCCCCCTGCGGCACATTAAAACAAGTGCGGCCGAGGTGGGCCGCGATCTGAAAATGACAGAGCGCGGTGTCCCTGAAGCGGGCACTGCACTCGGGATGAAAGTAATAAAAAAAAGTAAATAAACGGAGCGCGGTGTCCCTGAAGCGGGCACCGCGCTCGGAATGAAAGTAATAAAAAAAAGTAAATAAACGGAGCGCGGTGTCCCTGAAGCAGGCACCGCGCTCGGAATGAAAGTAATAGAAGTAAATAAACGGAGCGCGGTGTCCCGGAAGCGGGCACCGCGCTCGGAATGAAAGTAATTAAAAAAAAGTAAATAAACGGAGCGCGGTGTCCCTGAAGCAGGCACCGCGCTCGGAATGAAAATAATAAAAGTAAATAAACGGAGCGCGGTGTCCCTAAAGCGGGCACCGCGCTCGGACGGAAAGTAATAAAGTGCGGCAAGTGGGTAAAAGAGCCAATCCCGCTGGGCGTGGCTAAAAGGAGACAGGGTGGCAACAAGCAGCGATTGGCATGCCTTAGGTGTAATCATTGCACTGCCTTTGGCATAATTTGTGACGCCAAACGACGCGCACGAATCAAAACTGAAGGCGGAGCTGGGATGAGGCTTCTGGAATCGTATCGATTCCAAGAAGCCTCGTAAGACGAGTGCAGCGCATGCGCTGCTTACGTCAGGCCGAGACCTAAAAAGTGAATGACATATATACAGACCACCTGTGAGAGAGTCCTAACCCAATGGCCATCTGTGTGTGTGTATGTATATGTATATATATTATCTACGGGCGGTCGCCAGTTGATAGTTATAGTTAGGACCGTGTTTCCATAGGAAATCTGAAAATTCTATTTTGAATAACTTTGGCGCCGGTTGACGAATCCTCGCGAAATTTTCAAAACTAATGGGGCGCTCCGCTCAGCTCCTACCCTGAAAGTCTCGCGGTGATTCGTCAAGCGGGGGCTGAGAAAAAAGGGGGGTCCCAAAACGCGTTTTCCCCATGCATTTTCCCATAGGACCTTTAGTCGAAGGTACAGCCCGAACGGCTGAACAGAATTACTTGAAATTTGGCAAAGAGGTAGTCTTCAGGTCAGGCATGTGCCTTTTGCATATATGGTGTCAATCTGTTCAGTAGTTCCTGAGAAAATTGCAGTTAAAAGCACATAAATATCTATAGCCGCGCACCATGCGCGCATGGTACGTGCCGTGCGCGAGCGTAATTCTGATTGGTGGATTCATGTCAGTCAACATTCGAATCGGTCGAAATCAGGAAGTGTCGACCGCCATTTTGTGTGTGACAGTGAAAAAGAAAGGTGGAGAACGTGAAAAGGGGGCAGGGTACAGAGTTCCTGACCCCCTAGCTTTTGTCAGGGGGTCCCTGAAGGACCATAAAGGGTGAAAAAAACATAATTTTTTTTTAAATCGCGGGGTGCGCGCACGGCGGAATCATAAAAAAAATAGAATTAAAAATCAAATTTAAGTGTTTAGATGTTAGGTGGCTCTAAAAAGAGCCGTTGTGTTAATTGAGGGACAGAGGAAAAAAAAGACATGGCAAAAATTATAGGGTGCCGCACGTGTGCTGCTGTATCTTGCTCTCTATTAGGGGAATGCTGGTGTCCGCATAAGAGAGAAGAGCATTGCACGCATTGCACCGTATATGCACCCTCTTAAACAGAGGGTGTATATCCAGAGGAACCGAACCAGGTGAAGCTGCCGCCGCAGATGATGTGCTCGGCTGAGCTGCCGATGATGTGCTCGGCTGAGCTGCCGATGATGTGCTCGGCTGAGCTGCTGGGGATGTGCTCGGCTGAGCTGCTGGAGGGTTTTCTCTAGCAGCTCAAGCATAAGCCACAGGATTTACATCTCTAACGTGCCTGATCATAGTGAAGATACTAAAAGAGTATTTCTTTTTAGGATCTACTCTTGATAAGACACGATCACAAAGGGTGCAGGTGACTTTTGGAGCATTCACCTTCTTCTGCCCCACTGAAAATGTAAAAAATTGCCAAATAAAAGAGTCTTTCTGTTTCCTCTGTCTCTGTCTCACAAGGGTCTCCTGCTCACTCCCAGAAGATGACTGCTGCTCTGCCATTCTCAAGTACTGGAGTACTGGAAAAGCTGCTCAGCTCCTTCTCCCAGGGAATCAGAAGTAATAATGAGGGGAGTGGGTGTGGTGTTGGAAGTTTCTGGAACTGAAACTACTATAAACCAATGAAAAGTGTTGTTTCTAAATCACATGACTTGCCGTACGCGCACGTAGCACACACGCATGCGCGTACGGAACACGTGCGCATGCGCGTACGCGCACGGAGCGCGCACGCATGCGCGTACGGAGCGCGCGCGCATGCGCGTACGGAGCACTCACGACGTACGCATGCGCACGTGGAGCACGTACGCATGCACACGCGGAGTACGTACGCATGCTTGCACCGTGCGCGCACGGACAAAAACCCTTTTTTTAAAGTGTTTATAAGTTTAAAGAAGATATTAACTATGCTGTTCAACTCTATCCAAATTAAAAAAAAAAAAACTTAGCCATTCCATATTACAGGATAAAGTTAATCTATAACTATATATATAGGTAGCTTATTGTAAAATAAATATTTAAAAAATATAAAAATACATTCATAAATTAGCATTTAAAAAACCTTGCAAATTCACTTAAAAAACCATAGGGTTCACACACATTATAGTTAGGAATTAGTATTTAAAAAACCTTGCAAATTCACTGAAAAAACCATAGGTTTCACACACGTTGTAGTTAGGAATTAGCATTTAAAAAACCTTGCAAATTCACTGAAAAAACCATAGGTTTCACACATGTTATAGTTAGCTGGACATTTCACTCGTAAAAAACCAATGAAATTCCCCCGTTATAGTTAGTTCAGCTAACTATAACTCGCGCGCCCGCAATCCACTGCTGATGATGTCACATATTACATCACTCATGACATGGTCAGTGACATCACTGATGACATCACTGATGACGTCATCCATGTGATAAATTACCACATCTTCTCACACCCTAATATAACCTTTGATACACCGACTCAAAATTTAAGAGTTCCATTCTCAAAACGATACATACTGCAATACCAATAACTACATAGCCACTTATTAACTCTTATGTCTACATACACCTCCACTCATTCACCTGTACAGTCACTCATACTTAGTCACAACATACAAAACTATCATATGCATTTATAGACCTATATAGACACTCGCACACTACCAATCATCCATAGAGGTACTCTCACACCTAGTCAGTCATGCAAATAATCACACTCCCATTTACTCACCTATGCGGTTATACACACTCAAGTTCACTGTCATGTGGTTTTAGGCCACTCCCTATTTACAGTGCTAAGTTAGCTCAATCACGTTAGCTGTTGGAAAAACATCTTGTTGCTTTTGCTGCCTTTGCACCCGACACTGTTGTTACATGTTATTCATTTGAGAAATGCAGACTCGTCTCAAGTGAATGTTATTTATACATCCTTAACAGTTGCTAGTGCCCTTGGTCTGTACATCGAGTAAAGAACTGTTCTAGGACACTAGACGGTGCCGGCTGATTATGTTCAGGGTGATCGTACCACTGTTTAGTCACAACATGCACGCAGCCGCAAATACCAGAATGTCGTGGGCTTTAATATCACAGCGCAGCATATTGTTAAGGCATTCGATAGAAGAGCTGTTGCAGAGAACACTGAGCTGATCCTGTGATGTGATACACCTGAGCTGATCTATACGGTATGGGGTCCCCTATGCAAGCCTATGAGACCTTTTAATAGTCTAATAATATATTATTAGTTGCTAGAGAAAGGAGGGTGGTTGTTTTCCACTGTCATTATTATGATCGCTCCTTTCATTTTCTATGGTATTGTAACAATGCTAATGATCTTAACCATTTGTCTGCTTATGTTAGCCAAAGTACTGTATAACAGGACTCGAGGTTTATGAATAAATTCTTTAAACTTTACTGTGTCTTAGTTATTCTGTTGTGGACTAATATATATGTGCAAACTGGTATTTCGGGTTCCCACCATTCCTGAGAATAACTAAGTCGCATGTTCTGGGTTGTCTATACATTGGGACCGCCGAGCTAAATCTCGGATAACGAATGTGACACTAAGCTAGTCGGATAAGGGGTTCTTAGTTCTGAGGGGAGTTTCTGGTACACCACAATTCTCTAAGGTTCTGGTTTCCTGCGCATAGTTCTGTGCATACGCAGAATCCCTACAACATGGCGCACCTAACGTTTGGTCTTAATATCTGAGATGCCTTAGTAGTGCTTTTTATTAGTCCATAACGCCCTCACTCTGGTTTCCGGATAACGGGAGTGACGGTTTAACCTACCTAGGTTTTAGGCTATAGGTTCTTTCAAGCTTGATAATAAAAAAGGTTACACTAATCTAAGCCCAAGTGCTACTAAAGATCCTCGTTGTATCTTCTTTTTCGTCCTAATGGCGGTAGAAATTCCCGCTCATAGTAGGCTGTCTCTACGTGCTCATTTGAGGACGTACGGGGTGCCTGATGACGGGATGGCAGTGGTGTTTGTCGTAAGTGCAAGTGCCACTTACCCTTATGAGTTGTTTTACTCTTGGGTTACCTTTGAGGCTGTGGAAGATGTCGATAAAACGATCCACAAATACACTGCCAAGCCGGTGCCTCTACATTATACCCCATATATGGCTTTAGAAATTCCTATTTCAACCTGGCAGCACACTATTTGGTTTAATGGCGCCCTCCCCCACACGGTCACCCCGGCGAGACTGGGTCCTTTGTCTATTGAAGGAGCTACTTGGCCGGTACACCTCATCCACGCTACCTGACGGTAGGAGTGGATAGCTTACGTATACTACACACGACCCTGATTACGGTCCATAGGGCGTTAGTGCAGTATGTGTCGCGCACTGTACAGGTGGGGGCACCTGCAGTTGCGGGACACGGGGCTGATCACCATCATGCGGTTGTGATCAGTCCTGTAATGGTAAACGCGGTTGTCGGCAAGCGCCCCCAGAATAAGGATGAGTATCCTTATTGGCTTGCGGAGAAATTCGATCAACTAGAAGCCGTGTTTCCTAACACTAGTCCTGTGGATAAACACAGGATACTCACTATTACTTTGCCGAAAGAACTAGTCCCAGACATTGTCGATTGTGACAATTGGGGCAAAGTCTTTGCCGCGACCTATTCGAAGTGCTTCGGCACTACGTCTATGTCGGTACTACCTTCCGTTATCAAGAAAGTCCAGGAGGACCATGGGGCGGAAGCAGCTATTGAATTGGGAATGCGGCTTATCGACAGCTTCGATATAGTATGTTCCATGATAATGGGAAATCTCAAAGGAGATGCCATGCAGTTTCAAGTGGGAAACATGATGGCACTTATTGCGGATGACGATAAGCCGAGGGAGTTTGCAAAAGTTATTGCGAAAGCCTATAGGATGGTTGGACGTAGTGCCCTAGGCGTGAAACCCGTCATCAAAATTCCTGATGTGGTACAGCACACTAAAGTGAGTACGTCTACAAAAGACGATAAACCCAACTTTCCAAAACAAAATTGGCGAGCTAAAAAACAAGATAAACAGCAACAGAAACAGGATGCTCGTCCTGCGTCCCCAGTTCAGGCTTATGTTGAACGCACTTATGATTTGCGTGATCGTTCTCGTATTAAGTCACCTGATAGGTTTCAGGTTCCTGACCAGCGCTCTCCTCGTTCTTCACAGGAAACAGCGGCTTCACACTTTGGTGGAGGAGACCGTGGGAGAGGCCGGGGTGCTCAAGGTCGAGACCAGCCCCGACAGGAGGACAGAAAAGGCAAGCAGGAGGATTCTGCACGTCCACGTCCTCCGTTTCAGAAAAAGAAGGTTGCTGCAATCTCAGCGAAGTATGCCTCAGATGGTACGGACACAGCTTCTGAACATGAAATGGGCGCTGACGCTGCTAGACAGCGCGGCGGAGGTTACAGTAGTGCGGGGAGCACTGCGTCCATTTCTGGAGGCGACAGCAACTAAAATCTATGTAACAGTAGAAACTGCTGATACTCGCGTAGCCCCCCCTGAGAGATTATTTGACATAGTCCTCAATATTGAGGGTGACATACAACGAAAAATTAACGCGGTATTTTGGGATAATCTAACCACCACCTATGATATACTATTGGCGGAGAAAGATTGGCCCCCGGCTTTCGTTCTAAACGCTCCAAGGGGGGAAGAAGTTATTCTTCCTTCTTTTGGACACGTAGTGCCCAAGGAGGAGTCTAAGAAGTTGGCCGAGGAGTGGGCGCGGGTGCTTGCACCTGCGTTGTATCGTAATCAGGTGGGGTGGGATAAAAGTTCTACCCTCCACGAATTTCCATTGCGGTCCGACCCCCAGCCTCAGCCCCAATACCCTATGCGTCGTGAGGCTAGGTCTCACGTCGCGGCTATCCTTGAACAATTGGAATATCAGGGAGTAATTGAAACGTGTGTGTCATCCATGAATAATCCTTTATTCACTGTAACGAAGCCTGACGGATCGTACCGCCTAGTTTTGGATTACCGGCACTTAAACTCGCACTGCCGGAATTGTGCGGTGCAAAATACCCATAGTTCAGCCCTCGTAGATAGTCTTGTGAGAAAAAGGTTCAAAACCACACTCGACTTGTCCAATGGTTTTTATTGCCATAACATATCCCCTCATAGTTATGAGTGGACCGCTTTTACTTCGGGTGGTAAACAAAAAGTGTTCAAAAGACTCCCAATGGGCTATAAAAATAGTCCTGGGGTATTTGCTGCTCGTGTGGTCTCTCTCTTAGCGATGGTAGACCCGGAGGCGTACTCGTACGTTGATGACATCTACTTAACAGACGACGAGTTGCTTCCACACCTTGCTCGCGTGGACAACATAATTACTATGTTTGCGGACTTTGGTTACAAGTTTAACTTTAAGAAGTCCCACATTGCCGAGTACACAGTTTTATTCTTGGGGTACGAACTCAACAATGAGGGCCGAGGCTTGGCTCCGCAGTTCCTTGAGAAATGCGCACGCCTTCGTATCCCTACGACACTGAAACAACTACAATCATTGCTGGGCTTTCTGAATTTCGGTCGTACCTACATTCCTGAATATGCCCAGCGTATCAAGACACTATATGCCTTGGTGCAACCTACTTTTACCAAATCTTGCTGGCTGCCAGAACATTCGGCTGCATTACACTCTTTGCAGTCTGACCTTCTTACTGCGAAATATTTACAAACTCGTGATATCCACACAAACCTGGTCATAAGAATTGTAGCGGGTGTGGAGGGGTTCACGTACTTAACATACAATGAAGACGACACTGTCCCCATTGCTTACAAATCTCATTTATATACTTCGGCTGAAATGCGTTTCTCCACTGTCGAAAAAGTCTTGACAGCAGTTCAGATGGCAATCCTGAAAGAACGAGCGCTATCACAGGGGAAGCGCATGATGGTGGTAACACCATTTCCTGCCCTAGAGGCAGTCACTAAAGCAAGTGTGCCGAATTCTAAAGCTTTGCATCCAAGGTGGATACAATGGGCGACCTCCTTAGCCTCGCCTGATGTCGAATACATTTTTGACGCAGGACTTCAGACTCAGGAGAGTTTGGAGTATGAATTAGTTCATCCGGCTCCACTTACATTGCGCCCGTTGGAGGAGTTCAATTGTGTCATATACACTGATGGGTCCGCGCAGCCCGCAACTGGATCAAGGCACGCTTATTCAGCGGCTTGCGCAATTGTTGTTGGTACTTTCGTGAATGGTGAATTCGTACAGGATGCGGTGCATACGCAGACTTTGGGTGATTGTACCGCACAATTGGCGGAGCTTAGAGCTCTGGTGCTTGCACTGGAGTTTGCTGATTACCGAGTCACAACTCTTATAGTGAGTGATTTTTACTATTGTGTTCAATCTTACAACGACAATCTGATGTTTTGGATTGCGAATGGATTTCGTGATTCAAAAGGTAGCACAGTGAAGCATAAAACGCTTTGGGCTAGGGTGGCTGAACTAAAATGCAGTCGACCCCTTGTGAATGTTATTCACACTCTTGGTCACCAACGAGTTGGCGTCCATGCTGTCGGTAACAGTTTGGCTGACGAGGCAGCTAAAACAGCAGTGGCAACATACTTAGTAGCAGCAGTTACAAGATCCAAAAGTAAGATCGATGATGACATCTTGGCAGCTATTGCTGCATCAGAGACTGGGACGGACATCCCTAGAGGTTTCCCTTCTCGATACCATTATCACTTAAGTCCTGATAACGTCCCGTTAGTGAGGATTAATGATGTTGGGGATAGGGTTATTCCCAATTCGGACTGCAGGCCCGCATTGGTACAAGCTGCGCACGAGGGTGTTGCGTCTGCGCACGCCGGAGTGTCCGCAACTGTGTCACTGTTGCAACAGCGTTATTGGTGGTACGGTTTGTACAAACATACACGGACTTATGTCCTCAATTGTGGGATTTGCCAACAGATAAAGCCATCTACGGTGGCGCGTCCACCACAAACGCAGCTGCATATATCTAATCAACCACTAGCGTGTGTTTATTTAGATCACTGCGGTCCTTTTTCCTCGGACACTGCATACAAGTATATCTTGGTTGCAGTAGATTCGTGCACACGTTTTCTTTGGGTGTGGCCACACAGGAGTGCTGATGCCAGGACTGTCATCAAAGCATTGCGTGTCTTTATAGGGAGTTTTGCATGTGGCACCCTTCACTCTGATCAGGGCCCTGCGTTCGCCTCTAAGGCTTACAAAGAAGCTATGAGAAGTTTGGGGGTCCAAGTCAAATTTTCGTCTCCATACCGGCCTGAGGGCAATAGTGTTGTGGAACGAATGAACCGTGACCTAAAGCAATCATTGACAGCCAGGGTGTTAGGTACTGGCAAAAACTGGCTAGCCCATTTGTATGACGTCCAACGTGCACTTAATAATCTCCCTAGAAGGTCTCTGGGTGGGAGGACCCCGTACATGATGCTCTTCGGAGTTCGAATGTTTGTTCCTGACCTTGAGGGTCTCGACATGGCGGCGGCAGCCGCGCCTTTTGACTTAGATGACCACTGTACTGTCTTACAGAATCTTCAAGAAACAAGAGACACTCTAGCAAAAGAACACGTATCCTCTGCGACCGAAGCTGGACTTCAGATTCCGGTAGTCGGCTGGCTACCCAGAGTTGGTGATCTGGTCCGTGAGAAGGTGGAGAAGAAGGAGTTTGGCCCCTCTTATCGTGCACCAGTGCCGGTGCTTGGAGTTGAGGGTACCCGCACAATTGTTTTGCCTCCACTTCCTGGTCACAGAGACAACAGGTACATTTCAGTTGACAATGTCAAGCTACACAGAGTGGCCGATACTCCATAGTCTGACACCTTCAGTTTCTTGCCCTTCGATGATGCGCAGTTCTGTAGTGGTTCCACCATCTGACATCGTGCCTGAGGTTGCCATTGAAATGCAAGTACTTTCTGATTCTGCTGTTTCACCTGCGGATGGTGCTTTGCCTGATGATGCTGAGTATTCTTATCCTGCTGATGTCCCTTTGTCCCTTTTGCAATCAACTGACATTGTCCAGTCTAATTCTTCCTTTGGAACTGAATCATTGACTTCCACTGCCCCTTCCAAATTTTCAAAAATTTTTGCCTGGTTCAAGAGACAATTTTTGGTTCCCCCCTGGATTTACATTTGGCTGGTGCTCATTTGCATTTTTTTGTTCATGTCCATTGGGTTTGTGGTGGTGTTTTTTAGGCTGATAAATGGACACTACCTGGATGAACGTTCTACAATTAGTTTAATTAATGGAACTTTGGCCCCACATTCATCGTCACACATCATGAAGAGGGACCTGACTTTTGTAAATATCACCGCCTGGCCTGTCCGTGATGGAATAGCATGGGATGCAGTTAAATTTCAAATTCATGGGCCCACGGAAGTGATTATTGTGCCATCTGTATATCGTGTTTCTATGGGAGATGTGGTGAAACAAGACATTCGGTCTGATGATTGGAATGTTAAAACTATAGAGACGCTGTTTTCTGATTTGAAATACTATGCCGCATTTGATGCTGAGGATTTGTATTTGAATAATGAAAACTATGCAGAACAGTTTTGTTATCAACATTATGGCACACATTTTCTTCATAGGGCAAACACATTTCGTAGTTTCGTCAACTTTACCCAGTGGGAACATTGCCCAGCGCCGAAGATTGGTAGTTCAAAAACATTGATCGAAAAATTTTCGTATTTTTCGGATTTCAGTGTATCCAATAATGCATCTTTTTATTTTAAGCTTAGAGACGAACCTATTTCAAAGGTGCGTTTGACCCACACTAAATTGTTGTTTTCTAAGTCCTTCATGGACGATTTGGCAGTTGGTGGGTATGACGTTTGGAAACATACTATTGATCTCAAATCGGTTTGGGGAACTAAATCTTGGCAAGTACAAGGTACAGAAGCTTTACATCGTGCCTGCCTCATCCCAAACCACATGTTATTTTTAAATTCTACAATTTTTCAGACAACCTGTTTTGGATTGGCTATTTCTAAAAAATTAAATTCCCCCTCGATCCCGGATCTGAGAGCTTACCCTGGTTGGGAGAATCACACAGATCTGTCCCTTACTATGTTGCAGTCTTTTATTTCCAATTCCACCTTCAATATTAGTGCATTAGACCCTAAAGGTTGGTTGGTATGGCAGAAAAGTTCGGATAACTGTCAACGTAGATTTTTGGGGTTAATTCCCGGGTATATACAGGATAGAGTAGATCCACGTTTTCGGTCCTCACACACTGTCACTACCTACTCGGTAGGTAAATTGTGCCAGACATGGTTGCAACATTCCACTTTAGATTCAGTTAAGATTCACTTGTCACGTTTGCATGACAAAATTGATTTGAATGATTTTGTTAAGGGTCCCGCATTGGGTAGGTCCAAAAGATGGGTGTATGCTGTTTACAACGAGGTCTGGAAGTTGTCGCAGATTGAGGCTGCTTCCAGACTCCGTGCTATTGACCAAGCCAATATGGAAAAAGTATTGGCAGTAATAGATAATAGTATTAATACCTTATCTTCAAGAATATATACATTGGATAACATTGTTTCATCTGTTGTAGATATTGTCCAGGACGATGTGTCTGTATTGTATCATGGTCAAAATCAATTGCGTTCGATAATGCAATTTGCTTGGACTTTGCAGACGTTAAAGGCGGGGAAAGTGCCGTGGGATTACATGAATATTTCTTCTTTATTCCGCCCATTTAATCTGACATCAAAGCAGCAATTCATGTCCATGAAAGATGCTACATATTCACTACTGCATATTGAAAAGTTAGAACCTTTGCCTTTTTCTGTTGCTGAGTCGGATTATGCTGTGTGGCTTGTCCATGGAAGAAGTTTATTTGAAAGGTGAGGAGTGTACGTCTGCTCCTGATCATTCTGTAGTATGTAGACATATCCAATTACATGGATCGTGTAATATGAATGCCCCTAATTTAGCTTGCGTATTAAAGGGCATTCCTGTGCCAGTTATAACACTGTCATTTACGCTGCTTGCTAATGGTAGTTATTTGCTTTTAAATAGTGAGGCTTGCTGTGGGATGTTAGCTGGAATTCCCTATATTGTTTCAGTTTCACGGAGAGTAATTTGCTGTAATAACGTGCTTTTCCCACCCCCGCAAGGCCGACTGGATATATCCATCTGGCCGACGATTCCGACCTTGAAAGCAGAGTTCAATAGGATGAGCAGAATAAGGGCTCTTTTGTCTCAAAAGAAGGTTGCGTTGACTTCGTCACGTGAAACATTTCTCCTTCAGGTGGCGAACGCTCGCACGGAAGTTCAAGCACTTTTGAATACTGACCTCCCCCTCCATTTTGGCACACTAATACACACTATCTTCAATGCTTCTTCTATGACTGGTCTGGTCCATTTTTTTAAAATTGTAGGCTCTGGCCTTGTGACGTCTTTCCAGTCTATCTTTGGTGTAATACCAGCTATTTTTCATTCTATTTTTTCTGGTGTTTTCGGAGGGTTTCCTCTGATACTCGCATTAATTGCTGGCATACTCCTGTTGGTCTGCGCACTACGCTATGGCTGCACAAATTGCGCTTCTCGACCACGGATTCAGCCTGTTCCATCTGCGTAGCCAGATGTGGGAATCTTATGGGACTTTACCACTGGCTACCTTGAGTATCGCTTATGGATTATCCTTCCGGTTCCCGTATTTCACTTGTGTACAGCCTGTTTTTCACTGTCTCGAATGTCCGTTCCAATGGGCTCTGGATGTGTGTCTGTCAAACTTGGTGTCACCTGACCTGGATTTTGATCGACTGATGTATCCCTTAGTGGTTCATGAGTTTGACTGTTCTGGAGTCGGGTTTATGGCCTTGGGTGCGGCGCATGGAGTCCTTGGATTATGGGATATCGAGAAAGCAGCAGTTGACTTCCTGGCACGAAGTTACATCGAGATGCCTGCTTCTTGTCCACGTGGAGTGCTTGATGCTCATTTCCCGGTGGAACACGTGTGTTCTTTTTCGTTGCTGAATTGGATGACAGACAATTTTGCGGATGACTCCAATGATTTTCTACTGGAAGCTGCAGCTACATATGCTGCTTATACCTTCTTAAATTGACTGCCGGATGGCGAGTTCAATGGAGTGAATTTTTTTTTCTATCTTCTCACAAACGATCGTTGGCCTCTATGGACGATGGATTGTGTTTTTACATTTTTTTTCTGTCTCTCTCTCCATTCTTCGAGATTTTTTCTTCCTCTGACTTTCTGAACTCACATTTCAAGTTCTTTAGTCTGCATCGTTGATCTTGAACTCTGCGTTCAGCTAAAATTATTCGCCCCTGGTTGTACAGTGGTTCGATCAAAGGGGGATGTCACGTGGTTTTAGGCCACTCCCTATTTACAGTGCTAAGTTAGCTCAATCACGTTAGCTGTTGGAAAAACATCTTGTTGCTTTTGCTGCCTTTGCACCCGACACTGTTGTTACATGTTATTCATTTGAGAAATGCAGACTCGTCTCAAGTGAATGTTATTTATACATCCTTAACAGTTGCTAGTGCCCTTGGTCTGTACATCGAGTAAAGAACTGTTCTAGGACACTAGACGGTGCCGGCTGATTATGTTCAGGGTGATCGTACCACTGTTTAGTCACAACATGCACGCAGCCGCAAATACCAGAATGTCGTGGGTTTTAATATCACAGCGCAGCATATTGTTAAGCATTCGATAGAAGAGCTGTTGCAGAGAACACTGAGCTGATCCTGTGATGTGATACACCTGAGCTGATCTATACGGTATGGGGTCCCCTATGCAAGCCTATGAGACCTTTTAATAGTCTAATAATATATTATTAGTTGCTAGAGAAAGGAGGGTGGTTGTTTTCCACTGTCATTATTAATATGATCGCTCCTTTCATTTTCTATGGTATTGTAACAATGCTAATGGTAATGATCTTAACCATTTGTCTGCTTATGTTAGCCAAAGTACTGTATAACAGGACTCGAGGTTTATGAATAAATTCTTTAAACTTTACTGTGTCTCAGTTATTCTGTTGTGGACTAATATATATGTGCAAACGGGTATTTTGGGTTCCCACCATTCCTGAGAATAACTAAGTCGCATGTTCTGGGTTGTCTATACATTGGGACCGCCGAGCTAAATCTCGGATAACGAATGTGACACTAAGCTAGTCGGATAAGGGGTTCTTAGTTCTGAGGGGAGTTTCTGGTACACCACAATTCTCTAAGGTTCTGGTTTCCTGCGCATAGTTCTGTGCATACGCAGAATCCCTACAACATCACTTACTCATAAAAATAGTATCACATTCTTACGCTCTTATAGAATCATTGATGCAAGCACACACTCATCCATACAGTCACTCACAATCACACACTCACATCTACCCACTTATATACTCTTACACGCACATATACTGCCTTTCTCATATGTAGTTAGTCACAAATGAACCACTGAGATATACATTCAATCCCTAACACACCCATACATACACTCACTCAACCATACAGTCCATCACAGATGCACTCTTAAAACCATGCACCCATAGAATCACCCACTCACACATCTATGCATAGAGTTACACACACCCTACCCACACAAACACTCAGGAACCCATACAGATACTGAGACAAGCAATCAATAACTCATATAGACACTCATATAGGTATTCACAAAACCATGCAGCCACTTATACACCAACATACAGAAACATACAGACATTTACACAGTTTAGTCACTAGTCTGCAGTAAGATACATTTAATGACTCACTTATAGAGTCAGTTACGCACCACAGAAAATCATCCATTTACACACTTGTACACCCACTCATTCTTCAACAGGCCTTTCCCTATATATATTAAACATATTAAAATTGTTCAGAAACACATACTCAATGGATGATGTCATCAGTGATGTCATTTGAGATGCCATCAGTGATGTCATGAGTGATGTCACTGACCATGTCATGAGTGATGTAATATGTGACGTCATCAGCAGTGGATTGCGGACGCGCGAGTTATAGTTAGCTGAACTAACTATAACAGGGGAATTTCATTGGTTTTTTACGAGTGAAATGTCCAGCTAACTATAACGTGTGAAACCTATGGTTTTTTCAGTGAATATATATGTGTGTGTGTGTTTATATGTAATATATATATGTATTTATATATAATATATATGACTTTTTGATTATAAGTAGGCCTTCCTACCCAAGTATATTATCACAGTGTAAATCTTTTACCTCTGGTATTGTGCATAATAGATAACCAAACCTTTGCCAACTAAGGTAAACTGTGACAAAAAAATTGTACTTGGACTGTAACACAGTGTAATAACAATTCACCCATGAAGGCCTATTGGCTTTAACATATAATTTTCACATAAAAACATCAGGCCTATCACCTTTGTCATAACTTTTCATAATAAACAGATTAGAGCTATGGGATCAGATATAACTTCACAATAAACCAATCCGGCCTATAGGATTAATCATTGGCTTGTCACCATCACAAACTCGAGATGCCTCAGGCATAATGTAATAAAATTGCAAACGTGTACAAAATTAGAATTGGCAAAACATTTTACAACTTCTGCAAAGAGGTGTTAACAAGGACACACGCTCCACCACCCAGGGACTGTCAGAGGGGGTGACTTACGTGAAAACACTTCCCGACCTCAGAAATCTGTAAGACTCCGTGTAACACAATACCTGTCCCAAGCATTAACACTGTGTCATAACAATCTATCTTTAAATGCCTATTGGCTTTAACATGTGCTTTTCGCAATAAATAAGTGAGATCCACTGCTTTTATCATAGCTTTTCAAAATAAACAGATTAGATAGATGGCATCGGACATAACATCTCCCATTGACCCAGTTCAGGGACATAACCTCATCAATCAATGACTTAGCACCATTACCAATTCAAACCTATGGAAACCATTAGGCACACAATTGTAACAATCTACAGAATTAGTGTTGCAAAAAATATACAATCTTACCTAAGAAGGTTAAACAAGGATTGTCAAAGGAGGATTTGTCTGAGGGGGTAACCAACACCAAACCCCTTACTTACTACTGTAATCCGTGAGATTCCATGTAACTGAATTCCGGTCTACAGTCTTTAACACTGTGTATTAAGCCTCCACCCTTAAAGACTTATTGGCTTTAGTATATGCTTTTCACAAAAATTAGTTAAGGTCTACTGCCTTTGTTGTAACTTTTCATACTAAATAGATCAAACCTGTTGCTTCTGATGAATACTTCTAACCACGGATTCCTCCCCTCTGGAATAATGCCAGGCACCAGACTGGATCCTGGTAATTCTTCTGCAGTGCTCCCATACCCTGCTAGATGGCACTTTTTGGCGTCGCATGACCCTGTAACCCCCCCCCACCCCCCCCGAACGTGACAGAGCAGAGCTACATGCATGTGCCACCCAGGTGTGTCGAAGCCAGTTACTTCCTTTCCACACTTTTCGATGTGAATCTGTAGCTCTGCTCTCAACTTTGTCTCCAGCAGCTTCCAGAATTTGCTAGACCGTTTTCTTAGGAAGAATGTCCCCTTCAAAAACATCTGCATTCAAACCATGCTAAGACTATGGAAAGCAGATGTTTCTAACAAATCCACTTGATTTGTGTTTAGGCTTCAAACAGGATTCAAAGTCATACAATAAGTGTGCTCTGGTGTACCAGAAGACGATCTGGGAGTAGGAGGGGAAGCGGAGATGCAGTTGAACATAAGAAGAAGTCATGCTCAAAGCAGAAGTATGATCTAACGCTTCCTAAATGTCGAAATTAACGACATACCATAACCGCTAGAAGGCTAAGCAGTACTTGACCCCACCCTGCCTCTTGAAGTATGGTGAGAAGACTTAAGGCTGTTAATCTAAATACCCCACCCTGTCCCCCCACCAGTTGCCCCTGCTGTCTTCTGACTCTGACCTGCAACTGGTCCCACCACCCCCAAATTCCCCCGACTGTTGTGAACTCTGCAGCAAATAGCAACCTTTAGGCACCACAAAGCCGTAGGGGCCCCAGTCAAACTTCGCTGTTTGGTCTACCTCTGTTGCATATATGGCATAATTAATCATGTCATTTGTATATCCAAAAATCTTTTTGGGGAGTTTGTAAGATTAATTTTCTAATTTATGGTTACAAATTAAACATATTTTGTTAGATATTAAGTTGCTTTATGTACATCTAATTTTAAATTTGTTGAAATTTTTTTGTGCTAGTAGTGATTACACTGTAACACATTGTTGATCTGACTTTAAAGACTAAAGGCCTCTGTTCTCCACCTCTCTCAGCTGATTTTCTCCAAGTCAGCATTGACTCGTCAGTCACAACCATGAATTCCAAATGGGGAATTGAGAGTGGCCTGCCGTAGTTCAGGTTGGCACTTGTTTGCCACTACAGAACACCCTGAACTCTCTCCTTCAAGATCTGAACGGAGTCGGAGAAGCAACATTGGGGAATAGTCACAAGGTGAGGAATCTGCAGTTAGAGTTTCTACCAGAAAGAGCGTTACTGTGGGTAAGTTAACTTGTTCATGTTACAGATACCAGAACATTTTTAGCCAGTGTGAATGAACAGAATGTAAAAATCATAAAAGCAGGGAGTACATTTTAAGGATACCTACATAACTAACCTTAGCTAATACACATATCAGCATCAGAAGTCTGCTGTCTGAGGGTTCAATATTTAGATATGCTGCATACCTATCAGTCATTTATTTCTATGTCTTATTCATTCATTCATCCATTGTGATTGAAGGCCTGCTCTGCTGTTTGAGATCCAAGGTTCTTCATTCACTTGCTGAGAATGATCATTTTGTATGGTTCATACCATTTATTTAGTGAAATATTAACCTTGTGATTCCTGATGTAAGAGGGGAAGGAATGTGTAAGAATGCACTTATATATTTACTTTAAAACCACCAGGTCTTTCCCTGAAGCATTAAACATTCAAATGAATATATAAATATATGAACTAGAAGAAAACGATCAGTGCTATATTAGAGGAGTTGGTAAGATAGTCATTATCACTGTAGTTTCAGCAAGGATAATTTGCATGTTTGCACAAGCTCAGATTGTAGTCCTTCAAACGTAAAAAGAAATGCTTCAGTCTGTGGTTGAATCTAAGCAGAAGGCAGATAATGAGTGAATTGGCTGAGCTAATGGTAATGTTTTTGGCTGGACTGTGACAAATCTGGAGACATTCAGCACGTGAAAGCAAGATAGGGGGAATCCTTCCACCCAGAGATGTCTTGTGTAAAGTAGACTGGCTAAGCCAGAATGATGCATATCTTTCAGAGTGAGTCTTTGGTCAACGCCACAGGTTCCAGCAGGACTGGCTTGGAAGGTTACTTGCCTCGTATTTGTCAAGACCTCAGCCACCGCTATCATAACTTAACCTCCGAGGCAGGTGTCAGCAGAGTTTTGTATAGAAAAAGCTGTGCATGGTTACCTACCATCATGAGAAGACCATAAAGGAGCATCATACTTCCTATATAAGCTGGGGTTCTTGATAAATAAGAAGTTGGCTTCACATCTCAGCAGATAGCTGTATTTCTGGAGTTTTCTAATCGATAGTGATGTCAACACTCATTCTTCCATCAGTGAAGCTGTGGTTGGAGAAAGATTTGTCCGGGAAAGAGGAAGAAGAGGAGGCAACAAACAGGTGCACTGGAAAAAACAAGAAACCCAGATACAGACCGGTAGCCAGATGCCCAGTAAAAACTAGTCCTCAACCTCTTTGAAAGGATTCTGACCAAAGACGAGAATGAAGTATCACACAAAGGCCTGGGGTTCGTGCCCACCCCTCAGGAAGACTGTTTCCGGCTCATGAGCGAACTCCCACCAGTTCTTCTGCAAGATTCGCCTTTGAGCGTTTTTTCAGGCTAAGACCATTCCTGACCGTGATGATTCAGGGTTACAGAATCCATCAAGGTTCACACCTACGGCTGCTATAACACCTAGTGAAGTCCTCACTTTTGAAAAAGCCATACTGATGGAAACAGCACAGATAGAAGAACAGAGGTCCTTTGACAACATGTCTTCCAGACCAGGCAAAGCAGTGTGATCCCTGAATGAGGACCCCACGATCATAATCAAACCAGAAGACAAAGGCGGTGCTATAGTTGTGATGGACATCAACGATTATGATCAAGAGTGCATACACCAACTAGTGGATGCAAGATACTATGTCCCCCTGAGCTCGGACCCAACTCAGACTCTGATGAAACATGTGCAGTCTATGGTCACGACTGTGGAGGCACAAGAGTGGATCACCAAACATGAAGCAGAATTCCTGATGAATACCTCAGCCGGGATCCCTTGCTTCTACATATTACCCAAAATACATAAAGGAATCGGCCCTCCTCCAGGACGACCCATTGCCTCTGGTATTGGATCTTTATTGGAACCTCTCAATAAGTTCTGTCATCACTATCATCAACTGTTGGTCTCAAGAACTCCCTCTTTCTTAAAAGACACAAGGGATGTTCTGAATCTGATCGCAGGCACCAATGACCAACAGGAAATCGATCTCCCAGTGAACCTAGATGTAGAGGCGTTGTACACCAATATCTCTCAGGACGCCACCATAGAGGTTATTGCTGCCAAGCCTCCAATCACAGACGAGGACAACGGCAACCTCCATTGATTTTATCATCGAATGCGCAACCATTTCATTAAAGAAGAACATATTCAAATTCAAGACACACATCTACCATCAGATACAAGGGACGTCCATGGGCAGTACATTCTCCGCGAGCCCATCCTGTTTATACATTTCCCATTTTTAAGACCTGCATATCTTTACAGATGCCAATCCCTTCAAAGACAACATCCTAACATGGCGACGATACATAGACGACATCCTTGTCTTCTGGAAAAGCAACACCACCCAAATCCAGGAATTTGGGTGCTGGATCAACACACTTAACCCGTACCTTTGATTCACACAGTCCACGTCAGAAAGAGAAATACCATTCCTGAACCTACTGATTGTTAGGTCTCGCCTGACCCAGCGCATGCGCTGGTCTGGCGAGACTTATTGAGAGGGCTCCAAAAAGTGCTACCAGGCCAGCCTAGAGCTACAGTGCATGTGCGCGGGCGCGCCGCGCTTTACCGCGATTACTTTCACTTTCACGGCCGCTTTGATGTTTGATCGCGATGGCGATCACTTTCGCGGCCGCTTGGCATAGCCAATAGGTCTCGCTTTTGGGACCTTATAAGTATTTAGTTATGCAACTGTTGCATGGCTAAATACTTATAAGGTCCCAAAGGCGAGACCTATTGGCTATGCCAATGCTTGTTATTGATGACGGGACTCTAGGCACCAAGGCCTACAAGAAGACCACCGCTTTCAACAGCCTACTTCTGTTTAATAGCCGTCATCCCAAACCCCTATGGGAGAACTTACCATATGGGAATTTCTCCGTCTCCGGAGAAACTGCAGCTCACTGAAAGATTACGATGACCAAGCTGTAATGCTGAGCAGGAATCTTTCCTCCTAGGGCTAACCTCGCAGAACCATATAAGGGTCCGAGAAGAGGGCATGGAACAATCATCGAGAAGCTCTCCTTGAGACCAACACTCGACCTACTCAAGATGTTCTAACATGTGTGACAACCATCACCCCGAATTCCAATTGAATCAAACGCATCATCCAGAAACATTGGGGTATCCTACGCTGAGGGTCCTTAGAAGTGCCACCATCATGCTTCGCTTTCAAGCACACCCAGAACCTGAAGGACCTCCTGGTACACACCAGACTCCCCATTCAACAGACACCAATACAGAACACCCCATGGGCCCTACCACCGGTCACGGAACACTACACCTGTGGTGTCTCTACACTCACCAAACACTCCAAAGAGGTCTCGTTGAGGCCCCAATTCACCTGGCTACAAAAGACCCATACAAACTAACACGAAAAACTGTTTCTACCTCATTATCTGCTATTTTTTGCAAAAGAACTTCTAAATACAATAAGATTTTTTTTGCTGAAACTGATTCCATTGTTACTGTGAAATAACGGTGCATGCATAATCTATACTCCGAGGACCGCTTTGTCTGGTATATCACCTAAAACAACACCCCAAGTGAGCTTCAATTCCCCCCCCCCCCTTTCTTGGGCCCCCACGAAAGGGAATGTTTGAGTCACAAATAGGCTGAAGTAACACATAGGCAAACCGCACCCCTGTTACACATTATACTGCGGTTGCTGTATTCGGGACACATATGTTTAAACTGACTCGTCAGCAGTCTCACCATAGAGGACCAGTCAAGAAGTATACGCATTGGGACTGTCCACCACTTCTCTCGGCATCCAACCATGAAGACTACTACATTTATGATGTCCGTGAACGCATACCACAGCGGGCAGGTCATCGATTATACACTCCATCCCCACATTCATCTAAATGAACTTGACCCATATGGAATATAGGATACATAGAAGGGTCAAGCTAGGTTGTAGTATGACACCTGCTAGTACCACCATTCATGTGGGGTTAGTTGGTAATGGCCACAATACACATTTAGATGGCTGCCGCAGTGTAACGGATACTTGATTAAGCACGTACAGGAGAAGTACGCTCTGGTTGGCTCAGGCGCCCCAAGCCACCACCCCCTCAGCCTCCCCGTCTACTAAACCTCAACAATATACCTCTATATGGAATACACGACACATACGCGGGTCATTTAAGGCATTGGCAGACATCTTCCAATATCTCCATTCATTCAAGGCTGTTTGGTACTGGCCGCCCCACACTACAAGATGGCCACCTTAGTGTAACTAACTCTTCTTCATACATTTGCGGCAGGGGCACGTACTCTGATTGTCCCGAGGGCCCCCTCCACTTTACCCCATTGGCCGTGCAGCAACCTCATCCACCAACCTGTGGCTGCTTGCATCACAGCTGACAATGATTAGACCGATTACCAGTACTTTTAAAAAACAAGCGCTTTCCTCTGCTCATTTTCGATTCAGGCAAGAAGAGAGGGTATTTCTCAAGCGCTCGCCACGCAGAAACCATATGAGTATAGCTGTTTTTTCTAACGCCTCAATGCTAATACTTTGTCTTATCGCCCAGAGGCCCCATTGTTTCCTTGATTTACCGCATTTTTGTGCTCACTAGCATCACTCTCTCTACAGTTAGCAGCCGTGAGCTTCCCTCTGCTTTTAACCTATGAGGCTTTATTGATTGATCCATAGGGGTGAGTTCCTTCGCTCACACCTAAGGACAACCCACCACTTGTGATGCTGAATGTCTTCAATATATACCCAATATATGTTGTTAATCCCATGTGTGTCTACTTTCCTTGCCTGTTGTTTTGTGTGCTTTTACGTTCACACATTCCTCACATTGTGGCGACTGATCCTCGCCAACAACAGCATGAGCATGTCGACCTTGCGGGACACAATGAAATTGTATGCTGAAAAGGTGGTCCTGGTGACACATTGGAACAGCGATGCTCAATATTTGCTCATTTCATGTTCCTTTTATGTTTCTCATCTCTTTCCTTTTCAGTTTAGACTATCATTTTAACTTTTGTATTAGGTATTTTCTTTTAGGTGAATATTTAGACTACATATCACGTCGTAGGTGTATGGTAGGAATGCTTTTTTTAGGTCCTGAAGAAGCGCTGTGGATCCTGCTTGGCCATTAGGTGCGAAACATGTCAACCTGACCGCACCCACTGATTTAGGCTATTTGGGCGCCTTGCAATAAATAGCCTTAGTTATATTGTTTTTTAATCCTGTCAAGGGAACCACCACATTAAATTTCATTTTGGTATCCCTTGGACAGTTTTAATCTCACTGCACTCCACTGCACACATTCACTCCATCCCATATGGTCAAACGTGCCTCACATAGACCTCTCTCATCATACAGCTTTAAATAAAAAAATCTGTCAAAGTCACCCTTTGTGGGGCCCGTAGTCATTGCAGCGTTGGCCCTACGAGGAGCATCGCCCTATGATGAAGCATGACATCCTCATGGGCGTGTGAGGGCACTGTGAAATAATCATTAGGATTCCCCAGACTTCATCCTCCTTCCTTTCTTTTTCTTCCTGCTTAGGAATAGTACCTCCACACATTTACAAATGGATAATTTTGTATCATGCTAGAACTACCAGCTTCTGGAGTTCTTCCCTTGAAGGCTGGCATCTGAGGCCAAAGGAATGTTTTCTTTGCTCACGTAGATTACCATGGTGATCTCTCACACCACGGGGCAGTGGACACCCATAATCTAAACTATTCCCAAGGAAACGCCCCAAACGTTGTTTCCAGCACAAGCGTCCCTGGGCATTATACTTTCCCCGGATCCATCTCGTTCAATCATTCAGTCTGCAAATAACACATGCACTAGTATGAAGTAAACAACAATTGAAAATGTGATAACAATTTACATAGTAGCTAAAACGTAATAGGGGAAAAAATGCCAAGCATTAAGATCCGTCTCGAGTAGTAATTCACTGCCCAACGTCAGCAGAACCAGCTGCCAAGGATTGTGCTGCCAAAGCAGAAAGATCAGTCAACATGAATCAGGAGGCACTTGAATGAAAGTCTATTAAATCCGATACACAAGATGGTAAAAGCTGTTCAGTTTATAAAATCTTCTTAAGGGCATGGCTGGGGCAGAGACCCACAAAGACATGCAACTGTTGAGTTCTGCACCCGGGTCACCGCTGCGACCTTTTAATTAAACATTCATGCCTCGAATACGCCCAAAGTAGACTGGGTAGAGGTGTGGCACAAAACGGTGGCCTCTTCTTGGCTAAATACACAGGGAAGAATTAATTCTGGCATGATGCTCATTTCACAGATATTAAAACTTAACCGGTTAGTTACGAAATAAAAATAAAAAACATTGAAATTCACTGCAAAAAAACAAAGGTTTCAGGGATGTTATAGATAGGCTCACATTTCAGTCGTACATAACCGTAGAAATTCAGCAGCTAACTATAACTTACACCCCCGCAATGCACTGCTTATTACCTCAAATACTACATCACTCATGACGTCTCATATTACATGAGTGATGATATCATCCACAGAACGACTCACATACCCACTTATACCCCATTACATCTCATACACCCACACCACCACTGACATACCCATTCACAGACCCATATAAACACACAGACCTACTCACTGATCCATAGAGACACTCGCACATCAACTCACCAATACAGCCACTAACGTAACCACTAACTCGCATATACAGCCTCTCATGCACCTACTCAGTGACCAATACAGCTTCACACACATCCAGTCATATAGACATAGATACTCACACACCCACTAATACACCCATATTACCACTTAGACACGGAATCCATCACCCATACAGCTACTCACACACCCAAAGGCAAGCCCGTCTCCGCCCGTCCGCGCCCAGCCGGTCCAGGGACCAGAACCCCTGGCCCCTCGCTGATTTACTCGGCAACAGATTAATCGACCCTCGCCACAGGTGGCCACGTCCTAGATGCCAAATCCATAGCCAAGCTGCAGGTAGAAGACCTATTGAGGAGTAATAGGGCTGAGGTTATATCTGTCTCCATGCACACTTGCCCAGGAATATACTCCTCTTCCCTGAGTCTGAAAGTAGCGGTTCTTAACACACGTTCCCTACAGAAGCACCACCTTGAGGTCTTCTCATTACTGCAAGATGGTGATATAGACCTTTTGGCCCTCAAGGAAACTTGGTTAGGGGATTTGTCAGCCCCTGACATCATTGCAGCACTTCCAGTGGACTTTGATGCCTTCTGGCAAAATAGACCTGGGGACACTAGAGGGGGGGGGGGGGGGGGGAGTGGCCGTCTTTTTAAAAAAAAAAAAAAAAAAAAAAAAAGAAGTTTAATGGTTACTAAGATAACGGCAGAAAGCTGTGATAATGCAGATATTCTAGGGGTTAAAATCTCCTTTAAGTCATCCTGCATTCTAATCTTGGTTGTTTATCAGGCTCCGCGGACCACCCCCAGCTTTAATGACCTTTTTCTGGAGCTCATTACTGAACTATGCTCTAGATATAAACGTCTCCTAGTAGTCGGTGATTTTAACTATCACTGGGATAAAGCGCAGAGGGAGCCATCGGCTGGCCAATTTGAGACCGCTATGCTCTCAATGGACCTTCACCAACTGGTCAATAGTCCCACTCATGAAAAGGGCCATACTCTTGACCTCATTTGGACATCATAGCCTTGGGCGGACATAACAGATATTAGCCCCTGTGCCGATCATTCGCTACTTAGATGTTGGGTCTCAAGTGACAGTCAGCTTCTGCAATCTCCACCCGTGTGCAGAAAGGTGAGAAACTGGAGAAATATCGAGGCAGACTGTCTTAACAGCTACCCTGCACTCACTCCCGCCCCCTAGGACTAAGATCGTGAACATTGACCAGGAGAGTGAAGCCATAGATGTAGTAGCACCAGAATGAAAGGAGAAAGTCAGAGACAAAGGAAAGGGGGCCCCATGGTTTAATGAACCATTGAGGGGAAAAAATCAAAACCTCCGCCAAGCTGAGAGGCGGTGGCGTAAAAGCTATGACCCAGCACAATTGAATGCTTACAAAGCCCTTCTCACCTCCTATAAATCAGCCATTATAACTAGGAAAGCGGAGTATTATGAGGGAAGGATTGCTGAGGCAGCTAACCTACAGAAAGAGACTTTCGTAATTTTGAAAGAACTAAGCCAAAAGGCTGAGAAGAAATCCACAGTCGCATCTCTCGACTGTGATGTCTTCCAGGCATTCTTTCTTCAGAAAGTCAAAGACATAATTTCAGAAATTGCTAATACCCTGACTAACCTCGGTTCCTCCCTCCAGACCCAGTCCCTGCCCTTCTCTGATAGCCAACTCACAAATTTTCCTAAAATCGATTCAGCCACTTTATCTCTGCTAATGAATCACACCAAATCAGGTTCCCGGGCAGACCCTTGCCCTCCGAGGATTTTTCAAATGGCCCTTCCAGGGCTGGAAAAACAGATCCTTGCATTACTAAACAACTCCCCGGAAACTGGCTACCAACCAACCTAAAAGAAGCCAGGGTCACCCCCCCTGCTGAAGAAACCGGGTGCAGATGCCTCCACTCTAAAGAATTATAGGCCCATTTCACAACTCCCTTCCTGGCTAAAGTGTTAGAACAACATGTACTAAAGACACTCTCAAACTACTTGGAGGACCACCAGCTACTGCAATCTAGACAGGCGGGCTTTAGAGCCCACCATAGCACTGAGCTAGTGATGCTGTCCATTCTTGACGAGCTCAGAGTTATGGCTGACAATAAACAGCCGAGTGCCCTGATTTCATTAGATCTATCAGTGGCATTCGATACGGTCAGCCATAACAAGCTACTGACCCATCTCTCCGATCTGGGCATTAGCGGGCTATCACATCAATGGCTAAAATCATTTCTATCTGACCGGACTCAGAGGGTTCAGTTGGGTGAGCATACATCGGATTTGGGTACTCTTGCCTGTGGTGTACCCCAGGGTTCTGCGCTATCTCCACTCCTTTTTAATATTTACTTGCAACCCCTAGTGGAGACTCTGGCTCACATGAATTGCCGCGTCTTCAATTACGCTGACGATACCAAACTCCTCATCCGAATTAGCAACTCCTGTCAGGCCCAGGAGTCAGCCAAAAAGTTGCTTAGATGTACAGTGAACTGGATGATGGCCAATTCACTGAAAATAAGACCGAAGTGCTCGTAATTCCAACAAATAATAGTCCTTGGTGTGACCTTTTTTGGCCACCGGAACTGGGTGTTGCCCCGGTACCAGTCCCGGCTGTAAATAGCCTGGGTCTGAAAATTGACTCCGAACTGTCTATGTCCAGCCAGGTCACCGCGGTGGTGGGAACCTGTATAGGACTGCTGAGGCAGCTACGGAGGCTAGTTCCTTTTCTATCAATGTCCTCATTACAGACAATTGTCTCCGCCACTGTCATCTCTAGGTTAGACTATGGGAATGCCCTTTACATCGGCCTCCCCCAGAAACTCATCAGGAGACTGCAGGTGGTGCAGAATGATGCGGCTAGGCTCATTCTCAGACTTCCCAGAAAGACCCGCGCTACCCCCCTGCTCCACAAATTGCACTGGCAGAGAGCTCAATTCAAAGGCTTATGCATTGTCCACAAGGCAATCTATGGCCAAGCACCAATGTATATTAAAGAACGCTTAGAGAAGTATGTTCCCAGCCGGACACTGCGATCATCTGAGGCCTGCCGTTTAGCTCTCCCCCGATATATCACTAAATCCAAAGGGGGTAGAGCATTCTCTGTCCTGCTTCCACAAATTTGGAATAACTTACCTGAGACCCTCCGCAAGGAACCGGGTCTCCTCACTTTTAGGAAACAATTAAAAACATTCCTATTTAGAGAGGGGCCTGCCACAGTGTAATTTCTGGTTCACTGCTTATGTTTTCAACTGCTGTTAGTGACTTGGTCACTTTTCTCTACAAGCGCTTAGAGACCTGAAGGTGATTTTGGGCTATATAAAATGCATATAACATAACATACAGTCACTCACATAGCCACTCACTCACCCATACAGATACTCACACACCCACTCACGTACTCATACATATACTAACACATGTACTCACTCACCTGTAAAGTCACTGAGACAAGCACATACTCTCCCCTACAACCTCTCTCACACTCACTCACCCATACAGCCACTCACACACCCATTCACTCTCCGATACAGACACTCACCAATACACCCACTTATACATCCATTCATGCACCCATACAGCCACTAATGTACCCTGTCACTCACCCTCACAGACACTTATGTTCCTGCTCAGTCCCCCATTCAGCCACTCATGCACCCTCTCATTCACCATTTACAGCCACTCATTCACCCTCTCATTCACAATTACAGCCACTTACACAGCCTCTCACTTACCCATACAGATACTCGTACAGCCACTCACTTACCCATACTGATACCCGCACAGCCACTCACTTAGTCATACACCCACTGACACACCCACTTGCTCACCATACTTAAACTTGCACACCCACTCATGTATACAGTCTCTCACATACCCACTCACTCTTCTATACACCACTTACACACCCACTCATTCACCGATACAGGCACTCCCACAGCCACTTACCTTAGTATATATGTTTAACACTCAGTAACTTTAAGAAAACACTCACACTCCCTGAATGATGTAATCAGTGATGCAATATGTGAGGACATAAGTAGTGAATTGTGGGGGCGTAAGTTATAGTTCGCTCAGCTAACTATAACTGCTGAGGTTCTCTGGATTTGTACAAGCGAAATGTGAGCCTAACTATAACATTCCTGTAACCTTTGCTTTTTCAGTGACTATATATATATATATATATATCACTGAAAAGGCAAAGGTTACAGAAATGTTATAGTTATATATACTATATATATATATATATACACATCGCAACAGGAAATAAGTTAATTGCCTAGCGCTTCTACCTGGTTAACAGCCAGTGTATTTCTTTTAAATAAACATACTATTGTAATTTCAACTAATTAATCGGGCATGTAAGATAACTTGGATCAAAAAATATTTGGAATTGAATATTTGAAACTGAGTGTTGGCCTATTGGAATAAAACAAAGTGTTTTCAGTTGAAGAAAGAGTCTTGGATTTTCCTTCTCTTGCTCCCAGAAAACCTTAACTAATACACTGAAACACCACTTACAGTTAGCTGAAGTAGCTATAACTCGCTCCCCTGCTATGCAGTGTTTTATTCAGATGTTATCGATGAGGTCATAGAGCATGTCATGAGTGTTGTAATATGTGAGTTCATAGTATCAAAAGATCCATATAAAATGGGTTGTTTTTTTACACTCTTCAGGCCTAAAAATGTAGCTTTAGGACCAACCACAAGGGGTCCCAGCAGTCCAGCCGAAGAGCATACAGCTCTGTCCCGGAGTGCTTTAGAAAAGGTGTATGGTAAGCTCTCCTGGGTTCATGTATTCAATGACTCTGGAAACATACTGCAACTCTTTTTGGGGGGTGGGGGCGGTGGGGGGGGGGGTTCATAGGGGGCTACTGCACTCACTTCAGCCCCCCACAGCATTTACAAAATAAAATGCTTTATTGTGCCCTTGCCCCTTCTAGGGGCACCACAAGGATGTATAAATACAAGTAAATGACCCTTGCAGGACATTATGGGGCAGTCATTGCTAGAAATAGTGAATATCAAATAAGTGACTGTTCTCCCCATTTCAAATTCATGCCCGATTATTTTAGGTACCCTGGTCCCACTCGGGGCACTCAAGAACTAATGCAGTCTATTTTTGTTAATGGCATTGTGGGGAGCTATCCCTGTACTGCTCATACATTTAAATGTTTCGTTTTATTGAGCTCCATGGGAGCCGGTCGTACTGCTCTGCTACAACCCCCCCTCCCCGGGTATTTGAGGTGAGCAGTCTTAGAGTATCAGTCATGTTGTAGAGTGTTCCATATAAAGGAGCTGCTCTCCACCTAAAACTCAGCAACTACTTGGAATTACCTACTTCCTTTTTTGCATGATTTATGTGACACTATAAACCTGGAAGGATATTGCTATATCTAGGATCCTACCAGGGACATAGTTCTTGCCCCTAATTGAGATCATTAGTCCAATAGTATTGGGGGACAAGCTTGATGGGAAAGATATAGCTTTAATTAATCTCTACACCCCAAACACCATCCAACCAACTTTTCTGACAGCCCCACATTCCATATTACCAGGGTTGTACATTATCCTTTCATTATGGGAGAGGCTTTCAGTTGTGAAGCTGATATCACGCTGAATAGATCGCATGCCCCCACCCTCTGACCTCAATTCTTACGATCGCCCTATTCTGTTTTAGATGGTCCAGAGTGAGGCTCTATAGACTCATGAAGGGCACCTAATCCCCAGTGAAGCAGGTATTCTTTCTATTCCGGTATGCATGCTTTATCTGTATGACTAGATGAATTTGTATGCACTGCGGTTATGCATGAAAGGGTGATACGGGCTGAATGAAAAGCCTGCTCAAACTCACTCGGACTATCATCCATTGCTGCTGTCGTTTTGATGGCATATTGCTAAACCCAGCATCCCAAACTGGAAGCTAAATGTCACAGCTCCAGATGATCCGTTTATTAGAATCAGCCTGAGAGACATGATTCTCAATTACTTTGGAGAGAATAAGAGAACATCATCAGCCTCTGTAGTGGAGTGGGAGGTGTTCAAATTGGTGGTGCGAGTGCACTGCATCGCCATGATGGCAGGGGTCTGTGTACAACTGCATCCTGAGATAACTAGACGAGAAATTCTTAAATGAGTTGGAATTGGCTAGAACCAGAGATCTGCTGCCCCCCGGACCGCCTGTAGTTAGAAAGGGAATAGCTACCCTGTGCTTTTACAAGCCATAATCGAGCTAGACACTAATACATGGATCCGTATAAAACTTGGAGACGGATCCTATATCTCCAGAAAAATACAAACATCACGTGGAGTAAAACAAGGTTGTGTGCTGGTGCCCCTCCTTTTAAATCTCTTCATTTCCAGAGTCACTCGACGAAGTCAACTCTCATCCTCCAAAACTTGCCGGGGTAAGAGTTAGCAATTTACTGTATGCGGATGACCTTGTCTTGCTCAGCCACACCAGGGTCGGCTTGCAGAGACTACTCGATCGGCTGTCTCTCTACACCATTGAAAATGAATTGGAACTGAATTTATCAAAGACCAGGGCAATCGCCTTCGGGCTAAGGAAATACCAAGGTGGCGGTTGGCAGTTCAAGGGTAAAAGAATTGATAGGGCCGCTACATATAAATATCTGGGGGTCCACATGGACAGAAGGGGTTCATTCTCAAAAAACAGAGACGAGGTAGAAGCCAAAGCTTTGACAATTCAGGTGGCATTTAAGAACCTTGCAAGGCAGTTGTCTGGTCCAAGCCTTACCCCTCTTATAAGTGTCATGAAGGCAAAAACCCTCAATTACCTCACAGCCAGGAGATCATGCTAGGGAAAGACAACAGCCTTGTGAACAAAATAATAACAAGAATCTTCAAACAAGTGCTGAGCCTTCCAAAAACCTCATCCCCTGCTGAAATACAACTTGAGTTTGGTCTCCAAGATCACCGAGCGGTAGGGGCTGGAGCATTCATCAGGTTGTGCAACAAGCTACGTACTTCCAGAGAAGGAAGCTTGGAGGCTTTTTTGTGGCAGGAAATTTCAGCTGGTCAGCTTGGGAGATGGTACCAGCACTATTTACAAGACTCTTTAAAATCCTGGATGCGAAAGAAATCTGGAGCTCCAATCCTTCGCAGAAGGCACTCAAAATACATCAAAAGAAACGTCCGCTACTGGTCCTTCCATTCGGACAGAGCCCAACTAGTACAACGTAACCATGCCTGGTCAATTGTATCAGGGTTTAAGCCAGGGGTTGTGGCACTTCATATGTCATGCACCTACTCAGTGATGTGGAAAAAAGTTTTTTGGCCCTCAGAATGGGTGAACGGCCATTCTTGTATCACTTGCCAGGTTGGCGCCACACAAACACCAACATAACTTGCAGGGGGTGTGGGAGCAGCAAGGAAACAATCGAGCACATAGTATGTCTTTGCCCTGCACTTGTTAATGATTGAAAGATTTTGCTAAAGGGCGAATGGAACAAACTCGGCATTCGCACTTGTCGACAAGCTATCCTTGCATCTATGAATCCGGACAATCCAGTGCTTAATATCCAGTTCACCAAGTTTGTCACAAGAGCAGTAAAAAGACTTATAAACTGCGAGAGCCAGCAAGCTAACAACTGTTAATCCGTAACGGGGAGACCTAAGCCCGATGTTTTGTCGATCTATTTACTTCATTTTACTACTTGACAGCGGTCTAATATGGCATTTTGCACATTGTTTACTTACTGTCCTCTGTCTTGTGCGACCCTGGAACTTTTAATCATTAGATGTAGGGGTTCTACTTATTTACAAATAGAATTGCACTATTAGCGGTTTAGCTATCAGCTTTTTAGCAATGACTAATGTTTTGTGCCATGGCCCTTGTCGATGGCAAAACTAGAACAGATCACTACGGCTCTCAACTGTTTCTTAACTGTTTCTTTAAAAAGGCCAATTGTCTAGATGAAGTTTACATTTTAACAGCATGAACAAGTATAGATTATTAGGTTTTTAAACAATTATTTATTGTTGAACTTCACACCCTTCTATTATTTACCATTTGCTTGCGACGGTATTAATGTATTAAATGGCCGCACTTAGGCGGCTTCTAAAAAAGCACAAGGAAATAATGTAAGCAAATACACAGGAGTCTAGTTAACGCTTGTTTACTACCCTATGTGTAAATATTTTAGCAATTGTCTGATATATTTTTTTTTTTTTTTTTTATTGATGCACGCCCATTATTGTAATGATTTTTACTAATCAAACAAAGTATTCACAGGGAAAAGCTATTTGACTTGGGGGAACTTCTCAAAATGTATGATCACTATACACAACGAGCCGGATAAAGCTTGGATGCATGGAATGCTTGAATTTATCTCAGCCACTGGTAATTACTCGGGCCGCATCCCAGTCATTCGTTATTTTCCACACCATGAGTCTTGATCGCCTGTAATGGGAACAGTCCGTGCGAGCACCCCAACGTGCGCGAGCGTAATTCTGATTGGTGGTTACATGTTAGTCAACGTTCGAATCGGTCGAAATCAGGAAGTGTCGGCCGCCATTTTGTTTGTTTTCAGTGCGAGAGTGAAAAAAGAGGGTGGCGAACGTGAAAAGGGGGCAGGGTAGAGAGTTCCTGACCCCCTAGCCTTTGTCAGGGGGTACCTGAAGGACCCCGAAGGCAGAAAAAAACATTTTAATTTTTTTTTTTTTAAATCGCGGGGGTGCGCGCACCGTGCGCGCACAGTGAGAAACCAAAAAAAACTAAAAACTTTTTAATACGTAGTTTATTGTCAAATAAATATATAAAAAAAATAATAATACATACATAACTTAGCATTTAGAAAACCGTACAAATTCACTGAAAGAACCATAGGTTTCACACACATTATAGTTAGGAATTAGCATTTAAAAAACCTTGCAAATTCACTTAAAAAACCATAGGTTTCTGAAGTACTGGGTTTTTCAGAACCAACCCAGCGGTGCCAGGGGACACACCCAAAGACTTCGAGTTCTTCCTGTTTCAGACTACAGAAACACAGAGTCTTCTAGGTGAAGTCAAAGATCGTATTTTATTGGCTGCAGACCAATCACAGGTATCCGAGAAGTACAACACGGTGTATGTTCTCAGGAGACTGCTCCCGAACCAAAAACCAGTCTTTACTTATATACACAAAATTACGCTCTGGGCAACACCGCCCCTATTTTACAAGTGGTCATTCACATATTTTCGCTTCAAAGAAACAGTAAAGTCAGGATGATAATCCCACATTTCAGCTCGTTCAGATCACAAGTATTTACCCAGCGAGGCTCAGAACACTCATCAGCTATCAGCAGCCCCCACATAATTTCGGCACCTCCTCCTCGTAAAGTAGGCCATAAAGTAGGAAACAGAGTCAGGTGTGAAGGAGATTAGTCCGGGTTCATGTGGGAAGAACGACTTTATGATGTGTCAAACCCTGATGCTAATCCCATTTGGCCGCAGTAAAAGGGACCGGCCGGACATGAATGACCTCGGGCATTGGAGTCAGTTTGTACAGGTCACAAAGAAGTCACCAGAAGGTGTACGTGTCCTTTAGGCCTAAGCATGGCCTTCGTGCACAGCCTATGTGAGGGCAACCACAAAATGGATACCGCTCTAAAATGGAACCCGAGAATACTATGTATATAGTATCGTGTACACGGTGAATTCATCGATAAAACATGACAAACACTCATGCGTACCGCGTTACTCATTTGCGGTTCGCTGATACCAAAATCGGCATGGTGGGACCCTGCCACCGACATGGTTCCGAAATTTATAGTACCACAGACCCTCCTTTTGCCCTTACATAGGCAAAAACTATACTAATCTGAGTCCAGGTCTATGTTCATGAAGTCATGGAGATGTTGCTGTAGCATCATCCTATTACTTAGCTCGTCCCTTGATACAGGTCTCCTTACACATGATGTAACACAGAGGCTGCACATTACAGGAGCACACTGTATACATAAACAGAGCAGGAAAAGAATGGCTAAGATCATCCCAGTGACTACTAGAATCTTCCATCCCCAAGTTGATATCAGTCCCCAGAACCACCCCATCATCGACCAATCTCCTTTATCCACGTGAATGGATTCAGAAATCTTACGCAGTTTGGAGATGGCTTGATAGACTGTCGGGGCGTTATCTGGTATGAAAATACAACAGCTTGATTGGATGACCTTACATACCCCACCACGGTCTGCAAGTATTACATCTAGTACCATACGGTTCTGCAACGTCATAAGGCGATCCGCTTGGAGCTCAGCTGTCAAGTTACCAAGGGCACCAGCCGTTACATTAACAGTGGTTTCCACTACACGAGTCAGTTGTCTCAGGTTCCTACTATTAACCATTGGTCCCCAAAACGGCAGGAAACCCAAGAAGAAGTCTCCTGCTTCCTGACCGGCAGTATCCTCCTTACTGACAACGCCTCTCACAACTCTGGTCTTGTGATAATCAGAGGCGGCAGTAAATGTCGGCGGTAGCAAATTTGCAACATAACACGTGCCCGAGAAATCAGGGGGCAACCATGTATATGCTCGATCATTGCAAACAAAGTATGTACCCTTGGCAGCCAAAAACGCAGGGGAAAACTGTGATGGAAAGGTGTACGTTTCAGTACAGTCACTCTTCCCTAGTTGAGCTCTTGGATTCTGACCATTGCCTTGTAAACAGAACCGACCTATGTGGGGTACGACCCAAATTGGGGATGAACTCTTACGCTGTTTCTCGCCCAGACTAATGCTATACCCCGTCGCGTTCCAACCTACAAAGCTTCCAACTCATCCTTGGGAATAGATGAATATGCATCGATATCTCTGCTCATATCAGCAACTCCTTTCATCAAGGCTTTATTGTTCATGCTAGGTCTAGTGGAACGCGGTGGTCGCGGGGAGTAGGTTTCGAGCGCAAAAAGAAACATAGTCTGGAATGCCCATGATGACCCATTATAGCTAAACGGCAGCACTAGATATGGGATACCTTTATTAATGGTATGTGGCATCAAACCACACACCCAGCAATTTGTTGTATTCATAACTAGTTGGTGCTGGTGCAGAAGTTGAATAAACGAATTGTTTACGAACTCAGTACGTCTAGCTTGTTCATGTTCAGGGAGAGGGTGGAAAGAGTGCGAGGAAACAGTAGGAGGAGGTATGGGCTGTACAGTGGGTGCAAATGATACTTGGAAAGACAATAATACATAACCTATAGAAAACATCACCATGCTAAATAGGACAAACAGACATAATACTACAAAACGTTTGCTGTTAATTACTTTACATATTCTGCTCTTAAAATTCATTCCCTTATCAGGTCTCTCCATCTCGAAAAACTCCATCCTCTAATCGTGCTGTTCGCGGCGGATGAGTGTCTTCCGCTAAGGAGTACACCTGTCAGTCCAGGGAACGCCCTAGACCAACCAGAACCTTTGACCTAACGTCTCTGGCTTGTACCCCAAAGTCTTGGCACCGCGACCCTACAGCTGAACCCGGATGGTGGTTCAAAAACAAAAAATAAGCAAGTTTCTCAGATGAGAGAGCTGCACTTCCCAAAATTTATAAAAAAAAAATAGAGCAAGGGAAAGAAAAATAATTTTATTTGTCCATTGTTCTCGGCCTCAGATTGTAGCGACTTCTTGTAGGTACTGTTTGGTCTTGAAACAAGAGTTCAGGCTCTGTGGTGTCCAATCGATTTGATGGCGGCACAGCTTCTTGCAGAATGTCGTCGTTCTCTTGTTCTGAAACTGCTCCTTTTACACGTGCATCGCTAAATGGCACGAAACGGGGCACAGTGTCAGTCTCAGAATCAGCGATACCCTCCTGGACCCACCGGTCATACGGCAGAGGCAAAGGAACTCTTTTACAATGTCCGCTGTGAATCCAGTTCTTTTTCCCTTTCACTCGAACCGCTGATCTTGTCGAGATAAGGACGAGATGAGGGCCGGTCCAGCGGGGCTCATCATTTTTCGTTCTTTTGAAATTTCTGATCAGCACCCACGATCCAGGATTGATGGGGTGTCCTGTAGCTTCTGAGGCCTGTGGCAGAGTATCGTGGACCTGTTGGTGTAAGACACGCAATTTAGCCGTCAATTCATACAGGTAATCAAGCAGTGCTGGATGTTCGATCTCACCGAATTTTGTCGGCCTTGGCACTCCCCATACATTGTCCGGAAGGCCAAACACGATTTCATACGGACTAAGTCCCACTCGTGAATGCACAGTCATTCTTGTTGATAGGAGTGCTAAGGATAGCGCGTCAGGCCATTTGAGACCAGAACTCGCTTGGATCTTGGCCAATTTGAGCTTCAATGTGCCATTATAGCACTCCACTAGTCCAGCTGATTGGGTGTGATTTGCAGCGTGGAATTTCTGCTTAATGCCTAGTCCCTCGCATACATTCTTCATCACTCGTCCCACAAATTCACTCCCATTATCACTCCAGACCATTCTCGGCATTCCAAACCTAGGGAAGAATTCTTTGACAAGGGCTTTAGCGGTGGATAACGCAGTATTGTCTTTTAGGGGATAAGCTTCTATCCACCTTGAAAAGGCGCAAACAACAGCAAGTACATATTTCAAATTGTTGCACCTTTCCATGTGGATGAAATCTAGCTGCAAAACCTCGAACGGATACGTTGGAGGCGCAAAATGACCAGCTGGAGTTGGGGTTCCCCTACCAGGATTGTATTTCAAACATACCATGCAATTTTTTACCACATTCTCCGCACACTTGGGAATTCCAGCATTCTGCCATACTGGAGCTAACAACTTACAAATCCCTTTCACACTGATATGTGCCATTCCATGTGCCATTGTAACCACTGGAAGCACATATGCATCAGGTAATAACCATCGCCGGTGCTCTGACAAATCAACCCAACAACCATTTTCATCCAATCTACCCTTACTTCCTCTCCACATTCTCAATTCTTTTTCTGTGGCTTCAGCTTGAAGGGACTTCACACTCTCTATCGTGTCTTCACACATTCCAACATCACCAACCCATCTTGCAGGGCCTGCAACATACATTCGATTCGTCACATCTTTTGCTGTTTCTTTCGCGATTTCGTCAGCAAATGCATTACCACGACCAACATCATCAATAACCTTCTTGTGTGCACTACATTTCACAATCGCGACTTGTAACGGTAGGGTCAGTGATTCAAGGAGATCATTCACCAACTGACCATTCTGAATCTTAGTTCCATGCGAAGTCAGGAACCCACGTTCTTTCCACAAGCGCCCAAAACTGTGGGCCACGCCAAAAGCATACTGGCTGTCAGTATATATGTTCACTTTCATTCCTTTTGACAACACGCATGCTCTGGTAAGTGCAATTAATTCTGCTGCTTGAGCCGAATTATGTGGTATACGTGCAGTTTCAACAATCGTGTGCAAAGTCGTGACCGCATATGCAGCAGTCGTATCACCATTCGGAAGCTTGAAGCACGAGCCATCCACCCATAAGGTACCATCACACTCAACCAGGGGAGTATCTTTAAGATCCACTCTCCCTTTTGTTTCTTCTTCTGTTCTGAACAGACAATCATGCTGTTCAATCTCATCTGCGTCTGCTGAAATCGGTAATAATGTAGCTGGATTTAACGTATTGCACCTCTTTATGTGCACATGACTCGCTAGCAGCGTCAACTCGTAACCTGACAATCGAGCACTAGTTAAGTGCTGTGTCTTGGTCCTATTTAACAATGTGTCCACTGCATGTGGAACCATTACAATCAACGTGTTATTCATTACTAACCCAGCAGACTGTTGAATAGACACAGCTGCTGCCGCTGTGGCTCTCAAACAACTTGGCAATGCCTTAGCTACTGGATCCAAAGTCGACGAAAAATACGCGCATGGACGCTGTCTGTCTCCAAAAGACTGTGTCAGCACTGACAACGCATAACCTTCTTTCTCGTGAACATACAGTGTAAAAGGTTTACTGGAGTCGGGGGTACCCAACACAGGAGCTGAACACAATGCCTTACGCAATTCCGAAAAACATTTCTGACACTCTTCAGACCATGGGACGGGATTCGGTGTATCTTTGCATGTTAATGCTATCAAAGGTTTTGCCAACAAAGAAAAACTCGGGATCCACTGCCTACAGTATGAAGTAATACCTAAGAAGGCATGCACTTCTCTCTGTGTTCTTGGCACGCTCAATTGTGCAATGGCCTGAATTCTTTCTGGGGTCAGTTTCCTTCCCTCCTTTGACAAGAGATGACCTAAGTAGGTCACTTCTTGTCGACAATATTGCAGTTTTGAGAGAGACACTTTGTGATGAAAAGCAGACAAATGACGCAACAATGACAATGTAGCTTCTCTACAAATCTCCTCAGTATCCGCGGCGATTAGTAAATCGTCAACATACTGAATAAGGGTAGCACCATTAGGTAGAACACTTGCATCAAGCTGCGCTTTTAAAGCCTGACTGTATATTGATGGACTTTCACAGTAGCCCTGTGGAGCGCGTTTAAAGCGGAAGCTGCGACCTCCTAAACTAAAGCCAAAAATATCCCTGCTTTCCTCTGCAATCGGGATGCTAAAGAAAGCATTCTTTAAATCAATCATTGAGAACCAAGCAGCGGAAGCTGGGATCATAGTTAACAAGGCAGTTATATCAGGGACGACTGGAAACTGTGGCACAACTATCTTATTGACCTCTCTAAGATCGATCACAAATCTGTAAACAGGTGGCTGAGATGGGTCAGTACGTTTTAAAACAGGCAAAACCGGACTATTGCAAACGTTGCCTCTTGTCTCTTCAATGACATCCTTTTCAATCAAATCATAGATGATTGCTAACAACGCCTTCTCACCTTCATTAGAGATCTTGAACTGAGGAATGTGTGGCAATTTAACATTGGCTTTCAAAGTGACCACATATGGTGGTAAATTCCAAAAGACCCACATTGTTGGGGCCAGTAGCCCAAATGTCCTCCGGAAGAGACGACAATTCAGCTGGCAGTTTATTCTTCGACAAATACATGGGAGAAATCACTTCCTTTCCCAGTGTAAGTTGTACTCCCGAGGGGGAACAATATAATGTCGCATGCAATCTCTTTAACAAATCCAATCCTAACAGGTTTTCACCACATCCTGTCGTTAGGATAAGGGGTGCGTTCAGCTCACAAGGTCCAACAGAAAGGGTCATAGGACTAGAGATCGGGTTCCTAACCGGGGCGCCAGAAAAACCTACCGAAACATTCATTTTGCCAGACAAAGGTGCGCCAGGGAGTTTTGAGTGCATAATTGAACTTTTTGCAGCACCAGTATCCAACAAAAAGGCTCTGACACACCCGCTGTAGTCACCTTAACATACGGTCCACTCTGATCCACTGGTACTGAAACAACTCCCTCTCTTTGTCTACGGCTATCCTAGTAATCATTACTTTCTGCATTTCCATCCTCTGCATAATAGTCATTATTATAGTAATGAGTTGTTCTACCAGGTACATTGCCCTGCTGATCAAAACTGTTCATCGTATTTTGAGGCGGAAGAGGACGCGCATTCTGGGGAACATTCCCACGCCCTCTACCTCTAGGAGCTTGCTGACCACCTCTACCTCTCGCGCCATAAGCATTATTCGTGCGCTGTAACAATATAGGACAACTATACATAAAATGACCTTCCTGTTTGCAATACGAACACTGATTGGGACCTACAGGAACACGCGGTTAGGAATACCCGAACCTTTGCGAGTTACTCTGAAACTGTTGAGGTTGTTGATAGTTACTCTGACCTTGCTTATAGTTGTTCTGATCTCCACGTGGCGGGTAAGCTTGCTGTAAAAGAACCTTCGTCTTTAACTCTTTTGTTTTCTTGTCTGCTCTATCCTTCTCATCTTTATCCCTATTTTCGTAATACTGTGCAGTAGCCTGTAACTGCGCTGATGAGGAAACAGCCCAAGAACTCTCTGAATCTTTTAATTTCTTACACAACTCAGGAAGCAAATTATGCACAAATTTGTCTACAAACAACCGTTGGCCACCTTCTGTACTCATGTTTTGACCACTGTGGTCGATAAATGTCTCTTCAAATCTTTGTTTGCATGCGGATAATTTATCCCAATTCACACGCATCGCGGGCATTAAAGTTTTCATGTAGTTAATAATTCTACCAGGGAGTTCTGCTACTAAGGGCTCAGGTTTTGCACCACCAACTTGTGCAGTGTCTGTAGCAATGATATTAGCCCATGTGTCACCTAGTTATGCAGCATGATCTGTATTACGAATCACTCCCCATAAAGGCTGCGGAACAACATTCCCGAATAACATATCTATGTCAGCTAGGTTCATGACACACGATTCTGCAGTCTGTGATAACTCATTATAATATCCTGCAGGGTTTTTACGGGGATCAGGCAATGTCTGTTTAAGCGCTAAAACTTCTGATCGCTTCCAGGGAACATGTACCCAAACACGCTGAAAATATGGCTGAACAGGTGGGTTAGCATTCGCATCACCAGGTCTCCAAACTGGAGGAACCTCACGCATCGGGTATTGGCGCGCTTTTACCTGTTTCCCTACAGGGAATTCCTGTTCAAACAACGACTGATGACAATCCCCATTCCTGAAAGACAGCAATGTCGCAACTGCTTTCTCAACATCGGAACCCACAATCGCGCCTTTTCCAAATTCAAACCTTACTCGACACAACTCCTGCGGGCTTAAGTCTAAACCATGATCTTCCAATTCCTCACAGAGGAATTCACACATTTTCTCAAAGACGTATCTTTGTTGTGGTGCTTCCCATTGATGAAAAACATTCACAACAGACTCTACATCATATCTAGTAGGATAAACAATCCATCTACGTGCCATGCGGTCCAGTTCTTCTTTCTCTCTCGGACCAGGTATTTGACTACGTAACTGCTTACGTTGTGGACCAGGGGTCGTACTAGATGGCCCAAAGAGAGGTGATATAAGGCTAGTGACCACACTAGTTATTCGTTGTCGTGTAGAAGGAGAAGGTGAGGCAAGAACAGGGGGAAAGTCAGAGGGAAGAAAAACGGGTGCAGATACAGGTACAGGGGTCGTATCAGGGAGAGCGCCAAGGGAGGCAGCTGATGTACTAGGTAAAGTTGCAGGAAGCGCAGAAGAGATAGGCAGCGAAATCGGCGGCCCTTGAGAGGGCTGTGCCGTAGGTATAGGAGCCGGCTGAGGAAGAGCTGGCGGCTGCGGGAAAGCTTGCGGCGCATTAGCTGGAGGCTGTACATTTAAGGGTTGCGGAGGCGCCGTAGCACTCTGCACATACGGGGGTGGTGAACTCAGCAAATGTGACATTAGGGGATCTTTCTCCTTTTCTTTTGACGTGTCTTGTTGGAGGGGCGGCAAAACTGGGTAACATTTATCAATCACTAACTCACGTTGCCTACCCAACTGCTCATTCATTTGCTCGTCCTCATTATCTTTAAACTGCGAAGCTGCTTGCATTATCGACATACCTTTCTCTCTTTTATTTTTCTTTGCTAATTTAATTTCTTTCTGTTTGGCTTCCTTTCGCCATAGGCGGAAAGAATCAAACATCGCCGGCCGGGCTTTCTTTTTAAATAATTTAACTTCTAAGTTATCTAGGATCTCTGTGTCGAAACTACCATTTTGGGGCCATTTTAAAACACCATCCTTCCTGGTGTATCGGATCCATACTTCATTATACGCAATGGGGCCCACGCCATGTTTCAGATAAAGCTCATAAGTTGTAGTTCCAATTGGAGGAACCGGACACGAATCCTCTAATCGGGAGTCCCTATTACAACCCAAACAAAAAAAATTCCAAATATACTAGAACCAGGCATCGTCGCTCACTAGTCTAGTTTCAAACTTCAAAGGATTATCAAATACGATAGTCTCGTGAATACACGAGTCCTTCGGCTTTGGCACTTGCAAGTTCCAAATCAAAGCGATCCCAAAAGGATACCAAACTAAGAACCAAACCAAGAAACTGGGAGACGCTCCACTTATACTTAACTGAGGTATCGATGACGTCACCAGAAGACTCGTTAAATCGTTTCGCTTTACCAAAAATCATCAAGGGTCCAAAACAGGGCGATAGTCAGGGCAGCAGTCCTTTGTAGCCGTCGGGATGCGGAGAACCTCGCAGTAAAGACTTTCGGACCACGTCGACATGCAGGGGTCGATGAAGTGGCGGCCTTCCTCCAGAATTTTCACACGAAGCTCCTCACGAACCTCTGGCTTGGACCGATACCGCTGAAATCACCCCCTGTTGGGCGCCAACTGAAGTACTGGGTTTTTCAGAACCAACCCAGCGGTGCCAGGGGACACACCCGAAGACTTCGAGTTCTTCCTGTTTCAGACTACAGAAACACAGAGTCTTCTAGGTGAAGTCAAAGATCGTATTTTATTGGCTGCAGACCAATCACAGGTATCCGAGAAGTACAACACGGTGTATGTTCTCAGGAGACTGCTCCCGAACCAAAAAACAGTCTTTACTTATATACACAAAATTACGCTCTGGGCAACACCGCCCCGATTTTACAAGTGGTCATTCACATATTTTCGCTTCAAAGAAACAGTAAAGTCATGATGATAATCCCACATTTCAGCTCGTTCAGATCACAAGTATTTACCCAGCGAGGCTCAGAACACTCATCAGATATCAGCAGCCCCCACATAATTTCGGCACCTCCTCCTCGTAAAGTAGGCCATAAAGTAGGAAACAGAGTCAGGTGTGAAGGAGATTAGTCCGGGTTCATGTGGGAAGAACGACTTTATGATGTGTCAAACCCTGATGCTAATCCCATTAGGCCGCAGTGAAAGGGACCGGCCGGACATGAATGACCTCGGGCATTGGAGTCAGTTTGCACAGGTCACAAAGAAGTCACCAGAAGGTGTACGTGTCCTTTAGGCCTAAGCATGGCCTTCGTGCACAGCCTATGTGAGGGCAACCACAAAATGGATACCGCTCTAAAATGGAACCCGAGAATACTATATATATAGTATCGTGTACACGGTGAATTCATCGATAAAACATGACGAAAACACTCATGCGTACCGCGGTACTCATTTGCGGTTCGCTGATACCAAAATCGGCATGGTGGGACCCTGCCACCGACATGGTTCTGAAATTTACAGTACCACATTTCACACATGTTATAGTTAGGTGGATATTTCACTCGTAAAAAAACAATGAAATTTCCCTGTTATAGTTACTTCAGATAACTATAACTCGCACGACCGCCACTCTATCACAAGGATGATGTCATCAGTGATGTCAAGAGTGATGCCACTGACCATGTCATGAGTGATGTAATATGTGACGTCATGAGCAAAGGATTGCGGGCGCGCGAGTTATAGTTATCTGAAGTTTCATTGGTTTTTTACGAGTGAAATATCCACCTAACTATAACATGTGTGAAACCTATGGTTTTTTAAGTGAATTTGCAAGGTTTTTTAAATGCTAATTCCTAACTATAACGTGTGTGAAACCTATGGTTTTTTCAGTGAATATATATATATATATATATATATATATATATTACCTACTGGCGGTCGCCAGTAGGTAGTTATAGTTAGGACCACGTTTCCATAGGAAATCCGCAACATTCTATTTTGAATAACTTTTGCGCCGGTCGACGAATCCTCGTGAATTTTTCAAAATAGGTGGGGCGCTACGCTCCGCTCCTACCCTGAAAGTCTCGGGGGGTATTCGTCAAGCGGGGGCTGAGATAAAAGGGGGGTCCCAAAGCGCGTTTTTCCCATGCATTTTTCCATAGGACCTTTAGACACAGCTACAGCCCGAACGGCTGAACAGAATTACTTGAAATTTGGCAGAGAGGTAGTCCTCAGGTCAAGGAAGTGCCTTTTGTAGGTTTGGTGTAAATCTGTTCAGTAGATTGTGAGAAAATAGCCTTTAAATCAATATATATATCTGAGCCAGCTTACAGTGCGCTTACGGTGCGCTTACCGCACGCGTACGGTGGCGTGCGCGAGCGCGATTCTGATTGGCTCTTAGATCTTAGTAAACATTCGAATCGGCCGAAACCAGGAAGCGGCGGCCGCCATTTTCTCTCTCGCACTCAGAGTGGGGCAGCATAAATGAAGCCCAAAAATGTGTAAAGGGGCAGTATATTGAGATAATAATCACCCAGCAGTGATATACGGGCCCCCAAACAACCCCCAAAGGCAAAAAATATATATTTTTTTTTTTCGAAAAATCGCAGATTACGCTTACCAAAAAATTATCCACACTTTCCACACCCCATGTGCAAATGGTGCCCTAAGGGCTCCATTTGTGCATGGCATATCAAATAAATGGAACGAACTGCGTTAACTGGGCGCGCACGCCACGAATGGCGTAAAGTAAGTTAGCATTTAAAAAACCGTACAAATTCACTGAAAAAACCATAGGTTTCACACATGTTATAGTTAGCTGTACATTTTACTGATAAAAAACCAATGAAATTCCCCCGTTATAGTTACTGTAGGCAACTATAACTCACGCGACCGTAATCCTCTGCTGATGACATATGTGTCTTTATGAAAAAAAAATATTTGTAATATATGTATAGCTTAAATTTAATGGAAGAAGACATGGGCAAATAAGTGTCTAAATACAGTATTAGCATCAGCTGAGGATTACGGTCGCGTGAGTTATAGTTGCCTACAGTAACTATAACGGGGGAATTTCATTGGTTTTTTATCAGTAAAATGTACAGCTAACTATAACGTGTGAAACCTATGTTTTTTTCAGTGAATTATATATATATATATATATATATATATATATATATATATATATATTCACTGAAAAAACCATAGGTTTCACACATGTTATAGTTAGCGGAAATTTTACTGATAAAAAACCAGTGAAATTCCCCCGTTATAGTTAGTGCAGGCAACTATAACTCACGCGACCGCAATCCTCTGCTGATGCTAATACTGTATTTAGACACTTATTTGCCCATGTCTTCTTCCATACATTTTTAGCTATACATATATTACAAATATTTTTTTTTCATAAAGACACATATGTCATCAGCAGAAGATTGTGGTCGCGTGAGTTATAGTTGCCTGCACTAACTATAACGGGGGAATTTCACTGGTTTTTTATCAGTAAAATTTCCGCTAACTATAACATGTGTGAAACCTATGGTTTTTTCAGTGAATTTGCAAGGTTTTTTAAATGCTAATTCCTAACTATAACGTGTGTGAAACCTATGGTTTTTTCAGTGAATTTGTACGTTTTTTTAAATGCTAAGTTACTTTACGCCATTCGTGGCGTGCGCGCCCACTTAGCGCAGTTCGTTCCGTGCGCGCACAGTAAGCACGCGGTGCTTACTGTGCTTACGGTGCTTATAAGCCATGCACAAATGGTGCCCTTCGGGCACCATTTGCACACGGGGTGGAGAGAGTGTGGATAATTTTTTCTTTTATTATTTTTGTTAAAAATATTGTGGTTTTCCACACCTTTGAATAAGCCCTGCACATTTGGTGGCCTGCGGCCACCAAAAGCACAGGGGGTGGGGACAGTGTGGATAGTGGTTTTTTTTTTACATTTTTTACCGTACGCGTACGGTAAGCGTAATCTGCGAAATTAGCGAAAAAATAAAAATGGCATTTTTGGCCTTGGGGGGTCTTGGGGGACTCCCTCATCATGGCTATGTGTGTGTGAGCTGTCAAAACAGCTCCTTTACATGTGTATTGGTTTTATTTAACTACCTAACTCTCAGTGCGAGAGAGAAAATGGCGGCCGCCGCTTCCTGGTTTCGGCCGATTCGAATGTTTACTAAGATCTAAGAGCCAATCAGATTCGCGCTCGCGCTCGCCACCGTACGCGTACGGTAAGCTTACGGTAAGCGTACCGTAAGCTGGCTCAGATATATATATTGATTTAAAGGCTATTTTCTCAGAATCTACTGAACAGATTTACACCAAACCTACAAAAGGCACTTCCTTGACCTGAGGACTACCTCTCTGCCAAATTTCAAGTAATTCTGTTCAGCCGTTCGGGCTGTAGCCCTGTCTAACGGTCCTATGGAAAAATGCATGGGAAAAACGCGTTTTGGGACCCCCCTTTTATCTCCGCCCCCGCTTGACGAATCCTCCCGAGACTTTCAGGGTAGGAGCGGAGCGTAGCGCCCCACCTATTTTGAGAAATTCGCGAGGATTCGTCGACCGGCGCCAAAGTTATTCAAAATAGAATGTTGCGGATTTCCTATGGAAAAGGGGTCCTAACTATAACTACCTACTGGCGACCGCCAGTAGGTAATATATAATTATTTATTTTTTATTTTTTTTCAAAACAAAGTTGCCCTAGAGCATTGAGAGGTCACTCAACTGTGTTCTCCCATCAGGTATTGAAATGCTGTGTCGTCTTGCTCCAACATAATTATCTTTTAGCCGACGCGTTTCGAGGATCTAAACCTCTTCTTTCTGGGTTGCTAGAACGGCACACCAACGGCTCACATTACTCAATTTTCAGCAATTTTTATTGGTTAACTGGCCCCCAGTGGGTGTATTGCTTAGTGCAAGCTTCATTAGTGCATGATGGGACACAGAGTCCATAACGTGAGTAAATTGTTCACTTGGATAAGTTCAATGTGCGGTCCTTAATTAAAAAGCAATTGTTTAACATTAGTAGGTATCGGGGCATTCAGACTTGCTAATTAAGCATAGAACACAGTGCTGCAATGGTGCCAAGCAGTGTAGCTGGCGATGGTGCTCCTCTCCACTGCCGGGAGAACACAGTTGAGTGACCTCTCAATGCCCTAGGGCAACTCTTTTTTTAAATATTCTACACAGCGGCCTGGCCGTGGAGAGTAGCATCTATATCTATCTATCTATATCTATATAAAATACCTCTTGGTCTGCAATATCTTCATCTTGACCCTCCCAAGACTGGGAGTCCGAATAACAGTCCTAGGGTCAAGATACTCTTCAAGCTGGGAAATGCAGCACTGAGCAGATGCGTACACCTCTTAGGAGAGATCCCATCTAAGAGCCAAAAATCCCAGTTTTTATTGTCTCAATGCATGAGAAGTTTTGAAAAGACACCATCTACGTCACAAACTCACTGGAGCTGGCCAGGCTCGCTCAACCATTCCAAGGCAAAGGATTTCTGACCCATTCTCCTCGTGCATCCCATGCTACATGTTATAGGCCGTTATCGTGGAAAGACTTGATAAAGTAAAAAACATCTCAAAAAGTTTTTTTTTAAAACCACCTTCAAATTGGAAAACAATCTTTAACGCAAATAACCTGAATAACCGCGAGTTACCTGGGGGCCTGCTTGTGTGTGCAGAACCCAAGTCAATCAGAGTCAGAATTTAAGCTGGGGTTAGAGCATGTTAAAGTCAATTGTCGAAACTGAATTCCCAAATGTACAACCTAATGCACATTTGTGCACCACTGCCTATAGTACTACACCGGGGTAAGTGCTTTTTGGTGGATCTGGATGCTTGGTCATTCATTTAAAGCAGTATAAGACTACAGGAGGTAGCCCATATACCCTAGGGAGACTAGGGCAATCACCTATAACATACAACAATGTCTCAAAAGGGTGACAATTATAGGTCAGTTACATGTAGCACAATTAATTGCTGAGAATTTAATCAAAAAAGGGGAGAAAACCAAGGAGACAAATTTCTTTTGGAACATAAATTGTATTTTTAGTGAATATACATATTTGACATATTAAGCTTCATATGATCAAACATATGGAAGGGTTGCACTGCGTTACACTGAATGATATGTAACCTGTGGGATACTGTTCACAAGTGCTCGTAAAGGATTGTGACGGCGCAAGTGAGGAAGTATGTACAGCGATAGGGAAGGGCACAACAAGGAACAATTTATTGTAACTACCTGTATTGTCTTGTGATTGATTGTCCCTTGTAATGTTCTCCCCTAATATGTATTTATTTATGCAGTAATGTCTTCAATCACAGACAGCTTACAATTTATTGTAGCTACCTGTATTGTCTTGGGATTGATTGTCCCTTGTAATGACTCAAATGATTGCACTCATAAACATAGTCTCCAAAACGTTAATCCTTACACGTATGTATCTGCAATCTTCATGTCTCTGAGACCACTTAAGCAATATTGTCATTTCCAATTTTCTGTATATACTATACAGTCGGTATTTATTGTGTAGCCCCAGTTGATACCTACTGTTCCACCCTGTAATGAACTTTCAGTGGGCAAGTTGCTTCTCTTCTACTTTTTTTAACAAATTTTATCACAGCTTTCATTTGAAATGTATTTAATACAGTTTATAATTGTCACCACTGATCACTGAATGAAAATCATGGATTCATTTGGGTGGTTCACTTGCAACTCTAATGTGAATACCCAAGTCTTTCCTCTCTTTTGTTTTCTGCGTGCGCTCTAGTTCTTTTCTCAGCCAGAGCACAACACGTGACCAGACTCGCACATTTAACCGGTACGCGCCGAGCACTCAAACAGAGCCTGACTCCTGTTGGCCCGTGATATGCCCTGCCCTGCCTCAAGCTGACACTTTCTAGTAAGTGGTTCTCCTGCCGCACTCTCCCGAGTGCCACCCTTGCCGACCGCGACCCCCGTGGCCGGTACTCTGCCCGATCCATTTATTGTCTGCCACTTGGGACTTCACATTAGCCCGTCAGCTCGCCACCTCGTGACTGCCCCTGCTCTAGTCCTATACACGTATACTCTTGTTTACCGAAACGGAGGTCTACTTTGCCAACCATTGTTCCCCTGCTCATCCCAGAACAGCTAGGTGGTTCTCTGCCACGGACATGGCGTAGTTCAGGACACGCAAGCCAATTTATGCCCTTCCTCTCACATTAACTGCCACAGCCAACCCGGCGTAGTTCAGGACACGCCAGCCAGGCAATGTCCTTCTTCTTTCCATCAGGCTGGAGGGCTTGACCCGCTTTAACCGCCACAGCCTGCCAATGGGACACATGTCAGCGGTCCACACCTTCTCCTACTTATCAGGCTCGTTTGCTTTCTAGGTAATCCTACTAGCAACTTTTGGGTTTATCGCAACTGGGAGCGATAACCTGTGTTTCTTGCTGGACTTCTTGGGACCCTGAATCACGTCTCTGCCAGTAAGTCCAGGGAACTTGTTCCCTTCATTTAATTAAATCCCCCTACACACCCACCTGTGCCCCCTTCGTTCTCTCGCTCATTTCCTCTTCCTTCCCCTCCCCCCCCCCAGACAGTACCTCCGCAGTTCCTGGCATCCTTGCCTCGGAGTGTGCCCCACCTGGATCTCAGACAGTGCGCCCTCCTGGGTAAGTCATCTTCCCGCGTTGACTAGCGCTTTTTTCACAAAATTCTTCTCTGAGCCTAGTCACACTGTATTCATCTGCGGCATCCCATGTCTCCCCTGCCTTCCCTCCCTTGCCTTCCCTTCCCTCCCCCTTTCTTCCCCCCCTTCCCATACAACCCCCCCCTGTTTTCTTTCCTCTACTTGGGCTCATTTTTAAAGCAATCCCTTCACTTTCTCCTTCCTGTCCCTCTCCTCTTGGTCCACCATAGAATGACCATGTGTATACAGATATATATATATCCCTTTATTCCCAGCACTGCCATATAAGTAGCAGTAACGTGGTCCTGATGATGGCCTAATACCTCTACAGGCCGAAACGCCGTCGACTTTTGCAGCGGAACTCTTGGCGTCCCCTTCAAGGATACCCCACTTGATTATTTTTGTATTAGTTATCATTTATTGTTTGGGTATCCTGACTATGGAAATGTTTATCTTCACTTGTTCCTTGTTGCACCCTTCCCTATCGCTGTACATACTTCCTCACGTGTCACTTGCACCGTCACAATCCTTCACAAACACATGTGCACAGTAACCTGCAGGTTACATATCATTCAATGTAACGCAGTGCGACCCTTCTATATGTTTGATCATATGAAGCTTAATATGTCAAACATGTATATTCACTAAAAATACTATTTATGTTACAAAATAAATTTCTCTCCTTGGTTTTCTTCCCTTTTTTGAATCAATTCTCAGCAATTCATTGTACCACATGTAACTGACCTATAATTGTCACCCTTTTGAGACATAGGTCATTCATTGAGACAGATTCTTTCCATCAACCATTTTAGGATCTCTTTGACCTCCTGAGAGACTGGCAGTAGTTTCTCTAAGGGATGAATTATTGGAGGCCAGAACTTCTGCAGGCGCGGTAACAGTGGGCAGCGATGGTCTTGCCCACTGAACAGTAAAGACAAATGCACCATGTGTACTTGAAATTTTAGCCACTTCCGGGCAAGAGCTTCCTACTCACTCATCAAGTTGAAGACTCGAAATTCTAATCAAATTATTTGGTTCTCACTGAAGGGGGCAGGACTTGAGACAATGGATGATGCCTAGCCTGAGCGTAATTTTATTGCACTTGAAGACTTCCTGGGCACTCAGAGGCAAATCCTACTCTTAGCTTTTACATATCACCAGTTACGTATACCTATGAGGGCTCTCCACTGATCCTTTCCACAGGAGCTGATGCACTTGAGGCCTTACAGAGCCTACTCACCTCTACTGATCACAAGAGACTCATCACTATGCTATACAATGACTCCCAGTGAGAGGGATCGAAGGCCACGTCTGCTGCACTAGATTAATGGAATGCTCTCTTAGATAACCCGTTAACATTAGCAGATTGGGAATGTTGCTATGCCATAACATCAAACTGTAATTTAGGGATTATTCACTTTAAGTATTTGCAGCAGATGTACTACTCTCCCCTCCTATTGAAACAAGCATTTACAATGCAATAGGTCTCGCATTTGCAAGAGTTAGAGCTATTGGTGTTGTAAATGACAATGTCTTTTACCTATGTGTTTTGGTTTGGAGCGTAGTGGATGAAGGTGGTGTAGAGTGGAATTATGTGGGTTGGATTGGAATTGTTAGTTGTGGAATTGTGTGTGTTGGAATTGTGTTGTGTGGAGTGGATTTGTGTAGTGGAATTATGTGGCATGGTGGGCAGTGGAAATATGTGGGTAGTAATTATGTGGTATTGAGTGCACTGGGATTATGCGGAGTGTGATTGTGTGTCATAGTGTAATTATTTGGAATGGCATTTTGTTGGGAATTGGTATGTTGTGGAGTTTATTTATGGTCTTGCATTTGCTAGAGTTAGAGCTACTGGCTTTGTAAATGACAATGTCTATGACCCATGTGTTATGGAGTGTACGTAGGTAGTGTGTAGTGGAATTATGTGGTTTGGATAGGAATTGTTAGTTGTGGAATTGTGTGTAGTGGCATAGCATGGTGTTATTGAGTGTAGTAGAATTATGTGGAGTAGGATTGTATGCTATGGAGTGTAATTATGTGGAATGGTATTGTGTTGAGGAGTGGTATGTAGTGGAGTTTATTTATGTGGCGTGCTGTCGAATTTTGTGGCATGATATGGAATTCTGTGGTGTGAATTGGATGTATGTTGTGTGTTGCGTAATTGTGCTGTTGAGTTGAATTATGTGGTTTGGGCTCGAATTATGTGGTGTGTATTGGAAATGTGTGGAATTGAATTGTTGACCTGGAACTGTGTGGACAATCAACCCTAACTTGTCAAAAGCGGCACACCACAGAAACAACCACGTTCAACAATCATGCAAGATGACCTGCGACAAACAGCAAGTATTGAAGAGCACGCACACAAAAGCAGACATACAATGGATACAACTCCACTACCATAAGCCTAGCACACAGGTTCTCACTTTATTGGTGTGTGCATACCAGAACCATACAGCAACCCTTAGACCAGGCAGGACCGAGTACTGCTGCAAAACATCATTTTGGCAGGTTGTCTCCCGTCTAAGTATTTTGAACAGCACTCCACTCATAAACTCCGAAGCGCATACTTAATGAAGATGAAAGATTATTTTTTAAATTAAGATTTATGTAAGCCACAAATAAAAACAAGTACCACTGCACAGCCGATATGATATGATGCAGCCACTTTAAAAATACCATGTGAGACACCCAACCTTGCTGTGCACCCAAAGCAATCTATCTTTGCCTGAACAGCGCTGCCTCCTACTGCCTGCTACTGCCTCCTAGTCTTTGTTTAAAGAAGCTCAAAACAATATCCACACACTGCAGTAAAACCGGCCCACCACACAAGACCTGTCGGGCTCTCCTTTCTGGCACTGCCAGATTGCCCTCTAAGCCAGTCCGGCCCCGTGCCTAGGCAGGGGCCCTGTTTTTACTAATGTTTGGTGTTGCAGTTGTCTGTCTCATCTGTGCCCCAACCACATCACCTCCTCCTTTGTACTTCCGATAAAGCACAGCAGAGAGGAGAGAGGCATGACCCCACTTGATGCATTGTGGCACCCCCATTAAAGGCCCCTGTTGCTTTGCCCTCCTGATAGGGCCGAGAACTAGGTATCTACGCTCTTTGAGATGTAAGGCTGAACTTTGCTGCGAATGTTTAACGCCGGAGAGTGCGTCTTTCACATGTTCTTGTGTAAGGATGCCATGATTAAAGGATGTAGTGTTCGAAAAACTGAAATACAGAAGCAAATTCACCTGGAACATTTGATAAAAATAAACAATTAGCCAAATGAAAGAAGCCAGGAGTGGGAATTATGAGGCTGTCTGCAGAGCACAGCTAGAGGCTTGCTTTACAAGTGTTTAAAGCAGTGAGACTTTAAGAAAAATGTGAAGTAAAGTATAACCTGTCAATATGAAGCGGCGTCACATAGAACAAGCTTCAGACATGAAATTAATTAAGAAATCCCTTCCCGAGAGACTCGCTAGAGGCAAACAGTGGACAGTCCAGATGGAACGCTTTCAACGTTTTCGGGCGCAAATGTCTGGCATTGAAAACATGCTTACGTAACAGGTGCTAGGGACCGCATCGGCATCCAGGCATGATTTCTTCAGATTGCTGACAAAAATATAAACATCACATGAACAAACGTTCCTAACATTTTCTAACAAGAAGGCAGAAGCAAGCGGCAGGGAAAGCGATCGCTTTCACTTTCGCGATCGCTTCAAAAACAAAGAAGCCCGCGAGTGGTGCGCGTGCGCCACAGCGAGCCATATGGTTTCAATTACAGCGCCCGTGTCTGGGCACGATAATTGAAACCATATGGCAGGAATGCGCGTAATAGACACCAATAGGCCATGGGCGGAGCAATGCGCCCGCCTTTGGCCTATTGTGTGCTATCTTTAAAACAAACACGCAGGCAAAAGCCAATAGCAGGCCACAAAAGTAAAAACACACGCACAAGCGTGTACAATTCCAGGGTCCGTTTCGGAACCCTGGACAAAAGGACTCGCGCTGCGCACTGCATCGCTAGGTGCGAGACCTAAAAATATGGGTTGTGAACGGACGCGCAGTGTCTCTGCTGCCGCAACCTTGCAGTGGACTTCCTTCACTTGGTCTCCTCCTGCAACCCCGTCAATCACTACTGAATGCAGGTGAAGCAAGCCCTCTCAGATATGGTGATGTAACAGTTGGAATGTATCCCCAAATGTGTCTTTTGGACCTTGTTAAGTCTCTCCGACCAGCTAATTGTAAACTAGTAGCAGTAGCGCTGCTAATGGCAAAAACGAGAGTAGCTAGTCACTGGGGTGGGAGACCGTTCCCTATATTTGAAATGTGGAAAAAGGACATGGCATACAGTAAAGACCAATTGGATTGTTATGCCGAAGAACTCCCACGGGCTTCGAGACCCAAAGATTCCTTGGGTCCCTTACCGGCATATTTGTTGACGACTGCAGCTAAATACTTAGGGGCAGATTTACAAGCCCCTTGTGACACTTTTGCGCCACCGTTGCGTCACTTTTGTGACGCAGCGGCGGCGTAAAAAATGCGGCCAATTTACAACATGACGCATCTAGGGAGATGCGTCACGTTGTAAAGCCCTGCGTCACATTATACCTGCGTCAGGTATAATGTATGCAGGGTGGGCGTTCTCACGCAGGAAAGCCTTGTAACAGTGACACAATTAAATCTACAAGATTTCACTGAGTCACTTCTAGGACGTCACTGCGTCAAAACCTTACGCCTGCTTCAAGCAGGCGTAAGGAGTGACACAGTGTAGTGGGAGTCGGCCTCAAAATGCATTGCTGGAGTTGCGCCGTGCATGCAACACCACTCCAGCAATGCGTGACTTTTGCCCCAACAGATGCGTCACAATTTCAGACGCATCTGTCAGTCCTTGTGCCATTGTGCGCCGTATTGTAAATACGGCGCATCCATGGTGGCGCAAGGGTTTCCCAGGGTGGCGCAGGGAAAGTGACGCATCTGTCCAGATGCGTCACTTGCTTATAAATCTGCCCCTGACTTTGAGTAGTTGCTTGCCGTCTGTACATACAAATAAGAATCCATAATATTCAGCAGTGAAATGTGTGGGGAGATAGTGCATTGAATGTAATATATTCAATGATCTGGTGGTGATATGGAATTTCCATTGTAACTGTTATGTATACTTTTAAATAATATTTTTTTTTAAAGTATTATTAGGTTCTCTGGAAGAAACACTTTTCCCAAGTCAGTTCTGAATCATGTTTTTTGACTGATAGAGTTGACCGTTGAGACTACAAAGGATGAATTCCCAAGGATTCAAAGTTGTTTTTATCTGATGAAATGTCCGAATTGTTTCCTCCACTGTTGCTGCATTAAACAAACTGTCATTCTGGAAGGGAAACACTGGAATTACCAGCAAGTGTACATGAGTCACTATTGGAGCCACCATTTTCATAAAAACCTTGGGTATGCATTTCAGAACAAACTGGAGAATGCTGATTCCTGAATTGCTACTGCACGCCTCCCCATACAAAATCTCAGATACTTCCTGTGGCATAGATATGTACACATAGGCAACAATAGCTACCAAGAAATGATTCAACAGAATCAAAGGAATTATCTCTGGACGGTTTCCATTTTGAATTTGTTGTCTTACACAAAAGAGTTCCCCTTCTAGAGATCGATGACCAGACAATAACTCCCTGACAGTTTCAAGACCAGAAATGCAATGGAATATACTCTTCTTCCTTTCTCCGTCTTTGGAACAGGGATTACTTCTCTTTTCTCTACCAGGGATTTGACTATGTCCAAAAGCACCTTCTTCTTGAGGTAAAATGTGGGTATTCAAATAGGAATGGTTCCTGGTAATGGAAGTTGAGCCACAAACTCTATTGTGTACCCCCTTCTTGGCTGCTTCCAAGACCCACCAGTCTGTTGGTATGTTCCGCTAGAACTGATAAATGCAACCACCAACCATTAACAACTGGCCATTGTCTTCTAAGACCCTGGAATAGTCAGGAGTATTGATCTGTATTGCCCAACTCCTCCTTCTCTTGATGGGGATTTCCCATGAAATGTGGATTCTAGATCCTGTGTTTTGGACGGATGTCCAAAGTAAAGTTTTGATTTTGACAACTTTCGTCTGAATGATGAAGTTTTCTCTTCAAAGATCTGATGAAGTTTGTCTTCCAATTCAGAGCCAAATAACATGACCGTTCAATAGGCATCATGACTATGCCGTACCTCTCTGTACTTTATTTGTGTCCGGTCTTTAAAGTAGAGCTTATTTCTAGATGCAATGGAGACCACTCCAGCTGAGGCTGCTGATCTTACCACATAAACAAAATGTCTGAAGAGGAATTCACCTAGTGTTCCATACACTCCAACAACTCAGAAAACTCTGACTAGTCCTGAATACCTTTATAAACCTCTTTGAATTCCGAAAACTGAGTTTTGGCTGTGTAGGCACCATCAATGCCTCCTCTCATCACCACATGACTACCTGAAAACAACTTTCTTCAGTACTGAGCCCACCTTGTATTTGCAGGGTTCTTTAAAATATTTTTGTTGGAAAATGGCCCTCTCTGAAGGGTCACCCCAAACTTTTATCCTTCCTCCTCTTCTTTTGTTGAGCACTTTACCGCTGCTAACCAGTGCTAAAGGGCATGTGCCTCTCCCCTAAACATGGTCCCGGGTTTAGAATAAAATCCGTAAACTCTTGTAAGTAGCGATGGATTCACATGATTGAATTACTTATTAATATGATCCACTGGGTTGTGTGAGATGGCTAAGTCTTGTTTTTCTCTTAGCTAAGTAATATCTATGCAGTGGATTCACGTACAGATTTTAAACTTCAAACATGACACTCACGCACGGTGTTGAGTTATTGGGTCCACGTTGAGTATGGTGTCCCCACTGTGAGGGGTTAAGGTGTGTGTTGAATTAATTGGTTGCTATGAAACTTTTAAATAATGCATGGGAAAATCGAAATGTGTAAAGGCTAATGATAAGAACAATGAGTATGGAAATCATGGTTGGTTTTCCTTCCTTGTTTTATATTTTTCTTTCACTGTAGAATTGTGAACCCTCCTGGAAATTTCCAGAGAAGAGTGACGTGGGGGCAAAGCCCACATTGTACAGACAAAAAAGGTAAAAATTACCCTAATAGGGGGACAGACCAGCAAATAGGGACCAACACCCTGACGAATGCCAGAGCGACCTGGTTAGGCGCAAAAAAAGCTGGCAGAAACATGTTGGTAACTGCAGTGGGGATAGAAGGGTCGTTACCTTCCCTGAATACCCCATATTGATCATTTTAATCCTGCCAGAGGTTGACATAAAATAAATAGTTAATGGTTAACACCTAGGCAGTTTTACAAATATACCTGCACCTCTCTTTGTCCCGTTTTTCCAGGAGAAAAATTTGTTTTCCTTTATGATTTGAGTGACACTTTTGTGTGTTTGTCTTTCTTTATTGCACTCTACCCTCACCACTATCCTTCATCTTTTTTCTAAAAAACTGCGCTCCATCCTGTGTGTTGGTCTGCACCTGGTTGTATGATGCGGCCCAATGATGAAGCATGACACTACCAAGTGTGTGAGGGCAGTATTAAGAACTCTTTTGATTTTCCAGTTTCTAATGTACAGTACATCCCTCCCTTTTTTTGCCATGAAGGTTTTCTCTGCTGTGTGAGATTTATATATTGGTAAGGGAGTCAGAGAAGACTCAATCCCTTGTCTCTTCTTTGTGATATTTAACGTTGGTGTATACACAATTGACATATTTAGTTTACTTGTAAGTCCCTTGTAAAGTTGTATACCATATACCCAGGGCCTGTAACTTAAATGCTACTAGTGGGCTTACAGCGCAGATTGTGCGACTCACACAAGTAGCCTTTCAAGCCTGTCTCAGGTTTGCCATTGCAGGGCCTTTGTGTTCAGTTTACTGCCACTTCGACTAGGCATTTAAAACTACTTGTCAAGCCTTAAACTCCCCTTTTATTACACATAAGACCACTCTAAGGTAGGCCCTATGTAGCCCATAGGGCTGGGTGCTCTGTAAGTTAAAGGTATGACATATACTGATAAGTTTTATATGTCCTAGTAGTGTTAAACATCCAAATTCGTTTTTTGCTAATGTGAGGCGTACTACTGTCATAGGTTAGCATATGGAATTCCTTAGTACACTTTTCAGTTGTAATTCCTGATTAGAAAGGAGTAGTTGCATCATGTTTTATATCTTTGGAATGGTAATGAGAACTTCTCTTTACTGGTAAAGTTGGATTTAACATTACTGTTTTAGAAATGCCACTTTTAGATAGTGAAGAAAGTTGCATTTCCCTTCACGGGAGATGTCCCCCTATGCGCACTGCCAGTAATGCGAAGTTTGAGTTCATAACGTAATCAATAAAGTTTGAATGGTTCAAAACAAGGATTTATTGTTCATTGTATGATAACACGTACTAATTGTATTCTCTAAGCCAATCCCTATTGCAGCCGTCTAACAGCTATGCAGCGCTTAGCCAACAGCAGTCCAAGGAGTAAAAATCATAATTCCTTCACCTTCACTCCCACCTTATTCTTCTCCATGCTATCTCCACCAAGAGGGTGACCCTAGAGGAACTTGTTTACCAGAAATTATTGCAGAAGCATAAGAAATATTCAGATGCAGATGAATTGTGCCCCAGAAGTTAAACAATCAATCATTTCACGAATTTTCTTGGGTTTTCACCCCTGGTGGTGGTGTGGGTAGGTTCTTAGTCCTCACACTTGACTTATGCATACTCAGATGCGTGATTCCAATTCAGATGGAGACCCGCTGCACTCAGTAGCAGTGCGACTTCCCTGGCCCTGTGACTGACTCTGCTCGGACCCCGCAATTACCTTGTGCTCCTTCCAGTGTGGCAGCCAGCACTGCAGCCCGTGTGGTTCTCCCCCTCCCGCTGCCGCAAGTCTTCCGTGGCTGCTGTGTGGAGGCGGAGGCAAGGGTGAAAACGGACTCAAGCTCCCAGGCTCCCTGGATGACGGAAGCGACGTCACCCCTCACGCGCCCGGAGGCGCTTTAAAATCGGCGCAATACCCCGTGTCGCGGGACCGCGCGCGGGCTAAGCCCGGGCAAAGGGCGGGCCGTCTACGGCCGTCCAAGGCCGAATGAGGCTGGGCTGGGCCACCCCTCCTGTCGATGATAGCAAAGCTGTAACACCAGACTCAGAGTGAAGCGATATCTATTTTGTCTGTTTAGCTTGGCATACAGGAGGCTGTCTTGCTTAGTCGTATCTAACGAAATTCTTTTTCTTTGCATTAGTTTTGGCCTTTATCTTGTTCACTCGAGTTTTATTTACCCAACAAACCGTTATGGCCACAAATCCCATAAAATCAAGGCCCTCCTTGGTGGGGGGTTCAGTTAGGGGGACTTTGGACCACTTTATTACCAGGGCCGCCACTGTCCTAGAGAAAGAGATTGCTATTGCGGAACGCCGTCTATCATTGGACCCTATCTATCAGAAGCGTTCGTCCCTGGGCCACATCCGACAGGTCCGCTCACCTCCATCAAGGACCTCTGATCTTGACTCAAGGGACGACGCAGGTCCCTCCTCGCAATTTCATGACTTATTAGAGATAGCGGCTACTCCAAAGGAAACCAATACATGTCTTCCACTTCCCCAATTATTAACTGTTAGTTCCCCTGAGGATTTAGTTCCAACTCATATCGCTAAGACATCCAAAAGAAAAGCTGTTAAAAATAGATTTTCTTCATCTAACCTATTAGCTAAAAAAAACCCTACTGTATCAATTAAAAAATGGAGAAAAGGGTCCCATTTTGATCTGCCTAAACCTATGCCCCATTCAATTCCAACCCCCACTCAAGGTAGGCCTCTAACGCTTCCGATACAGCCTCCTACATCTCCTTTTTCAAATCTATTGACTGACATTGAACAGTTGGTAAAATCTTTGTTGTCTCCTTTAGTGGAACGAGTTAAGAACATTGCGACTCAACTAACATCTTTAGAAGCATCGCATGCTTCACTTATTGCACTTAATAACGACCTCTATTCTCACTCCTGCAAAAATACCACTGTGGCCACTGCGCCCCCTCCCTTTATCCAAACAACTATTCAGTCTAATACACTGAATCATACAGAGGATATAGCTGCACCACTCCCCGTATCAGAGAAACAACCCGTTGCCACGAGGGCCCTAAGAGTCGACCAACTCTCTATTCCTGTAGTGCCCTTAGGTAATAACATCAACCGGCAGCCCGTCCCGGATCACAATTTGGACAAAAGCTCCCACATTGACTTGCCCCCCGAAGCGGCTCCTTACGTAGTGACACTTACTGGCGTCCCAGTACTTGTCCCAGGTAAAACGGAGAGATACCAGGAACTTAAAAATAAAGTTGTATACTGGTTGACACAAAATAGACCACTTCCTCCTGAAATTAATGGTGAAATTCTACACGTGAGGAGATTGAATTGGGTGGGCACCAGACCTAAGGACATCCAGGGTGACATCATTATAATTAATTTTAGAGATCGCAGGGTCTTACCCCATATTGTGGACTGGTACTCTCCGAGTAGGGGCATGGGAATTTCAACGGCCGATTTAAGCTATTTTTATCCCTGTTCTCTTTTGTTAAATCCCACACTCTTACCCCCATCATCAAGGTTGAATCCCGAGGCCCACCACTTTACTCTCCCGACCTCAAATAAATATGCCACTCTTTCTGGCTTAGAAGAACAAGATTGACTTCTCAACCTTGCATCTATGGCTGACAATCTCCCTACTGTGAGCACTTTGCCAATTACGTCGGAACTTGATAACTTCACTCCCAAGAATAATGATACATCGTTAATTGACAACCCTGGGTGGAAACTAACTTCTGACACTGCCCCACATTCTTCATCTTTAGAGTCAATGTCTCCGACTGATTGTCGGATGATTAATCTTCCTTCTAACTATACAGCCCACAGCAATATTTCATCTTCTATAATCCCCTTGCAACCTATAGAATTTAATGAGATTCCAACAGAAATTATGATGGGTAATACTGGCTCGAATGAACCCTTGCAGGGTGATACCCTTTTGTCTTGGAACGTGGCAGGTCTCCTTGACAAATTGACCAACCCAGCATGGACTCAAATCGTTTCCCGTCATAGCATCATCTGCCTACAGGAAACCTGGACTACCACAGAGCTCCATCTCTTAGGGTATCAGACCTTCCATACCCCAGCCTCTCCTTGTCCCCATGGCAGAAGTAAAGGGGGACTTTCAACCTATATTTCTGTGGAATGCCGATTAAAACCAGTCCTTATCACCAGCACCTCAAATTACCAGCTTATTAAACTGACTGGTGGTTCCATCAAAAATATTGTTCTGGTCAATTTTTATAATAACATCCTAAGCTCTCACTTAGACCTGGTGCTCAATGGATTAAAAACTGACCTAATTAAAATAGAGTCCGAAAATAAATTTGACACCTTAATTATCCTGTTGGGTGATTTTAATTGTTCTTTATGCCCTCAGAGTACTAAAGGTACCTGTGGAATGACAATTGATATGGACGATTCTACCAGTCACTTTCGTCACTCTAAATTAGGGGACCTTTTAAATGACTTAACATCTTACTTTAATTTATCTTTTATCAATGACTTATGCTTCCCACCCAAGAGTTTTAAACCTACTTATAACGGGAGAGGTTGTCATACCATTATTGACTATACACTCATATCTGCGAGGTATTTAGGTACGATCCTCAACTGGGAGACCCTTGACACTGTCATTAGCGACCACTATCCAATTGGGGTAACTTTAAAGCTAACCCCGCCCGCTAATGACACGGTCAGGCTGAATCCCCTCTATCCCCCTCCCTTGCAGACGGGATCCACCATGGGCCTCTTTCTTAAATGGGACAAAGTGGTTCACCTGACTTTTCTCAACTCTTTGGTTAATAATGTATATGACCACATCCAAATTTGTTTATCACTTACCGAAAACCCGCAGACAATAACAAATTATTTTTCTGCAATTTTGTCAGAAATTAAAATTCTTCTTGTACGAGCCCCAAGGAAATCTCCCCTTTCGACCCACGGCTGGTTTGACAGAAACTGCTCTAAAGCTTTGCGACTTTTAAAAGTAGCTCTGAAATGTAACCCTAGGAACCGTTTAGAAGTCCAGCAAGCTAGACATAATTACCGTAGTATGCGCCAGGCAAGACATAATCAGCTGAAGTCGGAGGCTTGGTCAGCGCTTGTGGAAGCTTCTGAGAAGAAGGATAATACCGCCTTCTGGAGGGCAGTTAATGCCCCCTTTTTTCGACCCTCCCAGCGCCCGATTTTGGATTCAGCCATAACTCCTGAAACTTGGGTCAAACATTTTAGTACCCTATATAACCCTCGGGATTCTGTTAACCGATTGTGTGAGTGTGAAAGTGACCCCAATTCCCTTTGTGATTTAACTACCCCTACTTCTTTTCCTTTAAATATTTTTTTCACCATACTGAAGTACTGATGGCCTTAAAAGCCAGCCCCTCTGGGAAAGTCCCTGGTCCGGATTGTGTACCAATAGACGTTTTTAAATCACATCCAGACGTATGGGCTCCATTACTCACTAATGTTTTAAATTCTCTGAATAACACTGGTTTTATTCCCACTTGGCCAGAGGCAATTGTCGTCCCAATCTTTAAAAAAGGTGCGAGGGACAATCCCGCAAATTACCGCCCAATTTCACTTTTAGATTCCCTTATGAAGGTAGCTGGGCGAATTATTTTAAATAGAATACAGGATTGGTTGAGCTCACAAGACATTATCTCCAATTCGCAATACGGCTTCAGACAAGGCAAGGGTACCATTGAACAGGGCCTGAATTTAACCCTCATAATAGCCAAATACACCCAGGCTAAAAAAGGAAATCTGTTTATAACTTTCGTAGACCTTAGCTCTGCATTTGATTGTGTTGATCATAAGCAACTATGGGATTCCTTGGTAGAGATTGGTTTAGATCCCCCTATTCTATCATTTATCAAAGAGTTGTACAGGGACGCCTCGGCCCGCGTGAGATATGGTAGTAATGAGGAATGTTCCGACAGATTTTTTATCAGGCGAGGAGTTAGACAGGGTTGTATTTTCCCCTTTACTTTTCACTCTTTATATCAACTCTGTTACTCATCACCTGAATAGAACTTTCCACGACTATCCTACAATAAATGGTAAACCTATACCTATTCTCCTCTACGCGGACGATGCCGCAATTATGTCCCAGACACCTATTGGCCTACAAAGGGCAGTTAATGATTTTACTGATTTTATGTCAAGGAAAGGACTAAATGTTAACACCTCTAAAACATATACTATGTCCTGCGGCCTAGGGATTGGAAAAAAAACATGCTCTATTTTCCTGAATGGTAACAAACTGGATAATATTGATAACTTTCCTTACCTGGGCATTACTTTTAACAAGAGGGGTACCTGGCGAGCTGCGGTTCAAGCCAGAGGCTCAGCACTGTCTAAAGCCATAGGAGCCTTGACCAATTTTTCTAAAAAACTGGGGGGTCGACCAATAAACCCTCTACTTCAGATCTATCGGGCGAAGTGTATCTCAACCGGCACCTATGGATCTGGGATTTGGGGGATTGAATCTGTTGACCAAATTCAACGTCTTGAGAACGCTTTCTTACGTTATCTTTTGGCTGTCCCCCCCGGCACCTCTACTTATATGGTGCATACTGAATTGGGCCTCACGTATATTTTGGACACGATTAATTCCTCCCCCCTCATGTTATGGCATAAAGTCTGGACCAACGAAGAGACACCTTTTAATAGGGAAATTATTATAGACTGTCTAAAACTGAAAGAGGTCAAGAACATTAAATGGTTGAACTATGTCAAGAGTTTGTCTATTGACATAGGGCACCCTGAATTTTTTACTGAGCCTTTAACCTTAGCTAATATACCAAAAGCCATGTTAAAGCGCCTTGTTCTAAATTATTGGAGCTGCAAACGATTGTTTCTAGAAAATCAGAAGAGTTCTATTGCGGACTACCAAAATTCAATCTCCATGAGTGGCACACAGCAATATTTACTCTTAGAACCATCGCCGTACACGCGCATGCTCCTGACCCGCTTTCGTACCAACACCTTTTTTAGACTTCTAACTTTTCCTAATTTAAATTTCTGGTCCAGTGACTTTCCGAAGTGCCCATGTGATGACCTTTCAACTCAATCTAATATTCATAGTATTTTATTCTGTAGATTTTATCAACACCCAAGAGCTATTTTCCTGGGGATTACGGTCATGTAAGATGGCTTACCAAAAACTAAAAACCCTGGAATCACCTTTAATTCTGGCAGCCATTTCATCTTATCTGAAAATGTCGTTGAGGCTGCGGATATCAATGCAGGTTTAAGATGATATATGTCTTGATGTTCTGACCCTGTATTCGTACTTTTATTGATATTACCTTTTTTATGACTTAAATGAAATTTTACTTGTTTTAACATGATTTTTTATATCTATGTGTATGTACTTTTATGATATTGTTACTACATATCGAATAAAGTTCAATTACTACTACTACTACTACTACAGTAGCAGTCACTGAGAGGCGTGTGTCTGTCTCGCACTGGGCTGTTTCAGGCGATCCACTGTCCATGATGAGTGCTCTCCAGCCACACAGCCAAGGTTTGAGCTGTGGCATTTGCTTTTTATGTAGGCATATGGGGCCTCATGTTTGGGTGTCAAAGTGAAAGGGCAGGAATGGGTGGTATGTACGTCAAACGGTGCATTCTTGTCCTGTCCCCTGAACTGGCATTGTTGCGGCAGCCTAGTACCAACACAGGCACCCTTGCACTAGGGTGCAAGGGTGCCTGTGTCACAGGCAGGATTATTTTGTGCAGGAAGGGGCATCTTCCTGCACAAAAACAATCCTGGGATGCTTTTCCCTGTTTCCACGTGTGCTGCAGAATGCAACACACATGGAAAGAGGAAAAAACAAGGAGAAATAAAGTAATTTCTCCTCGTTGCTCCTCTTCTGGTTGAGTGCAAGGTTTTAATGCATCCCCAGGTTTACATGGTTTTGTAAATTGAGGGAAGCATCAACATCCATGGGTGTTGCGTGGGAATACCCACCCCAATGCCCATGGAACACCTCTCTATTGTGCAGAGTAAGGCAATGCATCGATCTGCGCTGCCTTGCCTTACTCCATATCAGTGAGGCCATTCAATGCAACATAAAGCGATGCTCCGGCGGCGCAAAGGGCTCATAAATATGCCTAATGATGTGGTCCGTCACCCTGAGCAAACAAAAGAATAATTGAAAACACGCTTTTCTGATACAAAATGTGAAGCACAATGTGCTTTCAGAAGCCACATTCCCAGAAAACTTCCTCTTCTCCGATGTCTGTCCAAAATGTTGCTGGGCTTAAAATGAACTATTGCGAGCAGAGCTCCAGGGGTTTGTTAGGATGCAAATTTAATAAAGAAAGTCTAACACTGGGTCCTACTTTGGGTGCCACTAGACTGAAAAAATTTGAAAAACAGCAAACCTGTGGTAGTGTCCCAAGTTTTCTTTTGCTTTTCAGGAAATATCAGAATTTGCCTTCCCCTTGCCTGTCATATTAATGACATTCCCAGGTGCGAGACACAGATGACTGAGCAGTACCTTTTGTGTGAGAGACTGCAGGTGCCTGTGGAGTCTTTGTCTTCTGGATACATAGGATGATGGCTGAGGCTGCTGGGTAACACAACCAAGATGTGGAGGACTGGCTTACAGGCCGGTATGATTTGTCGACGCCAAAGCAAATATTGCCCTAATGCACAGTAAGTGATATGATGTCCAATGGTTGCTATGTGACTCCCAAGTGAGAGCCCAAGAGCGAGTGATATGCTGAGTTGATATTGGTTGTGTGCTAGGAAGATGGAGACTGGCCACAAAATCTCGCATTGTGTATTTTTGTACAGACTTGTCTTTAACCTTTGAGTAATCCTCAAAAGAGATTTATTATCACATTGCTTGGGAGTTTTAACTTTTCATCAGTGTTATGCACTGCTATTAATTTGTTTTATATGTATTACTCTGTGGTTAGTTGGGATTAGTTTTCTAGGATCAGAATTGGAGCCCTACACAACTTGCAACCAATACCTTGCTCATTATCGTTCCATCTAACTTACCTCACTTTCCAAACAACTGATTAAGATGAGCTAGAACTACTTCAAAAACTTTACTCACTTAATATTTCTAAATCTATGAAACATTTCAAACACAACAACTGGGAACATCCGGCTTAACCCTACTGATAAAGGGCCTACCTCAGGCTTACCCTGCTCATCAACCAACTACCTTGTCAACTCAGACCTGCAGGAAATGGCATCCAATATGGCCCACAGCTCAACTCATCCCTTATCTTGGGACACCTCCTTTGCAAGATTGACCTCTTAGCCAATTTTGTATGGTTGCATTGGTGCTAATGTGGTGCCATACAATTGGGCTGTGCACACAGTCTTTCATTATGGTAAGTAAATTAACGCAAAGCTTTGCATCACAGACACACTGGCATAACATAAGTAAAAAATCCCCCACATGTTTAATCTTCAGTAGATTCTTCTGTCGCTCGCCCTCTCGGCTCCCTCACTTAGCCACAACAGTAATGCCCAGAATATTATTCCAAGAAACAACCAGGACCCTTGGCCCGGTAGAGCAAGTTTCCTCCTCTCCAAAATGAATATACATGATTTCTTAAAAGTTAAGATCATCATCCTCATTCCTCAGCTACAACCATTGCGGTTCCTGTCTTGAATGGAGACGTTTCATCTGATGGACCTGTCTCGAGTTTGACTGTTTCAATTGTTAATGGTCATAGGCTGCTAGTAAATTTTTATCCCCCAAAGAAAGTGAATCACAGCCCCCTCACCCAGATCCAAGAAGATCTTTAGCCACAGCCTTTGTTTAAAAGGTGAATTCCACCTGAACTCTCTATTACAAAGCTGTAGATCTGCAGTGAAACAGACTGGAAATTGCTGGCATTATCATTAACTTTGACGTGCATGTACACACCAAGACATGGATCCTCTGCTCCTGAACAATTAGTCTATTATGCGAGTTCATTGTGAGGACAGACATGGAGGAGGGGTTGCTATTACACCCAAACATTCTGTTTAGTGCAGGAAGATGGCAACTAATTCATACTCCTCCTTCCAGTGCTTCGTCAAGGAAGCTAGAGTGGAGCATTCCTCTCTGTCAAGACTTGGGCCCAGATTTACATAGAAGTTACGCAACGCGGGGTAGCAAGTAAAGTTGCTGCACGCACTGAGTTGCTTGAACGGGAGAGAGCAGAACAGCGCCATTCCTACTAAGATGGGATGCTGTTCTGCTCTTTCTGTGGACTGGTGCACTTGTGGCTGCCAAGCACCAAGGGAGACACCTTTACACTATAGTGGAAGGGTGTCTGCATTGTGGGAACCATAGGTTTTGTGCTGGAAGGGGTGCCTTGCTTTACAAAAAGTATTCTTTAAGGTGTTTTTCACTTTGTGTGTGCGCTGAATAACACAAGACACATGCAAAGTCGGGAAAAACTAAAAGAAATGAACATTTCTCCTTGTTATGCCTGTCTTGAGGAGGCCTAGGATTTTGATGCGAATCCCTCTCTACACTTCGTTGTAGATGGGAATGTGCGTCAAAACCCGTGGGTCGTTGCATGGAAGCGCACCTGCAGCACCCATAGAATGCCCACTTGAAGCACAGGGACCGCTTTGCACAGATTTGCATTACTTTGGTTTACCATCTGACGTAAAAGATTGGATTGCGTTAGAAAAGTAAAGCAAACCTTAAGCAAAGCGTTTGTAAATCTGAGCCTTACTGTTATCTATCATCCTCCGAGGTACAATTAAATCTTTCTTGAAGAGTGGATGTAGCACGATCAAGCAGCCGCTTATATGTGGTAATAAACTTTTTCTAGGTGATTTCAACCTCCACTGTGGTGACTCGAAAAACATTGCTGTCAATGTGTTCTTATGATGTTTATTTCAGGAATTGATTATACGCACACTGTCTTAAGTCAACACTCATCAAGGGGCACGCCCAGGATCTCATAATCGCTACCGGTGGTTTGATCTCATCTGGGGATACATCTCCTGTGGACAGGTCTGATCATCATTTGATCCATTCTCAATAGTCTCCAGTCATATTAAAACATTTATTGAAGTGAAAAAAAAAATCCTTGATTTCAGGACATTAAAAGTTCTGTTCTGAAACATCTTGCTGCACAAGCTCTAATCAGCCTCTCTCCTATAAATCTTAACAGTAATGTTATTGCCTCCTCCACCAACCTCAGTGACCTGGTTACTTACTGGTAATCTTTAAAACTCCGAGGCCAGCCCTTCTTTGTCACAGTCCTTAACTAAATGAGTGACCACTCTCACCACTGAATGCTAAAACCTACCTGAGCTTAAGGAAAAACACACTATTGCGACCACTTACTGCCTCCTGCTGAAGAACACAAAAGAAGTCTGGCAATGATGCACTTCCTGTACTTACCCAAGCAGGTGAACATTAAACTATCTTGGTAGTTGATCTTCATCCCCAAGGAGGGTGGGAAACAGGACTATGACGAGAAAGACCTGGATTCAGAGTAATGAAGATTACCAGTACGTGACCGGTTTATTACCTCCTCATCCATCCGTCTGCCTTGTCCCAGTCCTTAACGGAATGAGTACATAACCAAGCAATAATCCAACGGCAGAATAGAGGAGAGCAATGTAGTGTAGAGAGAAAGTCATTTAATTCCCAGTTCCTTTAAATAAGTCTCTAGGAATACCAGAATGACTGCTGACAAGTCTAAAGTGCTTGTGCTTTCTCCTTAAAATATGGCAAAACTGGCTTCCATCCAATGGGCCCATTTAATTTACTATGAAGTCCCTAGTAAAGTGGTACTACATGTGCCCAAGGCCTGTAATTTAATTGCTGCTTGCCGGCCTGCAGCACGGCTTATGCCTTCTTAAGTAGCCCTTTAAACTTGTCTCAGGCCTGCCATTGGAGCTTGTGTGTGCAGTGTTACACTGCTATGTCAATGTGCCAAATAAACCATTGGCCAGGCCAAACCTTTCTTCCTTTTTAATACATAAGTTACCACTAGGGTAGGCCCTAAGCAGTCCATCCGGCAGAGTGTGGTGTATTTAAAAATTAGGACAGGTATGTTGAGTTTTACATGTACTAGTAGTGAAAAAGTCTTACATTTGTTTTTTCCTACTGCAAGGCCTACCTCTCCCATAGAATAACGTTGGAGTTACATTATTACATTTGATAAACTGTAGCTTCCACCTGGGAACTGGCTTACATGACTAGGTGTAGCTATAAGTTGGTCTTTATATTTTGCTCCCAGACAGTGAGACAAAGGGAAGATAGGTATTGGCAGGATGGGCCATTCGGAATTAACAAGGGGGAGAGGCTGTCACCTGCCACACTTGCACATCACAAAGACAAGCTGTGGCCAGGACAAGGAGGAAGGGGATGCCTGGGGTACCTCTAGAAGCTTCCTCCACTTTAAAGTGGGCAACAGGGGCCTAATTACGATATGGGTGCATTTTCCTGGTTAGTGCTAACCAGGAAAATGCGCTGCATTATAGTGAATGCGCTGCCCCGAACTCGAGCTGTCCTGGGGCAGCAGATTCAGGTGAAAAACAGAGCGACTGCCTTGAAGCTGCTCCGTGTTACTCAGTGTTGACTACACACACCTACAAGGGGATGTCTAAGAGATCAAACAGACCCCCCTTTCCCCACTCCAGTGGGCTATCAGGCGGTGCACCTCCTGACAGCTTCTTTGCCTCTGCACCTGCAATACGGCGCGGGGCATAGGCAAAGGGATTCCCTCATTTGCATGCATTATGTGCACCAGTGCTATCGGTATTACAGAAGGGGACACACAGGCGCCTGCGGCCCCTTCTGTAATACCAATGTGCCCGGGAGCGCGCAAAGCAGGTGCAAATGCCCTTGGTGCCCCCGAGGCACTCAAGGAATATGGCCCCATGTCAGTGGCGGTTTCTTGCTTTGGGCAAAGGGGCTGCGCCCACCAAATTTCCTTCGTAATCAACATTTAGGGGCATATTCTCAAGGATCTATCGCCGAGTTATCAACAATTTATCTCAGCCAAAGTCGCGATAAATTCATCGCCCCATTCACAAGCAGGTGCTAACATCCAATACCACCAGTTTACATGCGATAGCAGGCGCAAAAAACATTGCCAGGGATGACCCCGGCAACTATCGCTAATGAGATGCAGAGTAGGTGTTTCAGAGCAAAAAGCCGCGACAACACCACACCTCAACATTCTCCACGACCAGAAAGATCTGCGATAAGAACACAAAACATGCGATAAGGCGTGTTCGCAGCAGGAAATTAACACCTGCTCTGACCTGGTGCAAAGTCGGACAACAACCTGCACCAGAAAAGGGAGCCCAGCCCAGAGCCACACCTGAAGAACAACAGATGCCATGGAGCCAATGATCATGCAGCTCGGACCCCAAGAGGGCCACAACACCCACCGCCACCCACCCCCGGACCACCCACTACCCACCACCCCCCAGGGCCCTACACCGGGCACCCCTGGACCAAGAGATTGCACATCAACATCACGAAATCATGAACAAAATCATTCGCCTGATGCTGCAGAATCTCAACAACTAACAGTCATGTGAGTACAAATAAAGCAGAATCAATCATTCACCATTGAAAGTCCTAACAAAATATCACAATCAAATTTCTCTCCAAACAACTATTTGGAAGAGTCATGGCGGGTCATCCCAGGACAATCTGCAAGTGACAGCCTGTAAGACAATATCCAAGATAAGAAGGTATGTCAGGCACTCATCAAAGGACAGAGAGAGAGAAAGAGAGAGAGAGACTGAACAAGGAGCACAAGGACAATCGGGCCCTTGGCTCATACATGCCAACTGTTGCTTGTGTTTCGCAATTGATGCACCCTAAATCTAAGGCCTGGCAACAATTTCAGCGCGAAGGCCACATCACATTTCAGAAATGCAAGCAGTAGTCAGACTAAAATTAGGCATGAAAGCTCCTTTGTCTCAATACACAAAGCAGAAGGACTCCGAACCTCCGACCTTGGTCTTCAATGCGCCCAGCATCCCCTGAGTGAGATACCATACCAAAACCACGAACTGTGCTAATGAAAGACCAACGTGTCCACACACTTGTCCCTGCTCGAGCTACACCTGCATTGCATGCCCCCAACACATTGGGAAAAAACAACCCATACGTCCAAACGTTAAACATACATACAACTCATTGCTCCGAACTGTGGCATATCGTACACAGATCCACCGGTCTGAGGAGTGCTGGCGGTACAAGACCAACAAACGCAATTGCAGGCAATCCCGGGAACATGCACAACCCCTGTCACGTGGACCTGTACCGTGCACGAATGCTGCATCTGTTGGGAGCTCTGCCAATGGCAGTTTTGCGAATCAGTTACCGTCTGAGTTTCCGGCTTGCGTACATCACATGCGTCCAGCCCTGGTTCCACTGTCGATCATGCACATTCGAGTGGCCCATGGAGGTCTGCATATCCAACACAACAGTAGCTGTACTGGATTATGACTTGTGAGTGCGGCCCCTGTTGGCCCACGAACAGGAGTGCAACCGGGATACCCATGCATGGGATGCCCTGATCTGTGGCGTATGAGCTGGCAGTAGTGGATGGGATATTGCACAAGTCATTGTGTGCAGTGACCACAACGAGACGCTCCCTTATTGGGCTGTGTTGTGGATTGGCGAAACGTCGTGAACGGAGCACATCTGTCTGGACCAGTTAATGGATTGGCTCTCCCTCGTGTTCCTTGAACTCGAGAACGACGTACTTCTGTGCCTATGAAGCTGCGCTCGCATTCATGGACAAGTAACTACCTTCCTACAGGCACAACTGATTGACACCCAGAGCACAGGTCCCAACACCGTGTTGCATTGTGGAGGAATGGTCCCATAAGCCAGAACAACAGTGGACATGTCTGCATTCGCAGGGAATCAGAATGCATGTGCGTGCACCTACGCCTGTTGTCACACACCTGTGCAAGGTGATGCAGCCCCATGGGTGGTGCTGCACAGCGTCGTTTGGCAAAGTTCCCAAATCTGACATACTGCTGGAAGGAGACTACACACATGGCAATGTAGCACGACATGTGACCTTGTTGGTCCCTTTCACCTGCTCACTGTCAGCATAGCACACAGTCAGCGCAGTCCAGTGGTGCAGCTCCATGCAGATCACATGGGCTGAGAGTCGTGTCCCCTGCCACGGGCTATGAGCAGACGCCAAACATCACATGACTCGACCAGCAAATCAAGGTGGGCTGAGACGTTGCCATCCATAAGGATATGTGTTCATTCCTGCCTCCCCATTTCCTGCACCTCGACATGTTCCCATTCTGCCTGTAAGTGTCTTAAGCATTTATCTGCCTGTTGGGGCCCATTCCTTGCCGGTACTGACACGCACATGCTAATAAAGTCTACGCAACTTTACCAGTGTAGAACTGTGATGAGTGTTGATTAGTATGATAAATCCTGTGCCTCAATGAGCATTGTCTGTACGAAGGGAGGGACCGACTGCTGCATGTACATTGGTGGGGAATCCCTATTGGCAGCTCCCCCTCTGTGAGCCAGACATTGTGTTTGGGATAGTTGCTAGTAGACCTGTGCTCTTACGTGTCTTCAGCAATGTGAGTATGGTGTCCCACTTCTTGCCATGTGGATCAATATGATCCATTAAAACAGACTGTGTCCACACTGATGTGTGTGAGTACATCATGCGAAGAGATGTTCTGTAGCCACATGCGATGGGGGACAATACTTCAGGCGTGCTACCGATTCTGACATGTCTACACACAGCCCTTTATCATACATGGACGTGGGGCTAAGTTGGGTCAGGGTCAAACATGCGCATTGATGACATTTACCAGGGTGTACCTTTTTGTGCAATCAATGTGCCTACATCCATCCATACCTGTATACGTGAGTGAACATAGACATGACACATCTGTGTGATTTGGAATGTTTTATTCACATTCTGGGGAGTGTCAGAGCTGGAGGGGTACATGGCCAGTTCATGCCCACATAACGTGGTTGCCCAGTGGTGGGATAACCAGAGTCCTTGGGGGAATGCAAGGTTAATCTGAAGAGAAAGAGTTCAGTCCGCAGCCGGATTGCTGTGTCATTGGTACAAGAGCAGATATGGCAGGCCATGTTGGGGTCCAGGTGTATGTCGCAGAGTGTTCCGGGGGACAGTGGGAGGTGTTGTTCCAGGGCATGATGCATAGGGCTGAACCAGGCAGGGACAGGCCATGTGGCGGGTACGGATGCTACTGCCTCCTTCATCACACAGTCATTACCCTCCACATCTTGCTCCTCTGAGGCGTCGTCTGTGTCCGGTGTGTCAGGTGTGTGTGTGGTGTTATGGCTGCATCACTGTGGGGTACTGACACATCAGGGTGCGAAGGTGATAGGGCTGCATCACTGCGTGCCAATGACACATCAGGGGGCAAAGATGTGTGTGTCGAAGTTCCAGCAGCAGTTATCTGGGACAGGCTGGGTGGCAGCAATGGCAAGACGAGGACCTGCAAGGCATGGAAGATCCCTGCTACATCTCGCTGGTGTTCAGCCGTGGCAGCCCTACTTCCAGCCTGCATCGGCTCCATGGTCTCCATTGTCCTCTGCATCAGTGCCAAATCCTTTGCCTGATGCGGCAGAATCTCAACAACTAACAGTCATGTGAGTACAGAAAAAGCAGAATCAATCATTCACCATTGAAAGTCCAAACAAAATATCACAATCACAATCTCTATGCTGTCATCGCTGGAGCCTGTCTGACTAAACAGTTCTTGTATGCGAGTAATGGCCCCAGCGAGGTCAGCCAAGGATTGTTGTTGAGCATGGTGCGGACAGTGGGTGTCCGTTAGGGACTGTAAGTGGTCCCTGATGGGACTCAGACACCCACGTATGGCATCGAGTTTGGCTGCCATGAGGTCGAACCCCATCTGCAGCTGATCAGCCATCTTCTCCTGGCACCCTAACACACAATGTTGGAATTCCATGTGTTGCTCGTGGGGGTCCTGTGAGCCAGCTGTGGTGGTGTGCTTCCTGCTGTGTGGTCTGTGCAGGGTGTGGGGTCAGCTGGGCTGCCATGCTCCTGGGGGTGGTGTGTGGAGGCTGTCCACAAGCCATTGGAGGGTATCTGGGCAAATGTGCAGGGTGTCCTCTTCATCATCACTGTTGAGATGTGTGGTCTGCTCTGCAGGAGGTGTTTATTGTCCCTCTGCAATGTAACGGTGAGATGGAGGTTAACGATGTGTTCCATGTATGTTCACGCATTGTAGATGTTTACATTCAGACTGCATGACAATGTACATTTTGGCGTTTTGGTGAAGCTGGCTGTTTGATGGGAGACAGTGGACATTACGACTACATGACGGATGTGAGGTTGTGCTCGTACATTATCATCTCAGTGTCATGCCATACCAGAAGTGATTGGCCAGTTTCTGCGCACGGGCGGCACCAGTTGTGTTCTCTGTCCTGTGGTGTAAGGTTTGTACGACATTGTCGTCAATGTTGATGTACTGTGATTGCTATGTGTGTGTGCTACATTTGTTGGCGAGTCGCCCCTGCAGCTCTGATTTGGCAGCCCCTTATCCCCTTGAGTCGATGTGCCTTTTACGTGTGTGCTTTTCGGGTGCTGGGATGTTTGCAACTTGGGTCATTTGTGCTATTGGACATGTTTTGTCCTCTTGTGCATTGTTTGTCTGCAGATGTGTTTTTGACGTCCTGGGTTGTAGGTGCACGTGGATGTGTCCAAGTGTGACCTGCTCCTTTATGGATGTGGTCCACACTCAGCCAACTCAAAGTCGTCTCGTGCACCATGTCATGTATTGTGACTGCAGCCATGCTATCTGTCATGCAGTGTCACTTGCATAGTCCGTGTGGCTCACAGTGCCGCTGCTTTTCTGGATTCAGCACATGTGCATGGGTAGGTTGTGGCATTGGTGATATGGAGGGGGGCCCATTTGTGCACATTGTGGACGGGGGCCTACTTGGTGTTTCTATGTGTGCTACAGTGTGCCGTATCAGGGACATGTTCCACACTCATTGTGGGTGTGCAGTGTGCTGCACATGATTGTTTGTGCATATGCGCCATTGTGCCCATCTCCCTTCGTCCCCACAGTCCCTGGTTCTTACTCACCCTGTTGCTGTTGGGTCAGGTCATATCGAGTTGTGTCCAGACCCCCATAGTCCTTGCACCGTCTTCACACTGATGACTGTGGCCACCATTTCCTCCAGCTAATCCAGCTCCTCCAGCGGCGCAAGACTCCCACATCCAGTCGCCAATGCTGCCTTCCTGTTGGTAGCGAGTTTCTCCTTGGTTTGGCTGTGTACTTAGTGCTAGCGCCTCTTGACCTCCTCCATTGACCTCCTCGATTCTCCGGCTGCATTCACGTTGTTGACGATGGACTGCATTATTCCGTTTGTGTTGCCAATGACTCAGTGGAGGTGACGAACAGTTGTTGGTAGTGTTCTATCCCCTCTGTGACGATGATCCGGTGTTCCTGCGGACTGAACCCCGTCTTCCTCTTCTCCTTGCCCTTCCCCGAACATGGGGTTCTTGGCTGGTCCACTGTGGGGCTTTTGGGGTTCAGGTTGTCCTCTGCACTCGGCCCGGGTGCATCCATGGTGCTACGCAGTTTGATTTGGTTTTGGTGGGGGGTTTTTTCTCCAAATTTTATAGTGCATTTTCCCGCATGTCGCGTGGTGATTGCAGGCCTTTGGCTGGTTTTTGCTGATTTTTGTATCGCGATTGGCATCATCACCGCTTTTTTCGCGTTCGTGTTTTGCATTTTTGCGGGGTCGCGTTGATTTTAACGCATTCATTTGACGCGTTGTCGTGGGTCTATCACATGGTGCCGTGTTGAGAATACCACGTTAATACGGAGTTATTTTCCCACGATAGATGAAAAGTTGCGTTAAGCTACTTTTGCGGTAGTTATCACACGTTCTTGAGAATAACCCTCTTAGTTTTTATCATTACTGTTGTAATGATTAAAATTGTAATTAAAAAAAATAGTTCTGTCAGGCCTGCTGTCACTATGTGACAATCGTGTCAGTGTGGGACCGAAAGCCAGGCACTTTTACACGGGCATATGCACTAGTGCGCATGTGCCAACCTCTCCAGTTATGTTGGATTAAACCAGGGCTTACCATGTTCCAGCCCTGGTTTGCCGTTCTTCAGGTTCTCCTGGGAACACCCATTATGTCACACTGCAAGCGTCACTTTTCCAGGTAGCCCTGGGCGTTGTGAGTTTCAGCCCTGTACTGCCCAGGGCTACGTACCAATCGCTGAAGGCTCGGTGGAAGAGGCAGCCAGTGTGGGAGGGAGGAGGGTGGATCAGACCTACGCCGTGTGATCCTGCAGTAAACCGATACACTGTGCAGGTGTGAATGCACAGTCTATCTGTTTACTTTCACCTTCCCCCATCGTCAGAGAACATCAAGTTCGAGTAGCCTGGTCGATGCTCAGCCTCCTTTCAAGGGTAAGTCGCCTCTCCTGTGCGGCCACCTTTTTTCCAGGTGTCTAGTCTCTTCTATGGCCTCTGCTACCTCCAGCAGAGGTCATTGCATAATAAAGAGAAGTAAAATGGGCTAGTAAAAATAACTGAATCTGCCTGGTCAGCGCGAAAAAAAGATGCATTTTACAAAAAATAGCAAAGGAAACGGGAACCCCATAATTCCAAAAACAGACCCAAGCACTTGGCGTGTGTATTTCGTAATGAACAGCTCAGTAAGTGGCTGAGATTTATAACTCGTTGTGTTCGGTTCATGGTCACTGAACTTACATTAAAACGTTCAGCTCAGCTCGCTTGAGGGCTTGTAATTGTGGCTGGTGACTGTGCGTCATGGAAGCAGCCGCCGGCACCTCTACCACACACCACCTGCTTACCTGACACCCTGGACCAGGGAGGAGATGCACCTGGTTCTGCCATCACAGGCGGGCTGCAGACTTCCACCAGCAGGCCATTATTAGACGTGTGCTCTCAAAAAGCCCCTTTGAGACTGGCCTTGCATCTGCAGTTGGACTGTTCTGGAGGCCAAAGTCCTGTCTTCCTTTGTACGCACTGATGTTCACTATTGTAGTGCTTCGTATCAGGTGGGTCTACACAAGGCACTTCAATCCGGAGTCAGAACAGTACTGCTTTTACTGGCAGTGACACCACAGCTCTCTACTACAGTGTGAAACCGAATTCCGGTGTGGAATTCCACCCTGTGTAGTATTCCCTGGCCACTCCACCCCTCTAAACACAGATGTCCTTATATACATTTACCATCTGCTGAGATTAGGTGGCAAATCACTGCAGCTCGGTTTTAAAAGTATATTTCCACCACAGCCCTCCTTACTGAGAACATTACAAACACAAAAGTATGGTTTCTCTAGTTCCAATACAGAATACACTGCTGGAATCTGCATGATGACTTGGAGCATGTGACAGAATTCCCCTTTCACCAGTGACATGCCAGTTTATTATGCAAAATGTGGTATAAAATGTATCATTTTAGCCAAAAATGTAAAAAATAATTTTGCAGGGGGAATGCCTTTGATTTGGTTTTTTTTACTGGAATTGGGCTCCAATGCTTCACTAATTTGGTCTGTGAAAATCCAGGCAGGGTTTTAAGCCCCACCAATTAAAATTTTTACCGGCCGCCACTGCCCCCGGAATAAATATTGGTCCTCAGACACTGACACTTCAGTATACTTCTGGACCTGTGGATTTTGCCTGGAAGAGTTGCTGTGTAGAAGAAAGGACTACCACTCTGCTGGACTGCTGCCCTGAAGGACTGAAGCCCTACTGTGCTGACCTGCTGCTCTGCAGCCCTCTTGCCTAGGTGGGAAGGACTGGACCTGCATCTCTAAATGCAGGGCCCCAGAGTGACTCCAAGGGCTAGGTCGCCGCCCTTCTGATCAGAAACCTTAGGGATAGAACAAGCTTCCAGCCACCTTGAACCTAGCACCTGGACTCTGCCATCTGTGAGTCCTACTTTCCCAAGTGATGCCACGTTGGAAGTGGGACTGAAGGTGCTCTGCCAGCCCATCTTTAGATTCAGCAGAACCAACAGATCTCCTCCGTGGCGCGTTGCATCCCCCACAAAACTGACAGCCTTGGTGCCAGTTTTCTGTGCACTGGAAGAAAAACCTACCACACCTAGGTCTTGAATAAGTGAATTGTAAAGTTAGAACTGGAACCTGGTGGAACTCGGCAGTTTATGAAATTCCATGCTCTATCAGTGCGTTGATTACAGTCTGAATGTCTTCAGAACCCTTAAACCAGGAGATGCGATCAGCCAGCCATCCAGATAGGGAAAGCAGATCTCACCAGAGAATGAATTCTGCCTGCTGCTGGCACTAAGAGTGTGGTAACAATCCTTCTTGCAGACGCAAGGTCAAATGTGAGGAATTGAAACTGGAAATTTTACTGGACATAGAAGGGCAAGAATAATCATCATCAAAAATGTTTATTTCGGAACAAGCCCATAAAACAGGCAATTAAACATTAGCAATAAAACACATTCAAATCAGCATTCATGATTAAAATGCAAATAACCATAGCAGCAATAGAATCGTAGGAATCCACTAAGCACAGTATTAATATTGTAAAAACAGCCAGAGTGAAACATGCAGATGTAACTTATGAGCAAACCGTTACATAGAGGCAAATGTCATCCAGTTCATGCGCATAAAAAACAGCAGAGCATCCAGTAGGCCAAAGATTTAAAAGGAGGAAGAGCATCCTGTCATATCCCCAGCAGGGTTCCTGAGAAGGGCAGTTTTAAAGGTGGACACACATCAAAAGGGCAGGGCTTCAAGTCCTATCTGTTTTATATAATGGGTATCTGCCCAGGCCTAATGCCCTAGTCGCCCAATGTCTATCATCTCCATGAAGCCTGCTAAATAATTATAGTCCGAGGCACCGCAATTCCTTATGTGTCTGACTGCTAAAGGATAACTACTCAGGCTTAGGGCCCTAGGGACACTGATGTCCGTTCTTAGAATCAGAGCGGCAACACCAAAATGTCTTGTATCCAAGGTGGTACACTCCGGCCTAATCCAGGACCTTCTAGATTTGGCATAAAGTGGACAGAAAAACAATACATGTTCAAAATCCTCAATGCTATTAGTGCAGATCATGCAGTTCTGCGTTTTAGAGCCACCTACGTCCCATTTATGTGTAAATGTATTCACATGCTCACCATCTCCTCCAGTGCAGACATATAGGTAGCCAATTCAGGGGAGGACCACAATTGCACCCAGAAAAGTAGTGGTCTTATTTTTACTATGCCCCCAATTCATTTAAGTCCCATGTCAAAACACAGGGAAAGTGTGGGTGTACTGCTGGGTAGAGAAAATAAGGTTTTTCTAAAACAGTTTTCATTGGTGGTCAGCCCCTTAAGATTCTCCATCTCCCACAGTTAAGCCCTATATAGGACTACTGACTGCGCCTTGGCCCTGTAAAATTCTACAACTGCGGACAATGAGTTTGGTGTAGTGGATTTGTAACGTTTGGTAATAGTGGTTGATCCATGGGTCAATGAAAGCTCATATTTCAATAATTGGGCTTTCCAATTTCTAGATTGGTCACACCTAACCCCCTAGATAGTCAAATTGATGAACCTGCTGGAGCTTTGCTCCGCACATATAAAAACCCCTATTATGAGATTTGGGCGGGTTTATAGACAGAATGTTCCAGGCATCTGGATCTTCAGTACTCTGAGAAACTATTCAGCAGCCCCATGGGCGTTCGGGAGAGCAAGACAGAATCATCGCACATAATAATGCGAGTGTTGGCAAACCCCCTATCCTGGGGAAGTCATGGATGCATATTGACGAGTGGTCCACCAGATCGTTAATATAAAGCGTAAATATTGTCAGGGCGAGAACACACCCCTGACACTGACACACTCCACGTGCGTTGAGTATTCATTAAGTGAGCTGCTTATTGGTCTCCCATCACACCTATGCCTAGGTCCCCTCTTGTAGTCTCGTAAGGATCAATGCCCAATCTGAATAAGGCAAGCCGCAAACTACATCTCAGAACCAGGTCAAACGCGCCCTTAGATCAACAAAAGCAATGTAAAGATGTTCTTTAGAAAGAGTCAGATATTTCCATCTTATCAGATTCAAGTGAAGGGCCTGGTCAGTGGTGCTCACCTATGAGCGAAATCCTGCTTGGAAGAAAGACAGAATCATCCTCTCATTCAGCCAGTCTTGTAGCCTAGAAAGTATTTGATGGCAGAAAACCTTTTGCAGGGTATCAATCAGACTGATTGGTCTATAGTTACTTGGGGAGGTGTCTCCCTTCTTATAGATAGAGATTATTTCTGTGGATAACCATGATGGGGGTATGCTATCGCCCTCCAGGATTTTATTAGAGAGGACATTAATGTAGGGGCCCCGAATTGTGGGTTCCGAGCGGTAAAGATCTACAGGGTCTTTATCAGGGCTGGTGCTTTGCCGATATGGAGATCGTTGATAGCCAGAAAAGTCTCCTCCAGTGAAAATTCTATGTGGGTCTTCTTTCTGGGCGTCCCTATAGAAGGCAGTTTGGTAGGTTGCCGCGCATAAACTTGTAAAGTGCTCGACCCAGAATAAGGGTTGGACCACAACTTCAATGGGGCTAGAAGATTTTGTACCACCATGAGAAAATATTTTCCAGAATGTTCTGTGGTCCTTGATGTTTATAGCTTCTAGCGGGGCCATCCAGCCTGAGTCAATCCATGCCTGTTTGGACGAGGAGTTGGTGGACTTATAGAATGCTCAATTTTGCTTATGTGATGGTCACATGATTTAGTAGCTCTGATTTATAATTGTCTACAGCACTCACTATTATACTATGCAGGGGCTTGTGGTTTCCTACAGTTATGTACCTTCATGGTTTTGGTGCATAGTGTAAGTAAAGGTTTATAAAAGGCTAAGTGTAACCCGCTCATAGGTATGTCTTGAGGGGAGTGGCTATCAAATGGGCCCAAATAATTGTTAAATGTTGTAGAAATTTGTGTCAGTAACTGGGTATTGTAGCTGATCTTCGACCATTTGACTGCCTTCCTATTGTTGAAAATCGACAATATAGATTCTGGGCAGGGTACTGGGCTTAGTTTTGCCTTTAACAATTGGTTATTTAGTGTTAAAACCAGAGCTTTCTTCTTTTGTGGTGATTACAAAATCTAGTATTAAATGCCAAAGATCAATATCCAATAAAATGTAATCAATTCGGCTCTGGCGGAGCCCTCTTTTGAAAGTAAAGGCTGGTGGACTATCAATATCAAATTTGCCATTATAGGCCCTTACTTCATTAGATAAGGTGGGAGATAAAATTTGGAAACCCATTGGGGACCAAGATCTTAATGGTGGAATTTGCAACTTCTCAATTCGTCTGGTTTCATCTTCCCCCTCGGTAATTGTAGATAGACCTTCTAACAGCTCGAATGTTGTAGTGAAAACACCTGCTACCACTAAGGGGTGCTTTATGTGTTGTTTCTGATAGATGATGGTACAGAAGCTTTAGGGTTGCAGATTCGTTATTCCTGCTTATGAAGCGATGGAATATATATATCTGCCTTAAATATCATTGCTGTAAATGTCCAGCTTAATGATCGAAACTTCTGGTAGATTTCTGATCCAAAGTATTAAGCCACCTAATGGGCACCGCTTCTATGCTATAGCTTGTATATCCATGCCAGAACACCTTTTCCAAAGCCCAAGTGTTGTGTAGTAAGACTCTATCGAAATCATTGATAAAGGCCCCCCATGCAGGATGCAGTAATTTCCCTCTTACATCAGCTATGTTCCAAGATAAAAATTTTAGATGACCAATGTCTTTATCAGTGTCTCTCGTGGCAGCTCAAGAGCCGTTTGCCATATCTAATATTGCTGCCTCTCTGGGGATTGTGGCAGTTAGGTGATAGGTAGGTGCAGTATCCTGTTCATTAGGGAGTAGTTAGGTCAATTTAGGCTCAATGCATGGGCTCAGAGAAGAAATTGCAATGTTGGTATCCAGACAACCATTGTTCACTGCAACTGTGGAAATGGGATGTGAAAGGATATTGCTATGGTCTTCAGGTGTAGCTTTGTATGAGGGCCCCTCCCCTGGTCAATCAATTTCACTCAGATTGGATTTTTCTGAATGTACAGGTCTATTAGTTCCTCAAGACCACATACTCTCGATTATATACTGGAGGTTTGATTAGAGGTTTATAAATGGTTCAGAAGGGGCTTATATTTAGTAACTAAAGACTGGAACCCAGCAAGACTTCTAAATTGAATAGAGGAGCCATGAGGTGGGTATGAGCGTGCCTCCAGGGCAGGTAACCCAGTAGCCATCGCAGGATCCTTAAAAGTCAATCTTGCTGCCTCCCAGCATCCTGAGCAGTTTGTTTCCCATAGTGCAAAGATTATATCTGAATGAATTATTGAAAGGCACTTCCTTCTGTGTCTAATCCAGTGGGATACTTTGTTAATCAGGGAATCGGTAGACTCCCTATCGCCAGGTTTAAGTTTGAGAACATTTGACATGTAGATTGAACTATGGCAGATTCAATGGTTGTATCTGGAGATGGGAAAGTTGCTGGCTGTAGAGAAGATTTCCTTCACTTTAGAAACGGCCGTACTAAGGGGCTGGTGGTTTTGGTCGTATTCGTCATATTCTTTGAAGGTTCGCTAGCAGGGGGCTTTAGACAGTATACTCCTTGGTTGCATACGTAACCTCTTGGCATTTCAGAGCTCCTGGAGGATGTAATATGGCCGGTTCCTGCCTTCATATTCCAAGAACTAGTCTGAATACTGTGAGTTGAGTCATTAGAAAGATTAGGCGTGGCTGGGTCCTCACATTAGCATTCCCCCTTTGGATCTGGTAGGAGCATGGCTACAAGGGGGTTGTGGCCCTAGTCCGATCTGGCCCTATTTGAATAGAGTGATTCCCTCCTAGATAGCAGCATTGGCGTATTGCACTGGGATTGATATTTTTCCTTTTGAGTCTTTGCATAAGGGTTACATTCATATCTATCATCTCTTGTAACCTTTGGTTTGTCAATAGTAGGGTAGTCTTCAAATCAGATGTTCGAGGCATATGAGCTGTAGATCATATGCTTTTGCATAGATCGCCAACTGGTGTTGGGTATGGATGTTTGCACTTTGTTTTTCTTTGAAGAAGTCTTTCCAGTCACGAGGTAGGTGACTCCTCCTTTCGGTGATGGGGCGCATGGGCATCGACTCCATTGGCAGATTGTTTTTTTACGCCATCGGGTTCAGATGTTTATCGCTGCGCTCCGGTTCTGTATCATTTTCGAACCTCTTCGACACGCAATCCTCTACCCTCGACGGTATTGTCTATCCATTGTGATTTCCCATTCGACGCGCATCGTGTACATTGTGAAAACCTTCGATCAGGAACTTAGAGGCGGGCCGTCGGGCCTACCCGTGCCGACCACGCCAGCAGTCGATGGAACGGACTCCATTCAAGCTATGTCCTGGATGTCGTGCTAAGTTCCCACGCACAGACTTGCATGAGGTCTGCAACCTCTGCTTATCCCCGAAGCACAACAAGAATGACTGTGAAGCATGTCGATCATTCCGATCGCAAAAGACCATTTGTGATCGTCGGGCTCGACGCCACGAGATGCAGCGGCTCCGTACCGGAAATCTTTGGTGAAGATTTAGAATCCCACCATCCAGCTGCAGAAGCCGAAGAAGAAGAACTAGTCTCCGTGTCTGAAGCTGACTCCGACATGGAGGAAGACCTGAACGTCACTCGGTGTCAACGTATCGTGAGTACAACTCCCCATGTGCTCACGCAATCAAAATCGAAGGCTCCGGTATCACCTCCTCCCTCGGGCTCGGGTCAACACTGAGAAAATGTTTCAGATGCCCTGCCCTCCAGCCTGGCTATGAAACAACGACAAGCCTTCTGGCTCGGGCTCGAGCCGGACCCATTCCGGTACCAAACCAACACCTTCAGCACCGAAGCATGAAACAAAACATGTGCCACTCCCTACAACGTTTGCGCCGAAGGCCTCGGATCGGAAATCCTCCAAAGCAAAAGTTCCGAACCGAAATCGTCCGAACCGAAATCGTCCAAACCAAAATCCTCCACACCTAAAACCTCGGAGCCGATACCCTCCGCGCCGAAAAGTTCAGAGCCGAATCATGCCACTCTGAAACCTTCTGACCCTAAGCAGGCTAAAACTAAACACACGGATTCAAAACATTTGGCGCACAAAGACTCTCAGCCCAAATCTTCCACGCCGAAATCCACTCCTAAAGAGAAAGATACTCTTTCCAAGGAGCCTCCATCTGAAGAGACAGTTTTGGATCCAAAATAAAATAGACTTACTATTGACCCTGAAACTGGACACCTTCGGCCACTCTTCCTAAAAAACGGAAACTGGATCTCTGTGAGGATTCTTCTATACCTCTGAAGAAAAAGGACATGGGTACTAACCCTTCTCCCCCTTTCATACCTCCTTCTCCTCCTGTTAATCCCAATCTATTTATTACACCATCAAATTCACCACCACCTCCACTTTCACCTGACCAACAGGATGAAGATTATGGGGATGGGGATGATGATCAAAATATACCAGACAACCAAGACATACCACAGGACACTGATCCCTAGGAGGATTATAATAACGATCCAGATCAAAATAATGACCCTGACCTGTATCCCTCCAGACCCTCCGCACCTGATGACAACATTGGCTTTGCACAGCTTATCAACAGAGCTGTTCAATACCATGGAGTGGAGCTTCATACAGACCCTCTAGAAGAGGATTTCCTTGTGGAGACATTTACGCAGACGCAAAGATCTATTAATACTTTGCCAATGCTCAAGGGCCTGTTAAAACACACAGACGAGGTATTCAAAGACCCGGTTAGAGTCAGAATACTCACACCTAGAGTGGATAAAAAATACAAGCCCGCTCCTAAGACCCTGTATATATAAAAGGCCAGTTGCCCTTAGACTCTCTTGTTGTATCTAACGCCCGCAAGAGAGCTAACTCTCAAACTACAGGCGATGCCCCTCCTCCTGATAAGGAGTCTAAACTCATCGATGCCTCAGGCAAACAAGTCGCTTCGCAGGCTGCTAACCATTGGCGTTTTGCCAAAGCTCAGGCTCTGTTAGCATGCTATGATAGGGCTCATTATGATGAGTTGGAAAAACTCATGCAACACTTGCCTGATGAGTATAAGACTAAAGCTAATGACCTGATTCAGGAAAGTAAGCTTATCACCAACACTTCCATAAAATGTGCACTAGATGCAGCAGACACAGCATCTCGTGCCATCAACACTAGCATACTGCTGCGCAGGCACACTTGGCTTCGAATCTCTGGATTCAAGCAGGAGGTCCAATCCTCCATACTTAATCAGCCCTTTGATAAGGGGCATCTTTTCGGACCATCAGTCGATACTTCACTAGAAAAAATGAAGAAAGACACCGAAACTGCTAAGTCCATGGGGGCCTTACAATTCCCTTCTAATAGAGGTTCCTTTCGCTGCTCCTTTTACAGGGGTGGCTCAAAAACAGTGTCACCAGAGAATCCCTCCACCTTTTATAAAAATAACAACCAATCTATCTCCTCCAGAGGAAGCTACAGAGGGAATAATAATAAAGGAAGAGGCAGAGGTAACTCCACCCGCTCTTCCCCTGCTAATAAACAGTGACTTCCCTCCACTACCCCCGATCATCCCACACCTGTCGGGGGACGTCTCTCACAGTTTCTACCTGTCTGGAATTCAATCACCTCAGACAAGTGGGTATTACAAATTATCCTGTATGGTTGTTGCCTGGAACTCACCTGCACTGCCCCAACTATCCTTTCAAGAGAACGTGCAATGTCACCAGAACATCTCACCCTCTTAAAACAAGAGGTTCTCTCTCTGTTACAAAAACATGCGATAAAACCAGTCCCAATATATCATCAAGGGACAGGAGTATACTTCCTATACTTTTTGATTCCAAATAAAAGGATGCATCTCTCAGACCCATACTAGACCTTTAGACAGCTAAACCTCTACATTAAATCAGACCACTTCCACATGGTCTCACTACAACAGGTGCTCCCATTGCTTCAGCAAGGCAACTTTCTTTCCACTCTAGATTTAAAGGACGCATACTTCCATATTCCCATTCACCCGGCTCACAAGAAATATCCCAGGTTCGTGGTGGAGGGGCAACATTACCAATTCAAAGTTCTCCCGTTCGGAGTAACTACAGCATCCAGAGTCTTCACCAAGTGTCTGGCAGAAGTCGCAGCTCATTTACGAAGACAACACATTCACGTCTTCCCTTACTTGGACGACTGGCTAATTAAAGCCAAGTCACAACACAGCTGCAAATACCACACTCACAAAACAGTTCAGCTGCTTCACTGTGAACCTCACCAAGTCTCATCTCTAACCCTTAAACATGCAATAGTACCTGGGAGCCACAATAGACATTTGCAAAGCTCTAGCATACCCCAACCCAATCAGTATACGCAACATGCAAACCCTAATATCACTATTTCAGCCTCAACACTCATTACCAGCCCGAGTGTTCATGCAATTGATCGGAATGATGGCTTCTTGCATTCTAATTGTTCCATACGCAAGTCTCCAAATGCGTCCCCTACAGAAAAGCTTAGCACGTCAGTGGAACCAGGCTCAAGGTCAGCTAACCGATCTGGTGTTGGTAGACGGCCGCACACATCGCTCTCTGCAGTGGGAGAATACACAAAACCTTTCCATGGGGCGGCCATTCGTCGACCCGGTTCCACAGATAGTGCTATCAGCAGACGCATCGCTCACTGGTTGGGGGGCTCATCTTCGAAAACATACCAATCAGGGCATGTGGACCCTACAACAAAAACAACGCCACATAAACCATTTGGAGCTTCTAGCAATTTTTCTCGCATTGAAAGCCTTTCAAATGCATCTAGTAGCCAAAGCTGTCCTAATTCGTACAGATAACATGACAGCAATGTACTACATACAAAAACAGGGGGGGGGGACACACTCTACAGCTTTCACAACTAGCTCAAAGCATATGAAGATGGGCTATTCCTCAAAAAATATATCTCCTTGCAGAACACCTCCCAGGAGTAAACATTGCAGATCTGCTCAGTCGTCAAAGACAACAGATCCACGAATGGGAACTACATCCTCAAGTTCTCATCCTATTCTTCCAGATGTGGGGCTACCCAGAAATAGATCTCTTCACCACACACCTCAACGCAAAATGCCCAAACTTTGTGTCCAGGTATCCTTACCTATTGTCCAAAGGCAATGTGCTATGGGTGAACTGGTTAGGAAAATTTGCTTACACTTTTCCGCCTTTCCCACTAATTCCATTAGTGGTTTGGAAACTCAAACAACATTCCATGACAATTATCCTAATTGCTCCCACATGGGCTCAACAACCCTGGTTCACAACCCTTCTGGAATTATCAGTAGTTCTTCACCCAAAATTACACCTCTCCCCCAAGCTTCTCACTCAGAACCATGGAGAGATAAGACATCCAGATCCCAGTCATCTTAACCTTGTGATCTGGCACCTGAAATCCTAAAGTTTGGATACCTCAATCTCAAATGGGTTTTATTTATTTTTTTATTTTTTTTAAGTTTCTGGATTCCTTTTAGCAATGCTTCCAGTCAAACCATACCCTGTGGAGTCGATGTTTGAGAAAAATATTCTTCTGGGTCTTATGCAAATTGGACCAGATGACCTGTTTGTACCACTTCCATTGCCCACTGGTCGACAATCTTTTCTTTCCAGATCAGATATGCGTCCCAGGTCTTGTCAGAGGAAGGGGCTCCCCGACAAAGACAGCTACTTGGTTCGCTCCTCTAACACTCTCTTTTAAAGTGCTCCTCTCCCTCTGAAACCTGAACGAACTGGAGCCAAGAGTTTTCTATCCACTGCCAAATTCTGAACTAGTTCTTCTAGCTGAGAATCAAAGAGTCTGGAACCCAAGAAAGGGAGGTGGATTAACAATGCTCTTAGAGTGGCTTTGGCCTTCCAAAAACACATCCAGAAGTGTCCTCTGGCATCTACGGCCACCAATGATGGTGCCACAGCTTCCAACATGTCAAAAGAGATATCGGAGAGAAAGTGTGTCTGCCATTTCATTACTGCCAGTGTGGATATAAAATATTCTCCTGTACCTGATCCGCTAATAACTGGAAATCTTTAAGCAGTTACTCGACGAGGACCTTTTACAGAAAGAAGTTCTAAGAAATTGGGTTACTAGTTGAGGAAGGTGAAACACACTCAAGCAACCACCACAATTCTTGTCACAGTGAAACACAAGCAAACCCCAAATTAACCTGTGCTTAATCCTGTGGAAGCTGGGCACAAAAGCAGTCAGGCTCAACTTAGAGGCTATGTGTAAAGTATTTATGCAGCACACAAACAGTAATAAAAAGGGAACACAACACAAAAAACATCTTACACGAATTTCAAAAAAGGTAGAGTGAAATTTATTAAATTATTTGACAAAAATCCAATCAGTAAAAGCATAGATATGCAATTTTAAAGGATTTGTGGAAATCAACTGTTCGGGTTGCAGAAGACCAGGTCCAAGTCACAAGTGCAGGCTGACCGTGTTAAAGTGCCAGATCGAGAACTGAGGTCAGTCCGCTGAAAAGGACCTTGTGGTTGTGAGCATTGATATGCAAAGTCCTTCTGTCCAGCTGCACGGGCCGGCATCGGGGAGCTGTTGACAAGGAGTTGCAATGTGAGATTCGGCATCAAGATGCATCGTGCAGCAGCAGGGTTGATGACTGTCAACAAAGAGCTGCAATGTGAGCTGGTGGGGCTTTGAGAGACTTACAAAAAGGCGCTATCCAGACAGGTAACTTCCCCCAGATGCACAGCCCACCTCCAGGTGAGGTAATTAATCCAATGGACAAAGTTAAATTTCTCCAGTAAGTTACATTTTAATATAACTTCATAGTCAAGGCTTCCAATTCGTTTCAAAGGAAACATATTATCTGCAGCATAGATGAGTTAATAAATTCCAATCACATAGATTAGTGGGAGCAGACACTATGCATTTTGGGCAAGCCCTTCATCAGAGGAATTTTATCTAAAAATTGAAATTGAGGTATAATGGATATATGCAAATAGGTATGGAATAATGCAAAACATACTCTGGGTGAAAAACATGCTTAAATTGAAGTAGCGTGCTCGTGATGGAAAAAACGTGCTGGAAATGGAAAAACATGCCCATGATGACAAGTAAATGAGCTCTAGAAGAGAGGTGAACTCGGCAATCCATTAAACAGGAGAGCGTGTCTCCATGCAGTTAAGCAAACCAAATTCGATAACTTTGAAGAAAGGGTGAAACAGATAGTTAATTGAACTGGAGAGTGTGTATCTATGCAGTTAAACGAAATATGAAAAAGATGGTGAGGGGAATAAAATAGTGAAAAGAGCCACCGCAAAAACGAGTGAGGTAAGTCCCACCAACGTTGTAAGAGAAACGAAGAAAAACTAAGTCCGCAGTGTCCTAAAATAAACAGCGACGGTGATGGAGAAAGGACTCGTATAAAAGAGACTTGCTCGGAAGCAATCCTCTCATAGAACTCGTAATTCTATATTAATTGAAGTTTTGTGTAAACTAATATACACCACATTCCATATTTTAACTAGAATGACGCTTGCTTATGTGTTTTACTAACAAGTATTCCGAGTGAAACTCAGAATGACTGCTATCGCGGTAAACTGTACTGCGCATGCATAAACAGCATCTACGCAGTATGACGAGTCTTTGCTTGGAGGGAATTTCCTGCACCTGCGCAAACGCTTTCAAAATGGCCGCTTGTAAACTCAAATGCTAGGCATCTGCTTTGCTGAAATTAAAACATGCTATTTACTAAATGCTAACGCGGGGAGAGCTATTATAAGTAAATGGGGTTAGAATAGAGATAGGTGGTATACAGTGAAATCATTTTATTTTGAATTTAATATGTTTCTTTTGACCTCTCTACTAGTTTGTATGAATTAACTAGATGAACATTTAAACTTCTCCCAAGTCCGTGGTTATTTCAACATGGTAAGGAATATAAATTCTAAATGTCATTTCACCATCCACTAGTTCCAACTAATAGGTCCATTGACCAGAGGAAAGAACTTTTTGATCAGTGAAAGATTAGTTAAAAACTGACAGGTAGCTAATCTCATAAAAAGGCATTTATAGAAATTGACCCCCAGCCGTATTTACTAGCCTATGTGAATGTGTGTTTATGGGCCCAGGTGAGTATATGGTGTTTGAGTACCTGAGTTTGGTAACCCGCTGGATCAACGGATAAACAGTAACGGAAGGTGACTGCGGTGATAAACATGACGTACTATAATGTGCATGAAGTAAATCACATGCAGACAGAAAAAATCAAACCGGATGCTTACCGCTATGAAAGGATAGGATAAACAAATCTGTCTGCATGGAGAAATGTAACTTTGTCTGCTGGGAGAAATGTAACTTTGTCCATTGCATTAATTATCTCACCTGGAGGTGGGCTGTGCAACTGGGGGACTTTACCTGTCTGTATAACGCCTTTTTGTACTTCTTTGCTTCACGCTGGTGATCAGCCAGCGATACCCTAGCTGCACGCAGAACTTTTCAGCTATTAACTTTACGGATTACATTTTTTATAAAAGGTGTGCATCTACCAACACCCCGTTATTTTTCTCTTCTGATCTGGTATTTAGCACCCACCTGACGACATGCCTTATGATGAGATCTCAAATCTCACAGATAATCGCGTACACACTTTTGCCTTTTACGGAAAATGAAGCACATAGGATATATGCTCTAATCAATGAAACAGAAACGGAGAGCTCTAGCACAGGTAATGTGCAGAGTAACATCAAACAACTTCTTTACGTGGCGGAAAGAGAAATCAGCCAACGCCTACATGCGAGTACCCTCATCAAATACCATCGGGTTAAATGCATCCCACATGGTCCGAGAATCGCACTTAAACCTACTCTTTGCAAGAATAATTCGAAGTTGATAGAAAAATGGTATTCCGTCCTTAACAAGTGCCCCCTTGATCTTATCCTATTAACTGTGGAGGAATTGTCTAAACTGCTGGAAGAATTCAACAGTGAAATTCAAAATCTAAAACAAGAATTATCGACAAAACTTAGCGCGGAAGAATGGACAAAAACGTTGGAAGACATCAATGCTCAACTTGATAAACATACCAAAGAAATACAAGAAAGAAAGCTACGCAAATTGAAAGGCGACCCTATCGAATACAAGTTGGGGGAAGTCCACAACTAGGCCAAAATGTACGCTAGTCGTCGTCAAAATTGACCTTCATTCAAAACTTCTAACACTGAAACCTCGTCCACCAACAGTGAACAAACTCCTAGCAACCGCAGTAAGAGCGGCACCACGACCACTCAAGGTTCCAACATACCAACAGGAGGCAACCAACAAAGCTCTGGTACATCTCAGGTTTCATTTTTAGGCCAAGGTCAACACACTTCAGATGAACTAAACGGGGCAACCGGAGAAACAGGAAAAAGATTTGACGCTCCGTTATCCAAGAGAGAAACCAGGAGTCAGAAATGAGTGATGAACCTGAGCTTGTTATTAACATTTCCTCAAACTCTCTGACTTCTTCTGAAATTAATGTTCTCCAAAAAGGGACTTCATTTGTCCCAACTTTTCACTCCAATCAACTCGAGATGGAAGTCAGTTTCTTTAAATTCATGCGCACTTTGCGCTTAAAACATTTTCCCCACAATGTTTTGGAGAATCCTTCACACCCAGAGAGCGGTACCCTTTTAGGGCTAAGGAGTAAAAGCACTTTTCTCCCGATAAGTCACAAAATACTGGACTCTTTTGAAATCTTAGTGAAACAAGATGTTCAAAGAGTTTTCAAAGCCAAGAAGAGCCAGCACTCCAATTTGTCCCGCAGAGAACGTGATATCTTGAACCAGTGTGCTAGTAATCCTTCCATTACATGTACCAACGCAGATAAGAGTGGTGCTCTTGTTATCATGGATTCAAACTTCTACCAAGAGAATGTCCAAACACACATCAATGACACATTACCTTACATGAAATTGGATGGCAATCCGATTGACGAATTCAAGAAGATCTTGAAACATTTTCTTGACACAGCGGTCTTGCATGGCACCATCACTGAACAGGACATACATTTCTTATTCTCAGACAATCCTAGAAGTACCAGCATATACATGCTACGCAAAGTTCATAAGAATTTGAGAAAACCACCATTTCATCCGATTGTGTCTACATGTGGGACAATTCACGAACCAATTGGTAAATATTTGGACAAATATCTCCAACCGTTGGTTCAACAGATGTTGACATATATTAAGGACATCAACGACTTTTTGCAAAAAATCAGCTCTCTCAACATGCAGAATGTCTGTAACACGTGGCTTTGTACCATCGACGTGAAGTCATTATACACGTCTATTCCACATGACATGGGCATAAATGCCGTCGAATACTTTTTGAATTCAGCTGAACTAGATCAAGATCCCAAAGTTTTTTTGCTTGAATTACTGCACTACACCTTATACCACAGTTATTTTAAGCATGGCAATGAATTTTTTCTTCAACTGAATGGAACTTCAATGGGAATTGTGCAGCCCCCGGTACGCTAATCTATTCATGCACAAATTTTAACTTGTTCATACTTTATCTACAGACAAATGGGTCAGAAATTTGGCATTTTACGTCCGATACATTGATGACATCTTTGTGTTATGGAAACGTACCCAGTTAGAATTATCCAAGACCTCAACCAAGTCAACGACCGAATTGAATTTACTTATAACATTAGTGATTCCATGATCAGCTTCCTGGATATATCCATAGTGAACACTGGTGCTAACCTTGAAACCAACACTTACAGAAAAGAGACTGATCGTAACAACTTATTACACTTTCAAAGTTTTCACCAGTACTCCTTGAAAAAACATTTGCCTTACTCTCAATTACTCAGAGTTAAACGCATCACTTCCAAGCCAGCTAACTTGACACAAACAACATGCTTCAACGTTTCAGAAACCGGGATTACCCTTCCGATATCCTTGATCTTGATTAAACCAGATTAAACACCAAAACCTGAGAAGATCTTTTCACGACCACCAAACATGAGAAAAAATACCAGGTGGTCCTGGTTTCTAAGTTTTCACAACAAAGTGGTAAATACTAAAATACGATTTTATGACATTGGGCTATGCATCAGAACCTGACTTTAAAGGTATTTTTTCAACCCCACCCCTTTTTGCATATGAAAGCAGTAAGAATATCAAAGATATATTGAAACCCAAGCCATCTATTGCCACAATACATTGCCAAGGTACTTTCCCATGTTTAAACTGCAACTACTGCAATAACATTATTAAGGGACCACATGTTACTCACCCACGTAAAGGCAATAAGATCAAATTGAAAGTGACAGCAACCTGTGGCACTAAAAATATGGGGTATTTCTTAAAATGCCCTTGTGGAATCGGAAGATCAAAATCCGACCTAATGAACACAATAGCAACATCAGAACTACCAATAAGAAATCGGTTATTGCCACACACTTTTCAGAATTTAAACATAACATCAGTCAGCTCCGGTTCTTGGTACTTGAAACTGTCACTACCCAAGAAGGAAGAGACAATCGGAAACTTTTATTACAACATGAACTGTTTTGGACCAAATTCTTGGATACCATTGTGCCCAACGGACTTAATGACCGCATAGAGTTTGGCTGCTTTTTTCTAACCATCTGAATATTCACCAACTTCCTGTTTTCTCCAATCATTTACTTTACATGGTTCTTTTTACCATCTGTTTCATAATTATGTTTTTCTATCGCACTCCAGCCACCTTCTTTTTTCAATCACACTTCATTCACCTTCTGTTATTATAACCACGGTTATTTTGATCCTTTTACTCATCATCTTATGCTTTTTACTGTCAACATTTATTTAACAATTATTTTTTAGTCCATACACTTTTTGTATTCTACCTTTTTTACATTGACTTCTGACTTTTGTTTTTTACCTTAACCCCTTGTGTGCCCCGCCCTTTCCACGCCCTGTGCCGGGCGTTTCATTAGCGGGCGGGGCTCATGACGAGATAGTCTTGTCATGGGCACAGCGCAACCGCGGCCCATGACGAGACCATCTCGTCATGGGCACTCAAGGGGTTAAACCTATGCTTTACCTTGTTATCATTCACTTTAATAGCCAACTTCTAACTTTAAATTTTCAGACTCTGTCTCCTATTATTATCCTTACATATATTTTTTCACTCACTTCTGAATAACATTTTACATGCACCTTCATCCTCAGTTCTTTTCTCATACATTCTCAGTTTGTTTGTTCATTTACAATGTACTATTCCATACCACACACATAACAATATGGCACCCATTGTGTGTTTCCTTGTTATTAGATCCGCGTTTTTATTTTGTTCGCTTTTCCACTTTTTAAAAAACATCACATACACTTTGTTACTGGATTATATTTTTATGTGTCTGTTTAGTTTTGTATATTTGTAATGTTATCAATACTTCCATCAACGCTTCAACCTAACCCCGCATTCACTTCTGGGTCACGTTTTCGTATATCCGGGACCTTCGTGTCCCCGGCACTTGCTCGGCGTTTCCATTTACAGCTGCGGCACACCCGCAGACGGATTAGTTTATCCTATCCTTTCATAGCGGTAACCGTCCGGTTTGATTTTTTTCTTTCTGCATGCGATTTACTTCATGCACTTTATAGTACGTCATGTTTATCAGCGCAGTCACCTTCCGTTACTGTTTATCCGTCACTGTTTATTTTAGGACAATGCGGACTTCGCTTTTCTTCGTTTCTTCATACAACGTTGGTGGCACTCAACTCACTCGCTTTTGCGGCAGGTCTTTTCACTATTTTATTCCCCTCACCATCGAATTCATGTTTTGTTTAACTGCATGGAGACACGCTTTCCAGTTCAATTCACTATCTGTTTTACCCTTTTTTTTTTCGAAGTTATCGAATTTGGTTTGCTTAACTGCATGGAGACACACTCTCCTGTTTAATAGATTGCCAAGTTCACCTCTCTTCTTGAGCTCATTTACTTGCCATGATGGGCATGTTTTTCGATTTCCAGCAGGTTTTTTCCATCACGAGCATGCTTCTTCAATTTAAGCTTGTTTTTCACCCTGAGTATGTTTTGCATTATTACAAACCTATTTGCATATATCCATTATACCCTCTGTTTTCCGTTTCAATTTTGATGAAGGGCTTGCCCGAAATGCATTGGGTCTGTTTCCACTAATCTATGTGATTGGAACTTAACTCATTTACGCTGCAGATGATATGAGTCCTTTGAAATTAATTGGAAGGCTTAACTATGAAGTCATATTAAAATTTAACTTACTGGAGAAATTTTACTTTGTCCATTGGATTAATCACCTCACCTGGAGGTGGGCTGTGCAACTGGGGGACGTTACCTGTCTGGATAACACCTTTTTATACTTCTTTGCTTCACGCTGGTGATCAGCCAGCGATACCCCAACTGCAAGCAGAACTTTTCAACTAACTTTACAGATTACATTTGTTATAAAAGGTGTGCATCTCCCATCCCCCTGGTTAGCTTGCAGAGACTTGCAATGGTCGGCGCAAGAGACGAGGTGCTTTGCACTGGGCCAAAGGCGTTGGGCGGTATCAGCATCAAAGAAGCTGCTGGGGCTTGCGAGCACATGCGCTGAAATGCGTCGAGGGCCAGCTGCGTCACGCTGGTCGGTAGGCGATAGAGGGTTGCAGTGAGATGTGTTAATGTTGAAGAAGCTGGTTATGTCCCTGTGGCTTGAACAGGGGGGTAGCTGACTCACCCTTGGAGATTGCCTAGAGCCCTGGGTCTGCACAGGCTGGCTGGATTCAGCAGGACAGCCTACAACAGTAGAAGGATCCTGGTGCAATAGCAGGCCTTCAGCAACAAAGTAGGTTTGCAGGGCAGACTTCACAGGTGGGCAGTTTTTCTTCCTGGCAGAGTCCACATGCCCAGAAAGGATCTAAAGAGTTGGCATCGAGGGTCCACTACTGTTACCTGGTGCCCACTTTGAAGTGGGAGAGGCTTATAGAGTCCTTTCCCTACAGAGGTGTCTGGAATTTTCGGCTTCCCTGCCCTGCACCCAGGTTGTCTGGGAACACAAAAGGCAAGTGTGAAGCCCTTTGTGATTGTGGTAAGGCAGAGCCTTTGTGATGTGCGAGTGTGGTAGGTACTGGCTCCTCCCCCTCATCTTGACAGAGATGGCCCATTCTAGCAACATCTGTTAACCCTTTGTCTCGCTGTCTGTGAATAATACACAAAGACCAATGGTCAGGTACACCTAGTCTTGTAACCAAGATACAGGCTGCGGTCACCAAATGGTTGGGACCTCTAAAAGTGCCATTTGTATTTTATTGTGACTTAAAATCCACCTTTACTATTAAAGAGGTTTTTAAATTACAGGTCTATAGAGACCAAACTTGATTTTCCTACTTGCTCCCAATTGAAAGTTATCACTTATTACATGTAATCAGGCAATCCTTTGGGAGAGGTAGGCCTTGCAAAAGTGAAATGAACATAGGAGTTTTTCACTACCAAGACATGTAAAACTTAGAAGTACATGTGTGAATTTTTTTAATACACTGTACCCTGCTCTCTGGGTTATGTAGGGCCTACCCTAGGAGTGACTTACATGTATTAGCAAGCATTGGAAATGCAATAGGTCTCACATTATTTTGAGTTAATGTAAATGGCAATGTCCTTTACCTACCAAGGGAGAAGAGAGGGAGCAGTAGAGAGACACTGAGATGAGGGGCTTATGCCTGGAACACAAGAGATAGGAGTAGAGAAGATAGATATGAGTAGGGGGAAAGACAGGGGTAGGGAAAAGGACAGAGGTAGGGAGAAAGACAGAGGTACGGATTGAGAGACAGGAATTTATTTCTAATAAGAACCGTTGGCTGTGGAACATGAAACATGCAGTGAGAGAGAGCTTGAGGGTGTGGATCAAGGGACAGGGACTGGTACAAGGAGCATGAGACTGGGAGGAAGACGGAGAGCATTAGAGTGATAGACTGGGCTAGAGAGAGACACAGTGTAATGAGTGTCAAAGCCATAGTGGTCGGTGTAGATTCAGCCACTGAGCCACAGAGCCTGAAGCTTCCTCACCCAATCCAGCTGATGGCAGGGGTGGGAGGGGAAAGATGAGAGTGCAGCACTGTGAGCCAGAGACAAGCACAGCCGATCTGTTAGAGAGAGCAGCACCAAGGCGGCGGCAAGCAATTTATTTTATAGGTGCAGATACATATATGGAATGGTACATGGACTAAAAATACAGAATGAAAACATAAAGACAGACACCGGGACGAAAAAAAACAAGAGATAGAAGGATAGAAAGAGGGACGAGAACACACCACTCCCAAACCCTATAAAATGCCCCTTCTTTTGCAGCACATTATCTTAAACAGCAACTGCAGATGGGTGTAGTGCCACAGGCACTCCCATGTATTGGGACCATGTGATGGCCTTTGACTACCATTATTTGAATTGATTTTGTGTGTTTTATTTCCACTTTGCACTTGCATTTCGTGTCTGCTTAAAGCTTTGGAGTGGGAGTGTTTTCAGAGTAGAACAGCCTTGCCAGGAACAGAACGTATGGGATGGTAATTTGAATGCATGAGGGAGAGAAAGGTGTGGAATGTACTTCTCTGTATCAGAGTGTAGTGATATATGCAGTGGTGCCCAAATGTGCATTATGTTCTATATTGGGAAGTTTTATGAAGTTTTTTTCTATTGGTTTTGATATGCCCTCATGCCATCTTAAATTCTGACACTGTCTAGTTTGAGCTTTGCGTACACAGGCAAGCCCCCTGATCACTTAAGTTGTGTAGGCTATTCGTGTTCAAGATTGTTTCTGTACTTATGGAGATGTTTTGTACTTTCTCAGATAAGGGGCTGGAACATGTGGGAGCGCAGAAGAATACGTAAGAACTTGTTTGCATTTGGAATGCTTGCATGGAGAGTGGCCAACTCCAGTAAGTTTCCTTGAGGCGGAGGAGGCCCTCTCGGAAACTTCTAGTGCTTTGAGATTATAAAACACGGGTTTGTTCACTTGGAAAGCGGATTTTGTTTTGACCTGAATGAACGACAGATGTGTCTAGTTCAGTGTAGCAGTTCCCGGCTTGTTCATCTCTCGACTCCGGCTGTGAATCCCCCAGTCAGGAGTGGGCTAAGATGCAGTTTTTGCAGCCGGTGTTGTATTCTTTTTGATTATTGGCATTGTGATGTGTGAGTGTTCCCATTCAAGTCTCCTGTGGTCACAATCATCTGATGTATTTAGTGTACATATCTTTATATCTTTTCATTCTTTCCTTTTGATTTCTTATGTCGGATTATCTGCATTTAACAGTGTTTATTTCTTGCAGTAGAAGTCCAGTATTATTATCATTATTATTCCTTGTACTTTATTCCATGCATTTAACTGTTGCATTTGCTTACTTATAAGTATGTTACTATTGCTTACACACACATATATATATTTTTTTTATATACAATTATTTGTTGTTTCATTTGACATCTGGGAAAGCTTTTCTGTTAAAGAGTGTTGCACAAATAATAACCCATGCTTTATTCTGAAAATTGTTTTTAAATGTGCCTCATTTTATAAGAGTGAAATCCCTTTCTAGGTGTTTTTATTGCTTCGCCGTGTGTGTGCCTCTGTGTGGGAGAGCTGTATTTTGTATTATTTGGGAGGGCAAAGCAATACAGTGGGGCATGTTTTCGTGTACACTTCATGCACTCAAGGCAGGTGATGACACAAACTTTCCTGCTCAGCGGTTCACGGACAAGTAATTCCAGATGGTGGGGTGTGGATGGAGGGGAGGTTTCCAGGATTTACTAAATGGACTGAAAAGTGTCCAGATGTATTTTAGCTTGCAGCACAACAGTATAAAAAGTTTGTTAATAAAATGATGACAGTCAACGAAAGTGTATCAAAAGGGAGCTATCCTTTCAGGAACTATCAGTTCCAAATAAAACATGAATGTGCGGCAGGGCAGTACACCTAGTACAAAGCTCAGGCAAAAAGCAAACAAAAAGCAACTGGCGGCGCTGTGGTTTGTGTTTACGCCCACACCCCTTTCCAGTAAGACCCCAAAGAGAGAGCAGCATGTGCCCACAGCACCTTGAAGAAGGGACGGTTTTAAAAATACCTCAAACAGCAGACAGACAGTAAATAGCACACAAAACTGAGGAACTTGGCAGGAAACTGCAGGACTATACATTCCGTGCATTTGGGTGCACTAAATCGAAGCAGTGATCCCGACACGAGCCAGATTAGCAATGCCTTGTACCAAGAGCAGTAACAGGGCGGAGGGGGGGTGAGGGAGGCACCATACCCGGTGAGAGGTTTACCAGCTTCTGGGCAACTCCAGCAAGTTTACGGTTGAAAATAAATGAGGGTATGTGGTGTACTGCTACGCCAAAAATTCCAGAAGGCCAGCAGGCACATGCAGGGCAATACTGATGGTGGTAATTTCTTAATAGGAGAGCACCGCGTATTATCGCTTAGCAGACATGTGAGTCGGAGCCATACTTGGGACTCCAGGGTCTGTAACTCCCTCTGCTGTCCCCTTATCTTCTTGATGGCTGTCGCCTGCGGTTATGGTGCGAGTTGGGTGACCTTTTGTATTGCACCATTTACACCTGAAGTTGCACCTTTGTAAAAACGTGCCCAGAAAAGGGAAAGGAGGAGGGAAAGAGGCTTGGCTTGCATGCACTCTTACTGAGCAGTGCGCGAGAGCAGATAAGCAACCATAACAAAAGAAAAACAGGACTCATATTACACAAACAACTTGATGTTCACACCCTTGTTGGTCATTAGTGTGGGGTTGCTCGTGATAACATATAGTGGAAGGGGATTCTGAAATGTTGCTAATAACTGGTATACTATGAGCCAGACAATGACGAGAGCACCATGGGGAGGGGATGACCAAGGCCTGGAAAACCTGTGCAGTGTGCCACAATACTAAAAGAGTGTGCGAAAACAAAGGCAAAAACCCTCTTGTGAAATGATACCTGTAATAGGCCAATACTCCAGGAGAACAGCAAGACACAAGAAGGTGGGACATAGAAAGTAAAAACACTGTTTGAGAAGTAAGCTTTTTCAAGTGATGCTCTCCTTAACTAATCAGCAGCGAGGGGCGGAATGAAAGCCCTCATACTGAATACAGCATGTCTTCCAGACAGGGCATGCACTGTCTAGGCTTGACCTAAAAAGGAAGGATTAGGCTTGTCAATAGGCTTATTTTGCCAGGTCGAAATGGCGGCTTAAAACTACACACAGAAGCTTCAGCGACAGGCCTGAGACATGATTAAAAGGCTACTTAAGTGGGTGGCATAATCAGTGCTCCAGGCCCCCTAGTAAACACAAGGAGATGATGGACGGAGCGCTGACACTTTTCAGACACTCGCCCCCAGTCACAGATCTGGGTTGAATCCATCATCATTCTTTAGCTCACTTCGCCACCTCAGTTCAGACCCACCTATATGCAAATCAGACTTGACCCTGTGCCTCATGGGAACAGTCCAGTCCAAACTGCCAAGCCTGGCCTTCCCTGAACCAGAAACAAGCATCCTGGGACCGGTTTCTGGGTAACACCCTTCATCAGCCAGGCTAGCTTGAATCCAGTGGCAAAGTGAGGAAGGGACCCTCGTCTGGGCATACCCTGCCAACTTAGGGCGAACAAAGCAAACACAAGGAGATGATGGACGGAGCGCTGAAACTTTCTAGACACTCACCCCCAGTCACAGATCTGGGTTGAATCCATCATCATTCTTTATCTCACTTTTTGCACTTGTCACCCTGAGTGGGACGGGTATGCCCAGACGTGGGCCCCGTGCTCTCCATGCCACTAAATGTTTTTATGCCAATTAGGTGTAAGCCAGTTTCACTATGTTCAAAGGAGAGAGCACAAGCACTTTTGCACTGGGAAGGTGTACACAGAGCTAAAAGCAATTAAAAACGGGTTAAAAAACAGGAGGGGTGAAGGCAAAAAGTCTGGCGGTGAGCCTGCATAGCATAAAGGACCAGGTCCAACAGAAGTTTACACATTTTTATCCCCACAGCATCCAGAACAGGTGTCTTCAACCAGTCGATCGCAAGCTACCAGCATCCCATTGGCATCTTCAAAGTAGCTCACAGCCTTAAGTTCATTTTTAATAAAGCACAGGGTCACATTTTTCTTTTAAAGTTAAAGGAAGGCTGTGTTTATTTAACATTACTTTCTTTGGGCTGCAGATAGCAGGGCTTGATAACGAGCAGTGCTGGAGTCAGATTTATGACACAAGGCACAGAGGTGACTTAACTGTAGCACTGAGGTATTTAATTCTTAAATAAGTTCTTGTCAACTCAATATTAGAGTGTGAGATCAAAATTATGTTTCTGAATGCTTTTAAATGATAGAAAATGTAAATGAAAAGTTATCTTAATGATTAAGAAATTTAAAGTGAGGAAAAACATTTCTATAAAACATTAAGGGCCAGATGTGTCGAGCTATTTTTGCGTTTGCAAACGCTGTGAATTGCAAAAATAGTCTGCCTGTGAATGCAAAATAGCATGTCCCAATGTATGACAGTTTTCCACATAGCAAAATGGAAAATCACAAAAACTGCGATTTCATATTTTGCAAAGAAAACAATCTGCGAAAAACCCTTAGCAAATTCGCAATTTGACAATCCCAAATAGTGAAATCGCAAAAATGTATGTCACAGATTGCGAATTTGCGATAGAATGTATGAAATACTCGCAAATTGTGAATATGTAAAATTTGCTTTTTTGCACCTTCAAATTACCTCCAATTCAAGGCAGGTGGTAACCAGGTGCAACCTATTTAAACAGGCCTCAATGGCAGCGCTGTATGTCATAGCGAGGAGGATGCGGATTCAAGCAGCAGCACAGAGAAGGAGGAGGAGACAGGAACGTGTTTTCAGAGTGCGCATAAGCCTGGTCAGCAGACAGAGGAAAAAATACATGAGAAGTATAGACTAGACTCAGTAACTACACTAGACCTGATAGCTGACCTAAAATTAATACTTGAGCATCCAACCCGCAGGACCCAAGCCATTCCAACACGTGTGCAGGTCCTCTGTTCACTGCACCTACTAGCATCAGGGAGCTTCCAGGGGGTCATAGCTACAGCAGGAGGGGTGTCCCAAAGTTGCCTGTCACGCTTCTTTCATGCATTCTTGGATGCAATGGTACAGAGGATACACCATCACATCAGATTCCCCACCACACAACAGGCATTGCAGCAGACCAAATTGGAATTCTACCAGATAGCACAGTTCCCACATGTTATCGGGTGCATTGATGGGACACATGTAGCCCTCTGTCCCCCCTCAGAGGAGTACGTATACAGGAAATCATTCCATTCACTCAACATACAGGTCCTATCTAACACAAAACAAACAATAACTGATATAGTGGCAAAATATCCTGGCAGTACACACAATTCCTTCATTTTTAGACACAGTGGAATATACACACGTCTCACCGGGGGTGAATTTGGCGAAGTATACCTGCTAGGTAACTGCATTTTACACATTCTGATGGACTCAATACTACTGCATGAATAGGACAGTGATTAACCATATGCCTTTCATCCTGTAGGTGACAGTGCATATGCTGTGTGCCCATTCATCCTCACACCGTACCTCAATCCGTCCAATCAGAGTGAGAGAAAATACAATGGCGCACACAAGTCAACGTGCAATGTCATCGGGCGGACATTTGGAATACTGAAGAGCAGGTTCCGCTGTCTGCACAAAAGTGGAGGAGCACTGCAGTATAAGCCAGAGACCTGTTGCAAGATCGTGGCTACTTGTGCCATGCTGCACAATGTCACAACAACAAAAGGCATACCAGTGGAACTCACAGATTCCAAATTAGATGAAGATGAGGAACCAGGTCCACGTCTCAGACCAGCAGGTGGTGTAGGTACAGCAGATGGCAGACATAGACGTGATAAAAGAACACACAACTATTTCTAGGTGAGTAATGATGACACAAAGCAACTCATGACTGTTGAATAACTGTGTTTTAATACACCTTAACATCAGATGAATAGTCTTCACACAGCCTACAGGTCACAACTAATGTGTGGCTATTGGTGTTTAACATACCATGTACACAGTCCATGCACATTTAAATTACTTCAGCATGTATGCAATAGGTTACCTCACCTATTTGCATGAGTCTGTCGAAACTCTGTCTATTTTGTGTGCTCCCGTAACGCACTTGCACGGTCAATGTTCACACTGCCCTCCATTGATGAGGCATTGGATGCTGTTCCCTGCCTCAAACTCCTCCGTCTGGGTTCAGTCACAGGTGGGGTAATGCAGCTGCGGCTGAAGACCTCCTCACTGTCCCCTGCACCCAGAATACCTGTGGCAGCTATGTTGGCTGTCTGTAGCTGTTCAAATGGAGTTGTGACCTGCACCAACCCCTTGGCAACATCCTAGCTGCAGTGTGCAATTTCAACCTGCACGGACATTATGCGTCTGGAAAGGACAGCTGTGGCACTGCACAGACGGTTGACTGCCTTAGTGTAATGATCCAGACGGGTAAATAGGTGTTGCTTTTCCTTGCGTATGGAGGCATGGCCCCTCTGCATGGTGTCACAGAGCTCTTTGATGGCTACGGTCATGTCCTTCATGCTGTCTGCACATGCCTTGTTACCCTCGGCCACAGTGTTGTTGAGCTCCCTGATGCCATCCTTTGTCAGTCAGATTGTGATTAACAGACACCAGCTGCCTTTGCATTGACCGCATGCCTTTTGCTTGCAGCCGCTGCACCTTCGCCATTGTGCCCTCCAGCTCAGAGAAGTCAGAGGATTAGTCTCCTTCGTCAGCGGTGTGTTGTGCACTTTGTCTGCGGCTCATGAGACCACTATCGCTACGGTGCAAAGGAGACTGGTCATGTGGGTCCCGTGCCTGCTCTTCGTCCCTTGGCTGTGGCTCATCCCGGATGGCTTGCACTCCTACCTCCAACTCCTGTAGTGGAGCCACAGTGTAATGGCGCGGTCTTGGTGCAGGTGTTGTCTGTGTTGAATGGTCAGACTCCTCTCCCTTGCCTGTTCCTTTAGCTGTGGTGCCACATCAATTGGGGTGTCCTCACACACTGTCGCAGTTTCATCTGTAAATACAAGAGAACTACTTATTGTGTGTCCTGTTTTCTGTTATTTCCAAAATAAATTTACTTCAGTTGGTATACCTAAATGCTGTGCTTGAATTGGTCTTTTACTGGTGTATCGCAACTGCAGATATGTATCAATGCTTTACTGTGTTGTGTGGGACTGCATCTCCCATGATGCATTGTTGGGTGATCACTAAATTGTTACATGGAGTGACTATTGTTCTTAGATATGGAGTCATTCCTGAGTGGGGTGTTGGGGGGGGGGGGGGGTGTAATGGGTCAGGGGCGCTTTAGCATGCATCCTACCTTGTCTGACGGTGGGCGTGGCTGAGTTGTCAATGTCTCCTACGCCGCTGATGGTTTCTGGCTGTAGCGTGGACTCCAATTCCTCAAGGGGTGTTGACGCTGGCTCAGTAGATGGACCTCTACCAGTTTTCTTGGCCTCTGCAAGCCTGCTTGCAACCTTTTCTTTCGCCCTTGAGCGCAAGTCGTACCAGCACTTGCGTAGATCCTCTATGGAGCGCTGTGTGACACCAATGGCATGCACTTTTGCCTGTATGTCCAGCCAGATCTTTCTTTTCTCTGACTCAGTGATGTGCAGAGATTTTTTGCCAAACAGCTGTTCATGACTCCTCACCATCTCCTCCGTGGTGGATTTTTGGATGTATTTGCACTCCAGATGGACTTCAAAGTGGTGTGCTCCTACTCCCAGCCTCTTACAAAGCCTCAGAAAGGGAAACAAGGAAACCCTTGTAGTCAAAAAGGGACCAAGGGTAGTAGTTATTTCTAAGAGACAGTGGTCTCTTACAAGGTAAAAGGATGTAGTTAACCGCAATGTTACAATCAAGATTGGGTCTATTTGTGTCTCAATTGACAGTTTCAAGATTTTATTCACACAATAATTAAAACAAAACAATACACAAAAGGTGAGTGAGCAGGACGTGAAGTACTGGGAATTTTAAGCCCAGCGGTGCAGGGGAACACACCCTAAGACTTCGGGTTCTTCCTGTTTCAGACCAACAGAAACACAGAGTCTTCTGGGTGAAGTCAAAGATCGATTTATTGGCTGCAGACCAATTACAGGTATCCGAGAAGTACAACACAATGTATGTTCTCAGGAGACTGCTTAAAGTTACAGAAACGGGCTTCTCCTTAAATACAAAATATCATGCTTCAGGCACACATTCCTTGTTTTATGGCATGGTCATTCACATGTATACATTACAAACGAAAAGGCAGAGTCATGATGACCATCCCACATTCCAGTTAAGCCAGCCCACAATTATTTACCCAGCGAGGCTCAGATCCCACATCAGATATCAATAGGCCCCAATAAACACGGGCATCTCCTGTTTGGAAAACAAGCCATAAAGCAGGAAGAGTCAGGTGTGAAAGAGATTAGCCGGAGGCTCGTGTGGGATGAAAAGGTTTTATGGTGTGTCAAACCCTGATGCTAATCGCAGGTGGCCGTAGGACGGGGAGCTCGTGAGACCGGACTGACCTGGGGCAGCGGAGCCAAGCTGCACAGGTCACAGAGGAGTCAAACAGAAAGTACATGTGTTCTAAAGGTCCGTACTTGTTTGTAATGTGTAGCCTATGTGAGGGCAACCATAAGATGGCCACCGCTCTAAGATGGAACCCACGAAGTTACTGTATCATATCGTATACATAGTGCTAATATCATATACACAGTGCATTTATAGCTAAAACGTTATACAAAGCACTTGTACATACCGCATTGACCATTCGCGGTTCGCTAATACCGGAATAGACAGGGGTAGGGCCCTGCCTCCTACGCGGTCCCAAATTTCAAAGTACCACAGACCCTCCTTTTGCCCTTACATAGGCAATAACTATACTCATATCAATCCGAGTCTAGGTCAATATTCACTAAGTCAAGGAGATGTTGCTGTAGCATCATCCTATTACTTAGCTCGTCCCTCGATACAGGTTTCCTTACACATAATGTAGCACAGAGGCCACATATCGCAGGAGCACACTGTATGCACAGACAGAACAGTAAAAGAATGGCTAAAATCATTCCAATGACCATCAGAATCTTCCAACCCCAGGCAGATATCAGTTCCCAGAACCACCCCACCAGTGACCAATCTCCTTTATCCACGTGTATGGATTCAGATATTTTATGCAGTTTGGAGATGGCTTGATAAACTGTTGGAGCGTTATCTGGTATGAAAATGCAACAGCTAGATTGGATAACCTTACATACCCCACCGCGGTCTGCAAGTATGACGTCTAGAACCATGCGGTTCTGCAAAGTCATGAGGCGATCCGCTTGGAGCTCAGCTGTCAAATTACCAAGGGCACCAGCCGTAACATTAACAGTGGATTCAACCACACAAGTCAGTTGTCTCAGGTTCCTACTATTGACCATAGGTCCCCAAAACGGCAGGAAACCCAAAAAGAAGTCTCCCGCTTCCTGACCTGCAGTATCCTCCTTACTAATCACGCCTCTTACAACTCTGGTCTTGTGATAGTCAGAGGCAGCAGTAAATGTTGGCGGTAGCAGATTTGCAATATAACATGTGCCCGAGAAATCAGGGGGCAACCATGTATATGCTCGGTCATTGCAGACAAAATATGTACCCTTGGCAGCCAAAAACGCAGGGGAAAACTGTGATGGAAAAGTGTACGTTTCAGTACAGTCACTTTTCCCCAGTTGAGCTCTTGGATTCTGACCATTACCTTGTAAACAGAACCGACCTATGTGGGGTACGACCCAGATTGGGGATGAGATTTTTCGCTGCCTTTCACCCAGACTAATACTATACCCCGTCGCGTTCCACCCTACATAAGCTCTCAATTCATCCTTGGGTATAGATGAGTATGCGTCGATATCTCTGCTCATATCGGCAACTCCTTTCATTAAAGCTTTATTATTTGTGCTAGGTCTGATGGAACGCGGTTGTCGCGGGGAGTAGGCATCTAGTGCAAAGAGAAACATGGTCTGGAATGCCCATGACGATCCATTGTAACTAAACGGCAGCACTAGATAAGGAATACCCTTATTAATGGTACGTGGCATTAAACCACACACCCAGCAATTGGTTATATTCATGACTAGTTGGTGCTGGTGCAGGAGCTGAATAAACGAGTTGTTTACAAACTCAGACCGTCTAGCTTGTTCGTGTTCAGGCAGAGGGTGAAAAGAGTGCAAGGAGACAGTAGGAGGAGGTATAGGCTGTACAGTGGGTGCAATAGGCTCTTGAGAGGAGAAGAATACAAATCCTACAGTAAACACTATCATACTACATAGTATAAACAGACATAAAAATACAAAACGTTTGCTCTTCATTATTTTACATATTTTTGCTTTAAAGTTCATTTCCTCAGCCGGTCTCTCCATCTTGAAACACTCCATCCTCTAATCGTGCCGCTCGCGGCGGGTGAGTATCTTCTGCTAAGGAGTACGCCTGTCGGTCCAGGAAACGCCCTAGACCAACCAGAACCGTTGACCTAACATGTTCGGCCTGTATCCCAAAGTCTTGGCACCGCGACCCTGCGGCTGAACCCGGATGGTGGTTCGAAAAACAAAAATCAAGAAAAGTCCTCCAGATGGGAGAGCTATAATATCAAAAACAAAAAGGTAAGGGAATCTTTATTTGTCCATAGGCTTTGGTCTCAGGTTGTAGTGGAAACGGCCAGGTACTGTCTGATCTTGAAACAAGAGTTCAGGCTCTGTGGTGTCCAATCGAATTGACGGTGGCACAGCTTCCTGCAAAATATCGTCACTCTGTTGTGCTGAAGTTGTGCCTGTTACGCGTGCATCACTGAACGGCACAAAACGAGGTACAGTGTCTGTTTCAGAGTCAGCGATACCCTCTTGGACCCACTGGTCATACGGTAGAGGCAAAGGGATCCTCTTGATGTGGGCGCCGTGGATCCAATTCTTTTTCCCTTTTACTCGAACAGCTGATCTTGTAGACAGGAGTACGAGGTGAGGGCCAATCCAACGGGGCTCATCGTTGCTCTTTCGCTGGAAGTTCTTGATGAGCACCCACGTGCCAGGGTCGATAGGGTGTCCTGGAGCTTCAGAGGCCAGGGGGAGAGATCATGCACCTGTTGGTGTTAAACATGCAATTTAGCCGTCAATTCATACAAGTAGTCAAGCAGTACTGGATGTTCGATTTCACTGAATTTCGTCGGTCTTGGCACACCCCATACATTGGCCGGGCGGCCAAAACTAATCTCGTATGGGCTAAGTCCCACTCGTGAATGCACAGTCATTCTGGTGGACAGGAGCGCTAAAGGCAGAGCGTCAGGCCATTTAAGACCGGAGCTCGCCTGGATTTTGGCCAGCTTGAGTTTTAGAGCGCCATTGTAGCGCTCTACTAATCCAGCTGATTGGGGGTGATTTGCAGCGTGAAACTTTTGCTTGATCCCTAACCCCTCACACGCATTCTTCATCACTCGACCCACAAATTCACTCCCATTATCACTCCACACCATTCTTGGCATTCCAAACCTAGGGAAGAATTCCTTCACAAGGGCTTTGGCTGTGGATAAAGCAGTGTTGTCTTTTAGGGGATACGCTTCTATCCATTGTGAAAAAGCGCAAACAACAACCAATACATATTTCAGGTTGTTGCACCTTTCCATGTGGATAAAATCTAGCTGCAAAACTTCGAATGGATATGATGGAGGCGCAAAATGACCAGCTGGAGTTGGGGTTCCCCTACCAGGGTTGTATTTCAAGCATACCATACAATTCTTGACCACATTCTCTGCACACTTGGGAATTCCAGCATTCTGCCATACTGGAGCCAACAACTTAGATTCCTTTCATACTGATATGTGCCATTCCATGTGCCATAGTAACCACTGGAAGCACATATGCATCAGGTAACAACCATCGCCGATGTTCTGACAAATCAACCCAACAACCATTCTCATCCAATTTACCCGTACTTTCTCTCCACTTGCTCAACTCTTTCTCTGTGGCTTCAGCTTGAAGGGACTTTACACTCTCTATTGTGTTTTCACACATTCCAACATCACCAACCCATCTTGCAGGGCCTGCAACATACATTCGAGTTTTCACATCTTTTGCTGTTTCTTTCGCGATTTCATCAGCAAATGCATTACCGCGACCAACATCATCAGTGATTTTCTTGTGCGCACTGCATTTCATAATCGCAACTTGCAACGGTAGGGTCAGTGACTCAAGGAGATCATTCACCAACTTGCCATTCTGAATCTTAGCTCCATGCGAAATCAGGAACCCACGTTCTTTCCACAATCGCCCAAAACTATGCGCCACGCCAAAGGCGTACTGGCTGTCAGTATATATGTTCACTTTCATTCCTTCAGACAACACGCATGCTCTTGTAAGGGCAATCAGTTCTGCTGCTTGAGCCGAATTATGTGGCGCTCGTGCAGTTTCAACAATCGTGTGCAAAGTCGTGATAGCATATGCAGCAGTCGTATCACCATTCGGAAGCTTGAAACACGAACCATCCACCCATAAGGTACCATCACACTCAGTCAGGGGAGTATCTTTAAGATCTATTCTCCCTTTTGTCTCTTCTTCTGTTCTGAACAGACAATCATGTTGCTCAATCTCATCTAGGTCTGCTGGAATCGGCAATAATGTAGCTGGATTCAACGTGTTGCATCTCTTTATGTGTATATGATTTGCTAACAGTGTTAATTCATATCCAGACAATCGCGCACTAGTTAAGTGCTGTGTCTTGGTCCTGTTTAACAATGTGTCCACAGCATGTGGAACCATAACAATCAATGTATTATCCATCACTAGTCCAGCAGACTGTCGAATAGACATAGCTGCGGCGGCTGTGGCTCTCAGACAACTTGGCAATGCCCTCGCTACCGGGTCCAAGGTTGACGAAAAATATGCGCATGGACGCGGTCTGTCGCCAAAAGGCTGTGTCAACACTGATAATGCGCAACCGTTCTTTTCGTGAACATACAATGTAAAAGGCTTGCTGTAGTCAGGGGTACCCAACACAGGAGCTGAACATAATGCATTTCGCAATTCCCAAAAACTTTTCTGACACTCTTCAGACCATGGAATGGGATTCGGTGTGTCTTTACATGTTAATGCTAACAAAGGTTTTGCCAGCAGGGAAACATTTGGTATCAGTGCCTACAGTATGAAGTAATGCCCGAGAAAGCACGCACTTCTCTCTGTGTTCTTGGCACACTTAATTGTGCAATGGCTTGAATTCTCTCTGGGGTCAGTTTCCTCCCCTCCTTCGATAAGAGATGACCTAAATAGGTCACTTCTTGTCGACAATATTGCATTTTGGAGAGACACACTTTGTGATGAAAGGCAGACAAATGACGCAACAATGACAATGTAGCGTCTTTACAAATCTTTTCAGTATCCGCGGCGATTAGTAAATCGTCAACATACTGAATAAGGATAGCGCCACTAGGTAAAACAAGTGCATCAAGCTGTGCTTTTAAAGCCTGACTGTATATTGATGGACTTTCACAGTAGCCCTGTGGAGCGCGTTTAAAGCGGAAGCTTCGACCTCCTAAACTAAAGCCAAAAATGTCTCTGCTCTCCTCTGCAATTGGGATGCTAAAGAAAGCATTCTTTAAATCGATCACTGAGAACCATGCAGCGGAAGCTGGAATCATAGTTAATAAGGCAGTTATATCAGGAACAACTGGAAACTGTGGCACAACAATCTTATTAACCTCTCTAAGATCAATCACAAATCTGTAAACAGGTGGCTGTGAAGGGTCCGTTCATTTTAAGACAGGTAATACTGGACTATTGCAAATGTTGCCTCTTGTTTCTTCAATTACATCCTTTTTAACCAAATCGCTGACAATTGCTAACAACGCTTTCTGACCTTCATTGGAGATCTTGTACTGGGGAATACGTGGCAATCTGACATTGGCTTTTAAAGGGGAACAACCTTTACAACGCAACTTTTACAACGCACTACACTTACAACGCATTTTTTACAACGCACAATCCATTACAACGCATGACATTACAACGCATGACACTACAACGCATTTTTAAAAACTACCTTTACAACGCATTCCATTACAACGCATACTACCATTACAACGCATACCATTACAACGCATAATATAGTAATTTTTACCCCTATACTATCCAACACTTACCCTACTATTGCACCCCCTGGAGTTAGAATAGTAATTTTTACCCCTATACTATCCAACACTTACCCTACTGTTGCACCCCCTGGAGTTAGAATAGTAATTTTTACCCCTATACTATCCAACACTTACCCTACTGTTGCACCCCCTTGAGTTAGAATAGTAATTTTTACCCCTATACTATCCAACACTTACCCTACTGTTGCACCCCCTGGAGTTAGAATAGTAATTTTTACCCCTATACTATCCAACACTTACCCTACTGTTGCACCCCCTGGAGTTAGAATAGTAATTTTTACCCCTATACTATCCAACACTTACCCTACTGTTGCACCCCCTGGAGTTAGAATAGTAATTTTTACCCCTATACTATCCAACACTTACCCTACTGTTGCACCCCTTGGAGTTAGAATAGTAATTTTTACCCCTATACTATCCAACATTTACCCTACTGTTGCACCCCCTGGAGTTAGAATAGTAATTTTAAACCCTATACTATCCAACACTTACCCTACTGTTGCACCCCCTGGAGTTAGAATAGTAATTTTTACCCCTATACTATCTAATACTTACCTTAAATGCAATTTAATATTATGCGTTGTAATGGTATGCGTTGTAAAGGTAGTATGCGTTGTAATGGAAATGCGTTGTAAAGGTAGTTTTTAAAAATGCGTTGTAGTGTCATGCGTTGTAATGGATTGTGCGTTGTAAAAAATGCGTTGTAAGTGCATGCGTTGTAAAAGTGTGCGTTGTAACGACATACATCCGCTTTTAAAGTGACCACGTATGGCGGTATTTCCAGGAGACCCACATCATTGGGACCAGTAGCCCAAAGGACATCCGGAAGGGATGACAACTCAGGTGGCATTGTATTCTTAGACAAATACATTGGGGAAATCACTTTCTTACCTAATGTAAGTTGTACTCCTGAGGGAGAACAATATAGCGTTGCATGCAATCTTTTTAGCAAATCTAATCCTAGCAGATTTTCACCACATCCTGTCGTTAGGATGAGGGGTGCTTTTAGCTCACAAGGTCCAACAGAAAGTGGCATAGGACTAGAAATCGGGTTCCTAACTGGGGCGCCAGAAAAACCTACTGAAACATTCATTTCGCCAGACAAAGGCGCGCCAGGGAGTTTTTAATGCATAATTGAACTCTTTGCAGCACCAGTGTCCAGCAGAAAGGGCTCCGTTACATTTGCTGTAGTCACCTTAACATACGGTCCACTCTGATCCACTGGTACTGAAACAACTCCCTCTCTCTGTCTACGGCTGTCCTAGTAATCATTACCTTCCACATTGTCGTCTTCTGCATAATAATCATTATTGTAATACTGAGCTGTATTACCAGTCGCGTTGGCTTGCTGATCAAAGCTATTTATGGTATTTTGAGGCGGAAGAGGACGCGCGTTCTGGGGAACATTTCCACGCCCTCTACCTCTAGGAGCGTGCTGACCACCTCTACCTCTTGCGCCATACGCATTATTAGTACGCTGCATTAATTTAGGGCAACTATACTTGAAATGACCTTCCTCTCTGCAATATGAACATTGATTGGGACCTACAGGGATACGTGGTTGATAATACCCATTCATTTGCTGGTTATTCTGAAACTGTTGGGGTTGCTGATAGATACCTTGGGTTTGCCTATAATTATTCTGTCCTCCACGTGGCGGATAAGCCTGCTGCAAGAGGACCTTTGTTTTCAGTTCTTTCGTTTTCTTATCTGTTCTATCCTTCTCATCTTTATCTCTATTTTCATAATACTGTGCAGTAGCCAGTATTTGCGCTGAAGAGGAAACGGCCCAAGAACTTTCTGAGTCTTTTAATTTTTTACACAACTCGGGAAGTAGATTCTGCACAAATTTATCCACAAATAACCGTTGGGCACCTTCAGTACTCATGTCTTGACCACTGTGGTCGATAAACGTTTCTTCAAACCTTGTAAAGAAATCGGACACTGTCTCATCTTTCTTCTGCTTACATGCGGACAGTTTATCCCAATTTACGCGGATCGCGGGCATTAAAGTTTTCATGTATGTAATAATTCTACCAGGGAGTTCTGCTACCAAAGGGTCAGGCTTCGCGCCACCAACTTGTCTAGCGTCTGCAGCAACGATATTAGCCCATGTGCCCCCTAGTTCTGCAACATGATCCGTATTACGAATGGATCCCCATAAAGGCTGTGGAACCACATCCCCAAACAACATATCTATGTCAGCCAGATTCATGACACACGATTCTGCAGTTTGCGATAACTCCTTATAATATCCTGTAGGGTTTTTACGGGGGTCAGGCAATGTCTGCTTAAGCGCTAACACCTCAGAACGCTTCCATGGGACATGTACCCAAACACGCTGAAAATGTGCTAAGACAGGTGGAACAGCATTTGGCTCAGCAGGTCTCCAAACTGGGGGAACCTCACGCATCGGATATTGGCGCGCTTTTACCTTCTTCCCCACAGGGAATTCCTGTTCGAACAATGATTGCTGACAATCGCTTTTCCTGAAGGACAGTAGAATCGCAACTGCTTTATCTACATCGGGACCCACAATTATACCTTTTTCGAAATCAAATCGCACGCGACACAATTCCTGCGGGATTGTGCTCGAACCATGATCCTCAAATTCCTTACAGAGGCATTCGCACATTTTGCCAAAGACATACCTCTGTTTTGGGGCATCCCATTGGTCGAAAACGTTAACAACTGATTCCACATTATAAAGTGAAGAGAAACCAATCCACCTACGTGCCAGATGATCTAACACCTCTTTCTCGTCAGGACCAGGCAGCTGGCTGCGCAATTGCTTACGTTGTAAACCAGGAGTCGCACTAGATGACCCAAAGAGAGGCGACATTAAACTAGTAACTACATTAGCTAGTCGTTGTCGTGCTGAAGGAGAAGTTGAGGCGAAAACGGGGGGATAGACAGAGGGAAGAAAAGTGGATTCAGATACAGGTACCTGGGTAGTGTAAGAAAGAGCGGGGGCAGCTGATGTGCTAGGCAAAGTCGCAGGAAGCGCGGGGGCAATAGGTAACACAACTGGCGGCCCTTGAGAGGGCTGCACTGCAGGGATAGGAGCCAGCTGAGGAGGAGCTGGCAGCTGTGGTAAGGCTTGTGGCATATTTACTGGAGGCTGTACATTTAGAAGCTGTGGAGGCGCTGTGGCATTTTGCGCATACGGGGGTGGCGAACTTAGCAAATGGGACATTAGGGAATCGTTCTCTTTTTCTTTTGTTTCATCTTGCACAAGGGGTGACAAAACAGGGTAACATTTATCGATCCCTAATTTGCGCTGTCTATGTAACTGCTCATTCATTTGTTCCTCCTCATTATCTTTAAATTGCACAGCTGCTTGCATCATTGACATACCTCTTTCTCTCTTATTCCTTTTTGCTAGCTTAATTTCCTTCTGTTTGGCTTCCTTTCGCCATAGGTGGAAAGAATCAAACATCGCCGGCCGGGCTTTCTTTTTAAACAATTTCACTTCCAAATTATCTAAGATATCTGTATCGAAACTACCATTTTGGGGCCATTTTAAAACACCATCCTTTCTGGTGTATCGGATCCATACTTCATTATATGCAATGGGGCCTACGCCATGTTTTACATAAAGCTCATAAGTTGGAGTTCCAATTGGAGGAACCGGACATGAATCCTCTAACTGGAAATCCCTTCTACAACTCAAACAAAACCAATTACCAAATACACTAGAACCAGGCATCTTCGCTCACTAGTCTAGTTTCAAACGTCAAAGGATTATCGATTACGATAGTCTCGTGAATACACGAGTCCTCTGGCTTTGGGACTTGCAAGCTCCAAATCAAAGCGATCCCGAAGGATACCAAAAATCCCGAAGGATACCAAACAAACTGGGAGACGCTCCACTTATACTTAACTGAATATCGATGATCAATGGCGTCACCAGAAGACTCTCTCGATTGTTTCGCTCTACCAAAATCGTCAAGGGTCCAAAACAGGACGATTAATCAGGGCAGCAGTCCTTCGTAGCCGTCGGGACACGGAGAACCTCGCAGAAAAGACTTTCGGACCACGTCGACATGCAGGGGTCGATGAAGTGGCGGCCTTCCTCCAGAATTTCCACACGAAGCTCCTCACGAACCTCTGGCTTGGACCGGTACCGCTGAAATCGTCCCGAGTTGGGCGCCAACTGAAGTACTGGGAATTTTAAGCCCAGCGGTGCAGGGGAACACACCCTAAGACTTCGGGTTCTTCCTGTTTCAGACCAACAGAAACACAGAGTCTTCTGGGTGAAGTCAAAGATCGATTTATTGGCTGCAGACCAATTACAGGTATCCGAGAAGTACAACACAATGTATGTTCTCAGGAGACTGCTTAAAGTTACAGAAACGGGCTTCTCCTTAAATACAAAATATCATGCTTCAGGCACACATTCCTTGTTTTATGGCATGGTCATTCACATGTATACATTACAAACGAAAAGGCAGAGTCATGATGACCGTCCCACATTCCAGTTAAGCCAGCCCACAATTATTTACCCAGCGAGGCTCAGATCCCACATCAGATATCAATAGGCCCCAATAAACACTGGCATCTCCTGTTTGGAAAACAAGCCATAAAGCAGGAAGAGTCAGGTGTGAAAGAGATTAGCCGGAGGCTCGTGTGGGATGAAAAGGCTTTATGGTGTGTCAAACCCTGATGCTAATCGCAGGTGGCCGTAGGACGGGGAGCTCGTGAGACCGGACTGACCTGGAGCAGCGGAGCCAAGCTGCACAGGTCACAGAGGAGTCAAACAGAAAGTACATGTGTTCTAAAGGCCCGTACTTGTTTGTAATGTGTAGCCTATGTGAGGGCAACCATAAGATGGCCACCGCTCTAAGATGGAACCCACGAAGTTACTGTATCATATCGTATACATAGTGCTAATATCATATACACAGTGCATTTATAGCTAAAACGTTATACAAAGCACTTGTACATACCGCATTGACCATTCGCGGTTCGCTAATACCGGAATAGACAGGGGTAGGGCCCTGCCTCCTACGCGGTCCCAAATTTCAAAGTACCACAGACGTGCCAGGGTATTTGGAAATCCGCCGATTTCCTTACCACAGGAATGTGACTTAAAAGTGACTTTAGATTGAAAATGTAAATTAGCAGAACTCACAATCAAAAATACATCTTGTACTCCACAATTATCATGAATTACTGTTTAGAGTTAAGATGTAAGTGTCGACGACGTTTCGATCCCCAACAGGGTTATGGGATAATCATCAGGACTAAGCAATAAAGCAAATGCCTGGGGAGTTGCTCTCTAATCGAGGCTTGATGGGATCAGGTGAAGTACAGTCAACGCGAGCCAGCAAGGAGCCATGAGTAAATTAAACGGCCAGGGGGTATGGATGAACCCAGTCTGATCCGAAAAGGACGTGGGGTTGCCTTCCATGGCAACCAAAGGACCGCAAAAGGCACGCGGTGGAATAGCCGCGGTGAGTCCCGTCAGGGGCAGTAGTAGGTACGATAATCCGAAGAAAAGTTGTGCCAGGGTTCAGGATGGAACCGGCAGCAGGGGCATCAAGTTGAAATAGGAGCTGCTGCATGTTGTGCTCGGTGGCCACAGGGTTATGGGATCATCATCAGGACTAAGCAAATGCCTGGGAAGTTGCTCTCTAATCGAGGCTTGATGGGATCGGGTGTATTAAAGTGAACGTGAGCCAGCAAGGAGCCATGAGTAAATAAAACGGCCAGGGGGTATAGATGAACCCAGTCTGATCCGAAAAGCACGTAGGCTTGCCTTTCGTGGCAACCGAAGGACCGCACGAGGTGGAATAGCCGCAGTGAGTCCCGTCGGTGGCCACCGAGCACAACGTGCGGCAGCTCCTATTCCGCCGTGATGCCTCTGCTATCGGTTCCATCCTGAACCCTGGCACTACTTTTCTTCGGATTATCGTACCTACTACCGCCCCTGACTCCTGGCGGGACTTACCGCGGCTATTCCACTGCGTGCCTCGTGTGGTCCGTCGGTTGCCCCGAAAGGCAACCCCACGTCCTTTTCGGATCAGACTGGGTTCATCCATACCCCCTGGCCTTTTTATTTACTCATGGCTCCTTGCTGGCTCGCGTTCACTGTAATTTACCCGATCCCATCAAGCCTCGATTAAAGAGCAACTTCCCAGGCATTTGCTTTACTGCTTAGTCCTGATGATGATGATCCCATAACCCTGTTGGGGATCGAAACATCGTCGACACTTACATCTTCTAAACTATATCTCATGATAATTTTGGAGCACAAGATGTATTTTTGATTGTGACTTCTGCTAATTTACATTCTCAATCTAAAGTCACTTTTAAGTCACCTGCCTGTGGTAAGGAAATCGGCTGATTTCCAAATACCCTGTCAGATCTACACAGCCTCAGGCACTCAGAAACAGCATGGGCCGTCACACTTCCAGGTTGTGATGTCATCATGCTGGTCCTGAAAGGCAGGTTCGCAATTTTGCAATTTCTTAATAGCGAACTCGCAATTACAGAATCGCAAATTTAGAAAAACGGTAATTGCGATAGCGAATTTTACCAAATCACTATTTTCCTGCGATTTTGTACCAGCATAGTATTTTGTGGTTCCCAAATAGCGATTGGGTAAAAATCGCTATTTGGGAAACGCAAACTGATTTTTTGATACATCTGGCCCTAAGTCTTAATGTTTTTCCCAACTTTCAATTAAGCCAATTGCATATTAATGTTTTATGAAGCATGTTTCTTCACTTTAAATTCCTCCCATTTAAACAAATGGCAGTATTATTCGGTTATAAATATGGCACCTTGTCTACAGGGCATTGGAAAAGAGATTCCTGGTGTCTGTAAATGTGACACTTGGAAATGGGAATACATCTAAAGGATGAGTTTTATGGATTCCATATAAATTTAAAGTTAACACTTCAGTTTAATATTCTCCCATTTCAAAGTTTTGGCTTTACATACAGCAGGCATATAGCTCTCAGTGGCTGCTATATTTATAACTGAAAAATACAGTTATTATTATAAGTGGGAGAAATATAAAGAGCAGAAAAATGTTCCATATCATGAACGTTTTTGCAGCACGTTTTCTGCACTTTAAATTTCTCACATTTAAAAAAAAATAGCTATATGTTTGTATTACACATGTAACAATGCCACTTATAAGAAAAGGTATTCCAATGCCACAAGTACATACGACATAGGATCTCAGTCACCCATACACATTTATCCCATTCATACACTCACATGTTCATACATCCCCAAAGCCCACACTCTCACTGACACTACATGGCAGTCTTGTCATAGTGTCCCTAATCAAAGTATTTTGATCAGACCATAGTATCTAGTTCTATGGATATTAGGCTTAAAGTCATTGCAGCTGGACGTGAGGGTGTCTGTTAACAATTCGAGAGTTGCTTGGTCTTCAGCAGCTAACGATGATTTTCACTGATCAGAAGTAGCACTCACTACAGAAAAGGTTGGAGACCCCTGCTCCAGAAGAACTGTTTCCTCTGAGATAATCACTCATTTGAAAGATAGCCTTGCCATCAGAGAGTCCACTTTCACTAGTGCAGGGAACTCCTCTGAATACTCTTGCAGGGCATATCTTAGCATCATAAACTTTAGAAAGGACTTGCAGTGCACCTCTTTTATTCGTTACACCGAACCCTTCAAACAGCCCGAGTAAATGTAAATTTTCAAGCTCTCGCTGCTGATATTGGCCCAAGAAATAATCGCCATCTATGATTTCTGAGTATTCTGGTAAAGGAAGGTTCTCCCTTAGATGTTGTAATCAGTTTAAGTGTCTGCACAAAGTTGTATTTTACCTCCTATTTTTTCTCCCAACCGCGAGCCCCTTCATTCTCTGGGTCCGTTGTTCCCCTGGGACTCTTAGAAGGACAAGGGCCTTTTCTGGCCGCAAAAACTACCTCCACCATCTGCTGTATTTGGATTGAAGAAAGAGAAATGGCATCATCTTAAGGAGAACCTTGTGTACCTTCTCAGAAGATGTCTTCTGAATTGGGGCGCTTTCTGAGGAAAGATGGAAGTCTTTAGGCGTATTGACACATGAAACTGTTTTCTTGACAATAGGAGCCCAGACATCTAAACACGGAATGAATGGAAAAGAAGAATTTTCAGAAGGAGGGTAAATCAAATTGTAAGTAAAGTAGTGATCTTCTTGTATGCTCATTTGAGGAGTACAAGAGGTGTTAGTTCAGAAGTACGCACTTGGTAACTGCAATCACTATATAAAAAGTTGCTGTCTTTTTGTTTAAGGAACACACAGATGAATTGAATTTTTGGGGATGTTGTGTATATATTAGTCTGTATACCTGACAGAGGTCGGTACAGAAATGTTGATTGATACACTCCTTGAAATGGAAGTGGTTCATGTTAGATTAAAAATTTCACCCAAAAAAATGTAAATGGAATGTAAAAATAAGAACCAGAGTTGTCGATTTTAATAAGTTTAAAGTATTGATTACATATTTTTTTTTTAAAAAACAATTGTGTAGGCCCTGATGAAGTTCTTATAAGGGATGAAACTAGTTGGCTGGGTCTGTTTTAAGTGTGATAGATTTGGATACTTAATAAGAATTTTATGGAAAAGAACACCAATGTCTGGAAATTAATTGAACAACAACAGACACATGCAATTCGAATTGGAAAGTTCAATGTGAACAAGGAAATTTAGGTTGCCCTCCTAATATTAGAAATGGCTTAAATTTGACTCTCCTTTTAAAATGATCTTTTAAAAATGATTGCTACAATAAAGCCTTCAGATCAATCTGAAGACCCAGATCCAAGTAACACTATCAAAATCCTAACATTACTTTCAGAATACTTGCATACGTTAGTGAATCGCACACAATGAGCGCTCCTGACTGCCTTAAAATTAGTCCATTCACTTCACTGCTGAAAAAAACATCAGCGGACAAAGGAGATCTCAACAATATTTAGCACCTCTTAAGTTTGTTCTTTTTGTCGAACAAGTTGCTTTGCATTGCAACAAACACCATATTTTTGATGATTCCTTTTTATAAATTCCAGTCAGGGTTGAGACATGGCCGCTACACTAAAAAACATCCCTACTACAGCTAGCAGACGACACTTTGCGCACTCAACTCCAGCAACACCGGTCTCGTCGTACTTTAAGATCTCTCTGTGGTATTTGCTACCATAACTGATTCCTTGTTCACTATGTGATAGGTTTACAAACATTTTACACTGAATTGAATTGACTTTCCAGTGCAAAACTTGTTTTGTGCTGGAAAGTATCCTAAAAGTAACGCAAAGCACTGCTTTGCATTACTTAGTACTAAGGTGGCGTTACATGGGTGGTACAGGGGCGTTCCAATGCAACCACCCATGTTTTTTTTACGCAAAATCCTATACAAACAATAGGAGAAAGGGTTTAGTGGCAAAAGAAAATGCCACTTCGAAGGATGCATCATAAGGAGAAATGCCTTTATTTCTCTTTTCAGACTGTGGATGCATGCTGCACTGTGCAGTACACAAGCAAAGAAGTAAAAGGTTTAAAATAAGTCTAAGCACAGTATTTCGAATTGGAAGGGTACCCTTCCCGCACAAAACCTATGTTAGAATCATGCACATACCCTAGCACTATGGCGCAAAGGTGTGTGTGTGTGTGTGGCACTCAACAGCTGAAATCAGCGCCAGCGCTAGGGAGAGGGGAGGAGAGAGCCATATCTCTGTGGATATGGCACTCTCCTGCTCCCTCCCTTTCATGCAACGCAGCCCAGCATTTTTTGCTACTGCGATGCGTTCCGGGTCTTTTTTGAAAATCTGGCCCCAAGATTCTTAAAAAAAAAGCACACGAGTACTGAATGTACTGCCCTCAAATATTTCACCTCCCACCTGACAACAGCGGATTATAATCGATGATTTACTTTCTAGTTCAGTTGCCCTGGCACATCTCACAAGGTTCTATACTTGCTCCCACTCTTTTTGATCTATATATAGGACCTCTTGGCATCCTACGCAAGATTCAGGAAGTCTCTTTCATCAGTATGCAGATGATATACAGTTTATCTCAGAATTTTCTTCCTCAACGAGGTCTCACTACTTACCTCGGCAAAAGGAAAAAGGCAGGTTGGTTTTGCATCAATTGAACATTCATCCTTTTAAAAACAAGTTTCTCCTCACTTCGGGGCATCTCAACAAGCAGGCGATAAAAACTTATCGCCGCTTTTGCGGCCGTTTTCATCCGAAAAGCGGCGATAATTTTATCGCCTAATCAGCAAGGTCACGCTAACGCGTGAAACCTTGCTTTAGCGTCAGGATTCCTAACGCCCAGCTTTGCATCTCTAATGAGATGCAAAGTGGGCGTTCCTGACCTGGCATGACAGGAGAAATGTCGCTAAGCAACATTTCTCCTATCAGCAAGCCTAACGCTATGAAGCATAGCATCAGGAAAAGTAGCGATTACCCCTGTTATCGCTACTTTCCTTAAGCCTGCTTCAGGACTGACTTAGCCATGATATCCTATGGAAGGTGGATATCATGGCTAAGTTTGTGAGTCCCTATCAACTAGCTAACGTGAGATTATCGCTGGGTTTCCAGCGATAATCTCACATTAGCCAGTTAGCGCTAGGATTTTTATCGCTGATGAGATGAGCGTTGCTAATAGCACGCTATCTCAGCGATAAAAATCGGCGCTAGCCGGCGATAATTATCCGAGCGCTAAGTGCGCTCAGCGATAATTATCGCCGGTTGTTGTTGATATGCCCCTTCATTCTTCCAATTTACCGGTTATCAGTCCAATCCTAGCTTGTCTCCTGCAATGTTTTAAACTGCAAACCAGCAATCGTTGACAATGTGAAATCCCTAGGATTCAGCCTGAATAACAGTAACTCAAGTATGTAAATCATTAATGAAAGATCATTTGGATTACCACGGTGTCTCTGAACCTTTTATGGGATTGTTAGTAACCTAGAAAACACCTCCCTTGCAGGAATGTCAAGTGGGTGGTGTGGGGCCGCAGTTTGAATAGTATTCTTTTCTCATTGCGGTGCTCCAACTAAGTCTTGCACACCTAGGTTAGGAATCCAACCCCTGCAAAACTGGGATCTAGAGCCCAGGACTTGTAATGCAGAGGTGGCGAATAGGTCGATAGGTGGGGTCCCCCACTATCTAGAAGTACCACTGAGGGACGTAGGGTTGGAATTGTGGACTGATCAGAGACCTGAGTCTTGCCAGGACAGATGTGATTGAAGGAAGTGATGTAGAGTCACTGCTTTCAGCGGGGGTGCCCCTTGTGGAGGCACCTTTATCATGCACTTTTAACTTATGGACCCCCTTTGGAATGCCTTTTGATGCTGGGGGTCCTGAAAGGACTGTTGTTCCTCTTAGTATGTGGGCTTCTGGCCTGAACTCACTGGTTTTGCACCCTTCCTGATTTGCTGCCTACGAAAAGTACTTCTGGGACTAGGACATCCATGGACTTGGAGATGTCCATAACTTTTTTGATTTGTTCAAGCATCTATCTAGTTGAGCTTGGGGACGAACAGATGCTCTTCATCAAACAGGAACTTCAATTGGTGCTGTTGCACCTCAGGTCTAAACCATGACGCTGTGAGCCAGGAATGCCTGCGGAGGATGCTGGTGTTGATGCCTCTTGCAGCAGGTTTGCGAAACTCCAATGGGTGGCTGTTCAAAGCTCTACTCACTTACCAGCCGAGTCAAGACACTTACATTTCTTATAAGATGGAGAGGCATCCTGTGTAGCTTGTGCCGAGGCCCTTATAAGATCAGTGTAGACAGCTAGGCAGGCCGTGGCAATCTGCCCACGGATATAAGACTGATTGAAGGCTGGCTTATACTTTTTATCCCTTCTTAGACCTACTGTCCTGGGTTTACCTTCTCCCTGAAGCTGTCGTGGTCTGCCTAAGCATTGTCTTCAACGTAAGGTAATACACTGTGCGTTCTTAGACAGGTTCTCGCCCAAGAAGTTGTCCTCATCTTGCACTTTATGCATCTTTACCTAATGGTGCGTGCAGCCCACTATATTACTGCATGATATGTAGTATAGTAGTTCGGTGGGGATGGTTTGCCAGGGTAGCATTTGAGGTTGGTGTTGTCTAGGAGGTCTATCAGATACTTCCCCCATTGTTCATCACCTTTCCAGGGCCAGAAAGGGTACTAAGGGCTGACAGTATCTGAGTCAGAGTCTTGAAGTCAGTGGAAAAGAAGCGTGGGAGTGGTGGTGGAGTTGGTGGCAAGGATGGGAATGGTAAAGGGCTAGTGGCCGAGTCCCTAATCCTTCCAAAACTAGGTGGACTTACTGGGTAGCGGCCTGATGCACTTCAAAACCCAGTCTGCATTTCTTCAGAATCTGGATGAGTCCTGGAACCAAAGGTTTTGCAAGAATCATACCAGTGATGTGGTGAATGGACGGTTTCTTTTGCGTTACATTTGGGATCCCAGACAGCCTCTCGAAGATCGACTCCTATGTGGTGTCAAACTTCAGGGTGGAAAGGAGCTTTAGCTTCTACGTTGATGCAGATTGTGGAGGAGCTTTTGTTGTTCTGCTCAGACTGTAGATTTTTCAGAGCCACGGGGGCAAGGCAGCTCAAAGTGTGACGCGGTGTGTTTTGATTAAGTTTTCTCTGGCCTCAACCCAGGCTCTGGGGTCCGGGACAACACAGTCAGAGGAGCCACATCCAAAGGTTTTTCCCATTTCTGACTCGACTCAGGGCTCAAAGCCTGACTCGCATGGGAACGGTACTTGAGATGGTCACTCCAGGAGTAACTGATGTTACACCTAGGGCATAACTGTAAGAGTGTTCCATACCCTTACCATAGGTGCATTCTTGAAGAAAGGAAAATGAAGACCCAAGGTCAGTCAAGGATTAAGGCATGAAGGCGAGGTGCTTTGAAGTGTAACCGTTCATGACCATGGATGCTCTTGGGGACGCAATAGTACTGTTTTCATCAAAGGTCTTGAAGGTTGAGCTGCTGGAACTGAGTGAAAACTACGCGAAACATGTCAATCCCGAAGCAGCGTTCCCAAACTTCCAAGCCCGATGGTGGAAGAAAACAATCTGAGGTGGAGTCAGTATGCTGCTGCATTTTGAACCAAGGGCGGATTGACAACAGATCTTGTGACAAGTTTCTGCTCTCTGTATCAAAGGTGAGTGTTGTTGAGGGAAAGGTTAACACAATCTTTAGAATCATTTTGAGGTAAATTTGAGTCAATTCCGAAACTCTACCGACTTCCCTACCTGCCGCTTCATGTTTGAGGTCTGCTGATCTATCTTCAAAGCAGTCAATTCCAATACTCTACCCTACCTGGCAGAAAACATCAATATCATTGGTGGACAATGCAACATGCAGAGCAATGAAATCATCTTGCTTCAAAGCAAGAAAAAAGATAAGAAGGTAGACCGTCTCCTGCTATGCACCCAAAGTCTGGAACACCATCGCTGGAGGACATTCCCTTTCACAGAACGCCTCATCAACAAGAAGCTACGACTACTGCCCCATCCCCAATCTAAGAGGATATATGAACAGTGACCTGACACATGCTGTCTTCACCCATCTTGTAAAACTCTCTATTCCTTGGTTTACTCTCTAAATACACAAACGGGAACTCACAAGCTTGGGCATTATGATAAAACAGCATTTATAAAGAGTCACAAAAATTAAGGCAGCAGAAATCAATAAACAGTTATTTTTTAAAATAGTCCGAAAAGGAGGAGATGCTTGGGTTTAAAGCGAGATCTTGATCGTCGATGGATTGGAGTGTTACTCGGGCTTTGGCGGCAGCAGCACACACCTGCAATCAAGTGCTCCCATATCTGGGCTGCCTGCTGTTTTCTTTCACTTCAACCCCATGCTCAGGGTGCCAAAGAACTCGTAGCTTCCAAGGAATTATTTCCTACAGAGAAAAAGAAACAGGACCACAGGGATCATAAATAGAGGTTTTTAAGTACCAATGCCTACTGACTTCCCCTACGGGTCTTGGTTTCATGTGGGCGCAACCATAAGGTTTGCAACACTGCTTTGTTTTAACCTTTAATATTGAACATTTGTTTTTATACTATGTTATCATTTATGCTTCATTTTAACTGTGCACAGACTACATGAAAGGCAAGACCAAACATAGGCAAATTCTTGTGCGCTTTCAGATGGGTGCCATTTTGTTTTCCAGCCCATTTCATAAAGTCCAATACATACATGAAATTTAGCTGCCCTGGAGACACGCCATTACCACCAACGTTTATACTGTACACCCCACCAATATGCAAAATATGGATGCAAATTCCAATTGTCAGGCCCTTAAGAAAAAACAAATAAAGAGATCACAACAGGAGGCCGAGAGGAGCAACGAAGGAACAGATGGGGAGAGAAGTCAACACAGGGGAAAAGCAACAAGCAGGGACATTGAATGAAAAACAAAATAAAAATCAACTGGGCAAGGAGGAGTGGGGAAAGCACTGGATGAGTAGGAGAAGCAACATCTAGCATGCAAGGCAGGTAGGAATTTGAGAAGAGAAGCAGCATACTAGGGAGAGAGCGAGAAATAACGTGCACTCTCATGGAGTTCTGGGGGAAAAATAAAAGAAAGGATTTGCCTGTATGTCAGCAGTGGAAGGATACAAGTCATCAAATAAACAGGATGGTAAAAAAAACATCTTTACTCCAGAGGAAGGACAACCACAAGAAGAGAAAAGAAAGCCATTGAATGAGAAGTAAACAAGTGAGTTTGACAAGAAAGCCAACCAATGGTAAGTCATGGGCTGACCCAAAGCCCATTATCGGTATTGTACACAACTGATCTTTAACAAATAAAGGGGCATATCAGCAAGGCGAGGCGATAGAATTATCGCCGCTTTTGCGGCCGTTTTCGGCCGAAAAGCGGCGATCATTTTATCGCCTAATTAGCAAGCTCACGCTAATGCGTGAAAACTTGCGTTAGTTCCTAACGCCCAGCTTTGCATCTCTAATGAGATGCAAAGTGGGCGTTCCTGACCTGACATGACAGGAGAAATGTCGCTAAGCGACATTTGTCCTATCATCAAGCCCCACGCTATGAAGCATAGCGGCAAGAAAAGTAGCGATAACCCTTGTTATCACTACTTTCCTTACGCCTGCTTCAGGACTGACTTAGCCATGATATCCTATGGAAGGTGGATATCATGGCCAAGTTTGTGAGTCCCTATCATCAAGCCAACGGCACATTGCGTGAGATTATCGCTGGGTTTCCAGCGATAATCTTGCGTTTTAGGCAGTTAGCGTGAGGATTTATATCGCTTTGAGATAAGCGTTGCTAATAGCACGCTATCTCAGCGATAAAAATCCACGCTAGCCGGCGATAATTATCTTAGCGCTAAGTGCGTTTAGCTATAATTATCGCCGGTTGTTGCTGATATGCCCCATAGAGCTCAAAGTTGTATGTGGCGAGATCTAAAAAGTGCATTTTTAACGCCTTTCTAAACACAGTAAATTAAGGGAAAGTTGAAGGCCAGCCAGCAGATTATTCCATAAGGTTTCACTCAATAGAGAAAATTGTTCTCACCTGCCCTGGAGTTGTTCTATGCTGAAGAAATGTTTTATCTTTCAAGAGCAATTCTTTTGCTGGGTAAAAGATCTGTAGTCTATTTTTCAGACAATCTCAGAAAGATCCATACATCTCTTTAAGTGCTGGCTTAAGCCATTTGAACTGGATTCTCTCATTTAGTATGCACTCCTTGCAGGGCTGATATTGTTTCTCGGTGAAACATTCACTAATGCAGGCCCTGCAGAATACGCAATAAAGCATATTTGCTTTAGATGCCCCAGCATAAACGCCACTAAGATATTTTATATTGAAGTACACTGTCGCCCCAACAAATCCAGTTGGATATTTCACGTTTCGAAGGGGTTTGCCATGTCTAATCAGTTTAAGACAGCAACCTCTGGATGAAACCAATGTATCAGTTTGCTGTCCAATGAAATTTAATTGGCGTAGATTACCCTCAGCAGCTTAGTCTTATCCGTGGAAGAAAGGGTACATTGCCCCACTGTAAAAGCTGAGAAAAGACAATTGGTTCTGTTTCATCCCAGAATTTGACTTGATCAGTAGGAACTTAGAAAATTAAAGCCAAGAAATATAAAAACTCTTTGTCTGGCAAACTAAACCCCACCGGGGTGTCGACAGCAAGGTTTAGATCATTTTAATTAGTAAACGGAGCAGATCATGCAGGCACTCTGGACAAAATCAATCCATAGTATCCCAAGCAGAAAACAGTTTGCAGCTTCCTCAGACACATGTGCAATGTTGGCTTGATGTTCTAGTTTGATCATGCCCTAACTTTGACATTTCTATTTATCCGGCTGTAGGATCAGCAGAATTTACCATGAAGAGGTCTAACAAAGAATGGCGATCAGCATGGAACTATCTGAAACCTCTTTGCAGGGCGTTACCACCAATATTTTGTGGAGGGACTGGTTCCCTGAAAGCCTTTCTGCATCACAACGTAAAGCGCAAGACTGAGTGCTCAACGGAATACTTACCTGCGACACCATGTCATGGAAGAAAACCGAGTAGTTGAATTCAAGATATTCATCTTCTCTTTTCTAAAAGAAAGTAAAGATAATGTTCAGACCTTTTTTGCATTGATGTAGCACTTACAACACCTCTAATGTGTACGTGTGATGGTGCAACTGTGTTTTATGGCCCAGTTATGACATCAATGGGTTCTGTTGACAGCAAATTACACGACCGAATGCTGGGCTGTTGTAAATATCAGTAGAACCCGGTGATATCTTCACTGGATCGATATACAAGTGGTCTCTAGAAGTGAACGACTCGCGTCTGCAGTCGGCATTGCTCACAAGGCAATGGGCCTTGCTAGCAATCGAAGGCTCAGGTTTCATTTCTTTGTAAGAATATTGATTAATCAACGGGTGATGCAGACGATGAGCATTCCTAGTGACCGACTAGTTATTGACAAGTATAGCACACTGAGATTAGGTGATCCCTGAGATAATATCCGCTATTCACAGGAATCATACCAGTTCTGCAAAAATATTTAATAGGGTTTACATTACCCCCAATAAATAGGATTTTGAAATCACTTTTATGTGCATTGCATAGTCATACTATTATTTTATTGACGTTTAAAGCAAATAAAGTTAAATAGACAATATGATAATGGTACAGAGTGTCAGAAGGATTCAAGAGAATATTGCAGAAAGGCCAAATGTCCACTGGATCATAATCTCTCATTCGCAGAACACAAAAGACACTAAACTGCTCTTGCCTCCATGATGCCGATCAACAATATTCACTCACAGAAGAACTGAAATTGAAAAATAAACAGGAAACTGAAGAGCCACACCAGTCCAAGCAGACATGTTGTGCCCTGGAGAGTCCCTAATAAGAGTGATCATTCGACTGTACGCAGCGGGGCCTTTCTGAACTAGCTTGACTAGTTCCCTGGGCATCGAGATGTTCCCTGTACGACTACGATTGAGTGTATCCAACAACAGAGACCAAACTAAACAATGTATGTCTAGGATTATGTAGCACTGACCTATCAAGAAAGCAGATAGATGGGGCTTTTGCATCAGTTCATGCACACGTAGTGGTGGAGCGTGGATACAGCATCAGTGGAAAGTGACACTGGTGGTTCCCTTCACAGGAGGTTCGAGTAGAGCTCTGGATAGGAGGGGGCGTGGCAGGAAGACATTTATTCAAAGTGTTCTAATGTAGAGCCACATCATATGTACATCAGAGCATTTTATTTTCGAGAACAGGATTCATTTATTGGCTTCAGCAAAAGGTAGTATTCATTTTAAAAAATCAATCACAGATACTATCCCCAAGAAATGATGTACATGTTTGAAAAACAGAATGAGGTGAGGATGAAGTTGAGTATTGAGCTGCAGGCACTCTAATTGGAAAGAGGACGCCTCCAGGTGGTCAAGGGAGGCGCACAGGTTTTAGCAGTGGGATAGAGTTATTTCTCTTCTATTTTTAAATCAGTGTACGAAAAGGCCCTCCCAAGTCTTGAGAAAAGTTCTTCCAGCTCTTTGGAGCTGCCCACCAGAATAACGAATTCAGAGGTTTTGTTTGCGAAGTTGGGGTTTCAAGCACCAGTCCTCCTTTGTTTCTGCAGTGGCTGCTTTCCCCTGGGAGATGCAGGTTTTTTTTACTAAATGGACTGTGATGTTCTGGTGTACAGCATTGTACGTTTTGCATGCTTCCATCAGTGTGCAACAAGTCTCCCCAGCCAGCCAGCTTACATACTGGCAAGATGTGTTATTTCGTTTGTGTTTTTGATTAGCTGTGCTACAAATTTTAAGGGCAGATTCTTGCTGCCAGAAGGCCAACAAGTAAGAAAGGTTAAAGAGGTTTAGTCTAGTGCGGCGCTTCCCAAGCTTTTTAGAACCACAACCCTAGTTATCGAATGACAAACGTTTGTAACCCACCTATATTTAATGAGCATGACGCAGGTGATTTCTGTAATGTAACTAAAGGATTGCATGGCCCAGACAGCACATTTTCCACAGAAATGTTCACTAAATGTATACAGACATACCGTGTTACTGATAAAACTATATTGAACACAAATTATAATAATCGTGTTTCAGTGAAATTTTGTCATCACCAAGTAAAGTGTCTCGATTTGTTTTGATCCTACTAAAATCTTTGTTTCCATCAGATTTACAAAAAATGTGTTACATTGTGCTTTCTAACTGCTGAATGTGTTTAGTTCACATTTTACAGGTATTTACATGTTGTGTGTTCCAAAACATGACATCTTACAGCCTTTCCTTTAACGCTCCCTGTACCCAAGCAAGATTGTCACATAATTCACTTTAATGTTCTTTCTGTGACTGCAAAGTAAGAGGAGTGTGTAAACACCGATCCACATGTTAAAAAACACAACCAGCAATTTGTCAGAAGAGAAAGCCAGATATCTGACCTCAGTCTTCGATGCACAACAAATTTGGCAAGATAAATACAGAATTTAAAGACTTCTTTATTGCTTGGACTTTTGCGACCTACCAAAAATCGGCTGGCGACCCACAAGCACTCTGTGGCCCACAGTTTGGGAAACATTGGCCTACTGTTTGTAAATCTAATTTAGAGTATGTCAGGTTACATATGCAACTACCATTGAGCATTTGTTTTGCAATTATGTTAACATAATCTATTGGAGAGAGTTGGCTGTTGAATATAAAACCCAAAGACTTTGCAGAGAACTAAAGGAGATCAGAACTAAGTCTTAGTGCATTGAAGCAAGCTTTTACTGTTTTATGTCAGGCAGGGTTAGACTAATCAGCTGTGACAAAAACAAGCCATTCCATCTACAAATGGACCGTTGCCTAACGCAATTATCCTGCTTCCTTTCGAATGCACCTAATCAAATTCTAAAACAAACTGCTTATTTTTAACTTCTAGATGTCCACGTATTAAATGGTTTCTACTAAATTCAGGGATACCAATATCAATCAAACCAAAAAATGTCAAGCCATGCCGCATCCCTGATCCAAGGGAAAGCAACTGGATATACCTCCAAGGCAGTGGGCGAGTCCACAACGTTTGCAAGTTGTGTTTTTTTAAAGAAAGTCTTTCAAGTCACAAGATACACTGTGACTCTCACTTGGCAATGTGCATGGGCACCGACTCCTTGTAAGATTGGTTTTCGCAAAGCGGATGAGAGTAGAATGGAGAGGTGAGTTAAGAAAGTATGGTGAACATGTGCATTGGTAAAGGAAGTTAATGAGTAAGGGACAAAATCTGTAATAAGAGCAAGACAGTTCCCAGGAGGAGGTGTGAACCTACAGCATTATATGCTATGAACATATGCCTACAGGGTAAGTAACATGTTCTGTTTGTACCATGTGTTGTAGATAAACATGCTCTGCATAGACTGTAAAACAGCATCCTTCTGTAAGCGGCAGCAGCTTGGGCATGATGCAGCTATCTGAAATAGTGTCCTAAAGACAATTTGGCCAACCATTGCCTGTTGTCTAGCTACGCTAGTCACACAATAATGCTTCGTTAAGGTGTGTATGGTTTTTTTTCTGACTTTTATATAGCGCAATCTTGACCCGAAGGTATCGGGTATCAGAGCACTTTACATGAGCACCGGTTATGTTACACAAGGATACATTCATATTTGTTAGGCACGGGGAGATTAGGTGATTTGCCCAGAATCACTGGATGTTGAGCATCATTGCCGAGACTCGAACCCGATTCCCCAGTTTTGAGATCGACCGCCCTAGCCCATTAGGCCACATCCTCGCCCAAGTAGCTGCTTTGCATATGTCAGCTAACAGAATGTTGCACAGGAAAGCCATGTTTTTGCCTTCTTGTGTGTATAGTGCACACTGAGGATAACATGGAGAGCGGTTTTAGCTTTACGATAGCAAATTCAGATTCATTTGACTATCCACATGGCAAGGGCTACTTAGAGATGGACTGGCACTTGTGAGGTTTAGAAAAGGCTATGCACAACTGGTCAGTTTTCTGAAGGTTTTAATCCTGTTGATGAACTTCATGAGAGCCCATTGACATATAGAAAGTGAAGGGCTCTTACCACTACTGAGTCTGTCTTAGGGAAAAAGACTAGGGGCCAGATGTATGACCCTTTTTTCCGGCCACAAATGGGAGATCCTGCCGTTTGCGACCGCAAAAAAGGTTAAAGGCATGTACAAATGCTATTTTGCCAAACAATGACTCGCAAAATAGCATTTGCCACTCTCGTTATTAGGAAGGGGCGTCCCTTCCTAATAGCAAGTCACCAGGCCATGTACTTTTGTTTTGCAACCGCATTTGCGGCCACAAAACACTTGCAGTTTGCCACCTACTTCAAGTAGGTGGTAAACCACTCGCAAACGGAAAGGAGTCCCCAGTGTACCCCTTCCCCTTTGTGAGAAAAAATGTTTTGCCCTTAAAAAAATGAAATTGAAAAGTTTCATTTTTCTTTTTTAAATGCATCCTGTTTTCCTTTAAGGAAAACGGGCTGCATTAAAAAAAAAATGCTTTATTAAAAAAGGAGTCACAGACATGGTGGTCTGCTGACCCCAGCAGGCCACCATCCCTGTGAGTTCTAGCAATTCCAAATGGAGTCGCAAATTGCGCCTGCCTCATTGATATTAATGAGGCAGGCAATTTGCAACCCCATTAGGAATCGCAAACAGTGTCTGAGACACTATTGTGCATCCCAATTTGCAAGTTGCGAATGTGACGCAATTTGCGAGTTGCAAATTGGTGGGTCGTACATCTGGTCCTGGGAGCTCTATGGTTTGATTGTGGTGAAAATGGGAATCCACTTTGTGAATGAACTTTTAATGAGTCCTGAGTAACAATCTGTCTTTACAAACCTAAACGAAGGGTTCTTTTAGCGTGGGGACTTGGAGCTCGCTAACACATTTAAGAGATGTTATGGTGAAAAGAAAAGCTACCTTCCAGGACAGGCACTGGGGAGGGCAAGAGTGCAAAGGGGGTTGGGGGCATGAGTCTGGTGAGAACTATATTGAGGTTCCAGACCAGTGCTGGGGAACTCTGGGAGGAATGACTCTTTTAAGGTCCTCTATGAAGGCTTTAATTACCGGCATGTGAAAAACGGAGGAGTGTTCCCCGTTTTGCATGTAAGTGGATATGGCTGCAAAATTGAATTGTAGCCAAGATCAGACTTTGCAGCTGAATTAAGTACCACACAATATTCCTTCCCACCAGCTTTAGGAGAGCCAAGTATTTGAGGATGCATTAAGACAAATCTCTTCCACTTTGCTGAAAGCAGACGTGTGTGGTACGCCTGTAGGACTTACGTAAGTTGTTCATGCGACCTTTTGGAAGACCTAGGTAATCGAACTCTAGGACCTCAGGTGCCAAATTGATAAATTGAGCTGGGTGTCTGATTTGGCGTTAACTCCTGGTGCGAAGGTCCTGCTTCACATGGAGGTTGATTGACATCTGTGGGAGTGCCGAGTACCGGATTGTCTGGTTCAGGTGTGGTCTACGAGGATGAGAGCCCCAGAGAAAAACAAATGAAAGGAGTGGGAGAGGCCAAAAGCAAAGATCCCTGACCAGCTCACCACTAGTACATTGCCCAAGGACTGTGGGTACCTGAAGACTAAGTTTGACCATTTCTCGTTTTCCGGGTAGTAAATGTGTCTATGTGTGGCATGCTCCAGGACCTGAAGTAGTGGGTAAGGACATGCAGGTGGAGATCCAACTCATGGACATGTTGAAGTACCCGTCTGAGCAGGTCAGCCAGATTGTTGTCCATCCTTGGAAGGTACTCAGCCATGAGGCGAATGGGGTGGCCGAGTGACTAACGTCATTTCTTTTGTGCCAGTAATGATGGGGGAGTGAGTGCCACCTTGTTTCTGGAGGTACTGCATGGCTGGCACCCTGTCTGTTTTGATTAGTACTATCTTGCCCTGAATGAGGAGAAGGAAGGCTTTAAGAGCGAAATGTATGCCAACGAGCTTGAGGTAATTGGTATGGTGTCCCTGATGCTGAATAGCCCACACAGCGTGTATGGTTCTGTGGTCCTGATGCCCTCCCCAGCTGGCATGAGAGGCGCCCGTGGTGATGGCGACTTGTGGAATAGGGTCTAGGAAGGGCCTGCCCTGCCACAGATTGTTGCAGTTTCACCACTTCAAAGAGCAATGCTTGCTGGTGCTTACCAACACTGGACCTTCCCACTGACCCTCCGCTTGTGACCATTGAGTTGAGGCATTCCTGTGGCTGACGTATGTGGAGGTTGGTGAGTGGTATGATTGCTATGCAAAAAGCCATCATTCCCAATAGGTGCATACAAATTCTGAGTGAAAGCAGACTATTTAGCTGAAAATGAGTTACAAGCCGCCCGAAGGCCAGCACACACTATCAATTGGAATAGGCTTTGCTTGTAACTGGGTTTAGTATTGCAACTCAATAGGCAGGACTTGAAGGGGCAGAAGATGGGTTTTGGTGGCACTTACAGTGAGCCCAAGGCTGTGTAGGAGTGAAACGACAGCCTGGGTATCGGCTAGGCACTGGTGCTTACTTGCGTTCTTGATAAGCTAGTTGTCGAGGTAGCGGAAAACGGGGATGCCTCCTTCCTCTGGTGGGTGGCTACTACCACCAGGCACTTTGTGAAGACCCTTGGAGCATTTGTGACACAGAAGGGTAGTACTTTGAATTGATAGGGATGGCCACTAACCATGAAGCGGAGGTAGCGCCAGTGTGGGTGGATGGATGGGCATGTGGGAGTAAGTGACCTTAATGGCTTGTGCTATCATATAATCACCTTGTGGAAGCTGAGGGATGACATTCTGCAGTGTTGCCATATGGAAATGTTCGGAGAGGATGTAGCATTTTACGGGCCTGAGGTTTAGAATGGGAATGAGAGAGACAATCTTCATGAGGATGAGGAAGTAAAGAAAGGAAAGCACCTTGCTCTACTGGTGAGGATGCTTTGGCTCTATGGTCCCTTTTTTGGACGAGCACTTGTACCTCTTTCTTGAGACAGGTGAGATGGTCACTACGGAGGGTGCAGGGTCTGATGTTGGCAGGGAGTGTGAGAAGTTAAAGGCAGTACCCAAGGTGAACCACCGCTAACTACCACTTGTCTGATGTGATTTCCTGACAACAAGTAAACAATTCCTTCCGTCTCCTGACGGATGTTGCGTTATACGGGGGGGGAGGGGTGAAACCGCTTCAGAGCATGCCCTGTATTGTTGCCTGTGAAAGGAGCTCCTAGGTGATGGAGTCTGAAGGACACCCATGGCTTTTGCTCTATTAGTGTCCTTTTTCATTTTTTTTTCTAACATCTGATCAATCTGTGGCCCTAAGAGACGTTCTCCATCAAAGGAGATTTTCAACAGATTTTGCTCCCTCTGGCTTGAAGCCTAGGATACTGAGCCAGGCATATCGTCAGATGAGGAGACACTTTTCCCTTTGTGACTATCTCCTCCCTCTGCTTTTTTTAAATTCCTCTGGGAGATTGCTGACTAGCTCTTGCATCTCAACCTACTGAACCCTGTCATAGCAGGAAAGGAGGCTGACGGAGCTGGCTACCCTCCAGTGGGTAGTGGCCCCAGTTACCCTCTTACAGGCACCGTCCAGCCTATTGCCCTTTTTATTGGACAGGGGAGCATCACCGGTGGCCTGAACAGAAGTCAGCTTGTGTGCTGTATGGGCAACAAGGGAGTCTTGTGGGACATGTCCTTTGATGTAGGCCAGGTCATTGGGAGAAGGCTTTTTTTCCCCCGTGCCCTTTAAGATCAGTAGGTACTGGACAATTTTCTCTGCACTAGAAAGTTTTTATATAAGACAATTGTCTTCCCCATGAAGTACATGCATATCAACTTTGTGTAAAGCAGCCACCCGTTGAACCACCTTGCCATGATGTCGTCCTGGGGACAGAATAATGGTCCCGATCTGGATTCCCCCAGGGGATCAACACTGTAGTCATCCCAAGGTTCATCTGTGAGCACTTGGTTGAATGTTGTTTTGTAAGGGTCGGCAGAGCTGAAGGAACAGCCTTTCCAACTGGAGGAGTGGGAAGACCCCTCTGGTAAGTGTAAATACAAGCAAAGTGGTGGTGTTAGTGGTGATGGCAAAGGTGGAGGAAGTGGAATATAGGGGAGAGGGCTGGTGCCCCTGTCCTTGGGTTTTAGGCTTAGAAGCTTGAGAATGCTTGAAAGCCAACTGTTGTTAAAAAATACAATTCGTTTTCAGGGGGCAAAGTTTTTAATATTTTTTTAGAGGGAGCTTTGAAGACATTTTCCCTGTTAGGGGATGGGTGAACTGTTGCTTTTGCCTTGCATCAAACAACTCTTGCAGTTTTTGTAGGATAGGTTGCTCTGATTTATCGGAGCGCACCGTTGATGGAATTCTTGATGTTAATGGTGACTTCTGCATTGATGGAGGTCTCAGAGTCAATGGTCACTTTGGGACTGAGGTTACCTTCAATGCTATATTTGAGGGTGTCTTTGGATTAGAAGGTCCTTGTGGCTTGTTCAGGATCTTGATGGCTGAGGAGGATTGATGCCTTTGATCGGTGAAGACGAACACGTAGGTCCCGAAGGTCCCAAAGGCTGTATTGTAGTCTGGGGTCTAAATGCCTGACCCTTTAGTTGGTGCGCTGTTCCTCTGTGTGAGCACTCCACAGAGGCCTGGTGTGGGTGTTGGTGCAGAGCATACTCACAACCCTTGTGGAGGTGTTTGTTTGAGTGTTTGAGAGACAGAGGTTGTTGAGGTGAGGAAAAAGTACTGTTCTTCTTCTTCCTGGCCTGAATCGGAGGAAAAGACCGCCTCTGAGCAGGGGGATGGCTGATGGGGGCGGAATGCCAGAGGGCCTGGCATCCTTACCTTTATGTCCAGCCGGGCCTTTTCGCCAAAGCTGTTGTAGGTATCATTTAAGACTTGCTGCTGGACTTTCTGGTGTGCCCATCTTCTGTCTCGTTGATACTGGAAGGTCTTCTCAGAGTGGAAGGCCGGCATGTGGTGTCGCTGTCGCCATGCTCAAAGGAGCCTTGTGGTGACTGGACCAACTATTTCTGACATGTCACTGGGGACAGCATTGAAATGGCATCTGTCCCATCACTCTGAGTGCATTCCCTGCTGAGGAATCATTGAAAGCATGGCTGCACAACCCGGAGGAGGGCCCGAGGCCCCACTGTCGCGAGTCAGTGGCTAAGTCAGTCTCCAGAGACTGTCATCCTGAAGAATCCGAATAACAAAGGCTTTTCTCGAGGATCGGAATAACATTTTACATTGTGGGCCCAGCAGAAGAGTGAAGAAGGTGTCAGAAAAATGAGCCCCGGTATTACACATCCAAAGCCAATAGTGGAAATAGAAAATCCAGCAAGGAGTCGGTACCCATGAGCATTGCGAACTAAGGGAGGACTCCCGGTGCCTCACATGACTCAAAAGACTTTTTTTGAAGAAAAACAATTTGCAAATGTCTGAATGCTAAACTTGATTTCAGGACTATATCCACAGCAACAGTCGCTACGAACATGTTTTTACACATAGTAAAATGTAAAATGAACAGCTTATGCACCAGGCAGGGTTACATACCACTTGCTGGACACTTTGAACTTGTATCATGTTATACTTCGTTTCCTCTGTCGCGTTCTGCCACACTATGTAACCGCATGCTATCTGGGCAAGATTTCGAATGGGCTCCATCTCTGGGGACATGTTGCCGAAGTCATCTAGGGAAAAAAGAAGCACTATTCTACTTAATTCTGCATAAATAAAAAGTAGAAATATTTCTAGTACACTGGCCTACTTACAATGACCACAGTGAATAAGAATTTATATGAATATATACTGATTAGGTAATGGCTCTGCCTTTGTTTTGCCTTGGACGGTTTTCACTAGAAATATCTCTACTGCTTCTAGTGGATTCCCAATGGCTTCTTCATACAAAGTCCAGAAATTCCCCATGTCAACAGTACGAAAAAAGTCAAATCCATGTAATGGTTCCAAGTGAATGGCTATATGTTCTATCAAGAACCTAATGTGGCAGAAAATTGGAGGCAATCAATAGGACATTTCCAAATTATTTATCATTTAGGATAAATAAGTCCTCATCAAACTGGTGCAAACAAGGCCACCCGTTTACCTGGGATCTTCCCCGCCTCCAGCGGCTTCTCCAGGCTCCTCATTTTGGTGTAAAATGCATTGTCTGCATCAAGAGTGTCCTTACTGAGTTCTTGGTCGAGAGTGTAGGTTATTTCAGGAGCTCTTTGTGGACTGAGGAGATATATGATTTCAGCAGTGCAGTTTGCAACAGTGTTTTCTCTCTGCCCAAAGAAAAATATAACATATGAGAAATGAGGCAGCAGGATGATGCAGAAACATTTAGGCAGGACAATGTAAAAATCGTGTTTAGACTCACAGGACTGTTCAAGAACCTTGGCGGTGAGCTAGAATTGTGCGGTTGGCAGCTTGAGATGGAAATGTATAGACAGGGTTTCCTTGTGTTTTAAAGCAGTGGCACAGGGTTGCAGTTAGAGGTTTTATGTGTATCCATCAGGTTAGCAGCCTGTTTATGATAAAGGCACCGAGCAAGGGTGTAAAGGTTTTTTACAATGGGTGAGGCAATACAAAGGCGGTAGCAAGGAGCAACACTACTACCAAATACGCCAGAAGGGGATGTGGCATACATGCCGAAGCAAGGAGGGCATGTGAAATGTCTATTCTAAGAACGAGAAATTGAGGCCGCTCATAGCAGGGAGTAGTGAACACTTTGTCCAGTACCTGGATCAGAAAACCTGAATGTGCGCACTCAATACAGTCCATAATGACAAAAACACAAGGTACAAACTCAATTTGATGCAATCAAAGCAAAAAAAGAGTACAACGCCTGGATTGCACAGGGTTATCAAATGAAAGCCCTGGACTTGGAATATGGTACTTTAGCACCATAGAGTTAGGTGATGGCCCTGTAAACAAGGACTACATAACACGAAACTGATCACCAGTAACGACTCGTGATGGGGAGAAGGCAGACTTCACAGTTAAGGCAAAGATTGTCCATGCTGATGAAAAACTGCTCAGCTCACTTACAAATCTTGCAGCTTTCTTACTGTGTGTGCATATAGATATGCAGAGATAAAGACACAAAATAGTAGTGGGAAACCTGGAGATACCTACAGAGAACCACAAAGCGCCCTCATTGTTCATTTCTGGAGGTCGCTCTTTCACATCCAAATCAGAAGAGGAGAGAAGCAATGAGGTATTTTCACCAACTCACCAGGAACAATCTACATCGGAGGTCTTCAAACTTATTTTTTCTTTGAGCACACCCTCCCCCTCAATACGAGCATCCTTTCGCCCTCCCCTGAAAATCTTTAAGCCCAGGAGGCGCAGGGCTAACAGCAGGGGGTAGTAATTATAGGATCATTTTATGGGGTACTTTTTCTATAGCTCAAAATCCATATTAAATGTGAGACTAATGAAACAACATATGCATCAAAAAAACTGAAACTGGCAAAATAATCAGTGCTCCCCACAATTGGGTGATGTGAACCCCTCACACTCCTGGGACCCAATGCAAATGCACCTGGTGCACTAATGATAGCAGCGGCTCTGAGCAGCAGGCTACCTCCTTCACCCTTCCCCCACCATTACTGGTCATCTCTCCAATCTTGAAAAGAGAAGAAGAAAAGGCCCACTTACCCGGGCAGCAAGGGTTCCCTCAGCCCTAATGTTAGCAAGGAAAATGTGCCATGTGCACTTTTTGTAAAGTAGGGTCACTGAGCCCTAATGCAAGCCAGAAAGGTGAGTATCACAGCTATAAATGGCATTTAGTTGGCCTCTCACACCACGGGGTCTTGGTGCCACTGCATTGTCCGCACCAATGATACCTATAGCCCTTTCTCCTCTGCCTGCTCCACTGGGCATCACTACTTGACCTGAGGCCAAAGAAGGCTGTCTGCCCCTTTATGAAAAACATAAACAAAAAAAGGATACATGCCCAACATCATGCCCCTGGTGCTTGGGCTCTGCTCCTTGCACCATAAAGTTAACCTGGTGTCTAATACCAGCAAGTACCATGGGCACCCATTTCCTTTCTTGGTAGTAAAACAGCCATAAATGGGGTGCAGGGGCCCACGACACTCCTGGCCCCAGTGAAACTGCACCTGCTACTCTTATGGTAAAAATGGCCCTTTAAAGAGAAAAAAAGCAAGCCCCCCCCCCCCCCACATCTAATCTCCTTTCTCACAGCATCTCTCTGGGGAAGCTGTCTGTCCATTTGTAAATTCTAAATATTATCGCCCACATGGTGCACTCTCCTCTGGGTCTTTTCTTTGGCGGTATCCATGGATCAACTTTTCTTCTTTCTCCAAGGCCATTACTTTGAGGTAGCTGGGGTTCAAACTATCAGGGCTCTGCATCTGAATGCGACCCTGCTGTCCTCTTCTTAACAACCGCCTTCATTTACCCACATGGACATCTGTATGTAATGAGAAGGCGACGATGATGGGATCCATGGGGATCGCCCATGTTTTTTCAATTTTACAAAAATAGTTCTCATACTTTTTGATAACCTGGATGGTTAATGCAGACTTTGAGGTGACTGGCTGAAAATTAAGTGTGTCGTGTCTCCTGTGCTGTAAAGCTGAGAGAGGGACAAAGAGTAAAATAAACATGCCTTCTTGCCAAAGTGCTTGCTAGCTAAAAATAAAGTAAATATGTACAATTGCTAAATCACCAAATGAAAAGGCTGCTTTGGAAGCTGTATAGACAAACTGGTGGGGTCACTTGAGGCTTCAGGCTGAAGATATATTCTTTGTGGGATGTATTCTAAGTCGGTTATCAGATGAGTTCGGCAACGCATCGTTTTAATGGGCTCTTGTATAAATGTTTGCACTAGGTACAGTCTGATTGCCTATTGTTAAAATATATATTTTGAAAGCAATTGTTTTATCTTAAACAGTAAATCATTTTGCGGCAGCCTCTCTTATATTGTGTGTAATACAGTTTTAAAATAATGACTTTCATATTAACAGTGCTTTCGGTTGCAAGCGGGGACCTCCTAGCGCTATAAATACACAAGTCACTATTCCTCACTGAACTCGTGTGGCCATAACCGGCCTAATGACTCATTACCCAAATTATTTTATCAGATTCATACAAAAGTCACAATCAAAGGAATGTATTCTTTAAATCTTAATAAATATAGGATGAAAAGATAAATACCACATTGGTATAATCTGGTGCATCATACAATTACAATCATTAAACAAGTTGTAAGTATGATCTATGTTGTAGGCCATGCAAAAAGGATATACGTTTTTCTCCAATATTTTCAAATTGTAAACCAATCTCTTCTTGGTATACTACCTGAATATGGAGTTTTAAATAATGTGCTACCAAAATATTGCCGCAAGAATATCGACTACTAACATACCATAAAGGAAAATATAGGTCTACAATACTTAACTACACTTATACGTACTGTGATGAGACATGCATCTTCAAGGCACATAGGTATGGTGTTAAGAATAAAAAACGTATACTCACCGAAATGATACCATTCTGGTAGCATGATATTTTGTGCTTGATATTCTGAAATACAACTCTCTTCTCCTTATTACCATACAGCATAACAAAGCCTAACTCTTGCACACCTTCTTTTATTCTACCGTGACCCTTAATTGCATGTACCTCTTTGCCTACAAGAGCAGCACCTTTAATCACCACTATTCAGTGCTACCAAATAAACTCACAATACACACTCAGTACTATCCAACTAGGATTGACGAGGAAGCACAACTAAGCAGATACAGCTTTTTGAATCCAAGCGGAAATAAAATTAGGAAACTTGGCTTTTTCTGATTGAATACCACTTCTCTGAGAGCTCTTAGCGGACATTTCCATTCTTGAACAGCTAGTAAGCTGTACCCCTCATGTCTTGAAGAAAGTTTTTTATGCATGCCCTGATTCTGCCCTTTCTCTGTTGAATGATTCATTAATCCGGGGCTCTGTTGCAAGAGCAATCAAAGAAGCAATAGTGGTTCCACTAATCAAGAAAATAGGCGCAGATCTACTTGTCCTTACTATCATCCCATCGCTTCCCATTTTGGCTAAGGTACTGGAAGCCCACGTTGTTAACTCCAGCTGCTCTTTTGTCGAACAGTCCCAGTTTCTTGACTCTCATCAAGCTGGCTTCTGCCCTTCCCATTCCATGGGGCAGTACTCCTTACCGTACTAGATGAAATGAGGAAAGAAGCAGACAAGGGCAATCCCCAGGTACTGGTGCTCCTTGATCTATCTGCAGCTTTCGACACGGTCGACCATGAACTCTAGATGGAATGTGTCAGGGACGCAGGGGTCCAGGAATCTGCCCTTAAATGGCTCATGTCTTTCTTAGATAGTCTCTCTCAATCGGTTCAACTCTCCCAATTCACGGCCCCCAAAGTGAAACTGACCCAAGGCGTGCCGCAGGGATCATCTCTGTCCCCGCACCTTTTCAGTGTGTACTTCCTTCCATTAGTTCAGTCTCTGGGGGAAATTAATGTGTGCACTTTCAACTATGCTGATTTGCAATTAATATTTCCTATTGACAATACTCCTGACTCTATTCTGAATTTCCAGACAACTATGTTACATATATGTAACTGGATGAACAGCAACCACTTAAAACTAAATCCAGACAAAACAGAACTTGTCTTTAGTCGGTGGCTCTCGAAATCCTTAGAACATCAAATCTTTGGCCCGCTAAGTTCGGGATGTCACCCCTACCCTCAACTTCAGCAAAGAGCCTCGAATCACAATTGATAGCGATCTCTCTCTGAAGTCCCAGATCGGGTCTGTAGTGTCCACGTTTTTTCTAGCTCCGGAAGATAAGGAAAATTAGTAGATTACTTACTTTTGAAGCTCTTGTTCAGGTCGTTCTTTCTATGGTCATCTCCCACATTGATTATGCAAACTCGCTCTACTTCGGCCTTCTGGTACATTTAACAAGAAAACTACAAATGGTGCAAAACCAGGCAGCTAGACTGATCTACCATCAGCCGAGATGGTGTCACATCACTCCACTAATGAGGAAGCTGCACTGGTTACCAGTAACACAACGCAGTGCATTTAAGGATGCCTTATCTTTAAATCACTGCATGGCACCTGCCCGGAATTTGTCTTTACCCTCACCCAAAGGTATATCCCTGCTCGTAACCTGAGGTCATTCCACATTAACCTCCTGGTTATCCCCACCTGTAAAAGGAAGAGATTAGGCGGGTCAAGATTTGCTGTTCTGGCCCCTGGTTTTTGGAACTCACTCCCTTCAAACATCAGATCCTTACTGTGTTACCTTCAATTTAGGAGACTCCTAAAAACGTGGCTGTTCTTCCAAGCTTATGAATGAATCAACGTGCTGCAGACTATTCTCTATTACCAGCGCCAAGAAACCGTATGGTGTACCTACGCTCTACAACTTTTTTTAACATAAGTTCTTGGGACATATCTATAAAATTCAGTGCCTGAGTATTTAAACAATTCTGCATTGTAACACTTTTGGCCAACTGCACTATGAAGGCGACACATATATTTTATTATATTTCCTAATATGGAACCTGTTTAGATATGGAGACTAGGAATAACTTCAAAATCCACTTTTAAGATTTTGAGGACTCTCACTCACCTCAGACTTGTGCCTACCAAATTAACTCTGGGAACACCCAAAGCATGTCAGATAAAACACCAGATGCGTCAGGGCCATTGATTGAAATGAGAACCAGATGACAACTAAGAAGTATGATGTTGTAGTTGGCTGCCTTTGGATTGATGGAAAGTTCAGCGCCAGGTGAGCGAAGGCCCGCCTCTGCCATACCACAGAATTGGAGTATGCCCACCTAACATCATACTACTTACATTTTTGAGGATGTCCCGGAGTGGAAAGGTTAACTTGTATTTGTGCTTTTTAACTCCACCAGCTTCCTCGATGTCCTGAAAACCAAAGAGAACAAAAGTTGATTCTAAACTTCTTGAATCCTGCTGCAGAACATTTTAACAAGTGAACTTTTTTTGTAATGTATTATTCTTTATTTGGCTTCTGCTTTAAGAAAATTCTCTAACAATTACAAAACAGTTCAACATTATTATTGAAGGAACCTGGAGGGCTTTCTCAGTATTAAATGGACGCCAGGGTGAAGGACGTGGAGGATGCCACTGAGACATTGACGTCAGATACGGCCCTTCATAAGCAAAAAGTGGCCCAACCCCGTGATCGGCAGGTGAAAATGGAAGGACTCTTTGACGACTACGAAGGGAGAGTGCGCAGGAATAACATAGTCCCGGAACGGGCGGAGGGGCCGGCTGCAGACCTCTTCGTCGAGGACCTGGTGCTGACCAAGCTCCAGCCGAAGCACCTGTCCAGCTACTTTTCCATTGAAGGCGCCCATCGGGTCCCAGGGGGAAGGCCAAAGCCGGGTGCCCCCCCTCCACCCTCCCCCCCCACCCAGACCAATTATAGAACGAGTGTTCAACTTTCGCGACCGTGATGTTATACTTCAAATGGCACGAGCCCGCCCACCATTGACACTGGAGAATAGCGCATTCACCTTCTTCCCGGACTTCACCACCAAAGTGCAAGCTCAAAGACGCAGCTTCATTACAGTCAAGAAGGCACTACGAGACAAAGAAATAAAATACTCTATGCTCTCCCCAGCAAAGCTCATGGTTGAATCGGAGGGCAAAACTTGGTTCTTCTCCTCTCCAGAAGAGACTTGGGAATGGCTGGAGGGCTGGCGAGGAGTCGGGAGGCCAAATGACAGTTGAAATGTGAGACTCCGAGGTAACAGACTGAACAATAGGGACACACCTCGGGATGACCCAAGTCAGAAATAGCTGATCTCGGCCTCGAAGGGCTGACAAGGTGGGGTGTAGTGAACTCTAAACATTGTAGCCTGGGAGACACCTGAGGCCCTTGGGTACGGGGTGGGACACCTGACAAGGTACTGGGGTACTCTTCATGTACCTGTTGCTGACGAGGTATGATCCGCCAATGTTAATCCAAGCTGGACTGCCAAAAATATGCTGCTCTGATGGTTAAAGCTCAAGATAGGACTAGCATAGATCTAAATCCCATAATGTGTAATATGTTTCCATCCTTAACTCACGGCGAGAGCGGGAGTGTTCTACACCAAGCTACTTTCATATGGGGTGTGGGCGACAGGCACTCTGCCTTGTTGGGGGTGGGTAGTTTGAAATCCTCCGGCAGGGAGGGGGCAGGGGGGGACTGGAGGGCTTCTTTTTTTGGTTTTAATGTTAAATGTCACGATGCACAGTGTTGTACACTAGATTTGGAAAACGGTGTCCTTCCTAAATAGGCACGGTTTATACAGCTGAAGTTCACGCAATGCTCCGCAGCCTAAGGCCAGTCCTAGTTAAATCAGACAGCTGTTTGCCCACTCGGCACACATCTCAAGAATAATGTTATCAATTACACTGGAATCGTTTTGAGAGCACCCCTGAAGAAAACGACTCCCAGAGTCAAGTTTGCCAATCCACTAGTCAGAGCGGTACTAGTGCTGGTGATCTCGAGGGGGTTGGAATGAGGTGAATTCCTAGCCAATCCAGCAACCGGGCAATATTTTCACATAAAATTCCTCGGTTTGGAAACTGATCTGAGTCTAGAAATACTTGAACATAAAATGCTGTTTTGACCATCACTGACATTTCTCGCTTCTGCCATACCTTACCATCAGCTCTTACCTCTGGGTTTCCAGGCTTATCTTTTTCTGGAATGTTCTCTTTGGCTGACTACTATTGCTAACTCACATTGCTTTATGTTTTAATTATTCTGTGAAGATCTGCACCGCAACTGAAGAGAGCACAACTGTGTTTTTCAGTTAAACGCAACAGGTAGGTCTCCTGCAGCAGAACTATATCAGCCCATTGGTCCTAAAACTCTAGAACTGATCTCCTTGCTGGTAAATGGATCCACCGCAAGATTTAAAAGTGAGGTAATTTCCTTGTACGAATGCAACCCTGGTAACATACTGTCCGACTCCTGGCGCCGTTGTCTCATTTATGCATCTTCCAATTGCCCATCAACGTGCACTATAAAGAAATATTTATTTATTGGCATTTCTTCAAACACAAAGGCAGGTCAGGGCAGGCATGCCCCATCATAGGTATGCAAAAATCAACAGCTGCAAAGTACCCATATTACATACACATCAAAGTTAAAAACGTCAATGTAACCTGGCAATGCTGGGCACAAATTGGTCCAATATAGGGAACATAGTAGGCGTCCACCTACCAGGGAAGCGAGCTGATAATGATGCCCCCGACTGAGAGTATGAGCCGACACCGCTTCCAGAGCCCAGACTAGGAACCTATCTCAAAGGACACGGAGTGTGTGTTGCTAGACAGCTCAGGAAATGTGCCCAGCCTGCCACAGTCCAGAGGCCTGGCTCACCCTCTCGGGGGCAAAACAATGAGTGCCTCTCAGTTGGGTAATACAGCCTGTTCGTTGCTGTATTAGGGATCAAAGGCCACAGCTGGAAGTCTAGGACACTCTGACACAAAACCCCAATTAGTATGTGGGCATGTGAGCGCAAGCAGCACACACAACACGACACACTTCGGTGTCCTGTTCTTATGTGAGTCGCCCTATTTATTGCTGTTTAGTTCTTCCAAACTGTGTTTGTCCACTTGATAAAAATGTCCTTCTACAGTCCACACTACAAGGCAGTGAAGACACCCTTTCATACCCTGAGGATTCTCCCAACAAGGGGTCTGTTATGACCTGAGAGCCTGTCCTAAGGACTGAACTCGACAACAAGAAGCCCTGCAGGCCCATGGCTCATTCAAGCAGCACATAAGCCTTGATGGCCTGGTTCAGCCAACAAGCAGCCGAGAAGAGTTGAACAGCCAGGGCGGCCTCCAAGCACGACAGAAACCTTACATAGTTCAGTGTAGCCCACAAGCTGCACTCAGGACAGCCTCCAAGCAGCACTGAAGCCTTCCAGGGCCCAGGCTCTATGTCACAACCTACCAGCAGCACAGAAGCTTTAACTCCCCAGAGAGACTTACAAACACCACAAGTGCCCCAGAGCCAGCAAAGCAGCTTTCTGGACCATGTGTATACCGTCACCACAGAGGCATTTCTATGCCCTCCTGCGTAAGACACTGATGGAGGGCTTGCAGGGTGCAGGCAGAGAGAGACAATCAGCACACGACTGACTACACTCTCTCACTGATACGTAAGTTCAGGAATCAGAGGCTTACATACTCTGTTTGGCATTTAGGTGGTGTGTGTTAGGATTAGCAGGGGGTGCATTTCTACTTTCGGGGGAAGAAAATGTATCTAGGAAGAAAAAGGGCTTTGTTTTGTTCTTAACAAAGGTGATCATTCCAAAGAGGGCAAACATTGGATGGGCATGGATAGTGAAGTAGTTCATTACTCACTAAAAGTGTTTTTTTCCCAAAGAGAGGCCAAAGATTAAATGGGCACGGACACTCTATTGCTTTCTCTCACTCGTACAAACTTCCCTACGCCTATGGGCTCAAGATCATGCCTGCATCTCATCAGAAAAAATGATGCTAAGTAATGTTTATTTCTGCAGATTAATTAAAATCATTGCAATTTACATAACACATATGAAAAAATGATGCCTCTATCTGCGTGTCTGGCATCCATCAGTTCCTCTGTACATCCCTCAATTCATTTGTGAGTCTCTTCCAGAGTCCTGTATGTCTGTTAGTCTGCAGACGTGCTTTCATGTATGACAATGACGGCCTGTGTGCATGGATACCAATACGTCTGTGGACATGAATGCGTACTTGGCTTGTGTGTTTCTGTCGGCCTGTGCATATAGTGGCTGTATGCCTGTTGGTTGGTATGTGGGTACGGGTGATGCCTGCGCGTCTGTTGGTCTGTGCGCATCGGGACATTTTAAGTCTGAGGACATGGCGATCTACTGGTTTGTGCGTCAGAGTCATAAAGTGTGTCTGCACGTAATGTATGCACGCAAGTTGCGTGTGTATGTCTTAAAACCAAGACTGAGCAAGAGGAAAGTACATCTGTAAACTCAGAAGAGGAAGGACAGTGCATAATGGACTTCTTAGTTCAAATGGATGTGTTATTTTACTGGAAACCAATGAATGAACCTCCTGGCACAAGTGAATATGTTGTGACTCATGTTTACAAAGGGCTAGATCCAGGCGTGCTGCGCCCCTCTTATGAATGAAAGAAGCGAAAAGGCCGGTCTAAGGCTGAGCCATTTCTCGGATAACTGCACCTGCATAAAAGAACATAAAAGCAGTAGGCGGGGCGACACCTAGTGGCGGCACAACATTTCGGAAAAATGCCATAACATGCCAGGCTTTTTAAGGTGAATTTCTGTTGCGCCCAGATTGCTGAAAATCCTTGCACTGTTACTAGAACAAGCCCAGCTTCTAAAGTGGTCCGGACGCGAGTTCCCGCCGCGTGAAAGTGAAAGCAAATTTGTCATACGTTTATAATTACGGCGAGACGCGGTGGAGCGTGGCGCACACGCTTGGCGGGGGCGGTGGAGCGCATTCCAGGCGGGGGAGCGGACCCTTTGAAGTATGATGCCGAGGCAGTGACACGTGCACGCGCCAGTGGGCTGAAGCGCTTCCCCAAACGGTTTGTATGGTGGCACGATGCACGTGATTGTGCGCGTGCTCGCCATAAAATCCACTTTTGGGAGCACTTTGAAATGCCCCTCTTAGTAGAGTCTCGCATAGCGATTGCGTAAACGCAATAGCTAGGCGAGACCTAAAAACTATTTAGGGGATAAGAGCCATCTTTTCTCACACCTCACTACTCCCTTGGAGTAGTTCCTCTTTCTTTGTCTTCCTCTTGACTCTGGGTTTGCATGACTGTTTAAATGTACTTTTTGTCTCTCTTTCTGACCAACTCGATCCCCTCTCGAGGGTCCTCTTCAGCCATGCCTTGGATCTATGCTGCTTTCTTGGTTTCACAATATCATCTTTACATGTGAAAATCAGCTTCATGCGAAGCCACCACCTCTTGGTTTCTTTAAGATGGGCAGTCACAGCCCTCATCTTTTCTATTTCTTGAGCATTGCTTTTGCTGGGTCTTAATGCAGCTTGATGTGTCATCTTCTTGTAGAGCGTCACATAAACTAGTCTTCAGCAGACCATGGTAGAGGCCTCTGTAGTGAGCTCTTGCTTTTAATGACTTGAGTGATGTGCATGATCTGAACTCAGTCTCTGCTCTGAAGAACAACTCGTATTCATAAAATATTAGGTCATTGTTCTGTACGGTCATTGGTGTACTGTTGCACCATGATCGCTCCTCTCAATGCTCACGCCCGCCTCAGAATCAAATTCCAAACAAGCACTGGCATAGCCAATAGGTCTCGCCTTTGGGACCTTATATGTTTAGCTATGCAACAGTTGCATAACTAAATACTTATAAGGTCCCAAAAGCGAGACCTATAGGCTATGCAAAGCGGCCGTGCGGCCGCGAAAGTGAAAGTAATCGCGGTAAAGCGCGCGCGCCCGCACACATGCACTGTAGCTCCAGGCTGGCCTGGTAGCACTTTTTGGAGCCCTCTCAATAAGTCTCGCCAGACCAGCGCATGCGCTGGGTCAGGCGAGACCTAAAAAGTGATCCATTTCCCGCAGTTTTGTGTTCACTCCATCTTCGCAGGAGCACAGCTCAAGCGCCACATCCCGGAATAAGTCCGCTTTGGTGGGGGTGCTTGTGCTTCATATTTCGAGTGAACTTTCAGTTCCTTCCATTCACTGGAGGCTTAAAACACGTTTCCTCTGTGATTCTTCAAACTGAATTGCATATTTGATTTTCTTTGGGTATTTTGCGTGCCTTGCTTGTGCAGGGTCTATCCGGAAGAAATATGAAGGTGATATGAATTTGCCTCACATAACACTGGACTGCTGTAACCTGCAACATTGATGTTTTCTTCACCATGCTAAAATCTGATGACGTTCCCGCCTCCGATCTGAGATGTAGTGCACCACTGCACCTCCTTGTACCTGGGAAGTGATTTTTCAAAACCTGCTGCTTCTGCAGGAGCTCTGCTTATATGCTTTTGAAGTTTGCCTGCTCTCAACCATGAGCTCATCCCTGCATCTGCTTGTATTGTATCACAGCTCTTGTTAATAAATACATTTTCAGACTCAACCAAAATCTGAGGCACGTCAAGCATACCACACAGCAGGAAGAAGCCACGCCGGCTTCCAGCAGAGCTCCTGGCTCAGCATGCACTGAGAAGCCAAGGCGGCTTCCAGCAGAGCTCCTGGCTTAGCAGGCACTAAGAAGCCAAGGCGGCTTCCAGCAGAGCTCCTGGCTCAGCAGGCACTAAGAAGCCACGCCAGCTTCCAGCAGAGCTCCTGGCTCAGCAGGGACTAAGATGCCACGCCAGCTTCCAGCAGAGCTCCTGGCTCAGCAGGCACTAAGAAGCCATGGTGGCTTTCAGCAGAGTTCCTAGCTCAACAGGCACTAAGAAGCCAAGCCGGCTTCCAGCAGAGCTCCTGGCTCAGCAGGCACTAAGAAGCCAAGCCGGCTTCCAGCAGAGCTCCTAGCTCAACAGGCACTAAGAAGCCACGCCGGCTTCCAGAAGAGCTCCTGGCTCAACAGGCACTAAGAAGCCACGCCGGCTTCCAGTAGAGCTCCTAGCTCAACAGGCACTAAGAAGCTACGCCGGCTTCCAGCAGCGCTCCTAGCTCAACAGGCACTAAGAAGCCATGCCGGCTTCCAGCAGAGCTCCTGGCTCAGCAGGCACTAAGAAGCTAAGCCGGCTTCCAGCAGAGCTCCTGGCTCAACATGCACTAAGAAGCCACGCCGGCTTCCAGTAGAGCTCCTGGCTCAACAGGCACTAAGAAGCCAAGCTGGCTTCCAGCAGAGCTCCTGGCTCAGCAGGCACTAAGAAGCCAAGCCGGCTTCCAGCAGAGCTCCTGGCTCAGCAGGCACTAAGAAGCCAAGGCGGCTTCCAGCAGAGCTCCTGGCTCAGCAGGCACTAAGAAGCCAAGCCGGCTTCCAGCAGAGCTCCTGGCTCAGCAGGCACTAAGAAGCCAAGCTGGCTTCCAGCAGAGCCCCTGGCTCAGCAGGCACTAAGAAGCCAAGCCGGCTTCCAGCAGAGCTCCTGGCTCAGCAGGCACTAAGAAGCCAAGGCGGCTTCCAGCAGAGATCCTGGCTCAGCAGGCACTAAGAAGCCACGCCGGCTTCCAGCAGAGCTCCTGGCTCAGCAGGCACTAAGAAGCCAAGTCGGCTTCCAGCAGAGCCCCTGGCTCAGCAGGCACTCAACAGAGGAACAGCGAAGAAGCAGCCCCCGCGGCACCGCCTCCAACAGGTAGTGGGAAGTCTCCCAGAGCCCTCTTCCCTTGGTGCGTCTGAGCAGTCTGCTTAACACTAAGCTGGTTGGTTAGGTTCATCTTGTGGATGTGCCCGAAGGCAATATGGTGGGCTAGAATAAGACAACAGGAAGGAGCCCATGCTCTTCTCTGAGGTGGACAACCAGCCGGCAATGACAATGTTTTTTCTGCAAGGATTGGATCAGTACGAACAGGATTTAAATTGCTGGCTGGGTCCACATTTGCCCACTGACTTGAATGGGGGTGATCCATGAAAGCATTCCGTCTGATGGAAAGAAAAATGCAGTGACTTACACCTGCACGGACACTTTATTCCTGAATGTGATAACTTAACAAAACCTACTACCATGGATGATTTGAACACGCCACTCCCTGACCAGAACATTTTCCGTCCCGTCATTTTGTTTGCTCAATCAGCTGTAGGACTGATTCACAAAAAGACTTTGCAATACAACTGTGGGCCAGCACGAACTTCCAATCTCCTTTCCTTTGTCCAAGTTTATTTACCAAGAGATGTTTCCTTCTGGGGTATAGTTCACCTGCAGTGGTGCAACTGAACAAACTGCTCCTTATTAGATTTGTGGCAACCAAGCTTACCAGACTGTCCCAACAACGGTCTGGCTCCTGCTTTCCTGCCTACATAGTACACACTTTCAGACACTCAGCTATAACCTATTCAGTTTTACACTAAAAAAAGAAAAAAGCAGTTTCGGAGAAGGATTCATTTTTTGAATTACTGTTTCTAAACTATGGGATGGGTCTGTCAATTAAAGGGATGAGACGAGTTGCCAGAGAGCTGGGTGAGGTGGAATATTCCACTGCTAATGCTCTTGAAAGTGTAACAAATCAACAAATAAAATTCCATAGGTGTGTCATTAGGACGAGGCAGGGCATAACATGCGCTGCTCTGCGAGGCATGCTGTACTGAGGTATGGACTTGAAGTTCCATCCACTCTCCGCCCATCTTTTCAATTGGCTGCTGGGACTGTCCTTTGTAAATGTTGCCTTTTGATTTGTTAAAAGGCTTGTTAGTCCCTGCTTAGTACCTTGCTGTCTTCCTTTGCAACCTCCCATCAGGACTCGACCTTTTATGTGTCCTTACGGTATTACTTGCATTAGCCCTTCAGGAGAACTATTTGCCTAATTAATAACAAGCATTAAAAATGCAATAGGTCTCGCATTTTTTTGAGTTAGAGCTATTAGCGTTGTAAATGGTAATGTCTTTGACCCTTGTGTTATGGAGTGGATGTATGTTGTTTGAGTGGAATTATGTGGGTTGGATTGGAATTGTTAGATGTGGAATTGCGTGGTGTGGAGTGGAGTGTATTTGTGTAGTGTAAATATGTGTTAGGTGAGCAATGGAATGATGTATTTAGTAAAATTATGTGATGTAAAGCGTAGTGGTGTAGAGTAAAGTTGTGTATAGTATAGTGGCATGCAGTGGCGCTTCGTATATTGCAATGGAATATAGTGCAGTGGAGTGGACACAGGCTGAGGGCAAGTGCAACACTCCTTCTACTACCGGCAGTAATGGAAGCCAGCTGGTAGGTGTTAGAGCTGCATTGCATGAGGCGCTCCGCAGTAGAAGCAGGGGTGTTTAGGCACACACACACGTGTATGTTCCAACCATGTGCACACTTCTTGTACTGAGGCGTGCGGCAGTCGTGAGTCTGCAGTTTTATATCAGCAGATGGGGGTGAACAAGGACCTAAAACACTCAATGGCGATGTTTTCACACCCTCTGAGGTTCTGTAATTCTCGAGACTGACTCCATTTTATATTGTGCCACCATTTTGTGTTGCCCTCACGTAGGATTGTGAAGGTAGCCTGGCGAACAAAGTGGCCTGGCCTTCTTAGTCTATGTATACCTTAACTAGGTTTCTTTCTGACTCTGGAATGAACTGTAAGAAACTGACCTCTTCACCTGAAACTGACCTTGCAAAGCCAATTTCCCTGATCGATCTTTGTCTGAGATTGCCAATCAATGTTCAGGACATCGTTAACTTTTAGTTTCCTTGCACATGCCTTATCTTGTTCATCGTCTGTTACTGTTTCTTTTTTAATGTTTCTTCATTACATGGGTTATGCTTTCAATTATAGGTTTGTCCGGCTTTTGGAGATTGAATTTGGGACATTCCTAATGATTAACTTTTGGGTTGGGACACTGTACATGTAATCATGCCATGCCCTGCAGTGCCATCTAAATCAGATTAACCTTTGTGAACTATGTAATTATAATGTTTTGCCCATATCCTGTTAAAACCCCAAAGGCTACTCACCTGCTGACCCTCCAGATTTTCCATTTGTTTAGGAATGTAATTGGTACAACTCCCTTACATGCCTGGGGCAGGATAAAGAGTATATAAGACGTGAAGTAAGACCATTCTATGGACTACCTCATTCAGTTGCTACGGCTTCTGTGTGACGTAGTCACACTCATTTGAGTTTAATAAAAATGTTCTTTTATATTTCAGCTTCTGTGCCAAATTCATTATAATTGGTTTGAATGGACTAAGTATCAGTGAGACCCCTGAGAAGGAGATTATATTTCTTCAAATGGCGCGGCCAACTTGGGCCTCATCAGAGAAGTGGCTATCTGTGGGAGTGATCTTGTCAAAAGACAGAAATCTACTGAGGAGGACAGGACAGGACTCTACTAAGGAGGTACTCGGTGCACGGAGATTCTGGGGATTCTTTGTCTCTGAAGCCCAGTATATTTCTGATCTTCCTGATTTTGATCCTCCACATGATGTCAACCCTGACTGAGAACCTTTTTGGCGTGAGTATTTAAAAAAAAAAAAAAAAAGACCGTTAGGTCATTTAGAACTTGGCAGTTAGAATTTGGACAACCATTTGTTTGGTAAAAGTCGTTATGCGGCTCTTACTGTTGGTTTTTGCCTTGGATTGGTAAGGTAGTTTAGTAACACTTACTATAGCTTTGGAATTTTGGAATTTGTGTTGGCCAACTTTGGATTTGTATAGGTTTGTATATGCGAATTGCAATTTGTGTATGCAGGTAATGAGGAGATTTTTCTCTATCTGGTTTTGTTGAACGGTGCAACCTACGGAGTGTACCTTAAGCACTACTTTGATTATAATATTGCATATTCTGCAGTATTTTTAGCATGCCTGTTTTCAAAGCTCACATTGAAGAATGTGTTGTTTTTTCTCTTGGAGGTACCATAGTGTGATGTGAAGTAAATTAGCTGGCTCCCCTAGAGGGAATACCTAAATAGGTTTAGGTATAAAAACATATTTCTTCCTTGGTGATTCTGTATCCCCAGGGAATTAAAATATGGACATAATACATACAAGGATCCTTTGTTCTGCGCAATCTTATGAATGGAGATATGCAGAGCGATTTTTGGTGTTCTGCCAGCCAAAGCTAGTGAATTGAGTGTATCTTGGCGTCTTGGAAATAAAGGTCTGTGGGGCTGTTTTTGCAGTCTTTTGGAACACCATTGAGAAGCGTTTCTTGTAAATATGACTTACAACTAGTATTTACAAATGGTTTGGTCTAAGTACAGTCTGTGGGCTGTCCTTTGTTTCTGTCTTGAGTATTGATCTGTGGGTTAAATGTGTGTTTAAATGTCTCTGTAAGTAAATAGCGATGGCGCTATTTATGAAATAAATGACTAAAGCGCGCTGTATTGTGTGTCCTGAGTGTTTGCTCCTAGTATTAAAATTTAATTTAAGTTGTGTTGAACCGCAGAAATGAGAACATTTGCATATGGAATTTCACTTGGCGCAGGCGTAAAAAAACTCATTTTTCTAAGGATTTACATGAGATATGTCTAATGTCCAATCTCTGCAATTTGTAAAGAACATTCTGAGGATGATTAATATGTAGCACAATTATAGGATATTTATTTTTAAGTCCCCAGGTGTCAAAGTCGAAATTGGGTGAGGGCACTATTTAGACAGCATTTTTTTCATTTAGAGTAGCTTTTAAAGTGCCTTAGGCTTCAGTAAATGCATACATTTAGGTATAATACAAATTTGCAGGTTTTTCTCATTTGGGGTTGCTTTTTATGGCTCAGTGAGCCAATGTGCCCGGTGCAGAGGTTTGAGTTTAATATCAGGGTTGAAGGTTTTGACTCTAGATGGACCTACTGAGACGTTCATCCATTTAAGGTTGATGAAATGAGTACCATTGCATAGGGTGGTAACAAGCATTTGTTCTAAAGCTGGTATGTTGTGTCGTTGTGTTCTGTGAATTATTCACAGTAGATGTTTTTGAGTCTGGGAATAGGAGTGGATTGTGGCCCCTAAAGGAAGTAATATATATGGTATGTGGTTTTGGATAGGGTTGGTTATTGCAAGTTAGAAAGAGTTAGGTAGGCTTTTTGTCTTTGACAGCTTCAGGGTGAAGAGAGAGAGGGCTGAGGAGAGGCAGATTTTGACCTTGACGTCAGTAAGGTGGGAGTTAGCAGTATGTTGAAACAAGATGAGTTTTTGTATGACTCGTGTGTTTTTCACGTTTTTGCAATTTTGTCCTTCTATGAATTGTTCCTGTTGGTCCTGTGTGTCAGAAGCGACACAGTAAGTTGTATTTGACAGCTGATCACCACTAACTGTTGACCAGTTGTCAAAAGGAGGGTGAGGAAAGTAAAAGAAAGTGTACTTTTAATTTTAAGCCTGACAAATTTGCAGGCCCGAATATTGGGTTTGGGGCTGCATGAAGTGCGTGCGTCACCGCTCATTTACATGTGCTATTGTAATTTGTCTATGAAGTGCGTGCGTCACCGCTCATTTAAATGTGCTATTGTAATTTGTCTATGCTTTTTGTGCTTGGTATACAGCACGTATATCTGATGGCTTGACGTGTGGTTTTTTTATTTTATGTATGTTTTTGTTTTATGTTGTTGCTTCTGATACTATTACAAGTTTTCCTGTGTTGTGAGGGGATGTCATGACGATGTACATCTTGGAGCAACAATTGGTTGAACTTGCTCTGATACTAAATTTCACAGATATGATATTTTCATACTGTGAACAAGACAGACAACACTTCACCAGTGCATCATGTCTATTTGGCTATAATAGTATTGAAGAAAAATAAAAGAGATATACAGGATCAAAGTGTGTCACCTGCAGTTAGTCACGTTACTGCCCTTTCCCCAAGGAACAGGCAGCCCAATATTTATGTTTCCTTGATTGGACCTAAGGATGAAATGATAGATCTGTGACTCTTGTACAAGGTGACCTAATTTCTATATTGCATTAGTTAATCATGTTCTGCTTCCTAAGTACCAGGTTTCATTTTCCCCGGGGAAGGAACTGGAACAGTAGCCGAGATTACCGTATATGGTGTAGCGGCCAGCGGTAGAGTTAAAATTTGTGTAACTTTGGCCTTTTGTGTATCACCCGTACTCTTGGTGTTGTGTCACATTCCTGACTATCACCCAAGTAATTTCTTGTCCTTCCTATAGATTTTTCTTTTGCCGCTTCTCCCCTGATCAATGTCACATTGTGCCTGCTCCCCTGATCGATGTCACATTGTGCCTAGTTATTGGGGATTTTGGTTGTGTCCTAGTCCCAGTTCCCTTTTCCGTATTCCTTTCACCAGTCAGCCCATTTATTATTGTTGGTGTATTGTTCAGGTTCACACTTCCAGACTGCAGTGATGTACCAGGGAACCCCATATTATGTATAATTCCCTTTCGTATGACCAGATGGGTTTTTAAGGGAGGTATCTACATGTCCCTGATAATCTGTATCATGTGCTTTCTCTTTTGAGGGGTTCTAGATAAGGAATTTAGGAACACCTAGACTTAATTATTGAGGAAAATATCTGTTTACCCCATTAGACAATGCCACTATGTGTGAGGACATCCATTCAGATAGAATTCCCATGTAACTATCTACCCCTAGATGGTAGAGGATATGCTCTCACATTGAAGCCACTCCTTTGAAGATTGCAGGCCACCTGCTTGCAGTCCCCTTGTTAAATACAATGAACTGTTTTTGTACTGAATTTGAAGGAAACTAACAACTGTGTCACATTTCCTACGTCACTAGGTTCTGCGGTATCAAGTCATAATAACCTGCAGAACGCTGATTTAAGCCTAATTCCCATCAGTGACAGCTACAAGATGAGGGCCGGAGGTCTTGGCCCGACAGTCCCAGCACCCAGAAAAGTAGCAAGGCTGGACAGTGATCGCCAGCGCGCCATCAATGGTATCTCCAAAGCATCGTGCTTGCTTCATCAGAAGGCGTTGAACATCAGAAAAGAAGGAGGAGCTGTTGATGGCAGGGTTGATTTGAGCCTTGAGTTTTCTACCTGTCATGTGCTGGTAACCTCTGACAGTCCCTTGAACCCCTTGGCCTGAGTTTTGGCCACACCCCCCCCCTTTTTCTTTGCTCCAATGGAAGGGCAGTGCACCGGAGGATCTAAGATTGATAAAAGGCACTACATTATGGTGCCCATGAAAGAGCAGCCTGAGCGTCCTTTGACACTGAATAATGAGTGTTGGAGCCTGAGAATGTAGACCCGGGTCTGCACAAGATGATCTGTGCCCATGACCAATGATGAGCACATTATTTGTAGTGTCTGCCGCAGAGGAGAGACACTGGTGCACTGCCTTGAGACATTGAGACTTTCGAGTGAGCTGTGAGTGTTTGCCAGGAGGGCACTCCAACTAAGCAGTACTATTTTCATGAAGAGGCCTGAATCGAGAGGCCCAATGCGGAAGAAGACAATGGAAGCAGATTTGATGGACGATAGAAGCCTGCCAGAGAGGCTTGGAGCGGACTTTGGGCACAGTTGCACAAGCGATTCCAGTGCAATTGTATAAAGTAAATGTTAATTAAGTTCTCATTTGACTGAATTGCCATGGAAGAGGAAGTGGCTCCGCCTCTAGCATCCAAAAATGGTCCACCAGAAGTGAGTCTTTGTGCTACTATGTGTGTTCGGAGACCTGTCCCGAGAGAAGTAGAGAATAATAAGATGATGTTACAGCAACACCTTGACGACCTAATGAATATCGATATAGACCTAGATTCAGAATAACATGAGTCTTAGGTTATTGCCTACGTAATGGCAAAAGGAGGGTCTGAGGTTCTGTAATTCTCGAGACTGACTCCATTTTATATTGTGCCACCATTTTGTGTTGCCCTCACGTAGGCCTGTGAAGGTAGCCTGGCGAACAAAGTGGCCTGGCCTTCTTAGTCTATGTATACATTAACTAGGTTTCTTTCTGACTGTGGAATGAACTGTAAGAAACTGACCTCTTCACCTGAAACTGACCTTGCAAAGCCAATTTCCCTGATCGATCTTTGTCTGAGATTGCCAATCAATGTTCAGGACATCGTTAACTTTTAGTTTCCTTGCACATGCCTTATCTTGTTCATCATCTGTTACTGTTTCTTTTTTTATGTTTCTTCATTACATGGGTTATGCTTTCAATTATAGGTTTGTCCGGCTTTTGGAGATTGAATTTGGGACATTCCTAATGATTAACTTTTGGGTTGGGATACTGTACATGTAATCATGCCATGCCCTGCAGTGCCATCTAAATCAGATTAACCTTTGTGAACTATGTAATTATAATGTTTTGCCCATATCCTGTTAAAACCCCAAAGGCTACTCACCTGCTGACCCTCCAGATTTTCCATTTGTTTAGGAATGTAATTGGTACAACTCCCTTACATGCCTGGGGCAGGATAAAGAGTATATAAGACGTGTAGTAAGACCATTCTATGGACTACCTCATTCAGTTGCTACGGCTTCTGTGTGACGTAGTCACACTCATTTGAGTTTAATAAAAATGTTCTTTTATATTTCAGCTTCTGTGCCAAATTTTTTATTATTGGTTTGAATGGACTAAGTATCAGTGAGACCCCTGAGAAGGAGATTATATTTCTTCACCTCCCATATCATCAGTGTGCCCACCGGCCGGCTCAGGTGTAACCAGACAGGAAACTAGAGCAGGAAGGTGTTGCAGGGGTCGCCGACAGCCAATGTTCATCTGAGGAAGCCCAGGGCCCCCTGGTAGTTCTCCTGACACCATGGCTGTGCACCAGGTCCACCAGTGGGGCCACTTCCTGGTTGGTGCAATAAGGCAGGATGAGGTGAGAAAGGGGCAGTCCTCAGGCCCGAGCCAGATTACTGTGCTGCTCGCCAGCAGAACTAACCAGAAAAAGTGAGAATTCTCCTGTGCAATAACAGCTTTAGTGATATTTGGAGAGTAAGTGTATCCAAGAAAGGAGGGGGCGGGCTGGTGTTTTAACCCTTGGCCGGTTTGATTGGGAGGCATGAAAAGTGACCTGCAAGTGGGCCCCGGTGACGCAGGTAAATCTGTCCCCACAACCCTGACTCTTAACAGCAAGGACCTATTTACTTACGGCTTATAGCCACCTGTTCACAGTTTCAGGGCTCTATAGAGCGCTGGTCATGTTCAAATCGTTAGTGCAAAGAAAGCCTAATGGTGTCCTTAGGATAATGAATAGCCAAGCGCGCACAAACCCATGCAGCTATCAGTCACACCCTCATTTTATGTGAGTTATAAGAAGGGCGTTACTCGTAATTAGCAACCAATAATTGAGCCTTTCAGCAAGTGGCTGTTCCCCAGCCCTCCTGGAAGCTCAGAGCCCCTCCCATTCTGCACAGAAGCCTTGCTGTAAGAGTCTGCGTTGGCACCGTTCAGGTCCCATGAGTACCTCAGGAAGGGTGAAAGCTGCCCCGAGAGCTTCTCTTTGAAGGAAAACCGATGGTAATCCATTATCAGAACTGCAAGTGTGGGTCAACACCTAAGGGAGAGAATCAGCGCTTTATGAGGAAGAAAGTTAAAATAATGTTTTGGTTGAACGAAAACCATCTCTTTTCCCCCACAGAGGTGTCTAAGTATGGTGATGTGTGTGTTTGCAAGCCACCGAGGCGACTTGTGGAGCCACGCTCGCCATCAGGAAGAACTTCCTGGGAGCATCGTCCATCGTCAGGCAGCGCGCGTGCTACCTGTAGCGCGGTGGGGCCTAGGTGTAATTAGGCCGCAGGAGCGCACTGATTTAATACACAATGACACCACTTTCACTCTTGTGGCCGGAAGACCTTGAGAGGTCTCCGGCCGTTTATTTATCCCCTCGGTCGAGCCCGTCCCGAGGGGTGTATGGATGCGTGGAAACTGCAACACTGTAATGGAGAGCCCGGGTGGCTCTCTACATCCCTCCTTTCTTTCAGTTCTGGACCACCAAGTCCTCCCAGTTTATGGGGACGTATATACAAAGTCTTTTAGTCTCTGACTGGGCGCAGGATTCGGCCGGAGACCATATTTCTGGCTCCGTGAGCTGGAACCTACCAGCGGATTGGACGAAGTGCTCTCAGATGACTCTGTTGGGGTGTCTTGATGGGTCGACCTGGCAGGATCCGCACCATCCTGGCTGGCTCGCCGGGGTGACTCCAGCGACGGACTCCCCATGCTTGGGGATACAGGGGGGAAAGAGCTCGAAAGCGTATCTTGATAGTCGGATACTTCTTGGCCCGGCTCCCTCTCGGCCGCCCTTTTGAAGCTGGACAAATTCCTTGTTACGAAGTGCTGTCCTTTTTGGGCAGTGACCATGGTCCCTTGAATGCCCACCACGGTGCACACTTCTGGCTCGTAGGGCGTCCGAAACTTCCAACCGGTTGTCTGTCTTTGATCACCACCCGGTCTCCCACCTTTAGCTGAGGTTCTTCGCCCTGCGTGCTTCGCTGGCTTTCTTGTTTGTCATCTCCGTCCTTGCTTGGACCGCCTCATCGTTCTGCTTCGCAGGCACCCACGTCAGATCTGACCGGATACTGTCTCGTGGGGCCCGCTTGAACAGTAGATGAGCCGGAGCACAATTGGTTGTGCTGTGAGGGGTCTGTCGATACACGCCAAGGAACTGGTTGAGAGCTGTCTCGGCATCTTCTCCTTCATCCACAGCGATGCGCAGCGCTCAGTTGAGTGTCCGCATCAGGCGTTCCACTTCCCCATTTGCTTAGGGCCATAACGGGGTGATCTTCCGGTGCCGAACTGCCTTGTTCTCAAGGTACTCCTGGAATTCTCGGCCCTGGAACGGAGGTCCGTTGTCGGATTTTACCTCTTTAGGCAGCCCCATCATTGTGAAAATCCGGTCCAGGACCCTCTTCACCTGGGGAAATGCTGTTGACATTACTACTTCGACAATGGGGAATTTTGAGAATGAGTCATGTGTCAGCATGTGACGTCCATCTGGGAAACTCCCAAAATCTAGGCTGATGTGTGTCCAGGGGGTCTTGCTCGGTTCTTCAGTGATTACAGTTGCAGGTGCGGGATCTCCTCCGGTGATCGTACAGGCGTGGCACTGCCTCACCATTTCCTCCACCATGGAGTCCATTGCGGGGAACCAAACCTTGCTGCACAGCCTGGCCTTTGTCTTCGCCATCACTTGGTGGCCAACGTGTGCCTGTGTGAGGACCTGTTTCTGCAACTTTTCTGGGACTATGATCAGGTGTCCCCTTAACACAACTCCTTGTTCCCCCATTTTGAGTTCATGGCGGACCTGCCAGAGCTGTTGTCGGGCATGGCTAACTTCGGGTCGGAGGACGCGGGCTCCATCCATGAAGTGTGTCCATCCATTGCTCTCTAGCGCCTCTCTCACTCGGGACAGAGTGAGATCCTCCTGGGTGGCCCTGGCAATTTCTTCGAGTGTCATGGCTGTGGGACACGCCACTTGCGACACCATGTTTACAAACGCCTCCGTGTTGCACCCATCCATCAATTGGTCTGAGGGCAACATCGATTCAGGGTGCCGGGAAAGGTAATCAGCCGGGTTGTGGGCCCCAGGACGGTAGATGATCTTGAAGTTGTAGGACTGTAGCTGCACTGCCCATCGTTCGATTCTCGGGGGCGCCAGCCAGGATGAGCCTGCAAAAAGTGGGAGTAGGGGCTTGTGGTCAGTCACGACGTGAAACTCCTGGGCGCACAGATACAGGTGGAAATGTTGGCACGCCCACTTGATGGCCAGCGCCTCCCTCTCAATTTGAGCGTATCTGGCCTCTGTGTCGGTGAGGGCCTTACTCGCGTAGGCCACCGGTCTCCAGGTCTCAGGTCTATGTTCCTGAAGGTGGACTGCTCCCAGGCCCACAGGGCTGGCGTCGATGACCAATTCCGTGCATCGCCTTGGATGGAAGTTAGGCCATCACTGTCTTGTCTAGCAGCCCCGCTTTGATGTCGTTGAACGCCTTGTTAGCAGCCGCAGTCCACTCCCATTTGTGATCATGGCGTGTGAGGGTCCGGAGCAGTTCAGATATGGCAGCCAGGTTTGGAATGAACCGCCCGCAGTAGGTGGCCATGCCAAGAAAACTCCTCATTGCGGTGGGGTTCTTTGGTGTGCTGGCTGCGCGGATGGCTGCGGCCCACAAGGAACCCCTCTCGGGTGAAGGTGTACCCAAAGAAGTCAACCGTTTCTTAGTAGAACGAACACTTGGACTTGTGCAGGGTTAAACCCCAGTCTGCTAGTCTCTTCAGAGCGGCTTGGAGATGACGGTGGTGGTCTTCGAGTGTGTTCGAGAACACTAATATATCATCACTAAGATTGATTACGCCTTGCAGCCCAGACAGTGCTTCCCTGATGGCATTCTGGAAGACTTCAGCTGCCGATGATACTCCGAAGCTGAGCCTCTTATACCTTCGGAGACCAACTTGCGTCGAGAAGGTGGTGATATACCTGCTCTCGAGCTCTAGTTCCAGCTGATGGTAGCCAGCATTCAGGTCTAGCTTGGAAAACCACCTGGCTCCGTTGAGGTCTGCGACTATGTCATCCATTGTGGGAGTGATGTGGCATTCTCTCTTCATGGCCGTGTTTGGCAGCCTCATGTCGACGCAGAGCCGGATGGCGCCAGGCTGCTTGGGTTTGGGAGCCACGACCAGCGGGGACACCCATGGGGTTGGGCCAGAGACCTTTTCAATCACATCGAGGTCTTCGAGCTTCTTCAGCTCTTCCTCCACTTGCGGGCGAAGATTGAATGGCACCCTCCGGTGCCTGAGAGCCACAGGTCTTACAGAGGGGTCGATGTGAAGTTTGAACTTCTTGCCCTTGAGCTTCCCCAGTCCTTTGAAGAGAGCCGGGAATTCCTTCAACATCGCTTCAGCGTGGGAGTCGTGGACCTGGTTGGCAAAGAAGACGAGTCCCAAGTCCTCAGCCATGTGGCAGCTGAGCAGTGTCCCTTTTCGTCCCTCGGTGATGTGGAACCTGGTCTCAGTGGTGTAGCTTCCGCTCGTGACTTTGGCCTGAATGACTCCTCGGAGAGGAAGTGGATCAGTCCCTCCGTACGTATAGATTCGAGCCTTGGAGGGTGCAAGCGGGGGTCGAGGTGACAGGCGAACATATTGTTCTGAGTCCATCACATTGACTGACGTGCCGGTGTCGATGAGAGCTTGTACATCTGTGCCTTCAACTGAGACTGAGCACATGGGAGGTGGCCTTTGGCGACAGTCGGTTCTACAGACGTACGACACCACAAACACTTCCTCGTCATCATCTTCATACACCGGGCGTCGTTCCTATGGCTGGCCCTCCACGGTCGCTGGTGAATCGTCGCGAGAGAGCTGGCGAATCTTTTGTGGCATGCCTCTGAGCCTTGACGAGGTTTGTCTGAACCGTCCGCCGCAGCACACTTTGGCATAATGGTTCAGCCTCCCACAGCGGGAACACGTCTTCCCTTTTGCCCCACAGACAGCCGTCACGGGGTGATCTTCTCCACAGTATCTGCACGGCCCTCCTGGTGACGGCCTGGGCGCTTGTCGAGTCGTGGTGGGGCATCTTTGGATTGCTTCAACCCTCTTCTCTTTGATCGGCGGGTGCCTGGGGGCATAAGAGACAGCAACGGGCGTGCAAAGGGGGATTTCCATTTCCTCCGCTCGGATGGCCGACAGTTCATGGGAGCGGGCCAGGACCGGGATCTCGTCCAGCGAGATCACAGGCTGACGAAGGATCAGTTTCGCAGGAGTCTGGAGTGGCATCCCAGGATTATTTGGTCCTGTATCTCCTCCCGGTGGTCTGTGAACGTGCACGTGGTGGCCAGCCGGCGTAGCCGTGCATAGAACATGTCGACAGACTCCGAGTCCAACTGCCACGCTCTTTTGAACTTGAACTTTTCAAAATCAGGGTTGAGTTGGGGGTCAAAGTGCCTGTTGAGCGCGGCGACCGCCGCATCATAGTCGTCGGCATTTCCCGTGTTGGGGAGCGTCTCGAAGAGGTCATATATCTCCGCGCCTCCGTAGTAGATGAGAAGCGACCGTTTCATGGTGCTGTCTGTTTCCCTTGTCCCTTTGAAGTAGTGGTTGAGCCATCCAACCCACGCTTTCCATCTTGGCGCAGCTGTGCCATGGTCTGAGGCTTCACTGAAAGGGGGTAGAGGTGTGATCGCTGTGTGGCTGTGTCCTGGGGGAGGCATATTGGCACCCCCAACTGGATTGTTTCCCCCATCTTGCCGGGCGGCAGCGCCACCCGCCGGAGGGTTGCTCATCGCGACCGTACGTTGATGCGCAGGTGCGAGGGTGTGGCTTGGGAGCTGGAGATCCACGCCTTGGCATGCATGTCACCACGTGGCTGCGTGCTTCAGAGTGTTCTACGGCGTCACTGACGCGCAGTAGGTGATTCGCCCTTGATGTGGGCCAGTAGAGAGGGGCCAAGTAATCGCCTCAGGCTACAGTCCTCCTTGCCCTGTGATTCCCCTTTTCCTTCTCTCCTTTTTTTTTTTGTATGCTTCACAGTGTGGGAGCGCACGTAGTCCACAGCTTACACCCCCGTCCACCCGGAACCAGAGGTGCAGATCCCCTAGATTGGACGCACACAGCAGTGTCCACATGCTGAGGTAGCAGGGTTGTGCCTTTTGACCTTCCTATGTGGTGGGAAGACGACCCAGAGCGTTGTTCAAATTAAGGGGCAGGCAATAGGCAGGGCAGCCCAGCATTGGGGGCCTCACAGGAAGAGAGCAGGTGGGGGAGCCAAGCGCTCCAATCGCATGTCCAGCGCAGCACCCACGAGGCAGGGGGCAAGAGCGGACGTGCTCCTGAGGGCTGCAGCGAGTAAGGAGCAGATGGGGCGGCCCGGCCGCAGCGAGGCGCACGGTGATTCAGCGCTTGCACGGCGGGCACTTACCCCAGGTGACCGCAGGCCGCATTAAGCGCCGCCAGCTGAACGTGCTCCCGCAGAGTAGGGAGACGCGGGGGTGGGCGCAGGCTGAGACAGCAAGGACAGAAGTGCAGCTCCGGATGCTGCGGAGCCTCCAGGAACAGCCAGCAGCGGTAGACGGCGGCTGGTGCAGGGCACAGCGGGTGGGCTCCACGAGCTGACTGTAGGTAACCGGGCAGGTGGGCAGGCACGCGTGGGGTGCAACTGGCCTCGTCGCCAGTGTAGCGCGGCGGGACCTCGGTCTAATTAGGCCACAGCAGCGCACTGATTTAATACACGATGACACCACTTTCACTCTTGTGGCTGGAAGACCTCGAGCGGTCTCCGGGCGTTTATTTATCCCCTCGGGTCGAGCCTGCCCTGAGGGGTGTATGGATGCATGGTGGCTCTCTACACTACCCACCGGAAGGACAAGTGCCAGAAGAGGGTTATTACAGTGCAGAAAACAGCGCGTGCCACCAGAGTGTCAACAGCACATGAGAGTGCATGCCACCGCAGTGTCAACAGCACCTGAGAGCGCGTGCCACCGGAATGTCAACAGCACCTGAGGGCTTGCAAATAGAAAAAAAAATATCTGTAGCAAAACAGGTTCTGGCACAGCTTGTTTGTGCACTTTAATGGTGCGTTATAAAAGACAGATAGAAAAGATAAACACACACGTTTTGCCTCAACATACAACAGCCACCGAATTCATCCACAGAGATGCACTGCAGTTTAGTGGCATGCCTTTCATAGGGGTTTGAGAACACAACTCTTACCCCAAGCTGCACCACCATCATCCTCCCTGACGATGCATTTTGGATGGTATCAGATGGGCATGGCCATCGAAAGGGACTGGAATGAGAAAGTCGTCTAACTCCTGTGCCATCACTTCCTTGGTTTGGTAGGAACCGCTTCGAGACAAAGTAGTTTGTGGTACAGCGCTATAACATGTGAATGTATATAGCACTAAAACCCATGGACTCAACCAAATGTTCCCTGAATGGAAGCTTCCAGACATTATTTTGATACTGCTTGTGGCAGGCAGCAAAACAGTCTTGCGTAATTCAAGTTTAATATTGTGTTAATAGCTCCTTCTGCCCTTGACGAAGCATAGAAACACTTTATGTATACAATCCGTGCCCATTTAGCCTTTCCTCGTGATCTAATTCAGCCACAAACTCGCGCACTCGGCGTGGAGCTAGAAACGGAGTCACCTACGTCATATCCCTCATCAAAGTCTACTATCCAACTTTTAGCAATGCTGGGCAGCTTGACAAATGGACTTTTCCGCGCCCATGATTGTGCAGAGGCGCGGGGCTACCTTCCTTCTCCGCGGTCCCTGCCCTGCCCCCTCGCAGTTAATACGCATGGCTCCAGCCAGTAGGCTCTGAATGTGGGCAGTGTGGTAGTATCCGAGGATGGAAGGCTGGCAGCTGCTGCGCTGGGCTCTGCAACGCTTACAGCAAACAGCGTCTGATGTAATTACAGGAACCAACAAGCATTGGCATAGCCAATAGGTCTCGCCTTTGGGACCTTATAAGTGTTTAGCCATGCAACACAACAGTTGATGTTGTTGCACCCAGGATATTTTGCTGAATAACTAAAAACTTATAAGGCCCCAAAGGCGAGAGTTATTGGATATGCCAATGCTTGTTTGCATCTGCAATCTGTATGGGATTAACTGTAGAAGGGTATAAGACCTGTGAACCAGTAAGGTTAAACGAGTGTTCTTCAAAGAAGTCATGTTCTTTTGGACCAGTTACACTTTCTGGTCTCTTATTAAGTTATGGGAATTGGAAATATTTAGATGTTCAATCATTAGTCAAGGTGGGTGGCAGTGAAAAGCAAGGATTCCTTGGATGTTTTACAAACAAACTGCTTGTGTTTACTCACCCTGGATCACCACATGCGCTTCTCACACCTACACAGATGAATGTTTGAAAGGTCACCGCGCCCACCCAGCGTGGATCAAGAGAGATGTAGCTGTACAATCAGTCATCACACCGGGCTTGTTGACTACGGGCCATGAGCATTTTGGACACAGGTGGACATGAGTTCAGGCATTTAGTGGAGGGATGCAATAGGAGGCGATTCCCAACTGGAAACAATCCACGCCCCAACACATGCACTCAGCGCCCCACACACACAAGGTTGCACATTAGTCAAGGCACAGCGCACAAACTGGCACAAAGTCGTCCAGGTCAAACTCATTTACATGTCACTTTAATATTCAGTTTTAGAAGCATCAGTTCCACTCCATTGAACAATAACACGGGCCCTAGCAAACTGGGCCGCATGCCCTTAAAACAACAAAGAGAGTTGCGCTCCTCAGAACTCTTTAGATAAAACTATATGCCACACAAGAGTACTCATGTACAGCTGTACACAGAAACACTCAGAATGTATAAAGGGAATAGGTAAAGGTGTTCATTGCGCAAAAATAAAAAACAACAGCAATTAAGAAATACGCATTCCTTACAACAATAAATACACCTAATCGCCGAACAACTACAAGTGTCAGATGTGCGCTGTTAACAAAACCCATCAGGACCACAACCTCATGTGCGGAATCAAAGTCCATCACTGATTAATAAAGTCACCTAAATACCCAAATGCCCTGTTGACACCATTCACTGAGGCCATTAAGGAAGAGGCCTTCGCTGCTCGAGTGGGAAATAAATGTGTGAAGTGAATAACAAAGCAGCTGCTGGGCGCAAGGGGGTGGAGGGGCTGGGCAGGATTAGGCTAAGGGAGAAGGGCAAATTCAGCTCCTTGCTACCAAACCCTCCATCCCGCACTCGAAATCCCTCACCCCACATGTGGTAGCTCAGCAAGGCACATTCCATTGGGGGACAGGGTGTGGCGTAACCCCAGAGCTGCCCACTCTGCCGAGATTGTAATTGGGGAACCACGTTCGGGTCTCGGCGTTGGCTCAATGTCCTGCGATTCTGGGCAAATGACTTTAACTCCTGTGGCTACAAAAATGAAATTTGTCCTATAGTGGAGACAGGGTTTTATGTGCACACATTGCTATGTTAGCATAAGCGTTTTAGAAGCTAAACGCCATCTTGCCACTTTTGCACACGACACTACAGGTAGCTGTTATTACAAGTAAAACTGCTTGCTTACTTTTTCTTCACATGAGAACGGTCTGTTCGCATCTCTAGACGTGCCCCGCGACCTTAGTCTGAACACTATGTGCAGAAGCCGTCAAGGTCAAATAGCAATGTATGCTGTTGAATTCAGGTTGATTGGCCTACGCTCTAGACAGAACAAGCACACAGCTGCAAATATCTGAAACTCGGGTGCCTTTAATATAGCATTTGCATGCATGATTCAGACACTTGGAGAAAAACCTTTCCAGATACAGAGAGCAGAGCTGATCCTGTAATGTGATTCACCTAAGCTGATCTTTGAGGTATGGGGTTCCCATTCAAACCTAGAGCCCTTCTATTAGTTTATAAAACTAGTTTACTAGCCAAGGGAGGGTGGTTCACAAAGTATTATAGGACTTGTTTTCCACTATCATTTTTAATATGATTTCACCCTTAATTTTCTATGTAATTTTAACAATGCTGATGGTTTTATTTTTAATCATTTGTCTGCTTATGTTAGCCAAAGTACTGCACCTTAGAGCACGTAGTTAAAAATAACATTTTAAACTTTTCTGTGTCTCGGATTACTCTTGTTGTGGACTGATATGAGAATAGTAACGAAAAGGTGTTTCTGATCCCCACCATTCCTGAGAGTACCTTAAGTTGCTTGTTCTGGGTTGTCTAATCATTGGTAGCTTCAAAATGATATGGAGAACGAATGAGACACTGATGCTAGTCGGTTAGGGGTTCTGGGTACTGAGGTGAGTTTTTTGGTACACCACAATTCACTGATGTCCTGGTTTCCTGTGCATAGTTCTGTGCATGAGCAGAATCCCCGCAACAGTCCTTGTGTAACGGGTGCTCAATTAAAGCGCTCCAATACCTTTGCCTCGAGTTCACGCTATAGAAAACTGTATAAAAATATATATATATATATATATATATATGTATATGCTGCTGGCTACAAAGTCATAACTATCTGAAGGTACACACAGGGCATGGGAACATTCAGGAGCTATACGGAGTAGTGGCCCCAGTTCCCCTCCACAGTTTGCTGTAACCCCCAACCCATGTTTTAAACCTGCTCTCCAGACTACTGGCCGCTGCTCCTCGCCTGCTCCCTGCCCCATACAGGATTATTTTCACTTTCCGCAGCTCCCGCTCCGGAAGGTTATTCTTCAGAGCCCAGTCCACCAATCCCATGGCGCGGCGCGGCAGGGCTCAGTATCTACAGCCAAGTAGAAGCGTCCATAGCAGGGGGTTGAGCCATGGGGGAAAATGGAGTACCCCTGGGAGGGCGCTAAAGCCATGGGGGGAAATGGAGAACCCCTGGGTAGCCCTGGGAAACAGAGGGATGAAAACTTAAAAGCTAAAGAGAGAGATGGGGACAAGGGTCAGACAAGCGACTTCCACACTGATGGAAAGTAGAGCCTGTGTTCCTACAATCGATCACAGGCAGACAGTGAGGAAGTGAGCGAGCCCAGGAGGGTTTGCAGGGTGGGGCCAGCAGCAATGTGGAACAAGTGCTGAAAAACAAGCGCGGCCCCGCAAATTAACGAGTACTCGTGCATGCAGAGCGTTTGCTTTGCGGGAGCGAGCCGCATGGCACGATAATTGCAAACAGATGGCGCCGCTGCTCGCTCCCGCAAGGCAAGCACGCTGCATGCACGAGTACTCATTGGAAACAGTGCAAAACATGCATGAGTTTCCAAGAAAGTACAGTGCGATGCCAAGCGGTCCCTCCTATGCAGCGCTTGTGTGCTGCGTAGGCGAGACCTAAAAATATGACGGGGCCCAGCCCCTTAAAGCAGCAGAGCCCTGATGCAGGGGGAGGGTGTGCAGCCTGAGTTCCTGCAGACTGCTCGTGTCTGTTCCATCCTGCCCAAGCAGAGAGCAGAAACCGTAAATCATGAGTTCCGGGTGTGCTGCAGCCTCGAAGGAGGCCACATCTTCCGAAGGGGCTTTAAAAAAGATACATTTTATACCACGCAGTACAAAACAGAGTGGCGTGCCGTGGGAGGTGGTGGCAACGGAGGGCACCGCACGAGCTGGTATACTTAAAGATAATGAGTGGGGGAGCTGAGCACAACAAGACGCGCGGCTGCCATTATTTAATGTTTACAAAAAAAAAGTTTTGGACAAGCTGCGCAGCCCGTCCCGCTAGTGGTGGGTGTGGCCCCATTGTAAAAGTAAAAGCATGCATAGCATGCTGCAAGTACAAAACAAAACTAGTGTACACAAACACACTGCCTCCTGTCTGCAGCTGTGGAATGGAATAAAAAAGACACTGTCTACCGCTGCAACTAAAAATTCCAGTCCGGGTGGGCGGGGCCAAAAGTGGACAGGGCGGTAGCAAGGATTAAGAAGCCTCCTTTTCAATCAGAAGTCAGCGTTTAGCATGGAGGATGACGCTACCCAATCAAAAAGATGGGAGGGGCTTTACATCCCCTTCGGAAAGCGTATTGATGACAAAAAGCCCTCTCTTAGAGCGAGGAGCTCATGCGCGCTCCAGCGCTAGGTCTGCGAGACCTAAAAAGCACTGGTGGGACGCCATTTTTAGCAATGGCGGCCATTTTTAGGTCAAGCCAGGGAAGCACATGCACTGCTGCGAGGCATGTAGTAGTTGAGTATGGCTGTGAAGCCCCGCCCCCTCTCCGCCCATATTTTTAATGGCTTGTGTCATTGTCCTTCGCAAACGCTGAATTCGGAGTCTTTATGAGGCTTGTTAGTCCCTCCTTGGTACCGCCATGTCTGCATTTGTAGTCTCCCACGGCGACTGGCCCTTTTATTTCTGTTGCAACAGGGTATGTTTTATTTAGTCTGTCAGCATGATTTTCTTTAATGGGTTTCTCCTACTGCAGGCACGACATGCTTTCCTTGCCGTGCGTGCTTTCATGTTCAACAGCCCTGGATAACGGCGGTTATGTGACGGCTCGGCAGCTGTTAAGCGCGCACACGGTTAATTCAGCGCCTAATTTGTACAAATGAAAAAAGTCCAGGGGGGGTCAAAGATGTTCTTATGAGCCCATCACTGCCAATACCACGAGTCTTGATTGCACACCGTGCCTCTTTCTTCCACCACCTTGCCCTGTCAGTCCATCTCCCTCTCAGGGTCTTTATCACTGCTTTCTTTCTGTCTTCCAATTTCTCTTTCTCTTTTCTGCCCTGGGTCCAAGTATGGTGATGGTAACAAAACGGTGTCCCCACCAATGACAGGCGGCGTACGCCACTTGAGATCGCTGTACAAATTAAGAACTCTGCGCCAGTCTTTTGAAGACAGTTGCCGCTGTGTTTCCCTTCCTAAGTTTCTGACTCTTCTCTGGCCCTCCAGCGCCATCTGCTGCCTACTGCCTGTAAGCGCCGTCCAAAGATAAACAGAGCAGCTTGCGGCTGTCTTTCACTCTGGAATCCGTCACCTGAATTACAAGGATGTGAGAGCGACTCATCGAGTAGTGAAAAAAGCAAACCCAGCAGTGAAATGAGAATCAGTGCACTGTGCAGCTGGGCAATGGAAACTGTAAGGCTGCCGGGGGGGGGGGGGGGGGGGGGGGAGGGGTTGCGTAGCGGCCCGCCCCTTAGAGGGCGGCCGCCTTAGTGCCACAGGAAGGCACAGGGGTGGGAGGTTGAGTCCCTGGGCTAGTCCAGGGGAGACCCCAGCAGATAGCTGCTTCCGGCGAGGGCGGGGAGGAGACAGGGGTACATATACTGTCTCCGCCCCCTCCTCGTCCTCTTGTCCGCTCGTTCGCCTTGATGCACCCCCTCGACTGGGTCTGGCGTTGTGGTTTGTCGTCGTCGCGTTCGTGGGTGCCTGCAGGGCATTTCGGGTGAGTCCCTCACTACGGGGGTGCCGCGCTGCCTGTTTGTCGCTGGATCGTGTGCCACCTTTGTTCCCTCGGGGCATGGGGTGGGGGCGCTTGAGCGTGCATCGGTTCACGTGCGGGCATTGTTTGCCCTACGTTTCTTGCGTTGGGGGAGTGGTTCCCTGTTCCCCTTGTGGGGTGGATGCTCGGTGTCCGGGGGAGGAGGCGGCGCTGTGCGGGGGCGGAATTGCTTCCCTCGTGGTCTGTCGGGAGGGGCATGCGGATCAGCTGCTGCGGGTCGCCGTTCCGAGTTTGGGATACATTGGTGCCTGCAAAGGGGTTCGGGTGCTGGTGATGGCCACAATTGTCGGGTTTGCTGTTTGGAGGGATCACCGGAAGGGGTGGCCCTATTGTCATGTATACTGCAGAGGTTTGGATGCGTGGAAGACGTGGATTGGCAGTCGTGCTCGGCTGAAGACGGGGGAGCGTTCCGTGGTGGGGCTGCCTGGACTGCGGTTTCTGGGTTTCAAGTGTGGTAGGAGTAGCCTTGGATGGGCACGGCAGTCGGTCGGGCACGTACTGGATGAAACGCTGCCCTGCCTAATAGATAGGACTGTGCATGGTGCACAAGCGTTTCAGTTAAGGTCTGAGACTCTGTTCAGGTAGATCTCTTTTGGTAGTGCCTGCTCCGGGACACCCGGGCCCGCGTTACCGTCCCCCCCCCCCCCCTCGCCTAGAGACCCTTACGGGTGATGGTTCGCGTTCGTGGCTTTGTGGCAGAGCTGCCGTCCTTGGGTCTGAGGTATCATGGTTCGAGTCCGGGCTTTTAATTTCTCGGTGGTCAAGTGGTAAGGCGTCGCTCTCATAATCTCGTAAACCGGAGATCACGGGTTCGGACCTCGTCCGAGCCTCTTATTGGATTATTTTGGACTCGGCAAGTGGTACATTGGCGCCACTTGAGCGCTTTGGCTGGCGCATGCCGGGGGTTTCTATACGCCTGTCGGGGGTCGGTAGTGATTAGGTGCGAAAGGGAGCAGTCAGGGCACCCCGGTCTACGCGACCCCTTCTCCCGTAATCCCCTCGAGGCAGTGGCATGTGTCCCGGGAGGGTTGGTGGTCCGCCGGAAGCGAGCCTGCTGTCGGGTGTAGGAACTTGTAGATCGCGGATCGACTAGGGGAGAGGAGTTGGCAACGGACAGGGCGCTCGAGCTCGGACCTGGGTTCGAGTTCGTTTTTGACGCTGAACTCCTTAACTTCTTGTGATTCTGGGCAAATCACAATCTCCCTGTGCCCGACAAAAATAAATAAATAATGTGCGTCCCCATGTAATGCAACTGGTGCTATGTAAGGCGCTCTGATACCTGATTGGACTCCGGCAAGCTAGCACTGTATAAAACTCTGCAATATTAGATAAATAATAATGTGCAAGTTTTCAGCTATCCTACATGCTTTATAAAAGTTGGAATAACCTTCCATTGCGTCAGTGGCCTGGGCAATTCTCTCCCCCCATCTCGTTTTCTGCTGTGGTGTGCCACGCTCAGCGGCCGACTGGGTGGCAGGCACCCTGGGTCGGGCCGCGGGGCCGCGCTCCGTCCGCTACACTACCACCTCCCCAGGCCGGCAACCTTTTAACTTACCAGGAGCAGATGGTACAGGGTAGGTTTTCGGGGCTCACGTGCAGCAGCCTACATCGGGCAGGCGTAGGCGCCCGAGCCTCGTGTCTCTATCATGCTATCCGGGGTAGCAAATTTTTCCTCGTCTGGACTGGATGCACTTCGGCGCCCGGGTGCTGCCACCGCTCTGAGGGGAAGAGTCTGCGGCCAGGGCCAGGCCTATCCCCCGAGACGGCCAGAGAGGAGGTAGTCTGTTGGCTAGATGGGCCACTTTGGTGCAGGAACCAGGGTCGAACCTCGGGTCCCGTTCACTGACGGTGATTCTGTGGAACTCACTTTTCCTCTCTTGCATGAATGTGTTAGGTATATACTGTGCTCAGGTAAGCGCTTCACTCTTCTGGGGCGAGTTTGCGCCGCCGATTTGGTGCTGGAACCACGGTTCTAGCCTCGGGGTTGCGTTCACATACGGTGAGTCAGGGCAACTCACTTAATCTCCCTGTGCCTGAAAGTGCAATGTATGAACTGTGCCCATGTAAACACTCCTACTTTAGGGTCGAGTCGCGCTGTCGATATTGGTGCGGAATTACATTAATCATAATCAGCATAGCGCAGGACACAAACCACATTATTTCCGGCAACTAATAATAATTTTCTAGGGATACCCAATTAAACCTGCTTATCGGGCGGAAAATAACAGAGTTCAAACATTTACCTACCGAAACTTATGCTTTCCATGCACAACTAGCTAGTGCATGGCCCATTACGATATGCTGGAGAGAACCAGGCCCGAAGTCTCAGCGCATTCTCAATATGCAGTGATTCTGGGCAAATCACTTAATCTCCCCGTGACAAAAAAGAAATGAGTGTGTCCTTGGTGTAGCGTTATTTGGTGCACAGGGTGTATAGACCAATGCAATAATCCTGCATCAGTTGTAATTTGGACTTCAGCCCGCCTGAAAGAGATTGTTTATTTGTTGTTACAATGCAGGATATGGTTTAGCTTGGTTGAAGACTGTTTAGATATCACCATCCTATTATGGAGAGGAGCATAGTTGAGTAGACTGCCTCAAGTCTTTAGTTTTGACTAGGCACTATTTTAGAACTCTGCTTCATGTGTGTGAGATGATTTTCATCTGGCAAGGAAATATATGTAAAGGGCTTTTAGGGGACAACATATTCTGATTGGCACAAAGTAGAAATAACTTTGAGGAGGAAGGTAGGGGTCATGTTTATCATTGCCTTGTTTTTTGTGTAAGGTGATATACGGCTTAATGAAACATAGGGGCTGCATCACACAATTTGGTACTGAAGTAGTCGCAACGCAGCACAAACTGTGAACTGCAGCTATATGCAGGGGCTTGAGTTGGAAGGCATTCGTGTAAATAGCTCATTGTTATGATCCCTGGGAGAATCCAACATATTTGGAGAGGAAACCTTGTACAAACTTCCATAAATTCCTATATACTGGGAGAGTGAAGAAAGAAGTAGGGAAAGAACTTTGTCTATATGCAGCAAGAGCTGCTAAGAGCCATAAGTTGAACTTAATTAAATACAAAACATGGCCTCGCTCTTCTCTTTTGGGACCTTTAGTGAATCACCTGACCGCTTAAAAAACTTGATGCGCAGCTTCTTCTACTTGCATGTGGAAGATGGCCAGATGCTCTTTGGGTTAAAAGTCGACTTTATGTCTCAAAACTTTCCTTTAATTAAGGAACTGTTTAAGTCTACAGTGCCTCTCTTCTAAATTATTGGGCTGGTGGTGAATGGACAATAAATATGCCTTTACAACTTGTTTTTATCACATGTGCTGTGCATTCAAAGACAGGTCATATGTCCCTGGTTGCGGTTTGGGTTTGCGGTGGTTGATTTGCCTTCCTCCCATGCATTGTCATGTCATGGCATCGTTGCTTGTCTTAGAGATTGGGTGACGTTGCTTGAGTTATACCAGGCTGAAAACTTTCGGAGTGCACGTGGTGAGTCGGCCACCTTGCAGGCAATGTTCTGAAGGGGTAATGTGTTAACAGCAGCCATCAGGGGGTAGGTGTCCTCCGCCACAGTAGATTACCTCGTGGGCCCGAGTCGGTCAATGGCATAGGGTGAGGGGCCCGTTTTGTTGTGTCCGTCAACTTCCCTTGTCCAGGAAGGAGGTGTGATTTCCCGGTTATTGCCTGCGTTGGGCCAGGCAGGTTGACCTATTGTGTGAGTTCTTGGTGGCCAAGTGCAACATCTCTCAGTGTCCACTGCTTTACCAGCCTTTTGTATAAGTCGTTCATCGCCACCGGCCCAACATTGTACTCTGGTGGCTATGCATTGCAGATGCCCTTAACGTATTTGGTATCTCAGTAAAGGTTGTAAATAGACCTGGGGAAGCAATGATCTGCCTGACTTTGCCTGGGTCACCAGTATTGACTATGGCTCTCACTTTTGGTAATGCACATCCTTCATCGGGATGGGCTCGGGGCCCGTAGGTATCCCATGTGTCTTGATTCGAATAATATTTACACTGAAAGGGCTTGGGAGTGTAAAGCTTTAGTAAGTTTGGCTAGTAGTGTTGGTGACCCGGCCTTACCATGCCTGAACGGAGGCATTTTTCAAGAGGATATGCCTGTTAGCCACAATCATGACTCATTTATCTTATGCACCAAAGAGGCATAGTCAAGCCAGTACTGATGATGAGAGATGGGAGGTTGATTGATAGTATTCCTGCCGAAGCGGGCGTTGTGTTGGTGGCCGGTCTGTATGCCATAGCCAGTGCCGGAGCATGCTGGGTAGCCCGGCAGACCAGTTTTACTCTGGAAAACACTTGTAGCTGCGCAGGGCTCCCTCGGTTCTGTCGAGGTCTTTTATATTTGCCGAGCACTCCTGGGACACTTCACCACTATGGTCGGGAGCAGGGGGAGGTGTCACTTTGCATCCAGCACCTAGGCTAAGCAAAGAGTTACGCCTAGGTTGAGGGAGTGTTAATGTTACCTGGTCGTTCTTTGGGGCTCCGGAGGGTATGATGACCTACCGGCAAGGAACAGCTAGGGTGGTTTACGTGTGCTTCAGCAATCAGTTAAAAAAAGAGAAAAAAAAAGGAATGCAACGGGGGCCCTGGCTCACACGGTAGTGGGCAAAGATCACACACGCCACAGGTGCCGAGGCCTGTTCTGATGCCTGGCGTTGTGCTCCCAGGTTACTTCTGAAGGGCTAGGCCTTCAGATGCTGAAAGGATTTCCGTTGTTATTTACTCGATTGTTAAACGATTGGTTATTTCCGGGGTCTCCGCTGGTGTAGAGCGTTAGGTGCTTGTTGTCCTTCCATCGGGTCGGTTTGATGCGGGATGGTGGTTTTTTGGGCACAGCCACGTGGTGGGTTTTTCTGTGTCTGACTGGGGTTAGCCTTCCGTTAATCTCCCTGTGTGTCGCACACGGTTGTAAGACAAGGGGGCAACTAGCCCTGTGCTGATTGAGTTGCTACCACTGTTATTAGTATTAAACACATCAGGGACTCGTTGGAACCCATCTATAGGTACTCTAGGACGCATGTCCTCCATAACACACATCTTCAGACAGGAATGCACCTCCTCCCCCCCTCCAATCCTTGGAGCAATAGGGGTCCAAATATTTGTGGGGTTGGCAGGCTTGGACAGAGGTTGGTGGCGAGCTCCCACATCATTCGGTAGGAGGATTTCGAAGAGTCTTGGGGCAGGTCATTGGCCGCTTCCTCTCGCTGTGTTTGCTGTCATCTTATTCTCACTGGAAACCCTTACTCCATCACGCCTATTGTAAGCTGAGGATGCCTGTTGACGCTGTTAGACCTGCTATTAGTTATTGCACACACCTGTGTGCCTTGGCATGGTTTGTTTCGCATCAGGGCCAGTTTGGGGTTACTGGCGAATTGTTCGCTCTAGGGCTGAAGCGGGCGCTTCTAGAACAGGGCAAGATTGCTTAGGCCAGGCAGCAGGACAAAGGTCTTTTCGGCACTGGCAGAATGGTGCAGGCTGCGAAGTAGTGCCATTGCAGAACATAGATTTGTCAACATTCTGCTAGGAAATGATGAGCAGCATTAAGGTATGGAACCATGGTGAGAAATTGTTGTGGGTTTCGTGCTCAACAGGAGCAAGGGAATTGCATTCGGTTCATCAAGCTACAGGTACGGTCTACAGCACCAGAAACTGTAAAGCTGCTATGTCGCCCGGGACTGGGCTGCCAATGTCATCTAACTTTACATCCAGCCACTGAGTAGGCAAAGACACACTTGCGATGGTGCAACGGGCACTCAGCAGTAGAGTTAGTTGAGTGTCATCATACCCCGATATAACGTCAGTGATAAAACGTAGGTTGTGGCCACACACGACCAGGCACTCTAGGGCAGCTAGGGCGGGAGTGTGCCAGTGCCAAGAGGGTGCGGGTTGCCTGGTTAGGGCGGCTGGTTTGGAGGGAACACTAATACGGATCGCCACAAGAGCACATTTTGCATTCATAGAAGGCTGAATTGATACTTTTATGGCATGGTGCCAGTTGCTTTAGTTATGCGCATGTTTCTTGGCTGTGTCAGGAACATTCTGAATGCAATGCTGGTGGTTAGCCTGTTGTCATGCTGTTCAGAGGTGTTTTAGCTCAGGCATGGCCAAGCATGGGTCATAGGCCGGTGGTCTGCCCTGGGATTCGTGTTAACAGGCAGGTGAAGCAGCAGAACTTGGAGGGGCTTGGTTTTGACCCTGGATACAAGGGCGGAGCCTGGTTTCTCACTTAGTAGCCCGTCCTTGAGTTCGACGAAACAGGTACCATTGATGCGAGTACCGGTATCGGGTAACTTCTCTCACCCCCCAGCACTGGCTGGCAGCTAGGCAGGTGGTGGAAGTGGCCTTCCAACGGGGGCGAGATGGTCCATATGATTAAGGGATTCCCCGGGGTGACACTTTGTGCTAGACACCAGCTGGAGAACAATTGGCTTCCCCAGTATTCAAAATAGAGAAGAATTTTACTCGATGGTTCTCTTCTGTGGTCACTCTGTCCTGTCCCTCCCTGGTATACCAGCAGAATTTTGGGAGGGCAAGGCTTCACATTTGGTGGTGACTGATGGAATGCGATGGACGCACTCCAACGGAGTGAAGGAGGAAGTAAGGCGGGCTTGTCAACCCTTACCCCCTCCCGCATTGGCACGGCCAGGCAGGAGTGTCCTGTCAAAGGGATTGTTCTTCGGCCATGCAAAGGCAACTTTGGACCATCGCCTAGTTTAGGTTTAAGGTCATTTCAGTCAAAAATCCCGGGGGAGTTTAGAAAGGATGGGGGAACCTGGCCTGATGGTGCATGCGGGCCGCTGGTCCAGTTAGGCGTAGACTTGTTTTGGCTGGACCTGGGAGAAGCCCGGTATCAGCATGCTGTAGGTAAAAAGGCCTACCGGGAGCCATGCACAGTTGCGCAGAGCAAAGGGTCTTGGCTTCATCATGCATGGTCTTGTACACGTCAAGTCCACAGGGTGCCTGGAGGGAGATGGGGTGCACCTCTCTAGTTTAGGCATGGACCTTCTCCTACTGTATCTAGGGGAAGCTTTGGCTGCAGCAGGTTGTAAGTAAATAGGTCTACCTTGGTGGGGGGCCCTGGTAGTGACGGTGGCCACTCCCAAGGCTGTGGAGGAGTTACAGGGCGATCCAGGGTCTGCACATACCAAGGGGTACATCATGCAGCAGCACCGCGGGGTGCTAAGCCAGGATACCCAGGGATGTTTTAGCGTTGTCCCCTGGAAGAACGACGGCGCCCCGTTAGCCGACAGGCGGTTGTGGGTGTGAGAAACCGGGGGCTGCCATGTATGCTCCGCCCACCCATCACGGGGGGGGGGGCGTGTGAAGCAAGTGGACTGGGGGTCCACGGATGGGAGGGGTGGCCCCTCCCAATATTTGGTATACACCATTTGACATTGCCATGGTGACTCTAGGCTTATCAGACGGGCAGGCGGCATAGGGGCTGGCCTGCCCTGGGATCGCCCGTAAGATAACCCACCATGTTTGCATATTGGTTATGCTAATAAACCTGCAGCAATATTTCTCCACTTACATTACAGTGTCGTATGTTTTATTTATGTACTTATGTGTTTTGTGATAACTGTTGCCGATATTGGCACTATGTAAGGCTGCCCGGGGGGGGGGGGGGGGTTGCATAGTGGCCCGCCCCTTAGAGGGCGGCCGCCTTAGTGCCACAGGAAGGCACAGGGGTTGGAGGTCGAGTCCCTGGGCTAGTCCAGGGGAGACCCCAGCAGATAGCTGCTTCCGGCGAGGGCGGGGAGGAGACAGGGGTACATATACTGTCTCCGCCCCCTCCTCGTCCTCTTGTCCGCTCGTTCGCCTTGCCCGCCCCTCCGCTTACCCGGCGTCCGGAGGGACAAAGGGGGGGGCCAGGTCTTCTAACAATTTTACTTTGTGTTGCAGGAGGAGTTACAGGGCGATCCAGGGTCTGCACATACCAAGGGGTACATCATGCAGCAGCACCGCGGGGTGCTAAGCCAGGATACCCAGGGATGTTTTAGCGTTGTCCCCTGGAAGAACGACGGCGCCCCGTTAGCCGACAGGCGGTTGTGGGTCTGAGCAACCGGGGGCTGCCATGTATGCTCCGCCCACCCATCATGGGGGGCGTGTGAAGCAAGTGGACTGGGGGTCCACGGATGGGAGGGGTGGCCCCTCCCCATATTTGGTATACACCATTTGGCGTTGCCATGGTGACTCTAGGCTTATCAGACGGGCAGGCGGCATAGGAGCTGGCCTGCCCTGGGATCGCCCGTAAGATAACCCACCATGTTTGCATATTGGTTATGCTAATAAACCTGCAGCAATATTTCTCCACTTACATTACAGTGTCATGTGTTTTATTTATGTACTTATGTGATAACTGTTGCCGATATTGGCACTATGCCACATACACACAGCCCAGGGAAGAGGAGAGGACGGCTGTGCAGAGAGAGCAGCAGGCGCCTCCGGAGCACCCTTAGACAAACCCCTTCCTGCGCTCGAGGGCAGGAGCCCCTTTCCAGGATTTCACGTTCATTCATTGTCGTTTTTTCTGGTTTTTTGTGAGCGCAGTTTTTCATCTTCTGAAGGACACTTTGGGCCTCAGGTCGTTTGCCTTCACTTTGGGTAAGTTTATGCAAGTCGCCTTTGTGTAACTCAAGCGCGAAGACAAGTGCCTCTCAACCAAATTAACATTTTGAGCCTAAAAGAGAGTAAATGGAAGGGATGTGGAATTGCTGATGTTGTACTCGCCTAATGTTGCACATGTTTTTGCGCGCCGCCCCTTCATGACAGACTTTTTGAGGAAATGAACTTAACATTATATCATGTACATCCTCTTTTAATTGTGTTAAAAATGAAATTGTTTTTATTGGTTTTATTGAATGTCTCTATAAGTTTTTATGAGCCATGATTGTGTTAAATGAATCACGTACCTACAACAGTTTTTTTATATACCATGTTTTGTAGTATGCTATTATGGTTTGCTCTTAAACCGAATAAAGATATTTGACTGACTGACTGACAGACTTAAGTTTAATAGCTAACTGTATATCACTTGATTTCTTAAAGCATATTGATCCCAGTCACCAGTGTGTGCGTGCGTGTGTGTTGATAGGCATCTTTCATTGCACAAAATGCAGTGGTATAAAAACCAATGTTTCGCAGGGAACCGTGAAACATGGAAAATATTTCACAGTTTCTTCTGAAATTATTAGCCAATGTTAGGATGCTTGTAGGGTCACCGCGGGTCCGCAGCGTCACTGCAGCTCCCCCTCGCCACCCAGGCCAGAGATTGATCGTGAACCCCTTACAATCAACTTCTGCAGCAACACCAGAACCGGGAGCAGCAATCCCCGAGGCGCAGCCGAAGCACCCTTCCACCCCTGCCCTTGCCGCTGCTGCTCCCGGTTCCGGTGCTGCAGGAGGGCGCCTGCAGGGCCGACAGTTCGAGTTGGAGGGAGTGGGGATGGGGTGAGATCACGCCGCGCGTGCGGGGCGGGGCGGGGCGGGGATGTATGCCTGGGCGCGGCTCTTAACTTGTATGCAAATACTGAAGCACTTTTTTCGCGCGCCTCTTTGGAGTGGCAGGGACTCCACAGCGCCTGCGCCGTTGGAATGCTGGTTCAACGCGCACGTGCCATTGGAGAGGGTGGATACAGTGTGGGAAGCAGCTGTATCTACGATTCATGTGAAGGCCACTTCACCGCTGTGCACAGGGATGAGAGGCATGCACGGCTGCTAGAGTTTGTGACGTCAGCGCTTAGGGGGTATGTGTGGCAGACCGTAGGGATGCAGGGCAGTGGGAAGGTGTGCACGTTTAATGCGCATTTAGGACATAGCTGAGGGTATGGACATGGCATATGATGCATGGGGCAGTGTAGTATGGTTAATATGAAGAAATCCAGACGAGGAAGTCAAATATCCAAGTTTGCGATGCAGCACACCCGAGTCTGTGCCATCAGTGGCGAGTATGCAGGGCCTGGAGGGCATGCCACCGGAGGTGCACTGCACGGTGGGCATACTGGCGGCGGATGCTTGCGGTGATGGACTTTAGAGAGAGTGAATCCTCTGGATGGAGGGAGGCTAGGCATGTTGGAGTGAGGGCTGAGAATTGGACACACGCCCTTGTAAACAGTAGACAATAGATGTCGGCGACAAAAGGAACGCTGGAGCGTAATTGCCTCGGGTTCCTCAAAGGGGTCCCCAGACATTGCTTCATTCACCCCCCGACAGACAGAAGCAGCAAGGGCCAGGACCCGTTTCCCATCCAGGCCGGCTCAGTCCCTGCATTCTGGGTTTGCGAGAGAGCCCCGGAGCCAGGGTCTCGTTACCAAAGTTAAACTGTCTGCTCTGCACTCTCCGCTGCTTCTGAAGCCACAGAGTGCTGACAGTTCTGTTAAAGACAATCTTGCGACTCCAGTGACATTAATTGCATTTCCTTCTGTTTCTTTGAAAGAATGTCTGGCGCCCTCTTCAACATGTAAAGCCACTCCACAGAAAACAACACAAGCCTGAATCCGTAGGATGGCTTACAACTACAAAAATGCCCGTTTCGCTGCATCGATCCAAGATTACCAATGCTTTTCTTGTATTCATCTTGCTTATAGGGTGTGGAGGTAACAGCTCTGTTTACCTTATTAGCTCGATCTGTGGCCACTGCATAAAACCGCACCCGTCATGTAGCAGTTTGTTAGGTGGACATGTATCTCAATGGAGGCCAAAGATGAGCAGGGGAAGGTTTCCTCGCATCCGGCGCTGATCTCCGTTTTACTTTTTCACAAAAAATAAAAAAAGGATAACACTTTTTTCCCCTTAAATATTGCAATTGTAGATCACACTGGGAGACGAAGGGGGGGGGGGGGGGAGTTGGGTAGTTGACTGTTTAACAAGAACAAGAGGCAGTGATTCAGAAAGACGGAGCTCGCAAAACGAATGGTCATACAGGAGTAATAGACCGGGCCGCTCAGGGGATATAACGACAGAAGAATCGATGGAGGTTTAGACAGGCCTAAGTGTATGGCACTGTGATTGGCCTCCGCTATTGATACCCTGTATACACTCGGTTTATGGAACTCTTGCAAGGCTGCACTCTATAATCTGAATTGTAAGCAGATATGGAACAAAAGCTTCATAAAATTTGTTTAAAAAAAAGAAAAAGGGCACAACGCGCCTGTCACATTCTCTACAGCCACTGACACTACGCAAGTGTAGGGTCTGGGGACACTGTGCCTGCCAATCCAATCAGTTTGGAGATTTTTGGGTATAGTTCTGAATATTGCTGAGAATCCACAAAAAAGAAATGCGTCGGTTCAGTCGCAGGAGTGAAATTTGAGCCTCGCAGGCGTAATCTATACCTTGTTAATTGAGACCTTCGGGAATAACTGAGAGGACGTTCTTTACCATATGAAACAGGCTCAAAGTAACCAAATATTTTGGAACAACAAAGTTAATTAATTCAATATAAGTAAAAAATACATGCTATGCATGCAAAGGTCTTCCGTGTGTACTTTTTAGTTTAATCACGCTGTGAGCGAGTTTTGGGGAGGTTCGCTGATCCCTCCCCCTCCCCCTCCACATGAAAGGGGTGAAGGCGGGTGTTGAGTAGCTGCAGGAGCACTGGCCGAAACCGGAGGAGAGGCAGCGCCATGTGTGCTGCAGAGGACAGTTTAACAGACTGTGAGGGCTCCCCAATATGGCAAAAAAACAGACACCCTGTACGTTACAAACAAGCATTTGCAATGCAATAGGTCTTGCATTACTGACAGTTTGAGGTATTGGCGTTGCAAATAATAGTGTAATGCCAATAGCTCATAATTTCAGTAATGCGAGACCTGGTACATTGCAAATGCTTGCGTAGTGAGCCAGGAACCAGCATTGTATGTTTCAGTGCAGCACCGCAAGCTGCCCCTAGTGAGCAATGCACCAGCACTGCATGTCTCAGTGCAGTACCAAAAACTGCTCCTAAAGGTCCTTGGTGAGCAAGGCACCAGCACTGAATGTCTAGGTGCAGCACCGCAAGCTGCTCCTAGAGGCCCCTAGTGAGCAAGGCACCAGCACTGCATGTCTCGGTGCAGCACCGCAAGCTGCCCCTAGAGGCCCCTAGTGAGCAAGGCACCAGCACTGCATGTCTCGGTGCAGCACCGCAAGCTGCCCCTAGAGGCCCCTAGTGAGCAAGGCACCAGCACTGCATGTCTCGGTGCAGCACCACAAACTGCCCCTAGTGAGCAAGGCACCAGCACTGCATGTCTCGGTGCAGCACCGCAAGCTGCCCCTAGTGAGCAAGGCACCAGCACTGCATGTCTCAGTGCAGTACCAAAAACTGCTCCTAAAGGTCCTTGGTGAGCAAGGCGCCAGCACTGAATGTCTAGGTGCAGCACCGCAAGCTGCTCCTAGAGGCCCCTAGTGAGCAAGGCACCAGCACTGCATGTCTCGGTGCAGCACCGCAAGCTGCCCCTAGAGGCCCCTAGTGAGCAAGGCACCAGCACTGCATGTCTCGGTGCAGCACCGCAAGCTGCCCCTAGAGGCCCCTAGTGAGCAAGGCACCAGCACTGCATGTCTCGGTGCAGCACCACAAACTGCCCCTAGTGAGCAAGGCACCAGCACTGCATGTCTCGGTGCAGCACCGCAAGCTGCCCCTAGTGAGCAAGGCACCAGCACTGCATGTCTCGGTGCAGCACCGCAAGCTGCCCCTAGAGGCCCCTAGTGAGCAAGGCACCAGCACTGCATGTCTCGGTGCAGCACCGCAAGCTGCCCCTAGAGGCCCCTAGTGAGCAAGGCACCAGCACTGCATGTCTCGGTGCAGCACCACAAACTGCCCCTAGTGAGCAAGGCACCAGCACTGCATGCCTCGGTGCAGCACCGCAAGCTGCCCCTAGTGAGCAAGGCACCAGCACTGCATGTCTCGGTGCAGCACCGCAAGCTGCCCCTAGTGAGCAAGGCACCAGCACTGCATGTCTCGGTGCAGCACCGCAAGCTGCCCCTAGTGAGCAAGGCACCAGCACTGCATGTCTCGGTGCAGCACCGCAAGCTGCCCCTAGTGAGCAAGGCACCAGCACTGCATGTCTCAGTGCAGTACCAAAAACTGCTCCTAAAGGTCCTTGGTGAGCAAGGCACCAGCACTGAATGTCTAGGTGCAGCACCACAAGCTGCTCCTAGAGGCCCCTAGTGAGCAAGGCACCAGCACTGCATGTCTCAGTGCAGCACCACAAACTGCCCCTAGTGAGCAAGGCACCAGCACTGCATGTCTCGGTGCAGCACCGCAAGCTGCCCCTAGTGAGCAAGGCACCAGCACTGCATGTCTCGGTGCAGCACCGCAAGCTGCCCCTAGTGAGCAAGGCACCAGCACTGCATGTCTCGGTGCAGCACCGCAAGCTGCCCCTAGTGAGCAAGGCACCAGCACTGCATGTCTCGGTGCAGCACCGCAAGCTGCCCCTAGTGAGCAAGGCACCAGCACTGCATGTCTTGGTGCAGCACCGCAAGCTGCCCCTAGTGAGCAAGGCACCAGCACTGCATGTCTCGGTGCAGTACCGCAAACTGCTCCTAGAGGTCCTTGGTGAGCAAGGCACCAGCACTGAATGTCTAGGTGCAGCACCACAAGCTGCTCCTAGAGGCCCCTAGTGAGCAAGGCACCAGCACTGCATGTCTCGGTGCAGCACCGCAAGCTGCCCCTAGTGAGCAAGGCACCAGCACTGCATGTCTCGGTGCAGCACCGCAAACTGCCCCTAGTGAGCAAGGCACCAGCACTGCATGTCTCGGTGCAGCACCGCAAGCTGCCCCTAGTGAGCAAGGCACCAGCACTGCATGTCTCGGTGCAGCACCGCAAGCTGCCCCTAGTGAGCAAGGCACCAGCACTGCATGTCTCGGTGCAGCACCGCAAGCTGCCCCTAGTGAGCAAGGCACCAGCACTGCATGTCTCGGTGCAGCACCGCAAGCTGCCCCTAGTGAGCAAGGCACCAGCACTGCATGTCTCGGTGCAGTACCGCAAACTGCTCCTAGAGGTCCTTGGTGAGCAAGGCACCAGCACTGAATGTCTAGGTGCAGCACCACAAGCTGCTCCTAGAGGCCCCTAGTGAGCAAGGCACCAGCACTGCATGTCTCGGTGCAGCACCGCAAGCTGCCCCTAGTGAGCAAGGCACCAGCACTGCATGTCTCGGTGCAGCACCGCAAGCTGCCCCTAGTGAGCAAGGCACCAGCACTGCATGTCTCGGTGCAGCACCGCAAGCTGCCCCTAGTGAGCAAGGCACCAGCACTGCATGTCTCGGTGCAGCACCGCAAGCTGCCCCTAGTGAGCAAGGCACCAGCACTGCATGTCTTGGTGCAGCACCGCAAGCTGCCCCTAGTGAGCAAGGCACCAGCACTGCATGTCTCGGTGCAGCACCGCAAGCTGCCCCTAGTGAGCAAGGCACCAGCACTGCATGTCTCGGTGCAGTACCGCAAACTGCTCCTAGAGGTCCTTGGTGAGCAAGGCACCAGCACTGAATGTCTAGGTGCAGCACCGCAAGCTGCTCCTAGAGGCCCCTAGTGAGCAAGGAACTAGCACTGCATGTCTACAAAGTTGGAGTTATTGGCATTATAAATGGCAATGTTTTTTACCTAGCCATGTTACAGGGTTCAGTACCATGTGGGGCCACAAATGGACCTCTTTTGGTCACATATGGTACTACACCCTGCAGAAGATGTGGTAAATCCACCCTACCCATAATGCATTGCATGCAAGACAGTACTACGAGAACATTCAAATAGCCATGTCGATACATACAATAAGTAGCTTTGAAATGTGACAAAAGAATTATTACATTAATTTCAGATTAGGTTGTACTGTGTGTGGAGCTGGTGAAGGGAAATTTGTAGACGGTCTCATATAAATGTGAGATGTTCTAGTGAGTGAAGTAACCACTGCCAGCCTAGTTTAGGACCAAGTATGTGGCCTGCCTGAAACTTTGAAAGAAAATAGTGCCTTGAGGCTGTAATTAAAACCTAGGAAGGAATAACACATGTAACAGGAGGTGTCCTCATGGGAGGTTACAAGAAAAGACAAGGCGGTACTAAGGAGGGACTACTAAACCTATTTACTAATGAAAAACCACCATTTACAAAGGACAGGGACAGGAGCCAATTAAAATGAGGGGCGGAAAGTGGACGTAGCTTTATGCCCATATCCTGAACACAGCATGTCTCGAAGAGACAGCACAAGCTCTCCCTAAAAGAAGACCCAAAAGAACACGATACTCGAAGGTCATGGATGGGGGAGAGAGGGAGGTCAGTGGAGGAAGCATCCAGGGATTTCTGTAATTAACACAGCGCCTGCTTCGTGCAGTGTTCATGCATTGGTGGGGTAGGAGTATATTTAAAAGTTAAGCTGACGCCATTTAAGCAAAAGTGAAAGTGCGCATAACGCGCTGCAAATACCAATAAAAAAATAAGCATCTGCAATGCAATAGGTCTTGCATTTGCGAGAGTTAATGCTATTGGCGTTGTAAATGACAATATCTTTCACACATGTGTTTTTAGGTCTCGGCCTGGCGAAAAGCAGCGCATGCGCTGCTCTGCCATGCAGAGGACCTTTTGGAATCGATACGATTCCAGCGTGCACGCGGGGAGACAAACAAGACAAAAGATGTGCACGCGGGGATTGTCTGCTTTACTGGCGGCGTGACACTCTGGGGACTTTTTTTTTCGCCGCCAGTCCCCGCGTGCACATCTTCTGTCCGCCCTGTAAAGAGCCCGCGCTTGTTTTACAAGGATTGGCAAGGAGCAAAGACTTCCTATCTGGAAGTCGTAGTCCCTGTTCACCATCATTGAGTGAAAGTGCCGCATTACACTGGTTTGTCCAACAAAACTGTACTTGAGTGGGATGTTTCTGATGACAAGGAGCTGATCTAGATAGTAGTGGAGGCGGAGTTTTAGATGCACACATTGCTATTTTAGCATAAGTGTCTTAGATTATAGAAACGCCATCTTGCCACTTTTGCAGCTTTTGCACACGACACTGCAGATAGATGTTATTATTTGGTAACTGCTTGCTTGCCTTTTCTTCACATGAGAACTGTCTGTTGTTCACATCCCTAGACGTGCACCTTGGTCTGAACATTGTGTGCAGAAACAGTCTGAGCCAACAAACAATGTATGCTTTTGAGTTCAGGTTGATCGGCCCACGCTCTAGCCATAACACGCATAAAGCTGCAAATATCTGAAAGTCGCGAGCCTTTAATATTGCAGTTTGCATGCATTAGACACATTCTGGAGAACAACTTTTCCAGGCGCAGAGCAAAGCTGATCCTGTGATGTGATTCACCTAAGCTGATCTTTACGGTATGGGGTTCCCCATTCAAACCTAGAGACCTTCTATTAGTCTAATCATACTTGCTTACTAGCGAAGGGAGGGTGGTTGTATTCCACTATCATTTGTAATATGATTTCTCCCTTCATTTTCTATGGTATTGTAACAATGCTGATGGTTTTAATTTTAATCATTTGTCTGCGTATGTTAGCCAAAGTACTGCATCTTCAGTAACGTAGTTTATAAAATAAACATTTTAAACTTCACTGTGTCTCTGAATACTCTTGTTGTGGACTGATATGAGAATAATAACGAACAGGTATTTCTGATTCCCACCATTCCTGAGAGTACTCTAAAGTGGCATGTTCTGGGTTGTCTAATCATTGGGAGCTTCTATATGGTATGAAGAGCGAATGAGACACTGATGCTGGTCGGATAGGGGTTCTGGGTACTGAGGTGAGTTTTTCGTACACCGCAATTCACTGAGGTCCTGGTTTCCTGCGCATAGTTCTGTGCATGAGCAAAATCCCTGCAACATGGCGCACCTAACGTTTGGTCTTCTGATTTGAGACGCCTTAGTAGTGTTTGTATTAGTCCACGATGCCCTCGCTCTTGTTTCCGGACAGCGGGAGTGACGGTTTTAACCTACCTATTGGAACGATAGGTTCAATCAAGCTTGCCAATTAAAAAGGTTTTTATATTATTGAACCCTTGTGCTAATATAAGATACATTGTTGTTCTTCTCTGTGTCCTTATAGCGGTCGATATTGCAGCACATAGCCGAACTCCTCTGCGGCGTCATTTGACGCAGTTTGGGGTGCCGGACGATGGGATGGCTGTTATTTTTGTGGTGAGTGCCGATGCATCATATCCCTATGAGTTGTTTTACTCTTGGGTGACGATGCCGGTGGTGAATGCGGATGATAATACGTTTCACTCCTATACTACCACGCGGATCCCAGCAAATTATACACCATATAGGATGCAGGAGATTCCTATTTCAGCTTGGCAGCATCGAATTTAGTTTAATGGCGCCCTTCCCCATGCGGTTACACCGGTTCGAATGGGCCCTTTGTCAATTCCAGGGGCCACTTAGCCGGTACTGGCTGGATTTACACCTCATCCTCGTTATTTAACGGCTACGGTGGATGAGTTACGTGTCCTCCATACAGCCCTGATTACAGTACATAGGGCTTTAGTGCAATACGTTTCACGTAACATGCAGGTGGGGGAACCTGTTGTTACGGGACAGCCAGCTGGCCCAGCCGGGATTATCATTAGTCCCGTCATGGTTAATTCGGTAATGGGCAAGCGCCCCCAGAATAAGGACGATTTACCTTATTGGCTTGCTGAGAAATTTGACTAGCTGGAGGCAGTCTTTCCGCACTCTACTCCTGAGGAGAAACACAGGATACTCACCAATAGTTTGCAGAAGGACTTAGTCCCAGAGGTGTCCGATTGTGACAACTGGGGTAAAGTTTTTGCAGCGGTCTACTCGAAGTGCCTCGGCACCCCATCTATGGCCGTGCTTCCCTCCGTTATCAAGCGTGTTTAAGATCAACACGGTCCGGAGGCGGCAGTCGAGTTGGGAATGAGGCTTGTCGGAGTGTTCGACGTAGTGGCCTCTCTCATCCTTGGTAAACTCAAGGGAGATGCGGTACACTTTCAAGTGGCGAATGGGTTAGCCCTCGTTGACTAACTCGATAAGCCCCGAGCGTTGCCTAAAATTATTGCGGAGGCTTATAGAACTATTGGCCGCAGTAGTTTGGGGATTAAGCCTACTATTGTCATTCCTGACATACAACAGAAAACTAAGGTTAGTTTGTCAGGCAAAGACGATCGTCCAACTTTTCCTAAACAAAATTGTAGAACAAAGAAACAGGGAAAGCAGCAACAGAAACAGGGGTCTCGTCCTGCGTCACCGGTACAGGCGACTGGTGAACGCACATATGATTTGCGCGATCGCACTAGCATTAGGTCACCTGATAGATTTCAGGTTACTGAACAACGTTCTCCTCGTTCTTCACAGGAAACATGTCAAGGGTCGGGGTGCCCAACAAGGACGTGAGCAACCCCGTCAGTCTGATGGTAAAGGCAAGCAGGACGAGTTTGCACGTCAACGTCCCCCGTTTCAAAAGAAGAAAGTTGCTGTGCTAACAGCGAGGTATGCCACAGATAGTGAGAACGCAGCTTCGGAACCTGACATGGGCACTAACGCTGCACGACAGCGCAGCGGGTGTGTTTATCTAGATCACTGCGGTCCTTTCTCCTCTGATACTGCGTACAAGTATATCTTAGTTGCAGTGGATTCGTGCACACGTTTTCTTTGGGTATGGCCACAAAGGAGTGCCGATGCTCGAACTGTCATCAGGGATTTGCGTGTCTTTGTGGGAATTTTTGCATGTGGTACCCTTCATTCTGATCAGGGCCCTGCATTCGCCTCTAAGGCGTACAAAGAAGCCATGAGATCTTTTGGGGTCCAAGTCAAATTTTCATCTCCATACCGACCTGAGGGTAATAGTGTGGTGGAGCGAATGAACCTTGACTTAAAGCAATCCCTGACAGCTAGGGTTTTAGGCACTGGTAGGAATTGGTTAGCCCATCTGTATAACGTACAACGTGAAAATAATCTCCCTAGAAGGTCTCTGGGTGGGAGGACCCCATACAAGATGCTCTTTGGCATAAAAATGTTTGTCCCGGACCTTGATGGTCTAGACATGGCGGCGTCAGCCGCACCCTTTGACGTAGATGATCACTGTGCTGTATTACAGACTCTACAAGAGACCAGAGACAGTCATGCAAAGGAACACTTGCCCTCCACATCTGATGCTGCGCTTCAGATTCCGGAAGTCGGCTGGCTACCTCGAGTTGGTGACCTGGTCCGTGAGAAGGTGGAGAACAAGAAGGAGTTCGGCCCCCCTTATCGTGCACCGGTTCCAGTGCTTGGCGTGCAGGGTACAAGAACAGTCATTTTACCTCCACTTCCTGGTCGCAAGGATAACAGGTACATCTCCATTGACAATGTCAAACTACAGCGAGTGGCCGATTCTTCTTAGTATGACTCCAGCTGTCTCTTGCCCTGCGATGCTGAGAAATTCTGTTTTGGCTCCGTGCTTCTACCACCATGCCTGATATTGCCATCGAGATGCATACAGTTACTAATCCCTTGTTGCCACCACCGGCTGGTGGTCCACCTGAAGATTCTGAGTATGCTTATCCCACAGACGTTACATTGCCTGTCTTACAATCAACGGCAGTTAACCAGTCACGTTTCTCGTTTGACACTAACTCTATGACTTCAAATGCTCCATCGAAAATTTCTATTTTTGCTGTTTGGTTTAAGAGACATTTTTTAATTCCCCCTTGGACTTACATTTGGCTGGTGCTGATCAGTATTTTTTTGTTTATGTCCGTTGGATTTGTGGTGGTATTTTTTCGTCTTATAAATGGACACTATCTCAATGAAAGATCTACAATTAGACTAACTGATGGAACTTTGGCCCCCCACTCCTCATCACACATCATGAAGAGGGACCAGACTTTTGTGAATATTACTGCCTGGCCTGTGTTAGATGGGATTGTGTGGGATGCTGTGAAATTTCAAATTCATGGACCCACAGAGGTTATTAATGTTCCCAATGTTCTTCGTGTTTCTATGGGTGATGTTGTGAAAAAAAAACATCCGCTCTGATGATTGGGACGTTCAGGCCATAGAGGCACTGTTTTCTGATTTAAAATATTATGCTGCCTTTGATGCTGAGGATTTGTATTTGGACACTGGTAATTATGGGGAACTGTTTTGCTAACAACATTATGGCAATCATTTCCTACATAAATCCAATACATTCCGAAATTTTGTAAATTATACACAATGGGAACATTGTCCGACGCCAATGCAAGGCAGCTCTAACACATTGGTGAACAAATTTGCATATTTTACTGATTTTAGTGGCTCAAAACCTGCTGCCTTTTATTTTAAATTGGCAGCTGAGTCTGCCTCGAAGGTTAGGCTGACACACACTAAATTTTTGTATTCCAAATCCTTTATGGATGAATTGGCTATCGGGGGTTATGACCTGTGGAAAGCTACTATTGATCTTAAATCTGTTTGGGGTTCTAAGACGTGGCAGGTACGGCGAACAGAAGCTCTGCATCGTGCCTGCCTCATCCCAAACCACATGTTATTTTTGAATTCTACTATTTTTCAAACCACTTGTTTCGGATTGGCTACTTCTAAAAAGCTGAATTCCCCCTCTATTCCTGATCTGGGTGCTTATCCTAATTGGGATAATCATACAGATCTGTCCCTTGATGCGTTGCAGTCGTACATTACTAATACATCCTTCAATATTTCCAAATTAAATCCGGAAGGATGGTTGATATGGCAGAAGAGCTCTTACTCCGGTCAACATCGGTTTCTGGGTCTACACCCTGGGTATACCCAGGCTCGAGTGGACCCCCGCTTTGAACCTTCCCATTCAGTTACTACCTACTCTGTAGGGAAGCTATGTCAGAACTGGCTGCAACATTCCACCTTGGCATCTGTTAAACTTAATTTATCAAAATTACATGACAAAATAGATTTGAACGATTTTGTTAAGGGTCCTGTAGGTGGCAGATCCAAAAGATGGGTGTATGCTATTTATAACAAGGTTTGGAAATTGTCGCAAATTGAAGCTGCTTCCAGACTGAGAGCCATTGATCAAGCTAATTTGGAAAAAGTACTAGCTGTTATCGATAATAGCATTAACACCCTTTCTTCCAGAATTTACATGTTAGATAATATTGTTTCTTCTGTTGTTGATATTGTGCAGGATGATATGTCTGTTTTATATCATGGTCAAAATCAATTGCGTTCTATTATGCAGTTTGCATGGACTTTGCAAACGTTAAAGGCTGGGAAAGTCCCCTGGGACTACATGAATACATCGTCTTTATTCCTTCCTTTTAATCTGACTGCAAAACAACTATTCATGTCCATGAAAGATGCAACATACTCATTACTACATATTGAAAAGTTAGAACCTTTGCCTTTCTCTGTGGCCGAATTGAACTCCGCTGTGTGGCTTATCCACGGGTTAATCACATTACCATTTCCTTTGTTTAAGTTCAGTTCGTGCATGAAACATTATGCCCTAGGCAGATATGAACTGTTGGGTACGGCTTTCTTGCATGAAGTTTGGTCACTCCCATTTACATACAGGTGCATGAGAGAAGGTAAAGAAGTTTATTTGAAAGGTTAGGAGTGCACTTCCACACCTGATCACTCAGTAGTCTGTAGGCACATCCAATTGCATGGTCCATGCAACTTTCAGGCACCAAATTTAGCATGCGTCCTGAAAGGGATTCCAGTGCCAGCTATTACACCCTCTTTCACGTTGTTAGCTAATGGTAGTTATTTGCTTTTAAAAAACGAGGCTTGCTGCGGGATGCTAGTGGGAATTCCCTACATTGTGACTGTCTCACAAAGAGTAGTCTGCTGTAAAAATGTTCTTTTCCCGCCCCCGCATGGGCGGCTGGATGTATACATCTGGCCTTCCATTCCAACCTTGAAAGTAGAGTTCAACAAGATGAGCAGAATAAGGGCTCTATTGTCTCAAAAAGAAGTCGCTCTGACTTCTTCCCGTGAAACATTTGTCCTTCACGTAGCAAACACCCGCACCAAGGTGCATGCGCTTTTAAATACTGATCTCCCCCTTCATTTCGGTGCCCTGATTCAAACAATATTTAATGCCTCAATATCTGGCTTGGTGCATTTTTTCAAAATTGTGTGCTCCGGCCTCGTGACCTTTTTCCAAACTATTTTTGGTGTGATACCTGCATTTTTTCATTCTATTTTTACCAGCGTCTTTGGTGGGGTCCCATGGATTCTCGCCCTCACGGCTGGTGTGCGGTTGTTGGTCTGCTTACTGCGCAATGGCTGCACAATTTGTGTCACACGACAGCCTGTCCCGGCTGCTCCATCTTCGTAACCGGATGCTTGAATATTATGGAACATTGCCACTGGCCACCTTAAGCATAGCCTATGGATTGTCCTTCCGGTTTTCATATTTTACTTGCGTGCAACCTGTTTTTCATTGCCTAGATTGTCCTTTCGAATGGGCTCTGGATTTGTGCTTGTCGAACTCGGTGACTCCTGCCCCGGATTATGATCGACTGATGAGTCCCTTAGTGGCTCATGAGTTGGACTGTTCTGGTGTCAGGATTATGGCCTGTGGAGCGGCACATGGAGTCCTAGGGAATTGGTACATCGGTACGGCAGCGTATGACTTCTTGGCAAGAAGTTATCTTGAAGAACACGCCAGTTGTCCTCTGATTGTGCTAGAGGCCCTAGTTGTCGAGGAACATGTATGTTTGTTTACCTTGTTAGACTGGATGGCGGAAACCTTTGCAGAACATTCTAATGACTTCCTCTTGGAGGCTGTCGCTACTTACTGTGCATACACGTTGATGGATTAACTTGGATGTCATCCAACTTTCCTTATACGAACTACACATTTTTTCTTTTTTTTGATTCGACATTTAAGCTAGCTGAGCCTTTACCAAATGGACGTGGTTCACGTTTTCTGTTTTTTCCTTTCATTATTTACGCGTTTTTTTTTCTCTTTTTTTCTTTTGCCTCTCGAACTTTCACTCCCCTTTCTGTGGATTCACAATACATGCACTTGGTTCCGTTCTGTCGAACTTGAACTCTGCGTTCCTCAATTGTATCCCTATTTGTTCGTGGTCCGATCAAGGGAGGGTGTAGTGGAGGCGGAGTTTTAGATGCACACATTGCTATGTTAGCATAAGTGTCTTAGATGATAGAAACGCCATCTTGCCACTTTTGCAGCTTTTGTACACGACACTGCAGATAGATGTTATTATTTGGAAACTGCTTGCTTGCCTTTTCTTCACATGAGAACTGTCTGTTGTTCACACCCCTAGACGTGCACCGCGACCTTGGTCTGAACATTGTGTGCAGAAACAGTCTGAGCCAACAAACAATGTATGCTTTTGAGTTCAGGTTGATCGGCCCACGCTCTAGCCATAACATGCATACAGCTGCAAATATCTGAAAGTCGCGAGCCTTTAATATTGCAGTTTGCATGCATTAGACACATTCTGTAGAAGAACTTTTCCAGGCGCAGAGCAAAGCTGATCCTGTGATGTGATTCACCTAAGCTGATCTTTACGGTATGGGGTTCCCCATTCAAACCTAGAGACCTTCTATTAGTCTAATAATACTTGCTTACTAGCGAAGGGAGGGTGGTTGTATTCCACTATCATTGGTAATATGATTTCTCCCTTCATTTTCTATGGTATTGTAACAATGCTGATGGTTTTAATTTTAATCATTTGTCTGCTTATGTTAGCCAAAGTACTGCATCTTCAGACACGTAGTTTATAAAATAAACATTTTAAACTTTACTGGTTCTCTGAATACTCTTGTTGTGGACTGATATGAGAATAATAACGAACAGGTATTTCTGATTCCCACCATTCCTGAGAGTACTCTTAAGTGGCATGTTCTGGGTTGTCTAATCATTGGTAGCTTCGAGATGATACGGAGAACGAATGAGACACTGATGCTAGTCGGATAGGGGTTCTGGGTTCTGAGGTGAGTTTTTGGTACACCGCAATTCACTGAGGTCCTGGTTTCCTGCGCATAGTTCTGTGCATGAGCAGAATCCCTGCAACATGATCTTTCTTTTTTAAATTTCCAAATCAACAAATGCTAATGGAGGAAAGTGAAAGGTCTTGTTTGCTGGTGCTATGTATTGTGCGGGGCTCGCAGCTACTGCTTTTCCAACATGCAAATTGTGCACATTGTGGAAAGATGCATCCGCTGTTTGTCATCTGCTCAAATATTTACATCCTGTCTTTGGCACCGAGCAGCTGAAAGAACTCTGTTCACACTGAAATCGAACAATAGCAAAAGTTATGTATAAATAGATGCATGAAGGCCCATTCCTGCCATATCAATGCTCGCACCAAGCTTAAAATGCGACACAATGAAAATACATAAATGATTATCACGTTTGTTTGGAAATAGGTATCTGCTTTTTTTGTAATGATATGTGGATAACGTTTGCAAAATTACACTTATTTTGTGAAATACATTCCAGTGATCCTGCAAAAATCTCTGCACGAGTATAACTCCCCAAGAAAAGTCACAGGAGCTACTGTGTTGACTAGAAAATGTCTCTCTGCATGACGTGTTCTAATTAAACCAATCTCCTGCAAGTTATAAAACACGCAAACGTTTGGATTAAGAAAAATAATGAAAACTTGCACTTTTAATGGTAGTCCTTCAATGTTTATGGTATGTTTACTACTCACTCTCTACTACTCTCTACTACTCACTCTCTACCACTCTCTACTACTCTACTCTCTGCTCTCTACTACTCACTCTCTACTACTCACTCTCTACTAATCACTCTCTACTACTCTCTACTACACTCTACTACTCACTCTCTACTACTCTCTACTACTCTACTACTCACTCTACTACTCTCTACTACTCACTCTCTAATACTCACTCTCTACTACTCACTCTCTACTACTCTCTATTACTCTCTACTACTCACTCTCTACGACTCACTCTCTACTAATCACTCTCTACTACTCACTCTCTACTACTCTCTACTACTCTACTCTCTACTACTCACTCTTTACTACTCACTCTACTACTCACTCTCTACTGCTCTACTCTCTCTCTACTACTTTACTCTCTACTCCCTACTACTCACTCTCTGCTACTCACTCTTTACTACTCACTCTACTACTCTCTACTACTCACTCTCTACTGCTCTACTCTCTCTCTACTACTTTACTCTCTACTCCCTACTACTCACTCTCTGCTACTCTCTACTACTCACTCTCTACTCTCTACTACTTACTGTCTACTACTCTACTACTCACTCTACTACTCTCTACTGCTCACTCTCTACTGCTCACTCTCTACTACTCTCTACTACTCACTCTCTACTACTCTACTACTCACTCTCTACTACTTACTCTACTACTCACTCTACTACTCACTCTCTGCTACTCTCTACTACTCACTCTCTACTACTCACTCTCTACTACTCTACTCTATACTACTCACTCTCTACTACTCTACTCTCTCTCTACTACTTTACTCTCTACTCCCTACTACTCACTCTCTGCTACTCTCTACTACTCACTCTCTGCTACTCTCTACTACTCACTCTCTACTACTCACTCTCTACTACTCTACTCTCTACTACTCACTCTCTACTACTCTACTCTCTCTACTACTTTACTCTCTACTCCCTACTACTCACTCTCTGCTACTCTCTACTACTCACTCTACTACTCACTCTCTACTACTTACTATCTACTACTCACTCTATTACTCTCTATTGCTCACTCTCTACTGCTCTCTACTACTCACTCTCTACTACTCACTCTCTACTACTCTACTACTTACTCTCTACTACTCACTCTACTACTCTCTAGTACTCTCTCTACTACTCTCCACTACTCACTCTCTACTACTCACTCTACTACTCACTCTCTACTATTCACTCCCTACTACTCACTCTACTACTCACTCTACAACTCTACTACTCTCTACTATTCACTCTACTACTCTACTTCTTACTCTCTACTGTCTACTACTCACTCTCTACCTCTCTCTCTACCTCTACCTCTCTCTACCTCTCTTGCGTAGAGAGGTAGAGAGAGGTACTGTCTACCTCTCTACGTGCACACATATGCATATATATGTATATATATGCATTTATATATATGTATGTGTATATATATACATACATATATAAACATATATATACACATCTGCATATCTATATAAATACAAATATAAATGCATGCATACATATGCATGTTATGTACATGAAAGTTTGAAAAACACTAATAAAAGCAAAGCTAAAAAGCCACCTAATTACAAACAGAATTGCTTTAACTTAAACGAGTGCGAGACCTATTGCATTTTCAATGCTTGTTGTTCTGAGTGTTGTGGCTGTTTGTGGTGTACTGCCTTTATATATAGCCCTAACCATCCAACGATGAGCCTGCAGTACACTTTGTAAACAAGGAAGCAGGATGTGTTTGCTATTTAAAAGGGTGAAAGTGACAGAATTATGCGTCTTCTAGTCGAACAAGTGACACAGGCCAGACGGAAAACAAGCATTGGCATAGCCAATAGGTCTCGCTTTTGGGACCTTATAAGTGTTTTGCCATGCAACACTTGATGTTGTTGCACCAAGGATATTGTGCTGCATAACTAAATACTTATAAGGTCCCAAATGCGAGACCTATTGGCTATGTGTTATTATACTGAGTGAATTTATGTTGCATTGAGTAGAGTGTAATTATGTGGCGTGTAATTATGTGGCCTGAGTGGTATGTGGAGTGTATTTATTTTTCATTGAGTGTATTGTAATTATGTGGTGTGTAATTATGTGGTACTGAGTGTTATGTGTAGTGTATTTATGTTGCATTAAAAAGAGTGTAATTATGTGACGTGTAATTATGTGGTATTGAGTGGTATTTTGTGGATTGTATTTATGTTGCATTGAGTATAGTGTAATTACGTTGTGTTTAATTATGTGTCAGTGAGTGGTATTATGTGGAGTGTCTATGTTTTATTGAATTGTGTGTAATTATGTAACGTGTAAATATTTGTTACTTAGTGGTATTATGTGGAGTGTATTTATGTTGCATTGAGGAGAGTATAATTATGTGGTGTGTAATTAAGTGGCCCTGAGTGGTATGTGGAGTGTATTTATGTTGCATTTAATAGAGTGTAATTGTGATGTGTGATTATGTGGTACTTAGTGGTATTATGTGGAGTGTATTTATGGTGCATTGAGTATATTGTAATTATGTGGCGTGTTATTACGTGGCACCGAGTGATATTATGTGTATATGTTGTATTGAGTATAGTGTAATTATGTTGCATGTAATTATGTGGCATTGAGTGGTATTATGTGGGGTGTATGTTGCATTTAGTAGAGTGTAATTATGTGGCATGTAATTATGTGGCAGTGAGTGGTATCATTTGGAGTGTATGTTGCATTGAATGCAGTATAATTATGTAGCATATAATTACGTGGCACTGAGTTGTATTATGCGAAGTGTTTTGTGTTGTATTGAGGAGAGTGTAATTATGTGGCATGTAATTACGTGGCACTAAGTGGTATTATGTGGAGTGTATGTTGCATTTATTATAGTGTAATTACGTGGTGTAATTATGTGGTTTTGAGTGTTTTTTGGAGTGTATTTATATTGTATTGAGTACAGTGTAATTATGTGGCGTGTTATTATGTGGTATTGCGTGGTATTATGTGGATTGTATTTATGTTGCATTGAGTAGAGTGTAATTATGTAGTATGTAATTATGTGGTAGTGAGCTGTATTTTGTATTGCATTAAGGAGAGTAATTATGTAGAGTGTAATTATGTGGCACTGAGTGGTATTATGTGGAGTGTATTTATGTTGCATTGAGTAGAGTGTAATTATGTGGCATTTAATTAAGTGGCAGCGAGTGGCATTATGTGGAGTGTATGTTGCATTTAGTAGACTGTAAATATGTGGTGTAATTTTGTGGTTTTGAGTGGTGTTATGTGTAGTGTATTTATATTGTATTGAGTAGAGTGTAATTATGTGGAGTGTTATTACGTGGGACTGAGTGATATTATGAGGATTGTATTTATGTTGCATTGAGTAGAGTGTAATTATGTGGTATGTAATTATGTGGTACTGAGTGATATTATGTGGGGTGTATGTTGCATTTTGTACAGTGTAATTATGTGGCATGCAATTATGTGGCAGTGAGTGGTATTTTGTGTTGCATTGAGGACAGTGTAATTATGTGGAGTGTATATATGTTGCATTGAGTGTAGTCTAATTATGTGGTGTGTAGTTTAATTAGTGGTTTTATGTGGAGTGTATTTATGTTGCATTGAGTAGAGTGTAATTGTGTTGTGTGATTATGTGGTACTTAGAGGTATTATGTGGAGTGTATTTATGGTGCATGTAGTATAGTGTAATTACGTGGTGTGTAATTATGTGGTACTGAGTGTTATGTGATGAAAACAAGAGGGAGGTAGAGAGGGAGCAGAGCATATGTTCTAGACTATGTCTGGCCTAGCTGTAGATTCACCAGTCCCGCTAAAACTTTTCGTCTGCACACTTACCTAAATGGTGTGTGTGCACTTTGAGCATGTTGAGAGCTAATTAGATGTCTGGGGGCACTGGGGCATGGAGCTGGCCTTATACAGGTGCATGTTGGGAGCCCTCTAAAAGAATCGGTAATATGAAACCAGTTAAAACTGCGCAGTTCACACAATCGGACTGCTTTATTGCTTTTTGAAACAGATGGTTTACCCGCACAATCGCATGGTATGTTTTACATGTAAAATTGATTACTTACATACTTTTTGATTATACGCGTTCCGTAAGACACCTGTTAAAATTAAGCCCCTGGAAAGGGGGGTTGGAGGTTAAGAGTGGGAGAGAAGAGTAGCGGCAGCTAGGGGAAAGAGCAGGATAGACAAAAGAAGGGGGGGAGGAAAGCGTGGGAGAAGGAAGGCAGGTGAAGAGGAGGACGGGCTTGCGACAGGAGGCAATAGACTGCTGGAGAGATAAAGAACAGCGGAGGCACGAAAAAAGAGAGGGAGAGTGGGTGATGAAAGCAAGAGGGAGGCAAAGAGGGGGCAGAAAATGAAAAAAGAGCGACGCATAATAGGCGTTCCGTGAGACACCTGTTAAAATTAAGCCCATGGAAAGGGAGGGGAGGTTAAGAGTGGGAGAGAAGAGGCAGCTAGGGGAAAGAGCGGAAGAGACGGAAAGAAGGGGTAAGGAAAGCGAGGGAGAAGGAAGGCAGGTGAAGAGGAGGACGGGCTTGCGACAGGAGGCAATAGACTGCTGGAGAGATAAAGAACAGCGGAGGCACGAAAAAAGAGAGGGAGAGTGGGTGATGAAAGCAAGAGGGAGGTAAAGAGGGGGCAGAAAATGAAAAAAGAGCGACGCATAATAGGCGTTCCGTGAGACACCTGTTAAAATTAAGCCCATGGAAAGGGAGGGGAGGTTAAGAGTGGGAGAGAAGAGGCAGCTAGGGGAAAGAGCGGAAGAGACGGAAAGAAGGGGTAAGGAAAGCGAGGGAGAAGGAAGGCAGGTGAAGAGGAGGACGGGCTTGCGACAGGAGGCAATAGACAGCTGCAAAGAAAAAGAACGGCGGAGGCAGGAAAAAAGAGGGGGAGGGCGGGTGATGAAAACTTTGAACTTTGACTTATAATTTCCCGGTTACTATGGTAGAGCGGGGTTGCATATTTTAGGATGAAGAGAGATCCTGGCTCCATGACCTAGGGCTGGCAAAAGCACGCTATGATTTGGGGCTCAGAGTCACTGCCCGCCCCTCGCCCACACACACACTGGAAGTTTCCAAAGGATTTGTGTGGAAAAGATGGGGGGGGGGAAAGAAAGCGTAACAACTAAAATGTACATCTCTTTGTTGTTAGAAGGTGGAAGTTTCCCAGGATTTGAGCTGCACCTTGAGTAAACTTTAACAGTAGTATGAGGCTTCCCTTCTGCCAAAGCCATCAACGCAGCGCTCAGTTGTTTCCCAGCTAGGCTGTACTCCACATACATGGCAACGACTGCATCAAGGAATACCTGAATTAACAAGTCATTTTTATTGAAGCCCAAAGAATTTTCTACAGTTTTGAAAAATGTATACCAGAGTTTGTAAAACTTACTTATCTGATTGTAACTGCTAATACTTTTTAATAATAAGTGTTCCGTCAAACACACGTTAAAATTAAGCCCCTAGAAAGGGGGAGGGGGTTAAGAGTGGGATAGAAGAGAAGAGGCAGCTAGGGGAAAGAGCAGGAGAGACGGAAAGAAGGGGGAAGGAAAGCGTGGGAGAAGGAAGGCAGGTGAAGAGGAGGACGGGCGGGCGACAGGAGGCAATAGAGTGTTGGAGAGAAGAAGAACAGCGGAGGCAGGAAAAAAGAGGGGGAGAGCGGGTGATGGAAACAACTTTGAACTGTGACTTATCCTTTCCCGGTTAGTATCGTAGAGCGGGGTTACATATTTCAGGATGAAGAGAGACAGAGGCGCAACTAGAGCCAAATTTCGGGGGGGGGCTGAGCAAAAATTTCGGGGGGGGCTGAGCAAAAATTTCGGGGGGGGCTGAACTTTAAGCAATAGGCAGAGTGGAGCTGCAGGGGCTCTTAGAAGGGCTGAAACAACAGCAAGGCCTCATTAACATGCAAATGGTCTTTTAAAGACCTGTGAAGTGCTCGGGTGCGGCTTCTTTTTTGCCGGGGAAGGTGTCTCATCCCGGGCTGCCACACACGACGGGGGGGGGGGGGGGGCTGAAGCCCCGTGAGTCCAATGGGTGTTGCGCGCCTGAAGAGAGATCCTGGCTACATGACCTAGGGCAAGATGGAGCCAGTCATGGTGTGAATGGGGAAGTAGCGAAAACATTAGCAGTAGGGTGTTAGTAGCACTATTTTTAGGTCTCGGGACCATCCGGTCGGCAGACCGGAAGTCCGGAGATTTAATGACTTGGGAGAAGAGGGGCTTGAGCCCGCCCCTCTTCTGCCCTGTTCTCCATTGGCTGGCCTCGTAAATGCTGGCCAGCCATTGGAGAAGAGGTCCCGTCACTCCAATCATGCCCCGTCCTTTTCGGATCGGGGGGCGTGTTTTTTGTGAAAAGTCTCAGGGAGGAGACAACAGCAAAACACGCCCCCGAATCCGAAAAGGAGGCTGCGTTTCTCCGAGGCATTTCTACTCTGCCTCGGAGAAAGGCGGTGCTGTCTTCCGGTGCCCTCGGCTTTCACTGTTTGCTCCTGTTAGTGAGATTAATTGAGGGCGCGTCCTCTTGAGAAAGCAACAATTAGAAATCGGGCTCGTGCATGAATCGTAGTAACGATATTAACCCAGACTGGCTGAATACACATGCAGAGCGAAGGGGTGAGATCTGTGGGGACTAGAGGACGAGGTATACCAGGGGTTTCACTATTCTTGCCTGTTTACTTGAAAAAATGTGACGTCCGTAACCACTGTTGAAAGCTGGGATTCCATTCTATGGGAAGGCGGTCTGATCTCCAGAAAACATCCAGTGCGGTTGGGTGAACGCGATACGCACCCTCGCCGCCAGGCCCATCTCGTGGAGGGCTGGTTGGTGGATACATCTGTTTCAGGGAGGATAGAATTAAATTCCTGCGGATCCTGGTCTCCTTAAAAGCCGGGGATATTGCTGCCGGGGCGAGATACAAACTCGCTTTCTGGGCTGCCTGGGGCAGTTGGGGACTGTTTAAAATACTTTTATTTAGGGCACAATGCTGACGGTTTTGTGCCACATGATGGCACTGTGCCAGGAAGTGCTAATTCGCCACTAGCGAGCCCCTCTTCCACAGTCCGGTCAGCCCGCGGCTGCGCTGAAGCAGCGAGGTTGGGAGGGGGTATCTCCATGGCAGAGCGTCTGCCCCCTGGATTCTAATTTTGTCTTTGAGTTGGCGGGATATGTCGGCCGCCGAGAGGCGCCCTCTCTCTCCCAGAGCGAACCTCACATGGTAGACGTGGGACTGCTTCCGCGCTGTTGACGTGCAACTGCTGCCACGGGACTCACATTTGTGCGTGTCTTACTTGTGCTTCCAGTGCAAATCCTTTGTATGTAATCGCATATGAGAGATACTCGGCTTAAAAGCACAACTTAGACACATGCAGGCATTGCGATGCAAATCAATGCGCACGGTCACCACATTTCTGCTGTCTGCGCTCTAGCCCACCCTGCAAACATCTGTGTGTGGCGTGCACTCGTGAATCTTTTAACCTCTTTTTATAATTTTTTTCCCATTAAAAATTATTACATTATGTATTACATGCAACCACGGTTGATACTCCTACAGACCTGACTAGCCAAGAGCATTAGTTCATGGCAGGCGCGCAACACCCATTGGACTCACGGGGCTTCAGCCCCCCCACCCCGTCGTGTGCGGCAGCCCGGGATGAGACAGCCTCGCAGGCACACACAAAGCCGCGCCCGAGCACTTCACAGGTCTTTAAAAGACCATTTACATGTTAATGAGGCCTCACTGTTGTTTCACCCCTTCTAAGAGCCCCTGCAGCTCCACTCTGCCTAGATTCAGCCCCCCCACCCCCGAAATCAGCGCCACTCTGCTGACTGTTTAAAGATTCAGCCCCCCCCCCCCGAAATTTTTGCTTAGCCCCCCCCCCCGAAATTTGGCTCTAGTTGCGCCTCTGGTTCATGGAGACGTTATAATACACATACCACGGGTATAACACTCCTTGAATAGCAGCGCTCCACTTCTGTAGCAATCCAGGCGCCCCTGCTTCTTTGTAAGATTTATGGAAGTAGTAAAACATTTTTACACAGTTCGGAAGCTCAGGTTGAACAATAAAAGTGAAGCTGATAGAACAGTTATCTTTAGGCTTGAAGTAAATGTTCTCTTTAATATTACATTTTCTCATCACCCTGCCAGCCCCGTGCAGATAGTAACTGTTCTCATGTGCATCGCCTCGGGGCTGATTATTTTTCAATATGTTCTGTCGTCTGAAATCTGCTGCAGTCTTTACAGTTACTGGATATTTTGTCCCTCATCAGTACAAGGAAGGGTAGAGGTGTGACATTGCTAGTTCCAGGGGCCTAGTTATCAATAGTGCACCATTTGCAAGTCAAAACACACGAGCCCAGAGGACTGAGGGGCCCACTGCAGGTCAGTTATAGTTTTTTTCTTTTTTTAACTTCCAAACTAGGGCACTGGAGGCCCATTTCCCTATTTTGCATTAGGGGCGATGGCACCCTTGCTTCGCTACTGTTCGGCCTTGCCCCTAGGGCATAGACTCAGGGTTTCAGCTCTCAATGCCTTCCAATCTACAAGTTTTTCTCCCTACTTTTGAAATGCCTTAAGCAAATTATGATAGATTTTTTTTAAATGACAGATATTTCTGAGAGTTTTATTCCCTATGTGTTTTATGGGTTATCAACATTTTACAGTTTTTAAGAGTACCACACATCCTGTCGTCTATATAGATATTAGATGTGTGACCCAACCTGGTCCAGGATCGGATGCAGCCTCTGCGAGCATTGGGCATAGTGTTTACTCTGGGGCCCTCACTACCAAAGGTAACCTTAACTGAAGCCTCGCTTAGGCACAGTTTCATGTAGGAAACATCAAACGTGACCAAGCGGGTCTAATTATGGGAGATGTGATGGAAGGTGGAGCAGTTTTCATTCATTAGTGTGCCAAGGGTACAGATTCATAATAGAGTTAAACAATTCTGGACTGTATCAAATTTGCATTTTTCTAAAAGGTCACCCCCAGATTTGTTGCCTCTCTGTGCACTTTGACCGCCGCTAACTAGTTATAAAGTGTCCTTGCATCCCAATTAGAACATGTGCTGTACATTGAAACTCTTTATTTTGCCTATGTAACTTACCTATAAGTCCGTTGTAAATGGTACCTAAAGTGTATCTGTGGCATGGAAAGTTCAACGTCATACATGGGCTGCAGTGTATTTTCACACCACCCACATAAGTGACTTAACATATTTCGGCCAGCAGTGCCACTGTTCGCTGCCTATGCTGCAGTTTAAATGCACTGCAGTAGACTCAGAGTGATAAAGATACTTGTCATTTCCAAGGTAGAAAACTATTACTATATAGTTTCTCAGGTCAAAAAAATAGCTTTCAGCCCCAGTAATGTGTTTGATAAATCAGGGTGGACAATGAGGACTTATTTAGGGTGGCAATGATTACAGGTTCTGTCTGCGAGGACGGAGGGCGTGGAGGAGGGAGTGGCTCTCATGTTAATGGGAGGCATGCATGGAATTGTTTTGTCCACCTTGATTGAGGCTGTTACTTAAAGAACTAAATGCAGGTAAAAACCATTTATACCTAAATGCACTGCAGTGACACATGACAAACTGCCTTTGCTATGTGGAAAAAAGCTATTTTTATATATAACCATAAATCACCCGTAAAGTGTGCCTAGTTAGCCCATAGATCAGGGTGCTAATATATAATAAAATTAGGGTACACCACCTATTGGGGTTAGTGTGCCCTCACAGTTAAATAAAAGTCAAGTGCTGTTTAAGTCAGTAGGCTGAACTTCACTTTTCTCGTATAGGTACGAGTCGGATCAAACTCTTTATTTCCCATCTCCACTGAGGAACGGGCAAAACAGTAGTTTTCTGATTATTTTTACAATCTGACTTAATGATGAAATCAAATTTTAGATAACTTAAGCAGAAAATTACCTTTATAAAAAAATTACTTAAGGCTGCCTGAGCCAGAATTGACTTAAAACCAGTTCTGCCACCTTCAGTGCTGAATACAAATCCTTGGCTGGGAGACTTAACCACCCTGACTCAACTCACAGAGCATTGGCTTGCTCTTGGGCCAAAGAAAGGCCAGTGGGTGTTAAATGCGGATGCTGCGCTTTGCCATGCCTATCACTCTCCTGTACCGGTTACTAAGAGGAATCGCATCTGGTCCAAACTTAATATTAAGGAGTTAAAGGATGCTCCTGAAGTCTCATACGTAAGTCTATCATAATCATCACAGTACAAAGAACCACGCGTCTACACAGCACGCAGTGCTTCCATAGGGAAAAGCATACCTGTCATCTGAATGTCAACATGTGTATTCTGGGGAAAAATAGCATTAACTCCAGTAACAGTCCCAGACGGCTAAGAATAAGGGCTGATTATAAAGGGCCCATCCAGCAGTGAATCCTGCACTACACACATAAATCCCCACGCGTACGAGGACCTGCTCAAGAACTTGCTTTGTGAATTGTAAATAACAATGCCGTTTCTTTAAATGTTTTAATAACAAAAACATAAACAAAAATAATGTCATGAACAATGCCAATAGCTCTAACTTTACCAATGCCGAGACCATTGCATTGTAAATGCTTGTTGTTTAGATGGCGGTTGGTCCTGTTAATTGTTGAGTTCTTTGGTGAAGTTTAGTAGGTTAATTGATGTGGCGCCAGCAACCTGCAGATGGCTAGGTGGATGGTAGCGAAATGTTGATGTTTGAGTGTGAATTCGTCTGTAGGCATTTCCATTGAAGGAATCGCACTGCAGTATCTGGCGGCCTGTAGCGCAAATCATGTATGCTGCTTGAGGAGGGATGTGGCGGCAGTGACAGTAATGCACAATGTAAGGATTTGTGTTATAGTATAGAGGTTCGGATGGGATGGTAAAAAGAAGGCTGTAAGGAAGTTTTTTAAAGTTGTTTCTGCCAAAGACAGAAAGCGCATCTTACCTTAAATAGTGCTCTGCATATAGTTATTTCTAATAAGTTAATGCATTATTACAACTGTTAGGATAGATGCGCGAGTTCAGTGTTCACTACTGTAATTTGCATATAATATGCAGGCTGCACAGTGGTGTACCCTCCGACCCTTCTGAGGCTAACACGGCGAATGCCAATGGGACGGTGGCAGCAGGCACTGTCTCACGGGGCAACTTGATTTGTGTTATAAAGAGGGCCGTTTTTATAAAAATGTACACCCAAGACCACATTGGAAAAGGCAACGCACAGCGCGCTACTAATGGTACACAGTTGAAACGCACTCATATGCGCGTCAGAGGCAAGTGCTCACGCGTGCCACAATGTTTCCCTTACCTTTCACTAGGCCTACTTACATCTGAATTTTAGCCCAGACCAACCCTACCAGGACGGCGCGTTAAAGAAGACAGTCAAGGGTAGGGCTGAGAGAGAAGAATGCACACTACAAAAAGCAAGCCCCCAAAAAACTTTGAGTTTAAAAGCCCATTTATAAACCGCCCTATCGCATGGTATATGGCATGTGTAAATGCCTTTTGCTGCAAAGCATCCCGGCAAATACCACTTTAAATTAAACCCCTGTATGGCTACAGTGGCGCTGCCAGGCGTGCTGGGGCTTTTGTTTGCTTTTGTGAAGCCAAACACATATGCATTATAAACGCACCATAGGAGACGCAGCCTCTTACAAACACCTCGTCTGACTGCCTAGAAATAGCCTAAGGCGGGGTGGGGGGGAGGGGCTGTGCTGAAACTAAACAGAGTCCACCCTGGAGACATTCCATGGCCTTATCTGTTGATCTAACAAGTCTACAGACTAGGGACGTGTGTACAAGCAAAAAGGCTGGCTGTAAAGACATCCCAAGTGAGGACAGCCCTAAACAAGCAAATGAAGCTTTAAATTCATTAGTAACAGGATACTAGTTTAATATCAGGATATGTTTAAGATTTCGGAGGAAATATTTTTAAATCTATGCAGTTTACACAACGTTACTGCTTAATTGCTCTTTGAAACTGATAGCTTACTAGCACTATCACATGGTATATGTTTTACACGTAAAATTGCTTGTTGACATAATTTTTGATATTAGGCGTTCCGTAAGACACCAGTTAAAATTAATCCCGGGGAAAGGGGGGGCGGAGGTTAAGAGTGGGAGAGAAGAGAACAGAAGAGGCAGCTAGGGGAAAGAGCAGGAGCGATGGAAAGAAGGAGGAAGGAAAGCGTGGGAGAAGGAAGGCACGTGAAAAGGAGGACGGGCGTGAGACAGGAGGCAATAGACTCCTGGAGAGAAAAAGAACAGCGGAGGCAGGAAAAAAGAGAGGGAGAGCGGGTGATGAAAGCAAGAGGGAGGTAGAGAGGGGGCAGAAAATGAAAAACGAGCGACGTATAATAAGCGTTCCGTGAGACACCTGTGAAAATTAAGCCCCTGGAAAGGGGGGGGATGTTAAGAGTGGGAGAGAAGAGAAGAGGCAGATAGGGGAAAGAGCAGGAGAGACGTAAAGAAGGGGGAAGGAAAGTGTGAGAGAAGGAAGGCAGGTGAAGAGGAGGACGGGCGGGCGACAGGAGGTAATAGATAGCTGGAGAGAAAAAGAACGGCGGAGGCAGGAAAAAAGAGAGGGAGAGCGGGTGATGAAAACAACTTTGAACTGTGACTTATAATTTCCCGGTTACTATCGTAGAGCGGGGTTGCATATTTCAAGATGAAGAGAGATCAAGGCGCCTATTGTGCAAAGAATACAAAGCACCTTAGCGCCTGTATCAAGTGCGTGGACTTCGAGGCGCCTTCTGGGGCCTGCAAGAGAAGGAGCTAAAGCTGTAGGAGAGGCTCTAACTGGAGCTCGAGAACCAAGGCGCCTCTTGTGCAAAGAATACAAAGCACCTTAGCGCCTGAATCAAGATGCGTGGACTTCGAGGCGCCTTCAGGGACCCGCAAGAGAAGGAGCTTGCGCAGTAGGAGAAGCGCTATCTCGGGAGCTCGAGAACCCAGGCGCCTCTTGCGCTCCAAGAATACCATAAAGATCACTAAAGAACAGTGTTACCATCACTGCACTGACTATCAGCCGAAATAAAATGTTACATTTTCTCTACAAATTACAGGTGTCAATTAACATTGGAGCTGAAGTTACCCACATAAACGTGGAATATATAAAACAACACAAATGTGAGCCAGGAAAGATAATGTCAGTCAGCAGGAGGAGCAGAGTTAGATAATAAACTGCTAGGTAGGATACAGTGAAAAATAATCATTTTAAGTTCCTGTGGCTCTCACTTCAAACTTAACGCCACACTCAATCCATGTCCCCAGGCAAGCATAGTGTCAGGGAGCAGAGGCTGCTAAAAGAGAAGACAAGCGCGCACTGAAGCTGACGAGGAGGGAGTGGGAGGGGGGAGTGGGGGCGGGCACAGTGCTGCGGCCGCAGTTGTAAAAGGCAGGGAGAGGGTGAGATTGAGAAAGGGAAAGATAGGGATCAAAGGAAACAATAACAAGCAGGAAGGGGGTGGCAAATGGTGTGCACTTTGATGTCCTCAGTGGCCGCGCGGCTCACTGAGGACATCAAAGGGGCCGCGAAGTGATCAGGCAGTGCTTTTCAGGCTGCCAAATGGTGCGCGCGCCCGGCGCACATGCACTGTATTTGGAGGCCTGAAAAGCACTGTTTGCACTTCCAGATCCCCCTTTTACAAAAGCTCTCGCGAGAGCAGCGCTAAAGCGCTGTCTCAGGCGAGACCTAAAAAGCACATGCGAAGCAACAATTTAACAGCCTTAAAACTAAAATCAATGACAACAGCTTTTAAAATAAATCTATTTACAACCAGATTGGGTAACTTGACAGAACTTGGGTCAGCACACACAGAAACAGCGTACATCCCAAAAAGTCCTACTCGGAGTATTTTAAGAGGTAAACAGACTCCGCAGGAGGTACACAAACACGTTGGAGAGCCAAAAGTAAATAAAGACAGCAAACAGAAAGCAGGCTAAGCCGAGTGACAAAACACAAAGCCAATGATAAACAATGGATGGAGTGCATTCCTGGGTAAGCTTACAGCATGTGGTAAATGTGGCTTAGGAAAGGCTTGAACTTAAGGTGTTTCATTTCACCCCCTTTTCTGGTACTATTTTTTTCACCCTAGAGGGCACACCTTCACAATAGACGAAATTAGGTTCTCCTTTACATAATCTTGTCACGTGCTGCTGTGAGGTACTGTTCCTTGTTAGCAGGGCTTTAAGTGGGATGAAAAACTGGGGGCTCTCTCAAAGGGGCGTGGCCAGTGTAATTAAGGGCGTGGCTTAAAACACTTAATTTAAAAATCTGTGCTGAGCATAGTGTGCTGCCCGACTTGTATTTTGCTGTTTCTGTCATTGCATCTAGATATATGATACAACAAGTAACATCATATCTACAACAAGTCAGGACTATTGGCTTTGTCAATGGCTGTGATAAATAAAAGCAATTATGGCTTGTATATAATAATGAAAAAACTTCCACTTAAAGCCCTGGTGACACTACGACAGTGTTGCTGCCCCCGAGTTTCAAAGAGAAGGGAAATCCAGAGAGAAAATGTCTCTCTTTAAAGGATTTCCCTTCCCCTACAAGTACAACGCTCACCTGGCATGACGTCATGCTGTCACTTCTCCACTAGTGAGAAGTGAGCAGTGTGAGCAGCGCACATTGATGTCACTGCAGTCCGGAAAAAAACAGCCTGCCTGTGCCAGGGCCCAAAACAGAGCCCGATAGAGACCCGTTTCGAGGCCCCCTTAAAAAAACACTGCCGGTGCTCAGACCCGGTGAGACCCGGCCCACTTAAAGCCCTGGTTCTTATTCAAGGTATTGTGTTGGTTTGAAATCTGTCCGTTTGATTTAAGTGCCGATATACATAATGTTGAACTGAAGACGAACTCCCAATATTTGTAGAACGGAAGTACTACGGAATTTGTGGCGCTTAGTACCAATAGAGGGGGCATGGTGGGGCAGTTTCAGCCAGAGATTTTAGGTTAAGTGAAGCAGCCGACTACATTTCAGAGCTGTCGTAAACGGACAAGATACTTATGTGGCTGTCGAGCAAGGCGTGACGTCTGATGGTGAAAGGTGGGTGTTGCCTTAATATTGATGTATTTGGGTATGAGGATAATTTGTACGTGGAGCCAGTTTTGCAGCCAAACGAAAGGACACGTTCTAAAATGCATTCTGTGCCATCTTCTTGTAAATGCATACACTGTGGTTAAGCACACCGCAGCAACCCTGTGGGAAGAACTGATGGAGAATTTCAAATAGGCTACTTGTGGCGCAATGTTTTGCATTTTGCCATTTGTGCTTCCTCAGCCTTTGCACAGCAAATAATTCACAACTTCTTCTCTTTCTAAAGGAAATGCGTGCAATGAGGTACACAATCCCTTCGTGTTGCAATCAGTCCGTCCGTTGCGTTTCCCTTCTCTTGTATGCCAAAGCTGTGACCTTCGTCAAAGGCGGTTCGATTTCCGGAGTCCTTCGTGCACAAGACACTGTAGTTTTTCATGTTGACATAATAAGAAGTTATTGGTCCCTCACACACAACGATGTCTTACTTGTGAGCCAAGGTTGTTCACACTGTTTAGTGCTGTGGAATGCTTATTGGAACAACTATGCTGTCCCCTAGCGACACTGTGCACAGCAAATGTACAATACAAATGCCATGCCACACAGCAGCTCTACCCTTACCAAGCTGCTCTGACAACCCCCCCTTTTTGTGAAATCCCAAAACCTTATTGGGTTTACCCGCCCACTTGCCGACTCCAGCCGCGGCGCTGGGCACAGCGGGGCGGAGGGGGCAGCGGTTGCAGCCCGCACTGAGCCCTGGGGAGGAGCTATATACCGAGGCTTGTTCATGGCTGTGGGGTCACTTCACATTCCCGCCTGTGTATCTGTGCACTTTGCACACACGCAAAGAATGAACCTGGGGCTTCGAGCGTCGTCCCTGTCCTATCATGCATCCATGCCAACGTAATCATGGGAGACAAACTGATTATTTGAAACATATAGAACATCGGCAGTCTATAAGATGAAGAAACAGAAGGAAAACAAGCATTGGCATAGCCAATATGTCTCGCCTTTGGGACCTTATAAGTGTTTAGCCATGCAACAGTTGATCTTGTTGCACCAAGGACATTGTGCTGCAAAACTAAATACTTATAAGGTCCCAAAAGGGAGACCTATTGGCTATGCCAATGCTTGTTTTCACAGGCATGGAAAAAATACCTACATACTGTACATAGTCGGCAATCACGTCCTTGCAGTTATGAATAGGTCATTGGCCCGGTCCGCTCTGCACTAACACATCGCCCAAGTGCTGTAAAGCGCTATGAAAGCACCAGCAGGTTTAAACACCATTTTCAACGTCCCCTCTCTCCTGTCCATTCCTTCCTCCAACACGCTGCAACAGTCTAGGGCCTTACAAAAGCACCACCATCTCTTACGACGATACAGCAACTTTGAGAAGAGCCCACCCGTACTCCCAATCATAAACAAGCATTGGCATAGCCAATAGGTCTCGCCTTTGGGACCTTATAAGTGCTTAGCCATGCAACAGTTGATGTTGTTGCACCAAGGATATCGTACTGCAAAACTAAATACTTATAAGGTCCCAAAGACGAGACCTATTTCTGAGAAAGTGCCATCTTTCTTGCATGGTATGCCCCCACTTTTTGCTGAATTGCTGAATGTACTTTGACTGAGTGTGCCCTGGACTCCTGCCAATCAGGTGCCCAGGGCCTATGTTCCTTACCTAAAAACACACAAAACCCAAAATTGGCAAACCCTGGCCACATGTCAGCCCCTGGTAAATGGTACCCAGGGCCTTGTGACCAGGGAAGGCCTCTAAGGGCTGCAGCACTCATTGTGCCACCCTTAGAGGCCCTGTACCCTTACACACACACTGCCCTTGCAGGCTGAGTGTCTGGGTGCAAGACAAAACAAAGAGTCGACATGGCACACATCCCTGTGTGCCATGCCCATCACCTACACTGTCATGGCATACATCAGCCACCCCTCTAGCTGAGTGCCTTATGCCAATGGTGTGGGCACAGGAGCAGGAGCCCTGTGCCCCTACAGTGCCCAGGTCCATTCCTGGGCACTGTAAGTGCAGTGCTGCCATTTAAGAGTACATGGTGCTGAGAGCTCGTCAAACACGAACTCCACAGCACCATAATGGCAACACTGAAGACTGAGAAGTTTGGTATCAAACTTCTCAGCACATTAAACCCACACTGATGCCAGCGTGGGATTTAATGTACCAAGCACCCCAGAGGGCATCTTAGAGATGCCCCCTTAAACCTAACCTACAATTCACGTCTGCTCTGAGGCTGCCTAGGCTGCCACACAGCAAACATGTTGCTGGACCCCTGGGTGGGAGAGCCCCTCCTCTCCTGGGTCTGCAACAATGCACATCCTGGGCGAGGTGCTAAATCTCCTCCCCCAGGATGGGCAGGGGGAAGCTTCAAAGGCATGCCATCTCTGTGAGCTTCCCCAGGCCACTGCAACCCCCCACTCTGGCAGGAAGCTTTGGCCGGAAACCCCAAATAAGGACAGGGGGTGTGCCAGCCTGCCAACCCCACCCCTCAGGTGGGGGAGGCGAGGTGAAGCACATCTCCAGGCTCTCGCCATCTTGAAGATGGGAAGCCCTACCCTTTCAGGACTAGGCTACTGCCCCCCTCCCACAGGAGAGAGGCAGGATAGGGGGTGTACCCACCACAGGACAGGGACCCATTGGTCCCTGCCCTTCACCCACCAGTAACGCCCCTAAATCTAGTATTTAGGGGCACCCTGAACCTTCCTTCCCCAGATTCCAAAATACAAAGAAGAGCAAGAAGAAAGAAGACCTGCCCTGCAGCTGTTAAGAAGAGGAAGACACCAACTGCTTTGGCCCCAGCCCTACCGGCCTGTCGACCCGCAAACCTGCTCCTGCTCCAACCCGGCATCTCTTGTGGCCAGCAACCTCACAAACCCCGGAGGACCTGGCTACCTTTTGGCTCTAAGCCCCTGGGACTCCCATGAGTAGAGGCTCTACTCAAAACCTATCTCTAATCCCTGGCAGCAGCCCGGAACCGCAAATCCAGCACACTCTGCACCAGCCAAGCCTGGCCAGTGCCGGAGTGAACAAAGACCACGAGGACGACCCCACGGCGACTGTGACCCCGAGTCCGGCACCCAAGGACCTCCCTCGACACTCCTGAAGAAGCCTGCAGCCTCAGAATGTAGTAAGGACTCCCTTAATACGTACATACATTGTTAAGTTAGCATAACCCCGTTAGAGGTTAGAAAGCCATCTTGCTGCTTTTGCGCACGACACTGCGTTCACATGTTATTGCTTAAACAAACTGCTGACTCGAGTTTTGCCTCACACGAGAGCAATCTGTTGTTACCATCCCGAGCTCTGCGCAGCGACCTTGGTCTGCACACGATGTGACAAACAGTCTGAGTTGTTAGACAATGCATGTTTTCCACTCTAGGTTGATCGACCCACTATTTAGTCATAACACACGAGCAGCTGCAAATACCTGAAAGTTGGTGCTTTTAATATCACAGACATCATGTTTATTATTCAGACCGAAGACGAGCCTTCCTGCGAGAAGACTCCTGATGCTCCTGTGATGTGATTTCACTAAGCTGATCTTTGAGGTATGGGGTCCCCTATTCAAGCCTAAGAGACCTTCTATTAGTCTAATAATAATATTAGCTTCTTAGTAAAGGGAAGGTGGTAGTATCCACTGTCATTATAACATGATCACCCCTTTTATATTCTATGGAATTGTAACGATGTTGATGGTTTTGATTTTAATCATTTGTCTGCTTGTATTAGCCAAAGTACTGCATCTTAGGACACGTGGTCTATAAAAATAAACTCTTTTTATTTACACCGTGTCTCTGTTGATTATTGTTGTGGACTGATGTGAGAATAATATACGAACAGGTATTTCCGATTCCCACCATTACTGAGAGTATACTGAGTCGCTTGTTCTGGGTTGTCTTTTCATTGGGACCGCCGAGCTAAATCTCGGATAACGAATGGGACACTTATGCTAGCCGGATACTGGGTTCTGGGTTCTGAGGTGAGTTTCTGGTACACCACAATTCACTGAGGTCCTGGGGTTCTACGCATAGTTCTGTGTATAAGCAGAATCCCTGCAACATGGCGCACCTAACGTTTGGTCTATGAGTTGAAACGCCTTAGTAGTGCTTGTATTAGTCCACAACACCCTCATTCTTGTTTCCGGATAACAAGTCTGACGGATTTAAACCTACCTAGTTCTATTGATATAGGTTCCTTCAAGCTTGATCATTAAAAAGGTTATTGAACCCTTGTGCTACTGATAGCTTCGAGTGTGTGTTGTCCTAATGTCGGTGGATATTGCGGCGCATAGCCGTGCAGCTCTGAAACGTCATTTGACGCAGTATGGGGTGCCGGACACTGGTATGAACGTCATCTTTGTGGTGGGAGCCGATGCGGCTCATCCCTATGAGTTGTTCTACTCTTGGGTGACGATTCCGGCGGTAAGTGAGGATGATAATACCTTTCATTCTTACACTGCCGCTGCCGTGCCAGCGAACTATACGCCGTATAGGACACAAGAAATACCAATACCTGCTTGGCAGCATCTTATTTGGTTTAATGGCGCCCTTCCCCATGTGGTTATACCGCCAAGAATGGGCCCTTTATCAATTGCAGGGGCCACTTGGCCGGTACTAGCCGGATTTACGCCTCATCCCCGTTACCTCACGGTGACGGTGGCTGAGTTGCGTGTACTACACACTGCCCTCATTACGGTATATAGGGCGTTAGTGCAGTACGTGTCGCGCAATGTGCAGGCGGGGGCACCTGCTGTTGCGGGGCAGCCTACTGACCACCATGCGGTGGTCATTAGTCCTGTTATGGTTAATTCTGTTATGGGCAAGCGCCCCCAAACTAGGGATGATTTCCCCTTTTGGCTTGCTGAAAAATTTGACCAAATAGAAGCGGTATACCCGAATACATCTCCTGTGGAGAAACACAGGATCCTCACCATTAGTTTGCCTAAAGACTTGGTCCCCCACATAGATGATTGTGTAAATTGGGGCAAGGTCTTTGCAGCGACGTACGCGCAGTGCTTTGGCACTCCGTCTTTGTTGCAGCTGCCCTCCGTTATCAAACGAGTTCAAGAGAACCATGGTGCGGAGTCTGCGATAGAATTAGGGATGCGGCTCCTCGGACAATTTGACCTGGTGGCTACCATGATAATGGGAAACCTTAAGGGTGATGCTTTGCATTTCCAGGTTCGTAATGAACTGAAGCGAGTTGCTGAAGAGGACAAACCGCAGGAATTTGCGAAAATAATCGCAGAGGCATACCGGGATTTGGGTCGTAGCTCTTTAGGAGTTAAGCCTGTAATCAAAAATCCCGATCTAAAACAGCAGGGTAAGGCAGAAACCTCTGGTAAGGACGACCGACCAAGTTTTCCAAAACAAAATTGGCGGTTTAAACAACAGGGAAAGCAGCAGCAACAGAAACAGGGCTCTCGGCCTGCCTCTCCCGTACAGTCAAGTAGTGAACGCACTTATGATCTGCGCGATCGTGCTACTATTAAGTCTCCTGATAGATTTCAGGTTTCTGAACAGCGTTCTCCTCGTTCTTCACAGGAAACATCGGCTACACACTCCGGTGGCGGAGGCGGTGGCAAGGGTCGGGGTGCTCCACAACAGCGTGACCAACCCCGACAGACTGAGGGTAAAGGCAAGCAGGACGAATTTGCACGACAAAGACCCCCGTTTCAGAAGAAGAAAGTGGTGGCTCTGACGGCAAGGTATGCCTCAGATAGTGCGGACACAGCTTCGGAACCGGACATGGGCGCTGACGCTACTGGACAGCGCAGCGGAAATTACCATAGTCCGTCAAGCTCTGCGTCCATTTCTGGCGGTGACAGCAACTGATATATTGGTTACTGTTGAAACAGCTGACACCAGAGTGGCTCCCCCTGACAGACTTTATGAAATAGTCTTATTAATTGAGGGTGACATACAACGTACAATAAAAGGGATTTTTTGGGATAATCTGACCACCACCTATGATATCCTCCTAGCGGAGGCGGATTGGCCTCCAGCGTTCATTTTAGAGGCTCCTAGAGGGGAGGAAGTAATCCTCCCGTCCTTTGCGCACACAGTGCCTAAGGACCAAGCTGAAGTGTATGCTGGGGAGTGGGCGCTTGCGCTTGCGCCGGCGGTGTATCGTACTCAGGTGGGATGGGACCGATTGTCCCCCTGCCATGAGATTCCATTGCGGTCTATGCCCCAGCCTCAACCACAATATCCCATGCGTCGTGAAGCTAGACCCCACGTCGCGGCGATCCTTGAACAATTGGAATATCAGGGTGTTATTGAAACATGTGTGTCCCCTCTGAATAACCCTTTATTCACTGTAACGAAGCCTGACGGCTCGTACCGTTTAGTTTTGGATTACCGGCACCTAAACTCCCATTGCCGGACCTGCGCGGTACAAAATACACATAGCTCGGCTTTAGTCGACAGTCTCGTGCGTAAAAGGTTTAAAACGACACTTGACATTTCCAATGGCTTTTTTAGCCACAACCTGTCCACACTTAGTAGCCAGTGGACGGCGTTTACTTCGGGCGGCAAACAAAAACAGTTTACAAGATTAGCCATGGGTTACAAAAATAGCCCTGGCGTCTTTTCTGCTCGCGTGGTTTCTCTCTTAGAAAGAATAGACCCCGACGCATACTCCTATGTTGACGATATCTATCTTACGGATGATGAGCTGATGCCACATCTGTCTCGAGTCGACAATATTATCGTGAGTTTTGCTGACTATGGCTACAAATTCAATTTTGCGAAGTCTCACATCGCAGAATATACGGTGTTGTTTTTGGGCTACGAGCTCAACAATGAAGGTAAGGGGTTAGCCCCCCACTTTCTGGAGAAGTGTGCACGCTTAAGTGCTCCTACGACACTGAAGAAATTACAATCTCTGCTGGGCTTTCTGAATTTCGGCCGTACGTACATTCCTGATTATGCCCAGCGTATCAAGCCGCTTTACGCCTTGGTACAACCTTCGTTTTCGAAGTCTAGCTGGCAGCTAGAACACTCTGCAATTTTACAGTCTTTACAGGCTGACCTTCTTGCTTCACAATACTTGCTGACACGTGATAACCGCACTAACCTGGTAATAAGAATAGTGCCAGGCGCCGTGGGGTTCACGTATTTGACGTTTAATGAGGGCGATACAGTCCCCATTGCGTACAAATCCCACTTGTACACCTCTGCTGAATTACGTTTTTCCACGGTCGAAAAAGTTCTGACTGCTGTGCAGATGGCGATCCTCAAGGAACGCGCACTGTCGCATGGGAAACAGATTCTGGTTGTAACACCATATCCTGCCTTAGAGGCAGTGACTAAGGCAAGTGTACCAAATTCTAAAGCTTTGCATCCACGGTGGATACAATGGGCCACAACACTGACGTCGCCAGATGTCACTTACATCTTTGATGCCCCATTACAGACTCAAGAGTACTTGCAGTATGAATTCGTTCATCCGGCACCTCTGTCTTTGCGCCCGCTCGAAGAATACCATTGTGTCATATACACGGACGGGTCTGCGCAGCCCGCAATTGGATCAAAGCACGCTTATTCAGCGGCTTGCGCAATTGTCGTAGGTACATTCGTAAATGGTGAATTCCAATCTGATGCAGTGCATACGCAGTCATTGGGTGATTGTACCGCGCAATTAGCGGAGCTTCGGGCTCTGGTGCTTGCACTGGAGTTTGCTGATCCCCGAGTCACTACTCTTATAGTTAGTGACTCCTTCTACTGTGTCCAGTCCTACAATGACAATTTACACTTCTGGTCTCAGAATGATTATCGAGACACGAAAGGTAGCACAATTAAGCATAAAACGCTTTGGGTTCGAGTGGCAGACTTTAAAGAACGTCTCCCTCTCGTGAATGTTATTCACACTCTTAGTCACCAACGACTTGGTGTCCATGCTGTCGGCAACAGCTTAGCTGACGAGGCAGCGAAAACAGCAGTGGCTACATACTTAGTGGCAGCAGTTACAAGATCCAAAAGTAAGATTGATGATGACATCTTGGCAGCTATTGCTGCTACAGAGAAGGGAAGTGATTACCCGAAGGGTTTTCCCTCTCGTTATATTTATCATTTAAGTCCTGATAACGTCCCGTTAGTGAGGATTAACGACGTTGGTGACAGAATTATTCCCAACGCGGACTGCAGACCAGCACTGATCCTAGCTGCGCACGAGGGGTTGGCGTCAGCCCACGCCGGTGTGTCAGCTACAATATCTCTGCTACAACAACGTTACTGGTGGTTTGGTTTATATAAACAAGCGCGCGCATATGTTCTTGATTGTGACATTTGCCAACAGATTAAACCTTCTACTGTTGCGCGCCCACCACAGACACAGCTGTACATCTCTAATAAGCCATTTGGTTGTGTTTATTTAGATCACTGCGGTCCTTTTTCTTCTGATACTGCGTACAAGTATATCTTGGTTGCAGTGGATTCGTGCACACGTTTTCTTTGGGTATGGCCACAAAGGAGTGCTGACTCGCGGACTGTCATCAGGGATTTGCGTGTCTTTGTGGGAACTTTTGCGTGTGGTACCTTCCATTCTGATCAGGGCCCTGCGTTCGCCTCAAAGGCTTACAAGGAGGCTATGAGAAATTTGGGGGTCCTAGTCAAATTTTCGTCCCCCTACCGACCTGAGGGTAATAGTGTGGTGGAGCGAATGAACCGTGACTTAAAGCAATCATTGACAGCACGTGTTTTAGGCACAGGCCGGAACTGGCTAGCCCATTTGTATAACGTCCAACGTGCACTTAATAATCTCCCTAGAAGGTCTCTGGGTGGGCGGACCCCGTACATGATGCTCTTCGGAATCAGAATGTTTGTTCCAGACCTTGATGGTCTAGACATTGCGGCGTCGACCGCACCCTTTGACGTAGATGATCACTGTGCTGTTTTGCAGACTCTACAAGAAGCCAGAGACTCTCTTTCGAAAGAACACTTGCCCTCCACATCTGAAGCTGAGGTTCAGATTCCGGTAGTCGGCTGGCTACCCCGAGTTGGAGATCTGGTCCGTGAGAAGGTGGAGAACAAGAAGGAGTTCGGCCCCTCTTATCGTGCACCAGTTCCAGTGCTTGGAGTGCAGGGTACAAGAACAGTCATTTTACCTCCACTTCCTGGTCGCAAAGAAAACAGGTACATCTCTATTGACAATGTCAAACTTCAGCGAGTGGCCGATACTTCTTAGTATGACTCCGGCAGTTTCATGCCAGACAATGCAAAGCAATTCAATGTTGGTTCCTGCTTCTAACACCTTGTCTGATGTTGCCATCGAGATGCATTCAGTTACTGATCCCTTGCTGATTCCACCGGCTGTTGGTTTGCCCGAAGATACTGAGTATGCTTATCCTACACGTGGACCCTCGCCTGTTTTACAATCTACAGCACTTGGCCAGTCCCGTTTCTCCTTTGACACTAACTCTTTGCCCTCAACTCCCCCATCGAACATTGCTGTTTTTGTAAGCTGGTTTAAGAGACATTTTTTGATAGCCCCTTGGACATACATCTGGTTGCTGCTTTTCAGTATTTTTTTGTTTATGTCCATTGGATTTGTTATAGTTTTTTTCCGTTTGGTGGATGGCCACTATCTCAAAGAGAGATCGACAATTAGACTTATCGATGGAACTTTGGCCCCCCACTCCTCGTCCCACATCATGAAAAGGGACCAGACTTTTGTGAATATTACTGCCTGGCCCGTCATGGATGGAATCGCATGGGATGCAGTTAAATTTCAAATTCATGGGCCTACAGCGGTCATTAATGTACCTAATGTATTTCGTGTTTCTATGGGTGATGTAGTTAAACAGAACATACGTTCTGATGATTGGGATGTACACGCCATTGAGGCACTGTTTTCAGATTTGTAATATTATGCCGCTTTTGATGCTGAGGATTTGTATGAAAATGCGGCTAATTATGCAGAACAGTATTGTTTTCAACATTATGGCAATCACTTCCTGCATAAAGCGAATACATTTAGAAATTTTGTAAATTTTACCCAATGGGAACACTGTCCCGCCCCCTCGTTTGGCAGTTCACATACATTAGTTGATAAGTTTACTTATTTTACTGATTTCATTGTTTCAGCCCCGGCATCCTTTTATTTTAAAGTTAAGCCTGAGTCTGCCTCTAAGGTTAGACTGACACACACCAAATTGCTTTATTCTAAGTCCTTTATGGATGAGTTGTCAATCAAAGGTTATGATCTATGGAAGGCTACTATTGATCTTAAGGCGGTTTGGGGTTCCAAACCGTGGCAGGTTCAGGGAACTGAAGCTTTACACCGTGCCTGTCTAGTACCAAATCATATGTTGTTTTTAAATTCAACCATCTTCCAAACCACCTGTTTCGGATTGGCCACTTCTAAAAAACTAAATTCGCCTTCTGTGCCGGATCTGGGCGCTTACCCAAATTGGGATAACCACACAGATCTGTCCCTTCCTGCTTTGCAGTCATTAGTTTCTAATTCATCTTTCAATATTTCGAAATTTAGTAATGAGGGATGGTTAATTTGGCAAAGCAGTTCTGATACCTGTCAATGTCGTTTTCTAGGACTGAAACCGGGGTACACTCAGGAACGCGTAGACCCACGGTTTGAGTCGTCACATACAGTAACTACATACTCTGTAGGGAAATTATGTCAGTCCTGGCTGCGACATTCCACCTTGGCATCTGTCAAAGTTCATTTATCAAAATTACATGACAAAATAGATTTGAATGATTTTGTTAAAGGTCCTGTGGGTGGCAGATCCAAAAGATGGGCGTATGCTATTTACAACGAAGTATGGAAACTGTCGCAAATTGAGGCAGCTTCACGATTGAGAGCTATTGATCAGGCTAATATGGAAAAAGTATTAGCAGTTATTGATAACAGAATTAGCACTCTTTCTTCTCGAATTTATACATTAGATAATATTGTTTCTTCAATTGTTGATATTGTGCATGATGATATGTCTGTATTGTATCATGGTCAAAACCAGTTGCGTTCTGTTATGCAGTTTGCATGGACATTACAAACATTGAAGGCAGGGAAGGTCCCTTGGGACTATCTGAATACAACATCGTTATTTCTTCCCTTTAACCTTACTGACAAACAGCAGTTCATGTCCATGAAAGATGCTTCATATTCCTTGTTACATATTGAAAAGTTGGAGCCGTTACCTTTCTCTGTAGCGGAAGTAGATTCAGCAGTGTGGCTCTTACACGGATTGATAACTCTCCCGTTCGCACTTTTTAAGTTTACCTCTTGTATGAAACACTATGCTCTGGGTAGATATGAACAGCTGGGTACCGCTTTCATACATGAAGTCTGGTCCCTCCCCTTTACGTATAGATGTACAAGGGACGGTACTGAGGTTTATCTGAAGGGTGAGGAATGTACAACGACACCTGATCATTCTGTTGTATGTAGGCACATTCAGTTGCACGGTGCTTGTAATGTACACGCCCCGAATTTGGCCTGCGTCCTCAAAGGTATCCCGGTACCAGTGATTACGCCATCTTTCACGCTGCTTGCAAACGGTAGTTATTTAATTTTAAATAATGAAGCTTGCTGCGGGATGTTAGTGGGGATCCCATATATAGTAACTGTATCGCAGAGGGTTGTCTGCTGCAATAACGTTCTGTTTCCTCCCCCGCATGGGAGGCTGGATGCTTCCATCTGGCCTTCGATTCCAACCTTGAAAGCAGAGTTCAACAAGATGAGCAGAATAAGAGCGCTATTGTCCCAAAAGGAGGTGCCATTGACTTCCTCCCGGGAAACATTTGTCCTTCACGTAGCAAATACGCGCACTGAGGTACAGGCGCTTTTGAATACTGACCTCCCCCTGCATTTTGGAGCTTTGATCCAAACAATTTTCAATGCCTCGTCCACGACTGGCCTGGCTCATTTTTTTAAACTTGTGGGCTCGGGCCTCGTGACCTCTTTCCAAACTATTTTTGGTGTGATTCCGGCATTTTTTCATTCTATTTTCTCAAACGTCTTTGGAGGTGTCCCTTTAATTCTGGCGCTAGTGGCAGGTGTGCTACTTTTACTTTTCATCTTACGGAATGGCTGCTCTTTCTGTGCCACACGACAGCCTGTCCCGTCTGCAGCTTCTTCGTGACAGGATGCTTGAATACTATGGTGTCCTGCCATTGGCGACTTTGAGCCAGGCATATGGATTATCCTTCCGGTATTCCTACTTCACCTGCGTGCAACCTGTCTTCCACTGCCTAGATTGTCCCTTTGAATGGCCTATGGATTTGTGCTTAACCAACATGGTGTCTCCGGACCCGGATTATGATCGACTGATGAGGCCCTTAGTGTCTCACGAGTCCGCCTGTTCTGGTGTTCGGATTATGGCCTGCGGTGCGGCGCATGGTATCCTGGGTAACTGGGACATCGCGAGAGCGGCATATGACTTCTTGGATATGAGTTATTTGGAAGTACACGGTGGTGATGGTGCTAGAGGCTCCGCTAATGGAAGAACATGTATGTTCCTTTTCTTTGATTAACTGGATGGCTGAAACCTTCAGTGGCCGTGCCAATGATTTTCTGCTGGAAGCAGTGGCCACATATGCTGCATATACTTTCATGGATTGAGTGAACTATCGTCCTCTGTGTTTTCCTCACGTGTCTTGAACAGTCCCTGTGCGTCTGCACTTCTGCCCGGTGAGGCGTTTTTTTTTTTTTCATTTTTTCACCCCCCACTGCACGTTTGAGGTTTTTTGTTTTTTCTTTACACTTTTGGTTTTTTCATGCTCGGACTTTGCCTGAACTGACCATTGTTTTTTAAATTGGCTACGCCTTGTTCTGCTCTGTCGCACTTGAACTCTGCGTTCTCTCTTTTCTTGCATACTAAGTAGTGCTTCGATCAAGGGGGCATGTAGTAAGGACTCCCTTAATACGTACATACATTGTTAAGTTAGCATAACCACGTTAGAGGTTAGAAAGCCATCTTGCTGCTTTTGCGCACGACACTGCGTTCACATGTTATTGCTTAAACAAACTGCTGACTCGAGTTTTGCCTCACACGAGAGCAATCTGTTGTTACCATCCCGAGCTCTGCGCAGCGACCTTGGTCTGCACACGATGTGACAAACAGTCTGAGTTGTTAGACAATGCATGTTTTCCACTCTAGGTTGATCGACCCACTATTTAGTCATAACACACGAGCAGCTGCAAATACCTGAAAGTTGGTGCTTTTAATATCACAGACATCATGTTTATTATTCAGACCGAAGACGAGCCTTCCTGCGAGAAGACTCCTGATGCTCCTGTGATGTGATTTCACTAAGCTGATCTTTGAGGTATGGGGTCCCCTATTCAAGCCTAAGAGACCTTCTATTAGTCTAATAATAATATTAGCTTCTTAGTAAAGGGAAGGTGGTAGTATCCACTGTCATTATAACATGATCACCCCTTTTATATTCTATGGAATTGTAACGATGTTGATGGTTTTGATTTTAATCATTTGTCTGCTTGTATTAGCCAAAGTACTGCATCTTAGGACACGTGGTCTATAAAAATAAACTCTTTTTATTTACACCGTGTCTCTGTTGATTATTGTTGTGGACTGATGTGAGAATAATATACGAACAGGTATTTCCGATTCCCACCATTACTGAGAGTATACTGAGTCGCTTGTTCTGGGTTGTCTTTTCATTGGGACCGCCGAGCTAAATCTCGGATAACGAATGGGACACTTATGCTAGCCGGATACTGGGTTCTGGGTTCTGAGGTGAGTTTCTGGTACACCACAATTCACTGAGGTCCTGGGGTTCTACGCATAGTTCTGTGTATAAGCAGAATCCCTGCAACAAGAACAAGGTGCCCCCCCTACCGCGATGAACAGAGGGTAAGATTTCCCGACACCAAAAGGCACCCCTGCACGCGGCGCCCCGCGGCCCCCTGTGCCCAATCCAGGGGTACCTACCTATCCTCCAACTACCCAACTTACCTCTCGAAGTGGTGGTGGCACCTGAAGAATCCTTGTCCCCGAGTTTGCAGTCTTTTTCTAAACCGGAGATTTCCCATTGAAATCAATTGAGCGCCCGAAGGCTCAAAAGCACCCTGCACCCAGCCGCCCGAGTGGCCCTGGCAGTGCAACCTCTACACCTACCTACTTCCCCACTTGCCCTGAGTAAGTGACCAGGAGCCCAGCTCCCACAGCCGCGTGGCTTGCTAGTCAGCAGCCACCAACCAAGGCCCCCCTATCCCTCATAGTATAAAATTGGGCCTAACTCTCTCTGCAACTGGCCGCCCTAGAGTCGCTGAGGGTGAACCAACTGTACCTACCTGACCCTGGGGGACCCCTGAGTCTATGCCTTAGAGGCACATTCCTCTTTTTATGTGTGCTGAAGAATGCTGCACACATGAAAGGAGGACGTAACAAGGAGAAAAGATGTTTCTCCTTGTTGTGCTTCTGTCACGTAGGTGCATCATTGTGCCACATACCCAAGTTTACAAGTCTTTGTAAGTCTGGGTTTGCATTAAAATACATTGGTGGATGCCAAGAACGCCCATGCTCCACCCATGTAACGCCTACGAAACCCAAAGTAACGCAAGTTGTGTTACTTTGTAGTTACCAAACGATGCAAAGCCACACAAATCGACTTTGCGCGCCTTAGTAAATGCATTATAAATGGCGCACTTAAAGGGAATACACTGCAAAATATTGCTTAGTAGGCACTTTTGAGAAAGCACCATTGCAGCTTTCAAAATGCCTGTGTGTGCAAATGTCTTAACTTTGTTATAAAAAAATCTGTACGCCAACAAAACGTTATCATGACAGCAAAGTAAAACAAATGAATGGAACACAAATAGGGCAACGCAACCATCTAAAAAATGTTGTGGCCTTGGTGGACAACCTATTCAAGCAATGACAAACCATGAAAACACATGAAAACGTATGTTGAAAGGGGCTCGCCCAAGGCCCACTGTCTCTACAGACCTCTTACTGTACTCTACAATTGACATTAATAATGGCTGTGTGTAACTATTGGCTAATGATGGCTGTGTGTAACCATTGGCTAATGATGGCTGTGTGAAACAATTGGCTAATAATGGCTGTGTGTAACCATTGGCTAATGATGGCTGTGTGTAATCTTTGGCTAATGATGGCTGTGTGTAACCATTGGCTAATGATGGCTGTGTGTAATCTTTGGCTAATGATGGCTGTGCGTAACCATTGGCTAATGATGGTTGCACATAACCATTGGCTAATGATGGCTGCGCGTAACCATTGGCTAATGATGGCTGCGCGTAACCATTGGGTAATGATGGCTGCGCGTAACCATTGGCTAATGATGGCTGCACGTAACCATTGGCTAATGATGGCTGCGTGTAACCATTGGCTAATGATGGCTGTGTGTAACCATTGGCTAATGATGGCTGTGTGAAACAATTGGCTAATAATGGCTGTGTGTAACCATTGGCTAATGATGGCTGTGTGTAATCTTTGGCTAATGATGGCTGTGTGTAACCATTGGCTAATGATGGCTGTGTGTAATCTTTGGCTAATGATGGCTGTGCGTAACCATTGGCGAATGATGGTTGCACATAACCATTGGCTAATGATGGCTGCGCGTAACCATTGGCTAAAATGATGGCTGCGCGTAACCATTGGGTAATGATGGCTGCGCGTAACCATTGGCTAATGATGGCTGCACGTAACCATTGGCTAATGATGGCTGCGTGTAACCATTGGCTAATGATGGCTGCGTGTAACCATTGGCTGATGATGGCTGCGCGTAACCATTGGCTAATGATGGCTGCGCGTAACCATTGGCTAATGATGGCTGCGCGTAACCATTGGCTAATGATGGCTGCGTGTAACCATTGGCTAATGATGGCTGCGTGTAACCATTGGCTAATGATGGCTGCGTGTAACCATTGGCTAATGATGGCTGTGTGTAACCATTGGCTAATGATGGCTGTGTGAAACAATTGGCTAATAATGGCTGTGTGTAACCATTGGCTAATGATGGCTGTGTGTAATCTTTGGCTAATGATGGCTGTGTGTAACCACTGGCTAATGATGGCTGTGTGTAATCTTTGGCTAATGATGGCTGTGCGTAACCATTGGCTAATGATGGTTGCACATAACCATTGGTTAATGATGGCTGCACATAACCATGGGCTAATGATGGCTGAGCGTAGCCATTGGCTAATGATGGCTGCGCGTAACCATTGGCTAATGATTGCTGCGCGTAACCATTGGCTAATGATGGCTGTGCGTAACCATTGGCTAATGATGGCTGCGCGTAACCATTGGCTAATGATGGCTGCGCGTAACCATTGGCTAATGATGGCTGCGTGTAATCATTGGCTAATGATGGCTGCGTGTAACCATTGGCTAATGATGGCTGTGTGTAATCTTTGGCTAATGATGGCTGTGTGTAACCATTGGCTAATGATGGCTGTGTGTAATCTTTGGCTAATGATGGCTGTGCGTAACCACTGGGTAATGATGGCTGCACGTAACCATTGGCTAATAATGGCTGTGTGTAACCATTGGCTAATGATGGCTGTGTGTAATCTTTGGCTAATGATGGCTGTGCATAACCATTGGCTAATGATGGCTGAGCGTAACCATTGGCTAATGATGGCTGCACATAACCATTGGCTAATGATGGCTGAGCGTAACCATTGGCTAATGATGGCTGCACGTAACCATTGGCTAATGATGGCTGCGCGTAACCATTGGGTAATGATGGCTGCGCGTAACCATTGGGTAATGATGGCTGCGCGTAACCATTGGCTAATGATGGCTGTGTATAATCTTTGGCTAATGATGGCTGCGCGTAACCATTGGCTAATGATGGCTGAGCGTAACCATTGGCTAATGATGGCTGAGCGTAACCATTGGCTAATGATGGCTGCACATAACCATTGGCTAATGATGGCTGCGTGTAACCATTGGTTAATGATGGCTGTGTGAAACCATTGGCTAATAATGGCTGTGTGTAACCATTGGCTAATGATGGCTGTGTGTAATCTTTGGCTAATGATGGCTGCGCGTAACCATTGGCTAATGATGGCTGCGCGTAACCATTGGCTAATGATGGCTGCACGTAACCATTGGCTAATGATGGCTGTGTGTAACCATTGACTAATGATGGCTGCGCATAACAATTGGGTAAGGATGGCTGCGCGTAACCATTGGGTAATGATGGCTTGGCGTAACCATTAGCTAATGATGGCTGTGTGTAATCTTTGGCTAATGATGGCTGCGCGTAACCATTGGATAATGATGGCTGCGCGTAACCATTGGCTAATGATGGCTGCACGTAACCATTGGCTAATGATGGCTGCGTGTAACCATTGGCTAATGATGGCTGCGTGTAACCATTGGCTAATGATGGCTGCGCGTAGCCATTGGCTAATGATGGCTGCGTGTAACCATTGGCTAATGATGGCTGCGTGTAACCATTGGCTAATGATGGCTGCGCGTAACCATTGGCTAATGATGCCACATACTTCTAGTGGCACTGAAAACTTTAAAGCTCTGCAGAGTAGTATAGGGGTTGTCATTATGATGATGAATCCATATTTCAGAAGATTATTAGCCAATGTTTACACTCAGCCATCATTAGCAAATCGTTACACATAGCCATCATTAGAGAGTAACCTTGCTGATGAAAATACACACAAAGATATCAAACTGTCCCAATATTTATAGGATTTGTGTCCTTTTGTAAACTTTATCACTTCAGGACCACATCCCTCTGCCCTGATACTTTTCTTCACTTCGTCTGGATTTTATTGCATATTTCCATACTACAGAAGTCAGGTTACATTTGTTGAAAATAGCAGGGATCGGACGGTGATGATGAAACATGAAACGGCATTAAACAAGCACAGTGACCGACGCCGGGCACTGTAGATCACAGCGGCTGAAAGTGTTGTCATTTGCACTGGGATGCACACGACGCAAAACAAAAAAGTTTATGTTCGGATCACTCGGATTAAATACGTGTTTAATGCACATCTACTCAGAGGATGAGATTTTAAAAGCCACGTGATTCTAGAGCCAGATGTCACCGTTTTATCAATATATTTTTTAAAATGCAAGAAGAGAACGCTGTAAACACTATTCTGAAATAGAAAATGCAGATAGTTACATGGGGGATTTTGGACTGGTCATTTGTGTTACTTGATTTTTTACAAAAAGATACCTGGTCACTGCAGTTCAACATACCGTTGTCCCTCTAGAATCAATATACGAAGATACATTAAAGAGAATTATTTGCTATCCAAGCATTTTTATTTATTTAAGAAGTTTTATATAGCGCTGGCCTGACCCTAGTGTATCGGAGCGCTTTAACGCAGAAACATTGCAGAGATTCACACAACACAAAACAGAAGAGCTACACATTAACAGTGCAGGACAGTCTTAGTCTTCGGAGTCCTTTGAAGTCTTAGCGTTGGAGCAGTGCGCGGTGTCAGCTAGCTGCTCCGATTGATCCTATCCACTCCCATAGAATCTGACTAAACACAGATTTAGAAACAAGATTTTTTGTAAAGCGATCTCGCAAGATAATCGCTCGCATACAATACTGGATAAGGCATTGTATTCATATTTTATTATTTTAATATCACTGTTGCAAGTTTTGTTCGGTTTCACAGGGCTGTAAAAAATGGCATTTTACCCTCTCCATGCGGGTGATATAGTGAGAAACCTGCAAGAGTAAGAGATTTCTGTAGTAGGGGATCTCTATGTATAGTCATAATCTAGTGAATAGTCCCGCCCATGTGCGTGGACCCCGGAGCAATAAAAAATAATCTCTTAAATTGTCAAGCCATGCAGACCTGCATCTACACTTAAGAGAGAATTCAAAGACAGATAATGCAGCCTATATCCACAGGCTACACTGTCCAGTACTTCAACTACAAAATTCCACCAACATCCACAAACAGCACTGCCTGCCCATCTTTTTCCACAGAGAAAAACCTGCCTCTACCAGCAAAAGCCTCTGGAATGATAGAGAGGGAGGAATGGACAGACAAGCCCCATAGGCTGCCATTATGTGGCTCAGAACAGGATACTGTGCCTTTAAGAAAACTTTCCAGAACTTTTCCAGTATCCCAGAATGCACAGCAGGTCCCTTTTACTTTCAGTTCTTTTTTCCGTCTCCTGCTAGCAGGACCCTGGAGCATTGAGCTCTCCCTTTTCAAGGGTTTATTTGGATTTGTTCACTTTTCAAGTGCTATATTAAGTACCTTGTTGCCTTCCTTCTTGTGTGTGCTCTGTGTGGTCAACATGCCTGGCTTGTTTGACAAGTGCCCAGAGTGCGAGAGAAAGAAGGCCAAGTCGGACCCACAAAGGGTGTGCATCGTCTGCCTTCCCCAGTCCCATGTTCCAGAGGAGTGTGACATTTGCCCAGGCTCCTAGGCCTGGAGGACAGAAGGCTGAGGGCACAAGGTGTGTCAGGACGGGCTAATTCTGCCCATGCTGAGGCCCCTGTGGGGCTCCCCAGGGGCAGGAAGCCCAGCAAACGTCCCCATTCTCCGTCGACGTCGACTACGGCGTCGAGGGGGATGGCTGCATTCTGCTCACCATCTCCCCAGGACTCTGGGGAGAAACGGCGTTGACGCTCGACGTCGAGGGAGCTGAGCAGCCCGCCGTCGACGACATCATCTTCGTCGACGCCGTCGACTTCTCCGTCGAGTCATTGGCGTCGAGAACAGTCCCGGCGTAGGCGCTCGCCGTCGAGGCGAGGTCGCCGTTCGCCGTCGGCAAAGAGGAGATGGTCACCGTCGAGGGGATCCCCAACGTCGAGGGCCTGTCCCAGGCGTTCGCCGTCGAGGAGGCGTTCGCCGTCGAGGAGGCGTTCGCCGGCGAGGAGGCGTTCATCGACACTGAGGCAGCGCAGGAGCAGTCCTGACGCCAGGAGTTCCTCGGGGTCACAAAGTAAGAGAACGGAGTCACCGGGCTCGGTGTACTCAGTGGTGTATACACCTCCTAAGCCTAGGTCGCCACCCTTTCCTCCTTTGCCAAGGGATCCCTCACCGCGGATCCCTACGCCACCGCCTCCACCTCCACCACCACCACCACCTCCTCCTCCTCCTCATACCATTCCGCCTCACACACCGTCGGGCCCACCTGTGGCCCCGCCACGGTCGGTGTCGTTGCCTAGGTATCCGACGCCGCCGAAGAGAACTCCGAAGCGGCCGAAGCCAAACAGATCATGCTCCCGCTCCGGACGGAGAGGAAGATCACGGAGCCGTGGACGGTTATCATCGACATCTGGGCGACGCCGCAGGAGGCGCAGCGCCAGATCCCGCAACCAATCGTCTGCCAGGGACTACTCGTCGACGCTGTCGGACTCGCCAAGGACGGGAGTATCGCTTGTCGACGATATAGTCTCCTTCCAGGAGGTGCTACTGAGGGGTGCGGCCAAACTAGGGATCAAGGTGACGGTGCCAACACCTACGACGTCCGTGATCTTTGAGACGCTGCACAAGAAGCACCTGTCTCGCCCCCTGCTGCCACTAGTGCCGGGATTGGTGGAGCCCGCTACGGAGTTGTTCCTCACTCCGGCGGTGACGAAACCAGCCCCCTCTAGGCTCCTGAAGAAGTATCGGGCGCCGGAATCAGACCTGACCTTTCTGAGGATGGACCTGAAACCGGACGCGGTCATTGTGACGGCGGCAAGGAAGCAGCATGCTACCACTCCTTCCTCGACAATGCCGCCTGATAAGGATAGCCGTTGGCTAGACTCAGCGGGCAGAAAGGTCTGTGGGACGGCTTCTACCACCATGAAGGCGGCAAGTGCCGGGGCTCTGTTGGGGCGCTACGACCGTGCCCTGTGGGAGTCTCTCCAGAAGTATGCGGAGCTGCTGCCTCGAGACAAGAAGGAGGACTTTCTCGAGACTTTGCGTGAGGGGATGCTGGTGTCAAATCAGATTATCAGCGCGGCGGCGGATGTGTCTGTAGGAAGGTGGATATCTGACTATGGTTACCCCCAACTTTTTACCTAGTGTCTAGCTGGTTTTTCGACTTAGTTGGCCTGAGATCCTGCCATTCAGGGTCTCAGGCTGTCTGCTCTCTCTTTAAAATGGACTCCATGTACCCTAGGTACATAACCAATTGGTAAGGATCACCTTATTGGACCCTGTACAGTGTACCCTAGGTACCCAGGGCATAGGTGTACCCTAGGCCTCCCAGGGGCTGCAGCATGTATTATGCCACCCCTGGTCTGGCCTTCCAATCAGACACAACTGGCTGATCACTCAGCTGGGGCAAGGTCGTGTAATCACCCCTTGCTTAGATATAGTATGCCTATATCTACCCTTATATATAGACACATGTGTACCTATCAGTCACTCCTATGGCAGGCCTTAACAATCCTGGAGGCAGAGTGCTTGGTAACATGTGAGATGGTGCTCTAGCATGAGCTGAGCCTGTCTGCAGCTTTCGGAACCAAGTCCTTATAGCTGTTCTATGATATAGCCTACCATATACTCTTAAAGTGCCTTATAATCTTAAACGGTTATGGTAACTATGGTTTGGCTTTATCAAAACATGTCGTGTAAGGTGTCTAACACTTTGGAATAATACCCCCATACCATTTCTGGTGATGAGGATATTATCCCTCCCTTCTAGAGGGAGAGACATGTTAAAATCCTACTTTGCTATTTAACTCTAACCAAAGCCTCAGCATCACAAAATGGATGCTGCTGCCTCAGACGCAAGTCTGACCTCCTGCTGCTGGGAGTGATCCCAGCCAGGGAGGCCTGGACAATAGGTTTCCTGCTTGGGGAGGTGCTAGCACCTCCCCAGACAGCCTTTAGTGTATTGGGGCAGGGTGGGCTGAAAGGAATGAGACATGCCTGGGGCACACAAGGTGTTCCTTGCATAGTCCAGTTCAAACCGGCGCTGGGGCACTCCAGCCCCAGCTCTGGCGCGAAACTGGACAAAGGGAAGTGGGTGTAACCACCCCCTCCCAGGTCCCACCCATAAGGCGTGACCTAGCAGGTATCCCAGCCCCCCGGATTAGTATAAGAGTGGGAGTTGGGCCTCAAGACTTTAGATTATCCTGAACCTGCAAAACTGAACAGAAACTCTGGACCTTCGACATTCGACGAAAGAAGAAGACTGAAGAATCTCCCTTGTAGCCAAGGAGTGGCTACCCTGTGCAAACAGGCACCATCAAGAGACTACCCTTTGCTTTGCGACCGTTCTACGAGGAACCGACTGCAGAGCCCGACCAGAGCCTTGACTTCCAGACTTCTCCGACCCTCATCCACATCTGCAGCAGAGCTGAGATCCGTGGAGGCGACGAGCGACGTGGGACCGGCTACCTGGGAAAAGTGGCTAGTAACTTACAGCGCAGCTTCTGAGGTACCCTCGAAGTTGTGCACCGGGGATTGAGAAGCCCCAACCCCAAGCACCATCTGCACCGAAGATCAGCCCCCCACACTCCACGAGTCCTGCGTGGGGCCCTTCAGCATTTTCCTGCTTGCCGCGTCTGTCCGGTTGCTTGCCCGCTGGCTAGTGGCCTTGTGACGACGCTCCCTGAAATCTTCTGCGCTGGTTTGGCTCCTCCAGACTGGCTCCCGCTTCTCTGCAAAGAAGAAGCACCCCAGACCTTCCTGGTCTGCACCAGAAGCAAGTCCTTCGTTCTTCGTGGGTTCCGCTTGCCAAGGCTTGGTGAGTCCTAGTCCAACTTCGACGCCGCCGACAGCAAGAGCCTTCGTGGGACAGCTCGCCTCCTGGTCCTGGTCGTCCTCGACGCTTCCTGGTCCTCCTGGCTGCAGCGACAAGCTTCACCTTCACCTGCAACTCTTCACGACATCGCCTGGTTCCTTCCTGGTTCCACGTGGTCACTGGCTAGTGACTTTGACTCTGTCCCTTCTGCTTGCAGGTTTCTTCTCTTCTTGATCCCAGCCTTGGGATCCACCGGACACTCTTCACTGACTGCCTGTCAGCATCTTTCTTCAGGCATCCATAGGAGTCGACGACGAAAACGACGCATCTTCACCCCTATGCACCCGCAGCCTGTGGGCTAGGTAACTTGGGTACTCCGGTGCTCATCAGGATAGTGACTATCCTAGTGTCTAGTTTTCAAGTCTCAACTTCCTAGCTGCTCCGGAAGTGTCCTAAATCTACCGTTTTCTAAACTGTACTATTGCTATTGACTTTTACGCATTACGCGTGAGTGTTTCCACTCTGCACACGAATCCCGTGGGCCTCCCACTTCCTAACTAACGCTAGTGTAGTGTAGCCCCAGCGATTCCCTAGGCCTAGGCCTATTCTATTTCCGTGACAGTGGTCCTTATACCACTTACTTAGTATATGGTTTGCGTGGCCCCTAGGGCCTAACTGTATTACTTACCTGTGTGACTTAAGGTATGCATAAATAAGACTGTGTTGTACTTACCTCTAATCTCATAAAGAGTGCTGAGGGTTTGCTTAGAATAAATACACTTTATTTTATATATATATCTGTTGTGGTGTCCTTTCATTTGGTATTCAAGGGATTATATGTGGTATCACAGCTGGCTTCACATGCCATTCAGAGTTTAGCCTAAGACTGCTCTTGTCCATGCTACCACTAGGATAGCTGGTCTATAAGGTTGACTTTACAACCAATCACCATAAGGGTATTTGGACTGATATAAGGTGTACACTATAACTAGTGACATCATACATCAGGCCAACTTCTCACGTTGGTGAGCAGCGGTTGGGATCTGAGCTTGCTGTTGTAATACCATTGTAATCTTGAGATACTAAATTGAAAGATCACACAGATATTGTCTAGGTACATATAACATAGATTATTATACTTAAGTCCTACTGGACTTTGTAGTTGTAGGTTGAAGGGAGTAACACACCCTGACTACAACTACTAGAGAGGTTTAGTAGATACAACTAGTGTAGGTAGGTGCACACACCACACCCTCACTAGATCATGTCTCTGAGAGTAGATCAAGTAGATGCTCTCTCAGGAGGATCAGGTCTGCAAAATATCCCCTCTAGATATGATACCTTAACATTCCAGGAGATGAGACACTTGTGTACCTCCAGAGGAATAAAACAGGGTGCAAACCCTACCCTCCTTCAGTTAAGACAACTCCTAGAGGAGTATGATGCTCATAGGGCATCTCAGGCAGGTGCCCTAGGCACAGAGGAGGGTCTACCCACCACAGAGGAGTCAGATGGGGCTTCAGATGGGGAGGTAGACAGCCAGAGCCAAGTAAGGAGACTTAGCCAGGCTAACCTAAGTTTACATGGGAGTTTGCATGGGGTCCCCCCATACAGACCCCCAAGTAGGCTTTCACAGAGAAGCAGGAGGGACAGATCCCCTTCAAGGGAATCCATCCACTCCCATGTTTCTAGCATCTCTAATGCTTCCTCTCACAGGGGAATGACTTCACCTGAGAGAAAGGAGCATAAAGCCAGAATGAGGGAAGCTAATCTGAGGATTCAGAGGGAAGAAATTGCCCTTGCCAAAGAGAAGCTTGCTCTGGCTAGAGAGCAAAAATTGTGTGGGTCAGAACCCACTGGTGGCAGCAACATTCCTAGAGATAGGGATAGGTCTTATGACCATAGAAACCTAAGCAAGATAGTCCCCCCCATATCAGAATGGGGATGACATCCACAAATGGATGACTGCTTTGGAGAGGGCCTGCAAAGTACAGCAGGTACCCCAAAGTCAGTGGGCAGCTATCTTGTGGCTCTCCTTTTCTGACAAAGGTAGAGACAAGCTCCTCACAGTCAGTGATGAGGATGCAAACAATTACAAAGTCCTGAAGAGTGCTCTGATAGATGGGTTTGGCTTAACCACTGAGCAATATAGGTTGTTGTTCAGAGACACCCAGAAGACACAGACACAGGACTGGTCTGATTTTGTGGATTGTGCCACTAAGGCTTTGGAAGGTTGGTTAAATGGCAGCAAGGTGCAGGACTATACAGGATTGTACAACTTGATTATGAGGGAGCAGATCCTTAGTAATTGTCAGAACCAGCTTCTCCATCAACACCTGGTAGACTCAGATTTGACCTCTCCCCAAGAATTGGGAAAGAGGGCAGATAAATGGGTCAGGACCAGGATTAGGCCTAAAAATCAGGGTGGTGACCAAAAGAAAGATACCACCAAGCCTCAAGAGAAGGGTGGGGATAAAGCAAAAGAGAAATCTTCCTCAGGGCCCCAAAACTCCACACAGGGTGGTGAGTCCCAAGCTCCCTCCTCTACCGCAGTTAAAAAGCCTTACTGCCATGTGTGTAAAACACCTGGGCATTGGAAAACTGACAGCAGTTGTCCACAGGCTAAAAACAAAACTGTTCCTCCAACTACTCCTGTCACACCACCTATTACTGTCAGCAGTAATCCCCCAGGTGGTGGGAGTGCCCCCAAAAACTTGGTTGGGTTTTCTTGGGGAACACAGGGGGACTCTGGCTTAGCCAATTCCCCTACAGCAGCTACTCTTGTCTGTGATGGTGGCATGGGGTTTGCCAACTTCACTGCCTGTCCCAACACTTTGGGTAGGTACAGACAGGAACCCTACATCAATGGTAGAAAAGCTGAGGCCTACAGAGACACTGGAGCTAGCATCACTATGGTGGCCCATAGGCTAGTTCCCTCTGAGCAGCTTTTGCCTGGTTTCTCATACCAGGTAACTAACATTGATGGCAAACAGAACAGTCATCCCATGGCAGAGGTATGTCTCAGCTGGGGAGGGGTCACTGGCCCTAAAAGGGTGGCAGTGTCTCCAACCTTGCCTGTGGACTGCTTACTGGGGAATGACTTAGAACTCTCAGCTTGGGCTGGAGTTGAACAAGACACCCATTCCAAAATGGTAGGCCTTTCCAAAAAGGGTAGTGGGGTTGTGCCAGTCACAACCCCTGTCCAAGTAGCTTTCCTCCCTGAAAAGGTTGGAAGGGCAGTGGTAGCCACAGCCCAGGCACAGACAGACTTCCCTGTAGAAATTGGCAGAGCTGTGACAGTCACAGCTCAAACACAAACTGAGTGCCTTCCTGAAAAGGTTGGCAAGGCTGTAATGGTCTCAGCCCATACTCAGACTGACTTAGGTGTAGTGAAGCCTGAAACTATGGATCACTCCACACAAACAGAGAGTAGTGGGGAGGAAGAAAAGTCTCCCTCTCCCCAGGCATTAGGAAAAGGTCAGCCTCCTCAGGGATCTGACCTCACCCCTTGTGAAGGAACTGCCCCAGAGGTAGCCAGGCCTGGCCTGGCAGAGCCTCTGATGTCAGTGGCCCCTTCCAAGGTGGGACCCAGTCTGGTGCAGGTAGCCTGCCTCTCTCTACCCTGCCTCAGTCAGCCCAGGGCTGCAGGGGTCAGGGAGGCCAGTGGACCCCAAGAGGGCCCCTGTCCACAAGAACCCCCCCATCAAAAGAATGAGGATTGCCTGGTTAGTTGCCCTAGCCAGGTGATGGGTAAAACATTCCTGAGGGATCCCCTTCACAGGTAGTTAGGGACCTCCCCCAGAGGGATTCTGTTGGGCACAGGCAAACATGGGACCTTAGGGCCCCAAACCTGACCTGTCCCTCCAGTAAGCCCACAAAAGGGACCCAGCCTCCAGCTTTAGGTAGCCAGAGGCTGACCCTGAGAGCACAGTGCAACTCAGTTAGAGAAAGAAAGGCATCCATGGTGGAGGATGATTGGAGGAAGCTGAGGCCTCACTTTGAGGACACTCACTTCAGTACTCCATCTCAACACCAGCCTTTTCCTTTGCAAAGACACACCAAAGGTAGAGATTCCCTATGGTGGAGACCCTATGATATCTTTAGGATGAGGGATTGCTTAGTGGACCATGAGACAGGGGGTAACCATGCCAGTGCTGGTTCTTCCTTATATGGCCACTCAGGCAATAGAGGCTTACCTTGTCAAGGCCAGCCTTATCTCCTTTCGTTTGGGGGGGGGTTGTGTAGGAAGGTGGATATCTGACTATGGTTACCCCCAACTTTTTACCTAGTGTCTAGCTGGTTTTTCGACTTAGTTGGCCTGAGATCCTGCCATTCAGGGTCTCAGGCTGTCTGCTCTCTCTTTAAAATGGACTCCATGTACCCTAGGTACATAACCAATTGGTAAGGATCACCTTATTGGACCCTGTACAGTGTACCCTAGGTACCCAGGGCATAGGTGTACCCTAGGCCTCCCAGGGGCTGCAGCATGTATTATGCCACCCCTGGTCTGGCCTTCCAATCAGACACAACTGGCTGATCACTCAGCTGGGGCAAGGTCGTGTAATCACCCCTTGCTTAGATATAGTATGCCTATATCTACCCTTATATATAGACACATGTGTACCTATCAGTCACTCCTATGGCAGGCCTTAACAATCCTGGAGGCAGAGTGCTTGGTAACATGTGAGATGGTGCTCTAGCATGAGCTGAGCCTGTCTGCAGCTTTCGGAACCAAGTCCTTATAGCTGTTCTATGATATAGCCTACTATATACTCTTAAAGTGCCTTATAATCTTAAACGGTTATGGTAACTATGGTTTGGCTTTATCAAAACATGTCGTGTAAGGTGTCTAACACTTTGGAATAATACCCCCATACCATTTCTGGTGATGAGGATATTATCCCTCCCTTCTAGAGGGAGAGACATGTTAAAATCCTACTTTGCTATTTAACTCTAACCAAAGCCTCAGCATCACAAAATGGATGCTGCTTCCACAGACACAAGTCTGACCTCCTGCTGCTGGGAGTGATCCCAGCCAGGGAGGCCTGGACAATAGGTTTCCTGCTTGGGGAGGTGCTAGCACCTCCCCAGACAGCCTTTAGTGTATTGGGGCAGGGTGGGCTGAAAGGAATGAGACATGCCTGGGGCACACAAGGTGTTCCTTGCATAGTCCAGTTCAAACCGGCGCTGGGGCACTCCAGCCCCAGCTCTGGCGCGAAACTGGACAAAGGGAAGTGGGTGCAACCACCCCCTCCCAGGTCCCACCCATAAGGCGTGACCTAGCAGGTATCCCAGCCCCCCGGATTAGTATAAAAGTGGGAGTTGGGCCTCAAGACTTTAGATTATCCTGAACCTGCAAAACTGAACAGAAACTCTGGACCTTCGACATTCGACGAAAGAAGAAGACTGAAGAATCTCCCTTGTAGCCAAGGAGTGGCTACCCTGTGCAAACAGGCACCATCAAGAGACTACCCTTTGCTTTGCGACCGTTCTACGAGGAACCGACTGCAGAGCCCGACCAGAGCCTTGACTTCCAGACTTCTCCGACCCTCATCCACATCTGCAGCAGAGCTGAGATCCGTGGAGGCGACGAGCGACGTGGGACCGGCTACCTGGGAAAAGTGGCTAGTAACTTACAGCGCAGCTTCTGAGGTACCCTCGAAGTTGTGCACCGGGGATTGAGAAGCCCCAACCCCAAGCACCATCTGCACCGAAGGTCAGCCCCCCACACTCCACGAGTCCTGCGTGGGGCCCTTCAGCATTTTCCTGCTTGCCGCGTCTGTCCGGTTGCTTGCCCGCTGGCTAGTGGCCTTCGTGACGACGCTCCCTGAAATCTTCTGCGCTGGTTTGGCTCCTCCAGACTGGCTCCCGCTTCTCTGCAAAGAAGAAGCACCCCAGACCTTCCTGGTCTGCACCAGAAGCAAGTCCTTCGTTCTTCGTGGGTTCCGCTTGCCAAGGCTTGGTGAGTCCTAGTCCAACTTCGACGCCGCCGACAGCAAGAGCCTTCGTGGGACAGCTCGCCTCCTGGTCCTGGTCGTCCTCGACGCTTCCTGGTCCTCCTGGCTGCAGCGACAAGCTTCACCTTCACCTGCAACTCTTCACGACATCGCCTGGTTCCTTCCTGGTTCCACGTGGTCACTGGCTAGTGACTTTGACTCTGTCCCTTCTGCTTGCAGGTTTCTTCTCTTCTTGATCCCAGCCTTGGGATCCACCGGACACTCTTCACTGACTGCCTGTCAGCATCTTTCTTCAGGCATCCATAGGAGTCGACGACGAAAACGACGCATCTTCACCCCTATGCACCCGCAGCCTGTGGGCTAGGTAACTTGGGTACTCCGGTGCTCATCAGGATAGTGACTATCCTAGTGTCTAGTTTTCAAGTCTCAACTTCCTAGCTGCTCCGGAAGTGTCCTAAATCTACCGTTTTCTAAACTGTACTATTGCTATTGACTTTTACGCATTACGCGTGAGTGTTTCCACTCTGCACACGAATCCCGTGGGCCTCCCACTTCCTAACTAACGCTAGTGTAGTGTAGCCCCAGCGATTCCCTAGGCCTAGGCCTATTCTATTTCCGTGACAGTGGTCCTTATACCACTTACTTAGTATATGGTTTGCGTGGCCCCTAGGGCCTAACTGTATTACTTACCTGTGTGACTTAAGGTATGCATAAATAAGACTGTGTTGTACTTACCTCTAATCTCATAAAGAGTGCTGAGGGTTTGCTTAGAATAAATACACTTTATTTTATATATATATCTGTTGTGGTGTCCTTTCATTTGGTATTCAAGGGATTATATGTGGTATCACAGCTGGCTTCACATGCCATTCAGAGTTTAGCCTAAGACTGCTCTTGTCCATGCTACCACTAGGATAGCTGGTCTATAAGGTTGACTTTACAACCAATCACCATAAGGGTATTTGGACTGATATAAGGTGTACACTATAACTAGTGACATCATACATCAGGCCAACTTCTCACAGTGTCTCTGTTAGCGGCACATGGATATTGTCATGGCATCAACCAACGGGGTCACGCTTGGCTTCGCCTTACCTCACTCAGACCGGAGGCACAACAAAGAGTGGCCAACCTGCCTTTCTCGGGGGAAACCCTGTTCGGCAAGCATGCGGACGACGAAATGGCCCGCATGAAGACGGAGGCAGAGACCCTGACGGCTGTCGGGTTAGAGAAGCCTGAGAAGAAAAAGCGCCCTTTCCAGAGACGGTTCGGGCTGCAGGCAGAGGGCGTGGGCAGGCCCCGGGACAGCAGCAACAACAGCAGCAGCAGTTCCGGAAACCCTTCCAGAAGCGCCAGAAGGGTAGAGGAGGCCAGCAGTCCGCTACAGCGACCAAGGGTGCGGCTGGGTCTCGGCCCTGAGCGATTACTTCCCCTGCAACCGTTACCCACTCCAGTGGGGGGAAGCGTTCAATCTTTTCTGGCAGAGTGGAGAAAAATTACTCAGGACAAGTGGGTGCTGAATATTGTTTGCAATGGATACAGTCTTCGGTTCATCAGCCCGCCTCCAGCGATTCCGCCGGTAAGCTCACAGTATCAACTGCGAGAGCTCCAGGCGGAGGCAGACATCCTGTTGAGGAAAAAGGCGGTGGAAGACGTACCTCTGTCTCAAAGGGGAAGAGGTCTGTACTCTCGGTTCTTCCTGGTTCGCAAGAAGAACGAGTTCAGGCCCATTCTGGATTTGCGGCAAGCAAACAAATGGATTCGCAGAGAGAAATTCCGCATGCTATCGTTGCATCAGATTTACCCTCAGCTGCAAAAGGGAGACTGGCTCTGTGCCATAGACCTACAGGATGCGTACTTCCATGTGCCCATTGCACAGAAGCACAGGAAGTTCCTGCGATTCCAAGTCGGCGCCAATCATTATCAATACACAGTACTGCCATTCGGGCTAAAGTCTGCGCCCAGGACCTTCTCGAAGTGCATGGCAGTGGTAGCTGCACACCTGCGGAGGAACAAGGTGTTTGTCTACCCGTACCTGGACGATTGGTTGATCAAGGCCTTCTCCTTCTCGGAAGCACAAGCGCACTTCCAGAAGACGTGCGTTCTCTTGAACAAGCTGGGGTTACACGTCAACATGTCCAAGTCTGTCCCGACTCCAGTCCAGTGCATACAGTACTTGGGGGCCTCCATCAATACGCTGTAGGCAAGCGTGTCTCCTTCGGAGGAGAGACGGTTATCACTGCTTCGGAAGGCTCAGGCTCTTATGACTGCTCCATCGACGACAGTGACGACAGTGAGGAAGGTGTCTTCGCTGCTGGGATCGATGGCCTCATGTATCTTCATCACGCCTCACGCACGGCTGCACATGAGACCACTGCAGGAGTGCTTGGAGGATCAGTAGGATCAGAGGACAGGTTCTTGGGACGACAAGATACGGCTGTCTCTGCATGCTCTTCAGTCGCTGAAGTGGTGGTGTTCAGTGGTGGTGTTCAGCGGAAAATCTCCTCAGGGGGGTCCCCTTCCACAAGGACATTCCCACGAAGAGTATCGTGACGGATGCGTCTCTCCAAGGCTGGGGAGCGCATTCCGGAGACTTACAGATACAAGGAAAGTGGTCCCCGGTGGAGTTGACGTACCACATAAATTTCCTGGAACTCAGAGCCTTTTACTTGGCATTGAAGGCCTTCCATCCGTCCTTCCAGACCACCTCGCTGCTTGTACAGACGGACAATACAACCACGATGTATTACCTCAACAAGCAGGGGGGGGGTCGAGATCACGCACCCTGTCGCGGGAGGCGCAGTCGATCTGGCACTGGCTTCTGGCCCGAGGACTGACGATTACGGCCACGCATCTGCCAGGTGTGCAGAATGTTCAGGCGGACGCACTGAGCAGACTGATTCAGGAAAACCACGAATGGGTCATAAACGACGAAGTACTAGGGGACGTCTTCGCAAGGTGGGGGACTCCAGACGTAGATCTGTTCGCCACCGCCGAAAACAGCGAATGCCGAGACTTCGCATCCAGGTACTACAGCTTTCTCTACGCTTTTCCACCCATTCCCCTGATTCCGGCGGTGCTCATCAAGCTGGCCCAGTCCGGGGCGCGGATGATCCTGATTGCCCCGGAATGGCCCAGACAGTGGTGGTACACGGACCTGCTTCACCGGTCTCTCCTTCCTCACATACGGCTGCCGTGCAGGTCGGACCTTCTCACGAAGTTCGGGGGGCAGTTGGTTCACCCCAACCTCTCTTCTTTGAGTTTGGCGGCATGGCTCCTGAGATAGTGCAATATGGCCATCTGAATCTACCAGCAGATATACTGAAGGAGGCTAAGCGACCTTCCACTAGGACGTCCTATGCTTACAAGTGGAAGAGATTCTGCATCTGGTGCAAGTCCAAGCACTTTGACCCGACGACATGTAAGGAAGATGTCATCCTTCCGTACCTTTTGCATTTGGCGCAGTCTGGCCTTAATTTCCATTCCATTAAGGTTCATCTCGCTGCTTTGACTGCTTACAGGAAATGCCCTTCACAGACTTCCTTCTTTCAGATCCCTGTGATCAAGGTTTTTTTGGAAGGCTTGAAGAAAGTGTTCCCTCCTGTCAGACTTCCCTCGCCTTCTTGGGAATTGAATGTGGTGCTGTCCAGATTGATGAAGGAGCCTTTTGAACCTATTCACAAGGCTTCGTTGCAGCACCTGTCTTGGAAGGCGGCGTTCCTAGTGGCCATTACATCGGCCCGCAGGGTGAGTGAACTTCAGGCGTTGTGTTGCCAAGAACCTTATACGGTATTTCATGCTGCTAAGGTTGTTATGCGTCCTCACCCTAAATTTCTTCCTAAGGTTATATCTGATTTTCATGTCAACCAGACCATAACTTTACCTACGTTTTTTCAGAATCCCTCTTCTCCAGCGGAAAGGTCTCTACATTCCCTGGACGTTAGGAGGGTGTTGAAGTTTTATCTTGATAAGACCAAAGATATTCGTAGGTCAGACCAATTGTTTATCAATTATGGATCAGTCAGGACCGGTCTTGCTACCTCCAAACAGTCCATCTCTCGGTGGATTGTGTCCTGTATACAATTGTGTTACCAAAAGGCTAATAAGACCTTAGGGGGTAAACCTAAGGCTCATTCCACCAGGGGCAAAGCTGCCACGACTGCTTTGCTGCGTAATGTTCCGATTGCAGAAATCTGCAAGGCGGCCACTTGGAGTTCGGTCCATACCTTTGCTGAGCATTACTGTCTGGACACGGATGCCAGGGCAGATGCTCAGGTTGGGCAGGCTTCGCTGCGAAATTTGTTCGCACAGTAGTGGTATTATTTTGTAGTCTTCTCCACCGCCGTTTTGGTGAGGGGATGGGCTTGCCATTCTATTCACTAGATTATGACTATACACAGAGATCCCCTACTACAGAAGGAGTAGTTTCTTTTCTGTAACTCCAGTATCTCTGTTATAGTCATAAGCGCCCGCCCTCCTCCCCGGTGGAGAGATAAATGTTAATGTAAGGAATGCTACAGGTCTGGCGTGTTACGCCTTCAAAAAGAACTGAAAGTAAAAGGGACCTACTGTGAATTCTGGGATACTGGAAAAGTTCTGGAAAGTTTTCTTAAAGGCACAGTATCCTGTTCTGAGCCACATAATGGCAGCCTATAGGGCTTGTCTGTCCATTCCTCGCTCTCTATCATTCCAGAGGCTTTTGCTGGTAGAGGCAGGTTTTTCTCTGTGGAAAAAGCTGGGCAGGCAGTGCTGTTTGTGGATGTTGGTGGAATTTTCTAGTTGAAGTACTGGACAGTGTAGCCTGTGGATATAGGCTGCATTATCTGTCTGTGAATTCTCTCTTAAGTGTAGATGCAGGTCTGCATGGCTTGACAATTTAAGAGATTATTTTTTATTGCTCCGGGGTCCACGCACATGGGCGGGACTATTCACTAGATTACGACTATAACAGAGATACCCCTACTACAGAACTGGAGTTACAGAAAATAAACTACTCCTTCTCCCATCCCTCCAGCGAGGACGGTGACCCACTGAGCTATCTATCCTGCCTGCCTATTGTTTGCTGCTTCGCTGGGAGTAAAACAACCGACTGCTGGCTAGAGCTGCTCACACCCGTCCAGCAGCTGATACTGCAATGCATGCTGGAGACGTGTGCATTCCTCCGTGTACCTCCATTGTGTAAACTTCACAGTGTCTGAGAGACGCTTCCAAAACACCCAGCAGCTATTAGTTAGCCGTCGATAAAGACATGGTAACAAATTATGATTATGTACCCCACACCAACATTTGTCAATAAAAGAAGGCACCACGGACAAGGGGAGGGAAGACAGGGAGGTAAAGAAGGCACGGACAACGGGAGCGAGGATGGGGAGGAAGGTAAAGAAGGCACAGACAACAGGAGGGGGGATAAAGAAGACACGGACAACGGGAGGGAAGGCGGGGTTGGGGTAAAGAAGGCACGGACAACGGGAGGGCGGGCGAGGTGAGGTAAAGAAGGCACGGACAACGGGAGGGAGGGCGGTGTTGCAAAGAAGGCACCCCAGACTGCATGTATGTAAAGCAGGTCCTGTCTGAAACTCAATAAAGTAAATAGTGCTTACAAGACTAGATCACAGGGCCCGTGTAACAACCGAAGGAAAGGGGCCAGTCACCATGCGAGGTGACAAATGAAAAGGAGGCGGTACTAAGGAGGGACTAACAAGCCTATTAACGAATCAGGAGCCAGCATTCAGGAAAGACAATGACACAAGACAATGAAAAATATGAGAGGAGAGTGGGCGCGGCTTCTCGTCCATACTCTAGGCTTGACCTAAAAATGACTGAACAGTGAGGGAAGTCGCTCAACACATCAGAAGCGATCATCATTGCCCCTGCACCACCCCAGGTGGGCGTCAATGTTGCAGCGCGACCCCACATAGGAGAAAACACCGATTGGGCCAAAAAATAAAGAGAAGAACCCAAAACCATGACTCAAAAAGTGTCAGACAGGATCAACTACATATAACCATCCGGCACTAGTTCCGGTAGAAGGTGTGTACATTAATTAGGAAAGCAAACTTCTCAATTAAGCAGGGAGAGGGGCAGGTCAGTGTCATCTAATGGATGTGCATAAGGTGCGATTGTCCTGACATTGCAGGCAAAGGCAGTGGTACTTTACTCCAAATGTTTCCCGCTGAGGCCCTCACGTGCCATCATGTTCAGGGGCTAGGATCTCCTCGTCATCACGAGCAAGAAAGGCCTCCCAACACTTCCACCCACACTATTTCGCCTACAGCATGGGAAAACCACATAAAAGTACTCTATATGGAGACATCCAGTAATAATGGCACAATCCATTTCATGAGGAACATTAACAACGTACATAGGATCACGGAGTCACAAAACCTCTCCCATGACCAAAAAGAAATAACACCCGACGAAGTTATGCACTTTATTAAAAAAATGCATCCTGGAGGGGTGCCTGGCCCCAATGGTATCCCGGCCATGGTCTATAAAGGGACGGCACGTAAATGGGCAACAATCATGGCGCCTTTATTCTGGGAGTATAGGTTGGGAAGAAGTATCCCTGAGTCATGGCGGGGATCCCTTGTTGTCCCAATACACAAAAAAGGCTCAAGATCCATCCCTGAAAATTATCGAATGATCGTACTCCTAGATGTAGATTGGAAATGCTATGCTAGTATACTGCTACAAGAACTGACGGCTTGGGCTGAAGCGCATAAATTGATCCCTCACACGTAAACAGGGTTCCGAACGAATGGTATCGCACATCGAAGACAACTTGATCTGCATGTCCAACCTGATAGAGACAACACTGGCTAAAAAAGGTAGGGGTCTGTATCTTGCATACATCGATTTCCAATCTGCCTTCGACAGTGTGTCCCGCCCAAGATTGTGGGAGAAATAAAAAAAACTGGGGCATTGACAATACTCTCTTAAAAGCATTGGTTGCTCTATACTCAGAAACTTGGGTCAAGATTATTGTCACTACAGCCTGGTCTACCACCAAAATTATACAAACCAATAAAGGTTTGAAGCAAAAGTGCTTATTGGCCCAAATGCTTTTTAATCTGTACCTGGCCGACTTACCAGACTGTTTGGCTGAAGCCCGAGCTTTCCCTCCCAAATTAGCTGAAACCAAAATCCAATCGCTCCAATATGCGGATGATACAACATTACTCGATCAAACTGAGGAAATATGAATTTTTATGATCAATTGTGTCCCCTATCTAGACCCCAACGGCTCCATGTACATGCTACAAGTACATGTATGTTCCCTCCACTTCAAGCTATAAAGACGCAAATACAATTGTGTCCAACGTTAATATGTCCTCTTTCAGATCTGCCATGAATGGGTCAGATATTCCGTTCCTAAGTATGCCTTGCCACCGTCTTTATATGGTATACTTTTCACGTTTTTCAGCTCTGGCAAGGTAGGCCCTGAATTCTGCCATCGAGTTTTTCCTGCTTCTGCCTCTGAATGCTCCAGCCTGGACCTGCATCTGTATCCATGAACTTTGTCTTACTCCCTGCGCGGCTAACGGTGCCTAGCCCGGCCTGTTGCCTGCCAAAACTGTATTCAGCCTTCAAGTTATCTGCTCCGCTCCTCGAGAAATGCATTCCTGTCTAGTGGCTTAGGTAAACATCCCTCCAGCTGCAGAGCAAAGGGCCCGGCCTTACTGTCTCCGTGCAAGTAATTCATGACTTTCGTTACCATGGTAGGTCCATGCCCCCTTGCATCTCATGTAGACACTTAGACGCTTGTACACGCACTAGCAGTCAGTATAGAATAGGCTCTGTCCGAAAAGACCTTTCCTTCCAGATAATATAGTTCCTTAAACACAAGATATTAGATATGATTTGGGATTAGGTTGTCCTGACATCCCAGACTTCTGTCTCCTCATGTAGGGCTAAATGTCAAGTTCCCTTCACCCTCTAGTTGCACGTCAATCACACGTCATGCGGCTGCGCGCGCATCTCTGCCATGTATTTCTGCTGACTTTGCAGGATTCTCTTATGGATCCACCCACTTGTGTCATCATCATAATGACGTTTCTAGTATACGCCTTTATGCACGCCTATTGTAACGCCTTTTTTCATTACGTATGTGTATTCTTATCTCTCTTCTCAGCTGTAACGCCTTCTGCATATGTCTTTACTGTAATGCATTCTCATATAAATATGACAACCTGTCAATAATGTATTGCTGATCCCTTCCTGAACCTTCGTGGTGACGGAACTCGATTGCCTGGTTCGAACCATAATTCCTTTGTAAGGAATAAAATTCCCTTTTATAACCTCAAATACCACGGATTCTGCCTCTTATTTTTACTGAGTTATTCGTATTGAATTTTACCGCATAAATTAAGTCTAGGTAATTTAAATTTACCACATAATTGGCGCCCGAACAGGGACACCTCTCACACCCCACGCGCCGGAGGTGCGTTGCAGACCCGGTCTCCTGCCACAGCCGGACGGACAATTACGCGTACCCGCAGGATTTCCTGTATCTCCCTCAGGCCAACGGGGGCGACTGCGGCTGCGATCAACACCCAGACGAGGCGGTGAGGAGTGCGGAGAATCCCGACCAGAGCCTAGCTGAGAGAGCAAGATCCGAGGTATACAGAGGCTCACCAGATTCCGAAGTTCCGAAGTATCTAAGTCACGAGTCGAGTCCAGTCCAGTTTGGTCTAGTCCAGTCCAGACTTCCGAGGCCTTCCGTTCCGTGCTTCCCGGTGAGTACCGTTGCTGGGGACGCATCTAGACGTGCACATTAGTTTGTGCCGGTCAAGACGGGTTTGGGTACACAGACCTGGTCTGCACTGTTTTAGCAGTGTATCTGTACTGTTTAGCAGTACATACAGTATATTTAGTATTATGCAGTTAACTAGTTTTATTCTAATTATTATTGTTCGTTTCTAAAAAGTTTGTGATATGTTTTAAATGTCGTGGTATGAGTGATTGTTCGATCTTCATTATTGTGTTTATTGTAAATATTGTGTTCAAGACCGAGTAAGAATTAAGTAGCAAGGTTCAAGATGCCGTTATTTTCAAAATTAAGACAGATAAAAACTAGAAAAGGGATACTCGAGGAAGCTGTTCCCATTCCACCTAGGGACACTCCAGGGTACTTTATGTACCATAAACATGGCCTAGATGCCGTATTATATCTTGATCTATGGGTGGACTACACCAAGGATTTAGCAGAGAGTCAGAGATGGCCCGCTACTGGGACATGGGATGCAGATTGCATCATGAGAATAGAAGAAGTATTATGGAAAAAGAAAGCCAGACAGTCACAGAAAGATGCCATTGAACTATGGCGTAAAGAATCGCATAGACGCACAGAGAAAGCGCTCAGAAAAGAAGAGAAAAGTAGGGAAGATTCAGAAAGAGCCCGAGAAAACATATTAATTGACGAAGGTATCCGAGTAAAAACAGAACAAGTAGACAGACAACGAAACACTCTTATGAATGGTATGTATCCTCTTCTGGCCGAGGGTTTGCCTAAGGCCACCCTGGAGGTACCAAAAGATCTGCCACCTCCATTACTCCCGATTAAAGTACATCCCAAGACCGCAAAGGACATTTTCCTTTCTTCCTATTTAGATGATGCAGCCCCCGAATATGCTAATGGTGCGCAGCCACGCACACCACCTGTTAACGACGCTCAACCCCAAGATCAGCTGCCCCCACCTCCGCAGCAACAAACTCCTCCTCACGTTCTAAACATCCCATCTGTTTCTACAGTCCTTCCTGCACCCACACTCTCTACCCTACACCCAACAAATCCTTTTGGACTTGGCACCTCAGGAGGTGCGACAGGAGGTTTTTCCACGCCACCGCCAGCAACTAGATTGACTTATAGGGATTTAGCACACCAACGTACACCCCAAAGAGCTAATGACAATATATTAAATGAGCCTCTTACAGATTGTAGATATGATCCAGTGCCAGGTAAACACGACAGGATGTTGCTATCTTCAGTACGTTTACGACGAGTTGCAAACTATTTAATGACATTACCAGGAATGGTTGAACATCTAGACAAAATATATCGCTTTGTCCAAACAGGGCAAGGTCCTGAAAGTATTGGCGAGGCCATGGAATACCAGAAAGTAGATATGCAGAAATTATTGTTACGCTTTTTCATAAACTGCTTGATCAGAAACAGAGATAGGCCTGAGGTAGATCCGGAGGAAATGCAAGTACTTACCAGATGGGGTCAGAATATAGCAGACGGAAAACATGATAAACAGAAGTATATAGAAGTCATGTGCCGAAAGATCAGAAAAGAAGTAGAACGAATACATGAAAGAAGATTAGAAGCAGATAAAACTGAATCAGAGGAAGAGGAGGAGGAACAGTCAGAAATGAACACAGGACAATTAGAATTACCAGCTAGACAAACGATAGCTTATGTAGGAAAAGGAAGATCTTTTAATAAAACAATACGTCCGATACGTCCAGAATGTAACAGAATTTTTCAAACAGCTATCTCAAATCCAAGGACCCCTGAACACTTATTCCAGGCTACTGATAAATTACTTCGAGAACAAAGGGGGTACCATGTGCTCGATTCTATGGATGAACAAGAATTAGCCAGGTCAGCAGTACAATGGGCTGACAGCTCTGAAAAATACAGTGATGATGCGCTAGCACACACGTTTCTGAATCTCACCCCAGACGAACAGCGTTTAGCTAGTATATACATGATACAACATCTCCTTATATTATATAAAGGCCAACACTCCGATCCTGGTCCCCTACCTGATATACTGATAGAACTACTCATGAATAAATGGAGAGGTCTAGGTACCGATCTAATTAAAGTAATTCTAGAATACCGACATAGATATAGTGCCTTTTTGTGTCCAGAACATGATCCAGCTCCCTCCATGGAGAGAAAAATGTATTACATAGACAGACAGAATCCCTTACGCGAAGTACACCCAGTTAGAAATGATGATAATACGTTTAGACGCGTGTTTGTGTACACGCCCATAACTAAAATAGAACTATTGGAAATGAAAAAATTAGTGCCCAGCCATGACAAAGATCCAGCAGGTTTTCACCGTGAACTAAAGGACATGTTACTCATGGGTGATTATACCTATCCTGACATTATGAAAATATTGAAAGTATTATTGCCTGCCGGTATTTACGAGAAACTCAAAGAAAAAGAGTGGGAAGTGGGAGACCAAAAGATTGATTGGACAGTATTAGAAAACGAAGAAAATGCCCGAACTGCAGGCGTAGGGCTTGGGGACAAAACAAAAGCATTGCCAGGATTATTAGTACAAGTATTGCCACGTTTATTAACTACGAAAAAGGAAGACTGGGGAGCAATCTCAGCTTGTAAACAGAAACCCGATGAAGACACTAGTGATTTTTATTCCCGATTTGAAAAATGTTTTGGTATTAATAGCGGCCTGAAAGCAAGTAGCGATTCATATCCACATCTTTTTGTAACAAAACTGGTCGAGAATTCCCTGCCACAGGTTAAAAACAGAGTATTGAAAGTTGAGAGCACTTGGCAAGCTAACACTCCTTCACAGATGTTACAAATGTTACAGTATCACCAGAATAGAATTAGAGAAGAACAAGAACACGAACAAAGACGTATGAAAGACACGAAAATGAAAATGCTCGTCGCTCAGTCAGTTCCAGCTGACGGTCATAAAAAGGGTGCGACACAGTCCAGTAATTCAGCAGTTCCCGTTAAAGGGACATGCAACTATTGTAAACAGCCAGGTCATTATATAAACGATTGTGCAGTTCTAAAACCAAGGAGAGACCACGTCCGCCTAGACAGGATCAGATCCAACAACAAGCACCACAACATGTACAGCCTATGCCGGTTCCACAACAGACCGTAGTGGTACCACAGCCACAGCCTATTGCCGCAACACAAAACACGACGCAACAGATGTACCAGTATGCACAAAATGACTATCCAGATTATCAGCGCTACACATGAAATAGCCTAGAGAGGGAAGTTGGCTTACCCCTTATTGAGGTTCCTGTAGATCAAGAGGGTCCTTATGTACAGAGTCAAGTATTAGGGAAAGACAGAAAGTTTCTACTTGATACAGGGGCAAGCAGAACAACTATAAGTCACGACGAAGTCCCAGGGGCACCCCTCTCAGGCTCACAAAATATTTCCCTTGGTTTTTCAGGAAAGCCTACTATCAACGAAGTATCGCAACCGCTTGCATTTACAGTTGGTCCATTGACACGGACTACAGATCTATTGCTTACAAAATCATGCCCAGAAAACTTGTTAGGTATTAAAACATTGAAAGCTCTAGGAGCTATAATATGTTGTTCTCCGGACGGAGTACGACTATTTTTGCGTGACTTTAAAGGTCACTACGTGTCAAGAGACATGGATCACCGGTTACAGAATCTACCTGCATATTTATGGGCACAAGGCCCCACTGATGTAGGTTGTATGCACATTACACCATATCGAGTCACACTCAAAGCAGGAGTGGTATTACCACGAATGCGACAATACAAGTTACCTCCAGATGCTGTAGTGGCTTTACTGCAAATCATTGGCGAGCTCATTGCACAAGGAGTGGTTGTAGAAACCGACTCCAATGTATGTAATTCTCCGATCATTCCGATTCTTAAACGAACTGATCCAAAAGCACCCCCAGTATATCGATTAGTTATTGATCTGCGCGAATTGAATAAATGCATTGTACCACAATATCCCGTGGTCCCAGATATCTCGTCATTACTGACAGCTATTGATTCAGAGGCAACGTTCTTTACTGTAATTGACCTCAAGAACGCCTCCTTTAGCGTCCCAATCGATCCGGAAAGCCAATATTTGTTCGGATTTAGTTTAAATGGACGAAGCTTTAAATTCGCACGCGCGCCTCAAGGATTTACAGAAAGTCCTAGCATCTATAGCCAAGCACTGAAAAGACAACTTGACAGTATCCACATGCCAGTTAACACTGCACTGCTTCAGTATGTCGATGATCTGCTGATCACCGCCCGAAGCGAACCCGAATGTGAAAAAGCATCACTGACGGTTTTACATTTTCTGGCCGACAAGGGGCACAAGGTGTCCCCTTCGAAGCTGCAATTCTGTGCCCAGCAAGTTGTGTACCTAGGGCACTTGCTGTCCAAGGGGGGGAGACAGCTCACACCTGACCGCATCCAGTTAATTGTAAACATGCCACCACCCAAGACACAAAAGGAGGTACGGGCCTTCATAGGCCTCACTTCGTACTGTAGGCAGTGGATTCCCCAATATGCATTTCTAGCAAAACCACTCATTCAGTTGACAACCCAGGAGGCAGCGACATCGACTGTCCTCCCTTGGACTTCAGAACATACACAAGCTTTTGAAGACTTAAAGAAAGCTTTATGCCAAGCACCTGTTTTAGCGACACCATGTTACAGTAAGCCTTTTACACTCTTTGTTACAGAACGTGAAGGTACTGCTTTGTCAGTACTCACTCAGGAACAAGCAGGATCACACAAGCCATGTGCTTACTTTTCTAGCACATTAGATCCCGTAGCTCAAGCTCTTCCTGCGTGCCTGAAATCAGTCGCAGCGACAGCTCTAGCGATCAGACAAAGCGATTCCATAGTATTAGGACATCAATTGACAGTACAAGTACCACATGCAGTAGAGGTTCTCTTGAACCGAACACAAACACAACACTTGACTATAGCACGACTGACAGGTTACGAACTAACATTGTTTCAGCCACACATAGAAATCAGAGGTTGTAGTACATTAAATCCTGCCACACTTTTGCCATTAAGTGGAACAGACCCACTGGCACATGATTGCATCGAAGTCATTACTATTACGACGAAACCCAGACAAGACTTGACAGACGTCCCATTACCAGACCCAGACCTGACACTTTATGTGGATGGTTCATGTATGAGAACAAGTACAGGAGAGTTAGTGGCCGCTTATGCAGTCACGACAGACACCGAAGTCATTGAAACAAATTGTATTGACACATTATCAGCTCAAGCAGCAGAGCTTATTGCTCTGACACAAGCCTGTATTCAAGCTAAAAATAGAAAAGTTAACATATACACAGATTCACATTATACATTCGGAGTTGTACACGACTTCGGAGTCCTTTGGCGAGAGAGAGGTTATTTGACTTCTCACGGTGCCAACATTCAACACGGTCCCCTCATTCAAGCTCTGTTAGATGCAATACATCTACCTACTTCAATATCTATCATGAAGTGTAAGGCCCATACAAAAGTCACCGATATCATTTCCCAGGGTAACGACCTAGCAGACCGAACAGCTAAGCAAACAGCACAGAATAGGACTCATGCAACTGACTTGACAAAGACAATAGTTCCGACATCGACACACTGCATGACAGTTAGGGATCCCGCCCTTGATGTAATTGACATACAGACACATGCTACACCAGAGGAAATAAAGAAATGGACTGAATTAGGAGGGATCCAAACAGATCAGGGATGGATGACGAAGGGAAAATCTATATGGTTTCTCCCCGACTCAATGGTTCAAGTTATCATTAACACAATACATAGTCCAGCACATCTAGGAGAAAAAGCTATGTTAGACAGTATTCAACACATTTGGTTCAACAAACACTTACGAGCTGCAGCCAAACAGAAAGTCCGAACTTGTATGATTTGTTGTCAGTTCAATCCAGGTAAAGGCGTACCTGTAGAGCAGGGTGGATTTCAACCTCCCGATCACCCTTTTGAAGTCCTCCAGATGGATTATATCCAGATGGAACGATGTCGAGGATTCAAATATGTCCTCGTAGTTGTATGCGCTCTTTCCCGTTGGACAGAGGCATATCCCGTCTCAGATTACACTGCCCCGACTACTGCCAAACAATTAGTTCGTGAATTCTTCCCACGGTATGGTTTGACCCGTATCGTGTACTCAGATAATGGCCAGCCGTTCTCATCCGAGCTAATGAAACACATTTCACTCTTGTTAGGCTATCAATGGAAATTCCACTGTGTCCGACATCTCGAGGCAGCAGGTCTCGTGGAACGTCATAATCAGACCCTGAAAATACGACTTTCTAAAATCTGTAGAGAGAAAGGTGTCGACTGGATAGTAGCCTTACCAGTTGCACTCTTTTACATGAGAATGGTAGCACATTCTCGCACAGGGCTATCCCCGTACGAGGTGGTCTTCGGTAGACCGCCAAATATGTGGGGGACGCCTATACCTCGTAAAATCACTGATGTTGATTGTAATATGCTGACAGATTACCTTGCTTCCTTGATGTCTGCACTACAATCTTGCCGTTCACAGGTAGCTGCAGCCTTTCCCGACAACACCGAGGTAAAGCCCCATGAAGTGGTTCCTGGAAACCTGGTCTTCATAAGAAACTTCGACAGGAGGAGCCCGTTGGAGCCTCGCTGGCAAACGCCAAAGCTGGTACTTCTAACGACGAGGACAGCAGTGAAGGTCAAGGGTCGCAAGGGTTGGTTACACTCGAGCCATATCAAGAAATTTCATGGACTACCATCTGATTTGAACTCTCAGCCCTGCCCCCTTCCACAGACTGATTCAAAACTCCCCCTGGTTGAAAAGACCGAATCACAGGAATACAAACTGAAACTAAGGTCTAGCAAGTCAGACAATTCGATTGTTTAAGTCCTCTCCAAGGTGAATCGGTTGAATTAAGTCTCTGACATGTATCCTCTAGACCGAATTAGAGAGAGAAATAGACAGAAACAGCTCAAGAAACATGCATACTGTAAATCACTTCATAGTCACTGTATAGTGACATTGTTGATTATGTTTTTTCTAAGTCTTTTTATTATTGCTGCAAGTATACTGTTGCACATGTACTATCCTATTTTCAAGCGTGCTTATTCTGCTTACAATGTTACTGCCGAACATTCTTTTAGTGAACTACCTCCACATGAGTTGTCCTATAGATTTGCGCTGCGCAACAACACATTCATTAGTATGTTACACCATTTCCATCAGACCAGCAATGTTACAAATTGTTGGATATGTGGCCGACTTCCTCCCTATCAGAAATACAAAGGAGTTCTGCCTCTTTTTCCGTACCCGTTTACACACAATGGTTCCTGTGGAGCATGGTTTAGTTTGATTAACTCTTTAGATTCAAACACTGTAGTTTACCAGAGCAACTGGGTATGGGGAAACCTGAACTTAGTTTTGCTTAAAGCCTGTTATCCTAACAAGGAGGGACTTCCCAAAAGAACAGGAACTGATCTAGAAAATGAAGTATATGGATTAGGTAATTTTACACTTAACCTCATGATTCTGAATGTTGAATCTGAAGCTGCACTAGTCTTGCCTGCTATGTCAGTATTACCAGTCAAAGGAGAATTCTGTGTAAGAAAGAATGGTTCAGTACACCTGGGTCATAGTAAATGTACTACTGTGATCGAATTCAGTGATAAAGGCAAGTCTACATTTAGAGCTTTCCGTCATTCCTACTTCATATGTGGTCATACCGCATATATACGCCTACCTCTAGATTGGGATGGTACCTGTTACATTGCATTCCTTCTGCCACCTGTTTTCCTAGCCCCTCCTGATTATCATAGAAATACCAATCTAGTACACCATAGACCCCAGAGAGATATCCCGATTGTTGACTACACTGAAACAGCATGGGAACAATATACAGACTTCAATAAAGGTCTCTTTCCTTACATAGGTGTGGTCTCAAATAGTAAACTGATACATAGATTAACCAGAACCCTTGAAGCAGTAGTGAATGAAACTACTTCCGCCCTAGGCAACTTAACAGAGGAGCAGTCTGCGATGCGGATTGTCGTTCTCCAAAATCGTCTTGTCCTTGACGTCATCCTAGCCGATAGGGGCGGAGCCTGTAGGGTCATCGGATCAAGTTGCTGTGTTTTCATCCCAGAAAACGCGCCATCCGTATATAAAGCCATAACTCGTCTTCACAAGATTGCAAAGCAGATACATCAGAATCCAGGCACCTGGACATGGTCCGGTTGGTTCTGGAGCGTGTTGTCAGCCTGGGGATGGAAAGTCCTATCCTTCCTAGGTATTGGCCTTCTCATAGTATTCAGTTGTTGCCTGTGTCTACAATGTGGACCAGCGATTTGCGGCCTGTGTGCCACATCATGTATTCCACGTTCAAGTTTTCATTCAAAATCCCGGAAGAAGAAAGAAGAGCAAATGATGTTACATGAACAGATTGATGGATTCCTGAAGATCGATATTTCATGAAGGGTCTGTAGGGGACAAGGAGGGAATGAGGAAATATGAATTTTTATGATCAATTGTGTCCCCTATCTAGACCCCAACGGCTCCATGTACATGCTACAAGTACATGTATGTTCCCTCCACTTCAAGCTATAAAGACGCAAATACAATTGTGTCCAACGTTAATATGTCCTCTTTCAGATCTGCCATGAATGGGTCAGATATTCCGTTCCTAAGTATGCCTTGCCACCGTCTTTATATGGTATACTTTTCACGTTTTCCAGCTCTGGCAAGGTAGGCCCTGAATTCTGCCATCGAGTTTTTCCTGCTTCTGCCTCTGAATGCTCCAGCCTGGACCTGCATCTGTATCCATGAACTTTGTCTTACTCCCTGCGCGGCTAACGGTGCCTAGCCCGGCCTGTTGCCTGCCAAAACTGTATTCAGCCTTCAAGTTATCTGCTCCGCTCCTCGAGAAATGCATTCCTGTCTAGTGGCTTAGGTAAACATCCCTCCAGCTGCAGAGCAAAGGGCCCGGCCTTACTGTCTCCGTGCAAGTAATTCATGACTTTCGTTACCATGGTAGGCCCATGCCCCCTCGCATCTCATGTAGACACTTAGACGCTTGTACACGCACTAGCAGTCAGTATAGAATAGGCTCTGTCCGAAAAGACCTTTCCTTCCAGATAATATAGTTCCTTAAACACAAGATATTAGATATGATTTGGGATTAGGTTGTCCTGACATCCCAGACTTCTGTCTCCTCATGTAGGGCTAAATGTCAAGTTCCCTTCACCCTCTAGTTGCACGTCAATCACACGTCATGCGGCTGCGCGCGCATCTCTGCCATGTATTTCTGCTGACTTTGCAGGATTCTCTTATGGATCCACCCACTTGTGTCATCATCATAATGACGTTTCTAGTATACGCCTTTATGCACGCCTATTGTAACGCCTTTTTTCATTACGTATGTGTATTCTTATCTCTCTTCTCAGCTGTAACGCCTTCTGCATATGTCTTTACTGTAATGCATTCTCATATAAATATGACAACCTGTCAATAATGTATTGCTGATCCCTTCCTGAACCTTCGTGGTGACGGAACTCGATTGCCTGGTTCGAACCATAATTCCTTTGTAAGGAATAAAATTCCCTTTTATAACCTCAAATACCACGGATTCTGCCTCTTATTTTTACTGAGTTATTCGTATTGAATTTTACCGCATAAATTAAGTCTAGGTAATTTAAATTTAAATTGCAGATACTCTTCATTTTCTAGATCTGTACCTTTCATTTGGGGAAGTCCCTCTTCATCTGGGAAACATGCTTTGTTCATGACTTTATTCAAGTTACCCCATACCCACTCGCCCCTACACTCCTTGTCTTGACATTCTTTGGCATCACCGTTGATGGATGTCATTAAGGCAAACCATGCTCCGCAAGAACCATTATGGGAGAACGGAAAAGGAAAAAGAGTCAACACTCCCTTTACCTTCTGATACGGGGGAAATCGGCCACAGACCCAGCAGTCTGTAGCATTGCAGTCTAACGCTTGTGTCAGGGCGATGAGCTCTGCTGCTTGTGCTGACAATATGTCTATTCTTTTAGTCTCTATTATTACAGTATCAGTAGTCACTGCATATGCTGCCACTAATTCTCCCGCCCCTGTCCTCATGCATGAGCCGTCAACTTATAGTGTTAGGTCGGGGTCTGGGAGTGCAACGTCTGTCAAGTCTTGTCTTGGTTTAGTCACGGTATGTATTACTTCAACACAGTCGTGTGGTGAAACGCTTTCTGTACTGGAGGGCAAAAGGGTAGCGGGATTCAGTATATTGCATCGTCTGATCTCTATGTTTTGTTGAAATAACGTTAGCTCATAGCCTGTCAGTCTAGCTACAGTCAGGTGTTGTGTTTGTGTCCGGTTCAAGAGAACCTCTACTGCGTGTGGTACTTGTACTGTCAGAGGGTGGCCCAGCACTATCGAGTCACTTTGTCTTATGGCTAAGGCCGTTGCTGCAACTGATTTTAGGCACGCAGGCAAAGCCTGTGCTACTGGGTCTAATGTACTAGAAAAATAAGCACAGGGCTTGTGTTTTCCTGCATGATCTTGTGTTAGGACAGATAGTGCTGTTCCATCCCGCTCTGTCACAAAAAGCATAAACGATTTGTTGTAATCAGGGTTTGCTAAAACTGGTGCTTGACATAAAGCTCTCTTTAATTCTTCAAATGCCACAGTGTGTTCTTGTGTCCAAGAGAGGACTTTAGTAGAAGCTGCCTCCTGTGTCGTTAACTGTATCAGGGGCTTGGCTATGTAAGCATACTGGGGAATCCACTGCCTGCAATATGAAGTGAGGCCAATGAATGCACGTACCTCCTTTTGTGTCTTGGGCTGTGAAAAACCAGAAATCAATTGAATACGTTCCGGTGCCCACAACTAATTCCCCTGAAAGATCACAATAAAACATGAGAAAAAGGGGAAAGCACCATACCTATTTCCTCGGCTTAATTTCTAAGGGGGCTAATTTCTAAGGGGCTTAATTTCTTAAGGGGCTAGCGGGAAGCAAACCTCCTCAGGGGCCAGCAGAAAGCCAATATTCTCCTCCTTCCCCCCTTTTTGACAGGAGGAAATCTGAAACAGATTCCACTGCTGTCAAACACTACCAAACCCTGCGTGTAGCAACTGGGCGTAAGCAAAATTATAGGAGATGCACAGCGCAGTTGAAATTCAAGAGAAATCCCTCCAGCAAATGTACAAACTTCATTGTGTGAGCTCATAGGCTGGCCAAATGACATCTCATATGCAAATGTCCCTATTATGTGAACCTACACCAACCTGAAGTCAATATTAATGCTAGGAGGCCCTAATAGGAATGCTAAATTACCTAAATATTCGGAAAACCAAGTTTAAGAACAGTTGTTAATGTTGATAATTAATAATTTATCTGCTAAAGAAACCAGTCATTCAGCAATAATTTCCACCTATACAATAAACTGAATCCCTCGCCTTTCATATTCAAACGTCTCTCTTCAGAAGCCCAAACCACTAGCCTAATTTAAAAACAAGTCAACTTTTGGGGCCACCACTTACAAGAATGAGCTTACTAAAGCAAACTTTAAAAAGGAAATCCTGTCAGATATTTTCTCATTACCCTAAATACCGAGCCTCATTTGTCACTCTGGGGTGGCAGTCCTTATTTAAAACAGGCCTTTCAAGAGTTAAGATGCGAGTGCACAGATCATAATGGTTCCTTAATGTCCAATCTGGAAACATATGACCGAGGCTGCCTGTCTATAAGAGAAAGGCAGTCATGTGATACATATTTTAGTCTTGCATAACTTTTTTCTTCTTTTATTCATTTCCAATACCAATTAGACATACACTGATAACGTGTTGTCTGCTATTTTGACAGCATGATAAAGGTAATATCATGTCTGTGAAATTTAGTAATTGTGAACAAGTTCCAGCCAAGCGCAGCGCAAAGATTTACGTCGTCACGACCATCTCTGTAACGCCCAGGAGAACTTGTATTAATGCTAAACATACTGGTCAATACAACACAAAAACAAAACATATATAAAATACATATGCCAAGCCATCAGTATACCAAGCACAGAAAGCATAGACAATTACACTAACATATATAAATGAGCAGTGATGCGCAATTACAGTACCTACAGCTCAGAGGCGAACATTCTGGCCTGCTTAATTTGTCAGGCTTATAATCAATAACTGATTTACCTGCCCTATACACCCCCATCTGACAGTGGGTCATCCCAATGATGACCGTGTCAAGTCTGACACACAGGATCAGCAACAATAATCAAAAATGAAGAACACACGAACCTGTCTTTTTTTTATAAAAATGAGCTATGAATCTTCGTACACAATGTACCCTCATGTCCTAGTCGAAGATGCATCTCCCATCTTTCCTCACAGACCCGTAACCACTGGATCATTTATCCAATGCAACTGGTGGCAGCTTGTGGCCACAATTCAAAAATGTCTGAATTTGAAAATCGTTTTTATATAGGCATATAGCCCTTAAAATTCCAAGCAAGAGCAACATTTTACTTTCTGGCCAGAAGCAATATAACATTTGCTAAAAAATAAAACAAATCTTCTCCATAGACATTTCCCCGGGGCACTGGTTTTGCACAGAATAGAACAAGGGAATCTTTCTCGACTTACATTTCTCAGCTGCCCTGTCTTATCAGAGAAGCTAAAAATAGCCCCTCAGCGCGGCCTGAGCCTGGGCTGCCAGCCAACTTTTTTGTTTTTCCTACTCCTGGCCCCCAAGGCTCTCCGGCTGCAGGCATTACACAGATGCGATGTCAGAGAAGCTTTCTAAGCAGTGCCTCTGTTCTGCTCCTCTCACCGGCCCCCACCTACACTGGCTACAAGGTCAGAATCTGTCTTCGATTTCTGTATCACATTCTGCTCTACACAGCCCCCACCTTCTCCTCACTCTGAAGCTGTCAAAGACAAAAAGACTACTCAATTCCATAAAAACTGCAATATTTCGCCCAATTGAAAAATTATTTTTACATACAATTTGCACTCAGGGGGTCATAATCTTACCGACTTGACCCAGCACATTGGCTCACTGGACCACCAAGAACACAAACCTGGATTCTGGAACAATTTTGCAAATTCGAAATACCCACAATTTTTCTCAAGCTCAACTTTTCACTAATTATTTTTTCGTTAACACTTTGTACATTAGGGGTGTCATCAAATCACAGGTGTTGCTCCTTCTCTAGCTACACCCCTCTCAATTTCCTTTTGACAACGTAGTCAAATGTTGGACCATGTAAACACCAGCTATGCGCTGTTCGTTTGGTGGGAGGCTCAAGAACCTTTGGGCTACTATATCATTATTATATGTATCGTGGTACTTGCGGTGGCACTCTAACTGGTCTTTCTACTGGGGCCACTCTTGCTAGGCCCTCTGAAAGGACGGGATAAATACCAGCAACGTCAGTATTTCTTTCTCTGTCAGCCTGCGCTCATTTTACCTGCTCCACTTCCTCCTGTAACATCTTTTCCTTGGCTTTCCAGACTCCAGTCTACTTCTCTCTGCTTCGTGAAACACTTACTCTGTCCTCCTATGTGACTCCTTGCGCCAAAACTCAATGGCATCCTTCCGAGCTGGTCTACATTTTCTCTTTCATAAGAGTGTTTCGTTGTCTGTCTACTTGTTCTGCTTTTACTCGGATACCTTCCTCAACTAATACGTTTTCTCGGGCTTTGTCTGAATCCTCCCTACTTTTCTCTTCTTTTCTGAGCGCTTTCTCTGTGCGTCTATGCAATTCTTTACGCCATAATTCAATGGCATTTTTCTGTGACTGTCTGGCTTTCTTTTTCCATAATGCCATCTCTGATTCTCTGCTAAATCCTCGGTGTAGTCCACCCACAAATCGAGATATAATACGGCATCTAGGCCATGTTTATGGTACATAAAGTACCCTGGAGTGTCCCTAGGTGGAATGGGAACGGCTTCCTCGAGTATTCCTTTTCTAGTTTTTATCTGTCTTAATTTTGAGAATAACGGCATCTTAAACCTTGCTACTTTATTCTTACTCGGACTTGAACACAATTAATACAATAAACACAGTAATGAAGATCGAACAATCACTCATACCACGACATTTAAAACACATTAAAACATTTTAAAATGAACAACGATAATTAGAATAAAACTAGCTAACTGCATAATACTAGATGTACTGCTAAACAGTACAGATACACTGCTAAAACAGTGCAGACCAGGTCTGTGTACCCAAACCCGTCTTGACCGGCACAAACCAATGTGCACGTCTAGATGCGTCCCCAGCAACGGTACTCACCGGGAAGCACGGAACGGAACAGAAGGCCTCGGAAACTCTGGACTGGACTAGACCAGACTGGACTGGACTCGACTCGTGACGTGGATACTTCGGAACTTCGGAATCTGGTGGGCCTCTGTATACCTCGGACACAGCTCTCTCGCAGGTGGGCTCTGGGTAGGACAATCTGCGTTCCTCACCGCCTCGTCTGGATGCCTGGTCGCAGTCCGTCCCCTTCGTTGGCCTGAGGGAGTTGGCGGGAAGACCCGCGACGTGCGCGCTTGAAGTCCGTCACGGCTATGGAAGGGGGTAAAACTGGACCGTCATCTCCGGCGTGTGGGGAAAGAGATGTCCCTGTTCGGGCGCCATTGGATTACAGCGGCTGCTAACTGCATTGTCTTTATATTGCAAATAAAACAATCTACAATAAACACGGCAAAAACAAAGGCAATGATAATTTCCCAACAAATGAAAAGGAAAGGTGCATGGTACATTGAAGGTAAATCTGTTGAGATAGTGACTGTATACAAGTATCTGGGAGTGTTGATCGATCACAAACGACGGCCGCCTGCTCACATCACTGCAATGCAAGAAACAGCTCAATCTTTAGAGGGCATTTTTTGTAGAGCAAGGAAAGCCATGAGCTCACCAGATCTTACCACCTTAATCCGAGTAATGGGGGCAATATTTCTACCGGCAGTGACCCATGGTGCAATAGCCTTCAAAGATAAAATGACAACATGGTTGGACAGAGTTCTGTCAGCCTGTTTCCGTAGAGTTTTCTTTTACCGACTGCTACCTCACATGTGCAAATACGTAGGCAATTCAACCTTTAATCTCACTAGTGGATCCTAAAAGCTAGATTCATAGCCTATTGTCTAAAAGCCAAACAAGTGCGGGATAACACGGTAAAGAAAAACATCTGGACAATGACAAACAGCCGAGGGTCTACATGGTGTGAATTTGTAGCTCACTGCGTTGAGGTATTGGAAGCAAAGAAATATGGTCAGCCCCTACACCCACATCGGCAGCAGCGAGACTCTTAACAAAACAGGCGACGATAATGTCGGCCGATAGTGACACACAAACTCTGAACAACTTAAGTCATGGAAGCTGGGCATCAAAACTTTACAACAGTGGGACACTGCCATATTACCTCCCTTCCCCCTTAAAACCAATAATGAAACGTCAACTAATGAAATTACAGTTCGGCTTGATTCCACTGTTGGCATACAAGTATGGACGAGGGTATAAAGAGACTGTATCCACTCAGTGCCGAGCATGTGGGGGAGCAGAGGAATCTCTAAGCCACATACTGTGCACCTGCGAGAAACTACGCACTTTGAGAATATACCGGCTTCGCCCTATTTGGCGTGTTTAAATATACGGACATGTCAAGCTGCCCTGGTCGAGTGCATGAAAGGTGAATCAGTGCAGCTGGCGGCACGCTTCATGAAATATCTGTCCACAGTAAAAGCAGTTTTGGATTCCAACAATCATATAGAACTATAATCCATAATGCTGTCCCAATTGTTTTAAATCCTCATGTTTACAGTTGCCTAGACGGTGTCTAAACCTTTTAAACTACAGAACAACAGGGTGATACATTCTCATATACCCTTTTAGAATATTGGAATATATGCACTTTATATTGTTTTTCTCTGGCTCGATTGCACTGATTTTAATTAATTGTGCAATAATATTATCTATCTATCTATCTTATCTATCTATCCTCCCACGATAGGCTGTCTTCAAACCCCTCGTCTCTCCTCTCTCCGCAGCCTCTGCCCTGGCCTGTAACTCCACAGAGAAGTGCCACAGAGTGTGCGGGGCACCTTCCCACGACCTCCAATACAGGGCAATATCCTGTTTTTCAAGACCATGGCTAGATCAAGAAATACGTCACCCACTCTACGCCGTTGTTTCAGCGGGTAAATGCCCAGCAAGCAAAGGGCCATGTTGCCAACATTCTCGCTTCCCAGAGTGCGCTCCACCTCAGCTATCACTGCGTTCCAGAATCGCCTAATCTCTGGACATTCCCATACCATATGTAGAAACCCAGCATCTCGCAGGGTACCTCCAGCGCACTGCATGTGGTCTGTCTGTTGCACAGTATTTATCCTGTGGGGAGTCAGATAAGTGGTATGTATGAAATTCAATTGCGTAAATTGCGTATATTTAAGGCATGTGTTACGCCAGAACTTGTGAACTTGCTCCATAGCCATCTTCCACTCCCTGCCCTGGAGCCTCTTGCCCAAGGCTTTCTGCCATCACTCGCACCTGCGTGGGAGGTCAACCGTGACCATTTCTAGAGCTGATTAATAGAGCCATGAGACTAGCTCGGCCCCATGGCAAAGGTGAAAAGCACCTGCAGGAACTCATGTGTCAGGGGTTATGTCCGGCCTTCCACCCACAGACTCTGCATGGCCACACCCACCGCCCTATTTGTGAGGCACTGAGCACCAGGGAGATCATTCTCTCTCATTACTGAGTCCAGGATTCGCAAAGTGCCTTCCACTTAGCAGCCACCTGCAGTTTCTATGCCCACCCCAAGCCACTACTCCAATATGTGCTCCATGAAGTAACCCACTCTGCAGGTAAGAAGTCCCACGAGTAGGATCGCCGGGGCATAGAGCACCGGGTGGTTAATTTCATCCCCAGAGACCTCCAACACCTCAGCACAAAGTTTAAAGTTGCGACAGTGGGGCTCCCCTTGTGGCCCGTCCCAACATCCAAGCCCCAGGTCATCCCTGCGCTGCGGCTCGGCAAACCCTCCAGGATCCCGAGTGTCTTTAGCCGCTAACCACTGGCAAGCCACTACAGCTGCAACAACAGGAAATACAGTTATATGTCAGTGACACCTAAGCCCTAGTAGGCCTGTGCAAGGTGGCAAGGGACACACAATACCACCCACCGTCCCAAACAAATTCCCGGAGTACGGCATCAAGGGACATAAACCAACCCTGGGGGATTAAGACCAGAAGATTAGTGAAGTAAAACAGGACTCGTGGGAGGACAACCATCTTGGTAAGAGCAACTCTCACCATAATGGGAAGCTTAAGAGATCGCTCTAAGCCCCCACAGAGCAGCTCCCCTCATATCTTCCTCACCATGAAACACACGCACCTCCAATTACTTCAGCTGCATAGGTGCCCATTGAATGCGTTGGTCTGTTACAAAAAGGCAGGAATCAATCCAGCCCTGGGAACAGGGGGAAAGCACAACACCCAGATTCTCTAACACTGATATGCACCACTGTATACCCAAGTCAGGGTGCCGCGGAGAGTTCAACATGTCGTCTGCATACAAGGACACTATATGTACTTCAGTATGCAACGGTATCCCTCGGGGGATGCCCTCAATCCCCATTATACTGGTAAAAGTTCCACTGCCAATGCAAAGAGCATTGGGGAAAGATGGCAACCCTGGTGCATGCCCCAGAACACCCCAAGGACTCATAGGAAATGCTGCCAACCACGGATATAGCACTTGACAACGCAATGTATTACATTGCGTGCTAATACAACGCGGTTGTTACAACAAACATGTTGTTAGTACGCGATGCATTTACATCGCAAGTCTTTACAATGACTTTCACTAAGGGGCGCGCTGGACTTAGGAATAATATTAGTTACTATTTCTACTCCAGTTTGCCTAACAGTAGGGAAGGGGTTGGAATTTATTTCCAATACCTCAGCACCCCCTAGTGGAATTTGTTGTAAAGACTTGCGATGTAAATGCATTGCGTGCTAACAACGCAGTTGTTGTAACGACCGTGTTGTAACGGTATCGCGGTGTAATGACCGTGTCGTAAAGGTTGTTCCCCGCCTACCACCCTCACACAGTCCTGTGCATCGGCATACGAAAGGGCAACTTACCGGCACCAGGTTCATTCTCCTCATTACCTCATGCAAATAAGACCAGCCCAGAGTGTCCAATGCCCTGCCCAAGTCTATCAAGAGGGCCAGGGTGCCTCGGGGGTATTCCTCTGACGTCTCATTCAGAAGGCCAAACAATCTACGGATGTTGTTAAAGGTGTTGCGTTGCAAAATTAAAACATTCTGATAATAATGGATAAAAGTGGGCAGAGGGTCATGTAGCGACTCACCAGTGTTTTACTCAATCTTATAATCAATATTTAACATTGATAAAGGTCAATATGCTCCTACCTCGGAGCGATCCCGCACGGATTGGGCACCGAAACAATAAGAGCCTCCTAATGCTGTAGCTGGCAGGCGTCTCTCTTCTGAGTGGGCATTAAGCACATAGAGCCTAGGGATCAGGTCCCCAGCGTAGGTGCGGTACAATTCAGCAGGCAAGCCGCCAGTACCTGCTGTTTTTTGTCCGACTTGGTCCGGTATGGCGGCCCTGAACTCATCCTTTATAATAGGACCCCCAGGGCTTCCTGATCCTCAGCCTTCCGGTGCAGGAGCTGCGCTCCACCCAGGACCTAATCCAGTACTATGGCAGCGGGCACAAGGCATGCACCATACAAATCCCGATAGTAAGATGAGAAGACATCTAGTATCTCATATTGCGAGTACACGAGATGACCCTGGCTATTCCTGATGTGGGTGGTAGCTTGACCACACTGGTCTCTTGGACCAGCCAGGCCAACAGCCTACCGGCCCGCCGTCCCTCCACATGCGGGTTGTCCAGGTAGTCTCTCCAATTGAGAGTACAGTACAAAAAATGTATTGTATTAATCACAATGATTACAATGAATACAATAGTTATTCCACACACAGAGTGAATTATTAAAACAGGGTTAAAAAGAACAATAAGTAAACATACTTTGATTTGATTACTTAACAACGGAGAGAGCACAGTTGCTCAGCAACTACTGCAAACTCTTCCTTGTCCTCCAGCAGTCAAGGGCGTGCGGCTAGGTCGGAAGGAAGAGAGCGCTGAATGCCCACCAGAACATTTTCAAGTGCTGTCAGCCAGGCAGTCAGCGACCTGCGCAGTTGCACCGACTGCCCAATGCAGAATCCCTGAACCACCACCTTCAAAGCCTCCCATTCAGTTGTCAAAAGAATTACGCATAGGGGTTTCTAGGGGTTCTCTGAAGGTGGGCTCTAAGAGGGACGAGGCTAATAGTCTTCATTTGAGTATCGCCAAGGTACATCTCCTGCATGCTAGGCCAAGAAGCACTGGGTTGTGATCGAACAGCATGCACGCTAGGTGTTCTACTCTGGTGACAACCCCATTGGCAACTAGTTTACACACCCAGCCATTTAGGCGGACATGCAAGTCATAAACTGGGGAGTAATATGTATATTCCCACAGGTGCACATGCCGCAATCACCAAGTGTCCAATAACCCCCAGTGAGAAAACCAACCATGAAACTCAGCAGCAACTCTAAAGGTCTGTGAGTCCGGAGGGGGTGGGGTAGAACACTTCTGGGCCAGGTCTGCTATGGTGTTATAGTCTCCTCCCAGGAGTATTGGTACCTCCGGAGCCAATCCCAGCATCTGGTTCAGAGAGTCACGGTGTTTGGTTAATGTAAACACTAATTCAACTCTGCTTAGATGTTCAAGGGCGTCCCCGGGGGATCCACACCAATGCACCATGAGCAAAAGACAAGAAGGTAGTGATGTAATCCCAGCATATCAAAGAAGAAAGTGTTGTCGTCCACTAGGAATTTGAGCCAGACCAGAAAAAGTAGCATATAGCGAACATCCGCCCCCCTGACACCCTTATCTCTTCGGTGAAAAAGGCTCGGCTCTGCTGCACCTCCAAGGTGTAGTCTGGGAAAATAGCTGGTTCATTGTCCACCTGAAAGCTGCCCACCCCTCAGAATCATTGCAGTATGAGATCCCAGTCACGGTAGGGCAGCAGGCGTGCCACCACTGGACGCGTAATATCCCCCAGGGGTGAAGACAGAGCCGGGACGCTGTGCGACCTCTCCAAGGCAAAGAATTTAGACAATCCCCATGGGACCACCGTCGCCTCAAACCAGGCTTTTAGGTAGTGAATCATGTCCTGGCCCTCCACCCTTTCTGGAAGCCCAATGATCTGTACATTATTTCTCCGACTGCAGCCTTCGGCGTCCTCCGCTCGTGTCTCAAGAGTATCCACCCTCTAATTGAGGTTACGCACTTGTGTCTCTAGAGAATCCAGGCACGGTGAGACCACTACAGAGGCCGCTTCAGTCTCTGCTATTCTGGCACACAGCTTGTAAGGATCATCACGGAGGATCCCAAGGTCCACCACAAGTGATTCGATCTTTTGCTCGAGGAAGTCTCGATTTGTGGGTGGCTTCCAGGATCTGCACTAGTGTGATGCCTGCCGTAATCCTGGCAACAGGCCCCCCAGTGCTCTTCACCACCCCTTTTGGCAGTTCATCCTTCAGTAGGGTGGACCCCTGGCCAGACCCAGAGCCCATTGTGACAGAAGGCAACAACAAAAAGGACCCACCTATAATTTTAGCTTATGTGCACTTGTCAAGATTATTCCTCATAGCACATCCCCTTTTCTGCTTTGCAGCATCAGGGTAGCCTTAGAACAGGTCTAATTCGGTCTTTTAAAGTCTACGTTAGATGGAGACATGCTCTCCCTATTTGTGCTTTTGTTCAAATATAAGCAGGGCAATTGGAATTATGCGACAGAAGAGGCCTAAATTATGCAGTATAATGTGCCACATTTTGTAATAGTATCATTTCATAAATGTTAAACTTGGCAACACGTTCTGGGCCTTGGTTGCATTACATTAGTACCAATTTAACACTCAAATATAGCAATTAGCAACAGAAAGGTGACCAGTTTAGCTTTGCTTAGGTCCTTACAATGCGCTGCAACACGTTTTGTTGCATTTTTAGTAACTTTTTAACTGCTTGAGCTCGAAACAAAAATATTTTTTGTTAAAATCTCCGGATTATGCTGCAGATTGTAGATTATGTGGCACATCTATAATTATCCCAAAATCGCTGAGGCTGCACAATTGCATAATTCCAGTGGCCCTGAATATAAGTAACACGTCAGAATTGAGAGAACATTTACATCATGTGACTTTATAGTATAATGTTGGTTTGGGGCCATCGAATTTCACATAAAAAAAAAAATACAACGATGCCTTCAATCCTTCTTCAGCCACCTGTCTACTCCTAAATGCATAGGATACTAGGACAACTGTGTACTTTCACCAACTTCAGTTTTACACCAACTATTTAATTTGTTTTTATAATATTTTTTTTTGTAGCCCCTGCTTGTCACTATCTAGCCTTCCTACCACTCTGTACCAACCAGGTGTGCCCCTGTCAAGTATATAACATTTTCTAATGCAAAGAATCTCCGTCTTCTCAGTATTTACCTCCATGGAGTTCAGGAAGAAGTAGATTTTAATAGCTGCAAGCTTTCACCAGCTGTCAATTGGTATTAAAAACCATCAACAAAGTATTATCATCAGACATAAGTAACTGTGAAGAACCAGACTGACCTATGGTTGAATATCATAGGAACGCGTGAGAACTGCAACGATATTTGCAAATTATAATTTGCATAAGGTTTATACAATCGCAAAGACCTGCTTCAATCGATGAGCCATTATGAGTGTTTTTACAGTGGCCCAGGGGAGGTGAGCACACGAGAGCCCCTTCAGCCCAGATAGGACCTTCTCCTTGGCGAAGAGACAATAAACAGGACAGATTGATTAGAAAGCATTGCCCATTGACGAGATATCCACAAGAGCAGGATTCGAACCCTCTTGTAACCGATTCATGCAAGTCAAGTATGGGACCTTACCCAGCATCCAATGAACAAGCCCTAACCTAAAGTGCCACGAAAATGGTGACATTTTGGTGCTTAGGAAATACTACGTAAATTGTGAGTAACAATTACACCAACCAGATAATCACTCACTCATTCATACATTCATCCTCCAACCAACACATCCAACATATGTGTCAATGTATTTATCCATCCATGCCCTCACTTTGCCTTGCATTCAATCATAATCTTCCCTTGACAAATTCTTGCATTCACCCACTTGTGTAGCAAGAAAGACCTATTGGCTTTGGTATTTCATGAGTCTCCAAAACACACAAAGGGGTATTGTGCTGATCAGGCCTTGTGTTTCTAAGCAATGTAGGAGAGCGTTCCAGCATGCTTAAACAAATGTACAGGGCAACACACAATGGGTCAAATATTTTGGATTTTGGATCTCGTTTAGCAATTTTCTGGATTCTGGGGACTGGTGAATTGTACATCCTCCCCCAAACCTGCTGACTGGTCTTGCTGTGCTTCTTTGAGCACCAAGAGATGAGCAGCTAAGAGCTGGATCGCATTCCACTGCAGCGGCCAAGGGCGCGGTGTCCCCAAATATGTCTCCATGGTGTGCATGAATGTCTGATGCTAGGAGGGGCGAGCAAGTAAAACTATGAAGCTTTGTGTTGGCCACACGCATAAGGGGCAAGTGGGTCAGCCTCAGCCGGGAGAATGAACAGTGATTCTCGGGCACCATATGATGCAAGTCACACCGCTCATTATGAACTAAAAGTCGCTGTTTACCCTCATTAAGGACGTCAGCAATGGACTCCAATCACGCAGATCTGGGCAGTGAAGTGGTGGGTCTGCTCCTTGGTCTGTTTTGAATGGGTGGGAAGCTCGGGCCTGAATGGGTCAAATGTGTAAACATTAGTTTTTGTGCCAACAGCCCCTTAACTCCTGCCCCCAATTCTTAATCCTACCCTCAACCCAACATCCTTTACACATCTAGTTCTGGGAAGAATTGCTAGTGCACCTGGTCATTGTTCTTCCACCGAGAATTTCTTCTCCATCTTGTGCTTCGACCGGTTTATCGTCCTCGAACTTGGCCTCCATTTTGGGTTTGCACCCGCCTTCATTGAGCAGACAAAAGGGATACCAAAGCAGAGATCTATCCACTCGGTGGTTCAACATGCGTAGTGGTGCCACTTGATCCAATGGGTTCAAAAGGTACTCGGAAGATCGGAGGACAGTTAAAGGGATCCCAAGGCAGATTTATTACCCAACATACATCTGCTCAACATGCAGAGGAGAAGGCCCGAGATAGCCTGCTTGTGTGACCAGCCACTTCAGGTGGGTAGGACACCTGGACTGCTCTTGTGCACTTTGGTGAGGTGAGTTTCTATTATTATAATAATTTTTTTTTATAGAACTCAGGATTGTTAAGAAAGTGCCCTGGTTCTCAAACTGGAACAGAACTGTCAAGGCCTTAACCACCAGCCAGGAGTAATCAATACCTGAATCAGATATGGCAGCATATGAAAAGTATTTATTTATTTTTGATGTACTGCAGCGTAATCCTGTTACACTCACATAAGATAAATCTACCACAGGACTTCTCCCTCACCACGTGCTGTACCAGCCAATAAACCAACCATCACCCACTGGAGAGGCATCAAATAACTGACGAGATCTGGCAAACTGTTGGCCAATCAAAAGACTTTAATCTAGTCTACCACCGCAGGTCCCAACTAGCTACACACTGTGACCGCTTACTTGCATCCCACAATGACATTCAGATATGAGATGATAGTAACAAAGCCCATCTCAGCAGATCTCCCCACCACTTCTCTCTCCAACCATACCTGCTCAGGACCAAAACCTTTAAAGAAAATAGCAGGATAGACAGCCCAGTACAGAAACCAGCTAAGCAGGCTCTAATCATAAAAAATACCTTGAAAGGACTTGCAGAGCTGCTAAAAGCCGCTAGTTTATTAAAAACCTTAAACTGCAGGTCTATCCCTTACGGCTATGCATCCACCACATTGCTAAGCGCTGCCTCCCATAACAGGAAAACCACACTTTTTTTTACATCACTCATGACCTGGAAAACATTTCCGCATAGGATTAAAAACCAAAGACAAGCTCGGGGGTGGGGGAGCGGGACGGTGGATGTTGAAGATATGCACTGTTGTGGAACTGTTATCTGCAAACTTGTCACATTCAGGGGCTATTGCATTGCTATTCATCATGGAAAACGATGTGTTTGATTGCGGTATTGTGCTGCTGCTAATGGAACAAAAAAAAATAAAAACAAGTTACAAAAAACAAAAAAAACAAAGACAATACCCTCCCAGCCACACACCCTAAATAATGTAGCTTGTTCCTCGGGTAGGCAATTGCTTTCGTTGCCTGCACAGGGATACTAAGCGCTATATGAATTCTGCAACACTATACAATGTATAAACCATATGGATCTAGGTAGGGCGGACATAACCCCCATCTCTCTATCTCTATGTAGAGGTCAGAGTCCACTCAGTGGTGCATTATTGTGCCTTATCTCTAGTAGGTTGCGTTATGTTTACTAAACCGTTGAAAGGAAACTCTCAGATGTTGCAGGATCTGCTCTTTGACCCTGGGGGAAGTTGTGAAAGAGCAATTGTTCCTCGCTTGTGGATGTCTGCTCCACAGGTGCACTTGTTTGTTTGCTTAAATTTAATCTATGTGACAAAGGTATATGCTTAATCTATATTTATACAATACAAATGAAGAAATTCCTGCAAAGCATTTTAAACAGGACAAGAACAGATAGGCGTAGAGTATTCTTTGCACTGTTGAGAAAGAAATTTGATCACGTGACCCGGGAGCGGCCCTGCTCAGATCAGGGGATCTTGCTGCCCTGACTTGACACGATAACTCTCAGATTGGCCGGCGTCCATTGCTCAACGAGTTTGAACTTTGGAGCGGATGCTCAGCTCAATCTACTCCTCCCCCCTCCCCCAGGCTGAGTGGTGTGAACCATGCTCAGCTCCATCTACTCCTCCCCCCTCCCCCAGGCTGAGTGGTGTGAACCATGCTCAGCTCCATCTACTCCTCCCCCCTCCCCCAGGCTGAGTGGTGTGACCCAGAAGAGCAGTTTACACAGTACTAATCAGCATGCTGGCAAGGACTGTGTTTTTGACAACTCCAACCCAGTGTATTGTGGGTAATAGCAGTCAGGCATGACTGGCGTGAAAGGAGGTGTAGGCAGGTCCACTGGAATTATGCGACAGGGGAGGATCAAATTATGCAGCAGGGTTCCATTGTACCGCTACTAAAGGAGTGTAAACCAGCCAGTGGTTATGCCTCCTGTAAGTCTATCTTATCCGTTGACACGGAAAGTAAAATAATTCTAGAAGTGTTGGCAACCAGGCTCAGAGGAGTAATAATAGAACTGATTCATCCGGACCAAACGGGATTCATGCCAACTACAGGGACAAGAATAATTATTTGTGACTCTTTGGTCGTATTGGCAGAATCTGGGGGTGTCAGAGCCGACAGTGGTCATGTCTTTAAAAGCTGATACAGAATTTGATATGTGAGAATAGATATATATATGGGGTATATTGTGAAAGGTAGGATTAGGCCCAAACTGTACTGGATGGATTAAATTATTGTACCTACAGCCGCTGGTCAGAGTTAACGCCGCATGGTCAGATCTCTTCCGTCTTAATTTGGTACCAGGCATGGATGCCCGCTTTCCACCATGCTCTTTGCCCTGGCACTTAAGCCTTTCGCTTGTTGGATCCAAGAGGAACCCCTGGTGCATAGACTGCAGTGGGTAGTGGCGTGGGGCAAGCATATCTCGTTATAGGAGCACAACAACCCTTTTGTATATTACACAGCCAGATGACACCATTTCCAGACTTCAGCAGATCTTCCAGCTATTTGGTAACTACTCAGGCTACAGAATAAATTGGGGGAAATCCTTCTTACATCCATTACCGCAATATGTCAGATGGCCCATCCAAAAAGACACAATCACAATCTCACTGGAGAGCTTTGTATATCTGGGTATCTACATTACAAGGGAGCCCAAAACCTTCCTTACTGCAAACTTGTACCTAGCGTTGAAAACTTTTGAAAATGACATGACGCATTGGAGAACCCTACCACTATCACTGTTAGGCCGAGTAGCACTGTATAAAATGTTTTCCCTCCCTAAACTGTTGTATGTACTCAAAAATACGCCTTTTAAAATAGTCCCAGATGTTTGGGAGAAGTTCGAACCAGAACTCGGGCTCCTGTTATGGAACGGAGGAGCAGAATTTTATTGCCCTTGTCAAACTCACAAGGGGGCGGGGGGCTTTACGGTGGAGGCATTGCACTTCCAGATGCAGGAAATACTACTGGGCCTTTTAACTGATTGTCTTCATCGATTGGGCATTTGTTCCCCTGGCTGAGCCTTTATTGAGGGCTGATGGTATGGCCATGACAGCACGAGGCTACTCAACAGCCCTCAACAGAACAAGACTCATCAGAGGCCTACTGCCTCACACCAGTATACCAGTGGTCAGGTGGAAATCAGTCAACAAATAACCTGGGAGGGTAAGGAAATTAACAACTCAGATCCCACTATGGGATAGCGGCACCTTGGCAGTGGTGTGGTGTGGAGACTCCGGGGCTATAACAGCTGAGACAAAATTAGCATCAGTAGGCGGGCATGTATAGAAAGCTGGGGCCCACTCTCCTAGGATGCCATCTGAATGGAATATGGGTAGGCAGACACAGAGGCTTACAGGTACGTGCAGGTAAGCCATGCCCTCTTATCACAGGTGGACATAGAAACAATGGCAGAATAGCACTCACCACTCGAGGACTGAGGCCTTTTCAAAAAGGCCTTGATAAGTAACTGCTGGAACTGGCACGTTCTGGTTGGCTGAGGCAAGGCCCTAGCCAGGCAGAACCTACCACTCCCGTCAGCGGTGGGTGATTACGCTCACTGTATAACCTGGGCCCTCTCTTGGGTAGCGTGGCACTGAGCAGTCAATCTTATCACAGAGGCAATGTGTAAAGCATTGGCACAGCACTCTCACAATACATACGCCGAGCGTCACAAAAGAAACTTCTCATACGGTGTATGTAAATAAAGTTTGTATTCAACACACACATTAACTAACACAACATTAACATCATGTATTTCTGGGCATAAATCACATTCGGAAAGTTCACTAGCAGTACTAGGTCCAAAAGTGTTACAAATGACATCAGTAATATGTACACTTGGGAAAAATCCTACTTTAACCCCCCTGATTCCCTATGCGGTGCAAAGTGTTGTCAGAACGAAGCCCACCCTGGCAATTAGTCTAATTCGATACCACACAGTTATGGGGTGCACCCCAGTTCACAACAATATCAGAAATGTGTCATCACAGATAATTACAACACTTTTAAATAGCCCCGTGGGCCAAAGCCACATGGATACAAACCAATGTCAAACGTAATATTCTTTTTGCAAGGAATCAACGTGGAGGGCGACACAGCCATACGGTGTGAATAATCACAGGCAGTCACTCCCATACACTCACTCAACACCTATACACAGTGCTATGGGTGCTACGGGTATCAGGCGGGTCTGCATGGAGCACACTCCCACCCACAGCACCTTAATGCGATGCACATATATGTGTACGGTCAGCTGATAATGTACTTGCAGACCCCATGGCCAAAGCCCTCCTTCAACATTCAGCTAAACCTGACTAGCCTACACCCATGGGCTGGAGATAAAGAAGGGGCCCAGGGAAAAAGGCAGGGCTAATTAGGTGGCAGGAGACAAGTGAAGGTTTGGCCCTGTACCTTAACACCCACACCCTGCCATTGCAAGATGCGTGTTTTGGTGCAGAGAAAAGTGAAGAGTCGACATGGCACACATTCCTGTGTGCCATGCCTGCAATTCACTGTCTGTGGCCTAGGTAAGTCACCCCTCGAGCAAGGTGCACTAGACCACAGGTGAGGGAACAGTGGCAGGAGCCCTGTACCCCTGCAGTGTCGAAGCCCATTGTTCGACACTCTAAGTGCAATGAAGCCATAAAGAGTATATGGTGCTGGGAGTTTGTCATTACGAATTCCACAGTTCCATAATGGCTTCCCTGAAACCTGGGAAGTTTGGTAGCAAACTTCTCAGCACATTAACGCACACTGATACCATGTGGAATTTAATGTAAAATGCACACAGAGGGCATCTTAGAGATGCCCCCTGAAAAACAACCAGCCCTGGTCTGGTTCCTGAATGGCTGCCCGCCATTTGCCTCCACCAGACATGTTTTTGGACCCCTGGGTAGACAGCCTCTGCTCTCTAGGGCCAGAAACAAAGCCGATCCTAGGCAGAGGTGTCACACCTCCTTCCCCCAGGATGGGTTGGGTCCGCAAAAAGGGAAGCTTCAAAGGCCTGCCGCCTTTGGTAGTTGTCCCTGCCATTTGCTGGCCCCAGCAACTGGCCCCCACCAGTTCTACCCCCACTTTGAGAGGGAAAATCGGTGGGAAAACCAAGCTAGGAAGAGGGGTGTGCCAACCATTGCCAACCCCACCCCTCAGGTAGGGGAGGCGAGGTGAAGCACACATCTCAGTCCCCTCTATCTTGAAGATGAGGGGACCCAACCAATCAGGAAGAGGCTCATGCCCCCGTCCCATTGGAGGGTGGCCTACTAGGGGGTGTATCCACCCCATGGAAGGGACCGATTGATCCCGACCAGCACATCCCTTTAACCGCCCCAAATTCAATATTAAAGGGCAAACCTGAACCTTGCCTCCTAAGATTCGAGGAAGAAATAAGAAGGACCGAAGAGCCATGCTAACCCAGGAAGAGGAAAACAACTGCTTTAGTCCAGCCCTACCGGCCTGTCCCATCTACGGCCTGCCTAAAGCAAGAACCCCGGCGAGTCCAGCAGCCAGCGACCCCCAGAGTCCAGAGGACCTGCCCTGCACTCATCTAACAGACTCTGTCTCCCATGAACACCGGATTTGCTCAAGCAAAGACTCATTGTAGGAGAGTAGGGTCTGCTTTCTATGTTCACCCCCACTTTTTGCTTTTGCTTTACTGGTTTTCGACTTAGATGTGGCTGTGGGCCTGCTAATCAGACCCACAGCCCTGCTGTTCTCTCTCTAAATTAATACTATGTACTTTAGGTGCATAACCCATTTGGATAGGATCACCTTATTGGCCCCTGTACAGTGTACCCTAGGTACCCAGGGCATAGGTGTACCCTAGGCCTACCAGGGGCTGCAGCATGTATTATGCCACCCCTGGCCTGGCCTTCCATTTTGACACAACTGGCTGATCACTCAGCTGGGGCAAGGTCGTGTAATCACCCCTTGCTTAGGTGTAGTATTCCTATACCTAACTTACATATAGACACATGTGTACCTATCAGTCACTCCTATGGCAGGCCTTGACAATCCTGGAGGCAGAGTGCTTGGTAACATGTGAGATGGTGCTCTAGCATGAGCTGAGCCTGTCTGCAGCTTTCGGAACCTTGTCCTTATAGCTGTTCTATGATATAGCCTACCATATACTCTTAAAGTGCCTTATAATCTTAGACGGTTATGGTAACTATGGTTTGGCTTTATCGAAACATGTCGTGTAAGGTGTCTAACACTGTGGAATAATACCCCCATGCCATTTCTGGACATGAGAATATTATTCCCCCCTTCTAGAGGGAAAGACATGTTAAAATCATACTTCAACTGTTAGCCTCTGACCAAAGCCTCAGCATCACAAAATGGATGCTGCTGCCACGACACAAGTCTGACCTCCTGCAGCTGGGAGTGATCCCAGCCAGGGAGGCCTGGACAATAGGTTTCCTGCTTGGGGAGGTGCTAGCACCTCCCCAGACAGCCTTTAGTGTATTGGGGCAGGGTGGGCTGAAAGGAATGAGACATGCCTGGGGCACACAAGGTGTTCCTTGCATAGTCCAGTTTAAACCGGCGCTGGGGCACTCCAGCCCCAGCTCTGGCGCGAAACTGGACAAAGGGAAGTGGGTGTAACCACTCCCCTCCCAGGTCCCACCCATAAGGCGTGACCTAGCAGGTATCCCAGCCCCCCAGATTAGTATAAGAGTGGGAGTTGGGCCTCAAGACTTTAGATTATCCTGAACCTGCAAAACTGAACAGAAACTCTGGACCTTCGACATTCGACGAAAGAAGAAGACTGAAGAATCTCCCTTGTAGCCAAGGAGTGGCTACCCTGTGCAAACAGGCACCATCAAGAGACTACCCTTTGCTTTGCCCACGTTCTACGAGGAACCGACTGCAGAGCCCGACCAGAGCCTTGACTTCCAGACTTCTCCGACCCTGATCCACATCCACAGCAAAGCTGAGATCCGTGGAGGCGACGAGCGACGTGGGACCGGCTACCTGGGAAAAGTGGCTAGTAACTTACAGCGCAGCTTCTGAGGCACCCTCGAAGTTGTGCACCGGGGATTGAGAAGCCCCAACCCCAAGCACCATCTGCACCGAAGATCAGCCCCCCACACTCCACGAGTCCTGCGTGGGGCCCTTCTGCATTTTCCTGCTTGCCGCGTCTGTCCGGTTGCTTGCCCGCTGGCTGGTGGCCTTTGTGACGACGCTCCCTGAAATCTTCTGCGCTGGTTTGGCTCCTCCAGACTGGCTCCCGCTTCTCTGCAAAGAAGAAGCACCCCAGACCTTCCTGGTCTGCACCAGAAGCAAGTCCTTCGTTCTTCGTGGGTTCCGCTTGCCAAGGCTTGGTGAGTCCTAGTCCAACTTCGACGCCGCCGACAGCAAGAGCCTTCGTGGGACAGCTCGCCTCCTGGTCCTGGTCGTCCTCGACGCTTCCTGGTCCTCCTGGCTGCAGCGACAAGCTTCACCTTCACCTGCAATCTTCACGACATCGCCTGGTTCCTTCCTGGTTCCACGTGGTCACTGGCTAGTGACCTTGACTCTGTCCCTTCTGCTTGCAGGTTTCTTCTCTTCTTGATCCCAGCCTTGGGATCCACCGGACACTCTTCACTGACTGCCTGTCAGCATCTTTCTTCAGGCATCCATAGGAGTCGACGACGAAAACGACGCATCTTCACCCCTATGCACCCGCAGCCTGTGGGCTAGGTAACTTGGGTACTCCGGTGCTCATCAGGATAGTGACTATCCTAGTGTCTAGTTTTCAAGTCTAAACTTCCTAGCTACTCCGGAAGTGTCCTAAATCTACCGTTTTCTAAACTGTACTATTGCTATTGACTTTTACGCATTACGCGTGAGTGTTTCCACTCTGCACACGAATCCCGTGGGCCTCCCACTTCCTAACTAACGCTAGTATAGTGTAGCCCCAGCGATTCCCTAGGCCTAGGCCTATTCTATTTCCGTGACAGTGGTTCTTATACCACTTACTTAATATATGGTTTGCGTGGCCCCTAGGGCCTAACTGTATTACTTACCTGTGTGACTTAATGTATGCATAAATAAGACTGTGTTGTACTTACCTCTAATCTCATAAAGAGTGCTGAGGGTTTGCTTAGAATAAATACACTTTATTTTATATATATCTGTTGTGGTGTCCTTTCATTTGGTATTCAAGGGATTATATATGGTATCACAGCTGGCTTCACATGCCATTCAGAGTTTAGCCTAAGACTGCTCTTGTCCATGCTACCACTAGGATAGCTGGTCTATAAGGTTGACTTTACAACCAATCACCATAAGGGTATTTGGACTGATATAAGGTGTACACTATAACTAGTGACATCATACATCAGGCCAACTTCTCACATTGGTGAGCAGCGGTTGGGATCTGAGCTTGCTGTTGTAATACCATTGTAATCTTGAGATACTAAATTGAAAGATCACACAGATATTGTCTAGGTACATATAACATAGATTATAATACTTAAGTCCTACTGGACTTTGTAGTTGTAGGTTGAAGGGAGTAACACACCCTGACTACAACTACTAGAGAGGTTTAGTAGATACAACTAGTGTAGGTAGGTGCACACACCACACCCTCACTAGATCATGTTTCTGAGAGGAGATCAAGTAGATGCTCCCTCAGGAGGATCAGGTCTGCAAAAGACCCCCTCTAGATATGATACCTTAACATTCCAGGAGATGAGACACTTGTGTACCTCCAGAGGAATAAAACAGGGTGCAAACCCTACCCTCCTTCAGTTAAGACAACTCCTAGAGGAGTATGACATTATTAGGGCATCTCAGGCAGGTACCCTAGGTACAGAGGAGGGTCTACCCACCACAGAGGAGTCAGAGGAGACTTCAGATGAAGAGGTAGACAGCCAGGGCCAAGTAGGAAGACTTAGCCAGGCTAACCTAAGCTTACATGGGAGTTTGCATGGGGTCCCCCTTACAGACCCCCAAGTAGGCTTACACAGAGAAGCAGGAGGGACAGATCCCCTTCAAGGGAATCCATCCACTCCCATGTCTCTAACATCTCTAATGCTTCCTCTCACAGGGGAATGACTTCCCCTGAGAGAAAGGAGCATGAAGCCAGAATGAGGGAAGCTAATCTGAGGATTCAGAGGGAAGAACTTGCCCTTGCCAAAGAGAAGCTTGCTCTGGCTAGAGAACAAAAGTTGAGTGGGTCAGAACCCACTGGTGGCAGCAACATTCCTAGAGATAGAGACAGGCACTATGATAATAGAAACCTGAGCAAGATTGTCCCTCCCTACAAGTGTGGGGATGACATCCACAAATGGATAACTGCTTTGGAGAGAGCTTGCAAAGTACAGCAGGTACCCCAAAGTCAGTGGGCAGCTATCTTGTGGCTCTCCTTCTCTGAGAAAGGAAGAGACAAGCTCCTCACAGTTAGTGATGAGGATGCAGATAATTACACTGTCCTGAAGAGTGCTCTGATTGATGGGTTTGGCCTAACCACTGAACAATACCGGTTGTTGTTCAGGGATACCCAGAAGACACAGACTCAGGACTGGACTGACTTTGTAGATTGTGCCACTAAGGCTCTGGAAGGCTGGCTAATGGGAAGTAAGGTTAAGGACTATACAGGATTGTATAATTTGATCATGAGAGAGCAAATACTTAACAACTGTCAAAACCAGCTATTGCATCAACACCTGATTGATTCTGATCTGACTTCTCCCCAAGAATTGGGAAAGAAGGCAGATAGATGGGTCAGGACTAGAGTTAAGCAGAAAAACCAGAACCAGGGCGGTGATCAGAAAAAGGCAGACCAGAAGGGTAATGAGCAGAAACAAAAAGACCAGAAGTCTTCACCAGGCCCCCAAAAGGCTCAGGGGGAGGGTGGTCCCAAAAAGGATAAAAAGAAAGATGGCCAAAAGAAACCATGGTGCAACTATTGTAAGTCCAACTCACATTGGTTTAGTGAGTGCACCAAAAAGGATAAGCCCCCAGCCACCATTGCCCCTAAGGCAACTGTACCCCCTAGTTCAGCTGTAAGTGGTGGTTCCCAGCAAAAGGGTGTAGTAGGGTTAACCCTGGGAACTGAGGAGGACTCTGGCCTAGTCAGAGTACCCACTCAGGCTGTTCTGATCTGTGATGGGGACTTAGCTTTGTCCTCTACTGTAGGCCCCAGTAACCTGGGCAAGTACAGACAGACACCTTTTATCAACCAAAGAATGGCTCAGGCCTACAGGGACACTGGAGCTAGTGTCACAATGGTGACACCTGCTTTTGTGGACCCTGGACAGATCATACTAGGTGAGAATTACCTAGTGACCAACGCTAGCAATGCCACTACCTCCCATAGTGTGGCTATTGTTAACTTCTCCTGGGGAGGGGTAACTGGCCTCAAGAAAGTTGTTGTTAGTTCAGACCTTCCTGTAGAGTGTTTACTGGGCAATGATCTTGAAACTTCAGTTTGGTCTGAAGTGGAGTATAGGACCCATGCAGAAATGCTGGGGATAGATGCACATGTCCTTGCTGTGACCAGGTCACAGGCCAAAAAGTGCACCACTGAACAAGTGCTGGATCCTGAAACTATGGACCAGTCACAACCCAAGAGAAAGAGCAGTAGGGTTAAGGCTGTGCCTTCCCCCCTGCCTCAGGTGGTGGATCAGCCCTCCCAGGAGGATGATTCTGAGAGCCCTGAAGGAACTGTCCTAGAAGAACTTGAACCTGATCAGGTTGAGTTTCTTGGGACAGGGGGACCTTCAAGGGCAGATCTGAGGCAGGCTCAATTAGACTGCCCCTCTCTTGAACCCCTCAGACAGCTGGCTGCTGCTGAGGCTGCAGGGAATGCTCAAGGTACCCATAGAGTGTATTGGGATGAAGGGCTACTGTATTCAGAGGCTAGAGACCCCAAGCCTGGTGCATCCAGGAGGTTGGTCATACCACTGAAGTTCAGAGGCTTCCTTCTAACCTTGGCCCATGATATTCCCCTTGCAGGACATTTAGGCCAGAACAAGACTTGGGACAGGCTTGTCCCTCACTTTCACTGGCCCCATATGTCAGAAGATACTAAGGAGTTTTGTCGCTCCTGTGTCACCTGCCAAGCCAGTGGCAAATCAGGTGGCACCACAAAGGCCCCCCTCATACCACTACCTGTGGTGGGGGTCCCCTTTGAAAGAGTGGGCATAGATATTGTAGGACCAATGGACCCACAAACAGCATCTGGGCACAGATTCATACTGGTGATAGTGGACCATGCCACCAGGTACCCAGAAGCAATTCCCCTGAGGACCACAACAGCTCCTGTTGTGGCAAGGGCCCTGCTTGGAGTATTCTCCAGAGTGGGCTTTCCAAAGGAGGTCATTTCTGACAGAGGTACCAACTTCATGTCAGGATACTTGACTGCAATGTGGAAGGAGTGTGGTGTTAACTATAAGTTCACCACACCCTATCACCCACAGTGCAATGGGCTTGTTGAGAGATTCAACAAGACCCTAAAGGGAATGATAAAAGGATTACCAGACAAGCTTAGGCGAAGATGGGACATCCTTTTACCCTGCCTTCTGTTTGCTTACAGAGAGGTCCCACAAAAGGGGGTTGGCTACAGCCCTTTTGAGCTTTTGTTTGGGCATCCTGTAAGAGGACCCCTGTGTTTGGTGAAGGAAGGATGGGAGAGACCTCTCAGACAACCCAAACTAGACATAGTGGATTATGTACTTGGTCTCCGCTCCAGGATGGCAGAGTATATGAAGAAGGCTTCTAAAAACCTTGAGGCAAGCCAAGAACTCCAAAAAGCTTGGCATGACCAAAAGGCTGTACTGACTGTTTACCAGCCAGGGCAGAAAGTGTGGGTGTTGGAGCCAGTGGCCCCAGCAGCACTCCAAGACAAATGGTCTGGACCCCACACTATTGTTGAGAAAAAGGGAGAAGTCACCTACTTGGTGGACCTTGGGACTCCCAGAAGCCCCCACAGGGTGCTTCATGTCAACAGATTGAAGGCATATGTTGACAGGGCAGACATGGGGCTACTCATGGCTACAGATGAGGGGCAGGAGGAAGAGAGTGACCCTCTCCCAGACCTGTTGACTCAGAACCCTGATGATGGCTCAGTTGATGGTGTGGTCTTTTCTGACAGCCTCACTGTCCATCAGCAACAGGACTGCAGACAAGTTCTGCAATCCTACAGACATATGTTCTCTCTGACCCCAAGTCAGACAAACTGGTGCACCCATGAGGTGGACACTGGTGACAGTCTGCCTGTGAAGAGTAAAATCTACAGGCAACCTGACCATGTCAGGGACTGCATAAAAGTTGAGGTACAAAAGATGTTGGAGCTGGGAGTCATTGAACCTTCAGAGAGCCCTTGGGCTAGTCCTGTAGTTCTTGTGCCAAAACCTCACACCCAAGATGGTAAGAGAGAGATGAGGTTTTGCGTGGATTACAGAGGTCTCAATGCTGTCACTAGGACAGATGCCCACCCAATACCTAGGGCAGATGAGCTCATTGACAGACTGGCAGCTGCTAAGTTTTTGAGCACATTTGACCTAACAGCAGGCTACTGGCAAATCAGACTAGCTGAGAGTGCAAAGGCCAAAACTGCTTTCTCGACCCCAGGAGGACATTATCAATTTGTGGTAATGCCCTTTGGTTTGAAGAATGCACCTGCCACTTTCCAAAGGTTGGTGAATCAAGTCCTTACTGGGTTGGATGATTATTGTGCAGCTTATCTTGATGATATTGCTGTCTTTAGCTCCACCTGGGAGGATCACCTGGTCCACCTGAGGAATGTTTTAGAGGCCCTGCAAAAGGCAGGCCTCACTATCAAGGCCACTAAGTGCCAGATAGGGCAGAGCAAGGTTGTATACCTGGGCCACCTAGTTGGTGGGGGTCAGGTTCAACCACTGGAGAGCAAGATCCAGACCATAAAGGACTGGGCTCCTCCAACTACCCAGACTCAGGTCAGAGCTTTCTTGGGCCTGACTGGGTACTACAGAAAGTTTGTTAAGAACTATGGGTCCATAGTGACACCACTTAATGACTTGACCTCCAAGAAGATGCCAAAGAAAGTTCAGTGGACAGTAAGCTGTCAAAAAGCATTTGATGACCAGAAGCAGGCCATGTGCAGTGCACCTATTCTGAAAAGTCCAGACTACTCCAAAGAGTTCATTGTCCAGACAGATGCTTCTGAGTTAGGTGTGGGAGCTGTTCTTTCACAACTGAATGTAGATGGTCAAGACCAGCCCATTGCTTTTATAAGTAGAAGGCTGACCCCTAGAGAGAAACGTTGGTCAGCTATTGAGAGGGAGGCCTTTGCTGTGGTTTGGGCCCTGAAGAAGCTGAGGCCATACTTGTTTGGCACTCACTTCAAGATTCAGACAGACCATAAGCCCCTCTTGTGGCTAAATCAGATGAAGGGTGAAAATCCCAAACTTCTTAGGTGGTCCATTTCCCTACAGGGGATGGACTTCACAGTGGAACATAGACCTGGGACTGACCATGCCAATGCAGATGGACTCTCCAGATATTTCCACTTAGAACATGAAGACTCAACTGGTCAAGGTTAGTTTAATGTCCCTAAGTTTGGGGGGGGGGGGTTGTGTAGGAGAGTAGGGTCTGCTTTCTATGTTCACCCCCACTTTTTGCTTTTGCTTTACTGGTTTTCGACTTAGATGTGGCTGTGGGCCTGCTAATCAGACCCACAGCCCTGCTGTTCTCTCTCTAAATTAATACTATGTACTTTAGGTGCATAACCCATTTGGATAGGATCACCTTATTGGCCCCTGTACAGTGTACCCTAGGTACCCAGGGCATAGGTGTACCCTAGGCCTACCAGGGGCTGCAGCATGTATTATGCCACCCCTGGCCTGGCCTTCCATTTTGACACAACTGGCTGATCACTCAGCTGGGGCAAGGTCGTGTAATCACCCCTTGCTTAGGTGTAGTATTCCTATACCTAACTTACATATAGACATATGTGTACCTATCAGTCACTCCTATGGCAGGCCTTGACAATCCTGGAGGCAGAGTGCTTGGTAACATGTGAGATGGTGCTCTAGCATGAGCTGAGCCTGTCTGCAGCTTTCGGAACCTTGTCCTTATAGCTGTTCTATGATATAGCCTACCATATACTCTTAAAGTGCCTTATAATCTTAGACGGTTATGGTAACTATGGTTTGGCTTTATCGAAACATGTCGTGTAAGGTGTCTAACACTGTGGAATAATACCCCCATGCCATTTCTGGACATGAGAATATTATTCCCCCCTTCTAGAGGGAAAGACATGTTAAAATCATACTTCAACTGTTAGCCTCTGACCAAAGCCTCAGCATCACAAAATGGATGCTGCTGCCACGACACAAGTCTGACCTCCTGCAGCTGGGAGTGATCCCAGCCAGGGAGGCCTGGACAATAGGTTTCCTGCTTGGGGAGGTGCTAGCACCTCCCCAGACAGCCTTTAGTGTATTGGGGCAGGGTGGGCTGAAAGGAATGAGACATGCCTTGGGCACACAAGGTGTTCCTTGCATAGTCCAGTTCAAACCGGCGCTGGGGCACTCCAGCCCCAGCTCTGGCGCGAAACTGGACAAAGGGAAGTGGGTGTAACCACCCCCCTCTCAGGTCCCACCCATAAGGCGTGACCTAGCAGGTATCCCAGCCCCCCAGATTAGTATAAGAGTGGGAGTTGGGCCTCAAGACTTTAGATTATCCTGAACCTGCAAAACTGAACAGAAACTCTGGACCTTCGACATTCGACGAAAGAAGAAGACTGAAGAATCTCCCTTGTAGCCAAGGAGTGGCTACCCTGTGCAAACAGGCACCATCAAGAGACTACCCTTTGCTTTGCCCACGTTCTACGAGGAACCGATTGCAGAGCCCGACCAGAGCCTTGACTTCCAGACTTCTCCGACCCTGATCCACATCCACAGCAAAGCTGAGATCCTTGGAGGCGACGAGCGACGTGGGACCGGCTACCTGGGAAAAGTGGCTAGTAACTTACAGCGCAGCTTCTGAGGCACCCTCGAAGTTGTGCACCGGGGATTGAGAAGCCCCAACCCCAAGCACCATCTGCACCGAAGATCAGCCCCCCACACTCCACGAGTCCTGCGTGGGGCCCTTCTGCATTTTCCTGCTTGCCGCGTCTGTCCGGTTGCTTGCCCGCTGGCTGGTGGCCTTTGTGACGACGCTCCCTGAAATCTTCTGCGCTGGTTTGGCTCCTCCAGACTGGCTCCCGCTTCTCTGCAAAGAAGAAGCACCCCAGACCTTCCTGGTCTGCACCAGAAGCAAGTCCTTCGTTCTTCGTGGGTTCCGCTTGCCAAGGCTTGGTGAGTCCTAGTCCAACTTCGACGCCGCCGACAGCAAGAGCCTTCGTGGGACAGCTCGCCTCCTGGTCCTGGTCGTCCTCGACGCTTCCTGGTCCTCCTGGCTGCAGCGACAAGCTTCACCTTCACCTGCAATCTTCACGACATCGCCTGGTTCCTTCCTGGTTCCACGTGGTCACTGGCTAGTGACCTTGACTCTGTCCCTTCTGCTTGCAGGTTTCTTCTCTTCTTGATCCCAGCCTTGGGATCCACCGGACACTCTTCACTGACTGCCTGTCAGCATCTTTCTTCAGGCATCCATAGGAGTCGACGACGAAAACGACGCATCTTCACCCCTATGCACCCGCAGCCTGTGGGCTAGGTAACTTGGGTACTCCGGTGCTCATCAGGATAGTGACTATCCTAGTGTCTAGTTTTCAAGTCTCAACTTCCTAGCTACTCCGGAAGTGTCCTAAATCTAACGTTTTCTAAACTGTACTATTGCTATTGACTTTTACGCATTACGCGTGAGTGTTTCCACTCTGCACACGAATCCCGTGGGCCTCCCACTTCCTAACTAACGCTAGTATAGTGTAGCCCCAGCGATTCCCTAGGCCTAGGCCTATTCTATTTCCGTGACAGTGGTTCTTATACCACTTACTTAGTATATGGTTTGCGTGGCCCCTAGGGCCTAACTGTATTACTTACCTGTGTGACTTAATGTATGCATAAATAAGACTGTGTTGTACTTACCTCTAATCTCATAAAGAGTGCTGAGGGTTTGCTTAGAATAAATACACTTTATTTTATATATATCTGTTGTGGTGTCCTTTCATTTGGTATTCAAGGGATTATATATGGTATCACAGCTGGCTTCACATGCCATTCAGAGTTTAGCCTAAGACTGCTCTTGTCCATGCTACCACTAGGATAGCTGGTCTATAAGGTTGACTTTACAACCAATCACCATAAGGGTATTTGGACTGATATAAGGTGTACACTATAACTAGTGACATCATACATCAGGCCAACTTCTCACACTCATCCACAAAATCCGGATCCAGGCGGCTCAGTGATTTTGCACCACTCTGCACCTGATGCCCACGGCCCGAGTTTGAGTGGCCCAACTACACAAGGAGGTCTCCCAATGATCCTGACTTGGAATCTGGTGATCCCTGATCTCCCTCAAGCCTCGAGACGACGCCTGCTGCCTCAGCCTAAAAGGTCCCCCTGACCGCGACCGGAGCTGGTAAGAAATCCTGATGCCAGAAGACACCCCTTACCCAACGCCCCACGGCCTCGGGTGGCCCAACCGATGGTGTCCAGGCATCCCCCAAGAACCCAACTTACCTCTCCAACCAGTGGTCGCCTTCAGGAAGTCTCCCTGTCTGAGCCTGCAGCAAATTTGCTGAAACGACGATCTCCATTAACAATCACAGGGTCCCTGACGTCCACTTGGCACCCTGCATCCGGCCGCTCCTGTGCCGCTGATGGTGCAGCTCCTGTGCTGATTGTTGGCCCATGCAGTGCTGACCTTAACCCCAGGAGCTTTGCTCCCACACCCAAGTGGCCTGCTCATAAGCAGGCCCTAACCGAAGGCCCCCTTAGCTCCATTAGCTAATGTTGCGCCCCTGCACTCTGCATCTGATCGCCCCAGTGATGCTGGTGGTGCGATTTGAATGCCCACCTAGACCTTAGGGAACCTTGGTCTTAACCCCCAAAACTCCCACTTGTAAGATGTTTACTTACCTGTGAAACTGATAACCATTTTTCCCCGTAGAAACCCATGTTATGAGATTTTGGGCCTGAAATGTTCTGTCGACCTGTTGTGTTTGTATGGCAAGAAAGAAACTTTGCTTTACCTTAAGAATTGACTTACTTACCTGCAAGTGACCACTCCTAGTGTATGTTATCTTGGCATATCACCTCGAGAATGTAAAGTAACTAAAAAGTAATCCAAGAGTAATCCAAAGTAATCTTCCTATATTTTTAACCGTTTAAAAAGTAATACAAACCTGTAACGATTCCAATGCAATCCACAATTGCATTTCTGTGTACAGCCTTGCACTTTGAAAGCATTTCTACTTACCTATGCCAAGTCCTGCTTGGTTCTATAAATAAAACTCAAGTATATCTTTTTATACTTACCTAATTGGCCTGGATTCCGTCTCTGAGTGTGTGCCATCAGCCTTGATTGAGTGAATACAATAAATGCTTAACACCCTCTGGATAAGCCTAACTGCTTGCCCACGCAACCACAAAGAGAGCGGTTAGTACTTACCTAATTTAGCCTCTGCTATACCTCTGGGGGCTCCCTGGACTCTGCACACTATACCTTACTTTGGTATAGTATATACAGAGCCAGCTTCCTACAAGGGGGCAAGCCAACAAGTCCTTGGAGAGCTCACTTCAGAGTGCCACACAGAAGCTGGTAGTCCGCCCGGCCAATCACTATTTAGGAAGGGTGCACGAGCCTTGTCAATTGCAGTAATCCTCCTTTTGCACAACAGATTCCTCTGGCAGTGTGCACCACGCAGTCTCAGGATCTCCGGTCCCACGTCCCCACAAGTGTACCTCTACCCTGGTGAAGGTAAACAAAGTTTACCACGAAATGTTTTCCCCGCAGGAAATTACAACACAGTCATTACAACGACCGTGTTGTAACCACGCATACCATAACTCCGCAAGTCTGAACAACGACTTGCGGAGGGGGCAGAAGGTGTTGGATTTAAAATTCAACACCTTCCCTACTGTCCGCACAAACTGGAGTTGGAATAGTAAACTATACTATTCCAACATCCAGCCACCCCCCCGCAAGTCGTTGTCACGACTTGCGGGGTAATGGTATGCGTGGTTACAACGCGGTCATTGTAACGACCGCGTTGTAATTTCCTGCGGGGAAAAATAATGTGTTAAAAAGAGGTATATTCCCTGGTGAAGTATGGCACCAGTAGTTATACTGTGGTGTGCTTTTGAAGTGGGGGCTAATTCAGAGGGTTTGCCTATGAACCACAGTTGTCTCCCCTAAATGTCAGTCCTGTCTGCCATTGGGCTGTGGAATGTAGAACTTAATCTTTAGTGGGGCCATGAGCTGGCTCCCAGAGCCTACTTTCTAGGAGTGGCATTTGTAAGCTATTAATGACAAATCCCTCTTTACCACAGGAGAGGGTATGTCATTGCAAATCCAATGATAGGAAACATTATGAGGCTGCTGCACTATAAGCCACAATTGCAGGTTGAAGTAATTTCAAACATTTCCGCATATTAACTTATGGGAACAGCAAGTCTCATAGGTCGTGAAAACACACGAGTATTCTTCACTATCTGATTAGGGAACACACATGTATTTCTGCCCTGCCTTTCACCTACCACTTGCTTCACCCCTTAAGACTTACCATAGGGGTGCTTTAGTGTTAGTGAAAGGCACCCCCTCATTCTTGGCCAATTATTTAGAAAGGCCAACCTGAGCATAAATGCAATTGCGCACACAGAGGCCTGCAATGGCAGGCTTGACACATGTTTAAAAACATCATAAGTGCAAGTGCACACACGGTCCTCCAATGCTAGGCTGAGATATGTTTAAAAACATCAGGTGAGCACCACTCCCTAATATGTGTAGGAAGGGCACGCGGACTTTCACACTGCATTTACAGTGGGAAAGTGCCCAGAGCCCTAAGAGCACTAAAAGGGAATCAGCAAAACCTCTGAAGAAAAACAAAACGTTTAAAGAAACACTGACGAGTTTGTGTCAGGTGTAAAAGTAAGGTATAAGAAAACTGTAAAAGGCAGTGGGTATGCAGTTCCTCAAGGGAGAGAAGGGAAACGGGGAGGGGAGCAAGTCTCTTATTGATTGCCCTCACACACCTAGCAAGGTGCCATGCTTCATCATTGGGCTGTGCTCCTCGTCGGGCCGGCGTTGCAATGCCAGACGGTTTTCCGTGTAGGGGCTCTTTATCGGAGATCTTTTAAGAGACAGCCGTATAGGTGCGTAGGGATAAGTGAAACAGTGTAGTGAGTGGGTGTGTTTGTGGTTTAAAATAGGTCTGGTGGGGGGAGGAGCCGAGCACGTGACCAAGATGGCCGCGTGAGCCCGGAGCTCCTGAGACCCGCGCTCCCTCCGGCAAATATCCTGTGACGAATCCTGTCTTTCACACCCGGAATATTGAAGGCGAACCGTTGCTGAGGTGATTGTCGCTGTCCGGACTGAAATCGCCCACCGGACGCCGAAGTTGTGCCACACGGAAGGTCGCGGCCTGCTCCCCGGAAGATGCCCGGGGCTTGCGCTGGCACGGTGCCCGAACACTAATTGAACAACAGCGGCTGAGTGTGGGGCGAGCCATCGGAAGGACGGTGTCATCACTGTCACTTTCACTTTCCTGATTTCATCGCGCCCTGGCTTGGGAGTGCGCCGCGCCGGCCATTTGTCGCACTGTCTTCTCTGGATGGGCAAGGGTATTGCTCTCGGCTGCAGATCACGATGTCAACCAAATCGGAAGCTGAAAAACAGAAGCCAAAGAGCACCAGGCGGGGAGGGTACACCCAAACCAACAACATGGACCGTTATGCCCATCAGAAGGAGTCACCGGGCGGCTCGGGTCGGCCACTGGAAGCCCTGAAGGACGGTCTACCCCCCGCTACGGAACCAACCCTCCAGGACGTTATGGGTGCCATCGAGGGAATGCAGGCCTCTATCGGGCGGCAATTCGAGACCTTGGCACACAAAGTGGACACCATCTCGATCGACGTTAACTTGATTCGGGCAGACCTGGGGAAAACCAATGAACGGGTTCAATCCCTGGACCTTAAAACTTCTGGCCTCCAGGGTGATGTCTCCGACCTGCAGCTGGAAGTCCGCAATTTGAGGTCCGCGAACGACCTCTTTGCCCGACGGTTGGAGGACTTTGAAGGCCGGGCACGGCGCAATAACGTGCGCATTATTGGGGTCCCGGAAAACTCGGAGGAACAGTCTGTGGACCTGTTCGTGGAGGACTTGGTGGTTAACCATCTGGCGCCCAAAGGCCTCATTAAGTTCTTTACTGTTGAACGGGACCACAGAGTCCCTGGTGGGAGGCCCAAGGTGGGGGCCCCTCCGAGACCGATTGTCGCAAGGATCTTTAATTTCAGGGACCGGGACGCCATTCTACAAGCATCAAGAGTGTCCGGCCCGACGGCCTTCCAGAACACCACTGTGAACTTTTACCCCGACTTTACTCAGGCGGTGCAGAAGCAGAGGCAGAGCTTCCTGGCGGTTAAGAGAAGGCTTAGAGAGATGGAATTGAAGTACGCCATGCTCTTCCCGGCCAGACTGCGCGTGGTGTATGAAGAGCGGACTTTCTTTTTTGATTCACCGGACATGGCCAGAGAATGGCTGGACACATTGCCCCAGCGACGGGCCGGCGGGGAGCATGCTGGTGTAGCAGAAGGTGGTGGTGTGGATCAGGAATGAGGACTCTGGTGCAAGATTATTTTGACTTTGCCCCGGACAGTGACTCGCAGTTTTTGGTTTCTCCGGGAGTGTAGTAACCCGGGGGGTGGCGGGGGTATGAAGGGAGCTTTCTCCTCCTCTGGGTTTCTTTTTGTAGATTAGTCTTAGAATAGGGCGACAGGCACACTGCAAGTTGGGGGGGCTTTTCAAGCTTACGCAGGGGTGCAGGGTGGGGGGTGGACTGGGACTGTTGGGATGGTTGTTGTTGGTTTTTGTTTTGCAAGGCATAGTGATGCAAGCTTCTGTAGCTCAAGTGCGGTTCTTCGGGGGGGGTGGTGGTCTCCTTACATTTCGGGATGGGGGTAGGGGCTTAAAGGTACTCAGTTGGAATGTTAATGGCTTAGGGGATCGCATTAAGCGAGGGAGCGTTCTGCAATTCTTGAAGCGATGTTCCCCTGATATAGTTCTACTGCAAGAGACGCACTTGATAGGCAACATGTGCTACGCGCTCAACAGGAAGGGCTATAAATTTGTCGCGCACTCGGGGTTCTCCTCGGGCTCCAGAGGGGCTGGAATACTTGTCAGGGCCTCACTGCCGTTTGAGGTTGATTCCACCACTGTTGATGAAAGGGGGCGATTTGCGGCTGTGGCGGGGAGGTGGGAGGGCAGGACGCTGGTCCTGGTCTCTGTGTATGGCCCTCCTGGGCTGCAGCCCTCCACGTTTGAGGACCTGGGGAGGGCTCTGCTGGATCTTCCAGAAGGGATGTTGGTGGTGGGTGGAGATTTTAATGCGGTTGGCTCCGGATTGCTTGATAGACACCCACCTAGGAGCACTGGGGGGGCGCAGAAATGGCTTACGGATTTCGTGGATACCCTTGGTCTGGTTGACTGTTGGAGACTGCTGCATCCCACTCAGCGACAATACACCTTTCACTCAGGGGTGCACGGCAGTCTCTCCAGAATTGACTATGTACTTACTTTGGCTGCACACGCCTCCTTTGTGTCTGAGGCTAGGCACATGGCTAGGGGTATTTCGGACCATTCGCCGGTGTGGATCTGTATGGATGTTGGTTGAGAGATGGGGGGTAGGGTGGCCCCGATTAACCCCTGGTATCTCCGTGACCCTAGGACTCGTAGCGCTGTACTGAAGGCGGTCGATCGCTACTTCCAGGAAAACCTAGGCTCGGTCGCGTCTGCGGTGTCCTTGTGGGAAGCGTTCAAAACTGTGCTGAGGGGAGAGGCCCTTTCCTTGATAACGGCGGCCAAGCGTCGGAGGGATGCGGAGGTCGTACAGCTCGAGGCGGAGATAGCGGCTCTAGAGTTGGCCTTGGAGGGGGAAGTTTTGGCAACAACGCTGCACAAATTGAGCCTTAAGCAGTCGGAGTATAAGGCCCTGGTGACGGACGCGGCCAAAGCCCTGAGTAGGGAGCAGCAGGGGCGACTGTACGATGTTGGGGACAAGGCCGGGAAATTAATAGCGTGGCTGGATAAAAAAGAGCGGGTTAATCGTGTTGTGCCAGAACTTGTTACAGAGGGTGGCGTTAGTGTTACTGAGCCGGATGGCATAGTTCAGTGCTTCGCGGATTATTTCCGTACGGTCTACACCTCGGTATCGGACAGGCCGGTTGAGGACTCGTGTGAGCTTCTGCGCGATCTGGCTCTGCCTTGCCTCTCTGATATAGACAGGGACGATTTGGATGGTGACATCACAGCTGACGAAGTCGCGGGTGCTATCCGTTCACTGCGCCCGGGCAAGGCTTCGGGCCCGAACGGTCTGCCAATTGAGTTCTATAAACTCCGTCCGGACAAGATTGCTCCGCATCTGCGAGCTATGTTTGTGGAGGCGCGAGAAATGGGATGCCTTCCCTTTGACCAACGTCTGGCGACAATTGTGGTCATACACAAAGACGGCAAGCCCAGAAATAAATGCAGCTCCTATAGGCCGATTTCGCTACTTAATGCCGAGCCGAAAATCCTTGCTAAAATACTGGCCAACCGCTTGATTAGGGTGATTGGGGACCTGATTCACCCGGACCAATCCGGTTTCATCCCGCATCGTAACACTGCGTTGAACCTTAGGCGCATCCGCGGCGTGCTCGCGCGGACGGGGACGCTGCAGGAGTCGACCGTTGTGGCTGCACTCGACGCCACGATGGCCTTTGACACGGTAGAGTGGGCATATCTGTGGGCGGCTCTTGCAAAATTCGGCTTTGGGCCTGGCTTTGTTGGCTGGGTGAGATTACTATATGAAGGACCCTTGGCCAAAGTCGCGGTCAATGGTAGGGCGTTCTGTCCGTTCGAGCTGGGGAGGGGCACCAGGCAGGGTTGTCCCCTGTCGCCGTTGTTGTTTGCTCTTGCCCTTGAACCGCTGGCGGCATGGATAAGATGGCACCCGGACATAAGGGGGATCCGATGGTCACCAGATCATGAGGACCGCATCTCTCTTTATGCCGACGACATTTTGCTATACCTCACCTCCCCTAGGAAGTCTCTCATAGTAGTCTGTGACGTTTTGGCCTCTTTTGGTAGGAACTCGGGTCTCACCATTAACTGGGGTAAGTCGTACCTGTATGCCCTGTATGGAGACGCCCCTGTTCTCCCGCGGAATTGTTCGATCCAGATCGCCCGGGATGGCTTTTTGTATCTAGGGATCTATATCTCCGCCGATCCGATTGTTCGGTATGAGAGAAACCTGCTCCCTCCATTGACTCGCTTGCGGCGGGATGTGGCGGGTTGGCGGCGGCTGCCGCTTTCCCTCCTGGGCCGGGCCGCGCTGTTCAAAATGATGTCTCTTCCCCGCTTTCTTTATGCCCTGCAGAATACTCTGGAGCTGGTCCCGGCCAGCTATTTTCGGGAGGTTGAGAGCCTCCAGCGCTCGCTGCTGTGGGAGGGCCGACCGCGTATAGCTATCGCAAAACTGACCCTTCCGTGGTACGATGGGGGTATCGCGCTTCCTGACATCAGGCGATACTACTGGGCCACCCAGTTAAGTGCTATCAACCACGGCGTCTACGGACTGGCGCTGAGCCCCGGCTTTGCTATGGACCGATGGTTGCTGCGCAGGGGTAATTATTTTAGAGCACTCTACTCCAGGTCGATGGATGGGTCCCTCATGGGACCGACCAAGACAGCGGTACACGTGTGGAAGGCTGTTACGAACTCGTTGGGTTGGAAGGATAGGCTTACCCGCGCCACTCCGTTGTTTGATTCCGATGCGTTGGGGAAACTTTGGCACACGAAGGGGTTTGAGAAATGGGACCTGATTGGGATTTCCAGAGTGGGGGATCTTCTTGTTAAGGGACGAGTGAAATCGTTTGATGAGCTACGGACGGAGTACGATCTGGAGGCTACGGAATATTTCCGGTACGCACAGGTGCGCCACGCTCTGCGGTCCGTCCTCGTCGAGGGGGAGGCTGTGCCCGAGTCCTCTCCTTTGGAGGATCGGATTCTGGATGGCCATATGCCGGAGAGTACAATCTCCTTAATCTATAAGAAGCTTGTTAACGTCCGGACCGACCTCCTCCTCGGGGTGCGTGATCAGTGGACTAGGGACGGTCTTGAACTGGATGATGAGGACTGGCAGTATGCCATTTCCTCTCCTAAGGAGGTCGCGATCCCGGCACGGCTAAGGCTAGTGCAGCTTAAGATACTTCATAGAGTCTATGTCACGGGCCCCCGACTGATTCATATGGGTTTCTCCGAGGATGGTTTGTGTAAGAGGGGCTGCGGGATGGTGGGCACCTTCTTACATATCATATGGGAATGTGGTGTGATTGCGGAGTTCTGGAAGCGAATTCATGTAGTTATGCAGGAGGTCACGGGCTTTGCACTGTTGCCAGAGGCACGGCGCTGTCTTTTGAATGTCTGGGGTCCTACTGACTATGATGCTGCGCAGACTCAATGGGTGACCCTGGGAAATATGGTGGCGAAGCGTGATATTGCGCGACTGTGGGGCTCTCAGAGACCTCCCGCTGTGGAAGCATGGATGGAAAATATGGACTGGAGCATGTTTAGGGAGAAGACGGCGTACTGTGCCCGGGGGCGGCCTAAGAAATGGCATAAGATATGGGGGCGATGGAACCAGTATAGGGGGGATATATGTCTGCCCCCGGCCACTGAACCGTTGGAGGAGCACCTTTCCCCCTAGCCTTACTTCCAACTTGGGATTACTATGAGGATATCACGTTAGATTGCTAGTGCCTCTGCCTCTCCCTCATCCGCCCGATCGGTGGTTTTGTTCTGTGTTTGAGATTGGGGCTGCGCTCCCACTGGGAACTTGCACGTGTTTATTGGGTACACTGCCTTGCTTGTGTTATTTATTTTAGGTTGTTCTAAAAAAAGGAACCTTTGTCTTTTCCTGCACCAGAGCTATGGACACTTCCATGTGTTGTCCTTACTTGGCTGCCGAACCTCCGGGATGTCGGCTGAATAGCTGTGTTCCAGACTGATATAAATAAAGGTTTTTATAAAAAAAAAAAAAAAAAAAAAAAATAGGTCTGGTGTCACCACTGGGGATTGACTTTATTCTGGTGGTGTACCAACATAATTAAAATATGTGAGCCCTGTCTGGATAATAATGATCCACTGGGTCTAATGTGTCAGTTTGGTCGACATGTTTCTTGCCTTATGCCCCTAACGGGTCTTTGCGGTCCCAGGAGGGTAGAGGGACCTGCGAGTGCGAGACCCCCAGTAGTGGGGTCGTGGCTGTACGGGTTCGCCAAAAGAGCAAATTGTAGTTCACCAATAGGGGGGCGTGCGACTAGCAGTGCTCCTACCCTTGCTCTGGCTCCCGTGACCACTGCTGGGGGACTCGCACTCGTAGGTCCCTCTACCCTCCGAGGACCGCATAGACCCTTGCTGGTGACGTACTAATTTTACTTTCACTGGCAACTGTAGTAGAGATATTCCTGAGCACTTTCTCACCACCACGGTCCTGAAGTATTGCCAAGCGACCCGTTAGGGGCATAAGGCAAGAAACATGTCGACCAAACTGACACATTAGTCCCTGTGGATCATTATTATGTTGGTAGAATAACAATAAGCATAAATGGTATCCGAGTAGTGATCTATTTGAACAGACAACAACGTACAGATGCGCAGGAGTTCTGTTTGATGATAGGGCTACATTTAAACAGCATAGGAAGGACTTAAAGAGGAAAGCTGTTTCCTTGACCCTGGCATTCCGTACATTTCAAAGACGGCCCAAGTAACGGACCACTATTGAAAGTCATTTCAGCTCGTCCTCTACTGACAGTTACATATGGTAGTAAAGCACTCTGGGGCAGAGACGAAGCACTTTTAAATTTAATTTCCACAAAAGTATTTAGAACACTGTTTCAACTTCTTGTGGAGGCATACCTGCCCAGATAAGACTGGAATTTGGGCTCAAAAACCAATTCATAGTAAGATTAAGATCCTATGTTAAAACCTGGAACCGAATTAAAGAAGTTCCTCAGGGATCCTGCCTTAGTCCCACTCTGTTCAACATTTATGTTGCTCCATTAGCTGGATTACTTAGAAAGCTGGGCTTCACGCCAATCTCGTATGCTGATGACACCTAGCTTTTACTCTCATTTGACAAAAATTCACACAACACTCAGACTGCTTTCTTGGAAGGCATGATTGACATCGCTACTTGACGAGGAATCATTTCCTGGAGCTAAATGCTGGGGAAACTGAGATCATGCTATTCGGAGAAGCGCCTCTGCTTCGGTCCCCAGAATGGTGGCCTCCAGAATTTGGCGATACTCCGATCCCTAAGACTGTGGTCAAGAACCTAGGCATACGTCTAGACCAGAAACTCCCAATGAAAGAGCAAGTTACAACCACCGTGGGCTCATGCCTTCATATATTAAGCCTCCTACGCAGGGTATTTCCCTTTCTCCCCCTCACTGTACAAAAAGCACTCATCCAGGCTCTGGTGATAAGCCGCCTGGACTACTGTAATGCTCTCCTGATTTCAGCGAGCAAGTCCTCCCTAATTAGACTTCAGGTAGTCCAAAACACAGCGGTTGCTTGAACTCAAACTCCCTTGCCAGAACAGCTCCTGTCCCTCTATTATAACGTTCTTCAATCTGATGGGCGCGCCCCCCAGGGAGGTACGACACCATCTCAGGGAGGGCGAGCACTCCAGCCTAAAATTTTGCCTTTGGCGAGCTAAGGAGCTAACCGTCCCAAGACGGAGTTAATGCGTAGAGCTGAAATGCTTCAGCTGCAGTGGGAGGCAGGGAGTCTCCTCTGCTAAAACTGAAAGCGAACAAACAGTCCACTGTGGACTGTATTCGTTTGCGTTCGATTTCATAGCAGAGGAGACTCCTTCCCAGAAAGGCAGGCATGCAACGCCCACAGGGCAGAAAGGGTTTCAAGTTGCCAAACGAAAAATGCCAGCCATGTGTAGTTTAAACAGCCTGAAAATTGCTTGTCTTGACATTAAATAGGGTTATAAATAAAGAAGTATGAATTCATTTGTAATGTGACTTTTCTGTCGTTGTTCCCTTTTATTATCAGTCATGGATCATTCAGGCAACCCTAGAACACAATAAAAAGTGCTTTCTACTTCTATTTGGTGTTCAAAGTATGCACAGATAAGTGCTGACAATACAGCTTTAGGTGACTGTTTATTTTTGTACCGCTTGGGTCATCAAAATAATGAGCTGGCAACCCTAATCATAAAACTGGATATTTGTTGCAAGATCAGCACATTTATTTCCTCCACCCTCGATCCCTGGTTAATGCCATAACAGCAATAGTTTAACACTTTTGAAACCCTACGCTGCCGTCAATAACATGCTGATTTACTTCAAGTGTCTGGGAATGCACCCTACATTTAGACAACTCGCTCCTCATTCTCGGACTTCACTTTCACGCTCATCCGGCACTCACAGCAATCACAATGCACTCACACTGATACCATGATCAAAACGGGTCCTCACAGATGAGAAATTGGAGGGTATCGCAGATATTATTCGCTGTGAAATTAGTGGGCTGCTGCTGTGTTACAACAATGAAAACACTCATCACTATCTCTGAATATTAGATGTAAACACTTCTAGATTTTCAACTATAGTGCCTGTGCACCATTAGTAGCCTGGCTAAAGAGGGTATGGCAGAGCTAAAAGTGAATCATAAACTCAAAGCTGTTCTGAACGGAGGCCCCCAAATAGTTTTGGCCCAGGGCCCCTAAAATCAGTAACATGTCCCTGCCACCACAAAGTCTGTCAGACAACATTGCTCTGAAGTAAAATAGGCAACATCATTCATTTATTATTAGTTCTATTTATTTTAAACATAAGCCCGACATGTTTCCAAAACCCCCACTACTTCAGGCAAGCAACTTATCGTACCACTAAGGAATTCTCAATAAGGTGTTCGTTCAGCGCCCTCTCTGTCGACTTTGACCTCTGTCTTTGGATCCATAACTGGTTGGTGGGCAATTATCCCATTATAATGCTGCTAAAACGTTTGCAAATGATTTCAAGAGAAGAATTGTTCCTTGTGTACCGGCTCTGAGATAGGGAGTGCTTGAAAAATCTGATAACACTGTCTCCCATACAGTCACTGTTTTGGCTGAAAATGTCGGCAGAATATTCAGCTTTGAGAGAAACGGCTATTAAAACTCTCTTGCCTTTCAGCTCATCCTATTTATGTGAAATTGGGTTCTCAGCACTTGCGGTGTTAAAGACTAAGTACCGTTCAAGGCCGGATGTGGAGCACGACCTGAGGATGGCATTGCAAAAATCCATCCACAGATTGACCTTCTCTGTGCCGAAAAACAGGCACACCTGTCACATTAATGTTGGTGGTGTTATTATCATTCTATGTCATGTCTAAAACAAAGCATCCTAGTAAAAACAATTTACGCACATTTTATCTTGGAAAATTGTGTTTTGAGCTGTGTAATAAGTCTCTGTCATTTCACCACACCCGCTCACAAACCTGCAGTTTACTAAACACTCTTATTGTGTTAAACATTATTTGCCGGATATGGCCCGGGATTTAAACTTGGTGGTCGGTTATGTAGTGTATCAGATTCCAGAAATTTTTGTCAGGTGGTGGATGGGCCCGACATCTAAAGAAATTCAGCTGGGGGGCGCTCAACCTACAAAAGTTTGAAGACCTCTGCTCTATTACAATGTTTGCACTGGCTTCCAATACGCAAGCGGGTCGAATTTAAGATATGCTGCATTGTGCACAAAGCACTAAACGGGAAAGGTCCTAACTATCTAGCAGAAAAACGTATCCAATATCAGCCGCCTAGATCTTTACGCTCAGGAGCCAAATCCTTGCTCCTTGTCCCGCGCTTCAAAAAATCCCGCTTAGGTGGAAAAGAATTTCTCCACTTAGCCCCTTATTATTGGAATCAGCTCCCTATTCATCTCCGTAAATGCTAAGAATACCTTCTATTTAGAAAGCTCCTCAAAACCGAGCTCTGCTAAAAACCCGCTTCTCATCCGCCATGACTGCAGCACTTCCGTAGCGCGGAGATACTTCTTTGGGGGTGATTCGGCCGCTTTATAAGCCAATAAAAAAAAATATTAGGTCAGCCTTTGGAAGCCAATTATGCCAAGTTTTGTGGCAGGAGATTCAGAGGAACGAACTAGCACCAGCACTCATATATTTGTATCCAGCCATTATAGACCTTGGAATACAAACAATATAGGTAAATTCCCTTTTCTCCAGCTGCTTTAAAAAATGTAGTTAGTACTACAGTAAATAAACTCTTGTTACTTAAAGAGAAAGAGAAGCTAGCTAGTAGATCACATGCCTGGACCGTGATCAACAAATATAAAATATTGAAGTATCAATCATATCTCGACACCGGGATGGTCAAGAAATTTGAAAACAGGGGGCGTGGCCTAGCTTCGAAGCAAGATGGCAGCGTAGCTCTTCAGCTCCGCCGAAAACCTCCTCCCTGATTAACATCCTGTAACTTATCCTGACTACTAGTGCTGGAATCGGAGTCCCTGATGTGAGCGGTGCCTGTTCATGCCTCGAGGATTCCCGGCGCTGCCTCCAAGCCTGGGAGGTGAGGTCCCGTTATCTGAGGCCCGGGGGCAATCCTGAAGTCTGGGGCTAAAGTGTGCGTGCATTTCGGCGCGGCGCAGCGGCAGCGGCGGCCGACCTCCACCGGAAGTCACCGGTCTGCGGAGCGCCCTTTGAAAACAAGCAGCACTGCGACATCTGCTGTGGCGGCCTCCCGCCTGTGTTGAGGAGAACATAGTGCATAGCTCCTGCTCCCCCCTCCCCTGCCGGGACGCTACGGCGGCGGCGGGTCTGACGGGGACCCCCTGGGGGCTGCATTGCTCCTTTGATGCGCGGTGCCTTTCCGGGACCCCCGATGTTGCTTGTGGATGACCTTCGAGACTCCATCATCGATGACCCCCCTCCCTCCTTTTGCGGAGGACTTCAACGGGCGATCACCGTTTTTGAGGCTGCGGTGAAGGAGGCACCACTCTGATTCGCTCGGAGCGTCAAGAGACTCACGCCGGGGCGGAGTGGCCAACTACGGAGGACGAGTGGAGCATTGTTGCCTGAGGTAGGGGAGTGGGGCGCGCCGCAGCGGGACATAAATATTGGGCTGGGCCCTTCTTGACTGCCCTGATTGCCGTGGGATTGTGCCCGGGAGCGATAATCTGGAGCGACGTCTGCAGGGCTTGACTATCTGCGCTACAGGCGGCCCTGGCCTCTGGAGTTGGGGCGACGCAGCGCCTTGTGGGGACTGGCACTGCTGCCCTCTGTGGCTCCCCCGTGGATCCGTAATCGCAGAAAGCTGGAAAGAGGCTGCCACGCGACGAAAGCGCACTGGGAGACCTGATATCGCCTTCTGGGGTCCTGGGTGCCGGTGTGCACGTGACGGGACCTTGTCGTGGCGGAGTGGCTGGGGAGAGACGAGGGAGATCCGCTTGACCTGCTGGACCCACGGGCTGTCGCGGGACACCGCTGTGTGGCGATTCACCTGCGTGCCATGTACTAGGTGACATATCCGGGGCGACTATTCCCATAACCATCCTGCTCTGGTGCCTTTCTTCGTGAGGACTAGCTTTGCGTCTTCGCTGGCTGGGCCGGGGGCCCCAACATGCCCAACTCAAAAGGCGCGAGGGCGTCCCAGCAGAGCAAACTTGACCGCTACACCTGCCCTAAGGCGGACCTACCTGATAAGAAGGCAGGAGGAGACATGCACCAAGGTGGCGCAGAGCAGGACCCTCCTGAACCCACCATGAAGGACCTAATGGCGGAAATCACTGGAGTTCGAGCGTCCATTGATACCCTCTCCTCTGAAGTGACATTAATTAGGGCGGACCTCGCCAAATATCGGGAAAAGGTAAAACAACTCGAGACCACCACCACAGGTCTAGCAGAAGACATCTCGCAAGTGCAAACTGATGTTACAGAACTACAAGCCTTCCGCAAATCCACAGAAGATAAGCTTGATGATTATGAAGGGAGACTACGGTGCAACAACATACGCGTTCTGGGGGTGCCGGAAAAAATGGAGGGCCCTACTGTGGACTTGTTCATTGAGAACCTGATCACGACTAAATTGCAACCAAAGGGTCTATCCAAGCTTTTTGTGGTCGAAAGGGCACACAGAGTACCCGGGGGTCGCCCGCGGCCGGGAGCCCCGCCCCGCCCGATATTGGCCCGCTTATTGAACTACCGAGATAGGGATACGATCCTACAAGCCGCCAGAGTCCCCCCCCCCACTCCACCTGGACAACGCTGTTGTTACTTTTTTTCCCGACTTTACTCTCGCGGTGCTGATGCGTCTGCGCTCATTCCAAGACGACTACGGGCCAGAGAACTGAAATACGCCATGCTCTTCCCTGCGCGTCTGCGTGTCGAGGCGGATGGGAAAACCTATTTTTTCGATCTTCCAGAGGCCGCATCTGACTGGTTGGACAGTCGGAGGGACCTTCCGGAAAGTGGCTCCCTTGACAGTTGAAACGGAGGAGGTGCCTGCGCTGGAAGTCCTTTACTGACTACGAGGCCACCGTCTTCCATCGTGGACTGGAACCTGACCATGACTCCTTAATACCCACCGGTGCTGAACTGTGCACTTTATTATGGCATAAACCAATATTCCCTAGCCCGATTTCCTCACACAATGTTTAGATGGCTCATTATGATGGGAGGGAGGATCGGCGGAGTGCCACAGCCTCCCCTTACATTCTTCTTTTAGCTGGTTTTTCTTTTTTTTCTGATGGGCGACAGGCACTCTGCACTTTTTGTTCAGATGGGCAGTTTTGAGCCCAGAATGCAGGGAAGCAGGGAGGGGGGGTGTTGGGGGGGGATTGTTTCTTATTGTCATTTGTTGTTTATATGTATTCGACGGCATAGTCCCTAACTGTGAAATACAGTGCTCTATTTTGTTTGTATGCAAATGGGTGCGCAACGGAAACAAGGAAGTTAAAATCTTAAGTTGGAATATTAACGGGTTGGAAGACAAAATTAAGAGAAGTGTGGTGTCACAGCACTTAAAACGACTTTCCTCTGATATAGTCCTGCTTCAGGAAACGCATCTAATAGGCAACAAGTGTGGGGCGATGTGCAGGGGGGATTCTCGATGAAAAAAATAATTCCCGTTATCTGTCACGTCCACATACATAGACGACCGCGGACGATATGTTGGTGTCACGGGCACGTGGGAGGGTCAAACTATAACTTTCCTGTCTGTTTATGCACCCCCTGGACTACAACATGCTACTTTCGCTGACCTTAGTGCTCTGTTGCTGGCGCTGCCTGAGGGGCACCTCGTTGTCGGTGGGGACTTTCACTCTGTCGTATCGGGCGCGCTAGACAGACATCCGCCTCGTGTGCTACCCCCAACAGCACACTCGTTCCCTAGCTTTCTGGAGGCAATGGGCTTAGTAGACGTATGGAGAACCTATAACCCGGACAAAATACAACATACTTTTTACTCGGGTGCACATAACAGCCTCTCCCGTCTGGACTACATACTTGCCCCCGCTTCCCAGGTCGCCAACATTCATGAGGTCAGGCACCTTGCTAGAGGTATATCTGACCACTCCCCCCTGTGGGCCCACATAGTATTAGACTACAAACAAATAGGGCGCATCGCCCCTATAAATCCCTGGCACCTCAAAAACCCCAAAATACGTAAAGATCTGATTAAATCCATTGATGACTACTTTACGGAAAATGAACATACAGTTGAATCCCCACAGACGCTCTGGGAAGCCTTTAAAACGGTGGTCCGGGGTCAGGCCTTGTCCCTCATAGCGTGAGCCAAAAAAGAAAGACTGAAAGACATCTCAGACGCTGAACAGGAGATCTATCAACTCGAGCAAGACGCTAACTCAAACCCCACGCCCGAAACGCTGTATGCACTCCAGCTGCGCCAAGACGAATATAGGGCTCTGGTCACTGACCGCGCCAAATTAATGGGGCAAGAAAGGCTGGGCCGGATCTACGACTGGAGAGACAAAGCTGGGAAACTGATTGCCTGGCTTGATAAGAAGGAGCGAGCTAACCGCCTTGTCCCAGAGCTTAGAGGAGCTGACGGCAACCCCATAACGGATCCCCAAGAGATAGCCAACCAATTTGCAGCCCATTTCTACACGGTTTATAGCTCTGTGGCCCCATATACAAATGCAGATTCCCTGGACCTTCTAAAGAATATCTCTCTCCCTACCCTCCCAGAGGCAGATCGCCTATTCCTAGATAGTTCCCTTTCCGCTGAGGAAATCGCATTAGCAATACGAGCACTACGTCCGGGTAAAGCTCTCGGCCCAAACGGTATCCCTATTGAGCTGTACAAGCTTCGCCCTGACAAATTAAGCCATTACCTGAAATCCATGTATACTAACAGTCTGGAGGAGGGAATACTGCCCCTTGATCAACGTTTGGCGACCATTGTCACCATATATAAAGACGGTAAACCCAAAACCGACTGTGCCTCTTATCGGCCCATCTCCCTGCTTAACACTGAGCCTAAAATCCTGGCTAAAGTACTCGCCAACAGACTAGGAGACCTAGTACATCCTGACCAATCAGGATTCATGCCTCGGCGAAATACTGCCCTGAACCTACGCAGAGTCCACGGGGTGCTGGGTAGGGCCCGACCATTCGCGAAGAGGCAATCCTAGTGTCCCTAGATGCCACTATGGCATTCGACACCCTTGAATGGCCCTATCTCTTCGCAGTACTAACAAAACTAGGATTTGGCCCGATATTCATCAGCTGGGTGAAACTCCTCTATAACGCGCCTCTGGCGCAAGTGGTAGTGAACAACAAAAAATCCAACTCCTTTACACTTGGTCGGGGCACCCGCCAAGGCTGCCCCCTCTCTCCCTTGCTGTTCGCGCTAGCCCTTGAGCCTCTTGCAGCATGGATCCGTAAAGATGTAACAATCAGAGGGCTGCAATGGTCGGCAGACTGGGAGGACCGTATCTCTCTCTATGCGGACGATATTCTCCTTTACCTCGCCTCCCCCAAGAGGACCCTGATTGTTATATTCGACATCTTAGACGTTTTTGGGAGATATTCTGGATTTCGAGTCAATTGGCAGTAGTCACTCATATATGTTCTCCATGGGAACTCTCCCCAACTGCCCCAAAACTGCCCCATCTCAATAGTTACTGAAGGCTTTAATTATCTAGGTATATTTATTTCTCTTGACCTGACGATCAGATATGCCCGCAACCTGGTCCCACCCCTGCAGCGGCTTAAAAGTGACATCATAAACTGGAAATCGCTCCCGATCTCTCTAATAGGCAAGGCAGCCCTATTTAAAATGATGTCCTTGCCCCGTTTCCTCTATGCATTACAAAATGCGGCTGACCCTGTCCCAAACTCCTATTTTAAGGAAATAGAGCGACTCCAGATGGACCTCATTTGGTGTGGGAGACCGCGCATTGCCTTACCAAAACTCACGCTTAGTTGGTACGACGGTGGAATCGGGTTACCAGACGTAAGGAAATACTACTGGGCTGCACACCTCACAGCAATAAACCACGGCACCTACGGCCGCCCTGACACTCCGGGGTTCCGTATGGACCGCTGGATTCTCCCTTACGGGACTTACACCCGAACACTATATTCCAAACCTGACAAATACCCACTTACAGGACCTACCAAACACACAGTCAAGATCTGGCATGCTGCGACCCAATCGCTGGGCTGGAATAATAGACTAACACTTGCTACCCCACTCTGGGACTCACAAACACTAGGATACCTGGGTAACACCAAAGGTTTTGACAAGTGGGACCTGATTGGCATTTCCAGTATTGGAGATCTGTGGGGCACAGAGGGGGTAAAACCATTTAGCGCTCTTAAGAGTCAGTATTCATTGGTGGACTCTGAGTTATTTAGATATCTCCAGGTCCGGCACGCATTACAGTCCGCATTGCCGTGTGACGCCTCCCTACCGGACAGTTCCCCACTTGAGGACAGACTGCTAGATGGGTAGGTGCCCGAAAGGGCTATATCCCTAACCTACAGAAAACTTATTAATAACATGAGCGATCCCCTGACCTCACTGAGAGAGAAGTGGACCGGGGACGGTATCGAATTAGACGATGAAGGATGGCAGACGGCAATTTCATCCCCTAAAACAGTAGCAATATCAGCGCGGCTCCGACTGGTGCAACTCAAAATCCTGCATAGAATATATGTAACAGGCCCCCAACTGGTGCACATGGGGGGTCATACGGATGGGTCTTGTAGACGGGGGGTCTCTCAACCAGGCATTTTCATTCACATCATATGGCACTGCGGGCTAATCCAGGAGTACTGGCGTAAGATACATGTAATCATGAGTGAAACTTTAGAGGCTGAGATCCAGTCAGAAGCTCCTAGGTGCCTCCTTAACATCTGGGAGCCGACAGACCTCAACACCTACGCCACACAATGGGTCACTCTCGGTTGCATGATAGACAAAAGGAACATTGCACAGCTCTGGGTGGCCTCGCATGCACCCACAATTGCGGACTGGAAAAAAGACCTTGATTGGTGTATGCAACGAGAAAAATTTGTATATACGGCTCGGGCTGCCCCCGGAAATGGTCCAAGATATGGGCCCCTTGGAATTGATATCGTGGAAACATATGTACCCCCCCTCGACTACAGGACGAAGATGTCTCCTCCTCCCTGTAATTCCTACTGCATAAGCTTACTGTATCTTGATGTATCTTTGTTTTGCGGCTACCTTTACTGTGATTCTGTGATACTATGCCTTGTTGTTGAATTTGTTCTAATAAAAAGATTTATTAAAAAAATACATTTGAAAACAGATTTTATGCATCTCCGTTTTGGCAGTATCCTCGGAAAAATAATAGGGAACAAGCATTTGTAATGCAATAGGTCTTGCATTTACATGAGTTTGAGCTACTGGCATTGTAAATGACAATGTCTTTTATTTATGTTTTTGGTTTTAAAACATAAATAAAATGTATTGTCATTGGACGTGGCTTGGCATCATGGCCACCTAGACGTGTCTTAGCCGAGCTCCGCGCGGCGGCCCGATGTAAGTAATAATCCTGAATAATCTTAGCCCTATAACGACCCCAGGCCATTTTCTGATATACTAAAGACTCCCACACAGCTACAAACGGAGGAGAGAATAACGTTGTAGATACCGGAGTAGCGGTATCGTCCGTACTGCGTAGAGGCGCCATCTTGTCCTGCGGGGAGCTGAGACGCAGGCTTGGAAAGAACAACCAAGTGCCGGAGTGTCCTGGTGCTCATCCCCAAAATTTGTCGGAGCAAAGAGAGCCTGGGAATGTGCGTTCGCAGAGGGTGAGGCACCAGCGGGCCGCAGTGACGCAGTGGTGGAGCCCTACACCGCGGAGCGGGAGAGCCTTCCTGATCTCACCCCTGAACAGAGCTGTCGGGCGAGGCGCTGTTTCGAGGGCCAACGCCTGCTGCGGAGTGACCTGGACCTGGCGGGCACAGAGGGTGAGTGCCCCTGCCTTACACACACGGTTAGTGGTGTGCCCCCACTCGACATCCCAGGGGGAGGGCTACCCGGGCCTAGGGCACGATTGGCCCATAGGTGAATCCCCTGAGCAGAGGTTGTGGGCTCGAGGGGACAGATGCTGGCTCCTGAATCCCACCAGCCCTCGAGAACTGGACTCCCAAGTGCAGCACAGGATACCAGTGCGGTGCGCTGGGAGTAATTCAGAATCCCCCTCGCAAAGACTAGCTGCAGTGCTATGGTGATTGAGAAGAGGGCAGCCTAAATCTTGTGCAGTCCAGAGGTGTCTGGTAGAGTAGGCCTGGACAAAGAGGGAGATAATAAGAGGTCCCACCTCTGTGGCTTGGAAGCGGGAAGAAGGGGTCTGAAGAGGTCCTCAGAGTGAACCTTATACGGGTGGCCGCGGACGGCCTCATTGGACGCGCCACCCTGGATGACAACGAAATGGTGAGGTGGCTAGGAGGTTCTCACTCCGGATCAGAGGATAGCGGAACTGTTCGCTTATGACTGGTGTCCTACCTACCCGTGTTAAGGAGAAAGGTACTTCGTGTGATGGAGTGCAAGAACTTTCGTGGAGTACGAATTAGTGGGGAGAGATACAGACCGGCTGCACCTCCCATGGAGAGGGACCATATAAACAAACTTGCGGCAACTCGTGAAACAGTATGGGGAAAGATAAAACAGTGAAATCGCAATCCAACAAGATGTCAAATTATGATCAGCCCATATCCCATGGTCCGGAGAACAGAGGTGAGGACCCTATAACGGAAAAAGGAACAATGGAAGAGGCTGCTGAAGACGCACCGACACTGATGGATGTTATCCGGGCCGTCCAATCCACCATGGACGATATGATCAAAAAGATCGATGCTGTGGCATTGAGTTTAATTTACTAAGATGCGATCTCATTGAAGTCTCTGACAGAGTGACGACAACTGAGAAAGACACGGAGGCCCTCAAGAAGGAGGTAAAGAACCTTGGTGAGACACTGGTGGAGTTGAAGCGGCAGATGATCAATCTCGATGACCAGGCGGAGGATTCAGAAGGTCGCTCCAGAAGTGGAACCCTAAGATTTGTGGGGTTTCCCGAGAAGTGGAAGGGCTGGATGTGGGTCTGTTCATGGAAGACTGGATCGCTAGAGAAATTGCTCGCAAACACTTGTCGAAGTTCTTTAGTGTGGAGCGAGCACACAGAGCGCTGGCTGGCCCCCTAGACCTGGTGCACCTCCGTGTGCCATAATTGCAAAACTATTCAACTTCCGGGATAGGGATCTTTTGCTTCGACCTTCCCACCGTGGCAAACAATATTTCTTTGAGGGACATTCCATAGCAATATTCCCGGACTACACCCAAAGGGTCCAAGAACAGCAGAAAACCTTCATCACAGTGAAAAGAATACTGAGAGACTTGAACTTAAAATACAGCATCTTGTTCCCGGCGAAACCCAGGGTGGAGAGTGAGGGGCGACCGTTGTTGTTTTTCTCAGCAGGGGAAGTGAGTGACTGGCTGGATACCAGAGCCCCGGATGGGAGATGGCTGGTCCCTTCTACGAGTTCCATTGGGACACCGTCTTTGCTGTCCACCTCAAGGGGCCGGAGACACACTACACATCAGAAACCACAAAAAAGAACGATGAGCCTGGGTCGTATCAAGGTTAGACACAACGGCGTGTTGCAGGCCTCCGACTCGGAGGTGGTTCCAGATTCGGCGGACACGACTCCAGACCTTGACCGACGGACCCGGCAGTGGCCACGAATGAACTCAATGCACTGAACATTACCTGCTGTAATGTAGAAATAAGTTCTGTTTGTATTACAGATAGGATGGCAATCTGACATATCTGATCGAAAATGTTACATTATGGGTCCATGGGAGATCTCTTGTTTCTTGACTGCGGGAGCGGTACCCCTGACTGCTCCAACAAGTTTCTCCTTTGTTGCCTAACCTTCATTTCTTTTACATATAGGTTGGAGTTCTGATGGCGCGTTTGATCTGCTAGGAGCACCGCGGCTGCGGGAGCAGCGACGCCCCCACTAGAGACCAGGGCTGTCGGGGAAGCTGGAGAGAAATGTTGCGCCCCAGCGTCACCAGTTCTCTTGCACAGCGTTTAGGAGACGCAATTGACATATTAGATAGCGAAGGCTTGGGTCAATGCCTTAAGCAGAACATACTGATCTTGGAACGTCTAAGGGAGGGGGGGTGGAGGGCGGTTTGAGGCGGTATATATCGTTTGGTGTGGGGAACAGGAGATGCGATTACCGATTTATACTACTGCCCGTGGGGGGGTAAGTGTATGTTCATTACTTATAAGATGGTTTTGTTACAAGGGAACCAATGAAGTCACACGGGATTACACTTGGATACACAGGCTGGGGAACCAACAAGATGGGTGCACTGACCTCAGAGGCACGTATGGTAGGTGCTTAATGTCCTACTGTCATGACAGCACAAATGTTGAAGGTCTTCAACTGGAATGTCCGTGGGATGGCAGGCCTAGATAATCGTCGAAGGATACACGCCTTCCTGAAGAGATATAGGATAGCAATAGCGGGATTGCAAGAAACACATATGTGGGGGAACACACTACGAAGAGATGGAGGGGGCAGATCTACGGCACATCATATTCTGGTTTTGCACAAGGGGCACTTACATGGGTGGTGCCAGGGGTCCCATTCCAACACCTTCAACATGTCCTAGACTCTGAAGGACGATATGTTATCCAGTTTGGGAGGCGGGAAGGGAGGGAAATATGTATTATCAATGTTTATGCCCCCAACTTGGACTGCCCCTATTTCTTCCCAACAATCTTAAAGGCGGCTACCCCGTACTTAGGGGCTGAGGTCCTTCTTTTGGGGATTTTAATTGTATATTTGACTGAGATTTGGATAGGGAACCCCCTAGAGATCCTACCATACCTTGCATGCGGAGATCCCTCACAGGTATCCTTCACGGTATGCAACTTCAAGACGAATAGAGGGCGTGTAATCCCACAAAAAGTGAGTTCTCTTGCTATACCCCCCCCAGCTCATACCTTCTCCCGCATTGACCATTTTTGTCTTTCCACCGGCCTGTCTGCTGCCACGCAGGACATTTCATATTTATCAAGATATCTCTTCGACCCTGCGCCATTACTGGTGACGCTATCCAGCAGACCAGGACGTCCACCTATTCTGCTGTGGCGGCCTTACAGACTTCCCATATGTGAAAACTGTGACAGAGGCACTAAGTCATTACTTTGGGGAAAACTGGGGATCCACAACTGCTAGATCCACAGAGTGGGAGGCAATGAAGGTTGTTAATAGGGGGGTATGCATGAGGACTACCTATGAGGTCCGACAGCAAATCAGTGCTGATATTGAAACTTTAGAAAAATGTCTAAAGACCCTAAAGCATATACTATATAAGACTCCGCGGACATGACAGAGTGAACGAGACTCCGTGGTGACCTCCTTGAGGCTTGGTCTCGATTAAAGAAACACAATTATACCACTTACAGGCAACGATTGTATATGGATGGGTACAGATCAGGAGCGCTCTTGGCACGACTTATCCGCACAGAGACGGTACAGAACTCGGTGTTGAAGCTTTGCAATAATAGGGGAAACGCGGTATATACCCAGGATGCGATTATACAGGAATTGGCTAGTCATTTACGTCAGACATGCTGGACTGTGACACAGACTCAGCTGCATGCAATGCAGGATTATTTGGGGACATAACATCTCCCATCCTTGAGGATGATGATACTGAAGCTCTAGGGGCGCCACTCACTAGGGGAGAAATATTAGCCGCGATCAAAAAATGAAAACCAGAAAAGTGTCAAGGGAGTGACGGTCTACCCGCTGAATTTTATAAAATGTTTGCCCCACAGCGGGTAGATCATTTGCTGGCAGTGTATACTGAGGCTCTGGATAAGGGGATCCTTCCTGCCACCATGATGGAAGCGCTAGTGACCATGATTCTGAAACCGGACAGGGATTCCCTCTTCCCAGGCTCCTACAGCCCCATCTCTCTGCTGAAGATTGATGAAAAAATTCTGAGTGGTGTGTTAGCGGCGCGGCTCTTGCCATACATGACCCGATTGGTCCACCCAGACCAGGCTGGGTTTGTTCCCGGTCGGAATACAACGCATAATCTGCGCAGACTGGCACATGTCTGGCACGCGCTGCAACTACAGGGGGAGGACTGGGCTCAGTGTCTCCTGGACATCCGACAGGCCTTTGACTCTCTTGAATGGGATTATATGTGGATGGTGCTTGGACGGAAGGGACTGGGAGATAAATGCTATACAATAAGCCAACGGTCCGGATCCACCTTCGCAATCAGGTATCGGACAGCTTGGAACTCCAGAGAGGTACCCGACCGGGTTGCCCCCTGTCACAGCTCCTTTTCGCACTTGCAATGGAGCCCTTGGTGTCCTTCCTTAGATGTAGGATGGCACACCGGGCGATTCGGCTGGGGGCTACAGTTCATGTGGTGTCAATATATGCTGATGATACCTTGGTATTACTCAGGCGTCCAAAGGAAGCTGTCCCCGAGCTCCTTAAGGTGCTAAATGGCTTTGGCAAATTGTCAGGGCTTTGCCTTAACCCAGGGAAGTCTAAGCTTTTCACAATGGGGAGCCTGATGGGCAAAGAGGAGAGTGAGTTACCCATGGTGGGGATGACCTGGATTAGAGACTCGATACGCTTTCTTGGGATTATGCTGATGCACACACAGGAGACCTACCTGGAATGCAATAAGGGGAAGTGTGTGGAGGGTATCCGTCAATCGATCGAATCCTGGAAGGATTTACCCCTGTCCCTGATGGGGCAAGTAGCCTTAATTAAAATGGGGATTCTCCCACGTTGCTTATATACTGTGCAGAACTCCCTCTACCGTCTTCCATGGACATACTTTCGTAAGCTGGATCACCTATTGGTGGATCTTTTATGGGGGTCCAAAAGGAAAAGGGTGAAACTGGATACACAACAAAGGACATGGTAACGGGGAGGATTGGAGGCTCCTAGGTTGGGCTTTTATTACATTGCGACACAGCTGCAACACGCCGCCCAGTGGCTGGATGAGAATGACAACTGAGAGAGGCGATTGTTGAGGGGTACTCATGGGGAGACCTCTCTCCCAAATCATCTTATGATGAGATCCCAAGTACCAGAGACCCTCCCATACATTATCAGACATGTGGCCGTAATTTGGGAACTCGCAATTAAAACTGCAGTGAAAAGAGCACCCTATGCCCCGGAGGCCCTGCTATGGGCGGTGGTGCAGTTTAAACAAATAAGTCAAGCCATGTCCACTCTCAGATGGTCGGAGGGGGGGCTGCTGCACGATGGGGGATTTATATTTGGGACAAAAGTTCATCACCAGAGAGGAGGCAGAATCAACGTTCGAGCTAGGTAGGGGCAATATCTTCAATATGCCAAGATTTCAGCGGTCGCACAGGAGGTGAGGCCGACGTTCTCGGAGGAGCCACCCACTACCGCCACGCTTCAGGCTCTTGTGACCTTGGCAGGGGGTCGTAGACTGGTATCACACATTTATAGGGCACTGAGAGGGGACTTGAATATGCATCCGCTCCCTATTCAAGCTAAGTGGGATGTGGTGCTGGGAAAGCCCCTGACGGACTCAGAATGGCAAAGGGTGCATGAAGGGTTTAAAAGCATAAAGTTCAAATACCAGATTTTAACTTACACAATTTAATATTGTACACCAAACTTACCTGACACCAAGTGTATTCCATAAAATATACCCGGATCACCCTGATGGATGTCTCAGGTGCGGACACGGCGACGCTCAGTTCTTACATATGATATGGGATGGTTCAGAGCTGGGTCTCTTCTGGGGATCAATACTACAGAATTTACGTTGAGTGACGGGGTGGACGCTACCCCAAGCTATTAAAGTAGTGCTGTTGGGATTACTCCCTAGACCTAAGACGAAAAAGCTTACACGTAGATTCCTCCAGTGGGATTTGGTTTTGGCTAAGAGAAGGATTGCGATTAGATGGTTGAGTCCGAGGCCCCCAACGACGGAGCAGTGGACTGGGGAATTTGGGGAATGGGCGACGGCAGAGCTAATTCGGATGAGACGGGTCCAAAGGGATGGTGAACTAGAAGAAGATGCGATGGCCTGGTCACGGAGGTCCACACGGGGGAGGGCCTTACCTCACAAGTAACAGAAGAACAAAATAATGGAGAGGACGATCCCGATGAGGCTGCAAGTCCACAGGCCTCTCATACCCTGAGAGCAGTGTAGAATTGTCTGCACACACTCATCATTTGACCTGTATTACACGTAGCAGGATAGAGTTTTTCCTTATCTGACTCGGGGGGGGGGGGGGGGGGGGGATGGGCAAGCTAAAGTTATGATGTTATGTTTTTCTTGATAAGACTGACATATTTACGCTCCAGTACAATACTGTATGTATCGATACAAAATGTTGAGGATGTGCATTTATCTCTTGACAGGATGGTATTACATTCTTGAGGGGCTACCTCTTATATATATTTGTTTGCGAAATGTAACGCTGGCCCAACGTATTGTACAATGTTTGAAAGGCTATAAATCAATAAAAACATATATATATATTTTTTAAAGGTATTGTAATTTACAATGCCATTAGCTTAAACTCTCCCAAATGTGAGACCTATTACATTAGAAATGCTTTTTTCTTTTGCCCCACCGCATGTTTTTGTATAGAAGTGCTCCTCTTCGCCATTGCTTGTTTATTTATGTAGCTACAACTTGGTCCCATGTGCATTGTAGCGCCTGACTTTTAGTACCAGCTATATTGCTCACAGGCATGTTCATCTTTTTTTCACGAGGAGAATAAGTGGGTTGTCGAGTCACAGGATGTTTGAGCCAACGGCTGTGCTGCCCACCAACATGTACTTCTGGCAGTGCCCATCCATGGCAATAACTCATGCTGCCCACCACTGCACATTCGCTGTGTGTAACAGGAGCAGTTGAATGCTTCCTTCCGTGGTCCTTGGCACCCTGTCCTCTCTGCTCAGACGGTGTTATCCTTATGGAAGCCTCTTCCATCCACCCGATGACTTGCACACGTCTTAAGCTCAAACTCTGTAAGATTTGTGGTACAATTGAATACATTGGTATAGTTTACAAATGAGATACTTGGTTGACGCTCATTGGGCAGCTGAGTGGTGAGAGACTATCGCACGCACGAGCCCGAAGGTGATCCTGCCTTCATTTAGGAGGATTGTGACTTGGGTGCAGGTCTGGTATGTGGGCCGTATTCTGGAATTTGAGAAGTCAAACCTGGTAATGGGTGGCTGAGAGGTGCCTGCAGCCCTTTCTCTGAATCTGCAGAAGCATGTCATGTCGCTGGCCAGAGACATCTTTTTGTAGGTGTAGCGCAGTGTTGTGTCCACAGCACCATCAATGCGGACGTTTGCACTTTTCAAGTAAAACAAAACAGTATCTTTGAACCTACTTGGCATGACCCAAGTTTTCATTTCTGGTGCGTTCTCTCATATCAGGGGCTACTGCTTGAGTCTGGATTGAGGTGTATCGGCAGATCCTAAAGGAAGGTCTCAATACTGGTTTGACACAGTGTTCATGCTTGTGATATATCTTTCCGCAAGACGTAATGTTGCAATGGCTTACCATTTAACCATTCCACTGTGACATGGGCAAAAGGGAGCGGAACATCTTACACATGATTGGCTGCATAGAGAGAAGGCTATACGTTGAAGAGTCAGCGCCACACCTTGTGATCTGCAGCATGCTGCCGCGTGGCGTGAGCTGTTCACCCTTTAAGCCTTCAGTACTTACAGTTGAAACAAGACTTCAAGGAAGGAATAGAAAGACGGTAAGGCATTGTGGCTGACCCTGGGAACGATGTCTCTGACCACTACATTGGACCCCGACCTCTAAGCCTCAGTACTGCTGCCTACTAGCGAGTCCCTCTGCATGCTTTTTAGGGGAGTTGGACTGGGGCAGTTTGCGCTGTGACGCAATGCGGCTTTAACAGCTCGGTGTACACACTGCGCACATAGAAGGCATCCACTTCCGTGAAAGGGATTGAGAAATACCCAGTGCTGACAGTCATTTCGTCCAACCATAGTTTCTTCTATGTTTGTAAGCTCAATTTGTATTGTGTGCTTAATCCAATCACGGACTGTAAACCCAAAGCGGTTTATTTTGTGCCCCTGATGCTCCTGCACACAGGTTGCGTGCCTTGCTCTCTTAGTATATTAAAGACATGCGGATAGAGCATTGTTTACAGTCCGTGCCAAGCAGCACCTGAATTGACAGCCCTGCCTTTATGTTATCACATGCTTGGTGCAATCGGACGGGCAGGAAGCAGTTACCGACGCATTGACAGGAAGCCGCAGACTTCTGTTTGCAAAATCGTCTGCGGGCTTCTTCCCGTTTGCAAAATCGTCTACAGTGTTTTATCTATACGCAGCGTTTTCATTACATCAACACCCCTCTTTCACTGTTGGGAAAAGCCTCTACTATCCGGATTTAACGGATGTAATGGAGACCCCGGGCCCACAGCAGTGAGAATTTCAGACGTATAGAGGAGAGTTCCAGCACATCACCTCCCCCCCCCACTCCCGTTCCTATCCGTGGCACCCCAGGTGTAAAAGACGAGGCAAAAGTACATTACCTTATTTTTTTTCTCACCCTGGCCTCTGAAACCTCACTCCAAACCTGTTTTTCCACACTGCAGGCAATTTAAGAAACGTTGCTTGTCTGCTTGAATAAATAAACAAAGCACGTTGTGGCGACAGAGAGAAACGGGATGTGTAAAACAAAATGGCGCATGGAGCGCTGAATGTAAGCAAAGCACATTGTGCTTGCAGGAAGAGAAACTCAATGAAGAAAATAGTGCTTAACAAGACTAAATAACGCGCACCGTGTAACAACTGAAGTAAAGGGGCCAGCAGCCATGGGAGGTTACAAATGAAGAAAAGGCGTTACTAAGGAGGAACTAACAAGCCTATTAAGAAATCAGAAGCCAGCATTTACGAAGGACAAACACAGAAGCCAATGACAAATATGGGCGGAGAGTGGGCGGGGCTTCTCTTCCATACTCTACTACAGCAGATCGCCAGGCTCGACCTAAAAATATGGAATAAGGAACTAACTAAAGTGCCCTGAAGGTTGTGCAATAAAGGAGAAGGAAACATAATGCACATCACATGTATGTTCAGGACATTTAAAAGAAAGAAGACTTTGACTGAAAGTTCCATTTAATGAGCGAGGAATACGTAACAGCAGACAGGCTGTTATTGCAAGTTTTAGATCTACTGACTATAATGAATTGTCGATTTACTAAGTTTTTTAAAGTTGCAGGAAAAAAGCAGCAAGAGACTCCTGAACATTAATGGTCAACTGAGAAAATGTTAAAATAACTTTATATAACTGGTTTTATTATAACTCTGCTTTTGCTCATGTTATGTCTAAAATCTATGCATTTTTTTGAAGAAAAATAGTACGACACATTCGCACTTTAGGAAACATGTAGGAATAAAGGGTTCTTGATAGGTAGCAATGGTTCTGGATAGAACATTAAAAGTTTTTTTAACCTCTGCATAGTAAAAACAAAATAATTAGATAGAAGGGGATATATACTTATATCGTTTAAAAGTTAATATTTGTATGACAATGAAAAATCTAATGCTATGGTTTTAAATAACTATGCATGAATAAACTTACTTTCTTAAGGTACAATTACTGATAGACATAAAACAAAAAAAAGAAATTAAATTCCACTGGCAGAACTGTACACAGCACGCAATCTTTGCTCTTCTCTGTCTCTGCACTTCTGCACAATTTGGTACAGACCCCAACTTTTCAGCTAAAATGTTCCCCTGTAAAAACTTTTTTTTGCAGTAAAAGGTTTCTGTCACAGTAGATTGTGCAGGGTTTTTCTCTTGGATTAACTTATTACAAAATAAAAAGAAAGCAGACAACTTGAAATGTGTAAATTAAACAACAAACAATTCATGGAGTAATATACTCAGTACCAGGGGCGGCTCCTCCACTAGGGCGGAGGAGCGTCGCCAATCTGCTTCTCGCAGTGTGAGAAGCAGAAACCTAAAATGGTAATAACTTTCCGTTATTACCATTTTATGTTTATTTGCGGGCGGGCAGGTGGGCGGGGCTGCTCTAAGAGCAGGGCAGTGGAGGAGTGGTGTGCCTGCCCACTCCCGAGTGCGCAAAGACTGTTTAGTTGGCCCTCTGTGGCCACCCAAACCTGTCATGCGCACTCTGCCTTTTCTCCATGTAGGCAAGATGCAGCCTACATGGAGAAAATGGCCTCCCAGAGTGGGGAGCCTGGCTGCCTGCTACTGCTTCCTGTTCATGGAGAGCAGGAGAGCAGAGAAGACGGGATACCTGGCCGTCGGAATGGTAAGTTTAATTACATATATATATTTTTTAAATTTAATTACATACTCACCCCCCCCCCCCCCCCCCCCCCGCCCCGTGTGACCACCCACGAGAAGTGCAGGGTGAGACTGCACAGCACAAGACTGGGGGGTGGAAAAACTCTGCACTTGTAGAGATTTGACAGCAGCTCAAATGTAAAGGTTAAATGCTAACCTTGAGACATAGGAAAGAGGGTGATGGGGAGACAGGATTAGATTATGACTGGTCTGATCCGTGCTAGCTACTGGAATGATCCTTATGTACTTGGACCAAGTGACGCCCGCTCAGGTCGTAGAGATCACAGGATACTTCTTTCACAGTGATCAAGTCAGAAAGCAGATCTTTAGAAGGTGGGTGTCTCAATACTGTGGTGGTAGGACTTCAAATGACTAGAATAACAGGGGAGCACAGTGGGTTTTAGGATGGTAAGATAATGCCATGTACCCGGGCGAGACAAGCCAAACATAAAAGGAGACAGTCTGAGCAAGGTAAGAGCATGCAAGACCAATGATGGAGTTGAAAGAAAAGAGAGAAACAGATAGAGAGGGTCTAGCTGAGGACAAGACGAGTATTCAAGGATTGCTAAAGAGGAGCGGGATGACTGTGAACAGGTTGTAGATGGCAAAGTTGGTGGATGTGGTGTCGATTGGTAAGAGCTGCATTCAAAAATCTACAAGGGTTCAAACATTAAAGCAATTGGTTCTGGGATCCAGGAGAAATTTATCCAAGAGGAGTGGAGCACATGGTCTTGGTCTTACCACAGACAAACCTTAAAGTCTGGAGTGGAGGTGCCTCCCACTTTGCAGCATTCCAAAGGTTACAAGGGGGATGCACGGCTGCCGAGAGGTCTGGAGAAGGTACTGTGGTAGTGCATGCTGAAAGTCTAGAAGATCTTTCAGTATTAAACACAGAATCATTATGATGAGGCAGCACTGAGGTAAAGGGTTTTACCCTCTGCTGCCGTCCTAATGTGGCAATAGTGTGAGGTAGAAGAGTTGCCTAAGAATATTGGGGAAGGTGCGTCCCTGTTCTCACCGGTCCTGTGTCTCTGTATTAGATGACGGAATCTGGTGCACACTTTGAGTGCTTTTGATCTTCCATTGCTGATCTGCGAATGGTATACTTCCATTGATGGGGTGAGGTATGCTGTTTGTGCTTCAAACTAGCTAACACCTTGCCTCCCAAGGTGTACAAAACTGGATTATTAGACAAGGGAAGTGAGTACCCATCTCATATAGAAATCACAATCCTTGTTAGGGTGAACCACTGAAGTTACTAAAAAAGACCTGAGCTCAACCACCAGATAGCTATGGAACAGAGAAAAGGGTCAACTTAGAAGCCATGTGCAAACTATGTATGCAGTAGTAAAACAGTTATAAAGTTGAAATGCAAAACAATAAAAAAATCCCTCCAAAAGGATCTGGAAGCCCTCTCGCTCCCTCCCCCACAACTCCCCGTCGGTGTGGCAGTGAGACAGTTATGTCCCATAAGGAATCTCGCGCTGCCCTGCTCTCTTTAACGTTAAGGACACAGGAGCAGACTTATTGGAGACGAGTGGCGCTGGGGCCCGCCGCGATGCATGAATCGCAGCGCAGTGCAGTGCATGAGTCATTCCTCGATGCGACAAAGTGCTCCAATACATTGAGGACAACGGAAGCCCACCTGCTGCATCACTACCACCACTGGAATCACAATGCACCCGGCTCAAGTAAGATCCTAAGGAACTGTGTTGCCCCCCTACGACTGCTCCACACAATGCCTTGTCACCTGCAATAGTTCACTGCTTCGGACCCAGGGTGTCACACTGTACTAACTAAACATAAGTTACCCTTCACTGGTAGTGCGACGACAGAGGGACACCCATAGCGACTCACATTACATGCCATAGACATCAAGCAGGTATGGCTTAGCGGCTTGCTGCTTGCCCATAGTAACGTTTGGCTGGCTTGCCTTTGCCACCTCAGCATCATTGCCCCCATTTGCTGCGTGGGGAGTGGCATAACTGATCACTCTCTTACCCCCAAGATGTTGAAGACAAAATTAGGCAGTGCCCCGGGGACAGGCGGCGGTGCACACAGAAATGACGAATGCCCAAATGTCTGCGATCCCACAGACAAGACGTTGGCAGCCACACTATCGGAGCACTCCCGACGGTTCAACAAACTCCTAACTGCAGCATTGGACATTAAATCCACTCTCAAACCTAGACTGGACTCCTTATGTTCTGATGTGGGTCTCCTCCGGAAGGACCACAAAAAATTGAAGGACCAGGTTGAAAATTCGGAATATACACTGGCTGCCCTACGACCCACCGTGGTGGATTCTGACAAACGTATCCGGGCCATGCAGGAAGAGGTGGAATATTTGCGTGGACGAATTGAGTAGCAAGAAGGTCAATCAAGGAGAAATAATGTACAAATCGTAGGTGGAATGCCCGAACATGGAGCTGTACTTCGAGGACTGGTTTGTTAACATGATTCTACGGGGCAAACAATCCACCTTATTCTCAGTTGAGAGGGCTTACAGGGTACCTGGGAGACCTCCTCACCCAGGTGCCCCTCCATGCCTAGTGGTAGCACACTTATTTAACTACAGGGACAGAGATCATATTTAACAAACTGCAAGAACCAGGGGTCCCTGGAACGTCGAGAAGACCCAAGTCCACATATATCCGGACTATACCCTGGAAGTCCAGCGGCACAGATCTTCCTTCCTGGATGTGAAGAAATGCCTTTGTGATCACAGCTTCAAGTATGCCTTGCAGTTCCCTGCCACTCTCCGGGTCATGGACAAGGGCACAACCTCCTTCTGTACTAAACTAGAGGATGCTTGGTCTTTGCTCGAGCACAGGGACTTTGCCCCCACCACTGGGGGCAAAACAACCCCTCCATCTCATTGCAAATAGAGCAGCAACGAAAAGTGCTTACCAGACATCGACCACTGTGCTCTACTAAAGAGCAAGCAGCCAAGGAGATGGTTTGCGTGTGGATGGATGTGGAAAAACATGCATCAGTCGCCTCGGGGGCGGTGAGCCGGAACAATGACTTGCCGACAATGTCTGACTCAAAGTCCATCTGTCACGCCACAGTTAGCTGAGGACTTAATGTGACCTACTCCTTTCAGGTTTGGAGAGTACTTGAACGGGCGGGCATACGTCTGTTATTGGGCATGTATTTTTCACTGCATCTGTAGCCATGGTGCAGGCCGCAGGCTGTGGCTACTGTCCAGCAGGCCTGCTGCTGCCATTGAATATTGCCGCCCCCCCCACCAACAAAGAACCACTAGTAAAGACTATTGTTTGTAATTGTTAATATTGCATTACAGTGCCAATGGCTGGCCACCTGTTGGCGAACTAGCCGGAGAGCGGGAGTTGAGTGCTTAAATTGTTATGTTTCAATTATTCACAAAGCAAACTTTTCTTTTATCTTTGTGAGGATATCACGTACTGTGTGTGTGGAAGGACGTGAGGGGTGGGCTGGTATTGTTGTAGGGGCTACACTTGCTTAAAATGTAATTGCCTTAATGGTAAATGAACAGGGCTCATCAGTTCTGTTACTAACCCGGAACGTTTGGGACTCGCAGGTTTTGCCAAGCATTAACGTGTGTACCAATACCTTCACAGACGTAAGATCCATTGCAAGGACACTAGTAAGGACTACATTTTATAGTTGTGCTAGAAGAGGGTTGATTTGGGTGTATCCTGGGATGCCCCTAGAGGTTCTATACATTCGAATTTAACCAGAGGGTTATTTTGTAATGTTGGAGGGTTTGCTAGATGGTCTTCAGCTATCGCTCATTTCGCGTTACACCCCAAATACTAATCAAGCTCGCTTCCTGCAATCCATGACCCTAACGCTGCTGTGGAACACACTGGCCCCAATTTACTGTGGTGGGGATGACTTTAATTGCACTCCAGATCTTGACAAAGATTGTTTCTGCCCCCAACTCCCAGGAGCTCAATCAATGCTCTCACACTACACTTGCAGAAATGGGCCACTGATCTTCAGGGACAGGATGCTTGGAGGGGCTTACACCTGCTAAGGAATACTCACATTACTCAGGGTTGCACAACCCACACCAGAATTGATCGTATCTATTGCTCATGGGAAGCCATTGCCAGGGTGTCCCGTGCTGAATATCTCGGACGTACCCTCTCAGATCATAGTCTTCTACAATTACAATTGACTTGGGGGAGATGTGCACCTAAAATTTCAACATAGCTTTTGCCTCTGGAGGCCTTCCAGGACATCACGCTCCACTCCTCCCTTTCAGACAATATTACACAGGGGCGGCTGGTGATATTTTAAAGTGGTGAGGCGTAAAATGATTGGTATACTTCACCGTTGCGAGCGAGCGTAGCGAGCGAGCCCGAACCCCTATAAGGAGGGTTCGGGGGGGGTTCTCCCCCCGAGAAAATTTTGAAAAAAGAGAAGAAAATGGTGCATTTTCAAGCAAATTTGAGAAAGCAGGAAGGTTAATAAAGCAATTGTGAAAGTGCAGTTATAACATTAATAAAGAGATGTCATATAACATAGTTAGCTGCTTATTCAGTATAACCACAGAGCTTCATAACAGACTTCGGGATACAATGCATTTCTGAGTACCTCACTCACAGATGTTTTTTATTTAACATGTAATAACGATATGATTTTTAGCTTTCAGTATCTTTATGGAATATAATAAATCACAATTTTAAATTCAAACGTTTCTACTAAAGACACGTTTCGAAGCGTTATCTCAGCACAACTCTTGCATCCCCCTCTTTCTCTGCCTGCCATTGCGCTCCATGTGTGAGGGTTCGGGTGCCGAAGCGCCTACCCAGCGTCTCGGGACTACATATCCCAGCAGCCCTGAAACCAGGAAGTGGGAGGCTTCTTAAGGCCGGCACGCGCGTCTCCCGGCGTGCGTTATTTTGAATTCGAATCGCGTCCTGCTCGCTGCTCGGAGCTCGGCGTCCCAGCGATCAGGAAGTATCCGGCGTATCCCGTTTGCAACCATCCCGGACCTGCTTTCCCCGCCCCTCGGAGCTTGGCGACCAGGCGGGGAGAGACACTACCGGAGATACAGACGAAGGGGGAAGAAGACCGAGAGGTAGGAGTATCGAGGCTCGGCTGAGCTGGTGGAGGAGGCATTCTCGGTAGAGAGTGCTGTGCCTGCCTTACCTGGGACTCGGACCTGTCAACCCCCCCCCCCCTCACCCCCCCCCCCCTCCAGGGTGTTAGTACCGAAGGTACTGGTGAGTACAGCCTTGCGATAAGGCAGAAAGCTCGGAGGAGCTGACATGGAGATCGACTCACGGAGCCTACCCGTGATTTAAATATAGTAGGGTACTTGGAATAATGCGTCAAGGGTGATTAGTACTTTCGTTTGTTGCGCTCGGCTGAGCGAACCCTTCAGTGCCCCCTGTGTTCTGGCTAGTCCCTGCGCCACAGTGCGCCTACGCATCTTGAAGTACGAGACTTGGTTAACCCGGCCTTGGGCGCTGCTTAGTGGGAGTCTAGAGACAACTTCAAGCGTGTTGATATCCCCGGTGAAGGAGCGCTGCTACGTAGGGAACCTAGGCGGCGGTGTAGCACCGTGGAAGCCAAATTACCTTTGGAAAGAGGCCGTGACATTATCCTTTTAGGAGGCAGGGAGTCACCTAGTAGTTTCTGGGAGAGTTTTAGGATGCCATTTATTGTTGTTACACTGTTAGGATCTCTTCACACTAGCGAGACCAACCGAGAGTAGTTTGTTGTGAGCTTTGTGTAGTACTGTGTACTTTAGAGAGATCACCTGAGTGTAGACGGTTATTTCAAGCTTATGTGTTGGATGTTTTGAAGTGTTGTTTTTTCTTTTGCAGATCCTATTCCCTGCTGATCCTACCCCTATCCTTTCCCTCGCCTGATCCCCTCTGGGCTCTGTAACCTTTTGGTTGGAGTCCGGGGAGGTCTGGAGGTGGAACTCTATTTCCCCACCCGGATCCTGAGGAGCTCTCATAACTGTGACACCATGCTTCTGAAAGGTGATAAAAAAAAACACAAGCAGACTGGCCAGGGCCCTGGGAGAGAGCCCTATTCCCTGATGATGAACTGCCCCACACCTGTTTATTGGTAAGGCGCCCATCCCTGCACTTTGAGCCCTCTTGGTAGCGCTTAGTTGTATTTGATTCAGGGTGTGAATTGTAAGGCCCATCAGGGAAGGTGGGTGTCACTCTGAGAGGATGATGACAACGGTTGGTGAGTGGAAGAAGGAGATAGAAGGACATGATACTGGGTTGGAGGTCGCAAATAGCATTTACCCCTGAAGAACTAAAAATAAATATCACAAGTGCTCGTGAAAATTAAATATATAGCACTATTATAAGGCTAGGTGCTCGTGTCATGTTACAAGTTATCATTTGTACAGACATCCCTAAAGCCACTTTAAAGCACAGAAAAAAATAGTTTTTACATCTACCCCTGCAGAAGGTTAATTATCAAACAGGAGGGAAACAGTGCACGCAGCCATCCCTGGTGTGAATGCGCACTTGTTACTACTGTTGGTATTTTTCGCCCCCCCCCCCCTCCAAGGGATTGCCTATATAACGTGCCGCTAGTGGCACCGGGTCCAGGGGTGCGAGTGGCCCACTAAACTCCAATTAGGACTGTTTTTTACTATCAAATGAGGAGAGTGGCAATTTTACCTTCTTGCACGAGGTGACGAGGACACGACATCTTTGCTTCGCTGCTACTTCCTCTATATAAAATTGACCTCTGCTGCCCACCCCCTGCCTCTCACTGTCCCGCTGCCAGCCCGCCCTGCCTCTCACTCTCTCGCTGCCAGCCCGCCCCTGCCAGCCACTTAATTCCAGGTTCTGTCGGGCGGATTGCGCCAGGCCCGGATCCCGCCTGCTTCATCAGGCCTGAGCCTCTCTCTGCTCGGCGGTAATCGGAGCTCGCTCGGAAGAAACCGCTGTGGTCTGGGCCACAAATAGCCGTATTGATTGATTCATACACACGGCAGGCACCTGGGGCCTGCTATTGTTAACCCCCAGCCCCAGGCTCTCACCCAGGGGTTGGTGTCTATCGCGTGTGCTTTGACTGGCGGTGAGAAGATGGCCGCTCCCTGGGGCGTTCTCTGCGCGCGCAAAATAGCCCATTTCCTCAGTTTATAGAAACATGTCAGCAAACGGTAGTCATTTCACGGTGGTTGGTGTTTTCATAAGGAGATGTAAGACAGTCAAACCAAAACTACCAAGAATAAAGTCTAATACGATACTAAAATCAACTGGAATGTGCAACTTCGGTGAAGTCATTTGTAACTGGTAATCTACATTTTTTTACCATGGTAAAAGTGCCTGTTAATAGAATGTCAACCACAGATATTGTTATCAACTTTTAAACAGTCATTCATCTTACATCTGTGATGCTCACAAGTTGTAGATAGAGCCATTATTATGGTATTGATAAATACATTATGTTTTCAGGCAAAATTCGTGACTCAGAAAGCTATGGAAGTCTACACAGTGATAGACAGTCAAGACAAGACCTTTATCCCCTTAGAAGAAAAGACCAGGCCAGCGAGCAGAGGACAGGGGGGAGAAACGTCAAATCGACTTTTTGCACAGTGCTTTGATCTTACAAACAATAATTCGACATTTCCACGGCTACTGCCTTCTTAAGACACCAGCAACATTGAATGTGTACAGATGGACTTTTTTTGTTTTTGAGGTTGTTGTAAATGTTTACAGAATGTAATACTGCTTGAGATCTCAGCCAAACTCAGTCATTCTCGAACATTCTGATCACAGCATCCAGTTAATGTGCCAAGTACAATTCCTGCATTTATGGTTCACACAAAGCAACTGAATGTGAAATAAGCTAAACTAGGGTCCCATTCTGAAACAGCCCTGCAACAGCAGTCATGTTTTTATTCCCGGATCTGTAAACCCAGCAACGCGCCTCACTTCAAGAAACAACGAAACAAAATTCCCGCTGCCCCCACCTCCTCCACTGCCGGTATAAGGATATACATCACTGCAGTACTCACCAGTCACCACCAATGGACAAGTCCGGGACAGTAGAGTACACAACAAGAATTAATTGTCACCACACCACGATCAGTCACACGACGGGTCCTCCTGTCCTGTATGCACCGCCGCCACGAGGTTATGCATGCAGTCTGCAGACAGTGTGGCACCACCGCGTGCGTGATGACGCGACCAACTGCTGGAGTGCGCACCTCATGGCCAATCACTGTCGCTGTGTTCAGACATAAGCCACAGTGATTGGCCATAGTTGCGCAGGCACCCAATTAGCAGTTACTCGTAGGCTGCCGCGGGTCTGAGAGACTTTATCAGGCTCTCAGCCAATCCAGAGACGCTGCATTAGCAGCGCCTGCCCTGGATTGGCGAAAGAGCACGGATAGGGCTCGCCCGGATACCAAGAGACGGGGCTGCTGCATGAGGCAACCCTCTGCCTCTCGGCCCCCTCCTCTCAGTAGTAGTCAGTGGCAGACAGTGCGGCGAATGCGCATGCTCGTGCTTGTCGTGAGACAAACTCGAGCATGCGCAAATAAATTGCGAGCCGCTGCCTGTCAACTGTGTCAGTCACACAGTGCTCGCCCCCCGGCCCCACCCCTTCATGTCCGACGCAATTATTCATCATCATTGCATTCATTGCCATTGCTGCCGGTCTCGGATTTGCTTGCGCGTTCGGTAAGGGGGGCTCCGCCCCTGCGCCCCAATGGACGCACCGCCACTGATATTACATCTTATTTCTAGGACAATGGGAGTAGAGTGGGATACAATCAAGATCATGCTCCGTCGCTACATGATCAAAAATGTTTACAGTGCTATGCTTACCATCCACAGGGAGCTCAATAACCTAGAAACTGAGATACGCCAGAATGAGCAGCTACTGCCTACCGACCAGTCGGTTGCAGCTTCCCTGACCCAGGTCAGATTAACGCATATGACAACCTTAGAAAAACTGGGTGCTCTTGATCACAGGGAACACTTGGCTAGACGGCATGCTATGACAAGGCCGGCAGACTGCTGGCATGGCTGCTAATGTCCGACTCCCCTAGGTACCCGTTTACAGCATTAGGAACGACATGAGATTATATTGTAAACACCCAGGAGGGCATCAACAGTGCCTTTTACTCATATTACGTTTCCTTGTACAGAGCCCCCCTCCCCCAAGGGGACGATCCAGCCGTGATGCAGTTTTTTTTAGAGGGCATTGCTCTTCCCCATATCTGGCCCTCGCGGCCTGGTGAGCTAGAGTCTCCCATTATCGAAGCAGAGATAACGGACGCCATTAAGCAGATGGCAGGACTCCTGGAGCGGGTGGTTGGCCCTTGGAATTTTATTCCACTTTTAGAACACAATTAGTCCCCAACTTACACCGAGGCATTAGATAGGGGAGTATTGCCCTTCTCCCTTCGAGAGGTGGTGCTGATGGTCTTGTCTCAACCAGACAGGGACCCTTTGCTTCTAGGATCCTACTGACCACTATCCTTTTGAATTCAGATTATAAGATCCCTGGTAGGGTGTTGGCCAACGGATTGATTGTGGTGAAACAAACTTTGGTGCATCAAGACCAAAACAGCTTTATACTCCGTAGGAACACCTTCCTTAACCTACGAAGACTTTTTATGATGATGGACTGGGCACGTGCAATGGGTGTACATCCCTGTGTCGCCTCACTCAACCCTCCTGAGGCACAGCCGGGAGCGAGAATTTAGCGAGCATTGTAGAAATTGACTTTTAAAATTTGTGTATACTTGTGTTTTTAAAGCGATTGCACTTTACCTGAATAGACTGCTAGAAGCCTCCCCAACAGCGAGTCTTGCGCTGGGAAGGAGAGTACACAGGAGCTCTGTCAGGCGCCATCGACCGCGCCGAGCAGAGGGACACGCCCCCCTCGAGGCCACGCCCCCTTCCTGATAGTACATCTGCAGCGCTGAAACTCGAGCGCGCCAGAAACCCACAACCCTCCTGAGGCACAGCCGGGAGCGAGAATTTAGCGAGCATTGTAGAAATTGACTTTTAAAATTTGTGTATACTTGTGTTTTTAAAGCGATTGCACTTTACATGAATAGACTGCTAGAAGCCTCCCCAACAGCGAGTCTTGCGCTGGGAAGGAGAGTACACAGGAGCTCTGTCAGGCGCCATCGACCACGCCGAGCAGAGGGACACGCCCCCCTCGAGGCCACGCCCCCTTCTCGCCCTACAATAATGTGTATGCACAGGAAGCGCAGCGGACGAGCGCAGCGGGCGCGACGATTGCGCGCCGAAGGCGCGCTTAAGGCAAGCTCGTCTGCGCTCGTCCGCGCCGAGTCCGGGCCAAGGGCCACATCCCCTGGACAAATAAACCACCACATAGGGCCACGGAAATACTCGAGTGAGGAACTAAAATGTTGGAGACCTACCACCTTATGCCCCAAGATAGAACCACATACAGAGGGCAAGAAATGTTCGTCATGTCCACTCACTTTCGATTTTCTTCCCGCCAAAAATATGGCTAACACCGGGATACCAAAGCACAGAAATTATAATCTGAAAGTCGGTCTGATCAATACAAGGTCACTGGTTAAGCACAATATACAAACGTCCGAATTAATAAACGGACAGAAAATAGATATATTATTCGTCACTGAAACATGGGCAGACGAGGCATCAGATGCTGACCTAGCCTTAGCCATTCCAGACGGATACTCCCTCTCCAGAGTTGACAGAAAAATTAAACGAGGAGGAGGGATAGCGATTATAGCTAAGGATTCATTGAAGGTAAAAACCTCAGACAAAGGTAATACCGCTGACTGTGAAACATTGTCATTCCAAATAAAGATCACAGATAATTACACTTTTAATGGAATACTAATATATAGACCACCCAGTTCGAAAACCCCCTTAATCGACTTACTAAGCCCCTTTCTGGAATCAAGTGTGAAATGTCCCGATTATACCATCCTAGGTGACTTTAATCTACACTTAGAGAAAAAATCAGACCCTAAGATAGCAGCATTTATTGATGCTATGGCTAACTTTGACCTGGAAAACAAAGTCAACGTCGAAACTCATAATGCTGGACATACACTAGACGGAATTTTCTCGTCGTGTCAGAACCTACACAATGTAGAGACTCTCCCTATCCCATGGACTGATCATAAACTAGTAACCTTTACGCTAGAAATTAAAAAGGAGACGGGAAGACCAGTGGACATTATTAGGCAGATAACATATCAGGACTGGTCTAAAATTGACAACCAGGCGTTCAAGGAGAAACTCCAAATATCCTACCCCACATTGGACGATAACTGTAATACAGCCTGTAAACAATTTATTGAGTGGATAGATAAGGCAGTCAATTCGGCTGTCCCTCAAAAAAAGGTAACTGTGAAAAGAAAAACCCCATCACAACCCTGGTTCTCAGATGCGCTAAGAACACAAAAACAAATTTGCAGAAAAGCAGAGAAAAAATGGAGAACCAAATACGACGCCCACCTCAGACAAGAATATAATGTCACATTAAATAATTATAAAAAATTAATAATTGAAGAAAAAGGTAGATACTTCACTAATAAAATTAATGAGTCAAAAAACTGCAGTAAAACTCTTTTTGACACTGTCAAAAAACTTTCAAAGTTTGAAAACAATAATCAGGAAGCGCTGTCATCGGAATTCTGCAATACACTTGGTGACCTCTTTGTTAACAAAGTCTCATCAGTATACAACTCCTTTAAAAATCAGAACAGTGAAACTCTGGAAAAAGATATATCCCACTCAATTAATTCAGAAACTCAACAAGACCTAATACCAGCCTTTAGTTTTACACCCCCTACAGCTGAGCAGATACAGAAAGAAATCCTTACCTGCAACTCAGGTAGCCCAACAGACCCCTGCCCACCCCGAATAATGCAGGCTTGCTCCATTGAACTAAGCCTGGTGTTGGAAAAACTATTCTCCAAAATTATCATTACCAACACCTTCCCTGACGAATGGAAAATGATATCCATTAGGCCACTGCTAAAAAAAAACAATCTGGACGGCGAAAATCCTAACAACTACAGACCAATAGCCAGGATCCCTTTTGCCGCTAAAATTCTGGAGAAACTGCTAAATAAACAATTATCCCAACATCTGATGGACGGAGAATGGCTAGACCATTCACAATTTGGTTTTAGGGCGGAGCATGGAACAGAGACAGCCTTGATCACAGCAGTGGAAGAACTCAGGACAATAATGGATAACGGATCGAAGGCCGCATTGATATTACTTGACCTATCGGCGGCCTTCGATACGGTTAGCCACGAAATCCTCATAACACGGCTAAAAACAGCAAATATTCATGAGTCAACCTGTGCTCTTATAGCCTCATATCTGGAAAATAGAACATTCTCAGTTGAATCAGGAGAAGCAAAGTCTAATCTGTTCAGCTTGCCATGCGGAGTTCCGCAGGGATCATCAATGAGCCCCACGCTTTTTAATTTATATGTAGCCCCACTCGCGCAAATAATAAGAAGTGAGGGATTCACCCCTATATCCTACGCCGACGACACCCAAATTGTGGTGTCAATAAATAAAGAGGTACAAGACACAGCAGCAAAATTCCAATGCTGCATGACAAAAATCAGCCAATGGATGCAAATGAATTGCTTGAAATTAAACGGCGATAAGAGTGAAGTATTGATACTAGGTGGTGACACAAACATATGGTCACCTTTATGGTGGCCCACAGATATGGGAAGATGCCCAGATTCGTCGGAAAAGGTAAAAAACCTAGGAATAATGCTAGATACTAACCTCTCATTTGACGCTCAAGCAAGCAAACTAGCATCATCACTCTGGTACATCCTGAAAATGATAAGAAAAATATTACCTTATATACCGCATGACTCTCGGAAAACAGTGGTGACGGCATTGGCCTTGTCCAGATTGGATTATGGAAATGGTCTATATGTCGGAGCAAGGAGGAAAATTCTTCTTAAATTACAACGCCTGCAGAATGCAGCAGCGAGGCTGATATTGGAAATTCCAAAGTTCGAAAGAGTAAGCCACAAACTTAAGAGCTTGCATTGGCTCCCAATTGCAAGTAGGATAGAATTTAAGTCACTATGCTTGGCATACAAAGCAATAAATGGAACGGGATCAAAATTTCTAAAAACACATCTACAACTGTATGAGCCAAATAGACTTCTGAGATCCGGACAAAGGAAACTCATAAAAGTACCCAGATACAGAAGAACAAACTGGGGAGGCAGAAGCTTCCTAGTGCAGACGGCAAAAATGTGGAACCAATTACCGCTGGAATTGAAAAACAGTCCATCTCTGAAAACCTTCAGAAAGGGAGTCAAAACATGGCTTTTTGCTAAACAGCCCCAACTACATACTTAGGAGTCAGTGGGAATCTCAGCGCCAAGACGCCTTTTGGCATTCGCGCGCTATACAAATTGAAAAATCAAATCAAATCAAATCTCACTCGATATCAAGAAGGCTTTTTACACTGTGGGAATGGCGCTAGTTGAAGGAGGTACTAATTAAGTTTGAAATGGGCCCCAACTTCCTTAAGTGGATCTCATTATTGTACAACTCACAAGTAGCACGAGTGACAACTGGATCTACAGTCTCTGGTCCCTTCAGCATAGAGCGGGGCAACCGGCAGGGTTGCCCCTTGTTCCCGATTATATTTGTACTAGCAATTGAACCACTCGCTTGCGTACTTCGGCCACAGGCCACGAGCTGGGGGATAAGTGCATACAACTAGTGGCATATAATATCACAGTATGCAGACAATGCACTGATATATTTACGTGAAGAAGCAGCGATACTCCCAGACCTTATGGCATTGCTAGAGAGGTTTGAGAGTGTATCACGCCTAAAAGTAAATTGGAACAAATCCCTAATATTCCCGATTACTTTACTAACCCCTGAATAGAGGAGGACACTCCCGTGGTCCTGTGACTCCTTCTAATATTTGAATATCTGGGTATACCACTCACCGAACGATCTGTTGGATGGCAATCTGGGCCGGGCAATGGCCAGCGCCAGGTCCTCCTCAACATACAGGACTAAGTTGCCACTTTCTCCGATGTGTCGTATATCCATCTCTAAGATGTTGGTCCTACTCAGGATTGTTATATTTTTTTGCCATTCTCCCCATTCTGATCCCCCAGAAATGTTTTCAGGATTTCAAGATGTTTTAAATGGCTTTAATATGGGGTAAAGGTAGAAGGCGGGTTTCTCTTCCAAAACTTTATGCCGCCCTGACGGAGGGAGGCTTGGGGTCCCCGAGGATTGGGGGACCCAAATTACGATTATAATTACGGGGCCGCACATATGCAATGGCCAATGCACTGGATAGCCGGCCAAAATGTAACAGAACTGGGATGTTGGGCGACTGGAATACACTGACTAAGATAGTGGAATGATTATCGCAGCGAGAACAATCCCGAGGGATGTAGGGAATAGCCTTAAGACTACGACCCGATCCTTCTGGGCCTCTTACCTACACAGGAAATAACCCTTTCCCTCTTATGCCCCTGAGCTATCCCACTGGGGGATGCCTGTTGCCTGGACCTGGGTTCCAGACCAGAGGCAACAGCAGGAACAGTGCAGTTCCCCTTCCCACGCCAGAGCCTACTGGGATGGTGAACTCTCGACTATGTTTACAGATAAACAATGGCAGCAATGTTTGGGAGTGCCAAAATGATTTTCCATGAATGCTAGGCTTAAATATACCCAATTTAATTATCGCCAACACACATAACTCACGCCTCATAGACTTAAAACAGATGTATCAAGGCTCCCTGGACTCCTGCCCCCGCTATCATGATCCTGGGACTAATTTTACACTTATGGTATGGTCATGGCCACGCTTGTTATCCTACGGGATGGCAATAGCTGAGACTTTATCCCAGGCTGTGGCCCATACTGTACCAATAGAAGGTCCACACTTTCTTTTGAGATCAACGACAGCGCACAAGACCCTTAACAAGTTTTTATATTTGGCACTGGTGGTAGCTAAACATAAGCTAAACGTAGGATAGCTATGAGCTCATCAACCTAGGTAAAGTTATTATAGCACAGCTGGAGATATTACACAGGCATATCAAGTAACTGGGTCACGCCCAACTCTCCAAACTGGAAGACATATCTCACAGTGGTCAAGGCCAGATTAACGGACACTCCACCGTAAATGGTTATGACACACTGGTGCTCTTAAAAATGAATAAGCGAGAGACGTGCTCAGTCACACATAAGTTGGCGCATTGTCCAACTACCCCAATGCCCTCCCTCCCATGCTCCCCCTCCACCAAAGGTGAAGCCAGCAATCACTAGAGTTGTAGCACTCATCAAACTACCTCCTACACACCACACGCAGTCAGTGACAATATGTACCATCCCATTTACAACATACGATTATTTTCCTCACACAGTTAATGTTCTGAGTATTTCTTGAAATGTGACCCTAAGTGACTGTAATTTTGGCTCTCATATGTATGGGTTGACGCATAAATGATGTGATGTAGAATGCATGAAAACTGTATATCATGTAAACCCGATCTTTGGCACAAGTAGAATGCTATGCCGGTATTATATGCAATCAAATTATTCCGTTGATCACAGCACCATGTACGTTTGTCAAATTGAAAATAAAGAAGTGTTTAAAAAATAAAATTTAAAAAAAATGGTCGCAGAGACGATACTGCCCTCCTTCCAACGCTCTCCTCTCCCACAGGGCATATTGGTCTTGGCAATGAAGCAGGCGATGGTGCTCCAGGGCAGGGCATAATGGTCTTGGCAACCAAGCAGGCGATGATGCTCAAGGGCAGGTGATCTTGGTGTCCTAGGTAATGTCTCCTCATCCAGAAGTGAAACTAGCAGGCCTTTGCCCACTGTCCTAATCACAGGCAAAAGTCTTGTAGAGCTTTCCCTTTTCACAGCACCTGTCTAGCTGCTTGGCAGATGACATCATTTTGGGGGCTCAACCTCCCCTTCGTTTTTCCAGACACCAAATGTGATACAGGACCGTTGGAAGTTTTCTGTTGGGGTTCTGCTTCTTTTGAAGTGAATACTTCTCTCTTTCTTCATGAAAGGTGCCAGTCACAACAGGCATGACTCCAAAGCTGATTGACCCACAACACAATTCATTGGAGTGACCAGAGTTCACAACGTCAGCCACAGTGATATGTGCATTAAAAGGTTAATCCCGGGCTCCCAGCCTCACTCTTTATGAGTCTCTTATCAGCCCCAGTTTCCTTCCTGAGAGGTGTCCAGGCCCCTTACTTGTGATTTTTCACTGAATCTAAGAACAGCCTCTTGAATTGCAATGGACGTCCCTCCCTTCCCTCCAGTGTATGTCCCTCCAAGCTTACAGGAATGTAGCAATCCACAAATCTGTCTCTCCTCCTCATGTTTTCACCAAGCAGGCCTGGGCTTCACAAAATGGAACCCAGGGTCCTCCATGTAATGTATTTCAGGCACACTCACTCTGTATAGATTCACAGTACGCTTGCCATCCAGTACTGTTACCTCTATGCATTGTACCATTACAGGCAAACATGTATTCAGCACACACATTCAGTCTGAGTGCACATGCTATTTACACACACACTGGCAGCACACACACTCACCATGTGCATGCTGCACAACACTTCACTCTTTATATACTGTACTTTATGAAAGCATAAATACATCTAGAACATGGTTTCATTGGACATGCAGCACTACATCTCTTATGTAATGAATTCCTCTCAGGCCTACATACACTCAGTACATGTACTATCCATACATGCACTACACAGTACTGATGTAGCCCTGTACTGTACCCTTCCCAGGCACTGATACATACATTGCAGAGTCACTCACTAATTCTGCGTTTTACAGTACCACACATCTACCTGATGTAGGCCAAGGGTGAGTTAAGCACACAGGAGATGAACTTTTAAAAAGGTGACTGAGACTGTAGGCCTCACTTCAGTGACACAGGGTAAAAAGGTCCAGCTCGCTACTACTGTTCACTAAATGGTATGTACCACCGCAACACTTGTGCTGCTCAACTCCTGGTGGAGGCTGTAGCCTTCCACCAGTATGAGGGTAGCACTTTGGGCACCCCTTTCGATCCAAAAAGATCGCATTTCATGAGACAGTCCCATATCATGGTGCATGATGTAATGTAAGTCAAAGTGTCACACGTTAGGCAATCAAATGTCACACAAGTGCACTCCAACCATTAATGCACTCCAACCATTAAAAATGTCACACCTAAGCACATGCCAACCATTGAAATGCTGAACAAAGCAGACTGGAAATGTGCCACCTATGTAAGGAACATTACAGCTTTCTTAATGTTTATATGGTTGATTAAAAAATGTAATTCCTAATAAGCCAACCAGGGGAGTCAGGGGGCTTACCACATGCAGGTGCCACGCATCTTGTGTTAGAATAACACATTATAGGTTAGGTCACCGCATCCCCACCAGCCTGCCATACTGTATGTCACACAAATGTATGACACTTGGCAGGGCTGCAATTAAGTGAGCAAATAAAAATAGCCACAGGGTAATGTCATGTTTACATTAAGACATTACGCTAGCACTATTGTCATGGTGATTTGGCTAACGCCCCTGCTCTTCCTTTTGTGCTATTAACCAAGCAGATAACAGTTCTTTAGCTTAGCAGATATAAATGTGCAGTTTTGACATTCTGCAGTAACAAAACTAAACAACTGAATTTGTAGGTGTGTCTTGAGCTTTTATCACTGAGAGCGCCCATGAGTAGGTGGGGCTGGGGAAAAGGAAAGCCCATGACACAGCTGGTCAGCAGTCACAATGTGTGTGACTTACACCTTCATTCTGTCCTGGCTTTTTATCCGAGATCACTTTCACTAAAGGATGTTTTACGACCATTTTTAAAGCATTACACTGCAACGATTTGTTAATGTGTGATATTTATTTTATTTAATAGGCATAGATACTTTGTTAAATCTGCGATAAAGAGTCACTCAAACAGCATCAAATTTCACACATTAGCACAAAAAAACCAAGGAAATGTAACGGGCAGAATTAAAATTTGATGGCTATGCGAGCGCAGGATCACGGGCCTCGTCTCCTCGGGATTGGGGAGCGTTTGGTACGACCCGGATATGACGCAATAAGCCGCCGAGTTTCCAGCGCGAGACAGAAGTTCATACTAGCGATTGGTGTGCCTGCCTCGTGATTTGCTGCGCCGACTTCACCATAGGCCCGAGGATATACACAACACCCCTCGGCCGCTCTAACCGCCTCAGGCGCGCAGGCTGTCACTGACTCTCTGCAGTACCGTCCGCCACTCACCTCTCTACTGGCTGCCGTTACCCAGTCTGGCTGGTAAACGCGGTACGGCGCCCCCTGCCGGTAGTTGATGTAGCTTGCCACGAGGGATGCTGCACGAGTGGCCGGGTAGTGAGACGGGGGGATTTCCATCTTTGCGGCCAGCAGTGCGAGGCCTTGAAGCAGCCAGGCCAGGCCAGGTGCAGGAGCGGTCCAACGCCTCAGGGCCCAGCCTTGCACGCAGCAGCTCCGCCCGGTCCAGCCCAGTCCCGCCCGCCCACACAGGCAGTGCCCCGAGTCTGTTTACACACGGGGATTGCACCAGACTGACTCTCCCTCGGACGTCACTTATTGCAGAAGCGTCACCGAAAATCCGACTGAGGATACATTTTATATTGCTCCATTTATCATTCTTTATTATAATTCGTATCGCATTGCACGTGTTATAGACAAAAGCATCGCCAGTCACGTTGAAAGTTGTGTGTTCCAGTTGCTGGCTTGGGTTCTATAGAAACATATAAACACCGTTGTTTTACATTTAAAATGAAAAATAGCTAAGAACAGCCTGCCCATTCCTCTAACCAGCTTAACTACTGAATCACAGACAAAGTGCTTTCACAAAACAAGATTTTTGCAAAGTGTGTAATAATCCAATTTACACAAAGGTTGATATGGAATGAAGATAGTAAGCAGGTAGAATTACAATCCAAGTAGATTTATTCCATATGTATCTGAGGACATCACAGGAGCACGTCTGTACTGGCAGAAGTCCAACCGCTGAATCGCAATTCAGCAACTCGGACTTCGAACCGAAACAGACACAACACGCGGGCCCTCTTTGAAGGTAAACATACCTTCAAAGAGCGCACGCCAAAGAATACAACAAACGCCATATGGACATGACACAAAGAAGGGACATTACTTAAGGGAATATGAACATATGAACATACTCTACATCATCTCCCTTTTTTTTTATAAAAGAACAAGCTGTAAAAAGAAAGAAAGGTTAAGACAAATAAAAGTCCTTAAATTTTGCAGGGAATGAACAATTCCTAGAAGGTCTGAATGATAATAAAGTTGATGGTGTAGGAAAAGAGAAATTCTATTGAAAACTGGAATCAGGGGTAGAGCGTTGAGGTGAGCTGTCAGAAGCAGCTAGAGAAGGTTGCGTGAAAATGTTTGAGTTATCTGAAGGTGAGCCAATAGGAAAATGAGAGCATGAAGAGTTGTCGAGTGCTTTGACAACCTAATTTTGTTGGCTTGCTCAGGAGAAAGTTTGACTATAGCTCTTTTATTCCACCATCCCTTCCTATCCAAAAAAACGGAGCCTTTTGAAACTTTAATAATTTGTGTTGGTAGAGAAAATCTGGAAACACCTTTAATAACCCTATTAGGATTTTTAATAATGACCCAATCACCAATCAGAAAAGTTTGCACAACAGGGTTAACAACAGAATTAAAAAATTTCCTTTGAATTTCCTGTTGCGCAAGAACATTTGTTTTGATGATTTCTTTATCATGACAAGCTGAGCAAGAATTATCATTTCCTGAAATACTTTTTATCCACGATGGGCAGATGTTTCCATTAGGATTCCTTTTCTTAAGTAGTCTAAAGGGAGATATGCCAGTAGTGGAATGAGGAGTGACCGTTTATGACCAAATCTTCTTCCTTAGGAAAGTTTCAACATCAACATTTGAGGGAATTGCAGACTGAATGTCCTCCTTGATGAATCTATTCACTCTCTCAATGAGACCATTCGAGGATGGAGAGTACAATGCAACCCTTTAATGTTTAATGGAATGCATCTTAAAAAACTCCTGCATTAAGGAAGAACAGAAATGTGAACCATTATCTGTAATAATTTCTTTTGGGGGACCTTCAGCTAGAAAAACTCTTTAAAGAAATTTGATGACGGCATTTGAATTGGGAGCTTCACAAAAATCAAAGTCAACCCATTTTGAGTGATAATCAATGAGTGCAATGATATACTGTCTCGGCTGCGGCAAAATAATTAAAGGACCAGCAAAATCAATAGCAATTTTTGACCAGGGCTCCTCAGGTAAAGGAACACAATGTAAAGGAAGATGAGATGTTTTCCAATGTTTATCCGACACTAAACATGTGTCACAATTGTTAATCCAATTGGTAATATCTTTATCTAGGCCTGGCCACCAAAAGTGCTCTTTAAGTTTTCTTGAGGTGGCACCAAGCCCTAAATGACCTTCATGAGCTGCATGAAAAAGTTTGTTTCTAAAAATAGTTGGAGGGACACATTGATCTCCACGAAAAATCACATCATTAATAATAGACAAATCGTTTGACACTTGAGCAAATGACTTTAAAGGTGCAGGAAGAGAACGCTCTTTTGGCCAACCTGAGATAATCATGTTCTTAACAGCAGAGAGTGTGGAATCATCACTGTAAGCTTTGACCCACTCTGACTGAGAAATGTTAAAAGGAGAAAGAACTAAATCCTCAATTAAGGCAACAACACACTCTATGTCATCAAATTTTGAGTCTAAAAAATTAACTTTTAAAGGTAGTCTAGAAAGACAATCTGCCCTCAGATTATGTCCTCCAGAAATGTGTTGTATGGTGAAATTGAATTCATGTAACCTTGAAAGAATTCTGACCAACCTAGCTGAAGCTTTCCCAGTGCCGTTTCCATTGAGTAGATGTAAGAGGGGTTTATGATCACTAAGAAGGACGAAGTGAGAACCCCCAAATATAAGTTTAACATTTTTCAACTGCCCATGAGCAAGCTAAAGCTTCTCTTTCAATAGTACTATAATTTTTTTCAGCACTATTTAGGGACCTGGAAGCAAAGCCGATGGTGTGCTCCTTAGACCCTATCCATTGACAGAGGACTGCACCAAGGCCATGTTGACTTGCATCAACAGAGATTGTACACTTTAATCCAGGAGTGAAAGATGATAAAGCAGGTGCCTCAATTATGACTCTTTTAACTAGATTAAATGCATATTCAACCTCACTGGACCAGGAAAATGTTAATTTTTTTTAAAGAAGTGTACGTAAAGGTTGAACAATATGCAAGTAACCTTGGACAAACCTTGAGTAATATTCTGTCAAACCTAAGAAAGATTTCAAAGAATCTTGGTCAGTGGGAATCGGAACATTTGAAATGGCCTAGGTAAGTGAAAATGTAGGTTTGATACCGTTTTCAGAAATCGAGTGTCCTAGATAATCTACTTGCGTTGCAAAAAATTACATTTGCCTTTTCCTAAAGTTACACCAACATCCTTGAATCGGGATAAAACTGCATTCAAAGTGTTAATATGATCATCCTTATTTTTTGTAAAAATAAGAACGTCATCCTGATACGTTTACACAGAAGGTATATCTCTAAGTAGATCATCCATCATTTTCTGAAAAACACTGGCTGCAGAAGCCAGGCCAAATGGAAGCCTTAAATATTTATAAGCTCCAAACGGAGTGATAAATGTAGTAAGGTCAGATGATGAAGGAGACAAAGGAATCTGGTGGTATGCACTCCTGAGATCAAGTAACGTGAAATATTTGGAACCTGAAATACCAGTAAGTAAATCTTGAATCTTGGGAAGAGGATGACAATATTTTGATTTAGTGAGCGAGGGTCAGCAAACAAACGAATGCTGGAATCCTTCTTTTTAACAATAACTATTGGACTGACCCATTGTGAAGAATTATTTGTTTCAATTATGCCTTCAGACACCATTTTATCTAATAGCTTTTTCAGATCATCCTTAACATTTAATGGAATTGTTCTTAATTTGTGCATGACTGGAATGGCAACTGGTTTGAGCTTGATTAAATGCTTGTAATTCTTTATTTTACCAACTTATTCCTTGAAAACTTCAGGAAATTTTGAAGTGAGGCTATTGACTAAATCATGTAAGTTTTCAGAAATCAATTAAATGGAGACATCATTAACTTGTACTGGACAATCTGAACCTGGAACTAGCTTAAGGCCCATTTTTGCAAGGTCTTGCCAACCTATAATACATTTTCCTTTGATCGCCACATAGATCTTTGTACAAATACATTTACCCAAGCATGACACATCACCAATAAAGTAACCCAACATATCAATGTCTTTGCCACCATAAGCTTTTGGAACAATATCTAGAGGATATAGCTGGATGGAAGGAGATGGCCAAAGATAGTTAAAAAAAACATCTGAAATGATGGTTACTGGAGCACCAGAGTCTGCCATCATGTTGAAGGAAATGTTATTAATCATAACTTCACATGTAGGATCTTTTGCGCGATTAAGTATAGATGAATCTCCATCATTCTCAATTGACAGTATGATCTTTTTTTGTAAAATGTTTGAAGACACCTCAACAGTGTTAATATCCAAGTTTTGCATGGACGATTCACCAGAAGCAATGTTAATGTTGGGATGCTCAGCTGAGGAGACAGCACTAACTTGAACAAAGCGTTTACTCCTACAGACTGTGTAAAAATGTCCTATCTTTTGGCAATTTAAGCATCTCTTTCCAAGAGCAAGGCAAATAGGACTGTTCCCAAGATGTGTTCTTGAACCACATCTATAGCATGACGAAGTTACTCTTTTTTTTAAAAGGTTTCATAAATTTGTTTTTTGCAGTAATGGCATTAATCTGAGAGTCGTTCTGCAAATCTAACGAAGAAACTGTTTCTTCTGAAATACATTGCGATGAAATAATTGATCGCTCAATGCTTTTTGCCATAGCTATGACTTCTCAAAGAGATGGATCACGGCAACTTAAAATCCTTTCTTGTATTTTTTTATGAAAACATTTGTACACAAATTGATCTCTTATGACTGTGTCAAGGTAAGCTCCAAAGTTGCATTCCGCCGCTAAATTTCAGAGAGCAGAAATGAATTTTTCAACTGTTTCATTTGGCTTTTGTTTTCTTTGTATGAAATTATATCGTTCAAGCATAACATTTGGTTGCTCTAGAAAGTTTTTATTCAGTCTTTGAACTGCATCAGTGAAAATATTCCATCCATCTCCATTCCCGGGAGGAGGAATGCCAGGCGGAAGATTATCAAATATTTCACGTCCCGCCTTGCCTAAGTGACTATCCAAAATTGCCAACTTTCTTTTTGCAGAATAATCATCAGCATCAATCGCAACCAAGTAACTCTCAAAGCTACGAAACCATGTTTTCCAAATTTCCTTAGGTTTACCAGGAACAGGAATAAATTGCTCAAGGAACACAATTTGTTGATTGGTTGCCATTAACTTGAGTGAGAGTGATAAAATCAAGTAATAAAATAAAACTGACTTTATAAAACTAACTCTAAATACAATTAAAATAATGTTAATATATATATGTTTTGTATAATATATATTGTGAATTACTGATTTTCTTCTGTTCCCCCCCTTTTTTTTTTTATAAATCTTTAAACAAAAAGTACCTTCGATTTCTTGATAATCCTTTTTTTTTTTTTGTGTTCTTAGGTTGTTGTTTCCCCTTTAAATATATGTTATGCACGTTTAAATCTTTAATTTTGATTTCTTAGCGTGTATATCGCTGAAGGATATACACTCTGCACATTCCCGTGTCTTGAATGAGCTTCCGATTGTAACTTTCGTGATCGGAAAATCAGTTGTTATGGAAACAGGCTTGTTGATGAATTTAAAATTGCCGCCGGTGACGCATGTACGTCAGCGTGATGATATCTCTTCCGCTTGGTCGATTGTTGAAGTGGTTGCCAGGAGATCTCGTGAGGAGCGCGATAGACGTCAGAAGAGTTTCGAGCTGGGAAGCATCAAAATACTTAAAATTCCATCTTTAGCTCCTCGAAGGTGGCAGAAAAAAGCGGAAAAGAGTCAATTGAAGAAAAATGTGGAGCCGATCACCAGAAGCGCTTTTCCAACAGAGGTAGGAGGTGCAAAGGTGGTGAAGTCCTCTTTTAAAAATAAATCGTCGCCAAAATGTAAAGTGTGTAATAATCCAATTTACACAAAGGTTGATATGGAATGAAGATAGTAAGCAGGTTGAATTACAATCCAAGTAGATTTATTCCATATGTATCTGAGGACATCACAGGAGCACGTCTGTACTGGCAGAAGTCCAACCGCTGAATCGCAATTCAGCAACTCGGACTTCGAACCGAAACAGACACAACACGCGGGCCCTCTTTGAAGGTAAACATACCTTCAAAGAGTGCACGCCAAAGAATACAACAAACGCCATAATGTACATGACACAAAAAAGGGACATTACTTAAGGGAATATGAAAATATGAACATACTCTACAATTTTGCAATGCAATCAGTCTCGTCTTTTGATTCAGCGGTAATTTCACGGTAATTTCTCAATGCAAAACTGGACCCTTGCCACTGTATATTACCTTCAGGAGACTTTACATAAACATGAAAAATCAAAATGGAATTAAATATTTAAGCCAATAAAGAGAGTTGTGAGTATTTTTAAAGGGTTTTATTTTCTAGTTAAAAGTTAAAGTTCTCTGACCCTTTATTCATTAGTCAAATATCAATCAGGTTACAGAATTGAAAATAGAATCAAAACAGAACATTTTATAGACTGAATACAAGGCATTCCATAAAGGAAGAGAATAAGGCATCAAATGTATGTCAGAATTCTTTAAAGAGATCAGGACAATATAATTCAAGAGTGAGTTTTGCAAGGCTAATCAATAATTAATAATTGGCAAAAAATCTCCCATAAAGAGAAATAGATGCATAAGACAAATCTTTTCAAAACAAGTTAGTTAGTCAAAGCATAAACTTAAGAGTTTTAGCATTTAAATCTAAACCTTTTCTCTGCCCTGGTCTGTTCCACTAACCTCTCTCCCTCTCCAATGTCTGACAGAGAGGCTGCTCCTGAAAAGGCCCCTCCTTCACAGACCACAGAGGAATGTGATCTGCCTTGCCAAAAATATGACGTGCAAGAACTCTCTGAAAAAATACGAGCAAAGTCCCCCACCTCTCTCTGTCTCTCCTCAGATGCAATCTCCTCCCAGGCTGCACCCGCGACGTTCACGTGCCTAACCCATATGATGTCTGGCCTCATCTGCTTCTGCTCCTCTCTCCTCGTATCTCTTCTAGTCCCAAAAAGCTCACACGCCTAAAGCTAACGTGCCTCCAAAGAGGTCATTATTTATACTCTAATTCTTGGCTGACTACACTAATAATGTTGTAGTTTCCGTAGAAACTCACACTGTGATTGGTTAGCATAGATGACATGAGGGTCTCACCATCTTGTTATTGCAAATCCAACCCATACCAGTTTGAACAAAGGAAGCGTTAATGCTTAATACAGTCTTATTGTTTCACCATCAATAATTATACAAATATGCAACATTCAGGCAGAAAAATGTATCAGTCCATTTCTTCCTTACTTTCACATCCCACAACCACTGGTACATTGGCACTATAACAAGAATGTACAGCTCACTGTGGCCTTGACCCATGTCTCTTTACTTGGCAGTTCTGCGCATGCATCTCTCATTCAGTACAATTTTCAGCCATGCTGGATTCCCAGGCAGCCATTTTATGGTAGGCCAAAAACAAACACACACAAAAAAAGTATTAATTTATTAAATAAAATCCATTATGTTTACCTTCCCCCATACTATTACCCTGTACTAGTTATTACCTAGCAAAAGCTATTAATTTAAAGCAGCTTTTTCTATTATTTGTGCACAACATGCAAAAATGTGCAATGTACAACATAGCATAAACATGCACCAGTGCAAATTTTCAAAGCGCATACAGTTAATACATACTTCTAGCAACATGCTCTAATGTTTTTAGATAGCTTTTCATGCAAAATGCTTTTGCCCCACGTATAGTGTTGGTGCATTAATTAATACACATTATAAAAAGATGTGTTATGAACTGAATATGCATTGTCTAAATATGCAACAAAGCCAGAGTCTCTTGAGACGGGAACAGGGAGTGTAAATTATCTTCAAAGCTAAAAAGAAAACTGCAATCACAAGTTTCTCTACACTGCAAAAACACATGTTAATTCAGCACAAGCATTTCAGATTGAAAGCATTTTGACCAGGCCTCATTTTATGTCTTTCTCTTTGCATGCACCAAAAGTGCCCCTTTTTAAAAGCATTTGACTAGGCCTCATTTCATATTTCATGTGCCATGTGTTTTCTCTTGCACCAAAATCTGCGTGCCAATTTAAATGCAGTCTGTCTGAAACACAAAACAGAGCAATGCTCAATCTTGAGAAATCTAGCTCTATCACTTTGGGACCTTATAAGTGTATAGCTAGAGCTATTGGCTCTGTTAATGCACAAGTGTGGTGACAGAAAGGTAATGTTTCAACAACAAAAAAGGCATGCGCTAGGAGACTGGCACTGCATTCCATTTTTGTTAGATTCAGTTATTCTAACTCATTAGTGAAAGCAGCATTTTCCCACCAACCCCTGTTCCCATAAAGGCTTTTAGGGCTCTTTCTACTTATTACTACCAATGACCCTTGGTTTCAGTCATTTTCAGAAACCATCTAGGTGCTCCTAACACACATCAGAAATCTTGAGAACATTCAGGAAACGTACTGCAAGCCACATGCTCCCATAGAATCTCGAAATTATGAAAATGTCTCACAAAAGCAACCTGAAACCTTAGCAAATATGAGTGTATTGACGTTCAGGCGTACTATAGAAAAAAAATCTGTCCTGCACCTGTTATAAAAAGCATAGTGGCATTGGGTATAGAGCACTGTGCAGCATAAAACATGCTGCCGTGAAGAGTATTAGTCACACAAAGCAAGCATACGGCAGTGTAATACATTAGGAGCAAAGCTCGCTCCAGTGAGTGCACAGAGCACTGCAGTGACAGCATAGGGACTGAATAGACTACAGTCATGTACAGCAGACACAATGAACACTGCAGTGAAGTAGATTAGACACAGCGCACACAGCAGCAAAGTACAGAAGTCACACTCTAGTGGAGTAAATCGGTATCCAGGTACAGTGCAGTGAATTAAATCAGACAATGCACTGTGAACAGATCACAGGGTCAGAAACATTGCTGATAAACACCAATCACAACCCCAACAGAAGGCACGGTTTCCTAAATCTTCTACAAGTAAATCAAATGAATAGAACTTCTGATATTTCAATGCTTAAGACAAACTGCAAAATAGAAGGTAGCAGAGTGGCACGTGAAAGAGAATAAAGTATCGTACCTCTATTTTGATTTCCAGAAATTGTCATCCATCCACTTTCCAAAGATTTAAGGCACACAGCAGACAGCTAAGAAACCCACATCTCAAAATTTCCAGGAGAAGGGACTGCTTACAGGGTGCGCTCCATCCTTCCCGTAGAGGGCCCCACAGGTCTCTACGTCATTGCTACAGACCCTCATGAGCTACAATTTGATTTCCTGGATAATTTCAGGCCCTTTGTGCCAGGTTTCGGCTACGGCCTGCTTTTCCTGCATCAATATTAAACTTCTCCAAACTTTTCCAAAGTGATGATGTTTCACTTTTGGCATCAAATTTTTCCTTCATGCCGGGAAGGAGGAGATGTGGGATGGGAGGCACGAAGTAGAGAAGAGACCTAGCACAGCAAGCCACCAGTGTTTTAGGCTTCATTTATTACTAAATAAATAAAGGTGCCCGGCCAAAAGTGAAAGTGGCAGTGAATGTTGCAAGTTGTAAGTTGATCTTATCAGCGAACAATTGGGGACAGTATTCGAAGAGATTACCAGGTCAGGTATTTTTCCCAATTCCTTGAAAATAGCCTTGATCCTTCCACTTTTAAAGAAACTTACTCTAGATCCAAGCGATCCCAGCAGCTACAGACCAATTTCCACGTAACCGTTACCGGTAAAGGTACTGGAAAAAGTACTTAATTCCCAACCCACAGTCTTCATCTCGTCCGCAGATCTGCTAGATCCCTCTCAATATGGTTTCCGGGAAGGGCATAGCACGGAGACGGCCTTGATCATGGCAGCTGAAGAGATTAGAGCAGCCTTGGACACTGGTGGCAAGGCTGCATTGATTCTATTAGATTTATCCGCAGCTTTTGGCACAGTGAACCATGACTTACTGATCAAAAGGCTTTCAGAGGCAGGGATAACTGGGCAACAGGGTCCAGTTTGTTCAGATTGGAACCTCCTCCTCAGAACAATTTATGCTCCCCTGTGGTGTGCCACAGGGTTCTTCATTATGCCCTATGTTGTTCTACCTTTATGTGACCCCCTTGGCTAAAATATTCAGGCAGCTTGGCTTCTCGGTGATATCCTATGCAGATGATACCCAGTTAGTGGTGTCAATCTCAAGCAATGTGGAGGAAACAGCAGACCTATTTAACTGCTGTATGACCCAGGTGAACCAGTGGATGAGCTCGTACTGCCTAAAGTTAAACGGGGTAAGACTGAGGTACTCCTGTTGGGCACGGATACCTCCTTTTGGTCGCATAGGTGGTGGCCAGCTGGCTTGGGAGATCTACCAGTCCGAGTCAAAAAGGTGAAGGACTTGGGTTTCATATTTGACGATAGTCTGACCTTTAAACACCAGATCAGGAATCTTACCTCTACTTTCTCCTTCATCCTAAAAATAATCAGGAAAGTTTGTCCTTTCATACCGCCAAATACCTTGAAAACACTTGTGACAGCATTAGCTGTGTCCAGACTTGATTACGGTAATACTCTTTACGTGGGCATCCAAATGCCGCATTTACTTAAGCTGCAACATCTTCAAAATGCAGTGGCTAGATTGCTGCTGGCTATTCCTACATTCTAGTCAATCTCTCATGGACTGAGAACTCTTCACTGGCTCCCGGTTGATAAAAGGATAAAACTTAAATCCTTATGCCTAGCTTTCAAGGCATTTCATGGTGTTAGTTCTCAGTACCTGAAGCAACACTGATCCAGCTGCATACCAGCAACGTATACTACAATACCATATACTCACCTGGGCCCATAAACACACATACACTCGGTCTAGTAAAACCGCTGGAGTCAAAGTTGTGTTTCTGACTTCAAGATTAGTTTCCTTTTATTCCTAACTAATCTTTTCACTTGATCAAAAAGTTCTTTCCACTGGTCGATGGACCACTAGTTGAACTAGTTGATGGTGAAATGACATTAATAATTTCCCTTATTACTTATGAAAATAACCACAGACTCGGAAAATATTTTAAAACTTTATCTAAATTAATTGCATGTGAACCACCTCAAAGTACAGTACAGTCTCCGTCATTCATAGGAAGGAAGATTCAATTAATCATTCATCAAACACATACCTTATACCTTGCAAGACTTATGCTCAGAAAGGTGAGGACAGAGAGAAAAAGACATCTGCACATTCACGAGATAATATTTACCTAGGATGGTGTGAAAACCAACCCCCTGGCCAAAGGGCTGGTAAGGGTCCCCCGGGAAAGATCAGGTGACAAAGGCTTCAGGACAGGATAGATGACCTCTCTAACACCGACGCTTGCGTAGCACCCCTCTCTGACACTCTCTTCCTCCTCGAGATTCTTCCGTGATCTTCTTCTAAATTAATTATTAAGATAGATGGTGCTGCATTCGATTCTTCATCAGTATCTCTCCTTACTCCGACAGCATCCAGAGCTCTGCAGCATTCAGCAAATCTCCGTCTGACTAACTAACTAGGTCTACCTCAAATATACCCTTCGATATTCATGTACCACCCCTTAAAGTTTCAATATCGTAAAAATACTAATTCTGATTGGTCAGGCAAGGGGGGAAGATCATCACACCATGCTTATATGTCAATTTAGTCTATCATCCCCTTGTTCCTAAATCCAACCCCTTAATTTTTATTCCAAAACTTTATTCCCACCCGTATTCACATCTTAATAGAAACAATTGTTTAAGTTTGTGGTGAACATCCATTGATCCAGAGGTCTTCAGTGTTGACAGGGTATGTAACTTTTGTGACCTTGGATCACATTCAAGAATATCGTCACTCTTCCGGCTCATGTTCAACAGGCATGCGCGGAGACCACATGTCTAACAAACTCTCGACTCACACGAGAGGCCCAAATGTGCACTAATAAGAAAGTCAAAAGACAAATATTATGTTTCAAGAATAAATGGTTTCACTGTATACCACCCAGCTATGCTCTAATCCCATTTATTTATTAATGCTTTCCCCGCATTAGCAAAATAGATTGGTTTAATATCAGCAAAGCAGATGCCGTGCATGTGAGCCTTCAATCTGCCATTTTAGTATTTTCTGCTCATGCGCAAGAATTTCCCTCCAAGTGACAGCTCGTCATACTGCGTAGATGCAGTTGACGCATGCGCAATAAAGATTTCCCGTTAGCAGCCATTTTAGAACTTCGCTCGTGTTACTTACATTAGTAAATGTAAACACATAGGCAAGCTTCTCTAGCCCTTATTTTGGTGTGGTGCATATTAGTTTTACACAATGCGCGATTAATATCATGTTAGTACGTTAAACAAGAAGATTGCTTTCGAGCAAGTCATTTTTCTACAAGTCCTTCCTCCACCAATCCCCTCTCTGATGGTATTTTGAGCCATCACAAAATTACCCATCCCAATCAGATGCCAACTTTAGCATAACTCCATTTCTTTTCCTTCCTTTTCGTTCTTAATCTCATCTTTGTTTTTCAAATCTTTCATCCTTTTATATAACTTTCCTTTAATTTCTTCTAGTTGGATTTCTTCATATTTTCTTTTCTTTCCCTTTCCATTAACTTCATATTTTCTTCCTTTCCCTTTGTTTCAGCAACATTTACACCATATCATTATTGTTAAAACTATTATTGTTATACCAACTAATGGAAGAACTAATTGACCTATAATACCTTTCCCAAAATTAGTAAACCAAGTCCCTATTGAAGAAATACTCTTTGTTAGTCTCTCCCATACACTGTCAACCTCTAGTGGTTTCAATTCTTCTTGAAGTTTTGTAATATTCTTAATGTATCCTCTGATTTCCTTACTTTAAACAGGTATGTAAATGCAACAATGTTGCACTTTCAGCATTTTACAGACTCCGCCTTCTTTTGCCAATAATATATCAAGCGCAAGTTGATTTTGTAAAACCATAGACCTAATTGCAACCATTTCTGTATTAATCATAAAGAAACCCCAGCAGTATCAGTTGAAAGACGATCAACTCCTGTTGATAATTGACAGATTCTATGCAAATTCAAATTTACTCCCACTGAAGGTATCAATGCACCAAAAATGTCACCTATTATTTCTGAAAAACGAGCTCTCTTTCTCTTTGTTAATTCATTAGTGGTTTCATTGCTTCCAGTGATTCTTTTTACATGATATATCTTCGGAAATACTATTCCAAAGTAGAAACTCCCGTACCACCGTGAGGGTAATTTATAATAAGCATTAGTCCCACACACACATAGTAAACCCCAGGAAATACTGGATCAGTTCCCCCTTTTAGTCCCCAACCTCCCAGAATCAGAAAGTAATGTTCACATTCACTGGAACCAATAAATACGTTATTATAGTCTGTCTTTAATCTATGGAGGCATGTCTTCCCTGTCTTTACAAAGTCTAGGGACATCACAGCTTTGCCAGCTATATAAATTCACTCTTTCTCAGCCCATGGTGGAATATGGGTTTTCTGTTCAGTAGCTTTTCTTTGGAAATCCGTTCTCCTTTCTTCAACTACATTCAAAAACACTTATTGACTTCATTGTTAAGAAAAATTCGCCCATATACTGTGCATCTGGACTACTAAGCACTGGATTCATATTCTTTCGAATAGGAATTTCTGAAAATACATCTAAATTTGAGTAATAATACTGAAGTTTTCCTGTTTTATAGAATAGACTTGTCAGTACACTACATAAAATGCCATATGTTAAAGGTAAATGATGGTATGTGACTCCTGCCACTGAAGCTGGTAATTTCATACAAACATAACAATCACTAATCTCCATTGTGTCTACATACTGGAACAACACCTTTGTGAATACATTTAAAGATGTGTCATTATCTGATATTGTGTGATGTGAATTTATCGCATCTGCTGCTTCTAACTCTACTCCATCACCTTTCATAGTAGCTGTCTTTTCATTAGTATCTGTAGCAATCTTCTTGTCTGTTATCATGAGATAAGAATTGCTACTGTTAGGAATAGCCATACTGTGACCACTAATGAAATGCTACATATGCACACCCTACAGCATTTTTGAGTACAACTTGGTTTTGGTCTTTCAACAACCCTGTCTTCAGTCATTTTTAGTCTAAGAAGATTTCTCTTCTTTACTTGTGAATTCAAATCTTTGTTACTTCTAGGAGGTCTCACTTTCCCTTCATCAATCTGTTCAGCATTTATTTCTTCCTCGTCTGTCTCTTCATTCAAATCCAAATTTTAAAACTCTTCTAGTATCACATAGGTCCATTCAGGACCCTTGAACTTATTGTTCAATATTCACAGTTCTGGACTTTTTTGAGTGTTTTTAGTTTGAGTAGTAACTTCATTCACTTGTTCAGTTTTTTCACTTGTTTTTCTCAAATGGTACTTTAACCCTTTTACTCCGCCTGGCCAGTTATCACCTTTTCTGACCCTTTTAACTTGTACTGCACTTTCACCTTCTTTGTCTCTTTCAAGAGTTCTTTTATTTTCGTTATGTTGTGGCACAATTCGTTCTTCCTCTTCTTCAGAGTCACTCTCTATCTGTTCTTGTTCAGGTTTTGTTATTGTGGCTTCATCTGCCTGAACTTGTTCTTCTTCCTCTATCTGTTCCTGTTCGGGTCTTAATTCAAATTGATCTTCTTCTTCCCGAACTTGTTCTTCTTCTCCTAACTGGTCCTGTTCAGGTCTCACTACAATGTGTTCTCCTGCTGCCTGAACGTGTTCTTCTATACCTGCCTGTCCCTGCTCAGGTCTTTTGGTTGATCTGCTTACCTGAGTATGTTCTTCTTTCCCTGTCTGGTCCTGCTCAGTGTCTTGAGTAGCTTCACTTCTTCCTGAGCGTGTTCTTCTACACCTATCTGGTTCTTACTAGCTTCTTGTCTTTTTAATCTGGTTCTACTTCTTGTTTGAATAACCTCCTCAGGTATGTCAACCACTGGTATCCAGCCCTCCTCACTTGTGCTCGGTTGTTCTTTGTCAGTCACTTCAGAATCTGTCACTCTAGATTCTTCGACTGCACAACCTTCAGCAGTCTCAACTGTTTCAGTCAGTTGCGTCTGGAACCCTTTTTGTGTGACTTGCATGGATCCAATTGGGCAAACTTCCACACTTCACTGCTGTAGTAGTGACCAGTATGACTTGCCGTGGATCATCCCACCTGGGTGCTAGGCACAACTTTTTGGTGTGCTTCTTCACTACCACCCAGTCTCCAGAATTCAAATCATGCGCTTGTGCTGGCTGCCTGGCAACTGCGTCTTCTCCAACCTGGTGAGAGACAGAACGCACTAGGTCAGCCAATCCTTTGCAATAGTCTAATACCAGATCATCCGATATATTCAGCAATTTATGTCCTGGTATAAATGCTTGTCTCATTGCCCTTCCCATGAGTATCTCATGGGGACTCAATCCTGTTTTTCTGTCAGGAATACTTTGGAGTCCCATTAATACAAGAGGCAATGCTCAGTGATGTTGATGCACACACCTTTGCCAGTCTCGATTTGATTGTACCATTCAATTGCTCTACCACTCCAGAAGCCTCTGGGCAGTATGCACAGTGCAGATTTTGTTCTATTTTGAGTGCTTCACAGATTAATTGAATTATTTCATTATTAAAATGAGTTCCTCTATCTGATTCCAAAGTTACTGGAAAACCAAATTGAGGAATCAACTCCCTCAACAGCAATTTAGCTACTGTCATTTATCCTAGTGGGGTATGCCTCCACCCATCGTAAAAACAAACACACTATGACAAGGATGTACTTCATTCCATTGCTTGGTGGTAACTCTATACAATCAAGCTAAAATATTATTAATGGTCCTTCTGCCTTTCCAATTTTTCCCCACTCACTACTGTCTTCCAGCCTGATTTTATTTGTTGACAAACTAAGCATCTCTGGCAAAGACTTTCTGCGACTACCCTAAACCTTGGGTTGTACCAATCTTGTCTAAATAGTCTGATCATAGCATCCCTGCCTACATGAGTGTCTCCATGATACATTCTTGCCATTTGAGAGAGCAAGCAGTCTGGCATGACTGGTCTGCCATCAGAGTGCACCTATACGTCATCTTCTGCCCTCCTTTCACAACCTGATTTTATCCAATTTTCCTTTTCGCTTACCTCCACCTCATCATGCAACTGTCTCACTTCATCCCATGTTTCGAAGGCTGAGAATAACTTAAGTTGGCAGCTGATTCCACTTGTTTCAATTTTCTTATTCAATGCCACATTATTTCTTGCACAATATTCGATCTGGTCAGCATATCGGTCACCAGCCGCCACATAGTAATTTCCTGACTGGTGAGCAGCACACTTGACCACTGCTATTTCTTTTGGCAATTGTATTGCTTCCAACAATTCTTTCACAAATTTCCCATTTCATATAAGGGATCCTGAAGAAGTAAAAAATCCCTTCTGCATCCAGAGCTGGCCAAAGTCATGCACAATCCTGTAACCATATTGACTGTCCGTAAATATTGTTATCTTCCAATTTTTCCCAGTTTTGCATGCCTTTATTAAGGCCACCAATTCGGCTACTTGTGCAGACTTGACTCCCGGTAAACAGGATGCTTCAATGACCCCAGATATTTTACAGACAGCATAAGCTGCACTCGGTCCTTCTCCTTCAATCCTTAAACAAGAGCCATCGACAAATAGTTTGTGATCTGGCTCTTTCAGGGGTTCCTCCTGTATATCAGGGTGAGGCTTAGTACACATCTCAGTTACATCCAAGCAATCATGATCCACTTCATAATTCACTTCTTCACAACGTGGGTCTGGCAATAGCGTAGCAGGGTTTACCATTGTATACCTAATCACTGTCACGTTTTCTGCTACTAGAATTACTCCTTCATACTTAGTCATCCGACTAGGGGTAAGATGCTGTGTTCGAGTTCTTGTTAAAAGAATTTCGACTGAATGTGGAACATAGACATTTACTGGATGTCCCATCACAATTGACTCACTTTTTTCCAGACTCATACAAGTAGCAGCTACTACTTTTAAGCAGCCAGGTAAAGCTGAAGCCACAGGATCCAAAGTAGCAGAAAAATATGCTACTGGACGTCGGCTTAATTCATGTCTCTGGGTTAAAACTGAAAGTACACAACTCTCTCTCTCACAACAGAACAGTGCAAATTCTTTTGTATAATCAGGCATACCTAAGGCAGGGGCCTCGCTCAGACAATTCTGCAATTTCACAAATGCTTCCACACTTTCATCATTCCAGACAATTGGATCCTTCAGTCTCTTTCGTGTCATCTGAATCAATGATTTTGGTAACAATGAAAATCCTACAATCCACTGCCGACAGTATCCAACCACTCCGAAAAACATTCTTATCTCTCTTTGTGTCTGCGGTAACTGCATTTGCTTGATTATATTAATTCTCTCAGGGGTCACTTTTCTCACTCCTCTTTCTATTTTGTGACCCAAGTATTTTACTCCTGTTTGACAAAATTGCAATTTCTCTGGAGACACTTTATGTCGTCCATCAGCCAAATGGTTTAGCAACGCAATTGAATCTGTAACACAGTCTTCTCGGCATTTCGATGCCACAAGTAAGCCATCGATATACTGTACTAGGACTGAATTTCTAGGCATAACTAACCTTTCTAGACACTTTTTCAGTATTTGATTAAAAAGTGAGGGACTTTCTGTATACCCTTGAGGAACTCGGTTCCATGCCAAGATACGATCTTCAAATTTAAAAGAAAATAGATACTGGCTGTCTGGATGCAAAGGAATAGAGAAAAAGGCCTGACATAAATCAATTACTGTAAACCATCCTGCATTACAGGGTATTTTTTTTTTTTTTTTTTTGGTGTAAGAATTTTTTTGCACTTTTTAACACATATACAACATGTCGAGAATCACTTATATTGCACTCGCCTACATCCGCCGTGGGCCGGCTACATGCAATCACAGTTCTCTGCTACAATGCTAGTTGTACACAGCCCATCAGCCGACATCCAGCGGACCGACGGCGTGTTATCAGACAGTATGCAGTTGTGTGTCAGTGCTATACTCGCTGCCTGGTACATCGGTAGTCTTACATTTTTACAGTTTTTGTTTATTTTATGCGCATTTTTGTGTTTTAAACTTAAACTTATCTTAACATTGCATTCCCCAACTTGTAGGTCTCCCCCTGCATCCTTCCCTCTGCGTCACGGCATCCTCCCTCCCAAGTGTCAGTACTGCACAACTGATCGCCCTGTGTTATCATTTGCAGTCTTTCAGTTTACGCAATTTCCGTTTCTGTGTCTGACGTGCCATGTTCAAGCAAATAGGCTCGTAAGTACCCCCAATAGTCTTTGGGTCTAGAGCCAACCGGCAATTCCTCTTCGTATGTGACGAGCGTATCTCGATAATACACCATGTCTTCAAGCCAGCGTTTAACCTCTGGCGCTCTTTTACTATGCCAGTGAAGCGACACCCTTCTTTTAGCCAGCAGTAGCGCCACAGCACAGAATCTACGCCTCAAAGCTCTCAGATGTGGAGTAATACCCAGCAGACAGACCTTCGCCTCGCACTGCACGCCAACCCCCAGCATTTCGCTCAAAACCTGTATGACCTGTTCCCAATATCCCGCCACTTTACGACAGTGCCATGCTAGATGCATGAAATCCGCGTCCTCCTGACCACACCTGCAACATTTTGAATCGTCCCGTAAGCCATGTTTGTAAAGCCTCTGAGGTGTGTGGTACACCTGATGCAAATACTTGTAATGTATAATTTTCAAATTCCCGTTGGGTGTCAGCATACCCGTGAGCATGCAAGCAGAATCCCACTCCACACCCGTCAGGGGTTCTGCTAGTCCAGCGCTCCATCTGTCCTTGGCCTTGTGTGTGTTGTTCCCTACCGCCCCTTGTATACTCGCATACAGTTTGGAGACCAGGTGGGATGCTTTGGGTGTAGTCAGGAGTAGTTGTAGAGGTTCAAGGGTAGGTGGTTCTTCCGGATGTGTCGGGTAGTGTTCCCGTAGTGCTCTCTGCAGCCTATAGAAGTTAAAACTGAACAGCGGAGTTGGATTGCTGATGTATTGTAGCTTATCAAGTGTCTGGAATTCGCCATTTGTGTACAGGTCCCCCAATGTGTCAAATTCCGGCCCGCCGGAACAGATCCATGCCAACCCTCTCTTGTGTTACCGAGAGGGCTGGGTGATGCGCTAGCGGGAGTGTGGGTGCATATAGCGGCAGGCAGCCTGCTTCCCTGCCCAGTAGTCTCCATGCCTCTGCGGTCGTGTTAACTGTGTTAATATCACGGTCGTGTAGCCTGGAGCGCTTATGCGTGAGCATACTGGCCAAAGGGACCGGGTCGGCGTCACCTGCCTCCACCGCCACGTGTGTCAGGAAGGGCACTTCGTGGTACCAGAAGTGCGCGTACTGCGCCTGAGCGCATAGGTAATATAAGTAGAAGTCTGGAACTTTGAACCCCCCCCTCGCGTATGGCAGTGTCATTGTGCGTAATTCCATCCTCGCCTGTTTGCCTGCCCATAGCAAACTAAGGACTAGCGTCTTGATATTGCGGAAGACGGCAGCGGGAGGTTTTATTGGGATATTGTTAAACAAATATAGGAATTTCGGTAGAAGTACCATTTTTACAATCGCTGCCCTGTCCGCCAAAGAAAGCGGAAGTCTGTTCCATTTTTTAATTTTGTCTTCCAGGGCTGCTATCGCCCGCCCGTAGTTCGTCCTGATTACCAATTCAGGGTCTCTGTGGAACCATATGCCCAGATATTTGGTGGGTTCCTCTTGCCACTCTAATGGATAGTCTAATGTGGTCGGTCGTGTGCTGTCTGTTAGCGCCAATACAAGGGATTTATCCCAGTTTATCTGTAAACCTGCCTGGCGACCGAACTTTATATACTCTCTCAGAAGCGGATTCAGGTGCTGTTCAGGGTGTTTAACATATAACACCATGTCATCCGCGTATAGTGAGATATGTATGGGTCGGGAGGGCATTTGAATCGCAGAGTGATGGTAATGTTTCCGGATTTTGCAGGCTAGTGGCTCCAGCACTAAAGCGAAAAGCATCGGCGAGAGTGGGCACCCTTGCCGAGTGCCTCTGCAGATTTGTATGGGGTCTGAGATGTATCTGTTTACTCTGATGCGTGCTGTCAAGTTTGTGTATAGCATAGCTATCCATCTCTGAAATATCCACGGGAATCCCATGCGGACCAGCACTGCGTGGATAAAGGGCCAGCCAATAGTGTCGAACGCTTTAGCAGCGTCTAGTAGCACTGCCACAGCTTTCGTTTCCGGATCCAAATAGTGTGCTAATGCGAACAGTGTGCGAGTGTTGTGTGTAGTGGCCCTGTCCGGAATAAATCCCGACTGATCAGGCCTGATCAACAGCGGCATAAGTGGTTTAAGTCTGTCTGCCAGCAGACTAGCTATAATTTTGGTGTCTACATTTAACAATGATAGGGGACGGTATGAGTCACATTTATCTACTTCTTTGCCCGGTTTCAGCAAAGCAATGAGCAAGGCTTCCCTCATTGACGCCGGCAGTGTCTGGGCCTCATGTGCCGCCCCGTACAAGTTCACTAAGTGCGGGGCGAGTAAGTCAGCGTACGCCTTATAGAATTCCGCTACAAAGCCATCCGGCCCTGGCGCTTTGTTGTTAGGTAAGCGCCTAATGGTGTCTGTGACTTCTTCTACAGTTACTGGGCGTTCTAAGTATTTTCTATGTCCATCAGCCAGCCACGCCATCTCTATGTCCTCCATGTATGTCAATAATTCAGCCTGTGACGGTGAGGGGTGTGCCTTGTATAGTGCGCCATATGTGTTCATGAATTCCTGCAGTATACCCTTGGTGTCTGAGATTACCTCCCCGGTGCCAGTAGTTATGGACGTGATATTTTGTGGTGATTTGCCTGCGCATATCTTTGAGGCCAGTTCCCTGCCGGGCCTACCTCCTTCCCCATATCTTCTCGCAGTAGTTCGTTTAGACACATATTGCAGCTCTTCAGTTGCAAGTTTAGCATGCTCCGTCAGTAGTACCTGGATATCCCCCAAGATTTTGGTGTCTCCCGTCTGGGTGTAGGACTGTTCCAGTTTTTGAATGGCCTGTTCGCGCGTGTGCAGTTGCCGTCTGAGAACTCTGAGGATGCCTGAGGTCGTACTGAGGCAGACTCCCCTGATTGTAGCCTTAAAGGCCTCCCATAACAAACCCGGGTCTTCCGTTGTTGGGCCGTTAAGGTCAAAGTAGTCTCCTATTGCCTCCTGTATTGTAGTAACGTATACAGGGTCTCTCAGTGCCGCTGCGTTAAAACGCCAGGTGAAAGGCGGTGGGTCGTAGTATGGGACCTCCACCTCCAAAAGCACCGGACTGTGGTCCGATAGTGTTCGGGGTAAGTGAACAACATCTAATACCCATGAGAGTACGTCTTGTGTGCCCAGCCAGTAATCTATCCTGGACCAACTGTTATTCGCCGCGTTTATGTGTGTCGCTGTCGTTACCCCCGAGTTACGCGCCCTCCACAGATCTACCATGCGTAGGTCTTCCATTGCGTCCCGCAACATTGTCCTGGCGTTCCCATGATGTTCCGCAGTGTGTGCTGCTCTATCTAGTGCGTCTTGCAACGTGACATTGAAATCCCCTCCCCATATTACGTGAGGCGCCTGCATGTCCGTGATGGTGTCCCATACCTGTCTAAAAAACCCCGGATCATCCACATTAGGGCCATATGTGTTTACTAATAGGATCTGTTGCCTTCGAATCCTGCCAGCTATTGCCACGCTCCGCCCAGCCGTGTCTCTGTGAACGTCGGTAATGTCAAAGCCCGTACCCTTCCTAATCAATATGCTCACTCCCCTGGAGTAAGATGAGTAGTTAGAGTGAGTGACCGATTCAGCCCATTTAGCCCCCAGTGTGGAAGTGCCGTCGCGACCCAAATGTGTTTCCTGCAAGAAAACAATGTTGATTCGCAGCCTATCAAAGTAAGCAAACAGTCGCCTAATTTTCTTAGGGTTGCCCAGCCCTCTCACATTCCAAGTGAGTAATTTCAGCGAGTCCCTACGTGACATGCGTGTGTATAGGGTGATGGATTATCCCCGTCAGATGTTCAGTCAGGGTTCCATATCGCGTGTGCACTGTTTTATACCCTACGGTAGGTGAACGTGACAGCGGCATGCGTTGAGTGCAAACATTATATATGTGATAGTACCTTACCAAGGAGTTCGCCATGCTTCTCAGACACAGAGGTTGCAGTCGGTTAGAGTTCAATTCCCCCACCCTCCCCCCACCCACTTTAGCACCCGAACTTTGCCAAAGCCATCCCAGAAGTAACTGTAACTTCAACTGTAGTATAATTAGATTCGAAGTGGGGCGCACCCTCCTGGGGGTGTCGCCAGGTTCACACATCTCTATCCACATAGTGGATGTGGGCAGAAGTTTGAAGCATTAATATTGATTAACTTGCATGTTACCTTCCGTCCCCTCCCCCACCCCATACAAGTTTGCAATCACAACCGCCGGCCCGGCCGCCGATGCATAAGTGCGCCATGTCCCAAGTGTCCATCATCCCGCTGTACACCTGCAAGGTTCCTTTACTGCTGTCTCTCCCAGCCGGATTGCATCTCCCTCTATCGGTGGACCGCCACCTCCCAAGAGGCTAGTGTCACCCAGTGTCTCGCGCCGTTGCGCCAGCCCTCCGCGTGTTGCATGTGCATTGTGTTCCCCATCTTAGACGTAAGTCTATGGCCACCAATCTCCTCATTCCCAATGCGTTCACTGTACTCACTGCGATAGGGGACACCTCCGGTGCAACCGATCAACTGTTCCAGGCAGGGAGTGTGTCATCAGTTCTTACTCCCGCACTCAGTGGGAGAGCAGGGTCGCCCGTCATCTCACTGGGCGCCCACTGCCACCTTGATCGCAGTCCGCCCTGTGGCACTCGACGGCCTGTATATATCCACAACTGGGTGTAGAGTAGGTCTTACTTTTGTCATCGCGCGTGGTCCAGTGTGTCCAGGAGTCATTCAACGTCGCTGGTTCGATCGGTCCTTTCCTGCGATTCCCTTCGCTTTCCCAGCTTCTTGACGTATTCCTGCGCCGCCTGCACTGTTGGGAGTATTACCGGCTTACCCGCTGACATGATCTTTAGTTTTGCTGGGTAGAGCATTGCATACCCTAGCCCCATGTCTCGTAATTTTTTCTTCACCGGGGCAAATTCCTTGCGGGCCATCTGTACCGCCATAGTGTGGTCTGGGTAAAATTCCAGGTTATTTCCTTGATGCGTGATTTTGCCCATTTCCCTGGCCATCCTGAGTGCTGTGTCCCTGTCTCTGTAATTCAACATCCTCGCTATTATCATGCGTGGGGCTGCTCCCGGTTTAGGTGTTGGTGCCAGTGACCTATGGGCCCGCTCAACAAGGAAGACAGGTGAGAATTTATCGGCCCCGAAGATTTCTTTTAGTAGTGTCTCCACATAGGTCTCCATCTTCCCAGTGTTTGTGGACTCCGGAAGGCCAGAAATGCGTATGTTGTTCCTCCTGGATCTAGCTTCCTGGTCCTCCACCTTCGCTCGCAGGGTCTCAAGCGCTTTATCGTGACCACTGCACGTTTTCAACGCAGCCCTGGAGTCGTCTTCCGCTTTTGAGATCCTGTGCTCCGCTTCCGTCAGCCGTCCATCATGTTTCTCAAGCTTTGCCGCCATGGTATCGACCCTCAGCATCACGTTATCCAGTTTGTTGTTCATTTCTTGTAGGCTCTGCTGGATCGCCTTCAGGACAGCCTCCATTCCCGAGCCTTCAGACGCCTCCCGATCCCCCTCAGCGTCTGGGGTGGCCGCGCTATTTTTGCCTTGTTTGCGGGCCTCGAACTGTAGCTTGGACTGTTGTTTGTCCGTTTTACCCATGTCAGCCGCCTGTGTCCTGGAGCTGTGGGCATGTGGGTCAGCGTGGTACCTGGCTATCTTCACGGCTGCGGCGCGGCGGGCAGGTGTACGGGGCTACAGCCAGGCAGCGAGTCTACACATCAGCCATCCATCGGCTGTTGGCGGGTGTATCACCACCCCCAGCCTCGCCAACACTGGCCTCAGCAGCCGACCCAGGCTCCGTGCGCCACCACACCCCCACACCCGCCGATGCGAGTATGAAGGCCCCTAGGTCCGCCGCCCCGTCCCGTCTCCTGCGACGTAAGGAGGTGCTTCGTCCAGTGCCGTGAGGTGGTGTATTGCTCCAGTCCGAGGCCGTTGCGCCAGTGTCTAGCTATGTGGCGCTATGGGGTACCGCTTCAGTAGGGACAGGCCACACATCCCTCACCAGCCAAGACCGCCCTTCCAGCAACGTTGTTTTCGCGCCTGTTTCTCCCTCGCTGTTGAAGCCGCCATACAGCCGCGTTGGTATGTGTACTCCCGGGTACTGCCCACGTCATACCCCGCCACCGGCCATCCGTCGTGTGTCTTCCGAGTCCGATATAGCGGTGGTCATCTGGCTACATTCGCTCATGCCTCCCTTCCTCACAGCATCTCGGGTCTGCAAGCCAGCCCCTCCGCCATTTTGTGGTCGCCGGAACGCACGCTATTTGCCAGTGCTTTTCTCGCGCCCCAGGGCTCACCTCCAGATTGCACCAGCGCCCCGTTGGTGGCGCTCCGCTTCTTACACCACGGCAGGTCCGGGCAGCCGCGGGCCGGTTGTTGGACGTTCAGAGGCGGCGGCAGTCCCGAGCAGTGGGCGCGGCCATCTTGTGTCAGCTCTCCGGTCCCCGTCCACTTTTAGCCGAAAATGTCCTGCCACGCCGCCGTTTCAGCCCCGCAACTGCATTTCCTTAGGCACCGAGGCGTCCGACTGCCATATTCGCCGTTTCCGCCGCTGTTGGGGTGGTTTAAGGGGGCGAAAGTCCGCTAATTGTCTTCCGCCCGGCGGAGCTGCCTTTCTCAGCCAGCCATTCCGCAGTGCGCCCTCTAGCGCCCCCCGCATTACAGGGTATTTGATAAAGAATCACTGCTGGATTTGGCACTACAGGACAACAAGGCACTACAATTTTATTAATTTTTCTTAAATTCTGCACGATACTGTATTTTCCGCTAGGTTTTTTAAGTCTTATTATCGGTGAATTACAAGGACTACTCATTATTTCTTTTAATATGCCCTGTTTGATCATTCGGTCAATCTCTGAAGCCACTCCTACTTTCACTTCTGGACTCATTTTGTATTGTCTGGGGTTGGGATAAACTGCACCTTCTTTCACAGTCACCTTTACTGGGTCTGCATTCGCCATTAGTCCTATTTCCTTTCCATTGAAATCCCATACTTCTGGATTCACGGTTGTTTTCAGTTCTTCTGGTAAATCATCTGTTGTCATTAAGGAATACATTTAATCTATCTCTGTGCCCTGTTTAGCAAGCATTATCTTATATACAATATCTTCATCAGGGGTTTGAAAAGCAATACCATCCGGTGTGCAATAAATTGTGTAGTTCATTTTGCACAACAGATCCCTTCCTAATAGATTCACTGGACTAGAATCGCAGACTACGAATCTATGCATGTCTTTAAAATTTCCTATGTGGACTTCCATTTGTTCTGTAATTGGGGTTCTAATCTGTTGATTCGAGACTCCGACTACTTGGATCGCTTCTCCCGAGAGGGGTTGAACGGGTAGCACCAGTATCCAACAAAAAAATGATATCATTGCCTTCAACTTTCCCATCAATAAATGGGCCTGACTGATCTACCGGCAAGGATGCGCCAAGTACGCACTCCTCTTCCTCCCCCCTTAGGCCCCGTCATTGCTCATGTTAATTTTCATCAATATTCTGTAAAAGGTATTGTGAAATCACAGAATTTTTCTTACCTCGTCCTCCTTGAAATCCGGCGTCCACACTGTATCTTGGCTGGTTCACAAAATTTGGCATAGGGGCAGGTGGCACCTGACACTGCTGAGTAACTACCTGCTGCGGCTGATTCATAAGCACCTCGTTCTGCGTCCGTGGATTAAAATATTTGGTTTGGCCCATTAATATTCGGAATATTCTTACACTCGTTTTTCCAATGTCCAAGCTTTCCGCACCCATGACAAGGAAACTTCTTCTTTGCATCTTCTCTATTCATTAGTCCTCTTGATTTACCACCATTCGCCACATGTTCACTCTGATTCTGTTCTTTCATCCGACCATCAGCCTGACTATTCGACTTAAGTTCCTGTTGTTCTGCCAATTTCACTTGTGCCCACATCATTTTCTCTTTTAACTTTTCATGTCTTGCCTCAATATCATCCCGCAATACTTTGCATACTTCAAAATCTCATCTATTGTCTTGCTCTGACAGCACAACATGTGCTGCTGAATCATCTGATTAATTTCTGGTTTCAAACCATATACAAACCGATACACAAAATGTCCCATATCCTTATCACCAATGTTTTCAAAACCATTATACTGCTTAAACACCTAAGTAACCTTTCATAATACGCATGTACAGATTCAATCGGCACTTGGCTTGTTCTATCTATCTTTACCCAGTCTGTTTCTTTGGGTGGGATTTTCCCTTTCAAGAAAGTAATTACTTGGTGATATTTCTTCATCACATCATCTGAGGGTGCTCCTGTTTTTGAATCTCTTGGATACTCTTTACTCGGCCAATCAACTGTAATCCTACATTCCGTCCATAAATAAGCAGGTACTACTATATCAAACAGACCATCCAGATCTTTCAACAGAACCTTAGAAACTTTCACGAACCTATCAACCTGTTTGTACCATTCAACTGGTTTCTCTCTTAACCTAGGGAAATCGTTTGTAAATGACAAAATATCTTGTCGAATCCATAGGACATGAACATATCCACCTCCAGGTGCCTCTCTCATGGGACACATTCTTTCTACCTTTCCTGATTCTTTTAATAAATATTCAGAGGATGCTTCTTTCGCCTGTGCTTCCTTCTTCTTCCTTGTCCACCTTTGTCAATGTCTCCCCACTTTTGCAAAATATTCATCAACTCCTTTACCTGTAGCTTTCTACCAGACACATTCATATTTTCTAAATCTGTGTCACTAAACTCCACTCGATATGGTTTTTGTAGCACTTTTGATCTACCTATATCTATTCCCATCTCTGAGGCAAGCTCTGTCAATTTCTCATGAAACACTTTCACATTTCTTGTTATACTCCTACATACAAACAACAACTCTTCCTCACTGTAAGTATTCAGTCTTTCTATTCCCACATTTCCACCTATCAACTCTTCCAATTCCACTTTCAGTTTGTGAATATCTAAAATCTTTGGGGTTGTACTTTGTTTTTCTATTCACTGTGCCCATCTCTCCAGATCTTCTGGAGTTACCGCTGTTGAACTTCTGGTTCTTGTGGATACCACAGATCCTCCTTATTTTGAACTGCCGGGTGTAACTCTTTTTATGGCTTCACTTACTGATTCTCTTATCGGTAGATCCATTAATGAGATCACTGAATCGCACTCACTGGCTTGGTCATCAGTTATTACAATTTCTTTTCTAGGATTATTCAAAGGAGTTGCTACAGCTTGTGGTTTTGGACAATTTACTTTGTCTCCATACAAAGGAACAACAGGACCTATAGTTACAGGTATTGTCAATGCTTCTGGGTTCAAATTTAATTGCCTTATTTTCTGTATTAACTCCTCTCTATTCTTATTTAACGCTTATTTTTCCTTATCTTGAAGTACCCTACCAAATGGTATATCATGTAAAATTTGTGGAATCAAGGGCGTTCCCATTACTGGTGCACTTGGGGTGACTCTACTAGGTCCTTCCTGATACGGCGGAGGATTTTTAGATAAAATATCCTCCAAAAATTCTTCATCTGATTCACCATAACCTGTCACTTTCATGTGTTTTGTTTTCTCTTTACATTTTCCCCCTGACTGTTCCTCGGCCATTAACACTAGATATAAACATTCCGATACCACTGCTCTTCTCCATTGCTTCATCTGACCCTCACGTGACTCACATAAATATCGGGGAAAATGTCCCATATATCTTCCACTCCTGTTTTTCTCTTGTTCATATGACTCAGTCTCCCATTCTTCTAAAGCCTCATACTGCATTAGCCTAGGTCTTGGATCTAAATCATTCATCCGCATTCTCAAATTCTGAAGGATTCTGCGATTAAACATACCATGTTCAGGAAAAACTAAAACACCATCACTCTTTGTGTATTCTATCCAATTCTCCATCCATACACATGTATGATATCCTCTCTCCATCATCATAAATGAAGCAGGCGTTTTAGGTGGCGGAATAGGAATTCCCTCTCTAGTCAACACAAGCTTATCTTTCTTAAAGAAATTCCTAATTTTCTTTTTTAATGAAATTTTTCTCTTTTCTCCATACAATCTAGACACTCAATACACAAAACAATAATCCGCAAATCCTCGAGCTTTTCTGTCAGGGTGACTCACACCAAAAGGCAAATGAGAATCAAACATACAAATTTTCGTCGACCAATCCTAAAACAGCTTTCACTCAGTCACCCAATCAGATTCCAGCTCACGCTCGTGGTCTAACCAATACCAGCGCGGCCTTTTTGATGTTGTTAGTTCTGCTCCTTTCTACTGACCCCTCCTTTACAATTTGTGTCAGTCACACGCCCTCTTTTTCAGCCTATCCCAGCGCGGCTCTCTGTGTCGTCAGTGCAACTCCGGCAACAGACCCTTTACAAGGTAATACGAAAACTTATTTCTTTTATGTTTCCTTTAAATGAAATTTGTCAATAACAACATAAAAACATTTTTTACTCTGCCTGTTCCACTAAACAAAGGATGGATTTTCAACTTGTTCTGGAGCAGGGGTCTCCAACCGGTCGATCGCGAGCTACCGGTAGCTCGCCGAGACCCTGTGAGTAGCGTGTGACAGTTGCTGCTGAATTTAGTAGCCCTTTGGTGTTGTTTGGGCTTTTTTGGCTTTTTTTCAGGCTGCGTTGCCCGTCCTCACCCAAACCAGCAGCTCTGATTGGCTTTGACTCGACTTTAACCACAATCCGTAAATCCCATAGAAGTCACGTTCGAGTTTGTGATCATAGAGCGTGGGCGGTCGGACACACTGTGTACCAAACAACAGAGGTTGCTGGGTAGGCACTAGGCCGAGATCTTCATGTGTTTCTAAACTGTAGACAGGTCAGGGTGACTGGGAGGCACATGCCTTATTCACCCTGACCTCGGGACACGGGACACGGGGAAGAAAAATAAACCAACTGAAATGTGCGCGGCTTCGTAAACCAAATTCATATTTAATGTAACTAACCACGTCAAAAAAACAACTGGTCATTTTACCAATGGAACCGCACGTTGAATTCTTGTGCGATTGACCCATCGACATCTTACTTAAGGACACATATGCAAAAGAGTAGGTTATTCGAGGCAATTCACAAACATTTATAATTTTTTCGCTGACCCTCAGCTGCCCAGTGATTTTACACTTACAGTAAAAACGACACGTACTATTATTACTAGTTCTCATGTGAAATGATTAGTAATGCAGAGTTTACTAGTACAGCCTACATCACAAACTTAAAGATGTCCCGATGTTGAAATGACGGGTAGCGCGTACTTCTTTTTTAGGGTGGTAAACACGCATTGACCTTGGAAGGAGGAACGTCTGAGTGGCCCGTCGGGGTTCAGAAGTGTCTCCTAGGGGCAGGCACGTGCAGCTAAGCACACTGGGCTCCCTTCTGGTGTATGCTCTTAGCAAAGGCAAACGTCTGGTTCCTGTACGCTCACTGGGAGGTGTTCCGATTTCTGGAATGCCACGTGATATTGACTACAGTACCAGTGCCGATGAAGGAGGGGTGTGTAGAGAGGGTGCTCTGCCCCTCACACCTCGGTTCTGGAACAGCCCCAGGCAGTCCGACTGGTTATTGGTCCCTGACTTTGGAAGGAGACCCCGGTGGCCCGTCTGTTCTGCAGGCTCTGAGGTACCCCCTGCCACGGAGGGCTCTGTGGGAGATTTGAGGGGGCTGCCTCTGATCAGTGCGCCCCCTGAAGCATCGCTGCAGCCGGAGCCGCTGCTCCTCAGCGGGAAGGCCCAGGTCCCTACCACACTCGGTTATTCATATGTCAGGGCTGAGTCAGGATCCGTGCTCACGAAGACTACGTGTAACACACATGACGCATCCTGTGGGTCGTTCACGGGCATCTGTTACCGCACATGGCGCCCACATACCGCCACCAGGTAGGGATTTACACTGTAGGTTTAATTGTACTTCTATAAAATAATAACTTGTATTTTTTATAGAGTGCTTTATAGTGACATTTATGTATGGGTATTGGAATAAGTGGTAAAACGTGATGGCTGCTATAAGGTTGCAGGTCACAAACTACGCACTCTGCCTAGAAGTCCACGGGGCTAACTTGGGGCGCTTAACAAGTGTGTAAGACTAGAGTGGAGGGGAGAGCACAGTGAGCTGCCGGTCTCTGTTTAACCCCTTGTCTGTGCAGTCCTCGACTCACATAGGTCTGCACTGGAGGGGAGCTCCCCACCCCGCCCCTCCCCCTGGGAGAGAGCACAGCTCAGCACCACCGCCTCCTGCCGCCCACCCCACGTGCCCCCGGTGTGTTATTCCTCCTCTAACACCTGTCTGCACCTGAATGTAGTGGGATGATTTAGTTTTTTCCTAACAACTTTTTAAACCTGGGCAGCATTTTTTTACTGTTACGAGTTTTATTTAAAACACTCATTTTGCTTTTCGTGGTGAATGTGGGTGTGTTTCTGCTGCATTGAGTGACTGTTCACCAGTTGTTTCACCGTAACGGATGCGGCGCAGCTCCTCCGCTGAAGCCGTCTCCTGGGCAGTGCTCGCTGCCAGCTCTGTCCACAGGGCCGGCTCGCACAGCTGGTTAACGTGCCTGCTGCGGAGATGTCTGCCCCAGTGGTAGGACGTAGTCAATTCTAATGGTGACGGGGGACAGCCTTTTATCTTTCCGGTGGAGGATGAAATGAGTGCCCTTGACTTCCCTCCACGATAATGGATTCTGTTTCACATCTAGGCACGAGTAAACAGGGCCTAGGCAACTGGTTCTTGACTCTCTAGTCTAGCCTTTGAGTTAGCTGGAGCGGATTGGGCTGAAGAGGATGACGTTCCTCTCCTACGTGGAGATCAGCATCTCGACTATGCGCCCCCTGCCTTTTGCTCACTAGCACCTCGCTGTTCATTGTTTGAATCACGAGCGCGAAAGGTCCGAGTGTGGAGCAGAAGCAGGCATGGCAGGGCAGACCAGCTGGTTTCCAGGTCACGCAAGCAGTATAAAACTGCCGAGACCCGCGCCATCTGCTGATTACAGCAGTACAGCCTGACACCTTATCTTTCATCAGAGCAGCTGGCAAGCCGTGAGAGCACACCCTGGGGCCTGGACCCACAACACTTATGCCGGTAAAAGTAAAGTTTAAACTTTACATACAACACTAGATAAATGATTTTACTTAGACGTGGCATACTTCCGGCTTATTTCCATGTGCTTGCCTAATAAACACCTCAGTCGTGCCCTGGTTTTGTAGTTAACCTCTGGCAGTGCTCCTGTACCGCACGCGGGAAAATGCCTCTCAAGCTCCCACGCCATCCTATTCCACTCCAGATGCTGCAATTATCAAGCGCAATACCAATTAAATGCTTCACATCATTAGTGCGATCTCCCAGCCAGGTGGAGGCCTCTTCTGTGCCTGCCAGGTCTAAGGAGGCAGGTCTACAGTCGGTGATCTGTGAAGGGAGGCAGAGGCCCCGGGATGCCCGGAAACAGACGGAACAGTTGTTCCTGCAGCTGAAAGAGGCCTAATGTACGTGCACTAGGTGTAGGGGCAAAATCAAAGGGCACAATCTGAAATGATGAACAAATTCCTGCTCAGAGACAACACAATAACATTCTAAAAAGTTAAACTCGTCTAGTTCATTTTGAAAAGGGAGAAAAATTTAACACCAATAGATGTTGATTCTGAGGTGATAGTAACCCACGCACACAGCCACTATGGGCCACCATCATTCATCTTGCAAGGTGCTGTCACGAGTGGCCAGAACACAGAGGAAAGAAACACCCCCGCAGGTAAAGGACGCCATCACAATGAAACTGCAGCCCAGTGCTGGCACCCAGCCAAGTGAAGGCAGGAACCCTAGCAACAGCAGATCAGCGGACATGAGCAGAGGGCAGGCAAGGGTTTTCGTACAGTTACACACAACTCTCATATAAACACACAAACGGAGCTGCCAATTGGTCAGTCTCCTTGTTTTGCATGCTGTGGTTTTTATGCTAGTACTTAAAATGGTAAAAGGTAAACCTCAGGTTCTGTTGGCTGAAATACGGAACGAAATATCACACAGAATATGGCCTCTTGCCAAGCGTGCCTATGCATACATATTCTGCATTAACATTTGTTTTAGGTTTGTGATGTTGATAGTTTCACTTTTTTGTTATAGCTGCTTAAAAGAGATTTTTGTAGCAAGGTAGATGAAAAACCATGCCTACAATTTTCCAATTCTTTCACTGTGCAGTGCTATCAAATGGTTTAACTTTAATGAGTGATTGTTTACATTGGTCAACGGGCAGTGTGTCCCATGCAATAAATCTTGGAAATGGGATATAAATTAAATTAGTCAGGCATCGAGTGTGACGGGGTTAAAATACACACATGCCATCAAAGCAAGGTCTGCCTCAAAAACTGTCTACGAATAGGCAATTTATTTCTAAAGTAAAATTAATTTTGTGTTGTGTTGTATAGCATTTTACTTTCTCACTACTAGCTATTTGTGGGACGATCTTTTTGGCTGGTGGGCTGTGCCAATGCTTGAATGTGATTTTTTTGGCTATTTGTGGGATGATTTCATTGGCTGGTGGGCTGATTTTTATTGTTAATTTTTCTGATATTGCCAAACATTGCGTGCTGCAAGCACAACTAGACTAATCTTCATACCTTGAAAAACACCTTCTACTACTATTCAAAATGTCTGCATTACAGTTTAAAACCTAATTTGCAAATGTTGCCCACTTTTTAGCTATTAGATTTGGCGTGGGGGTCTCTCTGACAAATGCGCGAGTTGCTTGGAGTTTAGTAGCTCATGACAATTTTCACGGACCAGAAGTAGCTCTCACTACACAAAAGGTTGGAGACCCCTGTTCTGGAGTCTCAGAATTGCTCCTCTTTTACTGCGAGTACAACCCTGTGTTTACCCTTCATTCAAGCTCAAGAGAACCTGCTACTCCTTCAGTGTTACCCTTACTAGGTGATATAAGACCAAAGTTTCACCAGCGAACCTTTCGCTTTCACTCACACTCACTTTTACACAAAATAGTCTCTAATTTAACACTGTCAGCCCTGCGTGCTATTCCAACAGACGAGTAACCTCACTGCAGTATGGCTTCTGTCACCACCCGCTATTCATTCCCCGGGAATTTTCCAGACAACATAAAAACAAGACGTAACTCTTTTTCTTAGACATAAATCAATAAATCAAAGATCAATACTTATCACCAAACTAGTCAATAATAACCATAGCTCTGCTACCAGAAAACGGATCCAGCGGCATACCAGCAATATATACTCCAATACCATATACTCACCTGGGCCCAGAAACACATATACACTCGGTCTAGTAAAACCGCTGGAGTCAAAGCTGTGTTTCTGACTTCAAGATTAGTTTCCTTTCATTCCTAACTAATCTTTTCACTTGATCAAAAAGTTCTTTCCTCTAGTCGATGGACCATTAGTTGAACTAGTTGATGGTAAAATGACATTAATAATTTCTCTTATTACTTAGGAAAATAACCACAGACTCAGGAAATATTGTAAAACTTTATCTAAATTAATTGCATGTGAACCACCTCAAAATACAGTACAGTCTCCGTCATTCATAGGAAGGAAGATTTGTTACAATCCGGGTTCTCTGGTTGACACAGGTAGGTACTTGGGTCAAGCAGGGAACCGTTCCTCTAGTCTGGGTAAGGGGGTACACTCCAACAATAACCCCTGCTCACCCTCTAGGTAGCTTGGCGCGAGCAGACAAGGCCTATCTCAGAGCGTTCAGGTTAAGGATTTGTGAACACACACACAGTAACTCAGTGACAACCCCACAAATGGACTCCACACTGGGATATAGAAAAACAATACTTTATATATATAGTTTAGGCTTAGCACAAGACCAGATAACGTTTAAACGGCCCACAATACTTATTAAACAAAGAGTTCTTGGTTTTAGCGTAGTTTTAAAGTTCTGTGCGCTTCGTTCCTGTCCGTACGCTTCGTACGCGGTAAAAACTGCTTGGGAACGGGTGTCACGCACTGTAGGCGCTTCGGGATGAAGCGTACACCCTTCGGTGCGAACAGGCACAGTACCTTTACTTGGTGAGTTCGTCACGGATGCTGCGCTGGCATCAAGCGCGATGTACGGTGCGTTGTCCTCCTGGTGCGATGCGTACTACGGTACGTTAGACCTTGGGCGTGCAGGGCGTGCAGGGCTTCAGGGGACAGTGCGTAGGTACGGTGCGTTCAAAGTTCGTCGCGGCGTTCGTGCCGTACCATGAGATCGACAATCTTGTTTCGAAGCGCTGGATGCAAGCGAACAGTACGCTCTGCACAGGGGAGACGTACGCAACTACCGTACGCACCGCAGCATTTCCAAAGCAGGGGAAAGGAGCGTACGCCGGCAGTACGGTTCATAGGGGATAGTAGCAAGTACTGTTCGCAGTCCTTCCGTTACTGTGCGAGCTACGGCTCGTAGGGGCCTGTTAGTCGTGTTGCTCAGGCCGGATGATACATTCCTTTGCGGTGCGAGCTACGGCTCGTAGAGGGGCCTTAGTCACGTTATTCGGGCCGGACAGCGAGATACCAGCTTTCAGGGGGTATGCTGCAATCAGCGAGACGTACGCAGCAGTTCGAGTCGAAGATGCAGGGAAAACGGTCCGTTTTCCAAGGCGATCTCACGGCGGTGAAGTCCACTGGTCCTGGGACTTCGTTCAGGGGGCAAGCTCACTCACAAGCCCTTGGAGATCTCTCAGCACAAGTCAAATAAAAGTTTCTTGAGTCTTTTCTTCCTTTTCTTCAGCAGCAAGGCGACCACTGCAGGCCAATCCCCCAGGTCAGGGACAGTACTCCTCCATGCAACTTTTCCAGTTCCTTCAGGTCGGACAGAGGTTTCTTCTTGGCAGGACAGGATCTAGTTTCTTAGGAGCAGGGCTCCTACATTTATACCACAAATCCTTTGTTCTCCCAGGCCAGGGGGGCCCTTGCCTAGTTCAGTCCAGTTCTGGAGCACTTTGTTGATGCGATGCAGGCTTCTTCTTTCAGGGTGCAAGGCAGAGCCATCAGACACTCCACAGGGGGCGGAGCCAGCATTGTGGTGGCAGAGCACAGCCCTATTCAGAGTCCAGGTGTACTCCTCCCACCTATCTACCTGCCAATCTTCCTATTCACCATCAGGCTACCTAGCCCTGCCCATCTGGGTTTCCCCAGCCCTGTCACTCACACAAGCCAGACAGCAGATACACATCACGCAGAGGCGGGCTGAAATGGTTAGGCAAGCAAAGGCCAACTCTCTAAAAGTGGCATTTGCAAACGCAGAATATTAAAATAAACCTAACTAAAAGATGTACCTTATTATTCTGAGTTCAGGCATACTAAACTCGATTTTCTACCATGTTCCCTGGGTCTGTTAGGATCATAGGATGTAACAATTTTAACAGCCCATTCTGGCCTATGAGAACAGGGTAGCCTTACAATAGTGAAAAACGAAAATGGCTGTAATTCACTATTAGAACATGCCACGCACATCAGGACTTGTCCTACCTTATGCTACAATGCACCCTGCCCTTGGGCCTACCATAGGGGTGACTAACATGAAGTTAAGGGAAGGTTTAGGGACTAGCAAGTGGGTGCACTTGCCAGTCAGCATGTCAGTACCAGACTGCATGCAGGTTCTGCAATGGCAGACCTAGACACATTTTACCAGGCCGCTTCTGTGGGTGGCACAACCAGTGCTGTGAGCCCACCAGTGGCATTTGTATTTACACGCCCTTGCACTCCTGGTGCACTTTACTGGGGTCTGATAGTAAACCAAATAAGCCAATCATGGAATCCAACCAACATATACATTTTACATAGGGAGCACTTGCACTGCGGCACGGTTTGGCAGTGGCACAGTGCTCTGAGTGGCCAACACCATAAAAAACACATGAGGCACAGCGACAAAAAAGTGGAAGGGAGACTCACGCCAAGGTGTCAGGTCTAACAATATATTCAATTAATCAATCATAAAACACATACCTTTTACCTTGCAATGACTAATGCTCAGAAAGGAGAGGACAGAGAGAAAAAGACATCTACACATTCACAAAATGTCTGAAAACCAACCCCCTGGCCAAAGGGCTGGTAAGGGTCCCCCGGGAAAGATCAGGCATCAAAGGCTTCAGGACAGGATTCAGGACAGGATAGATGACCTCTCTAACACCAACGCTTGCGTAGCATGCCTCTCTGACACTCTCTTCCTCCTCGAAATTTTTCTGTGATCTTCTTCTAAATTAATTAAGAGATGGTTCTGCATTCGATTCTTCATCAGTATCTCTTGTTACTCCGCCAGCATCCCGAGCTCTGCAGCATTCAGCAAATGTCTGTCTGACTAACTAACTAAGACTACCTTAATTATACCCTTCGATATTCATGTACCACCCCTTAAAGTTTCAATATCGTAAAAATACTAATTCTGATTGGTCAGGCAAGGGGGGAAGATCATCACACCATGCTTATATGTCAATTTTGTCTATCATCCCATTGTTCCTAAAGCCAATCCCTTAATTTTTATTCCAAATCTTTATTCCCACCCGTATTCACATCTTAATAGAAACAATTGTTTATGTTTGTCGTGAACATCCATTCATCCAGAGGTCTTCAGTGCTTGTTCCCAGGGTATGTAACTTTTGTGTCCTTGGATCGCAATCAAGAATATTGTCACTCTTCCGGCTCATGTTCAACAGGTATGCGCAGAGACCACATGTCTAACAAAGTCTGGACTCATACGAGAGACCCAAATGTGCACTAATAAGAAAGTCAAAAGACACATATTATTTTTCAAGAATAAGTGGTTTCACTGTATACCACCCATCTCTGCTCTAACCCCATTTATTTATTAATGCTTTCCCCGCATTAACATTAGTAAAATAGCTTGGTTTAAAATCAGCAAAGCAGATGCTGTGCATGTGAGCTTTCAATCCGCCATTTTAGTATTTTCTGCTCATGCTCAACAATTTCCCTTCAAGTGACAGCTCATCATACTGCGTAGATGCAGTTGACGCATGCACAATAAAGATTTCCCGTTAGCAGGCATTTCAGAACTACGCTTGTGTTACTTACATTAGTAAACACATAGGCAAGCTTCTCTAGCCCTTATTTTGGTGTGGTGCATATTAGTTTTACACAATACGTAATTAATATCATGTTAGTACGTTAAACGAGAAGATTGCTTTCGAGCATGTCTCTTTTCTACGAGTCCTTGCTCCATCAACACCTAAAGTGGTATCTACCCGTCAGAAATGTACGATCATCGCAGAGCAAACTCTTACAGACCCCCAGATTCAAGAAAGCTTGCTGGGGTGGAAGAAGCTTTGTGCTGGGGACAGTTACAACATGGAATTCGCTCCCGACTAACATAAAAAACAGCCCAACACTACTATCCTTCAGAAAGTCATTAAAAATATGGCTTTTTGCCAACTAAATCTCTGTTCCGACTCTTCTTCAGGCAACCTTTTTGTCCAGTGCCTAGAAGCCTTTGGGCATTCGTGCACTACATACGTTTCAATCAGGCAATCAAAGCATATCGTGCAGGTAGCATCCAAGTAGTGCTTACAGACTAAATAACACGTACTGTGTAACAACCGAAGTAAAGGGGCCAGTAGCCATGGCAGGTTACAAATGAAGAAAAGGCTGTACTAAGGAGGGATTAACAAACCGATTACTGAATCAGAAGCCTGCATTCATGAAAGACAGAGACAGAAGCCAAAGACAAATATGGGCGAAGAGAGGGCGGGGCTTCTCTTCCATACTCTGCTACAGCAGATCGCCAAATCAGCGCATGCGCTAACTCAGGCTCGACCTAAAAAATCACAGTGCCATCTAGTTCGGTGGTCCATAACCTTTTGACTTCCGTGGACCCCCACTTAATTGGAATTTGGGATGCCCACTGACTTATTATTGGAATGCAGGTACCCCCATCGAATCATTATTTAATGCCGTGGACACCAGCCTAAGCAATTTTAATAATATAAACTGAAAAAATAAAGAAACAAGTATTTTTCAAACAAATATCCAAATGATAAAATTTTATTTAACACTTAAAGAAATATAAAAAATTTGTCAAATTTCAATGGACGGTTGGAGCTTTTCTAAATTCAATTTAGGACACCCATCCTTCATACTCTAGTCTGTGTTTTTTGCACTGGTCCCACTAATCAATACCGATCACATTTTTAGCCTTTAATTTCAAACTTCTTCACCATTACAGAACATTTAAAAAAAAATTATCTTTAAAAGTTTGCTTCATTAGTTATATACACTTTATTAATATTTTATTTTATAAGCAGTTGCGGACCCCGTGAGTATGCGCTGCAAACCTCCAGGAGTCCTCGGACCGCAGGTTAAGAACTGCTGATCTAGACCTTCAGAGTGCAATGCATCCTTGATCGTGTACAAATTACAGGCAGGATGTCATCCGGCACAGTCAGCAGAGGACGCTGCCACAAGGAAAATTAACTAGGCGTGGCATAGATGGGCAGAGAATAGATGTGAAGGGCTAAGCCAGGGGTTCAAGATGGCTCTAAGAGCCAAAGGATGAGCCGAGCCAGCAAAAAACTGTCATGTGATTCCTGAAAAACGTTTTTTAGCACATCACAAAAATGATGAACATTGTACTAAATAGACAGATAATCAAGCAAAGACATCCTACAAAAGATAAAACGCGATAGTTATTCACTATAAAACTTTAATTGTCAAGAGTGTAGTGTGCTTTTATTAATGTATTTCAACAAGTGAAAGCTTTGGGCTTGGTGAGCAGTTGTTCACAAGGTGCATATGAGAAATCCGTACTAACAGTGTTATGCTAGGATGGTTCTATAGGACAAGTAAACACTATTAGTGGTGTGTTGATGGTGGTGTAGGACACCAAACGTCATACTTAATATCACAGGACTGTGTGGTGCTGGCGCAGAAGCCTTCTAAGTAAGCAGGTTAATCTGCGCAGGAGTGAGGCTAAGGAAGGAAATACACTGCCCACTTGTGGTGCCCAGTTGTGGTCAAGAAATTCTGGTTATGGGATGACAAATTCCAAGATTTCAAACCCCATATAATTTATTGGGGCAGATACATTGACGACATTCTGTGTATGTGGCAGGGTAAATAGGAAAAACATAAATCTTACCTCAGACTCCTAAACAACAAAGAATGGAACATTAAAACCACCTCTGAATTTTCAAATAAAATAAAATTCTTAGATCTCACAATGTACGTCCAGGACAACCAAATCCAGACAACAGTGTATAGAGAAACTACTGCAGCTAACTCCATATTATTGCCAACAGCCATCCCCAAGGGATAGCTGCTGAGAATAAGGAGAAGCTGTTTCCAGGAGGAAAAGTTCAAAGAAAAAAGAAATTAACTCATCAACAGACTGGACAAAAGGAGGCGATAAGATACCAATGCTCAACAAAATTGCAGGAGAGACTGACAATTCCCTGTAACACTCTGATTACAGAAACAAGAAGGGCTGCAACACCCAATAACAGACATGTTACACCTTTCCCCGCTATCACAACAGCTCTTAACAGGTACAACATATACTGTCAAAACATTTGCACATACTGATTACCAATATATTATTCAACTAAAGTATCTTCACCAAACCCCAGATGAGTTTTCAAAGACCAACTAACCTGAAGCAGATATTATGGCAGTCTGAATTTATAGAGAAAAAGGAAAACAACAAGCACTTTCTTGGACAAACCCATAGGATTCTACATTTGCCATGATTGTTCAGTTTACAAGATTGGACTAACCAACTTGAAAATCTTTTCACCTAATGACAATCTCAAGATCCCTAGTAAACAATGGGTCAACTGTAATAGTACCTTTATGGTTTATGTAATACTGTGCCCGTTCTCTACGATCTACATTAGGAGTACCACTAGACCATTGAAAAGAAGATTCAATTAACACTACTGTGATATATATACAAGAACGACCCAGGACTACCATTAACAGCATTTTCTTAAATTTCATAAACACGACCGACAATTCATATTTGTTTTTTGCAACACATACCACACCAGTCCAGAGGTGACGACAAAGAATTGAGACTACATCAACGAGAAAGCGATAGTATAATACAACTATATTTTAATGTATACTACATGTGCCAATGGTATGGAACTTTTATTTTGTAATGAGTCGTATACATATATAACCTGTATTACATAGAATAATGTGAGAATGATGCTGACCACATGTTTTAATTTTTCTTTGATTAACTAGATATATAATATCCAATTGGTTATATGTATGCTATCTGATTGGTTCAGTGATACAGTCAAGGTCACACACATATTTTTTCACATAACTAATAGTTTTTATGAATATTGTAAGGCTGCTCAAACAAATCTGTTATCATATACATTGAAAACAATATGGCTTAATTAATACTGTAAACAGGACCTCATTTTATTTTTTCTACATTACTTCATCTATTACATATACACATTATGTCCACCAACACAAAAGTGGTTACTCCATTCAATCAATTAATACAGTTGGGTTGGTAAAGAGAAACTACTCACCCGTGAGGGTCTCAAGGCGCTGGGGGCGGAGCTCTGTTGAGTGCTGGGTAATCTCAAGACCTTGGTCTTGAGGTCCTTCCTGAACTGGGACAGTGTGGGGGCTTGCCGGAGGTAGAGGGGGAAGTCGTTCCAAGCCTTGGCTGTGAGGAAGGAGAAGGACTTTCCTCCCATTCTGGTCCTGTAGATGCGTGGGACGGTGACTAGAGAGAGGTCAGCTCATCGGAGGTGTCTTTTGGATGCGCGGAAGGAGAGGCAGTTGTTCAATTATGTTGTTCCGGTGTTGTGCAGGGCCCTGTATGGGTGGGTGAGGTGCTTGAAGGTAATTCTTCTTTTGAGTGAGAGCCAGTGGATAACGCGGAGGTGGATAAAGTGGAGGTGTTGGGTGATGTGGCTGTGACAAGGGATGACGAGGATCAGTCTGGCTGTCGCGTTCTGCACTGGCTGTCGCGTTCTGCACATTCTGGAGTTTGGGAAGGAGTTACTTGTTGATTCCGGCGGAGAGCGCGTCGCAGGCGTCTAGTCAGCTACTGATGAGGGCGTGTGTGACGTTTTTTCTGGATTCGGATGGGATCCATCTGAATGCCTTTTGAAGCATGCGGAGGGTGTTGTAGCAGGTCAAGGATACGGCGTTGATCTGGTGGTTCATTGTGAGCGATGAGTCCAGTATGATGCCGAGTTTTTGTGCATGGTCCATCGGGGAGGGGGATTTCCTAGGGCGGGGGGGGGGCTCCAGGTGTCGTCCCATTTGGAGGGGGTGGAGCCCAGGATGAGGACTTCTGTTTTCTCATAGTTGAGTCTCAGGTAGCTGTTCTTCATCCAGGTGGCAACGGCTTTCATCCCTTCTTGAAAGTTGTGTTTGGTGATGTTGGGTTCGTTGGTGAGGGAGAGGATGAGCTAGGAGTCATTGGCGTAAATGACGATGTTGAGCCTGTGGTTCCTGCCGATGGTTGCAAAGGGGGCCATGTAGATGTTGAAGAGAGTGGGGCTAAGGGAGGCGCCCTGGGGCACTCCACAGTTTGTCTCTGTCGGTTCCGAGCAGTAAGGCTGGAGTCTAACTCGCTGGGTTCTGCCAATGAAGAATGAGCATATCCAGCCGAGGGCCTTGTCGCAGATGCCGGCGTCGTGGAGTCTTGTGGCTATGGTGCGGTGTGATACAGTGTCGAAAGCAGCCGAGAGGTCCAGGAGGATGAGAGCTGCCGTTTCGCCCCGGTCGTGGAGGGAGCGGATGTCGTCGGTGGTGACGAGTAGAGCGGTCTTGGTGCTGTGGTTGCTGCGGAATCCGGATTGGGAGAAGTTCAGGACGTTGTTAGCATCGATGAAGTTTGCTAGCCGGGTGTGGACGGCCTTCTCGATTACTTTGGCTGCGAATGGAAACAGAGAGATGAGCCTGAAGTTTTTGAGGTCCTTCTGGTCGCAGAGGGTTTCTTCAGGAGGGGGTTGACCTCGGCGTGTTTCCAGTTGTCGGGGAAGGTGGTGGTCTCAAGGGAGCAGTTGATCATCCAATGTAGTTCAGGTGTGATGCCTGAGGCAGCTCTGTGGAAGATGTGGGGTGGGCAGAGGTCTGAGGGTACCCCGGAGTGGATGTCTTCATGGTGTCTTCTGTCTGAGAGGGGTCCGATTGAGCAGGGTTTGTCATGTGGCGTAGCTTGGAGGGGTTGCAGAAGCGGTGTGGAGGTCATGGTTTTTGAAGTGGTCGTAGATCATGATGATCCTTAGATGGAAGAAGGTGCAGAAGTCTTGGGAGGGTGGGACGTCTGGTGTTTTGTTGCAGGGTTTGGTGAATTCCTTGATGAAGGAGAAGAGTTCTTTGGTATTGTGAGCTTTGGTGAGGATTCTGCCTTGGATGGATTTCTTCCTTGTGGATTTGATGAGATGGTGGTGTGTGGTGGTGGCTGCTCTGTAGGCGGCACGTGTTTCCGGGGTTTTGATGTTCCTCCATGTATTTTTGAGTCGCATGTACCAACTTGCTTCCTTGATGTGTCTTCCTCTGGCTTTCTTGATGGAGGCATCATGTCTCCTAAGGTAGAGATTCTGAGAAGGTCCCATGCATGGAAGCCTGAAAGTTCGCCCACGGGGTGCAGGTAAGTACCCTCCCACAGCCGGGTCGTTTGCGTCAGACGCCCCTCCCAACCCATTTTCTTAACAATGTATTGCCGGAGCTGAATGACTGTTCTGCTGGCAGAGGACAAGAAGTCTAGATTAATGCGTCTGTAGAGAAGCTTCAAGAGGGGTAGACTCTCCATCGCCAGGCGTTCCACTGCATATGCTGGGTCTGTATGCGGGCTGTACTATCACTCATTAATGATCAACAGATGGGATGTTGCATAGTAAGCATATACATCCGCTGCTGCAATCCCACCACAATATTTTTGACTGCGTGCAGGTACGTAGTGCTGTAGTGCTACTCAAATTGCCCCCCCCCACCCCATGAGAACTTGTTCAGGATTGCATTAACTTGGACGAACCAAGAGCGTTGAATATTATATGGGAAGTTTTGCAACCGGTAGAGTAACGGGAGGTAGGGAGACCATCTTAAAAATTGCCGACTGTCCATACAGGGACAGCGGTAGATGGGACCATATCATGGTCTCCTCTCGTATGCTTGAAAGTAGAAAATTAATATTATTTGACGACGATGTCGTGGGGCACGGTGAGATACAGACACCCAAATATTGAAAAACGCCCGTAGCGTGGGATAATTCCTAAGCCTAAGTATCCCGCCCCTGATCCCCGCACACGGGAAAGAACACCGATTTCGAATTATTAGTTCCAAGGCCCGAGGTTTCCCTAAACACCTGGAGAATCTGGAGAACTCGGGCCCAGAAAACCAAGGATCTGTCATGAAGAACAAAACATCGTCCGGTTATAATGCAATTCTGTCCGACCGCTCCTGCGACCACTAGAACCCCCGGATCAATGGGTACCGTGCAGCCGTGTGGCTAAGGGTTCCATGGCAAGTGCGAATAATAGTGGAGACCGGGGACAACCCAGCCTTGTGCCACGGTATATGGGAAAGGGAGCTGACCTGTACCCAGCTACCCGCACGGAGGCCGAGAGAGCTGTGTATAATAACTGAACATATGCTAAAAAGCGTGGACCAAAGTTGAGGGAACGGAAAAGTCGAAATAAGTACGTCCAGCTTAGGGAATCGAACGCCTTAGAAAGCGGCGGGAGAGTCCAGTTCTGGGGCCTTTGCGATGGCGCTATGGACTCGCCAGATGTTATGCCGGGTAGATTGATTCAGCATAAAGTCGGAGTGGTCTTGGAGTATTAAGTCAAGGATACAAGTGCGGAGGCAGTCTGCAAGGACTTTACCTAGGAGTTTGGGTTCGAAGTTAAGAAGGGAAATAGGGCAGTAGGAAGAGAGGTCTTCTGGTGGGCAGCTGGGCTTAAGGAGCACCATGATTTCGTCATGTTGCCAATCAGAAGGTAGGATGTGCTGCTCAAGAGCCTTGTGGAGAGCTTGCAATAAGTAAGGGCCGAGCAGGGCCATATGCGGCTGTAGGAAGTCACTGGGGAAGCTGTTAAGGCTGGACGCCGGCCGGGGTGAATATTAACTAACGTGACGCTGAGTTCTTCCACGATTATGGGGGCATCTAGTTGATCCGGTACGTGGTCCGAGAGCTTTCGGGGAGGTATGTCTGTTATAAATTCCTCTATCAAAGGGCTCAATATGTGTTCTTTCTGCTTGTATAGGGAGGCATAAAAGTCAGCTAACACTTGAGATACAGCATCAGGGGAAGTGCATAGGACTCCCATCAGCATTGCGAAGCATCAGAACAGGTGTGGGGGACATCACAGCCTGGAACAGCCAATGTAGAATGTTACTTGATTTGTCACCCCTCTGGTAAATTCTGTGTTGTGACGCTAGCCAAATCTGGCTCACCTCATTGATAAGGTGTTGGTGTATTTGTTGTTGTACTTGAAGGAGATTACGTTGCGGTATTGGACCGTCGGACCAAGCAACGTCTGCTTCAAGGGACCTCTGACGGTTATCTATATTCCACCATTTGGGCGAGGCGTTTCTTCTTTTCACCAGTGCGATAGCTCATATCAACACCGCGGATTGTGGGTTTGAGGACTTCTCAGAGGATGACACCAGACGGGCCGAGTCAACGTTGGATGAATGATAATCCCCTGGGCAGGATAGAGACATGGGAGACCCTATGTATGTAGCTATGTGGTAAAAATAAAAAATCTAATCTGGATAAAGAGCCATGTATGGCTAATGGGAACGTAAATCCCATCTCAGATGGGTGATAAGACACGCATCAGACCACTCCAGTGCGGTGGCCTGAAAATTAAGCTTGGATCCCCCTGTCTGGGGCCCTTGCCCCAGCTCCCGCTGATGATCCAAGGGTGACATGATGTCATTCCAGTCCCCGCCCAGTATTTTCAGTCCGTCCGGGAACTCCCCCCACAGTCATTTGGTTTTATCAATGAATGTGTGCCCCAAAGGAGGGGAAGCATAGATGCTTCCTATGGTTATGCATTTGCCATGTACTTGACACAATGGTGTATCCACCACCCGGGTCTGACCAGAGTTTGGACATAGTGAAAGGAACCTGGCAGTTTACTAGGATAGCCGTGCCTCTGGAGCCACGTACAGGCCCCAAATGGTATACTGTGTTGTAACCGAATCGAGTAAGACATGGGGGTTTTATTGCCAAGCAGATGGGTCTCCTGTAGGAGAAGAATGTCAGCTTCACAGGGCTTAGCTTGCTGAAGGACGGAGCCCCTCTTGATTTTGTTTAGCATCCCTCTAACGTTCCAGGATACAAGGTTCAAATCCCCAGGCTGGGTAGTATATGCGTGTGAGGTCATCTGTCGTCTCTGGGGGTTGCCACCTCTGGTGTATTTGCGAAACCATTGTATGATCCCTGTGCCAGTATAGGTACTTCAAACATTTTGCCCTGGTAGGTCGGAACATTCCCCCCCACCCCAATACATCCACCAACAAGGAGTATCTGTTGCGGGAAGAGGAGGTCCTGGTGGCCTCTGCCAATTGTACCCAAACTTCCCGCAAACCTTAAACACGAGTGTTCTGGGGCGTTGCGTTTCTCGGAAATGTCCCCAAGGCATATTACTACTCCAAGCCGTCCTGCATCTTTGAGGAAACCTCGCACATCGGCTGAAGCCAAGGGCCGGGGAGAAAGAGGCCGTCGATACATGCTCATGACTCGTCACTCTGAGTCTGGGAGCGCAAATTGGACCTGGACCTGTGCCACCTCTTAAAATTGCCCCTCTGCTGCCGATTTTTTTGCGATCTTTGTGAGGAGTTGGATTCCAGCAGCAGCAGAGTATGTGGTTTTAGGTGTAGTGTCTCGTCAGCCCAGGTGAAGACAGCTTCCGGTGTGTCAAAGAAATATGGTTTAGAGTTATATGTGACTCTCATTTGGGTGGGATATAGCAACATGGATTGTACATAGAGTTCTCTGAGTTTGCGTTTAGCGGCCGTGAATGACTGGTGCTGCTGCTGCACCAGTCGAGTGTAATTTGGGAAGATCATTATGGACTCAAAGCACAGTTAATCCCTGTGGTTTCTTGCATACTGAAGGATGGTATCCCGGTCTGCATAGATCAACAGCTTGGCGATCACCAGTCTCGGGCATTTCCCCCGGGGAGGGGGGGCTTCATGCTCAATGCCCGATGTGCTTTCACCTACGAAGCAGGACAATAAGGAGTCCCCCGGCAGGAGGACTCTCAGCCACTGCGTGAGAAACCGATCCATGAGGGAGCCCTCACACCCTTACGGGAAGCCGATGAAGTGTAGATTATTGTGTTGAGAGCGGCCTTTGGCATCTTCGACACGGGATGCCAATTCCTGTGTAACGACGGTGAGCTTGTTTACCTTCTTTTGCAGGGATACCACTGTGTACTCCACAGTCGCAACGCAGGTCTCCGCCTCCGTTATACGATCCACAGCCTTGCGAAGATCTTGATGCAGAAATTAGACTTTTGACCCTACCGCGCCAATCTTTGCGTCAAGGGAATCACAGGCTTGGGTGGTTGCGGCCAGTAAAGCTGCATTGTGGGGGACCGGGTTCCCAGCATCTCCCCCACTCGCGCCGCCCGGGCTGTAGTGAACTGGTCTAAGGTGCTTTGCTTGCGGCCAGAGCCTGCCGGTTTATTCTTGGCCATGTTGAAATGACAGGTGACGGGGGAGGGGGATTATACAGGGAGCCTCCACTCTAGGGTAGCGTCAGCCTTGTGTCTGTGCATGTTCCATACTAGATGATTGTGGACGGCGTCGCTGTCTGGCACACTCCTCGCAAGCGCTCCTGGTTATAACACTGTAGGCTGGACCTCACGTAATCTGGCTCCCTCTGGCCACAAGCCGCACCAAGCTTAGCTTGGCTGCTTCTGCAACCCGAGATGACAAACAAAGTAGACTCCCTAATGAGATCAGACTCACCGGACCTCCAGCCTGCAGGTCGTCATGAGCAGGTCCAGTCTCGTTAGCATCAGGACCACCACTTCTCAGGATGCAGCAGCATGGTCAGAGCTAGGCTACCGCCACCAGGTATGCGCGAGCAATACTGGCTCCAACCAGCCGTCTTCTGCATCGCCCCCAAGCCAGTCTAGAGGGGAAATCACTGAGGCCGAACTCTGCTGAAGGAGACGAAATGGTCAAAAAGTTCAGGGCCAGCCCCCCTGGCAGGACCTTTATTCGGTGCTCATTTACTCGGCCCGGGCACCTTATGCCGCAGCAGCATCGTCAGGTGGCGCGGTTACGCCTCTCAGAGCCACGCGACGTCTTCTGCGTGTCGTTGCGGCCCATTCCTTCTTCTCGGGCATCTCTGTGTAGACGAATCCAACACTGGCCGGGATCACTGCCCTCCAGCCGACACATCCACAGATCCAGGTAGACCCACACTACTGGCTCCGAAGCTTCGCCGTCCGCAGAATCTCAGCGGGGCGGGCAGCCTGGGCGCACACGGTGTCACTGCCCACTCCGCAGTCGGAAAGTCAATCAGGCTCCTCTGGGATGACACACGGACGGGCCTGGCCCAAACTCAGACACGACCTCAACGGCCGCCAGGTGCGCGCCGATTAAAAACCAGTGCCGCCCCAGGCGTACCAAATGCCGCACCGCTGTCCAATCTCTCCAAGGTGGGTGGGAGGCACCACAGTGTGCCGCAACGCGACCCAAGCCGCCCAGGCAGAGCTCCACAAAGCACCCAGCAGCCTCCGAAGGATCTGCTGGCCCCAGATGCCCACGTCCTGACCTTGGCACAGATCCCAGCCGCTCTGTCCCAGGTAGTCCACGGTGTTCACCTCACCTCAGTAGCGGGATCTGCGGGGGGCTCGCAATCCTCCTTAGGGCCGCGCCCCGCACCGGGCGCCTAAGGCAGGGAAAGCTACCCTCGGCGCCGGCCTTGGACTGGGCCGCAATCCTCCCTTTGTTGGCTATGGCCGCACGAGTCTTTTGGTCCGATGTCTCACCCTAATCTGGAGGTCCACTTCGCTCCTGATGGTAACGCATTGGGTGCGGACCGCTGAGGAGAGGATATTTGTAGGATGAAGGCGGATTTTCAGCTTGGGCGGTCGGAGCAGCGTTAGGCTGCGGCTGCCATGTTAGCTGTCCAAGCCACCATACGGTGGGTTTTTTGAAGGAGAAATGGATGCAGTGGTGATCTGTCCAGAGGAGTTCTGTGGTGTGGCTGTAGGGGACGCTGTGTCCTTTCGCAAAGACGGGGTCGAATGTGTGTCCCGCTGTGTGCGGTGACTAGTTGGTTGAGCCGTATGTTGGCGAGGTTCTCTAGGAGGGAGACGGTGTTTGGATTGGTTCTGGTTGTCCAGGTGAAAGTTTAGGTCTCTGAGCAGAATGTAATCTCTGGAGGTGAGGGCGTGGGGTGCGATGATGTTGGTGATGGTGTTGGTGAAGAGCCTGGGGTCCAGGCGGCCTGTTGATGAGAGTTCTGCAGAGAGTTGTTTGAAGGTTGGTCTGGATCTCGAAGTGAAGTTGCTCCATGAGGGTCTTGTGTCATTCGGGGTGGTGGTCGTCACATGGAGGGTGTTTTTGTGGACAATGGCAATGCCTCCTCCTGGCCAGGTGGGGTGGTCCTTTGGCAGGATCTTATATCCGTCTGGAATGGCAGTGGTGATGTTGGGTGAGGAGATGACATTGGTCCAAGTTTCTGTGAGGCAGGCGACGTCGGGCAAGCTGGTGTTGAGGAGATCCCAGATTTCTGTGGCGTGCTTGTATAAGGAGCGTACGTTAAGGAAGCATGGAGTTCAGTGGTATGTTGGCGGTGAATTCTGGGGGCTGCTGCTGGGGTACGGAGGGGCAGAAGGTGCGACAGCAATGTAGACAGGAGAGAAGGCCTTGGCTTTTGTTCAGCATAGAGAGCTGGCAGTTGTTACTTTCTTCCGAGTTGAGAGCGTGGAGGGTGCTGCAGTCTATATCATCTACCTGGCTAAGCTCCAGGTCACAATCAACGGAAAAGCCCACTACTTTACTGATTCCAAATTAGCTGTCAAATATTGCTGCAGACATGCTCACAAGATGCCTGACCCAAGCTCCCAGGCTGAAAACAATCCAGGCAGCCACCTAAGCAACAATGAGTGATATCCTCAATAATAGGGCTTAATTTACAGATACTGGGCCACCTGTATCAGCAAGGCGTGGCAAGGTGTGCCATCTTGGGACAGGGAAACCACACGCCTTGCTGTGTCGCCCTTGGGATGATTCCCACTTGGTTTCTCTTCCTTTTTTGATTTTTTTTTAAGGGAGGGGGTGGGCATGTTCTTCAGTGGCTTGAGGATATTGAAGTGGGAGGGGGAGGGCTAGTTAAGGTACTGTTCCTGAGTAGTTCCCATATATTTCTGTGCTGCGCACAGCCAGACTGCCGTACGCGCATGCTACGATCTGGTCCTCCTATTGAAGCTTCTGGGGGAAAACAGGCCCAGTGGGTCCATTGACTCAAACCTGACACTCAACAGATTCACATGAGGGAAGTTACATTTATATCCTGGAACTACGTGGCATAGGTGATCCTAGAAAGGTGCGACAAATGTTTGCATACCTCCGGAGACACAATGCAGATAGGGATCTGCTACAGGAACTCCACCTGATGGAGAGCACTCAGATGTAGTTAAAGGGTGGGATGAGGGACGCATATGTGTCCACATATTCAGCTTATGCATGGTAGTGGCTGAGTTATTTAGGGGAAGAATTCAGTGGCAGACCATGAAATCGCTCTGCAACATGGAAGGATGTTACGTACTCCTGCACGGGGTCCTCCAGGGTAAGAAGGTTAACATTGTCTGTGTGTATAGCCCCAATGTTGACTCCCCAGACTTTTTAACTGCAGAGTGGGATATCTTAGTTGTGCTAGGCCACTCAACAGTGATATGGGAGTCAACTTAAATGTAGTCCTAGATACAGACACAGAAAAGTCCCAGTCCATTGGAGGTGTTATTCCTGAGCAGCTCCGCAACTGCAATTCCTCTAGTCTGACGATGACTAAATCAACATCTGGCACACTGGGCACCCCCAGTCAACAGAAGGTACCTGGGTGACATCCTCCTGCAGCACATGGTCACAGATTGACTACTAGCTAGCCACCAGGGATATAGGAGTGCACAATAAAAGTATTTTGGCTATGCTCTGGTGGTCTTTAACACTATCGTCATTTGGCACATCTGACCGCACCTTCACTTGAAGACCGCCTCTAAATGCACTTAGCAATCTCCTCTTTAATGCTGAGATACTGAGCATCATCGCCAAGCTTTTCAAGCATATTGTTGGCACAGTGGACTCTCCTGGCGTGCTTTGGGAGACCTTCAAAGCCTATATCCAAGGTATAATTACATGTAAGCAGTCTGGAATTCTCCAAGATTTACTCATGCATCTGCAGACATTGGAGCGTGAACTCCGGAAGATTGAGTTCAGCTATTTTGCACCGCAGACATGAAATACCTTGCACAATTCCACAACACAATTCCACAACAAATTGTCCGAATATGAAAAAAGTGCTGAAATTGCAACCCATTTCCTGCACAGGGAGGCCACCGCTCGCCATTTCGGCGAGGGGGACAGAGCGAGCAAGACTCTTGCAGCTCTACTCAAGAAACAATGGGATAGCTCAATCATTGCAGAACTACTAAGCTCTGATGAGTAAATCTGCCATTCCTTAAAGGATATTACCCAGAAAATGCTTAGCTTCTATGCTACTCTTTACACCTCCTCTGGCAAAGTGCCCCTGGCAGGCTTCTTGACTTTTTCGACTCTATACAGTTGCTCTAACTCGACAATCGCCATGGGCAAGACCTTGTTGCCTCATTCACTACAGATGATATTATTCACACTACCTGCAGCAAATTTGGCGACCAGAAGCCCAGCTTGGACAGCTGCCTTGAGCTCCCAGTTCTATAAGAAATACGCAGAAGAGCGAGCTCCACACCTATTGGCAATGTATGTGGAGGCCAGAAGAACTGACACTTGCTCCACGACGGTCCGAGAAGCCCTTATAGCCATACCTCTGATGCCTGCCAAGCAGTCCATTTTATGTGATTCGTACAGGTTTTATCTATGACAAACATCGGTAATAAAATATTGGCAAAAATGCTTCCAGCTAGGATTTACCCCTTACTCCCTGTCGTATGACTGGACCAGTCGTGCTTGGTCCTGGGACACTCCACCGCACTCTGTTTGCCCTGCTCCAGTGTCAGGCTCTGGGTGAATGATGGAGTCTCTGATCCCATCGCGATTAACAGAGGCACTTGTCAAGGAGGTCCGCTTCCCGCCATTATATACGCCATAGCCATGGAGCCTCTAGCGGCACGCCTGAGGCAGCGCCATGCTGACCGAGGCCTCAACTGTGGAGCCCAGAGGCTTGCTGTTTCTATGTACTCAGACAATGTAACTATCTATGTAAGAACCTGCCCAGAACCTTGCACCCGTGTTACGTAAATGTATTGAATTTGGTGCAATAACTGGGATCACGATTAATTGGTTGAAGTCAGTGATCTTTCCTCGGCCCGACAACACTGCAAGGTTCCTGATGGAGTACCCTCTTGTGTTGGCGCGTGAGGCTGTCCTGTATTTGGGGGTCTGGATAAGCAGAGATCTGGCCCAACTCTGTCATGAAAATTATGGCAAGGTTGTGGGGTGACTAAAGGAGCGGATGGGTCAGTGTGCCACTGTCTCTTCTGAAGTGCATAGCTGTTGCAACAAGCATTGGCAAAGCCAATGGATCTCACCTATATGATACCTATTGACTTTGTCAATGTTTTTTATTAACTTACGTTCTATGCACGGTATATGATTGCAGAGTATGGTTTGTCATCGCGCAAATGCATTTATATCCTGAGCAAGGTAACTCAAGAAAGAGGGCAAGAATGGGTTCTGTGATTACCTGAGCGCCTGACATGGCACTGGTTTTAAGTAAGAGCAGGGCTGATGAAACTTTCATCTCTCTGAGGTAGATGAAACGTGCTCTACAGATCTGTTAATGTTAATAAAAACTGGTGAATGAGTGGAGTTTTAAATGGGCATGTAGGTTGACAGGTAAATGGAGCAATTAGCAATTGGTGGATCTTTGGAGCTGGAAATGCTGCAGGTAACCATTGTAATTGTGCATATATCTACTCAAATTAACGATTTTAATACATACATGCTTTTCGTTAAAAATAGACACGATGTTAGCTTTAGCTTAAAGGGATACAAGCAAATAAAGCACAGTCACCAGCACACAAAGTAAATGACCAGGGGAGCTGCTGGTCGTTCTATTAAGAGTACTCAGCAAGAGCACGCAAATAACTAAATACAAACGCTGCTGCTATGTACGGCAGTCATGTTTGTCTGTGGATGCTCCAAAATAAATGTGCCCAGAAGTGCATGAAAGCGAATGGCTCAAGCTTTGATGCATTCCTCTTTCCTATTAACACTCTCACTTTGAAGTCAACTGAAAGCTAAATAAACACCACGTTTCGTCAAAGACACAGCTTGACATTTGAGCTCTGTCTTTGAATCCATAGTAAATGTGACAAGATAAGAACAAGATTTAAAGACCTGTTTACGGAAAGCGAGTTTGTAGAAGAATACAGTAAATAGGTTTGGGCAATAGGAGGGACAAACTGAACCTGGACAGCCTAAAGCAAATAAAGCCAGAAAATGTGAGTTATAAACCACAAAGCCAGTGGCAATCAACGGGCGTAAAGCTTTCCAAGTTCAACTTTCTGAAAGTCCCCAAGATGTCTTTAGCAGACCAGATATCTGCGCTGTCTGGTAGGCTGCAACCTAAAAATGGCAGCTTTGCCCTATGTTTTTTCTACTTGTTTGCCAATAGTCCCATATCACTCACCAGGGCCTTCCTCAATCATGTTCAATCCATCTTGAACTATTATCTTACACTGGTCAGCAGCCAGACTGGCCTGGGAGGTACTGGCTTTGTCTCTTGAGCAGCAAGATTTGTGTGCACCCGATATAGAATTACCCGATGACCGGGCACAGGCCAGATATCCTCACCACTGGGTCTATCCCACGCAGTTCTTGCCCTATACTGCAATAGAAGGAAATAATGCACACTAATTTCCACTGATGACAATGATTTGTACCAAGCCGATGCGCCCTTGGAATGTTCAATGTAGAGTATGTGTGGAACTGTCTGAGCTTCAGTGCTCGACAGGACTGCCTCTAATTCCCTTGGCCTGAAGCTTGATGACAACCCGATGCTACCTCCTAAGAAGGACGAGCAAGTACAGTGGCAATAAAGAGCCATGAGCATGGAGACGATGGGTGACTTGTATCCAGGGGGCACGTTTCTTACTTTGCAAGATATACATGCACACATGAGTTGTATACCATTGGATATCTTCGTTTATCCCTGCATGCAAAGCGCCTGTAAGGCAGTACACGTCTCCTTCCTCCATGAGCCAGATAGCTTACATGCCGACACAGTGTACTAGGTACCCCATTCACCAGGAGGCTTATCACCAGACTATACTTCAACTTCGAGGAGAAGACCTTGTGGTTAAACCAGGACGTTTGACAGGTAGTGTGGGGATCTTGTTGAGGACCTGACTGAGGAGAGATGGTGGCACTGCCAGTCCCGGACAGGCATGCTCTTACCCAATTACTGACTGCAACTCATTCAGGTCAAATTCCTCCACCAAATATACCCCACACCTGCTGGTCTGTATGGTCCTCTTGCCCAAAGCATGATGCATGCAGATACTGACTTCATACATTTAGCCTGGGGGTGTGCTAAGATAGCAGATTTCTGGGCTGCAGTTTTCGCCTTCATAGATGAAGTGCTTTGCGACTTAGTGCCAAGAACGCAAATGGTTTTCACTACTGAGGTACATCAGAGCCATCCTAACCAGCACTCGCCGGTTGGTGGCTATGATGCTACTTCTAGCCAAAAGGAATGTGGCAATGCACTGGGCGTGACATACCAGTCCATGCATGAAAGATTGGATAATAGATGTGTCCTATTGTCAGAAAAGACTAGAAGCATACTGGGCACTGATGCCAGCTAAGTCCCGCCCCTAAGATATGTGGAGCCCCTTCAGTTCCTATCTAGCTCTTCATGTTGATCGAGAGACATGATTGATTGATGGCAACTTAAATTATATGCCTGGAGGTAGCTGGAGGTAGGAGTAATGAAACTGCCACAATTGGCATTATGAGTGCAAAGTGAACACCTTCAATTGTCACTAATTGTGTAGCTTTCTCAGAATTAGATCCTTGCAGCGATGTGTGCGCGCCAAGTTGAAATAAATGCTACTGTAATGTGCTATGTTAATATGGGAACTGTGACGTTTAAATTGTTGCACAACTATCTCTAAAACTCCATTAAAAAACTTAAGTAAGTAAATTTTATTATTTGCTTAGTTAATAAAAACCATTGCATAAGATACATTCGTTGAAAGAACTAAAATATGGATAACAATAAAATTGAATCAATACTGTCATGAGCATATGGGACGCTAAGACCATGGTTGGCTGAACGTCTGTGCTAATACACACAGAGCGTGCTCTAATTAGCACTTTTCAAATTCTTCTGCGTGATTTGATAGTCGAATCGCCTTTGCTCATTAACATGATTGTTTAGGAGCAATTACAATATCACCACAATAGTGAATCTATACATTCATAAAACCATGATTTGACATAAAATGAAACCCTGTTGTAGCAAAACAGTTCAATATAAATGATAAATTATATAAAAATCCTTAGACGTGAGCCAGGGATTAAAGATCATTGAATATGAAGCTGCAATGACCTAATAGTCTATAAAAATAATGCGGCTAGGAGCTTATCATTAACTTTGTTCCTGCTACACCCATCATTAACTTTGTTTCTGCTACACCCATGAATCGAACCAGGCAGCAAGCTAACCAGATGTCCCCTCATTCAAAGCAAGCTTTCACTGCCTTCTTCTCAGGGCATGCTTTAGCAGAATTCTTAGTTCCCTGTCTAAACTTTTGCATATGCGCAGTAGGTGTAGAATGTCTTCTTTTGCGCCCCCGCATAATCTGCACAGTGTTGTTGGCTGTGTCCGTTTCCATGGTGCAGATGGAACATTGATGGTAAAATGCCCAGCCTTAGATGCAGGTATTTTTCCCTTTTTGCTCTAGTAAAACCAGCGCCTAGGTAAGGTTGGGGAGAGCAGCTAGTGTAGCTCTGAATAACAAACCATCTGTGGCCCTCTCTGTTAGTGCAGCTTTGTCCTCTATGAGGGACAGCATCTTTACTGTTTTGTTAACCAGCTCTTTCAAACTTGTATGGGCCCCAATGGTGCCCCAAGGGACTTCTAAGGCCAAGCAGACAAATGAATCTTGTAAATAAGTCATAGCTGCGCTTTCTTTTTTCCGGTTATGCCCGTTCCATAAATTGGCGTCAGTGTCCCTGGATCAGATCCCTTTATTTTGCGCCAGCATTTTACATATGATCCCTTGCGTGCTATTTGCTGCTTTTGTAGTCTAAACTCTAATCTTATTTGTGCTGGCGAAGTGTACTGTGGGAGATTGAATATTATTCTCATTGCCCTTGACACCGTCCTGTCCAGGACGCCGGCATCTCTTCCTCTTAGGCACTCACTTCCATAGGTGATAGTAGGGGGGAGTTTCGCTCGAATTATCTGTAATAAGGGGGTGAAACTCGGGCCAGTTATATTTTGTTTGATGTTTTTTAATGCGACAGGTATTGTAGTTCCTCTGCCTCTTACGGTTGCTTTTTGTGCGAGGGACGTGCCTTTGCTGTCGAGTATTATGCCAAAGTATTTGAATTCTACTACAATGTCGAGTTTCAGACCTTCCAACTCCCATCGAAGCCGATGTGCTTTCTTTTTCTGGTTTGTAACCATCACCTTGGTTTTGCCTGAGTTTATGCTTATTCCATTCTTGGTGGGGAAGTTGCTCGTGGTGTTTGTCAGATGTTGCAGGCCAATTGACGTGCGGCTACTTACTCTGCTCCTGCCTCCTGATAGGCGAGTGTGTGACTGGCAGTTCCCACAGAATTGTGGTAAATGTAGTGCGGCACCAAATAAAACCCTGAATGGGTGCCAAAGGATAAGGATCACTAATGCACGCCCTGAATGGGCTGACCCCTCTGTCAGCTTCTTCTTGGCTTAGATTCCCTCGAGGAACTGGGGAGATCCCCAGCTGACGACCCGCTTATGTTAGAGCGGTGGTGCTCTCCTCGCGGCTGGACAAGCCGCGTTTAAATTACTGCTCCCAAGGATAAGGATCACTAATGCACGCCCTGAATGGGCTGACCCCTCTGTCAGCTTCTTCTTGGCTTAGATTCCCTCGAGGAACTGCCAGTCACACACTCGCCTATCAGGAGGCAGGAGCAGAGTATGTAGGCGGGACTTGGCCACAGGAAACAGGTGAACGGCCATTGAAAAAGAGATGGAAACTCGAAACGCGTCTGGCCGCATTTTCCTCTGCTGGGGCATCGAGAGGCATCGCAGGTTCTGGAGTGCTTTCCTGCCACGTGGGCACCTTGGGAGCAGTAATTTAAACGCGGCTTGTCCAGCCGCGAGGAGAGCACCACCGCTCTAACATAAGCGGGTCGTCAGCTGGGGATCTCCCCAGTTCCTCGAGGGAATCTAAGCCAAGAAGAAGCTGACAGAGGGGTCAGCCCATTCAGGGCGTGCATTAGTGATCCTTATCCTTTGGCACCCATTCAGGGTTTTATTTGGTGCCGCACTACATTAACCACAATTCTGTGGGAACTGCCAGTCACACACTCGCCTATCAGGAGGCAGGAGCAGAGTATGTAGGCGGGACTTGGCCACAGGAAACAGGTGAACGGCCATTGAAAAAGAGATGGAAACTCGAAACGCGTCTGGCCGCATTTTCCTCTGCTGGGGCATCGAGAGGCATCGCAGGTTCTGGAGTGCTTTCCTGCCACGTGGGCACCTTGGGAGCAGTAATTTAAACGCGGCTTGTCCAGCCGCGAGGAGAGCACCACCGCTCTAACATAAGCGGGTCGTCAGCTGGGGATCTCCCCAGTTCCTCGAGGGAATCTAAGCCAAGAAGAAGCTGACAGAGGGGTCAGCCCATTCAGGGCGTGCATTAGTGATCCTTATCCTTTGGCACCCATTCAGGGTTTTATTTGGTGCCGCACTACATTAACCACAATTCTGTGGGAACTGCCAGTCACACACTCGCCTATCAGGAGGCAGGAGCAGAGTATGTAGGCGGGACTTGGCCACAGGAAACAGGTGAACGGCCATTGAAAAAGAGATGGAAACTCGAAACGCGTCTGGCCGCATTTTCCTCTGCTGGGGCATCGAGAGGCATCGCAGGTTCTGGAGTGCTTTCCTGCCACGTGGGCACCTTGGGAGCAGTAATTTAAACGCGGCTTGTCCAGCCGCGAGGAGAGCACCACCGCTCTAACATAAGCGGGTCGTCAGCTGGGGATCTCCCCAGTTCCTCGAGGGAATCTAAGCCAAGAAGAAGCTGACAGAGGGGTCAGCCCATTCAGGGCGTGCATTAGTGATCCTTATCCTTTGGCACCCATTCAGGGTTTTATTTGGTGCCGCACTACATTAACCACAATTCTGTGGGAACTGCCAGTCACACACTCGCCTATCAGGAGGCAGGAGCAGAGTATGTAGGCGGGACTTGGCCACAGGAAACAGGTGAACGGCCATTGAAAAAGAGATGGAAACTCGAAACGCGTCTGGCCGCATTTTCCTCTGCTGGGGCATCGAGAGGCATCGCAGGTTCTGGAGTGCTTTCCTGCCACGTGGGCACCTTGGGAGCAGTAATTTAAACGCGGCTTGTCCAGCCGCGAGGAGAGCACCACCGCTCTAACATAAGCGGGTCGTCAGCTGGGGATCTCCCCAGTTCCTCGAGGGAATCTAAGCCAAGAAGAAGCTGACAGAGGGGTCAGCCCATTCAGGGCGTGCATTAGTGATCCTTATCCTTTGGCACCCATTCAGGGTTTTATTTGGTGCCGCACTACATTAACCACAATTCTGTGGGAACTGCCAGTCACACACTCGCCTATCAGGAGGCAGGAGCAGAGTATGTAGGCGGGACTTGGCCACAAGAAACAGGTGAACGGCCATTGAAAAAGAGATGGAAACTCGAAACGCGTCTGGCCGCATTTTCCTCTGCTGGGGCATCGAGAGGCATCGCAGGTTCTGGAGTGCTTTCCTGCCACGTGGGCACCTTGGGAGCAGTAATTTAAACGCGGCTTGTCCAGCCGCGAGGAGAGCACCACCGCTCTAACATAAGCGGGTCGTCAGCTGGGGATCTCCCCAGTTCCTCGAGGGAATCTAAGCCAAGAAGAAGCTGACAGAGGGGTCAGCCCATTCAGGGCGTGCATTAGTGATCCTTATCCTTTGGCACCCATTCAGGGTTTTATTTGGTGCCGCACTACATTAACCACAATTCTGTGGGAACTGCCAGTCACACACTCGCCTATCAGGAGGCAGGAGCAGAGTATGTAGGCGGGACTTGGCCACAGGAAACAGGTGAACGGCCATTGAAAAAGAGATGGAAACTCGAAACGCGTCTGGCCGCATTTTCCTCTGCTGGGGCATCGAGAGGCATCGCAGGTTCTGGAGTGCTTTCCTGCCACGTGGGCACCTTGGGAGCAGTAATTTAAACGCGGCTTGTCCAGCCGCGAGGAGAGCACCACCGCTCTAACATAAGCGGGTCGTCAGCTGGGGATCTCCCCAGTTCCTCGAGGGAATCTAAGCCAAGAAGAAGCTGACAGAGGGGTCAGCCCATTCAGGGCGTGCATTAGTGATCCTTATCCTTTGGCACCCATTCAGGGTTTTATTTGGTGCCGCACTACATTAACCACAATTCTGTGGGAACTGCCAGTCACACACTCGCCTATCAGGAGGCAGGAGCAGAGTATGTAGGCGGGACTTGGCCACAGGAAACAGGTGAACGGCCATTGAAAAAGAGATGGAAACTCGAAACGCGTCTGGCCGCATTTTCCTCTGCTGGGGCATCGAGAGGCATCGCAGGTTCTGGAGTGCTTTCCTGCCACGTGGGCACCTTGGGAGCAGTAATTTAAACGCGGCTTGTCCAGCCGCGAGGAGAGCACCACCGCTCTAACATAAGCGGGTCGTCAGCTGGGGATCTCCCCAGTTCCTCGAGGGAATCTAAGCCAAGAAGAAGCTGACAGAGGGGTCAGCCCATTCAGGGCGTGCATTAGTGATCCTTATCCTTTGGCACCCATTCAGGGTTTTATTTGGTGCCGCACTACATTAACCACAATTCTGTGGGAACTGCCAGTCACACACTCGCCTATCAGGAGGCAGGAGCAGAGTATGTAGGCGGGACTTGGCCACAGGAAACAGGTGAACGGCCATTGAAAAAGAGATGGAAACTCGAAACGCGTCTGGCCGCATTTTCCTCTGCTGGGGCATCGAGAGGCATCGCAGGTTCTGGAGTGCTTTCCTGCCACGTGGGCACCTTGGGAGCAGTAATATATATATATATATATATATATATATATATATATATATATATATATATATATATATGTAAAATCCCTTACGATACTGTGATCACCACGGTATATTGTCCCCGTTAGAAAAATCACAGAGCCACCACTCAAATCCAATTTCAGCTTGTTATTTTATTCACAGGACAACAGAAAAACCCAACGCGGTTCGGAGTTACGTCCCTCCTCGGTCATGGGTTAGGTGTATGCGTGAAAACCGTTCCATTTAAAGAGACAGTTCGTGCGATGTCAAAAACATAGAAAAAATACTCCTCATTGTAGTTATATTTGTTTTTAAGTACAGTAAATGGAACGCATGAGCTTGACAATATAATAATGCATGATCGAGGTTTGGTAGACTCAATGTATACTCATTGCAGTTTTATAACTCAACATCATTAATTAGTTACTTTGAAACATCTCGCTATTTCAAAATGACTTTTCGTTTTAGAAAAGTTTTAAATAACGCAATCAAATATCTCCCAGGTTTTAAAATGTAAACCTTCAAATTCATGGCAAGCGTTGATATTACTGTTGTTGTAGTACATAAAAAACCAGCACTGTGTACATCTGCGTTATCAATAAAGTTTCAATGAAAAAAATGCAGAGTGCATGGTGGACAAAGTAACGCCCCATTGGGCAGTGCCTACATAAATTTGAACATGTCACTATCTTAGTTAAATAAATGGCACACTAAGTCGCCCTTAAAAACAACACTTCATGTGACACTTAATGTGGCTCTTAATCAATTCTGCCCCAGTGGGCTGAGTCAGTCTAACAGTTAAATCAATCAAGTATAACCAAACACAACAAAATTTCCTTTCACATAAAATATTAAAGCTTTTCTGTATTTCATCATCTCCAATCTGAAACCAAACAAAAAAAGAAGAAATCGATTAAAACCTTACTTTGCAACACACATTAAAAAGGCATAAACCTATACAAAACGTGAAGAAGGAATATTTATATATAACATTACGGATTCAACCTAGATGCACTGCCATTTCTTCATCCATATTTAATTCATTTGGATAGAGGGTATTGAATTTGATTGATCATTTTTGATTCTAGTCTCCTTAGTTCTTTCATACGATCACCACCCCTTTCATTTTTGGAAACTGTATCAAGCACTGCAAATCTCAATAAGTTACAATTTTGAGAATGATGTGATTTAAAATGTCTTGCCAACGGGTAATGCTTGTCGTTGTTACGAATGGCATGCATATGTTCTAATATGTGTTTTTTTGCCCTATAAATGATACTACCTATATAAGCTAGTTTACAAGGACAAAGAAGAACATAAATCACATATTCTGTGTTACAAGTAAGGTGCTTATCAATCCTAAATGGTTTGTGGTCAGCGGAGAGTTTCACAGTTTTACAATTGCTGCAAAATGTACAAGCTTTACATTGATTACACGTGTAATAGCCTTGTATTGTGTTCTTGGGTTTCGTCCCTTTTACCAGACTACGACATAGAGTGTCCTGCAGGGATCTTGCTTTTCTAAACAGTATTCCTGGAATGGATCCAAATTACCAAATAGACTCTTTGATTGCAGGGAAGAATATCGATGCCCCCAGGCTGGCGCAGCGCAAAATCCCAGCCCTGATGTTTGCAGAATATGCTCCTGCTCGCAAAATCCCCTATGGGAATCCAGAGGACCCTCGACAACTTCAGTGCCTTCTGCAAACATCGGGATCTGGAGATTAACCTGTAAAAAACTAAGTACATGGCCTTTAATGTAGGCAACTCCACCCGCCCCAACCCTTGCTTGGATGGTAGACCCCTGGAGAGAGTAACCATCTTTGAGTACTCGGGATTGATGCTGACTGAAAGAATGGATTGGGGTGCCCAAATTAACAAAGCAGGGTCGAAATTAACTAAAACAACGGGGGGTATTTTAAAACTATATAGGAGCTGCACTGAAAAACTGGTCAGCCCAGTGGTAGAAATCTATAAAGTCCAGGCTAGGAGTGCTGCTGTTTATGGAGCAGAACTTTGGGAACACTGCGCATCGGGCTTGTTAGTCCGCACTGAGAACTCTTTTATCAGACACCTTATGGGCCTCCCTATTAGTACACCCCTAACACCACTCCGCTTGGACCTTGGGGTTAGACCCATTGCGGTCGAGGTTGCTCTCAGACCTCTTCTCTATTGGCGCCGTCTTCGGAGTACTTCAGAACTAGCTGCATATAGGGACGAATTGATTAATGTTATGGGTCTGCGAGGTTCAGGGAGGATACCTTGGTTGGTTTACATCAAGAGTATTTGTGAGGGTTTGGGTAGGGGTAATCTATAGAGTAAAGCAGAAGAAACCTCCCAAATAACTGCTAGAAGGACTTTGGTAGAGAGCTATAGAGAGCTCAAGCTCAACAAGCTCGAAAGGAGATCAACTGCCGGCCTCCTGACGGCGGAATTCCTGGTAGTAAAATACAGGTAAAGCTTAGAACTGGTGCTGGACGATATCCAGCCACTCCTGCCAAAAAGCTTTACGTACAGTTTAGACATGGAGTCCTCCTGCTGCGCTCTTTTACTAGTAAGTGGGAGGGGGCCACTAACGGGGGGTGTCCGGCATGTAACACCCCTGACGAAATGGAACTTCACGTGCTATTTTGTGTAAGGGTTATAGGAGGGCTAGGTCACGCTGGTTACTCCAACTGTGTAGGACCCTGGGGTCCAGACACTGTAGCGAAGTGTATAGGCTATTGAAACACACACACAAATGCCCATTGTCTTCTCCCTTTCATGGTTCTTATTTACCATGTGGTGTACCCGAAGGGCCATCCTAAAAAAGATGGCTCACCAGAATGGCATTGTAGAAATTGTATGACTGACTCAAATATTGTACTTCTCAGGACATAATCTGGGCTATTGTGGGATGGCTACACCAGAAACTGGATCATTGATTCTTTTTATATCAAATTTTAAACTGTGTAAATTTTATGAATTCAATGTATTATATTGGGTGTTTTTAATGATGCTTTTATGGCCTTGTGTGCCGAAATAAAGTTTTTATGACTGACTGATATCTGGTAATGAATTATATTGTCTGATCTCCTGCCTCTTTGGGTTTAGGCCATAATAAGTTACTTCTGTCCAATTTTGCCACTTTCTCTACAGCCTGCTGATTTGTCTTGTTGCTGTACCCCCGTTCATAAAATCTCTCCATCGTGACTTTTGACTCCATAACAAATGCCTTTTCAGTACTACAATTCCTTTTGGCGCACATCAACTCACCAAATGTAGGTGGCCAAATAGCGAGCGTTAACGCTGAAATTCTGCGATCACTGATAAACCATGTGAAATGTAGAGGCAGAAACACCGAATCGCTAAATAAGGAATCGCTAAAAACAACGAGCGATTCCTTATGTAGCGAAAATGCCACACGGACTCACTATTTAGCGATTAGCAAAATAAGGAATCGTTAAAAAAATTCACTAAGCAATGTACACAAACTCGCTGTTACCGAATCCTTAAAAAATCGCAAATTAAGAGTTGCAAATTACCACAAACTCAAAGCAGGTGGTAACCAGGTGCACAGCATATACACCGTAGACTTACAGCCGTAGACTTACAGCCCAAAACGCTATCTGCTGCTCGCTCGATTCTGCTAAATAAGCTTTCTTTTAAAACTATCATCACTTTGTATGCTGCTGATAGGTGAGGTTTGGGAATAGGGGGAATTGTAAAGTTGTATTTCATTGCTGATAGTAGCTTTTTAATCTTTTAAATTAGCACCAATAAGACCACTTACCTGCACTTTAAAAAACCATCCTGCATCTCGCTGCTTAGCGGGAATTATCCAATACTCGCATCTCCCAATCAGCGCCATTTTGGTCAGCGCGCTAGTGGTTAGTCGCTTAGCACACGCCACCCTATTTAGGAAGGGTGATGCAAGCGCGCAGCGCACGCACGCAACGGTCGCGCCGATGGTGCGCCGGAGGCATGCCAGAGGCAAGCCCGTCTGCGCCCATCCGCGCCTCGGTCGCGCTCAGCGCCAGCCATACTGCCTATTCCACTCAAGGACACGGCAGATTATGCTATCCCAGTGAACAACTCCTCTATATAGGCAAGAGGGATGTTAGGGGGACACAAGTAGCTGTGACCAATAACAATAATACTACTGTTGCTGACCAGACCAAAGATATACTAAAGTGTGGTTTGATTAATTGCAGGTCTTTGAGGAAGCACTCCCAGGAGGTGTCAAATACGTTAGAGTGTGTGGTGATTGAGTCAGATACAAGTGATTAGTTTCAAGTGGTTTTATTCAAGATGGTACAGTAGACCCCACCAGGAGCAGCCAGCATGCTGCTCAGCTCAGTCAACTGTGAACAATTGACTCATAACATTCTATGATATGTCATCACAGTAAGATTCTACAGGCAGGGCATGAATAGCATTGAACTCAGGATATAACATATCCCCCTTTCTCCCAAATAAACAAAAGAACAACAATGAGAAAAGAAGAAAGATTAAGAGGAGAGGAAATAAGAACCACGAACCAATGAAAGAAGAGCACAACCGAAAAGGATGAGAGGAGCAAAGAAGACAGGAAAACAAGAACATAAGAACCATCCTCCCTTCTATACACAAAAACAAAAGCAAGAAAAAACATAGTCAGAAAAAAAACATAGTCAGAAAAGAGGAGAAGAGGAAGCACGAATGACTGCCCCAAAACACACCCACTGGCCGGAACGGGAATGTATAAGGCTGAAAAATTAAAAACCAACAGAGCAAGAAAACACGACAGAAAAGCAGAGGAAAGCTAAGAATCCACACGAGACACAATGAGAAAACATCACCAATAGAACAGAAATGAGAAAAGAAAACAAGATGAGGAAAAGTATAAGGATAATCCTCACCCAAGAGGAACACAATCATCAATACAAAATGAAAAATATAATGTAAAGACAACAATGTAGATATAATATTCAATATAATAATAACATAAGATTGGGAGGACTGTAGCCTAACAGCAACCCTTAAAAAGACAAGGGATTAGAGAAGTAACAGATGGGACTAAGACCCATAGAAACAATAGTCCTTGTAATGTTGACATCTTGAAAACTAAGAGAGGTTGAGTGATGTCAAAGAACAGATATGGGTAGGAACCATATGATAAAAAAAGATATAGGTAGGGACCCATATGATAAAGCGAAAGGGACTAAAACCCTCGAATAGCTCCAAGAAGGAAGACAGACTAAAATTGTGCACATGTATGACATGTACAAAATAAACAGATATGGATGTGATATGTGCAAAAGCTAAACGGGTAGGAACCCATATTGTGATGCGAAAAGGACTGAAACCCTCGCATAAAGACGCACCTCGTGGAGAGGTACAAACAATGTGCACTGAGCAAATGGAAAAGAACCCATCCAAGACACCTAGAGTGGAGGTAAAACGTTGTGCACCAGTAGTGCACTGTAGCAACAGGACTGGAACCCGTGCGACACACCTCGTATGGAGGTGAAAACATTGTGCACTGCAACTGTAGCAATGGAATGAGACTCATGTTATTCACCTCGTTTAAAGCTGAAGACAATGTACATCGTAACAAAGGGAAAAACAACCCAAGGAACACACCTCGTAAAGAGGTCAAAGGGCCGTAACCTATGCAACATACCACTGAGGGGCAATGTGTGCAAGAAAGAACATATGAGTGGGAACCCATGACCTGTTCTTGTATTAAGGAAACGGTGTGCATACATGTAAAAGCAAACAGTAAATGAGCTCTATAGACGAGCAATGCATACCAAATAAAAAATATATATTTACAGACACACCTAGGACATGCTGGACAAACCGTACGTACCCATCACCATGACGATTTGCGTAATATTCATTAAAAGGCGACTATGCATACAATGAATCCACGTGGAATGTATTTACACCACTAGTGAAGCTCTGACATGTCTGATGCCCTACCGTGCCTAATTCTGGTAGACACCCTTGTCGTTTATTTATACAAACATGGGTAGCTATTGACGGGCACATTTAATACACATGCACACCAAGCCATTCAAAGGGGATTCGACAAGAATTCGACCAAAACTATGCAAGAAACCCCCCTCACGGTTAATAAAACACACATCCACTGCCGGATGTGTAATACTTTTTATTTTACTCTCTGGAAAGGGGACGAACATCACTTGAGAGTCACAGCGCGCTCCTGGCAGAGCCCAATGCTGTGTTACACCCACCATTGCCTGCTGAGTGCCACACGCCTCTGTGTTGTATTCCACTAGCTAGTGCATATGCTATGACACTCTCTAGCCCATGTGCACTGTAACACCACCACGTGAATATGTCATGCCACACTTGTCTTCGCACGGGTTATATTGCCCCATCTAACGTGCCTTCCTCGATGCCTATGTTATAACGCACAGTGCTATGCCATACATATTACAATCTGGGATCCATATCTGTGTCACAGTGCATATGCAACGTTACACTCCCCAGCACATATTTTATATTACAACTTTAGAGACTAGTTAGGTTACACAACACTGCCCTGTGCATATTACACTCCCAGGCGCATATCGCATAGCACGCGCTAGTGCCTGTGCTATCTCGCGCTCTCCAATGAATCTGTCATTGCGCACAATGTATTGCATATTATATTTCACGCCCGGTTCATCTTATATCACACTTTTTGGTGCATAGTTTATACCATACACTATATCTAGTTTTCATTTTCAATCGTGCTCTCAGGACTATGTTCTATATAACACTGTGTTCACCTACCCTTTTCACGGGCATTACATTTTGCGATAGGGGGTGGAGGGTCAGGGGGTGTTTCTGCCAAGTGAGCCCGGAGTCACAGTCACAAACGTCCTCTTCTTCCTGAATAAAAGTGAGATTATGCTGCATACTTGTTCATATTTTAAGTAGTTCGCACAGACACACGTTTTAAAAACAATAAAGTTCCTAATACACGCCTTCTCTGAACAGTTAGCTTGCTGCCCCATCCCCCTCCTCCCTATCCTCTGTTGTGTGAATCTATGGACTAGCCTCCTCCCTCCTGCCATGCATGGTCTGATGTGCTGCCACTGCCCTCAATTTAGTATGATGTACCAGTCCACTCCTCCTGCCCTCCATTGCCCAATTCTATGCCCCATCATTGACCTCCTGCTTAAACTCTGTGCTTAGCTTGCTGCCCCTATTCTCCTTCCCCCTGCCCTCCGATGTCTTTGTGCATGTCCCTGCTCCATCCTTTTAGCCCACCATGTTCCATGGACCTGCCACTCCTATCTACTCTGAGTGTTCTGTTGAGCTGCTACTCCCCTCCCACCTGCCTAGCATTGTCAGATGACTGTAACCTGTCCCTGCCACCTCCACCCTGCCTGTCCACATGCCATGCCCCATCCTCTTCCTCCTGTCCTACATGGTCCATTGTACTGCCACACCCTTCTGCCCTCCCTGGTCTGTTGTGCTGCAACTGCTCCTCCTGCCTGCCCCGTGCGGTCTGTTGTGAGGCCCCTTCCCCTGAACTTTCTTGTCTGTGCACAGGTCCTGACCCTCCCTTCTATCCTCCATCGTCCTTTGTGCATGCCCCTGCACCCTCCTTCTTGCCCATCATAGCCATTGTGCTGCCACTAACCCTCCCACTTGCCATGCATGGTCTTCTGTGCTGCCATAGCCCCTCCCACCTTCCCTGTGTGGTCAGTTAGCTGCCCCTGACCCCCTCCCACCTTCCCTCCATGGTCTGTGTGTATGACATCACAGTCTCACTGTTGCTCTTCATGGTGTGTCTTGCTTCTAGTGCCCATCCTGCCTGACCTACATGGCTATCTTGCTGCTCCTGCCCTGCCCCCTTGCCCCCAGCCCTCTGTTTACATGTGCAGACCCCTACTCCCTCCCTCCTGGCTTGTCTGTTCCATTGTAATGCCCCTGATCCGTCCCTCCTGCCCTTTAAGGTCTGTTATGCTGCAGCTTTCTCCCCTGTCTGTCCATTATGGTCAGCTAGCTACCATTGCCTCTTGCCCCTCTGTTCTCTGTTGTCCATGTGCATGGTCCTGTCCCCTCCCTCTTGCTTTCTATGGATTGTTGTGCTGCACTCCCGTCCCGCATGCCCTGTGTGGTGTATTGTGCTGCTGCAAACCCTGATGCCTGCCCTGCAGGATCAGTTTGGTGCACCTCTCCATGTCCCTCCTGTCCTCTGTTATCCAAGTCCATGTCCCTACCCCATTTCCTTCCATGATCCAATGTACCATACTTGCGAACATTTTGAACTTGGTAAGAGGGAGATTTTGAAAAAAAACTGGGGTATTGATTTTCCCCTTTGAGTTACATTGAAAAAGAGGAGATTGTAGACAGGAGGCAGATCAAATAAAGCCCATTTGAGCTTAAAAACATTGGACGTTTCCTGCCTGAATCGGGTCTGTTGGCATGTATGGTTGTACTACCATTGCCTCTTCCTTCTGCCCACAATGGTCTATTACATTGCCACAGCCTCTCTTGCAAGTCCTGTATTGTTGGTTTGTTGCCCCTGCCCCCCTTTCCACTGCCCTCCATAGTCTGTTGTGCTGCCACGGCCCTTCCTGCCTGCTCAGTGTGGTTAAATTGTTGCCTTTGCACCCTCCTACCTGCCTTCAATTTTCAGAGTCCGTGCCCCTGGCCTCTGCCTCTCAACAGTATCCTAATGAACAACTAGATTGCTAACATTCTATATTTATTACAAAAGTGTGGAACGCCTGACGTCATCTTGATGTAATCAAAACTGTAATACCTAGAGCATTTCCTTTAGAAATTACATATATGAGAGGGTCTTATTGGCATCAAAATTATGGTTAGTGCTCTAAAAGACTAAAATAAGGACTTATTTTCTGAGTTTTCAAATAGCGACAAAGCACTTTTAAATTATTTGTTATCTTTATGTTTTTTTATCCAGTTGACCACTTGATTAAATGTTGCACTTAGGGGAGAGGATGTGGTGTTACTTCTAGAACTGCAGACTTTGCAACTGGGGAACCAGGTTGGAGTTTCTGCTTCAGCTCGACATTCTGTGATTCTGGTCAAATCACTTAGTCTCCCCATGTCTACAACCAAAATGAATTTGTTCTTGTGTGATGTAACCAATGCTCATGTAAAGCACTCCAATACCTGACAAGTCTGCACTATATAACACTGCAAAAACACAAAATAATGTTTTGCACACTTCTGTCATTGGGCTATATTTGGGCTACATCTGGGTGATTTTGGGCTACATTTGGGCTCTTTTGTCTCCGGTGGCCATCTTGGGAGATTTATTTGTTATGAAGTTTCCTAATTTCCTCATGTACTGCAGTCTCCTCAGTAGGAAATGCTTTCAGTTTTTTACTTTGATTCCATCATGAAGGTATTCAGATATGTCACACATTTGCCATAAATTCTGAATGTTAGCACTCTAGTTGCTCATTAGATCACTGTAGTAAAACTACTGTTCACCATGGAAGTCTGCTCCTGGTATTAAAAGTGCATGTTTCAGTCTGCATGTCAGAATTTTTTAATGAAATAGAAGAGGATTTGAGAAGTCACTCAAAATGTGCCCTCATTTTCTTTCTTCAGCATTAATCATAATTTCTATGGCAAAATGAACCCCCTCATTGTGTTCCTTTTTAAATTAAATGTTTTAAGTGTTACCAGTTTATTCCAATCAAGATGGCTTCAGGTGTGCCATACTTTTGTCATAATGAAGACAGTAAGCGCTCTAGTTGTTTTTAAGAACACTCTGGGACATTCTGTAATTGGGCCATACTTGGGCTACATCTGGGTGATATTTGGGCTACATTTGGGCTCTTTTGTCTCTGGTGGCCATCTTGGGAGACTTATTTGTTATGAAGTTTCCTAATTTCCTCATTTACTGCAGTCTCCTCAGTAGGAAATACTTTCAGTTTTTTACTTTGATTCCATCAAGAAGGCATTCAGATGTGTCACACATTTGCCATAAATTCAGAATGTTAGCACTCTTTTTGCTCATTTGATCACTGTAGTAAAGCTACTGCTCACCAGGGAAAACTGCTGCTGGTATTGAAAGTGCATGTTTCAGTCTGCATGTCAGACTTTTTTAATGAAATAGATGAGGATTTGAGAAGTCACTCAAAATGTGCCCTAATTTTTCTTTCTGCAGCACTAATCATACTTTTTATGGAAAAATGAACACCCTCATTTTGTTCCTTTTTAAATTAAATGTTTTAAGAGTTACCACTTTAATCCAAGCAAGATGGCTTCAGGTGTGCCATACGTTTATCATAAGTAGGACTGTTAGCGCTCTAGTTGTTCTTGGGAACACTCTGGGAAGCTGCAGTAGAACACAAAGGAATCAACTGACAGTCTCTGCCCTTGTTGGATGTACATGTTTTACTGAGAATGTCAGACTTCACTCTCACATGACTGAGAAAGATAATGTGAATTTACAGAAAATAAGCTCTCAGTTTAGCTTATAGATCACCTTCCAAACCTCTGTGGGAAAAGCATGAGAAAATATTTTTCTCTCAATCATGATATCCCAGCAGAAGGCTTTTTCACATGGTGAAATCACCTTAGAACATACCACAATTCCTAAAATGAGTATGGTACCATCAACAAATGATTTATAATGTAACTAAAGTCTTAAAACCTTCTATTAACTGCAATGCTTTTTAATGAGGTGCTATCATGTATATTGGTCCCAAGATGGCTGCCAACACTTCTTGGATGAAGTGCTGACAGCCAATCGGATCTCAGGATGAGATGTGTGGTTAGGCTCCGCCCACATATATATATGATTTTACTTTTGATTTTCTCAGGAACTACTGAACAGATTGACTCCATATATGCAAAAGGCACATACCTGAGCTGAGAACTACCTCTCTGCCAAATTTCAAGTAATTCTGTTCAGCCGTTCGGGCTGTACCTTGGACTAAAGGTCCCTATGGAAAATTGCATGGGGAAAACATGTTTTGGGACCCCCCTTTTTTCTCAGCCCCCGCTTGACGAATCCCCCCGAGACTTTCAGGGTAGGAGCGGAGCGGAGCGCCCCACCTATTTTGAAAATTTCGTGAGGATTCGTCAACCGGCGCCAAAGTTATTCCAAATAGAATGTTGCGGATTTCCTATGGAAACACGGTCCTAACTATAACTATCTACTGGCGACTGCCAGTAGATAATATATATCAGCAACTCTTCACGCCACCGCATGCACAGACGAGAAGGCAGACCCAAAGTTAGTGCCAAGAAAACGGGTTTATTTTCGGAAAGCCCGCACCACCGCCATTACGCGTTTCAGCCTCCTCCGAGGCCTTGATCACATGACGCGTTCCTGAGCCATTTTTTCTATTTTAAAGTGACAGTGCACAGAGTCACATGTGAATAATAGACATAGTAAAGTTACATTTTCTCGCAAATACGTGAACCTGATGATATCTGAACCACAGATTGATTGATCCCCACAGTGGAGGTACCATAAAGTTGTGCAAAACACGCAATAAATATTCATGTGATCATAAATATTTAAGACAAAACTAGCAACATAGATAAAATCTATTAATAAATAAGTTGAAGTTAAATAACAATGACAGTACCAATAAAAACATCAATATAAAATCATCATAAGAAAATTCTAATAACAATAAATATGATGTTAAATATGATAATAAATTAATTAGTGGCCAATCAAGGCCCTACTAAAAACTCTGTCTTATAACCCCTGATGGTATAAAGGTATTGCTAGTTGCTTTCTTAAATTCTATTAGCAAAGCTGAATTGCACACTTGCTATGTAAATATGTCATTATGGGTTCAACAGTCCTGCCCAAGTGGGCTTATACTCATACGTAACTTTTTAAGTATGTATAAAGTGCTGGTGCTAAAAAATGATATAAAAACGTGCTGGTCACCCTTTTTAAAAAATACAACCGTAATTAGAAAAAGAGGGTAAAATTATATTATGAAAAGTCTATATTTCTACATTAAAATGCAAGAAAGGTGGTGCCAATGCCAGCTGGAAGATACTGGGTATGAGAACAGATATGTTTAAAGGCAGGTAAAAAAATCCTCACTAATATTCAGACCATATGGTGTTTTACAATTAAGCTCCAGGATGAATTTCGTTTCCAGTGTCCTGAGCAAATACTCACGATTGCCTCCCCTTCTGAGGGGCAAAACGGTGTCCACCACGAATTATTTCAAAAATTGTATGTTACTATCGTGATGTTCCTGAAAGTGCCGTGCCACCGGATAGGTGGCATCCTTGTTAATGATAGCTCTCATGTGCTGGAGTATCCGTTTGTGGACCTGTAGCTTTGCGCTTCCCACATAGCGCAGGCCACATGGACACTCCAGCACATAAACTGCAAATTCTGTTTTGCAATTAAAAAATTTGGTGATGGCAACAGGTTTAGGTTTGAAAGGAGTAGTGTATGTTTTAGTATTCAAACCTTGTTTACAGGCCTTGCAGGTGGCACACTTATAAAAGCCTGTCCTGCTGCCCAACCAATTTATATATATATATAGTATCTGTAATTACATATTGCCTCTGTTATGCATATGCTTATGTTGTGATGATAATCTCACAAGTATTATTATGGATTTACTGCTTTCTATTCTGATTCAGGCATGTGAATCTATGAAAGATACCTCAATACTGGAGAAGAACAATAGTTACTTACCTGTAATCTGTGGTTCTCCAGTATTGGTATCTTTCACAGATTCACATGCAACCCACCCACCTCCCCTCAGAGGCTCTTCTATGCTCTTTTCACTCTGGATCACACTTGTGCTAGAAAATCTGAGAGCCTGAGCCTCTAAGGAGAACATTCTGGAGGGTGCTGTCGCCTGATTGGCTGTAGTGTGGACTATATATAATGACTTGGACGAGTCATGAAAGTGGAGGATTTTTTCTTTTGATTTCTAGCTACTTTACTTCCTGGTTCTAGGTTACCTATGGTATGGTTTCTATATGCATGTTTATTGCTATTTTTATGTACCGTGGGACTCCCACTCCGACGACGGGGAATGATTCAGGCATGTGAATCTATGAAAGATATCAATACTGGAGAACCACAGATTGCAGGTAAGTAACTATTGTTCTTATCTATGTTAAAACCTGTTGTACAATTGTCTATTTAGAGGATTTAACAAATGTAAAACATGGCTGAATATATTGGTAACTTTGCTGAAGTGACACACTACATGGACAAATGGGAAAATTGAAAGCTTGGCTGTAACAAATAATTGGAGCGAATCAAGACTTTTAATCTCCTGTGAAGTCAAGCAAATGTTATACATGTTACATGTATGTAAACACAACAAAATCTAAAAATTGATAAACAGATGTAAAAAGAAAAAAGTAAGATTTAGGAGGATGAAATAGTAGAGTAAAATAGAATCCTGAGGCTTTTGACACTTTTGACTGGGAGGAACTTGGTACCCACAGTACATATGGATATGCTGATCTCTGGAAGCCTACTAGAAAAATGTACCTCATCAGAACGAGGTACCTTTATAACTTTATCATTTGAGTCTGTATAGTGTTAATATTTCCCAGCATCATTATACATTCCTCGAAGGATGAGAGACTGGGCAGGCCAGCTGAGATTCAAACTTCATGTGGAGATAGCTACAGGGATATTGCAGGCTTTGCAACATCCATTTGTCTTGCATTCAGTTTTAGATCTGAGAAAGTCAGTCTGATATGTTTGTACTGCCTTTGAGTCATTCTTGTGTTGTCCGTATACGTTTAAGTCCTCAATTTAAGAACACAGAGGGTGGCTACAGATGTTATCAACCTGCAGCTGGAGGTAACTTTTAAAGAGCTTAGGAATGGTTCCTATGGGTGCCATATATTAATATACTTGAATATTCTTCAGGTATGAATTAGACACCAGAATGCATGATACTGAAGAAATCCAAGATATACAATGGTTATAAATAATACTTGGTTACAGATTACTCACCTATAAATTCTTTTCCAGAATTATGAAATTATCGAAATTCCTATGACGTGTGCCCGAGCATTGTGAAGAAAATCTTTTACTACTCGAGTCCTTGCACTTCAGTATGAGTTTCTGGTGTTGCTTACTTTTTTTCAGAAAAGGCGGCTATGTATTTATCTCCGATCAAGAGCATGGATTTGGCTTAGTGGCACAGGAACCTTGGATACAGTTTGCAACAGTGAGAGAGAACATCCTGTTTGGAAACAGGTTCAACGCCAATTTCTACCAGCAAGTGGTTGAGGCCTGTGCACTGACGGATGATCTCAGTGTGAGTAATTGCGTAGATGCGTGCAGTGTACCGTATGTCACAGTACATGAAATCATTGACTTGCATTTGACTAAGAGGTGGCAATGCTCAAGCCCGCTGCATGGCTGACCATTCTCTTCGATTCTTATATTATTTTATTTTTTGCGTGTGACTTCTATACCCGGGTAGGTAGACCAGCCTCCGCTATCCTGCTTCTGCTCCTACCTTCCCAACCATGAGACAGCGCCACTCACATTTGGGCATTTTTCTGCACTCAAATCATAAACCTAAAACCTCCCGCCCTAGCCCAGAAACCTCAAGAAGAACATCAATTCCAGGATTATCAGTGACATTAACACCACCTTCTCACTTATAAGTCCAGACTTGTATATTACAGTAATTCGGTAAGAGATGGTACTTGTATCTTGTGTAACCTGATCTAGTTTACATGCATGGAGATGGGCATTAAGAATTCAAGATCTTAAACTCTTAAAAACCCTCAATCTAGCTCTGAGAGTAAACCCAGGCCTCTCTGTTTTAGGAAACTGCTGCAGACTAAACTTTTCAGACATTCCTTTGATTATCTGAAGCCAGGGTTTCTGGATGCAGATGACTAAATGTGAACCATTTACAGATCTAGTATCTGTGCCATACATGTTAATATCTAAAAAATAACCCACAACGCTTAAAGGTGATCTAAACCCTAAGGGAGATTGAATCATGAGTTTTTTGAGGGGGAAAATACACCCCCATCCCCCTTAAAAAAGGATTATAAATTGATGGTTGGATGTAGAAGAGCAAAAATGTGCCACTGGACATCATTGGAATTGCAGCAAAAGAAGGGCAGTTTTAGTTTTCACCTCCAATTCGGTCTGAACTCTAGCCTCCAATGAAGATCCACCTCGGTCATCCTTCCTTGCAAAGTAAGACTAACATACCTGCACATTACTCTGCTCACATCTTCTATATATTGACTGATATCATCATTAGAGGTTCCTGTTGCAGCCTCGGACAGCCCCTGGGGCAAACGTACATCATATGATCTGTCACATTTGTAACTAGTGTTCTGAAGTGACTCAAAAGTTGACATGCCAGTGTGCTACAAAACATACGAAGCACTTGGAATTATTAATTCAAACCCTGTAAACCAATAAGGGTTGTCTGTAATTTTTTGCATGTTGTGCCGTTACCTTGGCACTTTTTTGTATCGAAAAGGAAACTGGCATTATTTAAACAGTGTGGGAATTGAGGGCAGGAAATAGTTGAAACAACTTCTATTTTCTTCACAAAGATGTTGCATGCAATGATGAGAATGCCCGGTGGAGTTGTTTAGGCAGCTATAGAGGAGTTTGGCTCTGGTTCACCCCCTCGGCCGTCACCTACTCAACCTGACACTGGACATAGTTATCCTTGTTCTCTCCGTTATGTTTCCTTCCCTCCTTCGCCTCCTCCCTCCGTGATCCTGTGGCTGCCTCCCCTTTCCATCCCTGTGTTGAGCGGCGGAGTCAGCTACCTTTATGGTTTTTGGATTGAATTTTGTATATCCCGCCATTTTGTGACAATGCTGTTGGCTCCCGTGGGTCCTCCATCTTGCGGTTTCGATTTTGTCCCCTTTAAGTACTCTCTCCTTTGCCGGTCTGCCGTTGCCGGTCTGCCTTACACTATCAACATTCCTTACCCCCTTTTTACCTTTCCCCCTCTAATCTTCATTCCACATTAGACGTGTGTCTTGGGTATGCTATGCGCTAATAATCTCTTGTTATTGTGTAATCACTGCTTTTCTCCTATGTTTATACTTGGCTCCTGTAACTGATGTCATTTTGTAACCTGTAACTTGCTGATCCTCATGTAAAGCGCTCTGAAACCTCCGGGTCTAGCCAGCGCTATATAAAACTCTGCAAATAAAATATAAAATAAATAATTAAGACTTCCTGGTCACCTACTACAAAGAAGCAGAAAAGTGTTTCTGTACGATGTATTATTTCCACACTCGAGTCTGTTTAAATTAGAAAAGGGTAGATATTTGTCTTGTATATCTAGGCAAAGATATCCAGAAAGATAGACCAAGATGTGAGAAGCCCCTACGGTCTGTGGACTTACGTTAGCACCAATGCTCCATACACAATATGATATGTGTCTTTCAGAGTGTATCCATGTGTTGTTCGATGCATGCCAGCAGCACTCGCATTGAGAACCGTTGGTAATAGTCAAGAGTGCAAGTAGTTACCCGAGTACGCAGACAATGATAAAGTAGAGGCTATTCTCAGCAGGGACATGGCAAATCAAAATACGTATTCAGAATGTTATTCAATTTAAGAAGATTAAATCACATATAGAAATATCTTAAAGAGCTTCATTGGCTCCCCATTATCAAAAGGAACATGTGTAAATCTAGCTGTATCCTTCATAAAAGATTGTACAGTCAGAAATCTTCTTTATCGTCAGATAAATTTAGTAATTGCTTCTCTGCCAGCTGTCGTAGATCAAGAAATAATCTTAAGTTCTCTTTAAAGAAGTTTAAATTTAGCAAATGGGAGGAAGCCCTACTCGGAATTCCCAACCTTATCAAATAAGAGGCAAATTTAAATTACTCGAATTCCAAATACAACTGAAACCCTGACTTCAAGTGATGAGAGTTATATTTCTATCCACTGTGAACACTATTTTAGCAGATCTCTACTGCACCAGAAAACTAATTCATGTGTGACAAAGCACTTTACAAACTCACAAAATAAATACATAAATAATAGGTAAACTGGAGATTTGTAGGAATTTTTTGCTTTGCCTCACCACTGCCTTTCTTGTGTCATGAGCTTCACTTTGGGTGTTATCCAGTGGTGTTTTATCACACTCACTGGAAGAATTTTGCACAATATTTTAAAGGGTTGTGTTAATGTCACTGATAATCCAGGAAGTGTTGTTCTTTGGGAGGTTTCTGGGATAGGGTGGGAGGTATTGAGTCTATGATTTGAGTGCAGAAAATACCCAAATGGGAGTGGAGCTGTCTCATGATTGGGAAGGAAGCTCTCTAATGTAGCTCTAGTGCTAACAGTTCAAAATATGTTTCACAATGTTACTTCTTCTGCACCTATATAAACAAAAACAATATCCTATATAAAATTAAAATGGGCCTGGGGCCTATTAACTCCAAATAAAAAGAACATGAAAACCTAAGCAAGTCTACACAGACGTGCACACACAAAACAAATACCACGAAATTTGAGTGTTTTTTTTTCTGCGTGTGAATAAATAGAAAGAAAATGTGTATTTATGTGTGTGTATAGAAATATATGTGTATTTGTGTGTATATATATATCCCAAACAAACTCCATTTTACTGGGGGCCTCAAACCCTGCAGGGCGGGCTCTGTAGCAGGAATGGAGATCCGGTTGCAAGTGATTACTCAACCAAAATGCAGAGCCACGACACCGTCTTATATCCAAGTTGACTTTATTCGTCTTGAGCAGCATGTAAAAAGCACTCCTTCTCCTTACACGTTTCGACGAGCTATCGCCTTGCTCACAGGTGAGTGTCCTTAAGACCCAGTGGTCACATGGCCCTTATTATAAACTACGAGGCCCAGCTTGCATCAACACGGTTCTCCCACAACGTGACATGAAGAAAATAGCATTGTAGCTTAATAGCGTTCTCATCATCACAATGTCACGTACATATGTCTGAGCCAAATTCAAGGTGCATGTCTGTAAATAAAAGCAAAATGCGTATGCTGCCACACACATGATAAGTACTTGGAATGCGGCCCACCGGAGAGAGGAATGACACCTCCCTCGTCTCCCTTTCTCTTTCATCACGCCAAATCTCCATAGAAATCCGGTGGCTGGCGTGTGTTGAGCGGGTCATGCCCCCTCCATCGTACATCCCAAACAAACTCCATTTTACTGGGAGCCTGACCCTGCAGGGCGGGCTCTGTAGCAGGAATGGAGATCCGGTTGCAAGTGATTACTCAACCAAAATGCAGAGCCACGACACCGTCTTATATCCAAGTTGACTTTATTCGTCTTGAGCAGCATGTAAAAAGCACTCCTTCTCCTTACACGTTTCGACGAGCTATCGCCTTGCTCACAGGTGAGTGTCCTTAAGACCCAGTGGTCACATGGCCCTTATTATAAACTACGAGGCCCAGCTTCCATCAACACGGTTCTCCCACAACGTGACATGAAGAAAATAGCATTGTAGCTTAATAGCGTTCTCATCATCACAATGTCACGTACATATGTCTGAGCCAAATTCAAGGTGCATGTCTGTAAATAAAAGCAAAATGCGTATGCTGCCACACACATGATAAGTACTTGGAATGCGGCCCACCGGAGAGAGGAATGACACCTCCCTCGTCTCCCTTTCTCTTTCATCACGCCAAATCTCCATAGAAATCCGGTGGCTGGCGTGTGTTGAGCGGGTCATGCCCCCTCCATCGTACATCCCAAACAAACTCCATTTTACTGGGAGCCTGACCCTGCAGGGCGGGCTCTGTAGCAGGAATGGAGATCCGGTTGCAAGTGATTACTCAACCAAAATGCAGAGCCACGACACCGTCTTATATCCAAGTTGACTTTATTCGTCTTGAGCAGCATGTAAAAAGCACTCCTTCTCCTTACACGTTTCGACGAGCTATCGCCTTGCTCACAGGTGAGTGTCCTTAAGACCCAGTGGTCACATGGCCCTTATTATAAACTACGAGGCCCAGCTTGCATCAACACGGTTCTCCCACAACGTGACATGAAGAAAATAGCATTGTAGCTTAATAGCGTTCTCATCATCACAATGTCACGTACATATGTCTGAGCCAAATTCAAGGTGCATGTCTGTAAATAAAAGCAAAATGCGTATGCTGCCACACACATGATAAGTACTTGGAATGCGGCCCACCGGAGAGAGGAATGACACCTCCCTCGTCTCCCTTTCTCTTTCATCACGCCAAATCTCCATAGAAATCCGGTGGCTGGCGTGTGTTGAGCGGGTCATGCCCCCTCCATCGTACATCCCAAACAAACTCCATTTTACTGGGAGCCTGACCCTGCAGGGCGGGCTCTGTAGCAGGAATGGAGATCCGGTTGCAAGTGATTACACAACCAAAATGCAGAGCCACGACACCGTCTTATATCCAAGTTGACTTTATTCGTCTTGAGCAGCATATAAAAAGCACTCCTTCTCCTTACGCATTACGAGCTATCGCCTTGCTCACAGGTGAGTGTCCTTAAGACCCAGTGGTCACATGGCCCTTATTATAAACTACAAGGCCCAGCATGCATCAACACGGTTCTCCCACAACATGACATGAAGAAAATAGCATTGTAGCTTAATAGCGTTCTCATCATCACAATGTCACGTACATATGTCTGAGCCAAATTCAAGGTGCATGTCTGTAAATAAAAGCAAAATGCGTATGCTGCCACACACATGATAAGTACTTGGAATGCAGCCCACCTTAGAGAGGAATGACACCTCCCTCATTTCCCTGTTTCTTTCATCATGCCAAATGTCCATGGAAATCCGGTGGCTTGTGTATGTTGAGCGGGTCATGCCCCCTCCATGGTACATCCCAAACAAACTCCATTTTACTGGGGACCCCTGACCCTGCAGGGCGGGCGGGCTCTGTAGCAGGAATGGAGATCCTGTTGCAAGTGATTACACAACCAAAATGCAGAGCCACGACACGGTCTTATATCCAAGTTGACTTTATACGTCTTGAGCAGCATGTAAAAAGCACTCCTTCTCCTTACGCGTTTCGACGAGCTATCGCCTTGTTCACAGGTGAGTACATATATATGGCAGTTCCTCCCTTTCATCTGTTGCTCCTTGAAACATACGAGAGTGGACCCAGGTATTGTGCATATTTTCTTGATTTATTTCCGCACAAACAGCCTCACCGTTACTCGTTTCGGCAGTTGCCTGCCTTGATCACATGACAGCGTAGGGAAATCAGATCGCCATTTTTTATAGTATATATACCTATAGCTATACATAACCTATTGGTGGTTGCCATGGTTGTTACAGTTAGGACGTAGTTTTAATAGGAAAAGCGCGTTTTGATTTGCCTATAACTTTTGTGCCGTTTAACGAACCTTCCCGAAATATTCCCAAAAAAGTGTGCCACTCTAGTTGCATGGAAAGTGACGGGATTATCCATCATGCTGGGTCCGAGAAAAAGGGGTGATCAAAAAAATGTCTTTCCCATGTTAATTTCCATAGAGATTTTAGACATGACTAAAGATTGAACCGCTGAGCGGAATTACACCAAACTTGGCAGAAAGATCGCTCCTGGTCCAGAAAGTGCCTTTTTAGGTCGAGCCTGGCCAGCGCATGCACTGCTCTGCAAGGCATGCTGTATTGAGGTATGGAATAGAAGCTCTGCTCATTTCCAGGCCATCTTGTAGATTGGCTCCTGTTACTGTCCTTTCTAAATGGTTGCTTTGGATTCATGAATAGGCTGAATAGTCCCTCCTTAGTACCTCCTTGTCTCCTTTTGGAACCTCTAATAAGGACTGGACCTTTTACTTGTGTTGTAACTCAGCAGGTTTTGTTAACAATTCGTGAGGACTATTTACTTTATTAATGGGTTCTTTGTTTAGCTGCCGAAGCACGCATGATGTGCTGTTTGTGTTTTACAAACCGCCCTGGTTTATTTTTAGTTGTTGTGTGCTGCACAACATGTCATGCTTTTGCAATCTGTGATGCTGCAGAGTAGGTAATTGTTAGGTCAATCCTAGCAGCAGCACGCATGCGCTGCTCGCTCAGCGAGGCATGCTGTAGTAGAGTATGCACTGGAAGCCCCTCCCACTCTCCACCCATATTTTTAATTGGCTTGTGTCATTGTCCTTCGTAAACGCTGGCTTCCCATTCATTATGAGGCTTGTTAGTCCCTCCTTGGTACCACCTTGTCTCCATGTGTTACCGCCCATAAGGACTGGACGTTTTACTTGGCTCGTTACACCCTCTGCTTTATCTAGTGGGTGAGCACTATTTTTGTTATTGATACTGATGGGGACAATGGCTGCTGCTTATTTGTATTTGCAGTGTTCCAGGCGCGCTTTCTCTTTGAGGCGCGTACTGTGGGGGATGGCAGCTATTCTTTTAAGTGAAAGCACGCATGGCGTACTGCAAATACAAACAAACAGCTGTCAAAACAACAAGGACGCAAAACAACGGAACACCGACTTTTGCAATGGTGGCTACTTGTTTGTATTTGCACCTCACCATGCGCGCTTTCACTTAAAAGAATAGCTGCCGCCTCTCACAGCAATCGCCTCAAAGTGTAAGCACGCATGGCGTGCTGCAAATACTAACAAGCGGCCGCCAATGCCGGTGTTCACACTTAGGCCACGCTTCTGTTTTGCTGGTGTTTCTTATTTTTTCATGACTTATGTAGCAAGGATTTGTAGAGATCAAAAAGTTTTGAAACCGTTGGAAACTGCTGGGTTTCTCCAGCAGTTTTTTGTTCCTCCTGCACTTTCTCCTGCACTCATCTTGTTCCTCCTATGGATGCGTGGAGACCGAAAGGAGCAGGTATTGTGGCTTTGTCTCTGTTGGTCGCACAGTTCCACCTTGGCATGTGGTGCTATCTCGTAGAATAAAAGCGCTGGAGCTCGGAAGGTTGGCAGGAAGTGAGGTATAATAAAATAAAATACAATATTAAAATAATATAATAAAAATAATAAAAGACCCAGGAACATTTTCCAATTTGATTAACTATAAATATATAAATGGAACAAATCAGGATTTCAAGCCCACCGTGCAAGGACTGTGGCTTTTATTTAAAAGATTGAGCTGCATCTTTTCTGCGAATTTATTTGCCTTCCATTTTCTTTCCTGTAAGAATTAAAAACACACCCAGTTGTGCTTTAGTTGAATCAGACTAAGCACTTGCATCTTGGGACCTGTTGTGTTTAAAGACGTGTTTCACTGTCACTTAATGATTATGTGAATAAAGGGAGGGCGTCCTAATCCCTTGGAGGGCTGTCATCTTTTATTAGAGACCCATTAATAGTTCAGATAAAATGCTCTCTGAAATAACCCATGCATATGCTGATGTTGTCAACTTTTCCAGGTTGCATTTACACGTGCTAAAGCTATTGGCATTGTAAATGACAATGCCTTTTTTATGTTTTAAAAACAAAAACAAAAGGCATTGTCATTTACAATGTTAATAGTTCAAACTCGTGTAAATGCGAGAACTATTGCACTGCAAATGCTAGTTTTATGTAGAAGTTCTTTATTTGTAAAATTGTCATTTTACCAAGTGAAATGCATAGATATATATATATATTTAATTTTAATTTTTGTTTTGTTATTCTACATGATGTTTTATTGTCCGAGATGTGTAACATGCTGTTTGTATTTCTATTGTAGTTGATCTACTTATATTTTCTTTTTTTTGTGCGATGTTGTTTTTGGGTGTGCTATGATATGCTGTTTGTGTTTTATAACATGCATAAGTGAAAGTCATGTGTGTTATAAATTCTGGTTTGACAAGGATCACAGGATGTTGGGCCCACGGCAACACTCGAACTTTGATCCCCAGCATGCTGTTTGTCTTTTACAACATGCAGAAGCGAAAGTCATCTCTCTTATACTTAGTATTTACGTTCTTCGACATTGCTTTTGTTCTCGGTTAGCATTGTCTGAAATGTGTTTTACGTCTGAGTTATGTAATATAAGTAAAATGTATTTCTGTTTTTGTTTATATCTTTATACTGCATGATGTTGAATTTGTGGATGATGTGTAACAAATTCCTTAGGGTCCCTACCTTCTCTTCTGCTCTTACCCCTAACACTTTTTTCTTAAAGTTTTCTCCTCTCTTCCACTCTCTCCCTGACTTCCTCTATCTATATTTTCTCCCTTCACCCACTCTCTCCACATTTTCCTCTCCTTCTCCCATTCGCTTCCTCTTCTCTCTTCATTCGTTTTACCCCCCCATACATTCCCAACCACAGGACACCATACCGTGAAATTAACTGTGTCTCATACTTTTCTTCATCTGTGTTATACTTACTATTTATGTTCTACAATATTCCTTTTGGTTGCGCAATGTAATAAATATGCTGTTACATAATTTTGGCTTTCTGTATGCATTACGTACACGGAGGCCCGAGACATGCCCTATAAATTGCTACCGAATCGGGTTCCTTGGTTAAATGACACCACTGAAGGCCATAATAATTTTACATACACAAGGAAAGAAAAATGTGCTCAAAATGTGTATTAAGTATGCAGTTACATGATTGTTTGCAGTTTAATAAGTAAAACGCATTTGTGTTGCAAATATTTTCAGTGTCTGCACAGTATATGTGCTTTGGATGGGGTTCAGCTTATATATATATATATTTAAAAAAATCTTTAGTATGCGCACACACATAAATATATTTACACAATTTTAGACTTTAAACTACTGCTTAATTTGAGCCGGGGTCTACCGGTGCGCACATGGGCACTTAATCATTAGCATTTGCTCTTTAGGCGTGCTCTGTAACCGACTCGTTAGGTAGTATGCTGTTTCTGTTTTATAACACACAAAAGTGAAAGTTATCTGTGTTATACTTAGTTTTTATGTTCCGTGATATTTCTTTTGTTCACGGTTTGTTCACGGTTTTGGCTAGGATGTTGGGGCCACGACAAGAATTGAACTCTGATCCCCAGCTCCAAAATCGGAACCTTTCTCCCTTAAGTATCCACCATGTTTTTTACGTAATATACTGTTACGTTTGTATTATAGTGTAATAAGTAAAGCCCATTTGTATTATTTGCCTATAATCAAAGGAAGTTGGGCCACTGCAAGACTTAAACTTCGGTCCCCGACTCCAAAGTCGGCACCTTTCTCTCTACACTACATCCTCTCCACAATAGCCTTTGCCTCTACTATTCTGTTCCTTCTTTCAAGCACATTCTTTTACCTATCTCATCATATCCCTTCCTTCTTGTATGCTCTTAACCCCTCTCACACGTTATTCCTTTTAACATTTACTCCTTCTCTCTTCTACTCCTTTCCAAATCTCTCCCACTCTCTCCCTCACTTCCTCTATCTATTTTCCCTACCTCTTACCCACTCTCTCCACACTTTCTCCCCTTCTCCCATTCTCCTCCTCTTCCCTTATTATCTGTTTTACCCCCTCCCTCTCTCATACACTCCTCTCCCTAGGACACGTTACAGTGAAATTAACTGCAACTCATGCGTTTCTTTTCTTACCTTTCACTCCTTGTCTATTCCACTTCTCTCCCAATCTCTCCCCACTCTCTCCCTCACTTCCTCCATCAAATTTGTCTTCCTCTTCCCTACTCGCCCCATACTTTCTCACCTTCTCCCATTCTACTCCTCTTCCCTTCTCATCCTTTTTACCCCCTCCCTCTCTCATACTCTCCTCTCTCTAGGACACGTTACAGTAAAATTAACTGTGTCTTACACTTTTCTTCTTCTGTGTCATACTTACCTATGTATGTTCTATAATATTGCTTTTAGTCACAGTTTATAATAAATTTGCTGTTACATCAATTTGGCTTTCTGTATGCATTATGTGCACGGTGGCTCGGGGCATCTATTATAAATTGTGACCATTTGAGTTTCCTTGGTTAAATAGCACCATTTTTACATACACACGGGAAGAAAAACATTTGCCCAAGATCACATAATGTTAGGCGATGGCAACACTCGGATCTTCACCCACAGCTCCAAAGTCAGCACTTTTCTCACTACACAACAACCTCTCCACAATGCATTTGCCTCTCCTATTCTGTTCCTTCTTTCCAGGGCAATCTTTTACCTACCTCACAGCTCCCTTCCTTTTCTTCTGCTCTTACGCTCTTTCCTTTCTTACCTTTTTCTCCTCCTCTCTTCCACTTCTCTCATTATCTCTCCCCACTCTCTTTCTCACTCCATCTATTTTTAGTCTTTTCTTTTTTACTTGTTGGAGTGGAGTAGGGAATAGAAGCCCCACCCACTCTCCGCCCATATTTGCCATTGGCTTGTCTTATTGTCCATCCTGAATGCCGGCTTCTGATTCGTAAATAGGCTTGTTAGTCCTTCCTTAGTACCGCCTCCTCTTCATTTGTCACCTCCCATGGCGTCTAGACCCTTTACTTTAGTTGTTACAAGGTAGGTGGTATTTAGACTGTGAGCATAATTTCCTTATCCAGTTTCTCTTACTGCAGGCCCGATGTGCTTTGGTGCCTTCTTTACAAATTATCTGTGCCTTCTTTACTCCCCCACCCGTTTTCGTGCCTTCTTTACCCACCTGCCCTCCCTCCCATTGTCCGTGTCTTTTCAACCCCACCAACGCCCGGCCACCCCCTCCATCCCGTTGTCTGTGATGCCTACCATTTGGAATGCTATAGGTCTCGCATTTACACGAGTTTGAGCTATTAGCATTGTAAATGACAATGCCTTTTATTTATATTTTGGTTTTTAAAACATAAATAACACGGATTGTCATTTACAATGCCAATAGCTTAAACTTGCGTAAATGTGAGACCTATTACATTACAAATGTTTGTTTCTCCCTTTCACCCACTCTCTCCACACTTTCTCCCATTCTCCTCCTCTTCCCTTCTCATCTGTTTTACCCCCTCCCTCTCTCATAAACTCCTCTCCCTAGGGCATATGTTACATGGAAATAAACTGTAATAAACAATGTGCATTCATTCATTTCCTCCAGCTATTAAGTGAATGGCTTTCCGTATGCATTACGTACAATGAGGCTGGGACATTGATTAAAAATTGTGACCAGTTTAGGTTTCTTGGTTTATACTTTAAAACCCTTTAAAGGAGTAACTATTTTGAACTTGTACAAATGATTACATCTATTTAGCGGCAGTTACTTCACAACAACATTATAGTTTTCTCAGTCTGACCTTATTAATCAATGTTTCTGTTAATATTTCATTAGATTCTGTCTCCTTGGTTAAATAAAGGTTCGAGGCATGTGTGCTGTAGATACACATGCTTTGCATACTCCTGCCATCTAGTGTTGGGCCCGGATGTTTGCAAGTTGTTTTTCTTTGAAAAAGTATTTCCGAGTCACGAGGTAAGGTGACTTCTCCTTTCGGTGATAGTGTGAAGAGGCATCGACCCCATTGTTATATTGTGTTTTTCCATCATCGGGTTCGGACGTGTATTGCTGCGCTCCAGTTCAAAACTGTTCCTCGAGTTCCCCATGGCGCGCAATCCTCTACCCTTGGTCAGCTTACCGTCGATGGGTCAGACTCCGTTTAAATTCTGTCCTCTGTGTCATGCGAACTATCCGTGTACCGACTCACACGAAGTGTGCAATTTGTGCTTATCTCCCGAGCACAAAGAAGAAAACTGTGACTTGCAAATAATTCTGGTCAAAAAAGACTTTCCGTGACCGTCGGGCTCGACGTCCAGACATGCAGCGTGGAAGCATCGAAGACACGCCGGACAGCTTCGGTGAAGACTCTGGCCAAAAAGACATTGAGGCATCAGCAGCAGAAGAGGAGGCAGCCTTCTCTGAACAATACTCGAACGCGGAGCTCGAGATGGACCTCGACGCCGAAGAACTGCCACAGGGACAAGGTGACGTGAGTACCAAAGACCCCTTGCCCCCACAAACACCGAAAAAACACAAGGCTTCGGCACCACCTCCGTCTTCTGGCCAATGGCCGGCACCGAGACAACGTTTCTGATACCCTGCCTTTGGGGCCCGGCTCCAAAACAGCCATTCAAGCCTTCCGGCCCCGTACCCGGTCGCCAAAAGTCTAACTCGGAGCCAAAACCCTCCTGTTCCAAGCATAAGTCAGGCTCTGAGCTGAAATCCTCCGTGCTGAAACCCAAGCATCCTTCAGAGCCGAAACCTTTCATGCCGAAAGGCCAGCCTCTGTCGGCACCCAAAACACCGGCACCCAAAACATCGGAACCGACACACAAAGAGCCTCCTTCGGATCCGAAAGTGGACACTATTCCGTTAACACCAGACCCAAAGCAGATGAGGCTACACATTAACCCAGAGACTGTCAGTTATACAGTCGGTGGTCAACAATAGGCAAAATGGCGCTCTAAGGTCTATCACAAGTACAAACCAGTTATGGCAGGTAATCTGGCACAGTGCATAAAGTAGGGAAAAACCACCATATCCCGACGTGTGTGGCAAGCAGACCACTTATGCTATATATACAGGAGGAAACTTGGCACTGATACTAGCTAAGTGAATGTTAACCATGAGATGGAAGGCTGCGAAAGCACCGGCAGTGTTAGACTGGTACAACGAAGTGGTTAGGTGGGGCAAAGCAGAGAGTGCGGAACTACAATGAGAGGAACGTAGGGGATTGCGAAAGAAACCTATCTCCATGGACGTGTGCTGCTTGAGGAATTTATATCAATTGAGATTCAGACATACTAGTGTGGGTACTGCAAACCGAGCCAACAGCTGGCGACCACTGGTATTGAAAGAGGGATCCAGATGTTGTATTATTATATTATGCCAAAGAACTATTTATTGGATTTGTGTTAACAATTACAATTGTTATATGTTGTTATGCTGTCTGCAAAAGAGTATGCAAAGGAAAACTGAGTCTGTGGGGAGGGGAGGGGAAGGGGCATAGTTGTTTTGTGTTTAGGTATGTGAAGGGAGGGTGGGTTGTTTAGTTTTTGATTGTCACTGTCATTCACAAGATGGGCAGGAGCAACTAAGGCACTGAGGACACTGAAACGCACTGAAAATGTGAATGTTACTCTTGATGGGCTAAGCCACTGGCAACCCACAGCTATTTGTCTCATTGTTTATTTCTTTGTTTGATTTGTGGTGCCTAGTGGTTGAATCAGTCGGTATTGACTTTTTATGATGTATACTAGTGACTGTGGAAGTTGTACTATTACGAAAATCAATAAACTATGTTTAAAAAAAAAAAGTCACTGAAGTCACTTTGTCAATAATTTGAAAAGTAAAGTGTTCTTACTACCATTGTATACACGAACAAGTACCTGTTTATATATTTCCTTAGCCCTGATGAAGTCGTGGGGTAATCCCCTGTAACGGAACACGAGTTGGCTAAGAAGGCTTAAAGATCTTGAATTAAAGACATCTGAAAATATAAAGACAAGCATCATTGTGATATTTTATGTAACTTGATGTATTTACACCTCAAAAACGCAAGCTTCAAGATGAGGACATTTCTCACAAGATCCACTTGAAGAAAACATCTGTACCCACAAGTCCTTTCCTTTACCTCCTCCAGCACCTCCATCTCCACCTCAGAATCCTTTGCATATTACACCTCAGATTTCCCCACAATCACACGATGACAATGCAGATGATGGGGGGTTGAATATCCCAATAGATCCATGGACAGATTACAGAACAGATCCCCCAAGTGATACTGATCCAGACCTTTACCCAGCCAAACCATCTCCTCCAGACGACAGTGCATCACACCAAGAACGGATTGCCAGGGCTGCACATTACCATGGGGTTGAGCAGCACAAAGAATCACTTGACAAAGATTTTTGTTTGAGACTTTAGCTTCTACGCTGAGGTCATCACAGACACTTCTTATGCTTGAAGGCATGATGCGACATGCTGATGAGATTTTCAAAGACCCAGTCAGAGCACGCATCTTGACTCCTAGGGTGGACAAAAAATATAAGGCCTCTCCTACAGATCCTATATTTATAAAGGGACAATTAATGTTAGATTCCCTAGTATTATCTAATGCTTGTAAGCAGGCGAATTCTCAAACATCAGAAGATGCTCCTCCCCCAGATAAAAGGTCCAAATTAATTGATGCTTCTGGCAAGCGCATAGCTGCTCAGGCTCAAACCAATGACGCATTGAAAATACGCAGGGCCTCTTAGCTATGTATGACAGGGCACACTGGGATGAAATGGAGCAATTGCTCCAATATGCCCCAAATGAGCATAAGGCTAAGGCGGCACAGGACTTAGTAAATGAGGGTAAGCTCATTTCTAATTCCCATATACCCTGTGCTCGAGATGCTATAGACACCTCAGCTAGAGAAGTTAACACCAGCATTCTGATCAGGAGACACGCTTGGTTAAGGATTTCAGGGTTAAAATCTGAAGTCCACCAATCAATCCTTATCACACCCTTTGATAAGGGGCACCTATTTAGTCCTAACGTCTACAAGGCATTAGAGAAAATGAAGAAGAACACAGAGGTAGCTAAATCTATGGCAGCACTCCAGACTACCTCCAGCAGAGCCTCCTTTCGTCGCTCCTTTTATAGAGGAGGGTTAGAAACACCACCCCCAGATCAAAATACCTCCACTTACAAAGGAAACAACCAGTCCTCTCCCTCCGGAGGGTTTTTTCAAGGAGGTTAGAGGCACAACTTCAAAGGTAGGGTTAAGGGCAACAACCCGTAACTCTCTTCCCCAACAAACAGTGACTTGCCCACGCTTACCCCCGATTACATCACACCTGTCGGAGAAAGACTTCATCAATTTCTCCCTGTTCGGCAGACTATAACGTCAGACAAATGGGTGCTTGGAGTTATCCAACAATTTATTGCCTCGAGAATACCAGCAAACAGTCCACCTGGGTCTCACAAGTTGTCTCCAGAACACATACACTTGCTGAAAGAAGAGGTCCAGCCCCTCTTATTGAAAGGGGCAATGTAACCGGTTCCAATACAGTACCAGGGCTCAGGGGTTTACTCTCTGTACTTTCTCATCCCCAAACAGGACAGTTCCCTGAGACCTATTCTGGATCTCAGAGAGCTAAACCATTATACACTGTCAGAACACTTTGACATGGTGACACTTCAACAGGTACTCCTACTTTTACAAAGAGCAGACTGTATGTCTACCCTAGATTTAAAGGACACATATTTTCATGTTCCAATTCATCCGGCTCATCTCAAATATCTCATATTTGTGATAGCGGGCAATCATTACCAATTTAAGGTGCTTCCCTTCGGAGTGACTACAGCACGCAGAGTTTTCACCAAATGTCTGGCGGTAGTCGCTGCTCATCTCCGAAGACAACAAATGCATGTCTCCCCCTATCTAGACAACTGGCTTATCAAAGCCAGCTCTCACCAGAACTGTCTACAACACACAGAGATCACAATAGATCTACTTTATCAACTGGGCTTCACCATCAATGCTCAAAATCTCACCTTCATTCGTCACAGATGCAGTGCTACCTAGTAGCCAGTCTAGACACAGTCAAAGTTCTAGCTTCTCCCAATGTAGCCAGAATTCGCAATATTCAGGCTATGATTCTACAGTTTCAACCCAACCAAGTTTTACCAGCCAGAGTGTTCATGCAACTGCTGGGATTGATGGTGTCTTGCATCGCAATTGTACCCCATTCAAGGCTTCGCATGCGTCCCCTACAAGAGTGCTTAGCACGTCAGTGGAATCAGTCACAGGGTCAATTATCCAATCTAGTGTTGGTAGACGGCAGTACCCATCGCTCTCTGCAGTAGTGGAACCCACAAAACTTATCAGCAGGCCGGCCTTTCATCGACCCTATTCTACAGATCGTGCTCACAACAGACGCATCTCTAACAGGTTGGGGGCTCATCTCCAGGGTTACACAATACAAGAAGTCAGACCCTCCAGGATTTCGCGATTTGCAAAATAATCGCGAAATCTGCACTTTTGTAAGTAGACCGCACTTTTTACAAAAGTGCCCGCGAAATCGGGGCTGGGCGGCAGAAAGCTTTCAGAAGAGGAAATTCCTGCAATTAGGTCACAGCAACAATGTGCAGGCAGCAAGGGGGGCCTTTTTTACTGTCACCTCCTGCTGCCTCCAAGATGAAGGTCAAGTTAAGGGGTCATCAGGCAGCTTCTTTTGATCATATATCAAAAGGAGTAATGAACAAGTTACTTACCTTCGGTAACGATGTATCTGTAAGAAACATTAGTTAGTTAGATTCCTCACCTTAAAATATCCCCAGGCGTCAGGCTGGATCCGGAAAGATTTTTGTAGCAATACCCCTTGCGCGTAGCTAGGCGTTGTCTGCGGCTCCGCGTCCGTCGTTGGCATCGTGTGCCGGAATGACGCCGTCGGAGTACTTAGACGCCGCCCTCGCGCGCTGATGTCAGTTCTTGTACATAGCTTTCCGCGCCAGGAACGCAGAGCCATGCAAAAGACCGACACTGGTGCCAAAAAATTCTAGGGCCCTGAAAAGGAGAACCTTAACCCTAGATGTCAGTTCGCAGAACGGGGAGGATGGGTGGGTCGGTGAGGAATCTAACTAACTAATGTTTCTTACAGATACATCGTTACCGAAGGTAAGTAACTTGTTCATCTGAAAGAAACACGTTAGTTAGATTCCTCACCTTAGAATAGATACCCCAGCAATACCAACCCCGGTGGTGGGTCTGCGAACCAAGATCACACCAGAAAGTCCTGGAGAACAGAACGGCCAAAGCGGCCGTCTCTCCGGACTGGGCTGTCCAGGCAATAGTGCTTGGCGAACGTGTGCAACGAAGCCCATGTCGCCGCCTGACAGATGTCCTGCAAGGGAACTCCCCGCCCCAGGGCAGTAGTCACCGCTGTGGCCCGGGTGGAATGGGCTCGCAGCCCAACAGGAGGGTCCTTTTTTGCCAAAGAGTAACAGACCTTGATACACAAAACGACCCACCGTGAGATGGTCCGCTTGTGTACAGCTTTCCCCTTCTTAGCGCCAACGTATCCAACAAAAAGTTGGTCGTCCACCCGGAAATGTTTGGTGCGATCCAATAGAAGGAGAGCGCATGTTTTGTGTCCAGACGGTGGAGCCTCTCTTCCTCTCTGGAAGGATGCGGAGGCGGAAAGAAGGTGGGCAAGGTGACAGACTGTCCGATGTGAAAGGGGGTCACCACCTTCGGAAGAAAAGAAGGACGAGTCTGGAGGACAACCTTGTCCGGATGAACAGACAGAAAAGGAGGCTTAGACGACAGAGCCTGGAGCTCATTCACCCGTCTAGGCGAGGTGATAGCTACCAGGAAAGCAGTCTTAAGAGTCAGAAGACGAAGGGGACAATTGTGAAGAGGCTCAAAGGGAGCACACATCAGAAATGTCAGGACAAGATTCAAATCCCACTGAGGCATTACGAAAGGGACAGGAGGGAACATGTGGGTAATGCCTTTAAGAAAACGCGAAACTACAGGGGACTTGAAAAGAGAGGGCTGATCAGGAAGCCTCAAGAATGCAGAGATTGCAGAAAGATAACCTTTCAAGGTGCCCAGAGCAGAGCCCTGCTGGGCCGAAGAAAGAGAAGAACCTCAGAAAGAGGGGTGGAAAGGGGATCCACAGCCTTTGCTGTGCACCATGCCACAAATTTGTTCCACCTGCAGGCGTATACCGTTTTTGTGGAGGGACGCTTGGCTGCCAGAATGACATCACAGACTTCAGGAGGCAAGTCAAATGGCATCAACTGCCGCCGCTCAATCTCCACGCATGGAGGTGGAGGCTGGACAGGTTCGGGCGGAGGACCGTCCCCTGCTGCTGCGACAGAAGGTCCTCCTGAAGAGGCAGACGTATCGGAGGATCGGTTAACATACTGAGTAGCTCGGGATACCAGTACCTTCGCGCCCAATCCGGAGCCACTAAGATGACTTGGGCCCGGTCGCGCCTGATCTTCTTCAGCACTCTGGGCAGAAGTGGTATAGACGGAAAGGCGTACAACAGACCGCAACTCCACTCGCGACGAAAAGCGTCTCTGAGCGAGTGCCTCCTTGGAAATTCCAACACGCAGAACTGCTGACATTGCGCGTTCTCTTCGGTGGCGAATAGATGTTACCAAGGCTCTCCCCACTGCAGAAAGAGACCTTGCGCCACGTCCGAGTTCAGACGCCATTCGTGATCCATCATGCACCGGCGGCTGAGTTCCTCTGCTCTGGCGTTCAGAGAGCCCGCCAGATGTTGAACCACCAGGGTGATGCCCTGGAGTTCCAGCCATGTCCAGAGGCGCAGAGCCTCCTGACAAAGGGTCCACAACCCCACCCCGCCCTGTTTGTTGCAATACCACATGGCAGTGGTGTTGTCCGTGAACACCTGCACGACACTTCCCCGGACAGAGGAAGGCTTTCAGTGCAAGCCGGATCGCTCTCAGCTCCAAAAGGTTGATGTGGAGTTGAGTGTCCGCCGGAGACCAGAGTCCTCTGATCTCTGCCTCTCCCTTATGGCCCCCCCATCCCAGGAGGGACGCGTCCGTCACTACTACGTGCTCCGGTTGGGGTAGGGAGAGGCATCTGCCGCTGACCCAATCGCGGTCCGTGAGCCACCACTGCAACTGCTTCGCAGTGCCTTCCGAGATCAAGACATGGTCGGACAGGTTGCCTCGATGCTGGGCCCACTGAAACTTCAGGTCCCACTGCAGAGCCCTCATATGCCGCCTGGCGCAATGCACTAATAGGATGCAGGAGGCCATCAGCCCCAGAAGCCGCAGCACCAACCTGACCGAAACCCAGGATAGAGGCCGAAAGATGGGAATCAGAGCCTGAATATCCTGGACCCGCTGTTCCGGAGGATAGACCCGGAACTGTGCCGATTTGAGAACCGCTCCGATGAAAAGGAGCTTCTGGGAGGGACTCAGGTGCGACTTCGGCACATTGATGGAGAACCCCAGCGAATGCAGGAGGTTGGCCGTAGTCTGGAGGTGGGAGACGACTTGCTGGGGCGAGCCCGCCTTCAACAACCAGTCGTCGAGATAGGGGAAGACTGAAACCCCTGATCTGCGCAGATGAGCTGCGACCACCGCCATCACTTTCGTGAACACCCGAGGGGCTCTGGTGAGGCCGAGAGGAGCACGGTAAACTGAAAATGCTCTTGGCCCACCGTGAACCGCAGGTAACGCCTATGGGCCGGCAGGACGGGGATGTGGAAATAAGCGTCCTGCAAGTCCAACGCTACCATCCAGTTTCCAGGGTCTAGGGCAGCCAGAACCTGAGCTAGCGTGAGCATCTTGAACCGCTCCTTCCAAAGGAAGGCATTGACGTTCCTGAGGTCCAAGATAGGGCGTAGGCCCCCTGAGCCCTTCTTGGGAACCAGAAAGTAGTGGGAATAGCAACCACGACCTACTTCTGGCCCAGGAACGCGCTAGACGGCCTCTTTGGCCAAGAGGGCCGTGACTTCCTCCCGCAGCAGATTCAAGTGATCCTCTGACATACGGTGGCACTGCGGTGGCATGGCTGGAGGGGTCGTCTCTAAGGGGAGTGAGTAGCCCCTTCGGACGATTTGCAGCACCCACCTGTCCGAAGTAATGGACCGCCAGTGGAGCAGGTGATGGCGAACTCTGCCGCCCACTGAGGTGGAATGGGCCTGAAAGCACGGACTAGGAGGGCTTAGAGGCGGATGCTGCCGGGGTGGATGTGGACTGACCGGCATGTTGTCCTCCCATACCGCCTCGGCGGAAACCACGTCTGCGACCGCGCGCAGGTTGATTTTGCGGCCGGTGGCTCGGCGGACGTGAGGAGGCGCCCCTTCCTTGGCCACGAAAGGGGCGAAAGGCCGAAGTTTGCGGCCGTGGGGCGGAGAGACCCAAGGACTTGGCCGTAGCCCGGGAGTCCTTAAAACGAGCCAGCGCACTATCCGCCTTCTCACCAAAAAGGCGAGTGCCATCGAAGGGCATGTCCATGAGAGAACTCTGGACATCCCCCGAAAAAGACGTGGATCTCAGCCAGGCGTGACGCCGGAGCGCCACCGTGGTGAAAATCGCCCTACCCAGCGAGTCCGTGGTGTCTAGTCCACACCGTATAGCATGTCGTGCCGCATCTCGCCCATCTGCAAGTGTCTGGGCGAGCCGTGTCCGGACCTCTACCGGACACTGGGGCAGGTCGTCCTCCACCGCATCCCACAGAGAGTGGGAGTAACGGTCCAAGAGGCAAGCGGTGTTCAAAGACCGCAGCCCCAAACTCAGGGACGAGAACAGTTTCTTCCCGAACTGTTCCAGCCTCTTGGATTCCATGTACGGGGGAGCGGACGGGAAGGAGGACTGGGAAGTAGAGGCCTGGATAACCAGACTCTCAGGGGTGGGGGGTTGGGACAGGAAACTGGGGTCGCCTGGAGCAGGGCGGTGGCGCCGGGCTATGTTCCGATCCACAGGAGGGACTGTGGAGGGCTTGGACCAAGTGCCCTGCAGAACGTCGACGAGGGCCTCATTGAACTGCAGCAGAGGCTCTGTGGAGCTTGCTGTCGGTTGAAGCACCTCTGTGAGGACGTTAGTCCTCACGGCCACAGCAGGCAGTTCGAGCCCGAGGGCTTCGTCCGCCTTGCGCAGCACCACTGAAAAAGCTGCACCTTCCTCCGATGCCACAGTCGGAGGAGAGATGAAGCCAGTGTCCGGGGAGGTATCCAGACCACTGGCATCCCCCAGTTCGTCTGCCCAGTCCTGTGAAATTTGGCCCTGTGCCGCCAGAGGGTCCTCAAACCCCTCCCAGTCGCCCCCGTCATCCGATTCCTGATAAACAGGAGAAATGATCGGAGCCGGGCAGTGGATAAAGTGGTCATCCATCAGCGCCGGAAGCAGCGTTGAGCGGCGCCGCACCGGCGCTGGGCCCGGAACGTGGACAAACTGGGGAACGGCGTCGTCCGGAGACGGCGCCGGAGGTGGTACCGGCGTCGGCGCCCGCGGAGGAGGTGTTACGAGGTCGACCGGCGCCGACAGAGATCCAGGGCAGGATCTCTCGGGGACCAGAGGCGTCGAGACCGGAGTCGCCGGCCCGCGAGGTCGCCCAGTCGAGCCCACGGGGCCTGAAGGCGCGCCGGCAGGCGTCGATGGCGGAGCCAGGCATCTCCTGGTCGTGAGGAAGGCATTGACCTCCGCCGGCGTCGCGTCAGTCCCAGGGACCGGAGGGTATGGGGACGGACGCAGCTCCTGCGGCTCCAACGGAGCCGCGGCGGTGGAACCACCCGGACCCTCGGCCGAGTCGCGCGACCGGCGAGGGGAGTCCGAAGAGCGATGTCGTCTCTTGGACTTCTTGGAGTGCTTCAACTTACCCGAAGAGCCCGACGAGCGATGGCGTTGACTGCGGCTCCGCGACCGGTCCTTGGACCTCCTCCTGGACCGGGACCTGGAGCGGCGCGGAGCCGAGTGGCGGAGCTCGAGAAGCTTGCGAGACCGCTCCCGCCTAACCTTCGAAGTCAAGGCCTGACAGTCGAGGCACGACTCCGCGTCGTGGTCGGCCCCCAGGCAGTAGAGGCACCGGCGATGGTGATCCGTCACCGACATCAGGCGATGACAGGCGTCACAGGCCTTAAATCCTGGCATCCTACCGGCACCAAACAGTCGAGTCGACCAAAAAGAGTCAAAAAAGTTAGTAAAAAATTGACTAGGGGTAAGCTCTTCCCGGATCGGCGCTTACTGGCGCGGAAAAAAGAAGAACTGACGTCAGCGCGCGTGGGCGGCGTCTAAGTACTACGACGACGTCATTCCGGCGCACGACGCCAACGACGCGCAAGGGGTATTGCTACAAAAATCTTTCCGGATCCAGCCTGACGCCTGGGGAAATTCTAAGGTGAGGAATCTAACTAACGTTTTTCTTTCAGATGTTATTATTAGTTGAGCCCAAACAGCTGTTTTGTGGCATTTCGACATTTAGCCGTGGTCACCTTTTGCTCAATGAAAACTCTTCTGTAAATCGATTAAAGCATGATTTATTTACTAAAAACCTCGAAAGTCTTCAGAATTATGCAGCAGTAAGCATTTCCCACTGTGTTTGTTTAGTATTCCTTTTGTATAGCATTCTTTCCTTTTGGAGAATCGCTGCTGTGAGCACTGCCTATCAAAGAGCAAGTGAACCAATGTCCACACTTAGCAGGCGTTGAGTGGTGTCATTTCACCGAAAATATGCTAATCATAAAAACGATTAAATCATAATTCAAAATATTTTAATTCCTTGATCTTCATAGATAAAACGTTTTTTGATGGTGTTTGGTCAAGCAATGTGCAGTATGACGCACAATCTATTTCATTTAGAAGATGCCGTTTTCACCTTTACGAGGAAAGTAGTTTTTTATATAATGTGGTTGTGTGACATTACCATGTAATAAACACACAAACCAATAACAGGTCCAGTCAGACTCATATAAAAACCTTTAGCTCAGTCCTGGCTAGCTGTGCACGTGGCCTGGAACCTCACTTAAATACAAATACAACGGGGCAGGGCCGGCTTTAGCACTGGTGGCGCCCTGTGCGACAATGATTTTTGATGCCCTCTCCCTCAATGGATGCCCGCACTACCACCCTTCAACTGTCTTCATAACCACTCTCTCTCAGATGCATTAAATTAGTTTTATAGTGTCACTCATAAAAGTGAAGGGTGTCAGAGCACTTTACATTGCACACACATTACAGAGACAATCAATCATGTGTTACTCAATGTAAAGGGAACGTTACATAGGACGGAGGACTACAAGGGGTAGGATTTATATGTCATCCATACTGCTAGGCAGAATAGTTTAGTGGGGCTTGGTCTGGAGAAGCACAAGCTCGAAATTTGAAACGTAACACCATGGTTGGGGGGGTTCTCTTTAATAATTAGAAATGACTTCTACCAAAATAAACCCTTTGTGAAACATTAGGATAATACAAGTCTGGGGGAAAAATCAATACGCTCTAATCTATACTTAACGTCTGCATTTCAGTTCTTTGATGACAGTTAGTAGCTCACTGTCTTACATCAGGAGTTTAACTTGTAGACAGCAAGTAACATAAGGAAGTCTCTGAGGAAATCAGTAACCCACTGACCTATTCAGGTTATATTCACTTTGTGATTTGCATGGTACACGTTCTTTACAGCAGGCATATTAACCCTCTGCACTACCTTAGGAGGAATCAAAACTTTCAGCAGTTAAAACGTCCACTAGACAAAACTACGGTCTCTCTCCGGGAAGAACATTAATTACCGGAGTTAACTTGACAATTTTATTATTGTCTTAAAATTGCTGGAGGCTAGGAATGCGGCAGCAGGTGCTTTAAAAAGCAATATAAAGTAGCAGGTAGGCACCTCCACGCGAAATCTGCACCCGGTGCGGTGGCACCGGTCGCACCGCCCTAGACCGGGCCCTGCAACGGAAGGGAAACAAAAGCACACAGCTTGTTATCTCTTCACAGGGGGAAACAACCTTTACAACGCAACTTTTACAACGCACTACACTTACAACGCATTTTTTACAACGCATAATCCATTACAACGCATGACATTACAACGCATGACACTACAACGCATTTTTAAAAACTACCTTTACAACGCATTCCATTACAACGCATACTACCATTACAACGCATACCATTACAACGCATAATATTACACTACACTATCCAACACTTACCCTACTGTTGCACCCCCTGGAGTTAGAATAGTAATTTTTACCCCTATACTATCCAACACTTACCCTACTGTTGCACCCCCTGGAGTTAGAATAGTAATTTTTACCCCTATACTATCCAACACTTGCCCTACTGTTGCACCCCCTGGAGTTAGAATAGTAATTTTTACCCCTATACTATCCAACACTTGCCCTACTGTTGCACCCCCTGGAGTTAGAATAGTAATTTTTACCCCTATACTATCCAACACTTACCCTACTGTTGCACCCCCTGGAGTTAGAATAGTAATTTTTACCCCTATACTATCCAACACTTGCCCTACTGTTGCACCCCCTGCAGTTAGAATAGTAATTTTTACCCCTATACTATCCAACACTTGCCCTACTGTTGCACCCCCTGGAGTTAGAATAGTAATTTTTACCCCTATACTATCCAACACTTACCCTACTGTTGCACCCCCTGGAGTTAGAATAGTAATTTTTACCCCTATATTATCCAACACTTGCCCTACTGTTGCACCCCCTGGAGTTAGAATAGTAATTTTTACCCCTATACTATCCAACACTTACCCTACTGTTGTACCCCCTGGAGTAAGAATAGTAATTTTTACCCCTATACTATCTAATACTTACCTTAAATGCAATTTAATATTATGCGTTGTAATGGTATGCGTTGTAAAGGTAGTATGCGTTGTAATGGAAATGCGTTGTAAAGGTAGTTTTTAAAAATGCGTTGTAGTGTCATGCGTTGTAATGTCATGCGTTGTAATGGATTATGCGTTGTAAAAAATGCGTTGTAAGTGCATGCGTTGTAAAAGTGTACGTTGTAACGACATACATCCCTTCACAGGTACTTAAGAGAGGCTGGTTTTGACTTTGTTCAGTCTCTTTATGTAAGTAAGTGCATGCACTGTAAGAATGTCAGATGTGTTAGTCTGTCCAAGTATTTACAAAAATAACAATTTAAATAGTACTTTATTTCTTTTATAGCGCTACTCATCCTAATGCAGGGTGTCAGAGCGCTTTACATAACATACACATTAGACATTGATAATAAATCATGTGAGTGTGTAAATCATTGTACAAGATGTGTTACATGAGGCAGTGAGGGTTATAAGGTGTAGGAGTCAGGTCCTTCGCAGCTCACTGTTCTATATCAGAAGGATTTTAATTTATGAACTGCAATTAACAAAAAGTTCTGTGTTCAAAGCAGCAACTTACATACCTAGTTCCATAAAATAAAAATCACTGATCTGCATGTTACGTGATGTGCTTCGCAGGAGACACATTAACCTTCTATACTACTTTGATGCAAATCTGGGCCTACACAAAACACAGATCTCGCCAACAAATGCCTTAACCTCCAGAGTTATCTCACCATTATTATTATTCCCTGAGATTTACTGGGCACCTCTGTACCTGATAAACATGTGTGTGTGGTTTTAATATCTGATGTCACTTCCAGAGAGATCACTTCCTATGATTCCACGTGCAATGCCACTCGTGCTGTGGTGGCACGCGCTATGATGTCACTTGCACACTACCTAACTTGGTTAGTCCGCCCACTTCTTTTTTTTAGTACTTGTGCCCTGGAGGAGGGACTGGTGGTAGGACGAAGGTGGGATCAGTCAGTATAATCATGTGTGAAACTTGTTTACTGCGCAGTTTTAGGTGCATGAGCAGCCGGGAGAGAATGGAATTACAGCAAACCATGGTGTAGGTGGTGGGAACTTAGAAGGGTTGATGCCACTGGTCAGGGAGGGGTGCCTGCACCCTGTTCTGGGGCGAGAGTAGACAGGAAGTGGGACGCATTATTTGTCACCAAGGAATCCCCTCCCTTCTTGTTTCGGGACCCAGCAAGGGTGCATTTAGGCTTGCAAGAGTGTCTTAGACTCTTGCAGGCATGCCAATTTAAAAGCTGAGAGTTATGATTAGCCCTGGGCTCTTTATTTCTCTTGGGCACTCTCGCTCCTGCGGAAGTTAGAGTCCAGCAAGTTCTCTGATTGGCTGCCAGCAACATGAGAAATATGTTTCTGCCAGCTATTACAGGACTAGGGGATTTAGCATAGCAAACAAATACTCTCAGACACTTTACACATGCCTATTTGAAAGTGGAATGCTATGCTAAAACAGTTTTCTTTGATTTAAGACTGAAAAGGAATGATTTAGAGTAAAATAAAAAGTGCCGCACTAATGCCGCTAAATTTCAACTTTTGTGCCGCTAAATTTACATTTTTGTGCCGCTAAATTTGCGAATCTATGCCGCAATATCCTGGGGGGTCTGAGAAGTGTATATCAATAAATAGAAGGATTGAAGTCTCTCAGAATCTCTCATCAAAAGATGGGGGATAATCCCTTTAAGGACGAAAACCCTCACTCACCATAGGTGACATGCTTCATCATATGGGTTTCTCCTCCCAGTAGGAATCCTAGTCCTACTGGGGGCTACAACTTCCTCACTATGAGGAAGGAGCTCAGGGATGTTTTTAATGAGATAGTCACTATCTGATTAGGATGCTACAATCCCATATGTGATCAATAGGTGTAATGAGGGTGCAGCACAAAAAAAAGGGTAGTGGTGAGATAAAACTGCCTAAGGATTGCAAAAATATTTTTTTAATAGCGTGCTCTCACTGGCAGGATTAAAAAACAGTACAAGAGTATTATTGATTTAAAACTACTCAGTGAATAAAGGTCAACATGTTTCAGCCTTCAATGATCAGTACAATGTATCTAGGCTTTCGTCAGGACCAGAAAGACTTTACAAGCTTCAGCCCCAGGTCCCACACTAGCTCTCACAGGGCAATGCCCTATCTATAAACTAGTCAGGGATATTTTGCCTATGCTTTTCTGCCTCTCCTACTGTGAGAAGTTGGCCTGGTATATGATGTTCACTACTTAAAGTGACCACCTTGTACCATGCCAAGCAACCCTTATGGTGTGGTTGTAAGTCAACCTTTTCGGACCAGCTGCCCTAGTGGTAGCGTAGGCTAAGCAGTCTTATAGGCTAAACTCGTTTAGGCATGTGAAGCAAGCTGTTTTACCATATGTAACCCCCTTTTATACCAATGAAAGGACACCGCACAGATATATATTCAAAATATATATGTATTTATTACTCAAAGTATCCCCTAGACTCTTTATGAGCACAGGAGCACAGATCGTTAAACAAGAAAGTATTACAATATACAGAAGTTGCACTTTATATGGATAGGCCCTGGTGGCCGCTCAAGCCATATACTAAAATAGTGGTATAAGTACCACGAACAGGAAAGGGAAAAGGCCTAGGGCCTCTAGAATCGCTGGGCCTACAAGGAGCTAACTTCAGTTAGTGACCAGGAGGTCCACGGGTCGCGTGTGCAGTGAGGAAAGTTACACGCAGGCTCCCATAGGTTTTCAATGGGTGCGTAAAAGTTCAAAAGTTACTGCTAAAGGGTCTTCTGGATGGACTACGAACTTAAGACTTAAAACGTAGACACTAGAGATGTTTCTCTACACTTGTGCACCGGAGTGCCAGCTTTACCTCACCCACAGGAAGCGGGTGCATAGGTCTCGAAGTGCGTCGGGTTTCGTCTATCTGTTCAATGGAGCCTGATGACAAAGATGCTGCAGGCGGTCGGTCCAGAAGAGATGCGGTGGATCCAAGGGTGGATCGGAGTTGTAGAAGACCTGAAAGCAGAGGGGACAGTGTTCACAGTCACTAGCCAGTGACCGGCGTGGCACTAGGTAAGTACCAGGCGATGTCGGGTGCAAACAGGTGAAGAGGTGTAGCTTGTCTCTGCAGCCACGTGGTCCCTGAAGGTCGACGACGTCCAGGAGTCGGTTCACGAGCTGTCCCACGCAGGCTCTTGCTGTCGGCGGTGTCGGCGACTCGAAGGAAGCAAACAAGCCTTGGCAAAAGCAGGAGTCGCAGGAATTGAAGAAAGCTTCTAACTCTGACCAGCAAGGTCAGAGGGGCTGCTCATTTGGAGGGAAGCAGGGGCCAGTCTGGAGCAACCAGACCAGCGTCATAGTTTTCAAATAAGGTCGCCAAAATGGCCACTAGCCAACGGGCCAGGGACCGGGCAGGCGCGTCGAGTCGCAAAGTGCAGAGGGGCCCCACGCAGATCGTGGAGATGCTGTAGGGCTCACCTTTGGTGCAGATGCTGCTCGGATGTTGGGCTTCTCAGGACCCAAAGCACAACTCGGAGGGAGCCTCTGTTGTCGCGCTTGCAGCTTGTCGAGTGTCTTTTCAAGAGGGCTGGCTCCACGTGTCTCGGTGCCTCCACGGGTTCCTTCTTTGCAGGGACTGTGAATCGGGCTGTGAGAGGTCTGGAGGTCCAGGTCTTGTTGGTCTCTGGGCTCAGGCTCCGGCGGGAGGCGGCGGCAAAGCAGATGTCGAGTTGCTGGATGGTGCTTGCGTTAGCAAGATGGTCACTCCCTGACCATAGGGGAGATTTCCTTCAGTCTTCTGTGCAGCAGAACGTCGAAGTTCCCGTCTTCTTCTTTGTGTTAAGTTGATTCCAGGATGTCTGAAGTCTTAGGACACAGCTCCTACCTTTAAGCGGATTCTAGGGGCCGGACTACCTGCTAGGTCCCTCCCTAAGGGTGGGACCAGGAAGGGGGGTGGTTACACCCCCAATCCTTTGTCCAGCTCGCCCCAGGTCCGGGGCTGGTGTGCCCCAGGACCGGTTTGAACTGGCATATGCACCGAGGCTCCTTGTGAGCCTCAGGCATGTCTGATTCCATTCAAGCCCTACCTGACCAATACACAAAATCCTGTCTGGGGTGGTGCTCGCACCTCCCCTGGCAGGAAACCCTTTGTCCACGTCTCCCAAGCTGGGAGGACTCCCAGCAGCAGGAGGGCAGACTTGTGTCTGTGGTGGCAGCGTCCATTTTGTCGAGCTGAGGCTATGTCTGATTTTACCCGGGTTTCAGGTTCTGTACATGTCGTGTCCCTCTAGAAGGGTGGAATGCTAACCCCGTCGCCACAACTGGCGAGGGGTTAGTATTCCAATTCGTATGACACCTTACTCGACATGTTTTGATAAAGCCAAACCAAAGATAGCATTTAACCGCGAGGTTCACAATGCACTTAAGAGTATATGGTATGGCGATATCTGGAAACGGTAGAAGGAAGTTGTTCCGACCACTGCAGACAGGCTCAGCTCATGCCAGAGCACCATCTCACATGGAACCAAGCACTCTGCCTTCAGGATTGTTAAGGCCTGCCATAGGAGTGACTTATAGGTTAACATGTGTCCCATTTAAGGTTAGGTATAGGTATACTACACCTAAGTAAGAGGTGGATACGCCAACTTACCCCAGCTGAGTGATCAGCCAGTTGTGTCAAATTTGTTAGGCCAGGCCAGGGGTGGCACAATACATGCTTCAGCCCCTGGTAGGCCTTAGATACACCAATGCCCTGGGTACCTAGTGTACACTGGTACAGGGGCTCACAGGGTGATCCAATTCCAATGGGTTATGCACCTAGGGTGCATAGTGTCAATTTAGTAGAGAGAACAGCAGGCTGGGGGTCTGATTAGCAGGCCCACAGCCTCAATATGTCAAAAACCAGTGAAGCAAAAAGCAAAAATTTGGGGTGACCATAGGATAGCAGACCCTACTCTCCTACACAACCCCCCCCAAACGCAGGGACATTAAACTAGCCTTGACCAGTCTCGTCTTCATGTCCTAAGTGGAAGTACCTGGAGAGACCATCTGCATTCCCATGGTCAGTACCTGGCCGGTGCTCCACTGTAAAGTCCATCACCCTGTAGGGAAATGGACCACCTAAGCAGTTTGGGGTTTTCACCCTTCATCTGATTTAGCCACAAGAGGGGCTTATGGTCGGTCTTAATCTTGAAGTGAGTGCCAAACAAGTATGGCCTCAGCTTCTTCAGGGCCCACACCACAGCAAAGGCCTCCCTCTCAATAGCTGACCAATTCTTCTCTCTGGGGGTCAACCTTCTGCTAATAAAAGCAATGGGTTGGTCTTGACCATCTACATTAAGTTGTGACAGCACAGCTCCCACACCCAACTCAGAAGCATCTGTTTGGACAATAAACTCTTTGGAGTAGTCAGGACTTTTCAGGATAGGTGCAGAGCACATGGCCTTCTTCAGGTCATCAAATGCCTTTTGACAGCTTACTGTCCACTGAACCTTTTTGGGCATCTTTTTGGATGTCAGATCATGAAGAGGAGTCACAATGGACCCATAGTTCTTAACAAACTTCCTGTAGTACCCAGTCAAGCCCAAGAAAGCTCGAACTTGAGTCTGGGTGGTTGGAGGAGACCAGTCCTTGATGGATTGTATCTTACTCTCCAGTGGTTGAACTTGGCCTCCACCTACAAGGTGGCCCAAGTACACAACCTTACTCTGCCCTATCTGGCACTTAGTAGCCTTGATAGTGAGGCCTGCCTTTTGCAGAGCCTCAAGTACCTTCTTCAGGTGGATCAGGTGATCCTCCCAGGTGGAGCTAAAGACAGCAATGTCATCAAGATATGCTGCGCAAAAGTCATCCAACCCAGTAAGGACTTGATTCACCAACCTTTGGAAGGTGGCAGGTGCATTCTTCAGACCAAAGGGCATCACCAAAAATTGGTAGTGCCCTCCTGGGGTTGAAAATGCTGTTTTGGCCTTAGACTCCTCAGCTAACCTGATTTGCCAATAGCCAGCTGTCAAATCAAATGTGCTCAAAAACTTAGCAGGAGCCAGTTTATCTATGAGCTCATCTGCCCTTGGAATAGGATGTGCATCTGTTCTAGTGACAGCATTGAGTCCTCTGTAATCCACACAGAACCTCATCTCTCTCTTGCCATCTTTGGTGTGAAGTTTGGGGACCAGAACCACTGGGCTAGCCCAGGGGCTCTCTGAGGGCTCAATGACACCCAGTTCCATTATTTTGTGTACCTCAGCCTGTATACAGTCACTGACATGGTCAGGTTGCCTGTAAAGTTTGTTCTTCACAGGAAGACTGTCACCGGTGTCCACCACATGGGTACACCAGTCAGTTTGACTAGGTATCAGTGAGAACATATGTTGAAATGATTGTAGAACTCGTTTACATTCAATATGCTGATGCTCAGTGAGGTTGCCTCCAAGGGTCACTCCTTCAACTGAACCATCTTCAGGGTTCTGAGACAACAGGTCTGGGAGAGGGTCACTCTATTCCTCCTGTCCCTCATCTGTAGCCATGAGCAAGCCCATGTCTGCCCTGTCAACATATGCTTTTAACCTGTTAACATGGAGTACCCTGTGGGGACTCCTGGGAGTGCCTAGGTCCACCAAGTAGGTAACCTCTCCCTTCTTTTCCAGGATTGTATGGGGTCCAGACCATTTGTCTTGGAGTGCTGCTGGGGCCACTGGCTCCAACACCCATACCTTCTGTCCTGGCTGATACTCAACCAAGACAGCCTTTTGGTCATGCCAAGCTTTCTGTAAGGCCTGGCTTGCCTCAAGGTTTTTGGATGCCTTCTCCATATACTCAGCCATCCTGGAGCGCAGACCAAGTACATAGTCCACTATGTCTTGTTTAGGCTTTTTGAGAGGTAACTCCCATCCTTCCTTCACTAAACACAGTGGGCCTCTTACAGGGTGCCCAAACAACAATTCAAAGGGGCTGTAGCCAACTCCTTTTTGTGGGACCTCTCTGTAAGCAAACAGAAGGCAGGGTAGAAGGATGTCCCATCTTCGCCTGAGCTTTTCGGGTAATCCTTTGATCATACCCTTTAGGGTCTTGTTGAATCTCTCAACAAACCCATTGCATTGTGGGTGATAAGGGGTGGTGAACTTGTAGTTGACACCACATTCCTTCCACATAGCTGTCAAGTATCCTGACATGAAGTTGGCATCTCTGTCAGAAACCACCTCCTTAGGAAACCCCACTCTGGAGAATACTCCCAGTAGGGCCCTGGCCACAACAGGAGCTGTTGTGGTCCTAAGGGTAATTGCCTCTGGATACCTGGTGGCATGATCCACTACCACCAGTATAAATCTGTGGCCAGATGCAGTGGGAGGATCCATGGGACCCACTATATCTATCCCCACTCTTTCAAAGGGAACCCCCACCACAGGTAGTGGTATTAGGGGGGCCTTTGTTGTGCCACCTGATTTGCCACTGGCTTGGCAGGTCACACAGGAGCGACAAAACTCCTTGGTATCTTCATTCATGTGAGGCCAGTGAAAGTGAGGGACAAGCCTGTCCCAAGTCTTGTTCTGGCCTAAGTGTCCTGCTAGAGGAATATCATGGGCCAAGGTAAGAAGGAAGCCCCTAAATTGCAGAGGTATAACCAACCTCCTGGTTGCACCAGGTTTTGGGTCTCTAGCCTCTGAATAAAGGGGCTCATCATCCCAATACACTTTATGGGTACCTTGAGCATTCCCAGCAGCCTCAGCAGCAGCCAGCTGTCTGAGGGGTTCAAGAGATGGACAGGATAACTCAACCTGATCAGGTTCAAGCTCTTCAGGGACAGTTCCTTCAGGGTTCTCTAGATCATCCTCCTGGGAAGACTGATCATCACTTGGAGGCAGGGGGGAAGGCACAGCCTTAACCCTCCTGTTCTTCTTGGAAGGTGCTTGCTCCATTGTTCCAGGATCCAAGACCTGAGGTTCAGTAAGGCACTTTTTGGCCTGTGACCTGGTCACAGCAAGGACATGTGGTGATATACCTAACATCTCTGCTTGTGTCCTGTACTCCACTTCTGACCATAGAGAACTCTCTAGGTCATTGCCCAACAAACATTCTACTGGGAGGTCTGCACTAACCACAACCCTTTTGAGGCCAGTTACCCCTCCCCATGAGAAGTTAACAATAGCCACACTATGAGAAGTAGTGGTATTGCTGGCATTGGTCACCAGGTAATTCTCACCTGGTATGTACTGTCCAGGATCCACAAAGCCTGGTGTCACCATAGTGACACTGGCACATGTGTCCCTGTAGGCTTGAGCCACTTTTGTATTTATCAATGGAGTCTGTCTGTACTTGCCCAGGTTACTGGGGCTCACAGTCAGGGACAAATCCATGTCCCCATCACAGATCAAGACTGCCTGTGTAAGGGTTCTGTCTAAGTCAGAATCTCCTTCAGTTCCCATAGTGATTCCCACTACACCCTTTGTCTGGGGACCAACACTGCTAACAGTACTACTGGGAGCAGGTGCCTTAGGGGCAACAGTGTTGGGGGCTCCACCCTTCTTACAATCACTAGTCCAGTGAGTTGTATTCTTGCAAGATTTGCACCAGGGTTTCTTTGGACCTTCTTTCTTCTTCCCTTTAGGTTGTTGGGACCCACCCTCATTAGTACTAGTGTGGGGCCTACTCTCCTACACCTGCTCATTCTGTGTGTGGTTCAGAAACTTAGGCAAACATCCCTCACACTAATTTAGGTAGCTCCGACATGGGCCCGTCAACCATGGTACATTGGAGCTTTCAATATTTCCAAAGCTACACCTCACCTCCAGTCTCCTCACACAGAACTATTGAGAAATCAGACATCCAAATGCCAAGGAACTAAATCTAGTGATCTGGCTCCTGAAGTCATAGAGTTTGGTTATTTAAATTTACCACCAGACTGTATGAATATTCTAAAAGAAGCAAGAAGGCCTACCACCAGAGCTTGCTATACAGCAAAATGGAAAAGATTTGTTTTATACTGCAATAACAACTAAATCAATCCTTGAGATGCTTCCATACAAAACATTATCTGTTACCTGTTACATTTACAGCGAACAGGACTGGCGTATGTGTCTATTCATTTGCACCTTGCAGCAGTAGCTGCCTACTTGTAAAATAGGCAACATCTATCACTAGTCAGAGTTCCAGTAATTGAAGCTTCCATGAAAGGCTTAAAAAAAAGTAATACCACCACATATTCCTCCTGCCCCAGGGTGGAATCTCCACATTGTTCTCACAAGGCTCATGGGTCCACCTTTTGAACCACTGCACAAGTGCCCCCTTGCAATTCCTCTCATGGAAAGTTGCTTTCCTCATTGCCATCACATCACTGAGGAGAGTTTGTGAGCTACAGGCATTAAGATTTGAAGAACCCTTCATTCAGCTACACAAAGACAGGATAGTTCTCCGCACCAACCCTAAATTCCTTCCCAAAGTTGTTTCTGCCTTTCACATAAACCAATTGGTTGAGTTACCAGTTCGTTCTCGTCCATGGGATCCTCATCAAAGTCATAAGCAAATGAATATTCCCGCCCATGTGCGGGACCCCGGAAACATATAAAACATATATGTGGAAACCATATATGTAGCTCTATATATATATCCATATATATATATATATTATCTACTGGCGGTCGCCAGTAGATAGTTATAGTTCGGACCGGGTTTCCATAGGAAATCTCAAAATTCTATTTTGAATAACTTTGTTGCCGGTTGACGAATCCTCGCGAAATTTTCAAAACTAATGGGGCGCTCCGCTCAGCTCCTACCCTGAAAGTCTCGGGGTGATTCGTCAAGCGGGGGCTGAGAAAAAAGGGGGGTCCAAAAACGTGTTTTCCCCATAGGACCTTTAGTCAAAGGTACAGCCCGAACGGCTGAACAGAATTAGTTGAAATTTGGCAAAGAGGTAGTCCTCAGGTCAGGCATGTGCCTTTTGATATGGTGTCAATCTGTTCAGTAGTTCCTGAGAAAATTGCAGTTAAAAGTACATAAATATCTATAAGCGCGCACCGTGCCGTGCGCGAGCGTAATTCTGATTGGTGGTTACATGTCAGTCAACATTCGAATCGGTCGAAATCAGGAAGTGTCGGCCGCCATTTTGTGTGTTGTGTGTGTGACAGGGAAAAAGAAAGGTGGAGAACGTGAAAAGGGGGCAGGGTAGAGAGTTCCTGACTCCCTAGCCTTTGTCAGGGGTCCCTGAAGGACCCCGAAGGGTGAAAAAAACATTATAATTCTTTTTTTTTTAATTCGCGGGGGCGTGCACGGTGCGCGCACGGCAGAAAAAAATCATTTAAAAAAATAGAATTAAAAATCATGTGTAAGTGTTTAGATGTTGGTTGGCTCTAAAAAGAGCCGTTGTGTTAATTGAGGAACAGAGGAACAAAAAAAAAAAAAATTATGGGGTGGTATGTGTGCTGCTGTATCTTGGTCTCTATTAGGTTAATGCTGGTGTCACCATAAGAGAGAACAGCATTGCACATATTGCACCGTATATGAACCCTCTGGAACAGAGGGTGGATATCCAGAGGTCGAGAAGAAGGTGAAGCTGCGGCCGCAGATGAAGTGCTCGGCTGAGCTGCTGGCTGAGGTGCTGGAGGGTTGTCTCTTGCAGCTCGAGTACACTCCCGAGCATAAGCCACAGGATGTTCTCCACTAAAGTGCCTTAACATAGAGTAGATACTAAAAGAGGTTATTTTTTAGGATCTCCTCTTGATAAGACCACTCCACAAACAGTGCAGGTGACTTTAGGAGCATTCACCTTCTTCTGGCCCTCTGGAAAAGTAAAATATTTCCAAATAAATGAGTCTTTTTGTTTCCTCTGTCTTGGTGGCACAAAGGTCTCCTCCTCACTCCCAGAAGATGACTGCTGCTCTGCCATTTTCAAGTACTGGAGTACTGGAAAAGCTGCTCAGCTCCTTCTCCTAGGGAATCAGAAGAAATAATGAGCGGAGTGGGTGTGGTGTTTGAAGATTCTGGAACTGAAACTACTATGAACCAATGAAAAGTGTTGTTTCGTAATCACATGACTTGCCGTGTGCGCACCGTGCGCGCACGGAGCACGCACGCATGCGCGTACGGAGCACGCGCGCATGCGCGTACGGAGCATGCGCACAAGCGCATGCGCGAGCACGGAGCACGCGTGCATGCGCGTACGCGCATGAGTGCGTGCTCCGTGCGCGCACGGTAAGTCATGTGATTACGAAACAACACTTTTCATTGGTTCATAGTAGTTCCAGTTCCACACACGACGTACGCATGCACACACGGAGCACGTATGCATGCGCACACGGAACACGCACTCGTGCGCGCACGGTGCGCGCACCGTCAAAAACCATAAAAAAAACAATTAAAAAAAAAAATTCAACTGTTTATAAGTTTATAGAAGATATTAACTATGCTGTTCAACTTTATCCAAATAAAAAAAAAAAGGAGCTGAGCCATTCCATATTACAGGATACAGTCAATCTATAACTATATACATAGGTAGCTTATTGTAAAATAAATATTTTAAAAATATAATAATACATTCATAAATTAGCATTTAAAAAACCTTTGAAATTCACTGAAAAAACCATAGGTTTCACACACGTTATAGTTAGGAATTAGCATTTAAAAAACCTTGCAAATTCACTGAAAAAACCATAGGTTTCAAACACGTTATAGTTAGGAATTAGAATTTTAAAAACCTTGCAAATTCACTGAAAAAACCATAGGTTTCACACACGTTATAGTTAGGAATTAGCATTTAAAAAACCTTGCAAATTCACTGAAAAAACCATAGGTTTCACACATGTTATAGTTAGCTGGACATTTCACTCGTACAAAACACTGCTGATGACGTCACATATTACATCACTCATGACATGCTCAGTGACATCACTGATGACATCTCAAATGACATCACTGATGACATCACTGATGACATCATCCTTGTGTAAGAGTGGCAGACCTCCTCTTATCCTAATATAAACTTTGATACACACATTGAAAAATACAAACTAAAGTTTTGAAAACTATAGAGATACCAATACCAGTTAGAACAACCTATTCAGTAATTCCAAAATCTACATACGCATCCACTCATTAATCAACACTTCTATATAGTCACTCATACATGTACTCAGTCATCCTATGTACTCATACACCTATACATCCTGTTACACACCTACACTCTAACATAGAGTTACTCACACACATAGTCACACATGCAAATAAACATCCATTTACTTGCATATACAGCTATACACACACACCACTACACTTACTTCTACAGAAATGTACACATACTTACTCTCTTAAACAATCACTTATAGAAACACATACTTATTTATACAGGAACTCTTCCAATCTCTCACTCTCATATATCCTCACTTATATACATCAATACTCACATATACTAGTTTAAAACATATGGACTTACTCATAAAGACACTATTGAGACAGTCATTCACACTCTTACTCACCCATACACACACTCATCCACCCATACTGTCCTGCTCACATACTGTCTTCAAAACACATACAAACAGCGAGTCACTCATTCATGCATCTATACGCTAAGTAACATCCCCCACTGAACCATACAGACACTCATACTGATACTCTGAAAAGAACTAATAACCCATATACACACTCATGTAGCTACTCACCAACCCATGCAGCCACTTATACACAAAGTGAGACACTGATACAGATATTTAAATATTTAAACATTACTCACTAATACTTGTATTCACTAAGATACTGTTAATAAATCAGTTATACAATTAATTTTACCAAAAAAAACATCAATTTAGACACTTATTTACCCATTTATTCTTCCATTAACCTTTAGATATACATATATAAAAAATATTTATTTTTCAGAAAGACACATATTCACTGGATGATGTAATCAGTGATGTCATTTGAGATGTCATCAGTGAAGTCATGAGTGATGTCACTGAGCATGTCATGAGTGATGTAATATGTGATGTCATCAGCAGTGGATTGCGATCGCGCGAGTTATAGTTAGCTGAACTAACTATAACGGGGGAATTTCAATGGTTTTGTACGAGTGAAATGTCCAGCTAACTATAACATGTGGGAAACCTATGGTTTTTTCAGTGAATATATATATATATATATATATATATATATATATATATATATATATATATAACAATAAACACACAATGCAGCCTTCAATATACTAGTAACGCTGAGCAATGATGTAAGATTATCCCTTGCACATAAATACAATTCAAATAAAGCAAGGAGAAAGAAAACACATTTGAAAAAAAAACTGCTTTTATGCACAGCAGAAATCATGATCCTTCAAAGAGGAATGAAAGAACATTGCCAGCACATAGGCAGCATTGTAGAAACATCAGCGTAGAAAGCTGAAATTCTAACCCACAGAAACACAGAATAAACTGGCACCATGCCTTTAAGGCAGCCATGACCCCTAGCTTCCCATCATGCCTCAGTGGTGACCGTTAGGCCAGTTGTTCTTTCCGGCTCCTTCTGTCAGGACCCTGGTAACTTCACCCCTCTGTTTTTCTGATTTTCTGTCAGAAATTACTACTTATTTTGTGTCAAGAGCCAGATCTTCATCTAGAAGTAAGGTTCCAGTCTGTTCTCCATCGGCATCGGCGCCTCAAAGACCTTCATCGGCAGCGAAAACGAAGAGACGATCGGCGGCGGGCTTGCCGTCGAGAGAACACCGGTCGTCGACGAAGACTGCAGGTACGTCGGATCCTCCGCCGGCTTCAACCTGGCGACGATCGGCGTCGAGGAATCGTTCTCCGATGGTGCGGGCTCAACCAACGTTGAGGGATAGATCTCCGTTGTCGCCATCAGGTCGGCGTTGAACATCGAGACATGCTCCGCCGTCTTTGATTCATTGGCGATCGGCGTTGAAGCAGGCGTCTCCGTTGCCATCAACCAGGCGGCGGTCAACGATGAGACGTGCCTCGTTGTCACCAGAGGCAATGTACTCAACTCCTCCGTTGTCGTCATCCAGGCAACGTTCAACGTCGAGGGCTAGATCTTCGCCGATGACGAAGAAGGACTCGTCGTCGAGACCTAGGGTCAAGTACACGAGGCATCGTTCGACGAGGAGACGGCGGTCTCCATCGATGGCGAGAAGTGCTCCGATCGCGACTCCGCTGACTTCCAGCAGATGTTCAGCATCGAGAGAGAGATCTGAAAGGCATAAAGACACGACGTCGAGAAGGATTTCTCCGTCGATTCGTACTTCATTGGGGTCTCCTGCACGCTCAACGTCGAAGGCGAAGTCTGTTGGGTCCAGGTGTTCGACGTCACATCATACAACGTTGAAACACAAGGAGATGTAAATGTCAAGGAGAAGATCCGGCTCTAGGGACTCACCAGTAATGGTGACCCAGAGTTGTTAGACGTCGAGACACTCCCCATCGACGTTGCATCGTTCATCAAGATGCCTATCACGCTCCAGAGGTCGCAGAGAGTCCTCTCATTCTATTATGAGCTCTCCCCAGACGCTCTCGCCGTCACGCAGCTCTTCTGTTCATTCAACAGAGCAACCAAGAACATCTCCAAGAGACTCTCCAAGGAGACAGCGATCTCCTTCGATTCATCTTTCGCCCAGATGGCTTCAACCTCTCCATCACTGGCAGAAAGAACCCTCTGGTCATGCTCAGCGGCCTCCGGACTATTCCAGTCCACTGCACAGATCCCCACTACAACGTCTGGTGCAGCAGGCGGACAGATCCCCCACTACCCGCACAAGGGATCACAGAGACAAATCTCTGGAGCATAGATCAACTCATGCTCATCACAAATGGCAGAGAACACCATCTTGGTCGTCGTCTTCGAAGCACTCATCCAAAAGGGACTACTCTCCTACCCTTACGGATAGCCCTCCCTCTAGAGTGTCACCCATCGATTATGTTAACACCTTCCATGATGTCCTCGCTAGAGGAGCACAGAAGCTAAGCATAGACATGTCGGCTCCTCAGACCACCACTTCAATCATTTTCGAGACCCTCCATCAGAGGTCTGCGGCTAGACCATTGCTCCCTCTAGTCCCTGGTCTCCTTGAACCGGTAATGGACATCTTCCTCACCCCATCCTCAATTAAGGCAGCTCCGGCTCGGATCCTGTAAAAAATATAAACCTGCTGCATCGGATCCTCTTTTTCTGAAACCGGATCCTCCACCGGATTCTGTCATCATCGCAGCAGCAAATAAGACACGTGCGGTGGCTTCTTCCTCCTCAGCTACTCCAGACAAAGAAAGTAGAGCCCAGTATTCTTGGGGGAGAAAGGCCTGCGGCTCTGCAGCATCTTCTCTTAAGGTGTCTAGCGCTGCTGCACTGCTGGGTGGTTACGACAGGTCCTTATGGGATTCGCTGGAGCGTTTTAAAGAGAAACTGGCAAAGGAGGATCACCAAGACATCTCAGAGATTCTCAAAGAAGGTGCGCTGGTAGCCAATCAGGTGATCAGCACAGCAGCGGATGGGGCTCTTTTTGGCTGCACACTCATATGCACATGGAATATGTGCATGGAGGTCTTCCTGGTTGTGTCTAACAGCTTTGAAACCGGAAGCTCAACAGCGTATTTTGAACCTTCCATTATCAGGGAATCCCTTTTTGGATCGCACACTGATGAGGAAATGGCCAGAATGAAGGCCGAGTTGGATACACTAAAGGCTGTGGGCCTTGAGAAGAAAAAGGAGTACAAACGGTGCTACAGGCCCTATAATCGCAAATCTTACCAACAGAGGGTACAAACCCCTCAATGGTCGCAAAACAAACAAAACAAATCTCAATACCAAGGCCGTCGTTCCTCGAGAGGGAGAGAAGAACATCAACAACAGTCCTCTTCCACAGCAAAAACTCAAGGCAAGCAATGATTTTCTGCTTCCTCTAGCACAGTTGCATACTGCAGTGGGAGGAAGTATTTCAAATTGCATAAAAGAGGGGCGCAACATCACCAAAGATCAGTGGGTGCTAAATATACTGCACAATGGGTACATGCTACGTTTCTGCACGCCTCCAAGAGACATTCCTCCAGTAATGTCACGTCCTCATCACCTGGAACTGCTGCGTCAGGAAGTGTCGACCCTTCTGAAGAAACTAGCCATAGAAGAGGTCCCTCCTGCCCAGAGAGGAAAAAGAATCTACTCCAGCTATTTCCTTGTTCCGAAAAAAGACCAAGCAAACAAGTTCAGACCTATTCTAGATCTCCGATCTCTGAACAAGTTCATCGGAAAGGAGAAGTTTCGTATGTTTGCGCTCCATCAAATATTCCCACATCCGAGGAAAGGAGATTGGATGTGCTCAGTGGATCTCCAAGATGCGTACTTTCACATTCCAATTGCCCCACGGCATCGCAAGTTCCTGCGATTCATGGTAGGCGCAAAGCATTACCAGTTCAGAGTCTTACCGTTCGGCCTCAAATCTGCCCCACGGGTATTCACGATTGGCATGGCAGTGGTGGCAGCAGCATTACATTGCCAAGGCGTGTTTGTGTATCCATACCTGTACGACTGGCTGTTGAAGGGATCATCTCCTCACATGATGCAGAACCACTACCACATCTGCCTAGATCTCCTTCACCGCTTGGGCCTTCATGTGAACATGGAAAAATCAGTTCATCTGCCCACTTAATCGCTCCACTATCTGGGCTCCACCTTGGACTCCGGCCTAGAAAAAGTGTTTCCTTCGGAGGAGAGACTGTTATCAATGAGAAACAAATGCAATATCGTCCTTCAAGCACATCAACCATCAGTAAGGCAAGTGGCGTCTCTACTGAGGTCGATGACCTCTTGCATATTTCTCATACCCAACTCCAGATTGAGAATGAGACCGTTGCAGCAGGATCTGGAGAACAAATGGGACCAATCCTCGGGTCATTGGGAAGACCGAATTCTCCTCGCTCAAGCAGCGAAGAAGTCCATTCTGTGGTGGACTCAGCCAAAGAATCTTCTAGTGGGAGTCCCATTCCATCAACCTCTGCCGAAACAATCCCTGATCATAGATGCGTCTCTTCAGGCATGGGGAGCGTATCTTGGTCAACTGCAGACTCAGGGCAGATGGACCAGCAAGGAGCAGACCTATCATATCAACATGTTAGAACTGCGGGCAGTTCATTTGGCCCTCGAGGCATTCCATCTGTCGATTCAGTCCGAGTCGATTCTGATACAAACGGACAATACAACCACCATGTATTACTTAAACAAACAAGCTGGAACACACTCTCGCCCTCTGTCTCTGGAATCTCAAGCGATCTGGCACTGGCTGCTGGCCTGGAACCTCTCGTTCACTGCAGTGCATCTGCCAGGAGAACAGAACATGCAAACAGATGCTCTCAGTCGACACTTCGAAGAACAAGAAGACTGGGTGCTCAACGACGAGGTGGTGGCGGACATTTTTCATCAATGGGGTCATCCATCCACCTACCTCTTTGCAGACGATCTAAACAGAAAATGCCACGCCTTCGCGTCCAGATTTTACCGACCAGGAACCAGAGGGAATGCTCTTTTGATAGACTGGTCCAGGACGTTTGCATATGTTTTTCCGCCCCTTCCTCTCATCCCGAAGGTGGTGACCAAGCTCATCCGATCCAGGATGAAGATGATCCTTATAGCACCGGACTGGCCTCGCCAATGGTGGTATCCGGACCTATTACAGCTCTCGATCTGTCAGCACAGGAGACTTCCGTGCAGGTCGGACCTTCTGACCAAAATGGGAGGGAAGATTCTGCACCCCAGCTTTCCCTCGCTGAGCTTAGCAGCATGGCTCCTGAGGTCCTGCAGTACGGACATTTGAAACTCCCTCAGGATTGCATGGACATTTTGAGGGAGTCAAAGAGACCATCCACAAGAATTCTTACTCTTTTAAATGGAAAAGATTTTACTTGTGGTGTATGCATAATGGTTGGGGTCCAATTAGCGGGCAAGAAGAGGTAATCTTGCCTTATCTACTATACTTGGCCAAATCTGGTTTGAAATACACGTCCATAAAAGTTCATTTGGCGGCCATTACAGCCTAAAAAAAAATCACCTAACCAACCTTCTTTCCTTCAGCTTCAGGTGGTCAAGGACTTCCTTCAGGGGTTGAAGAAAGTTTATCCCCGTGTCCGACCTCCTTCTCCTCCTTGGGAGTTGAATCTAGTTTTGTCAAAATTGATAGGTCCTCCTTTCGAACCCATTCATAAGGCCACATCACAACACCTTACATGGAAAGTAGCTTTTCTGGTGGCTATTACATCAGCATGCAGAGTGAGTGAAATCCAAGCACTCTGTTCTAAGGAACTGTATACGGTTTTCCATCACAAAAGGGTGATTTTGAGGACTCACCCTTCTTTCCTATCCAAAGAAGTGTCTGACTTTCATGTCAATCAGACAATTTCTCTCCCCTCTTTTTTTTCCAAATCCTGCTACACCAGCAGAAAGGTCTCTTCACTCATTAGACCTCAAGATGGTTCTCAAATTTTATTTGGAGGGAACAAAATCCATTAACTATTCCCCTTAGAGCGCATTCCACTTGTAAAATAGGGGCTTCTGTGGCCTTTTAATGTAATATTCTGCTAGCTGACATATGTAAGCCAGCTGGTCTACACCAAACACATTTACCAAACACTATTGCATAGATGTGTTAGCACGTCAACAAAGCTAATATAGGCTAAGCAGTACTTAAAACACTGTTCCAAACAAATGCAACACCTACTGGTTAGCCACAGCTTTGGGAGTATACTGCTTTATAGTCTATGCAAAGCATGTGTATCGACAGCACACATGCCTTAAATGGAAAATGTTACTTACCCAGTAAGCATCTGTTCACACGCTTGACATTAAAAGAGCTTTACGGTATTACATAGATAGGACGAAAGACTTTCACAAAACAAAACAACTGTTTGCTTCATTTGCTCCACCTCACAAAGGCAATCCTATCTCAAAATCTGATATTGCAGATGGATTGTTAAATGCATTCAAACATTCTATGCTAAAGCGAAAAGAACTATAACCATACCACCTAGAGCACATTCCACTCGCAAAATAGGGGCTTCAGTGGCCTTTTTAGGTAACATTCTTTCAGCTGACATATGTAAGGCAGCTACATGGTCTACACCACACACATTTACCAAACACTATTGTGTAGATGTGTTAGCACGTCAACAGGCTAATGTAGGCTAAGCAGTACTTAAAACACTGTTCCAAACAACGGAACATCTACAGGTTAGCCACTGCTTTTGGTAGTATACTGCTTTATACACAATGCAAAGCATGTGTATCTACAGCACACATGCCTCGAACGTATAATGTTGCTTACCCTACCCGTAAGCTTCTGTTCTTGGCATGTAGGACTCTGGATTCACATGCACCCACCCGCCTCCCTGGATACCTATAGTTGTTGCAGTTCTTCATTATGCACTTATATGCATGGACATCTATACACTACACTTTCTTACTCCATTCTCATCCTCTTGCTGGAAAACAATCTAACAATGGAGTCGATGCCCATGCACACTATCACCGAAAGGAGGAGTCACTTTACCTCGTGACTAGGAAAGACTTATTCGAAGAAAAACAACTTGCAAACATCCAGACCCAACACCAGATGGTAGGAGTATGCAAACCATGTGAATCTACAGCTCTACATGACAAGAACAGATGCTTACTGGGTAAGTAACATTATCCTTTTCTTTCCAATTGAATGTACAGCACTATATTTTTTTTGCTTGGATGGCCTTTTAAGTCAACAGTGCACACATGCTTTTCAAAAACAGAGCCACTAAGCATCCTGTTTGGCACTTGCATGGAAGGCCTTTGATCATTATCAATCCCTCATCTTGTCTACATGTTAATTAGCTCCCAGACGGTAAACAGAACATGTGCTTTACCACATGCTGTTTCATTTCCAGGTTTGTTGTGAAAATTCACCCAAAGGGCTCAATTCTTTCCCTGTTGATTACATTAACATCCTGCTTCGAAAAAACAATTGCACTTTACTATAGGTTTCTATAAAAATATAATACAATCCTACAAAGATGTTTATTTACCCCAAAGATATTCAACTGTTTAAAAAAACATTTAAGGTCCTATTAACTTTCCTTACTAACAAAGACTTTCAACTTTAGAAACTTTAACTTTAGAAACTTTATTCGATCTTTACAATTAAGATCATAAAATTACATAGAAAACAATTTAGTCAAATCCAATAAAATAGACAATTCATTCCCAAACTCATCCTTAATCAGATATCAGAAGAGTAAACATTTTGAGTGTCCCAAAATAGACAGTAACGAATACATTAAGCATATAAAAGTTTGATTAAAATGCAGGTTACTTAAAATATATAAATTAATCATCTAAAATCCGGATCAAGCAGCTTCCTCTTGCCCATGCCCGCCCACCAGTAGTGAGCCACTGCGTAGCAAACTAAGGTATTGGGCAATGACTTTAAAAAATATAATGCTACTTGACACTGTCTTAGATTAAACCGTTTTAAAATCAGGCCAATATATTCCATACGTTCTTTTTTTATAGAAACAACAGAAAAATGTTAAATGTAGATCAAACTGAGATGAATTCCCGTAACAAGGGCAGTGTGATAGATCAGAGTTTTTAAATCTTTATGGCGGGAAATGCAACAATAATGGGAGGAGGTTCCGATGAAAACGAGTTAACATAATCTTGTGTTGCGGGAACGGGATATCCACTAAATACGAGTAGCCACCCTCTACCAGCGAAGGGACCAGTAGGTAAGCAAGAACTGACTGTTTAATATAATTCATCTCTGCTCTAAAATATTAGGCCCTCTTAAAAAAAATATCCACCAGTTTTCCCCTGGATATTCTTTTGCAAGATAGTGGATCTTTAAATAATTCTATTTAACCCATATTGTCAATTTCTGCTCTACGTAAGTTAGCCATCCAATTTTACCACGATTCTCCAATTTTAGGCAATCTTTGATAATATTTTGGGTAAGTGCCAGAGTGTCCCGCTTCCAGATAGAGCCCCAGAGGAGAATTGGGGCCAACTTAATTGAGTCGGTAATATAAGGTAAATCCAACTCAATGTGCACAATGTAATTCGAATTGGATTGAGGTAGGGACACCAAAGATTGAAAAAACTTGTTTTCAATAGCTTGATTTGATTTAAGATTTATAAAGTACCTGAATCACCCCCCTAGGGGTATCTCCGCGATAGCGAACTGCTTTAGTCAGCCAGAGAAAGAGGAATAGATTAAACCAATGTAGTCTTCAGAAGCCTACGAAACTGCAGGTGATCAGAGCACTCCAGCAAATGGATTGGTAATTGGTTCCAGAAGGTAGGGGCTAAGTGGAAGAAAGCTTTCCCACCTAGCCGAGAGTTTTTTACTGTGTGGGAGATTTGGTCCCTGAGCGTAGTGTCCTGGGAGGCTGGTTTTTATTTTGAATTTCTCTGCCAAATAACTGGGGCCTTTACCATTTAGAGATTTATGCACAATGCAGCATTTCTTGAAACTGATCCGCTTCTGCACTGGCTGCCAATGCAGTCTCTGCAAAAGGGGAAGGGAGAGAGTAAGGGAAGAAGCGTTTGAGACCAGTCGGGCAGCAGTGTTTTGGACCACTTGCAATTTGTTCAAAGATGCTTCACTGGCTGAGATCAGCAAAGCATTGCAGTAGTCTAGGCAACTTAGTAATAGAGCCTGGATAAGGGTTTTCCGAGTGGACAAGGGGAGAAAGGGAAATACTCATTGCAGAAGACCTAGAGCATGGAAGTAGACGCCAATAGTGGTAGAAACCTGTCCATTCATAATTAATTTCTGGTCCACACAGACACCTAGATATTTAACCACTGTCTTGGGCTCCGGTGCGGATTCCAATTCCGTTGGCCACCAGCTCGGAGACCATCTCAAAGGGGCTTGTAGGGAGTCAATGGGGGCCTTCCCCCACATCTTGTCCCATAGGTCGTCGCAGACTTTGCTTTGGCCTGGTAAATCTTCTTGATGGGGTTTAGTGGCTTAGAGCCCAGTTTCTGCAAGAAAGCCTTAATCGCCTTTAGACTTCTCTCAAGACCCAGCGCTCTTGCCTCCACCAGTTGTTGTGTGGTAAATATTTCATTACCGGTACTATTTTTTATGCGGTAAAATCTAGTAAGAATAACTCAGTAAATATAAGAGGCAGAATCCGTGGTATTAGAGTTTCTGAAAGGCTTTATTCCTCTACAAAGGAAATACAATTCGAATTGCAGGCTTCACACTCCATCACCATGAGGGTTCAGGAAGGAAGGCAATACATTATTGACAGGTAATCACTTTTATAAGAAATGCATTATAGTGTAACAGATGCAGGAGGCGTAACAGCTGATAATACAGATATAATACACATACGTAACAAAAAAAGGCGTAAACATGGGTGTAACTAAAATACGTCATTAAACATGATGTCACAAATGGGTGGATCCATAAGAGAATCCTGCAACGTCAGCAGAAATACTTGGCAGAGATGCGCGCGCAGCCGCATGACGTGTGATTGACGTGCAACTAGAGGGTGAAGGGGACTTGACATTTAGCTCTACATGTGGAGACAGAAGTCTGAGGGGTCATGTCAACCTAATCCCAAATCATATCTAATATCTTATGTTTAAAGAACTGTATTATCCAAAAGGAAAGGTCTCTAGGACGGAATCTATTCTATACTGACTGTTAGTGCGTGTACAAGCGTCTAAGTGTCTACATGAGATGCGAGGGGGCAGGAATCTTCCATGGTAACAGGGGCTATGAATTACTTGCATGAGGACAGTGAGGCCTGGCCCTTTGCACGGTAGCTGGAAGAATGTTTACCTAAACTACTAGACAGGAATGCATCGGATGAGGAGCGAAGCAGATAATCTTGAAGGTGAAATACAGTTTTTGGCAGGCAACAGGCTGGATCAGGCATCGTTAGCCGCGTAGGGAGTAGGACAAAGTTCATGGATACAGATGCAGGCTCGGGCTGGAGCTTTCAGAGGCAGAAAGCAGGAAAGGCTTGATGGCAGAATTCAGGGCCTACTCGCCTGAATCTGTAAAATGTGGAAAGTGAACCACATAAAGTCGGTGGCCTTTCATACTTAGGAATGAAATATCTGACCCATTCATGGTGGATCTGAAAGAGGACATGTTGACGGTGGACGCACATGTATTTGCGTCTTCAAAACTGGAACTGGAGGGAACATACATGTACTTATAGCATGCACATGGAGCCGTTGGGGTCTACGATAGGGGACATAACTGATCACAAAATTCATATTTCCTCATTCCCTCCTTGTCCCCTACGGACCCTCAGGAGATATCGATCTTCATCAATCCATCGATCTGTTCATATAGCATCATTTGTTCTTCTTTCTTCTTCCGGGATTTTGAACGAAATCTTGGAGGTGGGATACACGATGTGGCACACAGGCCACAAATCGCTGGCCCACATTGTAGACATAAGCAGCAACTGAATAGTATGAGAAAGCCAATACCTAGGAAGGATAGGATCCTCCATCCCCAGGCGGACAACACGCTCCAGAACCAACCGGACCAAGTCCAGGTGCCTGGACTCTGGTGTATCTGGCTTATAATCTTATGAAGGCGAGTTATGGCTTTATATACTGACGGCGAATTTTCTGGTATGAAAATGCAGCAACTTGATCCGATGACTCTACAAGCTCCGCCCCTATCGGCCAGGATGACGTCAAGGACAAGACGATTTTGAAGCACAACAATCCGCATAGCAGACTGCTCTTCTGTTAAATTGCCTAAGGCGGACGTAGTCTCGTTTACTACTGCTTCAAGGGTTCTAGTTAATCTACGTATCAGTTTACTATTAGTGACTGTACCTATATAAGGAAAGAAACCTTTATTGAAATCTGTGTATTGCTCCCATGCCGTTTCAGTGTAATCGACAATCGGGAGATCTCTCTGCTGTCTATTGTGTACTAAATGGGTATTTCTGTGATAATCAGGAGGAGCTAGGAAAACTGGTGGCAGAAGGAATGCTATGTAACAGGTACCATCCCAATCTAGAGGTAGACGTATATATGCGGTCTGGCCACATATGAAGTAGGAATGACGGGAAGCTCTAAATGTAGATTTGCCTTGATCACTAAATTTTATTACAGTGGTGCATTTACTATGGCCCACGTGTATGGAACCATTCTTTCTTACACATAATTCCCCTTTAACTGGGAATACTGATATAGCGGGCAAGATTGGTGTGGCTTCGGATTCAACATTCAGGATCATGAGGTTAAGTGTAAAATTACCTAATCCATATACTTCATTTTCTAGATCAGTTCCTGTTCTTTTGGGAAGTCCCTCCTTGTTAGGGTAGCAGACTTTAAGCAAAACTAGGTTCAGGTTTCCCCATACCCAGTTGTCTTGATAAACTACGGAATTTGAATCTAGGGAATTAATCAAACTAAACCATGCTCCACAGGAGCCATTGTGTGTGAACGGATACGGAAAGAGGGGCAAAACTCCCTTATAGTTCTGATAGGGAGGGAGTCGGCCACATATCCAACAATTGGTAGCATTGCTGGTCTGATGGGAATGATGTAACATACTAATGAATGTGTTGTTGCGCAGCGCAAATCTATAAGACAACTCATGCGGAGGTAATTCGCTAAAAGAATGTTCAGCAGTAACATTGTAAGCACGTTTAGAAATAGGGTAATACATATGCAGCAATATACTAAAAATGATGATCAGAAGACTTAGAAAAAACAAAATTAATAATGTTACTGTGCAGTGACTACGAAGTGATTTACAATACGCATGCTTTTTAAGCTGCATCTGTTGATTTCTTTCTCTATTCCGGTCTAGAGGATACATGTCAGAGACAAATTCAACCGATTCACCTTGGAGAGGACTTAAACAATCAAATTGTCTGACTTACTAGACCTTAATTTTAGTTTATAAAGTTCAGTTTTCATGGGTTCAACCAAGGGGAGCTTTGAGTCTGTCTGTGAGGAAATGCAGGGCTCAGTGTCCACACTGGACGGTAGTCCATAAAATTTCTTGATATGACTCGAGTGCAACCACCCTTTACGTCCCTCGATCTTCACGGCTGTCCTTGTGGTTAGTAGAACAAGCTTTGGCGATTTCCACCTAGGCTCCAGTTGGGTCTTCCGGTCGAAATTCCGTACTAGGACCAGATCACCTGGAACCACGTCATGGGGCTTCACCTCAGTGTTATCGGGAAAAGCTGCAGCTACCTGTGAACGACAAGATTGTAGTGCAGACATCATGGAAGCCAGGTAATCTGTCAGCATATTACAGTCAACATCAGTGATTTTGCGAGGTATAGGCGTCCCCCACATATTTGGTGGTCTACCAAAGATCACCTCGTACGGGGATAGCCCTGTTCGAGAATGTGCTACCATTCTCATGTAAAAGAGTGCAACTGGTAAGGCTACTATCCAATCGACACCTTTTTCTCTACATATTTTGGACAATCTAATTTTCAGAGTTTGATTATGGCGTTCCACGAGACCTGCTGCCTCAGGATGTCGGACACAGTGGAATTTCCATTGGTAGCCTAACAAAAGTGAAACGTGTTTCATTAGTTCGGATGAGAATGGCTGGCCGTTATCTGAGTAGACAACACGTGGCAAACCATACCGTGGGAAGAATTCTCGAACTAACTGTTTGGCAGTAGTCGGGGCAGTGTAATCGGAAACCGGGTAGGCTTCTGTCCAACGGGAAAGAGCACAGACAACTACGAGGACATATTTGAATCCTCGACATCGTTCCATCTGGATATAATCCATCTGGAGGACTTCAAAAGCATGATCGGGAGGTTGAAATCCACCCTGCTCTACGGGGATGCTTTTACCTGGATTAAACTGACAACATATCATACAGGTACGTACTTTCTGTTTGGCTGCTGCTCGCAAGTGTTTGTTGAACCAAATGTGTTGAATACTGTCTAGCATAGCTTTTTCTCCTAGGTGCGCTGGACTGTGTATTGTGTTAATGATGACTTGAACCATGGAATCGGGAAGAAACCATATAGATTTTTCCTTCGTCATCCATCCTTGATCCGTTTGGATCCCTCCTAATTCAGTCCATTTCTTTATTTCTTCTGGTGTAGCATGTGTCTGTATGTCAATTATATCAAGGGCGGGATCCTTAACTGTCATGCAATGTGTTGGTGTCAGAACTATTGTCTTTGTCGCGTCAGTTGTATGAGTCTGGTTCTGAGCAGTCTGTTTAGCTGTTCTGTCAGCTAGGTCATTACCCTGAGAAATGATATCGGTAACTTTTGTATGAGCTTTGCATTTCATAATCGATATTGCAGTAGGTAGATGAATCGCGTCTAATAGGGCTTGAATGAGGGGTCCGTGTTGGATGTGGGCACCGTGAGAAGTTAAATAACCTCTCTCTCGCCACAGTACGCCGAAGTCATGGACGACTCCGAATGCATAACGTGAATCTGTGTATATGTTGACTTTCTTATTTTTAGCTTGAATACAGGCTTGTGTCAGAGCGATGAGCTCTGCTGCTTGAGCTGACAAAGTGTTAATACAATTTGTTTCAATGACTTCAGTGTCTGTTGTGACTGCGTAAGCGGCCACTAACTCTCCTGTATTTGTTCTCATACATGAACCATCTACATACAATGTCAAGTCTGGATCTGATAAAGGGATATCTGTCAAGTCTTGTCTGGGTTTCGTCGTGATGGTGATGACTTCAATACAATCATGTGCTAATGGATCTGTTCCATTTACTGGCAAAAGTGTGGCAGGATTTAACGTATTACAACGTCTGATTTCTATGTGTGGCTGAAACAATGTTAATTCATAACCGGTGAGTCTCGCTATAGTCAAGTGTTGTGTTTGTGTGCGGTTCAAGAGAACCTCTACTGCGTGTGGTACTTGTACTGTCAATTGATGTCCTAACACTATGGCATCGCTTTGTCTGATTGCTAAAGCTGTTGCTGCCACTGATTTCAGGCACGCAGGAAGAGCCTGAGCTACTGGATCTAATGTACTAGAGAAATAAGCACATGGTTTGTGTGATCCTGCTTGTTCCTGAGTGAGTACTGACAAGGCAGTACCTTCGCGTTCTGTAACAAAGAGTGTAAACTGTTTACTGTAACATGGTGTTGCTAAAACAGGTGCTTGACATAAAGCTTTCTTTAAGCTTTCAAAGGCGTGTGTATGTTCTTGAGTCCAAGGGAGAACAGTCGATGTGGCTGCCTCATGTGTTGTCAACTGGATGAGTGGTTTTGCTAGAAATGCATATTGAGGGATCCACTGCCTACAGTATGAAGTGAGACCTATAAAAGCCCGCACCTCCTTTTGTGTCTTGGGTGGTGACATGTTAGCAATTAACTGGATGCGGTCGGGTGTAAGCTGTCTTCCCTCCTTGGACAGCGAGTGCCCAAGGTAAACAACTCGCGGGACACAGAATTGCAGCTTAGAAGGGGACACCTTGTGCCCCTTGTCGGCCAGAAATTTTAAAACCGTCAGTGACGCTGTTTCACATTCAGGTTCGCTTCGGGCGGTGATCAACAGATCATCGACATATTGAAGCAAGGCAGTGTTGACTGGCATGTGGATACTGTCAAGTTCTCGTTTCAGTGCTTGGCTATAGATGCTGGGGCTTTCTGTAAATCCTTGAGGTGCGCGTGTGAATTTAAAACTTCGTCCATTTAAACTGAATCCGAACAGATATTGACTTTCCGGATCTATTGGGACGCTAAAGAAAGCATTCTTGAGATCAATTACAGTGAAGAACGTTGCTTCTGAGTCAATAGCTGTTAGTAATGAAGAGATATCTGGGACTACAGGATATTGTGGTACAATACATTTATTTAATTCGCGCAGATCAATAACTAATCGATATACTGGTGATGCTTTTGGATCCGTTCTTTTAAGAATCGGAATTATCGGGGAATTGCATACATTGGAGTCCGTTTCGACAACCACTCCTTGTGCAATGAGCTCGTCAATGATTTGCAGTAAAGCCACAACAGCATCTGGCGGTAACTTATATTGTCGCATTCGTGGTAGTACTACTCCTGTTTTCAGTGTGACTCGATATGGTGTAATGTTCATGCAACCAACATCAGTGGGGCCCTGTGCCCATAAATGCGTAGGTAAACTCTGCAGCCGGTGATCCATGTCTCTGGACACGTAGTGACCTTTAAAATCACGTAAAAATAATCGTACTCCTTCCGGAGAACAACATATTATATCTCCTAGAGCTTTCAATGTTTTTATACCTAACAAGTTTTCTGGACATGATTTAGTAAGCAATAAATCTGTAGTACGTGTCAATGGACCAACCGTAAGTGGAAGAGGTTGTGTTACATCATTAATGATAGGCTTTCCTGAGAATCCAAGGGAAATATTCTGTGAGCCTGAGAGGGGTGCCCCTGGAACTTCACTGCGTCGTATTGTTGTTCTGCTTGCCCCTGTATCAAGTAAAAACTTTCTGTCTTCCCCTAATAGTTCACTATGTACATAAGGTCCCTCTTGATCTACAGGAACCTCAATAAGGGGTAAGCCAACTTCCCTCTCTAGGCTATTTCATGTGTATCGCTGATAATCGGGATAATCTGCTTGTGCATACTGATACATCTGTTGCGTTGTTGCTTGTGTTGCAGCAATAGGCTGCGCTTGTGGTGGTGCTACGGTCTGTTGTGGAGGTGCCTGTGGCGGAGCTAGTTGTTGCGGAGCTGACCTAGGTTGTACATGCTGAGGAATTTGTTGTTGATTCTGATCCTGTCTAGGTGGACGTGGTCTTTCCTGTGTTCTACCTGTGGCAATATTATGTTTCAGTACTGGACAATCGTGTATATAATGACCTTGTTGTTTACAATAGTTACATGTCCCTTTCACCGGACCTGTGGCATCACCCTTGTGATGACCATCAGCTGGAACTGACTGAGCAACAAGCATTTTCATTTTTGTATCTTTCATACGTCTTTGTTCATGTTCTTGTTCTTCTCTAATTCTATTGTGGTGATATTGTAACATCTGTAACATCTGTGACGGGGTGTTACCTTGCCAGGTACTCTCGAATTTCAATACTCTATTCTTGACTTGCGGCAGAGAATTTTCAACTAATTTTGTCACAAACAGATGTGGATATGACTCGCTACTTGCTTTTATGCCGCTATTAATACCAAAACATTTTTCAAATCGGGAATAGAAATCACTAGTGTCTTCATCTTGCTTTTGTTTACAGGCTGAGATTGCACCCCAGTCCTCCTTTTTCGTAGTTAATAAACGTGGCAGTACCTGCACTAGTAATCCTGGTAGTGCTGTAGTCTTTTCCCCAAGCCCTGCTCCTGCAGCTCGGGCCTTTTCTTCGTTTTCTAATGCTGTCCAATCTATCTTTTGGTCTCCCACCTCCCATTCCTTTTCTTTGAGTTTCTCGTAAACACCGGCAGGCATTAACACTTTCAGTATTTTCATAATGTCGGGGTAGGTATACTCTCCCATGAGTAACATGTCCTTTATCTCACGGTGGAAACCTGCTGGATCCTTGTCATGGCTGGGTACTACTTTCTTCATTTCTAATAATTCAATTTTAGTTATAGGCGTGTACACAAACACGCGTGTAAAGTTATTATCTTCACCTCTGATTGGGTGTACTTCGCGTAACGGATTCTGTCTATCTATGTGATACATTTTTCTTCCCATAGTGGGAACTGGAACGTGTTCTGGGCATACGAAAATTATATACTGGTTTCGAAATTCTAGAATTTCTTTAATCAAATCAGTACCTGAACCTCTCCATTTATTCGTGAGTAGTTCTATCAATATGTCAGGTAAGGGTCCTGGATCGGAGTGTTGGCTCTTATATAATATAAGGAGGTGTTGAATCATGTATATACTAGCTAAACGCTGTTCGTATGGGGTAAGATTCAGAAACGTGTGTGCTAGTGCATCATCACTGTATTTGTCGGGACTGTCAGCCCATTGTACTGCTGACCTGGCTAATTCTTGTTCATCCATAGAATCGAGCATATGGTACCCCCTTCGATCTCGGAGTAATTTATCAGCGGCTTGGAATAGGTGGTCAGGGGACCTTGTATTTAACATAGGGGTTTGAAAATGTCTATTACATTCTGGACGTATCGGACATATCGGATCATTGAAGCCTCTAGTATTATTATGGGGTCTTCCTCTACCTACGTAAGCTATCGTTTCTATTTGTTCTGATTCTTGCTCCTCCTCTCCCTCTGATTCAATTCTGTCTGCTTCTCGTCTTTCTTTATGTATTCGTTCTACTTCCTTGAGGATTTTTCGATACATGGCGATTATACACGCCTGTCTATCATGTTTCTCTTCTGATATGTTCTGACCCCATTTGGCAAGTTTTTGCATGGTATCATGATCTGCCCCAGGCCTGTCTTGGTTCCTGATCACGCAGTTTATGAAAAAACGTAGTAGTTGTCTTTGGACATCCACTTTCTGGTATTCCATAGCTTCGTTAATACTTTCTGGACCTCGCCCTGTTTGGACAAAGTGATATATATTGTCTAGGTGTTCAACCATTCCTGGTATTGTCATTAGATATAATGTAGCTCGTCGTATACGTAGTGATGATATTAGCAATCTGTCCTGTTTACCTGGCACTGGATCGTATCTACAATCCACAAGATGTTCTTTAAACATGTCGGATGTCACTAGTTGGGGTGTACGTTGGAGTGCTAAATCTCTAAGGGTCTGTTTATTTCGCGGCGGCGTGGCAAACATGTCTGTCGTACCTCCTGTAGCACCGTCTGAGGTGCTAGGCACGAAAGGATTCGTTGGACGTAAGATAGAAATTGTGGATGCGGGAAAAACAGTAGAAACGGACGGACCTGTAGGAATGGGCGTAGGAGTTTGTTGTTGCGGGGATACAGACGGATGCTCTTGGTGTTGTGCACCATCGGCAAGCGGTGTGTGTGGTATGGGATTAGCATACTCGGGAGCTACGTCATCTAAATAGGAGGAAAGGAAAACGTCCTTTGCCGTTTTGGGATGTGTTTTGGGATGTGCTTTTATCGGGAGCAATGGAGGAGTCAAGTCTTTTGGTATTTCCGGGGTAGCCTTAGGTAACCCTTCGGCCAGAAGAGGATATATACCATTCATAAGAGCGTTTCTTTGTCTATCTACTTGTTCTAATTTTACTCGGGTACCTTCCTCAATTAATAGATTTTCTTGGGCTTTATTTGAGTTCTCTCTACCTTTCTCTTCCTGCCTGAGCGCTTTTTCTGTACGTCTATATGATTCTTTACGCCATAATTCAATGGCATCTTTCTGTGACTGTCTGGCTTTCTTTTTCCATAATTCGTCTTCTACTCTCATGATGCAATCTGCATCCCAGGTCCCCGCTGCGGGCCATCTATGACTTTCTGGTAAATCCTTGGTGTAGTCCACCCATAAATCAAGAAATAATACGGCATCTAGGCCATGTTTATGATACATAAAATATCCTGGAGTGTCCCTAGGCGGAATGGGAACAGCTTCTTCGAGTACCCCTTTTCTAGTTTTGATCTGTCTTAATTTCGAAAAGAGCGGCATTTTTAGATGTGGTTACTTAATCTTAAACACACTTAATACAAATAAACACAATAATGAACAGTCATTCACACCACAATGTATAGAACGTATTAAAACATTTAACATTTAACGAATAATGATGACTAATAGGAAACTAGTTACTGACATAATACTGACACTAGGTAATACTTATTTATATGCAAGACATACTAGATATACTGCTAAACAGTACAGATACACTGCTAAAACAGTGCAGACCGGATTTGTGTACCCAAACCCGTCTTGACCGGCACAGACTATGTGCACGTTAAATGCCTCCCCGGCAATGGTACTCACCGGGTAGCGCGGAACGGAAGGCCTCGGAACTGAACTGAAACTGGACCGGACTGGACTCGACTCGACTGGACTCGGAACTTCGGAACCTGGTGGGCCTCTGTATACCTCGGATCTTGCTCTCTCAGCTAGGCTCTGGTCGGGATACTTCGCACTTCTCACCGCCTCGTCTGGGTGTTGATCGCAGCCTCAGTCGCCCCCGCTTGGCCGGAGGGAGATACAGGAAATCCTGCGGGTACGCGTTTTTGTCCGTTCAGCTGTGGCAGGAGACCGGGCCTGCAACGCACCTCCGGCGCGTGAGATGAGAAAGTGTCCCTGTTCGGGCGCCAATTTATGTGGTAAATATTTCATTACCGGTACTATTTTTTATGCGGTAAAATCTAGTAAGAATAACTCAGTAAATATAAGAGGCAGAATCCGTGGTATTAGAGTTTCTGAAAGGCTTTATTCCTCTACAAAGGAAATACAATTCGAATTGCAGGCTTCACACTCCATCACCATGAGGGTTCAGGAAGGAAGGCAATACATTATTGACAGGTAATCACTTTTATAAGAAATGCATTATAGTGTAACAGATGCAGGAGGCGTAACAGCTGATAATACAGATATAATACACATACGTAACAAAAAAAGGCGTAAACATGGGTGTAACTAAAATACGTCATTAAACATGATGTCACAAATGGGTGGATCCATAAGAGAATCCTGCAACGTCAGCAGAAATACTTGGCAGAGATGCGCGCGCAGCCGCATGACGTGTGATTGACGTGCAACTAGAGGGTGAAGGGGACTTGACATTTAGCTCTACATGTGGAGACAGAAGTCTGAGGGGTCATGTCAACCTAATCCCAAATCATATCTAATATCTTATGTTTAAAGAACTGTATTATCCAAAAGGAAAGGTCTCTAGGACGGAATCTATTCTATACTGACTGTTAGTGCGTGTACAAGCGTCTAAGTGTCTACATGAGATGCGAGGGGGCAGGAATCTTCCATGGTAACAGGGGCTATGAATTACTTGCATGAGGACAGTGAGGCCTGGCCCTTTGCACGGTAGCTGGAAGAATGTTTACCTAAACTACTAGACAGGAATGCATCGGATGAGGAGCGAAGCAGATAATCTTGAAGGTGAAATACAGTTTTTGGCAGGCAACAGGCTGGATCAGGCATCGTTAGCCGCGTAGGGAGTAGGACAAAGTTCATGGATACAGATGCAGGCTCGGGCTGGAGCTTTCAGAGGCAGAAAGCAGGAAAGGCTTGATGGCAGAATTCAGGGCCTACTCGCCTGAATCTGTAAAATGTGGAAAGTGAACCACATAAAGTCGGTGGCCTTTCATACTTAGGAATGAAATATCTGACCCATTCATGGTGGATCTGAAAGAGGACATGTTGACAGTGGACGCACATGTATTTGCGTCTTCAAAACTGGAACTGGAGGGAACATACATGTACTTATAGCATGCACATGGAGCCGTTGGGGTCTACGATAGGGGACATAACTGATCACAAAATTCATATTTCCTCAGTTGCCACGTCTGATTTTTATCAAGAAGGACCCCCAAGTAAGGAAAGGAGTCCACTATCCCAATTGTCCCCAAGTCCATGTAGAAATTAAGTATTTTGTCACGTTTTCCTGCCCCTGCCGCAATTACAAAGGACTTAGTTTGATTAACTTGGAGGTCCAGTGAAACCATAAAGGACATATAGGCTGAGATGAGAGTCTGGAGGCCTAACCCTGTTCGGGCAATGAGTACGGCATCATCAGCATAAGCCAGAATGGGTACTGAGAGGGAATCAACAATAGGGACATCCAGAGTTGTAGTCACAAGCACATTTTCCACTCTGTTCATATAGATAGAGAAAAGGAAAGGAGCCAGGACACAGCCCTGCCTTACCCCCCTTAAGTACTTAAAAGGGCGGGTACATTCCCATTTTTTCCCATAACGTACCGATGCAGTGGCATCTGAATATAGCTGGCGTATAAAGTTGATAACCACTGGTTCACAGCCCATCTCCTCCATTATGTGCCAGAGCTTGGAGTGGAAAACACAATCAAACGCTTGCAAGAGATCCATAAAGGCAAGATAATGTTTCTCACCCTTTGCTCTAGTGTATTTATCCACAATCAAGGAGAGGTTCAGACACTGATCAACAGTGCCTTTTCCTCGCTGGAACCCGTACTGGGCTTGCATGAGGATGTACTTCTCCTTTACCCATTGCTCCAGCCTAGATAGGAGGAGTCGACCCATTAATTTTGCAGTTGTGTCTAAGAGAGAGATTGGCCTATAATTCTTAGGGCTCCCCCTGTCACCCTTCTTATATATAGGAACAATTATACTAGATTTCCAGGACATTGGTGGGCCTGTCCGGACTATGTTATTGAAAACATTGGTTAGTAAGGCCACCCAAAGATCTAAGTTTTCCTGAAAGAAATCTATCGGGACCCCATCTGGGCCTGGTGCTTTCCTTCGAGAACAGGCTCCCAACCCATCCCTTACCTCTCTAAGCAAGAAGGATAACCTTTCTTGGTCAGTAGAATAGGTAAGGGGAACGAATGTAGCAGGCAGAATATTGGGGGAGAAAATTCTCAGAAAGTGGGCCACCCAATCTTCTTCGCCCACGTTGGTATCCTGAGGGGGCTCTCCCTTAGGCTTGAAATCAGATGAGGTAATTAAATCCCAAAACTCTCTACTATTACTGTTTTTGGAGGCCTGCTCAAGCTTGGTCCATATTTCCTCCCTCAGAAATCTTTCCCTTTTCTTGCTTCTTTGTACACCTCCGGGCTGAAGAAATTTGAGCCCTGTTTCTAGGTTGGTTATTTAATGCTTTGTAAAGAGCCTTCCTTGCTTGTGTGCATGTAGTATCAAACCAACCTTTAGTTTTCCCTGAATTAGATTCCTTCTGACGGGTAAGCACCCTTTTATTTGATTCAAGAGCTCTTCAAAGGTAGAAGCTAAGTCTACTGATAATAATTCTTGGTGTAGACAATCAATAATACTTAGTTGCGATTTGCGTATCACCTCCGGTACCAATTTGTTTGTCTATTTTAGTCCACTTTGATTGGTAACCATTTATCCTGGCCAGTACGGGGGATTGCAATGTCTGGTGCCTTTTCTCCTTCCCGCAAGGTAAGAGTACACCACACGTTAATTTAGCATGATCACTTAAGGGGGTAAACCGGACTGCTAGGTCTGTAACCCTGCCAATGATGGAATTAGAGATCATTATGTAATCAATGGTTGACTCGCAAAGTTCTTGAGAAAAAAAAGTTTTCTGTAGGGGATCCTTGAGGCCATTTGAATTACTGTTTAAAGTCATATCTCTAGTGAAGAGAAACCTATTTAAGGTACAACCATAACTATAGTGTGAGAAATGATACGTTGGATATCCCAACAGATATATTAGGCCGCAAATTCGGTGTTGGCTAAACTTACAAGGGTGGAGGTTAAAATCACCCATCCAGATGCTACATGGGGATGTATTTTTTCCTATCTCATTACAGATCTTATTGACTGCCCTATTTACTTCCTCAGCTACTAAATACATGTCTGTTCCGAAGTTTTTATAGTAGTTGATTAGGAGCCAGATCCCTTCCTTTCCCAGTTCTAAGGTAAGAAGGTGGAAATACTGGCTTACAGCCTCAAATTTCTTTACTTGTATTTCGTCTGTATTAGGAATTAGTGTTAGGAGTTAACCTTGGTCCTCCTTGACACTCAATGTACAGCCTTTAAAAATGGGCTCAGTTGCTCATGTCTCTTGAAAGCAAGTAATGGTTTGACCTTCCCACTCTTTTAACCAATTTGAGTTCTTCAGCTTATTTGTAATTCCTGCGATGTTCCACATTAGTATCTTGAATATTTTGTTTGACCAATTCCCATTAGCTATGTTTTCAAGGGGTTCATTAGGCTCAGGAGTATTTACCATTGCTATGCCTGGATCTTGATTTACCAGTGATTTCAGTCAATCACATTGTTCCGGGTCACTGAGGGGGGCAAATCTATTCTCGAGGGTTACCCCTTGTAGGAGAGTAGGATCTGCCTCTTATGTTGCCCCCACTTTTTTTCTGATGTTTACACTGGTTTCTGGCTATAGTCTGGCTGGGGCCCTGCTAATCAGGGCCCCAGCCTCTCTGTTCTCTCTAAACAACTTGGAGTGCATATTAGGTGCACTAGTGATTGGATACTGTGGTACCTTATGAGCCCCTAGTATATGGTACCTTAGGTACCAAGGGCATAGGTACTTCACAGGCCTACCAGGGGCTGAAGCATGTATTCAGCCACCCCTGGGAAGCAGACTAAATCTGACACCACAACTCTCTTAAGTGCATTATAACCTCGCGGTTAATGCTAACTTTGGAATGGCTGCATCAAAACATGTCATGTTTGGTGTCAAAAGCTTTGGAATCATACCCCCACACCAGTAACTGGTGTGGGAGTATGATCCCACCCTTCTAGAGGAATAGACATGTACCTACTGTGGAAATGCGGTAGAATCCTGAAGAGCTCTGGCATCACAAAATGGATGCCACCAGTCACAGACACTGGGCTGCCCTCCTGCTGATGAAGGAAACTCGCAGTGGAGGAGGCCCAACAATAGGTATCCTGTCACAGGGAGGTGTGACCACCTCCCAGACAGGGTTTAGTGTATTGGGGCTGGGTGAGTGCACTCCTAGAGTGCTTTGAAGTCCTGCACTGGGGGAGCAGTAGGCTCCTCTGTGCATACACCAGTTCAAACCGGCTCAGGGGCTAGCTGCCCCTGCTCTGGCGCGAAACTGGACAAAGGGAAGTGGGTGTAGCCACCCACTCCCCTGACCCTCCCATAGGTGGGGTCATAGAGCTAGTCCCTCCCTTCCTTTCAGTATAAGTTAGGGAACACTTTCCATTGCAAACTAGATATCCCTGGACGACGCTCTGAAGATGAATCCTGGACCTTCAACGTTCCACTACCTCTGGAAGACGTGAGAATCTCCCTTGAAGTCAAGGATTGACTCCCCTGCTTGGCAGGCACCAAATCTTGCAATCAACGGTCGCAAACTTCCCCGCTCCCGCCAGAGTCCGAAGTCCCTGCAGCCCAGGAAGAGGATTTCCTGACTTCTCCAAGGCCATTGTGAGTCCCCAGCGACGCTGAGGCAAGTGGACCCCACGAGTGATGAGTCTAAATTCATTTACCAGTGTCAAAGGGTATCTAGAAAAAGAGATCCCATAGGGTAATGCTTTTATCTGTGTACCCCTAGGGGGATCCCTGCATAGATGATCCGGAAGAGCTCTTGGAGTGTGGTAGTTGTTAAAATTCACAATCACACAATCCCCGGCCATTGTTTTATATGTTGAACCTAACCACTCAACCCTTCTAGCTGTGATAATTTGTTTAACTAGTGGGACAACCCAATTTCCCCTACTGGGAGCCTGACAAGACAACCAGTGCAAAGTTTTGTCCATCTATTGGATGGTATTTTCCGTCTGATCCTTCCTTAAATTTGGAGAACATTAGCCAGTATCAGGACGAAGGGGTCTGAGGCCCGGGGGAGGTGCAAGTACTGGTAAGCTTTGATGGGTGCCCCCTAATCTGTCTATGTTGGTTAAGATGAGAGGCCCTCCCCCCATGTTCCTGTAAGGTTAGACAAGTGTTATTGCCTAAGTTATTAGTGGCAGTGAAGGATTGCAACAAGGGGATCTAGTCTCTGCCCTGCAGTTGATGTTGGTGTACTGGATGAGCTAGTGGAATTTGAGGCGAACTTGAGCAGTGAATGGCAGACTAGTCATATTGGTGAGCCTATTCATATTCCCCTCTTTCGTGTTAAGGATCATGAGTCCTTCCCCTCCCACATGGATTGATTGAGCACCAGGAGCAGTTCCACTACGTAAGCATGGCGAAAGCCCATTGGATTGATGGGGAGATGGTGTAGCCAAACCCTCAATATATGACAATCGCTCCTCAATTCTTGCTAATTGAACTTGCAATGGGTTCAACAATACAGTAATTAATGTCTCAAGTCTCTTCCACATATCGTCGCCCCCTTTGGGAAACAAAGAGACAAGGTTCTCAGTTATCACAGGAGATAAGATAGAATTTGGGCTGAGTTGAGTTCTTTCAGTTCTTTCCTTTCCTCTATGTCTTTTAGGATGAGACTGCTGCATCACCGGCTGTTTCCCTAGGCCACCACCCCTTCTTTGTTTTTCTGGAGGCTCTGTGCTCTTATCAAGTGCGGCTGTTAGAGCCCGACTCATTGTTGATGTCTTTCATCTAGTTATAGGCTCATCAAGAGAGGGGGGGGGGCACCAATGGAGAGAGGAGTGTTGATAATGCAGGCGGTACTGATGGGGGGGCAGTGATGCTAATAGGGGGGTTGGCGGAGCACTGACCCTCGCTTTGCAACCCAGCCAGGATTGCTTCTGGGCAATCAAAGAGTCCAGAGAAAGACATCTCTCGGTTATTGCGATTTTGTGGGTCAAGACCGACTCTGCCCTTGTTAAAAACAAATTTAGTGTTCCTACCATACTCACCCCTGTCTGTTCAATACGGGCCTTCCCTTTAGCCATAACTCATAAACTTAAGGAATTTAAAGGGATGAGAAGGACACACAATCCAACCAAACTACAATTATGTAACTTAATAAGTATGTTTATGAGGTCCTAGATCACAAATGATAGAAGGTAGGCCCAGTCCAGTCTCCTCGTGGCTCTGAGGGGCGTGGACGGGCCTGCTCTTGGCCCGGGCTTTGCCTGGGCGCGTTTTGGCATGCGTCTTGGCATGCGCAAGGGGGTATGGAGATTGTAGTTCCCTAGCAGGGCGCTTCTGGTTTCACGGACTCCTCAAACTGGACTTGAATTTAGGTGGTCAGGCGGCCGGTAAAGCACAAACTCCTCTCCTGACAGCAGCAATTTACTCCACAGGTACGGTGGCAACGTTTTAAATGGCTACACAGGCCGGGGGCCGGCGTTGGCGATTTATATGTGCTCCTTGCACAAGGGGGTATGGGGATAGTAGTCCCCCAGCAGGGCATTTCCGGTTTCACGGACTCCACAAACCGGACTTGAATTAAGGTGGTCAGGCGGCCAGGAAGGCAAGGACTCCTCTCCTGACAGCAATAATTTACCCCACAGGTACGGCGGCAAAGTTTTAAATGGCTACCAACAAAGACATTAAAGGATTTTTTTAAAGAACACAAATTGTTCCGCCACATCAAGGCTCAAACTGTAAGTCTCAGCTACAAATTCATCACCTTTCTCCCTTTCGCCGCATTCCATCAACAATAGCCTTTGCCTCTACTATTCTGTTCCTTCTTTCCAACACATTTATTTACCTATCTCACCATATCCCTTCCTTCTCTTATTCTCTTACCCACTTTCACACTCTTCTTCTTCACTCCACTCCACTCTGCTTTACTCCACGCCACTCTGCTTTACTCTACACCACTCTGCTTTACTCCACTCCACTCCTCTCAATGCAACTCTGCTTTACTCCACTCTGCTTTACTCCTCTACACTCTGCTTTACCCCACTTTGTTTTATTCCATGCCACTGTGCTTTACTCCATGCCTTTCTGCTTTAGTCTACGCTACTCTGCCTTACTTTACTCCACTCCACTCTACTCCACTTCACTCCACGTCATTCTGCGCCACTCCACGCCACTGCCCTCAAAACAACTCTGCTTTATTCCACACCACTCTGCTTTAACCCACACCACTCGGCACCACTCAGCTTTACTTCACGCCACTCTGCTCCACTCAGCTCCACACAGCTTTACTCAGCCCCACTCAGCTTTAATCTGCTCCACTCTGCTCAAGTCCACTCCGCTCCACTAAGCTTTAATCCACTCCATTGTGCTTTACGCCGCGTTACTCCACTCCACTCTTTTTCGTCCGCAGTACCTCTGAACGTCGGAAGGTGGCGTCGGTCGGCTCCGCGTCTGTTGTCGGCATCGTGGTCGCCGGGATGACGTCGCGGCAGCTACTTAGAGGCCGCCCTCACGCGCTGACGTAAATTCTTTCTTTTTCCACGCCAGCCAGCGCATATCCGGGAAGAGCGGTACCTCAGTCAACTTTGACTAAGTTTTTTGGACTTTTGTCAACTTCTTGTTCCGAGTCTCCAACTCTGAACAGGTGCACAAGGGATGCCCCGTTTCAAAGCCTGCGGTTCCTGTAACCGACTGATGTCAGTGACGGATCAGCACCGCGTGTGCCTCTTTTGCCTGGAGAGTGACTACGACCCAAAGTCGTGCTCCGACTGTCGGCCGATGGCACCAAAGGCTTTGCGGGAGCGGTCCAGAAAGCTACTTTAATGCCGACAGTCGGCTCCGCGCCATTCGAGGTCCCTCAACCTCCCTCTCGAACGGGACCTCGAATGGCGCGGAGCCGACTGTCGGCATTCAAGTAGCTTTCTGGACCACTCCCGCAAAGCCTTTGGTGCCATCGACCGACAGTCGGAGCACCATTCCGGTTTGAAATCATCGAAGTCTTCACACTTGGGGTCGGGTAAGTCGAAGCCTAAGAAGAAGTCGAAGAAGCATCGTCGCTCTACGACTTCTTCTCGTCGGTCGGCCGATCCGACGTGGCATGCGGGTGGTGCCACTTCTGCGGCTCTGCGCGCGGAGTCCAAATGGTCGACTCCGAGCTTCCCTCCGTTTCCGGGACCCGGAGCGACCCCCACCCAGCTTCGTACGTTCTACGAGGCGATGCATGCCATCTTTGGGCGGACCGACCCTGCTGGTGCGCCTTCGGGCCCTGCGGACTTGGTTGGGGGGGCCTAGGTCTTCACTGCTGGCGGCTCCTGCCCCGGCGCCGCAGGCCCCCCTTGGATACAGGCCTGGATCTGGATCGGCGCCGGGTGACCTCGTTATGCCTCCACCAACACCGCTTCCTACAGCACCACTACCGCGTTTGGTGCCGGTCGGCTCCCTGGCCGGCGTCGGGCCCGGCCATTATCCCGATGTGGACATGGAACCCGACCTTGGCATGTTGTCTCCTCCTACCATGGCTACGGAGGAGGGAGGCGTCATACGCAGTGGTGTTGCGTAGGGCTGCCGAGGCTCTCAACCTTGAGCTTCCTACGGTGGCGGTCAGGACTAACCTCCTGACTGAGGTGTTTCAGCCGGCAGCGAGCTCTTCGGATCCCCTGCTGCCGTTTAATGAGGCTCTCACCGACGACCTTTAGGGCATGCTGTCCCGGCCCAACACAGGGGCTCCCGTGGACAGGATGATCGCCCGACGCCAACGCCCAGCTCCGGGCAACCCCACTTTCCTCTCCCAACACCCCACCCCGGAGAGCTTGGTGGTCCAAGCCTCCACCTCCAAAAGCGCCTTTCCTGTCGCTCCACCGGAAAGGGAATCCAAGAAGCTGGACCACCTTGGCAAGAAAATGTTCTCTTCCGCCAGTTTAGGACTGCAGTTCGTAAACATTGCATGTCTCTTGGGCCATTATTCGCACTCAGTGTGGGATACGGTGGCACACGTGCTGCCTCAGTGTCCGGAGGAGGCCCGGGCAGGCTCTACCAGGCTGTTGCTGCCGGAAGGGATGCAGAAAAGTTTACAATCCGTTGTGGGCTGGACACCGTTGACTCTCTGGGCAGGACCATTTCAGCGTCGGTAGCGCTTCGTCGCTACGCCTGGATGAGGTCCACTGGCTTTTCAGGGGATGTCCAGAACACCTTGATGGACATGCCCTTTGATGGCCGTCGCCTTTTTGGCCACAAAGCAGAAAACGCCCTAGAGCGCTTCAAGGACTCACGGGCTACGGCCAAGTCCTTGCACCTCTCCTCCCATCCGGCGCAGTCTGCTTTCCACCCCTTTCATGGCTACGGAAGGGGTGCCCCGCTACGTCCCACCCAGGGCCACAGGCCACAGCAAGTTACCCAACCTTCGTGTGCCCTGGGATGTGGAAACAACCTGCGAGGTTCCGGGGGCCAGCGGGTGGGCCAGTCCACCAACCCCCCCTCTGCAGCAGCCTCCAAACCCTCCTAGTTCGACCATCAAACGCCAGTGGGTGGCAGGATTCGCCATCACCTCCCCCATTGGCGCACCATCACGTCGGACAGGTGGGTTTTGCAAATAGGCCGAAGGGGCTTCTCCCTCCCCTTCGAGACTACCCCTTCAGCCACGCCCCCTCCAGCCATGCGACCCTTGACCTTGTTAGGTAGATCGCTCCCCCTCCGCACAGCACCACCTGTGCGTCCTGTCCCTGCCCCAGCTGCCACTGCTCAGGAAAGTTGAGGCCCTCCTCCACCCGCAGGCTACCACCTGCGCCTCATCCCTGGTGGCCAGTGGTAGGCCTTAGGTCTGTCCTATTGTCGGTGTCATTCATTGTACTGCCCTTATCGTTTTCTTTTTTGTTGTCTGTGACTGCTGTTGTCTGTCTTCCCCCTGTGCCTGTATTTTCTCCTGTGCCCTTCTTTTCTTCTGTTCCCATCGTCACCCCCTAGATTCTGTGCCCGTTTTCCTTCTGTTACCCCCGCGATTCTATGCCCGGTGTTCCTTCTCTGACCCCTGTGATTCTGTGCCCGTTTTTCCTTCTCTGACCCCCGTGATTCTGTGCCCGGTTTGTCTTCTGTTACATCCGTGATTCTGTGCCCTTGCCTTCCGTGCCATTCACCGCTCCCGTTCCCGCCGCTGCGTCCCCTGTGGCCCGCCCCCCTGACTGCCCATTCGCTGCCCCTACCTCCCGCCTCCTGCCGCCTAGCTGGTCCTCCCTCCCACCTCCCCATATATGGCGGCCGCGCAGCGGACTCGCCGCTGGCGCACCGAAGGCGCGCGCCTAAGGCAAGCCCGTCTGCGCCCGTCCGCGCCTGGACCGCGCCCAGCGCCAGAACCCCTGTTCCCCGCGCCCGCCACGATGACCGCCACCACTACGATGCCACCACACTGCAAGCTCTCAACTCCGAACAGGCCCACACCTGCTTCAAGGCCGCCCCGAAACGCACACACGGCCCCTTCACCTGCCGGAACTGCAGCTACACCAGCCACAGAGCCGCCGAACCACCCGCCAAGAAAGACCTCAACCACCTCCGATGCATCCTACTGAACACCCGCTCCGCACGCAAACACGCCGTCGAGCTCTGGGACCTGCTCGACACATCATCCCCGGACATCACCTTCCTGACAGAGACTTGGGTGAACGACTCCTCCGCACCCGACATCGCCATAGCCATCCCAGACGGCTACTAGATCACCCGCAGAGACCGCACCAACGGAGTCGGAGAAGGAATCGCCATCGTCGACAAAAACACCATCAGGGTCTCGACCAGCACCGACGACACTCTCAGCACCGCTGAACACATGCATTTCCAGATCCACACAGACCCCAACTCCACCCTCAGAGGCACCCTCGTCTACAGACCACTCGGACCCCGACCCCAGTTCAGCGACTCCATCGGCGACTTCATCAGCACGCATGCCCTGACCTCCACCGACTACATCCTCCTCGAAGACCTGACCTTTCACCTTGAGAACAACAACGACAGCAACTCCACAACCCTGATCGATAACCTCGCCAACCTCGGACTGAGGTAACTCGTCACAACGCCTACCAACTCCACCGGCCACATGCTCGACCCCGTCTTCTCCTCAAGCCCCCACGTCTCCTTCAGCCACACCACCGAACTCCTCTGGGCCGACCACCGCTACATCCACTTCACCTTCCAGAAACCCACCACACACCACCGCACCTAACAGATCCCCCGCCGCTGCTGGCACAAAATCACCGGAGACCAACTACACGCAAACCTCGCTCTCAGCCCACCCACCGAACCCTCCAACACCGACGACGCTGCCCACAGCCGCAGACGCTGGATCGACGACTGTGCCAGCACCCTCACCCGCTGAAGAAACCCCCCCACAGAGACACCAGTAAGAGGGCCAGCTGGTTCACCCCGGAACTCCTAGCCTCCAAGCGAGCCTGCCGGATACTAGAGAAGAAATGGCACAGTGAACAAACCCCGTACAGCCACGCAGCCCACATGGACGCCATCCGCAACCACCATCACCTCATCAGGACTGCCAAGAGGACCTCCTTCAAAGACCGCCTTGACAACAACGCACACAACAGCAAGGAGCTCTTCAACATCGTGAAGGAACTCTCCAACCCCAGCTCCAACACCAACGACATCCCGCCGTCGCAAGCCCTGTGCGACTCCCTCGCCACCTTCTTCCGCTGCAAGATAGCAGACATCCATGACAGCTTCAACACCCAGACAGCCCCAACTGACAGCAACACAACAGACTTTCTGCACATCATCGACCAAGGACCCCCTGCTAGCATGGGCCAGCGTGAGCACCGAAGACCATGAGCACGATCCTTTCCAGCTCCCCGTCAGACCCATTCCCGCACCACATCTTCAACAAAGTCAGCAGCTCCATCGCACCCCACCTGCGCAAGATCATCAACCTCTCCCTCGAGACCGCGACCTTCCCAGAGAGCTGGAAACACTCCGAGATCAACGCCCTACTCAAAAAACCCAAGGCAGACCCAAGAGGCCTCAAGAACTTCCGGCCCATCTCTCTGCTCCCGTTCCCAGCCAAGGTCATCGAGAGGATCGGCAACAGGCAGCTAACCCCATACTTCGAAGAAAACAGAATCCTGGACCCTTCCCAGTTAGGGTTCCGCAGCAACCACAGCACCGAGACCGCCCTCATCGCCGCCACCGACGACATCAGGACCCTGCTGGACAACGGTGAGACCGCGGCCCTCATCCTCCTGGACCTCTGCGCCACCTTCGACACCGTCTGCCACCACACACTACACACACGCCTCCACGCCGTAGGGATCAGAGACAAGGCTCTGGAATGGACCACCCCCTTCCTCTCCGGCAGAACCCAGAGCGTCCGCCTCCCCCCATTCCAATCCGAAGCCTCCGAGATCATCTGCGGCGTCCCCCAGGGATCTTCCCTCAGCTCGACACTGTTAAACATTTGCATGGCCCCGCTCGCACACGTCGCCCGACAGTACGACCTCAACATAATCTCCTACGCCGACGACACTCAACTGATCCTCTCCCTCACCAAGGACCCCATCACCGCCAAAGCCAACCTCCACGAAGGAATGAAGGCCGTTGCCGACTGGATGAAGATCAGCCGACTGAAGCTGAACTCAGACAAAAACGGAGGTCCTCATTCTCGGCTCCAACTCTTCAGCCTGGGACGACTCCTGGTGGGCGACGGCACTGGGGGCGGCCCGACACCCACCGACCACACACGCAACCTGGGAATCATCCTCGACTCAACGCTCTCCATGACCAAGCAAGTCAACGCCGTCTCCTCCTCTTGCTTCAACACCCTCCGCATGCTCCGCAAGATCTACAGGTGGATCCTGACAGATACAAGAAGAACAGTCACCCAGGCCCTCGTCAGCAGCAGACTCGACTACGGAAACGCCCTATACGCGGGAGCCCCGACCAAGCTCATCGAACGACTGCAACGCATCCGCAACGCATCCAAAACGCCGCGGCACGACTGATCCTCGACGTACCACGCCACAGCCACATCACCCCACACCTGAGAAACCTGCACTGGCTCACCGTCAACAAGAGGATATCCTTCAAGCTCCTCATCCACGCACACAAGGCACTCCACAAGACCGGCCCAGCCTACCTCAACAGACGACTCTCTTTCTACATCCCAAACCGGCAGCTCCGCTCCGCCGACCTCGCACTACCCACCGTCCCGCGCATTTGAAGAACAACCACCGGTGGGAGATCCTTCTCCCACCTCGCCGCCAAGACCTGGAACACCCTCCCACTGAGCCTACGACAGACCCAAGACCTGCTGACCTTCAGGAGACTGCTCAAGACCTGGCTGTTCGATCAGTAGCGCCCCCCCCTCCCAGCGCCTTGAGACCCTCACAGGTATGTAGTGCGCTCTACAAATGATTGATTGATTGATTGAGTGATGCCACCACGATACCACCGCATGTCGGAGGATCATCTGGCCCTTCTCCAGCAGGAAGTTACAGCTCTCTTGGCCAACGGAGCCATTGAGCACGTTCCTGTCCCAGAAGTAGGTTGTGGTTGTTATTCTCACTACTTTCTGGTTCCCAAGAAGGACAAGGGCTTGCATCCTATCTTGGACCTCAGGGACGTCAGTCGCTTCCTCCGGAAGGAGAAGGTCAAGATGTTGACTCTTGCTCAGGTCTCGTCTGCCCTCGACCCGCAAGAGTGGATGGTAGCGTTGTACTTGCAGGACACTTACTTTCACATCCCCTTCCTGCCGGCCCACCGGCGTTACCTACGGTTCACGGTAGACCACGAGCATTTTGGGTTTACCTTGCTCCCCTTTGGCCTTACCAGTGCCCCTTGAGTGTTCACGAAAGTGATGGCGGTGGTCGCAGCTCACCTGCGCAGATCAGGGGTTTCAGTCTTCCTCAATCTCAACGACTGGCTGTTGAAGGCGGGCTCGCCCCAGGCAGTCGTCTCCCACCTCCAGACTACGGCCGACCTCCTGCATTCGCTGGGGTTCTCCATCAATATGCCGAAGTCTCACTTGATTCCCTCTCGGAAGCTCCTCTTCATCGGAGCGGTTCTGGACACGAAGCAGTCTCTGGACTATCCTCCTGAACAGCGAGTCCAAGATATTCGGGCTATGATTCTGATCTTTCAGCCTCTGTCCCGGGTTTCGGTCAGGCTGACCCTGTGGCTGCTGGGCCTCATGGCCTCCTGCATCATGCTGGTCGATCATGCCAGATGGCATATGCTGGCTCTGCTGTGGGACCTGAAGTTCCAGTGGGCGCAGCATCAAGGTAATCTGTCCGAATGCGTCCAGATCTCGGAGGGCACTGCTCAACAGCTGCAGTGGTGGCTTACGAACCAGGATTGGGTCAATGGCAGATCCCTCTCCCTTCCCCAACCAGACCAAACTGTGGTGACGAACGCATCCCTTCTGGGATGGGGCGGCCACATGGGAGAGGCAGAGATCAGAGGCCTCTGGTGTCCGGCGGAGTCTGGGCTTCACATCAACCTTCTGGAGCTCCGGGCGATTCGTCTTGCACTGAAAGAATTCCTTCCCTCTGTCCGGGGAAGAGTAGCGCAGGTGTTCACGGCCAACACCACCGCCATGTGGTATTGCAACAAACAGGGTGGGGTGGGGTAGTGGACCCTATGTCAGGAGGCCCTCCGCCTCTGGACATGGCTGGAACATCAGAGCATTTCCTTGGTGGTTCAACACCTGGCCAGTTCTCTGAACGCCAGGGCAATCGAACTCAGCCGCAGGTGCATGATGGATCACGAGTGGCGTCTTCGCTCGGAGGTGGTGCAAGTTCTCTTTCAACAGTGGGGAGAGCCTTGGTTAGATCTTTTCGCCACCGAAGAGAACGCGCAATGTCAGCAATTCTGCACGTTGGAATTTCCAAGGTGGCAATTCCTCGGCGACGCTTTTCGTCGCAAGTGGAGTTGCGGTCTCTTGTATGCCTCTCCGCCTATACCACATCTGCCCAGGGTGCTGAAGAAGATCAGGTGCTACCGGGCCCATGTCATTATTGTGGCTCTGGATTTGGCACGAAGAGTCTGGTATCCTGAGCTGCTCAACATGGCCATCCGTCCTCCAATCAGACTGCCTCTTCTGGAAGATCTTCTGTTGCAGCAGGGGACAGTTCTCCACCAGAACCTGTCCAGTCTTCACCTCCTTGTGTGGAGATTGAGTGGCGGCAGTTGACGTCTTTCGACCTTCCTCCTGAAGTCTGTGATGTAATCTTGCCAGCCAGGCGTCCCTCCACTAAGATGGTATATGCCTGTAGGTGGAACAAATTAGTGGCATGGTGCACAGCAAAGGCTGTGGATCCCCTTTCTGCCCCTCTTTCTGAAGTACTCTTGTTTCTTCTCTCTTTGGCCCAGCAGGTCTCTCCTCTGGGCAATATCAAGGCTATCTTTCAGCCATCTCTGCCTTCCTTCGGTTCCCAGATCAGCCTTCTCTTTTCAAGTCTCCGGTAGTTAACCGTTTCCTAGAAGGCTTAACGCATCTTTTTCCTCCAATCCCCTTCGTTATGCCTCAGTGGGACTTGAACCTTGTGCTAACCTTTCTCATGTGTGCTCCCTTTGAGCCACTGCATAACTGTCCTTTACGCCTTCTTACTTTTACAACTGCTTTCCTGGTAGCCATCACTTCTGCTAGAAGAGTGAGTGAGCTCCAGGCTCTTTCTTCAAAACCTCCTTTCCCATCTGTTCATCCGAACAAGGTGGTTCTTAGGACCCGTCCATCCTTCCTTCCTAAGGTGGTCACTGCCTTCCACATCGGGCAGACCATTACTTCTTTCCGCATCCTTCAAAGGAAGAAGAGAGGCTCCACCGCCTGGACCTAAAGCTTGCGCTCTCCTTCTATCTGACAAACACAAGGAGGTGATGGACGGAGCGCTGAAACTTTTCAGACACTCACCCCCAGTCACAGATCTGGGTTGAATCCATCATCGTTCTTTAGCTCACTTCGCCACCCCAGTTCAGACACAGCTATATGCAAATCAGTCTTGACCCTGTGCCTCATGGGAACAGTCCAGCCCGAACTGCCAAGCCATGTCTTCCCTGGACCGGAAAAAAGCATCCTGGGCCCGGTTTCTGGCCAACAGCCCTCATCAGCCAGGCTAGCTTGAATCCAGTTGCGAAGTGAGCAAGGGACCCACGTCTTGGCATACCCTGCCAACTTAGGGTGTACAAAGCAAACACAAGGAGATAATGGACGGAGCGCTGAAACTTTTCAGATACTCACCCCCAGTCACAGATCTGGGTTGAATCCATCATCGTTCTTTAGCTCACTTTGCCACCTCAGTTCAGACACAGCTATATGCAAATCAGTCTTGACCCTGTGCCTCATGGGAACAGTCCAGCCCGAACTGCCGAGCCATGTCTTCCCTGGACCGGAAACAAGCATCCTGGGACCAGTTTCGGGCTAACAGCCCTCATCAACCAGGCTAGCTTGAATCCAGTGGCGAAGTGAGCAAGGGACCCACGTCTGGGCATACCCTGCCAACTTAGGGCGAACAAAGCAAACACAAGGAGGTGATGGACGGAGCGCTGAAACTTTTCAGACACTCACCCCCAGTCACAGATCTGGGTTGAATCCATCATCGTTCTTTAGCTCACTTCACCACCCCAGTTCAGACACAGCTGTATGCAAATCAGTCTGGACCCTATGCCTCATGGGAACAGTCCAGCCCGAACTGCCAATCCGGGTGGATGATCAACTTTTTGTTGGCTACGTGGGTCTAAAGAAGGGTCGGGCCGTACACAAATGCACCATTTCTCAATGGGTCGTGTTGTGTATTAAAGCTTTTTACTCTCTGGCCAAAAAGGAGCCTCCAGTCGGGCTACGCGCTCACTCCACCAAGGCGACGGCAGCCACTACTGCATTGGGAAGAGGAGTGCCTCTGAACAACAAAGTTACTTAGCTTCGGTAACGATATATCTGTATGAAACATTAGTTAGTTATAGATTCCTTACTGCCCACCCATCATTCCCGTTGTGCGAACTGATTTCTAGGGTTAAGGACATCCTTTCAGGGCCCTAGTTTTGTACACCAATGGTCAGTGTCTTGCATGGCTCTGCGTTTCTGGCGCGGAAAGTTGTGTACAGAACTGACGTCAGAGCATGAGGGTGGTGTCTAAGTAGCTGCCGCGACTTCATCCCGGCGACCACGCCGACGGACGGAGAGCAGACCGACGCCACCTTCCGACGCGCAGAGGTACTGCTGACGAAAAGACTTTCCGGATCCAGTCTGACGCCTGGGGGTAATTCTAAGGTAAGGAATCTATAACTAACTAAAGTTTCTTACAGATATATCATTACCGAAAGTAAGTAACTTGTGCATCAATGCTTTTTTTTTTTGATAAACAAATTTTTATTGATTTTGACATACTGAAGGAATACACCAGCCATACAGCACGACACCATGAAAATCTAGGACTAAGAAAAGGAATTAGCACCACCCGGTTTACAGACATTGATAAAGACAGGAATATGAAATTGGACATTCCCTTTATGACTAAACCACACCCCCAAACCATTTCCCCCAAACCCTACGATACTTCTTGGGGCATCCACGTGCCTCATACATAACCTTCTCCTGTGTGGCGCACCAGTCCACCCCAGCCCTCCATCCTCCAACACTCAGAGGTTCCGGGAGCTTCCAGGAGGCTCAGACAAGACGGAAGTCCTCATCCTTGGATCATCACCCTCTGCCTGGGACGACTCCTGGTGGCCCCCTGCCCTGGGCAGCGCACCCAAACCAACGGACCACGCACGCAACCTGGGCTTCATCCTGGACTCCTCCCTCTCGATGACCAGACAAGTCAACGCCGTCTCATCATCATGTTTCAACATCCTACGCATGCTCCGAAAGATCTTCCGATGGATCCCCACCGAAACCAGGAAGACGGTCACCCAGGCACTCGTCACCAGCCGTCTGGATTACGGTAACAACCTTTACACCGGAACCACAGCCAAACTACAGAAAAGACTCCAACGCATCCAGAACGCCTCCGCACGACTCATCCTGGACATCCCCAGACACAGCCACATCTCTGGACACCTGAGAGACCTGCACTGGCTCCCCGTCAGCAAGAGAATCACGTTCCGACTCCTCACCCACGCACACAAGGCCCTCCACGACCTGGGCCCCAGGTACCTCAACAACCGCCTGACCTTCTACACTCCCACCCGCCAGCTACGATCGTCCAGCCACGCCCTCGCCGCCGTTCCGCGCATTCGAAGAGCCACCATGGGAGGAAGATCCTTCTCCTACCTGGCAGCCAAGACATGGAACTCCCTCCCCATTCACCTCCGTCTGACCCAAGACCACCTCTCCTTCAGGAAGCAACTCAAGACCTGGCTGTTCGAGCAGTAGCAGACCCCCCTTCCCCTAGCGCCTTGAGACCCTCCGGGTGAGTAGCGCGCTTTACAAATTTCTTGATTGATTGATTGTCTCTTTTAGCAACCACCATTGCTGTAGTGAAAAACAGCTTCTCGTTCCAAGACCCGTCTAACCCATCAGTAATGCCCAGGATAGTGTGCTTCGGGTCTTGAGAGACCTACCACCCCAAAACCTCGGTAAGCTCCTCCTCAATTACCCTCCAGAACCGCTCTAGGCGGGAGCATGCCCACACCACGTGAAGGAAGTCAGCGGGGTCGTGGCCACATCTAGGACAAGCGGAGGTTGGGCTAAGCCCAGCTCGGTGAAGCCGCATCGGGGTGAGATATGCAGCATGTAAATAATACAGTTGCACCAAGCGTAATCTAGCAGATGCGGTGACCGTCCAAGGAGCCATAAGGGCGTCACACCAATTCTCCTCATCCAAGGTGCCCACCCAACCCTCCCATTGAGCCCGCAATCGGTCCAGGGAAGTGGGGGTATTGTTGATCAGTGTGTGATAAATGCAGGAGATGCCACCCTTCCCCAGGTCCCTATACATAATCTGAGCCTCAGGCGGGCTGTGGTCAGGAAGACGTGTACCTGCTGCAAGATTTGTTTGAAGAGCATGGCGCAGTTGCAAGTACCTAGAGAATTGTGATTGATGCAAGGAATATCTGGTTTGAAGGTCTCCAAAGGACCGCATGTGATCCCCCACCCACACATCACCGAACTGCAAAATGCCAATAAGGTCCCAGGCCCTGAAACCCTGCAATACGTTAAATTCTTTGAGCCAGGTCCCCAGCCACAAGGGTTGCATTGGGTCAGTGTGTGTGTCCATTTAGTGTGCCGCAGTGCAGCCCGCCAGGCCAGTAACACAGAGCGAGTCACCTCTGGTAGGCGTGAAGGGATAGGGGCCCCATACAACATAGCCTGAATCCTGCCGAGGCCCAATTCCCCGACCTCGAGCCTATAGGCCGGATCTGACCATCCCCCATTGAACCAATCATGTATGGAGAGAAGTCGCGTGGCCAGATAATACAAGTAGAGGTGGGTCATCTCCAGGCCCCCATCAAACGAGGGGATCCTACAAACGTTGAGTGCCAGTCGGGCCCTACCTTTCCCCCACAAAAACTTGCTGGCCAGGCTATCAAGGTCACGAAAGCAGGCCCTGGGAAGCCCACCGTGGTGTTTTGGAGAACGTAGAGGAAGCGGGGGAGCACCATCATTTTGAATAGGGCGACCCTCCCCATAGGGTTCAGGGGCAATGATTGCCACTTCTGGAGGTCCGCTCTGACCTGTTTCATGAGAGGGACGACATTGAGGGCCCAGCTGAGCTCAGGGAGCAAGGTCATCCATATCCTCAGATATTTGAAGGATTGACGGCGAAGAGGAATATTGGATTGCCAGTCGAAACATTCACGGGACAAGTGGCGGGGAACCAGAACCGACTTGTCAGGGTTCAACCGGAGGCCGGAGGCCCGTTCAAAGGAATGCAGAATGCAGAAACAATGGGGGCCTGACCGAGCGGGATCTGCTAAGTAGATGAGGACATCATCTGCATAGAGCGCACTTTTTTCTGGTTCGATGCTGGGCCACTCCCAGCCCCGAACATGCTCGCACGACCGCACCATGAATGCCAAGGGCCCCATCACCAAGGCGAAGAGCAGGGGAGACAGGGGACAACCCTGTCTTGTTCCCCTGCAAACCGAGAAGGGCTCTGATAGAACCCCATTCACCAGGACACAAGCCCGAGGGGAAGCATAAAGGACCTTGACCATGGCACGGAAGCGGGGACAGAGTCCCATCCTGTCCTCTAAAAAACCCCAATCCACCGAATCAATGGCCTTCTCAAAATCCACTAGGAGAATCTCCAGATACGGAGTGAGGAGATGTCGGTGTGCCAAGGCCATTTGCAATCTACGGAGCAGTGCCTGGTGCCACGTGAGGGCATGAACCCGCATTGGTCAGGATGGACCAACGTGGCTAAGTGGGGTTTGAGTCATTGGGCAAGGATCGTGGCAAACAATTTAACCTCGGTATTAATGAGGGAGATAGGGCATGAGTCTGCGCATCGTGTGCATCAATGCTTTTAACCCACACAATGACACTTTTTGCAATGTCACTCCACTCTATAGAATACCATTCCACACAACCCCACTCCTCTCCACACAATGCCACTCTGCTCTATGCAACACCATTCCAAACAACTGCCCTCTACCATATGCCACTCCATTCCACGCCACACCACTCTACTCTATGCAATGCCACTCCACGCAACACCGCTTTATAACACCAATCGATACAACCACACCACAAAACATAATTACTATCCACATAATACCACTCCACACCACATAATTAAACTCCACCTAATTACACACTGCTCAATACCACATAAATATTCCCCACATAAATCCATCCTAAACCACATAGCAATCCACATAAAAACGTTCAATACCATGCCACATAATTCCACTCAACATAATTTCACTCTAAACCACCCTGTTCCATTCCACACTATCACCTCCTCACAGATCCATTCCACACCACAGAATAAAAAAAAAACATTATTCCATCTAACAACACAATTCCACTACACACCACATCTATCCAATTTACAAAACATAATTCAACATCATACCATAAAATTCAACAACACACCACGTAATCAAACTCTACTACATAGTAATCCACAACACAAAATATTACCCATCATAATTACACTCCATTACACAGAATCCCACTCCACATATTTCCAATACACTCAAAAACACAAAATTACTATCCACATATAACTGCACACCATACCACATAATTCTATAACACAAATCACTCTACACTACAATTCCATGCCACACAATGCCACAACTAACAATTCCAATCCATCCCACACAATTCCACTACACAACACATACATCCACTCCAATTTATAACATATAGGTAAAATACATTTATATTTACAATGACAATAGCTTTAACTCTTTCTTTTTTAACACCCAAACACACAGATCTAAAGCTTAGCTCCTTCCTATTTCTTCTTTTTAGTCACCAAACAGATAAAGCTATCTACACAGTTCCACACCACACAATTCAACTCCACACATTTGTTTGCAATCCATACCACATAATCGGACACCAAACCACATAATACAACTCGACAACACAATCACAAACACACCACATGCATCTAATCCACACCACACATTTCCACATCGTGCCACAAAATTGACCACAACATATAATTAAACTCCACATTAAACTCCACTATATACCACTCCACTACACAACTAACTAACCCAATCCACCACACATAGGGGCCGATTCACAGAACTAACTTAAGACAAAATCCTAAACTTACTACTTTTGGTATTCACAGAAGTTAGGAGTTTGTCTTAAGGCTGTCTTAAGTTTGTCTTAAGACAAACTTAAGACAAAATCCTCACTTCTCTGAATACCAAAAGTAGTACGTTTAGGATTTTGTCTTAAGTTAGTTCTGTGAATCGGCCCCTATGTGTGGTGGATTGGGTTAGTTAGTTGTGTAGTGGAGTGGTATATAGTGGAGTTTAATGTGGAGTTTAATTATATGTTGTGGTCAATTTTGTGGCACGATGTGGAAATGTGTGGTGTGGATTAGATGCATGTGGTGTGTTTGTGATTGTGTTGTCGAGTTGTATTATGTGGTTTGGTGTCCGATTATGTGGTATGGATTGCAAACAAATGTGTGGAGTTGAATCTGGCCCATAATTCCACTACACACTGCATACATAAATTCCATACCACATAGGTAAAAGACATTGCCATCTACAATGCCAATATCTCTTAACTCAAACAAAAGCAAGACCTGTTGTGTTTTCATTGCTTGTTTGTTATTTGGTGTAATACTGTTCAGTAGGTTTGAAGATATTAAAGAAAATCCAGATTAGTATATCTGTGATCACAAATACTTTGTGAATGTGTGCGCCAGCAGGAATGCCATGATTGGCTGGCCGCGACCCGTATAGACAGTTGCGGCCTTCATTTTAAGAATCCGGACACTGTCCTACGGGACTTAAAGTAAACATGAAAAGTGGTATAAGGGTTCAGGGTAGAGATACCCTGACCTCAAAGCTGCAATATAGGGATGCTTCAGACACCCCTTATGTGTAAAATTAATCAAAAAACAGTGTATTTTCCCCACGTGTGATTTTCACCAATTTTTCGTGACGCTCAGTGCGGCCCCCATGTAATATCTTGACGAATTTGCAAATATCACCGCAATTTATTTTTAAATACAGCATACCCACTCACAGACACTCAAGCACTCACTCATACATCCATTCAGACTCATGCATCAACTCACAAAATCACACACCCACTCAGAGACTCACGCACCCACTCACAGTCCCACTCAGACACTCATGCACTCACTCACAGACATATTCAGAGACCCATGCATCCACTCACAGACCCACTCATATACTCACACGCCCACTGATACCCACCCAGAGACCTCATGCAGCCACTTAAGGACCTACTCAGACATTCAAACACCCATTTACAGACCTACTCAGACATTCATGCACCCAATCACATACCTACTCAGTTAGGCACCCACTCACAGACCCACTCAGATGTCATGCACCCACTCACAGACACCTGCACTCACTTACAGACCCATTCATACTCATGCATCCACTCACAAACCCACCCAGAGGCCTCGCGCACTTACTCACAGACCCACTGAGAGACACCTGCATTCACTCACAGACCCACTGATATACTCACACACCCACTTACAGACTCACTCATATTCATGCATCTACTCACAGATCTCCTCATGCACCTACTCACAGACCCACTCCAATACTGATGCACTCGCAGTCATTCATGCTCCCACTCAAACCCACTCAGAGACTCCTGCATTCACTCAGACCCAATCAGACACTCACATACCCACTCACAGACCGACTTAGACATTCATACACTCACTCAGAGATCCAGTCTAATATTCACATACTCACAGACCCCCTCAGAATCACACATTCAGATAGTCACACACTCACAGACCCCCTCAGACTCATGCACCCCCACATAGACCCACTGAGAGACTGATGCATCCACTCAGCGACCCACTCACTCATGGATCACCTCACACACCCACTCACAGCCCATTAAGACACTTGTGTTCTGATTCACAGACCCATTCAGAGACTTATGCACCCCCTCACAGACCCACTGAGAGACTCAAACACCCACTCACAGGCCACCTCAGACTCATGTTCCCATTCACAGACCCACTCAGTGACTTAGGCACCCATTTAGAGACTCAAGCACCCACTCACAGAGTCATGCACCCACTCACAGACCCACTCATACATTCATGCTCCAACCACAGAGACCAACTCAGAGAATCATGCACCCACTCACAGACCTACTCAGACACTCATGTTTCTATTCACAGACCCACTCAGATACTCACACACCCACTCAGGCACTCACACATCCACTCACAGACCTTTTCAGAGGCTCATGTACCCACTCACCAATACAGCTACTCGCACAGCCACTCACTCATATAGCTATATACATGCCTACTTATACACCCATACAACCACTCACACATCCATTCACAGACCCATACAGCCACTCACAGACCCACTTACAGATACATACAGCCACTCACACACTCATACACCCATTCAATCACTTATACACCCACAGACCCATACAGCTACTCACACACCCACTCACATACCCATACAGCCACTGACAGACCCACTGACAAACCCAGACAACCCCTGACATACCCATTCACAGACCCATGTAACCACTGTCACAACCACTCACCCACCCATGCAGGCACTCATATACCCACTCACTCACCAATACAGGTACTCAAACAGCTTCCACTCACTCGACCATAAACTGATAAAGCATTCACGCACCCACTCACACACCCATACAGCCACACACTCACACACAGCCACTCACATGATATATGTTAAAAATTGAATCACTCAGTAGTATGCAAATAACATTTTGTGTGGTACGTAAGTATATATGTTTAACACTCAGAGATGTTTAAAAAACACTCACAATCATTGGATTATGTCATAAGGGATGCCATGAGTGATGTCACTGACCATGTCATGAGTGATGTAATATGTGAGGTTATAAGCAGTGCATTGCGGGTACATAGGTTAAGGAGAGGATATGGCCAATGTGCTAGAGAGGTCAACCTCGAAGCTGGGAAACCAGGTTTGAGTCAGGGACGCTAAACATCCTGTGAGTCTGGGCAAATCATTTAATCTCCTAATCACCCCAACAAAAATGAATGTGTCTGTCTGTAAAGTAACTGGTGCTCATGTAAAGCGCTCTGATACCTTCGAATCGAGTCCACGCTATATAAACTCCCCCCCCCCCCTCTCCCTCCTCAAAAAAAGTTATAGTTAGCACAGGTAACTATAACTGCTGAATTTCACTGGTTCTATGAGAGTGAAATCGGAGCTTAACCTAACTCTAACATCTTTATAACCTTTGATATATATAGATATATATATATATATATAATCTACTGGCGGTCGCCAGTAGATAGTTATAGTTAGGACCGTGTTTCCATAGGAAATCTGAAAATTCTATTTTGAATAACTTTGGCGCCGGTTGACGAATCCTCGCGAAATTTTCAAAACAAATGGGGCGCTCCGTTCAGCTCCTACCCTGAAAGTCTCGGGGTGATTCGTCAAGCGGGGGTCGAGAAAAAGGGGGGTCCCAAAATGCGTTTTCCCCATGCATTTTTCCATAGGACCTTTAGTCGAAGGTACAGCCCGAACGGCTGAACAGAATTACGTGAAAGAGGTAGCCATAAGTTCAAGGAAGTGCCTTTTGCAGGTCTGGTGTAAATCTGTCCAGTATTTTCTGAGAAAATAGCATTTAAAAGCATATAAATATCTATACGCACGCACCGTGCGCGAGCGCAATTCTGATTGGTTGTTAGATCTTAGTAAACATTCGAATCGGTTGAAATCAGGAAGTGTCAGCCGCCATTTTGTCTCTCGCACTGAAAAGGAAAGGTGGAGAACGTGACCAGGGGGCAGGGTAGGGAGTTCCTGACCCCCTAGCCTTTGTCAGGGAGTCACAGTAGGACCCCGAAGGGCCAAAAAACGATTTATTTTTATTTTTTTTAAATCGTGGCGTGCGCGCACTGTGCGCGCACGCTGGAAAATGGTAAAAAAAAAGAAAACACATATAAGAACGACAAAAGAGGGCAGGGTACAGCGTTTCTGACCCCCTAGCCTTTGTCAGGGGGTCCCTAAAGGGCCGCGAAGGGTGAATTTAAAAAAAAAAAATTTTATAGAAAAAATCGCGAGGTGCACGCACCGTGCGCGCACGATGCGCGCACTATGAAAAACACATTAAAAAAAAAAAATTGCATTTAAAAAACCTTTGAAATTCACTGAAAAAACCATAGGTTTCACACACGTTATAGTTAGGAATTAGCATTTAAAAAACCTTGAAAATTCACCTAAAAAAACCATAGGTTTCGGGGAGCGCTAGGTGGCGCCTGACCGTCATGGACGCCTTTCAGTAAGGCTCCCGGCGCTGGTCCCCGCAAATCCTCCTGATTCCTTCCTGGACTGCCCTGGCCGGCTCGCTCTGGGTGCGGAGGCGTGTGAAGCTGCCCTGCTGCCCCAAGCCTGATCCTGGGGCGCTGCGGACATCGCGGGGCCCGCCTGGACATCGCGGAACCCGGCCGGCGGCGGACGGTGGCGGCTGTGGAGCTGCGGCCCGGGCGAGCAGTAACTTTAGCCCGCGGCGCCCACGAGGGGCACAGGCCGGGCCCTGCCGGAGACGAAGCGGCGGCGGCCACGAGGCTGCCGTGGCGCTGTTGGTGCCGGCCGGGCGCTGCCCTGCTCCGCTGGCACAGTACGGAGCCCCAGGAGTGGTGTGACGGACCCCCCCGTGCGGACTAAGGTGGCGGACCAGGCGGTGAGTGCGGCTGCGTGGGACCGCTTCGCCGGGGCGGCTGTGGGGCCGGGTGCGGAGGGGAGACCCCCCCCATCGGTCCGAGACTGGTTGCGGATTCCGGGTGCGGGGGGGCCCTCCTTGACTCGGGCCGCGCATCGGCGGTCGGGGGGTGTGTGTGCCGTCCTTCCCCCCCCCTCCCATCGTTCTGGGCCCCGGCCGAAGATACCCGACACGTGGCAACGTGCCCCCCCCTTGGGGCTGTGGGGAGACTGCACTGGCGAGCCGTCCCCTCGGAGAGGTGGGCTGTGCACAGGAGTTGCGGCCTTGGCGACTATCGGCTGCCGTGCTCTCGAGGGACACTCCAGGGGCCCGGGACCGTGAACCACGTTGCTGGGCCTCGCCTTGTTGGGGAGAGACTGCGGGCGCGACTGTGGCCGGGGGTTAGACTGGCTGTCCCGCTGAGAGGCCCATCGGGGATTGACCGCTGGGGCTGGTGGTGCCCGGCCGTTTCCAGCCGTGGGACCCCCCCGGCCCTACCTCCTGCTGGTCCCACGTCAGCCCGAGCACCCGTCGACATCCTGCAGGAGTGTTTCCAGCCCGTTGCCCCGCTTCGCTGCCTGCCGCCCCAGAAATGGGTAAGGACAAAGCCACTAAGCCGGCGTCCGGGGCCACCCAAACCAGGATGGACAAATTCACGACCTCTGATAAGGGGTCCGGCCCCACGGGCGAGCTGGCCCCGGCCCCCGCTACGGACCTTGCTACCATCCTGCAGGCCATCAACTCATCCCGCGCCTCCCTCGAGGACATGGTGGGAGAGGTCAAGGTGGACGTTGCTCTTCTCCGGCAGGATCTGCGGAATGCCACCGCCCGCATCTCGGAAGCCGAGTCCCGGATATCCACTGCTGAAGATGACATCCGCCATCTACAAGACCAGGTTCGGGAGCTGACCACCCACTCTAAGGAGCTACACCGCCGGGTCGAGGATGCAGAAAACCGCGCTCGGCGCAGCAACCTGCGCCTAGTGGGATTCCCGGAGGGAGTCGAATCGGGCCGGGCGGACGACTTTATGGAGCACTGGTTCCGATCCTGGATGCCGGCGGACAGCCTATCCGCTTCGTTTGTGATGGAGAGAGCCCATCGCTCCCTGGCCCCCAGGCCCCCCGGTGCACCCCCCCCGGCCGTTCATCCTCAAGCTCTTAAATTTCCGAGACAGGGACGCCATTCTCCGCGAGGCCCGGCGCACGGACACCCTCCACTACCAGAACCACAAAATCATGATATTCCCGGACTACACTCGCGAAGTCCAAGAGCTGCGCCGCTCCTACACTGAAGTGAAACAAAAGCTGCGTTCCCTGGGCCTCCAGTACCAGCTCCAGTTCCCGGCCCGCCTCCGTGTTGTCTTCCAGCATAAAACATTGTTCTTCGATACACCACGGGCGGCCTGGTCCTGGCTGACAGAGGAGCACCCCCTGCACCGCTCTGGGCGCGGATCGCCTACGGGTATGCGGGGGGGACGGGGGAGGCCCCGGACATCGCAGACCCGTCGGCGGCCTCGCACGTTACCCCGGGAGCGCACAGCGGGGGAGGCGATCACCACGCGCTCTGGGGGACGGCCGCGCCGGGGATCGAGAGCATCTTCTGCCTCCTCGGCCGCGCACGCCAGTCCCGTGGCTGACGGGTGGCGGGCCGTGTCGCCCCGGCTCGCAGGCCCTGCAACCCAACCGGCCGAGTTGGTGGCCACTTCGGACCTCTCTCGCAGCCCTAACATTTGACTCTCTATGTTTCTTTGGGGGGGGGGGGGGGGGGTGCCCGGGCGGGGGTTAGAATGCTCCACTGTCAGTGTTGCTCTTGGCCAGGGCAGGTAAATCAGGCTTGACTTCAGTTGTACCAGGGGTCCACTAGCGCTCAAGCCCGAGCGTTTTAGCTTGGTGGTTCTTCCATTTGGTTCGGGCGACAGATGCTTCTGTTTTCGAAGTATAGGGTGGGGGGTGGGGGTTTGGGGTTGGTTTGGGGTTGTTTCTTCCTCGTTGGGGAGGTTTTGTTGGTGGGGGATGACTCCCTCTTATTTGTTGTGCCAAGGTATCATGTAATCTTTGACCTGCTCTCCTGCCCGATGTCCCGCTGTCCTTCCTCTCTAGGGGCGTGCCCAGCCGCGCCTCCACTGGCCCCCTCTTCTGTCCTGGACTATGGCTGACCCACCTGTTCCTAGGGCCGCTATGCGCATATTATCCTGGAACATCAATGGTCTTCTGGACCGTTTTAAACGCATGGCAGTCCTCAAATATGCGCAACGTGCGGAGATTGATGTGCTCCTCCTCCAGGAGACTCACCTGCTGGGCAATAACTGTCCCTTTCTTCGCCGCTATGGTTATGATAGGGTATGGCACTCAGGTTTTGCACGGGGATCCCGAGGGGTGGCTATTCTGCTTCGCAAGTCCTTCCCCTTTGTCCTGACCCAGGTGCATTTTGACCCCCAGGGCATGGTAGTGGTGGTATGTGGTACTCTGGAGGGGCGACCCCTCACCCTGATGTCCCTCTACGCGGCTCCATCCCTCCTGCCGTCGGCCCTCTCTTACACTGCGGCTCTCCTCCCGACGCTTCCGGCGGGTTCCCTCATTCTCGGCGGGGACTTCAACACTGTCTACACGCCCCACCTGGACTCGACGGGTCCGGTATCCCTGGCCCGTGTCGCTCGCGCAAAGCAGCTCTCGTCCTGGGCTGAATCTCAGGGCCTCTGCGATGTTTGGAGGATCTGGCACCCGCAGGCTCGCCAATACACCCACACATCGGCGGCCCATCACTCCCATGCCCGGATCGACCTCATCTTCGTACCATCTACCGACTGCGCAGGGGTGCAGGATGCGCGCATTCTCCCGAGGGGCCTTTCGGACCACTCGCCAGTGCTCCTTGCTCTCGGCCGCCCCCCCTCTCTGCCCGTCCAATGTGGCGTTTGAACGTCTGGTTCCTCCACGACAAGGCTTTTCGGAAGGTGGTTGGTGGCGAGATAGCCGATTATTACTCTCACAACGAGGGCTCTGTCCCCTCCCGTCCTGTGGGAGGCCGGCAAGGCGACTATTCGGGGCGCCGCTAAGGGGCATCTGCAACGGCAACGACGGGCTCAATCCCAGAAGCTCGCGGAATGCGAGGCTCAAGCCTTGGAACTAGAGCGCAATCTGGGGGAATTGGATGACAACACACGGTCTCGTCGCTTGGCCTTCCTGCGGGAAGAGATTTGTCTACACTCCCTGGAGGCGGCAAAGATTCTGTGGCGCTCCTCGGTGGCCCGGGTATACGGCTGGGGAGACAAAAACGGCACTCTTCTCCACCGGCTGGCTACTTACCCCCGGGCGGGTAGGATCATTCCAGCCATCGCGGACTCTGCGGGTGGCCTCCACACAACCTCGGTGGCGATGGCCCAGGCGTTCGCTGACTATTACTCCCGGCTGTACCGTCTCCGGACGTCCACGCTCTCCCTAGAGGAGCTGCTGGGGACGAACGGGGCGACGCTTGAGCGGCTGCAGCCTGAGGTTTCTGAGACCCTCGATTCGCCTATCGAGCTGCAGGAGATTGAGGAGGCGATCGGCCGCCTGGCGCCCGGAAAGACCCCAGGACCCGACGGGTTCCCTCAAGAGTACTACGCTCACTATCGTGAGACTCTGGCCCCGAGGCTTCGGGACCTCTTTGCGGACGTGGTGGAGACGGGCTCGTTCCGGCCCGAAACGGACACAGCAACCATAGTTGTTCTCCCCAAGACACAGCCCCCCTCGCGGTCCTGCTCCGACTACCGGCCGATATCCCTTATCAACACCGAACTCAAAATCTATGCCACGGTCCTGGCGCAGCGGTTGCGCCCGTCTCTTGCCTCCCTGGTCCACCCGGATCAATGTGGATTTATGCCGGACCGGGGGACCAGACACTGCCTGCGGCGCCTGCACCTCGCGATGGCACACCGCGGCCGCCTTTCCCCCTATCTGGCCCTCCTGTTGGTCGACTTTGAAAAGGCCTTCGACTCAGTGGGATGGGCGTACTTAGGTAACGTCCTGGAGCACATGGGTTTCGGTCCCCGGTTCCGTGCCATGGTAGCGGTCCTGTACGCGAGCCCGCGGGCCCGTGTGTTAGTCAATGGGGCTCTATCTCGCCCGTTTCCCATAGATCGAGGAACGCGCCAGGGATGTCCGCTCTCGCCCCTCCTTTTCGCTCTAGCCATGGAACCCCTGGCGGTATTGATCCGCTCGGATCCCGCTCTTCGCGGATGGGATTGGCCAGGTCTGGCCCCCGACAAGATCGCCCTCTACGCGGACGATGTCCTCCTCTATCTCTCTGATCCAGCGACCTCGGGGCCCCAGGTCCGCCGGATTCTCCGTCGGTTTGGCCAGGCGTCGGGTCTTCATCTGAACCCTAAAAAATCCGTTCTAGTCCCGCTACACCCGTCACGGGACTGTTTCGACTGGCAATCGGATATTCCCCTCCGGAGACTCTCCTTTAAATACCTGGGGATCTGGGTCACCCTCCTTCCGGAACTCTGCTGGGCCCTCAATGTGGCTCCTGTAGTCAACAAGACCAGATCAGATATGCTCCGGTGGCAGTCACTCCCATTGAATCCGCTAGGGAGAGTCGCCCTATATAAGATGATGATCCTCCCCAAGTTTCTGTACATGCTACAAAACACTCCGTGCCCCTTCCCGCACCCGTGGTTCCGGGAACTGGATAAGATGGTGGTCAAATTTCTCTGGGGCGGCGGCAGGCCTCGGCTGGCCTTAGACCGCTGCAGAGTCCCCTCCTATGACGGCGGCCTGAGCATGACTAACCTATACCTCTATTACCTGGCCACCCAGCTACTGGTGATCCATGACTGGTTCTCGGGTGGATGGGGCGACCCGGCTTATCGACTCGAGGTGCAATGCCTCGGGTTCTCCTCTATCCAAAACATGCTCTATGGAGCAGCGGTCCCCCTGTCGCTCCCCGGCGTCACGCGAGCCCCTTTTCTCGCGTGGCGTCAGCTTTGAGGCACACCAGATGGTCGGGGACGAACACGCAACTCACTCCGCTTTGGCATGGGACATGGCTGCGGGAGGTGGTGGGACTAGCGGGCTTTCGGCAGTGGGATCTTCTCGGTATCTCCTGTCTGGGCGATATATGGCGTGGGAGCCACATGTGTTCCTTCCAGGAGCTTCAGGCCCGCTTCTCGCTACAGCCTTCTCAATTTTATCGCTACCTTCAATTGCGCCATGCGGTCCGGGCCCATGTCCCTCTAGACTCCAGATTGCCTTCCCATAGCCCACCTGAAGCTCAGGTGATGTTAGGGTATCTGGGGAAGGGGGGCATATCCCGCATTTATAAATCCCTGATTAACAATACCCCGGTAGACTGGAGCGGGCTAAAACAGCGATGGGAGGCCTGGGTGGGACCCCTGGATGACGCGGACTGGAGGGACGCCCTTATGGCCCCTCGGTCGCTCACCACCTCCGCTAGGCTGCGGCTCATCCAACTCTATTACCTCCACACTGCTTATCTGACCCCGGACCGCCTATATCGTGCGGGCCTCCGCGTGGACGCCTCCTGTGCTCGCTGTGGGGTGGCTCCGGCGGACTTCTTCCATATGGTGTGGTCTTGTTCCCGCCTAGAGGAATATTGGGCAGCGATTGAAGCCGACCTAGCGGAGGTCCTGGGATGGGAGGTTCCCCATGAGCCTAGAATGGCCCTCCTGGGCATCACGGACGGGATGGATGGGTCCCGAAACGACAAGTACTTCCTCACTACTGCCCTAATGGTGGCTAAGAGGGATATAGCAGCCATGTGGTCACAGCCAGACCCGCCCAGAAGGGCTACCTGGAGTAGAGGGGTGGATTGGTGTGCGGCCCAAGAGCGGTCGTTATACGCTGCACGGGGCTGCCCCAAAAAATTCCGCAAAATATGGGGGAAATGGCTGGGGGGCCTGTTTTGAAGGGTGGGGGCGCACAGGGTGGGGACGGGGGATGGGGGAGGAAGGGGTTTTTTTTTACATTCGTTTGTCGATGCTTCCATGATTGAAGTTACTGATGCCATGTTCAATGCACTGCTGTATGTCATCCTTGATATTGTCCTCTATGCCGCAAAACACAATAAAAATTTGTTTATCAAAAAAAAAAACCCATAGGTTTCACACATGTTATAGTTAGCTGGACATTTCACTCGTAAAAAACCAATGAAATTCCCCCGTTATAGTTAGTAAAGGGAACTATAACTCACGCGACCGCAATCCAGTGCTGATGACGTCAGATATTACATCACTGATGACATATGTGTCTTTCTGTAAAATATTTATTAAATATGTATAGCTAAAGGTTAAAGGAAGGAAAAATGGGTAAATAAGTGTCTAAACACAGTGATGTAATATCTGACGTCATCAGCACTGGATTGCGGTCGCGTGAGTTATGTGTGAAACCTATGGTTTTTTAAGTGAAAAAAAAAAAAAAAAAAATATATATATATATATATATATATATATATATGATTGCTCCCGTTTAGCCCACAGATTGAGTCGCACTCGAACACATGCTTGAGGTGGCAAACCTTTATTTAAGGGGTGCAGACAGGCCTCTCTCCGTAGCTTCAATCAGGCAGTCCCAATGCGATAAGCCTGACGCGTTTCAAGAGTTCATCTCCCTTCCTCAGAGGCAATCGCAATGACGAATGCGTGCTCCAGTCTCCTTTTCACAACGCAAAATCACGCCCCCAGATGGGCCGGTCAGATGACCGCACAGCATTGTGGATAGTGAAGTCCTGGTCATAAATCCACGGATGGTGCACTAATTTCTGCCAACATTTCAAACCCATGGATGGGTCACCACAAAGAGCGCACGTCTCAAATCCCCAGCGCGTGTTCCGTAAAAAGGCCCAACCAATTTGAGCCATACGGCCCCCTCACTTCGCGGGGTGGTGCGGACTCGACGGCTGGGCAGCCGTCTCAAATGATTGCTCCCGTTTAGCCCACAGATTGAGTCGCACTCGAACACATGCTTGAGGTGGCAAACGTTTATTTAAGGGGTGTAGACAGGCCTCTCTCCGTAGCTTCAATCAGGCAGTCCCAATGCGATAAGCCTGACGCGTTTCAAGAGTTCATCTCCCTTCCTCAGAGGCAATCGCAATGATAAATGCGTGCTCCAGTCTCCTTTTCACAACGCAAAATCACGCCCCCAAATGGGCCGGTCAGATGACCGCACAGCATTGTGGATAGTGAAGTCCTGGTCATAAATCCACGGATGGTGCACTAATTTCTGCCAACATTTCAAACCCATGGATGGGTCACCACAAAGAGCGCACGTCTCAAATCCCCAGCGCGTGTTCCGTAAAAAGGCCCAACCAATTTGAGCCATACGGCCCCCTCACTTCGCGGGGTGGTGCGGACTCGACGGCTGGGCAGCCGTCTCAAATGATTGCTCCCGTTTAGCCCACAGATTGAGTCGCACTCGAACACATGCTTGAGGTGGCAAACCTTTATTTAAGGGGTGCAGACAGGCCTCTCTCCGTAGCTTCAATCAGGCAGTCCCAATGCGATAAGCCTGACGCGTTTCAAGAGTTCATCTCCCTTCCTCAGAGGCAATCGCAATGACGAATGCGTGCTCCAGTCTCCTTTTCACAATGCAAAAGCACGCCCCCAGATGGGCCGGTCAGATGACCGCACAGCATTGTGGATAGTGAAGTCCTGGTCATAAATCCACGGATGGTGCACTAATTTCTGCCAACATTTCAAACCCATGGATGGGTCACCACAAAGAGCGCACGTCTCAAATCCCCAGCGCGTGTTCCGTAAAAAGGCCCAACCAATTTGAGCCATACGGGGTGGTGCGGACTCGACGGCTGGGCAGCCGTCTCAAATGATTGCTCCCGTTTAGCCCACAGATTGAGTCGCACTCGAACACATGCTTGAGGTGGCAAACCTTTATTTAAGGGGTGCAGACAGGCCTCTCTCCGTAGCTTCAATCAGGCAGTCCCAATGCGAAAAAAGGGGGGTCCCAAAACGCGTTTTCCCCATGCATTTTCCCATAGGACCTTTAGTCGAAGGTACAGCCCGAACGGCTGAACAGAATTACTTGAAATTTGGCAAAGAGGTAGTCCTCAGGTCAGGGAAGTGCCTTTTGCATATATGGTGTCAATCTGTTCAGTAGTTCCTGAGAAAATTGCAGTTAATAGTACATAAATATCTATAGCCGCGCACCGTGCGCGCACCGTGCCGTGCGCGAGCGTAATTCTGATTGGTGGTTAGATGTCAGTAAACATTCGAATCGGTCGAAATCAGGAAGTGTCGGACGCCATTTTGTGTGTCGCACTGAAAGAGAAATTTGGAGAACGTGGAAAGGGGGCAGGGTAGAGAGTTCCTGACCCCCTAGCCTTTGTCAGGGGGTCCCTGAAGGACCCCGAAGGGTGAAAAAAACATTTTATTTATTTTAAAAAAATTGCGGGGTGCGCGCACCGTGCGCGCATGGTGAAAAACCCTTAAAAAATAAACATTTTAAACTGTTTAAGGGGGCAGGGTAGAGAGTTCCTGACCCCCTAGCCTTTGTCAGGGGATCACTGAAGGACCCCGAAGGGTGAAACTTTTTTAAAAAATCTTTTCAAAAAAATCGCGGGGTGCGCGCACCGTGCCCGCACGGTGCGCGCACGGTAAAAAATCTTTAAAAAAAAAAACATTTAAAACTGTTTATAAGTTTATAGAAGATATTAACTATGCTGTTCATCCTTATCCAAATTCAAAATACAGGATACAGTCAATCTATAACTATATACATAGGTAGTTTATTGTAAAATAAATATATCAAAAATATAATAATACATTCATAAATTAGCATTTAAAAAACCTTGCAAATTCACTAAAAAAACCATAAGTTTCACACACGTTATAGTTAGGAATTAGCATTTAAAAAACCTTGCAAATTCACTTTAAAAACCATAGGTTTCACACACGTTATAGTTAGGAATTAGCATTTAAAAAACCTTGCAAATTCACTTAAAAAACCATAGGTTTCACACATGTTATAGTTAGCTGGACATTTCACTCGTAAAAAACCAATGAAATTCCCCCGTTATAGTTAGTTCAGGTAACTATAACTCACGCGACCGCAATCCACTGCTGATGACGTCACATATTACATCACTGGTGACATCATCCAGTGAATATGTGTCTTAATGTAAAATAATTTTTTTTTATATATGTATATTTAAAGGTTAATGGAAGAATAAATGGGTAAATAAGTGTCTAAATACAGTGATGTAATATGTGACGTCATCAGCAGTGGATTGCGGTCGCGTGAGTTATAGTTACCTGAACTAACTATAACGGGGGAATTTCATTGGTTTTTTACGAGTGAAATATCCAGCTAACTATAACGTGTGAAACCTATGGTTTTTTAAGTGAATATATATATATATATATATATTACCTACGTGCCAGTAGGTAGTTACAGTTAGGACCTATTATCCATAGGAAATCCGCAACATTCTATTCCCAATAAGTCTGGCGCCAGTTGATGAATCTTTACAACATTTTCCAAACTTATGGCCAGCTCCGGTCCACTCCTGCCCTGAAAGTTTCGTGGTGATTCGTCAAGCGGGGGCTGAGAAAAAAGGGGGGTCCCAAAACGTGTTTTCCCCATGCAATTTCCCATAGGACCTGTTGACGCAGCTACAGCCCGAACTGCTGAACGGAATTACACCAAATTTGTCAAAGAGGTAGTCCTCAGTTCAGACTTGTGCCTTTTGCATAAATGGTGTAAATCCGTTCAGTAGTTCCTGAGAAAATTAGAGTAAAAAAGATAGTTATATCTATGGCCTCGGAGGATCCGCGCACCCTATGTGCACCCTCTGCGAACCGAGCGCGCACCCTCCCGATCACGTGCTGAATGCTAATTGGCTGTCAAGTGTCTGTCTACATTCGAAACCAGGAACTGTTGGCAGCCATTTTGTGCCTCGGTAGAAGTGAGGCTGATTAAGTAAGGGCAATAAGTCTGTGAAAGAAGTAAAGGGAGCAGGGTATAAATACTCTGACCCGCTAGTGTTGCTTAGGGGGTCCCAGAAGGAACCCCTGGGCCCCCCCCCCCTTTTTTTTGTTAAACGGCAAAATGCGCGCAGGGTGTGCGGAACCGGACGGAAAAAAAAAAAAACGAAGCGCGGGCTTCCACGCTTCGTTAATAATTAGCCCCCGGGGGGGCAAATCCTGGGTGCAAAATCTTTACAAATGAATGGGGAGGGGGGCTGCGTGGCCCCCCTCCTGGAGCCCTTGCGGGCCCTGGGGACCGCCACCCCCCAGGGCCGGCTCCTACAGTGTCCTGGGGTGCCCACCCCCAGGACACTGTTGTTTGCTATGAGAGGGCAGGAGTCTCCCGCCCTCCCATAGCAAACTTTGTTTGGATTTTGAAAGAGAGAGCAGGGAAAACTCCTCTCTCTTCCAAAATCCAAACGATATTGCTTTTCCACACGGGGAGCTGCATGTTAGCAGCTCCCCATGTGGAAAAGCAATGCCGGCTCCCGAAGGACGCGGGGAGCCGACTGGGACCGTGGGGGCGTTGGGGCTACCACCACGGTCCCCAACGTTTTTTAATAAACCCCGGGGGATGGGGTCCCCGGGGATAATAAAAATTAGTGATAGGGGCTATTTTTTTTTTTACGGTAAAATTAGGAGTAGCGCATCCTAATGCTTTGGGTGCACGGTTTCTCACGAGTTGGGAGCGCGGTTCCTAACGTGTTGGGTGCGCGGATCCAAGGAAAAAAAACTGAAATTTTTGGGAGATAAACATCAAGCATAAGTGTTTTGTTCTTGAGTGGCTCTAAAAAGAGCCGTTGTGTTCGTTGAGAGCTTTTGGTACTTATAAGTAAGTACCTATACAGGGTCTAAAGTTGTTGAGGAAGACTCTGTTTCCTTCACCAGTAAAGTGTACTCCATCTCTCCTATACATCTCTTGCATATGAAAGCGCAGATTGTTATTGTAAATGGACCCCATTGTATCGTCACGGAGAAAAGCAGAAACAAATTTATTCACATGTTTCCTAGCTTTCTCAATTTGTGGACAAAAATGATTGGACCAGTTCCATTTCTGCCTTTGGCATATGTTAGAACACACACAGGCAGTTTTGGGCAAAAGTGAAATCAATTCTGCAAAGGTGTCCTTCATAAGCATTTCCAGACCTACCCCAGTCAAAGTGCCTAGGTCATTGCCACCACAGTGCACTATTATGAGGTCAGGGTGTTGAATATGCATAAAGGATTTTACCAATGGCATCAATTGGTGCCACTTTAACCCTCTCTGTCCAATTCATTTAATGTCTACATTTGGCAAACCTAGGTCTTTGTGAATGCCTTTGTTTTCTGCATACCTTTGGCTCCAGAAAATATAGCTGTGTCCCACAATCCACACTCTAAGCATCTTGAAGGGAGGTCTGGATGCACTCAGATGGTTTCTGTAAATGAAATGGCAGTTTGAAAAGTAAGATTTTTCTAAAATGGTGGCTAAGATGCAGTTTTAAAAAAAAGACAAGAAATCACTGGTTGTTTGACAACCTTCTATCTACACTGAAAGGTAGGGTGCATGTTTCTGTTTTTTAAACGCATGATTCTTATTGGTTAACAAAAACTGATTGAAAGGAACATTATATATGATAAGCTGATATGTTGAAAAGTCAAGCACACTTGCTGTTTTGATTAGCAACATTGTGTGCTGAACTTGTGACCTGTGTGCTCAGTTCAGTGTTCCATGACCTGTTTCTATGGTAACAGGCAGAAGGCAGATTGGGGGTAGGGTTCAAATTTATGTCATTTGGTAAGGGTTGAAATGTTTAACCAATATAAATGTGTGTTAGCTTTTGAATTTATGTGGGAAGGAATGTGATTTGATGTTTACATGTATATGTGTGGAAAATGGGAGGGAAACTTTGCCATTCTCTGGTTTTGCTGACAGGTGCACAGTGCAGTGATTCTGTAAAAGAAAATCTGGTGTGTGACTGATCTACTTCTTAATCTACGAAACAACTTGAAAGGTGAGTTTTTTAATTGTGAGGGATTGTACGTGGTCTATTTTGATTTTAATCAAACTAATGTGTTTCTCCTGCTAAAGTGCAGGGAGTACTTTTTTTGTCTACAGTCTTATTGACAGTGTGTGTGCATGTAGAACCCATTCTGTGATAAGCATTTGTGTTTTTCATGTGTTTGCAGACAGATAACTGTGCTGTCTTTATATATTGTGGTACAATTAGAAACCAGTCATTGTTTATGAATTTTCAAAATGAGTCATGTTTCTACACTAAAATGTAGTATTCGTAGATTAAGAAATGTGTTTTGGTATAGTGCAAGGGATAGTGTTGTTTGTCTAGAATCACACAGTGAGTTTGTGTGCATTTAGGAATCATTTTGAGAGAAACATTTTGGTACTAATCTGTAGTAGAAGATTTTCTGCAATGTGTGCAGTCACCTTAGATCTTGTAGACTAGTAAATGTATTTTGTACAAGGGATAGTTGGCTGTCTACAATCACACTGTGAGTCTGTGTGTATTTGGGTAAGCATTGTGAGAGAAGCATTTGGTAACATCATGTATTTGCTTGCAGATAATTGTTTTAAAACCTGTCATGTTGTCAATTTTTAGTAGCATTAAAAGCCAGTCTTTGCTTGTGCATTGATAAAGTGAGTCAGGCTTTGACACTAAAGTGCAGTACTTAAATATGTAGATTGTGTGCAGTCCCCTTACCCCTTCCACAGTAGTGAATGAGTTTTGGTAAACTCCTAGTGATAGTGTTGCTTGTCTAGAATCACACTGTGAGTCTGTGTGCATTTGGGTAAGGATTGTGAGAGAAGTATTTGGTAACGTCATGTATTTGCTGACAGATAACTGTTTTAAAACTGGTCATGTTGTCAAGTTTTAGTAGCATTAGAAGCCAGTCTTTGCTTATACCTTGATAAAATGAGTCAGGCTCTGACAATAAAGTGCAGTACTGAAATATGTAGATTGTATGCAGTATCCTTGCCCTTTCCAGAGAAGTGAATGAGTTTTGGTAAACTCCTAGGATAGTGTTGCTGGTCTAAAATCACACTGTGAGTCTGTGTGCATTTGGGTAAGGATTGTGAGAGAAGCATTTGGTAACATCGTGTATTTGCTGACAGATAACTGTTTTAAAACCTGTCATGTTGTCAAGTTTTAGTAGCATTAGAAGCCAGTCATTGCTTATGTATTGATAAAATGAGTCAGGCTTTGACACTAAAGTGCAGTACTGAAATATGTAGATTGTGTGCAGTACCCTTACCCCTTCCAGACTAGTGAATGAGTTTTGGTAAACTCCTAGGATAGTATTGCTTGTCTAAAATCCCACTGTGAGTCTGTGTGCATTTGGGTAAGGATTGTGAGAGAAGTATTTGGTAACATCGTGTATTTGCTGACAGATAACTGTTTTAAAACCGGTCATGTTGTCAAGTTTTAGTAGCATTAGAAGCCAGCCTTTGCTTATGCATTGATAAAATGAGTCAGGCTTTGACACTAAACTGCAGTACTGAAATATGTAGATTGTGTGCAGTCCTCTTACCTCTTCCACAGTAGTGCATGTGTTTTGATAAACTCCTAAGGATAGTGTTGCTTGTCTAGAATCACACTGTGAGTCTGTGTGCATTTGGGTAACCATTGTGAGAGAAGCATTTGGTAACATCATGTATTTGCTGACAGATAACTGTTTTAAAACATGTCATGTTGTCAGGTTTTAGTAGCATTACAAGCCAGTCTTTGCTTATGCATTGATAAAGTGAGTCAGGCTTTGACACTAAAGTGCAGTACTGAAATATATAGATTGTGTGGAGTCCCGTTACCCCTTCCACAGTAGTGAATGAGTTTTCGTAAACTCCTAGGGATAGTGTTGCTTGTCTAGAATCACACTGTGAGTCTGTGTGCATTTGGGTAACCATTGTGAGAGAAGCATTTGGTAACATCATGTCTTTGCTGACAGATAGTGCCAGTCTTTGCTTATGCATTGATAAAATGAGTCAGGGGTTGACACTAAAGTGCAGTACTGAAACATATAGATTGTGTGCAGTCCTCTTACCTCTTCCACAGTAGTGCATGAGTTTTGATAAACTCCTAAGGATAGTGTTGCTTGTCTAGAATCACACTGTGAGTCTGTGTGCATTTGGGTAACCATTGTGAGAGAAGCATTTGGTAACATCATGTATTTGCTGACAGATAACTGTTTTAAAACATGTCATGTTGTCAGGTTTTAGTAGCATTACAAGCCAGTCTTTGCTTATGCATTGATAAAGTGAGTCAGGCTTTGACACTAAAGTGCAGTACTGAAATATGTAGATTGTGTACAGTTCCCTTACCCCTTCCACAGTAGTGAATGAGTTTTGGTAAACTCCTAGGGATAGTGTTGCTTGCCTAGAATCACACTGTGAGTCTGTGTGCATTTGGGAACCACTGTGAGAGAAGCATTTGGGTACTTAATATCTTTGCATACGCATAACTGCTTAAAAACATTTCCTGTTCTCAAGTTTTGGTAGAATTAGAAGGCAGTCATTGCTTATGTATTCACCCAGGAACTGTCCTTGTAATACTTTAAACATTCAGTTAATATCCAAGTAGTAGCGGAGTGAGGCAGGCCTTAGCACATGCATTGATTCAAATGCTTATCCACTATGCATGCAGTCCTCTAACCATCTACACAGTTCTCTTTCACACCTTTAATTCCACCTTTAATTCCACAGTCAGTATCCATACACTTCCAGCAAACACCCTGTCACTCCCCTTGTACTCCTCTAGTGACCCATTCAGCACCATGTACTAATCCATTCACTGCCTAACAAATAAAGCTCCCTCTAGACCTATATTTTCATTTCCTATATATGGTCAAAAAACTTTAACATAAGATCCTAGTCAGCATAGGCTAGCACACAAAGAACAACAATTTATATTTTTTACTTCTGTTTATTATATTTTTGTATTTTCCTTTTTCTTTATATAAACATAATAGAATTTTTTACATATAAATCAATCTTCATTAATAACATCATCATTATATTTTACACATTATTCATGTCAGTTCCTTGATACAAAAATATTATTCCAAATCGTAACAAAAAACAAACAACAAAACCCAGGGAGAAGAACACTGCACATTCATACTCTTCATTCATGCAACCACATACCATACACCCGTTATACATACATATCAATAGTTGTCCCAATTAGCGTATTTTAGTTATAAGGTAGTCCTTATGGCCCCCAAGAGGGAGCTACTACAAATAAATTGTAGGATCTACAGAGAGACTTGGTCAACGCGTTTCGGCGGCAAGAGAAAACGTAGAGACCACCTTCATCAGGACCACGATTTGGAATAATATTTTTGTATCAAGGAACTGACATGAATAATGTGTAAAATATAATGATGATGTTATTAATGAAGATTGATTTATATGTAAAAAATTCTATTATGTTTATATAAAGAAAAAGGAAAATACAAAAATATAATAAACAGAAGTAAAAAATATAAATTGTTGTTCTTTGTGTGCTAGCCTATGCTGACTAGGATCTTATGTTAAACATTTTTGACCATATATAGGAAATGAAAATATAGGTCTAGAGGGAGCTTTATTTGTTAGGCTGTTTATTTCTTCCCCTCTTCTCCCTGACCTTTTGGAAAAGTATTTCGTATAGAGGGGGTCCCAATATTTTCTGCATTCTAATCCATTCACTGCGCCAAAACCCAAACACTTATAAATTCACCCAGGCACTCTCTTTGCAGTACTCTACTCATTCAGTCAGTATCCAAGTACTCATGCAGCGAGCCAGGCCTTACAACATGGACTGCTTCAAACCCCTATCCACTATGCATGCAGTCCTCTAACCACCTACACACTTGTCTTTCACACCTTCAATTCCCTAGTCAGTATCCATACACTCCAGCAAACACCCTGTCATTCCCCTTGCACTCCTCCAGTAACCAATTCAGCACCATGTACTAATCCATTCACTGCACCAAAAGCCAAACACTTATAAATTCATCCAGGCACTTTTCTTGCAGTACTCAAATCATTCAGTCAGTACCCAAGGACTCATACAGTGAGCCAGGCCTTAGCACATGGACTGCTTCAAACGCCTATCCACTATTCATGTAGTCCTCTAACCACCTACACACTTGTCTTTCACACCTTCAATCCCCCAGTCAATATCCATACACTTCCAGGAAACACCCTCACACTGCCTTTGTACTACTCTACTGATCCATTCAGCACCATGTACTAATCCTTTCAGTGTGCCAAAACCCAAACACTTATAAATTCACCCAGGCAGTGTCTTTGCAGTACTCTAATCATTCAGTCAGTACTCAAGTGCTCATTCAGTGACCAGGCCTTAGCACATGGACTGCTTCAACCCCCTATCCACTATGCACGTAGTCCTCTAACCATTTACAAACTCGTCTTTCATACCTGCGATTCACCAGTCATTATCCATACACTTCCAGCAAACATCCTGTCACTCTCCTTGCACTCCTCTAGTGACTCATTCAGCACCATGTACTAATCCATTGACTTCACCAAAACCCAACCATTTCTAAATTCACCGAGGCACTCTCCTTGTAGTACTCTAATGATTCAGTTAGTACCCAGGTACTTATGTAGTGAACCCGGACTTAGCACATGGACTACTTCAAACGTCTATCCACTATGCATGCTTGCCTCAAATCACCTATACAATTGTCTTTCACACCTTCAATTGCCCAGTCAGTATCTATATACTCTAATAAACATCCTGTCACTCCCCTTGCACACCTCCAGTGATTCATCCAGCACCATGTACTAATCTGTTCACTGCGCCAAAACCCAGAAACTTAAAATTCATGCAGGCACTCTCCTTGCAGTACTCTAATGATTCAGTCAGTACTCAGGTACTCATGCAATTACCCAGGCCTTAGATAATGGACTGCTTCAAATGTCTGTCTAGTATGCATGCAGGTCTCTAACCACCTACACACTTGTCTTTCACACCTTCAATATCCCAGTCAGTATTTATACAGTTTCCGCAAACACCCTGTCACTCCCCATACACTTCTCCAGTGACCCATTCAACACCATGTACTAATCCATTTACTGCGCCAAAAGCCAAACACTTATAAATTCGCTGAGGCACTCTCCTTGTACTTCTCTAATGATTCAGTCAGTACCAAGGTACTTATGTAGTGAACCCGGTTTTAGCACATGGACTACTTCAAATGAGTATCCATTATGCATGCAGGCCTCTAACCACCTACACAATTGTCTTTCACACCTTCATTTGCCCAGTCAGTATCTATATACTCCAATAAACACCCTGTCACTCCCCTTGCACACCTTCAGTGACTCATTCAGCAGCATGTACTAATCTATTCACTGCGCCAAAACCCAAAAACTTAAAAGATTTATCCAGGCACTCTCCTTTCAGTACTCTAATGATTCAGTCAGTACCCAGGTACTCATGCAGTGACCCATGCCTTAGCCCATGGAGTGCTTCAAACGTCTGTCCAGTATGCATGCAGGCCTCTAGTCACCTACACATTTGTCTTTCACTTTTTCAATTAACTAGTCAGTATCTATAAACTCCAGTAAACACTCTTTCAGTCCACTTCCACACCTCTACTGACTCATCTGGCACTATGTAATAATCTATTCACTGCACCAAAACACAAAAACTTAAAAAGATTAACCCAGGCACTCTCCTTGCAGTAGTGTAATGATTCAGTCAGTACCCAGGTAATCATGCAGTGTCTGAGGTCTTAGCTCATGGACTGTTTAAACGTCTGTCCAGTATGCATACAGGCCTCTAGTCACCTACGCACTTGTCTTTCACTTCTTTATCTAACTAGTCTGTATCTATATACTTCAATAAACACCCTGTCACTCATCGTGCACTCATCCAGTGACTGACCCAGTACCATGTACTAATCTCTTCACTGCGCCAAAACTGAAAAACTTAAAAGTTTTACCCAGGCACTCTCCTAGCAGTAGTCTAATGATTCAGTTAGTTCCCAGGTACTCATGTAGTGAACCATGCATTACCACATGGACTGCTTCAAATGTCTATGCAGTATGCATGCAGTCTTCTAACATACTATACACTTGTCTTTAACAGCTTTAATTCCCCAGTCAGTATCCATTTACTTCCAGCAAACACCCTGTCACTCCCCTTGCACTGTTCCAGTGACTTATTCAGTACTATGTAGTAATGCATTCACTGCGCCACAACTGAAACACTTATAAATTCACCCAGGTACGCTTCTTGCAATAGTCTAATCATTCAGTCAGTACCTAAGTAGTAATGGAGTGAGGCACGCCTTAGCACGTGGATTGATTCAAACGTGTTTCCACTATGCATGGAGGTCTCTAAGTACCAACACAATTGTCTTTCAGACCTTCAATTTCCCAGTCAGTATCTATAAACTCCAATAAACACTCTGTCACTTCAATTGCACACCTCCACTGACTCATTTGGCACTAAGTACTAATCTATTCACTACACTAGAACCCAAAAACTCAAAAAGATTCACCCAGTCACTCTGTTTGTAGTACTCTAATGATTCAGTCAGTACTCAGGTAGTTTTGCAGTGATCCAAGTGTTACTCTATGGACTGTCTATCCACTATGCATGTAGGTCTGTAGCCAGCTACACACTTGTTTTTCACACCTTCAATATCCCAGACAGTATTCATACAGTTTCCGCAAACACCCTGTCACTCCCCTTATACTTCTCCAGTGACTTATTCAGCATCATGTAGTAATGTATTTACTGCACCAAAATACAAATATTTAGAAATTCATCCTGGCACTCTCCTTGCAATACTGAAAACATTCAGTCAGTATCCAAGTACTATTGGACTGAGACAGGCCTTAACATATGGATGGATTCAAACACGTATCAACTATGCATGTAGGTCTCTAATCACCTACACACTTGTCTTTCACACCATCAATATCCAAGTCAGTATTCATACACTTCTAGCAAACACACTGTCAGTCACCCAGTGTGTCTCCTTATAGTACTTTAATCATTCAGTCAGTTAGCATGTAGTCTTTTAGGGCCTCATGTAGGTAGCCTAATACCGGTCGGTAACGGCCGATTTTCGGTAAATATACCGTTACCGACCGGTATTTAGGCTTTTGAGATGTAGGGGGATCATTTCTGCATTCGGTAATTTACGGAATCGGTAAAATTACCGAATCGGTAATTTTACCGATTCAGTAAATACCGAATACAGAAATGAGATGTAGGGGGAGTGTGTGGTGGGTGTGGGGATTCGTTATTTACCACCAACTGAAAGTTGGTGGTAAATGACGAATGTCTCTGTGAATGCATTATTTGGCCCTTAGATGTGTGCAATGTGGCAGACACACATGTCCTCAGGACATGTATGTGTGCCACATGTGCACACATGCAGGAATCAGGGGTGCAACAGGGTGTCAATGTGACACCCTGCCACCCTTGATTGAGCTCCCCCCATTACCGATTCGGTATTTACCGATTCGGTAATGGTGACTGGCTTCCCATTGATTCCTATGGGCCTCCTGGCCCATAGGAATCAATGAGATACAGGTTACCATTACCGAATCGGTAAATACCGATTCTAAAATACCGACACTTACCGAATCGGTATTTTATTACCTTCATTACATTTACCGATTCATAAATACCGAATCGGTAAAATTCGGTATTTATGAAGTGGTAAATGTAATTTACCTACATAAGGCCCCAAGTGAGGTAGGCTTTAGGGCATGAACTGCTTCAAAGTAGTATGCACTATGCATGTAGTGTTTTAACCATCGTCACACTTGTGCTTCAGGGCTATAGTTTCTTAGTCAGTATTTATATAAAATGTGTTTCTACAGTAATAGAATAGTATAAATTTGAAAGTTATTAATATACATTTATTTGTGATTCGTTTTTACAGATACTATTTTTCAACGTTAAAATAGAGAAATCATGCCAGAAAAAAAAAGAAAAAGAAAAGAACAGAGACAGGAGAATTACTTGAAGAAACATCAACCACAAGTATTGAATGAACAAGATAATGTGGCCAAAAAGAAAAGATCTTCTGGTAAGATCACAAAGCAATTTATTAAAAATGTTTTTAGGACCAAACAGAATGTACAGAATGCTGAAACCTCTGAGAATGCTTCAACTAGACAAAAAATTCTAAATAAGAGGAAAAGCAAAAAAGCAAATGGACAGTCAAAGGAGACAAAGTATGGTAAAAGAAGGCAAAATCAGTATAAGGAATTACGCAAAAAAATATTTTACAAGAGTACACAATTTGCTGAAAGATGTGAAGAAATATAAAAAGAGAGCTCTATTTTATAAAAAGAAGAAGCATATTGAAACCATTGTTGAAAAGGCTTTTGAAGTAAAAAGGAAACTATTCATTTTAGTATTAAACAGAATTCGATCACTAGATAAACTAATCCATTTAATGAAGGCCAAAAGTAGGAGGAAAAGAGTAAATAATAGAAAAAAAATTGTGATTTTTTTTGGGAGAATGGAAACACAGTTCCAGTTCAGAGCCTTTCTTTAATTAAGAGAGTAATTTAGGGCCATATGTAGGTAACATACTATTTACCTATTCATAAATACCGAATTTTACCGATTCGGTATTTATGAATCGGTAAATAGTATGTAGGTAACCATTCAGTAATTATTACCGAATCGGTAATATTCGGTATTTATGAATAGGTATTTACCGATTCGGTAATAATGCATCCCTTCCCATTCATTCCTATGGGCCTGGAGGCCCATAGGAATGAATGGGAAGCCATTGACTATTACCGATTCGGTAAATACCGAATCGGTAATAGGGGAAGCAGATTCATGGGTGGCAGGGCGTCACATTGACACCCTGTTGCACCCCTGAATCGTGCATGTGTGCACATGTGGCGCACATATATGCCCTAAGGGCATGTATGTCTGCCACATGGCACTTTTAAATCAGCAAAATATGGCTTTTTGCAAGGTATTCGTTATTTATCACCAACCTGTATTTGGTGGTAAATACCGAATTCTTAATACTAATATTCACTCTTTTGAGTGCTCCCTACATATGATTTAAGGATTCGGTAATTTACCGAATCTGTATTTTACTGAATCGGTATTTTACCGATCCATTACCGATTCGGTAAATTACCGAATCCTTAAATCATGCCTCCTACATCTCAAATGCCTAAATACCGGTCGGTAACGGGATATTTACTGAATTTCGGCAGTTACCGACCGGTATTTACAGAGCAAAAAATGATTGTATGCAGTTGACACCAGTGGTAGAGGTTTTGAGGTTAGAGATGGTTGTCCAATTGAAAAAGAGAAAATGGTTGAAAGAAATGCAGAAGAAGTGATAGCTGATGAAGTTCTAGGGAGACGTCCTAAACACCCTGTGTACACTTGGGATTGCAGTAGTATTTGTAGTGTACGACAAGAATCTATTGATAAATGATGTAGTTTTTTACGAGCATATAGTAAAAAAAAGTGTTAAACAAAAGATTAAGGTGTTGCAAGGACTAGACCCTTGCAGAGTGAGAAAAAATACTGGTTTGCAAGGTCATTCTCTGGCTTGTCTTTCTAGAAAAGTTTGTCAAAGTGTTTTTCACCATTTCAGGATGCTGGCAGTACATCATACTCAAATGCGGAAGTTAGTGAGAAGATTGTATTATGCAAAAAGTCCAGCACTAAAGTTAAATGAGTTGAACAGTGCTCTTTTGCGTGGGTCAGTATCAGATCTGAAGAAGGTTTGTGATGATATTGAGTTTTGTTACTTTGGTCCTCAGCAAGAGAGTGCAGAAACTGACACATTAGTAGAACAAAATGTTGAAGACAATGTAGAACCCGTGATTACAAAAAATTTTGAGGATGAAATCACAAAGTTTAAGGTAATTTCAGGTGAAAGAGCAAATGTTTCTTGTATTTGTTGTCGGCGAAGTCACTATAAAAATCAGACTAGGGGTGTCAATCTGTATTTAAAAAGTGAAATAGAAGATAATGATAAGTGGATGGAATTTGCAACATATTTGTTGGTAGAGGATTGTTTTGATTTGGGATCTGAGCAGCGTATTTGCAAATATTGTTATAACAAATTAGATGAGAATAAAATGCCTGCTAGAGCTGTTCATAATAATCTTGAGTTGGTTGCTATTCCTCCAGAGCTATTAGATTTAAATATGTATGAGTCTATTCTCATTCAATGTGTGCACCCGTTTCAGGCTATTGTTCGTATGGAGCCTAAAACAGGTAAATTACCTCCATCAGAGTTACAAAGAGGATTGAAAGGAAGAGTTGTGTATTTACCGTTAGATTTAAAGAAAAACATTGAAACTATTGGTGTAGACCATGCAGAAAATGAACCACTAGTCATTCTAGTTAATGGTGTTCCTACTAAGAATAAGAAAATCTGGCAAGAGTTAGTGGATGTTAGAAAAGTGCAAAAGGCATCATTGTATCTGATACAAAATAATGAGTACTATAGAAATGTGTTTGTAGGCGAAGAAGAAATAGATTTAGCAGAAGATACTGAAACCTTAAGTGGACAAATTGAAAAAGTGGACATGTCCAGATGGGAAGAAATCTATGAACATTACAGTGTACATCCACTTCATTCCAAAGAGGTGATGGGGAATACGATTAAGTTGTTCCAAATGAAAAAAGCAAGAGGAAGTCCCATGAGTGTATGGGAAGAGAGCTTGGAAGCTCGTTGTTTCCCGCAGTTGTTTCCAACAGGAAAAGGTGGACGATATGATGAACGTCCTGTGCAGATTCCTGCATCTGAATATCAGACAACAAGATTATATGCAGAAGATCCAAGATTTCGACAATGTATCCCTTATATGTTTCATCTTCTGTTTGAAAGTGACTTCATATGCAGTAAATCGCATTTTAAAAACTGGAATGCATCTGCAAAATGTAACTGCAAAGGATTTTATGGATAAAGTGCATCAGAGAGATGATCATTTAGAATCTCAGTTGATTAATCTGATGGCATGTCAGCGTGGGACTAATGAATATTGGTACCGTCGTCATGGAGAACTGAAATGTATGCTACGGAACTTGGGAACTCCTACATGGTTTGTTACACTAAGCTGTGCTGCGTATGCTTGGGATGATTTAGTTGAATTTCTTCGAGAGGCAAATTCCAATATAAAAAATATTGCATACAAGACACCTGGAGAATTGTGCTCTTTGGATCCTGTTAATGTATGCAGATAATGTATGCAGAAAATGTAATGTATGCAGATATTTCATTCATAGATTTGAAGCTATGATGTCTTTCATCTGCAATAAAAAGAAACCTCCTCTTGGAGAAGTTGTGGATTTCTTCTGGAGAAAGGAGTATCAAGCAAGAGGTGCTCCTCATATACATATGTTGTTATGGAACAAGGACGCCCCCAAATTTGGAACAGATTCAGATGAAACTGTTTTGTCTTTCATTGAAGATTATGCCACATATGCTGTACCCAATAGCAGAGAAGATAAAAACTTAAAACAACAAGTCTTACAATTCCAAAGCCATAGGTGTGGAAAATACTGTCGACGAAAGTACAAGTCAAAGGATAAGTTCTATACCAAATGTCGTTTTGGATTTCCACGTCCTGTATTATCCAAAGGAAGAGTGAACAGTTTTATGTCAGCTATGCGACATACCATCACAAGAAAGTCTCCAAAAAATACCTACAACTTAAGAAGAAGCGAAGAATCAAAATACATAAATGTATCTGTTGGACTTGGCCCTTCTGGCAGGTTCAGCCCTAAACTTTTTGCGATTATCTTAGCTTTTTCCCTATGGAGTGTTAGTGGTTTTAGACCCCTAGGCACTTTAACACTGTGTCCCAGTGTAAAGTGCGTGCGCTCTGTGTTACATGCAATGAGACTGAACTGCCCTCCCATAGGAATGCATGGGGAATATGTGTGTCCATGGTAGTTCCTGATGCGTGGGGAGTGCAGGGTCGAGTTTGGTATGTGCGAACTCGTGAGAGTGAATGCTGCGCAATGATGTGTGCGGCGTTACGGTGTCTCGTGTAGAAGTGCCACTTCTAGAAGCTGGCCTATCTGTATAATAAATGTGCAGTGACTGTCTGGCTTGCGATTGGCTGGTGTGTCTGTCTCCAGGAGTCAGGATGGGTCTGCCCCGGGGGTGAATGGAGAGAGCTGCATGTTGATGGCAGGGAGGAGTACACCTGGGACCTGAATAGGGCTGGCCTTCCCCACACAATGCTGGCTCCACCCCCTGTGGTGCGTCTAATGTCCCTGGCCTGTCCTGTGAATAGGGAGAGGGGCTGAGCAAAACAAAGTGCTCAGGAACCAGTTGCATCTGGTTCGCCCCTTCCCTGCACCTTTGGAGACAAAGGATTCTGTGTATAAAAGAGGGGCTGTGACCCCATGAAAATGTTCTTGTTCTGACTTGAATCTAACAGGGGCGTGCTGCTGCTGGGGCCCAGGGGAAGGCTTGCCTCCCTGGGCCCTGACCAGCCCCTGGATGCCGGGAGGACTTCTTTTGGGGGACCCTTCTGCCCTTAAATCTCTACAGGACCTGTTGCTGTACTAGTGCCTTGAGAGCGCTTTACTTAGTCTGGGAGCCCTTGGTTTTTTCTTTGGAGAAGGAGCGCCTCTCTCTGCCGCCTGCAGCGCTGGGCTGCGATCTCCTTAGAGGGAATCCCCAGCGTAGGGATTCCCCCCTCATTGTGTGCTTTTTGCGGGTGCCCACCCCGCTTATTCCGCGTATGTTTGGCTTGGATTTAGCAGGAGCCCACCCTGCTTTATGTTCTTACTTGCGAGGGAGCCCACCCCTCATTTTTGACGACATCGCAAAGTTCACTGCCGCGGCCCTCGCGGAAAACAGGAAGCCAGGCCCGTGCCGCCTGACTGCGGGCGGGGCCTGGGGTGTTCGATTTCCGCTTCCCCCCGCTGGAGGGAAGCGTTCCACGCCGCATAGGTGGCGGATAGCAGTGCGGGGCTCCCACAGGTGAAGGGAAGCCCCGTGCCCCAGAAAAATGCAGCTGCGGCCAGCGAGGCTCTCGACAGGAAGAGAGAGCCCCGCCCGCTGCCTCGATGGAAGCCGCCGAGGCTCCCGTGAGCGAGGGAGAGCCCCGGCAGACCGCGAGAAGAGACAGCATCCCCCACCGCCTCCGGAGAGCAGCCGGGTGAGTAGAGCTGCCTGGAGCGAGGGAGGACACCGGGTAGAGGTACCTGGTCAGAGCGGCCCCGATCGTGCAGCGGGCCGCTCCCACGTGGCAGCATTTGTTTAAAGGGCCCCAGTGGTGTCCGTACCTTACCCTGACGGCCGTACAGAGTCAGAGCGGCCCCTTCTGGCAGCGGGCCGCTCCAATGTTGGGCATCAGTATTCCACGAGCCTAAGTGGCTCCAACGCTTGGGGGCACTACTTATCTTCCGAGCCCCGTGGTTGCCCCAGTTGTGGTATGTTCGTTTCGGAGCCTACGGGGCTCCAATGATAGGCGCATTTATTGGAGATGGGCCCAGAGGGGCCCAGGCTTGTTCTGTATTGGCGCAGATGAATTTCAGGAGCCCCGTGTGGCTCCACAGCACTGGGGGACATGTTTTTAGAGCCTAGGTGGCTCCAACGTTTTGACATTATTTCAAGGGCCATTGAGAGCCCAGGCCTCATTTGACTTCCCCAGCTGCGCAGCGCTTAGTTCCAGCTGCAGCGTTTAGGCCCTGTTCTTGTCCCCAGCTGCCCAGCAAGTAGTGGGCAGCTGCTACGTTTAGGTTCTGGCGCAACCTGGACCCTAATGTGATTTAGGTGTTATTGTGATTTATATACTAATGCGTTGGGTGTTAGGAAATGTACTGTGTGTAGCATGTTTTGCGCACCCTGTGTTTTATACCTCTAGATATGATTTCTGCATAAGAGGTTGGTTTACCTGTTTAGGTTTATGTTAGGGAGATTATGCTTCCCTGTGTGATATACGCCCCTAGTGTAATTATACTTAGGTGGTAGGGTCTAATGCGTTAGACTTGTGAGAGATTGCATAATGTACTTATGCCCCTGTGATGTATACAGGATAGGTTTTATACCTGATTCTATTGTAATGATGCTGAGGTCATTATTGCGCCAGTAGTTACTGGTTGTGCTCTACAGTGATAATTTGTGTTATAGTTGGTATATGTTCTACATTTACAATTGGTGATTTGTGCTAATTCTGACAGTGGTCCATGTGACCCTGTCTTGTGTAAATAGTCCCCTGTAAAATTCTGACCAGTGCCAGATGGCACAGTGTAAATTATGTGATTATCATCTAATGTGTTTACTATAATATAAAGGCTATTTTTATATATAACCTTGTGTGGAGTTTCTTTTGTGGTGGGCCTAGGGTGTTGTTGCTGTGTGCGCGCGCAAACGCTTTACACATTGCCTCCGGGATAAGCCTGACTGCTCGTGCCAAGCTACCAAGGGGGTGAGCAGGGGTTATCTTTGGCGTGTAACTCCCCAGCCCTGACTTAGAGTGGTGGTTTCTGCCTGGCTTTGGCGCAAGCCCTAGCCAACCAGAAATCCCATTTCTAACAGTATCCATGTTCCACATGGATAAAGTTATTTTATCCATGTGGAACGCTAACATGGATATTCAGTATGTTGCGGACAATTCCATTGCTGTTGCTCGATATGTAACGTCCTACATTACTAAATCAGAAAAGAAGGAATTGAAAGAAATGTGGGAAGAGATTTCTCACAAGAAGACTCTAAGTAAGAAATTATACAGTTTCAGTTTGAAGGAAGTTATCGCATCGTGAAATTGGAGCATATGAATGTTCCGATCGGTTATCATCTGCAAGTCTATATTCCAAAAGTAGAAGAATCATTTGGGTGAGTCTAGGTCTTGCAGGAATGCGAAATCGGATATTGAAATCTGTTCAAGAAATTGAATATTTAGCAGAAAAAGAACCAGAAAGTACAGATATTTTGAAAACGAATATGTTGGACACATATTACCCAAACAGAAGTCATCATCTTGAGAACATGTGTCTCTATGAAGTGCTGCAAAACTACACTTTTAAACGGAATACTATAGAGAACATCAATGATGGAAAATATGAAGTCATTGGTTCCGAAGGATGTCTGGTGAAACAAAGGAAAGGAAATGTAATTAATCACAGGAAACTGAGTTGCGACACTGCTGACAAAAGGGAATTTTACTATTTAGCCCTTTTGCAAATGTTCAAACCGTGGCGTTCAGAACTGGAATTACTTGGAGATTTTCAGAGCTATGAAGATTCATTTAATACTTGTAAAGATAGCATACAATGCAGTGCTTTTGCAAATCATGTGAAAATGTTGAATGATGAAATTGATCAAGAAGCTACAATTGCAGCTGAGATTGCTAGAGACAGTTCTCAAGACAGTCAAAGTTCTGCTGCACTGAGTCAAGATCCACTAGGACAACCAATTGTTGAAAATGAAGCAGCAACTGCCATGAATGAGGTGGAAACAGCAATGTATCAAGCTCAAGAAGATGTAATACAGTTAGGAAACTTGGAAGAACAAATAAATGTTGAACAGAAACAAATACATCAACAAGTGAAAGAGCAGATTGACCATGGATTACTTCATGAAAAGAAAGGGTGCTCATGTACATCATTTCAACCTATCCGAATGTATGTGAGTGGTCAAGCTGGAACAGGAAAAAGTTTCTTAATTAAAGTAATTACAAGTTATCTGCAGAAAACAACTGAGTCGCATTTGTCTTGTGTTGTCACTGCTCCAACTGGGTTGGCAGCACATAACATTAAAGGAATTACTTTACATCATTTACTAATGCTACCAGTAGAGCATGAGAACAAATTGGAATACCACAAGCTGAGAGAACTCCGCCGGCCGAAACAAGATCCGATCATTTATCCGGACAAAAAAATGAACTAGAGCTTGTTCAGTTATTATCCCAGCGCGGCGGAACACTTGTGGCAGCAGAGGACGGCATTTGCGACGACATCGAGCCGGAGGAACTAGTATCGACGGCCCGGGCTGGTGCGAGCAGCTCCTGTGCGGCGTGCTGTGGAGCCCGGCGGCGGCCGGCGTGAGTACTCGGGCCGCAGTCCCTGATCGGGCCTGCGCGCTGAAACAGCAGAGACGCGCTGCGGAGCGAGGCACGGGTCTGGGCGCACACCGGAGGCCCGGATGCCCGCCCACGCGCTACGGCCGATGCGGAGACTGGTGTAGTTCATAGCGGCCATGAGAGAGGCGCGTATGATTGCTCAGACGCGACCGCCGCCATTTTGACAAACGGATCCTGGTGACCTGGCCGAGACAGGAGGGCAGTGATCTACCGCCACGAGGTGTGAGGCTTGAAGGCTGGGGCTGCTGCCAAGAGGAGGTAACTAGCCGGGCACTAAGGGGGATGAAGATATGGCCCCGTGAACGAGGCGGCAGGGGCGGATGTGCTGGCTCCCCAGTGAGGGACAGAGAGATTTCCTGCTGGGGCGCGTGAGGAGAACGTTGGCGCATCCAGCCACTAGGCCGGAATATTCGTGCGTCTGGGTGGCGGATGGCTGCTGCCTGAGATCGACTGAAGAGTGGTTGTTGCAGAGACTGCCTGGAGTGCGAGGAGGAGCGTAAACTGGACGCAGGGGGCTTGCTTGCCACTCTACCATCACCCCTGACCGGCGATCTTTGGAAACGGAGAGGTGCGGAAAGATTTAGCAGGCCCTGCGGAGAAGAAGGGGGACACTGAGGCTCGATAAGACACTGTGGTAAGGTAGCGACATGGGAAAGCAGGACGCCAAGCAGCCCAGGCTCAACTTCGAGCAGCGTAAGTCGACCAGACAACTGGAGCCAGAGGAAGGCACGGCTTCCGGAGGTGCAACGGAGTGTCGACAAGAAGAACATGGAGAGGACTTGCGCTCCCTAATGCTAGAAATGCGATCGAGCCTGAGAACTATAGACGCAAAACTAGATAACCTCACATCCCAGATGGAGTCGGTGAAGACACAGGTAGGAGAGCATGAGCATAGACTGGATGTCTTGGAGGGCAAACAGTCGGACTTCCACGACTTCCAGGTTGAGACAAAAGACCAGCTTTCGCAAATGGACAGACTCCTGGGGATAATCAGGGCAAAGAACGGAGATTTGGAGGCCAGATCGAGACGGAACAACGTACGCATCACGGGTGTTCCGGAGACCACAGCAATCACGAAAATGGAGGTTTATGTCTTTGACCTCTTAAAAGACCTGTTTGCATCGCACCTGTCGCCGCAGTTTGCTGTGGAGAGAGCGCACCGCACTTTGGGACCTCGACCGCCAGTGGGGGCATCGCCGCGTCCTATTCTGGTGAGAATCTTAAACTATCAGGACAGAGATACTATACTGCGCCAGGCTCGCGCAATGGGGTCTGTGCAATATCAAGGGAACCAGATTGCCTTCTATCCAGATTTCACACCGGCGGTGCAAGCGGTCAGAAGGGAATTTATGCCGGCGAAGAGGATTCTCCTACAATCACAAATCCCATATTCCCTGCTATATCCAGCTAAGCTAAAGGTGACCCATGATGGATCTGCTCATTTTTTCACCGACGCCAAATCTGCATTGAAGTTTGCAAAGCACGTGGGTGGTAAACCGAAAAAAACTGGCCCTCGGCCTGGTGGTGTATCCGAAAATCAGCTGAGCGACAATGATTGATCCCTGCGGCGCTGACAATTTTCTGATGTACTATATATGTTGTGATAAAGTTTGAGGGGATATGGTGTACGTATACTAGGCTGATCTGAGATGCTGCCATTGATCTCCTCTCGCCAATGTGTATTATATAACTTGACAATCTAGAGTTTGCTTGAAACGTATTGCAGAACAAAATTTGGATTTACTAGACTGTCTTTCTGACATAGCGGCGCATATACATATGTTACACACGACGTAGTGTAAGGGGCAGGAATCATCTAATTGTAACTGCAGGGGAAGGTGGAAAGCTGGAATAATGTTTACGCCACATAGACGTTCCTATTAAGTCACAGAACAAGTTCATTCATTGCAGTTTCTTGGCCACCCTGCGCTAGTAGGGGGCATCGCTTGGCACTCGCTCGTCCCCACGGGAAGTTTCCCTGATGTTTTCTATTGTAGGTTTGTGTGAAAGGGGGGGTATGATTCAACCTAATTGGGGGTTGATGTGGGTGGTTGGGGGGGCTGGGGATACGGTTAATTGGTTTGAGGATATGGGGAGATGTCACGGTGGGTATATTATGTGCGGCTGCGAAACATGGTATTTTCAGAGAGGAGGCTTTGAGACAATATGTTTGACTGACATACACTGCACGAGATTACTATTAATTGTCTAACCTGGAACATCCGTGGTCTAAATGATGGGAGGAAGTCCCGCATGGTTCATGCGTATTTAGCAAGACACAATATTGACGTATGCCTGCTACAGGAGACTCACCTCAGTTCCCTAACATCGCCGAGGCTAAGAAACAATAGGTGGGGAAGTAGTTACTCCGCAGTGTACTCAAACTATGCTAGAGGGGTGGCAGTTCTGATAAAGCGGGGAGTGGACTGGAAGGAGAGAGAGGTTCATACGGACACTGATGGTCGCTATATTATACTAATCGGATACTTGGGAGGCACACTGTTGACTTTGGTGGCACTGTATGGCCCAAATACAGACTCGCCGGAGTTTTTTCAAGAACTCTGGGCTAAACTCAGGGCTACAGGTTGCAACCTGATACTATGGGGTGGAGATTTTAATGCCATACTAAATGACGTTCTGGAAAGACAGGGCACTGCGCGTACACACCACACTGGGGCCAGCAAGGTCCTAAATGCAATACTTGAGGATGGAGAACTAGTGGACATTTGGCGATTGCAGAATCCTTCTCTTAGGGAAGGTACGTGCTTTTCGGAGCACCGCCGCGCTTGGTCTCGACTGGATTATTGGATAGTGTCGAGAGATATGGCTGGTTGGGTGGTTGGGGTCACGCATCTGGCGAGAACACTGTCAGACCATACTCCCTGTCTCCTGAAGCTATCTCTTCCCAATACAACTCGCGGAGAGTTTACTTGGAGACTTCCCCAGGTGGCGCTACTAGATGAGGCGTTCAAGGAGGAAATAAGGGCAGATATATCTGAGTACTTTGCGCATAACGTGGGATCGGTGGGTACCGAGGCGGTTCTGTGGGAGGCATTTAAGGTGATTATCAGGGGAAAGTGCATTTCCAGGCAGGCAGGAGTCTTGAAAGCTATCAGAACCACATTAGGTACTATAGAATCCAAGATAAAAGACCTAGAGGCCCGTATACATGATGGTAGAGGAGATGTCCGGGTCACAGATCTAAAAAGCTTGTTACTGGAATATGAAGAGGAGGCGAACAGAGAAGTAAAATTCTTGGGAAAATACGCGGAGGCACGCAGATATGGTGAGGGGGACAGACCGGGTCGCACACTAGCGGGCCTGATTCGCTCCAGGCGGGCGTCGGCTTTTGTACCTGAGGTAATCGGCATAGATGGCAATAAAATAAGAGGCTCCTCGAGCATCTTGGAGGCATTCTCCTCGTTTTATACACAGCTCTATGAGGCTAGGCTCGCAGAGTGCCCAGAGGGCATGCAGGAGTTCCTTGATTCTGTAGCTCTGGCGTGGTTTGCCGACAGACACCGCGAGTACATGCACCTGCCATTTACAATAGAAGATGTGACAAACGTCATCAAAAGCCTACCCTTAGATAAGGCACCGGGCTCAGATGGCCTCACTGCAGCATTTTACAAAGCATACGTAGAAGAGCTTTCCCCCAGACTTTTGGCGGTTTTTGAGGAGGCTCACGACACAGGGATACTGCCTCCATCTATGCACGAAGCTGTTATAATCACTATATTAAAGCCAGGCAAACCTGATAATGACCTGGACTCTTATAGGCCATTATCTCTTATAAATATGGATGTTAAAATATTGGCTAAGCTAATAGCCAATAGGCTGCAGCCGATGCTCCCTATGAATGCCCTGCCGGATCAGTCGGGCTTTATTCCCGGCAGATCCACCTCCCACAACCTTCGCACAGTATTAGCAGTTCTACACCACCTTCATCCAGACATGCAGGCACACTGGTCTTTTTGGATGCAACCAAGGCGTTTGATACGCTAGAGTGGTCATACCTGTTTAGAATTTTGGAGAAGATGGGGTTTGGCCCGCTGTTTCTCCGATGGATAAAATTGCTGTACAATGAACCATCGGCCCGAGTGCGCGTAAACAACCTTATCTCAGACCCCATCCGAATCACACGTGGCACGCGGCAGGGGTGCCCGCTCTCTCCGTTATTATTTGCAATAGCGATGGAGCCTCTGGCCGCTAGGATTAGGCAGCATCACACAGATAAAGGGATTGGATTCAGCGCTCGTAGTTTACTGATATCGCTGTATGCAGACGACGTTACATTGTATATTGCGGAGCCAGAGCGAAACCTGGATGCTGTGCTGAGGGAATTCATCAAATTTGGCGGATTGTCAGGTGTATCCATTAATTGGAGGAAATCGGTACTTTTCCCTCTCACTGACAATACCAGAGCGGTGATCTCGGAGTTTCCGCTGCAATGGGAGAGTGACTCTGTCAGATACCTGAGTATTTGGATTAGTCGGGATGTACAAGAGCTCTGGAACCTAAACTTTGGCAGGTCTGTAAATTGGTTGGAAGATAAGGTAACCTTGTGGAAGGGGCTCCCACTGTCGGTGGCGGGCAGAATTGCCCTGATCAAGATGGTAATCCTGCCCAAATTTTTATATTTATTCGTGAACCTGCCACTCATACTTACTAAATCATTCTTTAATACGCTGCGCTCACTGTTACTCTCATTGGTGTGGGCGGGAGGGCAGGCTAGGGTGTCGTGGGATCTATTAACGCTGCCGACTCGGCAGGGCGGACTCGGAGCCCCTGATATGAAGCTATATGCTTTATGTGCGCAGGCGCAATTCCTACAATATAGGGTCCCCTGGACACCTTTTCAGCCGCATGTAGCGGTTGAGGAGGACGAGGTTGCCCCAGTGCCGCTGCGTGTGATGGTATATCAGAAGTATAAACGGCCTTCAGAAGGTTTGAATACTGCCGAAACGCTTAGATGGGCTTGGGAGGGGCTGCAGAGAAGGGCAAACATACCGGTACTATACGCCCCCTCGATTCCAATTGCACAGAACCCGCTACTGCCCAATGTCCGAGACGAGATAAACAAGAAAACTGCACACACAATGTCATTACGGACGTTTGCAGATCTATACCCAGGTGGGGTATTCAGAGAATGCCCGACAGCCGTAGGAGAGGAGAGGGTACCCTTTGGCGTACTGTTCTTGCATCACAAACTGCGTGCGGCTTGTCGTGAGTTACATGCTGGCTTCCCGTCCCAGCCACCAATATTGAATGCCCTCGAAAACTTGCTGGCTACTCCATCGCCACGTAAACTGATAACCCGCTTGTACACACGTATGCAGACGACGCCCCTGCGGCGGTTTCCGGAGCTCGCCGGAAATGGGACGTCGAGCTACCGACACCTTTGTCTGATACTGAATAGGCCTACTGCTGTGCCCAAATGACTGAGCTTTCGCCTAACTACAAACTCAGACTAATCCACTTTAAATTTCTACACCGCTATTATAGGACGCCAATTAGCTTACAGAGGATGGGGTTGAGGGACAGCGATTGCTGCTGGCGCTGTGGAGCGCCTGCGGCCTCGTTCCTCCACATGGCCTGGTCATGTTCAGACGTTGCTGCATATTGGATAAAAGTTTTCGAAATTATCAATCAGATCATTAGTGTACAGGTGCCCCCATCTCCGCTCCTGGGTCTGCAGGGTTTTGTCAAACATACTCACGTTAAAAAGCGTAAGCTACCTGCATTACTCTTACTATTTGCAAGGCGGCAGATTGCAATGGGCTGGGGGAAACGTAGGAAACCCACTGTTAAGGTATGGTTAAGAGAGGTAACGTATGGCCAAGCACAACTGGCGGTGTTCTGGGAACTTGCGCTGCCAACATCGAGACCCAGGGATATTTGGGAGCCTTTTCTGGACTGGGCCCGAGCACAATCTACTGAATCTGCTCAGAGGGGTGGCGACTATGATGTCACGAGGCCCGGAGACTCTCCGGACTGCGAGGTAGAGATGTGAGCCATACGGGAAGTGGAGAGGGTCGAGGGGGGTGTAGGGGGAGGCATACTCCGGGGTAGCAGGCCGAGATAAGCAGAACTGGAGTTTAAATTGAATTAAACAAGGCGGGACCACCCAACCAGCATTTTGTAGCTCATGAATCATGCCTACATTTTTTATGTCAAATTACCTATGTTTCGAACTTCAGATATGTGTAAGGATGTTTCTAACTGCTGTGACATTATGCCATATACCATGGTTTGTACTATTTGTTTGCTTAAATTTAATAAAAAAAAAAAAAAAAGGAATGCAGCAAATTCTTAAAACAGAGTATGACGTGTTATTTCGAGGCAAACACGTTATAGTTTTTGGAGATCTACTGCAACTGACTCCGGTAAAAGGACAACCGGTATTTAAAACACTTGCACATGAAGATACCAGAAAGTCTCTTGGTGGTGTTGGTAATGTGAACATTTGGACTTATTTGGAATACAAAGAACTGACAACAAATATGCGACAGGCAAATGATGCTGAATATGGAAGTATTCTTCAAGATATAAGAATTGGAATTCTTACAGAACATGGCAAACAAGCTTTGGAGAGTCGATTACTTTGCAATTTGTTTCCAAATGAAAATGTGGTTCCTGCGAAAGTGTACATGAAAATTGCAAAAAATAAATCAGTGATCTGCTTAATGCCAACACTGCGCGAGTGTTCCATATTCAACGAAGAACTATTGAAACTGGAAAAGGAAGAAATTATAAGAATGGAAGCCATCGATAAAATACAGCATGAAGGAATCACTATTATTTTGACGGGAAAGTTGAAAACAAAACTGGATTCTTTAGAAAAAAAAATATCTAAAACAGCTGGTTTAGAAAAGACACTATATGCATGTGTAAACTGTCGGGTAATTTTAAGGCGTAATTTGGATGTAGAAAAAGGTTTAGTTAATGGAGCAATGGGTAAAGTGGTGGATTTTGTTAATTATCAGAAAAAAGAAGGAATTGAATTTTTAAAAATTAAATTTGATCAGATTGAAGAAGTTAAAGAAATTGGTCGTTGTTCAGTTCGTTTTTTGTTTGTTAAAGATTTATATGTCCGCAGGAAACAATTTCCATTTTCTCTGGCATATGCAGTGACTATTCATAAATCTCAAGGATTAAGTGTAGACAGTGCATTGGTGAACATTGGATCTACCGTATTTAAAGAGGGTATGGCATATGTTGCTTTGTCGCGAGTCAGAACATTATCTGGTTTGTTTTTGATTGATTTTGATGAGACAAAGGATACTGCAGATGCAAACTGTGTAAAAGAGTATAATAGGTTAAGAAGGGTGTATGCTGCATATTTAGGTCAATATCCTGTATTTGAAAAGCGTGTGGTTGGTCGAAAAAGAAGGTTTGAGAATATCTGTTCTGAAGGTGTAGAGAAGGGAAAAGAACAAGATAATGTTGTGATTGCAAGTAAAAAGAAAAAGGACACTATTGAAGAGATTGTTGGTTATCAGTTTGAAAATAGTTCAGGTGTCAACTGCTATGCTAATGTAGTGGTCGATGTTGTTTTTTATCTTGAAGGTTTGCAAGAACAAATTATGCAGAATCGGCAAAAAAGATTTTGTTCTCTGTTACATTGTGTTTATGAAAAATTGACAACATATACAAGTAAAATACAATCTGCTTCAGATGTTCGTAATCTTTTGGATGTGTGTTCTGGTTCTACACAATTTACAAAAAATATCCAACAAGATGCTCAGGAATTTTTAATGTATATGCTTTCCATTTTTGAAAATGAAGGTGTAGAAATAGAAAATATTTTTGGCCTTTCTTACAAATGGGAACATCATTGTGAAAATTGCATGTATACATGTACCACTAATGTAGACACTGAAAGATTTCTGTATTTAACATTACCAGACTGTAAATCAGTGTCTTTCAATAAATTAGTTAAAGGTGCAAATCAAAACATGGAGTGTAGCCAATGTAAATCAGAAATGTTATCCACATTATTTTTAACAAAATACGGACAATACATAATTTTAATGATGCAACGTTGTACAGCTGATGGAAGAAAATTGGATACTTTAATAAAGCAATTTGTAGCAACACAACTATCAATATCAGGAAGGACTTTTGTAGCAATTGCAATAATTTTCCATGATGGTCCTTCCACAACATCTGGACATTACACTGCCTATCTAAAATGTGACAAAGCCTGGACACTTTGTAATGATTCCCAGTTGGTTTTCAAACAACGTTTGCCTAGGGAATTACCAAATTCCTACCTAATATTTTTAAAGTCAAAGTTTTAGGAAGATAATTCACTCTCTGAGGAATTTATTATTATAATTTAATAGGATTACCATTGGACAATTTACATAAAAAGGAGTACAAAAATACCATTTGGCCTCAAGGAAAGGTATATGTTTGAATTATGGACTTTTTCGTGCTCATTGACTCGGTGAATATTTTAAAGCGACAACATTTACAGTTTTTATAAGTTAAAGTTATAAAATGTTGTTAACCATAAGCATTTCATATATGTGTGATTTGTATTTTCTGGTATTTTACTGAGAATAGCATGTTGGATTTCTTTAAACAATCTTTTTGATTGTTTTTTTTTGCCCGCTGTTAAGTGATGAGTACGATTGAAATCACTATTTCTAGTGAAATTCAATATATTCTGAGAACAGCAAAAAAGGCAAACAAATTATGCTGTGTTGTAAAAAATGTATTATTACATGTTATAACTATTTTTTCTTTTCTTTCACAGATCCTAATTCTAAAATAAGCAATTTACATCAATTTACATTACAAAAAAATATCTGAAAAAAATGTGTACCATTTTTAATTTCTATTACTGTGAAGGTAAGTTTAACTAAGTATTAATATGCAGAATGGGCAGATCTGCAAGAAGCTACTAAGTTTGAACACGTTTTTAAAAACACTCTGTTTATACCTATGTAGTTTTGAAATCTCTCTGTTATCGGATATCATGTGACCTCCAAAAAAACAGATTTGAGTGGTTCATAATATTTCCCATTGTACCTATTGAAGGACCGCAATCATTTCAATAAGTCTTCTTTGAGCGTCTTTGCAGACAAAACTCTGTGCTTACCTTCTATCATTCGCAAGCAATTTTAAAAACAGAAATGTCACTTTTTGTAACATAGTTATTGCGCAAGACACTCTTTCATATTTACAAAGAGAGGAAAAGGCACTCTGTGTAGATTTTCTACTCCATGTAAATACAACCTCATCATACACACCACTTTGCGTTGAAAGGGTGTTCTATAAGTGGTGTTGTGCATGATTGCACTGAATACTCATAGAACAAGACACATCTCCAGATTTATCAGAAATCATAATTCTCGATATGTGTGTGAATGCTACACCATTCTCCAATTGGTGTAGGAAAGCACAACAAGGAGAATTGTTTTCATTTCTCCTCATTTTTAAATCTTCAATGCATGCTAAAATGTTCAGCATACATTGAAGGAGAAAAATGCATTTTCTGATTGTTTTTGTGCAGTAAGGTGTGTCTTCCTGCACAAAAACAAACAGCACATGACACAGATATCCTTGCACTATGGTGCAAGGGTGCCTGTGTCACCACATGGCTGCAAATTTAAGCAGCCGTGCAGAGAGAAGCATAGATTTGCAACATATTTATGTACATATGTTGCATCCCTGTGCTTCGGAAGTACTACAGCACACTGCAGTTAAAGAGGTTACTGTGTGATGCTGCAGCACTTCCTCATACTTCTGCACTTATACATTCACCATACGCTACTAATGCATTCATTCAGTCAATTACATACTACACATACATTCATCTAAACTTTCACACACTAACAAACAAATATAGCTCTTTTTTTAAACCAGGAAAGTTAGTTCTTAGAAGAACTTTTTTTTTCTTCTTTTTTCTTTTATATTTTTTTTTTGGGTTTTTTGAACAATTTTTAAATTTTTGTTGGTTTTTCTTGAAAAAAAAAGGAAAAACAGAACTGGAGGCACAAAACAATGAACTTCAGGGAAAAAAAAAACTAGCAATGGTGACTCTTGCTTTCGGCAGATAAGATTGATTGACTGCTCTCCATAGCATAAAACAGCATTGCATTTTATGCAGAGCACTTTCAGGGATTGAAACTGTGGACGGATGTGCAAATTTTGTACAGAAGGATCCACCCTTGAAGTGCTTGGCTGCGATGGATCTGAAGGAGCAGGAACAACTCTCGTTCTGCGGCATTCCTCCCGAGCAAGGTTCACCGGATGAAGGGTCCTCAGATGCTTCATCATACTTGCAGTTCCGCAGGAATATTTTTTGTTCGGGTCCCCATGGGACAGCACTCTCTGGCAGATCTTGCAGGTTACTAAGGTGGCATTGGTTTTCGTTTGCCCCTCAGGATAGGTGAAAAATGTCCACACCACAGATGAATATCGTGGTGGGCGTGGTGGCTCTTCCAAAAAATCATCCTCAGATGAATGAGGAGATCCTGGAGATGCCTGCTGCCCTGAAGCCATTGTTTGTAAAAAAAAAACTTTGAGCTAAGTGTAAACTTAGTCCAAAAAAGCTTCTTCTCTGCAAAGAGATGCTCCTCCGAAGAAGGTCAAAGAAGAATGATTGAAATGGGTGGGGTCTTTCAATAGTTAGAACAAGAAGTGTAATGAACTAATCAAATCTCTTTTTTTCAGGTCACATGGGATCCGCGCACCGTGCGCATAGGCAGCACGCACTCAGCGCGCATCCGCGAAATTGAATTTAAAAGGAATATAGGATTAGAAGTAAAAATATATTACTTTTATGAGTAGTTTAGAGTTTGTCTTCAATTAATATTCACATGAAATACATATATATGTTTTTTAAATGTACATACACGCATATGACGTATCGCGGAAGCGCGCAAGCGCCGTGTAACATGCATCGTACGTGTCGCGTATAGGCGTGGAGTCGCGTACCGGTCGCATTGCAATCGCGCACCAAACACGTACCCAACGCATACCGTACGCGGATGCTTTCGCGCAGGGATCGAGAACGGTGTGCATAGGGTGCGCGAATCCCCCAAAAAATGGGGGGGAAAAGTATTGAAAATATAGTTAAAAAAATATTTTAAAAAATATTTAAAATATTGTTACAAAAAATTTCAATTTTTTTACAAAACATTAAAAACAAATAATATTTTATAATTTTTAAAAGAATTGTAAAAATAAGTTAGAAAAATGGTGATAAAAAAGTATTTAAAAAAACATAATTAAAGGAATTGACACACTGAAATAGAAAAATTTAGAAATCCAATGAAAATCATTAAACATCATAGCTTTAGAAATAAGTTATAGATAGGAATTAGCATTTAAAAAACCTTTGAAATTCACTGAAAAAACCATAGGTTTCATGCACGTTATAGTTAGGAATTGGCATTTAAAAAACCTTAGAAATTCACTGAAAAAACCATAGGTTTCAGGGGCGTTATAGTTAGCTGGACATTTCCCTCGTACAGAACCCTAGAAATTCCCCCGTTATAGTTAGTTCAGCTAACTATAACTCGCGCCCCCGCAATGCACTGCTGATGACGTCACATATTACATCACTCATGACATGGTCAGTGACATCACTGATGACATCTCAAATGACATCACTGATGACATCATCCATGTGATAAATTAGTGCATCTTCTCACACCCTAATATAACCTTTGATACACCAACTCAAAATTTCAGACGGCCATTCTCAAAACCATAGATACTCCAATACCAATAACTACATACCCACTCATTGACTCTTAGGTCTACACACACATCCACTCACTCACCTGTACAGTCACTCATACTTACAGTCACTCAGTACAGGACTATCATATGCATTTATACACCTATATAGACACTCGCACACCGCCAATCATCCATAGAGGTACACACATAAGACACTCATATAGCTATTCACAAAACCATGCAGCCACTTATACACCAACAGACAGACAGATACAGACATTCACACAGTTTAGTCACTAGTCTGCAGTAAGATACGTTTAATGACTCACTTATAGAGTCAGTCACGCACCTACAAAATCATCCATTCACACACTTATACACCCACTCATTCTTCCATAGGCCTATCCCTATATATATTAAACATATTTAAACTTTACAGAAACACAGACTCACTGGATGACGTCATCAGTGCTGTCATCAGTGATGTCATTTGAGATGTCATCAGTGATGTCACTGACCATGTCATGAGTGATGGACTATGTGACATCATCAGCAGTGCATTGCGGGGGCGCGAGTTATAGTTAGCTGAACTAACTATAACGGGGGAATTTCTAGGGTTTTGTACGAGGGAAATGTCCAGCTAACGATAACGCCCCTGAAACCTATGGTTTTTTCAGTGAAAAAAAAAAAATATATATATATATATATATATATATATATATATATATATATATATATATATATATATATATATATATATATATATATATATATATATATATATATATATATATATATATATCCCAGTGTAGGTAGTTAGTTACGTCAGCCTTTCCATAGGAAATGCATTTTTGGTGTTGTTCATAACTTTGTCCCTGATTTGCCGAATATGCACAAAACTTTCCAAAAGGGTGCTACTTTTTGACTAGTTTGTAAATGTAAAGCTTCAGGGTGATCCATCAAGTGGTGCTCAAGAAACAAAAGGGGTCCCAAAATGCAAAATCACCATTTATTTTGAAGTACTGGGTATTTTAAGCCCAGCGGTGCAGGGGAACACACCCTATGACTTCTGGGTTACTCCCTGTTTCAGACCTACAGAAACACAGAGTCTTCTGGGTGAAGTCAAAGATTTGTTTATTGGCTGCAGACCAATTACAGGTATCCTAGAAGTACAACAGCGTGTATGTTCTCAGGAGACTGCTGAAAATCATAGAAACGGACTTCTTCTTAAATACACTTTTTCCTGCTTCAGGCATACATTCCTAGGTTTTACGATACGGCCATATACACGTGTACATTACAAACGAAAAGGCAGAGTCATGATGACCATCCCACATTCCAGTTAAGCCAGCCCACAATTATTTACACAGCAAGGCTCAGATCCCACATCAGATATCGATAGGCCCCAATAAAACACGGGCAGCTCCTGTTGATAGAAACAAGTCATAAAGCAGGAACAGTCAGGTGTGAAAGTGATTAGCCGGAGGCTTGTGTGGGATGAAGGGACTTTATGGCGTGTCAAGCCCTGATGCTAATCACAGGTGGCCGGAGGAAGGGGAGCTCGTGAGACCAGTTTGACCTGGGGCAGCAGAGCCAAGCTGCCCAGGTCACGGAAGAGTCATGGAAAGGCTAATGTGCTGTGAGGCCCGTATTTGCTTCATTATAGCCTATGTGAGGGCAATCACAAGATGGCCACCGCTTCCAAAATGGAACCCGCGTAGTGATGCAGAATAACGTGTACGTAGTGCATTCATAGCTAGAACGTTATACAAAGCACTTGTACATACCGCATTAACCATTTGCGGTTCGCTAATACCAGGATAGACAGGGGTGGGGCCCTGTCCCCTACGCGGTCCCAGAGATTAAAGTACGACAGACCCTCCTTTTGCCCTTACATAGGCAATCACTATACTCATCTTAATCCGAGTCTAGGTCAATGTTCACGAAGTCATGGAGATGTTGCTGTAGCATCATCCTATTACTTAGCTCGTCCCTCGATACAGGTTTCCTTACACATAATGTAGCACAGAGGCCACATATCGCAGGAGCACACTGTATGCACAAACAGAACAGGAAAAGAATGGCTAAGATCATTCCAATGACCATCAGGACTTTCCAACCCCAGGCAGATATCAGTTCCCAGAACCACCCCATCAGTGACCAATCTCCTTTATCCACGTGTATGGACTCAGATATTTTATGGAGTTTGGAGATGGCTTGATAGACTGTTGGAGCGTTATCTGGTATGAAAATGCAACAACTGGATTGGATAACCTTACATACCCCACCGCGGTCTGCAAGAATAACGTCTAGAACCATACGGTTCTGCAAAGTCATGAGGCGATCCGCTTGGAGCACAGCTGTCAAATTACCGAGGGCACCAGCCGTTACATTGACAGTGGATTCAACCACACGAGTCAGTTGTCTCAGGTTCCTACTATTTACCATAGGTCCCCAAAACGGCAGGAAACCCAAGAAGAAGTCTCCCGCTTCCTGACCGGCAGTATCCTCCTTACTAATTACGCCCCTCACAACTCTGGTCTTGTGATAGTCAGAGGCAGCAGTAAATGTTGGCGGTAGCAAGTTCGCAATATAACATGTGCCCGAGAAATCAGGGGGCAACCATGTATATGCTCGGTCGTTGCAGATGAAATATGTACCCTTGGCAGCCAAAAACGCAGGAGAAAATTGTGATGGGAAAGTGTACGTTTCAGTACAGTCACTTCTCCCCAATTGAGCTCTAGGATTCTGACCATTACCTTGTAAGCAGAACCGACCTATGTGGGGTATGACCCAAATTGGGGATGAGATTTTTCGCTGTCTTTCACCCAGACTAATACTATACCCCGTTGCGTTCCACCCTACATAAGGTCTTAATTCTTCCTTGGGTATGGACGAGTATGCATCGATATCTCTGCTCATATCGGCAACTCCTTTCATCAAGGCCTTATTATTGGTGATAGGTCTGATGGAGCGCGGCTGTCGAGGGGAGTACGTATCTAGAGCATAGAGAAACATGGTCTGGAATGCCCATGACGATCCATTATAACTATACGGCAACACTAGATAGGGAATACCCTTATTGATGGTATGTGGCATTAACCCACACACCCAGCAATTGGTTGTATTCATTACTAGCTGGTGCTGGTGCAAGAGCTGAATAAACGAGTTATTCACAAACTCTGATCGTCTGGTTTGTTCGTGTTCAGGCAGAGGGTGAAAAGAGTGTGAGGAGGCAGTAGAAAGAGGTATAGGCTGTACAGTGGGTGCAATGGGCTCTTGAGAGGAGAAAAACACAAATCCTACGGTAAACATTGTCATACTACACAGTATAAGCAGGCATAAAAATACAAAACATTTACTCTTTATAATTTTACACATCCTTGCTTTAAAGTTCATTTCCTCAACGGGTCTCTCCATCTTAAAAAACTCTATCCTCTAATCGGGCCTCTCGCGGCGGATGAGTTTCTTCTGCTAAGGAGTACGCCTGTCAGTCCAGGGAAACACCCTAGACCAACCAGAACCGTTGACCTAACGTCTACGGCCTGTACCCCAAAGTCTTGGCACCGCGACCCTGCGGCTGAACCCGGATGGTGGTTCGAAAAACAAAAATCAAGAAAGTCCTTCAGATGGGAGAGCTTATAATGTCAAAAAGAAAATAGTAAGGAAATCTTTATTTGTCCATAGGCCTTGGTCTCAAATTATAGCGGAGACGGCCAGGTGCTGTTTGATCCTGGAACAAAAGTTCAGGCTCTGTGGTGTCCAATCGACTTGATGGTGGCACAGCTTCTTGCAAAATATCGTTACTCTCTTGGTCTGAAACTGTGCCTTTTATGCGTGCATCACTGAATGGTACAAAACGAGGTACAGTGTCTGTTTCAGAGTCGGCGATACCCTCCTGGACCCACTGGTCATATGGCAGGGGCAAGGGGACTACCTTGCAGTGGGTGCCATGGACCCAATTCTTTCTCCCTTTCACCCGAACCGCTGATCTCGTTGACAAAAGTACAAGGTGGGGGCCGATCCAACGAGGCTCGTCGTTGCTCTTGCGCTGGAAATTTCTAATCAGCACCCATGTGCCAGGGTCGATAGGGTGTCCAGGAGTTTCAGAAGCTTGGGGAAGAGTATCATGCACCTGTTGATGTAAAACACGTAGTTTAACAGTCAAATCATACAAGTAATCGAGTAGTACTGGATGCTCGATCTCACTGAATTTCGTAGGCCTTGGTACACCCCATACGTTGGCCGGGCGGCCAAAAACCACTTCGTAAGGACTAAGTCCCACTCGTGAGTGTACGGTCATTCTGGTGGACAGGAGTGCTAAAGGCAGAGCGTCAGGCCATTTAAGACCGGTGCTCGCCTGTATTTTGGCCAGCTTGAGTTTTAGAGCGCCGTTGTAGCGCTCTACTAATCCAGCTGATTGGGGGTGATTTGCAGCGTGGAACTTCTGCTTAATACCTAGCCCCTCACACACATTCTTCATCACTTTACCCACAAACTCACTTCCATTATCACACCACACCATTCTTGGCATTCCAAACCTAGGGAAGAATTCTTTCACAAGGGCTTTGGCTGTGGATAGGGCAGTGTTATCCTTTAGAGGATAGGCCTCTACCCATTTTGAAAAAGCGCAGACAACCACCAATACATATTTCAGGTTGTTGCACCTTTCCATGTGGATAAAGTCCAGCTGCAAAACTTCAATTGGGTATGATGGGGGTGCAAAATGACCAGCTGGAGTTGGGGTTCCCCTACCAGGGTTATATTTCAAGCATACCATGCAATTCTTGACCACATTCTCTGCGCACTTGGGAATCCCAGCATTCTGCCATACTGGAGCCAACAACTTACAAATTCCTTTCGTACTGATGTGTGCCATTCCATGTGCCATAGTAACTACTGGAAGCACATATGCATCAGGTAACAACCATCGCTTATGTCCTGTCAGATCAATCCAACAACCATTCTCATCCAACTTACCCACACTTTCTCTCCACTTGCTTAATTCTTTCTCTGTGGCTTCAGCTTGAAGGGACTTCACACTCTCTATCGTGTTTTCACACATTCCAACATCATCAACCCATCTTGCGGGGCCTGCAACATACATTCTAGTCTTTACATTCTGTGCTGTTTCTTTCGCGATCTCATCAGCAAACGCATTCCCACGTCCAACATCATCGGTGACTTTCCTGTGCGCACTGCATTTCATGATCGCAACTTGCAACGGTAGGGTCAGTGACTCAAGGAGATCATTCACCAACTTGCCATTCTGAATTTTAGCTCCATGCGACGTCAGGAACCCACGTTCTTTCCACAATCGCCCAAAACTATGAGCCACGCCAAAGGCGTACTGGCTATCGGTGTAGATATTCACTCTCATTCCTTCAGACAACACGCATGCTCTTGTGAGGGCGATTAATTCTGCTGCTTGGGCCGAATTATGTGGCACTCGTGCAGTTTCCACAACCGTGTGTAAAGTCGTGATAGCATATGCAGCAGTCGTGTCACCATTAGGGAGCTTGAAACACGAACCATCCACCCATAAAGTACCATCACACTCAGTCAGGGGAGTATCTTTTAGATCTACTCTCCCTTTCGTCTCTTCTTCTGTTCTGAACAGACAGTCATGTTGCTCAATCTCATCTAGGTCTGCTGGATTTGGTAATAGTGTAGCTGGATTCAACGTGTTGCATCTTCTTATGTGTATGTGATTTGCTAACAGTGTCAGCTCATAGCCTGATAATCGCGCACTAGTCAAGTGTTGTGTCTTGGTCCTGTTTAATAATGTGTCTACAGCATGTGGAACCATAACGATCAATGTGTTGTCCATTACCAGACCAGCAGATTGTCGGATAGACATAGCTGCAGCAGCTGTCGCTCTCAGACAGCTTGGCAATGCCCTCGCTACAGGGTCCAAGGTTGATGAAAAATATGCGCATGGGCGCGGTCTGTCGCCAAAAGGCTGTGTTAACACTGATAACGCACAACCATCTTTCTCGTGAACATACAATGTAAAAGGCTTGCTGTAGTTAGGGGTACCCAACACAGGAGCTGAACATAATGCGTTGCGCAATTCCACAAAACTTTTCTGGCACTCTTCAGACCATGGGATAGGATTCGGTGTGTCTTTGCATGTTAATGCTAACAAAGGTTTTGCCAACAGGGAAAAATTGGGGATCCAGTGCCTACAGTATGAGGTAATGCCCAAGAAAGCACGCACTTCTCTCTGTGTTCTTGGCACACTCAACTGTGCAATGGCTTGAATTCTCTCTGGGGTCAGTTTCCTTCCCTCCTTCGATAAGAGATGACCTAAGTAGGTCACTTCTTGTCGACAATATTGCAGCTTTGAGAGTGACACTTTGTGATGGAAAGCAGATAAATGACGCAACAATGATAATGTGGCTTCTTTGCAGATGTTCTCAGTATCCGCGGCAATTAGTAAATCGTCAACGCACTGAATCAGGATAGGGCCACTAGGGAAAACAAGTGCATCAAGCTGCGCTTTCAAAGCTTGGCTGTATATTGATGGACTTTCACAGTAGCCCTGGGGAGCGCGTTTGAAGCGGAAGCTTCGGCCTCCCAGACTGAAGCCAAAAATGTCTCTGCTCTCCTCTGCAATTGGGATGCTAAAGAAAGCATTCTTTAAATCGATCACTGAGAACCATGCAGCAGAGGCTGGAATCATCGTTAACAAGGCAGTTATATCAGGGACAACTGGAAACTGTGGCACAACAATCTTATTAACCTCTCTAAGATCAATCACAAATCTGTAAACAGGTGGCTGTGAAGGGTCCGTTCGTTTTAAGACAGGTAAAATCGGACTATTGCAAACGTTGCCTCTTGTCTCTTCAATTACATCCTTATTAATCAAGTCGCTGACAATGTCTAACAATGCTTTCTGGCCTTCATTAGAGATCTTGTACTGGGGAATACGTGGCAATCTGACATTGGCTTTTAAAGTGACCACATAAGGTGGTATTTCCAAGAGACCCACATCATTGGGACCAGTAGCCCAAAGGCCATCCGGAAGGGATGACAATTCAGGTGGCATTGCATTTTTAGACAAATACATTGGGGAAATCACTTTCTTACCTAATGTAAGTTGTACTCCTGAAGGAGAACAATACAGCGTTGCGTGCAATCGTTTTAGCAAATCTAATCCTAGCAAATTCTCACCACAACCTGTTGTTAGGATCAGGGGTGCTTGCAGCTCGCAAGGTCCAATAGAAAGTGACATGGGACTAGAAATCGGGTTTCTAACTGGGGCGCCAGAAAAACCTACTGAAACATTTATGTCGCCAGACAAAGGTGCGCCAGGGAGTTTTGAATGCATAATTGAACTCTTTGCAGCACCAGTGTCTAGCAGAAAGGGCTCCGTTACATTTTCTGTAGTCACCTCAACATACGGTCCGCTCTGATCCACTGGCACTGAAACAACTCCCTCTCTCTGTCTACGGCTGTCCTAGTAATCATTATTTTCTGCATCGCCGTCCTCTGCATAATAATCATTATTGTAGTACTGAGCTGTATTACTAGTCGCGTTGGCTTGCTGATCAAAACTATTGATGGTATTTTGAGGCGGAAGAGGACGCGCGGTCTGGGGAACATTTCCACGCCCTCTGCCTCTAGGAGCTTGCTGACCACCCCTCCCTCTTGCGCCATACATATTGCTGTTACGCTGCATCAATTTAGGGCAACTATATTTAAAATGACCTTCCTCTTTGCAGTATGAACATTGGTTGGGACCCACAGGGACACGTGGTTGATAATACCCATTCATTTGCTGATTGTTCTGAAATTGTTGGGGTTGGTGATAGACACCTTGGGGTTGCCTATAATTATTCTGACCTCCACGTGGCGGATAGGCCTGCTGTAAAAGGACCTTTGTTTTTATTTCTTTCGTTTTCTTTTCTGTTCTATCTTTCTCGTCTTTATCTCTGTTTTCATAATACTGTGCAGTAGCCAGTATTTGCGCTGAAGAGGAGACAGCCCAAGAACTTTCTGAATCTTTTAACTTTTTACACAGGTCAGGAAGTAAATTCTGCACAAATTTATCCACAAATAGCCGTTGGCCACCCTCAGTACTCATATCTTGCCCACTGTGGTCAATAAACGTTTCTTCAAACCTGGTAAAGAAGTCTGACACTGTCTCATCTTTCTTCTGCTTGCATGCAGATAGCTTGTCCCAATTTACGCGCATCGCGGGCCTTATTGTCTTCATATACGTGATGATTCTACCAGGGAGTTCTGCTATTAAAGGCTCAGGTTTCGCGCCACCAGTTTGTCTAGCGTCAGCGGCAATGATGTCAGCCCATGTAGCACCTAGTTCTGCGTCGTGATCTGCATTACGAATTGATCCCCATAGGGGCTGTGGAACAACATTACCAAACAACATGTCTATGTCTGCCAAATTCATAACGCATGATCCTGCCGTCTGTGACAACTCTTTATAATATCCTGCAGGGTTTTTACGGGGATCAGGCAATGTCTGCTTCAGCGCTAACACCTCAGAACGCTTCCATGGAACATGTACCCAAACACGCTGAAAATGCGCTGGCATTGCAGCGATACCATTAGCGGCATCAGCTGCAACGGCGTCCTTCCATACCGGAGGGACTTCTCTCATGGGGTATTGTCGCGCTTTTACCTTTTTCCCCACAAGGACATCTTGTTCAAACAAGGACTGTTGACAATCATCATTCCTGAAGGACAATACAACTGCAACTGCTTTATCTACGTCGCGATCCACAATTGTACCAGTTCCAAAATCAAATCTCACTCGACACAACTCCTGCGGGCTCGGGTCTTTACCATTATCATCCAATTCCTCACAGAGAATTTCGCACATTTTCTCAAAGACATACCTCTGTTTTGGGGCATCCCATTGATGGAAAACGTTGACAACTGATTCCACATCATATAGTGAAGGGAAAACAATCCATCTACGCGCCATGCGATCTATTACCTTTTTCTCATCGGGGTTAGGCAATTGACTGCGCAATTGCTTACGCTGTAAGCCAGGAGTCGCACTAGATGACTCAAAAAGAGGCGACATTAACGTATTAACCACATTAGCTAAACGCTGTCGCGCTGAAGGAGAAGTTGAGGCGAAAACAGGGGGATAAACAGAGGGGAGAAAAGAGGATGTAGAAACAGGTACTGGAGTGGTGCAAGGAAGAGTGTCAGGGGAGGCAGCTGCTGAATTAGACAAAGTCGCAGGAAGCGCGGGGGCAGTTGGAAACACAACTGGCGGCCCTTGAGAGGGCTGCGCTATAGGGATAGGAGCCGGCTGCGGAGCAGCTGGCGGTAGCGGCAAAGCTTGCAGTATATTAACTGGAGGTGGCATATTCACAAGCTGGGGAGGCGCCGTGGCATTTTGAGCATACGGGGGTGGCGAACTCAACAAATGCGACATCAGGGGATCTTTCTCCTTGTCTTCTAACTCATTCTGCTTAGAGTGCGGTAAAGCTGGGTAACATTTGTCGATCCCTAACCTACGCTGTCTGTGCAATTGCTCATTCATCTGTTCCTCCTCATTGTCCTTGAATTGTACAGCTGCTTGCATTACTGTCATACCTTTCTCTCTCTTATTCTTTTTCGCTAGCTTAATTTCCTTCTGTTTGGCTTCCTTCCGCCATAAGCGGAAAGAATCAAACATCGCCGGCCGGGCTTTCTTTTTAAACAATTTAATTTCCAAATTATCTAAAATATCGGTATCGAAACTACCATTTTGGGGCCATTTTAAAACACCATCTTTTCTGGTGTAGTGGATCCATACTGCGTTATATGCAATGGGGCCTACACCATGTTTTACATAGAGCTCATAAGTTGGAGTTCCAACCGGAGGAACCGGACATGATTCCTCTAGCTGGAAATCTCTTCCGCAACCCAGACAAAACAATCTACCAAATATTCTAGAACCAGGCATCTTCGCTCACTAGTCTAGATCCAAACGTCAAAGGATTATCGATTACGATAGTCTCGTGAATACACGAGTCCTCTGGCTTTGGCGTTTGCAAACTCCAAATTTCCAAATCAAAACGATCCCGAGGGATACCAAACAAATGGGAGACACTCCACTTATACTTAACTGAATATTGATGATCGATGGCGTCACCAGAAGACTCTCTCGATTGTTTTGCTCTATCAAAACTCGTCAAGGGTCCAAAACAGGTCGATTAATCAGGGCAGCAGTCCTTCATAGCCGTCGGTACGCGGAGAACCTCGCAGAAAAGACTTTCGGACCACGTCGACATGCAGGGGTCGATGAAGTGGCGGCCTTCCTCCAGAATTTCCACACGAAGCTCCTCGCGAACCTCTGGCTTGGACTGGTACCGCTGAAATCGTCCCGAGTTGGGCGCCAAACTGAAGTACTGGGTATTTTAAGCCCAGCGGTGCAGGGGAACACACCCTATGACTTATGGGTTACTCCCTGTTTCAGACCTACAGAAACACAGAGTCTTCTGGGTGAAGTCAAAGATTTGTTTATTGGCTGCAGGCCAATTACAGGTATCCTAGAAGTACAACAGCGTGTATGTTCTCAGGAGACTGCTGAAAATCATAGAAACGGACTTCTTCTTAAATACACTTTTTCCTGCTTCAGGCATACATTCCTAGGTTTTACGATACGGCCATATACACGTGTACATTACAAACGAAAAGGCAGAGTCATGATGACCATCCCACATTCCAGTTAAGCCAGCCCACAATTATTTACACAGCAAGGCTCAGATCCCACATCAGATATCGATAGGCCCCAATAAAACACGGGCAGCTCCTGTTGATAGAAACAAGTCATAAAGCAGGAACAGTCAGGTGTGAAAGTGATTAGCCGGAGGCTTGTGTGGGATGAAGGGACTTTATGGCGTGTCAAGCCCTGATGCTAATCACAGGTGGCCGGAGGAAGGGGAGCTCGTGAGACCAGTTTGACCTGGGGCAGCAGAGCCAAGCTGCCCAGGTCACGGAAGAGTCATGGAAAGGCTAATGTGCTGTGAGGCCCGTATTTGCTTCATTATAGCCTATGTGAGGGCAATCACAAGATGGCCACCGCTTCCAAAATGGAACCCGCGTAGTGATGCAGAATAACGTGTACGTAGTGCATTCATAGCTAGAACGTTTTACAAAGCACTTGTACATACCGCATTAACCATTTGCGGTTCGCTAATACCAGGATAGACAGGGGTGGGGCCCTGTCCCCTACGCGGTCCCAGAGATTAAAGTACGACAATTTAACATAGACTTTTTAAGAAGCGTAACCACAAAAATTGCTGTACGGAAGTACACCAAATTTGGCAGGAAGCTAGATCTCGATCCAAAGACTGTGCTTTTTATGATTTGGTATGAATACGTTAAGTCGTTTTTGAGAAATTAAGGTTTAAATAAATGTGTATATCTGGATGGTTGGACCTGTGAGAGTCTTGCGGGGAGCAGCGATTTAAAAATAGAGCGCTGCGCTTGGCCCAGAAAACATTTTTCCTCCTTGGGCCATTTGGTTCCCGCTGGAGTCAGACTCCCACAGGAGCAAACGCTCTGATTGGCTGACAGTTACATGAGAAAAATGTTGCTGTGAGTCATTACAGGACTCGGGGACTTGGTCATTAAGTAAAAAAATAAAATAATACCATAAGGGGGCTGGTTATGGCTACATTTCCCTCCTAAACTCAACGGGGGTTGGTGACCCAAGGGGACCCCCTGCCCGAGTGCCAAAATACAAAACAATCTGCAATTTTTCCCGTGATCTTGCAGGACTCCCCCAGCCTCGTGGAATACGTCCCCAAAATTGGTGGCTTCTAACTGCATTGGGCACATGGCCCTCCCTGAGCCAATATACGCCCTGGGAAGCTCATCCCAAGGGTCTGCATTTCATAAGTGGGCGGGCATGTGGCCCCTCTCCCTGTGCCATTATAGGCCCCGGGGAACCCACCCCAGGGGCCGAAATGTCCCAAACAAATTGGCAATTTTTACTGAGAACCAAGGACACCCTCTTGATTGTAGAAAAAACAATGGCGGCCCAGGACCACTTTGTTTAATTAAGGGGAGGGGGGCATGTGACTGCCCTCCCTGAGCCATTACAGGCCTCAGGGAGCCCATTCCCAGGGGCTGCATTCCATAACGGGAGGGGCATCCTCCCTGAGCCATTTCAGGTCCCGACTAGTTCACCCCAGGGGCCAAAATGTCCAAAAGAGGAGAGGGGGGCCATGCAGCTCCGTTCCACAAGCCTTCAAAGGCCGAGGACCATATCTCCCGGGCCTGTAATCTTTTAAACGGCAGGGGGGGACCCTGTGTCCTGAGCCTTTAATGGACACGGGCTGGATCACTTGAGTGTCCTGGATAGCCCACTCCCAGGACACTGGTTTCCCAGCCCGCTCTGGCAGGAAAACATTTGTTTGCACCCTTCTGGCAAGAGCATTTTCAGATCTCCCACTAAACAGGAGAAAACACAAAGTCTGCTTCCAGCTTTAAAAATGCTTGCACCAGTTGGGAGCAGACTTTAATTCTGTTTTCCTGCCTGCACTGATGTGGGCAGGGAAACAGAACAAGAAATTGCTTCTGCCCGGAGGGAGCAGCATACATAGCTGCTTCTTCGGGCGGGAGTGATGCTGACTCCCATACCTTGCGGGGACCACGGGGTTTGGGGCTCCCCCTGCGGCCCCCAATGTGTTTTTGGGTGCCCTGGGTTGACACCGGGGCCCCCACCTATATTAAAGTCAGGCCTCAGGGGATACTATGCTCAGGGGAAGGGGCCGCACAGCCTTCCTTCCTTTTAAAATAAAAACAACCCTGGGAGAAGGGGACCCCAGGCACTAATGTGGCTCGGGGATGGGGGCCATGCAGCCCCCTCCCCTTTAAAATATTAGATGGGATGGTGATGGGGTCCCCAGGGAATGATGAGGCTCATGGCGAGAGGCCATGTGGCCCTTCTCCCAGTGCCTAATTGGAGCCTGCGGTTTCCGGTGCTCGGCACCGGCACTTACTTGTCAACACCGGTGCTTGTGACAGCCTACCACAAGGTGGGGCTGATGGGCTAATTTAGATATGATCACTGCAACAGTTGATCACCAGGGACAGGGAATTATATTAGTAAATAACCACTTTCATTAGCCACAGACTTAGATTGCTCTTAACTGTTGTGTAGCTACCTCAATCTGGTGATCAGAGGTGTACCTAGAATGCATTGTTTTCTCTTTTTAAGGATAACAGGTTGGTTAAGCATTGTTTTATTGTGTACTATTGTCATTTTGCGAGACCTGAGTCTTTAACTCCTATAATATCTCCCTTAGTACATCTTGGACAGCTCAGCTTTGCTGCTCTGATGCTGAGGTGCTACAATTGTTTGCTTAGTTCTCCTTTTTGGGTACATTGGTAGGTCTGATACTGAGCCATGGGAGGTCCCAATTGACACAGTTCAGGTACTGGACAGTTGGGTTTCCAGTAACACTTGCTTGCTCCCAGATCCACAAATCCTATTATCTTAAAAGTATTGAACTGTTTCTAAATCTCTAATCCCACACAACCTCCTGGTCAATCCTTTAGGCTGAGAGTGTCAAGTGCTGAAAGGGAATACTTGCCCATTCAGTACAAATGTTGTGTGGTCCCAGAGCACTAGTGGTGAACAAGAGTAACCTAAATAATTACTGCCTAATAACCTCTGAACCCAAGAAAAGGCCTCACATACAAGAGTAAAAGGGCAAAAAAGCTGATTGACATTGATGAAAAACTGTGACCGATTACCACCAAGAAGTAGCTGTTGATAACTTTGTACACATTAAGTGTGGTAACGTATGTCGCATAAATTCTCTGAATCCAAGTACAATTGTAGCTAAATGTATATGTAAATTCCAGGCACACAGACAGAATGAAAGGTCCACTATATATTCTATATAGACTATATATTCTGTTTCAGATTTTACCAGCTGGTGACCAGACTAAAGTGGGAGAAAATGGGGTTACCCTCAGTGGGGGACAGAAGGCTCGGATCGCACTGGCAAGAGCGATATATCAGGTGAGTAACTGACGCTGATCTCTTTTTTTATATTTTTAAGGAAATATGTGAGCATTATGCTGAAATTCCCTCCAGCATTCAGGGAACCCACTAATAAATGTCTTTTTCTTAACCCTGATGTGAGAATATAATTCTATGTCCAGGTCTAAAACCTACAAGGCTCACATCACAAAATGCCCATGCCTTGCACATGCAGTCACCTAATATTTTCACTAAAGTTATAGATCATTCAAAGACATATAATATCAGCAATGAGAGTGACCAAGAAATTGCAAAAACATATGTTTAATGTTTCATTCATCAGAATTATGCTCATGTGATCACTCAGTGAAATATATAAAACATTAGCTGGAAGCGTGGAGAAAACTGATACTGGACCATGTAAATTCAAAAGTGATGTTATGAATATCGCATCAGTAACGTAATCAGAAAATGCAGGCTAATTATAATGAGGGGCCAAGGGCATTAACGGCGTTTCATACCTGGAGTGATTATCAGGTCATCATCTTCAGGACTAAAAGAATTTGGAGCACCAAGCTCTTTTTGGGGCCATTCTTGAAAGACCATTAAGATGACATCAGAAATATCATCTTTTGGAAAAAAATAACCATACTATACCTAATAAGTAGAACTGCTCTGGTTAAGTTAAAATGGTCATATGCCCATCCCACCCTTATAAGCATCATGGAGTCTCCAACAGGATTCACAAGCAATGTCATTAACTGGTTCTCCCCCTACCTTTTCACCTGACACCACTTTATTTAGATAGGAACCTCCATGTTACAAAAGATCTTTATCACCTGTTCACATGGACACCTCCAGGTCACCTGTGGAGTTCCGCAGGGCTTCACTCTCCTATCATCTTCAACTTCTACATGGAGCCACTTGGTACTCTACTCACTGATAAAAGCATTAAGAGTCACCAATGTGCTGATGATACACAACTCTACTTGGAAGTCACCTCTTCTTCAGACATCCAATGCCTAAAACATCAGCCTGTGCAACATCCAGACTTGGATGACCAAGCCATACCTGAAACTCAACCCAACCAAGTTAGATTTACTGTTATTTACCAAGAATAAGAAACAGTTCACTCCTGGCCTAATGACATGAACCTCGATGGCATCAAACCCTAACTTTCACTGGATGTCAAGTCACTAGGATTCACCACGGCCTCCAGCCTCACCATCAAGGAACACATTACAAAAAACCCAAAACAAAGACAGCTTGGTACCTGCTCTCTTCTTAAGAAAGTGAAGCTGTTTCTACCAGACAGTGACTTCAGAACTGCTTTTTAAGTCCTCGTGCTCTTGCATCTGGATGGCGTTAATACCCTGCTCCCTGACCTGCCCTTAACTGGCACCCCTCAAGGGCATACTACATACTGCAGCATGTCTCATCCATGGCCTGTAGAAATATGATCACATCACCCCCATCCTAATGGAACTCTATTAGCTACCCTTGACAGCCTGCAGTATCTACAAAACCAACTGCATCATTGACAAAGTCATCACGACTAGCACCTTGATTATTGTACAGGGAAGCTCTAAATCTCTGATGGTTCTTGGCACATCCATAGCTAGAATATCATCGGAATGGAGACTAAGAAGTGTAAAAAAGTAAAAACAAAAAACAAGGCACTATGCTTTTTCCACTTATGAACCTAGGATCTGGAACATCATTTCTGTACCCACTAGGACCGCCCCATTGCTGCTCCAATTTAAGAAAGAGTTGAAGACTTACTTCTTTTAAAGAACAATACATCACAATACCTTGTGCAAAGTACACAGCCCAGCTACGTCTCCTATCACTCGTTGATAAAAAAATACCACCACATACATACAACCATAATTCCTATACCTTCAGAAATATGAGTGATCAATTTTACATCCATTAAGTGTAACAACAAGTCCTTATTACACAAGACAAGATAGGTGTCTATCCCCTCTACATCCTGCCCTGCAGACCTCCCAGACTGTTCTCCAATTACTGTGGTTGGTAGTTTTAGGTTTAAGTCTGTTTTTATTGTCACATTTGCACAACATGTTAACAATTCTTAGTGTGAGAGGTAACCCCTCTACTTCTTATTGTAGTTAATGCGACTTTTAAACCCCGTAAAGAAAGAAAGAAGAAAGAAAAGAAAACTTTCCCCTTTCACCCAATGCACCCCCCCCATCCTCAGCACCAATTGCTGTGTAATGTGTGGTGCTGAGGGTTTGATTGTGGGGTGATTTTGGGTGCACTCCACACATCAAGCTAAGTCTAGATCAGTGAGGCGTAATAATCGCAAGTATTAGGGACAGGTCAACTCTCTGAATTCCCGAGTTAACAAGGCTGTGAAGGTGGTTCTAAATGTATCGCCTCGCAATGTGAGTCTAAGGGTTAGTTTTTCCATCCACAGTATGCCCAAAAGGCGTTGCAGCCACTCCGTGTGGGTCGGGGCAGTAGGTGACCCCACTGTGTGCTATAATGGTCTGATGGACGGCCCCCAGCGCTATACTGATTCGGCACCCTCTATGTGATGAGAGGGGGTAAGTGAGAGGGTTTGGGAGGCCTAGCAGAGTAAAGGATGGGAATCTGGGGAGCTGGGTGGAGAAGTGGATATCGATATCATTTATTACCGAGGTCAAAACGCTGTGATTATCGGGCAGTCCAAGAGTGGGTGTGAGCATACCCTTTGCCCTGCATTGGCACCAGCAGTTGTCGCTGCGAGTTGGATTCCCGCGGTGGAATGTGCCGAGCTCTATGGAATATATCATGCCATTGTTTCCAGGAATGTTGGTGCCCTATTTCGATTTTCCAGCATTTCTGGGCCGGGGATTTGTCTTCGGCCGATTTGGGCTGGAGAAGAACGTATAGCTCTGAGATAAGGCCTTTGTATAATTGTTTGCCCAGGAGCCATTTCTCATAAGATGTCAGTAATCTCCATGATGCATCGATGGGTGCATTAGCCTGTGTCTGATTTGGAGATATTGAAAACGTTTGTCTTTGGAGATGGCATAGTCTTTCTTCAGGGTGTCAAAGGAGATAGGGCCATCCTGGTCAAAGAAGTGTCCTTCCGCTTCCCACCACACCCGTAACGACAACCAGACCCCAGGTGTAAAGTCAGGATTGTCAATCAATCAGGGATTTGTAGAGCGCACTACTCATCCGTGAGGGTCTCAAGGCACTGGGGGAAAGGGGTTCGGGCCGCTCTGAGTTCATCCGAAGAGCCAGGTCTTGAGGTCTCTTCTGAAAGTTTGCAGTGTAGGGATTCGTCTGATGCTGAGGGGGAGTTTGTTCCAGGTCTTGACCGCAATGTAGGAGAAGGATCTTCCTCCCATTCTGGCTCTGTGGATGCAGGGATTTCTGCCAGGGCTAGGTCAGCGGAGGTTTCTCTTGGAGGCATGGAAGGAGATTCTTTCATTGAGGTAGTGGGTCCCGTGTTGTGGAGGGCTTTGTAGGCATGTGTGAGCAGCTTAAAGGTCACTTTTTTTCGACAGGGAGCCAGTGGAGGTCTCAGAGGTGCTGGGTGATGTGGTCATGTAGTGAGATGCAGAGGACAGTCTAACCGCGGCGTTCTGGACGGTCTAGAGTTTGTGAAGGAGAGATTTGTTGATTCCGGCATAGAGGGTGTTTCCGTAGTCCAGTCAGCTGATGAAGAGTGTGTGCCTGACTTTCTTCCTGGATCCCGTAGGGGATAGATTTGAAGGTCTTGCAGAGTATGTGAAGCATGTGGAGGATACGGCGTTGATCTGTCGGTTCACGGTGAGAGAGGAGTTGAGTATGAAGCTGAGGTTGGGGGTGTGGTCCGTGGGGGTGGGAGGGTTTATGAGGGTGGGGGGCCACCAGGTGTCGTTCTACTCGAAGGGGGTGGATCCGAGGATAAGGACTTCCGTTTTCTCCGAGTTGAGCTTCACGTAGCAGCTGCTCATCCAGTATGCGACGGCCTTCATTCCTTCCTGGAAAATGTGCCGTGCGATGTTGGGTTCCTTGATGAGGGAGAGGATCAGTTGGGTGTCATCGGCATAGGGTACTATGCTGAGTCCATATTTTCTGACCATGGTTGCGAGGGGGGCCATGTAGATATTGAAGAGCCTGAGGGCGGGAACCTTATTCTTTGAGTTCTGCCGGAGAGGAAGGAGTAGATCCAGTCTAAGGCAATTCCCTGTATGCCGGCGTCGTGGAGTCTAGTGACTAATGTGCGGTTGCAGATGCTGTCGAAGGCTGCTGAAAGGTCTAGTAGGATGAGAGCTGCAGTGCGGCCTCAACTGAGGAGAGTGCGGATGTTGTCCGTGACGGGTAGGAGGGCGGTCTCGGTGCCGTGGTTGCTGCGGAATCCGAAAAGATCGAGGATGTTGTTGGATTCTATGAAGTGCGTTAGCTCGGTGTTGACGATTTTCTCAGTAACATTGGTGGTGAAGGGGAGGAGAGAGATGGGCCTATAGCTCGAGAGGTCCGTCGGGTCTGCGGAGCGCTTCTTGAGGAGGGGTTTGACTTTGGCGTGTTTCCAGTCATCGGGGAACGTGCCTGTTTTGAGGGTGCAGTTGATTGTCCGTTTTAGTTCTGGTGCGATGGCGGAGGCGGCTCTGTGGAAGATGTGCGGCGGGCAGAGATCAGTGGGTGCCCCAGAGTGTATGCTCTTCATAGTCTTTGGGGTGTTGTCTGTGGTGAAATGGGTCCATGTGAGGAGAGCCGGCTGGGCCGAATGGGTGGTGTTGAGTCGGTGCTCAGGTCTTGGTCGTTGAAATTATTGTAGAGTGTTCTGATCATGTGGTGGAAGAAGGAGCTGAGTTTGTTGCAGAGGTCCTGGGAGGCGGGAACATTGGAGGTGTTGCTGGGGGTCTGGTGAATTATTGTATGATGGTGAAGAGTTCCTTGGAGTTGTGGGAGTTGGATAGGATTCTGTCCTGAATGAAGTTTCTCTTCATTGATCTGATGAGTTTGTGGTGATCCGTTGTGGCGGCCCTGTAGGCGGTGCGTGCTTCCGGGATTTTGCTGATCCTCCATGTTTTCTCTAGTCGTCCGCATAAGAACTCGGATTCTTGGAGGTCTGTGGTGAACCAGGTTGCTTTCGTATTGTGTCGTCTGTCGGAGTTCCGGACGGGGTGAGCGTGTTGGCGCAGTTGGCGATCCATTGGTGGAGGTCATTTGCTGCAGCATTGGCGTCAGTGGTGGGGGGGTGGCTGAGGACGAAAGTGAGGTGTTCCTCGATTATCTTGCTCTAGTTTCTGCGTGGGGGGGTTGCGTTGGCTTCTGTTCAGTGGGTTTCGAGAAGGAGAAGTGGACGCAGTGGTTGTCCGTCCAGAGAGGTTGCGTGGTGTGACTGGAACGATTGTTGTTACCTCCGGCGAAGATGGGGTCGGCAGTGTGTCTGGCCGTGTGGGTGGGTGTGGTGGTGAGTTGCCTCAGTCCGATGTTGGCGAGGTTCTCTAGGAGGGCGGTGGGGTCCCTGAGGTTGTCTAGGTGGAAATTCCGGTCTCCGAGTAGTGCGTAGTCCGTGGAGGCAAGTGCATGAAGCACGATGTAGTCCGCGATGGTGTTAGTGAACGGGGAGCGTGGGCTGGGAGGTCTGTAGGCAAGCGTCCTGCGTAGAGTCGTTCTGGGGTTGGGCTGGATCTGGAAAAGGATGTGTTCCATGGGGGTGAGGCGTCGTTTGACATGGAAGTAGTCAGGCGGGGGGGAGGGAGGGGGGGGTTTGTGGACAATGCCAAGGCCTCTTCCCGGGTGGTTGGGGCGGTGTTGCCTCAGGATCTTGTATTGGTCGGGAATAGCAGTTGCGATGTCGGGAGCAGAGCTGACGTTGGTCCAGGTCTCTGTGAGGAAAGTCACGTCGGGCGAGAGGGTGCTGAGGAAGTCCTAGATTTCTACTTTGTGTCTGTGCAGGGAGCCTATGTTGAGGAGCATGCAGCTCAGAGGTTTGGGAGCGCTGGTGTCCGGTGGGTTTTTGGTAGCTGTCTAGGTCCAGAGATGGGTGAAGGTGTGGCGGCAGTGGCAGCAGGAGAACGGACCTTTGCAGTTGCTTGGTGTCGAGAGCTGGCAGTTGTTGTTGCATCCAGGGTTGAGTGCGTGGAGGGTGTTTGAGTTGTAGTGGTGGGGGGTTGGAGGACCAGGATCCCTGGCCCTGGTCGCGGATGGGAGCAGACGGGCTTGCCTTTGACCGCCATTAAGTAGGTGTTGGGGGAGGGAGATCAGCTAAGAGGTGGGAGCAGGAACACGCAGGGTGGGGAGGGGCTGCGGGGCAGAAGCGGCATGAAAAAAAAGGCAGAGACTGAGGCAAACAGTAAACAAAGCATTTAAAGGCAAACAAGGCAAAGACAGAAACAAAAGCAGAACAGAAAAGGCAAACAAAGCGGATCAGCAGAAGAGCAGGCTCTTCCACTGGACCACCATGGATGAGGCGCAGGCAGGAGCCTGCGGGTGGAGGAGGGCCTCGAACACCTACCTGGAACCAAAGAGGTGCTGGGGGTAGAGACTCAAAGACAGAGCTGCGCGAGGGGCGAGCAGTTTCCTGACCAGGAGGTCAGAGGTCTTGCTCCTTAAAGATTGGTGTTAGGGGAGAGGGAAGGGTAATCCATGTTTCCCTGCATGTGCACCCATCCCACACCTTCAGTAGGGAGTGTGTAATCGGCGAGATGTATAGGCTGGGTGCACAGTGAGCTCGTGCTAGGAACATAATTTTCTCCAGTGAGGTCCCGGCCAGGGCTCTGTCCATGAACAGCCAGTGTTTCTCTGACTCAGCTCTGGACCATTCCACTAGGTATAGAAGCTGGGCGGCTTAATAGTATCGGAGTAAGCAAGGTATTACGAGGCCGCATTCTGCTGGGGGGAGCCAGCTTCGCTCTTTACTCCTTCTTGGCCGCTTACCTACCCACATAAAGAGGTGCAGTGCTGCCTGTAGGCCCGCAATCGTACCTCCTGGGGGGTCAGTGGTAGGGCCTGGAAGAGGAAGAGAATCCTGGGCTAAGTTGTCATCTTTGAGGCCGCAATTCGGCCTAGTAAAGACAGCGGGTAGTGTCGCCACTGGTCTAATTCATTACGCACCTGTCTCGTCAACACCCTGTAATTTAGGACATTTGTTCCCTCCATTGTCAGGCAGAGCTGAACTCCCAGGTATGGGATGTACTCGGACGCCGAGCAGATTGTGTAAGTTTGTCGCAGCGCCTCCACTGCCAGAGCGGGAATTTTGAGGTTGAGAGCCTGGGATTTGTGAAGATTCATTCCAAATCCCTACACTCTTCCAGGTCGTTTAAAAAGTGGGGCAGGTTCTCAACAGTATTGTCGAGTATGACCATAAGGTCATCTGAGTGGAGGCTAATTCAATGCTCCTCCCCGGGGATCCCGTAGACCTAGTCGAAAGCTTTCTCCGCATCCTGGAGCCTTGCCTTTGATGCACTTTGTCTATGATGTGCAGAAGTCTTTTGGTGTTATCTGCGATCCGCTTGATCGGGATGTAGAAGACCCTGCATAAGCTGGTTAAGGCGGGATGAAAAATACCCATGATTATCTTCGCATCCGCATTTAACAGTGATATAGGGTGGTAATTGGCTCATAATCGCTTATCTTTTCCAGGCTTAGAGATGACGACTATGGTCGCCTCAAGCATTGAGGTCGGCAGGGTGGCTGAATCTGTGATCAAGTTGAAGAGCAGGGTAAGAACTGGAGCTAGTTCTGAGCAGAAGGCTTTGTAGAAGCCAGAGGAGAACCCATGCGGGCCCGGGGATTTCAGCGGTTTCTGCCTGGAAATGGCAGATATGACCTCTCCGTCCTTATGGGATCGTCGAGGGAGGTAGCCTGGGAGTCCGTCAATCTGGTCGTGGAGGAGTTGTGCAGGTACCTTGTTATGGCCTCAGAGGGGACGGGTTGATCCGAAGTCAGAGCCGCGTAGAATCTGCTAAAGCAGGCTGCTCTGGAAGCATCCCTTTCCAGCACATCCCCACTCTCTGACAAGAGGGAGTTTACTCTATTGGCCTGTCGCTGAGATCTAAGCTTAGTGGCAAGGAGCCTGACACTTTTATTCCCATTCATATAGAAAGAGTGTTTAAGGTGCAGGAGTGTGTATTCCGCTCTGTCAAGATCTAGACTCACCAGCTGCTTCCTTGTGGTCTCCAGCTGGTGCCATATCTTAGGGGCTCGGTACGGTGGTGGATAAGTTCTAGTTCTCTGACCTGTTTCTGCAGCTCTACCCTTTTGATCTTGCGCTTCCGGTTTTCGGGCAGCTGAGAGAGATATCAGCACTCCCCCAACGACCGCTTTCAGTGCATCCCAAATTATGGAGATAGGTGTGTCCGGATTGTCATTGAAATCCAGATAATTGCTTATGGCAGTCTTGAGCTGCTTGACCACTTCTGGTCGCTGCAGTAGTTTTTCCCGAAGCCTCCAGTGTCTTTTCACATTCCTCTGTTGTGGATTGTGAATCTCAAGGATAAGCGCAGAGTAGTCGGATAAGGCTCTTAGCTCTATCTCCACTGAGCGGAGAAGCTGCTGGAGGTCTCGAGTTCCCTAGAAATAATCTAAGAAGGCATATGATTTGTGAGCATTTGAGAAGAATGTGTAGTCACGGGTTTTGGGATGAGATGTTCTCCACAGATCTGTCAGCCCCACCTTCTCTAACCAGGAAAGCCCCTCACCTGACAATGTCCTGGCTCCTCCCTCCCTAAGAACAGAGTGGTTCATGTTCTTGTCAAAGACTATGTTAAAGTCGCCCCCTACTAGAACCAGTCTCTGCTAAAGCCTTGCAGTTAAAGCGCTCTTGCCCCTCATGAGGTGCATACAGGGTGCCCAAGGTTAGCGTCTGAGTGCCTAGTTGGATTTGGTGGACCAGGAGGCGGCCTATTGAGCCTTGGATTTTACGTGAGAATAGGATAGCCGCCCCAGCTGTCTTACGCTCTTGTGAAGAGAACAATTGTTGCGGGAAAGTTTTCGATTTGTGCCTATGAAAGTCGCTGGCGAGGAGGTGGGTCTCCTGGAGGAGGCAGACATCTGCCCCGGTATGCTCTAGATAGGAGAGGACGACCTTTCGTTTAACTGGGCTACTAAGCCCTTTAGCGTTTAGGGAGATTACCTTCAAAATGTCACCTGTTGTCATTGTGTATGAATGTGGTCAGGCTAGGGGCTGGTGGCCCATCCTTTCGTCTCTCTAATTGTACTAGAATGTAGTATAGATACCCAGAATGCGGGAGTTGTTGCAGCAGTGACCCTGCCGCCCATCTGGTTGGGCCCCCCGATAGTGCAGCGAGATTTTACATTTCAAACAAACATGTAAACAAACAACATGAACAAAGTCTTAGGAATGGAGAGGCCGGTTAGAGCGGCCCCATCCTCCGACAAGAGAAATGAGAGATGGGGTTTTTGGTGACCATGTGTCCACAGCCCTGGATAGCTTATGATGTGTGCCCCCTCAGTAGACGAGGTGGACTCTGCGTTTTGAATCGGTGTACCCCAACGCTCAGTCCGCAGCTAGGCTCTCTAGGACCACCTTCCTCTCCTGTGCCATCAGATTAGGGTCTGGTTTTGATATCCCTCCACCTCGAGATTTCTCCCTTCGCCGGTCCCAGCAACCGGTTCCAGCTCCTATCCCGAACGCTCCTCCCGAAGGTGCCTCTGGCAACTCGATCCAAAGGAGATCACAGGCTGCGCTGAAGGAGCGTAGTAGGTGGGTTTTTCCTTCCCAGGTGAGAAATAGGCGAAAGGGGTAACCCCACATGTATGGGGTGTTGTGCTCTCTGAGGAATGTGGTCACTGGGCAGAACTCCCTCCGTTTCTGCAGCTTAATCTCCTAAAGGTCCTGAAACAGTTCGAGCGGGAGGCCAAGTAAATGTATTGGGTTGGTGCCTTTAGCTGCTCTGAGGATATGCTCATAAGGGGAAAGCTATGTATGCAGGCCATACAGGATATCTGTCATGTCTGTGGCGGAGTAACCCGTCTGCCAAACTATAAATCAGGCCCATAGTCTATTTCTGATATTGCTTATTATTTGTATTATGGAATTTACTTTGAGGCCTCATGGCATATGATTTCCCTATATTGATTCTTTCAAATTCTTATAATAAACTTTCATGTTTTTTCTAATTTAACTTTAGATCTCCCTTTTTGAGTCAGTCCTTTCTTCACTGTATTTTTGGTATGCTCTTCTTAACCATATCTCTGGGACACATGGCCTCATGACTTGAGGTTAACTCTGTCCCCAATCCACCCAACATTTGGACTCGCTATTGAAATATGTATTTTAGGGGTAGAGCACCCAAAGTAGGATACCTACTCACAATTTGGCATATGATTCTTTGCTACCTCGATATTAGCTCCTTCTGTTTTCTGGACTTGCCGATAAGGAAAACTCCATTTGTCTTCTCTTGGCAATATGACATTTTCTGGAAATGTACTGTCTTATCTAAGATTCAAGACGTCTATGACTTTTCCATCTTTAAACGTTTTTCTACTTTCCAAATGGATTTATGGCATTCCATCCTCCCAATTCCTAAAATATGAATACCTCCAACCCTTTATGAAGTTGAGCTGGCACACTCCAGCCGATTTCCCTCCTAGAAGTGTCCTTCAGCAGGTGGTTGCCTACTTGGAAGATGACCTGAAGAGTATCAGACTATCTAGACAGAGCAAATGGAATGAGAACAGTACTATGGTTTAGTCAAAACCATAGCCATCTATGGAAGGCTCAAGTGGATTCATTACAAATGTATTCATACATTACATCATTATGGATGTCCACATTGTTATTCCTTTAGTACAACTGTTACATACGATCCGGAAGCACCCACATATGGATCACTGACAGAATATCGACCTACAGAAATAACGTAACAAAAATATTGTTGTCAAAAATATCGACCTCCTATCTTCATAATGGTAAGTACAAAAATATCCCCCAAAAATATTGATGTATAAAATATCGTTTTTTTATATGTATAAAAAATAATGTAAACCAAATTAAATATCAACTTAAACTTTAAAAAAATTATTTAGATTTATTTGTAAATGTTAACAATTAAAAGTAATAAAATATATCTACTTAAAAACAATTAGTAAATAATAATTAAATTAATTTTTAAATGGTATAAATATATTAAAAATTACAAATAAATATATATATACATACACCTGTTACATAAAAATTAGTAAATAAAATAAATTACATTATACATTAATAATATTTTTTAAGCCTACATTTTGTGCTACTTTGAGGGCAACAGTAGAGAGACTGTTGGAGAGCGGAGGGGTAAAGATACTATTCCCACTCCAGCAAGTGCAACAGTAGAGAAAGTGTTGGATAGCGGAGAGGTAAAATTTACTATTCCCACTCCAGCGAATGCAACAGTAGGGAAAGTGTTGGATAGCGGATAGGTAAAAAATACTATTCCCACTCAAGGAAATGCAACAGTATGGAAAGTGTTGGATAGTGGATTGGTAAAAATTACTATTCCCACTCCAGCGAGTGCACCAGTAGGGAAATTGTTGGATAGCGAAGGATAAAAATGTACTTTTCCAACTCCAGCAAGTGCAACAGTAGGGAAAGTGTTGGATAGTGTTATGTTATGTTACATGAATTTATTATGCGCACAGCTACTCAGGAGTGTTCCGGCGCGAGTCTAGTGGGGTGCCATAGTGGACTTCAGATAAAAAGATGAGTTTTCAGTTTTTTTTTAAAGCCACTGGATCCTGAATAGTACGCAGAGCCAGCGGGAGAACATTCCAAGCAGTAGTTGCCTTCACTGAAAAGGAGCCACCCCCTATTCTCTGCCGCTTAAATCGTGGGACTCGGGCAAGGTATAGAGATGTGGAGCGCAAAGAGCGTGCAGGTGCATAAAAAGACACCCGCCTCTGTAGGTAAAGAGGCCCGCATCCGTGAAGAGCGCGTTGGGCCATATTCAATAATGTGAATTTCACTCTGGCTGCTAACGGCAGCCAGTGATATAGACGCAGCTGGTTCTGTACACTATCCCTGGCTGACAGCCCCGACAGCAGTCTGTCTGTGGTGTTCTGGACCACCTGTAGCTTCTTCAATAGATAGCCCGGGATGCCAGCAAAGAGGGCATTGGCATAATCCAGCCGAGACATAATCAGCGCGCATGTAATTGTTTGTCTCGCCGCTGCTGGCAGAAGGGGAAAAAAGCTTCTAAAGGATTTAAGCAGGCCGAAGCAGCCACCAGCCAGCTTCTTAATGTGTGCCGCAAAAGAAAGCTGTTCATCAAACCAGACCCCAAGGTTTTTTGCCGGTTTCCCCGAGGAGGTCTGACATGGGTAGTCGGGAGGCCAGAGCTGCTCTCGGAAATTCGGAGGAAAAGTGCCAAATAGCAGAATCTCCGATTTCCCTTCATTGCATTTGAGCTGTGCATCCGCCATCCAGTTAAAAACTGAGGCTAGGCAATGTTGGGCCTGAGATACAGAGCCCACACCTTTATCCCAGGTGAAGAGCAACTGGGTGTCATCCGCATATGCCATCACCTTAGCCCCCAACTCCTCTGCTAAATATATCAGAGGACTCATATAGATGTTGAATAGAAGGAGGCTAAGGGCAGACCCCTGCGGGACACCCGTTGAAACCGCCTGAGGGGAGGAGGAAAAGGGTGGAATCCAGATCTGCTCGGTCCGAACTTCCAAAAAGGAGCGGAGCCATTCCCAGACGAAACTGAAGCAATGGATGCGGGACCGTATCGAACGCGGCCGAGCGGTCGAGCAAGATAAGAGCCGCCCTTCCGCCCGCGTCCAGACAGTCCCGTATAGCCTCTGCCACCTAAACCAGCACGGTTTCAGTGCTATGTGACGACTGGAACCCAGACTGCGCTGGATGTAAAAGAGCCTCCTTCTCCACAAAGTCGGTCAGCTGTTTATTTACAACCTTTTCACATACCTTTGCTAATGCAGGGAGGAGAGAGATATGTCGATAGTTCCCTGGGCAAAGGGGGTCTAGCGATTGCTTTTTAAGAAGAGGCCGAATCTTAGCCTCCTTCCAGGACAGGAGAACCACTGCTTCCTGCAGGGAAAGATTGATAATGGCGGACACTTCTACATTAACAGCTTTAGCGACCGCTGCCAACGTCCTAGCCGTACACGGGTCAGATGGAGAGCCTGATTTTAAAGCCTTAATAATTTTAAGACATTCTTGCGGGGCGGCTGGCCTAAATTCAGACAATAAGCATCCAGTGCCTCCTAAAGGGCCTACCCGAGCATCCTCTGCGTGGGCAATCCGAGGAATGAAGGTTGCTTGAATTCCTAGGATCTTATCGCTAAAAGATCGAGAAAGAGTGTCACACCAGGAGGGTGTAACGCCCTGAACGTCTCAGGATCGTTTAACAGACACGAGAATGAGGACGCAACCACTTGTGAAGGGTTAGTTCTTTTAATGAAGGCAAATAAAATACAAAGAACAAACAAAAGTTATAGTCACTGGAATCCTCCAGGCTAAGTACGTTACCAGCCCACAGCACGGATGGTCCTAACCGTCCTCTGCATATACGCCGATCCCGGCGTATACCAACAGAGGGCAGAAATGAAATGGCCGACAATGCCAATCGGTAGGCTGTGAGGGGCACGAAGAGTGTTGGGGAGAATCGAGGAGTCAGGGAAACACCCAGCCGGGGTCTCTACCTGAAGGGAGCAGCCGCTCAACCTCTTCCTCAGACTGCACCGGGACACGGAGTCACCTCCTGGTGATGCGTCACCGATACCCCAATCACAAGCAAGAAGACTGAACCGAGAGCAGCCGCTCGATCGATCCTGTGGACTTCCGAGTCTGTAACGCGGCAAACACCTCCTGGTGTGCGTTACAGCTGGCAGTCCCTGTGTCTCTGGTCGGGCTGGGAGTTACGACTCCAACCAGCAAAAGCGCCACTGCGCTTGGACTCAGCCGAGTCAAAAAGCGAAGCTCAATGGTTGACCGGTAGAGCTTCCGGGTCCTTCACAGGTGACGATGGGGCAAGACACGGCCCAGGGAGTAACGACTCGACCTACCTCCGTTCTTGCCTTACTGGAGCACCACTCCGGAACACTGCTCTTCACGAAGCAGGTACGTCGGTGTAAACACAATATCCGACAGCCTTGTACCTCCCGGTTCCTCCCTTTATAGGGCGTGTTTTCCTTGAGTTATGTAACAGCTCTCCTGTTTACATAAGGGCGTGTTTCCCTTGAGTTATGTAACAGCTCTCCTGTTTACATAAGGGCGTGTTTCCCTTGAGTTATGTAACAGCTCTCCTGTTTACATAAGGGCGTGTTTCCCTTGAGTTATGTAACAGCTCTCCTGTTTACATAAGGGCGTGTTTCCCTTGTATGACAGGAATTCTTGACAGTACATCCTCCCTCTCAGCGGCTCCCCACGGGTCCAGCGCTGGCAGGAAAACGCCGATGGAACAAGGAGACCAAGCGCGGAGCATGAACCCCTTCAGCCGGTTCCCATGAATGCTCCTCCGGGCCATAGCCTTTCCACGCAACCAGGTACCACAGCTTCCCCCTGCGCCATTTGGACGCCCGTATGCCCGACACTTCATACTCCACCTCCGACTCCACGCATACCGGCCTAGGTGTCCCAGACGGCTTGGAGGGTGCTGGTTTGAGCAATGATACATAAAAGACAGGGTGTATCCGCAATGACTGGGGCAAGCACACCTTCACGTTCACGGGACCCATACACTTGGTAATTCGATAGGGGCCCATGTACTTGGGATGGAACACACTGTTCTTTCGAAACCTCATGTTTCTTGTGGATATCCAGACATAGTCTCCAGTGCGGTACAGTGGCCCGGGCCTTCTCTTCCTATCTGCCGCAGCCTTGTATCTTCTCTTGGCCTCTATTAGGACAGCCCTTGAGCGCATCAACGTGTCTTTTATGTGTGCCACCCTGTCCGCTGTGGCGGGAATCCTGTCCTCTCTGAACGGATGTAGAAATGGCAAGAACCTGGGATGTTGGCCATAGTTGCTATAGAACGGAGATGACTGTGTGGAGCTGTGAGTGGCGTTTTTATAGGCTATCTCTGCAACCCATAGCAAGTCGACCCATTCTTCCCTGCCCTGGTCCACAAAACATCGCAGATACTGTTTGAGCGTTTGGTTCAGGCGCTCGGTTTGGCCGTCCGTTTGAGGGTGGTAGCTGGTGGACAGGGCGGTCTTAACATGCAGCGCAGTGCACCAAGTCTTCCAGAATTGCGCAGTAAACTGCGATCCCCGGTCCGACACGATCACCCCAGGTAATCCATGCAGTCGTACCACATTCTTTAGGAGTAGTGACGCCAATTCCCCGGCCGTAGGGACTCTCTTGCAGGGGATGAAGTGCCCCATTTTCGTCAAGTAATCCACCACCACCAGTATTGCCGTCATCCCCTGGTCTACCGGTAGGCCCACCACGAAGTCCAGTGATATGCTATCCCATGGTCTATCCGGGGTCGGAAGTGGATGTAAGAGCCCTTGGGTTCGGCCATGGTCGGCCTTCATGGTAGCACACGTAGGACACTCCTGTCCCCACCTCCTGACATCCACTCTCATGGTTGGCCACCAGAAATGCCGTCCCATGCTAGCCACCGTTTTTTCAAAGCCCAAATGACCTGCGCATGGAGAGTCATGGCACCAGATGAATGCTTGTTTCCTTAGCCTAGGCGTGGGTATCAATAGGCACCTGCCCTTCAGGGGTATCCCGTCCTTCAGCTGCCATTCTCTGTGACTGAGGAGCCACCTCCGCCATGCGAATGACCTGATCCCTCTCTTTATTCCCCTCAGGAAAGTATCCGGTTGGATAACCCCCAATACCATCCTCGGGGAAATGATGGAACGCTTGGTTGCAGGCAATGGTTCCTTAACTGCAGATTGACGGGACAGGGCGTCCGCCTTCCGGTTTTCCGTCCCCGGCCGATATGTGATGCGGAAGTTGAACCCCGCAAAGACGATCATCCACCGCAGCTGCCTGGGAGAAAGGTGTCTAGTGGCCGTCATGAACTGTAGGTTCCGATGGTCCGTGTACACCGATACCACATGTCTTGCCCCCATCAACCAATGCCTCCATTCGGTGAAGGCGTCCTTGATTGCGAGAAGCTCCTTCTCCGCAATATGGTAGTTGCGTTCGGCGTCGTTGAGTTTGCGGGACATGTACGCAACGGGATGAAGCACCCCTGTGTCGTGGTTGCGTTGGGACAAGATAGCCCCCAGCGCCACATCCGACGCGTCCGCTTCCACCACGTAGGGGAGATCCGGATCGGGGTGAGCCAACACCGGCGCCTTACCAAAGGCGCTTTTCAGGGCCTCAAAGGCTTTGTTCGCTTCAGGGGACCAGACAAACTCCTTGGACTTCCTCAGTAGCTGTGTGATTGGGGCCACCACTCCTGAAAATCCATCTATAAACCGCCTGTAAAAGTTGGCGAAGCCAATGAAACTTTGGACGTCCTTCACGCTTTGGGGCACCGGCCATTCTTTCACCGCCTTGATCTTTCGTTCTGCCAGCTCCTGTCCCTCTGGACTCAGCATCACTCCGAGGAATTCCACGGATGTGACGTGGAAGTCACACTTGCTGAGTTTACAAAACAGCATGTTTTCCCTCAGCTTTTGGAGCACAGCTTTGACGTGGTGTACGTGCTCCTCCACACTGGACGAATAGATGAGGATGTCGTCGATATATACGACCACGTAGATATCCAACTCCTCTCTGAATACCTCATTCAAAAAGTACTGAAAGGCTGCCGGGGCGTTGCACAGACCGAACGGCATGACGAGGTACTCAAAAAGGCCGAACCTGGTCTTAAAGGCGGTCTTCCACTCGTCTCCGTCCCTCATGCGCACCAGATGGTATGCCCCTTTCAAATCCAACTTGGTGTAGATACGAGCTTTCTTGACCTGTTCCAGAAGTACACTGATGAGAGGCAAGGGGTACCGATTTTTTATGGTTATCGCATTCAATGCCCTAAAGTCCACACAGGCTCTCAGCTCCCCATTAGCCTTCGGGATGAAGAAGAGTGGCGAGGCGGCCGGAGACTTGGACGGGCGGATGAATCCTAGCTTGAGGAGTTTATCCAGGTACCCCCGGAGATGCACGTTTTCAGGCTCCGTCAGGGCATACAGCCTGCCGCTGGGAACGCTGGCCCCTGGCACCAGGTCGATCTGGCAGTCAAACTGTCTATGTGGTGGTAGCACTTCCGCCTTCACCTCATCAAATACATCCTCAAAACTGTGATAAGCCTGGGGGAGAGCCACATCTTTTTCTGCCGCTGTAGCCACCGTCTGACTCCCGCTCTCATCTGCGTCAAGGGATTCCGTTCTTATTGCACAATGCAGGATGCAATACGGTGACGTCATTTCGATGCGATGTGTTGGCCAATCCACAAAGGGGTTGTGTTTCTGTAGCCACGGCAATCCCAATATGACGCCATATTGGGGCGCTCGGATGATGTTAAAATCGATTTGTTCCAAATGGTTCCTCCCATATCTCATCGGAAGGACCCCCGTGTGCTGTCCGATGGGCCCCGTCACCAATCGCCTTCCGTCTACCGCATAGACGTCTTCGGGTACTGCTTTGGGAAGAAGCACTAGCCCTAGCCTGCATGCCTCGTTGTGGTCCATAAACATGCCAGTGGCCCCTGAATCCACCATGGCCACAACGGGTATCCACTGGTAATGCACTCCCACGTGCACCGTGATAAACAGGTGTCGTTGTCCCTTAGTGACCGAGTTGGAAAGTGAAGGGATGGATGAGTGACTCCGAGATGCCCCTTCTCTGGTCTTGGAGTCCTCTAGTTTTCCGCCGGTATGTCCACCACGGCTGTTACCGACCGGTTGGCCCGATAACGTGACGTCTTCGGTTTGGCAGGGCATTCACGTACGTAGTGGCCTTTTTTGCCACAATATAGGCACAATCCTTGTTTACGGCGTGACTCTTTCTCCGTGGCTGTGAGGCTCGCTCGTATTGCGCTGATGTCCATGGGTTCTCCCTTGGATGCGGTGGAAGTTTCAGGACTTCCCACCGTCACATAGGATGGAAGGGATTTTCCTTTTCTCCCATGATCCCCCTTTCTTTCACTTAGCCTATGTTCCAGCCGTAATACCAGGTTGATAAGGCCCTCACATGTCTTGGGTTGAGGGTCAATATGAGCCACGGCGTCCTTGAGCTCATCGCACAGCCCTTGATGGAAGAGCGCCGTCTGTTTAGCAACAGGCCACTTGGTTTCCGCAACCAGCCTTCGGAACGCGTTGAGATACTGCACCAGGTCGTTGGATCCCTGTCTCAACTCAAGCATTTCACGGTCCGCCGTGTACGAGTCAGCCCTTCTGTCGAATACCTTCAGGAATTCCTCGCGAAAAGCACCCCAATCACATAAGAGGGGGTCGTCCCTGCTCACCAGAGGTACGGCCCATTGTGCCGCGTTTCCAGCCAAATAGGATATAAGGAAATCCACACGAGCCTGACTCGTGGGGAACGCCTTTGGTTTGCACGATAAATGTAGCGCCACTTGTGTGAGGAATACCTGCACTGTGTTAGGATCCCCACTGTACCTCTCTGGTGTTGCCAAGGGGATGGCTACCGGCATTTCCACTACTACCGCAGGGGTCTGGTTCGTGAGGGAGGTGCTGGGCGTGAGCGGGTCCAATTGGATAGCATCCAGTCTGGCTTTTACATCGGCTGTTTCTTGCCTAGAGGCAGCCACTTCAACTTGCATGGCCGCTAAAGCAGCCAGCACATCATCAAGTGTTGCCAAGTCTGTTATCGACCGGGAGACAGTTAGTGTTATTAAGGTCGGATATTTTGTAACGCCCTGAACGTCTCAGGATCGTTTAACAGACACGACAATGAGGACGCAACCACTTGTGAAGGGTTAGTTCTTTTAATGAAGGCAAATAAAATACAAAGAACAAACAAAAGTTATAGTCACTGGAATCCTCCAGGCTAAGTACGTTACCAGCCCACAGCACGGATGGTCCTAACCGTCCTCTGCATATACGCCGATCCCGGCGTATGCCAACAGAGGGCAGAAATGAAATGGCCGACAATGCCAATCGGTAGGCTGTGAGGGGCACGAAGAGTGTTGGGGAGAATCGAGGAGTCAGGGAAACACCCAGCCGGGGTCTCTACCTGAAGGGAGCAGCCGCTCAACCTCTTCCTCAGACTGCACCGGGACGCGGAGTCACCTCCTGGTGATGCGTCACCGATACCCCAATCACAAGCAAGAAGACTGAACCGAGAGCAGCCGCTCGATCGATCCTGTGGACTTCCGAGTCTGTAACGCGGCAAACACCTCCTGGTGTGCGTTACAGCTGGCAGTCCCTGTGTCTCTGGTCGGGCTGGGAGTTACGACTCCAACCAGCAAAAGCGCCACTGCGCTTGGACTCAGCCGAGTCAAAAAGCGAAGCTCAATGGTTGACCGGTAGAGCTTCCGGGTCCTTCACAGGTGACGATGGGGCAAGACACGGCCCAGGGAGTAACGACTCGACCTACCTCCGTTCTTGCCTTACTGGAGCACCACTCCGGAACACTGCTCTTCACGAAGCAGGTACGTCGGTGTAAACACAATATCCGACAGCCTTGTACCTCCCGGTTCCTCCCTTTATAGGGCGTGTTTTCCTTGAGTTATGTAACAGCTCTCCTGTTTACATAAGGGCGTGTTTCCCTTGAGTTATGTAACAGCTCTCCTGTTTACATAAGGGCGTGTTTCCCTTGAGTTATGTAACAGCTCTCCTGTTTACATAAGGGCGTGTTTCCCTTGAGTTATGTAACAGCTCTCCTGTTTACATAAGGGCGTGTTTCCCTTGTATGACAGGAATTCTTGACAGAGGGTGAGGATGGCATTACACTAGCTTGGGCCACGGGAGACATAAAACTCTGGACAATCGCGTAGATTTCTCTAGCGTTATTGTTGGCAGCTTCGATAAGGGTTGAATAGAATTGCCCTTTAGCACGCTTAATCGAAGCATAGTAGGACTTCTGCTTATCTCTAAGCTTCCTCTTGTCTGCTGAGCAATATCCACCCCTCCTCCATATCCGTTAGAGGATTTTACAATCCTGCTTCAGGCCTTTAAGCATAGAATTGAACCAGGGTTTAGACGGTGATTCTCTAGCCAGTCTATTCGAACGGAGAGGGGCCACTGTCGCCACTGCCGACGAGACCCAGCTAGAGAACTGAGCGTCGAGCTCTCCAACCAGTCTTGGTTTATAAGCTTCCAACACTGTGTTGAGTACAGACGGATCAACTTTCCCAAAAGGTGATTTATAGCTTGGATATACCGAGGGCTCAGCTCTAGACACTTCCCAAGAAAAATAGGTTATGTAATGATTCGACCAGGTAACCGGACTGGGCTCCACCACTTGAATCGGAAAATTGGTGCAAATGGGATCAAGAACATGTTCAGCCTGGTATGTAGGAAGGCTGACATGTCGATTAAGCTGGGCAAAAAGCAGCCCATGAAGCAGATCCTGTGTGTCCTTGCTATCTGTCTGATCCAGATGTATATTCAAATCCCCAAGGATCAGAAAATGGGAAAATCTGACCGCCCTAGTCGCAATGGCGTCACCCCAATCCTGGAGAAACGGCCCCGCTGGGCCCGGGGGCCTATAAATCAATGTACCTCCAAGGGTGAAATGCGCAGACAGCCGAATACTAAAATCTAGGGCTTCACAGCTACCCCAGGGAGAGGTCTCTACCCTGTGAAGCTCCCACTTATTATTATATATGATCGCAACTCCACCCCTTCGCCCCACCATCCGGTCAACTCGGGAGATTTTATAGTCTGAGGGTATTGCTAGAGTGACAATCGGATCAGAGGAGGAGTCAAGCCAAGTTTCTGTCAAGAATAATAAATCAAGTGAGCGATCCTCCAGAAGATCAAAGACTTCAGCACGGTGTTTTCTAAAGGACCGAACATTAATAGAAGCTGCCCTAATCAGACCCGCCGTGACTGTTGTTCCAGTAAGATGTCAGTCTCATCTGAATCTACCTGACCTGACTTCAGCTGGAGCCCACAGACATGACAGACATGCTTAACCATCTTGCTCAAATCCCAGCGTTCCGCCTGACAATCGTGAGTGGGGGCAAGGGCTCGCAAAGCAGCATGTCTGGCGCTGGACGCTTCCGGGGCGCTGACGGGTGCAGACGGGCTTGCCTTAGGTGCGCCTACGGCGCGCCAGTGGCACGCCCACTGCGCTCGTTCACTGCGCACCCGAGGAACGCGCATGGAAATAGCCTCTGGTGCGAGAGAACTATCCCGCCAACTCTACAAGATGGCGGTTCCTCTCGGCACCAGGGAAAAACCGGGAGGTATGCCAGTGTGCAAAAAACAAATATGTATACAAATTTTATGGTGTGGGTATGCAGACTTAGGTGCCGATCACTATCCGGTAAAAAATGTCCCCGTGCGACTCGTATCGGGTCTTTTTACCGTACGAATCGTACAAGTGCCGTACGAACTGGCAATCACGATTCGCATGGTAAAAAGTCCATACGAACCGCACTGGGAATCATTCCCCACACGTCCTCGGGTCGGAAAATGTGTCCGACACGTCCTCGGACGATTTACCTTACAAACGTGAAAAGCCAAGTCCGACCGAGGAATCACGATCCATCCCGTGCGTCCGAGCGTACAACCGTATGGAAAAAACACCGTCCGCACCGAACTCCTATAGCAACCATGGAGACATGTGCCCGCATACGCGCCCAACACTCCCCCCAGCCCCCGTACGTCCGACACATACCCCCCGTGTATGTATACCCCCACCCGTCTAGGTACACCCCAGTACGTTCAAGTCGTACCCCCACCCCAGTACGTGTCGTACCACCGTCTATGTACACCCCAGTACGTTCGAGCTCCACCCCCACCCCAGTACGTGTCATACCCCCCGTGTACCTACACCCCAGTACGTTCCAGTCGTACCCCCACCCCAGTACGTGTCAAACCACTGTCCATGTACACCCCAGTACGTTCCAGTCGTACCCCCACCCCAGTACGTGTCGTACCACCGTGAACCTACACCCCAGTGCGTTCGAGCCCCACCCCCACCCCAGTACGTGTCATACCCCCCGTGTACCTACACCCCAGTACGTACCAGTCGTACCCCCTCCCCAGTACGTGTCATACCCCCCGTGTACCTACACCCCAGTACGTTCCAGTCGTACCTCCACCCCAGTACGTGTCGTACCACCGTGAACCTACACCCCAGTACGTTCCAGTCGTACCCCCACCCCAGTACGTGTCGTACCACCGTGAACCTACACCCCAGTACGTTCGAGCCCCACCCCCACCCCAGTACGTGTCATACCCCCCGTGTACCTACACCCCAGTACGTTCGAGCTCCACCCCCACCCCAGTACGTGTCATACCCCCCGTGTACCTACACCCCAGTACGTTCCAGTCGTACCCCCACCCCAGTACGTGTCAAACCACCGTCCATGTACACCCCAGTACGTTCCAGTCGTACCCCCACCCCAGTACGTGTCGTACCACCATGAACCTACACCCCAGTACGTTCCAGTCGTACCCCCACCCCAGTACATGTCGTACCACCGTGAACCTACACCCCAGTACGTTCGAGCCCCACCCCCACCCCAGTACGTGTCATACCCCCGTGTACCTACACCCCAGTACGTTCCAGTCGTACCCCCACCCCAGTACGTGTCATACCCCCGTGTACCTACACCCCAGTACGTTCCAGTCGTACCTCCACCCCAGTACGTGTCGTACCACCGTGAACCTACACCCCAGTACGTTCCAGTCGTACCCCCACCCCAGTACGTGTCGTACCACCGTGAACCTACACCCCAGTACGTTCGAGCCCCACCCCCACCCCAGTACGTGTCATACCCCCGTGTACCTACACCCCAGTACGTTCGAGCTCCACCCCCACCCCAGTACGTGTCATACCCCCCGTGTACCTACACCCCAGTACGTTCCAGTCCTACCCCCACCCCTGTACGTGTCGTACCACCGTGTACCCAGTACGTTCGAGTCCTACCCCCACCCCTGTACGTGTCGAACCACCGTGTATGTACATCCCAGTACGTTCGAGTCCTACCCCCAACACAACCTCCTAACTACGGAGCGCACCCCAGGCCCCAACATCACAACCGCATGTACGAGTCGTACCAAGCCACACACAAGGACAGCACCGTACAACCAAATGGCCCATGTACACACCGTACACACGCTCAAAACGCACGGACACAACCAGGACAAAACAAAACAACACAACAATACACCATTCGAATGGCACAAAGCCACTAAACATGGCCAAAAAACACCAAAACAACACCTTCACTGACCTGCAACTGCCAAAAACAAACAGAGGCCCAATACACCACCACTCCTTATAACCAACCCACCCACAATTCAAACACAGCCACACCCACCAATGGACCAATAAAAAGGGCCCACACACACAAACCATGAGCCTTTGCAACAGACCCACTGCTGCCAGACCCCACAGACAACCCACAGCACCAGACCTCAACCTTTACTACACCTTACACTTGCACACCTTCACACAACCACCTTCACAAACACACCCTCATCACATTCACACACACACGCACCTGCACAACCACACCCACACACCCACAACCATCCACACACCACCCCCACCATCCACACCCCCCCCCACCATCCACACCCCTCATCATGCCCACTACCAAGAATCCAAAGTTCAGTAACCGAGAGTTGGAGGTTCTTGTTGATCAAATCCTCAGAGTCGAGCCACAGATCTTTGGAACATTGGTCAGAAACACCAGCCAGGCAGCAAAAACAGCCATGTGGCAGACCATCGTCGATGCTGTGAATGCTGTTGCGGACACCAGACGGACCAGGCAGGAATGCCAGAACAGGTGGTACGATCTGCGGAGGAGGGTCCGAGCCAAGAGGCAGGATGAACACGACCAGGCCAACGCCACCGGAGGAGGGCCCTCCCGCAGACCCGTACACTACCATCCCTGGGAGGAGAGGGTGATGGCCATACTGCCGGTGGAGGCAGTCGAAGGATTAGAAGGACTCCGAGACCCGGGTGAGTACACAAACAACGCACCTCACATGGGGGGAACGGCATCCACAACCAACATCACTAACAGGCACGCAACCACCACAAGCCATCGCATGACTCAACCACACTCCATGAGCACGCACATGCCACTGCTGCCACCATGCCCCATGCACCCAGCTGGACAATGTCAAGTCACAGGCCACAGAAGACAACAACACATGACACGGTAACCCGGATGGCGGGAGGCTGGGCCCAAAAAAGCACATAGTGCAACTCAGAAGCAGACAACAATTCACTCTACCCATATGGCCTAGGTCACAGCCAGACAAACACTGTGTCCCAACACAGGAATGACTTGCCAGCAAATGGCGGACGCCTTGCATCAACACATGGGGGTGAAGGCACTGTTTTGCACATGACAGCAGCTAATGAACAGCCAACATTGTGAAAGAGTGGCAGCACACACCACCACAGCAGCAGCGCACAGACACACATCACACCCAATGGGTGCCTGGAGATCAGAAACAAACTCACATCAACAAGCCAAGGGCCACTCAAAGATCTGCTAACAGTGTGTGCCCAGGAAGCTGGGCCGAGGTGACAGAAGGTGACACACGGAGGGAGGGAGAGGGGGACAGAGAGGGAGGGAGAGGGGGACAGAGAGGGAGGGAGAGGGGGACAGAGATGGAGGGAGAGGGGGACAGAGAGGGAGGGAGAGGGGGACAGAGAGGGAGGTAGAGGGGGACAGAGATGGAGGGAGAGGGGGACAGAGAGGGAGGGAGACGGACAGAGGGAGGAGGCTGACACACGGAGGGAGGGAGAGGGGGACACAGAGGGAGCAAGACACAGGGAGAGCTAATCAGCCGTGTTGCGTGTGTGAATGTCTGCTCGTCAGCAGGTAGACTGCGTGCATGTAGACAAGGGTGGCCAGTGCCAGAACCCCCCCTCTTCACCATGGCAAAACACAGGGCCATGTCACAACCTGTACACGGGAACAAGGACAGCTACCTGGATCATATAAGTGTGTGGATCCCCTCCATGTGCGCATGTACAGTGCTACACGGAAGGCGCCAATGCATGGCTCGCCACACCTGCCCACTCCACTGCTGACTGCAGTCACACTTGACGCAGCAAGTAAGACTGTGCCACACATAGTTAAAGGGGCCAAAGTGGTGCCCAAGGGACACACCCATGCACAAGTGCACTGTGAGTGGAATGCAAGACAGATCCTAATTCCAAGAGGAAATGTGCCAACTTTGGAAATTATGAAACATGGATGTTGCATGGACCAAAATTAACATTGTCTCTCTCACACACAGGTCAACGTCGTGGTGCACCCCCCAACACTGGGGGGGAACACTCACAGGACCCGGATCTGCAGGAGCCCGATCCTGTGGAAATATGAATTTTTATGGTCAATTGTGTCCCCTATCTTAGACCCCAACGGCTCCATGTACATGCTATAAGTACATGTATGTTCCCTCCAGTTCCAGCTATAAAAACGCAAATACATGTGCGTCCAACGTCAACATGCCCTCTTTCAGATCCGCCATGAATGGGTCGAATATTCCATTCCTAAGTATGAAAGGCCACCGACTTTATATGGTCCACTTTTCTAGTTTTGTAGTTCAGGCGAGTAGGCCCTGAATTCTGCCATCAAGCCTTTTTCTGCTTCTGCCTCTGAAATGCTCCAGCTTGGACCTGCATCCGTGTCCATGAACTTTGTCTTACTCCCTGCGCGGCTAACGGTGCCTGACGCGGCCTGTTGCCTGCCAAAAAACTGTATTCAGCCTTCAAGTTATCTGCTCCGCTCCTCATCCAATGCATTCCTGTCTAGTAGTTTAGGTAAACATCCTTCCAGCTACCGAGCAAAGGGCCCGGCCTCGCTGTCTTTTTGCAAGTAATTCATAGCCCTATGAAAGATTCCTGCCCCCCTCGCATCGCATGTAGACACATAGACGCTTGTACACGCACTAACAGTCAGTATAGAATAGGATCTGTCCGAGAAGACCTTTCCTTACAGATAATATGGTTCCTTAAACACAAGATATTAGATATGATTTAGGACTAGGTTGTCCTGACACCCCAGACTTCTGTCTCCATATGTAGAGCTAAATGCAAATTCCCCTTCACCCTCTAGTTGCACGTCAATCACACGTCATGCGGCTGCGCGCGCATCTCTGCCAAATATTTCTGCTGACACTGCAGGATTCTCTTATGGATCCACCCACTTGTGACATCATTTTAAATGACGTTTCTAGTACACGCCTGTATTACGCCTATTTTTCATTACGTATGTGTATCCTTATCTGTATTATCAGCTGTTACGCCTCCTGCATCTGTCCTAATGCAATGCTTTTCATATAAATATTGTTACTTGTCAATAATGTATTGCTGATCCCTTCCTGAACCTTCGTGGTGATGGAATATGGTTGCCTAGTTCGAACTACAATTCCTTTGTAAGGAATAAAGCCCTTTTCAGAACCTCTAATACCACGGATTCTGCCTCTTATTTTGACTGAGTTATTCTTACTAGACTTTACCGCATAAAAAATAGTACAGGTAATTTAAATATTTACCACATAAATTGGCGCCCGAACAGGGACACTTTCTCATCTCACGCGCCGGAGGTGCGTTGCAGGCCCGGTCTCCTGCCACGGCCGGACGGACAACAACCCGTACCCGCAGGATTTCCTGTATCTCCCTCCGACCAAGCGGGGGTGACTGAGGCTGCGATCAACACCCAGACGAGGCGGTGAGAAGTGCGAAGTATCCCGACCAGAGCCTAGCTGAGAGAGCAAGATCCGAGGTATACAGAGGCCCACCAGGTTCCGAAGTTCCGAGTCGAGTCGAGTCCAGTTCGGTCCAGTTCAGTTCAGTTCCGAGGCCTTCCGTTCCGTGCTACCCGGTGAGTACCGTTGCTGGGGAGGCAGTTAGACGTGCACATTAATTTGTGCCGGTCCTGACGGGTTTGGGTACACAGATCCGGTCTGCACTGTTTTAGCAGTGTATCTGTACTGTTTAGCAGTATATCCAGTATGTTCATGTATATAATTCAGTATTATCTAGTATTAGTATTATGTCAGTAACTAGTGTTCTTCTAAATTATCATTGTTTGTTAAAAATTAAATGTTAAATGTTAAATGTTTTACTGGGTCCAAAAATTGTGGTATGAATGAGTGTTCAATATTGTGTTTATCGTATTAATTGTGTTCAAGTCCAGTTCAAGTAAGAACCAAGTAACAAAGTTTAAAGATGCCGTTCTTTTCAAAATTAAGACAGATCAAAACTAGAAAAGGAGTACTCGAAGAAGCTGTTCCCATTCCACCTAGGGACACTCCAGGGTATTTTATGTATCATAAACATGGCCTAGATGCCGTATTATATCTTGACTTATGGGTGGACTACACCAAGGATCTAGCAGAAAGTCAGAGGTGGCCCGCAGCTGGGACATGGGATGCAGATTGCATCATGAGAGTAGAAGAAGAATTATGGAAAAAGAAAGCTAGACAGTCACAGAAAGATGCTATTGAGTTATGGCGTAAGGAATCGCATAGGCGTACAGAGAAAGTGCTCAGACTGAAAGAGAAAAGTAGGGAGAACTCAAATAGAGCCCGAGAAAACGTATTAGTTGAGGAAGGTATCCGAGTAAAAACAGAACAAGTAGACAGACAACGAAACACTCTTATGAATGGTATGTATCCTCTTTTGGCCGAAGGTTTACCTAAGGCCACCCCGGAAATACCGAAAGATTTGCCACCTCCATTACTCCCGACTAAAGCACATCCCAAGACCGCAAAAGATATTTTCCTTTCCTCTTATTTAGACGATGTAGCTCCAGAATATGTTAATGGTCCACCACACACGCCACCTGTCGATGGTGCTCAACGCCGAGATCATCCGCCCCCACATCCGCAACAACAAACTCCTCCGCACGATCCCACAGAACCATCTGTTTCCACCGCTTTTCCTGCATCCACATGAAATAGCCTAGAGAGGGAAGTTGGCTTACCCCTTATTGAGGTTCCAGTAGATCAAGAAGGTCCTTATGTACAGAGTCAGGTATTAGGGAAAGACAGAAAGTTTCTACTCGATACAGGGGCAAGCAGAACAACTATCAGTCACGATGAAGTTCCAGGGGCACCCCTCTCAGGCTCACAAAATATTTCCCTTGGTTTTTCAGGAAAGCCTACTGTTAACGAAGTATCGCAACCACTTGCATTTACAGTCAGTCCATTAACACGGACTACAGATCTATTACTTACGAAATCATGTCCAGAAAACTTGTTAGGTATAAAAACATTGAAGGCTCTAGGAGCTGTAATATGTTGTTCTCCGGAGGGAGTACGACTATTTTTGCGTGACTTTAAAGGTCACTACGTGTCTAGAGACATGGATCACCGGTTACAGAATCTACCTGCACATTTGTGGGCACAAGGCCCCACTGATGTAGGTTATATGCACATTACACCATATCGAGTCACACTCAAAACAGGAGTGGTTCTACCACGAATGCGACAATACAAATTACCGCCAGCTGCTGTTGTGGCTTTACTGCAAATCATTGACGAGCTCATCGCACAAGGAGTGGTTGTAGAAACGGACTCCAATATATGTAATTCCCCGATAATTCCGATTCTTAAACGAACCGATCCAAAAGCACCACCAGTATATCGATTAGTTATTGATCTGCGAGAATTAAATAAATGCATTGTACCACAATACCCCGTGGTCCCAGATATCTCTTCATTATTAACGGCCATAGATTCAGAAGCAACGTTCTTTACTGTAATTGATCTCAAGAACGCTTTCTTTAGCGTCCCAATCGATCCGGAAAGCCAATATTTGTTCGGATTCAGTTTAAATGGACGAAGTTTTAAATTCACACGCGCACCTCAAGGATTCACAGAAAGCCCCAGCATCTATAGCCAAGCACTGAAAAGAGAACTTGACAGTATTCACATGCCAGCTAACACTGCCCTGCTTCAATACGTCGATGATCTGCTGATCACCGCACGAAGCGAACCTGAATGTGAAAAAGCATCACTGACGATTTTACATTTCTTAGCCGACAAGGGGCACAAAGTGTCCCCTTCGAAACTACAATTCTGTGTACAGCAAGTTGTGTACCTAGGGCACTTGCTGTCCAAATGGGGGAGACAGCTCACACCTGATCGTATCCAGTTAATTGTAAACATGCCACCACCCAAGACACAAAAGGAGGTACGGGCCTTCATAGGCCTCACTTCGTACTGTAGGCAGTGGATCCCCCAATATGCATTTTTAGCTAAACCACTCATTCAGTTAACAACACAGGAGGCAGCGACACCGATTGTCCTCCCTTGGACTCAGGAACATACACAAGCTTTTGAAAGCTTAAAGAAAGCTTTATGCCAAGCACCTGTTTTAGCATCGCCATGTTACAGCAAACGTTTTACACTTTTTGTTACAGAACGTGAAGGTACTGCTTTGTCAGTACTCACGCAGGAACAAGCAGGATCACACAAGCCATGTGCTTATTTTTCTAGTACATTAGATCCCGTAGCTCAGGCTCTTCCTGCGTGCCTGAAATCAGTCGCAGCAACAGCTTTAGCAATCAGACAAAGCGACGCCATAGTGTTAGGACATCAATTGACAGTACAAGTACCACACGCAGTAGAGGTTCTCCTGAACCGGACCCAAACACAACACTTGACTATAGCAAGACTGACGGGTTACGAATTAACATTGTTCCAGCCACACATAGAAATCAGACGCTGTAGTACATTAAATCCTGCCACACTTTTGCCATTAAATGGAACAGACCCATTGGCACATGATTGTATTGAAGTCATTACTATTACAACGAAACCCAGACAAGACTTGACAGATATTCCATTATCAGACCCAGACCTGACATTATATGTAGATGGTTCATGCATGAGAACAAATGCAGGAGAATTAGTGGCCGCTTATGCAGTCACAACAGACACTGAAATTATTGAAACAAATTGTATCGATACCTTGTCAGCTCAAGCAGCAGAGCTCATCGCTCTGACACAAGCCTGTATTCAAGCCAAAAATAAGAAAGTCAACATATACACAGATTCACGTTATGCATTCGGAGTCGTCCATGACTTCGGCGTACTGTGGCGAGAGAGAGGTTATTTAACTTCTCACGGTGCCCACATCCAGCACGGTCCCCTTATTCAAGCTCTGTTAGATGCAATACATCTGCCTACTTCAATATCTATCATGAAGTGTAAAGCCCATACAAAAGTAACTGACATTATTTCTCAGGGTAATGACCTAGCTGACAGAACAGCTAAACAGACTGCTCAGAATCAGACTCGTCCAATTGACACGACAAAGACAATAGTTCCGACACCAACACACTGCATGACAGTTAAGGATCCCGCCCTTGATGTAATTGACATACAGACACATGCTACACCAGAAGAAATAAAGAGATGGACTGAATTAGGAGGGATCCAAACGGATCAAGGATGGATGACGAAGGGAAAATCTATATGGTTTCTCCCCGACTCAATGGTTCAGGTCATCATTAACACAATACATAGTCCAGCGCACCTAGGAGAGAAAGCTATGCTAGACAGTATTCAACACATTTGGTTTAATAAACACTTACGAGCAGCGGCTAAACAGAAAGTACGTACCTGTATGATTTGTTGTCAGTTCAGTCCAGGAAAAAGCGTACCTGTAGACCAGGGTGGATTTCAACCCCCCGATCACCCTTTTGAAGTCCTCCAGATGGATTATATTCAGATGGAACGTTGTCGAGGATTCAAATATGTCCTCGTAGTTGTATGCGCTCTTTCCCGGTGGACAGAGGCGTATCCCGTCTCAGATTACACTGCCCCGACTACTGCCAAACAGTTAGTTCGAGAATTCTTCCCACGGTATGGTTTGCCCCGTATCGTGTACTCAGATAACGGCCAACCGTTCTCATCCGAGCTCATGAAACATGTTTCACTTCTGTTAGGCTACCAATGGAAATTCCACTGTGTCCGACATCCCGAGGCAGCAGGTCTCGTGGAACGACATAATCAAACTCTGAAAATTAGACTGTCAAAAATATGTAGAGAAAAAGGTGTCGACTGGATAGTAGCTTTACCAGTTGCGCTCTTTTACATGAGAATGGTAGCACACTCTCGAACAGGGCTATCCCCGTATGAGGTGATCTTCAGTAGACCACCAAATATGTGGGGGACGCCTATACCTCGTAAAATAACTGATGTTGATTGTAATATGCTGACAGATTACCTGGCTTCCTTGATGTCTGCACTACAATCTTGTCGTTCACAGGTAGCTGCAGCTTTTCCCGACAACACTGAGGTGAAGCCCCACGACGTGGTTCCGGGGGACCTCGTGTTTGTGAGGAATTTTGACAGGAGGAGCCAGCTGGAGCCTCGGTGCCGGTCGCCGAAGCTCGTCATTTTGACCACAAGGACAGCCGTGAAGATTGAGGGACGTAAAGGGTGGTTGCACTCGAGCCACATCAAAAAATTTTATGGACTACCGTCCGACGTGAACCCTCAGCCCTGCATTCCCTCACAGACTGATTCAAAACTACCCCTGGTTGAACAAACCAAGAGTGAAAACTATAAACTGAAACTAAGGTCTAGCAAGTCAGACAATTTGATTGTTTAAGTCCTCTCCAAGGTGAATCGGTTGAATTTGTCTCTGACATGTATCCTCTAGACCGAAGTAGAGAGAAAAATGGACAGAAACGGCTCAGGACACATGCGTACTGTAAATCACTTCGTAGTCACTGCATAGTGACATTGTTAATTATGTTTTTTCTAAGTCTTCTGATTATTATCTCCGGTATATTATTACACATGTATTACCCTATCTCCAAGCGTGCTTCCAATGCTACTACCGAACACTCCTTTAGTGAATTACCCCCACATGAGTTGTCCTATAGATTTGCGCTGCGCAACAACACATTCATTAGTATGTTACATCATTCTCATCAGACCAGCAATGCTACAAATTGTTGGATATGTGGCCGACTCCCTCCCTATCAGAAATACAAGGGAGTTCTGCCCCTCTTTCCGTATCCATTCACACACAATGGCTCCTGTGGAGCATGGTTTAGTTTGATTAATTCCCTAGATTCAAATACAGTAGTTTACCAAGACAATTGGGTATGGGGAAACCTGAACCTAGTTTTACTTAAAGTCTGCTACCCTAAGAAGGAGGGACTTCCCAAAAGAACAGGAACTGATCTAGAAAATGAAGTATATGGATTAGGTAACTTTACACTTAATCTTATGATCCTGAACATTGAATCCGAAGCTACACCGATCTTGCCTGCTATGTCAGTATTTCCAGTTAGAGGCGAATTATGTGTAAGAAAGAATGGTTCAATACACATGGGCCATAGTAAATGTACCACTGTAATAGAATTCAGTGATAAAGGCGAGTCTACATTTAGAGTTTCTCGTCACTCCTACTTCATCTGTGGTCACACCGCATACATACGCCTACCCCTAGATTGGGATGGTACCTGTTACATTGCATTCCTTCTGCCACCTGTTTTCCTAGCCCCGCCTGATTATCATAGGAACACCCATTTAGTACACAATAGACAGCAGAGAGATCTCCCGATTGTCGACTACACTGAAACAGCATGGGAGAAATACACAGATTTCAATAAAGGTTTCTTTCCCTACATAGGTACAGTCACTAATAGTAAGCTGATACGTAGATTAACTAGAACCCTTGAAGCAGTAGTGAATGAAACTACTTCCGCCTTGGGCAACTTAACAGAGGAGCAGTCTGCGATGCGGATTGTTGTTCTCCAAAATCGTCTTGTCCTTGACGTCATTCTGGCCGATAGGGGCGGAGCTTGTAGGGTCATCGGATCAAGTTGCTGTGTTTTCATACCAGAAAACGCGCCGTCAGTATATAAAGCCATAACTCGACTTCATAAGATCGTAAGCCAGATACACCAGAATCCAGGCACCTGGACTTGGTCCGGTTGGTTCTGGAGCGTGTTGTCAGCCTGGGGATGGAGGATCCTATCCTTCCTAGGTATTGGCTTTCTCATACTATTCAGTTGCTGCTTGTGTCTACAATGTGGGCCAGCGATTTGTGGTCTATGTGCCACATCGTGTATCCCACCTTCAAATTTTCATTCGAGATCCCGGAAGAAGAAAGAAGAACAAATGATGCTATATGAACAGATTGATGGATTGATGAAGATGGATATTTCATGAGGGTCCGTAGGGGACAAGGAGGGAATGTGGAAATATGAATTTTTATGGTCAATTGTGTCCCCTATCTTAGACCCCAACGGCTCCATGTACATGCTATAAGTACATGTATGTTCCCTCCAGTTCCAGCTATAAAGATGCAAATACATGTGCGTCCAACGTCAACATGCCCTCTTTCAGATCCGCCATGAATGGGTCGAATATTCCATTCCTAAGTATGAAAGGCCACCGACTTTATATGGTCCACTTTTCTAGTTTTGTAGTTCAGGCGAGTAGGCCCTGAATTCTGCCATCAAGCCTTTTTCTGCTTCTGCCTCTGAAATGCTCCAGCTTGGACCTGCATCCGTGTCCATGAACTTTGTCTTACTCCCTGCGCGGCTAACGGTGCCTGACGCGGCCTGTTGCCTGCCAAAAAACTGTATTCAGCCTTCAAGTTATCTGCTCCGCTCCTCATCCAATGCATTCCTGTCTAGTAGTTTAGGTAAACATCCTTCCAGCTACCGAGCAAAGGGCCCGGCCTCGCTGTCTTTTTGCAAGTAATTCATAGCCCTATGGAAGATTCCTGCCCCCCTCGCATCGCATGTAGACACATAGACGCTTGTACACGCACTAACAGTCAGTATAGAATAGGATCTGTCCGAGAAGACCTTTCCTTACAGATAATATGGTTCCTTAAACACAAGATATTAGATATGATTTAGGACTAGGTTGTCCTGACACCCCAGACTTCTGTCTCCATATGTAGAGCTAAATGCCAATTCCCCTTCACCCTCTAGTTGCACGTCAATCACACGTCATGCGGCTGCGCGCGCATCTCTGCCAAATATTTCTGCTGACACTGCAGGATTCTCTTATGGATCCACCCACTTGTGACATCATTTTAAATGACGTTTCTAGTACACGCCTGTATTACGCCTATTTTTCATTACGTATGTGTATCCTTATCTGTATTATCAGCTGTTACGCCTCCTGCATCTGTCCTAATGCAATGCTTTTCATATAAATATTGTTACTTGTCAATAATGTATTGCTGATCCCTTCCTGAACCTTCGTGGTGATGGAATATGGTTGCCTAGTTCGAACTACAATTCCTTTGTAAGGAATAAAGCCCTTTTCAGAACCTCTAATACCACGGATTCTGCCTCTTATTTTGACTGAGTTATTCTTACTAGACTTTACCGCATAAAAAATAGTACAGGTAATTTAAATATTTACCACAATCCCACCGGCAGCGACCACTCTCACCACTCTGCGGACGACCCCGACCGACCTGGCCCCTCTGGTGTCCAACCACCTGCAGCACCTGCGTCAGGTACAACTGTGCCAACCACCACCCCCACTCCTGCCACATCCCAGGAGACACCCAGGATCCCTGCCCCAACACCACAATGCAGCCAGGCTCGCCAGGAGGGACACGGTGTCCCGGGCACCCAGGAGGAGGCAGGTGACAACGCCAATGCCACCCCTCAGGGGTCCCGGAGACCCCATGTGCCCACAAGTGCAGGCCAGGCGCAAGTGGGCAGGGGTGGTGGGAGTGGAGGACGGCGGAGGCGCGAGCCTGACCAGTTGGCTGGGGATCCGGTATTTTCCCATGTCCGTAACATCCTGGACTCATACCGGCAGGACACCACGGGCATGGCCCAGGTTGTGTCCGTCCTCGAGGGGATCAAGGCCCAGCAGGCCCAGCAACATGCGGAGCTAATTGCCTGTCTACTGGTACACCAACGGAGGATGGAGGACAGACAGGCTGAGCAAGTGACGGCATTCCAGGGGATTCACGCTACACTTCGTCGGATGGCCGACACCATGGCCGACCCTCCCTGTGCCAGAAGGCGGAGAACATCACCACCCACAGGGAGGGATCAGGAGGAGGAGGAGGAAACATCCGACGGAGCATCCCAGACGTCGTCACGGCCTGCTGGTGAGGTTCCCCGCAGGAGGCCGGGTCGTCCACGGAAAGGACCGTGAGGGTGGATGCTACATCACCATCTCCCAGGACACCTGGCCTGGCACCTGGCCCACTGGAGCAACAGCATCACAGCATCAAGAGACATTCTCTGCCACATGGCCCTGCTGGTCACTGGCTGACCAATGTTGACAAAGACTGTGGCATGGACTCTGAGGATTTCCAATGGCAAGGACACCAACTCCCCTACTGAACTTTGGATTCCCTAATCCCGGAAAGCCCCTCACTTTGTCCCCCCCCCCCCCCAATAATAAATCACACTATGAAGAGTAGATGCCTGCTGGTAGCATTATTACCTAACATGTGTCTTGTAAAGTCTAAACATGCCTGAGTCATCTTTTCTCTTCAACCATCCACACCCTGGGGCCTGAGTCTGGCACAGGACACATGGGTCACAGTTTATTAGGCAAGACAGACATGGAGCACCATACACACCCGTGATGGGCACAACCAGCTGAGGGGGTGGCCGAACAACCGTGCTGACACACACATTGAGTACACCAACAGTCATGCGCAGAGGTCAGGGATCCAGTCCAGTGTCCTGGGTGGCACCCAGGTATGTGTAGACAGGTGGCATAACCATGTCCTGCAAGCTTGAGTCCGGTGGATGCAGAGAATGGGGGCCTGGCCAACGTTGGATGCATGGGGATGGCACATGTCACAATACCCACGCAGTCATGGACATCATGCCCAATACACAGTCTCAGCCCACACACACAGCTTGCATCTTGCGACTCGACACATTGACACATAGCCACAATCAGGGAATACCATGCCAGACATGCAGGATGCACCGTGCCAACACACCAGCATTGACTGAGAAGAGGCACCTTGGAGGCATAGGGACACCTTTATTAGTCATGTATTCGGGTTTGCAGAGGCAACTCGAAGTACAGATGAACACATCATGTGGAGTGACATGTGGGTCCAACACTGGCACCCCCCTTCTGCAGCACAAATGCGTGATAGCCATGGTACTGGCACACAAGCGTCGGCTAACAGCTAAATACCCACAGCTGCACACGGAGAGCCTGCCATACACCACAGATCCGCTGATGTGGAAGTCCCACACCATGTCAAGCCAATGCTAACCGTATGTGTCCGAGGGCAGTGTCACACACATTGATGCCATCATCACAATCCACTATCCCATCACTGATGACTGTCAACCAGGCAGACCATCTATTCAGGTGTACACAGCTGCATGTCGTGTCCCATGGGGATGCGACATGGCTGCAGAGGAACAAAACCCCGACAGGGGCAGTGTGCACACATCGTGAACAACTGCCACACCCAATACACCCCAGATGCATCCCTTACCCCATGGAGACTTCCAAACGTGTCCGTGCCTGTAACGCTGAGTCAGCCCACGATGTCATGTCCATGAGGAATAGCAGTGCCACAACAATGCAACCAGCAAACGGCATGCGCAGGTACCTGGGGAAGATAGACACACAAGAAGTCAGCCACAAAAAGCACAGCCACTTGCATGTGCATTTACTCGACACATGTATGGATGACAACATGCCAGGTCACAATTATGACTGGGGAAATACTACCATCACTGCCACCATCACTCCAGTGACACACCCACACACACCTCTGACCCACGTGCCATACATGCAGGTGGAGACACACATCACAACGCATGCCACACGGGGACCAATGCGTGCACACTCAGACACTGGTACTCACCACTAAGCAAAGAAGTCGCGTATGAGCCGAGTCCGGATGTCCTCTTGCGGCTCCACATCCTCCACATCACTAGCCCCATTGCCAAGCCCTTCGTCCTCCACGGGTGGATGGTCCTCGTCATGTTGATTCAGGATGAGTGGCACAGCTCTTTCAACTGCCATGTTGTGCAGCATGCAGCAGACCATGAAGATCTTGCAGACCTTCGCCGGGGCATAAGGGAGTGCACCGCCGGTCTTGTGGAGGCACCGGAATCGGCTCTTCAGCATGCCAAACGTCCTCTCTATCACTCGCCTTGTCCGGCCATGGGCGGTGTTATAGCGGAGCTGGGCCGGCGTGATGGGGTTGCGGAGAGGTGTCAGCAGCCAAGGCATGTTGGGATAGCCAGCGTCCCCTACATGGGAAGCACATGGACATTGTTAGAACTGGTGAAGCGGTCGTGCTGGTCGGCTATACAGAATACAGAACAGACAGACTGTACCCACCAACAACACATGCCCGTTCGTTGCGCAGCTGCATCATCATATCAGGCATCCCGCTACGCCTCATGATGTAGGCATCGTGTGCTGATCCTGGGAAACGAGCACAGACATGTGAAATCACCATATTGGACAGACACACCACAAGGGCATTGATGGAGTGGTAGTGCTTCCGATTGCGGTACGCCACCTCCCGTGCGTGTGGTGGTACCAAACCTACATGTGTCCCATCTATGGACCCAATGACATGGGGCATCCCTCCCAGGGCATAGAATCCACGCTTGACCTCAGTCATCTGTTCAGGGGTTGGGAACTTGATGAAGTCATCCAGGTGAATCAACATGGCCTCCAAGAAATCATGCAGCACACCGCTGAACATGCTCTGGGACATGCCACCAACATGAGCTATGGTATTTTGGAAGGTACCCGTGGCAAGAAAATGTAGGGCAGCCATTACCTTCAGCTGGGGTGTCAGTGCCGTAGGATACCTGTGCTGCGGTTGCAGGTGTGGTGCCAGTCTCGCCGTCAGCTCCAGGATCAACGGTTGGGTGAAGCGGTAGAGCCGGATCCTGTCATTCTCCTGCATGGCAGCCAAGTCTGGAATTCTTCGGGCAAGAGGCGGCGCTCTGCAGTAATTTGGAAGTGACAAGGAAGAGTGAGTGCACTACGACAACAACTCATGTCTACTGAGCACATGTAAATCTGGCAATACACACATGCTACATAGGGAGTGAGGTATGTGCTACATGCCCAGGACACGTATGGATGCAAGGTGACACTCCTTCCAAGACCCAGCTACACACGGAGATAGAGAACCTCCCCATGCCACGCCATGGGAATAGCTGTGTCCCAGTGCAAGTGAACAGCCCGACGGAAGACAGGAGTGACATACACCCACACATCAGCAGAAGTGGGATGCCGATTGCAGAGACTGGTTGCGGAACACCGGAGCCACAGGTCCCATGACATTACACTAGGCCTGCCCACACACCTTGCCATGAAGGTGCACATGTCATGACTCACCACACATTCCTTGTGAGGATGCTGACATGGCCTTGTCACGCTACTCCGTGTCCCATGCATACATGTGCACCTCACATCCGATAACACATGTGGCATGGTGTGCGGGACAGTGTGCAATGACAATCTACACACAGACACATGTTGGTTGCTGCAACGGCTGCAGCTTTTGAGGGTGCTACAACATCAACCTGATGGAAATCCCGGACACATGAATGACATAGTCACATTGTGCACTGTGGGTAGTGACAAGTCATGTGTCATGACCCCTGTACCGGGCATCATGGGACACTTCCGTGTGTTGGTGTCCGTGCCATGCCAGTGACGCTCACCCCAAGTGCGCAGTCCGACATGCACACATGTCAAAGGAGTCAAGGGCATGCCTGGCACACATTGCACCGTCACACAGTACACCTATACACATCTCATCATACATCTGGTGCCTTCTCCACTCAGGAGGCATGTTCCACATCACAGCCTGTCACACCTGTGCCACACACATGTAGTAATGCACAGACGATGCCTTGATGTCCATTCCTGGACAAGTATGTCCATCCATGGACAAGTATGTCCATCCATGGACAAGTATGTCCATCCATGGACAAGTATGTCCGCCCTATTCCTACCTGTGTGTCGCCTATCACCACTGTGATGTGTAAAAACCGCCGTACTGCTGCTAAGAGGGCCTGTGTATGTTCCCAAATCACTGTGGGAGTGCTGCCGTATGTGTACCCATCGTGATGGCGAGCGTACAGGCATTTGTACGGTCCGTACCACTACGAGTACGCATACGCGTGCAGACCCATAGTGATAGTGAGCGTAGATGCGTGTGTACGGTCCGTACCACTACGGGTACGCATACGCGTGCAGACCCATAGTGATAGTGAGCGTAGATGCGTGTGTACGGTCCGTACCACTACGGGTACGCATACGCGTGCAGACCCATAGTGATAGGGCCGTACACACGCATCTACGCTCACTATCACTATGGGTCTGCACGCGTATGCGTACCCGTAGTGGTACGGACCGTACACACGCATCTACGCTCACTATCACTATGGGTCAGCACGCGTATGCGTACTCGTAGTGGTACGGACCGTACACACGCATCTACGCTCACTATCACTATGGGTCTGCACGCGTATGCGTACCCGTAGTGGTACGGACCGTACACACGCATCTACGCTCACTATCACTATGGGTCAGCACGCGTATGCGTACCCGTAGTGGTACGGACCGTACACACGCATCTACGCTCACTATCACTATGGGTCTGCACGCGTATGCGTACCCGTAGTGGTACGGACCGTACACACGCATCTACGCTCACTATCACTATGGGTCTGCACGCGTATGCGTACTCGTAGTGATAGTGAGCGTACATGCGAGTGTACGGCCCGTACCACTACTTGTACGCATACGCGTGCAGACCCATAGTGATAGTGAACGTAGGCATGCATGTACGGGCCGTTGCCATGCATTTGGGGTGCCCTAGGGCCCCGAAACGCACCGTACCTGTGTGTGATGCTCCAAATTACATAGGGGACAAGTATTAAGGCCTACATGCATGCTGGTTGTCATGGAGACCAAGTTCAAATTTCGAAATTGTTCTGGAAGGTGCACAGCAGAAGTCAGTTGGAATTATTCTACTTTGTTGCAATGTGTTTGTGGGGCTGACATCATGCAGGAGAATGAAACCGATAGAGAACCCACAGACTGCTAGGTTTGAAGGGATTGGTGGAAACATAGGATGCAAATGTGAGTGACCAATCACTCTGTACTCCTGTGCATGAGACTGGGCAGAAGGGCACATATAAGGCAGCCAGGTCCCATGAGGGAGTACTTGCCTGCACATCTTTGCATTCGTCCACCCAGCTGCTGCTACTGATTCCCTGGAACCATGTCAAGGGCTGTGGAGAGGACACAGCCATTCACCCTGGAGGAGAACATGGCTCTGCTGGATGTGATCCTCCCACAGTACTCCATGCTGTATGGGCGACCAGGGTATCAGGTGAGTGCATAGGCCACTGCCACAGACTGTCCCTATGTTGTGACTGTGACTTCTGCCATTGTGTCCAGGTGTAACACACATGCCATGTACTGTCGGGGGGGTGCCAGGGGGGGGGTGCCTGATGTCTCCCAGCAGTGCCCTGAGACAGGAGGGGTGGGGGCCTATCACTCACAGCAGTGCCCTGAGACAGGAGGGGTGGGTGTGGAGTCCTCCCAGCAGTGCCCTGAGCCAGGAGGGGTGTGTGCAGAGTCCTCCCAGCAGTGCCCTGAGACAGGAGGGGTGGGTGTGGAGTCCTCCCAGCAGTGCCCTGAGCCAGGAGGGGTGTGTGCAGAGTCCTCCCAGCAGTGCCCTGAGACAGGAGGGGTGGGGGCCTATCACTCACAGCAGTGCCCTGAGCCAGGAGGGGTGTGTGCAGAGTCCTCCCAGCAGTGCCCTGAGACAGGAGGGGTGGGGGCCTATCACTCACAGCAGTGCCCTGAGACAGGAGGGGTGGGGGCCTATCACTCACAGCAGTGCCCTGAGACAGGAGGGGTGGGGGCCTATCACTCACAGCAGTGCCCTGAGACAGGAGGGGTGTGTGCAGAGTCCTCCCAGCAGTGCCCTGAGACAGGAGGGGTGGGGGCCTATCACTCACAGCAGTGCCCTGAGACAGGAGGGGTGGGGGCCTATCACTCACAGCAGTGCCCTGAGACAGGAGGGGTGGGGGCCTATCACTCACAGCAGTGCCCTGAGACAGGAGGGGTGGGGGCCTATCACTCACAGCAGTGCCCTGAGACAGGAGGGGTGGGGGCCTATCACTCACAGCAGTGCCCTGAGACAGGAGGGGTGTGTGCAGAGTCCTCCCAGCAGTGCCCTGAGACAGGAGGGGTGGGGGCCTATCACTCACAGCAGTGCCCTGAGACAGGAGGGGTGGGGGCCTATCACTCACAGCAGTGCCCTGAGACAGGAGGGGTGGGTGTGATGCACAGTGTGAGCCTTGATCATTGATTGTGACATTGCCATCATTCCACCTGTGTACCCACTGTGGCACGTACTGCTTTTTCCCTCACCAGGGGATGATGTCCCTATGACAAAGGTGCAATGCGTTGGCTGCATGACATGCCTTGTTGTAACCAGCTAATTTGTACCCATATGTCTCTCTGTGACATGTGGCTGGTGTATTGATGTGGTGTCACTTGTTCCTCCTCACAGGTAGGCGCCACTGCCAAGGAGCAGATCTGGCTGACCGCCGTCAGTGCCGTGAGGGGTGTGGATGGTCGGAGGCGGAGCCTGCCCCAGGTGAGGAAACGCTGGCAGGATATCCGGTGCTGGACGCGGAGGATTGCACGGCTCCTGCTGGGGGACTCACCTGAGAGCCACAAGAACCGCGGCCGCCGCCATCTGAGCCACCTCCACAGGCGTGTGCTGCCGGTGGTCTTTCCAGACCTGGAGAGGCGCTTACAGGCGATGCAGCAGCCGGAAGGGGGTAGGTACATGTGTGTTTGTTGTGTGTCACCGGCATTTGTAAGGGCACAGTAGCATGAATTCACTGGCAGGGTTTAAAGGTGCTGTGCAGATCCTGTTTGCCCCAGTATAGCGCTGCGCCCCTGCCACCCTTCCCCTCCTTGCAATGTGTTCCCTGGTCTGTGTGTAGTCACTCCTTCACAAGGTAATGTAGGCTGGCGCTTTGTCCACGAGAACAATGACTGTAGCATCATGTGTGGGGGTGGTGTGTAACAGGTTGTGGGACCTTGCCTGTGCACTGTCAAGTTCACTGCATGTGGGTTCCATGTCAGTTGGCACTGATGCTGACTCCAGACATGGGAGTTGGTCTCTCATGTGTTATGCCTTACAGCGCGCATGTCCTATGTAGTGGCCTGTGACATGATGTGCATGAGTGTGCGATACACATAGTGCAGGGATGGTGACGTGTGTTGCAGTCATTACCATTCAGTAGCATGTAGTTGCGTGCCCACTACTGTCCCCTGGGGCACCTTTTCCTCAGTGGTGTATGTGTCATCATAAACGTGGACAATCTCAGTGTCTACAGCGTAGGTTGTGCTCTGTGCCATTGTCCCCTGTCACCATGTATATAGACGTGCTATTTTGTACAGGTGTCCACTGTGCAGCCTGACCTGATTGTCCTTCTTCATACTCACAGTTGCCAGTGCCTGTGTGTCTTGTTATACTCATCTGAGGATGGGCACTGGTACCTCATTATTTGTACAGGCGCACCTTGGCTGTTTGGCGTCCAATCTTGCTTTTTGCCTGCCCCTGTGTGTATCACCCAGACTATGAGATGTTGGTGCCACCTGTGTCTCAACCATTTGCCTCGTGTAGGGTCTTGTTGGGGCGGGCAATGCCTATGTGTCAAATCCTGATTTCTACTTGCTGGGTCTGGGCAGTGTGTGATGTTTCTGGACACACACGCAATGTGCAGTGACCGAGTCATGTTGGGCATGTTTTCAGCATTACCTATGCAGCATGTGTCTCAAGTTCATGGATATGGTCCCTGGTCATCGGTATTTTCGCCAACGCTGTGTGGTGCAGATGCAGTGCTGGATTGTCCCCAGGGCCTGGGTGCTATGTCAGACTCCGTTTCCTGTGTTTAGCTATTGTCTCATGCTCTCCATGGTATTTCAGTGGCATGGTGGCTCAACCAACTTGTGTGTTTCATGCCCTACATCGGTACCTTGTTTAGTAGATGTTAGGGATCTTCCTTTTCAGGCTATGCAGTGTTACCTATGTCGATTGGACTCATGTGACTGATGTGTACAGCTGTCTGATTAATTTCTGTCTCTCCACCCTGCCCACAGCATCGTCGGGGGACACAGAGGGAGACATGGACACAGGCAAGGCGGAGGGACCGAGCACCAGTGCCAGCCGTGACATCGGGGCTGGCACATCGAGTGGGACAGAGGTGGAGGATAGTGCGGCCGAGGACCTGTCGACTGGCACGTCAGAATACGAAGCTGACAGGTCCGAGGAGGATGTCTCCGAGTGGGCGGTGGCTGCACCAGCAGCTGACAGCGGAACAACACCTCGCACCGCCCCCTCAGTTCCCACCAGCCGCCTCCCACTTGCTCGTGTCCCTTCCCAGCGTGCCCGGTCACAGCATGTCTCCTTCCTGCCAGGCACCGCACCCCCTGCCCCTGTCTCCACTGCTGCCGCCAATGCAGAGTTTGTGGACATCCAGCGGCAACTGCAGGTTGGTCAGGCTGCGATCCTTAATGTCCTCCATGCCCACGGCAAAACCCTCACCAACATCGAGGCTTTCTTGGAGGGCATTCATTCATCGCAGGCTGACCAACGCAACTTGCTGAGGTCCATAGACTCCACACTGACTGCAGCAGTGGGTCTCCTGCAGCGCGACCTCCCCCCACCTACCCCTGCCCCATCCACACTTCCCACTCCCATGCCTGTCCCACGTACACCCAGACGTCGGCATGCACCCACATCAACGGACACGGGCACCACACCAGCAGGGAAGGTCCACCGCACTCCTCCTGACACGCACACACAGGGTGAGGTAGGCACACCCACTGGGTCGGGGGGCAAACGTGTGACACGCAGCCATAGTGGGAGTCCGCATTCCACCCAGTCCACTCCCTCCAAATCCCCTCCCCTCAGCTCTCCTGGCCACATCTCCCCCAAGGACTCCTTCATGGCCGCTCTGTCCCTGAGCCCCACAGTTACACCACCACGCAAGCGGTCAAGGAGGTCCCCGGTCAGGGTGGTTGAGTCTCCCCCCCTGTCTCCACCCTCCCCCGGTGGCGCTGCGACCCATCCCTCTGACCCCCCCCCCCCTCCTTGGGGCCTGAGGTCCCTTCGGGTGCAGGGGACTCCCTGGAGGAACTTGCAAAGGTGTGTAGTGCCATCCTGGCCTCCGCCTTTGGCACTGACCCACCCCCTGTGGTGGGGTCCTCCATCCCTGCACCCACAACGCCACCCCTCTGCCCTGATGTCCCTGCGGTGCCTGTTGCTTCCCCCCCCCCCTGATGCCCTCACCAGTGTGGAAGACGATGCCATTTGACTGTGCAGGCAAGGTAGGGGACACGCATCCCACTGTGTCCCCCATCCAGCTGAGAATCATTGACTGCCCTATGGGCTTTGTGAATATTGAACTGCCTGCGATCCACGGACATTGTGCTCATGCTGAATAAAGCTTAATTTTGTTTTCATTATCACACTACTGCTATGCTGGTATTGGTGTTGGTGGGGCTGCTACATGGTTTTGGGTGGTGTGTAAGGGTTTGGGTGTGTGGGATATGTAGTAGTGTACTGCTCATTGGTGGGACCCTGGGATCTGTGTGCCATCACAAGGTGTTGGCTAACTTTCTTTGTTCATGTAAGCAGTTACTGCATGGTGCACTTGTCCCAGGGTGTATTCCTTCCTCTGTGTACCCAGCTTTCTTCCCTGCAGGGTGTTCCCAATGTTTAGCGCAGAGCTGTGTCTACATGAGCTGTGTGTGTGACGGAGCCCTTCTACTTTGGCCATGCATGCAGGGCCATGTCTCCACCTGCAACAATCGTGGCATCCTTGGTGATCACTGTACTTGTGTGTGGAGTCTGTTGACATGAGTTCATGGGGACATGTTCCCTTGTAGCCAGTATGCATGTGGATAATTCTGGCCTCACACACATGTGTTACACCCCTCCTGTCTCAGGGCACTGCTGGGAGTGATAGGCACCCACCCCTCCTGTCTCAGGGCACTGCTGGGAGGACTCTGCACACACCCCTCCTGTCTCAGGGCACTGCTGGGAGGACTCCACACCCACCCCTCCTGTCTCAGGGCACTGCTGGGAGGACTCCACACCCACCCCTCCTGTCTCAGGGCACTGCTGGGAGTGATAGGCACCCACCCCTCCTGTCTCAGGGCACTGCTGTTAGTGATAGGCACCCACCCCTCCTGTCTCAGGGCACTGCTGGGAGGACTCTGCACACACCCCTCCTGGCTCAGGGCACTGCTGTTAGTGATAGGCACCCACCCCTCCTGTCTCAGGGCACTGCTGGGAGGACTCTGCACACACCCCTCCTGTCTCAGGGCACTGCTGGGAGTGATAGGCACCCACCCCTCCTGTCTCAGGGCACTGCTGTTAGTGATAGGCACCCACCCCTCCTGTCTCAGGGCACTGCTGGGAGTGATAGGCACCCACCCCTCCTGTCTCAGGGCACTGCTGGGAGGACTCTGCACACACCCCTCCTGTCTCAGGGCACTGCTGGGAGGACTCCACACCCACCCCTCCTGTCTCAGGGCACTGCTGGGAGGACTCCACACCCACCCCTCCTGTCTCAGGGCACTGCTGGGAGTGATAGGCACCCACCCCTCCTGTCTCAGGGCACTGCTGGGAGTGATAGGCACCCACCCCTCCTGTCTCAGGGCACTGCTGGGAGGACTCTGCACACACCCCTCCTGTCTCAGGGCACTGCTGGGAGGACTCCACACCCACCCATCCTGTCTCAGGGCACTGCTGGGAGGACTCCACACCCACCCCTCCTGTCTCAGGGCACTGCTGGGAGGACTCTGCACACACCCCTCCTGGCTCAGGGCACTGCTGTTAGTGATAGGCACCCACCCCTCCTGTCTCAGGGCACTGCTGGGAGGACTCTGCACACACCCCTCCTGGTTCAGGGCACTGCTGTTAGTGATAGGCACCCACCCCTCCTGTCTCAGGGCACTGCTGGGAGGACTCTGCACACACCCCTCCTGGCTCAGGGCACTGCTGTTAGTGATAGGCACCCACCCCTCCTGTCTCAGGGCACTGCTGGGAGGACTCTGCACACACCCCTCCTGGCTCAGGGCACTGCTGTTAGTGATAGGCACCCACCCCTCCTGTCTCAGGGCACTGCTGGGAGGACTCTGCACACACCCCTCCTGTCTCAGGGCACTGCTGGGAGGACTCCACACCCACCCCTCCTGTCTCAGGGCACTGCTGGGTGGACTCTGCACACACACCTCCGATTTCAGGATATGTACGCTTGGAACATACACGGTGGGGGTACGCTCAATGCATTCGAGGTGAGGGTACGAGTCTACTTACACTGGTGTGGTGGGGGTACGCTCCATGCATACGCGGGTGAGGGTACGGGTCGTACTTACACTGTTGGGGTGTGGGGTACGCTCCTTGCATACGCGGGTGAGGGTACGGGTCGTACTTACACTGTTGGGCTGGGGGGTACGCTCCTTGCATACGCGGGTGGGGGTACGGGTCGTACTTACACTGTTGGGGTGGGGGTACGCTCCATGCATACGCGGGTGGGGGTACGGGTCGTACTTACACTGTTGGGCTGGGGGGTACGCTCCATGCATACGCGGGTGGGGGTACGGGTCGTACTTACACTGTTGGGCTGGGGGGTACGCTCCATGCATACGCGGGTGGGGGTACGGGTCGTACTTACACTGTTGGGCTGGGGGGTACGCTCCATGCATACGCGGGTGGGGGTACGGGTCGTACTTACACTGTCTGGTTGTGTTGCCGGTTCGCGTGGTGACGGACTTCCGTTGTGACGGTCGCTGGCTTATCAGGACACGCCCCCACCCCCTCGTGGTGACCAGGGCATGGGAGTCAGGTATGTCCAGGCCATGTGTGGTGTGTGACTTATGTGGTTGTTTTGTGGCCTGCCCTGGTCCTGCCACCCCCACCCCACCCCACTTTCCCCCCTCCCTTAGTTATTCTGACCTTCTGCGGCATCTGCGTCGTAACCTGTAGAGGAGGTGGACTGCTATGAGGGCAGGGATGACTCGTAGGTTCGGGTCCATGTCTGTCCGTCGCGTACTGGTACTCCTTGATCGCGTCGTCCTGTCGCGTACGGGTCCTCCTTGATCGCGTCGTCCTGTCGCGTACGGGTCCTCCTTGGTCGCGTGGTCCTGTGTGTCCGTCGCGTACTGGTCCTCCTTGTTCGCGTCGTCGTCTGTCCGTCGCGTACTGGTGGTCCTTGTTCGCGTCGTCCTGATTTCCCGGCAGTTTTTGGCTGCCGCAAAATATTCACCGTGCGGGGTGACGTCGGTGCGAATCGTGATTCCTGGGTCGTGAATGGCTGGCTGCGAGCGTCCCGACGTCAGGTCGGCGCTTTTCCGGATCGCATTGGTAGGTTTTTTTTGGTCGGTCGGGCTTTTTTACGATTCGTACGGTACTGGTGTACCCGTGCGAATCGTAATTCCTTGTTTGTAAAAATTGACGACCGGGTACGCGTCGGACGGAGATTATGCTCCGTCCGACGGTTCGTACCCGGTTTTTGCCGGATCGTGATCGGCACCGAAGTTTTTAAAATCACAGTAGGCAGAGTAGCAAATTAAAAAGTCTCGATGACATGCGTCAGTAGCGAGCGTAGAGGAGGCACACCTACCCCTTAGACTCCCAGCCCGAGGAGCGCGCATGGAAATAGCCTCTAGTGCGAGAGAACTAGACCACCAACTCTACAAGATGGCGGTTCCTATCGGCACCAGGGAAAAACCGGGAGGTATGCCAGTGTGCAAAAAACAAATATGTATACAAATTTTATGGTGTGGGTATGCAGACTTCGTTTTTAAAATCACAGTAGGCAGAGTAGCAAATTAAAAAGTCTCGATGACATGCAGCAGTAGCGAGCGTAGAGGAGGCACACCTACCCCTTAGACTCCCAGCCCCGAGGAGCGGTAAAAATTAGTATTCCCACTCCAGTAAATACAATAGTAGGGAAAGTGTTGGATAGCGGAGGGGAATCATTTACTATTCCCACTCCAATGAGTGCAACAGTAGGGAAAGTGTTGGATAGCGGAGGGGTAACAATTACTATTCCCACTCCTGTGAGTGCAACAGTAGGGAAAATGTTGGATAGCGGAGGGGTAAAAATACTATTCCCACTCCAGCAAGTGCACCAGTAGGGAAAGTGTTGGATAGCAGAGAGGTAAAATTTACTATTCCCACTTCAGCGAATGCAACAGTAGGGAAAGTGTTGGATAGCAGATAGGTAAAAAATACTATTCTCAACCAGGAAATGCATCAGTGGGGAAAGTGTTGGCTAGCGAAGGATAAAAATGTACTATTCCAACTCCAGCAAGTGCAACAGTAGGGAAAGTGTTGGATAGCGGAGAGGTAAAAATTAGTATTCCCACTCCAGTGAATACAATAGTAGGGAAAGTGTTGGATAGCAGAGGGAAATAATTTACTATTCCCAATCCAATGAGTGCAACAGTAGGGAAAGGGTTGGATAGCGGAGGGGTAAACATTACTATTCCCACTCCAGCGAGTGCAACAGTAGGAAAATAGTTGGATAGCGGAGGGGTAAAAATTACTATTCCCACTCCGAGTGCAACAATAGGGAATATGTTGGATAGCGGAGGAGTAAAAACGACTATTCCCACTCCAGCTAGTGCAACAGTAGGGAAAGTGTTGGATAGCGTAGGGGATACAATTACTATTCCCACTCCAGCGAATGCAACAGTAGGGAAAGTGCTGGATAGCGGATAGGTAAAAAATACTATTACCACTCCAGGAAATGCAACAGAAGGGAAAGTGTTGGATAGCGGAGGGGATAAAATTTACTATTCCCACTCAAACGAGTGCAACAGTTAGGGAAAGTGTTAGATAGCGGAGGGGTATAAACTACTATTCCCACTCCTGCGAATGTAGCAGTAGGGAAAGTGCTGGATAGCAGAGGGGTAAAAATCGCTATTCCCACTGAAACAAAATTACATTTAAAAAATATCAACGACAATATAAAAGATAATAAAAATTCAAAAAACAAAACATATATAGAAATATAAAAAAATTACAAAACATAAAACAATACAATGTTAAAAAAATATAAAAATCACATACCAAGATTATTGTTTTAAATGTAAAACATAATTTGCAAACAAATATTTTGTAATAACAATTAATTATAATAAAAAACATTATTTATTACATAAATATATTATTTTTTACCTACCCTATATCTTCACACAATTTACAACACACATCTAAATTTAAAAAAATGTCCTCCGTAATTAACACAATTATCAATTAAACAAATATCATTAATATAAAAAAAACCATTAAAACAGATAAAAAATATTATACTAGCCAAACGTAAATCCTGTATAACCAAAATCCACAAACAAAATAAAAAATAAACAATTACCAAAAATATTGATCAAGTAATAAATGAATATTAATGATCAGGTAATGATTAATTAATTTAAACTAAATTACTTTCCACCCTCTACCCCAATAAACACCACAACACACACCTAAAAATATTTACACAATTTCCATAAATAATTTTACATTAATAAATTAATATCAATTAACCACAAATCATTAATTAATTTACAAAAATTTACTTCCAACCATTTATCACTATAAACCCCACAACTCGCACATCAAACTAATTACACAATTGTCACATTTAAATTGTAATTACTTAATTGGCATTAATTAACAAATAATTAATTATAGGTGTGGCGGTCCCGCCGTATGCATTAGGATGCCCTGGCCACACTGGTGGGCGCATCGGGCATTCCTAACATTGCGGCGGGTGGTGCTGTCATCAGCACCCGCCGCAATTTCAGAAATGCATGTCGTGCATTTGCATGCACAATGTGGCAGGCACCGCGCGGTGCCTGCCACCTTGTGCTTACAAATGCAGGGGGGTACCATTGGTACCCCCCATGTGCACCCCCCAACACCCTGGGTGCCCGCATCGGGCCCCCAAAACCAAAGACTGCATGCCTTTCCATTTGCGGCAATGCCGCCATGGAAAGGCTGATCTCTGCCAACATCCTAATATGGATGGCGGTGTCTTGCAGACCCTGCCACTATATTAAACATGTGTTCCTCCCGTTCGACGAGTCGACTGGCGGAAAAGTGTCGGACAGTCTTTCCGTCCGCCGCGGACACCCCAGCCATCCTAATATGGCGGGGGGTCTTTCTGGTGTGGATGGCGGGCTGTTCGCCCCCGCCGGGCCGGCGATGGCTACTGCTGGCCCGGAGGGGGTGAACCGCCTGCCATACTTATGAGCCCCTAAATTACTTCCCACCCTATTCCTCTATAAGCACACAACCTGCTCCTAAAAAAATGACACAATTAACATATTAAACAAATAATTAATTAATAAAAATTAACAGTCAATTATTAATTAATTCATAATAAATTAATTCCCACAATTAACACTATAAAATCTAAATTAAATAAATACTAATAAATAAAAATTAATATGTGATTTATTATAATTAAATTACTTCTCACCCCATTCCCCTATAAACCCACAACCCGCTACGGAACTAAACCGCAAAATTAATTTAAAATAAAATGAATAACTACTAAAATGTTAACATATATATTAAAAAACAAAAGCAATACTTTGACAAAAAAATAGAGCACATACATTTAAAATACATACCAAAATACATAACTAATAAAAAAAATGATATTTCTAACAATTGTATTTTTGCAAACGATATTAATGACTTCGATATTTTAAAAAAACAATATTTCTTACCTTAAACTCGATATTCTTGACCATGATATTCTTGCTGTCGATATTTCTGTGTCTCGATATTTTAGAGTCGATATTAGTGGAAGTCGACATTTCCAACTCGATATTCTGACTCTATAGCCCCACATATTCAGGAATTGTGGTTTAAGGTGAGCAATACCCTACTCTCCTTTATGTGATCTTCTTTACCATTATTCATCCCATTTTGTATTTACAGCAAACTGGGGCCACATATGCAACAAAATGTCAACTCTCTCAACATGTTATACTTGCCTTTCTCATGGTCAACCGGCAGATTATATTACAGTGGCTGGTCCATCTGCAAGGCATATGTATGCTGTACAGCGATGCTGCTTCTGTAAGCCCATGCTTTGGAATATGTGATTTACTAGAGATCTGACACAAATGTCAACATCGGGAGTCAGTTGTGAGACTTTGAGGCTGATTAGGATGGCGCACCACCCTAGTGGTGCTGGGACCAGCAGCCAGTGGTGCGGCAGTCCCGCACCGGCAATTAGGATGCTATTACCAGCATTATCATGCACAAGGTGACAGGCACCGCGCGGTGACTGCCACCTTGTCCATGACAATGTAGGGGGGTACCATGTGCACTCCCCACCCCCCCAATACCCTGGGGGCCCGCAACAGGCCCCCGAAAGCAAAATCCGCCTGGCTTTCCATGGCGGGGTCTCCGCTATGGAAAGCCCTGAACCGCTGCCCATGCTAATATGGATGGCGGTGTCTAGCAGACACCGCCACCATATCCAGCCCCCTTTCCGCCCGGTCGACTGGTCGACCGGCAGAAAACCGAATGGGTGGCGGGCGGAGGGAAATGTCGGGCGGATCGCCACCGCCATGCTGGCGGTGGCGATCCGCCCGACATCATTATCAGCCCCTTAGTGTGTACCTGATATACATCCTCTATTTTTGCTGATTGCGAGTGAGTCTCTTTAGAAAATAATTTGAATTACAAGAAAAGCTGCTAAAAGCTCCAAACTAATATTTCAGTCTCCTTTTATTTACTCCCTAAACAAACGGTACTAAACACTTGAATTCTATTGGGTCCAACTTGTATTATCTGGGATATACTTTGCCTCTGTATTCTATGCCTTGTGACATTTGCCGTCATTTTTCCTTGGTATTATTCTTTGTTTCACTACACTTGCATTAAACTAACAAAAACATATGAGAGAGAAAAAAAAGTTGGCATCCGCTACTGGACAAAGGCTTCAAGGTTTCCCACCACAGGCCAGTGAGTCTGAGCCTCGGTTTTATTCTCTTTAATCAGTGAGCCTTTAGCTGGTTCATTACTGTTTACTGTGAGAGACTGGGATCACCCAGTGCGTCTGGTGGACATTAGCCATGTCTAGAAATAGCTTATGTATTTTAAGCAAACTTTCACTGGTGTTTCATTTCTACATGGAGCTTGAATTTATTGCTGGCACATTTAGTAAAACATCAGCTGCAGAATAGACCTGGAGAAGAAAGTAAACCATGAATGAATTAACCTTTATTCATTTGACTTGATTTTACCTTGAAACAGATGTGAAAAGGCAATGGGAGTGGCTTCATACCTTGCAAGCCCATGGGTCAGGACTCTACTGGGGGTTGGCAGACAACTGATAGGGCTACCTGGTAAAACACAATCAATGAATTTCACATCATACTCAACTTGATAATGATGAAAAAGTAGCCAACGCGTCCCATACTGCCCAATGAGGGTTACTAATGAAAGTGTGGTCAGGTGGATAGAATATTTCAAGGAACATCATCTCATAGAAAGCACTAGACTTCAGAACAACACTTTCTTTTGGTGTAGGCATCATTGCAGGTGTAGCCCTAATGATGGGAGCAGTGGGTCCTGATCTTACACCACCTTCTAGGAATTCTAACCAGTATTGCTGCTGCTGTTGGGAAAGTGAAATACTGTCTGACATTACTCACTACTATTGTTTTCATAGACCTGTTCAATTTTTCTTCTCAGGATAAAGAGATTTATCTTCTTGATGATCCTCTGGCTGCTGTTGATGCTGATGTTGCCAGTCACCTGCTAGAGAAGTGCATTTTGGGAATTCTCAGAGATAAGACCAGAATCCTTTGTACTCACAGGACTGAATTCTTGAGCAAAGCAGACTTCTTGATTCTGATGGATAAAGGAAAAATTATTCAGACAGGTAATAACTTTCTCCCATGACCGCAAACCTGTACTCAAAGAAAGCAAAAGACACACAGATGATGGACAGAATGCAGAGCAAAAAAAACATTCATCCCCAGTCAATAGATCTGGGTTAAATCCATCGTTCTTTTGCTCACTATGCCACCCCAGTTTAGACCCAGCCATATGCAAATCAAATCAAATCAAAAATTCTTTATTTCGGTTAAATTAAAACCATAAAAGATACATATAAAATCACTTTTCAGTTCTTAAATACAGTTGATGTAGCTATGTTAAGTACAATTAGACATGGTAGGTGCATTAATAAAAAAATGGCAGTAGTATAATCTATCCCCGCTTCACTATTAAAACTAATACATTTAGTAGATTATAAAATCATTTAAATCGAGTCCTTGACCTCTACTTCCGTTATTTGTACCTTCCCGTGAGACATATGTAAACTTCAAAATACTACAAATTCTTTTTAGTACAATACAAGATCACAGTTTTCCATGTTCCACCATAGGTCATAAAGTGCGTGTGCCAAGTTTACTACAATCATAGCCTTAAGTAAACATAATCATGAGCTATTAAAGCTTCAGCCCGACTTTTTGGATGTAAGCCCAAAAAGTGGATTTTAGCAGTTTCCTCAAAGATAATGACAATTGAGTTGGGTCTTCCCAGTAATGCGGTAGACCCAGCTTCATAAACCAGAAGGAAACATGTTTGAGCCATGGAATGTTACTGCTCTGATCAATCTTCAGAAACTCCTCTAAGCCTTCCTTGTAATGAGTCAGTTCTATGGTTGACCAAAGTCTCACCCAAAATAAAAGGGGTCTTAATAAAGCATGGTGATCAATGTGTTTAACATTTAAATCCATAGTGATCAGAATTAGCGGTGCTTGTGTTCGGAGATGTAATAGTTTTAAAAAAAAACTGATTTTCCCCCAATTCAAAATTCTTTTTGCAGTAGGGCCCCCATAGTTCAGCCCCATAAAGAGAGGCTGATTGTGCTTTATGTTTGAATACCTCTAAAGCGTGGGACACCGCTTTCGAGATACTGCTCCCATGTTTCTTTATTAACGGCAAAGAATTTTGGAGCAAAATTATCTTGTTTTTTTCTAATAGCGGCTTCCAAGATAATTTTGTATCTAGGGTTATACCCAGATAATTAAAACTTTGCACATACTCTAATTTTTGGTTATTTAGCACTAAATTCTTTTTGAAGGATCTATGTGGATTTATTGCCATATACTCAGTTTTGCTGGAATTTATTTCAAGGCCTTTTATAGTACAGTATGTTTGGAAAGAGTCCATTAAGCATTGTAGTCCTTTGGGGGTTTGTGATATTAATATGGTGTCATCAGCAAATAAAAGAGCTGGCACCAGGTCTCCCCCCAACTTAGGTGCGTCATTTGAGCATCCATGCAAATAATTTGGGATATCATTTACGTACAATGAGAATAAAGTAGGTGCCAGTACGCACCCCTGGCGTACACCCCTACTTACAGGGATTGCCTTGGTGAGTTCACTCTTCGGGCCCCATCTTACTTTTGCAAAATGATCCTTGTGTAGTCTTATTATTTGCACAAGTAACTCGCCTGGCACCCCTTGATATCTCAACGATTCCCAAAGTAAATTTCGAGGTATAAGATAAAATGCTGCCTTTAGGTCTACAAAAGCAATATACAGATGGCCCTTTCTTAAGTTTATATATTTCCAGCATAGGCATATAAATCTAAAGACTTGATCAATTGTGCTAGTTTTAATTCTAAATCCTGCCTGAAATTTTGAAAGCACATTATTCTCCTCCATCCAGTTGTTTAATCTATTTAAAATATGCCTAGCAATTTTTTTTTGTAAAATATCTATTAGACTAATTGGGTGATAATTTGCGGGGTCATTACGATTGCCTTTTTTAAAAATCGTAATGATTTCTGCCCCTTTCCAAGAATCGGGTATTGGTGTACCCGAGGCCATTGCATTACATAAAGGGCCCGATTCACAGAACTAACTTAAGACAAAATCCTAAACTTACTACTTTTGGTATTCACAGAAGTTAGGATTTTGTCTTAAGTTTGTCTTAAGACAACCTTAAGACAAACTTAAGACAGTCTTAAGACAGACTTAAGACAGTCTTAAGACAGACTTAAGACAAACTTAAGACAGACTTAAGACAGACTTAAGACAGACTTAAGTTAGGATTTTGTCTTAAGTCTGTCTTAAGTCTGTCTTAAGTCTGTCTTAAGTCTGTCTTAAGTTTGTCTTAAGTCTGTCTTAAGACTGTCTTAAGTCTGTCTTAAGACTGTCTTAAGTCTGTCTTAAGTTTGTCTTAAGACAAACTTAAGACAAAATCCTAACTTCTGTGAATACCAAAAGTAGTAAGTTTAGGATTTTGTCTTAAGTTAGTTCTGTGAATCGGCCCCAAACAGTTTATGTATGGTCCCCAGACACTAATGTCGTGTTTCAATAATTCTCCCGGAATTTTATCAGGACCGGGAGCTTTCCCTGATTTAACTGCGTCAACTGCCATAATTGTTTCCTTCAAGCTAAAATATAAATTAATAACCTTTAAATTAGGTACCAAGTCTTCGGTGTTAGGGGATTGCTTGCTTTCAACTGCTGCGTAAAGGGGACTAAAATGATCAACCCAAGTATTGGCATCAAGAAAGAGGTCCATAAGAGTCCCTGCCTGTCTTGTTTCCTTTTGCTATTAGTCTCCAAAAACTTAGCTGGTCCTTAGATTTAGCCTCACTAATTAGGTCTGTCCAGATATCATCGTCCCATGTTTTTTTTGCATTAGCAAGAGTTCTCTTATATTTAATCCTATTCTCCCTTATGGCAATTATGTTGTTGTTTTTTATTGCCAATATGAGTTCAGCTTTTGCTTCATGGCACTCCTTATTATACCAGGGATTTGCTCCTTTGGTATATTGTTGGAGTTAAAGCATCTAAGAGGGCATTATGTAGGTCTAACATTGGGATTTTTTCTACTGGTATATCTATGTAGGGTGAGATAGTGTCTGCAAAAATGTTGTGAATATGTGACATGGAGCGACTATTTCCTAAAATGTAACCCCACTCTAGAGCTTGACGGTTATTGCTCACTAAGGTATCGTCCGTGAAGGAACTACTACTTCACTGCTCACGGAGGCAGAGAAAAAGAGCTGGGCTGAAAATGTCAATTGTAATGGTCTATGATCACTCTCGGTTCTGGAGTCTATTATTAAATCAAGAACGTTTGGCCAGAACTCCATCAATACCATTATATAGTCTATATTGCTCTTAGAGTTACCTCTGCAAAATGTATGTACATTTGGTCTATCCGAGAGTAAGCGACCATTGAAAGCTCTTAATCCCTGCCCTGAGATTTATTTCGTAATTTGTGCAACTGCTACAGTGCACGGCACTATCTTATTGGTAGAGAAGTGTGGCTCAATGGTTAGAGCGGCAGACCCTGATGAAAAAGTCTGGTCTGGTCTAGGGTTCAATTCCCGCCTCGGCGGCTCTTGGACTTAAATTCCCCGGACCTGTTAATTCTCGCCTCGGTGCCTATTCTAATCATGGGTCCCACTCTGCAACTCTGGGCAATAGCTTGCTTAATCTCCACAACGGCCCCCACAGCGCAAAGGATGCCTGGCTTTCACCTTGGGGTGCCCAGAAGTGGACATCTCATAGGAAAAACCAGGAAGGGTTCCACAGCGGTATGAGTACAAGCGCCGGGATTCCTCCGGGTAGCTGCGCGCTATACAATTACTCCACATTTACATTTATTACTTTGTATGGCAGGAATATTATATGCTATGTCTTCGTCCTCAAAGAGGTTGTCAAAGCCCGCCACTGGTTCAAAGTTGCAATTTAGATCCCCCCCAACAATAATTCTTGCCTTCAATGTATTCAAGAAGGAGTCAAGCTGTTCTATTACTAATGATTTTTTTAAAGCTGGGCTTGGTCTATTATAGATATTAATTAAGTATAGTTATTTTCCAATCCCGTGTGATGATTTTCACGCCACCCAAATCCTGTGACGGTAAACACAGTTGGGTTAAACCAATTTCAAGAGTAATTCGTAGCCCCCTAATGGCCTGCCTCTTACTGATGGGCTGGCCTTCACGCCGAAGGTTTTAAACCCACCTCTATGGAGGGTTTCTAATGCCCAGGTCTCTTGCAGAAGGCAAATATCACTCTATTCTATGTATTCGTGCCATTCCATATCTCTAAGATTCCTATTGAGCCCCGCTATGTTCCACGAAGTAAGTCATACTTACCCCAGTATTGGAACTTTCATAGATTCTCATGCTTTGTATCATTCCCCGTCGTCGGAATGGGAGCCTCGGTAAATAAAAAATATCATAACCATAGAAACAAAAGAGAAAAATAGGCTTAGGCCTCATCTCATTTTGTAGCATATCACCCTCTTTGTTTAAAAGAGCCCAAACTTTTGCCAGGACCAATCAGCACAGCCTCACCTTTTATAACCTTCCTGAGAGAGCTCAGAGCCTCAGATTTTTCTACCGCACGTTGTGCTAATCAGGAGAAGGCCAAGCGAGTCCTCATGGAAGGAGAGAGATGTTCCTCTGAGATCATTGACTGTGCGACGATTTCCATCACACCCTGACGTTCAACCAGTGCATCCATCTACATCAGTGGTTCCGCGAGGGCCGTCAGTGGACTTGCCACCTCCCCCTAAAAATATACCACGTACCTCACCAGTGGTGGTACCAGTAGTGGTTCCTCAGACTTCGTATTCGGAACCTACCAATGAAGAATAGCCTCTACCGCTTTCAGGGCTTTGGCAGGGTCAGCGGTCTTGCGCCGTCAAGGCTGGTTGAGGGCAACCTGGTTCCGTCAGGAGGTCCAAAATAAGATCCTGGACCTTCCATTTGACGGGGAAATGCTTTTTGGCAAGCATGTCGATGAGGCCCTGCAGAGCATCAAGAAGGACACGGACACAGCAAAGTCCTTGGGATCCTTAAATTATCGGAAGGTTCCATTCAGAGGAGCTCGTGCAAGAGGGTTTACTTCTTACAGAGGCAACCAGCGTCAGTATTCCAACTATTCATCAAGGGGGCAATAGAACCGGTGCCTCTTTCACAGATGGGCATGGGTTTCTATTCCAGGTTCTTCCTGGTTCGGAAGACGGCAGATACGTGGCGTCCTATACTAGACCTAAGGGAGCTCAACACCTATCTCATCAAGCTCTCCTTCAGGATGGTCACTCTCCAGGATATTCTCCGTCTACTGAATCCGGGCGATTTTTTGGCGTCCCATGATTTAGAGGATACGTACTTCCACGTTCCAATCCACCCAGCTCACAGACAATATCTACGCTTCACAGTAGGCAAGAGCCATTTCCAGTTCAAAGTGCTTCCGTTTGGCCTTCGGTCTGCACCTCGGATATTCACGAAGATGCTGGCACCAGTCGCTGCTTTTCTCAGAAAGCAATCCCTAGAAGTGTTCCCATACTTGGACGACTGGCTCGTCAAGGCTCCATCGCTCAAGGCAACTTCTCAAGCCGTTTCAACTTGCATTCAGTTGTTCGCCCACTTGGGTCTTCAGCTCAACAGGTCCAAGTCGGTGCTGATACCCTCCAGGTCGCAAAGGTTCCTTGGAGCTATTCTGGACACGACACTATGCACCGCTCGTCCGTCGGAGGAGCGTCAACGCAAGCTGATCACCTCCGCTCGTCAAGTGCTGCAGAGGAAATATTTGTCGGTTCGCCTGTACAAGTCCTTACTCGGATCGATATCATCCTGCATACCATTAATACCGCATTGCAGGCTTCATATGCGTCCTCTGCAGGAGGAGTTAGACAAACAATGGCGCCAGGCAGAAGGGTCATTCAACGACAAGGTGTGGGTAACACCAGGTATGCGCAAGGCCTGCGAGTGGTGGCTGATAAAGGAGAACATCGCAGTAGGATTAACATTCCGGACTCCACCGTCTCCTATGGTGGTGACCACAGATGCCTCCTTAGAAGGCTGGGGAGCGGTACTCCAGGAGCTTCAAATCAGCGGTCACTGGAGTCCAGCACTGAGCCTAAACCACATCAACCTCTTGGAGCTGATGGCCATTCGCTTAGCCTTGCTGGCTTTTCTTCCCAGAATTCAGAATCGTGCAGTGCTGGTCCGGACGGACAATACGACGGCCATGCACTACATCAACAAGCAAGAGGGAACAAGATCGCGAACTCTGTCCAAGGAAGCTCGGACGATCTGGGATTTTACAATTTCTCACAAGGTCAACCTACAAGCCGAGCACCTAGCAGGATGCCTCAACATCACGGCGGATGCTCTGAGTCGTCAGACGGAAGTGACTCACGAGTGGGAATTAGACCAAGCCACGCTGGAGGGAGTGTTCGAGGTATGGGGTACTCCGACCATAGACCTCTTTGCGTCCCCGGAGAACGCCAAATGTCGGTTTTACGCAAGCAAGGTTCCCCATCGAGGATCTCTGGGGAATGCCCTTTCGATTGCTTGGTTCGGCGCATTTTGCTACGCTTTTCCTCCCATTCCCCTCATTCCTCGAGTTCTCAGGAAGGTCAAGGCGGAACCGTGCAAGATGATCTTCATTGCTCCAGCGTGGGCCCGGCAGTTCGGAACTCCTGCTTCTCTCCCAGGATCGCCCAATTCGCTTGCCGCTGATTCCATCTCTGTTGTCGCGGGATCAGGGACAGGTGCTCCATCCGGATCCGAAGTCACTACACTTGACAGCGTGGCTCCTGAATACAGAGAATTCCGTCATCTGAATCTCTCCAGGGAGTGCAGGGATGTTTTGTCTCAGGCGCGGGCGCCAAGCACTAATAAGACATACAGGGCAAAATGGAAGAGGTTTTGTCTGTGGTGCCAGAGGAATAAACTCCATCCTTATAAATCCCTACCACATCAGGTTTTACCTTACATCCTGTCGCTGGCTAAATCAGGTCTGGCGCACTCTTCTGTCAAGGTACATCTGGCTGCCATATCGCGTTTTCGACGAAAGGCATCGGGGCCATCTCTATGGTCCGCAAGGATTGTAAAACAGTTCCTTAAAGGGTTGTTTCGGATGTATCCTCCGGTCCGAGCACCTCCACCGATCTGGCAACTCAACCTAGTACTGGCTCAGCTCATGAAAGCTCCCTTTGAGCCAATTCACAGGGCGGACTTGAAGTTCCTCTCTTGGAAGCTAGCCCTCCTCTTAGCGTTGACATCGGCTAGGAGGGTTAGTGAACTCCAGGCTCTGTCCATAGTGGAGCCATTTCTTCAGTTCAAAAAGGATGTGCTAATATTGAGAACCAACCCAAAATTCATCCCGAAGGTGCCTTCGGATTTTCATCTGAATGAACCCTTGATTTTGAATTCCTTTTTTCCACGTCCTTCTACCCAGGCGGAACGAACATTGCATTCTTTGGATGTCCAGAGATGTCTGAAATTCTATCTCGAGCGCACACAATCGTTCAGGAAGTCTACACAGTTATTTGTTTCCTACAGTGCACCACGGAAGGGATTGCCTCTCGCTAAGAGTGGCATTTCCCGCTGGATCTCCAGTGCAATTCAATTCTGTCATCAGGCTGCGGGCAAACCTTTGGACAGAAGGTCCCGTGCTCATTCTACAAGAGGGATGGCGTCTTCAGTGGCTCTTTTTGCAGGAGTTGCTATCAAAGACATTTGCAGGGCAGCAACGTGGAGCAGTGTACACCCCTTCACGAAACACTACTGCCTGGAGTCGGTGGGACGAGATGACGCTGCTGTTGGTCAAGCAGTCCTCAGGAATCTTTTTCATTGAGAGGTGAGCTTTCCCTACAATCCCTCCATCCTGGTAAGCACATTTGGTTCAGTGATGATTGTTTTTTTTTCTTGATTACCATGTACTAGTTTTTACTGTAAATTGAGATGGTTATGTAATGCCAAGTGTCTACCAAAATGTGCTTTTGTGATTTACTGCTAGCTATTCTGATACAAAGCATGAGAATCTATGAAAGTTCCAATACTGGGGTAAGAAAACAAGTTACTTACCTGTAACTTTGGTTCCCCAGTATTGGTAACTTTCATAGATTCTCATGCGCCCACCCACCTCCCCTGGGAAAGCTCTGCCTGTTTCCTGAGGTAGTGGCTGTTTGCACAACGGCTACGAAAATCTGAGGCTCTGAGCTCTCTCAGGAAGGTTCCAAAAGGTGAGGCTGTGCTGATTGGTCCTGGCAAAAGTTTGGGCTCTTTTACACAAAGAGGGTGATATGCTACAAAATGAGATGAGGCCTAAGCCTATTTTTCTCTTTTGTTTCTATGGTTATGATATTTTTTATTTACCAAGGCTCCCATTCCGACGACGGGGAATGATACAAAGCATGAGAATCTATGAAAGTTACCAATACTGGGAAACCAAAGTTACAGGTAAGTAACTTGTTTTCTTCCAACTGTTTGTTAGGTTCTGCGTCTATCTGCAACCCATTTTCCATATTGTAATTAGTTATGTTTGTCGTGACGCTTTTAGTCATAGAATCAAAGGAAGGCTCTAAGAAGGTGACTTGAGGAATATTTATATCCCCTTCCCCCTGTTGTTTATTTAGCTATTGTATCCCATCAGCATGTAGAGCGTTCTGAGACTCTTCTAGGCCCTGAGCATTTAAAAAACGTGTCTGGGCCATATTACCGTTTATCTTGATAATAAACGGAATATTAATTCCATCATAGAAAGCTTTTTGTTGTCAATCCAAAGCGTCTAGAATTGATAATCCCTGGAACCTATTTGAAAGTACAACAGTTGTGTCCTCAACATTGACACTGTTTCCAGGTGGTGGTCTATAAAAATATCCTAGAGGAAGAGCGCAGATAGAAGTACTTTGGGGGGAAATCTCCTCATGCATTTTTAATAGGTTTCGAACCACCTGGGGTCGTTGGAAGTTTATTACTACACAATCACCTTTTATAATCTTTGGGGATTCGCAAAGCCACCCTACCCTGCGAACCATAAGAATATCTTTCATATTTAATGGGTTAAATTTTTTGAATTTGGTTAGCCAATCGACAGTCTTATTCCGTAGATTGGACCACGATTCTTTCTGCTCTCTTTTAAGAGTGGGGACCCCAGCTAGAATTAGCACATAGGGACACGAGGCAGGTTGCAAGCTTAGGACTTCAGTGCTTGGAATCAGATCAGTACTTTTAGGGCTGTATATTACAGCCAGACCAGTGTGGATTTCTGGTAAATTGGGACTTGCATGTACGGTCTATCTGTCATGCGGCCCTCCTAGATTATCATGTAAATCCTATGTTCCGCCCCATGAACTTCTTCTACCCCTGTTGTTCAGATTCGTCTTGGGGTTTACCATAGACATATCTTTACCTCCATTACTCATTCTGATTTGACTGTGTGTTAGCGGGCCTTTCAACTGTTCTATTGACTGGGGGTGAATGTTTAATTTGCTTCGCAGGAGCCGCTTCGCATCAAGCCTACACACCACTGCTGGATTTGTAAGGGGACTATTTCCAGCATAGGCATATAAATCTAAAGACTTGATCAATTGTACTAGTTTTAATTCTATATCCTGCCTGAAAATTTGAAAGCACATTATTCTCCTCTATCCAGTTGTTTAATCTATTTAAAATATGCCTAGCAATTTTTTTGTGTAAAATATCTATTAGACTAATTGGGTGATAATTTGCGGGGTCATTACGATTGCCTTTTTTAAAAATCGTAATGATTTCTGGACAAGAAACCAGCATCCTGGGACTGGTTTCGGGGCATCACCCCTCATCAACCAGGCTAGCTTGAATCCAGTGACACAGTGAGCCTGAGACCCATGTCTGGGTATACCCGGCGCACTTGGGGCGAGAAAGCAAAAGTCACACAGATGATTGACGGATTGCAGAGCGAATCACACATTCACCCTCAGTCAATAGGTCTGGGTTAAATCCATGGTTCTTTTGTTCACAATGCCACCCCAGTTTAGAACCAGCCATATGCAGATCAGTCTTGACCCTGTGTCTCAGAGGAACAGTCCAACCCGAACTGTCAAGCCAGGTCCTCCTTGGTTCAGAAATAAGCATCCTGGGACCGGTTTTGGGGCATCACCCCTTATTCCGATTTTACTGTGTGTTAGCGGGCCTTCTGCTTGTGTTAATTGGCACACCCCTCCAATGACATCAGAATGAAAGATACCACCATTACTTTTCAATTGTCCTGTGGCGATATTCAACTGTTCTATCTTTGTGTCCATTATGCTACATTTCTGATCCATGAGTTCATTAATCTGCTTTAACATTGACCCAAGTGTAGATTCTAGTGTTAATGCTATAAAGCTCTCAAGGTTCCCAAAGCTCTCTTTCAATGAAAGCGAATACGGGGCAAAGTCTACTTCCGCCTACGTGCTAACCGTTTTTCTTGGCGTTTTGACTTGTTCATCTGTGTGGAGATTTGGGTTAGTCAAAGGCCCGGACTCCCCCGCTTGCTTCGTTTTCTTTGATTTAGGTTTCCTAAGACCAATGTTTTGTCTCTCCTTTGCCCGTTGGTCTTTCTTCTTGAACACCTCTATTGACCTCGGGGCACGAAGTCTAGTTGCCATGCCTGGTCTACTTGGATCATCTGGCACAGTGGTCAAGTGAGCAAAGGGTGAAGCTGGCAAAGCAGGTAATAATGCCCCATTATTGACCGTTATTATAGGACTCAGTGCGAATGGCTGAGGTGTATCATTCAAATTAGGTGAACATGTTTGTCTATGTGTGGATAACTTAGCGGGATCAAGTGACAAGCGCCTCTCTGCTAATTGTATTTCATGTGTTAAAAGAGATTCTGCTCTAATGATAAAGGCGTCCAAGGTGCCCACAGCTCCTTACGCCTACTCATACTCTTACAACGTTTAAGCCAAAGATGGATTTACAATAGTTCAAAATTAACAGTTCGCAAGTCCCAATCAGATGGTATTGTGGCCTGCAGCACTGATGGTGAGGCTTACCGCACGGACTGACCATGCGTAGCGGGTGCCGTGAGTTGTTAAGTATGCCCCCTGGGCGCACAGCAGCAGCGTCGGCGCCTCCTGGCGGCAAGGGCAGGGCTTTCTGGGGCTTGGAGTCCCCTTCCAAATCCCGCAGTGGTGTGTAGGCTTGATGCGAAGCGGCTCCCGCCAGTTGTTAAGTACGCCCCCTGGGCGCACAGCAGCAGCGTCACCGCCTCCTGGCGCCAAGGGCAGGGCTTTCTGGGGCTTTGAGTCCCCTTCCAAATCCAGCAGTGGTGTGTAGGCTTGATGCGAAGCGGCTCCTGCGAAGCAAATCAAACATTCACCCCCCGTCAATAGATCTGGGTTAAGTCCATCGTTCTTTTGCTCACAATGCTACCCCAGTTTAGACCCAGCCATATGCAAATCAGTCTTGACTCTTTTCCTCCTGGGAACAGTCCAGCCCGAGCTGCCAAGCCAGGTCCTCCCTGGTCCGGAAACAAGCAGCCTGAGACCGGTGTGGGGCATCACCCGTTATCAGCCATGCTAGCTTGAATCCAGTGACACATTGATCTCGGGCCCAAGACTGGGCATACCCTGCGTACTTAGGGCAAGAAAGCAAATGACACACAGATGATGGCCGGAATGCAGAGCAAATCAAACTTTCACCCCCAGTCAATGGATCTGGGTTAAATCCATCGTTCTTTTACTCACCATACCACCCCAGTTTAAACCCAGATATATGCAAATCAGTCTTGACCCTGTGTCTCATGGGAAGAGTCCAGCCCGAACTGCCAAGCCAGGTCTTCCCTGGACAAGAAACCAGCAACCTGGGACTGGTTTCGGGGCATCACCCCTCATCAACCAGGCTAGCTTGAATCCAGTGACACAGTTAGCCTGAGACCCATGTCTGGGCATACCTGGCGCACTTGGGGCGAGAAAGCAAAAGTCACACAGATGATGGACGGAATGCAGAGCGAATCACACATTCACCCTCAGTCAATAGGTCTGGGTTAAATCCATGGTTCTATTGCTCACAGTGCCACCCCAGTTTAGAACCAGCCATATGCAAATCAGTCTTGACCCTGTGCCTCATAGGAACAGTCCAACCCGAACTGTCAAGCCAGGTTCTCCTTGGTTCAGAAATAAGCATCCTGGGACCGGTTTTGGGGCATCACCCCTTATCAGCCAGGCTGGCTTGAATTCAGTGACACAGTGAGCCCGGTACCCATGTCTGGGCCTACCTGTCGCACTTAGGGCGAGAAAGCAAAAGAGACACAGATGATAGATGGAATGCAGAGCAAATCAAACATTCACCCCCAGTCAATAGATCTGAGTTAAATCCATTGTTCCTTTGCTCACCATGCCACCCGATGGCCGGGTCTAAACTGGAATGGCGTGGCGTGCAAAAAAACAATGGATTTAACTCAGATCTGTGACTGGGGTGAACGTTTGATTAATTCAGCATTCCGTCCATCATCTTTTGTTTTTGTATTTGTTGCCCTATGTGGGTAGTGTAAGCCCAGACGTGGGTCCCGTGCTCGCTACTCCACCAAATTCAGGCTGGCCTGGCTTAATGAGGGGTGTTACCCCAAAACTGGCCCTAGGATGCTTGTTTCTGGTCCAGGGAAGACCTGGCCTGGCAGTTCGGGCTGGAGTGTTCCCATTGGGAACAGGGTCAAGACTGATTTGCATATGGCTGGGTCTAAACTGGAATAGCGTGGCGTGCAGATAATCGATGTATTTAACCCAGCTCTGTGACTGAGAGTGAATGCTTGATTAATTCAGCATTCTGTCCATCATCTATTTGTTTTGCAGAACTGTATAAGCTGAGACGGGCTATAAGCCCAAATTTAACGTTAGCTCATTTAGGGCCTCATGTAGGTAGCCTAACATTTACCACTTCATAAATACCGAATTTTACCGATTCGGTATTTATGAAGTGGTAAATGCTATGTAGGTAATCCGTCGGTAATAATTACCGAATCGGAATGGGTCGGTATTTTAGAATCGGTAATTACCGATTCGGTAATGGTAACTGGCTTCCCATTGATTCCTATGGGCCAGGAGGCCCATAGGAATCAATGGGGAGCCAGTTACCATTACCGAATCGGTAATTACCGATTCGGTAATGGGGGAGCACAATCAAGGGTGGCAGGGTGTCACAGTGACACCCTGTTGCACCCCTGATTCCTGCATGTGTGCACATGTGGCACACATACATGCCCTAAGGGCATGTATGTCTGCCACATTGCACACTTCTAAGCGCTTTAAAATGCTTTTACACATCCATTCTTAAAATACCGACTCCAGACAACACCCACACACTCCCCCTACATCTCATTTCTGTATTCGGTATTTACCGAATCGGTAAAATTACCGATTCGGTAATTTTACCGATTCTGTAAATTACCGAATACAGAAATGATCCCCCTACATAGCAAAAGCCTAAATACCGGTCGGTAACGGTATAATTACCGAAAATCGGCCGTTACCGACCGGTATTAGGCTACCTACATGAGGCCCATAATGTGGACATTCAGGATCAGGGCACTGATGGATATTGATTTTACACTAATTTGAATCCATTGTTCTCCTTTAGGCACACCCACTGAAATTCTTCCGCTGGTGGAAGCTACACTTAAGCACAACAACAAGAGGAGAAGGAAGGTGTCTGTGGGTAAGAAAATTAGAATTGTACATCTTTCACAATATCATATTTGTGACTGTTTTCCATCCCACCCCGCTATTGCTGTTGCTGTGTCACATCTATGAAGAGCAGTCTTAGGTTTGGATTGTAGGTACCACCCATTTAGAAACACTTTCTCAGTTGTTCACCACCAGCCCTGCATGCTCACAACAACCTCATCTATCATGGCCTCCTTGTATGCTTGAGAAATAGGGGCCTGAGGGCTACTAATTCCACCACCGACTCCTGAAACCTGATGATAATCATTTCAGTGAAAAAAGGTGTCAAGCTCAGGCGTCCTATCTATATCACAAGGTCCAATATGGGATGTCAATATTTAGTAAACTACAGTGAAGAGTAAGAGAAGGACGTGAGGTATTCGGACCAAAGGCAAGGAATTTCTGAGCCGAGGTGATAAATCCTGTAGGGAATTCTAAGCGAAGTAGAAAGATCCTGAAACAGGAGGAAAATTCTAGCTAAGGGGACAACCCCAAAGTGAATTCTGAGCAGAAGAGAGTGATTCTTGAATAGCTGAAGAGGAAGCTGCAGGCTGGCTGGGTTGGTTACTATCCTGCGCCCAACACACCATAAATCCATTATAATTGGCCCATGTGTGGCAGCAGTACTAATGTGTATCGAGATTTTACCCGTGTATTTGCTTTGTTGGTTCTTTGTAACCAAATATAGTATTCTTGACTAACTGAAATGCATCTCTCCATTACCAGCAAAACCTAAAACAAGAAACCCTGCAGTGGAGAGCTATAATGATGGTTTATAGGTGGCTTCTAGAATAGTAAGTGACTAGTGCGCTAAGCAGATGAATCTAAAAATACAGAGGGAATCTAAAGAAGGGGATCTCGGAATAGAGAGGAACTCCTTAGATACAGAGAGGGATCCTGGAATTACAAAAGAGAATACTCAGTGAAAAGAGAGATACTGAAGGGAATCCTGTGCTAAGGAGAAAGTTTCTGTAATAAATGGGGAATGCTGTACTAAGGGAAGAAATTTTGCTACGACAAATGGATCTTGATGTAAAGAGAGGCATCCTGGAATAATGAGGGAATCCAAAGATGGTTAATGGCATCATGGTGTAGCAATGGAAGCCTTTGCTGAGGTGAGAGATCATGGAAAGTTCAGGAATCCTGAGCTAAGGGGTACATCCTGGAGAAAATCCTGAAGTATGCAGAGAGAACCTAAAGAGAATTATAAGTTAAGAAGATGAATCATGGAATATACAGAGAGTGCTGGAACACTAATCAAATTCTGAGTTAAAGAGAGGAATTAAGAAATAGCGATGGAATCCTCAAGTATCATTAGAAAATATAAGTTATACCAAAGTACTCAGATATAGAAAGGAATGTGCAATACACCTTATGTTTATTTTTAATGAGTTCACAGCCGTGTTTGATGTAGCCCTAGAAGGGAAGTGATCTGGAGGACTGAATCAAAAGCACCCTGATAATTTGAGAAAGCATGAAGTCTGTTTCCAAACTCATGTGAACTCAGTGGATGTTAGACCATTGAGCATATAAACAGGGGCCAGGCCCCAAAGAGTGTTCTAGATAAAGAGGTTTGTGTTTATTTTTCATCTCATCTACTTCTTACTAGCAAATTAAGTTAGTGCCATAGAACTATGCACCCAATGCTATGACTCTTTTCCAGCAAATTACATAAACTTCATAAATCATTCCTGGAGAAGGATGCCAGCTTTATCATTCTGAGCTGAGCGCATTAGGATTGTGCACCTTGTTTGATGTCTTAGTTGTTCTCTGTCTCATCAGCATCATCTGAGTGTGACAACAAAGAAGAAGAGGATGATAACCAGGAACAAAGTCAGAGCCTAATGGACTTAGGAGATCAGACTGAAGATGAGGAGGAGCAGTCAGGGGAGCGCCCTCAGCCTGATGCTGTTCACCACTGTGATACAGAAGAGGAGCAGGCGTCCGGATACTCCGGCGATGACCTCACCGACGAGGAAGAGAAGAAGGAAGGCTTGGTGTCCTTCCTGGTCTACAGGGTATACTGGAATGCAGTGGGCACACCTTTGGCATGTGCCATCCTAATCTTCTTCCTCCTAATGCAAGGTAACTCAAGACTCCAAATATGTGCACTTCACAATCTTCAGTTGCAATGTGTGGGGACTGCTAGAGCATCGCACTCAAGTGTTATCTGATTTTAATTATCAAACATGCTAGAATATGAAGTTTATGATGGAACTAGTGCAAATAATGGCATAAAACGTGGTCTGTAGCTGAAACTATACCCATTCTGTCAACCTACACTTTTGCCAGGCTTTGTAGACATATTTGTTTAGGATTTGTTACTAATAAATTGATGGTCTTTCAGCATTTGCAAATTAATTTTTAGGTCTGCTGACATTTTGTCTTCAGTTCAATACGGAGAATGGCCTTTGGGTCAGCCCCTTTCTCATGACTGGATGGCGTTATTATCTGTCTCAGTTCGATGTTTATGATTTAATGGCTTTTCTTCCCATTTTTGTTTTTGTTCCCCGCACTCCTGGAGCATGACTTCTTTACCATTGTGATTGCATGAGTTCTATCCTTCAACTGCTGCCGTTAGGGAACTATTTGTTCTTGGATGATTAGCAATCCATGGGAGTGCATGGCTTTCATCTCATTCCCTCAGCCACTTTCTTCCTGCTTCCCACCACCAAGTGTCCTTCCTGTCCGTTACTCCACTGCACTTCCTGCTTCATTGTTTTTTAGGTTGAGCCTAGGCAGTGCGCATGTGCTGTCGCTATGGCGACGATCTGCTGTGTTGGAAAAAAAACCTCAAAAGGAACTTTTAGCCCACCCACACTCACCAGTTGATGACAGCATAATCACTGTCATTTGCTGCCTTTTAATTGGGCACAACTCGCGATACGTCCCTTCCTGTGGCTTGTGGGGAACACTGCTCGAGTACCAATTAATTAAACTCTATTAGAGTCCTTCCGCTGCTTGCGCTGTGAATGAGGTACTATTTTTACTTTCCTTGGCATTTGTATTTAGCGCAAACTCGACTGATTGTCTTCTTTATTTAAGTAGCATTTACATTTTTCATATGGTGCTTTGAAAGACGCTACAAGCACCAGCAAAACTCATTTATGTACATGTGGAGTTGTTTTGCTATCTCATTATCCTAAGAGAATTCATCAGTGTAAAATATTGGAGCACGCTTCTCACCTGAGAAGGCTAAAACATTGTGCTTTAGACGTCACCATGGCACAAGCACGTATACAGAACTTTCCAGGTGGAATCCGGTCGAGGTGTGTGTCTATCTAACTATTTAACCAGTCAATCTTCTGACTTGCTCACCTATGTTTTCATCTATCCGCATGCTTATCCCTGTACGAATCAATCTATTCAGTCGTCCGTCTATGTGTCTTCCGTCCATTCTACCACCTATCTTTTCATTTCTCCATCTGACTTGCCACCTATTTATCAATCTATGGGCCCATCCATTCACTTGTCCACCAAATAATTTGTGAATAAATCTATCAGCTAGACATCCATCCCACCCAATGTTTAATGGCTCCACTTGCCTGTCAACCAGCACAACAATCTAAAAATCCATTCACTCACCGAGCTTTAGTCACCCATTTATCACTCAATCAATCATTCATGAACCCGCATCCAATCTATTCATATGTCCATCGGGTATACCATTTAATCAGGGAGTAATACCATCCTTCCACCAGACACTGCTGTCTAAGGGGCCGATTCACAGAAGTAACTTAAGACAAAATCCTAAACTTACTACTTTTGGTATTCACAGAATTTAGGATTTTGTCCTAAGTCTGTCTTAAGTTTGTCTTAAGACAAACTTAAGACAAAATCCTAACTTCTGTGAATACCAAAAGTAGTAAGTTTAGGATTTTGTCTTAAGTTACTTCTGTGAATCGGGCCCCAAGTGTCCTCCCACGCATCTTTTTACATATTCACACCCTCTTTCTAATATGAACCTTTCCACTCCCATGCCATGCGCCTCCCTCTGCTTGTCCATGCTACAAGTCATCCTGAAAAGAACCTTCTCCTTCCTGGTCCAACAAGTATTAACTCAATTTGATTCATTTATCGGCATAATCTGCTTTTTTGCAGTTTTACATAGCGCAAACTCGACCTGAAAGTATTGGAGCGCTTTACACGAGCACCAAACAGCTACATTACGCAGGGACACGTTCTAATTTTTTGGGGGGGGGGGGGGGGTGGCACGGGGAGATTGTAATTTTGCAAGAATCACAGGATGTTGAACCCACACCAGTACTTTTACCTAGTTCCCCAGTTCCAAAGTCAGCAGTTCTGGCAATATTATGAAATCTCTTTTTCATTAATACACATTCCACCAATATCCCAGGTGCCTTATCTTTTTTTTTACTTTCCCCTGTGCTGCTTCCTTCCCTGGCCTCCTGCTGCCTCCATACTAATCGTCTCTACTGCCCCCTGCTGCTATTTCCCTTCTGCCCACACCAAACCTCTGCTCAATTACATCCACTCCCCATATTTATTTTTGCAGTTTTATGGGATTTGCTTTATATGTAACTTTTCTTTTTCTGGATTTATCTTATGCACAATAACAAATACACAAAAGCAACTGGTTGCCCTAGCCCTGCCAGGCTGTCATATATATTAGGCTCTCAAGAAATCTATACGGTGCGGTGACTACTGTGCCGTCCTTCAGAAGTGTGTAACACCACCACCGATGTCCGGTAATCGTCCCCAATATCACATACTCCTTATTCTCCCAGCCATTTAAAAAACGTGCATTTAAGTCTAGTGCCAACAATGACCACTTTCCACAGCTTCAAAGCCCAGGTAGATTTGTGCTGTTTAAAAAACATTGACAATCAACTTGTGTGTAAATGTACCAGTACTATTTGAACTAAGAAGGAAAATAGATGGTAGGCAGTAAAATGTGTGGGAAAGGCACAAGACCGGCATCACCTGCTCAAAGAAGCGGAAAATAAATTGTCAAATTAATACATTCACTTATGTTGTGTGGGGAAAACTTAAGCTTTCAGAGAGGTGTCGGAGCTTGTAACAAAACATTGTCAAAATGGATCTCACTTTGCCAATGATGTATTCATTGAGACATACGCACATACACCTGCTTTAAGTTGCAATTTGCAGTCTTTGTTATCTAACCATTCGCCCACTCATCCATCCATCCACCCACCATCTATCCTTTTAGAACACACCTCTGCCCATCCGTCCACCCACTCACTAACCTCCCAGCAAACATCCCTGTCCCTCCACCTCCCACTGTCCTTCAAACACCCAACATCCTGCATTGGCCCACCCATGCACTATCCTTCCAACAACCATCTACATCCGTCCGTTGTGAATAATATGCAAATATAGATACGTTCCTAATAAATATTAAAAAAGGTAAGATGCGTACTCTATATTTGCAAGATAATATACATTTAAATAGCATATCAACAGTGTAACTAAACACACACACAAGCAGGCACACAAACAGGCATCTAGTTTTGTGTAGTGCATTTGTGAACCAGCACTAAAACCTTTTCAGGCTTTAACAACAGCATATTCTAATGTTGCTGTATAATAAAATCAACATATCTTAATGACTGCATACGTTGACATCGGCACATTTTGACTCATCCTATTTTGATATTGGCATACCTTAATGTTAGGGTATCTTAACTTCAGCATATCGTAACATCACCATAAATTGGTATCTACAAATCCTATTATGGGATATTTGTTCTGAGCAGCTCTCACCCCCATCTATCCACCATGCAACATTATTTCACTACACAAATCTACACCTCACGGTTCTACCACACACTTCCTCAACAAACAATTCCAATGCAAGTCACAAATTTCCATTCACACCACATACATCCACTCAACTCCAAAACTATAAAAGGAAAAATAAATTCACATTTACAATGCCAATAGTTCTAACTCTCACAAATGCAAGACCTATTGCACCTACCTGTGTTTTACAAAGCATAGAGTATTTTCATTATGGATATCGGTATGTGTCTGGATTATTTTTGCATTGTGGGGGGGTTGCTACGTGGGGAGCACTCTGAAACTTTAAACCCCAGGTCAAAAATAGGAGCAAGAACACTTTCTTTTTTGTGGCTTGTCAGCTGCTCAAACAACAAGGGTTCCTGCTTCCCACTTCCTCCGTCTCTCTCTCCCGCCCTAATCAGCCCTCCTCCTGCTCCCTGGTACCCAATGGAAGTATAGCGTGTACAGCTCCAAATTAATCACTCTTCTCATACACGTACTCAAGTCCATCTTTCATATCTATTCTATGTAACGCAGATGGAGTGCAGACATTTAAATTGAGTCAATTGGTAATTCCTCATTCTAAGTCCTCTACACAGTGCTGCAGCGGATTCTCCGGTCCAGTCGGTAATTCCCACTTTTTATTTCCTCTAGGCAGTGCTGCAGCTCCTTCTTTTGTCCTGTCAGTAATTCCTCATTCTAAGTCCTCTAGACAATGCTGTTAGCCGCTTCTCTGGTCTCATTGGTAATTCCTCATTCAAGTCTTCTAGACAATGCTGCAGCTGATTCTCTGGTCCCGTCGGTAATTTTCCCATTTAAATTTCTCTTGGCAGTGCTGCAGCGGCTTCTTTGGTCCTGTCAGTAATTCCTCATTCTAACTCCTCTAGACAGTGCTGCAGGTGCGTCTCCGGGCCCCAGTAGTAACACATCATTCTAAACCCTCTAGACAGTGCTGCTAGCTGCTTCTCTGGTTCCATTCTGCTGCTTCGCTGGTACCATTGGTAATTCCTCGTTCTAAGTCCTCTAAACAGTGCTGCAGCTGCTTCTTTGGTCCCATCCGTAATTACTCATTCTAAGTCCTCTAGGCAGTGCTGCCGCTGCTTCTCTGATCCAAGTGATAATTCCTAATTCTAAGTATTCTAGGCAAATCCGCAGCTCAACTCTAAACGTTTCCATTCCACACCACATAATTCAACAACAAACTACATAATGAAAAATGTCTTGGCTAACGTAAAGGCAAGTTTTAATTCTATTAAGGACACGGAGACAAGGATTAGGCTTTACTTCCTTTGCTTTATTCCATATATCAAAACTCCAGCAGCCATTTCATTAAGGCAAACACATGAAAGAACTACATTCCCCATGAACAGTAGGGAACAGCAACACAATCAAGTCCATCCAATCAGGAGCCAGTCTGCCGTATAATGTCCCGTGAAGCCCTTCTAGCCTCCCTTTCTTCCTGCGACTGCTGTAATCTTCTTTTTTGGTTACTCTTGTTTACTGCATTCTGTCCCTAGAGACAAGAAATTTGCACATTATTGCCACGTAACCGGAACACTATCACGCATTACACAATACGGGGCGACATTATAACGTTTAATTGCAGCATAAAGAACACAAATTCACATAACAATGTACAATAGAACACAACTGATCTGAGTGCCCATAAATTGATGACCATTAACCCCTTCGACGCGCATGACGGAACGGTTCCGTCATGCACGTCGGTTGGGCTGTGCTTATGACGGAACCGTTCCGTCATGGCCCCGCCCGCGCTCAGAACCTTCAGCGTGGCGCGGAAATCCGCGCCGCGCTGAAGGGGTTAAGATCATTAAAAATAGCGCACCATCTGTAATGGGAAGGGACAATTTAGAGAAACATTTTTATTAGGGAGGGCTAATCCTCTCCTCCGTGTCCTTAATAGACAGCTATAAAACATGGCTTTTCCCGGGATAATTTCTGTCTTGTTCTCTGCTCTGCTTTAACCACGTATACTTGGTAGCGCTGGGACGCCCCGTTGCTGGGCCAGCCATGCGCTGTATAAAGTTCAGTAAATAAATAAATAGAATTGAAACTTTCCTTTACGTTAGCTAGGAAATCTTTTATTCTATGGCAGGACACGGAGGTGAGGATTAGGCTAGTTCAAAGCTTATCCACCACCACGCTTGCCAGAGAGGGAACAGGTTTAAAATAAAAGGTCTTAAAGGTGGAATCATTCGACCAATATGCTGCTTTGAGGATATCCTCGAGGCGAGCACCAAGACAGAAAGCTTTAGAAGCCATAGCCCCTCTCACTGAGTGGGCTCCAAATCTGGAGGTGTCAATTCTAGCTTCTTGCATAACCCACCCGACCCATCTGGCAATCGTAGGTGACGAAACCGCTTTGTGAGGGCAATTAACAATTGTCTCTTCCCATGTGGACGGAGTTTGTCGGTCATAGTTTCATATGCTTTAATGGTGCGAGCCACACACAACTTAGGTGATTGACGTAGAGACGGATAAGATACCAGCCTGGAATCAATTTTCGTTCTGCGCGAAATGTGAAAGATCACCCCTTCAGGTGTGAAGACTCTCCTGTTAAGTCCAGGGACCGGACATCTGATACTCAGCAACACTATAACAGACAAAGCAGAATCACTAACTTTCGCCAACAGTTGTTTCTTGAAAAGAAACATTGAGAAGCTAGGCTCGCCAGAAAGTGTACAACCTGGACAATGTCTGCCCCCAGGGGATCAATCTGGAGTTGGAGACACCAACCCAACCATCTTGGCCAGGCAGATCCTTATTGTCTGCCCAGGCCTTAGCAAGCAAGAAGGAAGCTTCTGCTGAAAGCCCTGGGTCTTTCCAAAGACGCCTGTAACCCTCCAGGCCATGAGGCGGAGAGATCCCGATAGGACCAGCGGGGGAGGATTGTTCTGGGGATTCCGGAGGAGATCAGAAAACAGGGGTTAGAGGGATGGGAAAATCCCAAGAAAGTTCCGTCATCGCTTGAAACCAAGCTTGTGATCTCCAAATCCGAGTGATCACCATCACCTCTGCTATTTGCCTGTGCACCTGAGCCATTAGTCTCGTGATAATGGCGAATGGGGGGAAGGCATAAGGTTGCTCCTTGCTCCAGTCCTGGAGTAAGGCGTCCATGGCTGTTGCAAGCTGGTCCGGTCTCCAACTGCAGTACCTGTGGAGCTGGAAGTCTAGCCGGGATGCAAAGAGATCCATGGAAAAGGGACCCCATCTGTCCTGAATCGATTGGAAGACCTGGGGATCCAGCTTCCAAAGGCTGGCATCCCTCCAGTGACGAGAGTGCCAATCGGCCACCTGATTGGAACTCCCCGGGAGATGTTCCGCTGACAAAGAGATTTGGTTGGATAAACAGTACTCCCACAGTGTCCGTGCGAGGTCCAACAAGGTCTTCGACTGCGTCCCCCTTACGTGATTGATGTAGCGTACTGCTGCCATATTGTCCATCTTGAGGAGGACCGAGCACGTCACCTTCTCCTTGGTCCAACAGCGTATGGCGAATGAACCTGCCATCAACTCCAGACAATTTATGTGCAGAGACCGTTTGGTGGAGGACCATTTTCTGCCAGTGGAGAACTCTCCACATTGCGTGCCCGATCCGGAGCCGCTGGCATCTGACTCGATTATCAAGTCGGGTTGAAAGCCGAAGATCGCCCTGCCGTTCCAGGCCTCCATGTGGGCTAGCCACAGTTCATCGTTTCTATTGCTTCGAGAGACATTGGAACCACTTGGGAATAGGAGAAGCCTTTCCGGAGGTGATTGATCTTTAAACGTTGAAGGGCTCTGTAATGAAGGAGGCCGGGAAAAATCTCCTGGATGGAAGACGAAAGGAGACCCACTATCCGCGCTAGATAACGGAGTGATACATGGGACTTGAAGATGGTCTTCCGCAATTCATGACGTATCTTGGACAGATTGCGCAGGGGTAAATTGAGGATTGCCTCGGTTGACTTTACCAAAAATCCTAGGAATTTGATTGACTGTGACGGGGCCACAACTGATTTCTCTTCGTTTATCACAAACCCCATAGATTCCAGAAGTTCTATTGCTGTCTGCAAGTGTGTGGCTAGATGAACCGGGCATTGATCCACGAGTAATATATTGTTGAGGTAAATAATGAGTCTTATACCTCGGGCCCGTAAATGTTCCACCACCGGCCTCATCAGCTTGGTGAAGCACCATGGAGCCGATGACAGACCGAATGGGAGGGCGGTAAACTCGAAAACACGAGAATCCAACCCGAACTGCGGAAGAAAGACTGGAATCGCCAGGTAGGCATCTTTCAGGTCCAGGCGGACCATCCAATCGATATTTGGAGAAGATCTCGCAAGAGGTGGATACCCTCGATCTTGAAGTGACTGTAGAGTAACCAATAGTTGAGGTCTTTTAGGTTGATGACTGGACGTTGTCCGCCATCCCTCTTCTCTACCACAAAGAGGTTGCTTATAAAGCCACTGGGATGGATTGCTGATCTAACTATCACCCCTTTATGCAAAAGGCTGTCCACATCCTGGCTCACCAATGCCTTCTGCTCGGAAGGAAAGGACAGAGGAGCAGGTGGGTGGGTCTGAGTTGGAGTGTTGTAAAAACTCTATATGGATACCCCCCACCATCTGGATCACCCATGCGTCTGAGGACAGCTTTTCCCAGTTCGCCTAAAAAAGGGCCAAGCATCCCCCAATCGAAATCTCAGTTGGGTCTTGAACACGTATCTTGGTTATTGTTAAAGTTGCCTCTTTGGCCGCCTCTGCCTCCGTGGCGACGGGGGCAAGACTTTGTCTGGTAGAAATTACCAAACTTGCCGGGGTCTTGCCACTGACCACGTCTGGAGTCGCCACCCTTGGAGGCTGCCTGAAAAGGACGGCTGAACGAGCGCCCCCTACCTCGATCGGCTGCAGGAAAAACCAGGGGTGTAAATATCTGCTTGATGGAAGATTGTGCCTTGTCAAGGGAATTGAATGTATTTACAAACTTCCCTAACTCTTTAATAAATGTTTCCCAAACAGGTTCCTTGGGCTATCGTCCCTGCCTCTGATGTGGAGAGCTTCCCGAATTTAGGGTCAATCTTAGTGAGGAGTGACCTGCGGATCTCTGTAGAGATCGCACAGTTGGCGTTCCCCTGGAAGATAATGGCTCTCTGTGCCCAGTTTGATAACACTTCTGGGGCAATCAGGGAACCAGAGGTTGTGGCGTCTTTCGCCACGTCCATGATTTTAGCAAATGGACTGGCGACATCCAGGAGCTTTTCCTGACATGAACGCCAGGAACGGTCAATACCCTTTTTGGGGTCACGAGCAAACTTGGCGGGGAAAGTGGCCACCTTGGGGTCAATTTTAGGTGTGACGGCCAGTTTCCCCTCCAAGGAAGGCCAGCGGCATTCGGCCTTCAAACAACCCCTCACCTCTTTGTCTAAGGGCTTCCGTAGACGGCTGGCCATGTAGGCTGCCACCTTGGGCGCAGGGCACCAGTCCGGGGATCTCGGATGCAAAATGTCATCGGGGTCCAACAAATCCCCTTGCGCCGCAAGACTGGAGTCTGTGTAAGGGTCCGACCCCCTAAGGGGGGTGGCATTCTGGCACCGCGGTCGAGAACCGTCCCCATCCCCGTCAGAAGTGTTGGGGGAATCATCCCCCTCCTGGGATGGGAGTCCAAAAACACCTTTTTGAGGCATGCAAAGGCGTATCGATCGACCCTGGGGTTGTCCGTGCGCTTGTCCACGTTTTGGGGTGGGGTAGCCTGCTGAGCTAATGCCTGCCCTGGAGGTAGGGGAGCCAGAGGCCCACTAGTATCTTCCCTAGGTTTGCGGGGTTGCTGGCATTGGCCTGGAGTGCCGCCAATCTCTTCTCCAGGGGGGCTACCACCTGTGACACAGCTCTGAGGATGGAGGCGTCCATTATCTCACAGAACTGGTTGTCGATGGGGAGGTAAGTAACCTCTTCCTCCATATAGTCCACAGTCTCATCATAGTCCATGGACTGCATTCTCACCAGGGATCAAAACTCCCCCACTGAACCAGAGGAATATGATAGGTAAGTTCCAATTTAAAAGAGTGGGACTGCCCCCTTGGTAGCTGAGGGGTAATAAGCACCTAGGGTGTCCCAGAAGTTAATTATATCTTACCTCTTAGGGTGTTATCCCTTCAGGCGCCGGCTCGCTAGTAAGCAATTCCCCTTTATGCAACAACGCAAGCGGTGTCAATTACACTTAGCCAGCTCACAAGGGGCTAAAAATAGACTGCTCCTAATACGGTAACTGACCTGGCTTGACCTGGCTTCCCCATGTAGATTGACGCACTGTCAGACGGAGAAATTGATGTGTTCTGGCTGACGGGGTGGGGCCATGCTGTGCACGAATCTCAATGCGCGGGCCCTCTATCGGTCAGAAGACTGCACCTCGCTCAGCGAGCCTCAATAGTGACAGCCGCGTAGGAGCGAAGAGCTCCCACGGCTCAAGAAAACACACAATTACGACAGTGCAGAGAATGGCGACCGCGTAGATGTGCTAAAACTCCCAGGACGCCTCGCTACAAAATAGCACCTCAGACAACATCAGAAAATATAAGAGAAACCATGACTTATCTGTGGGGCTGCTGGAGCAGCGAAGAAAGAGGAGGCTAGAAGGGCTTCACTGGACGTTATACGGCGGACTGGCTCCTGATTGGATCGACTTAATTGTGTTGATTTTCCCTACTGTTCATGGGAAATTCCGTTTTTTCATCGTGTTTGGCTTAATTAAATGGCTGCAGGAGTTTTGATATATGGAATAAAGCAAAGGAAGTAAAGCCTAATTCTCGCCTCCGTGTCCTACCATAGAATTCAACACAGCAACACAATTACACAACACCACATACATCCAATCAACACCACAGATTTCCACATCATGCCACTAAATTCAACAGCACACTACATAATTAAACTCCAGTTCAAACACTGCCTAACACAAAACACCAATCCACATGATTACACTCCATCACACACACTCCACATAATTCCAGTACTCTATACCACATAATTACTATCCACATAATTCCACTGCGCACCATGCCACATATTCCACTACAAATCCACACCACACAATTCCAAAAGTAACAATTCCATTACAACACACACAAATCTACTCCACACCACATAAAACCACTCATTCCAAACCAGAACACATGGATAAAAGACAATTTCGTTTACAACACCAATAGCTCTCTAACAAATGCGAGACCTATAAATGCTTTTTTTTTAAGGACTCAGCAAATGTATACAACTACTACACTGCTCACTTCCTAGCTTGTTTGTTGCCTCCTTGCCCCTCTACTGTTCCCCTTCCTGCCCCCTACTTTATTTTTTCAGAACGTTCGACAGCTGTACACTGCTATTGAGCTGCTTGCTTCTTTCTATTTGTGCAGAATCCCTGCTTATACTTTCTTAATTTACAGTTCCAAAAAATACACCTACCATCTTGAAATGATAAATCAAGAATAAACTAGTCCTAAAAAATAATTATAAAATAGCATCTGTGCATGAGCCCACATGCGTAATCATCGGTGGACAGCTTGGAATGATTTTTATTTGTCATACTTAGAAACAAATCTTTTCACGATGTCTATCCATCCATGCGCAGGCACTGGCAGATATCCTGAAATGTTTTGCTGCACTTCTTGAACAACAACATTCCAAGATGTCTAGCTTCCAAGCACGTTTGAATGGCTTTAGCCACAAACTGTGCCAAAGCTGACAATCATTTGGCAAAGGCAGTAACGCTGCACCTGCATTTGCAGGAGGGAGTAATTGATTTGTCGCATAGTTTGTAAATTCAGAGCCAACTGAATGCCTAGGTAAGGAATCGATTCATCGGACCATTGCAAAGGAGAACGGGCCTGCTGGTCCAGCAATACCACCTGTGGTAGGGATAAACCGAGCACCACAGATTTCGTAAGATTGATTTTAAAACAGGAGGCTCTCCAAAAAAACTCTCTAGTTCCTCCAAGAAACTGCACAAGGCGGTCCCAGGCTGTGAGAAGGTGGCCAGCACATCATCCGCGTAAAGGCTCACCATATGGGTATCGCCGCCAAAGCGGATTCCAGTGATCTGAGGGTGATCCCGGACCCTCTGGGCGAAAGGTTCCATGTATAGTGCGAAGAGCAGGGGTGACAACGGGCACCCCTGTCTAGTGCCCCTACTAATGGGGAATGGTGTGGAGGAGTAGCCATTCACTCGGACTGTGGCATTGGGGAAGCGATAGCAATTCAAAATGTGAGTTTGCATCTTCTCTTGAACGCCAGCACGGATCAGCGTCTGCTCTAGATACGGCCAGTGGACGCGGTCGAATGCTTTTTCTGCATCCACTGTCAACAGCATGTATCCTCCGGGGATACGAGAAGCCTTCTCGATCAGGTGTGAGACTCTTTTAATGTTGTCGCTCGTCTGATGCTACGGTACAAAACCGGCCAGGTCAGGATCCACTAGTTCCTGCATATAAGGGCTTAGGCGGGCAGCCAAAATCCCAGTGTATAGTTTCAGGTCAATATTTAATAGTGAAATGGGTCAATAGGACCTGCATAGTGTATTATCTCTCCCTGGCTTCGGGATAACAACTACGGCTGCCTCCAACATGGAAACTGGGATCGCTCCCGGTTCAGCGAAGGAGTTAAAGAGCCGAGTGAGGAGGGGGGCCAGCGTGGTGCAAAATTGTTTGTAAAAAGCTACAGTGTTGCCGTCGGGCCCGGGCGATTTACCCAATTTCAAGCGGGCTATGGCGGCTATGACCTCCTCGACCCGGATCTCTCTCTCTATGTGGGCCGCCTGGTCAGGCAACAAACAAGGAAGGCGAGCCTGTGCCAGATAGGAGTCTATGTGCATCGCCTCCAAGGGCTGCTCAGCAATAGCCGAGTCATCTGTGTATAGCGTTCCCGAGGGACCCCTGACCTCCCGTACTCCCGTCTCGGTGCCGGGCCGCACGTAGCTTATGCGTGAGTAACCGCACGTTCTTATCCCCCCCACATAGAAAGAGTGTCGCAGGCGCAGTGCTGCGTATTCTGCCCTATCTCTATCCAGGGCTGTGAGCTGCTCTCTCTAGCTACCTTCAACTGTTTCCAAGCCCGTGGGGCTCCGGTACGCTGATGCATCAGTTCCAACTTCCGAACCCTAAGAGTCAGTTCCTCCCGTTTTTTCTGGCGCTCCTTGTTGTCTGCAGTGGATATGGCAATCACCTCGCCTCTTATGACCGCTTTGAGTGCTGCCCACCTAGTGGAAAGGACAGTGTCTGAGTTATCGTTATGTAACAGATAGTCGGTGATCGTCTGCTGTATGCGTGTAACCGTGTCTTGGCGGTGAAGGAGCGTGTCTCTGAAGCGCCAGTGTCTGGCCGGGGGGTGAGCCTGTGGGAAGGCCAAGGTGAGTACCACAGGGAAGTGATCGGAAAGCGTAGCCACTAGTATGTCAGCTGAGAGTGTAATGTCCAGGATGGGTTTGGTGCCCAGAAAATAGTCTAGTCTGGCATAAGTTTTATGTGCGTTGGAGTAAAAGGAAAAGTCCCTCGCGTCAGAGTGGAGATGTTGCCAGAGATCCGTAAGGCCCATGTCGTGTAAGTTAGCGTGTCCAGTCGGGGAAAGGGAACCCACTTGGCCAATGCGTTGTGCAGAGCGGTCCTTAACATTATCGAACCCTAAATTGAGGTCCCCCCTGAATCTGACGGTCCTGGATGGCCAATGCCTCTATCAGTGCCTCACCTAGGAAACGTACTTGGCCTTCGTTAGGTGCGTAAATGGAGCCCACCACGAACTAATGTCCCCCCAGGATGAATTGGTATGTGTGGAGCCTGCCCTGTATTTCTGCCATTTTTTGCGCCACCCGTCCCTGGAAGTGTGTCGAAACCAAAATGTCTACCCCAGCCCTCTTAGCAGGTCCGGAAGAGTGAAATTAGGTTGGAAAGGAGCGGGACCTGAGCCTATGACAATCTTTGGGAAGAAGAGGAGTCTCCTGAAGAAGACAGATGTCCGCCCCTGTACCCTCAAGATAAGAAAGGAGTGCCCTCTGTTTAATCGGGTTGTTAAGGCCCCTCACGTTAGGAGTGAGGATTCTAATAGAGGGGGGCGGCATTCAAATCCAGGGGGGGTGCGTGCCACAGGGAGATCCCGGAAAAGTCAGGACTCTTGCGCAGCCACATGCACTCCTCATTCAACAGCAACCTAGCGGTTGGAAGGGGAAGGTGTCCTATGAGTCCCTGAGAGCCCCAGGCCAGAAAGAGGGGGAAGAGGGCGAGGGACACAGAAAGAAATAAAACACCTCAGACAAAAGGAAAAATGAATAAGAAGGAAAAAAACCCACAAAGCACAACCGGCACTAAAAAGTATTCGAACTTCGAACATTGTCCGTCATCCATGGATGAGCAGAGGGGAAGTCCTTCTGGCAATCGCGTGGCCAAAGTCAACACCTCCCTCCTCCCCCCGCCCATAATAAAGAAAGGATACAGCCATGTAACCAGGAGGTCTCAGTCTGTTACTGCTTTGGCCAATGTCCCTGGCAATGCTTCCAGCGCTGCCTGCTGCTCCTTCTTAAATCACTACGGGGTCCGGTCGGCGGGACCAACAATGCCGCCTCTGCTGCCTCCACTGCGGTCTTCCATCCCCGGAACATTGATCCGAGCGAGCTCCTTCGTCCGTGTCCCTAGGAGCTTGCTAGCTTCTTGAAGAGAGTGAAGCTGGAACAGTGTACCATTGTGCCGGAACACCAGGCGAAACGCGTGCCCCCAAGAATAAGGGATGTTACGTTGTCGGAGGACGTTCGTGATAGACCGGAAGGTTTTGCGCTTTTGGAGGGTGATTGCAGCAAGGTCCTGGTACAGGGAGGGCGTCTGGTTCCAGAAAGAGATGTGTTGCAGGGAGCGCGCCTTCCACAGGATCTCCTCTTTAGTATGGTAGTCTTGAACGCAGACCACTATGTCCGCTGGAGGTGCCGTCGCCACCCTGGGTGGTCCCACCCTGTGAGCGCGATCCAATTTCAAAGGGGTGTCCAGGGGTTACCCAGGATGTGATTGAACAATTCCCGGACATAAGCAAACATGTCCCCGTCTTCCTCGTTAGTGCCCACTCCTCGGATCCTTATGTTATGGCGCTGGGAACGATTTTCTAGGTCCTCCAGGTGCGACTGGACGTCCACCTGTTGCTCGTGGATACAGAGGACCTCCTGTTGTAGGGCCGCCATCTCAGTGTCCCGAGTGTCACTTTTGTCTCCCAGGGTCGCCACCCTTTCCCCTATGTCATCAATATCCTTGCGGACCTCCCTAAGTTCCGCAGTCAAGTCACGTTTAACAGTTTGGAGGTCCTTGTGCAGGGTGGCGAATAGGGACTCCAGGAAGACCCGTGTCACAGGAGCATTCGACAAGGTCGCCATCTGTGGATAGGGTCAAGTGTTCCGAGTCACCAGACCCCCCACTTTGTGCCTTGGCAAACAGGTCTTTCAGGGCGTTTTTCTCCCTAGTGGCGGACTTATCCTTCCGGCTCTTGGCCATGACCAGAGTCCGTTCTCCATCAGTTGTGGCCACCCCCGAAGAGATAGAGCAGGGTCCAAAAAGCGTCGGAGTCGGGTGCCCGGTGCAACGGCACAACCCCGCAGCGGACAATCCGGGGGGCAAGTAATAGGTTGGCGCATTGATTCCAGAAGTGCCCGGGGGTGGGTGTGAATAGGCCCCACCAGGGAGACCTGTGTCCAAATGTCTGTAACTAGGCAGCCACGTGGCGTCCTAGCTGGGAGGTCGTCTAAGAGGGCGCCAGCCCAGGGCATGCTATGGAGCAAGCTACAGTAGGACGAGATCCCGAGTTGGGCCCGCAGCGGCGACCCCGGGCAAGACCTCACATCCCAAGGGGCCCCCGGCAGGGGGAATACCGTCCCCCGATGCACCAAGGTCATAGAGGCAGGCGACAGGCAATCGTGGGGCCTATACCAGGCCAGGAGTCACCTCGGGGAAAGCTAGCAAACTCGGGGGGGCCGCCATTGTAGGGCCCAGGGCCGGAGGCCGACACGCCCCCCATCGAGCGCCCTCAAAGTGCCACTACTGCTGTCGTCTATGCAAAGGGCGCCGCTAGATTCGAGCAGGCTAAACACGGGAAGATGGCACCGAATGCTAGGGCAGGCCGCCCTCTCCGGGCGTGGCTAGTCGGGTAGGTCCCGTCTCCTGCGGGTGAGCGGCCGCAGCCAGCACGGCAGAGTTCAAAGAGGGTCCCCCAGCTGTGGGTGTAGCAGGCCGGACCGGGCAGGGGGGGACTCACCGGGCTCACCTCTTAGGCTCCGTCGGCTCAGCTATGACGGAGCCCCGCTGGTCCCTGGCGGCGTTGCCCCACCTCCAGCAGTATTCTCCGGGAGGCCCAGCAATCAGGCTCCTCGACATGCTCCAGCGGTCACCCCTCGAGATCCACAGGCCAGCGCACTGGGCATGTCGTCACCTCCGCAGCACCGTCAGCAGGGCCGCTCGTCTTGGCCGCTCCATCACCACGTCGCGTTCCACTCTTCCCCAGCACCGCTCACAGGGCTCGGGTCGGCGTTCGCCGGGACCTCCGCGGAAACCCAGGAATCACCCAGTAGGTCTTCTGATTCCCGTTGGTGGCCCGGGCAACTCAATGGCCGGTCCGTGTGCTGTGAAGGCCAAAGGCCGGTGCTAGAAATCGGCGGGCAGAGGAGCAAGGACAAAACACGTATTAGCTCGCCGCCATCTTGGCCACACCCCTCTGCACTTGCATTTGAAAGACAAGACCTGTTGCCTTTGCCAATGCATACGGCAACTTTAACAAGAATGCTTCTGGTGTGTTCTGTCCCGAAAAGGATCAACATTGTTTACATTGTTTGGTTGGAAAATTCTGACAACACCACATAGCAGCAGGGTGGCAAAGGATTAGCAGCAATATTATATATTTGACAATCCGGGGGTGTTTGGGAGTTGTGTACAAAAATGTTATACAATGCTGCTCTGTACTGTGTGTGTATAATGCGTTGAGCAATAGGGAGAAAAGTTTCGATTTTAACATCCTACGCATTAAGAAGCATCAGCGTTGATAGTCTTGTATGCTGGCCAGGTCTCAGTGAGAGTTCCTCTGAAAATTCATCAACTGGGATTATTACGAAGGATGTTTCTGGTATTTGTCAGAAGCAGGCGTTTTTTTGAGTCGGGTTTTGAACCATGTGGGTTCGGTCTTATCTTGATTGGTATATTATTCCAGATCCTGGGTGTGCAGCCTGAGAAAAAGAGGGAGGAATTGATCTTGTTGCAGAGTTTAGTTTCTAGGTGTAAATATTTGGTGCTTTGGGGATGTAAACGGCTTCCTGATAAAGTTAGATTCCTCCTTAGGCAGTGAGGTGTTTCTAGTTTAACTGGCTTTTAAGGTTATAGATGCTGATCTATATGTACAACCTTCTTGCAAAGGGACCAATTTAATTTGATTGGCATAGCGCATAGGGATAATGTAGTCACATTTGTACCTGGTCTTGCAGCTGTGTTTGTGATCCTACGCCATTCAATATCTTTGCCCACGGACTCCTAATGCTAACTGTAGTACACATCCACACTAGTTTGCTAGAAATGCTAGAAAGACACCTGTTTATATTGCCGCTCCAGAAGGTTCTAGGACATTCAGGTGTTTTCTTCTATCTTCCCTACATTTCCTCAATGTAAATAAAAACATATAAATATTATTTTTTTAAATATCACTCGGAGGGTGCATTGTTTTTATTGTGTGTGTGATTACTGTGCTGTACTGTATCTGTGTTTCAAATTTCACAGCTGGGCTCTACTACCGTGGGAGATTCAAGTATACAAAAGAAGACGGGGACATCAGTTCTAAACAGCAATACCCAGCTTAATTATCACTAGTAACCACTAAATGTCATGGTAATCAGACAGAAGGTCCAAAAAACCTGCATCACTGTGCTTCTGCCATAGGTGGGATGCTGATGAATTAGGGTTACAACAAACAAATGATGGACGGAAGGCTGACAATGCAGACATTCTCCCCCAGTCAAGAGATCTGGGTTAAATCCATCGTTCTTTTGCCCACTACGCCACCCCAGTTCAGACATGACCATATGCAAATCAGTCTTGACCCTGTGCCTCATGGGAACAGTCCAGCCCGAACTGCCAAGCCATGTCTTCCCTGGACCGGAATCAAGCATCCTAGGACCGGTTTCTGGCTATCAGCCGTCATCAGCCAGGATAGCTTGACTCCAGTGGCGTAGTGAGCACGGGACCCACGTCTGGGCATACCCATCCCACTTAGGGCGAAAAGCGTTACAACAAACAAATGATGGACGGAAGGCTGACAATGCAGACATTCTCCCCCAGTCAAGAGATCTGGGTTAAATCCATTGTTCTTTTGCCCACTACGCCACCCCAGTTCAGACATGGCCATATGCAAATCAGTCTTGACCCTGTGCCTCATGGGAACAGTCCAGCCCGAACTGCCAAGCCATGTCTTCCCTGGACCGGAATCAAGCATCCTAGGACCGGTTTCTGGCTATCAGCCGTCATCAGCCAGGATAGCTTGACTCCAGTGGCGTAGTGAGCACGGGACCCACGTCTGGGCATACCCATCCCACTTAGGGCGAAAAGCGTTACAACAAACAAATGATGGACGGAAGGCTGACAATGCAGACATTCTCCCCCAGTCAAGAGATCTGGGTTAAATCCATAGTTCTTTTGCCCACTACGCCACCCCAGTTCAGACATGGCCATATGCAAATCAGTCTTGACCCTGTGCCTCATGGGAACAGTCCAGCCCGAACTGCCAAGCCATGTCTTCCCTGGACCGGAATCAAGCGTCCTAGGACCGGTTTCTGGCTATCAGCCGTCATCAGCCAGGATAGCTTGACTCCAGTGGCGTAGTGAGCACGGGACCCACGTCTGGGCATACCCATCCCACTTAGGGCGAAAAGCGTTACAACAAACAAATGATGGACGGAAGGCTGACAATGCAGACATTCTCCCCCAGTCAAGAGATCTGGGTTAAATCCATCGTTCTTTTGCCCACTATGCCACCCCAGTTCAGACATGGCCATATGCAAATCAGTCTTGACCCTGTGCCTCATGGGAACAGTCCAGCCCGAACTGCCAAGCCATGTCTTCCCTGGACCGGAATCAAGCATCCTAGGACCGGTTTCTGGCTATCAGCCGTCATCAGCCAGGATAGCTTGACTCCAGTGGCGTAGTGAGCACGGGACCCATGTCTGTGTTTGTGATCCTACGCTATTCAATATCTTTGCCCACGGACTCCTAATGCTAACTGTAGTACACATCCACACTAGTTTGCTAGAAATGCTAGAAAGACACCTGTTTATATTGCCGCTCCAGAAGGTTCTAGGACATTCAGGTGTTTTCTTCTATCTGCCCTACATTTCCTCAATGTAAATAAAAACATATAATTATTATTTTTTTAAATATCACTCGGAGGGTGCATTGTTTTTATTGTGTGTGTGATTACTGTGCTGTACTGTATCTGTGTTTCAAATTTCACAGCTGGGCTCTACTACCGTGGGAGATTCAAGTATACAAAAGAAGACGGGGACATCAGTTCTAAACAGCAATACCCAGCTTAATTATCACTAGTAACCACTAAATGTCATGGTAATCAGACAGAAGGTCCAAAAAACCTGCATCACTGTGCTTCTGCCATAGGTGGGATGCTGATGAATTAGGGACAGTAGCTAACCTTAAAGATGTTGTAGGCTGAGCTATTTACATTGACTGATCTTTCCTGGACTAGTGGGATCTGAACACTCGATTCTAGTGCCAAGATGAATGCACATTAGGTAGCATCTTAGCCTTTGACGATAGCACATCCCCGAAGCGAGCAGCTATACAATGCTACTATGTGATGGCAGTACAATCCTGGTATTCCCCTGAGATATTATGGTATATAAAGGAATCACATTTAGCAGAATAGTTACTTTTGGTGAGATTTATTAGTCATAGCTAAATGCTAGCAAAGCTTTCAAATGCAGGTAAGCAGCGCTAAATATCCCTACACAAATGATTGATATAATCATTATATACAAGTGCTGACTTCTCCATCGTAATTAAGGGGTGGTGGTTCTATAGTTCTCCTGAAAGCGCTGATACCTTTAACCATTCCCTGATGCTTTCTCTTTGTCCTAAATAAGCCATATTAGCTCTCTTGTAAAAAGATAATCAACAAGAAGTCTTCTTTTTCAGCGAATTTCTAATGAGCCCCTTCTATCTAGGCTAAGCTACGTGTCAGACAAGGGATATGGCCTCTCTCTCTATCCAGATCATCTATGTGACCTCCTCCCTTCCTTATTAAACTTGGTGGCATAAGAAGAAAAGGTCCGAGCATATCACCATCCAATACAAATGGCACTATCTCTTATCCAGTATTGGTGTATCTTTCATAGATTCACATGCCTGAATCATTCCCCGTTGTTGAGATTGGGGTCCTACAGGAACATAATCAAGTAGTATTTAAATAATGCCATAGGCTATAATGGCCCAGAGCCATGTCTAACATAGCCTATCTCTGTCCTTTTCAATGAAGGACTAAATGTTGAATGAAGGCAATCAGCTGTTAGCACCCTCTAGAACTCTCCTAGCAGAAGCAGTTTCCCTCAGATTTTCACCGCACATCATGTGTGAAGGGAGTCTCCCTGAGTCCTACTCAGTCTCTATTTGGAAGTTTCCTGAAGATTGATATTTACAATATGTCAGATAAAAAAGGTCTCTTCCGCCCATGTGAGACCTATAATTTAACGAGAAACAAGGGGACCCTACTCATACTGAGCCTGGGTATTGATTATTGGACAGAAACAATGGCTCGTATGGCTTAATAACCAAATATGTAATATATAAAGCCCAATGGCAATAACAACAATGTGAGACCTGTGGCAGGATGAGAGCCCATGTGGATGATCCACATAAAGAATGTATTTACTGCCTCCACCCTTCTCATGAGGTAAGACAATGCAAGATCTGTTGGACCTATTCTTCTAAAACTCTGAGGGATAGAGAGGGGAAGCTGCTTTTGTGGCTCCAATCCACCAAGCAACAAAAGTCTTCTGAAGAAGACAGTGATGGCATCAACCAGACCACACAAAAGATCCAGGTCTCAAGATGATACCCATGGTGAGGGCAGAAAACACCTCAAACCCTCTCGGGAGAGCAAATGCCATAGAAAGGAGAAGCATCATAAGGTCTCCTCAGAGCCTACAAAATCTGTTCCCACCTCACCTGTGAGAAAGGAGAAGGAACTTCCTAGAGCCTCATCCACAGACTCTACAAGGAAAAAGACAAAAAATCATTGTTGAAGATGACAACTCCTGTACCGTCGACAACGACAAGTACTACAGTGACTTCATGAGCTCTGTCGACGGTAGGAACGATGACAGCCATTTCAGGATGGGTGACTGGTCACTCTAAGCCAGATTCTGTCATTTCGCAGGTGGCGTAGAGGAGATTGAAAAATCCGACTACCCCAATCTCGACTCCTCCGGACAAGGAGGGGCTCAAATTGGACATTATGGGTAAGCGTTTTTCAACCATGGCTGCTATTACCATTCCGGCAGCCAACGCCCTGGCTATCATCGGCCGTTACGACCGACAGATGTGGTCGTATATCGCAGCCTTATTGGACTTCATCCCTGAAGACGGAAACAAGAGGCAAGAAAGATCTGTATAGAGGGTGAAAGAGCAGCCTCGGAGACCATTGACTGTGCTATGGATATCGCTAATACAGGTGTCCAACAACTGGCAAACGCAGCAGTGTTGAGACGCCAGGGGTGGTTGAAGGCCACCACCTTCAGGCCGGATGTTCAAGCACAAATCCTGGACATGGCGTTCGATGGAGATTCTTTATTCGGCAAGCATATCGATGATGCGCTGCTCTTCATAAAAACGGACACTGACAGAGCAAAATTGTTGACCACCCTACAATATAGAAAGAGGCCCTTCAGGGAAGCTAAAGGACGTGGGTTTCCTGCATACAGAGGAGGTTTTCAGAGGCAACAGCAATACCAGCCCTATCAGACTCAATACAGGCAGACCTATCAGCGCTCTGCCTACCGTCAATCTGCGACAGCTGGTTTCTCCTTTCAAGGGACCCGCAAGAAGGCACCATCCCAGGGGCAGGACAATGGAAGTAGGCAATGATCAATGCCGGGTACCAGCTCCCCCTGTAACGCCCTGAACGTCCCAGGATCGTTTAACAGACACGATAATGAGGACGCAACCACTTGTGAAGGGTTAGTTATTTTAATGAAGGCAAAACAATACAACGAATAAACAAAAGTTATAGTCACTGGAATCCTCCAGGCTAAGTACGTTACCAGCCCACAGCACGGATGGTCCTAACCGTCCTCTGCATATACGCCGATCCCGGCGTATGCCAACAGAGGGCAGAAATGAAATGGCCGACAATGCCAATCGGTAGGCTGTGAGGGGCACGACGAGTGTTGGGGAGAATCGAGGAGTCAGGGAAACACCCAGCCGGGGTCTCTACCTGAAGGGAGCAGCCGCTCAACCTCTTCCTCAGACTGCACCGGGACGCAGAGTCACCTCCTGGTGATGCGTCACCGATACCCCAATCAAAAGCAAGAAGACTGAACCGAGAGCAGCCGCTCGATCGATCCTGTGGACTTCCGAGTCTGTAACGCGGCAAACACCTCCTGGTGTGCGTTACAGCTGGCAGTCCCTGTATCTCTGGTCGGGCTGGGAGTTACGACTCCAACCAGCAAAAGCGCCACTGCGCTTTGACTCAGCCGAGTCAAAAAGCGAAGCTCAATGGTTGACCGGTAGAGCTTCCGGGTCCTTCACAGGTGACGATGGGGCAAGACACGGCCCAGGGAGTAACGACTCGACCTACCTCCGTTCTTGCCTTACTGGAGCACCACTCCGGAACACTGCTCTTCACGAAGCAGGTACGTCGGTGTAAACACAATATCCGACAGCCTTGTACCTCCCGGTTCCTCCCTTTATAGGGCGTGTTTTCCTTGAGTTATGTAACAGCTCTCCTGTTTACATAAGGGCGTGTTTTCCCTTGAGTTATGTAACAGCTCTCCTGTTTACATAAGGGCGTGTTTTCCCTTGAGTTATGTAACAGCTCTCCTGTTTACATAAGGGCGTGTTTTCCTTGAGTTATGTAACAGCTCTCCTGTTTACATAACCTCTCAACCGCTAAGCATCCTGGGAGATGTAGTCCGTTTACGCTGGTTACCGTTTTCCTCCCCTCGCATGACAGGAATTCTTGACAGTACATCCTCCCTCTCAGCGGCTCCCCACGGGTCCAGCGCTGGCAGGAAAACGCCGATTGAACAAGGAGACCAAGCGCGGAGCATGAACCCCTTCAGCCGGTTCCCATGATTGCTCCTCCGGGCCATAGCCTTTCCACGCAACCAGGTACCACAGCTTCCCCCTGCGCCATTTGGACGCCCGTATGCCCGACACTTCATACTCCACCTCCGACTCCACGCATACCGGCCTAGGTGTCCCAGACGGCTTGGAGGGTGCTGGTTTGAGCAATGATACATGAAAGACAGGGTGTATCCGCAATGACTGGGGCAAGCACACCTTCACGTTCACGGGACCCAAACACTTGGTAATGCGATAGGGGCCCATGTACTTGGGATGGAACACACTGTTCTTTCGAAACCTCATGTTTCTTGTAGATATCCAGACGTAGTCTCCAGTGCGGTACAGTGGCCCGGGCCTTCTCTTCCTGTCGGCCGCAGCCTTGTATCGTCTCTTGGCCTCTATTAGGACAGCCCTTGAGCGCATCAACGTGTCTTTTATGTGTGCCACCCTGTCCGCTGTGGCGGGAATCCTGTCCTCTCTGAACGGATGTAGAAATGGCAAGAACCTGGGATGTTGGCCATAGTTGCTATAGAACGGAGATGACTGTGTGGAGCTGTGAGTGGCGTTGTTATAGGCTATCTCTGCAACCCATAGCAAGTCGACCCATTGTTCCCTGCCCTGGTCCACAAAACATCGCAGATACTGTTTGAGCGTTTGGTTCAGGCGCTCGGTTTGGCCGTCCGTTTGAGGGTGGTAGCTGGTGGACAGGGCGGTCTTAACATGCAGCGCAGTGCACCAAGTCTTCCAGAATTGCGCAGTAAACTGCGACCCCCGGTCCGACACGATCACCCCAGGTAATCCATGCAGTCGTACCACATTCTTTAGGAGTAGTGACGCCAATTCCCCGGCCGTAGGGACTCTCTTGCAGGGGATGAAGTGCCCCATTTTCGTCAAGTAATCCACCACCACCAGTATTGCCGTCATCCCCTGGTCTACCGGTAGGCCCACCACGAAGTCCAGTGATATGCTATCCCATGGTCTATCCGGGGTCGGAAGTGGATGTAAGAGCCCTTGGGTTCGGCCATGGTCGGCCTTCATGGTAGCACACGTAGGACACTCCTGTCCCCACCTCCTGACATCCACTCTCATGGTTGGCCACCAGAAATGCCGTCCCATGCTAGCCACCGTTTTTTCAAAGCCCAAATGACCTGCGCATGGAGAGTCATGGCACCAGATGAATGCTTGTTTCCTTAGCCTAGGCGTGGGTATCAACAGGCACCTGCCCTTCAGGGGTATCCCGTCCTTCAGCTGCCATTCTCTGTGACTGAGGAGCCACCTCCGCCATGCGAATGACCTGATCCCTCTCTTTATTCCCCTCAGGAAAGTATCCGGTTGGATAACCCCCAATACCATCCTCGGGGAAATGATGGAACGCTCGGTCGCAGGCAATGGTTCCTTAACTGCAGATTGACGGGACAGGGCGTCCGCCTTCCGGTTTTCCGTCCCCGGCCGATATGTGATGCGGAAGTTGAACCCCGCAAAGAAGATCATCCACCGCAGCTGCCTGGGAGAAAGGTGTCTTGTGGCCGTCATGAACTGTAGATTCCGATGGTCCGTGTACACCGATACCACATGTCTTGCCCCCATCAACCAATGCCTCCATTCGGTGAAGGCGTCCTTGATTGCGAGAAGCTCCTTCTCCGCAATATGGTAGTTGCGTTCGGCGTCGTTGAGTTTGCGGGACATGTACGCAACGGGATGAAGCACCCCTGTGTCGTGGTTGCGTTGGGACAAGATAGCCCCCAGCGCCACATCCGAAGCGTCCGCTTCCACCACGTAGGGGAGATCCGGATCGGGGTGAGCCAACACCGGCGCCTTACCAAAGGCGCTTTTCAGGGCCTCAAAGGCTGTGTTCGCTTCAGGGGACCAGACAAACTCCTTGGACTTCCTCAGTAGCTGTGTGATTGGGGCCACCAATCCTGAAAATCCATCTATAAACCGCCTGTAAAAGTTGGCGAAGCCAATGAAACTTTGGACGTCCTTCACGCTTTGGGGCACCGGCCATTCTTTCACCGCCTTGATCTTTCGTTCTGCCATCTCCTGTCCCTCTGGACTCAGCATCACTCCGAGGAATTCCACGGACGTGACGTGGAAGTCACACTTGCTGAGTTTACAAAACAGCTTGTTTTCCCTCAGCTTTTGGAGCACAGCATTGACGTGGTGTACGTGCTCCTCCACACTGGACGAGTAGATGAGGATGTCGTCGATATATACGACCACGTAGATATCCAACTCCTCTCTGAATACCTCATTCAAAAAGTACTGAAAGGCTGCCGGGGCGTTGCACAGACCGAACGGCATGACGAGGTACTCAAAAAGGCCGAACCTGGTCTTAAAGGCGGTCTTCCACTCGTCTCCGTCCCTCATGCGCACCAGATGGTATGCCCCTTTCAAATCCAACTTGGTGTAGATACGAGCTTTCTTGACCTGTTCCAGCAGTACACTGATGAGAGGCAAGGGGTACCGATTCTTTATGGTTATCGCATTCAATGCCCTAAAGTCCACACAGGCTCTCAGCTCCCCATTAGCTTTCGGGATGAAGAAGAGTGGCGAGGCGGCCGGAGACTTGGACGGGCGGATGAATCCTAGCTTGAGGAGTTTATCCAGGTACCCCCGGAGATGCACGTTTTCAGGCTCCGTCAGGGCATACAGCCTGCCGCTGGGAACGCTGGCCCCTGGCACCAGGTCGATCTGGCAGTCAAACTGTCTATGTGGTGGTAGCACGTCCGCCTTCACCTCATCAAATACATCCTCAAAACTGTGATAAGCCTGGGGGAGAGCCACATCTTTTTCTGCCGCTGTAGCCACCGTCTGACTCCCGCTCTCATCTGCGTCAAGGGATTCCGTTCTTTTTCCACAATGCAGGATGCAATACGGTGACGTCATTTCGACGCGATGTGTTGGCCAATCCACAGAGGGGTTGTGTTTCTGTAGCCACGGAAATCCCAATATGACGCCATATTGGGGTGCTCGGATGATGTTAAAATCGATTTGTTCCAAATGGTTCCTCCCATATCTCATCGGAAGGACCCCCGTGTGCTGCCCGATGGGCCCCGTCACCAATCGCCTTCCGTCTACAGCATAGACGTCTTCGGGTACAGCTTTGGGAAGAAGCACTAGCCCTAGCCTGCATGCCTCGTTGTGGTCCATAAACATGCCAGTGGCCCCTGAATCCACCATGGCCACAACGGGTATCCACTGGTCATGCACTCCCACGTGCACCGTGAGAAACAGGTGTCGGTGTCCCTTAGTGACCGAGTTGGAGAGTGAAGGGATGGATGAGTGACTCCGAGATGCCCCTTCTTTGGTCTGGGAGTCCTCTAGTTTTCCGCCGGTATGTCCACCACGGCTGTTACCGACCGGTTGGCCCGATAACGTGACGTCTTCGGTTTGGCAGGGCATTCACGTACGTAGTGGCCTTTTTTGCCACAATATAGGCACAATCCTTGTTTACGGCGTGACTCTTTCTCCGTGGCTGTGAGGCTCGCTCGTATTGCGCCGATGTCCATGGGTTCTCCCTTGGATGCGGTGGAAGTTTCAGGACCTCCCACCGTCACATAGGATGGAAGGGATTTTCCTTTTCTCCCATGATCCCCTTTTCTTTCACTCAGCCTATGTTCCAGCCGTAATACCAGGTTGATAAGGCCCTCACATGTCTTGGGTTGAGGGTCAATATGAGCCACGGCGTCTTTGAGCTCATCGCACAGCCCGTGATGGAAGAGCGCCGTCTGTTTAGCAACAGGCCACTTGGTTTCCGCAACTAGCCGTCGGAACGCGTTGAGATACTGCACCAGGTCGTTGGATCCCTGTCTCAACTCAAGCATTTCACGGTCCGCCGTGTACGAGTCAGCCCTTCTGTCGAATACCTTCAGGAATTCCTCGCGAAAAGCACCCCAATCACATAAGATGGGGTCGTCCCTGCTCACCAGAGGTACGGCCCATTGTGCCGCGTTTCCAGCCAAATAGGAAATAAGGAAAGCCACACGAGCCTGACTCGTGGGGAACGCCTTTGGTTTGCACGATAAATGTAGCGCCACTTGTGTGAGGAATACCTGCACTGTGTTAGGATCCCCACTGTACCTCTCTGGTGTTGCCAAGGGGATGGCTACCGGCATTTCCACTACTACCGCAGGGGTCTGGTTCGTGAGGGAGGTGCTGGACGTGAGCGGGTCCAATTGGATAGCATCCAGTCTGGCTTTTACATCGGCTGTTTCTTGCCTAGAGGCAGCCACTTCAACTTGCATGGCCGCTAAAGCAGCCAGCACATCATCAAGTGTTGCCATGTCTGTTATCGACCGGGAGACAGTTAGTGTTATTACGGTCGGATATTTTTTAACGCCCTGAACGTCCCAGGATCGTTTAACAGACACGATAATGAGGACGCAACCACTTGTGAAGGGTTAGTTATTTTAATGAAGGCAAAACAATACAACGAATAAACAAAAGTTATAGTCACTGGAATCCTCCAGGCTAAGTACGTTACCAGCCCACAGCACGGATGGTCCTAACCGTCCTCTGCATATACGCCGATCCCGGCGTATGCCAACAGAGGGCAGAAATGAAATGGCCGACAATGCCAATCGGTAGGCTGTGAGGGGCACGACGAGTGTTGGGGAGAATCGAGGAGTCAGGGAAACACCCAGCCGGGGTCTCTACCTGAAGGGAGCAGCCGCTCAACCTCTTCCTCAGACTGCACCGGGACGCGGAGTCACCTCCTGGTGATGCGTCACCGATACCCCAATCAAAAGCAAGAAGACTGAACCGAGAGCAGCCGCTCGATCGATCCTGTGGACTTCCGAGTCTGTAACGCGGCAAACACCTCCTGGTGTGCGTTACAGCTGGCAGTCCCTGTATCTCTGGTCGGGCTGGGAGTTACGACTCCAACCAGCAAAAGCGCCACTGCGCTTTGACTCAGCCGAGTCAAAAAGCGAAGCTCAATGGTTGACCGGTAGATCTTCCGGGTCCTTCACAGGTGACGATGGGGCAAGACACGGCCCAGGGAGAAACGACTCGACCTACCTCCGTTCTTGCCTTACTGGAGCACCACTCCGGAACACTGCTCTTCACGAAGCAGGTACGTCGGTGTAAACACAATATCCGACAGCCTTGTACCTCCCGGTTCCTCCCTTTATAGGGCGTGTTTTCCTTGAGTTATGTAACAGCTCTCCTGTTTACATAAGGGCGTGTTTTCCCTTGAGTTATGTAACAGCTCTCCTGTTTACATAAGGGCGTGTTTTCCCTTGAGTTATGTAACAGCTCTCCTGTTTACATAAGGGCGTGTTTTCCTTGAGTTATGTAACAGCTCTCCTGTTTACATAACCTCTCAACCGCTAAGCATCCTGGGAGATGTAGTCCGTTTACGCTGGTTACCGTTTTCCTCCCCTCGCATGACAGGAATTCTTGACACCCCCCCACCTCATCCCTCCTGTGGGTGAGAAGATTTGCAGTTTTTACCAGCAAAGGGAGAGCACAACATCAGACCAATGGATGTTGGATCTAATTGCCTCCGGTCATACTCTGGAGTTCATAAGCAAACCTTCAATTACTCCACCCAAGGGAACCCCTCCCCCTTGTCTTCACTTATTGCACAAGGAAGTAAAGATCATGCTCTCAAAAGGTGCAATCGAGGAAGTTCCACCTCTACAAAGGGGTCAGGATTTCTACTCCCATTTTTTCTTAATCATGAAGAAATCAGGGGAGTGGAGGCCAATACTGTATCTCAGGAAGCTTAACAAGTACCTGAAAAAATAAACCTTCAGGATGGTAACCTTAGCCAAGATCCTGCATCGCCTCAACAAAGGAGACTTTGTGACCTCACTCGATCTAGAAGACACACACTTCCACATCCCCATCCATCAGAAACACAGAAAATTCCTCAGGTTTACAGTAGCTGGTACCCACTACCAATTCAGGGTTCTTCTTTTTGGCCTCAAGTCAGCACCCAGAATATTGACAAAATGCCTCACACTAGTGGCCACAGCCCTACGTTCTCATGGTCATCAAGAATTTCCCTACTTGGACGATTGGCTACTGAAGGCACCAACAGCAGATCAAGAGGCCAGTACCACGAATGCTTGTCTCTAGCTATTCAACAGACTAGAGCTAACAGTGACCATCAAAAAGTAATTGTTTCTTCCCAGTCAAATAACACCATTTCTGGGAGCAAAGTTGGATACAATCCAATGCAAGGCGTTGCTATCGAACGAGCGACAGGCATGTCTACGGCAGCTTGCTGTGACTATCTCAAGAAGAAGTCGCTCCAAGGGATGTGTTCATCAGCAATCAACCTAGTGCCTTTAGCCAGGCTCGAAATGAGACCTCTGCAGGAAGAGCTTCAGAAACAGTGGCTGCAAACGTCGGGATCCTTCAAAGACACCATTCTAATAACCCCAACAATGAAAACGGCAATGCGATGGTGGTGTCACAGTTCATTTCTCTCCAAGGACCTCACTTTCTTACAAGAAATACCAACTACATACTGACAACAGATGCCTCCATGGAAGGCTGGGGAGGACATTTACAGGATCTCTGAATCCAAGGCAAATGGTCCAATTCTCAAAAACAAAGTCATATCAACAGCCTGGAGTTGAAGGCTATATTCTTCTTTTTAAAGGCCTTTCTACCGAGAATAGCAGGCGCCTCCGAACTTGTCCGTACGGACAATACGACCAGTATGTTCTATATAAACAGGTAGGAACCAAATCTCTTGCGCTTTCTCAGGAAGCGCAAGAACTATGGAGCTGGGCAACAGAGCATGGGATTTCTCTCAGGGCCGAGCATGTTCCAGGCCTACACAACATGCTAGCAGATGCTCTCAGCAGAGCTAAAGACAATTGCCATGAAGGGAACTCAACCAATTCCAGCTGGACGGAGTGGTTGCACTGTGGCTAAAGCCAGCGCTGGACCCGTGTGCCACAGACATCAACGCCAAATGCTGGTCTTATGCCAGCAGGTTCCCCCTCCCGGGGTCTTGGGGCAATGCCCTTTCGATTCGATGATCAGGAATATATGCCTACGCCTTCCCCCATCCCATTGATCCAGAGAGTACTGACCAAAATGAAGCTGGGGAGATGTCACCTGATTCTCATTGCGCCCAGATGGCCCAGGCAACATTGGTTCCCAAAACTTTCATCTTTCAGAAGCCAGACCCATACGTCTGCAGATGTCCCCATCTCTTCTGACCAGGGACTACGGACAGGTGTGCCATCCAAATCCGGAATCTCTACACTTGCATGCCTGGCTCCTGAGTTCCTGGAATTTAGAGACATGAACATTTTGCAGGAATGTAGAGACATCCTCTCGAAATCTAGAGCGGAAAGTCCCAAAAACGTACGAGAAGAAATGGAAAAGATTCTGTTTTTGGTGCCAACGAAATGGCCTGCATCCATTTCAAGTATCCACGCAACAGATTTTACCATATCTCCTCTCCTTAGCAAAATCTGGTTTAGGTTTCGCCTCAGTTAAAGTGCATCTGGCTTTCATCTCTCACTATAGAAGTGCTTTGAGTGCCACTTCTCTTTGTTCCTCAAGCCTGATCAAACAATTTATGAAGCGACTGTTCCGTACTTTTCCTCCAGTGCGAGCACATCCACCGGAATGGAACCTCAACGTGGTACTTGCACAACTCATGAAAAGACCATCCAAACCCATTCATAATGCTCAATTGAAATTCTTAACATGGAAAGTCGCTCTTCTGCTGGCCATCACCTCAGCCAGAAGAGTAAGCGAAATCCAAGCGTTCACCACTAAGAAACCCTTTTTAATATTTAAAGAACATGCTGTGATTCTAATAACTAATCCTACATTTATTCCTAAAGTACAGTCACAATTCCACCTCAATGAGCCGGTTATACTCCGGTCCTTTTTTCCTCAACCATCAATGCTTGCAGAGCAAACACTACATATGCTGGATGTCAAACGTTGCCTTAAGTTCTACCTTCAGAGAACAAAGGACATTCTTAAAAATACTGCTTGATTATGTTACCATGTGACTCCTATCTCAACGACGGGGAATGATTCAAGCATGTTAATCTATGAGAGATACCAATACTGGATAACCGTAGTTACAGGTAAGTAACTTATTTTCTTTCTTCTGTCGGGAAATCTGTCCGTCACAGCTTTCAAAAAGTTCTTTACTTTACTCATCTAACAGACTACATCTTGTCTTCACAGCTTCACGTGAACTCTCTTCTTGGTGGCTGTCCCACTGGGTATCTTTTCTGACTAATGAAACTGGAAGAAACCTTTCCATAGGGAACCTGACAAGTGAGTCAAATATTCCCTCAGTGGCAGACCCAAGGTAAGCAATTTGCCTTATTTACCTTCAATAGACATGTTTCCACAATAAGATAAGGATGCTGGTAATAGTAAAGCAGGTCAAATTAAAAGCCATTAAAGTCAAATGCAAGAAAAGTCCAAAACAATACCATCTAGTTAGCTGCACCACCCTATGCTAGATGCCTGTGACCCACTTTTTGTTGTGATGAAATGGGATCTACTATTGAAATGCCAGTGTACAAAGCATTATATGTTGAACCACCCTTATCTAGGTTCTGTGCTGCTTTAACAATGTCTGACAAAACTGGGGAAAGACCTGACATTCCCCTTTATTAAAGTGCATAGGTTGATGGTGTTTTTAGAAATGTTGAATTACTGTGGAAATACCTCGTATTTTTCCCACCTGGACATTTCACCTACTAAAATCTGATTTAGTTTACGGGGTGGTAAATGGGCCAAAAATATGTAATTCATCAGGAATCAAGTGCATCAACCTTATTTCTGTGGTTTAATTCCGATGTCTATCCTCGAAGGTCCAAGTTGTAATACCATGATGTGCTAACATGCCAGAATTGCTGATCCACAGTATTGCACATTTTGAGTGTGTGGATAGTGATGAGATATTCCAAGCCATCTTGCAAATGGGGCCACATTGCTTCACCCAGGAAGCGGCATGGGGACCGTGGAAAAAAGCCTTGTTGGTAGAGAGAGGATGTGGAGATATTAGGTTTGGGTGTATTCAACCATTTTTTTTAAGGAGCTCGTTATGAAGTGGGTGGTAATTATGAGGCATCAGTCAAAATTTAGCAGGTGCAGTGTAAGTCTATGTCTCACATTACCTGCCTCATTTGTAGTGTAAGAGATGCTAGTTTGTCTGCCCCTGGAGCCACTTCAGGTTCCGCTGAAAAAAAGAAAAAAAATCCTTACAGCAGTACAACCACTGTCGGAATTGGCGCAGGAAGCCCCATTTTATCTAGGTTGCCCTTCCTTTTTGCGACTATCAACTACATGGATAAGAAAAATACACAAATGTCCCCCACGCCTGTAGGAGACAACTCACAATGCATCCAGGGGTATTCGTTTTAGATTTTCAGCGGACATACCTGTAGGTACCTGGGTTCACCAGGCCCTAAGGGCGGTAACGTGGCGCGAGCCGGTCAGGCAATCAGAGGGCTATGTGTTAAGCAACCATACACCACACGCTTCTCATGGACTAGAGTCACACACAATAAGGGGCGCCACACCGTTTAAATTATGCAAATACTTCAAGTTTATCCAAGTATAGCTGGTCAGTTGCAGTTCAGGAAATAACAAGGTAATACATGAATCATAATACCATCGTTCAGTACATGCGACACTCTTGGTGATATCTATGCAGTGCCTAACCTCGTTCATGTACCCACGCCCGCTGGTTAAATGCGGGAGATTCTAGCGCTGTGCGCGCTTAGGTAACGTCTTTCCCTGAACAGGCCGTCTAACACAGCGTACTACTTGTAAGGGGGAACATTGGGTTCATCAACATGGCGCCTGTCGAACTGAGCGCTCCTCGTGACCACTGGCCCCTAGTACTGTGAAGCAAGGCACATAAAACACAGCGCTACGCGCAATCAGTTACATGTGGAAACGTTTGCGTAGAACAGTTATCACAACGCGTTACTCGTAATCAGTTGCATATCATTACCTTCGAGCAGACCATATATAACAGTGCGCTACCCGCGTTCCTGGGCATGTAATTTACTTTCGAGCAGGGCATATAACACGGTGCGCTACTCGCGTTCCTGGGCAGGTGATTACTTTCGAGCGGGGCATATAACACAGTGCGCTACTCGCATTCCTTGGCAGGTAATTTACTTTCGAGCAGAGCATATAACACATTGCGCTACTCGCATTCCTTGGCATGTAATTTACTTTCGAGCCGAGCATATAACACAGTGCGCTACTCGCATTCCTTGGCATGTAATTTACGTTCGAGCAGAGCATATAACACAGTGCGCTACTCGCATTCCTTGGCATGTAATTTACGTTCGAGCAGAGCATATGACACAGTGCGCTACTCGCAGTCCCGGTCTCTCCGGCTGGGGAAGCAGGGTCGGTGGCGTGAAGCGCCACCCGAGGGTAATGTCAGTCAGTTCTTTGGGCGGCTTCCAGCGGGGAGGGTGTCCGGACTTGAGGAGCGGGTCCCTATGCTCCGGTGCAGTTCACAGAGCACCGCGCTCAGTATTACCAAAGGGGGGACACGGACAGGATCCCTCGGCGGGGTCTCTCCGTCGCGCAGGCAGGGGAGGGGACTCCCACGGAGGCGACAACCCGGGCCAAGTGCGGTGTGGTTTCCAGACCAGCAGGGGGCGCACCAGGGGGGATCTCGGCCTCCGGGCTTACCTCCGTCTCGGCGTCAGCAGGCGTCCGTCCTCACGACGTTGGGGGAACTCGGCCCCGACCTTGCGCACCTCCTCACACGGCTGCGACGGCAGCGACGGGGCCCCGGGCTTTGCCTGGGCCTCGCGACACAGCATGGCACTCCTCCAGGCCTCCAGGCCGCGGCGGTGAGCGCGCTGGCTTCGTCGTCGCAGGGGGGGGGGGCTCAAATTAAGGATGGGGTAAAGTGCTCAGCGGAGCACGCTGCCGGGGGTCCCAGACCAGGGCAGGGAGCGCGGGAGTCACAGCGCTAGTACCTGGTCGATCCCCGGTGGCTTGGCAATCGGTTTAGCAATTAGTTCAATAGGTTAGCTTGGACACGCAGTCTCAGCTCTGGCATTCAAGGCTTACAGCTCGCTCTTGTCATGCAGTCTCAGTTCTTAAAGTTAGGTTCCAGTTCTCAGTTGACAGATAAAGTCTTTTGGCGCAGATGTATCTGGCGCCCTTAAGGGGTTCTGTTACAGGGGGTAGGAATGGAGAGGGCGACTAGGTCCTTCCTAGTCAGGCTGGCAGAGAGTCTCTGGGTCCTCCTACTACTGGGCAAGATCAGTGGGATTCACAGGGCACCTCACTCACTTAAGAGGCAGTATCTAAATCCTGTCACTCTCAGAGGCATAAGTCCCTGGCTAGGCCCTACCGCCTACACTCCTGGTGGATTCTTCCAGCTCTGCTTCACCCCAATGGCCAACTCACCACAAAAGTTTCCCTCCCACTCTTAAGTAGCCCTAGGTCAGGTGACCTCTAGCCAAGGCGGCAAAAGTAAAACCCCACCTCCCTTCTAGAAGGTTCCAGCTTCTTCCAGGAGCTTCCCCACTCTAACTATGGGACAAAAAGGCGGGCTGGTATCGCAACATTGTTGTGGGTCCCAGCCAGCTCCTGGCAGCTAGGGTGCTACTATGAAAAACGACCACCCTGCAGTAGCAGGGGTCTGTGGCAGCCATCTTGGGAGAAGGGAGCACCTGCACCTTAACACTGCCTGGCAATGAAAAGGCGCCCGGAGACCTAGTCCAACATAAAAATGAGGGTGGAAAAAAATGAGGCACGATACAAAAATAGAAGGGGAGACCACCCTAGGGCTGACAGGTCCAACATGCGTCCCCCCCAGCCGAAAGAGGGGAGAGCTACCCAACCTCTAGGGAGTTCTCTTCACTAAGGCGGAAAAACCTGGAGAGACCGTCAGCATTGGCGTGGTCAACTCCGGGCCGATGTTCCACCCGAAAGTCCATCCCCTGTAGGGAAATGGACCACCTCAACAACTTGGGGTTTTCGCCTCTCATCTGCATGAGCCAGCGAAGGGGGCGGTGGTCGGTCTGGATAAGGAAGTGAGTGCCAAAGAGGTATGGCCTCAACTTCTTCAGAGCCCATACCACCGCGAAGGCTTCTCTCTCAATGGCGCTCCATCGCCGTTCCCGAGGGAGGAGTCTTCGAGATATGAAGGCCACAGGTTGGTCCTGGCCCTCGGTGTTGAGTTGCGAGAGCACCGCACCTATGCCGTGCTCTGAGGCGTCGGTCTGTACAATAAATTCCTTGCTGAAATCGGGTGTTGCTAGTACTGGAGCTGTACACATCGCATTTTTCAGCGTATCAAAGGCTTCTTGGCATGCAGCTGTCCATATGACCTTTCGAGGTTGTTTCTTTGAGGTCAACTCCGTCAAGGGGGTCACGATGGTACCATATCCCTTGACGAACCGGCGGTAATACCCAGTGAGGCCGAGGAAAGCTCAGACCTCGGTTTGGGTCTTGGGGGGCTCCCAAGCCAAGATGGTTTCAATTTTGGCCTGGAGGGGTTGCACCTTACCTCCGCCCACCAGGTGTCCCAGGTACACGACAGATCCCTGTCCAATCTGGCACTTGCTGGCTTTAATGGTTAAGCCAGCGCGTTGCAGCGCCTGCCATTCCTCCTGGAGGTGTTGCAGATGGTCCTCCCAGCTGCTACTGAAGACAGCTATGTCATCCAAGTAGGCTGCTGAGAAGGACTCCAGGCCAGATAGTACCTGATTCACTAACCGCTGGAATGTGGCCGGAGCATTTTTGAGCCCAAAGGGCATCACTCGAAATTGGTAGTGGCCCTCTGGGGTGGAGAACGCTGTCTTCTCCCGTGCTCCGTCGGCCATGGCAATCTGCCAATATCCGGACGTCAGGTCAATGGTGCTGAGGTACCGGGCTGCTCCCAGCCGGTCCACCAGCTCATCTGCACGTGGGATGGGGTGAGCATCTGTCTTCGTGACAGAGTTCAACCCCCGGTAGTCCACACAGAACCGGAGTTCTAGCGTCGTACCCGGTGGGGCCGCTTTCGGCACCAACACCACTGGACTAGCCCACGGGCTGCTGGAAGGTTCTATCACCCCCAGCTCCAGCATCTTTGCCACCTCACGCTGGATGCTATCCTTCACTCGGTCAGAGAGTCGGTAAGACTTGTTCTTCACCGGGGGGCTATCCCCTGTGTCCACATCATGGGTACACAAATGAGTGATTCCAGGCGTGAGGGAGAACAACGAGGCGAACTGTCCCAGGACATGGCGACAGTCCCTCTGTTGCTCTGGGGTCAAGGATGGGGAGAGGACTACACCTTCCACCGAACCATCCTTCTCTTGTACCGCAAGAAGGTCAGGAAGAGCTTCACTCTCTTCCTCTTCGCTCCCATCCGTCACCATAAGGAGAGCAAGCTCCGATCGCTCATGGTGCGGCTTCAGGCGGTTGACGTGGAGCACCCTGAGGGGCTGACGGGGTTTTTTACATCCACAACGTATGTGGTCGGGCCTCGCCGCTCCACAATGTCGAACGGGCCAGTCCACCGGTCCTGGAGGGCACAAAGCTCCCCAGGTTCCATAACCCACACCTTCTGTCCAACGTCTAACTCGACCGTCCGAGCGTTGCGGTCATACCACTCCTTCATCACGGTCTGGCTAGCCTCCAGGTTCTCTGTGGCTGCCTTCCACAGCTTGGCCATCTGGCTGCGGAACGCCAGCATGTAGCTCACTAAACTGAGGGGACCCCTAACGGGATGGCCATAGAGCAATTCAAACGGGCTGAACCCGACTCCCTTCTGCGGTACCTCCCGATAGGAGAATAACAAGCAGGGGAGGAGGACGTCCCACTTACGCCTCAAGCCTTCGGGAAGGCTTCGGATCATCCCCTTCAATGTCTTATTGAAGCGCTCTACAAGTCCGTTAGTCTGGGGGTGGTAAGGGGTGGAGAACCGGTAGGTCACTCCACACTCCGTCCACATGGCCTGCATGTAGGCCGACATGAAATTGGTGCCCCTGTCCGACACCACGACCTTCGCTAATCCCACTCGGGTAAAAATTCCCAACAGTGCCCGCGCCACCACCGGTGCAGTGATGGTCCTCAGAGGAATAGCCTCTGGGTACCTTGTGGCGTGGTCCACCAAAACCAAGATGAACCGGTGTCCCGCTGCGGTCGGAGGGTCCAATGGCCCAACAATATCGATACCGACCCTCTCAAAAGGGGTCCCGACCACGGGGAGCGGTTCCAACGGGACTTTCAACTTTGTCCCGGTCTTGCCACTAGCCTGACAAGATTTGCAGGTCTTGCAAAAGGCGTCTGAGGCAATCCTCATCCTGGGCCAATAAAAATGGGGGACTAACCGTGCAAAGGTTTTGTCCTGGCCCAGGTGTCCAGCTAAGGGGATCTCGTGCGCTAACTCCAGCAGGAAGGCCCGGTAACACTGGGGGACCACTATGGCCCTCGAAGATCCATGTACCGGCACCCTGGGCTCACTGTATAGGAGACCATCCTCCCAATACACATGATAACCTCCCAGTTCCTGACTAGCCACTTGAGCTTCGGCCTGCCGCCGCATACCCTCAAGAGTGGGGCACGTCCTTTGTGCTTGACAAAACTCCTCCCGGGTAGGCCCTCCTTCCACTTGCCAGTCAGCAAGGGTCGGCAAGTCCTCCACAGGAAAGACATCTACCTCCGCGGACTCCGGGGGCACCTCTGCGGCCTCCCCATCCGACTCACGGGGCATGTCCTCTACCACCTTCTTCTTCCCACGTTTGGGTTTGGGTTGGGCCATGATTCCAGGCTCCAACTCCGGGTGAGTTCCATGCCGGGCAGTCATGGACCGCGTGCTCACTCAAGTCCACCCTGGTAATCCCAGCATCTCAGTGTGAGCGTGAAACTCGACGTCCCTCCATTTGGTGTGCTCCAGGTCGTTCCCTAGCAAACACCCCACAGGCAAGGCAGGGCTCACAGCAACTCGCAGTAGGCCTTTGACTCCTCCCCACTCGAATGGAACACGAGCCACTGGATAGTGACTCAAACTGCCGTCAGCCAATACGGCCGGATGGAACTCCTCGGGGACTACTTGGTCTGGGGACACCAGCCGCCGCACGACAGTGGTCATGCTGGCCCCTGTGTCCCTCAGAGCTTCCACCTCCTCCCCATTAATTCTCACCCTCTGCTGATACTTAGCAGTGTTCGGGGGCAGGGACACTACGGGGACCACCTCTCTATCCCCGAGTGAAACCAGTGTCAGGCCTGTCCACTCCCCTTCCCTATCTAAGGGCAGCTCCACCCCAAGCGCTATACTACTCACCCCGGGACTTTTCCCGCCCAATGGGGCTGGTGGTCGCTTGCGACACTTGGGATCTCCTCTGTAGTGTCCAATCTCCCCACACTCGTAGCACCGCACAATCCTTGGCTGCTGACTCCTGTCAGGGTAAGTGGGTCTTGTGGAATTGGACGGGGGTGGGGTTCCTACTCCCTTCCCAAACTTATTTTGGGGACCTTTCGAGAACTCCACCTTTTTATCTCCCCCCTCTTTCTTCTGGGGGAAACCCTGTCCGCCTTTCGAGCCATCTCCCCCGGGGCCCTTGTGAGACACCCGGGTGCTCACCCAAATATCTGCCTCCTCCGCAAGCTCTCGAGGATCCTTCAGCTTGCGGTCCACCAGATGTTGGCGCAGCTCCGGAAAGCTCTTATCCAAGAGGTGCTCCCTTAAAAAAAGATCGTACAACCCTTGGTAGTCCTGTACCTCGCTGCCACGCACCCAACCATCTAGTGCCTTCCTCGCATAATCAAAAAAATCTACCCATGTCTGGGTGGACAGCTTATGGCTGCCACGAAACTTCTGCCTATACTTCTCGGGGGTCAGGCCAAACTTCTTTAACAAGGCCTCTTTCATGGGGGCGTACTTAACCTGATCCGCCTTGGCCAAATATAACAGGGTGTCCCTAACAGTGGGAGGTATATACCGGTAGAGACCACCTCCCCAGTTACTCTCGGGTACCCCATGGGCCGTTAAGGCTACCTCGTATGCCTCCAACCACTTCATGATGTCATCCCCTAGTGTATAATTGGCTATGACTTCTTTGGGTAGGTAGAATTTTGGTTCTTGAGGTTCCCTGGGTATGCTGCCACCATTGTCTTTGTTAGACGCGTTCAATTGGAGGGCGCGTAGCTCCAGCTCTTTTAACTGAAGCTCGTGCGCCAGCTTCTTCTCCTCCATTGCCCATTTCTTATTCTCCCTTTCCCTTTCTCTTTCCTGCTCCAGTTTGGCTAGCTCCCATTTTAACTGCCTCTCTTCCCTTCTGTCCTCATACTTCTTTGGAGACGCACTCCTACTAGACCCTGTCCTACTACTGGCCCCAGAACGTCTCCCTGGGGGCACCTTTTCAGACTCCTCTATGTTTACGATGTCTAGTACTTCCTGGGCGCTCTCCTCCTGAGGTGCATCTGGCGCCTCCTGTCCCTCATCCCCTCTCCCTTCTGGGTGGGCTTCTACCCATGCCCTAATGGCGGTACGGAGTTCCGGCGCTTTAGCCTTCCGCATCCCGGGCACCCCCAACTCCTGCGCGAACTCCCTTAGTTGCTTCACTGTGTACCCCTCGAGGTCAGCTAACCGGGATTCCATTCTGGCAGGTGGGGACCTAGACACTAAGGAGAAAATTCCTAGGGTATAGGCAACAGTTACCGGCTCACCAGGCTTCTTGCACTCTCAACCTGGACAGTGGAACTAACAATGCAGCAATCAATGTTTTTAGAGCTTTGGAACACAACAGGCGTTTAATTGTGGCGCCCTTCGCCTCACGGAAGGGTGCTGTATGGTCACAAGTCCCAAGGATCCCACCGCTCGCCAACAATGTAGGAACCTGGGTTCACCAGGCCCTAAGGGCGGTAACGTGGCGCGAGCCGGTCAGGCAATCAGAGGGCTATGTGTTAAGCAACCATACACCACATGCTTCTCATGGACTAGAGTCACACACAATAAGGGACGCCACACCGTTTAAATTATGCAAATACTTCAAGTTTACCCAAGTATAGCTGGTCAGTTGCAGTTCAGGAAATAACAAGGTAATACATGAATCATAATACCATCGTTCAGTACATGCAACACTCTTGGTGATATCTATGCAGTGCCTAACCTCGTTCATGTACCCACGCCCGCTGGTTAAATGCGGGAGATTCTAGCGCTGTGCGCGCTTAGGTAACGTCTTTCCCTGAACAGGCCGTCTAACACAGCGTACTACTTGTAAGGGGGAACATTGGGTTCATCAACATGGCGCCTGTCGAACTGAGCGCTCCTCGTGACCACTGGCCCCTAGTACTGTGAAGCAAGGCACATAAAACACAGCGCTACGCGCAATCAGTTACATGTGGAAACGTTTGCGTAGAACAGTTATCACAACGCGTTACTCGTAATCAGTTGCATATCATTACCTTCGAGCAGAGCATATAACACAGTGCGCTACCCGCGTTCCTGGGCATGTAATTTACTTTCGAGCAGGGCATATAACACGGTGCTCTACTCGCGTTCCTGGGCAGGTGATTACTTTCGAGCGGGGCATATAACACAGTGCGCTACTCGCATTCCTTGGCAGGTAATTTACTTTCGAGCAGAGCATATAACACATTGTGCTACTCGCATTCCTTGGCATGTAATTTACTTTCGAGCAGAGCATATGACACAGTGCGCTACTCGCATTCCTTGGCATGTAATTTACGTTCGAGCAGAGCATATAACACAGTGCGCTACTCGCATTCCTTGGCATGTAATTTACGTTCGAGCAGAGCATATGACACAGTGCGCTACTCGCAGTCCCGGTCTCTCCGGCTGGGGAAGCAGGGTCGGTGGCGTGAAGCGCCACCCGAGGGTAATGTCAGTCAGTTCTTTGGGCGGCTTCCAGCGGGGAGGGTGACCGGACTTGAGGAGCGGGTCCCTATGCTCCGGTGCAGTTCACAGAGCACCGCGCTCAGTATTACCAAAGGGGGGACACGGACAGGATCCCTCGGCGGGGTCTCTCCGTCGCGCAGGCAGGGGAGGGGACTCCCACGGAGGGGACAACCCGGGCCAAGTGCGGTGTGGTTTCCAGACCAGCAGGGGGCGCACCAGGGGGATCTCGGCCTCCGGGCTTACCTCCGTCTCGGCGTCAGCAGGCGTCCGTCCTCACGACGTTGGGGGAACTCGGCCCGACCTTGCGCACCTCCTCACACGGCTGCGACGGCAGCGACGGGGCCCCGGGCTTCGCCTGGGCCTCGCGACACAGCAGGGCACTCCTCCAGGCCTCCAGGCCGCGGCGGTGAGCGCGCTGGCTTCGTCGTCGCAGGGGGGGGGCTCAAATTAAGGATGGGGTAAAGTACTCAGCGGAGCACGCTGCCGGGGGTCCCAGACCAGGGCAGGGAGCGCGGGGGTCACAGCGCTAGTACCTGGTCGATCCCCGGTGGCTTGGCAATCGGTTTAGCAATTAGTTCAATAGGTTAGCTTGGACACGCAGTCTCAGCTCTGGCATTCAAGGCTTACAGCTCGCTCTTGTCATGCAGTCTCAGTTCTTAAAGTTAGGTTCCAGTTCTCAGTTGACAGATAAAGTCTTTTGGCGCAGATGTATCTGGCGCCCTTAAGGGGTTCTGTTACAGGGGGTAGGAATGGAGAGGGCGACTAGGTCCTTCCTAGTCAGGCTGGCAGAGAGTCTCTGGGTCCTCCTACTACTGGGCAAGATCAATGGGATTCACAGGGCACCCCACTCACTTAAGAGGCAGTATCTAAATCCTGTCACTCTCAGAGGCATAAGTCCCTGGCTAGGCCCTACCGCCTACACTCCTGGTGGATTCTTCCAGCTCTGCTTCACCCCAATGGCCAACTCACCACAAAAGTTTCCCTCCCACTCTTAAGTAGCCCTAGGTCAGGTGACCTCTAGCCAAGGCGGCAAAAGTAAAACCCCACCTCCCTTCTAGAAGGTTCCAGCTTCTTCCAGGAGCTTCCCCACTCTAACTATGGGACAAAAAGGCGGGCTGGTATCGCAACATTGTTGTGGGTCCCAGCCAGCTCCTGGCAGCTAGGGTGCTACTATGAAAAACGACCACCCTGCAGTAGCAGGGGTCTGTGGCAGCCATCTGCCACAGATAGCCAGACATTCAACTACGGCGCTTTGTACTCGCTAGCGCTTCGCTTGCCGTAACGCATTTTACTAGCGTTTTTTAACAATTATTCCTCGTTTTGTATTTTAGTTAGTTGCTTTGTTCATACCTTGCTTTTAATTGTATTCTCAGCCGCCCACACTCCTGCACTGTAAATTGTGACTTCACCGCTACTTTAGCGGATTGCATCACCGTATCACTGCACTTTGGCCGCCATCTTGGGGGACTAGATTAGCGGGTGGTGCCATTGCACTGAGCGCTCTAGTGCTCAGCTGAACGTGTGGGGAGTCTCTATTTAACCCTCCCTCAGCTCGCGCAGCGGTAACGCGCAGCGGTCGCGCCTGACTCGTGCCTGAGTCAGGCCAGAGTCCTGCCCGTCTGCGCCCGGCAGCGTCACGGAGGCGTGGAGGCGGACCCCTATCGTAGGTGTTTAATCTCTGCATCTGCCGTTTTGTGTATGTCGAACATGTTGCCCAGGGATGCCTTGCCACTTCTCGCACCCCATCGGACGCACTATAAGATTCCTGCTCATCCAACAGCTCTTCGAGGTGGCCTTATCAATGCCCGTTCTATCTGTAAGAACACCCAGAATATTCATGATTTGATCTCTGACAATATGCTAGATTGGATGTTGGTTACCGAAACCTGGCTGAAGCCGTGGTGTAATCCAGATCTAGCCATAGCCTTACCACAGGACTACTCAATTCAGCGGCTAGATAGACCCATACAACGAGGAGGAGGCATTGCTATTATTCACCGCAATTCCTTAAAATGCTCTTCCTACGAGTTGGTAGACATTAAAGGAGCTGAAGCATTAGCCTTCTCCCTGGCCATCCATGACTCGTTCACCTTCTCTGGGGTATTGATTTATCGCCCCCCCAGGCCCAGCGAAGGAATTCCTTGACAACTTGGGAAACATATTAAGTGATTTAGTGCTTAGATTTTCTAATTTTACTGTGTTAGGAGATCTAAACCTGCATCTTGATTCTCCTTCTACTCCTGGAGTTGACAGCTTTATGGAGACTATCAATGTCCTGGGACTCACCCTATTGACCCATGAAAGTACACATTCAGGAGGTCACATTTTGGATTGTATTTGCTCTAACTCCACCAAACTTGTTGTAAAATCACCCTGTCCCCAGATCTGGTCTGACCATTTTTTCATACCTTTTCATATTTCATTAAACCACAAAACTATGATACCGAATCTTAACAAGAAACCTACTTCCAAGTTCTTGTGTAAACCTAATTGGAAGAAATTATCCAAGAGACCTGATTTGATTGAATCTCTTATATCTAGTGCACCTAGGACAACAGGGAATACAACTGGAGACAATCAAGGTTTCTGTGATTGGTTAAACAGGGTAGGTCACCAATTAGACCCTATTAGGTCTCAGATCTCAAGTTCTAATGTTAGAACTACAAAGAGGAGAGCCCCTTGGTTCTCATCTGCCTTACGATCAGAACTGACAGAGTTAAAAAAACTGGAACGGAGATGGCGCAGGCTATATGAAGCCTCTGCTCGGGACATCTACAAACAAGCAAGAAGAATCTATCATGCTCACATAAAGTCAGCTAAGAAAGCCCATTTTCTCCAGGCCATTTCTATGGCAGCCCAAGGCAATAAGGAAAAAGAAATTTTTAAAATAGTCAAGGATTTTACTAATCCGTCAGTCCTTCGGCAGGAAATACCGCCATCCCAGAAACTCTGTGATGAAATTGCAGTGTATTTTGAAAATAAGATCCTGGACATTGTTAAGACTTTCCCCCAAACATCGTCCACTATAGAAATCACAGAAATCACTGAGAGCACAGAGAGCAAGGAAAGTACAGCCACTCTGCAAATATTCTCTCACGTAACGCTAGAAGACTCTTTAAAGGCCATTTTTGCCTGTAAATCGGGCTCGCCTTTTGATCCCTGTCCCTCATCAGTCCTACATACCCTAGCCACAGTAATGAATCCCATTATCAATGGGATCATTAATTCATCCCTAGCCACAGCGGATATTCCAAACGACTGGAAACTTGCTGCTCTTAAGCCTCTTCAAAAAAGGCATTAGCCGACCCGACCACCCTCTCCAATTTACGGCCAATATCCCTGCTCCCTGCTCTATCCAAAATGACTGAGAAGTTCGTGAATTACCAGCTCACGAGTTTCTTGGAAGAAAATAATATTCTGCATTCCAATCAGTCAGGGTTCAGATCTAATCATTCTACCGAATCTGCCCTGCTGTTTACAGCAGAGACCCTTCGGATGGCCTTGGACCAGGGTAAGAAAGCTGTATTAATCCTACTTGACCTGTCGGCAGCCTTCGATACGGTTTCTCATAACATCCTTCTGAACCGTCTGGCTGCCGCAGGAGTAGGTGGGGTGGTTCTGGCCTGGCTAAAAAATTTCCTCACAAACAGACAACAAGTTACAGTGCTTGGTAATTTTCAATCTGAGGCCAGACCCCTTAGCTCTGGAGTTCCTCAGGGATCAAGCTTGAGTCCATTGCTCTTTAACTTGTATATGGTCCCCCTGATGAAACTAATCACAAGCTTCCAGATTAGTAGTATCTCGTATGCTGATGATACTCAGCTTATTTTAGTACTAGATGGTGACCATTTAGATAGTGAGGACAATCTCAGACAATGCCTAGCTGCTACTTTTCATTGGATGGCGGACAATCACCTCAAATGCAACGCTGGCAAAACAGAAATTATTCCCTTTGGTAAACAAAATCTGTTTTCCCCAACAACTTGCTGGCCTGAGGATGCTGAAGTTCCCCCTATGACCATCACCTCTGCTCGGAATTTGGGCATCAGGTTTGATTGCCAGCTATCCTTCAAACAACAAGCGCTGACTGTAGCAGGCTCATGCTTCTGTATAATAAAATCATTAAGGAAGTTTTTTGATCTCCTGCCCTTGCCAGCTAGGAAGACAGTCGCAGTTGCTCTGATCACCTCCAGGCTGGACTATTGTAATAGTTTATATGCCGGAGCCAATAAAACAGTACTACGTAAACTACAAATAGTCCAGCATGCTGCGGCTCGTTTAGTACTACGCTGGCCTCGTAAATCATCTGCATCAGCGGCACTGAATACTCTTCACTGGCTCCCCATTGGTAAAAGGATTCTTTTTAAGATCCTTTTACTCACTTTTAGGGCCTTCCATCAGCAAGGTCCGAAGTATCTGTGTCATGGCTTTAAACGTTACCATCCGGCACGCTGTCTGAGATCTTCAGGACTGAATCTGCTCACTATCCCTAAATTTAGGCTAGCCACCAAGGGTGGCAAATCTCTTTTTGTCTTGGGCGCTAAAGCCTGGAATGGTCTTCCCTCTTCCATCCGATCCTTGTCGCAGGAGGCCCAATTTAGAAAGGCTCTGAAAACATGGATCTTTTCTCTTACTGATGCGTCTTGCTTAGCAATGGTGTAGTCTTGGTGCCTGCGTGAATTATGTCTTCCCCCCTCAACTTTTCCATCTGGTTGACCTAGCGCCAAGATACTCCTTGGAGTGGTAGCAGCGCGGTATAAATTCACCTTTACATTACATTACATTACATCTTGGGAGAAGGGAGCACCTGCACCTTAACACTGCCTGGCAATGAAAAGGCGCCCGGAGACCTAGTCCAACATAAAAATGAGGGTGGAAAAAATGAGGCACGATACAAAAATAGAAGGGGAGACCACCCTAGGGCTGACAGGTCCAACAATACCCCATTTTGGAAGGTGTGTTTCTTTGCTCCTTCTAAAATATTAAGTATCGACTGGTTTGCTATGGAATTGTTTTTTGGGGTGATTCTTTTCACTGATCAGCTACAGTCATTGAGGTAGGAAGTCACTCATCTGAAAAAATTCAGTCGATCTGGTGGAAAACTCCAAATTTGGCAGCCTATCATAGTCTGTGAGGATTTAAGAGTTTCAGAAACTCTTCCTTCATTCACTCTGCTAGGCGGAGTGATGATAAGTATGGGCCCTTACATGGGACATGTTCTAGTGGAATCGGAAGAAGACTGCAGGCATAGGATCAGAGACCAGAGAGAGGCAAGAGGTAGCGAACTGCCACTAGCTGAATACAACAGCAACTCTTTTAGTCTTTTTCTTGCTTGCCTGAGGTATGAGCTACTCCATGTAGTAGCCAGTGTGTCCTACAACGATTATCACATACCTGATAAAGATAGGTGTCTGCAGAGAAGGTTCATAGAATGTGATGGAGAAAAAAATGGCAACTTGGCAGGGTGAGCTGATCCAAGATGGCGACAAAGTGACCGCTCTGGATCGCTGCTCCGCTGATTGCGCAATAGAAACAAGCCTGTGAGGCAACTCACGTCTTTCATGAGCATAAACCAGCACAGGAAGGATCTGAGGCAACAAGGATTAAAGAACAACGAGCAATGTTTGCATTGGGAGCATAGTAAGAGGATGCGGACAACTCCAATAAGATGGCCCGAGTCCGAAGCCCGCCACTGCTCCGACTGGCACCCCCAGGGAAGCCTGAAGCGAAGACACCCCTCTCCTTCAGCAGGCAGCGGAGAGCACCAAGGCCTCTGAGCGGTGATGACTGGGGAAAAGAGCCGGCAAACACCATGAGATGAGAAGCTGGCACAGGACAGATATGAGGAGAGCGAGCGTGCTGGACTATGCAACCCTCCTCTAATTTACATTAGCAGATGAGATGGTACAAAGTGGTACAAAAAATATGTGTCCCAGTGGCAAACAATTGCACAATATAAACACAGAACATTAGATTCAATCTTAATATTTTGGTCCAAAAATGAAGCATCACCATATAAGTTTTCAAAACATTAAAATATTTTTAAGTTTAGTCATAACAAGAAAAATAAATGAATTCCGTCAAGAGACATGGTGCATGTCACATTTGAACAATAAAAATGGTGCACACAGGTAAAGTGACAAGTGCATGGGAAGGGTTGTGAAAGTGATGCGGGAGGGAAAGATAGTGTCAGTTGTACACATTAGCATAGAATTATGTCAACCTATCCGGCCAGATGTCTGGCAGAAAAACATACATGAAAAATCATAACATAGAACATTAGACGCAGATGTACATTCTCTGTCATCTATGTTTGACACATTAAAGAAGCTGTCGACGTTTCCACCCCAATAGACCAAGAGAATTTGCGCCCTAACGTGGGGTCTTCATCAGGACCAACATGATAGAAATGGAGGGGCATGTGGTGGCACCTAAGGACAATGATGGGAATTAGTCTGGTGATGTGCGAAAAAGGAACTCATCAAGCGTATTGGAAAACAAAGTTATATTTACCAATGGGGTACAGCGAGAAACTTCAGGCTGTAGTTGGAGAGAAAAAGGACCCAATGGGCTCCTAAGGAGACAAAAACAGAGATGACAACGCTAGAGAAAAATCTACACCCTGACGGGCGAAAAGATCGAGGAAAACTTGGGGAACTTACTTGTGATAATTTGAAATTTCTACTTAGTTGATTCGTTTTCAGAGCCAAGGTTGGTCAGTAACCATAGGCTAGAGATAAAAAGGAGAAAGACCTAAGGTCAAGGAGCTGCAGGCATGAAACTACTGGTGTGTGAAAGAACTAACTAACAGTTAAGGCAGGTGGAACTGGGACCTGACGTAACTTTGGCAGTTGTCTCCACATTAACGCGCCGACAAGTGAAATAGGCGTCCGTTGTGAAATTCAAAGGTGAAGGCAGGGAAAGGAGGCGACCCGTGTACCTCTGTGTGGGTAGTTCGATAATAGTACGGGGAGGTTATTACAGCCGAGCGCGTTGCCGTGTGACTATGTAAGGCTATGTAACTAATGTGCGTGGCAGTTGTCGCTGCCGAGCGCGGTGCAGAAAGTAGCAAGTAGCATGTGAAACAGATGCGACTTAGTACGGGCGCTACACTTAATTATGTTGGTGTTCCTTACTGAGCAGGATCGTGCGAGGTTAAAAAATGTGAAAAGTTAAAACTTGAGCAAACGAACCAGAATGAGGAAACGTACGATGTGGATGAATCCCAGTTAAACTATGGCGTGAGCCAAGTGCATTAGCGAAGGATTAAATTAACCAAATCGATAAACCGGGCGTTGGGACATACCTGGGGATGCTCTTTCCGAAGCTCCGAGCTAACAGCTAATGTCCTAAGCCTCCATGTTAAAATAGACAAACGTCGACGTGCACGCAGAGCCCGTCCGCTGAAAAAGTCAGAGTCACTGTGGCGGGGATTCCTCGGAGACCAGAGGAAGCCGAACAGTGCGATGATGTAGATGTTTATCGTAAACGCTACATGTAAAGCCTTGAGTGGAGTTAACATGGAATCATAGCGCCACAAAGAGAGACGCTCGTCGAACGTTGATAATGGATGTTTAGAGTCAGTATGGGAACGGTAATTGGAGGATTAAGCTAGCATGTAATCGGTACAAAGTCATTAAAAAACCGAAACACAGGTGATATCAGTGTGGAAACGAGCAGGTAATTTAAGGATTACGCTAGCATGTAATCTATACACAGTTATTGTGAAAAAAGGCACATTAATCGTGACGCACAAGGCTAACCGGCTTGAGTACGCCAGCGTACAATCTAGTGGACCACGACAGTCTGAAGGGCAAAGTCTCATTTCAGAAAAAGGTGAAGATGCAGATTGATTGTGTAGTTCCTTCAACTATCACATTCTTATTATCATATTATAATATATACATAGACAGTTGTGTATTTCGACTATCCGGCTAAATCCTGCCAGCGCACAATCTAATGGAAACCAATAGTGAAGTACTGGTCAGGACCCATGAAAGATGTTAGAAGTCTAATGGCATATTACAGTGATGTATTAGTGAAGGTACATTGGGATGTAGGTAATGTCGGAAATGTCTCGCGGTGAACCATGTGTAAGCTCGTGTAAGGTGACTGGTCGATACACCGTACGTTCTATTCACTATTTAGTACAGATAGTTGGGCATAGGTGGCATCTAATTCCTTTAGGCCGTTGTGTACGGAGTCAAACAAATCCATCCATTTGCACTCCCGTATGTTCAAAATGGCATTGAGATTTCCACCCCTAATGCCAAGCTTAACCTTCTCAATGACTAGCCACTTAATCGATTCAGGATCGTGACCCATCGTTTGAAAGTGTTCAACCAAAGGTGCCCCTACCATGCCACATCTTATTCTGCTGCAGTGTTGCAGTATCTGTGCCTTAACCTTCTGTGTGGTTTGTCCAATATAGATTAGATCACATGGGCAGAGGATTGCGTAAATTGCATCAGATGTATTGCAATTTGTATGTACATTCAAATCAATTGTGGGGTCATGGTAACGGACCTTCTTTGTCTCAATTGTTAAGTCGCAGACCTTACATTTGCCACATTTATGGTGACCAGTAATTGCTGGTAGCTGCCACATGGATTGTATGGTGGGTTGAGGTGTAGGTTCGAGAAAAGATCTTACCACCTAGTCTAGGACACTCTTGCCTTTTTTAAAAGAGTGCATAGGAGGGATGGGCAGCTTGAGGTCCTCAGCCACCAATTGTCAATGCTTATTGACAATTTTCCTAATCTCGTTACTTTTAGTGTTGAAAGTTGTGACACAGATCATTCGGTCCATGTTATCATTGGGACGTTCCTTTGGCGATAAAAGTGACTCCCTAGGGTTGTGCCAGGCACGTTTCCTTGCCCGATTTGGGTAACCCCTATCAACCAGTCGGTTGATGAGGTCATCCGACTCTTCAAAAAAGTCTTCTTTACGTGAGCAGTTTCTCCTGATCCTCAGGAATTACCCGAATGGCAGGTTGTCGCGCAATCCCCTAGGATGGTGGCTGCCATATCGTAATAATGTTTTTAGTAGACAGAGAATAAATTCGGTCGGGACCATTGCAGGTTGAGGTCTTCTATCCAAATATCCTTGTATCACCTCCAAGGCATGCTACTGGGGGATGCTGGTATACAAGGATACGATGTCCATAGTCACCAAAATTTGGGAATCTGAATCAAAGGCCATTCTATCAACTAAGTTAATTACTTCAATAGTATCACGGAGGTAGGATTTTGTCTTCTCCGCCAATGGTTTTAGGAAATAATCCACATACATACACAACGGTTCGAGTATCAAGCCACATCCGGACACAATTGGTCAACCAGGTGGTTGCTCTAGGTTTTTGTGAACCTTTGGTAGGATATAGATGGTTGGTAACCTAGGCTGCTTTTGGTTCAAGTATAGGTATTCCAGATCTGATAGAAAACCAGCCTCCTTTCCTACCTTGGTTGCTGGTAGGATCAAGGTACTTATTTCCTGTGTTGGGTTGATGTTTAGTTGCGTTTAGCTGACCCCATCTCTCGAAATGGTACAAAGGGCATGGGGAAAAGATGTCACAGGAGGGTCGAGTTCGACTTTTATTAACAACAATGGTTGAAAAGGCCCAAAATAAACATTGGAAAAATAAGTGCGAAGGCGGGAAACAAGAGGTCAGCAATGGACTTTTATAAACATTACAATGTGTTATTGAACTACAGGAAGTGGGGCATTGAGTTCCCGTAGAGGTGCGTGCAGGGGGCAGTTGGAAGAAGGAGGTGGGTTGTGACTTGGCAGATGACCAAACAGTTGTAGACCAAGGCACAAGGTGTGAGGGGTTTGCGGACCAGTGATACACCTACGCTGTAGAGTGACCCTGGGGAAGATAGAAGGGCCCTGTGTGACCCCCACCCCCAGGGCTTTAAGTGGGTCGGGTCTCACTGGTGCTGAGCACCGGCAGTTTTTTAAAGGGGGGTTTGAAACGGGTCTCTAGCGGGCTCTGTTTTGTGCCCTGGCACAGGCGGTCCGTTTTTTTCCGGACTGCATTGAAAGCAGGCAGATGATGTGCGCGTGCTCATTGCTCACTTCTCACTAGTGGACAGAAACAGCAAAATACAAGTCGGGCGACAGACGATGCTAGGTACAGATTTATAGCTTATGTGTTTTTTTAAAAGCCACGCCCCTAATGTCATTGGCCACGCCCCTTTGAGACCCCCCCACCCTGTTTTTTCATCCCACTTAAAGCCCTGCCCACCCCTAAAAATGCAAGCAAGATGAGACAATGATTGCACACATAAGGAAAGCAGTGGTTGAAGTGGGTAAACAAAGTAGGGGAACTGTGTGCAGAGAATCAGGTCGAGAAAAATCAGAGGATTGGGACAGTGGGCGAAGTCAGAGATGTGGTCAGAAAGAACAATACATCCAAATTTTTAGTATTTGTTTGGCACTTCACTGACCAGTTACAGTTTATTACGGTATTTATTTTAACTAATGGATACACATATTAATAAAGGTTTAATATGAGTAATTGACATTAAAATACATTCACAAAGTGGGTAACATTTCCAATCACAGGATGTCCCCAAAATACTTACAAGTGGAAGCACGAGCCATGCAGTTTTTGTCATCAGCACTTCTACCTTTTTCCACAAGAGCAGTTCAAACATGAATGGCAAAATATCTTAGTTTGCAGATGTTTTCCACATAATTATGGCTCTGCCATATTTACCACATATTACATCATCTGCTGCATAATCTGACGAGTTTAATAAAAAAAATTTTTGTAGCTTAAACTGATCAAAAGTTACTAAAAATGTGATTTTTGTTGCTGCGAAGTGGAGGGCCCTTTGCAAAGGTTGACTGGTCACCATTCTCACGGCTGAATTTGTATGTTACACTGGTACTACTAATGAGGCAACATCTTTGCAAAGGCTGTTAGTATGTGTAAAAATGTCAAAATAATAAACTATCCAAAAATGTACCGCATTACGCTGCAGCTTTTCTTTTTTGCAGCATAATTTAGTCAACACTGCAGCATAATTTTGTCCTCAATTGCTGCATAATTCCAGTGCCCCGCAAAGCTGGCAGCACATGTTAAAAGTGCTTGTGCATAAAGAAGAGAGACCATGAAGTTTGTGAACTTAGGGCCTCATTTACCTAAGAATGCGGCAACGTGGTGCCGCAACCAATTTTGCAGCGCTGCATACTTCTAAAAGTGCAGGAATGCTCCGTATTTACAAGAATACAGTGCATTCCTGTACTGATCACTGTGCTGGTACTAAACAAGCACCCTAGTGCCAATGCAGGCACCCTTGCGCCATGTTTCTATGTGTGCTGCAAAATGCAGCACACATAGAAAGAGGAAAAAACAAGGAGAAATATGGATATTTCTCCTTGTTGCGCCTCCCTAACACCACCCTTGGGGTGGCTTTAGAGTCTGATGTATTCCCAGGTTTATGATTCCTCGTAAATCGGGGAATGCTTAAGATTCCATGGGTGTTGCGTGGGAACACCCACAGCAACACCCATGGAACTCCCCTTTCACGCAGTGTTCTGAGTGAAATGGGCACATATTTACAAGGCCATGAAAAGCCACGTAAAGGGGCTTTGCGCGGCCTTGTAAATATGCTGAGGCACATTGCGCCACCGAAGCGTCAAAAAAGTGACGCTCCGGGGCGCAAAAGTGCCACTAGGGCCTTGTAAATAAGGCCCTTAGTTTGGTGTGTGGGCAAATTCTGCATTGCCGATCCCTGGTGAGTTGCACTACTACTGTTGAAATAAGGCCAACGTAGGTACCAATGCGTGAGATGGACTGGTCTCAAGGGTCCTGTGACCTCAGTGACAGAGTCACTGTTGTTCCAGGGATGTGCTGCTTCGTATATTTGACACAAACAAGACAGGTAGTAGTGTTTCCTAAAAAGGAAAATGTCCGCACCATCACTGAGTATACAATCGTCTTATAATTATAAGACCTATATTATATAGGGGATTATCGTTATTTCTTTTAAAATATCACTATACGGGTGCTCGAATGGCTCAAAACACCTACTACCAAAAGGTGTTAACAGCACACCTAGGTGTGCAACTAAATTTCACAAAAGACACAGGCATATACAGCACACCGTTAACTGTTATTGAGATCCTTATAAAGTATATAGTTCTTCGTCACAGACAAACACAGTTCAATGAGATCATTCGAGACAACGCTCCAGAAGAATCAGACGGTCCTCTTGCTATTCAGCAGTCTTTATTTGAGTCATAGATGAATAAAAATTTCCCAGCATATAACTTGCCAGCCGACATGTGTTTCGTCTTTTTCTAAGACTTTTTCAAGGCATGAACATTGAATCGAGCACCAGAAAGACAACTGGGCCCAGATAGACAACCGTCAGAGAAGGTCCTAACATACAATGGTTGGACCATGTGAGATACTAATGGAAGATGTTTATTGACATTGGCCAGTGATGTTTTTTACAATCTCCACAGAATACACAGGGAGATTTATTGTATTGAATATAAGAACTGATTTTTTAGCTCGTCGAGTGATATACTGTGAAACCTGACGGTTGTCTATCTGGGCCCAGTTGTCTTTCTGGTGCTTGATTCAATGTTCATGCCTTGAAAAAGTCTTAGAAAAAGACGAAACACGTGTCGGCTGGCAAGTTGTATGCTGGGAAATTTTTATTAATCTATGACTCAAATAAAGACTGCTGAATAGCAAGAGGACCGTCTGATTCTTCTGGAGCGTTGTCGCGAATGATCTCATTGAACTGTGTTTGTCTGTGACGAAGAACTATATACTTCATAAGTGTGAGAAGTTGGCCTGATATATGATGTCACTAGTTCTAGTGTACACCTTGTATCAGTCCAAACAACCCTTATGGTGATTGGTTGTAAAGTCAACCTTATAGACCAGCTATCCTAGTGGTAGCATGGACAAGAGCAGTCTTAGGCTAAACTCTGAATGGCATGTGAAGCCAGCTGTTATACCATATGTAATCCCTTGAATACCAAATGAAGGGACACCACAACAGATATATATAAAAATAGAATGTATTTATTCTAGGCAAACCCTCAGCACTCTTTATGAGATTCGAGGTAAGTACAACACAGTCTTATTTAAGCATACATTAAGTCACACAGGTAAGTAATACAGTTAGGCCCTAGGGGCCACGCAAACCATATACTAAGTAAGTGGTATAAGGACCACTGTCACGAACACAGGATAGGCCTAGGGAATCGCTGGGGCTACACTATACTACCAACAGTTAGGAAGTGGGAGGCCCACGGGATTCAGGTGCAGAGTGGAAACACTCACTCGTAATGCGTAAAAGTCGATAGAATCACTAGCAGTTAGAAATAAGCAGTTTTAGGACACTTCTGGTCTAGCTAGAAAGTCGAGACTCGGAAACTAGACCCTAGGATAGTCAATACCCTTGTGAGCACCGAAGTACCCAAGTTACCTAGCCCACGGGCTGCGGGTGCATAGGTGTGAACTTGCGTCGGGTTTCGTCGTGGACTTCTATGGATGCCTGAAGGAAAGTTGCTGACAGGCAGTCAGTGAAGAGTGTCCGGTGGATCCCAAGGTGGGGATCAAGAAGGAAGGAACCTGCAAGCAGAAGGGACAGAGTCTAGGTCACCAGCCAGGAGCCGGGAAGGAACCAGGAAGGAACCAGGCGATGTCGTGAAGATGCAGGAGAAGAGGTGAAGCTTGTCGCAGCAGCCACGGGTACCAGGAGACGTCGAGGACGACCAGGACCAGGAGGTGAGCTGTCCCACGAAGGCTCTTGCTGTCGGCGGCATCGAATTCGAGTCAGGACCCAACAAGCCTTGGCAAGCGGAACCCAAGCAGGATGGAGGAATTGCTTCTGGTGCAGACCAGGAAGGTCTGGGGTGCTTCTCTTTCACAGAGGAGCGGGTGCCAGTCTGGAGGAGCCGGACCAGCAAGATGAAAACAAAGGTTCGTCGTCGCAGAGGCTACTAGCCAGCGGGCCAGCAACCGGACAACACATCGAGCAACACAGGTGCAGAAGGGCCCCACGCAGAACACGTGAAGTGTGGGGAGCTGATCTTCTTTGCAGATGGTGCTCGGGAATGGGGCTTCTCAATTCCCCAAGCACAGCCTCGAGGAAGCCTCAGATGTCGCGCTAGTCAGTTACTAGCCACTTTTCCCAAGTCGCCGGTCCCACGTCCCTCGTCGCCTCCACGGGTCTCAGCTTCGCTGGAGATGTGGATCTGGTTCAGAGGTGTCTGGAAGTCTCGGCGCTGGTCAGTCTCTGCAGTCGTCCCTCGTAGGATTCAGTCGCAAAGCAAGCAGCGGTCACTGGATGGTGCCTGGTTGCCCAGGGTGGTCACTCCTTGGCCACAAGGGAGATTTCTTCAGTCTTCTTCCTGAGGTCGAATGTCGAAGGTCCAGAGTTTCTGTTCAAGTTGCAGATTCAGGTTAATCTAATTTAGCAGGGCCCAACTAGCTACTAATATACTGGGCTAGTGGGCTGGGCTACCTGCAAGGTCCCTCCTATGGGTGGGACCAGGAAGGGGAGTGGCTACACCCCTTTCCTTTGTCCAGTTTCGCGCCAGAGCTGGGGCTGGAGTACCCCAGCACCGGTTTGAACTGGACTATGCATGGAGCACCTTGTGTGCCCCAGGCATGTCTCATTCCTTTCAGCCCTCCCTGCCCCAATACACTAAAGTCTGTCTGGGGAGGTGCTAGCACCTCCCCAAGCAGGAAACCTATTGTCCAGGCTTCCCTGGCTGGGAGAACTTCCAGCAGCAGGAGCTCAGACTCGTGTCTGTGGCAGCAGCATCCATTTTGTGATGCTGAGGCTTTGGTGAGAGTTAAACAGCAAAGTAGGATTTTAACATGTCTTTCCCTCTAGAAGGGAGGAATAATATCCTCATCACCAGAAATGGTATGAGGGTATTATTCCAAAGTGTTAGACACCTTACACGACATGTTTTGATAAAGCCAAACCATAGTTACCATAACCGTTTAAGATTATAAGGCACTTTAAGAGTATATGGTAGGCTATATCATAGAACAGCTATAAGGACATGGTTCCGAAAGCTGCAGACAGGCTCAGCTCATGCTAGAGCACCATCTCACATGTTACCAAGCACTCTGCCTCCAGGATTGTTAAGGCCTGCCATAGGAGTGGCTGATAGGTACACATGTGTCTATATATAAGGGTAGATATAGGTATACTATATCTAAGCAAGGGGTGGTTACACAACCTTGCCCCAGCTGAGTGATCAGCCAGTTGTGTCTGATTGGAAGGCCAGACCAGGGGAGGCATAATACATGCTGCAGCCCCTGGGAGGCCTAGGGTACACCTATGCCCTGGGTACCTAGGGTACACTGTACAGGGTGCAATAAGGTGATCCTTACCAATTGGGTATGTACCTAGGGTACATGGAGTCCATTTTAAAGAGAGAGCAGACAGCCTGAGACCCTGAATAGCAGGATCTCAGGCCAACTAAGTCGAAAAACCAGCTAGACACTAGGCAAAAAGTTGGGGGTAACCATAGTCAGATATCCACCTTCCTACAATAAGGATCTCAATAACAGTTAACGGTGTGCTGTATATGCCTGTGTCTTTTGTGAAGTGTGCTGCTTCGTAGGCCTCCCCTCAAGACTGGGGACGAATGGATAGTGGCTGACAGGCCTTCAAGGTTAACTCACACTTGCCAGCGCTTGGTCCACCAGCTGGTGCTAAGACACCAGGGCTTCTAAGGTCTAGCTGGGCCCTCTAATGTCTACCATGGGAATGTGCGCCCTCAGGAGAGTGGTCTGGTGGACTGTTCATGTAGGCTGAACTTAGTTCACCAGTTCCAAATCCGGCAGCTCTGGCCATAGTGCCACATCCTCTCCCACCCCCACTGAACACCATGCTGTCCCACTGAGAGAAACTGCCTTCAGCTCCAACCCAATTGTGCTGTGCCATAAACAGCTGGATGCCAATCAATTCACATTATGCACGAGACAAGAATAATATGCTGCCTGAAAAAAAAGTAACAACATCCCGGAAAAAGCAAACACTCATAGGGAATGCAGCAGGAACAACATGGTTACCATAACACTTTTAAATTCATTATTCAGGAATTAATGAGTGTTTGTGCCTGAAAAGGGCCAAAACGTAAGCAGTATGGTTTAAAAGACCGCATCCCTGAACACAAAGCTGGGGTACACATTTTGTAAACTAAAATAAGGAAAACAGCTGATAGGGATCGCATTAAACATTTTCCACTGCACGTATCAACTAGGTATTGCAGTACGTCCAGGAATGGTGCACTTTTCCACCCGGGGAAAACACTGCTGTTCACAGATGAGAAAATGAAAGTAGTGCTTCACTGGCACACTGTGTAAAGTGGCGCTAATGTGTCTGGGTGTAAATAAAACCAATCTGGCCTCTTTGCAACCACTCTGTCTTGCTGTATTTAGTTATTTATTTTAAGTATTTTAAACCTTTTTTTTCTCTCTGTCCCTAGACGGCACTTTGAACTAGAAAAATGTTAGAAAAAATTGACAGTTCCAGCAAAAGTGTCTCTTTCTTTGTTGGATCCAATTCATGGGGGGGACGAATGAAGGAAAATTGAGGTACGAGAGAGTATGAGCTGTTTTTAGAACTCCCAGTTTTCAGCAAGTGTGGAGGAGCGAGAAAAAGACAGAAAGGGAATAAGAGGAAGAGAAAGAAAGGTGGGACAGCTGACAGCGGCAGAGGAGGAGAAGTGGACACTGTCCTTGGCTTCTCTAGGCAAGAAGAAAAAGACAGAGTCCTTTTCCTTCTCTGCCCACCAGGCCACGAGCAACGGCCGAGCCTTATCTATAGGTCCTGGCTATTTTGCTGTTTTGGGACGCATTTTTACAATAAAAATTAGGTGAAAGGATTCTAATAAATGAAAAAAGTAAGGGCACGCCCTGCCGATCCCGCCTACTTTGTCCACTGAAGGAAAGTAATGTAGCGCCTAGTGGGCAACACTGAACAGTACTCAGTATTGGCAAAGCCGAGACAAATTGGAACTTGTCCCCAAAACAGAGTACATTTTCCTCTGTGTAACTAGGTCTGGGCAGTTGGAGGGAACGCAGAAACCAGAAGAACACAGAAGACAGGACACAATGGCTGCAAAACACACGGCCTATCTTGCTGTATAAAAGACTTCCACAGATCCCTGACCTCTTAGAAGTCTCCACACAGAATTGGCCTCAAGCATCTAGAAAATTAAAAGAAATTTGCAGAATCTGGGTTCTAGAATACAAGCGATAGAGCAATCCCTGTCTGATGTGACTCAAGTAATTACAACAATGATAGTGTCATTGGAAAGCCAGGTAAAACATAGTACAGAAAAAAATGAAAAACCTGGAAAATTGATGAAGAGAGAACCTCCTGCGAATCTGAGCGTTGAAAGAAGAGTAAGAACGAGAGAACTTGGAAAGACTGTTGGAAAGCCTCTTTAGGAGAACCTTGAAGGTGAGGACTACATGATTGGCATAGAAGAAGTACGTAGAATGGGCAGGAGAACTGCGGAAACAACAAAACCAAAAGACATTGTGGTAAGGATGTCCTCCTACCCAGTGAAAGAACTAATTGTGTCGGAGGGCAAAAACAAAGGAGTATCATGTAGGGGAGCAGCAAGATACTGATCTTACAAGATTTAGCACTGGCCACGCTTGCGAAAAGTGAAGAGTTTATCCCTTTAATCAAAAGTGATCAAAGTCAAACACATTCATGATAGATGGCTCTTCCCGGAGGGGATGTTGTTTAAGTGGAAAGGCAAAAATGTATAGGTGAAATCAGCACAAAAGGTGAAGCCAACGCTCGACATACAGGAAGAAGAGACTGACAAATCAGGGGCAGAATTTAGACAATACAGGAGAGCCCAATTGAAGAGGTTTGGCCCAGCCAGACCACTGCCATGTGACAAGGAACAGAGGGACTGGTCAGAGTGAGACAACGGAAAGAGGCATGACGGTCACAGAGGAAATCTCAAAGACCCAGGAATGAAGATGACTGAGACCTGGATTAAAGGGCTCACAAATTTAAATGAGGATCAACAGAATCCCAGTGTGAGGAAGGTGAAGCACATAAAAATGGGAGAGTGGGAGGTAGATGATTAAACATACGTGTACTCTAAGGAAGAAGTGAACGATTTGGATAGATCAGTTAGACTTGCAATTTTTGACTCACTGAAGTCTCCTGATTCGAAGGGTGCCAGAGGCCTCAGGAAGGTAAGGAAGAAAGTCAATATGGGCTCTCTCCATACCCCAAGATAACTGAAAGTATTTGGTGAACAATGGGTAACGGTTGAAAGAATTGTTGGTATTTGTTTTTTGTTTGGTGTAATGTTGGGAGTGGGAATGGGACCCAACTAGTGTGGGATTATGAACATACATACAAGTAAAAGAAAAGACAATATGATGGATGCGGGGTATGGAGGATGGCCAACTTTGTTGTAATAAATAGTAAAATGTTTATCAATAAAACTGAGGGGCTGAAATTCACCCAACTAACGACAGAGACTATGGCCTCTTTAAAGGAATCTGCATTAGACCTAGTTTTACTTCAGGAAACACATTGTTTGTAAAACAAACAAGATGAAAATGTAAAGAACATAAAGAATCCCCTGCTCAGGTACATACATCGGGACCCACTAAAACAGCGAGGGTGTCGATATTAGTTATGCATACTTTCCAGGCCCAGATTCGACTAGTCAAAAGAGACACTCTAGGCCTAGGGAGATATATTCTGCTGCAACTAAAACATAATAATTACCTATTTTGAATAATCTTGCCCTCAATACTGAGCAAGGTGGTTTCTTATGGTCCCTGTTACAGTAGTTAAATCAACTTTTGGAAGGTGAAGTGCTGCTGGAAAGGCACCTTAATTTGGTCTGGAATGGAGAACTTGATCGTTCGACACCCCAAAATCAGACATTCAAAGCGACTAGCAAGAAGTTGAAAGTACTAGTGGAGTACTTGGAACTAATTGATATATTTACATACACATCAAGAAGAAAGGGACTATTCCCCTTTCTCTGCAACAAACAGGATCTTTACTAGGATATACTATTTAATATACAAACTGATGTTGCAACAGATTTACAGAACAGAAATGGGGAAAATCACACTAGCTGACTGTGCACATGTCTTACTGAAATGGAAGGGCAAGGGAATGGATCGGACAAGGGGCACATGGCGACTGAAGAAATATTTGTTGAATGAATGTTCAGGAAATTTGTACGCAAATATAGGAGTTTTTGGGCATACATGAGAATGATGATACATCATTATTTACACAGTGAGATACCCTCACGGTAAGACTTAGGGGCACACTGTCATAGTTCAGTCAAGCGTAAGGAGTGCTTAATATGCAAAATTTCCCCATCTCCAGACAGCACCAAATTCCTGATATTTTTCCGGTAAGGGTGAAACAGGGTGTTGAAGGGACCAGGTGAGGGTAAGGGATTATGAAGGGTGCAGCTGGGAAGAGAATCTGAAACAACAAAGGGAAAAAATTAAAATCTGCAGTTTAGAAATAACTCTGACCCGACACGCCACCGTCTAATAAGGATTAAACCCCAGTACCTGGTTCTTTTATGACTTGATATCTGCCACGCTCTTATATTGAATAATAGGAGAATACTACAAAACACCTTCAATTGTAAACCACTATAATATTCACTCAGTTTGATACACTGTGTTTCAGGGATTTGAGTTGAAAACTTAAAGATTTGTATTCAAAACCAAGAGCTACTCTGAGATTTCTTTTCACTACTACATTGGTTCAATAATTCTGTTTATGTGTAAGGATAGAATGATCCCTTGAAAGTTCTATTTTCATGAACCAAATTAGGAAATAGTCCATTGGATATTTAAACAACTTCAGTGTGTGTTCCAGTGTCATATGTTTGTTAGGCTTCTGTAAGTTTACGTGGAACCTTCACTCATTCCTCTTCCCAAACAAGAAATGCCAGCGCTCCCACCTTTTTCAGTCAGGGCCCTGGCTCCTTTAGATTCTTGGCGATGGATCTAACTCGAGTCTTTAGTCTCGCCCTCTTGGCCCTGAGCAATTATCAACTCTTGGCATTCTTTTGAGTGAATCCACACAAGTGAAATGGATTTCGAAAGGATACTTTGATTGGATTCTGCGCAGACGCACACAAATGAAATGGGAAAGGAGACGGAGAATCTCTCCTTCAGTTTAGGATGTTGCTGTGCACAGCAGCTAGAGTAGAATTCCATTTTAGGTTGAGCCAGGCAGTGTGCATGTGCTGTCTGCAAGACATGCTGTTTTCACTAAAAGGGCTTTGATCCCATCTGCTGCTTACTGTAGGTTGACTCCAGTATCGCTCTTCTTTGCTGCCTCCTGATTGGTCCGCGCACCGGATACATAACTTAGCTGAGGAGCACTGCTCAACTACAGATTAATTCCTCTTGATTAGTGGCCGTCCACTTTGATGCTGGTACTATTTCTTCTGCGGCCTCCCATTCCCCCTATCCTTACTGGCCAGAGACCACTTTTACTCCAACCTGGCCAGAGGAGCCATCTGCTGCATACAAAAACACTGTGTAGGGCGTCAAGCTGGTCGTCGCTCTTAATTTTGAACAATGTTTTTTCTGGTGGCGCACTGCTCACTCACGACCGCTGCACTTCATTTTAAACTAGCACTCCCGTCAAGTGTTTGTGTTGGAATTATATTCGACCTATTCCAACATGGCTGCTTCATCCTCGGCTTAGTTAGGCCACGCCCATGAATTATTCTGCAGCAACAGCTTTCAGTGTTACACATCTGGGTGGAGTCTTGTCTGGAGTCCTCTGGCCTGCATTGAGCAGCGTACGAAGACCAGAAGCCCAATTTTCTCTTTGTGGCCCTGCTGCCTTCCTCCACTCTGTTTACCCTCCTCTCCTTTAGTTCTCCGGTCCAGCAACGCTCCAACAGTCCTTTGTCACTTCCATCCCTTCCAGTCCCACTGCATGCATAAAAACCCTTAGCTGCCATTTTTGCTCAAAAAACATTTTGAACATATACTGATTGTTTTTGAAGAGGGAATGGCAAAGCTCTTATTGAAACAGCAATCTATATTTATGAAATACATCATGCAAGAGAATTTTCCTTTTCCGTTCTTTGAAATGGCAGTAAAATGTGATGAAATGGATGCTTAAAACGTGTAACAAACTTTCGTTGTCCCACCGCCTCAATCTTTCTTAAAGGGGTGCAGCTGAGATCAAAACCAAGGGCCTATATAGAAGACTGGCTCTGGCAGACAGTTCCAACGCCTAAACGAAGACCGAGATGTGAGGCCTTGCCCGTGTTCTTGAGGTGCCCCACCTTAGAGCAGCCCCTGTGAAGATGTCCCTTAGGATTTAGGGGCATCCATGTGGGTTGCATGGTTGTGGAGGATGATTAATCCTTTCTGCTCTAAAACGCAGTTTAAGCACTTTTTTGCGTGGTCATTTTTCATTTTTGTAAGGCCTTATTTTACATGTTTGTGTATTTGTATGTAGTTTAATGGTAGTCAGCTGTTCTGACCTATTATGTAAAATGCTGTGATGTTGTCTGGCAAACATGCATTATTTATTTGATGCGATGGGCATTTAATGCCTAGATCTTCTATGTGTTTTTTAAGCCAGTTAGTTGGTATTCCACAGCCCGTTGCTGTGGAGGTATCTTGTTGAATGCACTCTCAGTAATTGTGAATCTAGCTCCTGAAGTGAAATGAAAATGCCATTCGTGTTCAGTTAGCAAGATGCGCTGTCTGCAAGATGTTGTATTTACTAAAAGGACAGTGATCCTGCTTGCTGCTTACCATAGGTTGAGTCCAGCGTCGTTCTTCTTTGCTGCCTCCCAATTGATTCGGGCACCCGATACATCACTTTTTTTTTTAGCTGAGAAGCACCACTCAAGGACAGATTAATTTAACTTTATCAGTGCCCCTCAGCTGATACAGGTACTATTTATTCGACCATTCGTTGTATTTTACCCGTCTGTCCCTTCCATCCCATCGCTGGTTTTCTCCATCGCTTTCAGTAATTGCTTTTTCCTTTCATCTTTTATGCATACTCTGTTGTATTTTGCCTGTCTGTCCCTTCCCCATCACTGTTTTACTACGTTGCTTTCAGTAATTGCTTGTTCTCTTCCAGGGGATCCTCATCAATAGTCATAAGCATTAGAATATTCCCGCCCAAGCGCGGGATCCCGGAAACACTATACTATATGTGCCCCACATATATATATCCATATATATATACATATATATATATAAAAATAAGCAATTGCAGCCCAATAAACACGAGAGCTGAATCATGCTGTAAGGAATTTCCACCATACATGAAAATCATGCATTAGGAACAGGAGAAACAACAACAACATTTGTTTAGAAACTGTTTTAATGCTCAGCAAACAGTAGAAATTCTCATAAATCACTGAAAGCATAGGAAGCTCCCAGGCTGCATTGCAAATACCCAGTCTAAAAAGACTGAAAAGCTAACCTGTAGCTGCATAGCAATAAACTGACACCGTGCCTTTAAGGCAATCCTGACCCCCAGCTTCCCATCATGCCTCAGGGTTGACAGTTAGGTCAGTTATTCTTTCTGGCTCCTTCAGGAAGGATCCTGGCAACACAGCTCCACTCTTTTCTGCTTTTTGTCAGAAAATCTTTTCACTTTTCACAACTTTTATTCATCTTTTGAAGTAAGAAGCTGTCTTTTCTGACAGGTTAGGGTTTTTTTTAACAACTTAAAATGCCATCTCTTTTTGACTCTTGCCTTTCTTGTGGTAAAAAGAAGGCCAAAACAGACGCTCATGAGGTCTGTATTCTTTGTCTACTTGAGGATCATGATCCTAAGACCTGCCCTCACTGCCAGAACCTGTCCAGAAGAACCTTAAAGGACAGGGAAAGAATTCGCCTGTATGGCCTGGCAGATAAATCATCTAGAGGAAGGTCTCCGGTAAGGAATGGCTCCAAGAGGTCTAGAACACCTTCTAGAAGCAAGTCCTCCCGTCCTTCTGCTTCAGCGTCGGGCTCGGCGCTGAGACAAGATCTTCAGGTGGGTCATTTATCTAAGAAAAGACCTTCGACAGCGGGCTCGCCGTCGAGAAAAGGTACGTTGTCGACGTCGAAGATTCGGGATCCTCCGCCGTCGTCAACCCGGCGACGATTGGCGTCGAGGGACAAGACCCCTCTGCCGTCATCAACCCGGCGATGATCGGCGTCGAGGAGCAGAGACCCTCCGCCGTCGTCAACCCGGCGACGATCGGCATCGAGGAGCAGAGACCCTCCGCCGTAGTCAACTCGGCGTCGAGGAGTGAAGACCCCCGGCCGTCGTCGGCACGACGTTCGGCGTCGAGGGCAGGCTCACTTCTGTCATCGCAGTCCCATCAGCGATTGACGTCGAGAGCAAAGACTCCTCCGCCGCCGTCAACTCGGCGTTTGGCGTCGAGGGCGAAAAATACCCCTCCGCCGTCGTCTCGCAGATCTTCGACGTCGAGATTGAACACAGCTCCGCCGTCGTCTAGACGACGCTCGGCGTCGAGAGAGAGAGAGTCCCTCCGTCGTCGGCTTCACATCGCCGTTCGACGTCGAGACAGAATTCTTCACCTGCTTCTCATCGAGCAGACGGGAGATCCAACTAGCGAGAAGTCAGGAGCCAAGATCGACGTCTGGAATGCGTGCAGGTTCGACGTCGAGAGCACGCTCGACGTCGAGACAGGCCTCGGTGGTCCTGGTGACGGAGTCAGCCTCGCGTCATTCGTCCTCTCACTCTTCCAGGAGGGCTTCTTCCAGGTCAGCCACTCCGGAAGCTGCAAGCCATGTCCGCAAGTCTCCTTCAAGACAAAAGGAGGCCCCTTCTGCTGTTCAGTTGTCCCCAAGATGGCAGCTGCCCTTACGTCACTGGCAGGACTCAGGGGCTACAAGGCGAATGCAGGTCTGGTTCATAGATCTCCTCTTCAGAGATTGGTGGACGAAGTGGACAGAGTGAGTTCTCCCAGGCATAGGCACGAGAGGTCCCCTGAGAGACGGCACTGTAGATCGCGTTCCCCCAGGTGAGAAGAACGCGCAGTCAGATCACGAGAAAGGAGTCACCGTGCTCATCGGCGAAGTAGAAGAACACCATCTACTTCCTCGACTTCCTCTACCCGGTCCTCCAAGAGGGATTATTCCCCCACACTATCGGACAGCCCGGTTTCCAGGGTCTCTCCCATAGATGACATTAATACATACCATGAGGTTCTGCAGAGGGGTGCTCAGAAGCTCAACATTGAGATGTCTGTCACGACGACAGTGATTTTCGAGACTCTTCATCAGAAGACTGCATCTCGGCCATTGCTTCCATTGGTTGCTGGGATCCTTGACCCGGTCATGGACACTTTTTTAACTCCAGCAACCATCAAAGCGGTGCCGGCCCGCATCCTAAAGAAATATAAGCCGGATACCTCGGATCCGGTCTTCGTCAAGACGGACCCTCCTGCAGACTCAGTCATCGTGGCGGCAGCAAAGAAGGCGCATGCTGTAACAGCCACTTCTTCTGTTCCACCGGATAAAGAGAGTAGGTCTCAGGACTCGTGGGGTCGCAGAGCCTGCACTTCTGCGGCTGCATCCCTTAAGGTCTCCAGCACGACTGCGTTGCTAGGCCGTTATGACAGAGCTCTCTGGGACTCTTTGGAGCGGTTCAAAACCAAGCTCCCAAAGGAAGACCAAAAGGATTTTGACGAGATAGTCACTGAGGGATCTTTGGTGGCAAATCAAATGATTAGCACAGCGGCAGATGGTGCGGTGCTATCAGCGCACTTTTACGCGCATGGAATATGCGCCAGGAGATCGTCCTGGTTAAGATTGACAGGACTAAAACCAGATGCGCAGCAGAGGATCTTGAACCTCCCATTCTCTGGCACATTTCTCTTCGGCACACACGCAGATGAAGAGATGAATAGAATGAAGACCGAGTTGGACACCCTCAAGGCGGTTGGGTTGGAGAAAAAGAAGGAATTTAAAGCCGCTACAAATCCAACCATCGCAAGGGGCCACAACAGAGGGTTCAAACCCCTCAGTGGTCCCAGAACAAGAACCAGGGGAAGTCCCAGTTTCGGGGAGGAAAGTCCAACAGAGGTAGAGGGGGTCACCAGCAGCAGACCTCTACTACGGCGAGAGCAGGAGGGAAGTCATGAGCAGTGGCTTCCTCTGCCGCCGTTGCCCACTCCAGTGGGAGGAAGTGCTTCACAACATCTGGCAGAGTGGGACAGCATCACAAAAGATCGCTGGGTGCTGAATATACTGCGCAATGGATACGCGCTACGTTTCCGTGCGCTTCCAAAAGACATACCACCGAAAAAGTCTCGTCCTCACCAGGCAAAGCTGCTTCGAAAGGAGGGGAGGGCTCTTCTTCAAAAGCAGGCTATAGAAGAGGTTCCGCCCTCTCAAAGAGGAAAAGGAGTTTACTCCAGGTACCCAAAAAAGATCAGGAGTACAAGTTTCGACCGATCCTGGACCTTCGACTACTGAACAAGGTCATAGTGAAGGAGAAGTTTCACATGTTGGCCCTTCACCAAATATGTCTACATCTGCAAGTAGGGGATTGGATGTGTTCGGTGGACCTCCAAGATGCGTACTTCCACATTACCATTGCAAAACGTCATCGCAAGTACCTACGGTTTGTGGTCGGCCACAACCATTATCAATACAAGGTCCTGCCATTTGGTCTCAAGTCGGCTCCGCGAGTCTTCACCAAAGGCATGGCAGTGGTGGCAGCTTTTCTTCACAGAAAAGGTCTCTTCGTCTATCCATACTTAGACGACTGGCTGCTGAAAGGTCCATCCCCGCTGCAGGTGAGGCACGACTTCCAGATCTGTCTACAACAGTTGCACGATCTCGGCCTTCATGTCAACATGGAGAAGTCAGTGCAGAAGCCCACCCAGACCATCCACTACCTCAGCTCCGTTCTGGACACAAGCGTGGGAAGAGCGTATCCTTCGGTGGAGAGACTGTCTTCGATGAGACAGAAGTGCAGGCTTCTGCTCCAGGTGCAGAATCCGACAGTCCAGCAGGTGGCATCCCTGCTAGGATCCATGGCGTCCTGCATCTTTCTCATTCCCAACGCCAGGCTAAGGATGCGGCCTTTGAAGCAGACTCTGGAGGACCAGTGGGATTAGTCAACAGGTCGCTGGGAAGATCAGATATGTCTCTCCCAGGCGGCGAGATCATCCCTCACATTGTGGACTCCGCAGCGGAATCTGATGGTGGGAGTCCCTTTTCACCATTCACTTCCAGTGCAATCGGTGGTGACAGACGCGTCTTTGCAAGGCTGGGGGGGCACACATGGGGTGCCTTCAGATACAAGGACGGTGGTCGGCGAAGGAACAGACCTACCACATCAATATGCTGGAGCTACGAGCAGTCCACCTTGCTCTGAAAGCTTTCCTACCGGCAATCGAGTCTGATTCGGTCCTGGTCCAGACCGACAACACGACGACCATGTTCTATCTAAACAAACAGGGTGGAACTCGGTCGCGTCCTCTTTCCCTGGAGTCACAGGCGATCTGGCACTGGCTTCTCGCCCGGAACCTCTCGGTGGTGGCAGTACACCTTCCAGGAGAGCTAAATGTCAAGGCAGACGCACTCTGCAGGCACTTCGAAGATCAGCCAGACTGGGTGCTACACGACGAGGTATTGGTGGACCTTTTCCATCGATGGGGTCGTCCGGAAATAGATCTATTCGCAGACGATGAAAACACAAAATGCCACGCCTTCGCGTCCAGATTCCACCGTCCAGGGACAAGGGGGAATGCGCTTTTGATGGACTGGTCAGGGACATTTGCCTACGCCTTTCCTCCTCTGCCCCTGATCCCGAAGGTGGTGTCCAAGCTACTCAGATCCAGCATGACGATGATTCTGATAGCTCCAGACTGGCCACGGCAGTGGTGGTACCCGGACCTTCTTCATCTGTCGGTACTTCCACACAGGAGGCTACCTTGCAGGCCAAACCTGCTGACCAAGATGGGCGGGAGGATTCTTAATCCCAACCTTCCCTCACTGAACTTGACAGCATGGCTCCTGAGGTCCTGCAATACGGACATTTGAAACTGCCTCCTGATTGCATGCATATTTTGAAAGAAGCGAAAAGACCCTCCACAAAAGCTTCATATGCGTTTAAGTGGAAGAGGTTTTTTCTTTGATGTAGAGAACATCACCTTGATCCTACGAAGGGGCAGGAGGATGTCATTCTCCCTTACCTTCTGTACTTAGCAAGATCGGGTTTAAAGTATGCTTCTATCAGGGTGCATTTATCTGCCATTACGGCGTACAGGAGATCATCTAGTCAGCCCTCCTTTTTAGGTCTCGCCTGAGACAGCGCTTTAGCGCTGCTCTCGCGAGAGCTTTTGTAAATGGGGGATTTGGAAGTGCAAACGAGTGCTTTCAGGCCTCCACAAACAGTGCATGTGCGCCGGCCGGGCGCGCGCACCATTTGGAGGTCTTAAAGCACTCGTTTGCTTTCACTTTCGCGGGCCGCACGGCCGCTTTGATGTTTGATCGCGATCGCGATCACTTTCACACAGTGCATGTGCTCTGGGCGCGCGCACCATTTGGCAGCCTGCGTGTACATTTCGTGGGCGCTTTGATGTTCGCAGTGAGCCGCGCGGCCACTACGAACATCAAAGCGCCCGCGAAATGTACACGCCATTTGCAACCCCCTCCCTTATCCCACTTCCTGCTTGTCTTGTTTGACAGGCATCTTCACTTGCTTTTTCGAGTACCCTTGAAGGGAGTGATGCAACGTGTTGATAAAGTAACTTCTTGCGTAACTCGTGCTAGCACTGGCCTCCATCTGCCATAGGTCCCTTTGAAGGTACTAAAGTGGTATTTTTCCAACACATTACAGCGTTGGTTTAGGCTTTTCATTCATTGATTCAGTCCAGCTCTGGTCTCCAGCTATGCATGCTACTTACACTAGCAAGCATTTGCAATGCAATAGGTCTCGCAGTTACACGAGTTAAAGCTATTGGCATTGTAAATGACAATGCCAATAGGCATTGTTATTTGCAATGTCAATAGCTCAAACTCGCGTAAATGCGAGACCTAATGCATTGCAAATGCTTGTTCCAAATGCAGGTGGTCAAGGACTTCTTACAGGGGTTGAAGAAAGTGTATCCCCCTGTTCGAAACCCTTCTCCTCCGTGGGAGTTGAACCTGGTGTTATCTAAATTGATGGGCCCACCTTTTGAGCCAATCCACAGAGCTTCCTTGCAGCATTTGTCTTGGAAGGCCACTTTTCTGGTGGCCATTACATCAGCGCGCAGAGTAAGCGAGATCCAAGCGCTGTGTACCAATGAGCCTTACACTGTTTTCCACCATAACAGAGTAGTTTTAAGGGCGCATCCATCTTTTCTCCCTAAGGTGGTGTCTGATTTTCATATCAATCAGTCCATTTCCCTTCCATCTTTTTTCCCTAATCCAGCGACCCCGGCCGAGTGGTCGCTACATTGCTTAGACCTCAAGAGGGTGCTTAAGTTCTACTTAGAAAGTACCAAGGGCATAAGGAAGACATATCAGTTATTTTTCAATTATGGCGCCATGAGAACAGGCTTCCCAGCCGCTAAGAGATCCATTTCGAGATGGATTGTATCCTGCATTACCTTAGCTTACCAGCTGGCGAAAAGACCCTTACCGTTGCCTCCTAAGGCCACTAGGGGGAAAGCGGCCACAGTTGCTTTCTTACATGACGTTCCAATGTCAGAGATTTGCAAGGCTGCAACCTGGAAATCGGTTCATACCTTTACGAGGCACTACTGCCTAGAATCTGATTCCAGGACTGATGCTCAAGTAGGCCAAGCTTCCTTGAGGAATCTGTTTGGATAGTTTTTCTTTTTTTGCTCTATCCCAGCTTGGTTTTCTAAGCTTACTGATCACATTTCTGTGTTCTCCTTTGCCCGCAGGGAGATGAGGTGAGGCTCGCTATTCTATTCTAATGCTTATGACTATTGATGAGGATCCCCTGGAAGAGAAGGATTAGTTACTTACCTGTAATCCTAGTTCTCTTCCAGGGGTATCCTCATCAAAGTCATAAGCAACCCTCCCGCCTCCCCGGGCAAAGGTTTGTTATATTTTGAAGATATTGTTAACTCTTTGTACCATGGCTTTTGCAGTCTCAGCAAAGAACAACTGACCTAACTGTCACCCCTGAGGCATGATGGGAAGCTGGGGGTCAGGAGTGCCTTAAAGGCACGGTGTCAGTTTATTGCTATGCAGCTACAGGTTAGCTTTTCAGTCTTTTTAGACTGGGTATTTGCAATGCAGCCTCGGAGCTTCCTATGCTTTCAGTGATTTATGAGAATTTCTACTGTTTGCTGAGCATTAAAACAGTTTCTAAACAAATGTTGTTGTTGTTTCTCCTGTTTCTAATGCATGTTTTTCATGTATGGTGGAAATTCCTTACAGCATGATTCAGCTCTGGTGTTTATTAGGCTGCAATTGCTTATTTTAATATATATGTGGGGCACAGATAGTATAGTTTTTCCGGGGTCCCGCGCATGGGCGGGAATATTCTAATGCTTATGACTTTGATGAGGATACCCCTGGAAGAGAATTAGGATTACAGGTAAGTAACTAATCCTTTGAGGCATGTGTGCTGTGGATACACATGCTTTGCATACTCCTGCCATCTATTGTTGGGTCAGGATGTTTGCAGGTTGTTTTTCTTTGAAGAGGTCAGTCAGAAGTACTCACGGCCGGGGCCACGTAAGTACGGAAAGAGAACCAGCACTACAAATCGTCTCAGTAATTGCTACTTTTTTTCCGAGGTTACAGGTGAGTGGGGAACTATAGGCAGTCCGGTGGTTACAAGGGTCTTTGGTAAAGAGCCGTGTCGGGTCCAGTTCAGATTCAGGAAACGCTGTTGTCCTCACTGTACAGGAAAATCATAAGGAAACAAAACAATATAGAATACCACAGTCAGTGGTTTGGCCAGTATTTTACGCTATAATTGGGAGGGGGTCAGTGAGGGAACACGGCGTACCGCCACCTCGTGCAGCCTCGCTTAAAAGGTGTCTTCCCTCTTAGTACCTCCAATCTCCACCCAGTTTCCCGAGAATCTCCGTAGACTCTGCCGTACCTTGTCCAGCCACCCCCCTCCAGGAGAGTGGCGGGGCTGCTTGTTTCCACGTTGGCCTCCTGGCGTCTTCTCCAGTTCGTGCAGCTCGGCTTCTGCACCCTCCGCCAAGTCCACCCAAAGGTTCTCGTGTTCTCCTCTCTCCTTCCTTTCTCTGGCTCCTTCCTCCCTCCCGTTTGTCTCTCACCCGAGTAGAAAGCCCTCTTCCGTCTTCTTCACTCCGCAGACTTCCGATAGGCCAGTTAGGTGTGATGTCGAAAGGCGGGGCTCCACCTCTCGGCCATCGCGTTCCGAATTAAAGGGCCAGTCTGCAGCCTGTGTGCGAAGCATCAGGACTTCAGTGTCGTAACATAGGGGGCCGCCCGTCATCTCTTCCCCTAGTCCGGTGCGGACCTCCTGACAAGGACTTTCCTAGTCACGAGGTAAGGTAACTCCGCCTTTCGGTGATAGTGCGCAAGGTCATTGACTCCATTGCTAGATTGTTTTTTTCCGCCATCGAGTTCGGACGTGTATTTCTGCGCTCCGGTTCGAAACCATTCTTCGGGTTCCCCTCGACGCGCAATCCTGTCTACCCTCGACGGTATTCTTTCGTACACGTTTCCCACTTCTCCACATATCGTTTCGACAAGGGAACCGGCTTTTCGATCGGAAAGCTTCGTGGATGGTCTTCGGGCCTAACTGCACCGAGTCAGCACTCTGTCAATGGATCGGACTCTGTTTAAATTCTGCTCGGGTGCCACCCTAAGTCCCCTTGCACCAACTCACACTAAGTGTGCAATCTTTGCTTGCCTCCAGAGCACAAAGAAGAAGACTGTGACGCTTGCAGATCATTCTGATCAAAGAAAACTGTTTGCGATGGTCGAGCTCGACGTCAAGACATACAGCGTCAAAGCATCGAAAACACGCTGGACATCTTCGGTGTAGACTCCGGTCAGTGAGACGTTGGGGCATCAGCGGCAGAGGAGGAGGGAGCCTTCTCCAAACAGGACTCAGACTCGAAGCTCGAGATAGACCCCTACGCTGAAGAACTGCTGCAGGGACAAGGTGACGTGAGTACTGAAGACCCCTTGTCCGCACAAACTATTACGAAGAAACCCAAGGCTTCGGCACCACCTCTGCCTTCTGGCCGAGCTCAGCACCGAGACAACGTTTTTGTTACCTCACCTCTAGGCTTGGCTCTGAAACACCAAGTCAAGACTTCCGGCTCAGTACCGAGTTGTTAAAAGTCCTCCTCGGAAGCGAAGCTATCCGGTTCCAAACACAAGTCCGGCTCGGAGCTGAAATCCTCTGTGCCGAAAGTCAAACAACCTTCAGAGCCGAAACCTTCCGCGCCGAAAGGCCAGCTTACGCCGGCACTGAAAACGCCACCACCGAAAACATCAGCGCCAAAACAGAAAGACACCCCTTCGGATTCGAAAATAGACATTGTTCCATTAACACCAGACACAAAGCAAAAGAAGCTATATATTAACCCTAAGACTGGCCATATTCACACCAAGCTGCTCAACAAACGCAAGCTTCCTGAGGAGGACCCTTCTTACAAGATCCATTCAAAGAGGAGATCTGTTGCTACAAGTCCTTTGCATCTACCATCACCACCACCTCCGCATCCTCCTTATGCACCTGAGAATCCCTTGCAAATTACACCTCAGGATTGCCCACAATCTCACGATGCCGATGATGGGGGGACACATCTCCCAATAGATCCATGGACAGAATATACAATTGATCCCCCAGCAGATAATGATCCAGACCTTTACCCAGCCAAGCGATCTCTTCCAGACGACAATGCATCCCATTCCGAACTCATTGCCAGGGCTGCACAATATTATGGGGTGGCATCACGCAAAGAATCACTAGAGGAAGATTTTTTGTTCGAAACGTCCACACACAGGTCATCACAAACACTTCCCATGCTTAAAGGCATGATGAAACACGCTGGTGAGATTTTTGAGGACCCAGTAAGAGCACACATCAAGGGTCAGTTACCATTAGATTCTCCAGTAGTGTCTAACGCTTGTAAGTGGGCCAATTCCCTGACATCAGGAGATGTTCCTCAGCAAGATAAGTAGTCCAAGTCCTGCTCTAGCTGCGAATTAATAGCGCATTGCGAATACGCAGGGTCTTTTAGCCAGGTACGACAGGGCACACTGGGATAAGATGGAGCAGGTGTTTCAATATCTCCCAGATGAGCATAAAGCTAAGGCTCAGGACTTAGTAAATGAAGGTAAACTCATTTCTAATTCCTCTTTACGTTGTGCTCTAGATGCGGCAGACAAAGCGGCTAGAGAGGTTAATACTTGCATCTTGCTCAGGAGAAACGCTTGGTTAAGAATTTCTGGGTTCAATCCAGAAGTTCAACAACCATCCTTAAGACAACCTTTGATAAAGAACATCTCTTTGGTCCAATCATATAACAAGCGTTAGAGAACATGAAAAAGGATATTGAAGTGGGCAAGTCCATGGGAACGCTCCAGTCTGCGTCCAACAGAGGCTCCTTTTGTTGCTCCTTTTACAGAGGAGGGTCTAAAACCATATCCCCAGACCAAATACCTCAACATATATAGGTAACAACCAGTCCTCTCCCTCCAGAGGATTTTTTCGAGGAGGTTTTAGAGGCAACAACTTCAAAGGTAGGGGTAAAGGCAACACAGCACATAGCTCCCCTTCCCCTAATAAACAGTGACTTGCCCACGCTTCCCCCCCGACTACACCACACCTGTCGGTGGAAAACTTCAACAATTTCTCCCCGTTTGGCAGTCCATAACAACAGACAAATGGGTGGTTGGAAATATCCAACATGGTTATTGCCTGGAGCTTACCAGAAATCCCCCAAACATTCCACTTCTATCCCACAAATTGTCTCCAGAGAACCTAAAATTGTTTGAACAAGAGGTTCAATCTCTTTTACTAAAACGAGCAATAGAGCCGGTCCCAATACAGTACCAGGGCTCAGGGGTTCAATCTCTCTATTTTCTCATTCGCAAAAAGGACGGTTCCCTAAGGCCTATTCTGGATCTCAGGGAGTTAAACCATTATATACTGTCAGAACACTTTCACATGGTGACACTTCAACAGTTACTCCCACTTTTATAAAGAACAGATTTTATGTCTACTCCAGACTTAAAATATGCATATTTTCATGTTCCAATTCATCCAGCTCATCGCAAATACCTCAGATTTGTGATAGCAGGCATGCATTACCAGTTCAAGGTGCTTCCCTTCGGAGTGACTACAGTGCCCAGAGTTTTTACCAAATGCTTGGCAGTAGTCACCGCTCATCTCAAAAGAGAGCAGATTCACGTCTTCCCCTATTTAGACGACTGACTTATCAAAGCCAACCCTCACCAGAACTGTCTACAACAGACACAGATCTACTTCATCAACTGTGATTCACCATCAATGCTCAAAAGTCTCACCTGCATCCGTCATCGATGCAGTCTTACCTAGGAGCCAGTCTAGACACAGTCTAAGCTCTAGCCTCTCCCAATGTAGCCAGAATACGCAATATTCAGGCTATGATTCTACAGTTTCAACCCAACAAAGCTTTACCAGCCAGAGTATTCATGCAACTGCAGGGAATGATGGCATCTTGCATCACAATTGTACCCCATGCAACGCTTCACATGCTACCCCTACAAAAGTGCTTAGCACGTCAGTGAAATCAGTCACAGGGTCCATTAACTGATCTAGTGTTGATAGACAGCAGTACCCATCGCTCTTTGCAGTGGTGGAACCCACAAAACTTGGCAAAAGGTCGGCCTTTCATCGATACTATTTCTCAGATTGTGCTCACAGCAGACGCATCTTTAATAGGTTGGGGGGCTCATCTCAAAGGTTACACAATACAGGGCCTGTGGAGCAAAAAGCACAAACGTCCCAACATCAACGATCTAGAGCTTTTAGCAGTTTTTCTAATTCTCCAGCTTTTCAAACTCACCTCATAGCCAAAACAGACAACATGACAGTGATGTATTATGTGTAGAAACAGGGCAGGACACGCTCTCTCCAACTGTCAACACTTGCTCAAGCAATTTGGAATTGGGCAATCCATCACAAGATTTATCTTCTGGCAGAACATCTCCCAGGAGTAAACAATCAAATTGCCGACCTCTTCGGCAGAAGGAGACCGCAAATTCACGAGTGGAAACTTCATCCCCAAGTTCTCCTTCCCTACTAAATGAGGTTTTCCACAGATAGACCTGGTTGCCGCAGACAAAAACGCAAAATGCCCAAACTTCGGCTCCAGGTTCCCACACCCGCTCTCAAAGGGCAATGCCCTGTGGATGAACTGAGAGCAAAAGACACAAAATTGATGGACGGAATGCAGAACAAATCAAAACATTCCCCCCCCAGTCGAGAGATCTGGGTTAAATCCATCATTCTTTTGCTCACCATGCCACCCCAGTTTAGACCTCGCATATGCAAATCAGTCTTGACCCTGTGCCTCATGGGAACAGTCCAGCCCAAACTGCCAAGCCAGGTCCTCCCTGTACCGGAAACAAGCATCCTAGGACCGGTTACGGGGTTTCACCCTTCTTCAGACAGGGATTTAGTCCGACCATCGTGAACAATGTCGAACAACCATACCCCTTGTTATTCTGTTCTGGTCAGGCCCTAGCACCTAGACAAAACATACAGATGCAGCTGTTGTTTGGGAATACGGACTTTGGTCTTACTGGACTACACAGATAGGTAGCACACACTTGGAGAGGCACCTTTCCAGAGAGAAGAGCATGAAAGCAGCTATGATGTAGATCTGCCATCTATATACTGCGGTACGGGGTCTGCAAATAACGCCCAGAGATCTTCGAATATATAGTCATTCTGCTTCTACACAAGGGGAGGGAGGTTAGACTACGCGATCTTTCACTATGACAGCTTCTTTTATGATTTACGGACTACTTGCTATGCTGACTGTATTTGGGTTATGCATTTTTCTGCTTATTGTGGCATATTTTACTGCATATTAGAGCACGTTAGTTAAAATAAATATTTTAAACTTGTTCTCTTCTCTGTAATTTTGGACATGTAAATAAGCGTGAGCAATAGGGTGTGTCTTGCATCCTCGATTCCTGAGAGAGTCGAGAGCGTTGTGTTCTGGGGTGCCTAATCACTTTTTCCTCTGTGAGTGAATAGGAGGGCAAGTGAGACACTATAGCTAGTCGGTCCTGGGCTCATGGGTACTAAGGTGGTAGGATGACTCAGTCCTTATATACTAAGGTCCCATAAAGCTACTCATAGTTCAGTGTTTGCGCAGAATCCGTGCAACATATCACGCCAACGTTTGGGTTTGGTCTGGTACTTATTCACGGGACCCCTAAGTAGCATTTGTGCTTGTCCAAAATACCCTCTCACTGGTTTCCTGCAAGTGTAGGGTATACCAATTTCTGTGGGTTTTTCAAGTTGGAATTTTTAAAAAAATTTTAAACGTTTTTTCACCCTTTTTGATCTACCGTTTTGTTTACAACCGGCCGCTATTCCGGCGCATAATCGAGCGGCGGTTACACTCCATTTGTCACAGCATGGGGTCCCCAATGCAGGGGCTACCATTATTTTCTTTGTCAAGCGAATCCAGCATACCTCTTCAAGGTGTTTTATTCCTGGGTTACTTTTCTGGCAGCTGATGCTAATGATCATTTTTTGAATGCTTATATCGTAGCTGCTCCTCCCACATGCTTATTGTCCTTATGCGATGATTGAAGTTCAGTGGACATCCTGGGAGCATGCTATTTGGTTTAATAGCACCCTTCCTCACACTGTTTCTTTCATTTGTATGGGCCCCTTAAGTATAGATGGGGCTGCTTGGCCAGTTTTGTCTGGTTTCACTCCACATTTGAACTATCTGAATGTTACTGTAGTGGAGCTTCATTTGCTATATTCACAAGTAATTCAACTCTATAGACAGGTTATTCAATTTGTTTCTTGTTCTTTTTTAGTGCCTCCGGCTGGAGCTGCTTCTCCGCCACCTATGGATGGCGGACGACTTGTAACTAGTTCCAACATGAATAACTCTGTGATGGGCAAACGTCCTCAGAATCACAAAGACCTGCCCTTATGGATAGGTCAGAAAATTGAGCAACTTGACACTGTTTTCCCACACACTAGTCCTGTTGAGAACACAGGATCCTTACTATGTGCTTGCCGAGTGGTCTGATTCCTCCTTTAGCGGACTGCAACACCTGGGGGATGGTGTTTGCGTCAGTGTATACACTGTGATTTGGTACCCCTCTATGAGCGTTCTGCAGAGCGTTCTAAAACCAGTACAGGAGGAACACAGGGCTGGTCCAGCGGTTTGCTTGCAGGTGCATCAACGCCTTGCGACAGTTGCCGATTATTATTGCAGATAACTTTACATGCCTGGGAAGCAATAATTTGGGAGTCAGACCATTTACACAAGTGCAGAATAAACCCCCTCCGGACAAGGGGGGCCGGACAGTCTTTAAGAAGAAGACATGGAACAAAAACTTGTAGAAGCCTAGGTCTCGTCCTGGTTCGCCTCTCCCTGACGCTTGTGAGTGTAGATATCATTTACGTGATCACTCTAAAATTAAAACACCTGAGAGCTTCCAGGTTCCTGATCCCCGTTTTCCTCGTTCCTTTCAGGAATCATCAGATCAACACTTTTGTGTAGGGGATGACAGTATCGCAGACAGGGCGAGTCCACGGAACAAAGGCAAGACCAGCAGCACCAGTTTGACGTGAAAGTCAAAAGGGAGGAACCACCTCAATATTGAACTCAGTTTCAGAAGAAAAAGGTGCCTCTTTGACTGCAAACTATGCCCCAGTCGGTGAGAACCCTCCTTCTCGACAGGAGTTGGGTGGTGACTCTCCACGACAGCGAGGCGGAAGTTACTATAGTTCGGCAGACACTCCACCAGCACCTGAAGGCGAAAGCAACTGACACTTTTATAACAGTGGAAATCGAGGAAACCCACGTTGCTCTATGAAGTGGCCTCCAAATTGAAGGTGATATTAAATGCACCACTAAGGTGGTCTTCTGGAACAATTTGACGTCTTCTTATTACATTTTGCTTGCAGAGGTTGATTGGCAACCTCCTTTTGTTCTTGCCTCCTCTAGGGGCAAGGATGTAATCCTACTGTCTTTTTCACAATATATCCCCGAGGAGACTAAACAAGCATATGCTTCAGAGTGGACTCGAGGCTTGGCTCCTACTTTATATAGCAATCAACCGGGTTGGGATCAGGGTTCCCCGTTGCATGTCATTCCTTTACAATCTACTCCTCAGCCCCAACCATAATATCCCATTAAAGGATATGCTTAAGCGTCTGTTAGTGAAATTCTCACCCAGTTGGAATATCGGGGTTTTATTGAACCCTGTCTCTCTGCTATGAATAATCCTCTTTTTCTGATATTGAAACCAGCCGGTTCATATCTCATAGTTTTTGGACTACAGACATTAGAACAGGAATGTTCGTACCTTTGCTGTACAGAATACACATAGTTCTGCGTTAGTAAATAACGTTGCCCGAAAGAAATGTATAACTATGTTGAATATTTCAAACAAAAGAGGGATGGGAGCACACTGCTTCACCTCTCAGCACAGTTCACCCCTTAGCATTATGGTAAATGCAGTTCATTTTAAATGCTTACTTGTTTTTTTGCTAAAGTGTTTCACCAAAGTTTGTGCAGGTTAGTGCTGTCAATCTCTAGACACGTGTGTTTCTGGATATTATCCTTCATCAGTAGAGCTAAAAAACGAAATTTATCTGGGGTTGATGAGCAAGCTGCCACAATCCTTTCAGGTCTAATTACCTCTCACAGGCGCGCAGGTGAATCTCCAAAAGCTCGTCAGCTCAATGGCTCAATGGAGGCTTTTCAAACAGAAAGGGATGGGAGCACACTGCTTCACCTCCCAGCACGGTTCACCCCTTAGCATTATGGTAAATGTAGATAATTTAAATGCTTACTTGAGTTTTTGCTAAAGCGGTTCACCAAAGTTGGTGCAGGTTAGTGCTGTCAATCTCTAGACACGTGTTTTTTGATATTATCCTTCATCAGTAGAGATAAAAAACAACATTTATCTGGGGTTGCTGAGCAAGCTGCCACAGTCCTTTCAGGTCTCAGTACCTCTCACAGGCCTGCAGGTGCATCTCCAGAAGCCTGTCAGCTCAGAGACTCAAGGGAGCCTTTTCAAACAGAAGGGGGATGGAAGCACACTGCTAACCTCCCAGAACAGTTCACCCCTTAGAATTATGGTAAATGCAGTTCATTTTAAATGCTTACTTGAGTTTTTGCTGAAGTGTTTCACCAATGTTGGTGCAGGTTAGTGCTGTCAATCTCTAGACACGTGTTTCTGGATATTATCCTTCATCAGTAGAGATAACAGGCATTGGCATAGCCAATAGGTCTCGCCTTTGGGACCTTATAAGCGTTTAGGTATGCAGCACATTATCCTATGTATTGTGTTGCTAGGTATTGAAAACCTGTCAATTTGCACTGAAAACCTGTCATTTAGTGACCAAGTAGAAGCATGCTTGCATGCAGGAGAGGAAGTCTCCAATCTTCCCAGCATCAGCATATTTGTTACCGAGTCTCGGCATCGGAGCACCATCCTGTGATTCTGGGTAAATCGCTTATTCTCCCACTGTCTTTGTCACAATGATGCACCAGGCGGAGATGCTTTTGAATGAGTAAAAGGATACAAAAAGGGCAAGAAAGGGACTTGCCACTATTTTAGTTTTTTTTAATGTATTTAAGGGAGGTATGCTGCCTATTGCTGCATAAATACACCCCACAAATGAAGTGGCGGATGGAAGAGAATTCCAGGCTGGCAACCTTAGCAGAAACTACAACAACTCTAAAATGTCAAGGATTCACCGACTCTTATCTAGGCTGAAGAAGGCCAGCATTTGGAGCAGAGGCTTACACCGCAAGCCCCTTCCTCGATGTGCCTAGAGACTCAAGCGACATGCCACTACTGAGGCCACTGAAATTACAAATTGTGCGGGATCAGGGATTAAATGGGGCGGTTCCAGGATCTCAGACCCAGTAATAATTAAAAACGGGTTCCCATCAGGTTCCATATCATTGCCTGTTACCCTTACTGGTAAAAACACTGATCAATTTCAAATTAATGCAAAATACGGTAAAGTAATTCAGTCAGCGATGCGATTTACTTCTTGCTTCTTTTTTTATATGTTTACGTAGTCTTGCATTTCCTAAAATTGTTAGCTATTTCCAGGATGTTTTATTTTTTATTTTTTTCCGTTTAGTAATTACTCTTGTATGGCACTTGTTGGTGTGTTATATATCCGGATGCAATAATATAATAGAAAGCTCAGATGCACCAAACTGCCGTTTGAGTGGCACAGTATGGGAATCACAGAAATGTACTTAACATGTTTAAATCATACCCTTAATTACATAGGCTACGCCCCTTTTAGAGACAAACACCCCATGCTTTCTGTATCCCTCTTAAAGCCCGGTGCTGGTTTGCCTGCCGTCCAGGATGCAGGTGACATGGCGACACCGATTCGCCGTACAGGCCAGACTACTATTTTTGAGATGGAGTGGACTGTTTGGAAAAGGTGTGTAGATGCACTGACTAAAACCATCCCAATACTGTGTGCCGCACTCTCAATGGTTTAGAACCCTTAGGGTAAACATTTTCACCACATTTTCGTTGTGGCCTGTGAAAGCAGAACTGCGCTTGTAACTGATATTGCCAAACAACAGTAATCTCTTTATGACGCAGCATTCCGTGGAGTGTACAGATGCAATGCTCACCTTCAAGGTGCGATTTTTCGGACAGAGGGCCAATCACTATTACTATCAACCTCTACTGCTTAGGCCTGACGTGTATTAAAAGAAAATCACCTTTTAACAAATAAGTATGGTGCATTCCTACCGAGCTGGAATCCGTCCCCGCTGCTTAAAACATTTCCCATGTATCACAGACACAGATGAACAAGTGCATCCCTGCCATTTAGTGACCAAGTAGAAGCATGCCTGCATGCAGGAGAGGAAGTCTCCAATCTTCCCAGCATTAGCATATTTGTAACCGAGTCTCGGCAGCGGAGCAACATCCTGCGATTCTGGGCAAATCGCTTAATCTTCCAGTGTCTTTGTCACAATGATCTGATACACGGGCCGACTGTAACCTCCTCCCTCGCTTTAGTTCCTGATAACAACTAATGCATGTGCTTACATTGTTTCAGATTAAAGTTAGGAAGGCATCCTTTAACATTGGTTTAAAAAACAAAAGCCCCCCAAAAAATATGAAAAGTAATCTGGTGCGCGTGTAAAGTGCTGCAGTGTCCTCGTTCCAATTTCAAATTATTGAGAAAATGTATTACATTTACCTTAATAAATTGATCTTAACCCCTCCGTGAACGGTTCCAAAAGCCTCCGATACATCTGGCAGAAAGCGAAGCCAACGTGACATCACTTAAAAGGAAGCTTTTCCTGGAAATGGTACAACGGTGCCCATGCTAAGTAAACGCTGCAAGCCTCTTGCTTCTACTTACCGGAGTCAAACAGGAAATTATGGTGAAAGATTGCTGCTAGACCAATCAGAAACAAGAAACAAATTGCGCCCGGGCATTATAACGTATTTTGCAGAGGCTGCACACGAAGGGGGCTAGAGAGCCGGCGCCATAACGATCGCCATGCCCCTTCCCCCCCTGGCAACCCAGCTCACGGGCAGTTTGTCTTTTTGGCGCGCAGAAGTACAAGGCGCGAAAACAACCTGACCTCACCCCCCCCCCCCGCGGTGACCGCCGAACAGGCGCCGACCCCCCCAGCCAATGGGGGACCGAGCAACATACAAACCCCCCAATGGGGAGAAGACAAGAAAAAGGCAAGACGACCAAGGGGGGGGGGGGATATAAGGCCTGCTCCCCCAGGTAAGCTCCATGTTCACGGCCGGAGCGGGGGAGCAGCACCACCACGATTGGACCACTAACCTTGGGATGCGTCACGGCTGGGAGAGTTGGCCTAAGGGCAGCGGGTAAGACCACTCACCTTCAGATGCCTCACGGCTGGGTGAGGCGGCTTACCAAGAAGGGGGGGGGGTAGGAAACGGAGACGGCGCTCGCAGCCCAGCCCCCGCCGGATGGCAGGGCACAACAAGAATCGGACAAGGTAGCGAGTCGTGGCCTAACTCCGGGAACAGAAGCTACTCCCTTCCCTCGCGCAAAGAGAGCACAAACCCAACCGACCGACAGAAAACGACCCAGAAGGGCCAAAAGAGACTAGACAGCAAAAGTACAAAGTTTATGCATGTTGTCATTGTATTCCAAATAAACTGCGGCCAACGAATGACCACTACAAAAGGAATCGTGTACGTTGGTTTCTTTTGCAGAATGAGGGATACAGTATGGGGAAAATGCGCGGAGGGGGGAAGTATGGGGCAAGTGCAAGGGTTATGGCTGTACAACGGCCTAGAAAAAATGCTTCGCTGCTGAGAGCACGTCAACCGCCCTGTGTGCGCCTTTCCCACCCACACCAGAAGACAGGAATACAACAATGTATCTCCCGCCAATGCCTTGCTAAATAACGCAACCAAAAACACCGGCTTTCACAAATTCGCATTGATGCAATCACTGACAAAAAAACTTTGCTTTCGTACGCGTGGTCACGAAGGAACTATGAATATTTCACGCAAAATGAATATTCAAGCAGGGACAGTCAGTCAAGTGAAATGATGAAAAAGACTTATCACAGGGAAGCGGGGCCGGACTGGGACCCAAAACCGGCCCTGGCAAAGTGCTCGGCCGGCCCCCCCGGGGCTTGGGGATGCCGCCGAGCTCTTTGCCAGGGCCGGTTTTCTTTTTTTTTTTTTTTTTGAAACCGTTTATTACATGTTAAAAAAGTTACAAGTATGGGCCTACAACCATCCGGCCGGCCGCTAGAGTGGCAGAAGCACATGACATACCTACAGTAAGAGTCTCTTAGCGGTGCAGATCGGTAAATCAGGAGATATCAAATAGCGCAGGCCACATAACTCCAAGCCCACAATACGGTTTCCTTTCTTCAAAACAGAACAACACAAAAAACCACACCCGCAAGGCAACCCGCCATCCAAAGTGACGGCACATGCTCCTTAAGTGGGGGATCCCAACCAGCAGCCAAACTCTGAAGAGGGGAATGGGAATAGATCAGGGACAGGGGAACCACACGCCCGTGGCTGGGGGAGGGGGTCGGCTAGGGGGACGGAGCTGGTGAGGCGGCCGGCAGCAATGGCGGCTCACAAATACCCCCGCAATAGGCGTTCCAGGGGCCCCAGATTTTCACCCACGCCCCAGGCTTACCCCTCGCCACATACACTACCTTTTCACGAAACATACACCAATCCATATGTTCTTTCCAGGCCAACACCGCTGGGGGCCACTGGGATCCCCACAATTGAGCAATGTCGCGCTTAGCTATCATGTAGCCCAGAGTCACCCACCGCGTCTGCGGGACCGAATAGTCATTTGGTTCCCACACATTCAGCAAGCATCTCCTCGCCTCAGGCAACAGCGCAACACGCGTCACCACACGCAGGACCTCATGCACACCACGCCAGAATCGCTCCACCTGTGGGCATTCCCACAGAATATGCATGAAAGTTGCCAAGGCACCACAGCCACGCTTACACAATCCGTCACCAACAAAGCCCATACGTAGAAGCCTTGGCCCCGTCACGTAAACCCGGTGGAGGATCTTAAGCTGGACGAAGCGAAGGCGAGCCGGGATGGCCACCTCCTTCGGAGAGGCCACCGCGGAAATCCAGTCCTCGTCGTCCAGTTCCAGCCCGTCGGCAACCCAGGCCTCGCGGAGACTAGTCAGCAGGCACGATCTGTCGTTGATCAGTTTTTTATATATAAGGGAGATCGTGCTGTCTGGGACATGGCCATCCAGCACTCTGTCCTCCAGGGGGGAAGACTCCGGAATGGACGCGACATCAGGGAAGACGGAGCCCAGCGCGTGGCGGACTTGTAAGTACCGAAAGTACTCACTGCCTTGCAGCTGAAATTCCGTCCGCAGCGTCTCAAAAGTTTTGAATCCACCCCTTGTCCAGAGGTCTCCCACTGTGCTGATTCCGATCGTGTCCCACTTCTCGAAGCCCTTCGATGTCCACAGGGAGCCCAACCTCTCAGACGCATATAGCGGTGTCGCCCGGGTCAAACGGTCCTTCCACCCCATCGCTGCATTAGCCGCGTGCCAGACACGCACCATGACACGCGTCGGTCCCGTCAGACGGGAGTCGGGCGCGCCAGAGTAGAGCGCTCGATTGTAGTCGCCACCGGGCAGGAGCATCTTGTCCATTTCAAATGCCGGGTTCAGGGCGGGCCCGTAAAGGCCATGATTAATCGCAGCTAGCTGGGAGGCCCAGTAATACCGTTTAATGTCCGGGAGGGCAACCCCCCCATCGTACCACGGGAGCGTCAATTTAGCCAGAGCAATACGCGGCCTCCCGTCCCAGAACAGGCGCCGCTGCAGGCTCTCCACCTCACGGAAGTAGCGCGCCGGAACCAAGTCCATAGTGTTCTGAAGCGCATACAGAAAGCGCGGCAAGGACATCATCTTAAACAAGGCCGCTCGGCCAAGCGGCGAAAGCGGAAGACGCCGCCAGCGCGCAACGTCCTCCCGCAAGCGCTGGAGGGGGGGTAGCAAGTTCCGCTCGTAGCGGGCCTCCGGGTCTAGAGTAATATATATACCCAGGTACCGGAACCCCTGGGAGGCAATCTGGATCGGGCAGTCCCGTGGTAGGGCCGGAGCCTCCCCGGAGAGCACATACACGCAGGATTTCGCCCAGTTGATGACAAGGCCTGAGTTACGACCGAAGGAGCGCAAAACATCAACCAGGACAATCAGCGAGTTACGCGGGGAGGCGAGATACAAAAGGATATCATCGGCGTAGAGGGACACGCGGTCCTCATGCTCGGGGGTCCAGCGGAGACCACGGATAGAGGGGTGCCACCGCAGCCACTCCGCCAAGGGCTCCAAGGCCAATGCAAACAGGAGCGGTGACAAGGGGCAACCCTGACGCGTGCCCCGCCCCAGCGCGAAGGGGGCCGAAACTCGCCCATTCACCACCACCTGCGCCAATGGGCCCGAATACAACAATTTGACCCAGCTAATGAATCCCGGTCCAAATCCAAATTTCGCCAGCATCGCCCAGATGTATGGCCATTCAAGCGTGTCAAACGCCATGGTGGCGTCTAAGGACGCCAAGATGGCCGGCTCCCGCACAAATGGGACACGCGCGAGCACCCCATGCAAGCGTCGCAGATTAAGAGCCGTGTTGCGATGGGGTATAAAGCCAGATTGGTCTTGGTGGACCAAATCGCCCACCACGCCAACCAGCCGGTTGGCCAGTACCTTGGCGAGGATTTTGGGCTCCGCGTTCAAGAGCGAGATAGGCCTATAGGATGTAACCCGCTCACGGGGTCTCCCCTCCTTGTGGATCACCACGATTGTGGCCAGACGCTGGTCCGGCGGGAGGGAACCCTGCGAGTGGGCCGCCAGGAACATGGTGCGCAGGTGGGGCGCCAGTACATCCGGTCGCAGCTTGTAAAGCTCGATGGGGATACCATTGGGGCCCATGGCCTTGCCGGATGCGACCGAGCGAATAGCCAGGGCAATTTCGTCCGAGGTGGGAGGAGCGTCCAGCAAATCCCTGTCCTCCACCGTAAGGGAGGGCAGCGTGATGTCCCGAAGCAGGGCATGGGAATCTTCCTCCGAGCAGGGAGAAACCGGGGAGTACACCTCGCGGAAGTAATCCGCGAAGCAGGAGACAATGGCTTCCGGCTCGGTGACAGGCACACCATCCATCCCCTCAATCAAAGGAACCACACGACTCGCTCTCTCCCTCTTGTCCAACCACGCAATCAATTTACCAGCCTTATCACCCACATCATACAGTCGCCCCTGTTGCTCTCTACTGAGGCCCCTGGCCGCCTCCGTGACGAGGGCCCTATAGGCCGCCTGCTTGAGGTGCAGAACATGCAACTTGGCGTCTGTTACCCCGCTCCCCAGGTCACCCTCTAGTTCCGCAATTTCGGCCTCCACCCGGGTTACCTCCTCCCGCTCGCGCCTCCGGGCATGGGAGATAAAGGAGAGGGCCTCCCCTCTGAGAACTACCTTAAAAGCCTCCCACAGGGAGATGGCCGAAGGGACAGACCCCACATTCTCATCAAAGTATCTCTGTAAGGATTTGATCAAGTCGGCACGAATAGTGGGGTCACGCAAGTACCAAGCATTGATTGGAGCCACCCTGCCCTCCCCCCTAGGGAAGACATCGAAATGTAACAGTACTGGGGAGTGATCTGAAATGCCCCGCGCCAGATGGCACACCTCTCCCACCCTCCCAGCATAGGCCGCCGGGACCAGGATGTAATCAAGCCGCGAGAGGCTACCATGGGCACCCGAGTGGAAGGTGTATTGCCGCTGTGCGGGATGCTTTAGTCGCCAGCAATCCACCAGGCCCAGAGTATCTAAAAGGCCGGACAGCCAGGCCTGTGCCCGGGGGAGGTCCCTAGGGGGATGGCGATCCATAGACCCAGAAACTACCGCATTAAAGTCCCCCCCAACCACCAGCAGGCCACCCGGGAGGTCCAGGAGGAGGCGCCCCAAGTCCGCAAATGTAGTAGATTGTAACCCAGGCGGGACGTACACTGATATAAAAACAAACACTCTACCCTCCAGTCTACCCACCAGAACAGTGTAGCGTCCCCTCTCATCATGGCGCACCTCATCAATCTCCAACGGGAGCGAGTTCTTAATCATGATACCCACCCCCCGCGAGCCCGAGGTGAAGCCCGAATGGGCCACCAAACGATAGCCTCGCCGATTCATGGCATGAAAGGAGTTACCTATAAGGTGTGTCTCCTGCAGGAAGATAACATCTGGTGAGATACGTTTCAGGTACTGCAGGACCACACCACGCTTAATCCTGTCCCCCAGGCCGTTAACATTCCATGACAACACAGTCAAATCCCTACCCCCCATCATACGTAGAAGCAATCAGTCGTCCCCCACAGAGCATCTCGAGAGCAACAATACAGTAAAGGGCTTGCCTTGCGGTGCAAACAAACAACACACCCCCCCCACCCCCCCATCCCAACAGAACTCCCCCCTCCCTGCACCCCTGCATGAGCCCAAACAGCCCCCCCAAAGTGCAGTGTGCCTGTCGCCCCATAGATGAAAAACTAACTAGTCCCCCAGAGGAGGAGGGAAGCCCCCAACAGACCCCACACGACCTCCATCGGAGGGGAACATGAACGATCAGTAAATGGTAAAGGAATGTTGTCCAGAGCAAGGCCTATTCTTCACCCCTCAGTTCTGATCCGGCGGGCCCTCCCCGCCAACCGCACCCCCCCACCCCCTCGGCCCCGATCTCCAGGCAGAGTGTCCAACCAGTCCCCAGCCGCCTCGGGTCGGTCAAAAAAGTGCGTGCGCCCATCCACCTCCACCCGCAGCTTAGCTGGAAAAAGCTTTGAGTACTTAAGGTTCAGGTCCCGTAGGCGACGTTTAACTCCGAGAAAACTCAACCTCTGTTTTTGGACCGCCGGAGTAAAGTCTGGGTAGAAATGCACATCCATGTTATCAAGCTTGACCGGTCCCTGTTGCCTGGAGGTCTGCAGGATAGCGTCTCTGTCCCGAAAATTAAAAATCCGGGCAATGAGAGGCCGCGGCGGGGCACCGGCCTTAGGTCTGCCCCCAGGGACCCGGTGAGCACGTTCCACCGCAAAAAGCTTACTCAGCCCCCGGGGCTGGAGATGGGTAAGGATCAATTCTTCCACAAAAAGATCTGCCGCCTCCGCCTCTCGTCCCTCCGGCACTCCCACAATGCGAACGTTATTCCTCCGGGCCCGACCCTCGGAATCCTCCAGTCGCCGGTCCATCAGGGCGCTCGCCTGGCCAAGCCGGCGCACCTCCTTTTGGAGGGCCACCACGTCCGTCGTGAGGCTCGTTGTGGTGTGGGCCAGGGAATCGACCCGGTCGTTGGTTTTGGACAAGTCAGCCCTCACAAGGCTAACATCCACCAGGACCGAGTCTATCTTTTGCGCTAGGGTGTCGAAGCGCTGGTCCACCGAGGCCTTCATCTCTGCGATGGCGCCCATGACGTCCCGGAGGGTCAGATCCACCGGTTGAGCAGATGCCTCCGTCGGGCCCGCCGGGGATGTGCGCGATGTCTCCGGAGATCCCTTCTGGAGGGTGTAGCGGTCCATACTGTTGGATTGAGGCGCCGGGCCGCGGCGGGTCGTCTTCACCTTCGCCCGGTCGCCATCTTGTTTGGTGGACATGCCTGCTCTCCCACCGTCGTGCCAATCTCCTCGAAAGGGCCGATAAACCAGTTCACGGGTGCCGGGGGGGGGGGGAGGGCGACCACTGGGCCGCAGGACGACTCACGGCCGGCGGGTCAGCCGGGCACCTGGACAAGGCCACACCACCGCACCCCGCTCCGCAACCCTACCTCGCTTGAGGGCAAGGAGCGCGCAAAAGCGAAAGTGAAAGCACGGGATACGCGAGTCGCCCAGCCCTGCCCGCCGCTGTTGTTCGCTTTGTCCCCGGATCGCCCCACTACTCCAATCCGGGGGGCCAGCGCGGAGAAGGCCGCAACCTTCAATCGGTGCTCCCACCGGTGTCCGGGGTCCGATTCGAAAAAGAAAAACGGATGGCGCCTCAGCTCGGGTTCACCGATGCAGTCCCCTCAACAAGGACAGGATATAGCCAGGATTAATTCAGGAGGTCGTGGTGGTCCTCGGGAGCCTCGCACCTACGCGGCCATCTTGGTTGCGCGCTAGGCTCCTCCCAGGGCCGGTTTTCAGCCGATTTTGTTACAGAGCCGATTTTGCAGCTATGCTGCAAAAACGTCCTGTAACAAAAACGGCCCCCAGGGGCCCAAAACCGGCCCCCAGCTGTGTGGTGCACCGGGGGATTGCCCGGTGCCCGCTACGGCCAGTCCGGCCCTGCAGGGAAGGCGGCCGTTGACAGCAGCGATTCTAAATCCTGTTGTTTCAAGGCGCATATGCCTGGACAGGCGCAAGGACAGATTTTCGACAGCTCAGTAAATGGCACACAACGGCTTTATGGGGGAGAAAGACTGCATGTAAACCAAGCAAGAGCTCAGCTGGAGAAAGCATAAGCAGGAAGTAATAAATGGGACCACAATGAAAGCCGCGAAAGTGAAAGGTGACACAAAACAGATGTCAGCCTGTGCGCCGCTGGCTCCCGAGAGCAAAACGCTCTAGGAGTGAACATCTTACTAAAAGCTGGGACGTCCACACGCCTTTGACCAATTGCGTGCTAAAGCCATACGCAAAGTCCAATGGCGTGTGAGCACCACATGCACGAGCTTCTCCTGAAGCTGAAGTGATTTCAAGAGGTCGATTTCCCATGCAGCCCATGCGCGCTGCCATAGGCTCGACCTAAAAAACTAAATTTATCTGGGGTTTCTGAGCAAGCGGCTACAATCCTTTCAGGTCTCAGTTCCTCTCACAGGCGCGCAGGTGCATCTCCAAAAGCTAGAGATATACAGCAATGTCTGTACCAACTTTGGTGGAAACCTACAGCTAACATTCAAGTAAGAACTAATTTTGTACTGCATTTACCAAGATGCAAAGTGGCGAACTGTGCTGGGATGTGAGACAGTGTGCTCCCAAACCCCCTTTCTGTTCAAAAGGCTTCCTTGAGACAGCAAGCTGACGAGCTTTGGAGATGCACCTGTGTGCCTGTGAGTGGTACTGTGACCTGAGAGGAATTTGGCAGCATTTCCAGCAACCCAGAAGACTTTTCTTTTGCTTTTGAAAACTGCTGCTCTCTACTGAAGAAGGGCTGAACCCAGAAACACGTGTCTAGAGATATACAGCAATGTCTGCACCAACTTTGGTGAAAAACTACGGGTAAATTTCAAGTAAGCACTAATTTTGTTTTGCATTTACCAGGATGCAAAGGGGCGCATTGTGCTGGGATGTGAGGCAATATGCTCCCAACCCCCTTTCTACGTTGGATATTTCTAATAGCTTTTTTAGCCACACTTTGGATCCAGAAATCTGTGACTTGACTGCATTCAGCGCTCTCAGCAACCAGCGACGCTATGCGAGATTGCCTATGGGGTATAAGAATAGCCACGGGGTTTTTGCAGGATGCTTTGTGTCGATTGTAAACGTCGGCCCTGAGGCTTTTTCATATGTCAATGACATTTATTTGACAGATGATGACCTAAATCCGCATCTCAGGCATGTGGATCGAATTTTCACACATTTTGCCGCTATAGGTTACAAATTCAATTTTGCTAAATCACATATTGCTTTTTTGGCAGTCCTTTTTCTCAGTTACGAATTGAAGAATGAGGGCAGGGGGTTAGCACCCCATTTTTGGGAGAAATGCGCCGAATTGCAACCGCCAACTACCCCCAAAAAATTACAATCTCTGCTAGGTTTCTTGAATTTGGGCAGAACATACATTCCAGATTATGCCCAGCTTATAAAACTGCTTTACTCATTGTTTAGCCATTACTAAAAATTTGAATAGACAATATATTCCGTCTCTGGCTCAATATGAGTCGTGGCATACACATACCAATTATACTATTGATGATTTTACTTGTATGATACACAATGGCACTTTTACTTCTTCTGCGATAAATCTGGAGGTTTGGGTGTTATGGCCTTCAAACACCGATGCTTGTCAATTACATTTTATGAATGCTGCTAATGGGTTCACCCAAAATAGACTTGATCCTCGTTACCCCCACTCACATACATTTACCACTTATTCAGTTGGTAAATTATGCCAACAGTGGTTGGAACATTCCACACTATTGTCTATAAAACAACATCTTTTCATTTTGTCAAGTGACATTAATCTTTCAGATTTTCTTCAAGGTCCAAAACCCCTTCGTAACAAACGTTTTGTTTATGCAGCTAACAATGAATTTAGGAAATTATCACAAATGGAGGCAGCCCTACGCTTACGCCAAATTGATCAGGATAATTTGGACAAAGTTCCCTGCAATGGTTGATAATAGCATAAACACACTTTCTTCTCGTTTAAATACCTTAGAGAATATTGTGTCGTCTGTCATTGATATTGTTCAGAATTAAGTATTTACATTGTATCATGGTCAGAATCAGTTACGTTCTGTTATGCTATTTGTTTGGACTATGCAGACATTTAAGAATGAGAGAGTACCATGGGATTATCTTAGTGCTTCTGCACTATTTTTACCGTTCAATTTGACAGATAAACAGAAAATGATGTCTATGAAAAATGTAACCTACACCATGTCACACATTGAGAAGCTAGAACAGTTACCATTTACTGTAGCAGAAGTAGATTCAGCGGTGTGGTTAATACATGGTGTTATTTCATTGCCCATCTCACTTTTCCAGTTTATAGCTACATTATCCTGTAGGCCAGAGGTCTTCAAACATTTTTGCTCGGAGCCCCCCCTACGCAAAATGTTTTGATGTTGGGCCCCCTTGCAAAACTGTAAGGCAACGATTGGTGGAGTGGGGGGGACATGGCTGTGTGCAAGGGATGGGGTTTATGAGATGATTTCAGGAGTACGTTTTCTATAGCTCATAAACCACACTAAGTATGATACTTATAAAACAGCAAATGCATCAAACCCAAACATGTATGGTCCCAAAAATACTGCTTCCCATAATTGGGGTTTTGTGAGCCCGTCACACTCTTGGACCCCAATGCAACTCCACCCGCTGTATTATTGATAACAGCAGTCCTGAGTAGTAGGCTATCTCCTCTGCATCTTTCACCTCTTCCCCCCTATGCCTGACCATCACTCCGATTTTGAATCAGGTCCCTTTCAGAAAAAAATAAAGCTCCCACATGTTGTCTCCCTTTTTTCTGCAAAGGTGCCCTCGGTTCTAATGCTTAAAAGGAAAATAAGCTCCCATGCCCCTTTTTTAAAGGTAGACAGTGATAACTGTGATGCAGTGGGCCCCTCAAACCCATGGGCCCCAGTCCTGCTGCATCTGCTTAATTATTGATAACCAGCAGTACCAGCTTCACTAATGAATGGCCTTTTTTAAAGAAAAAAAAGGGGGGAAAAGGCCACTTATATTACCGCATTTGCTACATAATCCATCATGTGCTGCATAGTAATGCATATCCAATTTTTCAGTGCTGTAAACTAGTACTTACAAACATTCTATTCTGGAGGACAGATTCATGTATTTTCGATAATTCTGCTTTATTGTGCAGTACAGGAAGACCAATGCGTTCTTGTTGCACACTTATGTTTTTTAGTGAACCTAGTTCTATGTATGTTGTGATTTATTTTGCTGCACAATTCACTTCTTTTGTGGTCTTTTCCCATGTTTTTTAAATATGTTGAGCATTGATTCAGCAGCCATTTAGTCTCCCAAACCTACTTTGTGATGGGATCACCAAGGACACCTTTTTGTTGTCATAAGGCCGTTTGAGCTCAGGTATATAAAACCAACCATCTGCTTATTGCCGTGCAGATTAATATGTCCTCACAGCACTCAAACAAACATTAACTATTCCCTTTACCGCTGAACAATTCCCACCCCCTTCAACAATTTGTTATTTAACTTCATCTTGACAACTTCCGTTAGTGACGAATCCTTTTGCCCTTGCTCCTGACTCCAATATTTCTTTGCACCGAACCAGCCTATCTGCCCCTGGACCAAGCCTACCTTCCTTTCATTCCACCATTCTGCTCTTACTTTCCGTTGCTCTTTTCCCTTTTACCTCTAAGCTCATCCTTAGTGCCTTTTGATGAGCTTGACCTTTATAACTAATACCTCTTTCTCTGACTGCATCTCTTTCCCAGTGCTCAACCTGCTTCTGAAGCCTATTGTCCCTGTACCAGAGGGGGCTGGTAGGCTCAGTGCTTCCCTGCTCGGTTGTGAATTCAGTGCTGTGTAGCAATTACCACTCCCAAATCTCCCGGGGTGAAGAGGGCAGTACCTACCAATCCACCCCGTACCCTGCAAGTCCCTCTTTGTTAGGTGTGTATGTAAACTTCATAGGAAATAACAATTGAATTTACCAACACTGTGTGGTTCTGTAATTACAGCATATTTTATAATCATGATTCAAGCAGAAAAAAACAGCTTCCAGAAGATTCGGGACTATGGAAATTTCTGAAATAAAGGCCTAACTTTTGATGTTTATGCATCACAATAAATACAGCCAGTTGTTACCTCAATGATAGTCTATGGGTTTTGAAGCACTTATTTTGGTACTCTCGCTGTAATCAGGATGTTAGTTAAATACATTCTTGAGCCATCCTCACATGGGTCAGGAATTGAAATGGAGCGAAATAAAAATACATTAATGTCTTTTGTTTTCAGCAATTTTTCAAGAAACATCATTTACAAATCAATAGCTCTAACTCTCACAAATGCCAGACATATTGCATTGCAAATGTTTGTGTTTTTTTAGCAACCTTTTTGACTCTGCCAGCACACTTCCTGAACTCCGCCCCCACAGCACTCTGATCACCGTTCTCACAAAGGCTCGAAGTAAATGAAGACAGCCTGGAAATGCAGCAAATAAAAATTGCCGCACTTCCAGGCCATCTTCATTTACATGCAATTCCAGAGGCATTTGCGCCCCCCTGGGAACCCATCCACGCCCCCCAGGGGGGCGCGCCCCACAGTTTGAAGACCTCTGCTGTAGGCAGTTACGAACCACTTAGGAGTAGTTTCATACATGAATTGTGGTCTTTACCATTTTGCGTTCCATTGTCAGCGTGCAGAAGAGGAAGTGAACCTTACAGGGGAGGATTGTGACTCTACTGTCAGTCACTCTCTTGTCCAGGGCGCCTGCAACGTTTCAGTGACCTAATTTAGCTTGTTTTTTAAAATGAACTCCGTTTCCTGAAATTATTCCCACTCTCTCTTTGCTTTCTAATGGCAGTTATCTCATTCTAAACAATCAGAACTGCTGTGGTTTACGGGCAGATATCCCGTACATAGTAACAGTTTCACAATTAGTTACTTGTTGCAGCAGTGTCCTGCTTCACCTCGCACGGGAGTGTAGATAGCTCGCTATGGCCTTACATTCCGACTTTGAAAGCAGATTTCAATAAGCTAAGCAGACTCAAAGCGCTGTTGTTTCAACAAGAAGTGGCTCTCACGTCAGCTTGTGAAACCTTTGAATTGCAGGTGGCCAGAACATCTAGTGAAATTCAGTCATTACTAAACACGAATCTCCCCCTACACTTTGGAGTATTGATTCACCAAATATTTAATGCGTCTGATACTTCAGGCCTAGTCCAATCTTTCAAAGTTGTGGGATCAGGCGTTGTTACATCTATTTTTGGAGTAATCCCTGCTTTTGTTCATTATATTTTTTCCAGCGTTTTCTGAGGGTTTCCCCTGCTGCTCCTCATCGTTTGTGGCGTTTTTGTACATCTAATGCTGTTTTGTGAAGGCTGCTTGATCTGTGGTACTGCCCAGTCAGGAAAAGTTGCAGCTGTTCTGTGACCCGATGCAACAGCTTTTTGGTTTAATGCCATTGGGAGCTCTTGACATCGACTATTGGCTGACCGTCTGTTATGTCTGCTTTACCTGTGTGCAACCTGTGTTCTACTGCATGCGGTGCCCTTTTCGATGGGCCCTGGATGTCTTCCTGTCCACTACGTCACCCTCTGCCCTGGATTATGAACTGTTGATGGGGTCATTGCTGTCCCATAGGCTGGGCTGTTCCATGGGTATGCATCTTGTAAACGATCTTTCACTCGGCCCGGCAGCCGAAGCGAGTCCCTGTGCTCCTGTACAGCGCCTCTTGGATCTGAGTTGCATCAAAATTGACACAGGTTGCCCTGGGATGCTCCTTGCGGCCTCTGGATATGAGGAGCATGTCTATTCCTTTGAATTTTTTAATTGGATGGCGTCGCTTTTTTATCATGGAAGGTTCTGACCCAGATCAAAACGCCACTGGTGTGCATAGTGAAACCTGTCGCCAATCAATGTCTACATCTACCCTGTACCTCTGTATCTACCCTGTACCTCTGCAGATAGGCCACCACCTTACGAAATTTCTAGAATGATTCAGTCCCCTGATATGCCATGTAAGAAATCATAGCAGTGAATGGCCCAAAGACCCCGTGGTCGCACTCTTTGTGTCATCTGCCATTCACCGCTCATCCCACACGTCTGTCCTCCACAGACTAAAGATCATTACGTATCTGTAGCCATAATCAGCATATAAGTAACAATAACAAAAAACCCTTTCCATCCTCCTCCCAAGCTGTGTAGACCCACAACAAGCACAGCAATAGTTCTACCCTCCCCAACCCTCTCATATCCTCCCTTTGCATTTTTCGAACAAGTCATTGTGGTGCACACATGGAGGCAGATGTTATGTTATGTTATGTTATAAGTTGCTTATAGAGCGCACGTACACCCAGGGGTTTCATGGCGCTGCTTGGGACATACCGGGACCAAAGGGGAGCTATTTGTGAGCTCTCATGAACAGCCACGTTTTGAGTGATTTCCTGAATTTGAGTAGGTCTGTACAGGATCGGATCTCCAGAGGGAATGAATTCCATAGTCTAGTGGCCAGGTATGCAAACCGCCGTCCACCTTGTCGTTTCCTTTTGCAGGTAGGTATGGTCAGTAGCTGAAGGTGCATTGAACGGAGGTTGCGGGAGGGTGTGTACCTAGTTAAAAGGATATTGATAAATTTAGGACTCTTGCCGTATAGAGATTTAAGGACCAAGCATCCTGTCCTAAATTCGGTCCTTTGAGATATTGGAAGCCAATGTAGTTTCTTCAGTAGGGGTCTGTCAGATTGCCATCTGGGTTGTTGAAGGATTAGCCTGGCCGCCTGATTCTGGACCATTTGGAGCCTCTTAGTGAGGTAGAGGGTCAGTCCTAGGTAGATTGAATTAGCATAATCCAAGTGTGATAGTACCAGAGCCATCGTTACCTGTACTAGTGCTGCATAAGTGAGCATGCGGCTGATCTTCCTAATTTTTTTTCATAGCTGATAAAAGCATTGAGAAACCACTGAGCCCACTTGTGCTTTTAATGATAAGTCACTATCTATGATGACCCGAGGCTTTTTACCACGGTAGAAGGGGCTGGTGGAGAGCCAAGTTCCGATGGCCAACACTGTGGGCCCCAGAAGGTCTTGCTCTTGCCTGAGAGTATTAGTTCCGTCTTGCTGGGATTAAGCTTTAAGTGATTTTGATCCATCCATTGGCGGATATAGATCAGAGTGGCCTGAAATTCAGCCACTGACTTGGGGGAGTTATCAATAGTAAAGGTTAACTGAAGGTCATCGGCGTAGTTGAAGGTTGTCACGTTCATTTTTTTCAGTGATTGAATCAGGGGGAGGAGGTATAAATTGAACAAGTGGGGGGAAAGCGGGGAACCTTGTGGGACTCCACATGTTGTTGTTAACTTAGGGGCTGTAAATGTAGCCAGGCGCACTGATTGGGTGCGACCTTTGAGAAAGGAGCTGATCCATCGAAAAGCTGAGCCCTGGATGCCAGCCTGTCTGACACGGTCTTCCAATATACTATGGTCGACCGTGTCAAACGCGAGTGACAGATCCAATAGTACCAGGGCCAGTGGGATGTCTTCATCCGCTTTTTTATGCAATTCATCAAGAACTGCCAATATCACTGATTTTGTCGAGTGGGCAGGGCGGAAGCCCTCCTGGTGAGAATCCAGATAACCAGATAGTTCCAGAAAGCTGGACAGGCATTTTGCCACATATGCTTCTAACACTTTTGCCAGGTAGGGGAGCAAGGAAATAGGTCGATAGTTTGACAAAATCAGAGGGTCGGCTCCAGGCTTTTTTAGGAGGGGGACCACAATTGCATTCTTGAAAACGTTGGGGACATAGCCATGTATGAGAGACTCGTTAAGGAGGGTCATGGCAGAAGTTGGTAGTGCAGAAAATATGTCTTTTAAGATATAGGGTGGGCAGCAGTCCAAGGGGGAGCCAGATTTTACTTTAGACAGCAAGTCCAGAAAGACTTGATTGCTAATAGCCGGAAAAGTATCCAAGATAAGATGTTGCCTGGCTTGTCTTTCCTGGTAGCTCAATGCCGCATGGGGGCCTTGTACTCAGCACAGTGTGTGTGTAATAGAATAGGTGTAATAATCCAAACAGTTTAAACTCCGCTGCAATCACAGGTTAAGTGTAATGTTCCGTGCGCCAATCAATGGCACCAATGACCTTCACGATCCAGGCCAGCATGGTAAATCCATTGGAACACTCGTACTATAATGCATTGTTAGCTGCTTCAACATGGGCCCACATACAGTAATTTGTTTGCAAAGGAGAGGGGCACATCTGGAGCAGGGATCTATTCCCCCATCCCTAGTACCGTCGTCCCACGGTGTATCGGCTAAACCGCCCAGGACATGTAAAAATGCACAGATCTATACTGTGTGGACCCCACTGTCCTCCCTAGGGGAGCGGCGGTGTGTCCCCGTGCCTGAGGAATTGCAACAGCTGTTTCTAATCATTGAAAATCCTTGCCTTGTTATCCAGCATTACTCGTAGTCTCGCGAGGTACAGCATGCTGTTATCTAACTGCAACTCCCACATCCGCGATCGCCTCGCCTCCTAAGCTCACTGTATAAAGTCCAGATACGAGGATATATCTGTGCCCTCGTGGCAGAGCACTGCCAGTGGAGCTTTGCGCAATGTGTCATCTCTAGCCCTGTAATTCAGTAACTGTGCTATGATGGGGCATGCCTATGCCCCCAGAATCGGGCACGGGGTAAGAGAGCGATGGGCACCATTCGCAACATAGATCTCAGAGAAATTCACCCATCCCAGCAGGTCGGTAAAAAGCTGTTCGATGTAGCAGTCCATGTTGACAATGTCAATGAACTCTGCATTGTGCACTATTCGCAAGTTGTTCCTGCTTGAGCGAGCCTCCAGGTCCTGGGTCTACAACTGTACTGCAAGGAGCAGCTTGCCTATTTTCGTTGCTTGTTTATCTTTAACTTCCGAGACTTGCTGCTCCAGCATGTCTAGACGTTCAACATGTTTATCTAGTCGGTCTGACATCCGATCCATTCTAAATGTCAATGCATCTATCTTACCATCAATCTGTGTGAGGCTGTGTTGCATAGTCATAAGGATCTGCTTCAGATCTGCGCTCTCTTCTACCTCAGAATCTCCACCTTTGCGTGTCTTCTGTATCTTCCTGAGGTCAAATTGTAACTTAAGCAGCTTAAGTAATTCGCTCGGGCACAGTATGATTAGAGGTTTCCGCAGGATACACTGCCCCCCTGCCTCTGACTATTCAGGCCACAAGTATATTGCCAGACACCAAAAGACTCTTGTTTCCATGGTAGCAATGTGTTGCACAGAGCCAGGGGTTGTTCAAGCTCCCCCTCTAATGCTGGGCTGTAATGTCAAAAAATGAAGACTGTATAATGACCCCTCAAGGACCGAGGGGGTGCATAGGAGGGCTGAGGACAGCGTCTCCCTCCTGGCTCACTCCATCATAGATCCTCAGTGCCCCTCTTTCCACTTGCACGGTGTGCCACTCCCCATTCTCAGCTGGAGGTGTCCTAAGTGTTAGCCAGTCCTGGTGTCTCATCTCCCAAAGGCCGCCAGGGCCCAGAGCAAGATACTGGATCATTTTTCCTTGTGGGTTGCAGTATTGGGCCTGCCTTGCCTACTCCCAGCCAGAGGACCTCCCAGGAACAACTAGGGCAGCGAGCCATCCTCCTCATGTAGCAGTAAGGGAGGACAGCAACCCAGGGCCTGAGTTCTGGGTGGTCTCAGGCTATCTGTTCAAATATGGCCAGCAGTTGTGGCAGCACTCACCTCCCTCTCGCGGCGCAGCGTCCTGCCGCCAAAGTCACAAGGAGGGACCACCACACCCGACTATGCACAGTTCATGAACGCATCAGCTGCGATGCAGTGCACCCGGCCTCTTGCGACCTCTCATGGTCTGCAGCATAGCAGCCTACTGCCGCCACTGTCTATAAAGGCCCCAGCCTAGTCTCGCCGTTCTCAGTGCTGTCTCGTAGGGCTAATTGTAGATCAATGCCTGCCCTTCGGTGCAGTGGCTACCAACACAGATCGTGGGGTGGAGTGCCGGGGGCTGGGGATTGGCAGGGGGTAGTAAAATAAAAATAAAACTTACCTTATCGCTGACCCTCCTTGTCGTCAGAAAGCACCCAGGCTCCCCATAGCCAATCACAATGTTTCAATGTAGTGTTGTGATTGGTCTGAGCGCAGTGGTTCGGCGCTCCGCCAGGGACTGGGGGCCTGGGCATGTTCTCCACCCAGGCTGTAATATAGTCTGGATGGAGAACATGCAAAGTGGCATGACTGTTTGGCCGGCCTGAGACAGCGGGCCAAACAGTCAAGCACCCTGAGAACAGTGCATACCACTCCCCGTGGGTGCCTGTTATTCTGCCTGCCACGTCCCTCCGGAAACAAAATAGAACAATAATAAACCATGGTTTGTTATTGTTTTATTTCTCCTTTATTTTTCGCTGCTAGAAGGGGGGAGCTACGCTCCTTGGCCATAGAGGAAGGGCCGCCGCTGCTTCTGCGGCAGCCAGCTCTCTGCAAAAATGTCCTCAGTCTCAGGGGGCTGAAGGGCGGCCACAGCGATTCCGCCATGCAGCGGCAGGCTTTACCACAGTCCTCTGCTTGCAGCTCACCACAATCAGGGCTTGGCCGCACGGCAGGCCTCAGTTCAAGCCACAGCAGCCCCGAGGCACTAAATGCCAGCTCCCACAAAAAATGAGTGTGCCAGGTTTGGGTGAGTTTAGGGGATTAGCTGCAGCAGAGCTTTGCTTTGTTTAGGCTCCAGGATACTGTCGGATTGTTAATCGGCCAATGGAGCTCACCTACATTGTGGCCATCTTCGTGCCCGGCAAGCTGCGCCCCAAAGACTGACAGCTTGTTAGTCATTCAATTGAAAGCCAAGGTTATTAAAGAATATATTCCAGAAATTAAAGCCCTAGGGGACTTGGTAATCACTGAAAAAAAGGGTAGCATTTAAGTCTCTGGGCAATATAATCAGTAACTGTATCCTAAGGAATGAGGAGGGCAGATTGTGTAAGACACAAGCACAAAGAGTACTAAGACCCATTGACAAAGAGGAAGTTATAAAAGCAACAAAATTATATAAGAGTGAGAAATCACAGAGTACACATGGCTACACATTTGGGTGGGAAATCGCAGTCACAGGAGTAAGATGTCAAAGACTTTCAATCATATATACCGATTTTGCTCTAGGACTTAGATGTCAAAATAGTCACCACAGTATTTGTGAATGGGTGGGAACACTATCTGGAGGACTTGGTTGATGCTGACCAAATCTGAAAGAGACACGTTAGTGATAGATTCCTTACCTTAGAATATCCCCAGGCGACGACTGGATCCAGAAAGCAGTACCCTTGCGCGTCGGTAGGCGTCGTCGTGCGGCTCCGCGTACGTCGCTGGCATCGTAGTCGCTGAGATGACATCGTCGGAGCTACTTAGACGGGGAAACATCATTTACAACGCGGGCATTACATCGCGATGCCATTACATCGCGGTCTTTACAACGCAAGTCGTTACAACGACTTGCGCTAGATGGCGCTCTAGGATAAGGAATAGTATAATTTACTATCCAACACCTTCCCTACTGTACGTAGACTGGAGTTGGAATAGTAAATTATACTACTCCTAAGTCCTATTCCTTGTCCTAGAGCGGCACCTAGCGCAAGTCGTTGTAACGACTTGCGTTGTAAAAACCGCGATGTAATGTACCGCGATGTAAATGTATGCGTTGTAACGTCATACATCCCTTAGACGCGCCCAAGTGCATTGACGTCAGTTCTTTCTTTTTCCGTGCCAGCAAGCGCAGATCTGAGAGATAGTTATTCTTTTAACTTGGTTTTTGAGACTTTTTTCTCTTGTTTTGTCGAGTACTCGACTCCTGGTGCAGTAGGGATGCCCGGGTTTAAGTCCTGTAGGGACTGCCGTCGGACCATGTCGGTGGCAGACCTGCATAACGTGTCTCTTCTGCTTGGGGCACGCCCATGGCATGCCCTGATTGTTGGGCCATGGCGCCGAAAGCTTTGCGGGAGCGTTCCCGAAAGTTGTTGGAGGCCTGGCAATTGGCTCCGCACCGCTCAAGGGTCCCGCTCCCGGGGAGGTCGAGGGACAGGTCGCGGGACCGACACCATCGTTCGTTGGAATCGGGGACAGGTAAGTCAAGGCACCATAAGAAGATGAAGAAGCAACGTCGCTCTTCGTCTACCCCTCACCGGTTGCGGGACGTGGTAGAGGGGGCAGGTGGTCACTCACCCACGGCTCCGGTGGAGCCTCTGTTGTTGCCTGCGGCCTACCCACCTTTCCAGGGCCTGCACGCAACTTCAGAAGAAATACAGGTATTCCTGTTGGCCATGCGCCGTTTGTTCCCTACATCGGATCCCTCCGGAGCGCCTTCTGGCCCCGTGGACCCGTGGGGTGGTTCTGCCCCCGTGCCGCCTCCTTTGGCCCCGACTACGCTGGAAAGATACCCTGTGGCGGCTTCGGCCTCGGCGCAGTCGTTGGCGCCGCAGCAGCTGCCGGCGGCCTCAGGCCCGATGCCGAACACGACGCCATTGCCTATGGGGCCAGACTACGTCGACCTTGGATTGGTCTATTATCCTCCGATTCCATTTCCAGGTGGGGAGTTTATTCCCTTTCCCCGGGCCCCTCGTCCTAACCGGCCTCTTATACAGCCGGTGGACGAAGGGGAGTACTGGGAGGGGTACCTCGCAGCTCAATGCGAGGATGAACCGGAATGGGAGGGTGATATGGAGAGTCCAGGCGATCTGGATTTTTCTCCGCACCCTGGTACACTGTCTTTGCTTCCGTAGCTATCGAAGAGGTTGGGACTTTTTCTGTGGTGTTGCACAGGGCGGCTGAGGCTTTTAACCTCGAGCTCCCATCTGTGCCTATCAGGACCAATCTCCTGACTGAGGTGCTGCAGCCAGCGACCTCCTCTGCGGAGCCGCTACTGCCCTTTAATGACACGCTTACCATCATTCTGTTAAGCACCTGGACCAATCCTAACAAAGGGGTTCCTGTGGATAAGAGTGTGGCACGACGTCATCGCCCGGCCCCGGGAGACCCCAGTTTTCTCACGCAACACCCAACGCCTGAGAGTCTGGGTATCCAGGCCTCTGCCTCTCCGTGCGCGTTCCCTTCCACACCTCCGAACAAGGAATCTAAAAAACTGGAGCAGTTTGGGTAAAAAAGATTTTCACCTCTGCCAGTTCCGGGTTGCGGGCGGGGAATACTGCGCGCCTGTTGGGCCGCTATTCCCACTCTGTGTGGGACGCAGTCGCACAGGTGCTGCCTCAGTGTCCACTGGTGGCTCGAGCGGTGCTCTACCAGGCCATTACCGAAGGGAGAGATGCTGCGAAATTTACTATCCATTGTGGTCTTGACATAGCCGATTCCCTTGGCAGGTCAATTTCCTCAACGGTGGCACTACGCCGTTACGCTTGGCTCAGAACTACTGGCTTCTCGGGGAATGTCCAGAACACTTTGTTGGACATGCCCTTTGATGGCACATGCCTCTTTAGTGACAAGGTGGATAGCACTTTGGAGCGCTTTAAGGACTGCCGGGCTACGGCCCAGTCCTTGTGTCTTGCCACCACGCGCGCTCCCTTGGGATCTGCTTTTCGCTCCTTTCGAGGTCAGGGTCGAGTCGCCCAAACGCGTTCCTTTCAGAGCCGCCGGCCTGCGCAGCCGCAGTCTCAGTGCAGCCGGGGTGCCCGCCGAGGTGGGTCACGGGGCCAGCGGGTGGGTCAGTCCACCACCGCCCCTGCCGCCGCTGCCTCAAAACCTTCCTAGTCCGGTGTTTCAGGCCCACCGGACGCCAGTGGGTGGCAGGATTCGCCATTACCTCCCCCACTGGTGCACCATCACTTCGTACAGGTGGATTCTGAAGATAGTCCGACGGGGCTACTCCCTCCCCTTCGAGACTACCCCTCCAGCCATGCCGCCTCAGTACCACCGCATGTCGGGTGATCACTTGGCACTTCTCCAGCAGTTGCGGCCCTCTTGGCCAAGGGGGCCATCGAGTGCGTTCTGACGCCAGAAGTAGGTCGTGGTTGTTATTCTCACTACTTCCTGATTCCAAAGAAGGACAAGGGCCTGTGTCCTATCTTAGACCTCCGGAACGTCAATTGCTTCCTCCGGAAGGAGAAGTTCAAGACGCTCACGCTTGCTCAGGTCTTGTCTGCCCTAGACCCACAAGACTGGATGGTAGCGTTGGACTTGCAGGATGCTTATTTTCATATCCCCATCCTGCCGGTCCACCGGCGTTACCTGCGGTTCACAGTAGGCAACAAGCACTTTCAGTTCACTGTGCTCCCTTTCGGCCTTACCAGCGCCCCTCGGGTGTTCACGAAAGTGATGGTGGTGGTCGCAGCTCATCTGTGCAGATCGGGGGTTTCATTCTTCCCCTATCTAGACGACTGGCTGTTGAAGGCGGGCTCGCCCCAGGCAGTCGTCTCCCACCTCCAGACTACGGCGGACCTCTTGCATTCGCTGGGGTTTTCCATCAACGTGCCGAAGTCGCATCTGATTCCCTCTCAGAAGCTCCTCTTCATCGGAGCGGTTCTGGATACGGCGCAATTTGGGGTTTATCCTCCCGAACAGCGAGTCCGGGACATATGGGCTATGATTCCGATCTTTCAGCCCAGGGTCCTGCGTTTTGGTCAAGAAGACCCTGAGACTGCTGGGCCTCATGGCCTCCTGCATCTTGCTGATCAATCATGCCAGGTGGCATATGCGGGCTCTGCAGTGGGACCTGATGTTCCAATGGACGCAGCATCGGGGAAACCTGTCTGACTACGTCCAGATATCGGAGGGCACTGCACAGGACTTGCAGTGGTGGTTCATGGACCAGCGTTGGGTCAGCGGCAGATCAATCGCCCTTCCCCATCCGGAGCACACGGTGGTGACGGATGCGTCCCTCCTGGGATGGGGCGGCCACATGGGAGAGGCGGAGATCAGAGTCCTCTGCTCTCCAGCGGAGTCCAAGCTCCATATCAACCTTTTGGAGCTCAGGGCGATCCTACTTGCACTGAAAGCATTCCTTCCCCCTGTCAAAGGGAAAGTAGTGCAGGTGTTCACAGACAACACCACCGCCATGTGTAACAACAACAAGCAAGGCGGGGTGGGGTCGTGGACCCTATGTCAGGAGGCTCCGCGTCTCTGGACTTGGCTGGAACGTCAAGGCATTTCCTTGGTGGTTCAACACTTGGCAGGTTTTCTGAACGCCAGGGCAGACGAACTCAGCCGCAGGTGCATGTTGGATCACAAATGGTGTCTTCACACGAACGTGGCACAAGGTCTCTTTCAGTAGTGTGGAGAACCTTGGCTAGATCTATTCGCCACTGAAGAGAACGCGCAATGTCAGCAGGTCTGCGCGTTGGAGTTTCCAAAGCAGCACTCGCTCTGAGACGTTTTTCGTCGTGAGTGGAGTTGCGGTCTGTTGTACGCCTTTCCGCCTATACCACTTCTACCCAGAGTGCTGAAGAAGATCAGACGCGACCGGGCCCAAGTCATTCTTGTGTCACCGGACTGGGCTTGAAGAGTTTGGTATCCCGAGCTACTCGGTATGAGCATGGATCCCCATATCCGACTGCCTCTTCGTGAGGATTTCCTGTCGCAGCACCAGGGGATGGTCCTCCACCCGAACCTGTCCAGCCTCCACCTCCTTGCATGGAGATTGAGTGGCAACCGTTGATTCCATTTGACTTGCCTCCTGAAGTCTGTAATGTGATTCTGGCAGCCAGGTGTCCCTCGACTAAAACTGTATACGCCTGCCGGTGCATAGCAAAAGCTGTAGATCCCCTTTCTGCCCCTATTTCTGAGGTCCTATTGTTTCTTCTCTCTTCAGCTCAGCAGGGCTCTGCTCTGGGCACTATCAAGGGCTACCTTTCTGCTCTTTCAGCCTTTCTCAGGCGCCTGATCAGCTCTCTCTTTTCAAGTCCCCTGTTGTCAATAGATTTCTCAAAGGCATTACTCACCTTTTGCCTCCTATTCCTGCCTCACTGAGACTTGAACCTGGTTCTCACATACTTATTGTGCGTTCCCTTTGAGCCTCTTCATAATTGCCCTTTGAGGTTACTGATTTTAAAAACTGCCTTCCTGGTGGCAATCACCTCCGCCAGGCGTGTGAGTGAGTTTCAGGCTCTTTCATTTAAACCTCCTTTCTTGGCGATTCATCCAGATAAGATTGTGCTTCGACCACGTCCCTCCTTTCTACCGAAAGTAGTCACTGCCTTTCATCTCGGGCAAACTGTTACTTTGCCCACTTTCTTTCCGCCTCCGCATCCTTCAGGAGAGGAAGAGAGGCTCCACCGTCTGGACCTAAAACGTGCGCTTTCATTCTATCTCAACCGCACACAGCAGTTCCGGGTGGACGACCAGCTCTTCGTTGACTACGTGGGTTCCAAGAAAGGTCGGGCTGTGCACAAGCGGACTATCTCCCGATGGGTTGTCTTGTGCATTAAAGCCTTTTACTCTCTGGCTAAAAAGGAACCTCCGGTTGGGCTGCGCGCCCATTCTACCAGGGCGACAGCAGGTACTACAGCATTAGGACGTGGTGTCCCCCTTCAAGATATCTGTCAGGCAGCTACGTGGGCCTCGCTGCATACTTTTACTAAGCACTATTGCCTTGACAGTCAAGTCCGGAGAGACGACTTCTTTGGCCGGTAGGGTTCTCCGTGACTTTCTGGTGTGATTTAATTTCGCAGACCCTCCTCCGGGGTTGGTATTGCTTGGGTATGTATTCTAAGGTAAAGAATCTATCACTAACTAATGTGTCTTACAGATATATCGTTACACAAGTAAGTAACTTGTGCTTCTGGTTCGTGAAATGGAGACAGATGCATGAGACTAGTAGAGGGATCACCCATATAATAGAAAAAGGTAACAAGAAAAGGATCTTGGCAGAGCTGCTTATATTGGATGATGAAAAAACGTTTGACCTTGTGAGTTGGGCTTTTTGAGCAAAAATCCTGATAAAAATGGGCTTTAGACAGAAAATGAGTAGTTGAATATTTGCAAATTACCAGGAACGAATTGAGCAAATTGTAGTTTATGTAGAGAGATCAGGAAGGGTGCTGTTACAGAGGGGGACCCTGCAGTGATCGCAATGTCCTTACCGCTAGTCACTTTATCCATAGAATCTCTTGATGCCAGAATATGGAAAGATCCATAGATTCAAGTAATGGATTTTAGGGGGAATCTCTAAAATCTTCTTATTTGCAGAGAATTTTCTCTTGATGGAAAAATCACTCCCATACTTGGACCCCTGTGTGTGATAAAGCAGGGTGATGTCCACCATCTCTGCGGACCTTATGTAGCCCTTGGGTGTGTGTCAGTAGCCCTCATGCCGGTCTGGAAAAGTCATGGGTGCCGGATTGGCTATGGAGTATCCAGCTATGTGGATGGGCCATCGCCGACCTCTGGGGAGGGTGGTGTCTTTACGGCAAAGGAAGGATGTGAAAGGGTCCCATATGCGTGGGGTGCCCCCAGTGGCATTAAGTCTCCCGTATGTGGAGAGTTTTTTGTGGCAGTATGCAATATCTGTGATCCAATCTTGGGGGTTGTGGGCCGGTGACCTGCCCCATTGGATTGCTAGTCTACACTTCGCAAGATGGAGCAGAATGCGACTAATCTGCGAAATTCTCTCTGCATGTCCTTTACATAGCCTAGTAGCCCAGTAAGTGATGAGAGGGGAATCGCTGTGTTGCTAATGTCTGTTATTGTGTGAAAAACTAACACCCAGTAAGCGGCGACTGCAGGGCAAGCCATGCTAGGTGTAGGAAATGTGCTTGGGGTGAGTGACAGCGTTGACAGCGAGACTGCCCTCCTCGCCGCCCTTGACGACATCCGCATGCTACTCGACAAAGGACACACCACGGCCCTCATCCTGCTAGACCTCCCCGCCGCCTTCGACACTGTCTCCCACCGCACCCTTGCAAACAGACTCCACGACGCCGGCATACAAGGACTCACCCTCGATTGGATCTGCTCCTTCCTCACCGGCAGAACCCAACGGATCAGACTCCCAGAGAGATAAACTGTGGAGTACCCCACGGATCATCACTTAGCCCCATGCTCTTCCAACATCTACATGGCCCCTCTCACCGTCATCATGTAGACAGCATGAGTTCAGCATAGTATCTTACGCCGAGGATCCCAGCTCATCCTCTCCCTCACGAAGAACCCCGAAGCTTCTAAGAAGAAATGAAAGACGTTGCAGCCTGGATGAGCGACAGCTGCATAAAACTGAACTCAGAGAAGCCAGAGGTCCTCATCCTTGGACCCTCCCCCTCAGCGTGGTACAGCACCTGGTGACCTGCCGCCCTTGGAAGCCCACCCACACCAACAAACCACTCCTGGAACCTCTGCATCATTCTGGACTCCTCCCTCACCATGACTCGCCAGGTTAACGCCTTCTCCTCCACCTGCTTCAACTCCGTCCGCATCCTCCACAAGACCTTCGAGTGGATCCCACCCGAAGCTAGAAAAAACATCACCAACACGCTCATCACCAGCAGATTGGACTAAGGAAACACCTTCTACGCAGGAATCATCAAATCCCTCCTACAGAAACTCTAGAACATGTCCATCCCTCCTCACTGTAGTGAGGGATGGACATGTTTTGAGCGTCTTGAGCTGTGATGTGTGGATGCGTTATGGGATGACATAGCTACCTTTTATAAAAATGTTACTCATATGCTGGGCCACTGGAATTATGTGACATTTTCCACATAATTTAGGATTTGTCACATTGTCCACGTAATCCATCTGCTAAATAATTACAGATTTTAAAATGTGTTTCTTGATGAAACTAATAAAAAGTTACTAAAATTGCTGCGACCTGTATTGCATAGCAGTGAAGGTCCCATACAAAGGTTGACTGGTTATCTTTCAGTTGCTTATTACTGTATTTGGATTTTAAACTGGTACTAAAATGGTAAAACCTTTGCCCTGGCCGTGTTACTATGTGAAAGAATTACAAAATTATAAATTGTGTTTCTAGTAAATGATTTCAACCGATAGCACCACTGAAGAGAATATTTGCTTTTCAGTAGAAACCGTAAAACACTTGATTTTGCAGCATGATTACTGCTTTGGTGCCCTCTGGTATCAAAGCAGTGGACGTGCAGTCTTTACCTCTAACAACTTTTGGTAGTAGATGCTTCCGCTGTGACCCTTTTGAGCAATGTGAAGCCAACTAATATGCCCTTTTGATCATCCACAGTGTCCCAGGACTCCCTGGACCTACTTCACGCACACCTTGGGTGTATGATCTGAATTCAGCTCAATTGTCACTACACATTGCAGTGTAGTAGCTAGCAGATTGACAGCTGAAGGGTCTTGATCCAGGGGAAGAGACACCACCATAATATCATCCTCCTTCACTGAGAGTGGGATAGCCTTTTGCTGTTTGAAAACTCAGTGATCAAGATTGTCACATAAAGGGCTGTACCTAACGCTCCTGTTAGATTTACATCATGATGGCCTGAAAACCCTTGCTAAGGAAGCTACATCCCCTCATATAGACGGACAAGCAAACGCCACTCACCTGTAATCCTAGTTCTCTTCCAGGAAATTTCTCATCAAAGTCGAAAGCATTGAATAGACCTGCACACGCGCAGGGATCCCAGAGCACTTCTAAAATAATTCTACATATATGTATAACTTTGTGCAAAAATTAATTACATGTATTTTTGCAGTCTAAAGGAAGGCTAAAAATGGCCAGATTTCATTTACTTTTTATTTTAGAAAAGAGCTCAATCACACAAAAGTCAGTCACTGATAGAAAAGTGACCTTAGAAAATCTTTCACAGACCTTTTTCAAAGGAAAGGTAATGTGTGATACTGTTATCCAATAGGCTTCAATGCAAAGCATAGGAGATACAAACTGGCACTGTTCCTTTAACCCCTTCAGCGCTGCGCGGATTCCCCCGCGGTGCTGAAGGGTTCGAGCGCGGGCGGGGCCATGACGGAACGGTTCCGTCATGAGCACAGCTCAACCGATGCTCATGACGGAATCGTTCCGTCATGAGCATGGAAGGGGTTAAGGACCTCATATTATGTTATTGCTGCAGGTGTTAAAAATAACTGCATAGCAAGTTCAAGAAGGCCAGGAACTAGTGGGAGGAGTGGTCTTGATGAAGCCCTCTGATGTAGCGTTTTAAATATGACTATGACTCATGTTGATGTGGTACGAGAAGGCACAGCAATGTTTAACTTCGCTGCTCCCCTTACCAATACATTGCAAAATTTAGTCAGATCATAAATTGGTAGGTCTTGTGAGGAATCTTCTAGATCTAGAGTGAGAAGATGTGTTTCTTTCTCTAGACCTTCTTCGAGATCTAGGTCTTGATTTGGATCTTGAACGATGTCTGTCAGAGGTGGATTTGTACGTTCCTGTGCTTTTGTGAAAACTGGAGGTGATTGACAAGGGGTGATCCTAGATGTACATCAAGGGGATGTCATTGACACTGACAAGAACCCAGGTGGTGTCAATACCTCTGTTGAAAGTTTATCAGATAATACTATGTTCGAAGCATGTGTGGCTGTAGATGCTCATGTTGTGCATACTTCTTTTTTTAATTTTTTTTATTGAAAACCATATGCAATACAATACAATAAATCCAGCTGTACATCATATAAATTTCATCAAAAATAATTGCACACATATTAATGATTAATAAATAGCGTATATTGATCAATACTTGGTAGATCCTAACCGGTCCTTTAAAAAAAAAAAGAAAAAGGAGAAAAACCCACCTAGCAACTTTTAAAAGTATCTCCATTATTTACATCAAAATTAATCTAATAGCCAGAAAAATACTATTTCTATAGAGTATGTTCTCTCATACCCAATAGGGCAGACTTCGAAAAGAGAAAATGAATTCAGATAGTGACTTCAAGGAGCATAATCAAAAAACTTTGCCCAAATCTGCTGGAATTTCTTAAGTCCCCCTATTCGCAAAGCATATTTTCGTTCACTATTCTTTACATAAGCCATTTTCCGAATCCATTTGATTTTAGAAGGAATTAAATCCGATCGCCATTTTTTAAGTAAAAGAGATCTGGCGACGGCCATACCAATATAAAGTATTTTACTCCATTTCTGCGCTGCCTGCAGATCTGGATCATAGCCCCACAATATCAGTCGGTCATTCCAATTAATTGAGATTCCGCATTCTATTTTGAAAAACTCAAAAATATCACTCCAAAACTTCTGAATCAGTGGACACTGTAATATTATATGAGTCCAATTTGCGGCTGGGTGGATATGGCAACGAAAACAATGACCCGATTGACTAGGATAAACCTTAGCAATAAAGGCAGGAGTTTTATACAATAACCATTTACTGAAATAAAGCATCCTTCTCCAGTTAGCGCCTCTAATTGAGCTGAAATTTAAACTATTGATTGTAGTCCAGATATTAACTGTAAGTTCTTGATTTTCATATTTATCCCACTTTGTAATTGCCTTAGTCTCCAAATCTGACCCTTTGATTCTAGCTAGTGTTTTTTTCCACTCCCCAGCTTTTTTTATTAATTCATCTCCCAGCAGATCATAAACTAGCTGTTTCTGAGTCAGAATCTGAAACAAATCGAGAATTTTCGAGAAATTTACTAAGGGTAATATATGACCCTAAAAGGAGAAAATCTCCAGGGATTAATTGAGACATTTCTCTGACACTAATCCATTTATTGTTCCGAACAAAATCGGAGAGCTTCAATAACCCAGCTTTCAATCAGATTTGAGAGAGAATAGCTGAGTCTTTGATACCTGCTGAAATAAAAAGTTCAGCAGTAGGAGTTATATCATTAATAAGTGGGATAGAATAACGTCTAAAAAAGGCCTGATATTTATAAAAAAAAAACAGTGTAAACACTTATATCTGACTAATTTTGGGGAACGAAATATTGCTAATGGGTGATGGATCTGGGTGTCTTTAAACATTAAATTCATTAAAAAGTTAATTAAAAAACCCGACTGTAAACATTTCTTAAATCTAGACATGTATTGGGCAAAATACGCAAAATAATATTCTTTGAGATTGGGGAGGGCTAAACCGCCATCTTCCACCTTTTTCATATAAAGTGCTGAGTGCAATTCTGGGAATTTTCTTATGCCATAGAAACGCTGTAAACATTGACTCTATTTTTGTAAAAAAAGGAATTTAATAATACGCAGGGAATTGTAGAAAATAGGAAACTAAATAGTGGAAGCACTGACTTTGATCAGGGCAACCCTTCCTAAGATGGAAAGCGGAAGAGAATCCGAGCGGGAAAATAAGTCCTGAACTTTTTGCAATGGCGGGACGAAATTCAGATCATACAGATCTGAAACAAATGGTGAGAAGAAAACCCCTAGATACCGCTTGGGATTCAAATTAAAACAGGAAAGAATATCGGGGTGTAAGATCTCCGGTGTGCATCCACTCAAAATTATCTCAGTTTTTCTTTTATTGATCTTATAGCCGCCAAATGACTCATGTAAGTCAAACATCTGAAAAAGTTTGGCCTGCGATTCCTCTTCAGGTTTTATTAAAAGCATAATTTCATCGGCATATAATTTAAGTTTAGCCATAGACGGAAGCGGAGGACTAATATGCTGATTCTTTCTGATCGCAATTGCACGAGGCTCAATAAAAAAAGCAAATAACACCGTAGAAAGCGGGCAGCCTTGTCTAGTTCCCCTTTTTACTTTTACCTGACCGACCTGCATAGAATTAATAATGATGTTTGCCGCGGCATTCTTATATAAATTCACCACCAAATCTATCATTTTGGACGGGATTCAAAATTTTGTTAGAATAAAAAATAAAGTCTCCCATATTACCAAGTCAAAGGCCTTTTCAGCGCCTAAAAGCAAAACTAATGCTGGAACCTTTCGAGTTTCAAAATAATCCAGTGCTTCCACTAAAAAATGCGTATTAGTTCCCAATTGCCTTCCTGAAATAAAACCATTTTGATCAGAATGGATTTAATGCGACGCACTCCCTTTAAAACGATTAGCTAAAAGTTTCGTAATTAGTTTATAGTCCGTATTTAAAAGAGTTATCGGACGGTAAGAATTAGGCTCCTCACCACTTTTCCCTTTTTAAAAAAAACTAACTACATTACCTTCTCTAAAAGTTTGTGGTATGGGTCCTCCATCCAAAATTGAATTAGCCAGAGTAAGGAAAAAATCCAAAATCTCGCTAACAAATGTTTTAAAAAACTCTGAGGGGAGGCCGTCTGGACCACAGGCTTTACCATTCGGAAGGTTCTTAATAACTTCCCCTACCTCTTCTCTCGTAAACGGCCTCACCATCTTACTACTTGCTAAATCTGTTAAAATGGGTCATTCATTTTCCTGAAGAAACGCTTCCAACAATGGCTTATTAATGGGTTATTCATAACCATATATCTTCTCAAAATGTATGAGCATAATGTCTCCTATTACTTCCCTATCCTTAATGCGATGGCCTGAGATAGGGCAGTTTAATGCCAATATTTGGTTACTTACAGCCCTTTCCCTTGCTTGCCAAGCTAGGAATCTGCCGGTGTAATTACTCTCCTCATACATTTTTTGCCTATGGTGCTGGTAAAAGAGCTCACTTTTTACATAATAATTCTCTGCAAGATTCCGTTTGGCTTGCTCCCATTGTCGATGGTTTGCCGGGGTAGGATTGGCAAGAAAATTACTTAGAAATCTTTGCAAATTTTGTTCAAGCAATTGTTTTTCCTCTTTCCTTTTCTTTGAAATCTCTGCATCTTTAGCCACTACAAGCCCACCAAAAAAGGCCTTAAAAGAGTCCCAAATTACATGTATAGGGGCTGAGCCATAATTTCGGTCGAAAAAACCTCTCTAATTTCGATTTAAATTAAGGAAATCCAGGTATCCTCTGATAGGTACTGATAATTTAATTGGCATCTTCTTAAGGCTTTCTTACCTTCCCCTAGTTCTAACTCCAAACTAACCAGTGCGTGGTCCGAGAACCCGCTCTGAAGACTTTTTTGTGATTTGAAACACAAACTCCGGGAGATAAGAAAAAAATCAATCCGTGAGAACGACTGGAATCTCCCTGAAAAACAAGTGTAGGCCGTTTCAGTAGGAAATGCAGCACGCCAAGGGTCGACAGTTTCGAGTATTGGGCTGTAACTTTGAATCACTTTGAGGGATTGATGTTTTAGCTGTTTTTTCCCTTTTGTTGAAGAATCAATCTTTGGATTCATCAACTAATTAAAGTCCCCTCCCACAATGATCTCCCCTGACACTAATAATAAAGATTGAAAAAATTCCTCATAAACGGTGGGATTATCCTCCACTGGAGCATAGAAACTTGCAAATGTCAGGGGTCTATTTCGTAACCTGCAAGTGATCTAGCACCATCTTGCCGCCTGATCACTCGCTGAGTTCACCACCTCTACCTGAAATTTCTTACTCTAAAAAATAGCTGTTCCTCTATGGGCAGCAGAAGAGGAGGAGAAAACTTTATGCACAGCCCATGATCTAAACATTGGGAACTCTGCGTTTCTTGCATCAGGATTACCCCTGGATTTCTGTCTTAATCCAGGCTTCTATAGCCCTCTTCTTTCTCTCATTATTGAGGCCGTTAACGTTGAAGGAAATTACTTTCAACAATTCCCTACCCCCTCCAGTCTTCCTTCCATTAGATCTATCCAAACATCTCAACCAAAATTCCCAATTGTTTTTAAATACTTGTAAGGAAAATAACAGTCCCAAATGTTTTTCATTTTTCTCCATCTGCTCCCTCTTCACCCCTATGAACCCTCCCTTATAACCCTCCCACCCCCAAGGAAGTGTAGCAATTCCTCCTAACCACGCTGGCCACCTTCCCGCCCTCTCTAGACATTTGTTGGGTGTCATGACCTTACACCCTAGGTGGCCGTGAGTGACCCCACTACCCCGCCCTTAGAGAAAAAAAAACTAAAGTTAATAATATTACCCGTTTTGGCCTTGGCAACTCTTTTTTTATTTTTCCTCTTTCCTTCCCTCTTTATCTCCAATTTTTCCTTCCCTCCTTCCTTCTCCCTTCTCCCCCTTCCCCCTCTCTTCCTTCCCTTCACTCTCCTCTCTTCCTTCCCTTCTTAAAAAAAAAAAATCCCTTAATGATTCGTGTACATTTTTTCGAGCCTGAAAAATATACCACTAACTACCACCAGTTACAATATAAGATCCCGGGTTTAATGGAAACAAGGGTCATTGCAGGTTCTCGGTCCACGGGGTTGGTTCTTACGTCTAATAGAAGGAGAATTAGATGGGAAAAGCTTGCCACTAATCAAAGGAAAATCGCAGAACTATACTCCAGGGTAATCCCCATATTTGACGTAATGAGTACTTTAACGGGAAATCCCAACGCCAAAGACCATCATGAGTTATTGCGTTTGGCGCACGATGACTTGATAAAGTCTCTGGCTGAAGTCCTCTTCTGTCCACTCAAGAAGGGGGGGGGGTGGGGGGGGGGTCCACAAATCGCCAGACCTGGTACAATGTTGCTTGCTGTATGGCGAAATTAGACCTTTTAATCGCCATCAAGGAAGGCAATAGCCGAGCTGAGATCAAGGCTAGGAGAAGGGAGTATAAGCGTTTGATCTTTAATGCTAAGATCGAGTGGGATCGGGAGAAGTGGGAGGACCTTACTAAATCACTAGTCAATAGGGACTCTCGCAAATTCTGGAGAATTGTAAACACTGGTTCAGAAGATCTTCCATCGGCCATAGAACCTAACATCTCAGCTGAAGCTTGGAAGGAGCATTTCTGGTCCCTTTATAGGGTAGAAGCTGGGGCCGCCGGTGAATTACCACCCGTTGTAACACCATGTCATTCTGGAGACCATTTTACGGTGACTGAAATTAGAGCAGCGATTTCTGCCCTACCCCTTGGCAAGGCTCCGGGTTTGGACGGCCTCCCCGGGGATCTCTTCAAACAGGAACCAGATGTTTGGGCACCATATCTAGTGTCCATGTTTAATGCCATTCTGGGGGGCATGGAGGTGCCTAGTACTTGGCTGGGCGCAGATTTTGTCCCGGTCTTTAAAAAGGGGTCACCTCTGCTCCCAGCCAACTACAGGCCCATTAGCCTTATAGATGTCTCCCAAAAGCTCTTTGGTAGGCTGATTCTTGACCGCCTCCAAACTTGGATTGATGATTTCTCCATCCTTAGCCCCTACCAGGCAGGTTTTAGGAAGGGGGTTTCGACTACGGACCAGGTGTTCCGCTTGAACCTTATTTACTGGAAGACCGCAATAATCGAGGGTGGCAGCTTGTACACGGTCTTCGTGGACTTGCGTGCTGCCTTCGACTTAGTTCCAAGAGTATGACTCTGGTCCGTCTTGGCGGAGCTGGCCATACCGCAAGATATCCTTTCAATTTTGATAAGATTGCATTCGGGAAATTTCGCACGTGTGAGGTGTGGTAGGAATGGGGTACTCACGGATAGATTCCCGGTTGACAGGGGGGTAAGACAGGGTTGTGTCCTCGCTCCGACCCTGTTTTGCCTCTTTGTCAACGGGGTTATCGACCACCTGTTGAGGGTGGCCGATACTGATGCACCAAAACTCAATGGCAGCAGGGTGCCCGCTATCATGTTTGCGGATGACACCCTGCTGCTGTCCAAGTCCCCCATGGGAATCCAACGAATTTTATATGGATTTTCGACCTTCTGCACTGAGAGGGGTCTAGAGATTAATGCAACGAAGACTAAATATATGATTTTCAATCCCCCAAATTCCACCCGGCCCAACCCCACCATAGGTACTCAGAAGTTGGAGAGGGTATCTACATTTGAGTATTTGGGGGTCACCATTAATCAAACAATGTCCTGGGACACCCACCGCAACAAGGCCAATATGAGACTTGTTCAACTAACTGGAGGTATCTGTAGGTTGAGGAATACTTCGTCCTTCAAACCCTTGACACCAGCCCTACAAATTTATAAAATGCAAGCGCGTGGGGCAGTAGTATATGGCGGGGAACTGTGGGGCCACACCTCCACCCAGAACTTACTAGTTACTGAAAATAATTTTATTAGGCAGCTTGCAGCCCTTCCAACAAGTACACCCCTTTTGCCGTTGAGGTTGGACCTGGGACTGAGACCCATTAGTGAAGAGCTGGCACTTAAACCGCTGACCTTCTGGCGTCGTTTGTAGGCTAGGCCAGAACTTGCAGCATACAGGTCTGAACTACAAGAGATTCTAACTCTGCCAAAAGCCGCTATTATCCCATGGCTAACCTATGTGAAAAAAACATGTGAGAATCTGGGACGGCCGGACCTTTGGCTAAATCCAGAGAGTGCGTGCTGTAGGATCCCTAGGAAACTCCTGGTAAAGGAATTTTATGAATTTAAATTATCAAAACTTATAGGGGCTATAAAGGAGGGGTCTCTTACTAACTCATTTGTTAAAACGAAAGATGTGTACCACCAAGAGAGAGTTCTTGACAATATTAGCCCGGTCTTGACCAGAAAATTGTTCCTTCAGTGGAGACACAGCTCACTCCCACTTAGATCATACACAAAGCAGTGGTCCAATCCCCCCTCATCAGAGCAATGCTCTCTATGCACCCAATCCCGGGAGGATGACCTACATATGATCTTTTTCTGTAAAGCATACCGTAGACCCAGAAATTACTGGCTTGTTCCCCTTCTTAAGAACCTGGGTCTTAGGCATTATCTACATGCATACAGAGTGTTAAAAACAGATCTCTCGCCCCCGGTTGTGTTTGCGGTAGCTAAATTTTTAAGTGCAATGTGGCACATTCGAGCAAGTCATATAAAGCAGATTGAGGCTGGGGATAATAGAACTATTGAATGATTTGTATTTTGTAACTCGTTGTTATTTATGCTTCTGCTCAAAATGTTATGTGTTATTTTTTATCCGAATGTTAATTCTTTTTTAAATATTTTTATTGTTGTATATCTTTTATGATCTAAATGGTCGAAATAAAGATTATAAAGTAAAAAACAGAATTCTATTTTGCAAGGATCACAATCCAAAGATGCTCCTATAATACTATAATACTACTAAGCTCAATAGCTCATTCCAGTGCCATATATAATCTGAGCAGTGTAGCAAAAGAATAAGATAAGTTATAATAAGTATTAAACAGGGCCAAAAAATATAAGTCAACTATAACCCTAGTAGATCTAATGCAGTCACTGATAAATAAATAAATAAATAAATAAATAAAGTGCAATGTGCAGTGTGCAATATACAAGATGACAAAAAAAAACCCTCCCTTTCATGCACGGAAAGAGCTATCAACCACCTCCATTTATAAGAACTTAAGGTAGACCATATATCAACTCCATATCAGGCAAGGAAAGGCATAAAAGTGCATTGTGCATTGTGCAAATATCCTAAATATTAATCTGTAATGCATCCATAAGCCTTCATATCACCTCTTCCACGCAATCGTGGAAAAAAGGCGTGAGCCTATAAAATGCCACAAAAATAATGAGATATCGACAGATACTCCATATAATAGCCATATAGAAAAAAGGGTCAAGTGCAATATGTAATGTGCGAAATGTGCAATTTATACATCCAATCTATGGGCTTACTCTAGTATATACCTATATAGAAAGTTTGGCAATACGGACTACAATTTCTGCACCCCCCCCCCACCGGAGAAAATATCCTACACAATGCGTTACACAATGGGTTAAAGAACGACACCGAGGGGCAAAAAAAAGAAAAGAAAAAGAGTGGAGAGAATACAATGCAGAATAGCAGAGAAAGAAGAAAGAAAAGAGAAAGACCCCGAATTTAACCATTCACTTAATGAGAGACTATCACAGACTACGAAAAACTAAACATAAGAAAATAAGTCTGTTAATCACTCATTTTTCATTGTCTTGGACCATCTTCAAAAGTAATTCTTGAGCTTCTTCAAGAGAAGAACATAAATGGAACCTTCCTTTCCATAGGACCTTTAATTTAGACTGCTGGGCAATCGAAGCCTGGGTTCCTGCATTCTTGAATTGACTCAGCAATCGTACAAAGTCCTTCCGTCTCCGTGCTGCTACAGCCGACATATCAGGAAATGCTCGCACTTTGCCTCCACCGGGTAGGGCAATTTCTCTCTTCTGGATTGCTTTGGTTAATACTGTCTCTCTAATACAAAAATCTGAATAGTTCACAATCATTGTCCTAGGGTACTTTGCACCAGGAGATTTGTGAAAAGGAACTCTATGGGCCCTCATTATTGCATGATCTTCCGGGGCCTTATCCAGCAGATGGTTTCTAATTAATGATTCAATATAAGCCACCGGGTTAAGTTTACCATCTATGCGTTCACTGTCCTCCGTAATCCCGGTAAAACGTAAATTTGAACGCCGTGCATAGTTCTCCATCTCGTCTATCTTATTCTGAAAGACCTGGACTTTCTTCTGGAGAGACGCAATGTCCGAGTCACATAATGCAGAGTGGTCCTCGATATCAGATACTCGATGTTCCAATTTTTTAAGTCTTTCAGGTGTTTGCTGAACCATAGTTTCAATCTTATCTAAACGTTGATGCAATAATGAGAGTTCCTGTGCTTGCGCGGTTTTACACTCTCGGATTTCTCCGAGAATGGTTTCAAAGAGCAGCTGCATCTGTGTTGACGGGACAACCATAGAATGGATCAAGTTTACCGGGTCTACAGGGTCAACAGGGTCTAAAACAATATCAGTAGCATCCTCATTATTAGTATTGTCCTTTCCCTGCTGGAACTCCGGATTCCTTACTTCTGGTCCTGCGTCTAAACCAGGTTCGAGCTCGAATTCGGGTTCTGGTCCCATTGATAGCTCATGCTCATGCTCATGCTGTACTGGGGGCAGTGGAGACCCCAGGGCTTCACCACCCCTGGAGTTGTTTTGTAGCATTTCCATCATTACCCCCTGAGTCGCCTGAGCTAGCAGCTGCCTTGGTTTAATCTGATCTATCAGGCTTTTCTCAGGGAGAGTCTCTGCTTCTTTCCCTGGCGGGAGCCTAGTATCTATAGCAATGGCTGTATCCTTATCCTGATTTTCAGAAGGCCTTTCTAAAGGAAAAGCCTTATCCACTGAATTGACCAGTGTAGTCATTTGAATGATCTTACAATTCATAGAGAAAACTGGGTACTCCTTAGAGGGATTGGTCCCAGCTCCCAAAGTTAACAACTCTGCTACTGCTCCTTCCACGACCTTGCCTTCCACACCAGTTCCTAGATCTGGCGAAAATTCCAATGAAGTAGAGGTGGGGGTAGGGATAGGGGTAGAAGGAGTACCATGAGAATCTGATAGTGTTGAGGAGAATTTCTGGGACAGAAGGGCCACTTGAGAGGTTGTAACGTTTCTATCCCTCTTAATATTCTGAGCAGTTTTACCTCTTCTCACAGCCAGGATACGAGCCTGGGCTGTCTGACGTCTGGCTTTCTAAGCTGACAAAGGGGAGGTAGGGGAGACTGTGACTGGGGATCCTGCGCGTGCTGTTGCACCTCTTAAAACCATCTGGCGCATAGCTCTTGGTTTCTCTGCTTTTTATTGGGCTCTGCGAGTGCGATCAGTCTCAATGCTTTGCTCACTAACTTCTGCTGTTCAGCTCCTCGCTTCCTTATCACCTTATTACCTTTTTTTTTTCTTTTTTCCTCCTTACCCCTCCTTTCCTCTCCTCTTTTACTTCTTCCTTTTTTCCCCCTTTTTATTTGTGCCTTTTTTGTCTTTTATTTCCACCCCTCAAGTTGTCTTGCTGTATTACTCCACTTAGTCCCATATATCTCCCCTGAATCCTCCGTACCTCCGTCCTCCGTACCTGAATTATTTTTTCTTTCCAAGAGGCTCCTCGTCCTGTTTCTGTCCCAGTGATTTACAAAGCCGCCATCTCTCTCCAGCTTCCGGGCAATACTCTTGCTGAGTCCCGAGAAGCAGCCGCTAAGCGCCAGGAACACCGGGAAAGTCAAGCTGCTGTTGAAAAGCCCAGCAAAGCCGTTACACCGAGCCGTGACACACCAAACTGGGAGTGAAAACCTCTTTACCGCTCAGAATCAAATGGGCATCTCCAGCGGACTTCTTCCAGCGATGGCGTCAGCGACCTCCAATTCCCAAATCCTCGGCACCCCTCACAACCTGCACAAGAAAAAGGAGAATCCCTGCATCATCTCGTGTCCTGTTGCAGGCCGCGAGGAACCTCACTCGGCAAAAGTCCGGCGAAATTCTCCCGAAAATCACCCGCATCACTAACTCGCTGAAAACGCCGGCCCGGTACGAGTCACCATTACTGTGGGTGAGGCAGCGGGTCACCTACGGCTACTCGGAGGCGTGGTTCTCCATAGCCATTCCCATGTTGTGCACACTTCTGTCATCTAGTGTTGGGCCTGGATGTGTACAAGTTGTTTTTCTACAAAGAAGTCTTTCGAGCCACAAGGTTGGGTGACTCCTCCACTTGCTGGTAATGCGCATGGGCCTCAACTCCATTGTTATATTGCTTTCTTTCCGTCGCCGGGTTTGGATGTGGGCTTCCATGCTCCGGTCCGAGACTGTTGTTGATACTCTTTTCGGTTCCTACGATATTCACAACTGTCTGTATTGTTTTTCTAATGTGTATCCATTTCTTTGTTCTGTATATGGTCAAAGATTCCAACACTGCCAGGTGATTTGTGGATCGGACTCAGCCCCATGTGGGCCTCGCCATTCAGAGCTTTTGTTACTTGGGACTTCGACTCGTTCCATGCAATATAATGAAATTGATTGAATGAACGCCCTTTAGATATTGTCCTCAATGCCATTCCAAATATCCACACACTGACCACCATCTGGTCTGTAATATTTGCCTGTCAACCAAGCACAACGAGCACAAGTGTGACGCCTGTGTCTCCTTCAGATCTAAAAAGACCTTCTTTGACTGTCAGGCCCGGTGCTTGGTGATAAACTAGAAGAGCGGTGAAGAACCGGAGGATCTCTTTGGTGCAGAAGAGGGTCCAGAATGCCACGTCGAGGCATCTGCAGCTGTTGAAGAGGTTTTCTCACCAGCGGACAGCTACAGCTAAAATCTGGAAATTGAGGACTTACCCTCAGAACAGAAGGTTGTGAGTACACAACCTCCACCTCCTTGATACAACTTGCAAAACTGAGCAGGCTTCCTTGAAAGGCCACACAACAACCAATGAACATCAGAAACAACTAGCGGGCTACCACTACCTTTGGGTCAGCGTTGGCACAGAGCATTAATTCCGGCTTCAACGGCCAGCACCGAAAAACACAGCAAGTCAGTCGGCTTGGCTCCGACCGCAACCGGCTCGACATCAAGCACACAGTCGGCATTGAAATTGCCACACTGAAACCAACATAGACACCGGCCCACCAGCATCAAAACCATAATTGGCAGCGAAACCTACTGTGCTGACACCGGCTGGCACCACAGACAGCACCAAAATGGTCGAGCCAATCAAAGACACTTGGCATTCATCCTCAGATGGGGAAAATCATTGCTCAACCACCTGAAGCAGTAACACATTTACCAAAAAGGTAGCTTTTTCTCCAGGAAGCGTTGGATGAAGCCCCAGTTCCTAAGTCTATGGAGAAAGGTGACAAGGCCACCAGCAGCCCATTACTTGCACCTTCTACGCTAACTCAGGCTATGCAGGAACAAACCTCCCTGCACTCCTTTTTCATACACGTCACAGGGGTCACCGCTTCCATACCAAGAGCAATTAGAGGGTGAAAGACCAACCCCCATTTCACCACAACTAGACCTCTGGGACACTTGTGATGCTGAGCCCTCGGCAGATACTGACCCTGATCTGTACGCTGCTCGGCCATCTCCCTCAGATGATTGCTCAACTTATCAAGAGATACTTGCCAGAGCGGCATCTTATCACAAGGTAGCCCTCCATTCTGATCCTATAGAGGATACGTTTTTTATTTGAGACACAATGCACCACACAGTACCTCCCCACATTGAAAGGTATGTGAACGGGTGATAAATCCCTGTGTAGACAACAAATATAAGGCTTTCCCTTCTGACCCCCCCTTACATTTGAGGTCAGCTTCCACCAGACTCTCTTGTCATCCATAAAGCTAGGAAGAGGGCTAACTCTCAAACAACTGGAGAGGCCACTCTGCCTTACAAAGAGAGTAAGAGACTAAACACTGTGGGAAAGAAAGAATTAGGGCAGTCTGCTAACCACTGACTTATTGCCAATTCTGTAGGTCTCTTAAGTAAATATGACAGAGCCACATGGGACAAAATGGAGGAACTCCTTCAGTACCTCCCTGAAGAACACAGAAAGAAAGGACATGAATTAGTGTCTGAAGGGAAATTAATTTCTAACACTACTATAAGATGTGCCTTTGACGCCACCAACACAGCTGCTCAGAGCATCAACTCAGGCCTCCTTCTCAGATGCCATGCATGGCTGCTCATTTCAGATTTTAAACCTGAGGATCAGCAGAGCTTGTTAACTCTCCCTTTTGATACTGAGATCGCAAAGGCGACGGGTGCTCTTCAAAGGCCAACTTTTCATGGTTCCTTTCTCCGCACGTCCTTCTGTAGAGGCTCCAAACAGATTTCCTCTGAAACCTCCACAGCATACAATCTCCCACAAACCCAGGCACCCTCTGGTAGGGGTTATTCTAGAGGCTTCTATAGGGGAAATAATTCAAGCAAAAGAGGTAAAGGTCCCCTCCCAAAAGCTACCTTTACTACAGCTTCCAAATCCTGACTCACCACTCACGCCTCTAATCACAAAACACCTGATGGGGTCGTCTATAACAGTGCCTACCCATTTGATGGAACATTATCGACCAGTGGATGCTGGACATTATACAGCATGATTATTGCGTAGAGCGAACTACCACACCTCCAACAATACCACCGAAAACATAGGCTCTTATAAGAGCTCATAAAACTGCTCACGGAAGAGGTGCAGTCCCTCCTTCTCAAAGGCGCCATTGAAGTATTATCCCCTCAACAACAGGAATTATCAGTGTACTCCCTGTACTTTCTAATTCACAAAAAGATGGCTCTCTTTGGCCCATTCTCGACCTAACGTTCCTAACCAAATACATTCACTCAGAACATTTCCATATGGTTATCCTCCAAGATGTCATACCTCTTCTACAGCAGGGTGAATTTATGACTTCTCTCGACGTGAAAGATGGGTAAATTCACATACCTATACACCCAGCGCATTGAGGTCAAAAGCAAACACTATCAGTTCAAAGTTCTCCCCTTTGAAGTCGCTACAGCTCCCTGAGTGTTCACAAAATGCCTTGCATTAGTGACCGCGCACCTATGAAGGCAGAGCATTCACATCTTCCCTTATCTAGACAAATGGCTCATCAAGAGTTCCACCCACCAGTGGTTACCCCATATCTCCATAGCCGTATTTCTCTAGCTTGGCGTAGTGGAGGTAGTGACCGCCGTCACACGCCAAGAGTGTCCTGTACATCTAGAAACGTGAGGAACGTCTCTACCTGGTAAAGAACCCCACTTAAAGTTACCCCCCCCCTCCCATTGTTCCATGGACATATCCTGATCTATAGACCACAAGGGTTCAAGGTGCCAAATTATTACCTCTCTGTCATAAGGGGGCCTGCGCAATACCTATTTTACTGCCAGCTCCCACACCTGATCGGTATGCTGCACCAAATACAGGATCTGATCACCAGTGCGACCACCTCTCATCAACAAGCATGGCAATGTGTTCTCGCCAAGCATACCATGCAGCAGTCGCTTCTCCAAATTGTCCGTGTCTGTCAGCCATCGAGACACATGTTGAAGGTGTGCTGCAAAGTAGTAGTGTTGGATATCTGGTAGTGCCGGTCCCCCATCCTCCATGTCCCTCTAAAGTGCCAACAGGGAAACTTGGCTCCGCCTTCCGGCCCACACCAGTGAAATTAACAGGATGTTGAGGTGACGAAAGAAGTCCATCCCGAGTGGGAACAATGGGGCCGATTCACAGAACTAACTTAAGACAAAATCCTAAACTTACTACTTTTGGTATTCACAGAAGTTAGGATTTTGTCTTAAGTTTGTCTTAAGACAAACTTAAGACAGACTTAAGACAGTCTTAAGACAGACTTAAGACAGTCTTAAGACAGTCTTAAGACAGACTTAAGACAAACTTAAGACAAACTTAAGACAGACTTAAGACAGACTTAAGACAGACTTAAGACAAACTTAAGACAAAATCCTAACTTCTGTGAATACCAAAAGTAGTAAGTTTAGGATTTTGTCTTAAGTTAGTTCTGTGAATCGGGCCCAATGAGTTCTAAATAAGGTATAAGCAGCAAAGAAGAAAGACCATCTTTGCAATAGCCGCCTTCCGATCACAGACAGGGGCCTCAACACCCTGTCTACATTAAGGCGCTTGTAGGTGTGCAACTCTGATAGTGCAACCATCATCCCCAAATAGCAAAAACTCGTTACCTCGCAGCGAATCTCAAGCTTGGGTAAATGTTCGGGTGGTACTATTGTCATCCTCCATAGTGGGAACTGTAAAGTATTTCTATCATTGAATGTAGAGACACAGTAAGCCTGTAGGAACTTGAGTGGGAAGCCATCTCTCCCAGGGACCTTTGCCATATTTAACTCCTGCAAGGCTAGCCTGAGATCCTCCAGGCTAATAGCCTCCTCCCGGTCCTTCGCCTCATCCCTTGATAGACAAGGCAGATCCAGTCCTGCAAGAAATGCCTCCGCTAGCTCTGGCCGATCCTCGACCCCGGCCCGATATACACCCTGGCAATGGTCTACTAAGACCTCAAGAACCTCACAATGCTTTGACACGCATCGCCCGTCTGGTGCCTGTAAGTACAGTATAGGTGGCATCTCCCATTCGCACTTCCAGATCCAGGTCAATAACCGGCCTGACTGTCACCCTCCCGATGTAGATGCTGACGATAGGCAGTAAGTGTGTGGCGGTCCAGGGTCTTCCATTTTCCAGCTAAGGAATGTTGTACATCTAGAATATTCCCTTGCATCCCCGCCGAGTCTGCCTCTCCCCGAAGCTCAGTTAATTGTTGCTCATAGGTGCCAAGGTCTCCCACCAGCTGCCTGAAGACGTAGCATGTGGTCCCTATACAAACTCCCTGGATCACCGCGCTAAGGGAATCCCATTCATTAGCCCTGTAAATAGTATTGTCCTGGTTTCCTTCCAGATACTCCTGAATGGCGGTTGCTAATTTCTACAGACTAGCTGGTTCTGTCAGGATCTGCGAGGCCATGCACCATCTCCTGGTCGCCCTTCTCCTCCCCCCAATGTAAGCATAGCAGCACTGGCACATGGTCTGAAAGAAATCTCCCCAAGTGCTCCACCGCCTGGATCATCTCCAATTTCATCCCTGCCACCATCAGTCAGTCTGAGCTGTTGTATGTGTTGTGCATCAGTAAATGGCTGGCATGTGAACTCCGCCAATCATGGGTGAAGCGTACCCAGCTGTCTACCAAGCCAAAGTTATTCATGACCTGAGAGAGGGACAATGTAATCCGGTGCTTTGTACCCAATTTCGGTGAGTACTGGTCCCTGTCCCTGTCCCTTTCCAGAATATAATAAAAATCTGCCCAGATTATGAAAGTCCCTGCTCCGCCCTCTAACAGCATCTGCATGGCTTCATAAAGCTTGCCATCATTAGTATTTGGGCCATAAGTATTTAGAATGGTAATGTCCTTGCCATCCAGCGCGCCCTGAAGGAGCAGATAACTTCCATCCACGTCTGCCTCACTGTATACATGTCCGAACGGGACCCCTGGACCCACTGACATCACCACCCCCTTTAAGAGTTGAACCCTCAACTTTTAATTTTTTAATTTGTGGACCTCATCTCCCATTTAATGAGTCTTCGGTAAGCAGGCCATCTCAACCTGGTGGCGTTGAAGAAATGAATTAACTCCATATTGTTCTCTGTAACTCATTAAACCTCAGACATTCCAGGTAACGATATTAATATAGTCAGCCATGAGGTGTAGGTGTCACCCTTCCCCCCATCCCACTCAGCAGCCAGGAGTTAGGGTACCCATAATAGGGGCCAAACGCACCCAAAGTAGTAACAGCACATGCACTGGCGTCAACAAACAACCCCCATAGAAATTTGGGGCCATACAATAGAAACTAACCATGTAACACCCCCCACCGCGGACAAACCATAACGTAACTGAAATGTGTGTTGGCCCATTTTTAGGTCTCGCCTACGCAGCGCGCATGCGCTGCATAGGAGGAGACATTTAGAAATCGATTCAGTTTTTCAGGCAAAAACGTGCACGCACTGCATTGCGGGAGCGAGCTTTAAAACAATATGTTTGTAATTAACAGATGGTTCCTGCTCGCTCCCCAAAGGGAAACAGGTGCAGGCCCCCTCCTCTCTCCTCTCCCCCTGCTGCCTCCTCCTCAAACTTGTTATTTAAAGGCGCTCACACAACTTACTCGGAGTGCTGTTGTAAACATCGCTGTTCTTATCAGAACTGTTATTGTAGATTGCCGCTTCACGACTGGTAGTAAAAGACTGAACCATTTTAGAACAATTTCAGACATGACTGTTCGTGTTTTCATTTTTTAATTTAAATGCTTTTACTCAATTTGCTCCGAGAATGCCATCGTAAACATTGCTGTTCTTAGCTGGAGTATTACTGTAGTTTGCCGCTTCGTGAATCCGCCCTTACTGGTAGTTAAAGACTGAGACATTTTAAAAAGGAGTGCTTGTGTTTTAATTTTTTATTTTAAACATGTTCACCCGACTTGTTTATTAAACTGGCTAGGTATCTTAACGGTACAGCAATTCAATAGCCAAACTTCACCATGGCCACCGGATGTCACATAGTCAACTAAGTTCTGGGGTGATGTCTATAAACGCTCAATGATGAACCGCTAGTACACGCCGGGGGAAGAGTTCAACGATAATTTTTCTTTTGACAACCTGAGAGTTGGCATTATAAAATTCTGATGATTGAGGTGCGCAAGGTCAGTGAGATCTGGAGTGGTGTTTTCAATGCAGCAGCGTCGTCATTGATTGTTGCTTCTTTTAACATAATACGGGCATATGACTTCAAGGGGTTCTTCTTTTAAGAGAAGAATAGTTAATCGTTTGAAAAGGAATCCTCATGCTGGCATTAGCTCTGTGTATTTGCTCCCACTCTGTGAAGGTCGTGTTTGTTACTTTTCACATAACACAGCATTAGAGCACTTGTAGTTGGTCCCTCCATTTGTATGAAAAAAATCTGTTGTATATCCCATGGCAGCATTCGTGACAACGCATAGATCTCTGTGTTTGCATGCAAAAGGCTCAGAGTCCTTTGCATGGTAGAGATTAACTACAATGTATCGGAGCAGTTATCTTTCGCTCTGCTTTTGGTTTATTGGTTGCAGCCCGTGGTAAAACATGCAGCATTGCAGAAATATATACTTTTGCATATAACATTTTTCTGTGTATGTGTATAGTGGATTTACAGGTAATTCTTTATTATAAGTGACAGTGTATCTGAGCATTTATTATTAGCTCTACTTACAAATAACTCACTATTGCTTGTGACAGCCATCTGATATCAATTGGCTACAGAGCATCAGAGTTTTTAGTCACTGCTTCTTTTTCTGATTAAACACTTTTTGTAGCCATTATTATTATCGGCCATGCAGTGACTTCTAATTAAAAGAACTCCCATGTCTCATTGCTATCAGCACTGTGCGATTGGTTATACTCTGCATAGTCCATGTCTGTTATTGCCTTATTGACAACAACATTAGAGCACACAGATTTGGTTCTGCTCCCTGTTTTTAAAATATTTTTTCAAATCTGTGTGAATACACAAGATAATGCACAGAACTCTTGGTTTGCATGCAACAAGTCTAGAGTTACTGTTTTGTCAAAGATTGGTCACAATATATCATAGAAGCCTGCTTAGACGCTGTGTTTGACCTCTTTCTGCAGCCTGTGGCATTAGACGCGGTATTGCCTAAATTTTTATGCAGTTATTTACAGTCATTTGTATTAGTGCTGGGTGAGCTTTCAGTCGCATGTATATATGGGGCATTATTGCTTATTAGGACACATGGTCTTTTTTTTTTCCCTCCCCATGTTTTGAAAAATGTGGATTGTAGGGCACCTAGTTATACGAAAAGGGTATACAGTTCCTCTAGTTGTACAAGAGTGTGAAGAGTACACTCATCCTTGGAATCAAGACAAAGTGGGGAGCAATGTCTAGTTGGCCTGAAAGTGTACTAGCATGTGTAGGGTGGGGGAACCCACATTGGTGGAACTAAAACCCTCACACACCCAGCAAGCTAGGTGTCATGCTTCATCATCTGGGTTTTGCTCCTCGTCGGGTCGGCGCTGCAATTCCCGACGGGCACCCAAAGATGGGGCTCTTTAGCGGAGATCTTTTGTTCCTTGCCGAAGGTGAGTGCAAGTGAGGGCCAGGTAGGTGTAGATGTTAGTGAGTGTGTTTTAAAACGGGGTTGGTTAGTCTGAATAATGGATTTTATTCGGTCAGTAAACCACCCTATTAAAAACGAAATGAGAGGCGGTGGTCTTGACTATATGGGTCAGAGACTACTCTGCTCTGCTCAGGTGGTCAACATGTTTCATGCCTCAAGGTCAGGGGGATCCAGCGGCAATTCATCAGGACCGGTGAAATAAACTATCTACAAGATTGTGAGGGTGTGTAACTAATTATTTACAGTGGTGTCTGGATAAAAACTACCCTAGGGAAGTGTCAGAAAAACTAAACACTTCCGTTATGGATTATGGATTGGCCTAACGTTATAGAAAGTGCCGCTCCAGTCGGTACATGGCGAGCCTCTTGGGGTGGCGTGTTAGCCTAAGTTCTGTCGCCCAAGGGTGGTTTGTAGACCTACCCCGCTCCGCCGAAACCGGGGTTGTAGGGCACCAGCATTCAGAGGAGGCAACATTGCCAGCAATTGCTTAAGTGCCTATTTATGTGTGTATTTGTGCTATGTGCTATATTAACATTGCATGGCTACACACTTATAAGGTCCAAAAGGGTAGACTTATTGGCTATGCCTATGCCAGTGCTTGTTAGCTTGAGCTGTCGGTTATAAAGACATGTTGTTTCTTGTATACACACACAGGCTTGGGTGAGCCCCTTACTCATGACTATATGGCTTTGTTTACTGTTTCACTTCCCTGCTCCTAATTCTATGGCAGGACCGGAGGCTTTGGATTATGCTATAATCTCTCATCGCTTTATTACAAATTGAAACATCCAGCAGCCAGAAAGATAAAGAAACATCGTCATCAACAACAAAAAACTACAACTCCCTACAACCAGGGAGGTACGTAAGTCTATAGTCCTTCCACTATTTCCAGTATCCGGCAATCATAGTCCCCTGTTTGTCTCCTCTCCTCCTCTTTCTTCGCTGCTTCGCAGCCAGTTAACTACTCTCCCGTTCTTATACTTTATTGTGGCTATATTTGGCTGTTTTGGTAATATGTTGGGGGCTTCTTTAATGTGTATTGACTGATATTGCAGTTTCGTTGCAGATTCCCCCGCTGGCCGCGGGAGCGTTTCATCTCGCTCCTTACGTGGCTTCATCCCTGTAAGTGCGGTGCGTATAAAGCCCGCTAGAAGGACTCGGCCCTCTCGTTGCTCTCGCGGCGGCGCTCCGCACAGAGGAGTCGCGCTGCGAGAGACACGAGTGGTTCACCTTGCCCCTGCCTGCCTCACCTGGACGCCCGAATATTCGGGTTGTATTTTTTCCGCATACTCTGACCTGTACGCCCCGGCGGGGCTCCATAATAAGCTTTTCCACCTGGAATTTTGACGCGCTCGTTCGAGCGTTGTAGTAAGCACAAGTCCCGCTTGCACCAGAGTGCGCGATCGCGCACCTGCTGAACATCACGCATTTGGCGGTACGTGCATAGGGAGGCAGCAAGCCCGGTCAGGTTATTGAGGGCTACGCGCGTAGAGAGTCTGTGCTGCTCCTACTGTGACCTTTTGGTTGCCCAAACTTTGTGCAGTCTTCCAGCCTGCCTTGGCTTTAGTTGGGGTTTCCCTCCCCTGTGAAATTTGCGGTGTTTTCACCTCTGGGTTACTTCCGTCCTGTTCACAGCCCTTATCCTGAGCCTCAGCACGGTCTTTGATTGTGGGTGTGCTATTGGTATAACTATGGCTGATCAGGCTGAATACTATGAGGAAGAGGTCCAGGGTTTTTCACCCTGGGACGATGATTTCTTTGAGCCGGTAAACACCTCCATTTATAGAGTCGTCAATGAGGTAGTGGGACCCATGGAGCAACGTCTTTCTCAGAAAATTGTCCAAGAGTGCGCGAAATTGGCGGCGCGATGCTCTGATTTCCCTGCCGATCCTTTCCACCAGCCCGGGGAGAAACCTCCACCTCCTAAAAGCACTGTATCGAAGGGGTAGACGTGGGCGCATTCGAACGCCTCAGGTAAGCTTTTGGCAATTCGGCAGGGCCATCTGTTCCTCCGCCTTTACCGGCGGACGTCTCGCAGGAGCCCGTAGAACCTCCCTCCCATGCGACGGACGATGATGGCAAGCAAGGGGATACCGATGACGAGGCGGGGTCTTCACGGCCGTGGCTCCCGTCGGCGACCCCTTCCACCTCCACTTCTGCGGTTCCGGAGGACTCGGACATGCTTAATCCCGATGAAATTATGCACCCCTGTTCGACGGCTTGGGTCCCTGGGGATAAGGTGGCTAGGTTTGTGGCTAGTAGGCTCCGGAAGCCCCTGGAGAAGGAGGCTCGGGCTTGCCTTCGAGCGGAATGCCCGAGGCCCTCGTTGGAGAAAAACATTGCTTTCCCACCGGAGCTAGACCCGAAGATGGCCACCTTTTTAGCTAAGTTTGTGAAAGATCCGCAGAAAGGCATTGACAGGTCCTGGCGGTCCTGTCAGGATAAGTTGCTGGATGCCTTCGAGCAGGCGTCAGGACCGGGCAGGTTTCCAGTGCCGTCACCTGAGCAACCCCCCTAGATGGTGTGGGCCTCCTACGCCGCTTTTTAAACTCAAGGAGCAACTCCAGCTCCTACTTTAGGTCTAATTCAAAGGGGGCATAACATACCTCTCCCTGCAGACACCACCTGTTTAGGAGACACTAAACCCCCCCCCTTTATTGCCGAGTGGGAGGGCGATATTTTACCCCCCGCCACTACACATAGTCTGGGCACCTCTCCCCACACTATTCACCTCTACTGGTCCTGATGAAGCGCCCCGGATCATTTTGACCACCACTAGGCGCGAAACATGTCGACCATTTGACCTGTACCTTTAGTTACTACTAAACACATCACGTTTTAATTAGTAACACTTTTGCCACGTATTTTAATGTACCAAGGGTACCTTCGTATTAAACTAGCTTCCCTGGTAACCCTTAGGTATTTTTATTCCTGCACACACCACTAGCACCACTGACCTTGGTACTTCCCCTCCACATACCCGCATGCACCAAACGGCAGCGCTCTTAAAAGATCTCCGCTAAAGAGACCCTTCGGGGGACCCGTAGGGCATTGCACCGCCGGCCCGACGAGGAGGACCGCCCGATGATGAAGCATGACATCCCTCGGGATGTGTGAGGGCAACATGAGACACTCATGCTGTCTCCCCCCTTCCTAAGTACCCCACCCTAGACCTCTATCATATAGATACTTCTCTTTACTTTCTCTCTGTTGAGGTACGGTCTGGGTTGATTTTCAATCAGACCGACCCTGGAACAGTGCCTTACAGTAATTACCGGATGCCATCGGCCCCATGACAAAAATACTAGATATGTCGGAAGAGGCGAAGGTCTCTGGGTCTCCCATCTCTCCTGAGGTCCTTTCTAATTGGGCCCAGTGTGCCATCATATTTCTGGGCAACGCTAATTGTGCTTTATCTACCGAGCGCCGTCGCTCGCTTCTGATCAAACTAGACCCCAAACTAGGTGACTTGGCATCCTCGGAGGCAGGTGCTGTGGCACAAGGTGGTCTCTTTGGAGACCCTTTTGTTAAGGAGCTTGGTAAGTTTGTGGCAACTTTCACGTCGTTGGACAAAGCACAGACCAGTATCAAGCGGGTCTTTAACCAGCGGGTTTTCCGCGGGGCCGGGAGAGGCAGGGGCCGCTCTCCCGGCCGAGGCTATCAACAGAACTCCGGAAGGGGGCAAGGCTCCGCTCGTGGTCAGTATAATACCTCCGCAAACTTTAACAACTTCTACCCGACAAGAGGGCAACGTTTCCGAGGACGCGGGGGCTTCAAGACCAACTCTGGTGCCAATTCCTCCGGTAAGTGTACTTCCGGCGTCTCAGGTTCGCATTGGAGGTCGACTAGCGGCTTTTCAGGACGCTTGGGCGGACATAACTTCAGACGCTTGGGTTCTCCAGACCATTCAAGGCTTTCATATAGAGTTTCAGGGGGAACCTCAACAGGAGACTCCGCCTCACCGGATTTCTTTCAGCGCCCTAGATGCTCAGTTGACCAACGAAGAGCTCACCGCGCTGCTCAACAAGGGGGCTGTTTGCCGATCAACGCTACATCCCCGGGGGTTCTCCAGCAATATATTTCTGGTGGACAAGGCCGATGGTGGCTGTCATCCGGTGATCAACCTCAAGGACTTCAACGGATGGTTGGTTCTGCTGGAGGGATATGGTGTACGAGTTCACCGCCCTTCTGTTCGGTCTGTCTTCGGCACCATGGTGTTTCACCAAGGTGCTCCATCTGGCGGTGGAGTTTCTCCGCGCTCAAGGCATTCGCATGATCGTGTACTTGGACGATCTACTACCCATGGCGCAGTGCCCGCGGGTCTTCGCCTCGCAGCTTCAGCAGACGGTTTCTCTTTTGCAGGGCTTAGGATTCGTGATCAACGAAGGCAAGTCCATTCTCCAACCTTCCCAAAAGGTGACCTTTCTTGGTTTGTGATAGATTCCGTCCAAGCAACCTTGAGTCTTCCCTCTCGGAAAATGGCGAACATTCATCACGAGCTGCGCCAAACGATTTCCAAACCTCACATTTCCTTACGGAAACTGGCACGGATAGTAGGCCTTCTTTCTTCGTCGATTCAGGTGATCTTTCCGGGGCCCCTTCATTATCGGGCGCTCCAGCGCCTCAAGGCGTTCCATTTGAGAAAGGGGAGATCTTACGACCATGTGGTTCTCCTCTCAGAGGAGGCCAAGGAAGAGATAACGTGGTGGTTGGACCACATGGAGGCCTGGAACGGACGAGCTATTTTCGGTTCAGTTCCAGATCTGGTCATAGAGTCCGATGCCAGCAAGTCAGGCTGGGGCACGAGGTGCGGAAACTTTTGCACCGGAGGGTTGTGGTCTGCAGATGAACAGAGTCTCCACATCAATTGTCTGGATCTCTTGGCAGGGTCCTTTGCAGTTCGATGTTGGACCAAGGACAGAGTGCAGTCCTGTGTTCTTGTGAAAATGGACAACGTCTCCGCGGTCCGTTACGTCAGTCGCTTAGGGGGTTCCCGATCTCGGGCACTAGCGAATTTGGCAAAAGATTTTTAGAGTTTCTGTCTGGACCACCACATTTCGGTCACGGCGGAGTATCTTCCGGGCCAGACCAATCAGGTAGCGGACTGGCATTCTCGGAACCTGTACGATTCCAGTCTTTGGAAATTGGACCCCTGGGTCTTTCAGTGGCTCCAGTCGTTATGGGGTCCTTTCTCGGTGGACCTCTTTGCCTCCCGCCTGGACAACCAGATTCCCCGTTACTTCACTTGAAGGCAGGATCCGATGGCGGCGGCCACGGATGCCTTCCTTCAAAATTGGACGAAAGAGAGCGGTTATGCGTTCCCTCCATTTTCGGTGATCACATGATCTGCGGCCCAGATCCGCCGTCAGGGTGCAGAAGTGACCATGGTAACACCCGTGTTGGAGATCTCAAGTCTCCATTCCTACTCCCCCTATGTCCTCATCTGCTTCGGAGTCCGGACGGGATGCCACACCATCTGGTCACACAGGGGCGGCTCCGTCTCATGGTGTGGCGGCTTTCCGGCAATGCTGGTCGCTGCCAGGCTTTTCGAAGCCGGCTGCATCCCTCTTGTCTAAGGCTTGGGCATATAGCACCACGAAACGTTACAAGTCCGCCTGGACTAGATGGGTTCGCTGGTGTTTTCGAAGGGACTTGGATCCCGTGGTCGTGGATGTTGTTCATGTCTTGAATTTCCATGGTGGATTTGGTGGCCGACGGACTGGCGTACCGTTCGGTTAACGTGATTTGATCGGCAATTTCTGCAGGTCATATTCCATGCGGGGTATCCGACTGTCTTTGCCGCCGGAACCTCGGTATTCGGTCCTTTGGGACGTTAACTTAGTGCTGAATCTCTTTCTGTCTTGGCAGCCCAACAAATATCTGTCATTGAAGGAACTGTCTTCTAAATTGGCTATGCTACTGTGTTTGCTCTCATGCAGGAGAGTTTCGGATGTCCGGGCTCTAGATATCTCGGTGCAAACTTTTTCGCCTGAAGGGGTAGTTTTTACAATAGGGCGTTGTACTAAGTCCCACACCCGAACAGTGTCATATCCAGCGTTTCGGGATTCCCCGAAGTTGTGTGTGGTGGATTGCCTCAAGGCTTATGAGGACTTGACCCTAGAATTTCGCCCTCCGGGTGAGCGACAACTCTTGATTGCACTCCGGAAGCCACACAAAGCTGTGTCTTCGCCTGCAATTGCCAGATGGGTCATGCAAGAAGCGGGCATTGATACGAAACAGTTTAGTGCTCATTCGGCCAGACGAGCCATGGCCTCTAAGGCGTTTGCGTTGGGAGCACGCTTGGAGGATCTGATGCGAGCGGTGGATTGGTTGGTCCTCGGACTCTACGTTTAAAAGGTTTTATTTTAAACCAGTCCTGGATGTGGCTCAGTTAGTGGTAAGTAAGCTTTGAACTAGCATAATCCGAAGCCTCCGGTCCTGCCATAGAATCGGAATTTGCCAAGCAGAGTGAGGGTAAGTTCCAATTCTATTAAGGACACGGAGGCGAGGATTATCCTGCCCGGAGCACGATGATGCGTACCCGCCCGTACGGTAGTAAGTAACCACTTTTGGGTGCTTCTTGCTTTGCCTAAGATGTTGTTCTTTCCTCTGCTGTTGTTTTGTGATGCTTTACACTCGTGGAGATCTCCGCTTCCCTGATGTTTGTATTTTCCTTCCAGGAACTGATGGGGCGAAACAGGACCAGTAATAAATTGGCGTGACTCGCGCGAAGAAAGAGGAGGAGAGGAGACAAACAGGGGACTATGATTGCCGGATACTAGAAATAGTGGAAGGACTATGGACTTACGTACCTCCCTGGTTGTAGGGAGTTGTAGTTTTTTGTTGTTGATGACGATCTTTCTTTATCTTTCTGGCTGCTGGATGTTTCAATTTGTAATAAAGCGAAGAGAGATTATAGCATAATCCTCACCTCCGTGTCCTTAATAGAATTGGAACTTACCCTCACTCTGCTTGGCAAATTCCGATTCATGACTTTCATCCCTATTCTTTGGTTGGTCTCACACAGCGGCATTTCCAACTTACCTTGTTCTGACTGTAAACGTTTTATCCTTCCACTGCATATCTGAAGGGACTCTTTTTCTTATTCTGTGTGGAGCACTCCGTGTGAGCGTATGTGTTTCTGGTCTCTTTTCCCCATTTCCTTCCTTTGGCTTTGCATAGCAGGGGTGTTGGCTGCAGAGCCAGGGATGCGGCTGGGCCCTGCACTCATCCTGTCGTGGACAGCTAATCCCTGCGCAGAACCCCCACTATGTCCAGCCTTTGGCCCTCCCACTCTCTGTCATTTTTTCACCTGCTCTCTTGTTCTGCATAGCTCTCTGCCATATACCCGTTCAGTCTTCTTATGTTTTTTAACACTCTGAAAGTGGCAAATTTAATTTTGAGTCACAAATCACATTTCTATGTTACTTTTCCTGCTCTCTTACTTAAGTTCTTTAAGCCTGTGGCCCCACCCTAAGTTTTTAAAGTGCCTGTCCATGCATGTTGAATTTTTCTCAACAGTGCAAATGTTGCAAACCAAAACTGATGTGTGATTTTTCAAGATGCCAGAAAAAAGATTCTACTGAGACCTTCACTAGCCAACCACATTTGTCAAACTACTCAAAGTGACAGGCGTGGCAAATCCCTTTTAATCCTACATGCCACTTTTTGTAAAACTTATGTCCCAAAATCTACTGAACAGATTTTCACCAAAGCAACAACAGCAATATTTTGTAGTAAAGCTGTACTTTCATGCTAACTTTGGTATAAATCCTTCAAGCAGTTTTTGTTGTAGACTCTAGCACAAATTTCTATGGGAGTTAAAATGGGAAAACACATTAATCCCATCCCCCTTTTAATTCTTGTCACTGCACTGATCTGCATGCAAATTGGCATGCCAGAATTCAGCTGACGAAGCCTAGTGATTGTCAATTCCAAATTTGGTGCAGCTGTGCATAGGGTCAAAAATTATAGGTAAATATAACAAAATGCCTTGTTATTATATATCTGTGTGTTTGTGTTTTTTTCATCTCTCTGCCCATATAGGTAGCTGTCATGTTGCCATGTTATGTATGACTGCGCTAACCAATTCTGTTTTTTAGCTACATAGTCACACAGACTGACGTCATGAGCTAGTGCCCAAGCGGGGAGTTTGAGGAAGGTGGCTGGCAGGCTACCGGTTTGCAGGCAGCGCCGTCTTTAATGCAATTAGGGCATGGCTCAAGCAGCAGAGGTAATAAAAGCGTCAGTAGACACCATTTATAGCCTTTACAGTGCAGGGTTTTATGTGAAGAATCTATCGGGCTACACCCATTAGGTACCCAGGACCAATTTGTCCTTGTTTAGTGTCAGGGCTCAGTGATTGACAGCCTTTCTTTTGTGTCTACACTACATGTCCTCTGTGTTGCCGTTCCCTAGCCCGGGTGCTGGCGCTGGGCTGCTGCCTAAATTGCTAGATGAAACCATGACTCCTGCCTAGCTTAGCAGCATACCAAATTTGTCAGAACCCGAGTTAATGCTTTTTCATCTCCTGCCTTTTGACCTGTACCTCCTGCAATGCCTATGCCCCATGCCTTTGTTCCATGACTGAATTATTTTGTAATGTTGCTTTGCAATACCCATCACCTCACATTCTTCTCCATCTCTTTCGGAATGCTAGACTTCTCCACCCCAGTGAAACCTCTACTGACCCCAGCTGCAGACAATGTACTTGCTGCATGGTTAAATCCTTACAAGTCCCCAAAGGCGAGACCGATTGCATTGCAAATGCTTGTTTGTCTTGCTGTCAGGACTCACAGCCTAAAATCCCCCATCTCAACTAACAGCCTACCTCTAAAAGAGCAGAGGGCTCCACCGCCCGCCTTTGTGAAAGATGTGTGGTGCGCCATACTTTGTTACATACAGTACAAAATAACATATCCTCAACATTTGTCCTCCCTCCTCCCCTTACTCTCAGACCTCTTCATGCTCAGCTGCAGCATGTGTGAGTTCATCATCTATGATCAGAGCTGATGTAGTCCCCAGGGAACATGGCCCCAGCCCGGGAGGCTCCAGAGCCATGATACCATCCTTCTGATAACTCTAGCGTTAACCTGGCCTCTGTCAGTACCACTGTCCCCTTCCGGGTTCTTTAATCCGAATGTTGGGGTGTTGCTTAGCCTCGCGTCTCCGCACTGTTCGTTTGGCACTTTGTCCCACATCTCCAGCCATCTCTAAACATCCTCTGCTGTGTAGAAATAGTGTGACTTGCCCCCAAAATGACTCTCAGGCGGGCGGGATACAAGAGTATGTAGAGAAAGTCCATGAACCTCAATTGCCTCTTTGTCTCCAGAAAAGATTTGCTTTAAGCTTGCACTTTCTGTGTGTAATCTGTGAAGATGGAGTTCATGTGGTTCTCAAACAGAGATCGTTAGCTTCTCGTGCTGCCTGGAGAGGCAGTCTCCGTCCCCATAACTCGGGATGCATTCTATGATAGTGCGTGGCGGGTCCTCTGGGGTGGGGTGAACAAAGTGAGCTCTTTCAACCACAAAATGTGGGGACACTCCCTTGGGTTTCAAAACATGCCGCTCCGCCATCTCTGCGGTTAACAGCACTTGAACGCTGTCACTCCCTGGAAGGTTTTCACCAGCGCCTATCACGTGGTACCTCCATTAAGTGGAACCTTGGCCTCCTCTCTGACACAAAGTATTCTCAGTCCATTCCCTGATCGTCCACATTAGCAGAAAGGACAGAGGCCATATTCGCCTAGTTACCTCTGAGTGTAAAATTCAGGAGGAGCACCCTCGCACGAGCAATGATGCTTACCTAGAACTGCGGGCAACGCCCGACTTGACCCCAACATGCATTGTGCTCAGACACCTATTTTCTAGTCCTTAAGATGATCCCAATAATGTGTCAAAGGGATCAAAACGTCGTCGAATTGAAAGCACTCCTAAACACAGCCCTATACTTTTATCTGTCTGTGCTAGAGTGCATCAATGTATATTGTTTGCTGGCCCAATTGATGTAAATTTTGGCCATGCTCCATGTAATGACTGAGTTTTTCTTTCTATGTTGTATATGTCCCAACTTGTATGTTGTTTCCTTAATTCTTCACATTAAACGATTATATCCAGTTGGACAACCAAATATAAACATTGTATTTCTATATAAATAATCCTTCAAACATTGAATTCTTGTTAGTGGCCATTGTTCCTGTAAAACAAAGAATCATCCTGTCAGCCATATTGGTTGGCCACACCCCGAACATGTCCATTTTAAGCCTTATTTTAGGCTGTAAACATATATATATTATACTGTTGTGCAAAGTTAGATATACACAGATGTATAATGTTTGTTAATGGCTCCCGCGCGTGAGTGGGACAATTCAGTGCATATAACTATTGATGAGGATACTCTGGAAGAAAATGACTATTTCATGAGCATCTCAATAACCAAGAGCAGGCTCAAAAGAAGTCCGTGCACCTGTTTCTCTTAAAATGAGTTGCCTGTAGAGCATACATTTATTGATAAATCCATTTAATTGGTTTCTAGTACAATATGCAATACAGTCTGCTTGAGATGTAGCACACAACATTTCCAATACAGTGAAACAAACTGGGCCCATGTTACTGTCATCATACATCTGCCAACCTTTGGTATGGCCATTACTTGCCCCAGATCCTGGTGTGTGTTTCAGGACATTCCTGAGCCTGGTAAATTGTTTTTTCCAGTTGGGCATACCAATCCACCCTCCACTCCGCGAATGTAGGGGGAGGGTGTGAGGATTTCTGTTTATAAACAGTGTCTCAGTTGGCCTTCAATGTGGCGGCTCCCACCATTAGTTGGTCAGATAGGGGCTTCCCAATTCCTCCATCAGGCCCAATAAGCCTATCCTCAGGGTCAGGTCATTTGGTGTTTCCAGGATTTGAGATAACTTCTCACCAATCTTCTGCCAGAAGTTGGCTCTCTGGCGGCATGACCAAATAATATGGAAGAAATTGGTGTTAAAGTGTAGGCATCTAAAGCAGGTGGGGTGAGGAAGTGCGCCAGCGTGCCACGTGTCTGGGTGATAAGTCAGCAACATGCAAGTATAGTAGCTTGATCAGTCACAGTCTTGTGGTGATGATGATTCCACGCAGAGCCATCCAAAATGAGGCTGATAAGCTTCTACGTCTAAAGAAAAAACAAATAAGGACGGACTTACATGGACATTTCCTCATTCAACATCTCAGAGCAGGTACTATCCCAGGAGGTCTACAAATTAAGAATATTCCAGTGATCTTCACCGAAGACCCACAATACAAAAAAGGATACAGCCAAATTGAAACAAAGTGCAGCCGCGACTTGATGGTTCTAACAGTGGAAACAGCACAACGTCTGTCAAAACAACAACTAGAGGAAATTGAGACATTAGAATCAGAGATTAAAACAAACCAAATCATCACGGATTCTAAAGCATTACTGGACAAAGTAGAAAAAGAAATTGTAGAGTTTAGAGATTACACAGTAAATCAAAAAGGCAATAAATTTGACAAAGATAAAAGGAATTTTTCACTTGAAAAAGTATATCCTTATTTACAGCCGGACTTCTATTCTCGAGTGGACTCACGCAGATATTTATCCGAATACCAAGGCAGGTCATCAAAGAACTTCATCACCTTTTCCAATACTTCATCCTCCTCAAGTGGCAGTGAAGGAGAGACAAGTGAAGAATACAGAAATAACAGCAGATGAGGAAACTTCGTACCACAACAACAACAACAACAAACGCCTTTTTTAGGCAGGGGCCAACAGAAGTCGCGAGGAAGGGTCAGATTCAACTCCCAACCATGGGAAATGTCCACCCGAAGGCAAAACTACAAAAACTAGAGCCATCATTAGTGTACAATTTATCCAAAAAAACTTTGACAAAAGAAGAACAGAGCATTTTGGAAAAAGGGCTAACATTCGTACCCGCCAAGAATACAAATTTTGTACGACTAAAAATGGAAGTCATTGAATTTTGTAGAAAAATCAGGTTGAAAACCTTCTTTGCCCAGAACCCATGTATCGAACTGACGGAGAACACGGGTCTAAAGAAAAAAATCCTCCTTTTGTCCTCCCACAAGCAAGATTCCAAAAGAAGTGGTGACGTTTGAAAAAACAATTTTATCAGCAATCACAGAAATGGAAAAGAAAAAAAGATGGGTGAAATTCAACACTTCGAAACCCCAGACACAAGCGCTTTCAGATCTCCAGAAAGATTCTTCCATTATAATAAAGCAGGCTGATAAAGGCGGGTCAATTGTAGTTTGGGACATCATAGACTACACAGACGAAGTGCTCAGACAACTACAAGATATTAATTGTTACAGGAAAATTAAGAATGATCCGACAACTGAGCTCCAAAATCTACTTTTTCCGATACTTGAAGAAGGCTTCCAACAAGGATTCCTGAACAAAAAAGAACTCGAGTTCTTGAAGAATAAGAATCCAAGGATTCCTCTCTTCTATGTACTTCCCAAAGTACATAAAAATGCCTCAAAACCACCTGGAAGACCGATAGTCTCCGGCTGCGAATCTCTCTTAGAACCTATATCAAAATTTGTTGACTTTTTCCTCAAACCATTTATTCAAGAAGTACCATCATACATACGTGACACGACCGATTTCATTAATCATCTAGAAGAATCAGTCTTTGAGCAAAACGAACATCATCTAGTCACACTAGATGTTGTCTCACTGTACACCCAAATACCCCAAGATGAAGGCTTGGCAGTGATTAAATTGTATTTGGAGAGTAGACCAAAACCAACAAGAGTTCCTACGGAATTCATTATGGACCTAGCTGGCTTCGCCCTGAAGAAGAACTATTTCAAGTTCAAAGGAGACTTTTACTACCAAATAAGAGGAGTAGCAATGGGTTGTCCATTTGCTCCTGAACTGGCAGTCCTCTTCATGGCCAAGTATGAAGAAAAATTCATCTATAATGGCAACCCATTCTCCCACCACATTGGAAAATGGGTACGCTATATAGACGATGTTTTTATGATCTGGACAAGCAATGAACAGAACCTGGACCTGTTACACGACTGGCTCAACAACCGTACGGAAGACATCAAATTCAGTCTGAATCATTCTAAGACCAAGATACCTTTTTTGGATGTAGAGGTATATCCAGCAAACAATGGACTAGTGACAACTCTGTTTAAAAAACCAACAGATCGTAATAAAGCACTACACTTCACTAGCAGTCATCCAAGGAATCTAAGAGAGAACTTGCCCTATGGGCAATTTCTCAGGATTAGAAGAAATTGTTCTTTCAAGGATGAATATTTTCTCCATGCAACCAATCTGCTAGATAACTTAAAAATGAGAGGTTATCCGAAGAAACTATTGAAAAGAGCCATGAAAAGAGCGTGGTGGACACCACGAGAGGAGCTCTTAACACAGAAAGAAAAATCCCCTCTAAAGAAGATTGTATGTGTTTCAACATTCTGTCCAAACTCAAATCCATTAAAGAGGATCATTCGCCAAAATTGGCACCTAGTCAAGAACCTAGACCCCTCTTTAAGTGACTATCCTCTGTTTGCATTCAAAAAAGATCGCAGCATTTCCAATCAAATAGTGCAAGCATCTATGCCAACAACAACCAAAAAATCACTAAGAGAATATGTGGGCCTCCCTCCAATAACTGGCCATCATAAATGCGGAACATGTGCCTGTTGTCCGTTAACAGAAGAAGGTGATTTATTTGCACATAACTCAATGTACTGGAAACATGAATGCTTCACAAATTGCAAGAGCAAAAATGTGATTTATGCGATCCGTTGCCCTTGTGGACTATTGTATATAGGTAAAACCAGCCAGGAAATCAGAGTTCGAATATCACAACACAAATCACGGATCAATAAAAATGTACAAAATGCTCCTCTGGTTCAACATTGGAAAACTCACAACCATCAAATAACTGATTTAAAATGGACTGTCATTTCCAAGGTGGATCCTGACTCAAGAGGAGGTGACCTTGAACGACAACTCTCGCGGCGCGAAGCAATGCTCATTGTGAAATTCAACACAGCCATGAACGGTCTAAATGAATTATCGGAAATCTATAATCTTGGATAAAACACAGCCATGAATGAATTATCGGAAATCAATAATCTTGGATTAAACATCGTGGATGATAGTGGGACCCCTTCCCCCCCCTCACACTATCCCTTCAAGAGCCTGACACTTATTGCTCAAGATTCTCATCTTAAGTTGAGTAATATATGGAAATACTCAAATCACAAGTCAGCTCACTTCTCTGCTTGTGAGGACCCATTCTAGTGAACAAAACAGCGCACTCAACTGCCGACTTCGCTCATCTTTGACTGAACAATAAAGTTTACCTATTCTAAGAAAGCCAGATTACAAGTTTCACATTGATCAAAATTGTTCCCCACATGAATGGACATCCACCCAGCCAAGAAAAGTGTATTTACATGTTGAGAAGAAGATTGAGAAACAACCATCAGTCCGCAATTTTTAAACTTAATTTGTCCCGCGGTAAAAACCACCAAAAACTACACTACCCAGAACACACTGGGTGGGTTTGACAAGATTTTATCCACACGAGATTTGGAGAACAAACACGGAAGTTCATTCCCTCCGAGTTTGAAGAGTGAGAAGCAACGAACACAGGTATGAGGATGATTCAACAAATGTTTCAAAGCGCACCCGCTTTTTCGGCGGTTTTCAACCCCGTTGATGAACTCTTTTTCATCATTTTCCAGTGATCAAATCACGACGAAAAAAACTTAACGAAAAACTAAACGGAATATACGAAGAGATTTTTTCCTTCAAAAGCTCCCTGATCTAAGGTAGGCGACTTGCCTCTCAGCGGCGCGCAAGGCGCTTTTGACACCTCGCATATGTGTGAATCGAGCAACCCGTTTTAACTAACAATAATAAGATGCAGCGACCTGACATCGTTTTTACATAACGTTGTAGCTCACACTTTTCCCATTTGATTTTCCAGATTAATTCCGCCCCAACACTTCTACACGTAAGCATAACAGTATAAATGTCACTTGTATGTATGGTGGTCTTCTAATTTTGTAGTTTCGAAGATGGTACAGTTGGATTGAATTTCGGTTTAATTTGTCATTTAGATCTCAGACGGCAAGAGGTCTGGTGGACACATTAGGGAACTCCAATCACAGGTATAACTTTTATTACGAAACACGCTGTTGCATGTAAGAGGAGGTGACAGTTTAGTAAGACTCCCCTTGTGTTCTCCTTACAGCTCCCAGGTCCTGATGAGAGCCCCAGTATTAGAAGGGGCTTGAAACGCGTCGACCCTAATCTTTTGGCCTAAAGGACTCAAAGAACCACTTGGAATTTTCTGTATTGTTTCCTACAGAGTATACCACTTTCCTATGGCCTTATTCCAATTTGTGTCTTTAGAGTGAATTTTGATTGCATTTTTAGAGAGTATGTCTGTTTTTGGACTGTCCAGTGTGGTATGGGAGTGAATGTTGATATGACTGTGGTGGAATGTGTAATTAAGTCTATATATGTACAGTCACTAATTTTTTGTTATTTGTTCAATGTAAATTGTGGAAATACACCATAAGTTTATGGTAAATTGAAAACAAAACGTATAAATAGATTGATTAAATCGACTAAACAAAAGGTCCTCGCTCATTTTGTTTCCTTTCAAAATGTTCCCACATAAGAAAGTGGAGTAAAAGTCCATCAGTATTGGAACTGTTGTTGTTACTTATGATATGAGGCATGGCCTTACTGATTGCAGCCTAAACCCTGTTTTTGTTCAATTGTTATTAGCAGAGGATCCTCTGCGAGGTGGTAACCCACTAATTTGGGTGTTCAATTTGTTAGAATAGTGTATGTAGATTGCACAGAATCTTCTGGTAAGATTCCCTTGAAGTTTGTGTTATTTTTGTAAAGTTGAGTGAATGTTGGTTTCTTTTGCACTTTGAGTAAGAGTATGTCAGAAAAAGACACCTTTGCGTACAGCGAGGAACACATTAAACAACTACTAGACGCCCCCCCCTTTTTGCATCGGCTACACTAAGCTCCTCCGCAAAAAACCAAAATGAGGCTGATAAGCTTCTACGTCTAAAGAAAAAACAAATAAGGACGGACTTACATGGACATTTCCTCATTCAACATCTCAGAGCAGGTACTATCCCAGGAGGTCTACAAATTAAGAATATTCCAGTGATCTTCACCGAAGACCCACAATACAAAAAAGGATACAGCCAAATTGAAACAAAGTGCAGCCGCGACTTGATGGTTCTAACAGTGGAAACAGCACAACGTCTGTCAAAACAACAACTAGAGGAAATTGAGACATTAGAATCAGAGATTAAAACAAACCAAATCATCACGGATTCTAAAGCATTACTGGACAAAGTAGAAAAAGAAATTGTAGAGTTTAGAGATTACACAGTAAATCAAAAAGGCAATAAATTTGACAAAGATAAAAGGAATTTTTTACTTGAAAAAGTATATCCTTATTTACAGCCGGACTTCTATTCTCGAGTGGACTCACGCAGATATTTATCCGAATACCAAGGCAGGTCATCAAAGAACTTCATCACCTTTTCCAATACTTCATCCTCCTCAAGTGGCAGTGAAGGAGAGACAAGTGAAGAATACAGAAATAACAGCAGACGAGGAAACTTCGTACCACAACAACAACAACAACAAACGCCTTTTTTAGGCAGGGGCCAACAGAAGTCGCGAGGAAGGGTCAGATTCAACTCCCAACCATGGGAAATGTCCACCCGAAGGCAAAACTACAAAAACTAGAGCCATCATTAGTGTACAATTTATCCAAAAAAACTTTGACAAAAGAAGAACAGAGCATTTTGGAAAAAGGGCTAACATTCGTACCCGCCAAGAATACAAATTTTGTACGACTAAAAATGGAAGTCATTGAATTTTGTAGAAAAATCAGGTTGAAAACCTTCTTTGCCCAGAACCCATGTATCGAACTGACGGAGAACACGGGTCTAAAGAAAAAATCCTCCTTTTGTCCTCCCACAAGCAAGATTCCAAAAGAAGTGGTGACGTTTGAAAAAACAATTTTATCAGCAATCACAGAAATGGAAAAGAAAAAAAGATGGGTGAAATTCAACACTTCGAAACCCCAGACACAAGCGCTTTCAGATCTCCAGAAAGATTCTTCCATTATAATAAAGCAGGCTGATAAAGGCGGGTCAATTGTAGTTTGGGACATCATAGACTACACAGACGAAGTGCTCAGACAACTACAAGATATTAATTGTTACAGGAAAATTAAGAATGATCCGACAACTGAGCTCCAAAATCTACTTTTTCCGATACTTGAAGAAGGCTTCCAACAAGGATTCCTGAACAAAAAAGAACTCGAGTTCTTGAAGAATAAGAATCCAAGGATTCCTCTCTTCTATGTACTTCCCAAAGTACATAAAAATGCCTCAAAACCACCTGGAAGACCGATAGTCTCCGGCTGCGAATCTCGCTTAGAACCGATATCAAAATTTGTTGACTTTTTCCTCAAACCATTTATTCAAGAAGTACCATCATACATACGTGACACGACCGATTTCATTAATCATCTAGAAGAATCAGTCTTTGAGCAAAACGAACATCATCTAGTCACACTAGATGTTGTCTCACTGTACACCCAAATACCCCAAGATGAAGGCTTGGCAGTGATTAAATTGTATTTGGAGAGTAGACCAAAACCAACAAGAGTTCCTACGGAATTCATTATGGACCTAGCTGGCTTCGCCCTGAAGAAGAACTATTTCAAGTTCAAAGGAGACTTTTACTACCAAATAAGAGGAGTAGCAATGGGTTGTCCATTTGCTCCTGAACTGGCAGTCCTCTTCATGGCCAAGTATGAAGAAAAATTCATCTATAATGGCAACCCATTCTCCCACCACATTGGAAAATGGGTACGCTATATAGACGATGTTTTTATGATCTGGACAAGCAATGAACAGAACCTGGACCTGTTCCACGACTGGCTCAACAACCGTACGGAAGACATCAAATTCAGTCTGAATCATTCTAAGACCAAGATACCTTTTTTGGATGTAGAGGTATATCCAGCAAACAATGGACTAGTGACAACTCTGTTTAAAAAACCAACAGATCGTAATAAAGCACTACACTTCACTAGCAGTCATCCAAGGAATCTAAGAGAGAACTTGCCCTATGGGCAATTTCTCAGGATTAGAAGAAATTGTTCTTTCAAGGATGAATATTTTCTCCATGCAACCAATCTGCTAGATAACTTAAAAATGAGAGGTTATCCGAAGAAACTATTGAAAAGAGCCATGAAAAGAGCGTGGTGGACACCACGAGAGGAGCTCTTAACACAGAAAGAAAAATCCCCTCTAAAGAAGATTGTATGTGTTTCAACATTCTGTCCAAACTCAAATCCATTAAAGAGGATCATTCGCCAAAATTGGCACCTAGTCAAGAACCTAGACCCCTCTTTAAGTGACTATCCTCTGTTTGCATTCAAAAAAGATCGCAGCATTTCCAATCAAATAGTGCGAGCATCTATGCCAACAACAACCAAAAAATCACTAAGAGAATATGTGGGCCTCCCTCCAATAACTGGCCATCATAAATGCGGAACATGTGCCTGTTGTCCGTTAACAGAAGAAGGTGATTTATTTGCACATAACTCAATGTACTGGAAACATGAATGCTTCACAAATTGCAAGAGCAAAAATGTGATTTATGCGATCCGTTGCCCTTGTGGACTATTGTATATAGGTAAAACCAGCCAGGAAATCAGAGTTCGAATATCACAACACAAATCACGGATCAATAAAAATGTACAAAATGCTCCTCTGGTTCAACATTGGAAAACTCACAACCATCAAATAACTGATTTAAAATGGACTGTCATTTCCAAGGTGGATCCTGACTCAAGAGGAGGTGACCTTGAACGACAACTCTCGCGGCGCGAAGCAATGCTCATTGTGAAATTCAACACAGCCATGAACGGTCTAAATTAATTATCGGAAATCTATAATCTTGGATAAAACACAGCCATGAATGAATTATCGGAAATCAATAATCTTGGATTAAACATCGTGGATGATAGTGGGACCCCTTCCCCCCCCTCACACTATCCCTTCAAGAGCCTGACACTTATTGCTCAAGATTCTCATCTTAAGTTGAGTAATATATGGAAATACTCAAATCACAAGTCAGCTCACTTCTCTGCTTGTGAGGACCCATTCTAGTGAACAAAACAGCGCACTCAACTGCCGACTTCGCTCATCTTTGACTGAACAATAAAGTTTACCTATTCTAAAAAAGCCAGATTACAAGTTTCACATTGATCAAAATTGTTCCCCACATGAATGGACATCCGCCCAGCCAAGAAAAGTGTATTTACATGTTGAGAAGAAGATTGAGAAACAACCATCAGTCCGCAATTTTTAAACTTAATTTGTCCCGCGGTAAAAACCACCAAAAACTACACTACCCAGAACACACTGGGTGGGTTTGACAAGATTTTATCCACACGAGATTTGGAGAACAAACACGGAAGTTCATTCCCTCCGAGTTTGAAGAGTGAGAAGCAACGAACACAGGTATGAGGATGATTCAACAAATGTTTCAAAGCGCACCCGCTTTTTCGGCGGTTTTCAACCCCGTTGATGAACTCTTTTTCATCATTTTCCAGTGATCAAATCACGACGAAAAAAACTTAACGAAAAACTAAACGGAATATACGAAGAGATTTTTTCCTTCAAAAGCTCCCTGATCTAAGGTAGGCGACTTGCCTCTCAGCGGCGCGCAAGGCGCTTTTGACACCTCGCATATGTGTGAATCGAGCAACCCGTTTTAACTAACAATAATAAGATGCAGCGACCTGACATCGTTTTTACATAACGTTGTAGCTCACACTTTTCCCATTTGATTTTCCAGATTAATTCCGCCCCAACACTTCTACACGTAAGCATAACAGTATAAATGTCACTTGTATGTATGGTGGTCTTCTAATTTTGTAGTTTCGAAGATGGTACAGTTGGATTGAATTTCGGTTTAATTTGTCATTTAGATCTCAGACGGCAAGAGGTCTGGTGGACACATTAGGGAACTCCAATCACAGGTATAACTTTTATTACGAAACACGCTGTTGCATGTAAGAGGAGGTGACAGTTTAGTAAGACTCCCCTTGTGTTCTCCTTACAGCTCCCAGGTCCTGATGAGAGCCCCAGTATTAGACGGGGCTTGAAACGCGTCGACCCTAATCTTTTGGCCTAAAGGACTCAAAGAACCACTTGGAATTTTCTGTATTGTTTCCTACAGAGTATACCACTTTCCTATGGCCTTATTCCAATTTGTGTCTTTAGAGTGAATTTTGATTGCATTTTTAGAGAGTATGTCTGTTTTTGGACTGTCCAGTGTGGTATGGGAGTGAATGTTGATATGACTGTGGTGGAATGTGTAATTAAGTCTATATATGTACAGTCACTAATTTTTTGTTATTTGTTCAATGTAAATTGTGGAAATACACCATAAGTTTATGGTAAATTGAAAACAAAATGTATAAATAGATTGATTAAATCGACTAAACAAAAGGTCCTCGCTCATTTTGTTTCCTTTCAAAATGTTCCCACATAAGAAAGTGGAGTAAAAGTCCATCAGTATTGGAACTGTTGTTGTTACTTATTGTACCATTCAGCAGCATCATGGGGGCCCACCCATTTCTCCCATTGGTGTTTGAGGCCTTGCAATATTGCAGGTGCATTGACTACTAGTGTACATTAATGTGGGATATTGCACCTATTACCAGACGACCAATGAGGAATCTAGTTTGGAGGGGTTTGTATTCAGGTAGTTCAGTAGTGTCACCAAAGTGGTAGTACAAGGTGTGGCGAAGCTGTTGCTATTTATGGAATTGATTGTTCGATAGGGGAAATTGATTCTAATGTTCTTGAAATTAGCATGAATGCCCCTATGCCAAATGTCCCCTACTGTTGTGATTCCAAACGTTGTGATTCCAATCTTGTCCCATTTCTTAAACCCCTACAGGCGGGAAGTGTGTTGAAGCCTCTTACCCTCCCACAAGGGGGGGAGTTGGGTGTGTTTTTGGTGACAGCCAGTGAAGTGCAGGACCAAGTTCCATGGCCTGCAGCTGCCACTTCTGGAAGATTTTGGGGAATTAAGTTGCCATAGTAGTCCCATCACATTATCCAGTCCTAGCTGAGATAGCTCCAGTCAGTATGTTGAATCACCTCACACCCCTGCCAGCCATTCTTTGATTACCTTTAAGTGGGAAGCCCAGTAGCATAGTTTGATGTCGCCCATTCCAACCCCTCCATCAAAAACCAATTGTCGTCATCTCTCTAGGGCTATGATGGATGGTCCCCCTGTCTTTAGAAATGTATGGATCGTAGCCTTAAACTGTTAAAACGAGTAGTTTGGGATTGCATATGGAAAGTGTTGGAGGGTGTACAGGAATCTAGAGAGGGTCCTCATTTTAAATAAGTTCACCCGCCCCAGTAAGCGGGAGCTTCTCCCATTTCTGGGGGTCACATTTCATGTTACTTTTAAACGGTGTGATATTGAGGCTCTATGAGAGATCTGGGTCCTAAAGATATAACTATATCTCTCACGACCCAGATCTCTCATGGAACTATCTGATGGGTATGCTTGATTGTCAGTTTGAGGTTGCCTAGTCCCCTTGGAATAGGACCAGAAGGGATTTGGTTCGGATGCGTCCTCATATATACCTTCAGCCAGGTGTGGGTTGGTTAGGAACAGTAGGACATCATCTGCGTATAGGGCTGCATATGGGGAGAAAGAGGGCATGCCTACAAGGTGCCCTTACTGTTCGGGAAGTGGTCTGAGAGCACTCTTTTGAAATTCACTTGGGCAGTCGGCTAATAATGAGGAATTTCACATAAGACCTGTATTGTGGCCCAAATTTATTTTCTCCATGGGCTTGAGAAGGAAAGTCCATTCATATGAGTCAAATGCCTTCTGGAAGTCTATGAGGAGGAGTGTGTATGGGTCTGTCAGAGTCTTAGCATGGGCCAATGCCACGTGCACTCGCTGTATTCAGTGATGAGTTCTGCTGTTAGGCATAAAGTCACATTTGCCTGGATGAATCAGGAGGGGCAAGGCTAGTTGGAGTCTGGTAGCCAGAGATTTAGCCTAGACCTTAGTTTCTATATTAATCAGAGAGATAGGGTGATATGATAAAGAACTCGTGGGGGGTTGTCCCTCATTAGAACCAGAATCGTATCCATCTCTAGTCTAGCTCGGGGGGAAGGGGGAGAGACAATTCTTTGGTGGCAACTGCCGGATAGGGGTGTAGGAGTTGGGGACTATAGGAGGCTGGCTAAGTATATGGTGCACCCCTATTTAAGTGAAGTACCCTGCACTTATCCAGACAACCCTCATGGTGATTTTAGTGGTCTTAGACAACCTTAGAAAGCTCTCTAAGTGGTAGTTGTGTAGAGCAGCCTTCAGGCTTAGTCCAGGAGTGTAAAGCAGCTTTTTTCACCAGTACTAATCATATGCTGTAGGTTAAAAGAAAAAGAACCACACAGTGTAGTTATATAAATTGTAATATTTGTTATGCACACTCACTAACACATTGTCATATCTCCTACCTGAAGATATAAACACAATAACCACAATATTTCAAAAGGAGAACAGGTAAGTAGTACAAATACAGGGAGGTCTTTAGGGGGACACCAAACCATATACCAATAAAGTGGAATGCGAACTGCAACCGAAGTTGAGACTGGACCCAGAAGATTTATAATAGCTGGGGACCTAAGAAACCACCCAAGGTAAGTACCCAGGAACCCCACGGAGACCGTGTACAGAATGCAAACATAGCCGCGTACTCAATGCGAGTCAATGCGGAAGTTACGGTTGCAGTTTTGCAGACGAAGGACCATTCCCAGAGGACCCTGAAGAAACCCCATTGAAGATAGAAGGTAGGAGAGTCATCCTACCTGTGGATACCCAGGAACCAGGATACCTACACCAGGAAAGCCGGGTGCGTAGGTGGGAAGTGACATCGGAAACCTCTGTAGACCACAATGGAGGACTTCAGTGAAGATGCCGCTGGCGGAGGAGGTGAAAGAGTCCAGTGGAATCCAAGGGTGGATTCTTGAAGAGGAGTACCTGCCAGCAGAAGGGACAGAGTCTATGCCACTCTGGAGTGACCAGGAGGCACGGAAGACCAATGACCACTGATGACGGAAGATGCAGGAGGGTTGATGGTGACCTTGTCGCTGCAGCTGTGAGGACCAGGCGACGCTGGGGATGACCAGGAGCCGTTCATGAGCTTTCCCTCGTCGGAAGTCAAGAACCAGGAGGTCGGTGACCTGCCAGGTACACCAACAAGCCTTGGCAGCAACAACAGACGAGAAAAGAGAAGAAGGTGAAGTGTCTGGACCGGCAAAGTCCAAGGGACTCACCAACTGAAGGAGAGTCAGAGCAGGCCCGAACAAGTAGGGGATCCCACTGGAGCCAAAGAAGACCCCCAAGAGGACCCACAGGCCGAAGGCACATGAGCCGAAAAGACCTCGAGCAGCTCACCAATAATACAGGCCCACGGTGCAGCGGATGCGGTGAGGACAAAGATCTTGGTAGCAAGAGTTGCTGGCGGCTGAAGCTTCTTGGAGCCCGAAGAGCTCTAGAGAAGAGCATCAACAAGCCTTGGCAACTGCAATTCAACGTGATGTACAGGGGTTCTGTTCCAGCAGTTCTGACGAAGAATGCTGGCCTCAAACTGGGTGAGAAGACAGTGCAGGCCTTGAGGGAACTGCAGACCCACCACCTGTGTCTCCTGTGTCTCTGGGCCCTGCGATGTCCTGGTGACATCGAGAGCAGCAGACTGATCAGCTCAGTTGCGGTGCCTGCAGGTGCAGGGGTGTGACTCCTTCACTCCAAGGGAGATTCCTTCGGGTTTCTTTGATGCCCACAGGCCTTGAGGAGAACTTGAATGGAGCACAGGCACGGACGACACAGAAGACTGGCAGGACGAAAAGACCATGAGCAGAGGGAGTCTTCCAGGTGCAGTCTCGGTTCCCAAAGCAAAGCCCAATGAAGTCCCAAGTGCCCAGACGGTTGAAGTAGAAGTGGTTTCAGATCTGAATCTTGTCCCACGACAAACTCGAAGAGCCACCCACGGGTAAGACCTTAAGTAGCCAAAGGAAAGGGTTGGGACAATTCAGGAGTCCCTCCCAGAGGAAGGGCTGGACAGAGGGGAGGATACTCCCATGTCCTTCGTCCAGTTTCACACCAGAGCGGGAGCCAACGACTCCCTGAACTGGTTCTAACTGGAGTATGCAAGAAGGGCACCAACTGCGCCCTTCAAAGCAGTCTGGTGGCTTTGGCAGGCACCCCCATCCCAGCCTAATACTCTAAGTCCTGTCTGGGAGGTGGTCACACCACCCCGCGACAGGAAACCTATTATTCTACTTTTCCCTCCTCGAACCTGGCTCAGCTGCAGGCGGGCACTAGCTTGCTGTTAGACCCTGAAAGGCTGGTACCAGGAATACAGGAAGCTCCCTACGGGAGCCCCCCCCAGTACATGGGATCCTACATCCAACACTGGAATCGGTGTTGGGGTAGGATTCCAACATGTTTGATATCAAATATGACCAGCCAATATATAATTACACATCTCATAATTGACTTGATGTCCACTATAAGTCTAAAATGGCTGTGCGCACTTACAAAGCCTGGAGAATCGAATCCTGAGTCTGTAGGGTGGTGTCCTGCTCATGCAGGATACCCTCACACTTCTAACCAAGCACCCTGCCTTCAGGATTGAAAGGCCTACCTTAGGGGTGACTCATAGGTTTTAAGTGCAGTAACCTCAGATATAAGGAAACCTATATCTGTTGTGAGTGGTGCTACCACCAGCTCACACAGGCTGCAATGGCAGTCCTTTAGTCACAGTTTTAGTGGTCTCTCATGGGTTGCATAATATATGCTGCTGCCCATGGGAGACCCCTGGTGTACTTATGCCCTAAGTACCTTAGTACCATATACTAGGGACTCGGAAGGGTACACCAATAGCCAATTAGGAAGGTACCAAAATACTTACCATAGTCCAATTTTGGGAGAGAGCACAGTGACTGGGGTCCAGATTTGCAGGGTCCCAGTAAGACTAGTCAGAAAACAGAATGACACCAGCAAAAAAGTGGGGGGTAACCATGGAAGCAGATCCCACTTTCCTACAGTGGCCAGGGATCTTGTGGTATGTCTTGTAGAACTCCAACGGGAATCCGACAGGTCTGGGGGTTTTCCCTTGTTTCATGGCCAGTATGGCATCGTTAATTTCCTCAAGTGTGAAGAAGCTATCCAGGGCCGACATAAGGGATGGTGTTAAGCAGGGCAGGTGAATATCATGCAGGATCAGGCTGCCCTCTCTTGCTGGGTCCTGTATTGGGCAATGTAGTGGTTTTAATAGAACCCTGCGAACTCTGCAGTGATCTCAGTGGGGTTGTTTCTATGGAGTCCGGTTCTTCAGTTATTTCAGGGATGATCCTTGAGGACACCTCTTTGGTGGTGGCTAGCCCGGATAGTAGGTTCCCACATTTATCCCCCCACTCAAAGATGCATTTTGTGGCTGCTCCTCAAGAATGTTGTGTGTCCTCTTGCGAGATTTGTTTCCATGAAGTCCTTGTAAGTTGTAGTTGAAGGCTTAAGGGGCCCGATTCACAGAACTAACTTAGGACAAAATCCTAAACTTACTACCAGTTTGGTATTCACAGAAGGCACTTACTCATTTTGGTATTCACAGAAGTTAGGAGTCCTAACTTTAGGACTCCTAAATGCCTTCTGTGAATACCGAAAGTCTTAAAATTAGGATTTTTCTCAGTTTAGGAGTAGTAAAGTTAGGACTCCTAACTTTACTACTCCTAAACTGAGAAAAATCCTAACTTTACGACTTTAGGTATTCACAGAAGGCATTTAGGAGTCCTAAAGTTAGGAGTCCTAACTTTACTACTACTAAATTAATAAAAAATCCTAATTTTAAGACTTTCGGTATTCACAGAAGGCATTTAGGAGTCCTAAAGTTAGGAGTCCTAACTTTACTACTACTAAACTGAGAAAAATCCTAACTTCAAGACTTTAGGTATTCACAGAAGGCATTTAGGAGTCCTAAAGTTAGGAGTCCTAACTTTACTACTTCTAAACTGAGAAAAATCCTAATGTTAAGACTTTCGGTATTCACAGAAGGCATTTAGGAGTCCTAAAGTTTGGAGTCCTAACTTTTCTACTCCAAAACTGAGAAAAATCCTAATTTTAAAACTTTTGGTAGTCACAGAAGGCATTTAGGAGTCCTAAAGTTAGGAGTCCTAACTTCTGTGAATACCGAAATGAGTAAGTGCCTTCTTTGAATACCAAAATGGTAGTAAGTTTAGGATTTTGTCTTAAGTTAGTTCTGTGAATCGGGCCCAAGGTTTCCAACCGGTTGGTAATGTATTGCCTTTCTGCGTCCATTTATTACTCCAATTTGGTTATCTGGTGAAGCTTTTCCCTCTCTTGGTGTCTGCAGAAGTATTTGTCCAGACCTCTCATAGTGGCTTTTCCAGCCGCCCTTAGCGTCCCAGGGAATGAGACTGTGCCTTTATTAGTTTCTAAGTAAATTAGGAACTTGATCTGTAAGTATTTGAAAGATTGCGTGCCTTGCAGAAACCAGGCATTGAGTTGCCCCACAGGGCATCTGAGTCTACCTGGGGAACCAAAGCAGGTGGTGATGGGCGAATAGTCAGAGACCTCTACAGGCAGAAGTTTGGTGCCCATGATTTGAGAGAAATTGGTGGCAGGAAGGAGGAGTTGGTCGATACAGGAGAGAGTCTTACATGCTGTGGATGTGTGAATAAATTCTTTGTTGCTGGGTTGCCATACCCTCCATGCCTCACAGAGCCCTATGAAGTCCATCCAGGACCTAAGTAGGCACTGGATATGTGATTTGCTGATGGTGCATGTGAGGAGCCAATGTCAGGGTTAGGTGAGACTCTGAAGTCACCTCCAAGTATGGTGGTGCCAAGTGGGAGTGGGAGCTGTAGTACAGCATCTACTATTGCCTGGAAGGTTTGGGCTGGTATCGGAGGTGGTACTACATGCCCAAAAAGTTATAATGACGACCTTCAAGAAGGCTCCCTAGCACAACGAAGTTGTTGAGGCCGTCTGATACAGAGGAGGCCACCAGCAGCGGGAACGACTTGTGTAGAAGAAGCGCCACTCCTCTGGATTCACACATAAACTCAGCATGAAATATTAAGTCGTTACCAACGCATTTCAGGAAGGGGCAGTTTGATCCCAGCAGATGCGTCTTCTGTAGGATTAATACTGCAGGTGTGAAGCGTTTTTTGTAACGATGGACGGTGATCCATTTAATGTGGTCCAGGAGATCGTTGACTTTCCATGACATGAGCTCAAAGGGTATCATGGGGCTTGTAGAAAATATGGTCAAAGGATGCCAAATGTGCTAGTGGTGTGTGTGGCTGGCATGTGGGCCCCTGCTTTGCGCTGTTGGTTGTGGCTGGTAAACCGGGTGGTCTTAATATCTATAACAGTTTGTAGACCCCAGTCACCACCGAAGACACTATTTTGACTATGAAAGGCATCCACTCAGGGGCCCCCACGAACCCCTGCCCGGCGCACATCTTCCACAGAGCCGCCATCGCTCCTGAACTATGACGCATCATCAGCACCAGCTTCAAGACTGGCATCTGTCCCGACTACTGGAAATGCGCAGAAGTCAGACCCCTGCTCAAGAAGCCCACAGCAGATCCCACGGATCTCAAAGATTACCGCCCCATCTCCCTCCTCCCCTTCGCTGCCAAAGTCACCGAGACGACCGTCAATGCACAACTAACAAAATTCATCGAAGAAAACTCCATCTTTGACCAATCCCGATCCGGATTCTGCAGCAACAAAAGCACAGAGACCACCCTATTCGCCGCCACAGACGACATCCTCACCCTCTTCGACGAAGGAGATAACCGCTGCCCTGATCCTACTTGATCTCTCGGCAGTATTAAACACGGTCTCCCACCGCACGCTCACCACCAGACTCCACAACACCGGCATACAAGGAACCGCCCTCGACTGGATGCGATATTTCCTCACCGTCAGAACCCAAAGAATCAGACTACCACCCTTCCTCTAGAACCCACAGAAATCAACTGTGGAGTACCCCAAGGTTCGTCGCTCAGCCACATGCTCTTCAATATCGACATGGCCCCCCTGGCCGCCATCGTCAGACAGCACGGACTCAGCATAGTATCCTACGATGACGACATCCAGCTCATCCTCTCCCTCACCAAGGACCCCAACACCAACAGAACCAACTTCCAGGAAGTAGTGAAGGACATGGCTTCCTGGATGTGCAGCAGCTGCCTGAAGCTCAACTCGTAAAAGACCGAGATCTTCGTCCTCGGACCCTCCCCATCTGCATGGGACATCACCTGGTGGCCCACCGCCCTCGGCAGCCAGCCCACCCTCATGGGCCATGCCCGGAACCTCTGCATCGTACTTGACTCTTCTCTCTCCATGACCCGACAGGTCAACGCCGTCACTTCCAATTGTTTCAACACCCTCCGCATCCCCTGAAAGACCTTCAAATGGATCACCCCTGAATCAAGAAACACCGTTACCCATGCGCTCATAACCAGCCGACTCAACTACGGAAACGCCCTCTACACCGGGATCAACAATACTCTGCTCTGCAAACTCCAGACCATACAGAACACCGCAGCCAGACTCGTACTCAACATCCCACGATACGAACACATCACCCAACACCTATCAGACCTCCACTGGCTCCCCGTCGAGAAGAGAGTTACTTTCAGATACTCACCCACGCCTACAATTGCCTCCACAACACCGGACCACAATACCTCAACAAAAGAATCTCCTTCCACCTACCCAAGAGACACCTACGATCCGCCGACCTTGCCCTCGCCAAAACCCCACGCATCTGCAGAGCAAGAACAGGCGAAGGGCCTTCTACATCACGGCCAAGACCTGGAAGGAGCTCCCGATCGACATCAGATGCGCCACCTCCCTGAACACCTTCAGGAAGACACTCAAGATCTGGCTTTTCAACTGAACGGAGCTGCTTAACCACCTCCCACCCCCAGGACCTTGAAACCCTCACGGGTGAGTAGTGCGCTTACAATTACACTGATTGATTGATTGATTGATTGATTGATTGATTGATTGAAAGAGGAGCAGATTTGACTGATAACAAGATATGAACAAAACACAAACAAAATTAAAACGCCTTGAAACTCCTTCCCCCAACTGCCTCTCCTTCCCCATACCCCCCCTGAAACATCTGTCCCCTTTGAACCCCCTTGAATAGAACCCATTGTAACAAACTTGGGAAAAACATCTGGATGAGCTATTCTGATGTCCAGGATGTATATTTACTGTTTTTCTCCTTAAATAGTTATATTACTCGCGGTTGGTGTCCCCTGGGTGCCTGAGCTCTGGAGCGTTGAAAAGCCTATGTCGCCTGCCGGGTTCTCTTCTCTATGTGTTAGGGGTGCCTCAGCAGTGTGGGTCCTGTAGCTGAGTCTTGGACGAGATCCGGGCAAGGCTGGTCATGGCCCATAAGGGACATCTCTCAGTTTTGACTGGAAATTATGTTGGGCTGCGGTGGTTATTCTTTTATCTTTGTAATTTAATTCTCTACCGAGGTATGTTGCATGATTGTCGTTTGAATGGTTTGGGAATGACCCGGTCGGTAGTGGCACCTTTGTGAGGTTTGGATGTGCGGTAGCACACCCCCAGGCCACTTCAGGAGTATCAAAAAAGTGTTTTTTTCGACTTATGCATTACTTTGACTTTGATGGGAATATGAACATATGTTGAACCTTCATAGTGCTGAGTTTCTGTTTAACTTTATCGTAGGACTTGTGTCGCTGTTGATCTGATCTGGTGTAGTCAGGATAGATAATTATGTGAGTGGATTCATAAGCTAGGTTTCCGGTTTAGCAAGTTGTGTGGATGATTGTGTCCCTGGGTCTGTAGCTGAGTATGTGGGCTATAAGAGGTTATGGGGTAGCCCCGGTGGAGGTCGTGGGGCCAGGGACCAGTGAACCTACTTTATCACAGACCAGGGAAAGAGTGACTCTACAGGGACCTATGATTTGAGTAATATCCTCAGGAATATCTTTGTGTGTGGTCCCTCAAACCATTCCTGAAAGCCAACAAACTATAGGTTGTTACATCTGAATATATTTTCGGCATCTTCTGCCCTGTTTCCTAGGATTTTTATTGTCGAGAGGAGTCTGGATAAGTTGAGTTTAAGTGCAGTCATCTCATCCTCTATTGTCGAAACTCTACCTTCCACCTCAGAGACCCTGTTGACCACGTTCCGTAGGTCCTGGCCGAGGAAAGACTCATTGATTCTGTCCTCTCCTAGCTTGGTCTCTGCTGCGTCTCAAGAGGTTTGGTTTGCCTCTATGATGGTATTTAAGTTGGTAGGTGAGGTTTGAGGCTGTGACAGGGCAGCAGCTTTTGAGAGGCCGGCTCCACTTACTGGGTGGTTTGTGATTTTATCTAATTTGGTTTGAGCCTGGGAGCTGGACCCTCTTTGTCTCCCCATGATTGACAAGCTTGCATTTGAGGCAAGACGGTGGAGTTCCTGTGAGTGTTGTCCAGGACTGACGACACTGGTTGGTGAAAGTAGTGCATGTGTCAGGATTAGCCTGTTGCTTGGGTATGTGGGCAGTTGCCCAGTGATTTCTGGGCCATTGAGATGAGAGTTAATACCGGCCCCCTTGCCCGCGGCATATGGCAGGGGCAACACGAGCAGCCCAGCTCGCCCCCCTCAATGGTAGGAGTTTACCTGGGGTCTACCAGGCTATGTCTGCCCCCCAGGCCCATCTCGCCCCCTCGTTCAGTAGAAGGGAGCCCATAAGTAGCGGAGTGGTGGCACTCTCATTGTCACCATTTAAAAAAGAAGCTTGGAAGGAGAAGTTGCTTAACGGTAATCCTAGATCTCTTCCAGGGCTATCCTCATCAAAGTCATAAGCACTGAATAGTCCCACCCACACGCAGGGGACCCCAGAGCACTTATAAAATGCATGTATGTATACTTACTGGCCGACACAACACCTGCTTCCAGGCCGCCCCGAAACGGACCCACGGACCCTTCTCCTGCCGCACCTGCAGCTTCACTGCGACAGACCCACCAAACCTCCAAGAACTGGACCCAACCACCTCCGCTGCATTCTACTCAACACCCGCTCCGCACGCAAACACGCCGGCGAGCTCTGGGACCTGCTCGACACCTTCGCTCCAGACGTGGCCTTCCTCACCGAGACCTGGTGGAACGACTCCTCGGCACCCGACATCGCCATAGCCATCCCAGACGGCTACAAGATCACCCGCAGGGACCGCGCCAATGGAATCGGAGGAGGAATAGCCATCGTCTACAAGTCCACCCTCAAGGTCACCACCCACGCAGACGACACCCTCAACACTGCCGAACACCTGCACTTCCGGATCCACACCGACCCCAACACCACCCTCAGAGGAACCCTCATCTACAGACCCCCCGGACCACGAGCACAGCTCAGCGACTCCATCGCCGACCTCGCCAGCACCCACGCACTCGCCTCCACGGACTACATCCTCCTCAGGGACCTGAATTTCAACCTCGAGAACAACAACGACGCCAACTCCGCCACTCTGAACGAAAACCTCGCCAACCTCGGCCTCAGACAACTCGTCACCGCACCCACCCACGCCGCAGGCCACACGCTGGATGCCGTCTTCTCCACAAGCACCCACGTCGCCTTCGACCACACCTCCGAACCCCACTGGACCGACCACCGCTGCATCCACTTCACCTTCAAAAAACCAACCACGCACCATCGCACCCAACAGCTGCCGCGCCGCTGCTGGAACAAAGTCACGGAAGACCAACTGACCACCACCCTCGCCCAGAACCCACCTATCAACCCCACCTGCCCTGACGCCGCAGCCCGCAACCTCAGACAGTGGATCGACGACTGCGCCAACACCCTCGCCCCACTCAAGAGACCATCCAACAGCCACGCCAGCAGGAGAGCCACCTAGTTCACCGACGAGCTCCTGACCTCCAAACGCGCCTGCCGTAAGCTGGAGAAGAAATGGCTCCACAAATGAACGTCAGAAAACCACACAGCCCACAAGGACGCCACCCGCAGACATCACCACCTCATCAGACTTGCCAAGAGATCCTCCTTCAAAGACCGCCTGGATAACAACGCACACGACAGCAAAGAGCTCTTCCGCATCGTGAAAGAACTCTCCAATCCCGACGCCAGCGCCAACGACATCCCGCCCTCACAAGAACTGTGCGACTCACTGGCCATCTTCTTCCACCGCAAGATCGCTGACATCCACGACAGCTTCAACTCCACGACCGCACCAACGATGCACGACTCCTCCCGCCCCGCGATCACCAACAGCGCCAACCGCCTGACCTCCTGGGCCAACACCAACGACGACGAGACACGCAAGATCATGAACTCCATCCACTCAGGATCTCTGTCAGACCCATGCCCACACCACGTATTCAACAAAGCAGACGCGGCCATCGCACCCCAACTACAGAAGGACATCAACATCTCCTTCGAAAAAATGACATTTCCGGAAAGCTGGAAGCACGCTGAAATCAACGCCCTCCTCAAAAAGCCTAAGGCGGACCCCACGGACCTCAAGAACTTCCGACCCATCTCCCTGCTCCCGTTCCCGGCAAAGGTCATCGAGAAAATCGTCAACATTCAACTGACCCGCCACCTCGCAGACAACAACATCCTGGACCCGTCCCAATCCGGATTCAGATGTAACCACTGCATCGAGACAGCCCTCATCGCCGCCACAGACAACATCAGACGCCAACTGGACAACGGCGAAACATTAGCCCTCATCCTCCTGGACCTGTCAGCCGCATTCGACACGGTCTGCCACCGCACCCTACAGACACGCCTCCAAGAAGCCGGAATCCAAGAGAAGGTCCTTGACTGGACCACGTCCTTCCTCTCCGGCAGAACACAGAGCGTCCGCCTCCCACCTTTCCGGACAGAAGCCACCGACATCATCTGCGGCGTCCCCCAGGGCTCATCCCTCAGCCCGACGCTGTTCAACATCTACATGGCCCCCCTCGCACAAGTGGCCCGCCACCACAACCTCAACATCATCTCCTACGCCGACGACACCCAGCTCATCCTCTCCCTCACCAAGGACCCTCACACCGCCAAAACCAACATTCATGAGGGCATGAAGGCCATCGCCGACTGGATGAGGAGCAGCCGTCTGAAACTGAACTCGGACAAGACGGAGGTCCTCATCCTCGGACCCACCCCCTCAGCCTGGGACGACTCCTGGTGGCCGACCGCCCTGGGGACAGCACCGATACCAACCGACCACGCACGCAACCTAGGATTCATCCTCGACTCCTCCCTCTCCATGTCTAAGCAAGTCAACGCCGTCTCCTCCTCCTGCTACAACACTCTACACATGCTCCGCCGGATCTACAAATGGATCCCGACCGAAACAAGAAGAACAGTGACACAGGCCCTCGTCAGCAGCAGACTGGACTACGGCAACGCACTCTACGCAGGAATCCCAGCCAAACACCAACGGTGGCTACAACGCATCCAAAACGCCTCCGCCCGACTGATCGTCAACGCCCCCCGCCGCAGCCACATCACCCCCGTCCTGAGAGACCTGCACTGGCTCCCCATCGACAAGAGGATCACCTTCAAGCTCCTCACCCACGCACACAAAGCACTCCACAACGCCGGACCAGCCTACCTGAACAGCAGACTCAGCTTCTACACCCCCACCTGCCAGCTCCGCTCCGCCAACCTCGCCGATGTCCCCCGCATCCAACGTACGACCGCCGGCGGCAGATCCTTCTCTTACCTCGCCGCCAAAACCTGGAACACCCTCCCAACCCACCTATGACAGACCCAAGACCTACTCGCCTTCAGAAGACTCCTCAAGACCTGACTCTTCAAACAGTAGCGACCCCCCCCCCCTCCCCCACCCCTCAGCGCCTTGGGATCCTCACGGGTAAGTAGCGCGCTTTCCAAGTACCCTGATTGATTGATTGATACATCAATCCCCAAAAATTTTTTACACCTATAACAATTGCAGCCTATAAACCGGCTAAGAAGTGCACATTTTATTTTCATTTAAAAAAACAGAAAATGTAATTTTATACAGGTCACTATAAAGTATTAGTGAACATAGTAAATCTTTCACAAACCATTTTTTAAGAAAGGAAAAAATGAATGAAGAACAGAATTAGCCAATAGATTACAAGGAATACATTCACCTAATGCAACTGGCACCATGCCTTTAAGAACCTTACAGTACCCTCAGTATCCCATCAGTATCCCATCATGCCCCACAAGTGTCAATTAAGTCAAGTCATTTTTACAGAACAATGGAGGAACCTGGGTTAAAACTTAATAAGGACTGTAGTATTTCGAGTCGAGGGAGGAGTGAGGGTGGTTAAGACTTGGACGAGGGTACTTGGATTACATTTTCCTCTTTTCCAGAATAGAATAGCAAGCCCATCCCTCCAAGAGCGTACAAGAAACAGACATAATCCCACCAATTACCCATAAAGAATCCTCAGTGATGCCTTCCCTACTTACATATCTTCCTTGAAGTCTGAATCTAGATGAATACACCTCCAGGTCACAGTTTTGCAAATCTCTGTAATAGGGACATTTCTAACAAGCATTGGCATAGCCAATAGGTCTCGCTTTTGGGACCTTATAAGTATTTAGTTATGCAGCGCAATATCCTTGGTGCAACAACATCAACTGTTGCATGGCTAAACACTTATAAGGTCCCAAAAGCGAGACCTATTGGCTATGCCAATGCTTGTTCTCAGTTCATCTCTGTTCATCTTGTAGTACAAGAGTCAGAGAATCTCTGGAGGGGCTATGCTTTGAAGAATTCATTCCTATTGAGGATACAACATACCCTCTACTCAAGGAGCCACAGGGACACAATGCAATGAACCTAAAACAAGGGCATCAAAGCTCAGCATCATTCCATCATTTTTGACATTGCATCAACAGGTAAACAGTTAAAATAGACTTCATGGGCTTTGTTTACATGTATGAATACCAGTGCTACCATTGTAAGGAATGAGAATAGGCCAAACATGGGAACAGTTTCCTGAGGGACCATAAATCGTATTATCGGACTTCCAACACAGCTGAAATGATGGCATCATGGTCACTCCTTGATCTATTAGGATATTGAAAGGTCTGGTCTGGGTGACTGAAGAAGCATCACCCCAAATTAACATATACGGGAACTGAAGATTTGAGAGATGAAGTTATTGCCCTGTATAACAACGTGTTCAAACATGGAAGTAGGGTTTACGAGTTTGGGATTTTGTTTAAAAAACCTAGACCTAATACATCAGTGTACTGAAGGCACTTACATGATTACCTCTATGAAACATAATGAGGGCAAAAGTACATACATGAAACACACACTCACTAAAACAAAGCATGTTCAGTCCAGTTATGAAGAGCTTCAGCACACAGCCATGTGGTATCTTTCTCACCCCCGTTAGCCTATGACCCTGCACATCTAGAACAGTGTTTGGAATGTTTTAAGGATGTCTTGTAGAATCTATGTACAACAGCTGGATAGGCAAGCAGGGTGTTAGGAGGCCCTTGCTGGATAATAAACTCACATAATGGTTTCTGCTGTCTGTTCTTCTGTGTGTCAAGGCAGTTTTGAAACCTTTACAATTTCACGAGATGGGTAAATTGAGCACATCAAGCAAAATTAGTTGAAGTCGTTTGAAAATATCAAGAAATTTGGGCAAGCAGAAAAGTAATAATCAAAGCCTATTTTTTTCATTGATCGGCCTGCACTGCCATACTATAAGGGCAGTGTGTTCTCGCAGACCAAAAGGTTCATGACAAAGCCAAAAGGCTGGTATACAATACCAGACCTACTGGTTTTGCCATTACTTGTTTTTACCACATTGGCCGGTGAGGAATCAAACTATCAAAGCATTCTTCACTGAAAAATAAAATACATCCTTCGAGACACAACCTCAAGGTTAATCTCGCAAACGGAGGTAAGACGGACAGGTTTTGCTTGTCTTCCGTGATGATGTTATTTGCTAGCACACAGTCACTGATGTACACACGCCTGGGTTCATCTAAATTCATACGATAATGCAATGAGGTAAAACGCGCTTTATAAAAGTAACACCATAATACAAAACATCTGATGTGACGTAGCATCTAAATCAGATTACCGCAGACAGTTTAATTTGTAATGCAGTGCAAGTCACTTAATCTCACCGTGCCTAAAAAAAAAAAATGTGCCCCTTTGTCGTCTGTATTGCAACTGGCGCTCATGTAAAGCACTCTGATAGCTTGGGATCGAGTTTGCGCTATATAAAACTGAGACAACAACAAAAAGAATGGGAGGGACAGATGGAAAAACAGTGAGGGAAGGAAACGGATCATGGCGCAAATCTATTTTTGCCGGGGGACTGTCTGTCAAAAGAACGAACCTGCCTACTGAGGCCACTGTCCTCTCTCGGGTCTCAGAACCTATTGTCGACGCCAGTTATTCTCTTTGGAGGAGGCAGCCTGGATTGAGTGTCCTGGCTGTGACGTAGCATGTGTGCACGGGCACCAGTGCAAACAAGGTAAATTTAACCACCTACCCTTTTACTGTGTGGAATGCCACCGTTATGAACCGGGCAAAGAGCACTCTCCCACACCAATGAATCCCGGCCACCTTCAATGCCACTGATGTACACACGCCTGCGTTCATCTAAATTCATCCGTTAATGCAATGAGGTAAAACGCGCTTTATAAAAGTAACACCATAATATAATACATCTGATGTGACGTAGCATCTAAATCAGATTACCGCAGACAGTTTAACTTGTAATGCAGTGCAAGTCACTTAATCTCACCGTGCATGAAAAAAAAAAATGTGTCCCTTTGTCGTCTGTATTACAACTGGCGCTCATGTAAAGCACTCTGATAGCTTCATATCGAGTTAGCGCTATATAAAACTGAGACAACAACAAAAGTGGTGGTGCGCGCACAGCAGAAGTGAAAGTGAGGGCAAGGAAGGGAGTCAGGAGCGGAAATGAGATGGAACGCGCGCCTCAATTAAAAAAATAAAATGAAGTGCAAACTTGAAAAATGCACTGAAAAAAACACAACTCACCAATGCAGCACGTCAAGCCCACAGGACCCGCGCCGGGTTCATGGTAGTGTAGTGCAGGGAAGTCGATAGAAGCGATGAGGGAGGAGGCTCAGGAGTGTCCAGGAGTGACTTGAGGGTGAGTCCCGAGAGATTTACTTTTCGTATGAGGAAGTGAAGCGCACCCGACCGCAGGCTGGAACTGAGGTGAAGTAAAGACAAGCGTGGAGCGGAAATGAGATCGTGCACGCGCCTCAAGTTAAACAAGCATTGGACGCGCGAGACGCGATGGTGGGGGGTGGGGGAGAGAAGCGGGAGTTCTGATGAAAACCTGTGAAATAGCAGCAGGGAAGGGGGCGGAGAGGGGCTACGAGGGAGAGCGACGTAAAGCCATTTGGCTGCTTTGCGCGCGTGCACGCCTCGTGCACTGTAGCTCTATGCCAGGGGAAGCACTTTCAAAAACCCACTTACAAAATGTCTCAAAGAGACAGCTTTCGCTGTCTCAGCGAGACCTAAAAAGGGCTACTGTAGCTGCTTTACATCAAGTGCCATGAGCATTTGGCCTACCAGGTAGGAGTTTATTTCCCTAATTGATGTGCAAAGACTATACAAGAAACTATCCATCTTGATATGGATTGTTTTGTAGAAAGCAAACTAGTCCTTAAGGGTCTTATCCGATTTTCTTATGTCTCTAGTTTTGTCCAAATAGAATTTCAGCACCCTTGATATATCAAGGGAGTGGAGATATCTCTTTGCCAGAGTTGAAGGATTTGGGAAAAAAGAATATAAAAACATTGTTTGATTAATGTAGAAATCAGAGACAGGATGAGTTGTAATTACACCTGTGTTACTATGAAATTCTGTATATGGTTCGTTTGCATACTGGGCTTGGATTGTGCGCCAAACTAATCACTTCTGAGAAGGCTGCTAAGTTGTTGTAAAGAAGCCTTGTGAATAGGTTCAAAAGGAAGCCCCATTAATTTTGATTAAACAATGTTAAGCCCCCATGGGAGGATGAAATCTAACTGGAGGGAAAACTTTTTTAATACCCTTTAAGAAATTCTTAATTACTGGAATTTAAGAAACATGAGGTCTGTTTAGGAGATTTCCTATAGGCAGTTATGGCTGCGAGGTGTACCTAAATAGATGAGTACTGGAAATTAGACTTTGCTAGATGAAGCAGCTAAGGTAACAACACTTCAACATGACAAATAGATCAAAATTATTTTGGATACAAAAAATACAAAACCTCTTCCATTTAAAAGCATAGAGTTTTCTTGTGGAAAGATACTTGGACTCTCTCAAAATGTCCATACAGTATTGTGACGGCTGTACATGACCATATTGTAGGAAATCAGGAGCCAAACGGTCAATCACAGCGATGGAAGATAGGGATGGAAAATCTATCCTCCCAAGTTATAATATTGTCCGACTGAACCAACAGGGAGTTTGTCTTTATTGTCGGAAGCAAGGACTTCAGTGCTAGTTGAACAACGTTCCGTTGTAGGAGATTGATATGGTAAGATGCTTATTTGTCCGACCATACTCCTTGAGTCTGTAAATGGCCCATGTGAGCACCTCATCCTTGGATGTAAGCATCTGTGACAAAAGTTTTGGTTGGGAAACCCTGATGAGAAGGAATCCCCACCTTAATATTTTTCCACTTGGTCCACCATGGGAGAGACTGGAGTGCAAACTGCGACAGAGTTAGTTTCTGTTCTTAGCTGTTCTAGGACTGATTCCACTGATCCTTCAGACATTGTTGCAGTGGTCTCATGTGAAGTCTGCCATGGGGAACTATGAATATACAAGATGCCATTGACCCCAGAAGGGACAATATCTGTCGAGCTGAAGGATGATGATTTCACAACAGAGTAAGACACTTCAGATGGATAGATGACACTCCTCCAAAGGATACACTTTTGCAGGCTGAGTATCCAGAATAGCACCCAGATAGTGTATCTTTTGAGCCGGATATACTATTGATGTGTTTATGTTGACCGGAAGACCTAGTGGTGAGAATGTATCTAGACATATTTGGAAATGATTTAGAGTTGTTTTTGAGTATGGATTCTTTATTAGCCAGTCATCTAGATCAGGGTAGACAAATGTCTTTTGCATTTCGAACAAGTCCTGGGAGCCGACTTTAACCTAAACGATAGAACTATATATTGAAGATGCTTGGAGGCTAGTACGAATTGTAAACACTTTCCATGTTTCTCTATGATTGATATGTGGAAATAGGCATTTTGAAGATCTATAGGACACATCCAGTTTCCCTATTGGAGGTGGGGGATATATTTGTTGTAGTGCAAGCATCCTGAACTTTTCATATGAATTTGTTGAGGTTTCTTACGTCTATATGGGTCTGAATTGTTCTTTGGTTCCTTTCTTCTGATCCAGAAAGTATCGCAAATAAACTCCCAATCCTTTTTGAAAGTATGGAACCTCCTCCACAGGGTTTTTCTGCTGCAGTGTTTTGAACCCCTCGATTTGTAGAGCACTGCTTGCACCTGTGAGGGTATCCAGGTTTGGAGTAAGTGAGTGTAGGCTTGTGGGGCGGCTGGGACTCATTACTGGCAGTCTTGATGGTCCTGTAAAAAAGACTAATTGACAAGCCAAGGCCTTCAGGTTCTTGCGGAATTTAAGAAGTGAGGAGGCCCTGATGTGTCGTGGGAGGTCATTCCAGGATTTGGTGGCCTGGTAGGAGAATGATCGACCTCCTGTTCTGCTTCTGTTGGATGCGGGGTGTGTGTGAGAGTGATGCTGAGCAAAGTTGTCTTGTGGGTTAGTGGAAATGAAGCTGGTGATTGAGGTATATGGGTCCCGTGTTGTGTAGTGACTTGAATGTGTGAACTGGCAACACTTCTGGATGGAGGGCCACTGGAGCTTTCTGAGGAGTGTTGTGGTGTGGGTTAGTGCTAGAGGCAAAGGGTGAGTCTGGTGGCAGTGTTTTGGAGGGTTTGAAGTCTGCACTGTAGATGGACTGGGGGGCTGGCATAGAGTGTGTTGCCGTAGTCCAATCTGCTTATGATTGGGGCCTGCATGATGATGCATCTTGTGTTCAGTGCGAGCCACTTGAAGATTTTACATAAGATGCAAAGGATGTGGAAGCATGAGGAGGTGAAGGGGTTGACCTGGGACTTCATGCTGAGGTTAGAGTCCTGAATGAGGCATAGGTTCCTAGCTTGGTTGGTTGGGGTGGATATGGGTCCACGTTCGGTGGCCCACGAGGTGGAGTCCCAAAGTAAACTTTTATTCCCAAAGAACAGTTTTGTCAGTGTTAACATTGGGGCAGTTTTCTTTCATCCAGTTGGCCACGCTGGTCATGCATTATTTGAATTTTGTCTTGGTGGTGACCGTGCCATCTGAGAGGGAAAACATGAGCTAGGTGTCATCAGTGTAGTAGTTGATGTGGGATCTGAAGATGTTGGAAAGTGTGAGGCTGATTGATGATCCCTGTGGGACGCCTCAGATGAGGTCCTTGGAAGAGCGTGAGCCTGACTCATTGAGTTCTTCCAGAGAGGAAGGAGGCTATCCATTTGGGGAGTCCTTGGAGCAGAAGAAAAGCACTCTGGTGTAAGACTGACCTTCACCATGGCTTCTTGTGGAACTAGCATCCGTCTCCTGCTGTTTTTCCTGCACTCCATGCAGCCTGATGTTTTCTCTGTCTCTCATTGTTCTTCTAGAGGGCATTTAACAGTGTCCGCCTAAACTAAGATGCTAATCTTCAGGAAGGCCGTGGATACAGACCCTGTGTGGATCTCTTTGTGACATCGCCTTTCCACAGAAAGGGCACTTCAGAAAGAATGAAGGCATTCTGACTGAAAAATCACATCTTTCAATCAGAAAAAAGGTGTTAAATGACTCTAATCCTAAAAGGATATTAAGTAAAAGCCTCAAAACAAGTTTTAATAAAGCTCATCTCTGGGTATTTGCCAACAAAAGCAGAGCTCAGTGCCCCAAGAGCCTGTCTCCAGGACCCGGACAAATGAACTGACCTATCACCTGTGGAGCATGATGGAATACTTAGGTTCTCATCCAGGGGATACTCATCAATAGTCATAATCTATGAATAATCCCCGCCCATGGGCGAGATCCCGGAGCATATAGAAAATACATATATATACATATATATATATATGCATATGTGAAAACATACATGCAGCCTAAAATGTTTCCAACATGGCAAAAATGCTGAAATTACATAGGTTTGCATTGTAGTACCCCTACCTTCCTAACCCATAAGGAAAAAAAGAAGCACTAAACAATTGTCATACAATAATGCTTTATTGCCATAAAGCAAACTTGTAATTGCAGGCATTTGCCTGTAGGCTGCAGCAGAGTACTAAGAAACAAAGAAAACTGACACCTTGCCTTTAAGGCATTAGAGTAGGGGTACCGTGCCTTTAAGACCCGCAGGAGACCCCTTGCTCCCATGATGCACCACAGGTGGCAGTTAGGTCAGTTCTTTTTTCCGGCTCCTTCTATGAGGATCCTGGAGCTTGAGCTCTTCAGTTTTTTGACTGAAAGTGATTTAATTGATATTTTCTCAGAAAACTCGACATTTTCTGACTCCAAAAGGCTTATTCTACTGTTTTTTTGGTCTTACCATACATTTTTTCCAGTCAGAATGCCTGCCTTATTCAGGAAATGAAGAATCCGAGGTCTAATTCTACCAATCTTGATCAGTGATTCAAGAGAGTTGGCTAATAGCAAATTTTATGCCAATAGAAAAAGGTAAACATGTGATAGGACAATACAACAGATGAAAGGTGCAGAAGGTGAAGCAAAAAAGCTTGATCTAAGGATAATCAGCATCCCATCATTACACTCTTATAGTGCCCAGTGTCATCATCTGGGTTACCAAACAACTCTTCACAGGGTCCTCTTAATGTATCGAGGTTAGATGAATGAGTTGTATCCTCTTCTCAAGAAACATCCAAAAGAGGAGGAAAAAGCAAGAGTATATGAAAGAGTGTAAAGAAAACAAATGAATGTTTTTGTATTTATCAGTGCTCATAAAACAGAATACACAATTGATATGTACTAGATATACGTAAGTACTAGACTATGCCTCATCAATCGTGTTTCTATCTAAAAAAGTGGAAAAAAGGAAAAAGGAGGCAGGTAACCAACGTTTACTGCCCACCGTGTGGTCGACATGTTTCAGCCATCCGGAGAAACTCTCCTTGGCTTTCTTCAGGACCTCATAAACAAAGTCCCTAATATTTGGACTTTGAGAAAAGCAACTGGGTTACTACCATACCCTTCACTATGTCTTCAATTCCTCTATGTGATTTGCTGATGTTCGTTGACATCAAACAATATCTGAGGAAAAAGCCCCACCTCACTCGGCACCAGCTTGAGTCAAGGAAGAGGCCCCGCTCTGTCCGTCGGTACCTCCGGCTGGGACTCGTACTGGGAGTCCCAGCCGGAGGTACCGACGGACAGAGCGGGGCCTCTTCCTTGACTCAAGCTGGTGCCGAGTGAGGTGGGGCTTTTTCCTCAGATATTGTTTGATGTCAACGAACATCAGCAAATCACATAGAGGAATTGAAGACATAGTGAAGGGTATGGTAGTAACCCAGTTGCTTTTCTCAAAGTCCAAATATTAGGGACTTTGTTTATGAGGTCCTGAAGAAAGCCAAGGAGAGTTTCTCCGGATGGCTGAAACATGTCGACCACACGGTGGGCAGTAAACGTTGGTTACCTGCCTCCTTTTTCCTTTTTTCCACTTTTTTAGATAGAAACACGATTGATGAGGCATAGTCTAGTACTTACGTATATCTAGTACATATCAATTGTGTATTCTGTTTTATGAGCACTGATAAATACAAAAACATTCATTTGTTTTCTTTACACTCTTTCATATACTCTTGCTTTTTCCTCCTCTTTTGGATGTTTCTTGAGAAGAGGATACAACTCATTCATCTAACCTCGATACATTAAGAGGACCCTGTGAAGAGTTGTTTGGTAACCCAGATGATGACACTGGGCACTATAAGAGTGTAATGATGGGATGCTGATTATCCTTAGATCAAGCTTTTTTGCTTCACCTTCTGCACCTTTCATCTGTTGTATTGTCCTATCACATGTTTACCTTTTTCTATTGGCATAAAATTTGCTATTAGCCAACTCTCTTGAATCACTGATCAAGATTGGTAGAATTAGACCTCGGATTCCTCTCTTGGTTTTTGAAGTATTTAGGAAGGGGGCTTTGGTATCCTTGTAGGTCTTTAAATATTTGCCCTCAGACCCTACCTGTTTTGATTATTCAGGAAATGCCCTTCCTGTGGCAAGAAGATGGCACTGGCAAATCCACACTCTGTGTGTATTGTGTGTCTTCCGTCATCACACAATCCTGACCAGTGTTACCACTGCCAGAAATTTTCCAGGCGGACTCTGCGTGACAGAGAACGCATAAAACTTCATGCCCAGCTGGAGAAGGACAGAAGCCATCATGGAGGTGACCATGGAGTCTTCAAACCACATTCTTCAAGAAACAACACCAAAAACGGCGACATACCACCTCTCCTGAGTCCAGAAGAAGAAGGTAACAGGAGATTCGACGTCGAAGTCGCCGTCGAAGAGACCCAGACACTCTTCAGCGTTGAGGGACAAATCACCATCTCGACGTTGAGATTCTCCGCCGCATGCAAGTAAGTCGGCGTGGAGGCACAGCGCTTCGGGCTCGAAGGCTGTGGGTCCTGAGAGACCTGAAAAGTCTCAGTCGACGTCAAGGCTTACGTCGAGAGCGGGACGGCGTTCCCATAGCAGATCCCCTCGATCGACGCCGATGGTGACGCAGACTTCCTCGACGTCGAAGCATTCGACGTCGAGGGAAAAAAGTGCAGCGGCCGCAGAGTAGACGTCATCTGGGGACCAGTCATCATCCCCAGGACTGCATATTGTGCAAATTTCACCGGAGAAATCTCCTAAAGCTGGAGAGAAGTACGGTCTGTCGCCTCGCTGGCTGGAAGGTGTCGGGACAGGTGACTGCAGAAGTCCGGGCTCGGACTACTCTCGCACTTACTCGCCTTCTAGGATCTCTCCTCAGAGAAGCAAGTCTCCCCTCAGAAGACCAAGATCACCATCCACGCACCGATCACGGTCCAGGGGTCGTCAGTCTCCCCCCCAGAAGACCAAGATCACCTTCCAGGCACCGATCTAGGTCCAGGGGTCGTCGCAGCTCTCATCACGACCGTCCCCATAAGAGAAGATGCACGAGATCGCTCTCCATGAGGTCCTCGGTCTGGGACTTTTCTCCGACCTCCTCCATCGCGGGTGTCTCCCATTGATGACATCGCGACCTTCTCAGTTGTCCTGGGTAGGGGTGCAAAGAAACTAAACATCACTTTGCATACCCCTGTAGTTCCCACATCTATCAACTTCGACACATTACACCATCGCACAGCTCCTAGACCGCTGCTTCCTTTGGTGCCAGGATTCTTGGAACCAGCTATGGCCACATTCCTCACCCCTGCTACGGTGGGCTCCGTACCATCCAGGATTGCCAAAAAGTATAAGCCCCCAGCCGAGGATCCCTTATTTCTCAGAGCTGATCCACCAGCGGACTACGTCATTGTGGCGGCTGCCATGAGGACACTGGGACTCGTACTGGGAGTCCCAGCCGGAGGTACCGACGGACAGAGCGGGGCCTCTTCCTTGACTCAAGCTGGTGCCGAGTGAGGTGGGGCTTTTTCCTCAGATATTGTTTGATGTCAACGAACATCAGCAAATCACATAGAGGAATTGAAGACATAGTGAAGGGTATGGTAGTAACCCAGTTGCTTTTCTCAAAGTCCAAATATTAGGGACTTTGTTTATGAGGTCCTGAAGAAAGCCAAGGAGAGTTTCTCCGGATGGCTGAAACATGTCGACCACACGGTGGGCAGTAAACGTTGGTTACCTGCCTCCTTTTTCCTTTTTTCCACTTTTTTAGATAGAAACACGATTGATGAGGCATAGTCTAGTACTTACGTATATCTAGTACATATCAATTGTGTATTCTGTTTTATGAGCACTGATAAATACAAAAACATTCATTTGTTTTCTTTACACTCTTTCATATACTCTTGCTTTTTCCTCCTCTTTTGGATGTTTCTTGAGAAGAGGATACAACTCATTCATCTAACCTCGATACATTAAGAGGACCCTGTGAAGAGTTGTTTGGTAACCCAGATGATGACACTGGGCACTATAAGAGTGTAATGATGGGATGCTGATTATCCTTAGATCAAGCTTTTTTGCTTCACCTTCTGCACCTTTCATCTGTTGTATTGTCCTATCACATGTTTACCTTTTTCTATTGGCATAAAATTTGCTATTAGCCAACTCTCTTGAATCACTGATCAAGATTGGTAGAATTAGACCTCGGATTCCTCTCTTGGTTTTTGAAGTATTTAGGAAGGGGGCTTTGGTATCCTTGTAGGTCTTTAAATATTTGCCCTCAGACCCTACCTGTTTTGATTATTCAGGAAATGCCCTTCCTGTGGCAAGAAGATGGCACTGGCAAATCCACACTCTGTGTGTATTGTGTGTCTTCCGTCATCACACAATCCTGACCAGTGTTACCACTGCCAGAAATTTTCCAGGCGGACTCTGCGTGACAGAGAACGCATAAAACTTCATGCCCAGCTGGAGAAGGACAGAAGCCATCATGGAGGTGACCATGGAGTCTTCAAACCACATTCTTCAAGAAACAACACCAAAAACGGCGACATACCACCTCTCCTGAGTCCAGAAGAAGAAGGTAACAGGAGATTCGACGTCGAAGTCGCCGTCGAAGAGACCCAGACACTCTTCAGCGTTGAGGGACAAATCACCATCTCGACGTTGAGATTCTCCGCCGCATGCAAGTAAGTCGGCGTGGAGGCACAGCGCTTCGGGCTCGAAGGCTGTGGGTCCTGAGAGACCTGAAAAGTCTCAGTCGACGTCAAGGCTTACGTCGAGAGCGGGACGGCGTTCCCATAGCAGATCCCCTCGATCGACGCCGATGGTGACGCAGACTTCCTCGACGTCGAAGCATTCGACGTCGAGGGAAAAAAGTGCAGCGGCCGCAGAGTAGACGTCATCTGGGGACCAGTCATCATCCCCAGGACTGCATATTGTGCAAATTTCACCGGAGAAATCTCCTAAAGCTGGAGAGAAGTACGGTCTGTCGCCTCGCTGGCTGGAAGGTGTCGGGACAGGTGACTGCAGAAGTCCGGGCTCGGACTACTCTCGCACTTACTCGCCTTCTAGGATCTCTCCTCAGAGAAGCAAGTCTCCCCTCAGAAGACCAAGATCACCATCCACGCACCGATCACGGTCCAGGGGTCGTCAGTCTCCCCCCCAGAAGACCAAGATCACCTTCCAGGCACCGATCTAGGTCCAGGGGTCGTCGCAGCTCTCATCACGACCGTCCCCATAAGAGAAGATGCACGAGATCGCTCTCCATGAGGTCCTCGGTCTGGGACTTTTCTCCGACCTCCTCCATCGCGGGTGTCTCCCATTGATGACATCGCGACCTTCTCAGTTGTCCTGGGTAGGGGTGCAAAGAAACTAAACATCACTTTGCATACCCCTGTAGTTCCCACATCTATCAACTTCGACACATTACACCATCGCACAGCTCCTAGACCGCTGCTTCCTTTGGTGCCAGGATTCTTGGAACCAGCTATGGCCACATTCCTCACCCCTGCTACGGTGGGCTCCGTACCATCCAGGATTGCCAAAAAGTATAAGCCCCCAGCCGAGGATCCCTTATTTCTCAGAGCTGATCCACCAGCGGACTACGTCATTGTGGCGGCTGCCATGAGGTCTCATTCGGCGTCTGCGTCATCTTCTGTCCCCCCAGAGAAGGATAGTAAGCAGATGAACTCCTATGGCAGGAAAATGTGCAATACGTCGGCTTCTTCCATGAAGATTGCAAGTGCCTCAGCCCTTCTCGGGCGATCTGACAGGTCTCTTTGGGACTCCCTGTCAAGGTTCACTGAAAAGCTCCCCAAAGAAGACCTGCAGGACTTCAGTGAAATTCTGCTAGAAGGTGGGCTAGTAGCTAATCAAGTTATAAGTGCGGCAGCGGACGCTTGAGGACTCGCCGCACATGGTTACTCCCATGGCGTCTGTTCACGGCGCTCAGCCTGGCTGCGCCTCACAGGCCTCAAGCCTGATGCACAGAAAAAGATTCTGAATCTTCCATTTAACGGCTCCTCCTTGTTCGGGGATCACGCCGACGAGGAGATGAACAAGATGAAGGCAGAGCTGGATACTGTCAAGGCTGTAGGTCTGGAGAAGCGCAAAGAATACCGGAAGCGCTTTCGTCAGGGCGACAAACGTTCCTTCCAGCAGAGGGTTCAAACTCCTCAATGGTCCTCCCAGAACCAGCAGAGGTCCCAATTCCAGCAGAGGGGTCGTGGCAGAGGAAGAGGGAACTACAAGCAACAACAGTCCACCACTAAGCAGCCTCCCAAACAGTGAGGCATTGCTTCCTCCGCACCCGTTTGCCACTCCGGTAGGAGGGAGTATCGTTTTTCACCTGGAAGAGTGGGACCCCATAACAAGAGACACATGGGTGCTGAATATTGTGCAGCATGGTTACTTGCTAAGGTTCAAGTCTCCCCCTCCGCATGTGCCCCCGTAATTGAAGCGCCTTCCTCAACTTCAAAGTCGGCATTTACAGGACGAAGTATCTATCCTCCTCTCCAAGAGGGCCATAGAGGAGGTCCCACCTCTCTAAAGAAACCAGGGGGCATACTCTCGCTACTTCCTAGTCCAAAAGCGAGGAGTAGCCAAAGAGTACAGACCTATCCTCGACCTGCGCCTGCTGAACAGGTTTATCAGAAAGGAAACATTCGGAATGCTAGCCCTGCATCAAATCTTTCCGCACCTTCACCAGGGAGACTGGATGTGTGCCATCGACCTGCAGGACGCCTACTTTCACATTCCTGTCTCAGTGAAACATCGCAAATTTCTCAGGTTTCAGGTCTCTCGTCACCGCTACCAGTATCGAGTGCTTCCGTTCGGCCTCAAATACGCCCCACGGACATTCTCCAAGTGCATGGCAGTGGTGGCTGCCTTCCTCCGCAGGCGGAAGATCTTCGTCTATCCTTACCTAGACGACTGGCTCCTGAAAAGCTCCACACCTGTGCTATTCCAGAGCCATCTCTCATACTGCCTCAACCTGCTGCATTCCTTGGGGTTGCAAGTCAACTACAAGAAGTCGGTCCTCAACCCCACTCAACGGATACACTATCTGGGCGCCTCCCTGGACTCCGCAGAGGCAAGCGTGTGTCCTTCAGAGGACAGGTTGTCATCAATGCTTCTCAAGTGCCACACTCTTCTCGACACTGCACTTCCCACAGCCAGGCAAGTGTCTTCACTACTCGGATCGATGGCCTCGTGCATCTACATTGTGCCCAATGCACGCCTTCACATGCATCCTCTACAACAGGCACTCGAAGATCAATTGTCTCAGTGGTCAGGTCGTTGGGAAGATCGTGTCTCTCTCCACCAAGCTGCCACGGACTCCATCAGATGGTGGAAGAAACGTTCTCACCTGCTGCAAGGGGTCCCTTTTCATCAGACGCCTCCAACACAGACAGTGGTCACAGATGCCTCAATGCAAGGCTGGGGAGCTCATATGGGCCAGCTTCAGGTCTGAGGTCTCTGGTCCGAGACAGAAAGAAGTTATCACATCAACTTCTTGGAACTACGGGCAGTCCATCTGGCGCTCAAATCCCTGTATCCGTCTCTTCAATCCAGCCACATTCAGATTCAGACAGACAACACAACAACGATGTTCTATCTGAACAAGGAAGGAGGCACCAGGTCACGAGTCCTGTCTCTGGAAGCCCAATCCATTTGGCAGTGGCTGCTGGCGAGAGGTCTCTCAATCGTCGCAGTACACCTTACAGGAACCCTGAACGTGCAGGCAGATGGCCTCAGCAGAGACTTCGTAGAAGCGCACGACTGGGTGCTCAACGAAGACGTCGCTCAGGAGGTCTTTTGGCAATGGGGAGTGCCGGACATCGATCTGTTCGCAGATGCGGCGAAATGCCCCGTCTTCGCGTCCAGATTCCCCCAGCAGGGATCACGGGGGAATGCACTTTTGATCAGCTGGTCGCAGACATTGCTGTACGCTTTTCCTCTGCTCCCTCTAATCCCGGCGGTCATACAGAAGTTCTATAGGACCAACACCAGAATGATCCTGATAGCGCCGGAGTGGCCATGCCAGTGGTGGTACCCGGATCTCCTCCAACTGTCAGAGGTTCCACACCGAAGGCTGCCCTGCCGCCCGGACTAACTGACCAAGAACAAGGGGAGAGTGTTTCATCCCAACCCCCCCTCCCTCTGGTTGACTGCATGGCTCCTGAAGTCATCCAGTACGGACATCTAGACCTTTCGGCTGACTGTATGGACATACTTAGAGAAGCAAAGAGGCCCTCCACAAGAAAGTCTTATGGTTTCAAGTGGAAGAGATTTTACCTTTGGTGTAGGGACAATGCTCTTGATGCGACTCAAGGTCAAGAGCAAGTGATTCTTCCATACTTACTGCACTTGGCAAGGTCAGGCCTGAAGTACCCCTCCCCTCCATCAGGGTCCACTTAGCTGCTATCACAGCTTATAGAAAGTCTCCTACCCAGACCTCATTCTTTCAAATGCCTGTGGTCAAAGATTTCCTAGTGGGGCTTAAGAAAGTGTTTCCACCAGTGAGGTCCCCTTAGCCTCCCTGGGAGCTTAACATTGTCCTCACCAAATTGATAGGTGCTCCTTTCGAGCCAATCAATAAGGCATCTTTGCAGCATTTGACCTGGAAGGCTGCTTTCTTAGTAGCCAGCACTTCAGCCCGCAGGGTGAGTGAGATTCAGGTCCTGTGCTGCAAGGAGACGTACACTGTTTTCCACGCCAATAGAGTGGTGCTGCGGACTCATCCGAGTTTCCTGCCCAAGGTGGTCTCGGATTTCCACATTAATCAGATTATCACGATGCCCACTTTCTTTCCTCAGCTAACCACTCCCCCGGAGAGAGCTTTACATTCTCTAGACCTCCGGAGGGTATTGAAGTTTTACCTTGATAAAACCCTTCCACTTAGGAAGTCTGACCGGCTCTTTGTCAATTATGGTTCAACAAATACCGGGCTGGCTGCTTCCAAAAGATCTATTTCTAGATGGATCGTCTCCTGTATAGCCTTGTCCTACCAACTAGCCAACAAGGTTCTGCATGGTGGACCACGAGCACACTCTGCCAGAGGGAAAGCTTCTATTACAGCTCTCCTTCGCAACATTCCTATATCTGAGATTTGCAAGGCGGCTACATGGTGCTCGATACATACCTTTACACGCCATTAATGCCTAGATTCAAATGCACAGGCCGATGCCCAGGTGGGGCAGGCCTCTTTGAGGAATTTGTTTGCATTACTGCTGTTTGAATGTGATTTTACTTCATGTTCTATATGCTCTGTTGCTCGTCTGCGAGACTTTGGGTATGGGCTTGCTACTCTATTCATAGATTATGACTATTGATGAGTATCCCCTGGATGAGAAGGATTAGTTACTTACCTGTAATCCTAGTTTTCATCCAGGGGTATACTCATCAAAGTCATAAGCAACGGACCCACCTCCCCGGACGAGCATTCTCTTCAAGTTATTTTTTATTGATTGCAGATCTACTTGGGTGCATATGCTCCGTCAAAAAGAACTGACCCAACTGCCACCTGTGGTGCATCATGGGAGCAAGGGGTCTCCTGCGGGTCTTAAAGGCACGGTGCCCCTACTCTAATGCCTTAAAGGCAAGGTGTCAGTTTTCTTTGTTTCTTAGTACTCTGCTGCAGCCTACAGGCAAATGCCTGCAATTACAAGTTTGCTTCATGGCAATAAAGCATTATTGTATGACAATTGTTTAGTGCTTCCTTTTTTCCTTATGGGTTAGGAAGGTAGGTGTACTACAATGCAAACCTATGTAATTTCAGCATTTTTGCCATGTTGGAAACATTTTAGGCTGCATGTATATGTTTTCACATATGCATATATATATATCCACACGAAAAGCAAGTTAGTTGGTGCGCTCTCAGTAAGAAACAGGTAAACAGCGAGGTAGGTAATCCAAGTGTTTAATTCACACTACGCGTTTCGGCGACAAGCCTTGATCACGTGTGACAATGTGCGCTTCAAACAGTCCTTGATAAAGCATTGAAAATACGAGGTCATCACAATAAAGAAGGGACTACATACAACCACTGGTAGCGGCCATCTTTGAATGGTGAAAACAGTAAAAAGCATTAATACAGACGTAGACATTGCATGCTGAAATGAATCAGATAATCAAGGATACAAATTATAATCAATGAAGCAATGTGGACCGCCTACCCAAGTGTGGTCATGTTACTTACAGTCTACGGGCAAGTGCCCAGGCAACCTCCTAGTATGCTAGTGTCTCGGGCTAGACTAAAGTAGCGAGAAAGGTCAGCATAATACTCGAATAGTACTACTCACAAACCTTAAATGTGCAGGTAATGACCTTAGTAAAAAGCATTAATACAGACGTAGACATTGCATGCTGAAATGAATCAGATAATCAAGGATACAAATTATAATCAATGAAGCAATGTGGACCGCCTACCCAAGTGTGGGACATCCCTTAGGATACACCACTAGACCAGAGAGTGGTACCCCTGAGCTTACAGATGAGACATGCAGGGCTAACATTCAAAGTGAAGAGTAGTCGCCAGAGCAATATAGTAAGTGAAAATACCACACACTAAAATCACGAAAAATGCGTGAGCATAAAAATAGGTCATGTTACTTACAGTCTACGGGCAAGTGCCCAGGCAGCCTCCTAGTATGCTAGTGTCTCGGGCTAGACTAAAGTAGCGAGAACGGTCAGCATAATACTCGAATAGTACTACTCACAAACCTTAAATGTGCAGGTAATGACCTTAGGTCAAAAGGACTTATCTTAAATCAAAAAACGTGCTCGTATGCTTTAACAAGGAACCGTCAGTGGAGCAGATTGAAGTGATGAGCTAGTGAAGAGTGATACCATGGAGGAAAAGGGTAGGATGCCCGTGCCGGTGAGTCTAAGTGAAGGGCTCCTTCCTTCTCTCCTGTAAAAAATACAAGAAAGGTAAACATGTCAGTACAATGAATAACATAGCTCATGAAAATTAACAGACTAGTGAAATACACCACATTCACATGGAACAAGAGACGGAATAGTTAAAATGCAGAGAAGCAAAATGCTAAAAATACTTTGGACAGGTGAGCCTAAAGTCACAGTATGCTAGGAAAATAAAGCAGAAACTAAGAAAAATACTAGTAGTAATACTAATACTAGCCTGCTGCAGTCCCATAGTTTTATATTTATTTTATTTCAGGTGGATTGACATTTCTTCGTCCATGTTCAACCCACCTGGGCTCTTTGTTTGAAAATCTATAATGTACCTGGATTCACGCTGCCTGAGGTTAAGAGTTCTGTCCCCAACTCTGGGATTCCTAGGTATATGTTCCAGAATACAATAGCTCATATCGTTAATATTGGAACCATGTTTTTCGTAAAAATGACGGGCAACAGGGTATTTAGGGTCATTGTTGGTAATAGCTCTCAGATGCTCCATCACCCTCTTTTTGGCAGGACATGTAGTACTCCCAATATACCAGAGTCTGCACGTACACTCAATGGCATAGATCACGAAACAGGTGCTGCACGTAAGAAATTGTGTGATCCTCTTGGACACCCCTCCATATGTCAGATTGTCTTTAAATGTGCTGTTTCTGCAAGCTTTACAATGGCCACATGGGAAAAATCCCATGAGGCCATGTCCAGTACTAGTAGTACGATCAGTGATATCATTTCTTACTACTATGTCCCTTATGTTCCTATCTCTCCTGTAGGTTATGCTTGTCCTGTCAGGAACCAGATTGCCAACCACCCCATCAGATTTCAAGATATCCCAATGTTTGGCAAAGATGCGTTGGATTCTATGCGCATCAGAATTATATGTGAGAATCACACGGACCTCATCAGTGTTATCTTCAGTCGTTCTCTCTACTTTGTCTTTGAGGGTATCAGCCCTACTGATCCCTTCTGCGCGTTCTTTCGCTTTTTTGAGAACCCAGTTAGGATAGCCTCTGGTTTGGAAACGACTGACAATGTTATCCCTCTCAGCTAAGTAGGCATCGGAATTGTTGCAGTTTCTCTTAGCCCTCAGCAGCTCCCCGTATGGTATGCTCCATTTGAGAGTATCAGGGTGGCTGCTGAGGGCATGCAGGATGCTGTTGCCCGCTGTCGCTTTCCGAAAAAGAGTGGTGCATATCTTGTTCTGTATTACTTCCAGTCCTACATCCAGAAAGTCAGTTTTGGTGGCATTAATACTCCCAGACAGAACGATATTATAGCTGTTGGTATTCAATTTCATGATAAATTCCTCAGCTTCACCTCTGGAACCATTCCAGACGATGAACAAGTCATCAATGTAGCGACGCCACATGACAACTTTGTGGAGATCGGTTTCCAGGGTCCTGCTAGCTGTTATTTCTTGCTCCCAGTAGCCCATGAATAGATTGGCGAAACTGGGAGCAAAACTGGGAGCAAAGCAGGAACCCATGGCAGTACCGTTCACCTGCCTGTAGAGGGCGCCATTAAAGGAAAAAATATTATTTTTGAGACAAAAATCAATCATTTCCATTATCATTTGGCTATGTTCCCTATACCTGATCGGTCTTTGCATCAAAAAGTGCTCACAGGCTTCCATCCCCTGTTGATGATTGATTATTGTGTACAGGGACTGGACATCCAGCACAATAAAATCTTTGGTTGATCTTAGATTCAGCAAAAAACACTCGGGCAGTTGCACCAACAACTTATCTTACACTCAAAGACAGGCACTCAAATCTTTAGCCAATGACACCACTTTAGTCATACGCCCGGCAGACAAGGGGGGTAACGTGGTTATCTTAGACAGAGACTACTACATTAGTGAAGCCCTTAGACAACTCCAAGACACTAACTTCTACATAACCATATCCTGGGACATCTATAACTTGAGTATCACAGACATCTGGGATAAACTCACTGATTGGAAGGACAAGGGCCTCTTAGTATGGGAAGAATTTTGTTATCTCAAAAGGGACCACCCGAAACTTCCCATATTGTACTTACTGCCCAAACTCCACAAAGACAAAGTCAGACCTCCTGGTCGCCCCATTGTTTCTTCCATAGGGAGTGTAAGTGAACACATCTCTAAGTATGTGGACCATTTTTTAAGGGAATTTGTCATATCCCTTCCCAGCTACTTGAGAGATACTAAGGATTTTCTTTGTAAAATTGAGGAATTGACCTGGGAGCCTACCTACCTCTTTATTTTTCCCATGTGGCCATTGTAAAGCTTGCAGAAACAGCACATTTAAAGACAATCTGACATATGGAGGGGTGTCCAAGAGGATCACACAATTTCTTACGTGCAGCACCTGTTTCGTGATCTATGCCATTGAGTGTACGTGCAGACTCTGGTATATTGGGAGTACTACATGTCCTGCCAAAAAGAGGGTGATGGAGCATCTGAGAGCTATTACCAACAATGACCCTAAATACCCTGTTGCCCGTCATTTTTACGAAAAACATGGTTCCAATATTAACGATATGAGCTATTGTATTCTGGAACATATACCTAGGAATCCCAGAGGTGGAGACAGAACTCTTAACCTCAGGCAGCGTGAATCCAGGTACATTATAGATTTTCAAACAAAGAGCCCAGGTGAGTTGAACATGGACGAAGAAATGTCAATCCACCTGAAATAAAATAAATATAAAACTATGGGACTGCAGCAGGCTAGTATTAGTATTACTACTAGTATTTTTCTTAGTTTCTGCTTTATTTTCCTAGCATACTGTGACTTTAGGCTCACCTGTCCAAAGTATTTTTAGCATTTTGCTTCTCTGCATTTTAACTATTCCGTCTCTTGTTCCATGTGAATGTGGTGTATTTCACTAGTCTGTTAATTTTCATGAGCTATGTTATTCATTGTACTGACATGTTTACCTTTCTTGTATTTTTTACAGGAGAGAAGGAAGGAGCCCTTCACTTAGACTCACCGGCACGGGCATCCTACCCTTTTCCTCCATGGTATCACTCTTCACTAGCTCATCACTTCAATCTGCTCCACTGACGGTTCCTTGTTAAAGCATACGAGCACGTTTTTTGATTTAAGATAAGTCCTTTTGACCTAAGGTCATTACCTGCACATTTAAGGTTTGTGAGTAGTACTATTCGAGTATTATGCTGACCGTTCTCGCTACTTTAGTCTAGCCCGAGACACTAGCATACTAGGAGGCTGCCTGGGCACTTGCCCGTAGACTGTAAGTAACATGACCTATTTTTATGCTCACGCATTTTTCGTGATTTTAGTGTGTGGTATTTTCACTTACTATATTGTTCTGGCGACTACTCTTCACTTTGAATGTTAGCCCTGCATGTCTCATCTGTAAGCTCAGGGGTACCACTCTCTGGTCTAGTGGTGTATCCTAAGGGATGTCCCACACTTGGGTAGGCGGTCCACATTGCTTCATTGATTATAATTTGTATCCTTGATTATCTGATTCATTTCAGCATGCAATGTCTACGTCTGTATTAATGCTTTTTACTAAGGTCATTACCTGCACATTTAAGGTTTGTGAGTAGTACTATTCGAGTATTATGCTGACCTTTCTCGCTACTTTAGTCTAGCCCGAGACACTAGCATACTAGGAGGTTGCCTGGGCACTTGCCCGTAGACTGTAAGTAACATGACCACACTTGGGTAGGCGGTCCACATTGCTTCATTGATTATAATTTGTATCCTTGATTATCTGATTCATTTCAGCATGCAATGTCTACGTCTGTATTAATGCTTTTTACTGTTTTCACCATTCAAAGATGGCCGATACCAGTGGTTGTATGTAGTCCCTTCTTTATTGTGATGACCTCGTATTTTCAATGCTTTATCAAGGACTGTTTGAAGCGCACATTGTCACACGTGATCAAGGCTTGTCGCCGAAACGCGTAGTGTGAATTAAACACTTGGATTACCTACCTCGCTGTTTACCTGTTTCTTACTGAGAGCGCACCAACTAACTTGCTTTTCGTGTGGATATTATCTTTGCCGGCGTGCTCCGCCGGCGTGTGCGCCACCTCTCAAGGGTCCCAGCAGATCCGGAAGGAGCTTCTCATTTGGTGGATATATATATATATGTATATATATGTATTTTCTATATGCTCCGGGATCCCGCACATGGGCGGGGATTATTCATAGATTATGACTTTGATGAGTATACCCCTGGATGAGAACTAGAATTACAGGTAAGTAACTAATCCTTACTGTGAGGTTTTTAAAAGTACAGTTCCATTTGTATTAGCTGAATGTATTCCTTGCAGCCATTGGCTAATTCTGTCCTTCATTCCTTTTTCCTGTTAAAACAAGGTTTGTGAAAGATTTACTAAGTTCAATCATATTTTATAATGACCTGTATTAAATGAAATGTGTATTTTTCACAATGGAAATACAATTTGGATTTCTGAGTCTGTTTATAGGTTGCAATTGTTATGAGTGTAGAAATGTTTTGTTTTTAGATTGATATATTCACACATAACATGTATTTTATAAGTGCTCCAGGGTCCCCGCACATGGACTAGACACTTCTTATGACTATTGATGAGGGTCGCTTGGAAGAGAACCTATAGTTCTCATAGTAGACCTAGCCCTTGACAACGTTACCAATACAAAGTACAGTGAGGCATTTAATGGGATCAAATTGAGCTGTGCTTGTTCATTTTCCTAAGACAGAAAATGTGTTAGAACAGTGATTATTGCTTAAAACAGAAAGGGACAGTGGCTTGAGCGAATCTCGTACATGCTTAGAAAGAGCATAGTCCATACACTTGTTTCAGAACAACAAAGGGCCAAATGCTTGGTAAAAATACATTTTGAACATACCTTGTGGTGGCGTTCGTATAAACACAAAATCCCATAGGGATGTCCCAACGATGTAAAGCAAACTTCATTCATGATGTGAAATGCACTACCAAACAACTCAAGGCCTCCTGCACAGCATCACAGTTTGCTTTTACTAAAGACCATATAAATAATACTCTGCAAACTAATTCCATGGTGTAGGAAAGTAGGATTTTTCAAACCTAGTTACCCTCACTTTTTGCCTGGTGCCAGTGTGTTTCTACTGTAGTGCACTGGAATACTGCTAATCAGGACCCCAGTGTCTGTGCTCTCTCTCCTCAATTAATTTGTAAGTACTTTGTACATCCCACAATTGGTATACTGTTGTACCCCTGTAAGTCCCTAGTATTTGGCCCTAAGGTATCTAGGGCATTGGTACACAGGGGGTCTCCCATGTGCTGCAGCATGTATTGTGCCACCCATGGGAGCCCAGGGGAACCGTGTCAGCACGTCTGCCATTGCAGCCTGCGTGAAATGACGCATCCACCTTTCACTTAAGATATAAGGGTTTCCTTATATCCTGGTCACTGTACTTAAAACCTATAAGTCACCCCTAAGGTAGGTCTTACAGCCTGTAGGTAGGATGCATGGGTCTAAGTGTGAGGGTGCCCCTACGCAAGCAGAGACATCCCTATAAACTCCAGAGTCCATTCTCCGACTTTGTGAGTGCGGGGAAGCCTTTTAAGGTATGTAGTGGACACTGGCAAAGTCGAGATGTCCAGATACATTATGGCTTCACCGAACCTGGCTTGTTTGGTATCAAACATGTTGGAATCATGCCACTGCACCAATTCCAGTGCTAGTAGCATGATCCAATGTACATGGGGCTCCCTAGAGGATCCTCCCCCATGTTCACCTGTGTAGCCTCACATGCTCCACGTGCAAGCCAGTGCTACTGCCATCCACAGACACTGTTCTGCACTCCTGGTACTGAGCTGAACTCGGGCAGGGGAAGGCAGAACAAACGATTTCCTGTAGAGGAGAGGTGTAGCCTCCTCTCCTTTAGAAATAGGTGTCATAGGCTAGGGTGGGGGTACTTCTGAGCACCCCCAGCCTGCCTTGAAGGGCTCATTTTGTGCCCTTCGTGCCTCAGGCCAGGAGCCCTTGGCTCCCTCTCTGGCAGAAGCTACACACAAGACAGGGGAGTGACCACCCCCATGTCCAGCTCCTCCCCTGGGAGGTGCCCAGAGCTCTGCCAGGTTGACACTTGATTCTGCCATCTTGAATCTTAGCTGGGCAGAGACCCCTAGGAGCATCTGACTGGTCAGTCAACAAGAGTAGCGTCCATGACTCACCTGATAGGCAGGTCACCGCAGAAGTAGTCTTACCCCCTTTCTAGGGTACTTAATTGCTCTCATGAGGGTGGGACCTTAGATTCGTCTGGACTTCGTCTTCAAGAACCTACTGGCTTCATGTGAAGATTTGTCTAAAGATTCTTCTGCTGTTGGACGCTGAACTCTGCTGCTGGACCTTGTCAGAAACCAAGACAAGACAGCCTCTGGTAGGAAGACTCCTACTGTAACTTTGTCTCTGTGCTTCTCCAAGTTCTGCAACCTCAGTGGCCGTGGCCCCTCCTGAGTCGCCAAGGACTCTGCATGCATAAATATAGAAAGAAGGAATTTCCCTTAGAGTGAAGGAGTCACTCCTCTGCATCTGCAGGCACCTCGACGACGATGACCGGCATGTGAATCCTGCTGTCCCAAGGACAACTCAGGTCTGTTTCCTTAGAGGAGGTGGTTCTCCAGAGGCCTGACTTGTCTTCCCTACAACTTGGTAGACAGCAATCCCTCTCCAGCCTACCGGAACTGCATTCCTGTGTACCGCGTATGTTTACCATTGTCAAGGCTTGTTGTCTCTCCAGACCGAAGATCTTCAAACTCCAATAATCCCCAGCCTCAAGCATCACACAGCTCCAAGTGTGACGTCCCCACTGCATCTCCTGCGACGTGGTGCCTCCTAATGCCTACCTGCGATTTCCTGTGCTTGCTTCCAGAGGTTCCTCAAGGGGTCTTTATTGATTCCTGCTGGCTCTCCTGCTTGCTGAGGGCCGGCCCTGACTTACCCCTGCTGAGTGAGTCCCTTAGATCCTGCTGGTCTGCAACTAAGCATTTCATCATGCAGCACATCTGTTGAGTTTGCCATGGCTTGTTGGTGGTCCTTCTGACCGCTGACCTTCCTGCATCTCGTCAACCAATGTGGGACAGCTCGTGGATGTCCCCTGTGCCTCTGCAATGTCGTCTGGGCTCCACAGCTGCAGCTTTAAGACCTACAGTAAAGCTCTGTACCCTCTATTTGCATATACTGACCTGGTCCACAAGACTCTGTAGCAGCTGGAAAATATAAGCTTCCCTATTGACGTCAACAAGCGGTTCCGACATCACTTCACACCTATGCACCCGTGCTCTCTGGTGTAGGTATCCTGGTTCTCTGAGTATCTACGGGAGGGGGTGTCCTCCAACCTCCCTGGTTCCGACGGGTTCCACGGGGTCCTCTGGTAAGGGTCCTTGAACAGTAAAACTCCAACTGCGATTTCCCCACGTTATCTTATGGACACTAGCACCTAGCATTTCTTAGTTACTTACCTGTGGTAGTTCCTTGCTCACCCCTCCAGAATAAGCCTTAGCTGCTCTCCACAGCTACCCCTTGGGAGCTTTGGTTATCAGGGACCACTTCTATTATCACTATGGGTCACCTTGACTTAGTGCACAGTGCTTCACCAATAGACGTACACCATATAGTGAGCCAGCTTCCAACACATGGAAGACATCTTCTTAGGACCATGTTGAGCATAAATATACCTCCATTAGATAGTGCTATTTAATGTATTAACTCAGTTTAGATAAAGAGCAAGGCAATGTGACGCTGGTTAGCAATAACTGAGCGCATAGCACCCCACAATACATATCTCGTACCCCAAGTAGAAAATCATCTTTGCCATTTGTCTAAAGAATAGAGCAGCAGGAAGGTGTGTTAAGTGTTCACCAGTAACCTTATATCTGCAGCAACTGAATCTTAATGTGTGCAAAGATATCCCCATCCGTGTACATCCTGGACATAGTTTGGGACTGGATTGCTGGAAAGAAGAGTTTGGGTGTTGGGAAATGAAGGAGGCAGGAAGTTGAGGGAAAGAATGAAAAGTTACTTGGCAGAGCAAATACAAGGAAAAGGCACAGAGAATAGATTATGGGCAGAAAAGAAGGCTTGAAGAATTTATAATAGGAATCAACAAGGGTAGGAAGGAAATTATTGCCAAATTCTTTATAATCACAGAATAAACACTATCCCCAAGATTTTTACAGAGCAAAAAAGAGTAAACACTTTGATTTTTACAATTTATTAAAACATTGGAAAATACTGAAACCCCCCCACTAGACTGCACAACAAATAGAAACTGAAAATCAAAGTATGAAGTAATACTATCACAGAATGTGCTGCATTAAGATGCATAATTTGCCTTCTGTAGCTGCACAATTTAACCAACCCAGACGCATAACTTGTTCCTCCCCTGCCACATGACTCCAGTGACCATGTTTATAGGGAACAACCTTATAAGATCATGTATATTTATTTATTTTTATTTATTATGTGTTTTATAGAGCGCCAACTTGACCCGTTAGTGTATCAGAGTGCTTTTCAGGATTAACAAATTGTATACAAAAGACTTAGGAGGGGGGTGGAAATATTTGGGATAAAAATAGGTACATACATTTTACAAGAGCGAGAGGTCCAAAGGCCTAAGGGTCGGATGCCCGGAGGTGCCGGGTGGATAGCATCCGGTTAATCCAAGGTGTGGCAGTAATAGGATATAAAACAAAGTCGCTGAGGTGAATATAATACAAGAATTAGGAGAGGAATTTGCCCATTAGGAAGGTTTTGACCTCCTTTTTAAAGCGTGCCAGAAATGGAATTCTTTTAATGGCGGGCGGGAGTAAGTTCCATATTCTTGGTGCGACCCCAGAGAAAGCCCAAGTGTACGTTTTTTTATTTCGCAAGCGCGGAGGCTGGAGCAAGAGGTCTCTGGCGGACCGGGAGTTTCTGGCTCCTCCGGATACCACGAGTTTCAGGGCGAGAAATGCAGGGGATTTAGTGTATAGAGCCTTGTGGGTGATACAAGCCAGTTTAAGTTAGATTCTGGCCTCAAGAGGGAGCCAGTTCAGAGCTTTCTGGTGTTGTGAGATATGGTTGAATTTCTTTGAACCTATTAGGAGTCTGGCAGCAGCGTTGAGGCAGGCTTTTAAGGGGGCCAGGGAGATCTTGGGTAGACCCGAGAGTGTAGGGCATCCATATTCGAGTCTATAGATGACTAGTGCCTGGACTGCCATTTTTAGGCCGGGAGTGTCGAGGAAAGGTTTCAGTTTTCTTAGATAGCTCAGGTGATATCTGGCGGTTTTGGCCATCGAGTTGATGTGGTCACGCATATTCAAGCTGCAGTCTAGGGTTATTCCAAAGGATTTGGCAGAGTCCACTATGGTCGGTGGGCAGTTTAAAGTGATGGCTTTAGTCCATTCCTGAATGTCAGGGTTTTTTTTGGGTGGGGAGATTAGAAGAAATTCAGTTTTTTTTGTGTTAAGTTTGAGCTGGTTAGAGGTGAGCCATTTGGCAGTCAGCTTCAAGGCCTCATTCAGGGAAAGAATCTCCTCAGGAGAAGAGATTTTGATGTAGATCTGGGTGTCGTTGGCATACATTTGGTAGGAGATATTGGCTTTGCGTAGTACTTCTGCTAGCGGTTCGAGGTAAAGATTGAGAGGGTAGGGGACACGGTTGATCCTTGAGGAACTCCGACCGTGATCAGAAAGGGATCAGACAAGTTACCGTTGATTAGGAATCTCTGAGAGCAGTTCTGGATGAAGGACCTAAACCATTCGAGAACGGGGCCATTCAGTCCCATCCTGAGTTTGAGGCATTCGAGGAGTATTTCATGGTTGGCCGTATCGAAAGCCGAGGATAGATCTAAGAGGATTAGGAGACAGGTTTTGCCTTGGTCAAGGGCTTGGAGGGCATCATCCACAATGTGGAGAATGGTGGTTTTAGTGCTGTGCCCATGCCTGACCCTGGATTGGAAGTCGTCTAGCAGGTGGAAGTTGGTGATGTGTTGGCTCAACTGCTGTTGCACACATTTCTCCAGAACTTTAGCTAGGAGTGGGATATTGGTCTAAAGTTGTCAGGGGAAGCAGGATTCAGCTTAGTTTTTTTTTAAGATGGGGATGACTTGACCGGCTTTAAGAGAGTCAGGTATCGACCCCTGAAGAAGGGAGGCATTGATTATTGCAGTCCAACTAGGACTGATAGATTGGGAGGTGGCGGCTAAGCAGTAAGAGGCGAGTGGGTCATTAAAGTGGTTGTTTGGGTTTAAGGAGGATAGAATTTTCGAGACGGAATGGTCGTCATAAACTTTGAAGTTGGACCAGTGCGCTTGGTTTTTATGTGATATCTGGGGGGGGGGGGGGCAGCGCGAAAAGATGAGGCAGTTCCAGAGGGGGTTGGGAGTAGGTAGCGGATTTAAGTTAGTTTCCTAAGGCAGTAATTTTGTCAGAAAAGAAGGAGGAAAATTCCTCGCATGTTATTAGAGATTTAGGGGTTTCTTTGGAGGTTTTAGCCAGTTTGTTAGATTTGTGTTTGAGCATTTCTAAGAGCTTGCAAGGGCTGTTCTTGGCGTTGCCCAGGTCTGATCTGAAGAATTCTGTTTTTGAATTGAGGATGTTCCTATTATAGGCATTTCTGGTCTGACGGGGAAGTTTTAAATAGGAGGCTGAAGGGTGCTGTCTCCAGTTCCTTTCTGTCTGCCGGAGGGTTCTCCTTTCATTGTTGAGGGATCTGTTGAACCAGGGGTTTCTGTCTTTGATTTGGGTTCTTTTTAGCTTTAGCAGGGCAAGATCATCAAGAATGTTAGACATAGTCCTGGTATAGTGTTCTGTGAGGTTGTTGACCGTTGTGATATAAAGGGGGGGAGGTCAATCTCGCTGCTTGCAGCCATTTTCCTGGGATCAAGGTTCTTAGTGTCTCTAACCCAACGTTTTGAAATCACAGGTTGTGATGCCCTTGTCTTGTGGGTGCCAGGTAAATGGAAGGTAATATAATTGGTATCTTACAGCAGAGATGGAGGTTGATTTTCCCACATAACAGCAAATTGTGTTTTAGGTGTAGAGGAGAGAAGGGAACTGATCTGCACATTTGGTGGTCCTGTGTGAAGTTACAACACTTCTGGAAAAGGATACTTGACAAGATTAAGCAGATAATGGGATACCATATAAGGGATTCTCTGGAGGCGATATTGTTGGGTCTTCGAGATCCAAAAGTATGAGTTATGTCCAGAAACAGCAAATTGTTAGTGGGGCATCTTAAAACAGCCATCAAGCAATTAATCACTAAAGACTTAAAAAAACAATACCTCAGTTGATATTAAGAAGTGTTAAACACAATAGCAATGGAAAAAATAATGTATGACATAAATAATCGGCACAAAATGTTTAATCAGACATTGCAGCCATTGATTGATCTCTTGTTGGGAACTGAAGCTCGCATCACCAGACCACTTAGATTAAGAGCTTTGGACTCAAATTATTGGGAGAGTTTAGCATCTAGTATTGAGAAAACAAATCCCTCACAGGACAATGTTGTGTGGTCTAGGATGAGAGGGTGGTGATGGAGTAGGAGGTGTGGGAAAGTTGGAAAGGCAGGAATAAAAAAAGAAACAGACATAAGCTGAAAATATATGTATGTTATTGTTTTGGAAATTAAACTGTCTAATAAAAACATTCTTGCAAAATGGCAGAAGAAATCCTAAGGCAAAGTTTTATATTCAAGAATCTAAACAAAGATTAAGGAACCCAAGACTAGTGAAGGAATTTTAGCCAGTTGTCTGGAGAAAAGTAGATGATATTGGAACAATCATTGGCTAGTAAGGTAAAGCTGGAGAGTGCCCCCTCTACTAAAGCAGATATTTCTGTAGTCCCTGGAAACGAGAACTAGGGGGTGAAGAACACAGCAAAAAAGTCTGCAACTGCATTGCAACTCAGCTAGCTGATGATATTGGCACTTTTTAAAGGAAGTAATAGAAAGCATCAAGTAAGGTTGAGGTATCTAGGAGGTCATCAATCTTGGATAGGTTCCATTCTTTAAACAGTAGTGTATATATGCCGCTGAAAACCTCCGGACCTGCAGCTGACTCAGGAGACACGGGCAGGAGAGGACTTCTTCTCCCAGCCTCCCTCAGAGAATCAGGCATGGAAGAACCCAGGGGGTTCTCTTATGGTACAAGGCTTAAGCCTCGGTAATAGATTAGCCCCTCTGACTGATCTAGAAGCGAGCGACTGACTGCATCCATCCCGCAAAACTCTCAAGTTAACTGTGAGAATCAGGCTAGTTGTGCATAAAGCGCCATCGTAGACTCGTGGCGTGTGCAGCCGCTGAAAACCTCCGGACCTGCAGCTGACTCGGGAGACACGGCAGGAGAGGACTTCATCTCCCAGCCTCCCCTGGGCCCCTGGTCGTGCATAAAGCGCCATCGTAGACCTGCGGCGTGTATAGCCGCTGAAAACCTCCAGACCTGCAGCTGACTCGGGAGACACGGGCAGGAGAGGACTTCATTTCCCAGCCTCCCCTGGGCCCCTGGTCGTGCATAAAGCACCATCATAGATCCGCGGCGTGGGATGTGCACGGGGACGCACCCGGGCCGTGCCCTGCCCCAGGCCAAAGGCGAGCCCGTCGGAGCCCGGAGAAGGCTGGGCTGGGCCCACCTTCTGAAATCGGCCACTGCACACAAGTTACTGACCATATTCATCCTTATTTGTTGTTACTCAGTCTAACTGTATAGTCTCTTCTTGCCATACGATGAGAAAGCGTAAGGGTCAAAATGATCGTTTGGGTGAGGGAATTGTGGGAACTCTTGACTCGTTTTTAACCAGAGCAACGTCCGTCCTAGCACATGAAATTGAGATGACGGCACGTCGCTTATCCCTGGAGTCTATCCCCCAAACAAGCTCTGCCCTGATGAATGAAACACCTCTTGCTACGGTGAAACAACCCTTATTACAAACTCAGGGAGAGGTATCAGAAGGAGGAAGGGGGACATTGTCCGACCAACCCGCACTGACAAAATCAACATCAAAGACAGGAATATCCACCAGGGCCTCTGGGGTAAAAAAGATCCCGGGAGCTAACACGAGGGGGAGGTGCACTGAAACAAAAACCGGCAAAAGCGCCCAGACAAACTAAAGCAAGACGGGGCTGTGATGAAGAGGCAGCTGTACAAGACATGCAAGAGAAACCCCCATATTACCTGTCAGCCCCTTGACTAATGAGGACATGTTGCAGAGACTGGAGACTTTAGTAGCCACAATGCTGAACCCTATTACAGCAACACTGAACCGGAATGAAGGGAAGCTAGCGACCCTAGAAGCCCAGGCTACAAAAAATGACCATGCACTAGAGACACTGTCATTTACACTGAATGCAGGGACTGGATCAAGGTCAAGAGCAAGACCGAACCCAGAGATTCAATCCCAAAATCATCCACATAGGATAGGCTGGATTGGGAATAGCCCAAACACTGAGTCCTCACCTTTTAACCTGGCCAATGTCCCACTCTGGATTTCTGATTTGTGTACGAGATCAGCTTCGGGTACAGTCACCAATAGACAACCACACTGGTAACAGACAAGTGGTGCAGACGGCACTATAAACCATCAAACTCTGCCCTCTAACATAGTTTCTGCTTATCAGGGTGGAAAGGCGCCTGGCCCAGGGTTAGGGCCAGGAAACCGAATAGAGCACCAAAGAGAGGAAAGGCCGAATGTTGGGCCAACGCTGACTGAATCACAGATTTTACATCTCCCCCAGGCAGCCGCACCTCTTGTATTGGTGTTAGGGAACACACCACTGATGAGGGAGGGTCAACTGGAATCTCAACTCAACTGATGTCCAAAGCTCTACACTGGCTGACAGAAAAACTGAATGGGGGGGGGAGCTGGGAACCTCCCAAGTCATCTGATTATGGCTAGAAGGGCAGCGTGGGTAGGCCTGGTAAGAAAAGAAATGTTGGGAGACTCTGTGGTTTTAAATTTTAATAATTAATTAATAGTCTGATATATTTTAGAGTATCTAGGTAACGTTTCCCTAAAGAATTCCCAAATTACTGTGTTACCGCTGGGTTATTTTTATAAACCATCTCTTTTGTTATTCCAAAGGAGCAATTTACCCCAGAGGGAGAATCAGGCATGGGAGAACCCAGGGGGTTCTCTTATGGTACAAGGCTTAAGCCTTAGTAATAGATTAGCCCCTCTGACTGATCTAGAAGCGATCGACTGACTGCATCCATCCCCGCAAAACTCTCAAGTTAACTGTGAGAATCAGGCTAGTTTGGTTTGTTCTACTGAAAGGACCCCACACTTACTTGAGTCACAAAGGGGGGGTACTAAAACGGTCCTCAAGATAGCCTCGTAGAACGTGGCTGGCACTTCCCAAAAATTGAGTGATGAGAATTGGTTGAAAACATGGCACGGTCACGACATCGCATGTTTTCAGGAGACATGGTCTACTGAGCCAATTTATGTAAACGGGTACTGCTCTTATCAAACTCCAGCTAAACCTTCGCCTTCAGGAAGGGCCAAGGGGGGCATCTTGACTTTGATCCCGAATAATTTTCCAGGGAAGGTAATAAAATTCGAATCCCCAAATGTAAACGTCCATATCCTCACATTTGAGATACATCAGGAAGGCAAGTGGCTCTTAATTAACACCTTTAACAACGAGTTTGGCCCAAACAGGCATGCTATTGTTGGTGAGGTTGCCAAGGACTTGGGATACTCCATAGGCAACAGTAGGAATGAGGCCACTAACATTGTTTGGCTGGGAGACAAATATAATGTAGGCCTAGAGAATTTGGGGTGGAACACTATATATCACTTCGTACACAACAAATATGGTAACTGTTTAAACAAGATGCTAACATCCCGAAATATGGTAATGACCGGTGACTTAGAACTCTCACCAGGTAACATGGCAGGAACCTTTCAGAGAAATGGCCTAGAGTCAACTATTGACTATATGTTAGTTACCACCCCTATCTGCTTTAGAGCCAGCAGGCTGGCAAACCAATTCACAATTTTTAGTGACCATGCTATTTTATCACTTCGGATAAAGGTATCCATTTGGGAAGTCCCATATATTTTCAAAATGTTGATACCCCGATAGTGGCAAGAAGGAATGGAATACAACTAAAATGGGCTCGTGTTGATAAACCTAAATTGACAGCAGAAATTATATCAACCACATTGAGCAAGATAGCAATTTGCCTAGATCCAGAGGCTGAAGCAGGAGAAACTGTGATGGCCTTTTGTGATCTCCTAGAGAAGGTCAAACTGGCTCTTACATGTACAAAAGAATCAAATAAGGGGTTCGACAGAGGCTGGTTTGATTCCCCTAGCACAAAAGCAAGGCGGGCTTTGATGCACGCCTTGAAAATTAGACCTAGAATCCCAGACCAAATTAGGGGATTGCGGGCTACATACAAGCTTGCTAGGAGAAATAGAGTGAAGTCTATAAAAGAGGAAATTTGGGAGGTCCTTGATATAGCAGCCACAATGGGAAATAACCATGATTTCTGGAGGATAGTTAATGCACCACACTTTAAATATCCCTCAGATCCCACTCTAGATAACAACGTAGATGAGGAAGCATGGGTAGCCCATTTTGAGAACATCTTTGCCTTAAGTACAACTCCCCAAACATCACCCATCAATATGGAAATAAGCCATCATACTCCTCTTTCCTTCTCATTTATGGAAGTGAAGTAAGGTCTGATGTTGTGTAGCTCGGGTAAGGCCCCAGGACCGAACGGTGTCCCAATAGAATATTTTCAAGAAACACCGGAACTATGGGCACCCCTATTAACGAATGTAATGAAAAGTATAGTCCGAGTAGGTCCCCCACTGTCATGGTCCGCAGCTGTCATCGTCCCAATCTATAAAAGAGGGGACAGGGCCAATCCAAAAATTTACAGGCCAATTTCCCTGCTGGACACAACAGCGAAGCTCATGGGCCGGCTCCTCCTCTCTAAGTTAGAGGGGTGGGCCAAGGACAATAACATCTTAATGCAGGCCCAATATGGGTTCCAGCAGGGAAGGAGCACCGTGGCCCAGTGCTTGAATTTGGCACTGATAACAGAAAAATACAGCAGAATGAAGGCAGGGAAAATATACATGGCGTTCATGGACCTGTCGGCAGCATTCGACTGTGTGGTCCATGAAAAGCTATGGACTATAATAGGGGAAATGGGGGTTGATCCAGTCATACTAAATTTTATTAAACAGTTGTGCTCCAATGCCATGGCTACGGTCCGATACACTAAAAATGGGGATTGTACACATTTATTCAAAATCGCCAGAGGAGTAAGGGAGGGATGCGTCCTCGCCCCATTTCTCTTCTCCGTTCACATAAACGGAGTAGAAAATGCCCTTACTATGACTACAAGAGACGTTCCTATATTTAATTTGCGACTCCTACCTATCTCGGCTTATGCGGATGATGCGGTGTTGATCGCCAGGACGGGGCCTGGTCTTCAACAATTGATATCTTCGTATGTATCCTTCATGGACTCAATAGACCTGAGGGTAAATCATACTAAGTCCTTTGCAGTCATAGTGGGAGCAAGAAAAAGAGATAGAATTCCCTACTCACATGTGGACACGGAGAGAATAGAGGTGGTTGACACCTTCACCTATTTGGGGGTGTTGTATGACAAGGATTTATCATGGTCTAGGTTGTTGGAAGGAAGAAAGTGTGTAATGAAAAGAAGCCTTTTTGTAGTAAAATCATTTGCCCAAAAATTGGGTGCTAGACCTGTCTTACCGATAGGAAACATCTATCAGGCTAAGGTTAAGGCAGCAGTAATGTACGGTGCCGGAGTGTGGGGTTCTGCAGCAATGAGCGCACTCCAAACTATTGAAAATAAGTTTTTAAAGATTTTAGTGGGCCTCCCTGTCTCTGCCTCCAATTATATTTTACACTTGGAACTGGGCCTTCCTTACATTGCTGATACAATACAATTGGCCCCAATCCTTTTGTAGCACTCAATCTGACGGAGGGCTACAGTGTCGTTGACTCAAACAATAATAAAGAATTGTTTTAAATATGGATAATAGCATGATGTCCAGGTAGCTTGGCTACGTAGAAACACTTTTGAATAAAACCGGCCTCTCTGAATTATTTAAGGATCCATCTGCGTGCAGAAAGGTTTCAAAGCAAAAAGTCAAAAGTATGTTTCTGAAGATGGCGGATTATGAGCGAAGGGAACATCATAAAGAGAAGCATGCAGTTGTAACCTATTTAGGATTTTGTGCCCATGTGACAACCTGTCTAAAAAACAAACTGAATTGAATCTAGTTTTATTCTGCAGGCTCTATGAGAAGGAAAGGAAGGACTATCTAAAACCATTTTTCAAGAAAGGGAATTTTAATCAATGCTGGGTGGCATTATATTTTTAAAAAATGTTTTCGATGTAGTAGGGACTTTTTTTATTTATTTTCTTTCAATTTTTTAACTGCGCATGAAATATGAATTATTTATTGCTTGTATTGATAATGAACTCTGAAAACATGTTTTTTATTTTTGTGCTTTTAAGATCACTCTTAACTGATCGAATAAAGGATTTGACTATGACTATGACTGTGTATATATGCTCTGAGCATATGGAACTCTCTACCTTGCGATCTTCGATGCAACCCCTCCTTCCCTTGCTTCAAAAGAGACCCAAAACTCCTCCTCTTCAACAAATAAGTTAACTCTTAAATTACTGAACTTGGTTAATTATCTTTTGTACAGGACCAGCCCCTCTGTCATAGTCAGCTGTTTAATTGCTTAAGCTGTCTATTAGATCCTCTCGAATTGTACTCTTGTTTTTGGTTTTGCTACTATTTTCTTTGATGTGTACTATTATCTATTGAGTCTCGCTTCATATGTTATTGCATGCATGATTTACTGTATTCTTTCACGATCATGTAAAGCGCTCTGATACCTCCGGGTCTAGCTAGCGCTATATAAAACTTACAAGTAATATATAGCCATCTTGGAATGGTTTCAGGCATAAGGAGGAATACCTAGGATGAAATGCTTGTTGGTGGAGCCTGAGATAGCACCATTCCATTAAGAGCCTGTCTGCACATTGTTAGTACCTGCACCGTCCACCTCCTGTGACTTTCAACAAGCTGGAAAAGCTCCATCTGGAACATTCTTTGTCCTAGTGGACTTCTAGGGTGAACGGCGCCAATGAAACAGAGTGCCATGACACCTAATGGGAAGACCTTTGATGCTCGTAAGGCATATTTTTCTATCAGGAACTTCATAACCACCAACTCCTCTGCCCCAGAGTTCAGTTGTGTTCAAAATTCAGAAATATGCTGGTGAAATAAAAAACTATATTTCATATTTGTTGCAAGCCGAAGGTTTTATTCCCATTCTGTACTGCACCTTTGAATATGTGTGGTATATGGTACATCCACAGTATCCCATTAAGTTAGATTTTTAACATAACATTATCACCTACTGCCTCTTAAACCATGTGTCCATCCTTTCCTAATCATACTCCATGTTTTTTTAGACACCTCAGTGTATGAAACCAAGACTGATATCATCATTTATTGGTTCACAAAGAGCTTTGTGTCTGTGTTTACTGAACTATGTAGGGACGTCTTCTGACAGTAATGAACCACATATACATATAAAGAGTAGAACCTGTCTTAGCAGCCACATATTATAAATGGATCAAGGGCGTCATATTGTCTAACTGTTTCTGTTCCAGCAGACACCCCACTGCCATCACTGCTACTGCACAGCTGAGCATCCCTGAGGATTTTAAGTTCTACCTCACAGTTTACGGATGCATCACAGTGGCCAACTCTATTCTAACAATTATCCGTGCCGTCATGTTCGCTCATGGCACAATCCGTGCTTCGTTAACTATCCATGACAGACTACTTCAAAGAGTTCTGAAGGTAAGTGACTGCTACGTGTGCATCACTTCATGCTGATGCCATAAGCTTATTGTAATGCTGGCAATTAGCAGAGTGTAATGGATTGCCCATCAGTTTGTGCCACTTTCCAAAGACAGGCTTGTAAACAATTGTCGTTTCACAGATTGCTATAAATTGCATACCCTCTGTCAAGATTCTTGAAATTACGAATCCAAGGCAGTGCTAATAAAAGTTCCTGCAAAGTATTATACTTAGAGCTCAAATACTGATAACTACATTTACACCTATGTCCCAAAAGCATAGATAGTGATTCAATCCAACTAATCCAATAGCAAGAATAACACACCCTATCTCTTAATATCTCCGGTTGTCAATGAAGGGTGACTTACCTTCTGTCTCCTTTTGACCAGCTAGAATCATGGCAAGCTATAGTTTCTTCCATTATGTGTTTGCCTTTAGAATACCCTTCTGGGAAACTTGAGTCTCGAATCCTCTTTTAATGGCGTCAAAGGAGATCTATGACTACACCAGTTTTCATTAGTTCCCTTACTCTAACCTCTCTTCACAGTTTCATTTATCCGGTTGATCAGCCAATAGAAGCATATTGCAATATACAAGAGTTTATCATGCAAACCATTGTCCATCCTTACATCGGTGAGAATGTCACAAAAAGCTTTTGCCATTCTTACCCTGCAAGCCAAAGAATGAAATGCTTATCTTTACTTCTGAAATACTAAGGAGCCTATTCACAAATTCATTTTTGAGTGCATAAAGTAGCACTACAATAACACTACTTACAAGTGCTCTTCACAAATATCTGACCAGCAATCTGTGCCTAGGCCTTATGTGCTTGGTCTCCACCACCAGTATGGAGTCTGTTTTAGTAGTAAATGTGGAAGGGACAAGGCGGGGGGTAGTAGGAATATGGGGAACATCTACAACTAAATTTGTGAAATTAAGATAAAAAACAATTAGGTGTTTAGGGAGATAAGTGCAAATAATAAAACATGCCCTCAAAAAGAGTAAGAACATTGTTCACCAAAGTTACACCTATACCTACTTCAGCAATACTGCTTACAAACATGCTTAAATCTACTTCATTGAAGTCTTAGAATATGTAAAACAACACACATGGCCAATCACAGTACTGCAAACTATTGTCATAAAAATCTTAAAGGAGGCAGGAAATCACACTAACATCACATAAGGAAAATACATATTTTCCTGTTAAATACATAGATGTGTGTGTGTGTCTATATATATATACATATATATACATGTGTGTATATATATATATATATAGATATAGATATATATATATATATATTCACAGAAAAAACCATAGGTTTCAGGCACGTTATAGTTAGGAATTAGCATTTAAAAAACCTCAGAAATTCACTGAAAAAACCATAGGTTTCAGGGGTGTTATAGTTAGCTGGACTTTTCACTTGTACAAAACCATTGAAATTCCCCCGTTATAGTTAGTTCAGCTAACTATAACTCGCGCGCCCGCAATGCACTGCTGATGACGTCACATATTACATCACTCATGACATGGTCAGTGACATCACTCATGACATCACTGATGACATCTCAAATGACATCACTGATGACATCACTGATGACATCATCCAGTGAATGTGTGTTTTTCTGAAAATTAAATATGTTTTATATATGTATATTTCAAGGTCGATGGAAGAATAAATGGGTATATAAGTGTCTAAATGGATGATTTGTTTTTGAAAAATTGATTGTGTAACTGACTGATTAAGTGTATCATAGTGAATACATGGCTTAGTGAGTAATGTTTAAATATGTAAATATCTGTATCAGTCTCTCACTTTGTGTATAAGTGGCTGCATGGGTTGGTGAGTAGCTACATGGGTGTCTATATAGGTTATTAGTTGGTTTTTTGAGTATCAGTCTGAGAGTCTGCATGGTTCGGTGGGGGGTATTACGTAGTGCATAGGTGCATGAATGAGTGACTCACTGTTTGTATGTGTTGAACACAGCATGTGTGCAGGACTGTATGGGTGGATGAGTGTGTGTATGGGTGTGTTAGGGTGTGTTAGTGAGTGAATGACTGTCTCAATAGTCTCAATAGTGTCTTTATGAGTAACTACATATGTTTTAAACTAGTATATGTGACTATTGGTGTATATATGTGAGTATATGTGAGAGTGAGAGATTGAAAGAGTTCCTGTATGAATAAGTATGTGTTTCTATAAGTGATTGTTTAAAAGACTAAGTATGTGTAAGTTTCCGTAGAAGTAAGTATGGTGGTGTGTGTATAACTGTATATGCAAGTAAATGTATGTTTGATTCTTTATTAGCATGAGTGACTATGTGTGTGAGTAACTCTATGGATGAGTGGCATTGTGTAACAGGATGTATAGGTGTATGAGTACATATGATGAGTGAGTACATGTATGAGTGACTGTATAGGACTGTTGGTGAATGAGTGGATGTGTATGTGGATCTTAGAATTACTGAAGAGGTTGTTGTAACTGGTATTGGTATGTCCATTGTTTTGAAAATTTTAGTCTCTATTTTTGAATGTGTGTATCAAAGGTTATATTAGGGTGAGAGGAGGTCTGCCACTCTATCACAAGGATGATGTCATCAGTGATGTCATCAGTGATGTCATTTGAGATGTCATCAGTGATGTCATGAGTGATGTCACTGACCATGTCATGAGTGATGTAATATGTGACGTCATCAGCAGTGCATTGCGGGCGCGCGAGTTATAGTTAGCTGAACTAACTATAACGGGGGAATTTCAATGGTTTTGTACAAGTGAAAAGTCCAGCTAACTATAACACCCCTGAAACCTATGGTTTTTTCAGTGAATTTCTGAGGTTTTTTAAATGCTAATTCCTAACTATAACGTGCCTGAAACCTATGGTTTTTTCTGTGAATTTCAAAGGTTTTTTAAATGCTAATTTCTAACTATGCCTACAGAGATAGGACATGTGAAGAAAGAAGAAAAAATGCACAGAAAGAAACAAAAGAAGTGCAGAAAGAAGCAACAGAAGTCCTCAAATACGAAGATAAGTGCAGGAAGAAGGATAACGTGCAGAAAGAACAAAAAGAAGAGCAGAAAGAAGCCTTGTTGCAAAATCATCCTGTACCCTCAACTTTTTCAGACGGATACTGGTGGTAACTGAGTCTGACTAACCAGTCCTAGAGCCAGTGCTATGTTAAAAGACTCTTAGAATACAGTGAAAACACCTACATACACTAGGGAACATTATGCGTTGGGGTCCCCCTGTGATTAGCATGACCTCCTCTGTAAGCCCCTAGTGTATAATAGGGCATGGGGATTAAAACTACCTCTTAAAACAGGCCACAGGGCGTTTTTGCACACGTTACCTCAGGCCCCGTCCCCTCCCTTCACCACTGTGTAAACACGCCCTGTGTCCATTTTTAGTTGGGAGATTAAGTTCATTTGAATCCTGAGGGTCCCTAGGGTCCAACTAGCCCACTAGGTACCTCCAGTAAGTGCCACAGAGCTGCGTTGCAGAGAGGTGTAAAAAGTGGCACGGCCTGGACCACCTCTCTGCAATGCAGCTCAGTGGCGCTTACTGGAAGCACTTGGTGGGCTAGTTAGCCCCCAGGGGCCCTCAGTATTGAAGGGAAATTATATCCCCAATTTAAAACGTGCCATAGTGCGTGTTTGCACACGTCACCTCAGGCCCCGTCCCCTCCCTTCACCACTGTGTAAACGCGCCCTGTGGCTGTTCTAAGTTGAGAGATTAAGTCCCCCTGAATCCTAAGGGTCCCTAGGGTCAAACTAGACCACTAGGTACCTCCAGTAAGCGCCACAGAGCTGCGTTGCAGAGAGGTGTAAAAAGGGGCTTGGCCTCAGAACACCTGGCTGCAGCGCAGCTCCCTGGCGCATACTGGAGATGCCTGTTGGGGGCGCGTTTGCAGAGTGCTGCACGGAGGGGGCATGGCCTCCGGCACGATGCCAGTCTTTTATTTATTTTAGTTTTTTAAGAAGGGGGGCTGTTTGGTTCCCCTTCTTATTCTAATTTATTGGCCCTGATGACCCCATCCCCCAGGGCCAGTCTCCTAATTATATTTTTTTGACCCCAATCCCCAGGGCCGGCCACTGTTTTTTATTATTTTTAAAAAATATATATTTATAGACACACCTAGGACATGCTGGACAAACCGTACGTACCTATCACCATGACGATTTGCGTGATATTCATTAAAAGGCGACTATGCATGCAATGAATCCACGTGGAATGTATTTACACCACTAGTGAAGCTCTGACATGTCTGATGCCCTACCGTGCCTAATCCTGGTAGACACCCTTGTCGTTTATTTATACAAACATGGGTAGCTATTGACGGGCACATTTAATACACATGCACACCAAGCCATTCAAAGGGGATTCGACAAAAATTCGACCAAAACTATGCAAGAAACCCCCCTCACGGTTAATAAAACACACATCCACTGCCGGATGTGTAATACTTTTTATTTTACTCTCTGGAAAGGGGACGAACATCACTTGAGAGTCACAGCATGCTCCTGACAGAGCCCAATGCTGTGTTACACCCACCATTGCCTGCCGAGTGCCACACACCTCTGTGTTGTATTCCACTAGCTAGTGCATATGCTATGACACTCTCTAGCCCATGTGCACTGTAACACCACCCCGTGAATATGTCATGCCACACTTGTCTTCGCACGGGTTATATTGCCCCATCTAACGTGCCTTTCTCGATGCCTATGTTATAACGCACAGTGCTATGCCATACATATTACAATCTGGGATCCATATCTTTGTCACAGTGCATATGCAACGTTACACTCCCCAGCACATATTTTATATTACAACTTTAGAGACTAGTTAGGTTACACAACACTGCCCTGTGCATATTACACTCCAAGGCGCATATCGCATAGCACGCGCTAGTGCCTGTGCTATCTCGCGCTCTCCAATGAATCTGTCATTGCGCACAATGTATTGCATATTATATTTCACGCCCGGTTCATCTTATATCACACTTTTTGGTGCATAGTTTATACCATACACTATATCTAGTTTTCATTTTCAATCGTGCTCTCAGGACTATGTTCTATATAACACTGTGTTCACCTACCCTTTTCACGGGCATTACATTTTGCGATAGGGGGTGGAGGGTCAGGGGGTGTTTCTGCCAAGTGAGCCCGGAGTCACAGTCACAAACGTCCTCTTCTTCCTGAATAAAAGTGAGATTATGCTGCATACTTGTTCATATTTTAAGTAGTTCGCACAGACACAATGTTTTAAAAACAATAACGTTCCTAATACCCGCCTTCTCTGAACAGTTAGCTTGCTGCCCCATCCCCTTCCTCCCTATCCTCTGTTGTGTGAATCCATGGACTAGCCTCCTCCCTCCTGCCATGCATGGTCTGATGTGCTGCCACTGCCCTCAATTTAGTATGATGTACCAGTCCACTCCTCCTGCCCTCCATTGCCCAATTCTATGCCCCATCATTGACCTCCTGCTTAAACTCTGTGCTTAGCTTGCTGCCCCTATTCTCATTCCCCCTGCCCTCCGATGTCTTTGTGCATGCCCCTGCTCCATCCTTTTTGCCCACCATGTCCCATGGACCTGCCACTCCTATCTACTCTGAGTGTTCTGTTGAGCTGCCACTCCCCTCCCACCTGCCTAGCATTGACAGATGACTGTAACCTGTCCCTGCCACCTCCACCCTGCCTGTCCACATGCCATGCCCCTATCCTCTTCCTCCTGTCCTACATGGTCCATTGTACTGCCACACCCTTCTGCCCTCCCTGGTCTGTTGTGCTGCAACTGCTCCTCCTGCCTGCCCCGTGTGGTCTGTTGTGAGGTCCCTTCCCCTGAACTTTCTTGTCTGTGCACAGGTCCTGACCCTTCCTTCTATCCTCCATCGTCCTTTGTGCATGCCCCTCCACCCTCCTTCTTGCCCATCATAGCCATTGTGCTGCCACTAACCCTCCCACTTGCCATGCATGGTCTTCTGTGCTGCCATGGCCCCTCCCACCTTCCCTGTGTGGTCAGTTAGCTGCCCCTGACCCCCTCCCACCTTCCCTCCATGGTCTGTGTGTATGCCATCACAGTCTCACTGTTGCTCTTCATGGTGTGTCTTGCTTCTAGTGCCCATCCTGCCTGACCTCCATGGCTATCTTGCTGCTCCTGCCCTGCCCCCTTGCCCCCAGCCCTACTCCCTCCCTCCTGGCTTGTCTGTTCCATTGTAATGCCCCTGATCCGTCCCTCCTGCCCTTTATGGTCTGTTATACTGCAGCTTTCTCTCCTGTCTGTCCATTATGGTCAGCTAGCTACCATTGCCTCTTGCCCCTCTGTTCTCTGTTGTCCATGTGCATGGTCCTGTCCCCTCCCTCTTGCTTTCTATGGATTGTTGTGCTGCACTCCCGTCCTGCATGCCCTGTGTGGTGTATTGTGCTGTTGCAAACCCCGATGCCTGCCCTGCAGGGTCAGTTTGGTGCACCTCTCCATGTCCCTCCTGTCCTCTGTTATCCAAGTCCATGTCCCTATCCCATTTCCTTCCATGATCCAATGTACCATACTTGCGAACATTTTGAACTTGGTAAGAGGGAGATTTTGAAAAAAAACTGGGGTATTGATTTTCCCCTTTGAGTTACATTGAAAAAGAGGATATTGTAGACAGGAGACAGATCAAATAAAGCCCATTTGAGCTTAAAAACATTGGACGTTTCCTGGCTGAATCGGGTCTGTTGGCATGTATGGTTGTACTACCATTGCCTCTTCCTTCTGCCCACAATGGTCTATTACATTGCCACAGCCTTGAAGGAGGGTAGATTTTGTATCACAGGGGGCCCCTGGCCCGTTCTGTCCACACCTGAAGTATGAGACCCTTGTCCTTGCCCTGCCAGCTGCATTTGTAGGCCGTATTAAATTGACCAGCGGGTCCTGTGTTGCTATATAATTATCCTGAGACATCCTTACCACTCAGCCAGCATAAAACCCCTGTGTAGGCCCTTCTGTTCAATATGTAGGCCTCTTTGTTAAATTGACCATAGCTCTGCAATTTTAGTGTATAGCAGTCTGAAGGCAGGTCTGCGAGGCCTTCTGATCCAAACTAGTAGCCCCCACCCTACCCGAGTGCTCCGTGCTCGGTATCAAAGTTCAACATCCCCCTGAAGCTGTCGACATACAGTAGGCTGCATCCTGGACTGGTACTTGCTTCCTGGGCAGGTTTCCCGCTTTTAAGGAAGTGGCAACCGCAGAGCGTCAAGTTAGGAGAACTGAGGAGATTTTATACATGAATATATTGAATTCCCGTACAATACCCATTATTTTCTGCTTGCTCTATGGAACTTACGATAAGCGATTGGCCTGAGAGACTGACCTTTTCACCCAGTCCATTGTCAGCATTAAGTGGGTAAATGACGAAATGTCTGGTAAAATCTGCAGACGAAGCTTTTGGGTAGCATACGTAGGTAGATGTAGCGTGCAAAGGAGCCCACAAAATGATATAAAAAGGGAGCACCCACAGATATCGACGGACTACCTCGCCGTCTGTATGTAGGTTAACAGGCAGTGCAGGTTTTCCTCAAGAGCTGGGAGCTCTTGTCTTCCTTTGCTTAAAATGTCTTGCTCTGCTTTGCTTGAAGTATCTTATTCTATTTTACCTATATGAAATGTCATGTTATGTTTAACCATTGTTCTCTTTACTTTTGCATTTAAAAGATTTTGTATTGTAATTGCAGGAATGCTTGCTCTAAGAGTAAACGTGAGTGTTCCTAGGTAACATTTTCCTTGGTGTAACTTGTTTCTCATGATGCATTTATAGATGTGTTTTCTCTCTCTCTCTGTCAGTACATTAATTGAGATACAGAGAATATTATGACAGCTGTATGATTATCTGGATTCTGTATTTTGTACTTTATGTCTCTATTCTGCGGTTTCTTTGAAGTTGCATCTTCTCATTAAACTGCCATTGTATTCTGCCTCCAATTCCATGTCTCATATGTCTGTTTTCTTCATTTTTGGAGCAAGCGTTCCTAGGCACCCCGGCTCAAATTAAGGTGCCCCTTTTGTCCCTGACTCACTCTCCTGCTCAGTTCTGTGGTGGCTCCCGGGGATCTGGGGACCGCCCCTAGCTTCCTTGACCCGTAATGGATCTTCCCTCCAACAGCCTCTCTTGCAAGTCCTGTATTGTTGGTTTGTTGCCCCTGCCCCCCTTTCCACTGCCCTCCATAGTCTGTTGTGCTTCCACGGCCCTTCCTGCCTGCTCAGTGTGGTTAAATTGTTGCCTTTGCACCCTCCTACCTGCCTTCAATTTTCAGAGTCCGTGCCCCTGGCCTCTGCCTCTCAACAGTATCCTAATGAACAACTAGATTGCTAAAATTCTATATTTATTACAAAAGTGTGGAACGCCTGACATCATCTTGATGTAATCAAAACTGTAATACCTAGAGCATTTCCTTTAGAAATTACATATATGAGAGGGTCTTATTGGCATCAAAATTATGGTTAGACTAAAATATAACATATTTTCTGAGTTTTCAAATAGCGACAAAGCACTTTTAAATTATTTGTTATCTTTATGTTTTTTATCCAGTTGACCACTTGATTAAATGTTGCACTTAGGGGAGAGGATGTGGTGTTACTTCCAGAACTGCAGACTTTGCAACTGGGGAACCAGGTTGAAGTTTCTGCTTCAGCTCGACATTCTGTGATTCTGGTCAAATCACTTAGTCTCCCCATGTCTACAACCAAAATGAATTTGTTCTTGTGTGATGTAACCAATGCTCATGTAAAGCACTCCAATACCTGACAAGTCTGCACTATATAACACTGCAAAAACACAAAATAATAAGTGTTTTGCACACTTCTGTCATTGGGCTATATTTGGGCTACATCTGGGTGATTTTGGGCTACATTTGGGCTCTTTTGTCTCCGGTGGCCATCTTGGGAGATTTATTTGTTATGAAGTTTCCTAATTTCTATGTCAGGACAGGAGGCTCCGATTATGCTTTCTCATTTCTTTATTAGAAATGCCCAGCAGCCAATCAAAACCGTTTATGAAACGAAAAAACTACAGTACCCATGAGTACCCGGGTACCACGTGACAACCATAGAGTCTCTCCTATAAAGGCACAACAGTAGATAGTACGTCCTCTTTCTTTGCTGCTCCGCAGCCAGTTAAGTGCCTTTTTCGTTTATTAGTGTTACATTGTTGCATTATTATCTGTGCACTTCTGTTGGGACGCGCTCGCTTCTACATTGTATTAGCTGTTGCTACATTGTTGCGCGCTGTCCCGGTACACTTATTTCCTTTGCTCCGCTTCGCGCGGCGCGCATGCAGGGAGCGTGAGCTCACCTCCCTTGGCCGTGACGCTCGCTCGAGCGTCGGGTCCGGAATTTAGTGGAGTGGGAGAATAGGGGCTGAGAAGCTCGCGCTAACGCGCGTGCTTCTCTATTTACATACAAACTGAGGCGGCCGTTCCGCGCATGCGCGGCGGCCATTTTCATTGTTTACAAACCGTGTTTTCACACGGAGCACAGGAATCGGTTGTTCTCCACACCGCTGCCCACTGCCTCAGCTTATCTTCAGCCCCATCGACGCCCTTTGCTGGTTAAAGGCCTAGGGCTGTATAATTACGCATAGGCTCTGCCTAGAGTGACTCAGCAAGCCCTCCCTCCACAATTAATTTAATTATTTATTTTGGTCAGCCTTTTTTCTGTCCATTAATTGGCTTGCTGTGGGGTTTTTTCACTCCCCCTGAATTGTGCCTTTGGCATTGTAATATTACTTGACATTAAATTGTCATTTGGTGGGCATTACTTTCACTTTTTCCAGTGAAATTAAGAATAATGGAAGAGTACTTTGATGAAGATGATTACTCTTACGAAGAGGAGAGCTCAGGTTTCCTTGAGCAAGATTTAGTCGAAGCATTGGACCAAGGAGTTCAGCACTCCGTTACCAAAGCCCTGGTCCACGCTATTAACCCATTGAAGCGTCATTTGACGCAATATGCCAAGCAGCAAGGTTGGTTGCCTTCTTCTCGCTCTTCCAAATCCCCCATAAATCCACACAGGGCGGATTTCAAACGTTTGGCTAAAACTCTAGCCTCAGAAAAGGCTTCCTCAAGTCCTTTGGTAGGCGCTTCTACCTCGGCAGCCTGTCACACTGATTCTGACGGTCCTCCTTCTTCCTCATCTGACCAAGATGTCCCTCCACCACGCAAAAAAGCTCGCAAGGAGCATTATGTGGACGCTCCTACTCACCCGCAAGTCCTAACCTTTGAGCCTTCGGAGATATATCACCCCCATTCATCTTCTTGGCTTCCTTCTCCTGCAGTAGCTGAATATGTCCAGGCGCACATCCGACAACCTTTTGAAAAAGAGGTTAGAGCTCGCCTCCGCTCCGAGTGCCCTCGCCCGGATCTTGCAGATCACCTGGCAGACACTCCTGAAATTGACCCCACGATGCTTTCTTATCTCAAGAAATTTGCTAAGGACCCTAAAAAGGGTCTGGACAGATCTTGGCGGTCCTGCCAAGATAAAATGTTGGATTTAATGGGACCCCTCACCAAGATTCTTGATCTCGGATTTCAGGCCAAGGAAGCAGAATCTCTTGTGGATCCAGATGAACTCATAGAATGGGCTCAGAGGGCTATTTGCCAGTTGGGCAACGCAAATTGTGCCATTTCTAGTGAGCGTCGCCGCTCTATTCTTCTGAAGATTGACCCGAAATTGGCGGAACTCTCCACTTCCGAGTCGGGCCCGGTGGCACAGGGTCTTTTATTTGGCCAACCGTTCCTTAAGGAACTTACTAAATTTGTAGCAACCTTCAGTGGTTTGGACAAGGCGCAAGCTTCTATCAAGCGTGCACTTCGTCCGGTTTTTGCCAGGGCCGGACGACATAGGGGACGCTCGTTCGGCCGTGGCTCCAATAACTCCTCCCAGAGAGGTTACCAGTCCCAGAGAGGCGGGGGTCAGGACTCCGGCTACAACACCCGCTCAAATTTCTATCCTTCCCGAAAAGGAAGAGGTCAATTCCGGAAAGGCCGTTCCGGTGGCAACCAAGGTGCTTACCAAGACTCTAATACCTCAGGTGAGTTTGATTTGTTTTTCCGAGGTGGTTCTGGGGGGCAGAATACGTTCTTTTCTCCAGAACTGGCGTCAAATCTCCAACGATGCTTGGGTTCTGCAAACTGTTCAGGGTTTCAAAATAGAATTCTATCAGGCCCAACATCAATCCCTCCCCCCTCCTCCTCTCCATTTTTCTCTTCAGGACCAAAAGTTTATTTCGGCAGAGATAGACTCCCTTCTCGCCAAAGGGGCAATCAGGTCAACTGTCCCCCACCCTCACAGGTTTATCAGCAATGTTTTTCTGGTTCAGAAAAAAGGGGGTGGCAATCGTCTGGTCCTCAACTTGAAGGATTTCAACGGAGGTGTAGTTTACAGACACTTCAAGATGGAAGGAATCCATCTTTTGCGCGATCTTCTGCGCGAAGGGGACTGGATGGTTCGGCTCGACCTCAAGGATGCCTATCTTTCCATTCCCATTTACGAGCCTCATCGTCGTTTTCTTCAATTCAGTTGGCAAGGAATATGGTACGAATACACAGTTCTCCCATTCGGCCTCTCGTCAGCACCCTGGTGCTTCACGAAACTTCTGAGGCCGGTAGTGGAATGTCTGCGTGCTCGGGGTGTCCGCCTGATAATCTATCTCGACGACATTCTTCTCATGGCGGACAAACCCCTCACAGTATTAACCCATCTGGAATGGTCTATCGCCCTTCTACAGTCTCTGGGTTTCCTAGTCAATCCGCAAAAGTCTATCTGGAATCCTACTCAAGTAATCGAATTTCTGGGTTTTCAAGTGAACTCCCTATCCTGTCAACTCTTATTACCACACCAAAAGATTCGGTACATCAAGAGAGAATTGAGGTCTGTTCTTTCCAGACAGATTGTGTCCTTGAGGTCGTTAGCGCGGGTAGTAGGTCTCCTGGCGTCCTCCATTCAGGCGATATTCCCAGGTCCGCTGCATTACAGAGCACTTCAGAGATTGAAGATTCGTCACCTCCAAAAAGGTCTTCGCTATTCAGATCTGATTCCTCTTTCCGAGGATGCGAAGAGCGAGATGCAATGGTGGTTGGACCACATGGAGGCCTGGAATGGACGAGCCCTGTTCGGCTCCGCTCCGGATCTGGTGATAGAATCGGATGCCAGCCTTTGGGGTTGGGGAGCCAGGTGCGGACCAATCTCCACCGGGGGTCGCTGGTCTCCCCAGGAACTGTCTCTTCACATCAATTGCCTAGAACTTCTAGCGGGGTCTTTTGCGATTCGGTGTTTCTCCCCTCATCAGACCAATTGTTGTATTCTTCTCCGCATGGACAACGTTTCAGCGGTCCGGTATGTCAACAAGTTGGGGGGAACTCGATCCAAGATTTTGGCGGAGATCGCCAAGGATTTTTGGCACTTCTGTCTTCAACAGAAGATCACAGTTATTGCCGAATATCTTCCCGGTTGCCGCAATCAGATTGCGGACTGGAACTCTCGCCATCTTCGCGACTTCAGCGATCGGCGCCTTCACCCGCGCATTTTTCGCATCCTCCGTCGGACTTGGGGTCATTGTCACCTAGATCTGTTTGCGTCTCGCCTGAATACTCAACTCCCTCTATTCTTCAGCTGGATGCCGGACCCGAAAGCCCTGGCCACAGATGCATTTCTTCAGACTTGGCCGTCCACTCTGTGCTACGCCTTTCCCCCGTTCATGTTGATTCCCAGGGTTCTGGCCTACTCGAAACGTTTTCAAACGGAGCTGATTCTCATTGTTCCGCTGTGGAGAGCTCAACCATGGTTCCCGGACCTTCTGGAGATGTGTTGTGCGGTTCCGTTCCTTCTTCCCCAGAAGTGGAATCTGTTGCTGGATCCCCTAGGCGATCCGCATCCCCTGGTTCTATCCGGCAATCTCCTACTGTTGGCGTGCCGAATTTCGGGGATCGCTGGTCGCTCCCAGGCCTTTCATGCGACGCTTCCAAATTCATCAGTGACGCCTGGTCTCCCAGTACTCACAAAAGATATAGAGCCTCATGGAAGCGTTGGTGTGACTGGTGTGTTCAGCGAGAAGTTGATCCCGCTTCAGCGGATGTGGCTCTGATTATTAATTTTCTAGCTTCTCTCGCTTCTTCTGGTCTGGCCTATCGTACGGTCAACAACTTCCGTTCCGCCATCTCTGCCGCCCATGTTCCCATTAATGGCAAACCGGCGGGTGAACATCCTTTAATTTCCAAGTTGCTTAAGGGCATTCGTCTAGCGAACCCTCCGTGCCCTAAATATGTTTCGCTTTGGGATGTCTCCATTGTTTTGAAATTTTTGGAGGCTTGGCCTCCTAATTCATTACTTTCTCGTAAACAGCTCTCTGCTAAATTGACTATGCTGTTATGTCTCGTTTCCTGTAAACGAGTGTCTGACGTGCGGGCGTTAGACTTGGCAGGTCGAAGATTTACACCTGAGGGTGTCACTTTTCTAATCTCTAAACGCACCAAGACTGCTACCTCTTCGATTATTTATCCTTCCTTTCCTCATCATCCCAACCTTTGCGTTGTTCAATGTGTCAAGGATTACGAGGTATGTACTGCACCTTTACGTTCTGATACACAGGGTCAACTACTTATTGCCTTGCAAAAACCTTTTCGTCCTGTTACTCCTGCTACATTAGCTCGCTGGGTTAGATGGCTCTTATCTGAGGCTGGAATTGATGTTTCCATTTTTGGTGCTCACTCGGCTCGCGGGGCCATGGCCTCTAAAGCGTTCTCGATGGGTGTTTCATTACTGGACATCATGAAAACCGCAGATTGGTCTTCTGATTCTATGTTCAAAACGTTTTATTACAAGCCTATTGAACACATTGCTTCTGTTGTGGTGGATCAGCTTTGAACAAGCATAATCGGAGCCTCCTGTCCTGACATAGAATTAAAAATTTGCAAACATTCGTGACAAGAATTTTCAATTCTATTAAGGACAAGGAGGCGAGGATTATCCCACCCAAATTCATGCCTGATTATCATGTTTTTCATTGTTACAGTGGCATTTGTTTTATGACAATGCATTGTATTTCTCCATGTTTACCCTTCCCTTTTATTGCCTTCACTCTCTTTATTGGATGAGTATTACGGCTATACTTTTCTTTTCAGGTTCTGACCCGAAATAGTGATTTCTACTGTTTATCCTGTTTACTTCGCTTGGATCATCTGCTGCCTGCCTCTGTTCGGCGTTTGCTGTGTTTCTAACGTCAGGATGATCACCGACTGTGGCTGATGGACTTGGTTCCTGGCTTGCTTCTTTTTCCATTGGATTTCATGTTTTCATTTGAACTGCTCCTCAACAAAGAAAGAGGACGTACTATCTACTGTTGTGCCTTTATAGGAGAGACTCTATGGTTGTCACGTGGTACCCGGGTACTCATGGGTACTGTAGTTTTTTCGTTTCATAAACGGTTTTGATTGGCTGCTGGGCATTTCTAATAAAGAAATGAGAAAGCATAATCCTCGCCTCCTTGTCCTTAATAGAATTGAAAATTCTTGTCACGAATGTTTGCAAATTTTTAATTCCTCATGTACTGCAGTCTCCTCAGTAGGAAATGCTTTCAGTTTTTTACTTTGATTCCATCATGAAGGTATTCAGATATGTCACACATTTGCCATAAATTCTGAATGTTAGCACTCTAGTTGCTCATTAGATCACTGTAGTAAAACTACTGCACCATGGAAGTCTGCTCCTGGTATTAAAAGTGCATGTTTCAGTCTGCATGTCAGAATTTTTTAATGAAATAGAAGAGGATTTGAGAAGTCACTCAAAATGTGCCCTCATTTTCTTTCTTCAGCATTAATCATAATTTCTATGGCAAAATGAACCTCCTCATTGTGTTCCTTTTTAAATTAAATGTTTTAAGTGTTACCAGTTTATTCCAATCAAGATGGCTTCAGGTGTGCCTTACTTTTGTCATAATGAAGACAGTAAGCGCTCCAGTTGTTTTTAAGAACATTCTGGGACATTCTGTCATTGGGCTATACTTGGGCTACATCTGGGTGATATTTGGGCTACATTTGGGCTCTTTTGTCTCTGGTGGCCATCTTGGGAGACTTATTTGTTATGAAGTTTCCTTATTTCCTCATTTACTGCAGTCTCCTCAGTAGGAAATACTTTCAGTTTTTTACTTTGATTCCATCAAGAAGGCATTCAGATGTGTCACACATTTGCCATAAATTCAGAATGTTAGCACTCTTTTTGCTCATTAGATCACTGTAGTAAAGCTACTGCTCACCAGGGAAAACTGCTGCTGGTATTGAAAGTGCATGTTTCAGTCTGCATGTCAGAATTTTTTAATGAAATAGAAGAGGATTTGAGAAGTCACTCAAAATGTGCCCTAATTTTTCTTTCTGCAGCACTAATCATACTTTTTATGGAAAAATGAACCCCCTCATTTTGTTCCTTTTTAAATTAAATGTTTTAAGAGTGTTTCCACTTTAATCCAAGCAAGATGGCTTCAGTTGTGCCATACGTTTATCATAAGTAGGACTGTTAGCGCTCTAGTAGTTCTTTGGAACACTCTGGGAAGCTGCAGTAGAACACAAAGGAATCAACTGACAGTCTCTGCCCTTGTTGGATGTACATGTTTTACTGAGAATGTCAGACTTCATTCTCACATGACTGAGAAAGATAATGTGAATTTACAGAAAATAAGCTCTCAGTTTAGCCTATAGATCACCTTCCAAACCTCTGTGGTAAAAGCATGAGAAAATATTTTTCTCTCAATCATGATATCCCAGCAGAAGGCTTTTTCACATGGTGAAATCACCTTAGAACATACCACAATTCCTAAAATGAGTATGGTACCATCAACAAATGATTCATAATGTAACTAAAGTCTTAAAACCTTCTATTAACTGCAATGCTTTTTAATGAGGTGCTATCATGTATATTGGTCCCAAGATGGCTGCCAACACTTCTTGGATGAAGTGCTGACAGCCAATCAGATCTCAGGATGACATGTGTGGTTAGGCTCCGCCCACATATATATATGCTTTTAAATGCTATTTTCTCAGGAAATACTGAACAGATTTACACCAGACCTGCAAAAGGCACTTCCTTGACCTTATGGCTACCTCTCTGCCAAATTTCAAGTAATTCTGTTCAGCCGTTCGGGCTGTAGCTGTGTCTAAAGGTCCTATGGAAAAATGCATGGGGAAAACGCGTTTTGGGACCCCCCTTTTTTCTCGGCCCCTGCTTGACGAATCCCCCCGAGACTTTCAGGGTAGGAGCGGAGCGTAGCGCCCCACCTATTTTGAACATTTCGCGAGGATTCGTCGACCGGCGCCAAAGTTATTCCAAATAGAATGTTGCGGATTTCCTATGGAAACAGGGTCCTAACTATAACTACCTACTGGCGACCGCCAGTAGGTAATATATATATATATATATATATATATATATATATATATATATATATATATACACATACACATCACTACATGGCAGGAGTATGTAGGGCATGTGTACATCTACACATGCTATGAACATATATGTTCGTAGCACGTTTGGCTGTATTTACGCATGCTCTGCATACTCCTCCTGTCTAGTGTTGGGCTCGGTCATTGCAAGTTGTTTTTCTTCAAAGAAGTCTTTTCAGTCATGAGGTCTCGATGGCTCCTCTTCCCGATCTAGATGGGCACGGTCAGCGACTCCATCATTAGATTGCTTTTTTCTGCCATCGCGTTCGGACGTGATCCAGTGTGCTCCCAGTCCTCAACGAGCTTGTCGGTTCCCTTCGTGGCCTTGATCCCACTGATTTCCAACCCTGTCGCAAGAATACCCTTTGACATGCTCTCGACTTGCTCCACCGGTTCCATTTTTCAGTCCTATCAAGGAAGAGCGTCTGGACCTCTCGACCCTCTGGCCCTTTGGGCCAGCACATGTTTCAGCCTTTGAGGTAATGCAATGGAAGATCTTCAAGAGGTGCCAAGTGTCACTTTAAGTATTCCCTGGGCCAACCTCCACTTGTACTTCTCGCCAGACCATGATGAGCTCCGCTGCGACTGGTGCTTGGTGTTCCGCAGCAAGAAGACGTCAGTGACGAGATCGATGAAGGGCACACAGCAAGATGGCCAAGTGCACCTCAGAGACGCCCAACATCTTTGGTGAATTCACATTTGGTGAATTTGCTGAAGAAGAGCAGGAAAAGGAGGCGCTAGCTAAATTGCCCAAGCTCCTGCCTCACCATCCCAGCCCCCATGCCTCATAGTCTGGCAAGGAATACCATTGGTTGGCTCTAGTCCACATGTGAAGGCAACGCCACACCTGAGTTGTGTTGACTCCCCGCCCACCCTCCATAAGCGGCCGCAGATCTGCCCCCTATGGGAGATGGCATCAAGCACAATGCTGTAACTGCTGCCCCCATCAGGTGCACCACTTTACTTAAGTGCTGGTCCACCCCGAAGCAAAGCCTCTGAGCCGAGGACAGACTCGGGTAGAGCCCTTGATCCTCGTCCCTGAAGACTCTCATTGGCACCCACATGCTAGTGATATCTTCGAAGCCAAAGCCTCCTTGTCTCCACCCTTCCTCGTAGCCAGACCTTTTATCCGTGTCTAAGGCACCCTCGACGCCCAAGCCATCCTCAGCACTGAAGTCTGTTGCCCTCGATGTCGAGGCATACCCCATCCTGAAAAAGCTTCAGCACAGGCTGGATGAGAGACAAGGGAAAATTGTCATCTACTCACGCACAAGCAAGATCATTGCATCGGACACGATTCTGCCACTGAGAAATGAGCTGACCAGCAAGAATGTCCAGCCATCAGACACTCATGCCCCCCCCAGAGGTGTAAGGACTAACCTTCTCCTCCTCCATCACTTCCACCCCCATCTCCTCCACCTTTGCCTCCTCCTCCCACGCCTCCTCTCCCTCATTTAACATACTCTCTCCTCGAAGGTCCCCGTAGTCTTAATCTGACATTGGCAGCCCATGCCCTTATTCGCCAGCTGAGGATCTTATACCTGTGTCCTAGTATTTCATGTGACCCCTGGGAGGATTACAAAGTGGAGCCCCCTGCTGACCCTCATTTAAAACACATCCTTGTCAGATCTCGTCCCTCCCCAAACTACTACGACCTAAATCAAGGCTGAACCACTACAAAGAGAACAGATTACTACAAATAGTTATAATCAAATGAGCCTCAAGTCGAAAAAGTTTCTTCTTTATTATTTTGGTTCTTTAAAAGCCAACGTGTTTCGTCCTGTCACGCAGGACTTCTTCAGGGCATTCAAGATTCGCAGTCGGGAGCAGGCTGATTTACATTACGCTGGGCTGGAGAGCCGATACGCGGTATAAAATCTACTGTTCTTAATTTGCCAGCACTTGGTTCACATCAATGTGATTATCATATCACGGTTCTCAACAGATGTTACTATCATCCTACTTTTATTTGAAATTTGATGAACTTATGACGCGACTTGAATTATGGATGAACACTCCTAAATACAGATGAGATTGCCGTCAATATTGCGTGCGGATAACTTTATAAGGTTACTATTAACCTACTTTTGCTAACTGGGAATCTTGAATGCCCTGAAGAAGTCCTGTGAAACTTTTTCGACTTGAGGCTCATTTGATTATAACTATTTGTAATAATCTGTTCTCTTTGTAGTGGTGCAGCCCTGATTTAGCTTGTTGGTACGATTATCCTAGGGTAGAAATAGGGGGGGGGTGCTCCTGGACAGGGGGTACTTTCAGGAGCTTGCATACAGGTTAATCCGCAATTCTTTGATTTCATGGGCATAATTGTTTTTGATTGGTGCCATATCTTTGGTATGGGGTCCACTGTCCAAGTTGTGTTTTTTTTACTACTACGACCTATGTTATGTTATGTGATTTTGTTGAGTGCAGCTAATTACCCGTGATGGCATCCAGGTGCTGAGTGGGGCAGGCCTTGGGCGGGGGGAGGGATCATGCCTGTTTGTCTGGAAAAGCCAAGTCCTTTGTGGTAAATATTTAAATTACCTGTACTATTTTTTTTATGCGGTAAAGTCTAGTAAGAATAACTCAGTCAAAATAAGAGGCAGAATCCGTGGTATTAGGGGTTCTGAAAAGGACTTTATTCCTTACAAAGGAATTATGGTTCGAACCAGGCAATCATATTCCATCACCACGAAGGTTCAGGAAGGGATAGGCAATACATTATTGACAAGTAGCAATATATATATGAAAAGCATTGCATTAAGACAGATGCAGGAGGCGTAACAGCTGATAATACAGATAAGAATACACATACGTAATGAAAATAGGCGTAATAATAGGCGTATACTAGAAACGTCATCTAAAATGATGTCACAAGTGGGTGGATCCATAAGAGAATCCTGCAGTGTCAGCAGAAATATTTGGCAGAGATGCGCGCGCAGCCGCATGACGTGTGATTGACGTGCAACTAGAGGGTGAAGGGGAATTGACATTTAGCTCTATATGTGGAGACAGAAGTCTGGGGGGTCAGGTCAACCTAATCCCAAATCGTATCTAATATCTTTGTTTAAGGAACTGTTTTATCCAAAAAGGAAAGGTCTCTCGGACGGAATCTATTCGATACTGACTGTTAGTGCATGTACAAGCGTCTATGTGTCTACATGAGATGCGAGGGGGCAGGAATCTTCCATGGTAACAGGGGCTATGAATTACTTGCATAAAGACAGCGAGGCCGGGCCCTTTGCTCGGTAGCTGGAAGGATGTTTACCTAAACTACTAGACAGGAATGCATTGAATGAGGAGCGGAGCAGATAACTTGAAGGCTGAATACAGTTTTTTTGGCAGGCAACAGGCCGCGTCAGGCACCGTTAGCCGCGCAGGGAGTAGGACAAAGTTCATGGATACGGATGCAGGACCAGGCTGGAGCATTTCAGAGGCAGAAACAAGAAAAGGCTTGATGGCAGAATTCAGGGCCTACTCGCCTGAACTGTAAAACGTGAAAAGTGAACCATATAAAGTCGGTGGCCAATCATATTTAGGAATGGAATATTTGACCCATTCATGGCCGATCTGAAAGAGGACAGGTTAACGTTGGACGCACATGTATTTGCGTCTTCATAGCTGGAACTGGAGGGAACATACATATATTTGTAGCATGTACATGGAGCCGTTGGGGTCTAAGATAGGGGACACAATTGACCATAAAAATTCATATTTCCTCATTCCCTCCTTGTCCCCTACGGACCCTCAAGAGATATCCATCTTCATCAATCCATCAATCTGTTCATATAGCATCATTTGTTCTTCTTTCTTCTTCCGGGATCTTGAATGAAAATTTGAAGGCAGGATACACGATGTGGCACACAGACCACAAATCGCTGGCCCACATTGTAGACATAAGCAGCAACTGAATAGTAGGAGAAAGCCAATACCTAGGAAGGATAGGATCCTCCATCCCCAGGCTGACAACATGCTCCAGAACCAACCGGACCAAGTCCAGGTACCTGGATTCTGGTGTATCTGGCTTACGATTTTATGAAGTCGAGTTATGGCTTTATATACTGACGGCGCGTTTTCTGGTATGAAAACACAGCAACTTGATCCGATGACCCTACAAGCTCCGCCCCTATCGGCCAGAATGACGTCAAGGACAAGACGATTTTGAAGAACAACAATCCGCATCGTAGACTGCTCCTCTGTTAAGTTGCCTAAGGCGGAAGTAGTTTCATTCACTACTGCTTCAAGGGTTCTAGTTAATCTACGTATCAGCTTACTATTAGTGACTGTACCTATGTAGGGAAAGAAACCTTTATTGAAATCTGTGTATTTCTCCCATGCTGTTTCAGTGTAGTCGACAATCGGGAGATCTCTCTGCTGTCTATTGTGTACTAAATGGGTATTCCTATGATAATCAGGCGGGGCTAGGAAAACAGGTGGCAGAAGGAATGCAATGTAACAGGTACCATCCCAATCTAGGGGTAGGCGTATATATGCGGTGTGACCACAGATAAAGTAGGAGTGACGAGAAGCTCTAAATGTAGACTTGCCTTTATCACTGAATTCTATTACAGTGGTACATTTACTATGGCCCATGTGTATTGAACCATTCTTTCTTACACATAATTCGCCTCTAACTGGAAATACTGACATAGCGGCCAAGATTGGTGTAGCTTCGGATTCAACATTCAGGATCATGAGGTTAAGTGTATAGTTACCTAATCCATATACTTCATTTTCTAGATCAGTCCCTGTTCTTTTGGGAAGTCCCTCCTTGTTAGGGTAGCAGACTTTAAGTAAAACTAGGTTCAGGTTTCCCCATACCCAGTTGTCTTGATAAACTACGGAATTTGAATCTAGGGAATTAATCAAACTAAACCATGCTCCACAGGAGCCATTGTGTGTGAATGGATACGGAAAGAGAGGCAGAACTCCCCTGTATTTCTGATAGGGAGGGAGTCGGCCACATATCCAACAATTTGTAGCATTGCTGGTCTGATGGGAATGATGTAACATACTGATGAATGTGTTGTTCGCAGCGCAAATCTATAGGACAACTCATGCGGAGGTAATTCGCTAAAAGAATGTTCGGCAGTAGCATTGAAAGTACGCTTGGAAATAGGGTAATACATGTGTAAAAATATACTGACAGTAATAACCAGAAGACTTAGAAAAAACATAATTAATAATGTCACTATGCAGTGACTACGAAGTGATTTACAGTACGCATGTTTCTTGAGCTGTTTCTGTCTATTTCTCTCTCTATTTCGGTCTAGAGGATACATGTCAGAGACAAATTCAACCGATTCACCTTGGAGAGGACTTAAACAATCAAATTGTCTGACTTGCTAGACCTTAGTTTCAGTTTATAATTCTCTGTTTCTAGCTTATCAACCAGGGGAAGTTTTGAGTCAGTCTGTGAGGAAATGCAGGGCTGAAAGTTCAAGTCGGATGATAGTCCATGAAATTTTTTGATATGGCTCGAGTGCAACCACCCTTTACGTCCCTCAATCTTCACAGCTGTCCTTGTGGTCAATAAGACGAGCTTAGGCGACTGCCAGCGAGGCTCCAGCGGGTTCCTTCTGTCGAAGTTCCTTACAAGTACAAGGTCTCCCGGAACCACGTCATGGGGCTTCACCTCAGTGTTATCGGGAAAAGCTGCAGCTACCTGTGAACGACAAGATTGTAGTGCAGACATCAAGGAAGCCAGGTAATCTGTCAACATATTACAATCAACATCAGTGATTTTACGAGGTATAGGCGTCCCCCACATATTTGGTGGTCTACCGAAGATCACCTCATACGGGGATAGCCCTGTTCGAGAGTGTGCTACCATTCTCATGTAAAAGAGCGCAACCGGTAAAGCTACTATCCAGTCGACACCTTTTTCTCTACATACTTTGGACAGTCTAATTTTCAGAGTTTGATTATGTCGCTCCACGAGACCTGCTGCCTCGGGATGTCGGACGCAGTGGAATTTCCATTGGTAGCCTAATAGAAGTGAAACATGTTTCATTAGCTCGGATGAGAACGGCTGGCCATTATCTGAGTACACGATACGGGGCAAACCATATCGTGGGAAGAATTCTCGAACTAACTGTTTGGCAGTAGTCGGGGCAGTGTAATCTGAGACGGGATACGCCTCTGTCCACCGGGAAAGAGCGCATACAACTACGAGGACATATTTGAATCCTCGACATCGTTCCATCTGGATATAATCCATCTGGAGGACTTCAAAAGGGTGATCGGGGGGTTGAAATCCACCCTGTTCTACAGGTACGCCTTTTCCTGGATTGAACTGACAACAAATCATGCAGGTGCGTACTTTCTGTTTAGCTGCTGCTCGCAAGTGTTTATTGAACCAAATGTGTTGAATACTGTCTAGCATAGCTTTCTCTCCTAGGTGCGCTGGACTATGTATTGTGTTAATGATGACTTGAACCATTGAGTCGGGGAGAAACCATATAGATTTTCCCTTCGTCATCCATCCTTGATCCGTTTGGATCCCTCCTAATTCAGTCCATCTCTTTATTTCTTCTGGTGTGGCATGTGTCTGTATATCAATTACATCAAGGGCGGGATCCTTAACTGTCATGCAGTGTGTTGGTGTCGGAACTATTGTCTTTGTCGTGTCAGTTGTATGAGTCTGATTCTGAGCAGTCTGTTTAGCTGTTCTGTCAGCTAGGTCGTTACCCTGAGAAATAATGTCAGTCACTTTTGTATGGGCTTTACACTTCATAATCGATATTGTAGTAGGCAGATGTATTGCATCTAACAGAACTTGAATAAGGGGACCGTGCTGGATGTGGGCACCGTGAGAAGTTAAATAACCTCTCTCTCGCCAAAGCACGCCGAAGTCATGGACGACTCCGAATGCATAACGTGAATCTGTGTATATGTTGACTTTCTTATTCTTGGCTTGAATACAGGCTTGTGTCAGAGCGATGAGCTCTGCTGCTTGAGCTGACAAGGTATCAATACAATTTGTTTCAATAATTTCAGTGTCTGTTGTGACTGCATAAGCGGCCACTAACTCTCCTGTATTTGTTCTCATGCATGAACCATCTACATACAATGTCAGGTCTGGATCTGATAATGGAATATCTGTCAAGTCTTGTCTGGGTTTCGTCGTAATAGTAATGACTTCAATACAATCATGTGCCAATGGGTCTGTTCCATTTAATGGCAGAAGTGTGGCAGGATTTAATGTACTACAACGTCTGATTTCTATGTGTGGCTGGAACAATGTCAATTCATAACCCGTCAGTCTTGCTATAGTCAAGTGTTGTGTGTGGGTCCGGTTCAAGAGAACCTCTACTGCGTGTGGTACTTGTACTGTCAATTGATGTCCTAACACTATGGCATCGCTTTGTCTGATTGCTAAAGCTGTTGCTGCGACTGATTTCAGGCACGCAGGAAGAGCCTGAGCTACGGGATCTAATGTACTAGAAAAATAAGCACATGGTTTGTGTGATCCTGCTTGTTCCTGCGTGAGTACTGACAAAGCAGTACCTTCACGTTCTGTAACAAAAAGTGTAAAACGTTTGCTGTAACATGGCGTTGCTAAAACAGGTGCTTGACATAAAGCTTTCTTTAAGCTTTCAAAAGCTTGTGTATGTTCCTGAATCCAAGGGAGGACAGTCGATGTCGCTGCCTCCTGTGTTGTCAACTGAATTAGTGGTTTTGCTAGAAATGCATATTGAGGGATCCACTGCCTACAGTACGAAGTGAGGCCTATGAATGCCCGCACCTCCTTTTGTGTCTTGGGTGGCGGCATGTTAACAATTAACTGGATGCGGTCGGGTGTAAGCTGTCTTCCCCCCTTGGACAGCAAGTGCCCAAGGTACACAACTTGCTGGACACAGAATTGCAGCTTCGAAGGGGACACTTTGTGCCCCTTGTCGGCTAAGAAATGTAAAACCGTCAGTGATGCTTTTTCACATTCAGGTTCGCTTCGGGCGGTGATCAGCAGATCATCGACATATTGAAGCAGGGCAGTGTTAGCTGGCATGTGGATACTGTCAAGTTATCTTTTCAGTGCTTGGCTATAGATGCTGGGGCTTTCTGTGAATCCTTGAGGTGCGCGTGTGAATTTAAAACTTCGTCCATTTAAACTGAATCCGAACAAATATTGGCTTTCCGGATCGATTGGGACGCTAAAGAAAGCGTTCTTGAGGTCAATTACAGTAAAGAACGTTGCTTCTGAATCTATGGCTGTTAGTAAGGAAGAGATATCTGGGACCACGGGGTATTGTGGTACAATGCATTTGTTTAATTCGCGCAGATCAATAACTAATCGATATACTGGCGGTGCTTTTGGATCAGTTCGTTTAAGAATCGGAATTATCGGGGAATTACATACATTGGAGTCGGTTTCCACGACCACTCCTTGTGCAATGAGCTCGTCAATGATTTGCAGCAAAGCCACTACAGCATCTGGTGGTAATTTATATTGTCGCATTCGTGGTAGTACTACTCCTGTTTTGAGTGTGACTCGATATGGTGTAATGTGCATACAACCTACATCAGTGGGGCCTTGCGCCCATAAATGTGCAGGTAGATTCTGTAACCGGTGATCCATGTCTCTAGACACGTAGTGACCTTTAAAGTCACGCAAAAATAATCGTACTCCTTCCGGAGAACAACATATTATAGCTCCTAGAGCTTTCAATGTTTTTATACCTAACAAGTTTTCTGGACATGATTTCGTAAGCAATAGATCTGTAGTCCGTGTCAATGGACCAACTGTGAATGCAAGTGGTTGCGATACTTCGTTAATAGTGGGCTTTCCTGAAAAACCAAGGGAAATATTTTGTAAGCCTGAGAGGGGTGCCCCTGGGACTTCGCTGTGACTGATAGTGGTTCTGCTTGCCCCTGTATCGAGTAGAAACTTTCTGTCTTTCCCTAATACTTGACTCTGTACGTAAGGACCCTCTTGATCTACGGGAACCTCAATAAGGGGTAGGCCAACTTCCCTCTCTAGGCTATTTCATGTGTAGCGCTGATACTCTGGGTAGTCATTTTGTGCATACTGGTACATCTGTTGTGTCGTGTTTTGTGTTGCAGCAATAGGCTGTGGCTGTTGTTGTGGTTGTTGTTGTGGTTGTGGTGCGGTCTGTTGTACAGCTGGCATAGGCTGTATATTCTGAGGTACTTGTTGCTGGATCTGATCCTGTCTAGGCGGACGTGGTCTCTCCTTCGTTATACCCGTAGAGATATTATGTTTCAGGACTGCGCAATCGTGTATATAATGACCTGGCTGTTTACAATAGTTGCATGTCCCTCTAACAGGACCCGCTGAATCATTGGACTGCGTCGTACCCTTTTTATGACCGTCAGCTGGAACTGACTGGGCAACTAGCATTTTCATTTTCGTGTCTTTCATACGTCTTTGTTCATGTTCTTGTTCTTCCCTAATTCTATTGTGATGATATTGTAACATTTGTAACATCTGTGACGGTGTGTTACCTTGCCAAGTACTCTCGAATTTCAGTACTCTACTCTTAACTTGGGGCAAGGAATTTTCAACTAATTTTGTCACAAACAGATGTGGATACGACTCACTACTTGCTTTTATGCCACTATTAATACCAAAACATTTTTCAAATCGGGAATAGAAATCACTAGTGTCTTCATCTTGTTTTTGTTTACAGGCTGAAATTGCACCCCAGTCTTCCTTTTTCGTAGTTAATAAACGTGGTAGTACCTGCACTAATAATCCTGGTAATGCTGTAGTCTTTTCCCCAAGCCCTGAACCTGCAGCTCGGGCCTTTTCTTCGTTTTCTAATGCTGTCCAATCTATCTTTTGGTCTCCCACCTCCCATTCCTTTTCTTTGAGTTTCTCGTAAATACCGGCAGGTAATAAGACCTTTAATATTTTCATAATGTCAGGGTAAGTATACTCTCCCATGAGTAACATGTCTTTTATCTCACGGTGGAAACCTGCTGGGTCCTTGTCATGGCTAGGTACTACTTTCTTCATTTCTAATAATTAAATTTTAGTTATGGGCGTGTAGACAAACACGCGTTTAAAAATATTGTCATCACCTCTGACTGGGTGTACTTCGCGTAAGGGATTCTGTCTGTCTATGTGATACGTTTTTCTTTCCTTGGGGGGAACTGAAACATGTTCTGGGCATACGAAGACAATGTACTGGTGTCGATATTCTAGAATTTCTTTAATTAAGTCAGTACCTGAACCTCTCCATTTGTTCGTGAGTAATTCTATCAGTATATCAGGTAGGGGACCAGGATCGGAGTGTTGGCTTCTATATAATATAAGGAGGTGTTGTATCATGTATATACCAGCTAAACGCTGTTCGTCCGGGGTGAGATTCAAAAACGTGTGTGCTAGCGCATCATCACTGTAATTTTCAGAACTGTCAGCCCATTGTACTGCTGACCTGGCTAATTCTTGTTCATCCATAGAATCGAGCATATGATACCCCCTTCGGTCTCGAAGTAATTTATCAGCAGCCTGGAATAAGTGTTCAGGGGACTTCGTATTTAGCATAGGGGCTTGAAAATGTTTGTTGTCTGGACGTATCGGACGTATCGGATCATTAAAGTATCTGGTATTACTACAAGGTCTTCCCCTACCTACATAAGCTAACGTTTCTAATTGTCCTGCGGGCATTTCTGATTCTTCCTCCTCCTCTCCCTCTGATTCAGTTTTGTCTGCCTCCACTCTGGCTTTATGTATTCGTTCTACTTCTTTGCGGATCTTTCGGCACATAGCTACTATACACGTCTGTTTATCATGTTTTCCCTCTGATATATTCTGACCCCATCTGGTAAGTACTTGCATTTCATCCTGATCTACCCCAGGCCTATCTTTGTCTCTGATCAAGCAGTTTATGAAGAAGCGTAACAGTAATCTCTGTATATCCACTTTCTGATAATCCATGGCTTCGTCAATACTTTCAGGGCCTTGCCCTGTTTGGACAAAGCGATATATATTGTCTAGATGATTAACCATTCCTGGTAGTGTCGTTAAATATAGTGAAGCTCGTCGTATACGTAGTGATGATAGCAGCATTCTGTCATTTTTACCGGGCACTGGATCATATCTACAATCCACAAGATGTTCCTTAAACATGTCGGAAGTTGCTATTTGGGGTGTACGTTGGTTTGCTAAATCTCTAAGAGACGATTTACTTCGTGACGGTGGCGTGGCAAAAATTGCTGTCGCACCTCCTGTCGCACCTTCTGAGGTGCTAGGCACGAAAGGATTTGTGGGATGTAAGGTAGAAACTGTGGATGCAGGAAAAGCGGTGGAAACAGATGGACCTACTGGATTGTGCGGAGGAGTTTGTTGTTGCGGAGGTGGGGGCGGATGATCTCGGGGTTGAGCACCATCGACAGGCGGCGTGTGTGGTGGAACATTAACATATTCGGGAGCTACATCGTCTAAATAGGAAGAAAGGAAAATATCTTTTGCGGTCTTGGGATGTGTTTTAATCGGGAGTAATGGGGGTGGCAAATCTTTCGGTATTTCCGGGGTGGCCTTAGGTAAACCTTCGGCCAAAAGAGGATACATACCATTCATAAGAGTGTTCCGTTGTCTGTCTACTTGTTCTGTTTTTACTCGGATACCTTCTTCAACTAATACGTTTTCTCGGGCTTTATTTGAGTTATCCCTACTTTTCTCTTCCTGTCTGAGCGCTTTCTCTGTGCGCCTATGCGACTCTTTGCGCCATAGTTCAATGGCATCTTTCTGTGACTGTCTGGCTTTCTTTTTCCATAATTCTTCTTCTACTCTCATGATGCAATCTGCATCCCATGTCCCAGCTGCGGGCCACCTCTGACTTTCTGCTAGATCCTTGGTGTAGTCCACCCATAAGTCAAGATATAATACGGCATCTAGGCCATGTTTATGATACATAAAATACCCTGGAGTGTCCCTAGGTGGAATGGGAACAGCTTCTTCGAGTACTCCTTTTCTAGTTTTGAGTTGTCTTAATTTTGAAAAGAACGGCATTTTTAAACCTTGCTACTTGATTCTTACTCAAACTGGACTTGAACACAATTAATACGATAAACACAATAATGAACACTCATTCATACCACAATTTTTAAACACAGAAAAACATTTAACATTTAACGAACAATGATAATTAGAAGAAAACTAGTTACTGACATAATACTAATACTAGATAATACTGGATTATATACATGAACATACTAGATATACTGCTAAACAGTACAGATACACTGCTAAAACAGTGCAGACCGGATCTGTGTACCCAAACCCGTCATGACCGGCACAAATTAATGTGCACGTCTAAATGCCTCCCCAGCAACGGTACTCACCGGGTAGCACGGAACGGAAGGCCTCGGAACTGAACTGGACTGGACTGGACTGGACTGGACTCGACTCGACTCGGAACTTCGGAACCTGGTGGGCCTCTGTATACCTCGGATCTTGCTCTCTCAGCTAGGCTCTGGTCGGGATACTTCGCACTTCTCACCGCCTCGTCTGGGTGTTGATCGCAGCCTCAGTCACCCCCGCTTGGCCGGAGGGAGATACAGGAAATCCTGCGGGTACGCGTTTTTGTCCGTCCAGCTGTGGCAGGGGACCGGGCCTGCAACGCACCTCCGGCGCGTGAGATGAGAAAGTGTCCCTGTTCGGGCGCCAATTTATGTGGTAAATATTTAAATTACCTGTACTATTTTTTTTATGCGGTAAAGTCTAGTAAGAATAACTCAGTCAAAATAAGAGGCAGAATCCGTGGTATTAGAGGTTCTGAAAAGGACTTTATTCCTTACAAAGGAATTATGGTTCGAACCAGGCAATCATATTCCATCACCACGAAGGTTCAGGAAGGGATAGGCAATACATTATTGACAAGTAACAATATATATATGAAAAGCATTGCATTAAGACAGATGCAGGAGGCGTAACAGCTGATAATACAGATAAGAATACACATACGTAATGAAAATAGGCGTAATAATAGGCGTATACAAGAAACGTCATCTAAAATGATGTCACAAGTGGGTGGATCCATAAGAGAATCCTGCAGTGTCAGCAGAAATATTTGGCAGAGATGGGCGCGCAGCCGCATGACGTGTGATTGACGTGCAACTAGAGGGTGAAGGGGAATTGACATTTAGCTCTATATGTGGAGACAGAAGTCTGGGGGGTCAGGTCAACCTAATCCCAAATCGTATCTAATATCTTTGTTTAAGGAACTGTTTTATCCAAAATGGAAAGGTCTCTCGGACGGAATCTATTCGATACTGACTGTTAGTGCATGTACAAGCGTCTATGTGTCTACATGAGATGCGAGGGGGCAGGAATCTTCCATGGTAACAGGGGCTATGAATTACTTGCATAAAGACAGCGAGGCCGGGCCCTTTGCTCGGTAGCTGGAAGGATGTTTACCTAAACTACTAGACAGGAATGCATTGAATGAGGAGCGGAGCAGATAACTTGAAGGCTGAATACAGTTTTTTTGGCAGGCAACAGGCCGCGTCAGGCACCGTTAGCCGCGCAGGGAGTAGGACAAAGTTCATGGATACGGATGCAGGACCAGGCTGGAGCATTTCAGAGGCAGAAACAAGAAAAGGCTTGATGGCAGAATTCAGGGCCTACTCGCCTGAACTGTAAAACGTGAAAAGTGAACCATATAAAGTCGGTGGCCAATCATATTTAGGAATGGAATATTTGACCCATTCATGGCCGATCTGAAAGAGGACAGGTTAACGTTGGACGCACATGTATTTGCGTCTTCATAGCTGGAACTGGAGGGAACATACATATATTTGTAGCATGTACATGGAGCCGTTGGGGTCTAAGATAGGGGACACAATTGACCATAAAAATTCATATTTCCTCACCTTGATGGAGGGGGAGGTTCTGAGGTGTTTCGGGAGGTCGTTTCAGGTCTTGGCTGTGAGGTATGAGAAGGAGCGTCCTACGCTTCTGGTCTTCTTGATTATATTATATTATTATATTATAAGGATTTATATAGCGCGGAAAGAAAACTGTAACCCTACGGGTATCCAGGCGCTCTGACCAGACAGGATGTTTTATCGCACGAGAGGACAAGTCGGAGACTTTACGCTACTGGGAACAACCAGGTTTTGAGGCTCCTTCTAAATTCTATCAATGACTGCGTTTGTCTGAGAGCGGGTGGGAGCACATTCCAGCTTTGAGCTCCGACCACCCTGAATGCCCTCCCTCCTAGCCTAGCCCGTTTAAAACTGGGCTGTACCAGCAGATTGGCCCTGGATGACCGCAGCTGCCTTACCGGGGAGTACCAGGCAAATCTTTCCTGGAGTGGGATCGGGCCTAGTCCATGGATTGCCTTGTGCACCAGGCACAGAGATTTAAAAAGGACCCTCTCTCTAACGGGTAACCAGTGTAGATCTCTGAGTGCCTGGGTGGAAGATGAGTCAAACTTGCGATCAAGTGCCAGCTTGGCAGCAGCTGACTGAACTCTCTGTAACCCCTGCAAAATGTATTGGGGGGCTCCGAGGTACAGAGAGTTGATGCGAGGGAGGTGTGTTCTTGCCTGGGACACAGATCGAAGGTGTCTGGTAGATTGGTAGAAGTTGAGGCAGTGGTTGAGGTAAGCTGGACCGGTGTTGTGTAGAGCTTTGTAGGTGTAGGTGAGAAGCTTGTATTTACATCTTTCTTGGACTGGGAGCCAGTGGAGATTGTTGAGGTGTGGAGAGATTTGTCTGTGATGTGGGATGTTCAGGATGAGTCGGGCGGCAGCATTCTGGGTGGTTTGGAGGTGGTGTAGAACATGGGCAGTGATTCCAACTTAGAGGCCATTTCTGTATTCAAGTCTTCTTGTGATAATTGCCTGGGTGACCGTTTGACTGGTGTTCAGTGGTATCCACTTTAAAAGTTTGTGTAGCATTCGCAGGATGCGAAAGCCTGATGTGGAGATGGTGTTGCTCTGTTTGCCCATGGAGAAGTTGGTGTCCCGGATGGTCCCGAGGTTCTTAGCATGATCCGCAGGGGTAAGTGGGTTGGCCAAGTTTGGAGGGCCACCAAGAGGTGGCCGAAGGGATTGTTGCAGAAGATTAGGATATAGGTTTTGTCTGTGTTGAGCTGGAGGCAGTTGTTTTTCATCCAAGCAGTGACGTTGCTCATGCAAAATGCGAAGTTTGCTTTGGCAGGGCTGGTTGAGTTGGTGTGTGAGAGGATGAACTGTGTGTCATCAGCGTAATATGCTATGTTAATGCCATGGGCTCTGAAGTTGTTTGCGAGGGGTATCTTGTGGACGTTGAAGAGTGCTGGGCTGAGGTACGATCCTTGAGGAGCTCCGCAGATAAGTTTTTGGGGTTCTGAGGTGTAGGGGGGAAATCTGACTTGTTCAGTTCTGTCCGTGAGGAAGGAGGATATTCAAGGGCTGAAGCTTTCTGATGAGTGACTTGTGGGAGACCGTTTCAAAAGCTGCGGAGAGGTCGAGGAGGATGACTTCGGCCATTTCTCCTCAGTCGAGGATGCTTCTGATGTCATCAGAGGCTGCAGTGAGGGCTGTCGCTGTGCTGTGGTTGGTGCGAAAGCCTGATTGAGAGCTGGCTAGGAGTTGATGGAGTTCTAGGTGGTCTGCAAGTTGGGTATTGATGGCTTCCACAATGACTTATTAAAGATGAATTAATAAATTTATTTATTTTATTGCTATTTATCAATGAAGAACATTACAACAACAGAAATCACAGTCACAGATTCACAATTGGTGTTTGGGCTCTCAGTTCCATTATGCATGACATTCAGAGATAGTAAGTGTAGGAAAGTAGGATCTGCTTTCATGGTTACCCCCACTTTTTGTCTGATGTCAGTATGTTTTTGACCTAGTCTGTTGGGATCCTGCTAATCAGGACCCCTGCAACTCTGCTCTCTCTCCTAAAATGGTTCTGTTAAGTGCTTTAGTACCTCCAGAATTGGTTACTGGTGTACCCTTGTAAGTCCCTAGAAAATGGTACCAAGGTCCCCAGAGCATTGGTACCCCAGGGGTCTCCCGTGGGCTGCAGCATGTATTGTGCCACCCATGGGAGTTCACTTAAACTGTGATTACAGGCCTGCCATTGCAGCCTGTGTGAGTTGGTGCCTGCATCTCTCACAACAAATATAATTTTCCTTATATCTGAGGTCACTGCACTTAAAATCTATAAGTAACCCCTAAGGCAGGTGTAGGAAGGCGGAATCTGACGATATGGTTGCCCCCATTTTTTTCCTAGTGTTTTGCTGGTTTATGACTTGGTTGGACTGGGATCCTGCTATTCAGGGCCCCAGTCTATCTGCTTTCTCTGTAAAATGGTTTCCATGTACCTTAGGTACATTTCTAATTGGATTCTGGAGTGCCTTATAAGCCCCTAGTATATGGTATACTATGTACCTAGGGCATAGGTACCTCAGAGGCCTACCAGGGGCGGAAGCATGTATTATGCCACCCCTGGGAAGCACTCCAAAATGGCACCACTGGTCTGCTACTGCAGACTGGGTAAGGGTGTGCTTGCACCCCTTACTGTGGTATAGGCTACCTATATCCACATATATATACAGACACATAAAAACCCATAAGTCACTCCTATGGCAGCCCTTGACAATCCTGAAGGCAGAGTGCTTGGTTTTGTGTGAGAGGGTGCCCAAGCATGAGCTGAGCCCCTCTGCAGCTTTCGGAATTACTTCCTTATGGCTGTTCTGTGAGACAGCCATACCATATACTCTTAAGTGCATTATAACGTTGCAGTAAATGCCAACTTTGGGATGGCTGCATTAAAACATGTCGTGTTTGGTGTCAAACGCTTTAAAATACCCCGCAACCGCCAGTTCTGGCGGCAGGGATAGCATTCCACCCTTCTAGAGGGAGAGACATGTTCACACTGGTCTAACCCAGTAGGACTTTCCTGAGCCCTGGCATCACAAAATGGATGCCTCTGCCACAGACATGGGTCTGGCCTCCTGCTGCTGATTGAAATTCCGGCAGGGGAGGCCTGGACAATAGGTTTCCTGTCGAAGGGAGGTGTAACCACCTTCCCAGACAGGCAGATGTGTATTGGGGCTGGGCAGGAGCACTCTCTGGTGCTTTGAAGTCCTGCACTGGGGGCACACTTGGTGTCCCTGTGCATAGTCCAGTTCAAACCGGTTGCAGGGGCTACCTGCCCCTGCTCTGGTGCGAAACTGGACAAAGGAAATGGGTGTAACCACCCCTCTTTCCAAACCCTCCCATAGATGGGTCCCTAGAGTATGTCCAACCCCCAAACTTAGTATAAGTATGGGAACCCAGTCCTTGTGACTTTAGATTACCCTGGACGAAACTCTGCAACATATATCCTGGACCTTCGACTTTCTATCACGACTAGAAAACGGAAGAAATCTCCCTTGGGGTCAAGGAGTGACTCCACTGCTTGGCAGGCACCAAAGAAGCAACTGACCGGTCTGCATCGCTGAAGCTCCCGCTGGACGCCGAAGTCTTTGCATCACCAGAGGTGGATTTCCAGACTTCTGTGGTAAATAATTTAATTACCGGAACTTAATTTGATGCGGAAAATCTATAATAATAGCTCAGTAAAATAAGAGGCAGAATCCGTGGTATTAGAGGTTCGGAACGGGCTTTATTCCAAAATCAATTCGAATTGAGGACTCCATATTCCATCACCACGAAGGTTCAGGAAGTGAAGGACCCCACTTTATTGACAAGTAATCATTTTTATACAATAGGCATTACAGTGAAACAGATGCCGGAGGCGTAACAGTTGATAACAAAGATAAGAACATACATGCGTAACTAAAGTGGGTGTAACTAAAGAACGTCATCAGGTATGATGTCATAAATGGGTGGTTCCATGAAAGAATTTCGCAATGTCAGCAGAAATACTAGGCAGAGATGCGCGCGCAGCAGCATGACGTGTGATTGACGTGCAACTAGGGGATGAAGGGGACTTTGACATTTAGCTCTACATGTGGAGACAGAAGTCTGGGGTTATGTCAACCTAATCCCAAATCATATCTAATATCCTATGTTTAAAGAACTGTGTTATCCAGAAAGAAAGGTCTCTTAGGATAGAATCTTATTCTATACTGACTATACTGTCCGTTAGTGCGTGTACAAGCGTCTAAGTGTCTACACTAGAAGCGAGGGCAGAAATCTTCCATAGTAATAGGGCTATGAATTACTTGCATGAAGACAGAGAAGCCGGGCCCTTTGCTTGGTAGCTGGGAGAATGTTTACTTAAACTACTAGACAGGAATGTATTGGATAGGGAGCGGAGCAAAACAGATAATCTTGAAGGTGAAATACAGTTTTTGGCAGGCAACAGGCTGGAGTCAGGCACCGTTAGCCGCGCAGGGAGTAGGACAAAGTTCATGGGTACAGATGCGAGCTCAGACTGGAGCTTTCAGAGGCAGAAGGCAGAAAAGACTTGATGGCAGAATCAGGGCCTACTCGCCTGAACTGTAAAATGGGATAAGTGAACCATATAAAGCCGGTGGCCTTTCATACTTAGGAATAGAATATCCGGCCCATTCATGGCGGATCTGAAAGAGGACATGTCGACGGTGGACGCACATGTGTTTGCGTCTTCATAACTGGAACTGGAGGAAACATACATGTACTTATGGTTTATACATGAAACCGTTGGGGTCCAAGATAGGGGACATAACTGACCATAAAAATCCATATTTCCACATTCCCTCCTTGTCCCCTACTTGCCCTTAAGAGATATCAATCTTCATCAATCCGTTGATCTGTTCATATAGCATCATTTGTTCTTCTTTCTTCTTCCGGAATCTTGAATGAAAACTTGGATGTGGGATACACGAGGTGGCACACAGACCACAAATCGCTGGTCCACATTGTAGGCATAAGCAGCAACTGAATAGTATGAGAAAGCCAATACCTAGGAAGGATAGGACCCTCCATCCAAAGGTAGATAATACACTCCAAAACCAACTGGACCAAGTCCAGGTGCCTGGATTCTGGTGTATCTGGCTTACAATCTTATGAAGGCGAGTTATGGCTTTATATACAGATGGCGAATTTTCTGGTATGAAAATGCAACAGCTTGATCCGATGACCCTACAAGCTCCGCCCCTATCGGCCAGGATGACGTCAAGGACAAGACGATTTTGAAGCACAACAATCCGCATAGCAGACTGCTCTTCTGTTAAATTGCCTAAGGCGGAAATAGTTTCGTTCACTACTGCTTCAAGGGTTCTGGTTAATCTACGTATCAGCTTACTATTGGTAACTGTACCTATATAGGGAAAGAGACCTTTATTGAAATCTGTGTATTTTTCCCATGCTGTCTCAGTGTAATCGACTATTGGGAGATCTCTCCGTTCTCTATTGTGTACTAAATGAGTATTTCTATGATAATCAGGAGGAGCTAGGAAAACAGGTGGCAAAAGGAATCCAATGTAGCAGGTACCATCCCAGTCTAGAGGCAAACGTATATATGCAGTCTGACCACATACAAAGTAGGAATGGCGAGAAGCTCTAAATGTAGACTTGCCTTGATCACTGAATTCTATTACAGTGGTGCATTTACTGTGGCCCATGTGTATAGAGCCATTCTTTCTTATACATAATTCACCTTTAACTGGAAATACTGACATAGCGGGCAAAATTGGTGCAGCTTCGGATTCGACATTCAGGATCATGAGATTAAGCGTGAAATTACCTAATCCATATACTTCATTTTCTAGATCAGTTCCTGTTCTTTTGGGAAGTCCCTTCTTGTCAGGGTAGCAGACTTTGAGTAAAACTAAGTTCAGGTTTCCCCATACCCAGTTGTCTTGATAAACTGCGGAATTCGAATCTTGGGAATTAATTAGACTAAACCATGCTCCACAGGAGCCATTGTGTGTGAACGGATATGGAAAGAGAGGCAGAATTCCTTTATAGTTCTGATAGGGAGGGAGTCGGCCACATATCCAACAATTTGTAGCATTGCTAACCTGATGGGAATGATGTAACATACTAATAAAAGTGTTGTTGCGCAGCGCAAATCTATATGACAACTCATGCGGGGGAAGTTCACTAAAAGAATGTTCAGCAGTAACATTATGAACATGTTTAGAAATAGGATAATATATGTGCAACAATATACTTGCAGCTATTATTAAAAGACATAAGAAAAACAAAATTAATAACGTCACTGTGCAATGACTACGCAGTGATTTATAGTACGCATGTTGTTTCATTCGCTTCCTTCGGTGTCTTTCTCTATTCAGGTCTAGGGGATTCATGTCAGGGACAAATTCGACCGATTCACCTTGGAGAGGACTTAAACAATCAAATTGTCTGACTTGGTAGACCTTAATTTTAGTCTGTATTGTTCTTTGTCATTCAGTTCAACCAAAGGAAGCTTTGAGTCAATCGGTGAAGACACGCAAGGTGTGTCATTTACATCGGACGGTAGTCCATGAAATTTCTTGATATGACTTGAATGTATCCAGCCTTTTCGACCTTCGATCTTCACGGCTGTCCTCGTTGTTAACAGTACGAGTTGAGGCGATCTCCACCTAGGATCCAGCTGAGACTTTCGGTCAAAGTTCCTCACTAACACCAAATCCCCTGGAATTACGTCATGGGGTTTCACCTCGGTGTTGTCGGGAAAGGCTGCAGCTACCTGTGAACGACAAGATTGTAGTGCAGACATCAAGGAAGCCAAGTAATCTGTCAGCATGTTACAGTCAACATCAGTTATTTTTCGTGGTATAGGCGTCCCCCACATATTTGGTGGTCTACCAAAGACCACCTCATAAGGGGATAGCCCTGTTCGAGAGTGCGCTACCATTCTCATGTAAAAGAGTGCAACTGGTAAGGCTACTACCCAGTCGACACCTTTCTCTCTACATATTTTGGACAATCTAATTTTCAGAGTTTGATTATGTCGTTCCACGAGACCTGCTGCCTCGGGGTGTCGGACACAGTGAAATCTCCACTGATAGCCTAACAAAAGTGAAACGTGTTTCATTAGTTCGGAGGAGAACGGCTGGCCGTTATCTGAGTAGACAACACGTGGTAAACCGTATCGTGGGAAGAATTCTCGAACCAACTGTTTGGCAGTAGTCGGGGCAGTGTAATCTGAAACCGGGTATGCCTCTGTCCAACGGGAAAGAGCACAGACAACTACGAGAACATATTTGAATCCTCGACATCGTTCCATCTGGATATAATCCATCTGGAGGACTTCAAAAGAGTGATCAGGAGGCTGAAATCCACCCTGTTCTACGGGAATGCTTTTACCTGGGTTAAACTGACAACAGATCATACAGGTACGGACTTTTTGTTTAGCTGCTGCTCGTAAATGTTTGTTGAACCAAATGTGTTGAATGCTGTCTAGCATAGCTTTTTCTCCTAGGTGCGCTGGACTATGTACAGTGTTAATGATAACTTGGACCATTGAATCAGGAAGGAACCACACAGATTTTTCCTTCGTCATCCATCCTTGATCCGTTTGGGTCCCTCCTAATTCAGTCCATTTCTTTATTTCATCTGGTGTAGCATGTGTCTGTATGTCAATTACGTCAAGAGCGGGATCCTTAACCGTCATGCAATGTGTTGGTGTCGGAACTATTGTCTTTGTCATGTCAGACGTGTGGGTTTGAGCAGTCTGTTTAGCTGTTCTGTCAGCTAAATCATTGCCTTGGGAAATGATATCAGTAACTTTCGTATGAGCTTTACATTTCATAATTGATATTGCAGTGGGTAGATGTATTGCATCTAGTAAGGCATGAATAAGGGGTCCGTGCTGAATGTGGGTACCGTGAGAAGTTAAATAACCTCTCTCTCGCCACAGCATGCCGAAGTCATGTACAACTCCGAATGCATAACGTGAATCAGTATATATGTTGACTTTTTTATTCGTAGCTTGAATACAGGCTTGTGTCAGAGCGACGAGCTCTGCTACTTGAGCGGACAAGGTATTTATGCGATTTGTTTCAATAACTTCAGTATCTGTTGTGACTGCATACGCGGCCACTAACTCTCCTGTACTTGTTCTCATACATGACCCATCTACATACTACGTCAGGTCTGGATCTGACAATGGGACGTCTGTCAAGTCTTGTCTAGGTTTCGTCGTGATAGTGATAACTTCAATACAATCATGTGCAAGTGGGTCTGTTCCGTTTACTGGTAACAGTGTGGCAGGATTCAATGTACTACAACGTCTGATTTCTATATGTGGCTGAAACAATGTTAATTCGTAACCAGTGAGTCGTGCTATAGTCAAGTGTTGTGTCTGTGTGCGGTTCAAGAGAACCTCTACTGCATGTGGTACTTGTACTGTCAATTGGTGTCCTAACACTATGGCATCGCTTTGTCTGATTGCTAAAGCTGTTGCTGCCACTGATTTCAGACACGCAGGCAGAGCCTGAGCTACGGGATCTAATGTACTAGAAAAATAAGCACACGGTTTGTGTGATCCTGCTTGTTCCTGAGTGAGTACTGACAAAGCAGTACCTTCGCGTTCTGTAACAAAGAGTGTAAAATGTTTATAGTAACATGGTGTTGCTAAAACGGGTGCTTGACATAAAGCTTTCTTTAGGCTTTCAAAAGCTTGTGTATGTTCCTGTGTCCAAGGGAGGACAGTCGATGTGGCTGCCTCCTGTGTTGTCAACTGAATGAGTGGTTTTGCTAGAAATGCATACTGAGGGATCCACTGCCTACAATATGAAGTGAGGCCTATAAAAGCCCGCACCTCCTTTTGTGTCTTGGGTATTGGCATGTTAGCAATTAACTGGATGCGATCTGGTGTAAGCTGCCTTCCCTCCTTGGACAGCGAGTGACCAAGGTAAACAACTCGCTGGACACAGAATTGCAGCTTAGAAGGGGACACCTTGTGCCCCTTTTCGGCCAAAAAATGTAAAACCGTCAGTGAGGCTTTTTCACATTCAGGTTCGCTTCTAGCGGTGATCAGCAGATCATCGACATATTGAAGCAGGGCAGTGTTGACTGGCATGTGTATACTGTCAAGTTCTCGTTTCAGTGCTTGGCTATAGATGCTGGGGCTTTCTGTGAATCCTTGGGGTGCGCGTGTGAATTTAAAGCTTCGTCCATTTAAACTAAATCCGAACAAGTATTGGCTTTCCGGATCTATTGGGACGCTGAAAAAGGCATTCTTGAGATCAATTACAGTAAAGAATGTTGCTTCGGAATCAATAGCTGTCAGTAATGAAGAAATGTCTGGAACTACGGGGTATTGTGGTACAATACATTTATTTAATTCGCGCAGATCAATAACCAATCGATATACTGGCGGGGCCTTTGGATCAGTTCGTTTAAGAATCGGAATTATCGGTGAATTACATACATTGGAGTCTGTTTCCACAACCACTCCTTGGGTAATAAGTTCGTCAATGATTTGCAGTAAAGCCACTACAGCATCTGGTGGTAACTTGTATTGTCGCATTCGTGGTAGTACCACTCCTGCCTTTAGTGTGACTCGATATGGTGTAATGTTCATGCAACCAACATCTGTAGGGCCTTGTGCCCATAAATGTGTGGGTAAAGTCTGCAGTCGGTGATCCATGTCTCGGGACACATAGTGCCCTTTGAAATCACGTAAAAACAATCTTACTCCTTCCGGAGAACAACATATTATAGCTCCTAGAGCTTTCAAAGTTTTTATACCTAACAAGTTTTCTGGGCATGATTTAGTAAGCAATAAATCTGTAGTTCGTGTCAGAGGACCAATCGTAAGGGGAAGAGGCTGTGATACTTCGTTAACGATAGGTTTTCCCGAAAAGCCAAGGGAAATATTCTGTGAGCCTGAGAGGGGTGCCCCTGGAACTTCACTATGTTTTATTGTTGTTCGGCTTGCCCCTGTATCAAGTAAAAATTTTCTATCTTGGCCTAATAGTTCACTGTGTACATAAGGTCCTTCTTGATCTACAGGGACCTCAATAAGGGGTAAGCCAACTTCCCTCTCTAGGCTGTTTCATGAGTATCGTTGATAATCAGGATAGTCATACTGTGCGGTCTGGTACATCTGTCGTGTCGTTGTTTGTGTGGCAGCAATAGGCTGCGGTGGTGGAGCTGGCAGAGACTGTTGCGGAGCTGGCATGGACTGTGCATGCTGCGGAGCTCCTTGTTGGTTCTGATCCTGTCTAAGTGGCCGTGGTCTTTCTTTTGTATTACCTATGGCGATATTATGTTTTAAAACTGGACAATCGTGTACATAATGACCTGGCTGTTTACAATAGTTGCATGTCCCTTTTACAGGACCTGCTGAAACACTGGACTGTGTCATACCCTTTTTATGACCGTCAGCTGGAACTGTCTGGGAAACTAGCATTTTCATTTTCGTGTCTTTCATGCGTCTTTGTTCATGTTCTTGTTCCTCTCTAATTCTATTGTGATGGTACTGTAACATTTGTAACATTTGTGACGGAGTGTTACCTTGCCAGGTACTCTCGAATTTCAATACTCTATTCTTAACTTGGGGCAAGGAATTTTCAACTAACTTTGTCACAAACAGATGTGGATACGATTCGCTACTTGCTTTTATTCCACTATTTATACCGAAACATTTTTCGAATCGGGCATAGAAATCACTAGTGTCTTCATCTTGCTTTTGTTTACAGGCTGAGATTGCACCCCAGTCTTCCTTTTTCGTAGTTAATAAACGTGGCAGTACCTGTACTAGTAAACCTGGTAGTGTTTTGGTCTTTTCCCCAAGCCCTGCACCTGGACCTCGAGCTTTTTCTTCGTTTTCTAATGCTGTCCAATCTATCTTTTGGTCTCCCACCTCCCAATCCTTTTCCTTGAGTTTTTCATAAATGCCCGCAGGCATTAATACTTTCAATATTGTCATAATGTCGGGGTAGGTATATTCTCCCATGAGTAACATGTCTTTAATTTCTCGGTGGAAACCCGCTGGGTCTTTGTCATGACTGGGTACCACTTTCTTCATTTCCAATAGTTCTATTTTAGATATGGGTGTGTATACAAACACACGTTTAAACTGATTGTCCTCACCTTTTATCGGGTGCACTTCGCGTAAGGGATTCTGTCTATCCATATAGTACGTCGTTCTTTCCTTGATGGGCAGTGAAACATGTTCGGGACATACAAAAAGAATGTACTGCTTTCTGGATTCTAGTATTTCTCTAATTAGCTCAGTACCTGAACCTCTCCATTTATTCGTGAGTAATTTAGTCAATATATCAGGTAAGGGACCAGGGTCGGAGTGTTGGCTTTTATATAATATAAGGAGTTGTTGAATCATATAGATACCAGCTAAACGCTGTTCATCTGGGGCGAGGTTCAAAAACGTGTGTGCTAATGTATCATCACTATATTTTCCGGGACTATCAACCCAATGAACGGCTGACCTGGCTAATTCTTGTTCGTCCATAGAATCGAGTATATGATAACCCCTTCGTTCTCGGAGTAGGTTGTCAGCGGCTTGGAACGAATGTTCGGGGGACCTTATATTTATTATAGGAGTTTGGAAATTTCTGCTATTATCTGGACGTACCGGACGTATCGGATCAGTGAAGCATCTAGTATTGCAAGATCTTCCTCTACCTACATAGGCCATGGTTTCTAACTGTCCTGTGGGTAGTTCTAATTCTTCCTCGTCTTCGGTTTGTTCAGGTTCGTCTACTGCTAATCTTTCTTCGTGTATTCGTTCTATTTCTTTGCGGATCTTTCGACACATAGCTACTATACATGATCGTTTATCATGTCTCCCCTCTGATATATTCTGGCTCCATGTGGTAAGAATTTGCATTTCTTTCGGATTTACCCCTGGTTGGTCTTGATTTCTGATCACACAATTTATGAGGAAACGTAACAGTTCCCCCTGTATTTCCACTTTTTGGTACTCCATGGCTCTGTTAATACTCTCAGAATCTCGCCCTGACTGAACAAAGTGATATATATTTTCTAAGTGTGTAGTCATTCCTGGTAGCTTCCCTAAATATATAGCAGCTCGTCGGATACGTAATGATGCTAGCATCATTTCGTCCCCTTTTCCGGGCACCGGGTCATATCTACAATCTATTAGAAGTTCCTTGAGCGTGTTGGGAGTTACTAGTTTGGGCGTACGTTGGTGGGCTAATTCTTGAAAGGAAAGTTTATTTACTCTGGGTGGCGTGGAAAAAATGTTTGATGTACCTCCGGTAGCCCCACCTGGGGTGCTGGATGTGAAAGGATTCGTCGAACGTGATATAGCAACTATAGGTGTGGATACAGATGTCGAAGCAGATGTGCTTGCCTGAACTTGTGTCGGAGTTTGCTGTTGCGGAGGTACAGACGGAAGAGGGTCTTGGCGTTGAACCCCCTCTGCAGGCGGTCTATGTGGCGCAGCATTAGCATACTCGGGAGCTGCGTCGTCTAAATAAGAGGAAAGAAAAACATCTTCTGCGGTTCTGGGATGCCCTTTGGGATGTACTTTTATCGGAAACAATGGGGGTGGTAAGTCTTTTGGTATCTCCGGAGTAGCCTTAGGTAATCCTTCGGCCAGGAGAGGATACATACCATTCATAAGGGCATTTCGTTGTCTGTCTACTTGTTCTGATTTTACTCGAGTACCTTCTTCAATTAATATATTTTCTCGAACTTTATTTAAATTCTCCTTACTCTTCTCTTCCTGTCTACGTGCTTTTTCTGTACGTCTATACGATTCTTTACGCCATAATTCAATGGCGTCTTTCTGTGATTGTCTAGCTTTCTTTTTCCATAATTCTTCCTCTACTTTCACGATGCAATCTGCATCCCAGGTCCCAGCTGCGGGCCACCTCTGACTTTCTGGTAATTCCTTGGTGTAGTCTACCCATAAATCAAGAAATAATATGGCGTCTAGGCCATGTTTATGATACATGAAGTACCCTGGAGTGTCCCTAGGAGGAATGGGAACAGCTTCTTCGAGTACCCCTTTTCTAGTTTTGATCTGTCTTAATTTCGAAAAGAGCGGCATTTTGAGAACTGATCTGATCTGATACCTAATTTTGAACACGTTTAATACCACGAAACACAATAATGAACAGTCATTCACACCACAATATGCAGAACGTATTTAAAACATTTAACATTTAACATTTAACATTTAATGAACAACAATGATGGCCGTTCACTAAGCATAATACTCGATACTAACTAGATAATTCTGACTTCATATACTAGACATACTTGATATACTGCTAAACAGTACAGATACACTGCTGAAACAGTGCAGACCGGATTTGTGTACCCAAACCCGTCTTGACCGGCACAACCTATGTGCACGTCAGAACGCCTCCCCGACAATGGTACTCACCGGGTAGCTCGGAACGGAAGGCCTCGGAACTGAACTGAACTGGACTCGGACCGGACTGGACTGGACTCGATACTTCGGAACTTCGGAACTGGTGGGCCTCTGTATACCTCGGATCTTGCTCTCTCAGCTAGGCTCTGGTCGGGATACTTCGCACTTCTCACCGCCTCGTCTGGGTGTTGATCGCAGCCTCAGTTACCCCCGCTCGGCAGGAGGGAGATACAGGAAATCCTGTGGGTACGCGTTGTTGTCCGTCCAGCTGTGACAGGAGACCGGGCCTGCAACGCACCTCCGGCGCGTGAGATGAGAAAGTGTCCCTGTTCGGGCGCCATATATGTGGTAAATAATTTAATTACCGGAACTTAATTTGATGCGGAAAATCTATAATAATAGCTCAGTAAAATAAGAGGCAGAATCCGTGGTATTAGAGGTTCGGAACGGGCTTTATTCCAAAATCAATTCGAATTGAGGACTCCATATTCCATCACCACAAAGGTTCAGGAAGTGAAGGACCCCACTTTATTGACAAGTAATCATTTTGATACAATAGGCATTACAGTGAAACAGATGCCGGAGGCGTAACAGTTGATAACAAAGATAAGAACATACATGCGTAACTAAAGTGGGTGTAACTAAAGAACGTCATCAGGTATGATGTCATAAATGGGTGGTTCCATGAAAGAATTTCGCAATGTCAGCAGAAATACTAGGCAGAGATGCGCGCGCAGCAGCATGACGTGTGATTGACGTGCAACTAGGGGATGAAGGGGACTTTGACATTTAGCTCTACATGTGGAGACAGAAGTCTGGGGTTATGTCAACCTAATCCCAAATCATATCTAATATCCTATGTTTAAAGAACTGTGTTATCCAGAAAGAAAGGTCTCTTAGGATAGAATCTTATTCTATACTGACTATACTGTCCGTTAGTGCGTGTACAAGCGTCTAAGTGTCTACACTAGAAGCGAGGGCAGAAATCTTCCATAGTAATAGGGCTATGAATTACTTGCATGAAGACAGAGAAGCCGGGCCCTTTGCTCGGTAGCTGGGAGAATGTTTACTTAAACTACTAGACAGGAATGTATTGGATAGGGAGCGGAGCAAAACAGATAATCTTGAAGGTGAAATACAGTTTTTGGCAGGCAACAGGCTGGAGTCAGGCACTGTTAGCCGCGCAGGGAGTAGGACAAAGTTCATGGGTACAGATGCGAGCTCAGACTGGAGCTTTCAGAGGCAGAAGGCAGAAAAGACTTGATGGCAGAATCAGGGCCTACTCGCCTGAACTGTAAAATGGGATAAGTGAACCATATAAAGCCGGTGGCCTTTCATACTTAGGAATAGAATATCCGGCCCATTCATGGCGGATCTGAAAGAGGACATGTCGACGGTGGACGCACATGTGTTTGCGTCTTCATAACTGGAACTGGAGGAAACATACATGTACTTATGGTTTATACATGAAACCGTTGGGGTCCAAGATAGGGGACATAACTGACCATAAAAATCCATATTTCCACACTTCCCCGAGGCTACCCTGAGTCCACAGCAAAGCTGAGGCCCGTGGCTGTCGTGGAACCGTGACCCCTGGACACAGTGAACTTTTGCAGCAACACTATCTTCCGGGTCCTCCTCGAAGTTGTGGTTTGGGCTTCGAGTAGCCCCAGCCTTGAGCACCTCCTGCACCGAAGGTTGCTGGCCTCCACTCCATGAGTGACCCGTGGGCCAGTTTCAAGTGCGACCGCTCGAGACTCCTTTGTGATCACTAGCCCGTTGGCTAGCAGGTCCCCACGCAGGCAACTCCTCTTCTAATTGGGCTTTTCTGGTTTCTCCAGACGTGCCCTTACTTACCCTTGCTGGGCGAGTCCCTCAGACCTTGCTGGTCTGCACCGCAGTCCTTTCTCTGAATTCCTGTGATTTGCCGTTGCCAAGGCTTGTTGGGTCCAATCTGGTTGCTGACACCGCAGCACTCGACAGACTTCGTGGGACAGCTCGAATCCGGCTTGTGGACTTTGTCGACGCCTCCTGGACCTCATGGCTGAAGAGTCAAGACACCCATGAACTCACCTGAAGCATCCGACATCTGTGGGCATTGGTCCATCCTGCCCTCGGTCACTGGCTAGTGACCCAGACTCTGTCCCCTCTGCTTTCAGGTTCCTCCCATCCTAGATCCAGGCTTGGATCTCTTCGGACACTTCTCCTCTTCACGGCAGCAGCAGTTCTTTGCAGGCTTCCATTACAATCGACGACGCGACCCGACTCCAAAAGACACCTATGCACCGGCTTCCCTGGGTGAGGTAACTCGAGTTCTCCGGTGCTCCCGTGGTTGCTAGCCCTAGAACTTCTTAAGTCCAAAAGGGTTTGGTCCTGACTCGATTAAAAGTGTCCCTAATCTTTAAATTTCCATCCGCGACATTGCCCATAGAAGATAACGGGAACCCGCGGTTGTGTTTACACACTGCATACAGTTCCCGTGGGTCTCCTGTGTCACTTCCTTGGGTGGTCCCTTGGGGTCCCAGCGATTCTACAGGCTCTAGGCCTTGTGACTATTCCAGTCGTGGTTCTTATACCACATTTTTGGTATATGGTTTGGTACGCCCCTAGGGCCCAAACGGGTATTTGTGCTATTACTGATAATTGCTAACTTGTAACCAAAGTACTTCGAACTCCAGCCTCATAGAGAGACTAGAGGGGTGTGTTTTAACCTAAATACATATATTTTGAATATATATCTGGTGTGGTTGTCTTTTCATTTAATCATTCAAGAGATTATAGACTGGTAGAACAAGCTGCTTTACATTCCTTCAAGACTTAGCCTGAAGGCTGCTCTCCATAGCTACCACTAGGATAGCTTTCAATAAAGGTTTTCTTTAACCAATTCACCATAAGGGGTTGTGTGGACTGATACAAGGTGCCCACTAGAACTAGTGGACAGCATATATCAGGCCACCTTCTCACAGCAGGCTCCTCAGTCCTGAGGGCAGGGTGCTTGGTTATTAGTATAAGAGTGCCCCTGCATGAGCAGGACACCCCTACAAAGTCTATTCTCCAAGCTTTGTAAGTGCTGTCAGCCATTTTAAGACATATAGTGGACATCGGTCATTACAGGATGTCTAACTATATAATGGCTAGACCGAACCCGGTCATGTTTAGTATCAAACATGTTGGAATCATACCCCAACACTGATTCCAGTGGCTCACCAACTTTCCATCCACCAAGGGAATTCTTTGGGGTCATCTGGGAAGGACCCTTCTTCTCTAAAACTGGAACCGTGACTTCTCCATTGACAACTATTGGTCACGCAGCTGGGTTTCCACTATTCCACTATTTTAGTATATGGTTTGGTGTCTCCCTGGAGACCACTGTTTTTTGTGCTACTTACCTGATCTCTTTCCAAGTATTCTTGTTTGTGCTATTAATATCTCCGGGTAGGAGATATTCCAAAATGTTAGTGATTGTGTTGTGTAATAAATAGACTTATTTTTATATAAACATCGTATCGTTTTTTTACTATACTATTTATTAAAGTTGGTAAAACAAGATGCTTTACACTGCTTCAAGATAAGCCTTAAGGCTGCTCTCCACAGCTACCACTTTGGGAGCTTTCTATGGTTATCAAAGACCACTAAAGTCGCCATAAGGGTTGCCTGAATTAGTGCATGGTGCAACACTTGAATAAGTGTGCACCCCATACTAAGCCAGCCTCCTACAGTAAGATACAGAAGCTAGGAGTGAGACCTTGTGTCATATACGTACAGTATTTTACAACATGTGATCCTGCAATGGGTGTGACTGACAAGCATGCCATGGCTGTACTATGAACTCACTCATATTCTCTTATCCCAGCAATAATACAATACAATAACATTCAGGAGAAGCTGGGGGATAGACTGCTGATTGTCCTCCTGGTCAGAGTGTGCCCCCTGATCAGACTCATCCGCTACCGACAAAGAGGAATCTTTTTGACCAACAAAGGATAGGAATCGCTCCTATATGTCTTTGGGACGGGAACGTACTAGCATTAACTCCCAGTAATTAGATCATTGCTTCTGACAATATGTGACATCCTGGTGTCAGTGTGTTTTGGACTAGTCTGACTGGGATGCTGCTAATCAAGGCCACTGTCACTGTGCTTTGTCCCTAAATTAGACTATGGTAAGTACTTTGGTACCTTCCTAATTGGCTACTGGTGTACCTTCTAAATCCCTAGTATATGGTACTGAGATATCAAAGGCATAGGTACACCAGGGGTCTCTCATAGGCTGCAGCATGTATTGTGCTACCCATGAGAGACCACTCAAACTGTGACTACTGGCCTGCTATTGCAGCCCGTGTAAGTTGTTGTTAGGTCCACTGACAACAGATATAGGTTTTCTTATATCTGAGGTCCCTACATTTAAAACCTATAAGTCGCCCCTTAGTCAGGCCTTTCAATCCTTAAGGCAAGGTGCTAGGTTATAAGTGTGAGGGTGCCCTGCACTAGCAGGACACCCCCTACAAACCCTGGAGTCGATTCTCCAGGCTTTGTAAATGCAGTCAGCCATTTAATACATATAGTGGACATTAAGTCGTTTAAGAGACATCTAACTATATATTGGCTGCACCAAAACTGGTCATTTTTGATATCCCATGTACTGGGGGGCTCCAACACTGTCTCTCTCAGCGAGGGCGGCAAGATCCCTACTCCTAATGAATCCTTAAACTTAGCCAGAGGATGTGGAGCTTGTGGGAGGTGAACTCTTGTAAAAGGCGGTGGTCAGACTTTCAAGCCTGGGTGCCTTGTCCCCGGGTAGGCTCATGATGAACTGTTCTATTTCCTCCAAATTAATGGGCTTTCTCAATGATGTTAGCTGCAAAAGGGGTGCACTGTTGGTTTCTTTAATAGAGCGCTGACTATTGCATTTTTTCAGCAAGGCGAGAAAGTGACGGTAGTTATGGAGGTGTTGATGATAGTGGTAGGCGCGGAGGAGATGATGGTTCTTCCAAGGTTGTATATGAAAAGAGGGCATTAGTCTGAGGGTGCTCCCGAGTTCGACGGTATTCTTCAGGGAGATAGTTTCTTCATTTAAGAGGAGCTTCCAGTTGCATTGCTGCTGTTTGGCAATGACGTAGGTGTACAGCTGGTCGGGGGAGTTCGTATCAGAATGCTGTGAGTCGAATGATTTGTAGATCTTGGAAATCTTCTGTTCAAAAAGTTTGAGAGGTCATTGCAGAGTGCCTGGGATGGGATGATGTCGTTGTTGTCAGATGTGGGATTGGAGAGCTCCTTGATGATGTCGAAGCGTTCTTTCCTGTTGTTGGAACTGTCTTAAAGTCTGAGAGTTAAGACCTTTTACTTTGCGTCTAGTATTTGTTGGTGGTAGAGTTTGAGGGTGGCTTTGTATGTGGATCCAGCGGTGGCATTTTTGTCAAGTCTCCATTTTTCTTTCAAGTTGTTTCGCAGTGGTGCTTGGACTTCCTAAGGTCTTTTGTGTACCAGCTGGGTCGTATGTTGTTTTTGTATGTCTTGTTTCTGGTGGGAGCGGTGTGGTTGGCACAGTTGGCCAGCCATTTATTAAAGAGCTGTCAACATTGAGGTTCCCGGTGTGGTTAGGTGGGCGTTGCTGTATGGACTTGGTCCAGTTTTTTGGGGATATTTTGCCCCAGTGTCTTGATTGTACTTTAGATTTTTCTGATGAGGTGGCTTCGGTGGGCGGGCATCTTGAAATGTATGATGTGGTCAGACCAAGTGAGTGGGGTTGTGTGTGGTGATGATAATGTTGGAGGAGAATATAGGGTTGAGGGTGTGGCCTCCTGTGTGGGTTGGTCTTGGACGATCTGGGTGAGTCCAAGGTTATTGAGGCTGTCAAGGTGGGTCCTGGAGTTGGGGTCTGTGGTGTCTTCCGGATGGAAATTGGGGTCTACCACAGCATTTTTCAACAGGAGGTGGCCTACCATAAAGTGGAGAAGTATGCTACCCCTGAGGAGGAGGACTTCTTATTAGTGATGGTCTCTAAGATCAAGTGGTCTGTCCAGAACCTCCCTATGCTCAAAGGGATGATTAAACATGGTCCTGGTCCTGAAATCTTTAAGGGGCCAGTCAAATCTTGTATAGTCATGCCACATGTGAGAAAAAAATACAAGCTGGCCTCTACATTAGGAGTCATGTCCCACTTGACTCCTTAGTGGTCACCATCACAAGGTGCAGAGCAGTAGCCCAGGCAAACGGGCACGCTCCTCTTCCCGACAAGGGGAGCAAGCGGATCGATAATGCAAGGGCGAGAGTATTGGTGGGTGCGGCTACGCACTAGCACATCGCCAACTCAGTAGGTCTGCTCTCCAGGTATGACAGAGCCCATTAGGAGGAGATGGAGGAACTCTTGCAGCACCACCCTGACCAGCATCATAAAAGAGCAGTAAAGCGGGTTCAGGTAAGTAATGCCATTTCTAATGCCGCCACTACGTTCACTTTACATACGGTCGACACTGCGGCCAGTGGAGTAAATACTTCGGTCATCCTATGAGCAATTCCTGGATCTGCATGACTGGTATTTAGCCGGAGGTATAAGAACATCTCGTCAAACTGCTATTCGATGGGAAGTACCTCTTTGGACCTCAGATTGACCCTAAGCTTGGGAAAATCAAGATGGAAAGACACAGAGACTGCAAAGGCGATGGGTGCCTTATTGATCCCCTCTGGCAAAGGCTCAGTGACAGTAGTGACAGCAACAGGGCTACCACTGGCAGGGTGGCAGAGGTTTCCTGCTAGGCTTTCTCAGAGGCAACACCTCTAAAGGCAGAGGCAACAGCATTAAGGGAGCCTCTGCCTCTAAAAACTGCCTTACCACGTATCTACCCCATCACAGAACACCTTTTGGGAGTATTCTTCAGGGATTTCTGGGAGGAAATCACCTCAGACCGATGGGTCTTGTCCGTAGTTGAGCATTGCTACTGCCTGGAGCTCATCGCCACCCCACCGATCACCCTCCCTTCCCCCCCGCACCCACAGCCTTCGGCCGTGAACATCTCATGCCGCTCCACAAGGAGGTTCAGGAACTCCTGTAAAAAAGAGTCATATAGCCAGTGCCCCCACAACACCAGGGCAAGACGTCTATTCCCTATGATTCCTCATCCCCAAGAAGGGCGTCTCCCTAAGACCAGTGCTTGACATCCGTGCTCTCAACAGATACATCATGTCAGAGCATTTCCACATGGTCAGCTTACAGGATGTCATCCTCCTGCTTCAGCAAGGCAACTTCATGGCAACCTTCGACACACAGGACGTCTACTTTCACATCCTGATTCATCCAGCTCATCTGCATTACCTCCGCTTCACGGTCAGTGGTCAAAACTATCAGTTTGAGGGTGCCCCTTCGGAGTTACCATGGTTCTGAGGATCTTCAGCAAGTGTTTAGCGGAGGTGGCCACTCACTTAAGGAGGAAGGGAATTCACGTTTTCACCTACCTCGCTGAACGGCTGATCAAGATTGCAAGCATTCAAGAATGCCTGGCTCACACCCAGGCCACAGCCCCCTCCTTCACAGTTCAGAGTTAACAGTAAATGCCACAAAGTACTACTTGGAGCCACTTCAGGTCCAACCCCTCCTAGGGAGAGTCCTCAATTCCTTAGTTGGAAAAGCCTTCCACAACCCACAAAAGGTACAGACATTCCAACAACTGCTGCCTCTTTTTTAGCCACTCAGTCACCTTTCAGTTTACACTATTAAGGGCCTCCTAGGAATGATGGCCGCATGCATTGCTGTAGTGCCCCATGCCAGGCTTCATATGCGCCCGCTTCAGGAGTGCCTCTTGAGCCACTTTTCTCAAGTGGAGAGTCAGATGGAGGATCTAGTGTTGGTAAGGGCCCTCTCTCTGCAGTGGTGGAACTGCGACAATGTGTTTCAGGGCAGGCCCCTTGCAGATCCTGTTCCTAAACAACATGGCAGTCTAAGGTCTGTTGCCACCTTATCTATGAGGTCTCCACATGCACGACTTGAAACTGTTAACCATTCAACTAGCTATCTCAAGGCATTTCTCCTTCAGATTCAAGGCAAGGTAGTCCTATTACGTATAGATATTACCACCATGTTCAGTCTGCAGAAGCAGGGAGGCACTAATACACCTCCTCTGTCAGTCCTAGCCCAACAGATTTGGCTCAAGGTCATCCATCATCAGGTTCATCTTCTGGTAGAGTATCAATCAATCAATCAGGATTTATAAACCGGGCTAATCACCCGATAGGGTATACAGGCGCTTGCAGGTCCTGAAGGCTCATTCGAACAGCCAGGTCTTGAGGGCCATTCGAAATTCTGAAGTACCTACTAGGAGTGGACAATGACTTTTCAGACATGCTCAGCAGAGTGCAGCAACAAGCCCATGAGTTCCCACTCCCACCCCCAAGTCCAGCTCCCTTGCTTCTGCAGGTGGGACACCCCAGACATAGATCCGTTTGCTAAAGCGGAAAACACCAGGTGCCAAAACTTCGCAGCCAGGTTTCCGCACTCCCGGTCCATAAGAAAGGATATGTGGATTAATTAGTCAGGGTTCTTTGCCTATGCTTTTCCTCCTCTCCCACTGATTCCATATGTGGTCAGGAGGCAGAGGCAAACATCCCTCACCCTAGTAGTTCCGACATGGACCAGACAACCATGGTTCACCACCCTGCTCAAAATGTACATTTTCCTGCACAAGACACAACAGGATGGACCTTCACACTCAAGATCACAGCAGGGTCTGGCACCCAGACCCCAGGCAGCTCAACTTAGCAATTTGGCTCTCAAAGTCATATAGTTTGGTTACCTTGGGTTCCGCAGGAATAATGGACATTGTCAAAGAAGCTCGTAGACCCACCACTTGCACCTGCTACGTTGCTAAGTGGGAACATTTTGTGCATTACTGTACCCTAAACAACATTAATTCACTCACCCCAGCAGTGCAGTATATTATTTGATACCTTTTACTCCTTCAAAGGTCCGGCTTTACTTATAGATCAATCAGGCTACATCTAGTCGCTCTTGCTTCTACATGCAGAACAGGAAACACTCTTCTCTCTTCAAAAGCCCTGTCCTTTAGGGAGGGCCTGAAGTGGGCAATCTCGTCTAGGGCATTTCCTGCCCCAATCTGGACGTTTAACATTGTCCTCTTAGGACTAATGGAGCCACCCTTAAAGCACATGCATTCATGGCCTCTGCAGTTTCTCTCTTGGAAGGCTACCTTCCTCATCGCAATCACCTCACTCAGACACATCAATGAATTGCAGGCCCTAACTCTTCTTTCTTCCAAGTTCGCAAGGACAAATAGTTCACAGAACCAATCTTAGGTTTTTAGCCAAGGTGGTCTCTTGATTCCACCTCAACAACTCTATTGAGCTCCCAGCCTTTTTCCTACAACCTGACTCAGTAGTTGAAAGAGTACTACATACGCTTGATGTTAAGTGTGCTTTTATGTATCTCACCGACGGGACCAAACCTTTTTGCAAAACACAACAGCTGTTTGTAGCTTTCTCCCAGCCTCATAAATGCCACACCATTTCAGAGGCAGGGATTGCCAGTTGGATTGATGCATTTTTCCAGACCTGCTATGCTATAGCTAAAAGAACCCTACCAGCTCTCCCTAGGCCACACTCCACCTGCAAGCAGGGCTCTGCTATTGTTTTCCAGGGAAACATACCCATATCAGACTTCTGCAAAGCTGCCACTTGGTCCACTCCACACACTTTTACAAAACATTATTGTGTGGTTGTCTTGTCAAGAGACGAGGCCAAAGTTGGTCAGACTGTCCTCAAGACTTTGTTTCAGACCTCTGCACCATCCACTGACTAGCCACCGCTTAATGTAGTACTTCTTTTCAGTCTATGCAGAGCATGTGTATCTACAGCCACACATGCTTCGAACATAAAATATTACTTACCCTGCAAGCATCTGTTTGTTGGATGTGGTGCTGTAGATTCACATGCACCAACCTTCCTCTCTGTAAACCATCGGTTCGGTTGTTGCAGGTATTTTTCTTGCATGATCACAATTCTTTTCTTTACACACTACTCCAACCTTTTACTCACCCGTTGGGCAAAACACCAATCTAACAATGGATTAGGTGACCATGCGCACCTACATCTAGAGGAGTCACAGAGAAAGACTTCTTCTTCTTAAAAAAAAAAACTTGCAACGTCCAAACCCAACACTGAATGGCAGGAGTAAGCAGAGCACGACATATATACATATATTACGGAGTGATAGTAGCCACTCCCAATCAATCAATCAATCAATCAGCATCTGGATAGCACAACACTGTCATCTCTAGGAGTGTCTGGGTGCTGAGGGTACCGTGTTTCAGTCGAAAAGCCAGGATCTTGAGTTTCTTTGTGAAGTCCGCCAGTGAGTCCCAGAGATTGGAATTCCTCGGATATTTGACTGTTATTAACTTAGCGCCCTTTTTACAAATGTCCACGAACCTTTGCAGACCTATAGCTTTTTCTACATTGGCGGAGGAACCAAAGTTTTTCGGTGACTGGTCAGAGGGGTGCAAATAAAAAAGGAGGGGTCTCAATACGCGTTTTTACTCCAGTGCATTTTTCATAGACTTTTGTATGGCACCTAACAGCCAAACAGATTAATAGGTTTGGATGAAATTTGGCAGGATTTCGAGATTATGGTGTGCAGATGATGCTTTTGGGTAGTAGAAGTAAGTAGGGTAAGAAACGTATAAGGCATTTCAACTTAGTGGTATCTGTGACTGTGGTAATTTTGCGAAACTACCGCAGTACATGAAATGCACATGTGTTTGGCCTCTGACTGCCATTGCAAAAGGTAAAGGCAGCCATGTTGTTTTAAGCACACTTTCGCAGTGTTCTGGTGAGGGGCATGAATATAGGCAAGCATTAGTTATATAATTTTCCCCTACCTATTACCACTTTACTAAACTGGTAATAGGTATTAAAAAAAATTATATAGTTTTTGTATATGCTTTAAATTCATGGAGTACCAAAGTACTAACTAAGAAGTACATTGGTATTTAAATAATATAGGCAAGCATTAGGTTTTATAATTTTCCCCTAGCTACCACTTTACTAAAGTGGTAATAGGTATGGAAAAATTATATATAGTTTTTATATATTTTTTTAATTCATGGAGTACCACAGTACTCACTAGGAAGTAAATCAATACTTAAAAAAATATATATATATAAATATGTAAACAAAAATTAAAACAATGTATGACACTTAATTTCACAAATATAACGTACTGCAGTGAATTTCACATTTTTTAGATATTTCATTCTATATGCAAAAAGTGCAGAGTAACGCAGAAACTCCACTCTCATTATACAGGCAGCTCAAAGGATAGCGAAAAATCCCTCCTCGGCATATGCAGCTCCTCCAGACAAGGAAGACCGCAACCTTGACAATATAGGGAAGAGGTTTTTCAGCCATGACGGCTACTTCACAGAGAGCCTCCAATGCCCTTGCCATCGTTGGGAGATATGACCGCCAAATGTGGTCGGACATTTCATCCCTATTGGAGTTTCTCCCAGAGGACAAAAGAAAGGAGGCTTGGGACATCCTCATGGAAGAAGAAAAGGCCTCATCTGAATGCGACATGGCAATGGACGTTTCCTTACCAGCTTTTAGACAAATGGCTGGGGCAGCTGTATTGAGACGCCAAGGTTGGCTTAAAGCGAGTGCATTTTGCCCTAGAGTACTAGCAAAAATACTAGACATGCTTTTTGATGGGGAAAATGTGTTTGGTAAACATGCTGACAACTCGTTGCAGTCTATGAAGGCTGATACTGGCACTGCTAGGTCACTTGGCACCTTGCAACAGAGGCGTTTCCAACCCTTTTGGGGCAGAGGTAGAGGTCAGTTTAATACTATATGAGAGTTCCAACAGAGGTATCAGCCCTTCTTCCAGCAAGGCTTTCATTCACAATCTTCAGTCCAGTCCTATCACCCAACAAAAAAACATACATACTCCAGACAGACAGTCCACCGTCATCCTTCCACAGGAAGAAAGATGCAAGCCACCACCAGAAGACAATGATATAGCGAAGGCTCCTGTCACCTTATTCCCACCTCAATTTGGCAACCTTCATTCCAAAGCCTTTGAATAATGGTAGCTCATCTCTTCCGACAGATGGGTGTTAAACTTAATCCAACATGGTCACGCCCTGGAATTTGTTCAAAAGCCTCCCAATCTACCTCTACGCAAGACATCACATCGGCATCTGTCCATCATGAGGAAAGGAATTAGATAGCTTATCTCTAACAAAGCAATAGAGGAAGTGCCATTTCATCAGCGCATCATAGGATTTTACTCCAACTTCTTCTGCATCAAGGAGAAGTCAGGAAAGTGAAGACAGTTGATGGATCTGACGCTCTTAAACAAGTTCATCAAAAAGCAGTCCTTCAGAATGCTTTCTCTTTAGGAAATTCTACAACTAGTGGAGAGAGGGGACTCATGACCTCCCTAGATCTGATGGACGCATATTTCCATATTCCAATACATCCAAAGAACCAAAAGGTTTTCAGGTTCAAGGTGGCAAGTTGTGGTTACCAGAACAAAGTACATCTCTTCAGACTAAGGTCGGCTTCCAGCGTTTTTACTAAATGCATGGCGCCAGTGGCAGCCTTTCTCAGACGTTCAGGTCATCAGGTCTTTCCTTACCTGGACGACTGGTTGATAAAAGGTTCCACCTTTTGGTCAGTAAAGAAATTAACAGCGGCTTATCTTCACCTGTTCCAATCCTTAGGCCTAAAGCTCAACAAGGAAAAATTATTTCTCCTTCCATCCACGTCGGCAATGTTCCTAGGAGCGCATTTGGACAAAAACCTCTCAAAGGCCTTTCCCCTGAAATAAAGGATTTCTTGTTTGCAAACACTCACGCAAACACTTTCTGCAAAAAAGTTATCTTCTGTATGAACATACAAGTTCACATTGGGGATGATGTCATCCTGCATCCCATTGATTCCGAATTGCCGCCTCCACATGTGGCCCCTTCAGAAACAGCTCGATGCATAGTGGACGCAATGCAGTAGATCTTTCAAAGACATATTTTAATAACTCCGGAGATGAGGTTGGCAATGTCCTGGTGGAAAAAATCTTTCACAGGGTCTTTCTTTCCTGCCTATGATACCCCAGAAGGATGGGGGACAACACGACCAACATGTTTTATCGCACCAAACAAGGTCACAGGTTCTGTTGGCCAAGCACAACAGATATGGGAATGGTTGATATCAAACAATATCTCTTTGAAAATAGTGCATGTCCCAGAAGTACTGAACAAATGGGCAGATTGGCTAAGCAGGACAGACAAGCAATGACACGAGTGGGAGCTCAACAAGAGGCAGTTACTGAGGGTTTTCCAGTCTTGGGGTTATTCAACTCTGGATCCTTTCACCACTTCTCTCAACAAGAAGTGCAAATTGTTGGCCAGCAGATACCCTTAGTCAGGATCTTGGGGAAACGCCTTCCACTTCTCCTGGAGGGGGACTTTTGCTTACACGTTTCCCCCATTTCCACTCATTTCAAAGATCATTCAGAAACTAAGAAGAGAGCATTGGTGCCTAATTCTCATCGCCTAAGCTTGGCCAAGACAGTACTGGTTCACCGAGCTTCTTCGCCTATCCCAGTGCCCACACAGTCAGTTTCAGCCAACAAAGGATCTTCCCTCATTGAGCAAGGGCCAAGTGTTTCACCCACGGATTGGAACTCTCAACTTATCAGCCTGGCTCCTCACCACTGTGAATTTGGGCCTCTAGGCCTCTCGAAGAAAATGCTTCAATTCTCAATAAGGCCCTTGCTTCTTCTACGAACAAATGCTACTCTACAAAATGGAAAAGATTTTGCTCACGCTGCGCTTCTCAATATTGCCATCCTTTCTCTTCTACACCCGAGCAGATTCTTCCATATATTGGATGTGGAAGTTGGACAGGCTACATTACGATGCTTTTTTGCAAAAGGAATGCAGCTTTTATTATTGCATCATATGTATCATTCTGTTTTTTTCAGTTATTATTGTTTGCTACTGTGCTGTTTATTCAATACCTGTTTACAGTATCAGCGTGATTCGTTTTTGTCTTCCTAATTGAGGTTTTGTCATGGTGGGATGGCTCTCCTTACCAACCTCCATTCTTAAATGGATAGTGCTAACTAGTCTGATTCAAGCATGTGAATCTATACAAGATACAATGCTGGAGTAAAAACAAGTTACTTATCTGTACACTGTGGTTCTCCATTATTGATATCTTTTATAGATTCACATGCAACCTTCCCTCCTCCCCGTTAAGGCTCTCAATTTCAGACCTATGCTTGTTTAACACTTGTGCTCAAAATCTGAGGTATGGTGGTTCTGCAGTGTATGAGTGCTTCTGGGTCTGAGCTCTGATTGATTGAAGTTCAGATGTAGTAAAACAATGTGAATAGGCTATCAAGTGCATTGTTTTTCACTGTAGAGTTTAATGCTAAGACTTTAGCACTGCTTTTAATATTGTTACCATGGGACTCCCACCATGATGACGGTGAAGATTCAAGCATGTGAATCTATAAAAGATCTCAATACTGGAGAACCACATTGTACAGGTAAGTAAGTTGCTTTTTATAGTTAGGAAATCTTTATGTTCGAGGCATGTGTGGCTGTAGATACACATGCTGTGATCTGGTATTGGGCCCAGATGTGTGCAAGTTTTTTTTCTTCTAAGAATTATTTTCGATTCACGAGGTACTGTGACTCCACCTCTTGCTTCCAATGCGCATGGTCATTGGCGCCATTGTTAGATTGTTTTCTTTCTGGTGATGGGCTCAAACATGGGCTCCCATGCTCCAGATCAATGCAGTTGCGGTGTTCTTTTCAGTCTTCAAGGCTCCTCTTCCTTTGTCAGTATTTTATTCAATCGCGTTAGATTTTATGTTTGACAAGAAATACAAAGTCTCCCCTTCAGATCCCTTCTACGTTAGGGTCTAACTCCCACCAGATTCCTTAGTGGTTCATACTGTTTGCAAGCCAGGAAATGCCCAGCGCACCAACGATGCACCTCCGCCGGACAAAGAGAACAAAAGAATAAACGCGGCAAGTAAACTTGTTGTGGTGCAGTCTGCTAACCATTGGCGCATCTCCAATTCCATTGGTCTGCTCTCTAGGTATGACCGGGCCCATTGGGATGAAATGGAGGAGCTCCACCAACATCTCCCAGAAGAGCACCGCAAGAGAGGGCATACTTTAGTCACAGAGGCAAACTGATTACAAATTCAACAATCAGTTGTGCCCTGGATGCTGCAGACACCCCTGCTCGAAGTTTTAATCCCAGCGTTCTCCTCCACCGACATGCCTGGCTCCATGTCACCAGCTTCAAGCCTGTTGTTCAACAGCATCTCCTAAACCTGCCCTTTGATGGGGAACATCTCTTCGGGCCTTAGGTTGATGAGATGCTCAAAATCAAGAAAGACACAGAGACGGCGAAAGCTCTGTGCAACCTGCAAACACCTACCCTGTGTGGGACCTTTCAGCGTATCACGGAGGCTCCTAGACTACCTCCCCTGAAGTCTCCACGTCCTTCCAACTTCAGCCTGCCCAACAAACCTTCCTCCACAAGAGTGCCAAAGAAAGAGGCAAAGGTAGCTCCTCCAAAGGAGCTGCCCCAGCAACACCATGACTTGCAACTCCTTTCCCCTGACCACACAACACCTGTTGGGTACAGCTTTATATGTTCTTCCCCACTTGGCAACACGTCACCTTAGACCAGTGGGTGTTAGGCATCATTGAAAACACCCAACATACCACTCCACAGATACGTCCTATCCCCAGAACCCCAGACCCTGCTTCGGGAAGAGGAACAAGCGCTCCTTCTCAAGGGGACCATAGTGCCTGTGCCAGAACATCTACAGGGCTCAGCAGTGTACTCCCTCTACTTCCTCACTCCCAAAATGGATGGGTCCCTAAGGCCCATTCTGGACCTCAGGTCCCAAAACAAGTACATCCTGTTAGAACACTTCCACATGGTCACTCTTCAGGATGGCATTCCGTTGCTACAGCAAAGCAACTTCATGGCTGCACTTGACCTCAAATACGCCTACTGCCACATTCTGGTTCACCTGGACATCGGCGCTACCTCCGGTTTGTGGTAAGTGGTCAACACTACCAGTTCAAAGTGCTGCCCTTCGGGGTCACCACTGCACCTCGTATTTTTGACAAATGCCTTGCAGTAGTTGCTGCTCACTTGTGAAAACACAGCATTCTTCTATTCCCATACCTGGATGATTGGCTAATAACGAGCACGATGCATCAGAAGTGCCGTGCACTCACTCATGCCACAATAGACCTTCATGAACTGGGCTTTACCATCAACCCTTAAAGTCCCATCTCCAGCCCAATTTGGAAGCCATCCTCAAAGCAGAGATCGGCAAAACCTATACCAGTCTAGAAAGAGTCCAGTCCTTCCTTGCGTTGCTTCCTCTTTTTCAGCCAAATTAACAGATCACAGTCCGAACGTTCATACGCCTCCTAGGTATGATGACCTCCTGCATCGCCATAGTACCCCATGCAAGATTGCCCATGCAGGAACGGTTATCGCATCGGTGGTCTCAGGCGGAGGGTCATTGGAAAGATCTAGTGTTGATCAGCCACTGCACGGATTGCTCTCTGTAGTGGTGGAACACCAGCAACTTGTTGCAGGTGGGAACCCTTTCTTGACTTAGTTCCGCAGGCAGATCACCATTACAAAGGGTGCATCTCTCAGTGGATCGGGATGGATCTACAAAACCTTGCTGTTCAGGATCTGTGGGATCCCAGTCATGGGGGTCTCCACATCAGCTATCTGCTGTGCACTCACTCATGCCACAATAGACATTCACAAACTGGGCTTTACCATCAACCTGTAAAGTCCCATCTCCAGCCTCATTTGGAAGCCATCCTCACGCATCTCTATACATAGTGTAGTGAACTCAGTAGCCACACCACATTAACTGTAATTCGCTACTCTACCATGCACTGTGTTCTCACAAATGCTATCCTGTGCCATATCATAAGTGGTGTTATTAATACTATGATTTCAGATGCTATACGTGATGTGAGAAATCACATATAGCATCTGAAATTGTAATGTGTGTGTTAACGTTTAAGACACACTGACATTCAATACACACATATCATAACCTATTGTGGGACTGGCAGGAGGCTGGTCCATTAGATGTGGACATGTACCAATTTGTCAGGGTTGAAAATCTTAAAGTATACTTTCTATATTTACTTCCTAAAATCCATAAGCAACCCACTAAGCCTCTGGGAAGGCGCATCGTATCCTCCAATGGAGGATTACTTGAAAATACAGCCATCATTTTAGATCACTTTTTGTCTCTTTGGCATGAGATCATACTGTCATCACAGCAAAGACTTTCAGTGAAGGATACATGATGTGTGGAAACTTACATCATGATCAGCTTAGATGTTTGTTCCCTCTACACATATAGAACAGAAGGCAGAGGTGGCTACCTGCATGTGTTACTTCCAAAACCAACCAATTTCCCTATACGACCACACTATCAAGCTACGCAAAAGGATTACTTTTTTTATTGGAACAGAACCTTTTTTTATGTGAATAGGCCTTATCTTATCAATGTTCCAGAACTGCGTTGGCCACCTGCTTTGCCTCCAGTTTTGCATATCCTTTCCTGGGTTGCTCGGAGGTGCAGGTGGACTGGACCAGTACGAATGAACAGTATACCATACATATACTGATCTCGATTAGGTATATCGATGACTTGTTCTTGATCTGGGATGGTGATAATTTTGTCAAGTAATTAATTAACAAGTCGGGACACAATGATCTTAATCTCATATTTACAAATAAGATGAGCAAGGATTGCAGTGTGTATATGGATACTGCCATAAATATGGATAAAAACAAATTGTTGTCTACACTACACAGAAGAGAAGCAGCTGGTAATAGCATTTTACATGCTTTTAGTTATCACCCTAATTCTATTAAATGGAATATTCTTTACGGAGAGCTCTTATGGGCACATATGGGTAATGAGAGTGGCTACCACACTATATACAATATTTTACTCAGCAAGGTTATCCTTGCAAAATCCTGTTACATGAAAAGTGTGAAATGCAAGATAAGAAACAGGAAGATGTCCTTTTCAAAGACAGTCCAAAGAAATCTGATAGGAATGAAGGGGTAACTAGATTAATTACTCCATACAACAAAAAATTACACAAACTAAGGAATATCATGAAAAAAAAATGGGGGTTTATTGATAGCTGATCCTATTATAGGCAATGATGTATTACTTACAGAAAGCCTAGGTCAATCAGAGACGTGCTAGCACATCGTCATCTTGATACACATGAGACAATTATTTTACCATTGTGGTTTATGTAAGGCATGTAAACACAATAGAAATCGAGACCAGTACACACTCCCCACAGAAAAGGTTAAAAAGATATCTAAATTTGTAACATGTACATAAGATTTTGTTGTTAATGCCTTGGAATGTCCTTATAATTCGTTTTATATTGGCAGTATCTTGTTACCACTGCAAAAAAAGCGAAAAAAGTATTTAGTGTATATGCATGCCATCAAGAACATTGATCAAAACTATCCAGTGCTGAGTAGTTTTTATCATAAACTTAAAAGCCATAATGAACAGTTACATTTTTTGGGCATGGACAGAATCACCAAACACATTAGAGGTGATGATCACGGGAGGTAATTACGAATTTTGGACTTGCGCTATATAACCTACCTAAACACAAAAAGTCTGAATGGTCTCAACAGTGATGAAGAAGTGGCAGACCAACTTGGGATCTAGAGAATAGCCCCAAACGTGTACATAGTAAGAAGCTTATCATACAACTCAGTGGGCTATTAAGACGGCTTCTGAAACTTAAATTAATATGGTAGGTGTGCGACCCATTTGTCAGTATGATTTTATTGTGTATTCTTGCTACTTATACAATTCTATTGTTGTATCTTATGCACGTTACTGACTAGCTGATTGTGTTGTAGGCAATTATACTTTGCAATATTGTGATTTACTTGATTTGATTGATAATTGCTTTAAATGTGTTTATCTTCTCTGCTTCTCGCTCTCCTTTTTCATTTTCATTTTCATTCTACTTTCTCTATTAATTCAAATATATTTTTCCGCTCACTTGTGTCCGGGTCTGCAGTTATATTATTTTACTTTTTAAATTCTTCCTTTTCTTTATTAATTTTTCAGGTGTTTGAGTCTATGTGATGATAGAATATTTAAGGAAATCCTACAATGGATGGGGCCTTGAGGTGTATATTAATTGACCATTATCATATATATATATATTTTCCATTTTCAATGGTGGCACAATGGAATGGATAGTTTAAAAATTGGGGCATTGGCCCTGTGACTCATACATTCTATGATTTATTTATTAACTTCTTTTCTTTTCTGTTTCTTATGGTTCTGCAATGGATTAGACGGTTGGTAATTTGGGCACTGGCCCTGTGATGTATTGCTTATGGAATCTTTATTCATAGATTATTTTTTTTAAACAAACTTTATTGAGTTTTTGTGGTACTTGCTGCAAGCGCCAGTTGCATATATATTGGATAAAGTACATTACAGAGTAGTACCCAAATATCTAAAACAACAATACAGCCTGTGAACATACAGACTAACCCAAAAACGTGGCTCAGACTACACAGTGTTCCCCCATTCAAGAGGTATCTGCTATGTGTGCGTATGCGGCCAGGGTGTTACTTACACGTTGTGGTTATGCGTCATAGCACAGAGGATGTTGCCAGACTATGGAGAGTTTTGGGTTTATTCATTGATTTTGATAATTAATTGCAGATACCAATTGGCTAATTTTGGAGACACAGACGTTTCTATTTTTCAAATAATCGCCTGATAAGATTTTAATCTTTAATTTTGTTGAGTCACACTTATTGTTATCGTTACCATTATTTATTGATTATACAAAATTTGGATTATTTTTCTATGCATATGTTTGGAATTGTATCAAAATAACAATTATTGATTACTTACCAATATGCATAGCATTGAATGAATTTTTGTAGTAATATATAGGATCATCCCATGAATGTAAAATGAAATTGCTGTGAAACCGATAGTTTGTTTTCCATTTCTATGAATGCATTGTTTATTTCTTTGGGACTGGGGGCACAATATCCTAACTTAAAAAAGACTTCCAGTGAGGCCGAAATGCGTTTTTTACACTTCCACAATAAACTGGTGTGCTTCAGCTGGTGTGCTGCTTCTTTACTTGATTTTTTTTTTTTTTGGATTGAATACAGAAGCCACGACCTCAATATTTTTCTCATGCTGTGAATATCTTTTTCTTGCCCTTGTTTTTGAAGAACAATTATTTGAGGACATGAAAGAGGATTTACAAACAGAGAATCCACATCTTTGCTACGTTCAGGGAAGCAGTCATTGCCAGATACCGCTTCTCACATGCTGTGATCCGAAAATGGTTGTAGGCTTAGGAGTAGAGCTCTATTTGTCTACAACCCGCTGACAGGCCACCCCTGCATGTTTCAAAGTACTGACTGCACTCCATTTCCTGGCCACTGGATCTTCCTAAAGGTTCAGTGGCCGAGCAGATTTTCCAAACTTTTTGTGTCCGAGACTGCGGTTCTCAGATATACCACTTAGCACATCAGGAACAACATGTGGATCAGCCCTCCTGTCTCTCTTACAGATGTAAAATCATTTAAGTGTGTCCTTGCCAGCAAACAGCCACTGTGTGGGAGGCAGGATCCAATATTTCCTCCAGAGATGGCTTGCCAATATTACGGACAAGGGCGCCCTCCAAATCTAGGGTTTCACCATCATCAGGACGCTTATGAAAGATCTACTTCCCATTCCAAAGCAGGAACTGCTGGCTCTTTTAACCCAATATTCCATAAAGAGGGTTCTCGTTTTGGAAGTAGGAATTGAATTTTACTACCATTACTTTCTTGTGCCAAAGAAGGATGAAGGTCCTTGTCCTGTTTTAGGTCTTCACCCGCTCGGCGCCTTCTTGTGGAAGGACAAATTCAAGATGCTCATGCTAGTTAAGGTTCTGTATGCCCTAGGCCCCGGTGGCTTGAAGGTGGCATTGGACCAGCATGTCCGTGTCCTGCTATCTCCCCGTGCTACCTGCAGTTCACAGTGTGCCAGGAGCATTTTCAGTTGTAAGTGTTACCCTTTAGCCTCACAGTATTCTTCGGTTGTTCATGAAAGTGATTGTGGTGGTTGCAGCACACCCTTTGAGGTCAGGAATACTAGTCTTCTCCTTCTTCGCTGACTGGCTGTTGAAGCTGTGTTCTCCCCAGGCATTCGCCTACTTCCTCCAGATGATGGTGAACCTTCTCATCTCATTGGGATTTGCTATTAATGTGCCGACGTCACACCAGACTCCTTTGCAGACGTTTCCTTTAATCAGAGCCACTGTAGGTATGGTAGATGTTTGTGCCTTCCCCCAGAGCAGAGTCCAGGACATTTGGCCTCTGATGTTTTCACCTCTGCCCCAGAGCTCAGTGCAGATGGTTATAAGGCTGCTGAGCTTGTTAGCCTCATACATCCCGCTGGTAACAAATGCCAGATGGCATATGGGTTCTCTGCAGTGGTAGCAGAAATCCCAGGGGGCACAGCATCCCAGGAATCTGTCTGATTTTATCAAGATTTGGAGGAGACTGCAAAAGATCTGCAGAGGTGGCTGCTGGCCCGCGATTGGGTCAGTGGAAGGCCTCTCTTCTTAACCCACCAGAGAGCGGACGGTGGTTACAGATGCATCACTATTTGGTCGGGCGGCTATTTATCAGAGGTGGAGATCAAAGCTCTCGGGTCTCTGTTGGAATTGCACCTCTAAATTAATTTTTGGAGGGTGAATCGCTTAGTGTTGAAGGCCTTCCAGTCCACCATCAGAGAAAGGCTGGTGCAAATGCTCATGGACAGCACCACCCCAAGTTGTACTGCAACAAACAGGGTGGGGTCGGGTCTTGGGTCCTGTGCCAGGAGGCTGTATACCTCTGGAACTGGTTAGACAGCCAGGGCATTTCTTTGTTTGGAAACCACCTGGTAGGATCTCTAAAGGCTGGAGCGTACGGACTTAGCCACTGATGCTTAGAGGACCACAAATAGCAATTACACCAGGCTGTGGTGTAGCTTGGCAAGGATTTGATTTGGCTACTGTTAATGGCTGCTAAGTCTTCTGACGCTAAAGACAGTCTTTCTCATCACCAAAACATCTGCAGGCCCTTTCTGTTAGTGTGCTGGATACCCTTTCTGTGAATCATCTTTATAACACTTTCTTCGAGGTAACTACTTGCAACACTAGGCACGGAGGGCTTACCTTGAAACTAAATTCGAATTGTGGGGAAATTATTTTAAAAAAATCATTGCTTTTATTGTTGGTGAGCTGTGTTAAAGCTCAGGGGGCTATCTAGTTCTTTTTAACTTTCTATCCTAGCATTTGCACTTTTTGGGAGCCATCTTGTGTCAGCGTTCCAGTGCCTGTACCCTTGTTCAGGGCTACTTAAGGCCCGGATGACGCGACCCCACAGCGGCTAAATCGAGCTCACTATGTGCAACACTAGGCACTGTGGTACTGTAAATTTCGGAACCATGTTGGAAGCATGGCCCTACCATGCCGATTTTAGTATCAGCGAACCGCAAATAACTAATGCGGTATGTATGAGTGTTTTCGTCATGTTTCACTGATGAATTCACCGTGCATACGATACTACATATTGAACCCTTGGGTTCCATTTTAGAACAATAGCCATCTTGTGGTTGCCCTCACATAGGCTGCGCACTAAGGCCATGCCTAGGCCTAAAGGACACGTACACCTTCTTTGACTTCTCTCTGACCTGTGCAAACTGACTCCGCTGCCCGAGGTCAATCCTGTCCGGCCAGTTCCTTTTCTCGCGGCTTAATGTGATTAGCATCAGGGCTCGACCCATCATAAAGTCCTTGTTCGCACACGATCTCTGACTAAGCTATTTCACACCTGACTCTGTTTCCTACTTTATGGCTTGTTTTACGAGCAGGAGGTGCCCGTTTTATTGGGGTCCGCTGTTATCTGATGAGGGTTCTGAGCCTTGCTGGGTAAAATGATTGTATGCTTAATGAACTGAAATGTGGGATTGTCATTATGGCTCTGCTGTTTCTTTGAAACTAAAATATGTGAATGACCACTTGTAAAATAGGGGCGGTGTTGCCCAGAAGCGTAATATTCTGTATATAAGAAAGAACGGTTTTTTGGTCAAGGTGCAGTCTCCTGAGAACATACATCGTGTTGTACTTCTCGGATACCTGTGATTGGTCTGCAGCAAATAAATACGATCTTTGATTTCACCTAGAAGACTCTGTGTTTCTGTGGGTCTGAAACAGGAAGAACCCGAAGTCTTAGGGTGTGTTCCCCTGCACCGCTGGGTTCTAAAAACCCGGTACTTCAGTTGGCGCCCAACTCGGGGCGATTTCAGCGGTACTGGTCCAAGCCAGAGGTTCATGAGGAGCTTCGTGTGGAAATTCTGGAGGAAGGCCGTCACTTCATCGACCCCTGCATGTCGACGTGGTCCGAAAGTCTTTTCTGCGAGGTTCTCCGCGTCCCGACGGCTACGAAGGACTGCTGCCCTGACTATCGCCCTGTTTTGGACACTTGATGATTTGGTAGAGCGAAACAATTGAGAGAGTCTTCTGGTGAAGTCATCGATACCTCAGTTAAGTATAAGTGGAGCGTCTCCCAGTTTGTTTGGTATCCTTCGGGATTTTGGTATCCTTCGGGATCGCTTTGATTTGGACCTTGCAAGTGCCAAAGCCAGAGGACTCGTGTATTCACGAGACTATCGTATTCGATAATCCTTTGAAGTTTGAAACTAGACTAGTGAGCGAAGATGCCTGGTTCTAGTATATTTGGAAAGTTGTTTTGTTTTGGTTGTAAAAGGGATTCCCGATTAGAGGATTCGTGTCCGGTTCCTCCAATTGGAACTCCAACTTATGAGCTTTATGTGAAACATGGCGTGGGCCCCATTACATATAATGAAGCATGGATCCGATACACCAGGAAGGATGGTGTCTTAAAATGGCCCCAAAATGGTAGTTTCGACACAGAAATCCTAGATAACCTAGAAGTTAAATTATTCAAGAAGAAAGCCCGGCCGGCGATGTTTGATTCTTTCCGCCTATGGCGAAAGGAAGCCAAACAAAAAGAAATTAAATTAGCAAAGAAAAATAAAAGAGAGAGAGGTATGTCGATAATGCAAGCAGCTTTGCAGTTTAAAGAAAATGAAGAGGACCAAATGAATGAGCAGTTGCACAGGCAACGCAAACTAGTCATTGATAAATGTTACCCAGTTTTGCCGCCCCTTCAGCAAGATGCGTTAAAAGAAAAGGAGAAAGATCCCCTAATGTCACATTTGCTAAGTTCGCCACCCCCGTATGCGCAAAATGCTACAGCACCTCCGCAACCTTTAAATGCACAGCCTCTAGTTAATTTGCCACAAGCTTTCCCACAGCCGCCAGCTCCTCCTCAGCCGGCTCCTATCCCTGCAGCGCAGCCTTCTCAAGGTCCGCCGATTTTACTACCTACCTCTTCTGCGCTCCCTGCGACTTTACCTAGCACATCAGCTGCCTCCCTTGGTGCCCTACCTGCTACTACTCCTGTATCTGTATCTACACCCGTTTTTCTTCCCTCTAGGAACCCGATCTCTAGTCCTATACCCCTTTCAGTTGGACCTTGCGAGCTAAAAGCACCCCTTATCCTAACGACAGGTTGTGGTGAAAATCTGTTAGGATTGGATTTGTTAAAAAGATTACATGCAACACTATATTGTTCCCCCTCAGGAGTACAATTTACACTGGGTAGGGAAGTAATTTCTCCAATGTATTTGTCAAAGAATAAGCTCCCGATAGAGTTGTCGTCTCTCCCTGATGCCCTTTGGGCCACTGGCCCTAATGATGTGGGCCTTTTGGAAATACCGCCGTATGTTGTCACTTTGAAAGCCAATGTTAAATTGCCACGCATTCCCCAGTACAAGATCTCTAATGAAGGTGAAAAAGCGTTGTTAGCGATTATCTATGATTTAATTGAAAATTGAAGAGACAAGAGGCAACGTTTGCAATAGTCCTGTTTTGCCTGTTTTAAAACGTACTGACCCTTCTCAGCCACCTGTTTACAGGTTTGTGATCGATCTTAGAGAGGTCAATAAGATAGTTGTGCCACAGTTTCCAGACGTCCCTGATATAACTGCCTTGTTAACTATGATCCCAGCTTCCGCTGCTTGGTTCTCAGTGATCGATTTAAAGAATGCTTTCTTTAGCATCCTGATTGCAGAGGAAAGCAGGGATATTTTGGGTTTTAGTTTAGGAGGTCGAAGCTTCCGTTTTAAACGCGCTCCACAGGGCTACTGTGAAAGTCCATCAATATACAGTCAGGCTTTAAAAGCGCAGCTTGATGCACTTGTTTTACCTAGTGGTGCCACCCTTATTCAGTATGTTGACGACTTATTAATCGCCGCAGATACTGAGGAGATTTGTAAAGAAGCTACATTGTCATTGTTGCGTCATTTGTCTGCCTTTCATCACAAAGTGTCTCTCTCTAAACTGCAATATTGTCGACAAGAAGTGACCTACTTAGGTCATCTCTTATCGAAGGAGGGAAGGAAGGAAGCTGACCCCAGAAAGAATCCAGGCCATTGCACAATTAAGCGTGCCAAGGACACAGAGAGAAGTGCGTGCTTTCTTGGGCATTACTTCATACTGTAGGCACTGGATCCCGAGTTTTTCTTTGCTGGCAAAACCGTTGATAGCATTAACATGTAAAGATACACCGAATCCTGTCCCATGGTCTGAAGAGTGTCAGAAAAGTTTTTTGGAATTGCGCAAGGCATTATGTTCAGCTCCTGTGTTGGGTACCCCCGACTATAGTAAGCCTTTTACATTGTATGTTCATGAAAAGGAAGGTTGCGCATTATCAGTATTAACACAGCCTTTTGGAGACAGACCGCGTCCATGCGCGTATTTTTCGTCGACTTTGGACCCGGTAGCGAGGGCATTGCCAAGTTGTTTGAAAGCCACAGCGGCAGCAGCTGTGTCTATTCGACAGTCTGCTTGATTAGTGATGAATAACACATTGATCGTAATGGTTCCCCATGCAGTGGACACATTGCTAAACAGGACCAAGACACAGCACTTAACTAGTGCTCGATTGTCAGGGTATGAATTGACACTGTTAGCTAACCATGTGCACATAAAAAGGTGCAACACGCTGAATCCAGCTACATTATTGCCAATTTCAGCAGACACAGATGAGATTGAACAGCATGACTGTCTGTTCAGAACAGAAGAAGAAACAAAAGGGAGAGTGGATCTTAAAGATACTCCCCTGGTTGAATGTGATGGTACCTTATGGGTGGATGGTTCGTGCTTCAAGCTTCCGAATGGTGATACGGCTGCTGCATATGCTGTCACGACTTTGCACACGATTGTTGAAACTGCACGTATACCACGTAATTCAGCCCAAGCAGCAGAATTAATTGCACTTACAAGAGCATGCGTGTTGTCGAAAGGAATGAAAGTGAACATATATACTGACAGTCAGTATGCCTTTGGCGTGGCCCATAGTTTTGGGCGTTTGTGGAAAGAACGTGGGTTCCTTACCTCGCATGGAACTAAGATTCAGAATGGTCAATTAGTGAATGATCTCCTTGAGTCACTGACCTTGCCGTTACAAGTCGCGATTGTGAAATGCAGCGCACACAAGAAGGTTACCGATGATGTTGGTCGTGGTAATGCATTTGCTGACGAAATCGCGAAAGAAACAGCAAAAGATGTGACAACTCGAATGTATGTTGCAGGCCCTGCAAGATGGGTTGGTGATGTTGGAATGTGTGAAGACACGATAGAGAGTGTGAAGTCCCTTCAAGCTGAAGCCACAGAGAAAGAATTGAGTATGTGGAAAGAAAGTAAGGGTAAATTGGATGAAAATGGTTGTTGGGTTGATTTGTCAGAACACCGGCGATGGTTGTTACCTGATGCATATGTGCTTCCAATGGTTACGATGGCACATGGAATGGCACATATCAGTGTGAAAGTGATTTGTAAGTTGTTGGCTCCAGTATGGCAGAATGCTAGATTTCCCAAGTGTGCGGAGAATGTGGTCAAAAATTGCATGGTATGTTTGAAATACAATCCTGGTAGGGGAACCCCAACTCCAGCTGGTCATGTTGCGCCTCCATCATATCCATTTGAGGTTCTGCAACTAGATTTCATCCACATGGAAAGGTGCAACAATTTGAAATATGTACTGGTTGTTGTTTGCGCTTTTTCAAGATGGATAGAAGCATATCCCCTAAAAGAGAATACTGCCTTATCCACAGCTAAAGCCCTTGTGAAAGAATGTTTCCCTAGGTTCGGAATGCCAAGGATGGTATGGAGTGATAACGGGAGTGAATTTGTAGGTCAAGTGATGAAGGATGTGTGTGAGGGACTAGGCATTAAGCAGAAGTTCCACGCTGCAAATCACCCCCAATCAGCTGGATTAGTAGAGTGCTACAATGGCACTTTGAAACTTAAGTTGGCCAAAATTCAGGCGAGCTCCGGTCTTAAATGGCCTGACGCCCTGCCCTTAGCACTCCTATCAACAAGAATGACTGTGCATTCACAAGTGGGACTTAGTCCGTATGAAATAGTGTTTGGCCGTCCGGCCAATGTATGGGGGGTGCCAAGGCCGACAAAATTCAGTGAAATCGAACATCCAGTACTGCTTGATTATCTGTATGAATTGACGGCTAAATTGCGTGTCTTACACCAACAGGTTCACGATACTCTGCCCCAGGCCTCTGAAGCTCCAGGACACCCTATTAATCCTGGATCGTGGGTGCTGATTAAAAATTTTCAACGTACGAAAAATGATGAGCCCCGTTGGATCGGCCCCCACCTCGTCCTTCTATCGACCAAATCAGCGGTTCGAGTGAAAGTGAAAAAGAATTGGATACACGGCATACATTGCAAGAGGATCCCTTTGCCCCTACCGTGTGATCGGTGGGTCCAGGAGGGGATCGCTGACTCTGAGACTGAGACTGTGCCTCGTTTTGTGCCTTTTAGCAATGCACGTGTAAAGGGAACAATTTCAGAACGAGAAAGCGACGACATTCTGCAGGACGCTGTGCCGCCATCAATTCGATTGGACACCACAGAGCCTGAACTCTTGTTTCAAGACCAGACAGTACCTGGGAAAAACAGGTTTAATTTGAGGTCCAGGACTATGGACAAATAAAAATTATTTTCCTTTGATATATTTTGGATAGCGCAGCTTTCTCATCTGAGAAACTTTTTATTTTTTATTTTTTGAACCACCATCCGGGTTTAGCTGTAGGGTCGCGGTGCCAAGACTTTGGGGTACAAGCCGGAGACGTTAGGTCAACGGTTCTGGTTGGTCTAGGGCGTTCCCTGAACTGACAGGTGTACTCCTTAGCAGAAGATACTCATCCGCCGCGAACAGCACGATTAGAGGATGGAGTTTCTCGAGATGAAGAGACCTGCTGAGGAAATAAGTTTTAAGAGCAGAATATGTAAAATAATGAATAGCAGATGTTTTGTAATATTATGTCTGTTTGTACTATCTAGCATAATGATGTTTTCTGTAGGTTGTGTATTATTGTCTTTCCAATGACATTTGTACCCACTGTACATCCCACACCTCCTCCTACTGTTTTCCCGCACTCTTTTCACCCTCTGCCTGAACACGAACAAGCTAGACGTTCTGAATTTGTAAACAATTCATTTGTTCAACTCCTGCACCAGCACCAACTAGTTATGAACACAACGAATTGCTGGGTGTGTGGTTTGATGCCGCATACCATTGATAAGGGTATCCCATATCTAGTGCTGCCGTTTAGCTATAATGGCTCATCATGGGCATTCCAGACTATGTTTCTTTTCGCGCTTGAAACCTACTCCCCGCGACCACCGCGTTCCACTAGACTTAACTCGAACAATAAAGCCTTGATGAGAGGAGTTGCAGATATGAGTAGAGATATCGATGCATATACATCTATTCCCAAGGATGAGTTGCGAGCTTATGTAGGTTGGAACGCGACGGGGTATAGCATTAGTTTGGGCGAAAAACAGCGTAAAAGTTCATCCCCAATTTGGGTCGTACCCCACATAGGTCGCTTTTGTTTACAAGGCAATGGTCAGAATCCAAGAGCTCAACTAGGAAAGAGTGACTGTACTGAAACGTACACCTTTCCATCACAGTTTTCCCCTGCGTTTTTGGCTGCCAAGGGCACATACTTTGTCTGTAATGACCGAGCATATACATGGTTGCCCCCTGATTTCTCGGGCACATGTTATGTTGCGAATTTACTACCGCCGACATTTACTGCTGCCTCTGATTATCACAAGACCAGAATTGTGAGAGGCGTTGTTAGTCAAGAGGATACTGCCGGTCAGGAAGCGAGAGATTTCTTCTTGGGTTTCCTGCCGTTTTGGGGACCGATGGTCAATAGTAGGAACCTGAGACAACTGACTTGTGTAGTTGAATCCACTGTTAATGTAACGCCTGATGCCCTTGGTAACTTGACAGCTGAGCTCCAAGCGGATCGCCTCATGACGTTGCAGAACCGTATGGTTCTAGATGTCATACTAGCAGACCGTGGTGGGGTATGTAAGGTTATCCAATCAAGCTGCTGTATTTTCATACCAGATAACGCTCCAACAGTTTATCAAGCCATCTCCAAATTACATAAGATTTCTGAATCTATTCACGTGGATAAAGGAGATTGGTCGATAATGGGGTGGTTCTGGGGACTGATATCAGCTTGGGGATGGAAGATTCTAATAGTCATTGGGACGATCTTAGCCATTCTTTTCCTGTTCTGTCTATGTATACAGTATGCTCCTATAATGTGTAGCCTCTGTGTTACATCATGAGTAAGGAAACCTGTATCAAGGGACGAGCTAAGCAATAGGATGATGCTACAGCAACATCTCCATGACTTTATAAATATAGACCTGGACTCAGATTAATACGAGTATAGTTATTGCCTATGTAAGGGCAAAAGGAGGGTCTGTGGTACTGTAAATTTCGGAACCATGTTGGAAGCATGGCCCTACCATGCCGATTTTAGTATCAGAGAACCGCAAATAACTAATGCGGTATGTATGAGTGTTTTCGTCATGTTTCACTGATGAATTCACCGTGCATACGATACTACATATTGAACCCTTGGGTTCCATTTTAGAACAATAGCCATCTTGTGGTTGCCCTCACATAGGCTGCGCACTAAGGCCATGCCTAGGCCTAAAGGACACGTACACCTTCTTTGACTTCTCTCTGACCTGTGCAAACTGACTCCGCTGCCCGAGGTCAATCCTGTCCGGCCAGTTCCTTTTCTCGTGGCTTAATGTGATTAGCATCAGGGCTCGACCCATCATAAAGTCCTTGTTCGCACACGATCTCTGACTAAGCTATTTCACACCTGACTCTGTTTCCTACTTTATGGCTTGTTTTACGAGCAGGAGGTGCCCGTTTTATTGGGGTCCGCTGTTATCTGATGAGGGTTCTGAGCCTTGCTGGGTAAAATGATTGTATGCTTAATGAACTGAAATGTGGGATTGTCATTATGGCTCTGCTGTTTCTTTGAAACTAAAATATGTGAATGACCACTTGTAAAATAGGGGCGGTGTTGCCCAGAAGCGTAATATTCTGTATATAAGAAAGAACGTTTTTTTGGTCAAGGTGCAGTCTCCTGAGAACATACATCGTGTTGTACTTCTCGGATACCTGTGATTGGTCTGCAGCCAATAAATACGATCTTTGATTTCACCTAGAAGACTCTGTGTTTCTGTGGGTCTGAAAGAGGAAGAACCCGAAGTCTTAGGGTGTGTTCCCCTGCACCGCTGGGTTCTAAAAACCCGGTACTTCAGCACAGAGGGCTTATCTTGAAACTAAATTCAAATTGTGGGGAAATTATTTTGAAAAAATCATTGCTTTTATTGTTGGTGAGCTGTGTTAAAGCTCAGGGGGCTATCTCTTTCTTTTTAACTTTCTATCCTAGCACTTGCACTTTTTGGGAGCCATCTTGGGTCAGCGTTCTAGTGGGCTACTTAAGGCCTCTGTTCTATTCTACTAACTGAACCGGACCCCATCACAGCAACTCGGGAGATACATATCTTGTATTGTCACTTCTAGAGAGACGAACATTGCACATCTTGGGTGCTCGGATCTTCTTAAATTTTGAAATCTGACTGTTGTACGTAATCGGGGGAAGCACTATCTATGTATATATATATTTTGTATTATTGATCCGATTGCACATGCAAGAGCCATACTACAAAAGAACCTTTGATACATATCAATGTTATATTAAGCCCTGAAGAGGTCCCTTTGAGGACGAAACGCGTTGGCCGTCTTGAGTTTTATGACGTTTTCTAAGGAATAAAAGAATACAAGGAACTATTTTCTACAATCAATATCAACCATTGTTCTTTTCATTTGGGAAGACTTCAATGTATTTCTCTAGTTTTTTTATATGGATAATAATTTGCCTTTACTAAGAACCTACCTGTTTTTTTGAGTGCAGGGCCATTTGTTTTTAAATTCAGTTTAGTGGTTTGTATACCACTTTCTTGGGACGTATGAAGGTCACGTCCTAGGTCCATTGCACCTAGCTTCAAATTATAACCACAGCCACGATAAGGTATAACGATTGGTGCAGGAATCACTTGCCCTGACTTGCCTCTCTTTATGTTTCTCAAGGCCCGGATGACGCGACCGAGCTGCGGACGTGTGCTGCGGGCACTACGAAGGCAAGCCCGTCTGCGCCCGTCCGCATCTGGCTGGGGCCAGGGGCCACAACCCCTGCCTCTAATGCTGAACAGCTTCGACATTTAAACATAGCCATTAAGGTGAATTGCGCTCACTCCATTGTTCCTGGCAGTTTGGATTCTGGCTGCGTGCTCTGTTCATTTAGACTGTCGTTGCTCCCCCAAACCACTCGGCCCCTTCCGAAGCCTTATAAAATGTTTCTGCTGATTTGCAGATCGTTGCCCAAGCATGTGGCGGAGATCTTCATTCTGCTAAAGGAAGAATGTCCTGAAGTCTTGTTTCTGACAGAAACTTTGCTCAATTCAGGATCCGATCTCGATATTGTCCAAACCCTCGCCCCTGGCTACTTAATTCAGATAATATATCAGACTGTAGGTAAAGGGGGCGGGATCGCCATCATTTATAAAAGCCACCTCAGTTGCCGCATTTCTGGTGGTCCCCTACCAGATTGCGAGAACCTTCTATTCATGATAGGATTTGCCCCCACGCTCAGCCTTCTAGGTATTTTAATTTACCGTCCCCCTGGGGCACTGTGTCAATTCTGTAAATCACTGCCTGAGATAGCTGCTAATCTCGCCAGTTCTCCCACTAATGTTACATTACTAGGTGATTTTAATCTGCATTTTGATGATTTTTATGATGCATATGGTCATGGTAGAGCTAGTCAAGGATCTTGCAGCGTACCAGTTCAAAGAGAAGGTCACTTAGGCAACCGATTCGAAGGGCCACCTTTTAGATTCCATATTCTCCAATCCGAAGGAATTAACATGAATGGAACCCATCCCAATACTCTGGTCTGATCATTTTCTGATCCCTTTTTCCTGGACCCCCACCTGTGCTATCCCTCTAACCAGGCCAATAAGAACTAGGTTACGTCCTTGGCCGAAACTTCCTGCAGAACAATGGATATCGGAGTTAGAAAATACCATGCCGACCCCTGATATCGACCCAATTGTTGCCAATGAAAAATGTAACAACTGGATTGAGAATACTCTAGATCGGGTTCTCCCGAAGAAAATGGCCCAGATGAAAGTAGGGTCCAACAGAATGGCATGGTACTCCCCTAAGCTCCAGGAACTAAAACAGATCTGCAAGTAACTCAAAAGAGTTTGGAGAAAGGATTTCTCTTTAAAAAAGAAATCAGAATACAGGGAGGCCATAAAAACATATAAGGCTGAAATATTATGAGGAAAGAATTTCCTTGGCATAGCAAAAAAACTGCTTGAAGCCCCCTAACCCCCGATATATCTGAAGTCACCGGCCGACGCTGCAATGAACTAGCAGATTACTTTTACGAAAAAATTCAAACTATCTACTTGTCATTCCCCTCTGTAGACATTCACAATATTTCCCACTTATAGGATATTGGTCCGCATAGCAGGGAACACTCCTTGGAGGCATTTTGCCTGATGGACTGTGAGTCACTCCAGACTATCTCGGCACTCTTGAAGAGCGAGTCGTCACGAGACCAAGCTCCACCTAATATCCTGAAGCAAGTGCCTGGAACGGTCTCCCCGATCATTTTGTATTTGATCAATGCCTCCATTTCCACTGGATTGGTCCCACCTCCGTGGAAAAAAGCGATGGTAAGGTCTCTTTAAAAAAAGACAAGTCTTGACCAGGAGAGAAGAGAACTTATCTGCACATTTGGTGGTCTTGTGTGAAGTTACAACACTTCTGGAAAAGGATACTTGACAAGATTAAGCAGATAATGGGATACCATATAAGGGATTCTCCGGAGGTGATAATGTTGGGTCTTCGAGATCCAAAAGTATGAGGTATGTCCAGAAACAGCAAATTGTTAGTGGGACATCTTAAAACGGCCATCAAGCAATCAATCACTAAAGACTTAAAAAAGACAACCCCTCCGTTGATATTAAGAAGTGTTAAACACAATAGCAATGGAAAAAATAATGTATAACATAAATAATCGTGTGAGATCAAAAAGGACTAGCCTATTTGTGAATTTACATAGACTCAAGACTGTAAGGCAGGGTACAAACAATTTTGTTTGTTCATGAAGCCCTCACCCACCAACCTAGTTTGTGGCATGCTTCATCATCGGGCCCACCCAGTGACACCGAGTGTGTCCGGGATGTGCTTCGGCGCCTGGATACAGCGGAGCAGGTATGTATCTGAGTGTGCAGTGTAGTGACGTGATGGTGACGATTTAAAAGCTATGCAGGGATCCCAGTACCCGAGGGTACATTATATTTTAATATCTGGGTCACTGCTAGCATTAAAAAAGGCTGTTGGATGTTATAGGAATGTTAATTAGGGTTTCCTACATCCAGGTGTGATTAAAACTGGCTAGGCCTTTATGATTAAAACTGGCTGACCAAAGTGTGTAGGTGCAAATTACTTAGATTTAAGTGATTGTGTAATTTTGAGAAATGTGTAGCACTCGCTAAGGTGCTTTACATGTGAGAGACGACTGGAGGCTCAACGCAGACACTGACCGAAAGTATCGGTCCATTCCTCTGCCGGACTACTCCATGGGGCATGTAAAGCACCTTAGCGAGTGCTACACATTTCTCAAAATTACACAATCACTTAAATCTAAGTAATTTGCACCTACACACTTTGGTCCTGAGGAAAGCCAGTTTTAATCATAAAGGCCTGGCTGAAACATGTAGACCACACCTGGATGTAGGAAACCCTAATTAAGTGTTTAGCATCTAGTATTGAGAAAACAAATCCCACACAGGACAATGTTGTGTGGTCTAGGATGATAGGGTGCTGATGGGGTAGGAGGTGTGGGATAATTGGAAAGGCAGGGATAAAAAAAGAACCAGACATAAGCTGAAAATATATATATGTATTGTTTTGGAAATGAAAATGTCTAATAAAAACATTCTTGGAAAATGACAGAGAAACCCTAAGGCAAAGTTTTATATTCAAGAATCCAAAGAAAGATGAAGGAACCCAAGACTAGTGAAGGAATTTCAGCCAGTTGTCTGGATAAAAGTAGATGACATTAGAACAATCATTGGCTAATAAGGTAAAGCTGGAGAGTGCCCCCTCTACTAAAGCAGAGATTTCTGTAGATTTCTGTAGTCCCTGGAAATGAGAACAAGGGGGTGAAGTACACAGCAAAAAAGTCTGCAGCTGCATTGCAACTCAGCTAGCTGATGATATTGGCACTTTTTAAAGGAAGTAATAGAAAGCATCAAGTAAGGTTGAGGTATCTAGGAGGTCATCCATCCTGGATAGGTTCCATTCTTTAAACAGTAGTGTATAAATGCCCGAGCATATGGAGCTCTCTATCTTGCGATCTTCTCTGCAACCTCCCCATCCCTTGCTTCAAAAGAGACCCAAAACTCCTCCTTTTCAACAAATACGTTAACTCTTAAATTACTGAACTTGGTTAATTATTTCTTGTTCAGGACCAATATTAGATCCTCTCGAATTGTCCTCTTGTTTTTGTTTTTGCTAATATTTTCTTTGATGTGTACTATTATCTATTGAGTCTCGCTTCATATGTTATTGCGTGCCTGGTTTACTGTGTTCTTTCACGATTATGTAAAGCGTTCTGATACCTTCGGGTCTAGCTAGCGCTATATAAAACTTAAAAATAATAATAATAATAATCTCCTTGGTAATTATCGTGCCATCTTGCTTCTCCCAGGGATAAGTAAAATAGCGGAGAAACACGTTAACTCTGCGCTCTCTACGTTCTTGGAAACCCACAACCTTCTTCACCCCTCTCAAACCGGCTTCCGCCCGCACCAAGGAACAGAAACTGCTCTTTTAGCAGTTGTCGAAGAGTCTAAAAAGATTTTTGACGCCGGAGGTTCTACAGCTGTTATTCTCTTGGACCTCAGCGCAACCTTCGACACGGTCAACAATAAAACATTTTGGCCCATCGACTTAGAAGTTTGGGGTGACTGGAGTAGCCTTAGCATGGCTGCAATAATTCCTGGATGATAGATCTTTCCAGGTTTTCGAGGGTGAGGTCACTACCAAATCCATGCCTCTGCACTGCGGAGTCCCTCAGGGATCATCCCCGAGTCCCTCCTTATTTAATGTTCACATTACCCTGCTTGCGAAGATTGTGCTCCCTTTTGGGGTTCCATAGTGACCTACGCTGATGATACCCAACTGGTCGTATCATTGAACCACTCTGATAATGCCTCTGTGGGCCTCTGTCCGTGTTTAGAAGAGGTAGCTAAGTGGATGAACCATTCGTATTTAAAATTGAATGGGGATAAGACCGAGTTGATGCTCCTAGGCAATCCCTCTCTGTTCAAAGCGGATGTAATGTGGGCAGCGAATATGGGACCCCCCACTGCCCCCAAGACCCAGAGAAAAAGTCTAGGCATCTGGCTTGATCAAGATCTCAGCTTTATGGTCCAGGCGCGTAATGGTGTGGCTTCTTGCTACGCATCCTAAGGATGCTCCGCAAAGTGCTTCCACTTCTTCCCTTTCAGGCAAGAAAGCTTAAAGTGCAGGCACTCATTCTCTCTCGTTTGGACTACGGAAATGCCCTCAACCTGGGAGCCCTTAGTTCGACCTTCTCAAAACTCCAAACGGTGCAAAACTACGCGGCAAGGATTCTCGTGGGGACCCCGAACCGGCAATCTGCAAAACCCGCCTTGAAGTTTCTCCACTGGCTCCCTGTTTGTCAGAGTTAACTTTAAGGCTATGTGTATTGTCCACAAGATGTTATCAGGGAATGGACCAGCCATCAACCATGCTATTGCCCAGCCTTACCTGCCGAATAGACGGCTGCGCTTAGACAATTTGCATCTTGCCGTCATTCCCAAGATTAAGAAGGCCAGAAGTGACGGCCTCTTATTCTCCTATAATGCTGCTAGGATGTGTAACACCCTCCCTCTCCATCTACGGAAGGAACCCAGCCATCTGGCCTTTCGGAAACTGCTAAAAACTTGGTTCTTCCCTTAAGTGTTATTGTGATGTTCTCGGTTTACTGCCATCAGCGCTGGGATGCCCCTGGGTAGCTACGCGCTTAACAAATGCTGTTTTCATTTCATTTCTTTCCAGACAATTTGGTGTTGATGACCTGAGCTTCCGTTCTTCCAAAAGTGGTTATTTCTTTTCATGTCAGACAGCCTATCACCCTTTTGGTATTCTTTGCTCCACCTGATACCTCTGCGGGGGAGGAGAGACTCCATCGTTTGATCCCTAGGAGGGCTCTTCGTTTTTTTATCAGTCATACCAAGGACTCAGCTCTTTATAGGGTTTTCTGGAGCAAAGAAAGGCAAAGCAGTGAAAAAGGGGACCATCTCAGATCTGCTATGTCTTTGATGAAGAAGCATACTCCAAAAGTCTTATGGGTTCATTTAACCACAGCTAAGGCTGATACCATTGCGCTAGCAGGCGAAGTAGTTGTCCTGGACATTTTTTAGGTGGCTACATTGGTGTCGGTACACACGTTCATGAAGCACTACAGCTTCAACAGTACTGTCAAGAGAGGCATTTTGCCGGCTTGGTCCTGCAGGAATTTTTTTAATTTGTATTTTTTAAATTTGTTTATTACGTCCAGTCAACATCTGTAAATCACATGGACAGTAGAGTCAGCTGTTTATAATGTACAAATCACAGCGTACGTTTTACAGCAATATACATCAGTGGTTACCTTTTTTGGGTACATAGGGATGTTAGTAAATGTATCATCACATCTCGAAGCCCTGACATCCCCCCAAAGTTCTCAGAGCCCACAACACAACAGAGCTTCATTTAAATACATAACGGGACGCATGTGGAAATCTTACATGTCTTCTCTCTCCGCTTAACATGAAAAATCAACACAAGTAACACATGATCCACTGATCCATCAGTTATCATATATCAATCGTCCCCCTGTAGAGACAGATGGTATTGCTTTAGGGGTTCCCAGAAATCCCGAGGCCTTGATGCCTGCGGTAGTTCTTCCGCGTAAACCTCCATGGTTTCCCTACAATAGGACATGTCCATAAGCCAGTCTTTAAACCTAGGGGGATGTTTGCTGCCCCATCTAATAGCAACTCAATGTTTTGCTAACAGTAGTGCTACGGCCAGAAAGTTCAGTCGTTTTGCAGGCTTTAGTTTGTATATTCCCAGTAAACACACTAGAGGAGGATTCGGTACCAGTTCTAATAACATTGTGGTAAGTGCTCCCATGATATTTTGCCAGTACCTGTGTATCTGCGGACATGCCCATGCCATGTGCAAAAAGTCCGCATTCAATGCATCACATCTATAACACTTGTCATGTGATCGAAGGCCATATCTGTATAACTGGATTGGGGTATAACAAAATTGAATTTAAAGTGTATTATTCGTAAATTACAGTTGGATGTCATCAATTGTAGCTGCGTGCAACTATATTTCCAATCCTGTTCGTCAATGCTGTCTCCTATCAATGTTTCCCACTTAGAAAGTGACCTGTTTGCAATCCCAAAGTGTTCTGACTGTGACGCGTTGTATAAGCGTGTGACTAATTTTTGGCGAGTAGGTGCTATCAGTAGTGTCTGTAATGCTTGCAACGTCAGTGGTTCCTCCGGAAAGGAGGTGTATAGCTTCCTGATCGCCACTTGTAGCCGCAGGTGGGCAAACATCTTCATGGGTGTGTTATGTATGCTTCCCTTTGGATGAATCTACCATGTGGAAAAACATCCTTCATTGTTAAGAGCTTCATTCTCTCTAGCAGTAGTGTCATTTTTTTCCTCTTGTGTTACTGATAATTTCGGATGGTTCGTGACAGGGAGTGATGGGGCGGAAATAGGAAGTTTGTTTGCTCGGCATGCTAGCGTATACCATGCTTTTGAAGTGCACTGCACAGTTTGAATCGTGTCCCTGTTTGTGTGGGATTTCGGGTCTGACACAAAGGCTATCAGTGGGGTGGGTTGTACACTATCCTTTTCCACTGCCACGTGTGGTATGTACGCATGTGGTTGAATCCAATAATGAGCATGTTGCGCCTGTGCGCAATAAAAACATAATTGTAAATCTGGTGCCCCGAAATCACCCCTGTGGTACGGTTTCATTAGTATGTTCCAACTTATTCTGGCTTGTTTACCCGCCCACGTTAGCTTCTGCATTGCCGATCGTAGTTTAGAGAATATTGCCTGCGTTAACCAGATAGGAATATTAATAAATAGATATATAAATTTAGGTCAGATCTATAATTTTTTGCAGAGCTATCCTGTCTGCTAATGATAGGGACATCTGTATACATCTATCTATCTGTTCGTCAAGTTTGGTCATCGCCCTTCCATAATTTTCCCTTATTACTAGTTCTGGGTCCCTATGTATCCATATGCCCAGGTATTTAATTGGGTCAGTTTGCCATTTCAGGGGATAATCTAAGTTCAGCTGGGTTGTGGCCAATGTAAGAGGTATGATCACTGACTTGTCCTAGTTTATTTGCAACCCCGAATACTGCTCAAAGCGGACATACTCTCTTATAAGACTATTTAAATGTGTATTGGGGTGGCGAGTGAATAGTACCATGTCGTCAGCATATAGTGAAATGCTAAGGGGGCGAAGGTTAAATTGTAAAGCGGCTTCCGAGTGCCGCTGACGAATTTTACAAGCTAATGGCTCCAAGATCAGCGTGAACAAGATTGGCGAAAGCGGGCAGCCCCGTCTCGTCCCTCTATTTATACTAATGGGGTCAGATGTTTGCCCATTTATTCTAATTCTAGCAGTGGGGCCGTTGTATAAAAGTTCTATCCACCTCAAAAACTGTTCCGGGAAGCCCATCCTGCGTAATACTGTGGACATGTATTTCCATTCCACTGAATCAAAAGCTTTCGCAGCGTCCAACAGGGCCGCTGCTGCCAGTAGCTCTGGGTCCAGGTGATGGTACTGTGCAAATATGGTGCGTAGTAGTAGATCTAGTTGGTACAAATCCAGCTTGATCAGGCAATACTAGCTTCTCCTGAAGGAGCTGTATCCTGTTAGCAATAACCTTTGCCAGGATTGTAACATCAATATTGATTAACGACAATGGGCGATAGGAGTCGCACCTGGTTAAGTCCTTGTCTGGTTTTGGGAGCGCCACTAGAAGTGCTTCCCTCAATGAGGCAGGAAGTCTACCTTCTTCATATGCCTCTTCGTACATTACGGCTAAATATGGTATCAACAAGTCCTGTTAGGATTTGTAGAACTCCCCAGGTAGTCCATCCAGACCAGGGGCGTTGTTATTTGGCAAGGAGTTTATTGCGTCTATAAGTTCATCTTTAGTGATACGATGGTCTAAAAACTTTCGGTGAGTGTCTGATAACCATGCAAGAGCTATGTCCTGAAGATATTGGTCAACATCTATTGAGGTGGTGTTTGTTTTTTTTGTCATAGAGTTGAAAATAATAGCCCTTGAAACAGTTCAAAATGGACGTGGTGTCGTATAACTTTTGGTTTTCATCATCCCTGATCTGTTATGTATGACGTTGTGAATGACGGGCTAATTTTGCTGGACAAGGCACGTCCAGGCCGGCCACCATCTCCGTAATTCCACGCTGTGTATCGTCGTGATTTATATTTTATCTCGTCTGCGGCATATTTCTGGTAGTCATCCATCCGCTCCCTGATTGTCGCCAATAAAGTAGGATTTTGCGTTTGTGTATGTTTCGCCTCAAGTTGGCCAATGTCCCTTTCTATTATGTTTAGTTGCTGCTGGATATCCTTCAATAACCCGGCATGCTTACTAATGCAGTGACCTCGAATTGTAACTTTGAATGCCTCCCATAACGTTCCTGCACTGTCCACTGATCCTGAGTTTAAATAATCCCCTGTGGCTTTTCTTAGCTCGCTATGAAACACCTGGTCTAAAAGGGCGCTCCCTTGCAATCTCCATGTGAAGTGCCTAGGTATGTATGTGGGGACCTCCAGCGTGAGACAGACCGGGGAGTGATCTGATAGTGTCTTGGGTATGTGTCTGATAGTTTTCGTCCAGGTACATGCATCGTGCGTAATCAGCCAGTAGTCTATCCTTGACCATGTGTTATATGACGTTGATGTGCATGTTCCCTCCTTACGTCCGTTACTTCTCAGCCTCCATAAATCAGTCATCCCCCACGTCACCATACCTTCTTTTAGTACTCATGTACCGTACCTTTTGTCACCAGTTGACCTATCTAGGGCTGGGTCCAGGCATGTATTGAAGTCTCCACCCCATATTATTGGCGCGCTCGGAAATTCCCTAAGTTTAGTCCATATATCTGCGTAAAAACTGGGGTCGTCGGTGTTTGGACCTTAGGACATGATTATCGTTAGCACTGTACCTCCGAAATTTCCCTGCACTATAACATAATGGCCTTGGTCGTCTTTAACTGTGCGAATAAGCTGGAATGGGGTGCTTCGCCTAATTAACAGTAGAACACCTCTAACATACGTAGAGTATGAGGACGCCATGCGGTACGATGCCCATCTTGTACCCACCCATGTTTCAGTAAGAGAGGTAAGGTGTGTTTCTTGTATACACGCTACGTCTATGCCATGTTTGTCAGAGTATGCAAATACCTTACGTATTTTCTGCGGGTTTTGAAGCCCGTGAACATTCCACGTTATGAACGTTAGTTTTCGGGTATTCATGTCAGGGTCAGCCATGCTCGTCCTTCCCTATATAGGGTAACCACCTCCACTGCAAGTTCCAGGTGTAAAGCAAAAACTGCGTGTACAATTTCTCAGTGATGACCAGACATTTTCTGCCTTCCCCTCCCCCATCCCCCTCCCACTCCGCCCCATCCCCTTTGGCGGAGCCAATCCCAGATCGGTGTATCATAAAGTCCCACTACCTCCCTCCCCCTCAGATAACAAAAAGTAAACTGGTGTGGTGCACGCAGAAGGGCGAGAACTGCCAGCCCATTTCCTGTGGATTATCCCCACATGGGCGGACGCCCTGTTAATTTATGTATCAAGAAACTTAACATAGCATATCGTACCTATAAATTAGCACCAGGTAAGTTATTAGTAATATTTTGATATATCTTAAAGAGGCCAAAGACCAAACATGTTCTGTCACAGTTTACAGTACAGCATTGTAGTAGGGTACTCATTTATAAGGACATCTGACTTATCTGTGTTAGGTACATAGCAGTACCGAGCCTCGACCAGTGTCTAGCTACAGGGGCAGCTACCCGGTGACCAGATGGAAAAACGTTTCACACTGCTGCACTCGTGGAACTATTCATTTTGGGGAAGTGAATTCTCCTGTATCTTGCAGCAATTCCTCTCGACTGTCAGGTCCGGGCTGTGCGTCCAGATTAGCGTTGATGGCTGCTGACTCCTTCAAATTGTGTCTATTCGACGTCTGATGTAGTAGATTGTTCTTCTTGAACCCCTCTCGGAGATCTCCTTCTCATTCCTCGTTGTCCTTTCTGTTGGAGAAATTTCAGCACATCCTTTGGCTCATTATAAATCTTTGTCTTTCCATCGTCCGTGATCTTGAGCCTAGCGGGATACAACATGGCATATTGTATATTCAATTCTCTCAGTTTTTGTTTTGCCGGGCCAAACTTCTTCCTTGCCTCTTGGACAGACACAGTAAAGTCAGGATATAGGGATATATCCATACCTTCGTGGTTCAATTTCCCCAACCCTCTAGCCTTCCGAAGTGCTGCGTCGCGATCCCTGTAGTTTAATATCCGTGCTATGATCGGCCTTGGTCTCGCGCCGGCTGGTGGCTTTGGTGCCAAGGATCTATGCGCTCTCTCGACGATGAATATTTCGGAGAACGTCTCCTGTCCTAGCATTGAGGTGAGCAATTGTTAGACGTATCTCTCCATAGGTCCCGTATTTGTAGTTTCAGATATGCCCGTCAGGCGGATGTTATTTCTGCGGGATCTCGCTTCCAAGTCTTCTGCTTTCGCTGCTAGAGCCGCCAGATGTTTGTCCATCTTCACCTGCTTCATGTCTATCTGTACCTGAGCATCTTCGGCCTCGGATATTTGGCGCTCAGCCATATCAAGTCTTTCCGTGTGCTTATCTAGGCGTTCTGACATCATGTCAACCTGGTACGTCAGAGAGTCTATTTTGCCATCAATATTTGTTAAGGCTGCTTATATCGTGGTAAACATGGCCTGCACGTCTGGCTGTTTTTTTTGCTTGTTCAAAAGTTATTTTGGGCTGGTTTCTGTCCGTCTTGCCCATATTGCCGACTATGCCTGGCCTCTGTGCCAGGCGCCTCAGAGAAAAGCGGTGCCGAGCAGGAACGTAACTGCGGTGTCCCAGAGGCCGTTGCAGTGTGGGTATGCCATCTTTATGGTATGGGGCACTATTGAGCAGCTCAAGGCACCAGTCTAGGCAGGCAAGCAATGCTAGCAGGCTCTAGGCGCAGTGGATCCCTCTGCTCGCAGGCTAATATTCTGGGATTTCACCGTGCCCTTTGTCGTGTCCCACTTCACCTTCACTGTAGTGTAATGTGAAGGCACAGGGCGTCCAGTATCCCCCACTTCCCACTCTTGGCGAACGATATCCCAGCTCGTCACTACTTTGTTTGCGGTCTCTGTTTGTCTCTCCCGGGGATTATTATTTGAGTGGGGGATGACCGTTGTTCCTCCCTTAAATTTTTTCTGCTCTTAGGTCGTACAATGTCCGTGAGTGTATAAGTATCCGGGTGCAACCCGGTAGCGCCCAGGCCCTCACCGGTGGCTGTAGGAAAAAGGGACCGCACCACCTGCGTGTGTCACAAAACCAGGCCTCAAACCTGCGCCAGGATCGCGGTGCGCAGATACAGCATGGTGGGGTCTGCCAGTTTAAGTGCTCCAGCCAGGCGCCGCAAATGCTTGTGCCCCTGTCGCCGCTCTGTGTTTTGGCCGATGCACGCTGCTTCTTCTCCCTCCAGCTCCCAGCGCGGTAACCAACCCTTCCTTCACCCCATTTTGTAAACTGGACTTTCCATAAAAAAAAAGTCCCAAGTCGAGAAATCTGCTCACTGGTCATGCCAATTTGCCAATGTGCTCTGCATCTGAGGGCGCGGGCAGCCTAGAAAGCAACAGATGTCAGCGTGCATGGGTGGCGCATATATACTGCTCCTGCTTGGCACTTCTGTAGCAGAACGAATTTGGCGTGGAGCTGCATGAAGTGCTTTCAAAGTTTCCGGATCCAGTCTGACACCTTGTGGAATATTCACAAGGTGAGTAATCAACAGTTAGATAGAGTATGCAGCAGAAATCTCAGTTACAAAAGTGAATAACTTGTTCATTGCCTTCACTTGTCAATGATGTTTCCTTCGTTGACTGACCCTTAGTTGTCAGCTTTCTGAATGTAAGTCAAGGAAGAAGGTAGTGAGCATGTGCCTCCAGATGCAGAAGCTGGTGTTAAAAAACGTAAGATAAGAAGGCACATTAGTAAGAGTATGGCTGAGAGTAATTGTGATATTTTACACCAGTGTTCTGTTGGTTTTAATGCGTGTATTAATATCATAGGGCGGGGCATGGTCAACCGTGCAACATGGCGGATGCCAGGTGAGCGAACTCTGTATCTGGCCCACCACATCTGTTGCAATCTGTGCTGTTGACTGCCTCTTCCGTCTGCAGCTGAGTGCCGAGACTGCTGCAGCCCCCCAGAGAAGGAGAGGCGTTGGATGACCACTTACTTGGCTGTCAAGTATAAATTAGGTGGGTGGCCTCTCCACCATGCATAAATGGCAGACCATCTACCTAAATATAAATCAGGCCTTTAATCTTAACAAATATAATAAAGATACATTAATAACTGTGTTGAGGTATGACAAAGAAAACTTGAGTGTGTGTTATTGATATATATATCAGTGTGGCACTAGTGTGTGGTTGAGATGCTATTACACGTGTCCCCTGGTTGTCACCCTGCAACAGTAGATGGTACTGCTACTCCAGCTGTTGCTACCTACCAATGCACTTATATTGGGGCCTCGCTCAAGAAGGATTGCATTACGATATAGACATTATAAACTCTAAAGGGAGGGCCTAAGCTGTATGTGTGAGAGAGAAGTGTGAGATGTTTGGCTGTTGAGACGGGTATGTCCCCTGCATGATACGCAGGCATGTTCCCATGCCTGGAGTGCTCAACCTCATGAATTGCGTTCCTTGACTTTTATTTTGGCTACAGCTTCACACTGTTCTAGCATGTGCACAGAAGCCTATCCCCGACAACATGAGGTCCTGGACCTGTCCTGTGGCCTGGAGAGGCACGCCAAGCATACCGTCTTATTGGACAGAGTACTACTATCCATGTCTTGGGTGCAGCACATAAAGCAATGGTGGCAGCGTACCGTTTTGTGATTTATAGTCTGACCAGACCTTTTCACCTTTGTGACTGAGTGTGCAGCCTACTGGCCCCTCCTGTGTAAAAATCCAGTTGTTATGTGTAACCCATAATCTATGGGCCCGATTCACAGAATTAACTTAAGACAAAATCCTAAACTTACTATTTTTGGTATTCACAGAATGCACTTACTACTTTTGGTATTCACAGAATGGATTTACGACTACTAACTTTACGTCCGCACTCGAGCTGGAAATTCCGGCCCGGAGGCGGAGCTTCTGGCCCGGAGGCGGGGCTTCCGGCCCTGAGGTGGAGATTTCGGCCATGGCTAAATCTCCGCCACTGGCCGGAATCCCCTCCTCCGGGCCGGAAGCTCCGCCTCTGGGCCGGAAGCTCCGCCTCCGGGCCGGAATTTCCGGCCCGAGTGCGGACGTAAAGTTAGTAATCGTAAATCCATTCTGTGAATACCAAAAGTAGTAAGTGCATTCTGTGAATACCAAAAGTAGTAAGTTTAGGATTTTGTCTTAAGTTAATTCTGTGAATCGGGCCCTATGTGTATATCGAGTGTGTGTACAAGCAAAATGATGTTGTTATACATACATGGTAGTAGTACTTGGTGCGTGTGGGTGTATGAGTACTGAAGCCAGTTGAATGCTCCTGGCTCGGGGTAACTCAAGATGAACAATGAGGACAGCTTCATCAGAAAGTAGAAATGTATAGCCAGGGCCACCGCTGCGCTTTCCACATAATTGTGGATTTGCAGTAGGTGACATATAATCCATCATCTACTGCATAATCGGAAGATTTTTTTAAAAAAAGTGTTTCAAGCTCATATGGATTACGCGTTACTAAAAAGGCAACACAGGTTGCTGTACAGTGGAAGGCCTTTTGCAAAGGATGGCTGGTCACCTATCTGTTGCACATTGCTGTGTTTGGGTGTTAAATCAGTACTAATGGAGTGAAACCTTTGTGCAGACAATATTATCGTGTGTAAAAATGACAAAATAATGAAGTAATACTATCTCAAAATGTGCTGCATTATGCAGCATCATTTGTCCATTCTTGATGCATAATTGAGGCCACTCTGCACTATAGCTAGACTGTCACTTGCTGCATGATTTCAGTGACCCTGTGTATAGCCTGCATTCTTGTGGCTGGTGGCTGGAGATCCAGGTGACGGGGGATGGAGACAGGGCTTCCTGAGTACTGTCATTTGGTATATAGCGGGGTGAGGCTTCCGGCTGGTATCTGTTGTCACGTTGGGGATATTTGTAGCTAAGATTGCCCTTTTGTCTGTCCCTAAACACTGCTTTAGACAGGCTGATGAAAGCCGGGTGCAGAAAACGCATACTTCATTGTGGACATGAGGTGGTTGCCCTTGTCTGGAGACAGCTCCAGGATTGACCTCACACGAAGGTTGCGCCTGGAGAGCAGTCTGGGAAACACACTTTAAAGGGCAACTCCCCCAAACTAGTTCTGAAGTTTAAGTCATTGTATCCAGATCCCCTGTCTGAAAAATCTGTATACTATGGGATCCCATTCACACACCTTGTTCCAGTCTCAAGTTATTTATTTAATAAAAACAATTTTATTTAATTTGTCTTCATCATTACATTAAAATGCACATCATTTTATGTCACATCCTAGATCACTAGACAGAGTCCCAAGTACTTCTTGATCAAGGAAGGGAGAGTGCTGCAGAGTATGCGCAGAGCTGCTGTGTGACCAGGGCCGACGCCTGCCTGACAGCCAGTCTCCCAGAGATGACAGGACATCACCTAAAGTCTGTGCTTTCTGCGGGGGGTGGGATAGGGGTTCTGCTTCGTGCCTAGAAGCCTGCCTGCCTGCCGAGAGAAGGAAAGAGCAGGCCTGGCCTTGCAGGAGGAGAGACTGTCAACATGGAATGACCATTACGTTAATGTGTGTTTGTTGACCCTATGTGCTCTGTGGCCCCTCAAATGGTGTCCGACAGTGTCTGTTTGTGAGGGAGGAGAAAGACACGAGCATGACGTAGAAATGTAGAGGAAAAATGGGTTTTGTTTCTTACCTGGTCTGACATTGGGTTTTCCAGGAACAGGCCTGCAGCATAGCAGCTAAAGTTGCATGGTGGAGAAAATATATTCCTCAAGGGGGTGAGCACAAGCCCTGTGCATAAACTGTGAACAGGTTGACGGGGCAGTGAGACATTTGTTAGCTGTTCAGGCCTTGCTACACTTTGCAACAAGCATTGAAAATGCAATAGGGGGAGGAGCCTAGCGCGCAACCAAGATGGCCGCGTAGGTGCGAGGCTCCCGAGGACCTCCGTGACCTCCTACATAAATCCTGAAAATATCCTGTCCTAGATGAGGGGACTGTGTTGGTGAGCCCGAGCTGAGGTGTCACCCGTTTTCCGTTTCCAAATCGGACCTCGGACACCGGCGGGAGGACCGATTGAGCTTTGCGGCCTTCTCCACGCCGGCCCCCCGGATTGGAGTTGCGGGGTGATCCGGAGACAAAGTGATCAACAGCGGCGGGCAGGGCTGGGCGACTCGCGTACCCCGCACTTTCACTTTCGCTTTTGCACCCTCCTTGCTGCGTAGGCGAGGTTGGGTTGCGGGGCGGTGTGCGGTGTGTGGCCTCGTTGGGGTGCCCTGCTGGCCCGCCGGCTGTGATCCGTCCTGCGGACCTGTGGTGGCCCCCCCCCGGAGCCCGTGAACTGGTTTGTCGGCCTTTTCTGAGGTGATCGGCACGATTTGGGGACTGGAACCATGTCCACAAAGCAAGATGGCGACCGGGCAAAGGTGAAATCGACCCGCCGTGGCGCAGCCCATCAGTCCAACAGCATGGACCGCTACACCCTCCAGAAGGGATCTCCTGAGGTGCCGCATAGGTCCCCTGAGGGCCCGACTGATACTCCCGCGCTGCCCGCGGATCTGACCCTGCGAGATGTCATGGGCGCTATCGCCGAGATGAAGGCCTCGGTGGACCAGCGCTTTGACACACTGGCGCAAAAGATTGACTCGGTCCACGTGGATGTTGGCCTGGTGAGGGCCGATTTATCCAAGACCAATGACCGGGTCGATTCTTTGGCCCACACCACCTCGGGCCTTACAGCGGACGTGGCGGCCCTCCAAAAGGAGGTGCGCCGGCTTGGCCAGGCGAGCGCCCTGATGGATCGTCGACTGGAGGATTCCGAGGGTCGGGCCCGGAGGAACAATGTCCGCATTGTCGGGGTGCCGGAGGGACGTGAGGAGGCGGCGGCGGACCTGTTTGTGGAGGACCTGATTCTCACCCATCTCCAGCCCCGGGGGCTGAGTAAATTCTTTGCGGTGGAACGTGCCCACAGGGTTCCCGGAGGAAGACCTAAGGCCGGAGCCCCTCCGAGGCCTCTCATTGCCCGGATTTTCAACTTTCGGGACAGAGACGCTATTCTTCAGACTTCTAGGCAACAAGGACCGGTCAGACTTGACAATATGGATGTAAACTTCTATCCTGATTTCACCCCAGCGGTCCAGAAGCAGAGACTGAGCTTTCTCGGAGTCAAACGTCGTTTACGGGACCTGAACCTCAAGTATGCGATGCTTTTTCCAGCTAAGTTGCGGGTGGAGGTGGATGGCCGCACGCACTTTTTTGATCGTCCCGAGGCAGCCGGGGACTGGTTGGACTCCTTGCCCGGGGATCGGGGCCGGGGGGGTGGGGGGGGGCGCGGTTGGAGGGGAGGGCTCGCCGGATCAGGACTGAGGGACTAATAGTAGGCCTCGCTCTGGACAATATTGTCGTCATTTTTGACTGTTCGTTAAGTCTCCCTCCTGTGGAGGTGGTACGGGGTCTCTTGGGGGCTCTCCCTCCTCCTCTGGGGGACTAGTTAGTTTAATCATTCATGGGGCGACAGGCACACTGCACTTTGGGGGGGCTGTTTGGGCTCATGCAGGGGTGCAGGGAGGGGGGAGTTCTGTTGGGATGGGTGGGTTGGGGGGGGTGTTGTTTGTTTTTACCGCAAGGCAAACCCTTTATTGTATTGGTATTTTTAAGGTGCTCTCCGGGGGACGAATGATGGCTTCTGTATGTGATGGGGGGTAGGGACCTGACTTTATTGTCTTGGAACGTTAACGGACTGGGGGATAGGATTAAGCGAGGTGGGGTCCTGCAGTATTTGAAACGACTTTCGCCAGATGTGGTCTTTCTGCAGGAGACACACCTTATTGGTAATTCCTTTTGTGCCATGAATCGGCGTGGCTATCGCTTGGTGGCCCACTCGGGCTTCACGTCGGGCTCACGGGGGGTGGGCATCATGGTGAAGAACTCGCTCCCGTTGGAAATAGACGAGGTGCGCCATGATGAGAGGGGACGCTACACTGTCTTAGTGGGGAGAATGGAGGGTAAAGTAGTTGTCTTTGTCTCAGTGTACGTCCCACCGGGGTTACAGTCTACGACTTTTGCAGACCTAGGGCGCCTCCTCCTTGACCTGCCGGGGGGGCTTCTGGTGGTTGGGGGGGACTTCAATGCGGTGGTTTCTGGGACCGTGGATCGTCACCCCCCTAGGGACCTCCCCCGGGCGCAGGCGTGGCTGTCCGGTTTCTTAGATACACTGGGATTGGTGGACTGCTGGCGTTTAAAACATCCCACGCAGCTGCAGTACACTTTCCACTCGGGTGCCCATGGTAGCCTCTCACGGCTTGATTATGTCCTTGTCCCCGCGGCCTATGTTGGGAGGGTAGGAGAGGTGCGCCATTTGGCGCGGGGTATTTCAGATCACTCCCCGCTCCTGTTGCACATTGATGTCTTCCCGAGGGGGGAGGGCAGAGTAGCTCCAATCAATGCCTGGTACCTGCGCGACCCCACCATTCGCGCTGATTTGATTAAATCCTTGCAGCGGTATTTCGATGAGAATGCGGGGTCCGTCCCTTCGGCTATCTCCCTGTGGGAAGCCTTCAAAACAGTTCTTAGAGGGGAGGCCCTCTCCTTTATTTCCCATGCCCGGCGGCGCGAGCAGGAGGAGGTGACCCGGGTGGAGGCCGAAATCGCTGAATTGGAGGGTGATCTAGAGGGTGGGGTGACGGATGCTGCACTACATGTCCTACAACTTAAGCAGGCGGCCTACAGGGCCCTCGTTACGGAGGCGGCCAGGGGCCTCTATAGAGAGCAACAGGGGCGACTGTATGATGTGGGTGATAAGGCTGGTAAATTGCTTGCATGGTTGGATAAAAAGGAGAGAGCGAGTCGTGTGGTCCCGCTAATTGAGAGGATGGATGGTGTGCATGTCACCGAGCCAGAAGACATTGTCTCTTGCTTCGCGGATTATTTCCGCGAGGTGTATTCCCCGGTTTCTCCCTGCTCGGAGGAGGATTCCCATGCCCTGCTTAGGGATATCGCGCTGCCTTCCCTTTCGGTGGAGGACAGGGTGTCGTTAGATGCCGCTCCTACCTCCGACGAAATTGCCCTCGCCATACGCTCGGTCGCATCCGGCAAGGCCATGGGCCCGAACGGCATCCCTATCGAGCTGTATAAGCTGCGACCGGATGTACTGGCACCCCACCTCCGTGCGATGTTCCTGGCGGCCCACTCGCTGGGCTCCCTTCCGCCGTACCAACATCTGGCTACAATTGTGGTGATCCACAAGGAAGGGAGACCTCGAGACCGGGTTACATCCTACCGGCCTATCTCGCTCTTGAATGCGGAGCCCAAAATCCTCGCTAAGGTGCTAGCCAACCGGCTGGTCGGCGTGGTGGGCGATCTGGTCCACCAAGACCAGTCCGGCTTTATTCCCCATCGCAACACGGCCCTTAATCTGTGGCGCTTGCACGGGGTGCTCGCGCGTGTCCCGTTTGTGCGGGAGCCGGCCATATTGGCGTCCTTAGACGCCACCATGGCGTTTGACACGCTCGAGTGGCCATACATCTGGGCTATGCTGGCGAAGTTTGGATTTGGCCCGGGGTTCATTAGCTGGGTCAAATTGTTGTATTCGGGCCCATTGGCGCAGGTGGTGGTGAATGGAAGAGTATCGGTCCCATTCGAGCTGGGACGGGGCACGCGACAGGGCTGTCCCTTGTCGCCGCTCCTGTTCGCGCTGGCCTTGGAACCCCTGGCGGAGTGGCTGCGGTGGCACCCTTCCATCCGTGGTCTCCGTTGGACCCCCGAGTATGAGGACCGCGTGTCCCTATACGCTGACGATATCCTTTTGTACCTAGCCTCCCCGCGTAAATCACTGATTGTCCTGGTTGATGTTTTGCGCTCATTCGGCCGCAACTCAGGCCTTGTCATCAACTGGGCTAAATCATGTGTGTATGTGCTTTCCGGGGAGGCTCCCGTCCTCCCGCGGGGCTGTCCGATTCAGATTGCCTCACAGGGGTTTCGGTACCTGGGGGTTTATATTACTCTGGACCCGGAGGCCCGCTACGAGCGGAATTTGCTTCCCCCCCTCCAGCGCTTGAAGGAGGACGTCGCGCGCTGGCGGCGCCTGCCGCTTTCGCCGCTCGGCCGGGCGGCATTGTTTAAGATGATGTCGTTGCCACGCTTCCTGTACGCTCTCCAGAACACTATGGATTTAGTCCCGGCGCGCTACTTCCGTGAGGTGGAGAGTCTACAGCGCCGCCTGTTCTGGGACGGGAGGCCGCGTATTGCCCTGGCGAAGTTGACGCTCCCATGGTACGACGGGGGATTGCCCTCCCGGATATTAAACGGTATTACTGGGCCTCCCAGCTAGCTGCAATTAATCATGGCCTTTACGGGCCCGCCTTAAACCCGGCATTTGAAATGGACAAGATGCTCCTGCCTGGTGGCGACTATAATCGAGCGCTCTACTCTGGCGCGCCCGGCCCCCGCCTGACGGGACCTACGCGTGTCATGGTACGAGTATGGCACGCGGCTAACGCAGCTATGGGGTGGAAGGACCGTTTGACCCGGGCATCACCGTTGTACGCGTCTGAGAGATTGGGCTCCCTGTGGACCTCGAAGGGCTTCGAGAAGTGGGACACGATCGGCATCAGTAAAGTGGGGGACCTCTGGACGAGAGGGGGATTTAAAACATTCGAGGCGCTGCAGACGGAGTTTCAGCTGCAGGGCAGTGAATACTTTCGGTACTTGCAGGTCCGTCACGCACTGGGCTCAGTCTTCCCGGACGTCGCCTCCATCCCGGAGTCTTCCCCCCTGGAGGATAGAGTGCTGGATGGCCACGTTCCGGACAGCACGATCTCCCTTATTTACAAAAAATTGATTAATGACCGCTCGGGCCTGCTGACTGGCCTCCGCGAGGCTTGGGTTGCCGACGGGCTGGAGTTGGACGACGAAGACTGGATTTCCGCGGTGGCCTCTCCGAAGGAGGTGGCCATACCGGCTCGCCTTCGCTTCGTCCAGCTTAAGATACTCCATCGGGTTTACATGACGGGGCCAAGGCTTCTGCGTATGGGCTATGCTGAGGATGGGTTGTGCAAGCGTGGGTGTGGTGCTTTGGCGACTTTTTTGCATATTTTGTGGGAATGCCCGAAGGTGGAGCGATTCTGGCGTGGTGTGCATGAGGTCCTGCGAGTGGTCACGCATGTCGAGCTGCTGCCTGAAGCGAGGAGATGCCTGCTGAATGTGTGGGAACCAACTGACTACTCGGTTCCGCAGACGCGATGGGTGACTCTGGGATATATGATAGCTAAGCGTGACATTGCTCAACTGTGGGGATCCCAGAGGCCCCCGGCGGTGTCGGCCTGGAAAGAACACATGGATTGGTGCATGTTCCGAGAAAAGGTGGTGTATGTGGCGAGGGGTAAGCCTGGGGCATGGGTGAAAGTATGGGGCCCTTGGAACGCCTACCGCGGGGGTATCTGCGCGCCACCACTGCTGCCTGCGGCCTCACCAGCCCCATCCCCTTAGTTGACTCCTTTCCCTAGCCCTGAGCACGGAATTCCCCCAGTCCTCGATTTGTTCCCCTTCCCCTCTCTAGACTCCTGTGGATGGCTGGGGTCCCCCATTTGGGGAGCACGTGCTGTTACTTTCGATTGCAGGTTGCCTTGCGGGTGTGGTTTTTGTGTTGTTTGTATAAAATGAAACCGTATTGTGGGGTCAGAGTGATGTGGCCCACGACGCTTGTACCTCCTATTTTGCTCCTTTGCAACGCCAAGTGTTTTTGTACGTATGTCATATGCTCCTGTCATTCTAGCGGCCGGCCGAAAGGTTGTAGGCCCATACTTGTATATTCTTGAGATTGCAATAAACGGTTTCAAAAAAAAAAAAAAAAAAAAAAAAAAAAGAAAATGCAATAGGTCTCGCCTTTGATTAAGTTAAAGCCATTTGCTTTGCTAATGGTATTGTATAGCAACGCAAATGGCTTTAACTTAATGAAAGGCGAGACCTATTGCATTTTTAATGCTTGTTTCTGGACTGCAGTGACAGCGGCACATCGATGTGCGCGTGTTCACACTGCTCTCTTTCCACTATTGGAGAAGTTACGGCATGACGTCATGCCAGGTGAGCGTTGTAGGGGAAGGGAAATCCTGTAGAGAGTCATTTTCTTTCTGGATTTCCCTTCTCTTTTTGAAACTCAGGAGCAGCAACATTGTCGTAGTGTCTGACACCAGGGCTGTAAGTGGAAGTTTTTTCAATATTAATATACAAGCCATAGTTGCCGCCTATTTATCGTAAGCAACTAACAACCATTGACAAAGCCAATAGTCCTGACTTGTTATAGGTATGATGTTACTTGTTGTATCATATATCTGGATGCAATGACAGAAACAGTAAAATACAAGTCGGGCGGCACACTGTGCTAAGCACAGATTTTTAGGTGTTTTAAGCCACGCCCTTAATTACATTGGCCACTCCCCTTTGAGGGACACCCCCAGTTTTTTCATCACACTTAAAGCCCTGGAGGTAAGTCGTGCCTCCTGCCACAAGACACCCACTTCAGCACTCTTGACTGCCTACGACGTCCCCTGGCTGTCCTGCCTCCAGTCAGGGGCTACGCCTCACAGCGGGAACTGCACTATTTATTATTAGGTCGTTTCTGAGGAAGGAGTAGGAGCACCAGGAAGTTCAGCTTGTCCGACTGGGAGTGGCCGCTAGTCTGCCAGGCGCCTACGCCTAACACTCTCAGCTTCGCGAGTCTCCATGAAGAGTGAAAGCGAGTGGTTTTGGGGGCGAGCTATTGAAATGAATGCAGATGAAAAAAATGTGCAGTTGCGGTGCGAGTGAAAGTAATTACCTTGTGAGTAAACACAACACCTTCACAAACCCTCTGAACCACCAGAGGCTTGTGGAGTGAATTTGCGGGTCTCCTAACGGCGCTGGTGCTTTCTTAACCTGAAGAGCGATGTGTGCGGTCTCTGACGGCACAACCTGGAGGTGAGAGCGGCACCTGTGGTCTCGGGGGCACCCCCCGCACATTGGAGCTGCCCTGCATTGCGGTGAGCCTCGAACCCTCCCGCCTACGGGAGCACTCTACTTCAATCTACCACCATGTTGCTATGAAGATGCCTAGTATAGAGAGCAGGATATCGATGAAAAGTGCGGGGCTAACCTGGCGGGAGTGCGGTCAGTGGTGGACCAGGAAGGATAAGCTGCAGAGAGGACCTAATGTGAAAGTCAGAGGGGATACAGTCAAAATAGGCCAGAACAAACTACTGGGATTGTAAAAAAAAAAAAAAAAAAGTCACTTTGTATTTTGCCCTTATGCACTACAGACCGAGACCCGCTACATGCATTTTGAACCGGATCGTGTGTGTTCAACAGGATGAGATCCTTAAGCCAACAGAGATGAGGAATGGTCTAAAAGTAGACTAAGACACCTGCATTCTAAAACCAGACTCCCACTTTGAGTAAACTGTGTGATCCTGGGCAAGCATGTATTGTCATGTGCCTCAAACCACATTATTGGACAAACGAAATGAATCGGAAGCACTGAAACCTAGCTGCTACGAACCTGGACAAGTAAAGGTAGTAGTGTCTTCTTAGGCCACCGTCAGCCATGTGAGACCTTATGAGAGCGGAAGTGGGGCCGCGGCCATACTTGTGCCTTGATTCAGTCTCCTGGAGACTCCTCTTGAAACGCTGTTATTGTAGACATGGTGACAGTAGACAGTGTTCTACGTCTCACATGATGTAAAAAAAAGCGCTTGGCATTGCCTTGTCCTCCCCTGAAAGATCGCTTCCTTTGAAAGTTTGAAAGCCTCGCCTGCTAAAAGGTTTCTTATCTTTGCGGCTCTAAAAGAGAAAAGTGTACGTCACTGGAAGCTCTTTTCCAATGGCTGGCCACCGTTTAACATAAACGGTGACGCCAGCCAATGTGAAAGAGGGGTGGGGCTTAAACCCCGCTAGTGAAAACTACCCAAAAACATAAAATCTCGCCATCGAGACTGCGCATGTCTGCGCAGCCTACGCTAGCCGAGACCTAAAAAGGAAAGTGAAAGAGCATCGGGCAGGTGACATATATGTCCCACTGCCCCTTTGCAAATAGCACGCAGGGCAGGGGGGCAGCTTGTACAATCTGATTGGCAGATTGTAAAAATCCATGGCTAAATATCATTAGGCAAATGTCATCAGGTAAATATATACCTGCAAGTGGGAAACAAAGGTGGGACTGCTAGGCTTGTCAACTCATTGGTGCAAGTTAACAGAAAAAACATTGTTTATTTGTGCACATTAGGTGCTGTATTGGATTTTAATACAACACCTCCCTTCCTCCTATGATGCCGCTTCCTATTTGAGTGTAAAGTAAGTTAACAAAATAGAGAACAGCCAATGTAAGCAAAGCACATTTCTAAATAATAAAATGGAGGTAAAATGCTTTTGATGAGTAAATAGTAGATCAAAGCTAAAATACAAGAAACAGACGTGGCATTTGATGCATCTATCAGCCTTTTTCTTTTCCGCCTCTTCGTTCTACTCCATTGCTGGGTAAAGTTTATCTTTGCTCATGATATTAGGTGGTTCCTCAACTCTGTTGACTCCACAGTTTAGAGTGTGTTTGTTTTTCCAGTAGGCCCTTCCACATCAGTCACTCTCAGATCACACGCTTTCCCTGTCACTGCACTTACATGCACACTTCATGCTCTTGTTAAGACCCTCATTCAATTTACCTGAACATTTGTGGTAAGTGGAGAAACCATCAAGCAATTCACAATTTCCATCATGTTAGAGTCATTTTACTCCTATTGAAATGTGGTAATACTGCTTTAAATTACATAAAAAAAATAAGCATAGGTACTACCAACATGCTTGTGGTAGATACTCCACACAAAAATGCCAAAAAATGATCGGCAAATGTAAAAACTGCAAATTGTCCATCATTTAAGTGCAGAAAAAGCAAATCAATGAGTAATTCTTATAATCCCTATTTTGGTATTACGTCATATTATAACACACAAGTCTTTTTACTCTCACTGTTTTAAACTCAATTTACAAAAAACCTCATTTATTGCGGGGAGGAAAAGCTGAAATTATTTACAAATTAGGTCAAGAGAGCACAGAGCATTCCAGTGTGTAATCAAACACAGCGGTACAGCCATGCGATCATGGAACACTAGCGGGTCAGGCCAAAGTAGGGACTATGTTTGAGTCGTGTCTAGAATTCCTAGGTCCCTAAATAACTGACTATAGGTTCGAACTGAACTAATGCACACTTTTTTTCGTCCCAACCCCTGAAACTTGGACTCTCATCCTCTTAAAGTATCTTCACAAAAGTAAAAAATATTTTTTCAGACTGTAGTAAACTACTTTTAGGCTACATATGGTGTACGCTCACCCAAAACGGATATTGTTCTAGGCTATCAAAATGGACTTCTTTTTGTAGAGGATGGATTGTATGAAACAGTGTTTTGTTCTATAACTATAGCACAAAGCCAAGTTTCATTGTAATGTTTTTCTTGTTGCTAGGCGACTGTGACCTTCTTCAACACTACTCCGACGGGGCGGATCATTAACCGTTTCTCATCCGACTTGTACCACGCCGACAAGAGTCTCCCCTTTGTCCTCAACACTTTCCTGGCTTTTTTATTCTTCCTGTTTGGTACTTTGGTGATGATCATCTTCGGGTTACCATGGATTATACTGGTCCTGGTGCCGCTGGCTGTTGCCTACATCTATCTCCAGCAGTATTACCGCCACACCTCACGGGAGGTGAAACGGCTTTGGAGCATCACCTTGTCCCCCATCTACATCCACTTCTCCGAGACCCTGACCGGGCTGACCACCATTCGAGCCAGCCGATCCACCAGCAGGTAAGCAAGTCCAACCATTCAATATTTGCACCTTATGAAATGGCATCTAATGAAATGTTGAGTAGTTCATTGACATGAACCACAGGTGATGAATTGCTACTTGTCCTGTTGCAAGCCAGAGAGCTTTCGTTTACTTATTTTGTTTTCCTGATCCTTGGCTAAAGAAATGTTTCTAAAACATGGGAGTTTACAGGATAGCTGCTCTCAGTAAAGTGTAGTGTCTGAGCTTATCCCTGAAGAACAGCTGAAATGGACACAATGATTTGGAAGCATTGTTTTCAGGTTTCCACTAAATACCTGAGTTCATGTCCACCCTGTGTGCAGTGTCAATGCTTGACTTGTAACATTGCTTCGGGATTCACAAGAATATATGCCACAGAGCATTTTGGGAGAAAATAGCATTTTCCAGGAGGCAAAGATAGTGCTCATGAATCTGCCTGAAAACTACGAGAAGAGACATCAAGCCACTGGAATTTAAGGGGTTAAACCAAAGTAAAACAAGCATTTGAAATGCAATAGGTCTCGCATTTACGCAAGTTTAAGCTATTTGCATTGTAAATAACAATGACTTTTATGTACGTGTTAAAACCGAAAACAAAAATAAAAGACATTGTTCTTTGCAATGTCAATAGCTCAAACTCGCGTAAATGCGAGACCTAATGTATTGCAAATGCTTGTTTTACTGTTAGTGCCCATTTTGTTAACCATTAAGGTTTTCATAGAACGTTTGTTTTTTGGTGGGCTTGCGGGGGATCAGCCAGGCAGTTCACAATTTAAAAATAACATTGGCTAAAAGCAAAAGTATTTGTTTCAAATAGCACACATTACCATACTAGTCCCTGGCACTGAAGGGACTACTTTGCATGTAAAAGTAAAAGAGCAAGCAGAAGAGTGACATGAAATAAAAAAGCGAACAACTTCTTCAAATAAAGAGCAGAGGGGTGACCATGAAATAGCACATCGTAATGATACGGGTGCAGCGTTTGGAGTGGCTTAGCGAGAAAGTATGTACACTGAAATTGAGCTGAGCAAAGGACTGAAGAAAGCGCACCAAAGTGATAATGAGGGAGATCACTGTGGAAATACCTGAAAGAGTAGGGAGGGGACATTTGCACCTGAGAAAATGGAGACTGAAAGAGCCGAAAAGTTATGATAAATGAGAGCAAAGGGGCACCAGGTTTGGAGGAAGAAAACACAAATTAGAAATATTTCTGAATGGACACAATGTTTGTACGACGGTGGATACAAAGGTCAATTATACTGCATCGTCCTAAAAAGGTTACTGGGATTTCAAACAAGTGTATGCCGGTATGTTCTCTCAAATGAGGCAGTCCTGCTGGCATTTCAGGATATGGCTCCATATGGTTTCTATTTAGAGCATCGTCGGCAACCAGAGTTTTAATATTAGGGAAAGCGGTTAAGAATCCAAGTAAGGAGCAATTGAGTAAAAGAAAATAGAGGTTTATGTTGATGGACAAGGGAGCTCACATACAGGTGGGGTCAAAAAACGGAGAATGGAAGGAAGGTGCCTAAAAATCCATGATGCGCATTTGCCTTCACCCCTCGCGTTTGTCCCCCACATCCGCTGACAATCACCCGATATTCATTACAGGTCAGCACCCTCATAAAGCGTTCAAGGGCCCGTCGGCCGGCAAGCACCATACTTTCAACCTCAAGGGTCTGTAAGCTCTTTAGGAGCTAGAGTATTGAGATATTGAAAAGATTAAAATCAAAAGCCAGGAAGTACCACAAACTTAGAAGTAGGACTGCCATTTCCACAGACCGTGAGGCAAACAAGAACTTTATCAGCAGCGCTCAGCATGGCCGAAATGGGAACCGAACCAAAAGCAACCCCGGCAAAAATGTGAAAACTAGCCCAGCACCCATCGTCTCCTCCCACTGTCTCTCCTTCCCTCTAGCCCTTTTTCTCCCTTCTCTATTCTCCCTTTTGATCATATCGTCTCAACCTCTCTCCGTCACTTACTCTCTTGAAGCCCTCGTGTTCTGCTATTAATCTCGTAGAGCTGGGAAACGGACAAAGGAACATCTCGTAGAGCTGGGAAACAGAAAATGGCACCGGGAAAGGCTTTAGCCTTTCAAAACTGACCGCCAAGGGCTCCAGCCACCGGAGAAAAGCCCAGTGGAATAAAGGACCAGCCTGGCCCTAGCGCTCAGCAACATACAAAACACAAACAACAAGCATTTGCAATGCAATAGTTCCGATTGCATTGCAAATGCTTAAGTTTAAAACTGAGCGCGCCGCGCCGCTTGAAGGGCACCGTGCTCATTTTTTTTTTTTACTTTAACACTGAGCGCGGTGTCCTTGAAGTGGGCGCTCTGCTCAGTGTTAAAGTTTACAAACATATAAATAAACCGATTGCGGTGTCCGTGAAGCGGTGCCGCGCTCAATTTTTATTTTTTAACAGCAGATTTTATTTGGTCATTTTGCAATACAACAGGCAGTAATCCTGCATTAGCTCGTTGAATCATTCGGACAATATGTGCATCAATAACCATTTCCATAAAAATAAACAATCCCTGCAGAGCATGCAGGTGAAATAGAAATCTAAACAATATGCAGACAGATGGCAAGTTTCGGGGTACAGCACATAATACAGCAGATACAAAAAGCTCATTCCAGTGAAATAGTAAAACAGGCAAGCAATAAGAACTTAGGGGACACTTGGCAGAGGATGGCGGATCTCGCTCAGATGTCCTCCTCCGGTAGAGGCGGCAGGTCGATCCCACGATATGTCGACCACCGTGACCATATCTTGCGATGTTTCCGTGGGCAGCCCCTGACTTCGCGCGCTCAATTTTAAAGTAAATTAAGAACAAACACAACAGAGCATGGTGTCCCTGAAGTGGACGCCGCGAAAATGTAAGTAAAGAAGAACACAAACAGCTGTCGCCACGCCATTGTGCAAATGAAAAAAATGAAGTGCTCACCCAGTAATTTGAAGACACTGTATCATGCGCGGAGTAAAACATCCAGTCCAGGTGGGTGGGGACAAAAGTGGACAGAGTGGTAACCAGGAGGGACTAAAAATAATCCTTTGCAATCAAAAGGCACAGTTTAGCATAATCAGTGACGTAAAATGAAGCACACCAATAGAAATTACAGGCGGAGCCGAAAGTCAGCTTCTAAAATTAGATTGATTCCAAAAAGCCCTTGCAGAGCATGCGCGCTGAAACGCCAGGTGAGACCTCAAAAAGCAGATTTACTGCCAAGAGAAAACCAGAAACCGCCAGGAAAGGAAATAAAAAATTGTCAAAATAAAACAAAGCTATGCTTGGAAGGAAACCACGCATTGGCAGAAAGGTACAGACCAGCTCTCACCTGAAACCAAATTAATTACTAGAAAAGAAAACAAACCACAAACGGAAAAAAATACGGAACTGCATAAAAACTGCCAGGTGCAAAGAAACATTTTCTAAAGTGGAAAGCCAAACCAATGTCAGGAGATATCCTTAAGCACTTCCATGGGGGAATAGAACTTAACAGTTAGGATTAACACAACTTTATGTCTAACCCAGTGGTCGAAATGTATTAAAAAAGTATGGGAACTTTGATTCTGCGCATAAGGAGGTGGGGTATGGGGCGGGAGACTAAGTGTGTGGGCATGGCTAAAAAACGAAATACTCTAGCTTTTCTCAGTCTTCCACCTTCCTGTAACTACGTATAAACTATCACACAGCTTAGATGAAAATTAAATACAAGTTATGCTAATCAGTGGGAAATGCACTATCCTACATTATTAAACGTTTATTAGTTAATGCACAGCCCAAAATTCTAGTTGGTGCAGTGGTCAATAGTGGCCAGTGTATGTTTAGTGCTACAAGGTCCCAGTCTGTGGCATAAAGCACTGTGAACATGTAAGTCATTACTTTAAACTTGCATTACACACAGTATAAGATAAGCTGCTACCGAATGCGCAAAAAGGTTTAAGATAGAAGGTGTTTCCAAAATATAGATATTGTGCAGGCTGTACGTAGTGTGATTTTCTTTTTAAACTGTCTTTTAAAAGCACCCAGTTCACAGCTTAGCTGGTAGCTCCCATTAATACCCCTCAAAAATGATAAATGTGCGTCACCAGGCAGCTTCAAGTGATTCCATCAATTAAAGCCAATACCGGCTTCTAGGCACCCTTTACATTTGCAGATTGACCAGTTGTGCACATTTACACTTTCAGGCAAGCAGGCATCTTGGCAAGAATGCTTTTTTAGCTGTTTGCCCCTCGATCAGTTTCACAGCACAGGAGGCTCCCTGAATGACACTTCAACTGAAGCATTTTAGCTGTTGAAATTGACCCACCCCATTACAGTTGTCTTTTGACAAAAAGTAGGGTGTTTCCTAAAATTAAAAAAGTATGGGCGTGTCATGTCCTTCAAATCCCCCCCACTTTGACCACTGGTTTGACCCTCCTGTGGGTGCCTGACGACATCCACTTTGGTGAGGGCAGAGGTGGGCGTCGGAGGTGTTGAGAGAGGCCTTGGGGGAATTCTGGTTGTTTACGCATGCTCTAAGGGCGGGGCACTGGAGTTGTTTCCCAGCTATGAGAAGCAGTTGTTGAGAAGCTCATGGTGATTGGCTGACATACTGCTTGGTGTGATGAACAGGCATGTACCTGCCTGCAAACGGTCAGCAGAGGTAAAGAGGACTGTAGGTGTAGCCTTCCCCGAGGCCTTACTTTGGCTAGCCGGAACTGTTAAAGCCTTCTTATGGGTGGGGCCTTCAGTTGGTGAAGCCCACCCAGCCGGTGGTCCCTGTTAGAGCAACGTTTTGGGGGGCTGAGTTGAACTCTAGTAAGGCGAGTGGGACAATTGGAACTCTGTCACCCCATTAACACATAGTAACTACAGTTTATTCTGAGAGGGGTGGGGGGGGATGGCAACTGTGAACTCATAACACAGCCTGTCTATTATTGGGACATAATAGCAATTTAGCAGAACCTCCCCCATAACTAGCTCTAAGCCCCTACCTAATAATTGCACTAGGTGGGGGTGGGTGGAAAAGCAACAGGAACTCATAACACAACCTTCCCATTATTGGGACAATATAGTATTTTAGCAAAAACTTCCCCTTAACTAGCTCTTAGACCCTACCGAATAATTGCTGAAGGTGAGAGCGAATACCCAGCATTCTCTTGCGTCCCTCGATATATTAAACCCTCCTTTGGGAAATAAAAAGAATCAATACATCACTATATTCTGCTGAAGATGCCCTCTTGCAAGGGGGGCCTGAAGATCGAGCTAAACCAAAGAGTCCAGCATAATGTGAGATATTCCCTAACACTAGCAGCAATGATTAAAACAGCCTTAGAACTCAGAGGCAACCCCATCTGAGGGGAGATTGCCTGACGCTTAAAACAAATGAAGAGCACACAGTTAACGGGAAAGGTGTCTGTATGAGGTGAAGTGAACAATCCACATGATAAGGAGCCTTCTGACAATGCTGACCTTCTGGCGATGTATCAACTATCAGCTCATCCATAATAGGCGCCATCTGAAGTGGGAGATCCGCATTCATGTGGCAACAGGAGGGAATGATTGAACGACCCCCCTTCCAAACCATCAAGAGAAGCATCGATAAAGGCTACATTGTTTTCTTAAGAGCCACAAAACTGATAAAAATGAGGACAGCAACACAGGGAACCCTTTTTGAGAGTGATGATAGCTCAGACGAACAAGTTACTTCCCTCCTGTAACCTTTATCTGGTAGAGACTCTAGCTGCAGATTCCTTACCTTAGAATACTCCCAGGCGTCAGGCTGGCTCCGGAATTATCTTGAGCACTCCTGCCCCCTTGTGTGCCGGCGGGTGGTGTCATTCGTCTCCACGTTGCGTCTTTCGCACCAAAAGTGACGTCACCGCACCTATATAGGTGCCACCCCAGTGTGCTGACCTTAGTTCTTGACAATTTTTTCCACAACAGAAGCACAGAATCAAACGTAGGAGGAATGACCAGTGTGCCTGTGAGGTCCATAAAGGATCTCTGAATGTGAGAAGAGAGTTTGCAGGATGCGTAGGATGGGAGGGTCAGTAAGGAATTTGCGGCTAGATATAGACTCTACTAGATAAAGCGTTACCAACTGTAAGTAATTTGTTCATTTAATAGTGACTTCTAGCTGCAGAATAACCACCTTAGAATACATACCAAAGCAGTCTCTCCCCTGAGGTGAATCTGCAGACTGTTGTAATCTAAGAAGTCCTAGAGGACTGAATGGGCAAAATGTCCATCTCTGCGAACCTGACTGTCAAGGCAGTAGTGTTTGGCAAACATGCACAGCAGTGTCCACGCAGCCATCTGACAGTTGTCCAGGACTGGGACTCCCCTAGCCAACACAGTGGCCATAGCTGTAACTCTGGTGGCGTGAGCTCTGATGCCCACAGGGGTCTTTTATTGGCCATTGCGCAGCAGATCTCAATACAGAGGATAATCCATTGAGAAATGGTTCTCCTCTTAACTGCCTTCCCTTCTCCCTGGCAAATTCAACAAAGATTTGATCATTCTTTGGTGCAATCAATATAGGACGCTTCCGCTCTTTAGTCTCTCCTCTTCTTAAGAAGAATGAGGAGGGGGGAAAAGTAAGGCAGGGTGATGTTGTGATGTTCTGCATGACTTGAAAAGGTGTGACCACCTTTAGCAAAAAGGATGCTTGAGTTCTAAGAACCAGCTTGTCTGGGAAGAATGAAAAATATGGGGAAATAACTGAATGCGCCTGCAATTCACTAACCCTCCTGGCAGATTTTATTGCAACAAGGAAGACAGTTTTAATAGTTAGGAGTCATAGAGGGCACCTTGTGCATTTTCTCAAAAGGGGAACACATGAGGAAAGTGAGAATTAAATTCAAGTCCCATTGGGACATAATGAAGGGAGTGGGAGGAAACATATGCTGCAAACCTTTAAGGAATCTAGTCACAACAGGTGACTTAAACAGGAAAGGTTGATCAGGCAGCCGTAGAAAGTCGGAAATGGCAGACAGATATCCTTTCACTGTACCCAAAGCAAAGCCTTGCCGAGCCAGGGATAGAGCGAAAAAGAGAACCGCAGACAGAGAGAGGATCAACTGATTTAGATGTATATCAAGGCACATACTTGCCTCATCGGCAGGCGTTGATGGTTTCGGTAGAAGAACGCCTGGCTGTTAGAAGGACATCACATACTTCAGGAGGGAGATCATACACCCTCCACTGTCCCGCTTAATCTCCAAGCATGAAGGTGGAGAGCGGACAGGTTTGGGTGCAGTATCCTGCCCTCTTACTCCGACAGAAGATTCTTCTGAATGGACAGCTGGTCTGGAGGGCAGATGTTCATGCTCAGGAGGTCGGGATACCATACTCTCTGTGCCCAGTCCAGAGCCACTAAGATGACTTGAACCCGTGGTCTTGATCTTCTTGAGAACTCTAGACAGAAGTGGTATCGGTGAACAGGTTTAAGTCTTGAGCTCCACTTGAGACGAAATGCATCTCAGAGCAAGAGCTGCCTTGGATACACCAGCACGCAGAAGTGTTTACATTGTGGTCTCTCAGCAGTGACAGATAGATCTAACCGTGGATTTACCCAGTCTCAGAAGAGACCTTGCACCAACTCTGGAAGAAGGTGCCAGTCGTGATCTGCTTGGCAATGACGGCAGAGTTTGTCCTTCCTGGCTTTCAGAGAGCCTGCCAAATGTTGAACCACCAGGGAAATGTCCTGACTTTCCAGCCATGTAAAAAATGTAAATTGATACTTGTATAGCGCACTACTCACCCGCAAGGGTCTCAAGGCGCTTGTACAAATACCGCTGTGGAACCCATCCTGGCTTTCCCTGTGAGGCGTCCACTCCTGGGCACCCCCAAGGTAGACGCCAGGCATCCTTAGCGTTGTGGGGGCTGTTGTGGAGATTAAGCAAGCTATTGCCCAGAGTTGCAGAGTGGGACTCCATGATTGGAATGGCACCGAGGCGAGAATTATCAGGTCCGTGGAATTTTTGAGCCCAAGACCCACCAAGGCGGGGAATTGAACCCTGGTCCCGGGATAGACCTCTGCAACAGGGTCTGCCGCTCTAATCATTGAGCCTCACTTCTCCACATGCCTGGAGATGCAGGGCCTCTTGACAGAGGATCCATGACCCCACCTCGCCTTTCTTGTAGCAGTACCACATGGAGGTGATGTTGCCTGTAAACACTAGCACTAGCCTCCCTTTGATTGAAGGACAAAAGGCTTTAAAAGCCAACCAGATCACCATGAGCTTCAGCAGGTTGATATGATGCTTGAACTCCACCGTAGACCAGAGTTCTCAGATCTCCACCTCTTCCAGATGGCCACCCCAGCCCTGGAGTGACATATCTGTCACCACTGTAAGCTCTGGGTAGACAAGAGAGAGAGGTCTGCCATTGGGCCCATCGCAGTCCATGAGCCACCACTGCAGGTCTTTTGCAATTTCATCTGATATCTGGACCAGGTCAGAGAGAGTTCCCTGATGTTGTGCCCGCTGGGTCTTCAAGTCCCATGGCAGAGCCCACATATGCCAAAGGGCATGTTTTACCAACAGGATGCAAGAGGCGATGAGACCCAGCAGCCTCAGAGTCAGTCTCATCGCAATCAAGGATAGAGGCTGACACATCGGAATCATAGCCCGAATATCCTAAACCTGCTGTTGCAGTGAATAAGCTAGAAACTGTACTGTATCCAGAAGAGCTCAGATGAAAGGGAGTGTCTGAGAAGGAGTCAGGTGTTGAAAATGAATAACAGCGATTGCAGGAGGTCTGCCCTAGTGTGGAGATGGGAGGTAACTGTATAGAACGAGTCCGCCTTTAATAGCCAATCCTTGAGGAAGGGGAAGTCTGGAACTCCTGACCTCCACAGATGTGCTGCAACCACCGCCATCACTTTGGTGAACACCTGAGGGGCACTGGCAGGACCAAAGGGGAGCACAGCAAACTGATAATGCTCCTGGTCGACTGTGAACCCCAGGTAGAGTCTGTGAGCAGGCAGGATAGGAATGTGGAAATAGGCGTCCTACAAGTCCTGAGCCGGGGTGAGCTTGAATTTTTCCTTTTTCAAGAACTAATTGAGAGGGTGCAGACCTAAGATATGATGGAGACTTCCATTCTTCTTTGACACCAGAAAACAGCGGGACTACAACCACGACTTATGTCTGATTCTGGCACCCTCTCAATGGCTCCTTTGGCCAAAAGAGACAGTACTTCATGTCGCAAGAGTGCAAGGTAGTCTACTGTCAGCCAATCTGGGGATGGAGGGAGTGGCGGTGGTGTTTATTGGAACGGGAGGACGTGACCCCATTGGATAATCAGGAGCACCCATTTGTCTGTTGTAATCGCCCAATCAATCACAAAGAGGGGGGACAGGGAGTAATTAAACGTCCGGGACCCATGCTCCCATCCTGAAATATATATGCAAAAGTAGGGTAGCTGTTCCTATAGAGAAAGTTGAAAGACGCAGTTGGTATGTGTTATGATTAGGAAAATCTTCCTTAGCGGAACAAAGAGCCCTCACACACCCAAATGTGTGTCATGCTTCATCATAGGGCTTTGCTTCGCATGGGGCAGGCACTGCAATGCCCCGGGGCCTATGCGAGAGGGCTCTCTGGCGGAGATCTTCTCTTTTTGCTGTTGTGTTGAGAGAGGGAATGTTGAGGTTGGGTAGTGTGTGTAGTGAGATGTCTCAAAACTATCTAAGGGATACCGCTAGGTTTTAATCAGTGAACCCCTTGGCAGGGCTGGAAAAAAAACATGTGAGTGTTGTCAGTGGGATATTATGAATCGTGACAGTCTCACATTGTGTGTCATAAAGTCGATATGTTTACCGCCTGAGTGGTCCAGGAGGGATCCATGGCATTTTACAGGACTGACAATATAAGATATCCCTACCCTACACCAAAGCAGGATATGCGACTTGGTTTTAAAATGGGCTTCTAGGGACAGTTGAGGTCCGTTGTACCTACATTTAGGGTCCCTAGCTAGATTTCAATTTCCAACCTTCCTAGTATTTGGAAAATGAACCTTAGATCAGGCAGAGAACTGCGTGGTATCTGCGGTTCAATTTGGTCCCAAGCGGATTTGCGTTGGTGACCTACCCTTCTCCGCTTGTATGGAGGTCAAGACGGGTAGGCAGGGTAGGTCACAAACGCAAATCCGTAGATACAACGGACCTCAACTTTCCCTAGAGATGATCAATCTGTGGCTCAAGTGATAACTAACAACTCCATCCTCATTACAGGAATAAAACCTGACTTGGCAAGATGGATACTACAATAGTTTTCATGGCAGGGCAGAGTGACTGTCATTAAAATGAGCATCCTCCCAGATAGCCTGCATCTCTTCAAAACTCTACTGATTAAATTATGTAGAGACACTATACCACAAACAGCAATTAATAAGTACCTTTCGGGGTACAATAAAATGAGGATAGCTGCCAGATACACTTACAGGTGAGCAACCCAGGAAGGATTGAGGGTACCACATATACAGACTCACCACCAAGCTTCCGACAGAGTTTCATCTGAACCAAGCAACAGCTCTACCTGCATTCATACCAATCTTGTACTGCTTTTGTTGAATAAACTTTGCACAAAGTGATTTTTTTCAGTACAGTCCCCTTATAAATGTCAAAACTTTGTTCACTCTTAGTATGCATTTACTCCTTGTAATAAAGTGACATAATTCTTCCTTGCCAGGAATTCTTATGTATCTCCAGTATTGGATCTTTCATAGATTCTAATGCTTGAATCATCCCGGTCGTTGTAGTGGGTGTCCCACGGTATCATTATAAAAGCAGTAGATAATACTATCATAGGCTACAATGCAATGAACAGTCACTGCATTAGCTTATCTATATTCTTTTGTGAAAAAGAACCAAACTTGAACAAATCCCAATAAGGCGACAGCACCCTATAGAAAACTCCCAAGAGAGGCTGAGTTTTTTAGATTTTCTACTGCACATCGTGTTACAGGGAGTCTGCCTGAGCGCTGCTCGGGTTTTTTCCTTCAAATTTCTTCTAGAAAATGTTGGATTCTTCAAAGGAAGGTCTCGTCAGGTCGTGTGGAACATACAGTAAGAAGAGGTTCTATGCTAAAGATCCCCATAAGAACTGTATTTACTGTTTGTATCCCCAGCATAAAGTAAAGAACTGCAAGATTTGTAGAACTTTCTCAACCAAAAAGCCTTAAAGATAGAGAGGGTAGTTCTTAGGTCTCGCCTGACCTAGCGCATGCGTTGGTCGGGCGAGACTTTTTGTGAGGGCTCAAAAAAATGCTACCATGGCCAGCCTAGAACTACAGTGCATGTACGCGGCGTGCGCTTAGGAGCAGAGGTTGGCAAACCTCGTCATGCTCATTAAGCGCCCGCGATCACTTTCTCTTTCGCCGGCGATCACTTTCGCGACGCCCCTTTGATGTTCTCGTTCAAAGAATATCAAACATCAAAGAACATGTTGTGTTAATGCTTTGCTGCGCCCGTTTGACTTACAATGTGCTTTCTCTTTCCACAAACTCGATGTTTGTGTTCCTTTATTTTGAGATGCTTTTAGTATTACTGTTTTGTGACTTAAATAACATTAAGGAAATGTTACTGTGAAACTGGACAACGTTCACAGTGTTAATTTCTGAACGCAGCGGCTGCTTCATGTCTGTTGCACCATTCAGGGAGTCCTTTCGTTGGCGCTTTCATGAGGACATGATGAGGAAGCTGGAAACTTTTGGCACATTCTCTTTAAAAGCACAGCATGTTGGCGACTGGTTAATCGATTAGACCTATGTTGCGCTTTAGATCTCAAAGCGCTATGGTGGGTGCAGCAGTTAAAAACCATTGAAATATGGGGTGCAATTCACAAGGAGGGGGCTGGTTTGAGTGCACATTGGCTGCAATCAAACTCTTAAGATGATGGGCTGTGTGTATCCATTATCAGCACTCAGTCTTCGCTAAGTGATCTTGTTTGTTTTGTTATTGTGTTAATGCTTTGCTGCGCCCGTTTGACTTACAATGTGCTTTCTCTTTCCACAAACTCGATGTTTGTGTTCCTTTATTTTGAGATGCTTTTAGTATTACTGTCACACACACAACCACAACCACACACACAACCACACACACAACCACACACACAACCACAACCACACACAACCACACATACAACCATATACACAACCACACACACACAACCACACACACACAACCACCCATACACACAACCACACACGCACACAACCACACACACACAACCACACACACACATGCAACCACACACACAACAACCACACAACCATACACACAACCACACACACACAACCACACACACATCCCCTACACACAACCACACACACAACCACATGCACAACCACACCCACAACCGCACACACATACAACCACACCCACACACAACCACACCCAGCCACACAACCACAACCACACACACACAACCACACACATAACCACACACACAACCACACACAAACACACACAACCACACACACACACACACACACAACCACACACAACCACACCCACACACACACAACCACACACAACCACACACACAACCACACACACACCCAACCACACACAACCACACACACACAACACACACAACCACACACACAACCACACACATAACCACACACACACACAACCACACACATACCACACAACCACACACACCCACACACACAACCACACACAACACACACAACCACACACACACACAACCACACACACACACAACCACCCACACACACACAACCACACACACACACAACAGCCACACAACCATACACACAACCACACACACACAACCCCTACACACAACCACACACACAACCACATGCACAACCATACACATACAACCACACACACACACAACCACACACAACCACACACCCAACCACACACACACAACCACACCCACAACCACACACACACCCAACCACACACAAGCACACACACAACCACACACACACAAGCACACACACAACCACACACACACAATACACACAGCCACACACACAACCACACACACACAACCACACACACAACCACACACATACACAACCACACACACACACACCACACAACCACCCACACCCACACACACAACCACACACAACACACACAACCACACACACACAACCACACACACCCAACCACACCCAACCACACACACAACCACACACACCACCACACGCACACACACACAACCACATGCACACAACCACACACAACCACACGCACAACCACACACACAACCACAACCACACACACACAACCACACCCACAACCACACACACGCAACCACACACACACGCACAACCACACACATACAACCACAACCACACACACAACAACACACACAACCACACACACAACCACACACACAACACACACAACCCCACACACAACCACACACACACAACCACACACACACACAACCACACACACACAACCACACACAACACACACAACACACAACCACACACACCCACACACAACCACACACACAATCACACACACCCAACCTTAAACAACCACACCCACAACCACACACACACAACCACAACCACACACAACCACACACACAACCACACACAACCACACACACACAATCACAACCACACACACAACCACACACACAACCATGACCACACACACAACCACAGACACAACCACACACAACCACAGACACACACACAACCACACACACAGCCACACACAACCACACACACAACCACACACACAACCACACACACAACCACACACACAACCACACACACAACCACACATACAGCCACACATACAGCCACACATACAGCCACACACACAGCCACACACAACCACACACAAAACCACATACACAACCACACACACAACCACACACAGCCACCCACACAACCACACACAACCACACAACCACGCACACACAACCACACACACAACCACACACACAACCACACATCCACACACACACACCCACAACCACACCCACAACCGCACCCAAAACTACACCCACACGCACAACCACACACACAACCACACACACACAACCACACACACAACCACACACACAACCACACCCACACACACAACCACACATACACACACAACCACACACACACAACCACACACACAACCTCACCAAGCATTGGCATAGCCAATAGGTCTCACCTTTGGGACCTTATAAGTGTTTAGCCACGCAACAGTTGATGTGGTTGCACCAAGGATATTGTGCTGCATAACTAAATACTTAGAAGGTCCCAAAAGCGAGACCTATTGGCTATGCCAATGCTTGTTTGATTTGGCTGTTGAGTCTTAAAAGTAAATCTGTTGTCATCTCTGAGAATGAGGAAAGCTCTACCTCTCATACCTCTCTGGAAAAATCTAAAAGGAGAGAGAGGTCACAGGACTCTCCTGAAGCAGTAATAAGCTTCTAAAAAATCTCATCATGAAGCAGCAGGTCCCTCGCAAAAAGGAAAGCGTTCATTTCCTGCTGAGGGGCAAGCCCATTTGGCCTCAAAGTTTTAGAAACCCTCTTCAGAGCCTTCTACTATAAAGATCACTGTCTCTAAAAAGCTTATTTAGTTGGCGGCACTGTCCTCTAGGTCCCCATCGATGCAGAAATCACCACCAGAGCATGTTTCATCTCCACTGTCGCCGATAACCTCGTTGTTGAAAAAAACAAAGTCGACGAAGGATTCCTACGCACCGTCGACCGCAGCTCCATCTATGATGCCTTTACCGTCGGCGAAGAGACCCTTGCTGCCGACCTCCTTGTTAACAATCCCTTCACAGTCGACGACGACTTCCTCGTCGACATCTACATCCTCGTCGACGACGTTTATTCCTTAGACGCCCACCTCTTCGTTGCAGACAACTGCAACGACGGCGAAAGTCTGTTCATCGACGGCGATGACGGCGATTCCCATTATGCCCTCTCCTACGACACAGACACCTCTGCAGCCAACGAAGCTGACAACGATGCGTACTACACCCAGCCATAAAAGACCGTAGATGTTACAGCTTACTCCTCTTTATCCACCAACGACGTTCTCGTCAACGAGGCGTTTTCTTTAAAATCCTTCAGTGATTTCAACTTTATCTCCTTCAAGATAGATGGAAGAGTCAGATGAGGATGACATGTTTGGCTCTGCTCACAGTCCTTCTCAGCTTCATGTCAAGTATCAAGACGATGATGAAGATAACTATGAGGGCTATTATCAACAGGACTTTCACACTCCACATGTTAAACTGCAATACATAGAACCTGTTCCTGAGCCATGTTGTAGGATTATCGTACTTGTTTTCCTTCATCAAAGAGCGCACCTCCTCCTTCACAGGCATCTCCTCCATGTATGTCTGAACCTTCGCCTAGAATGTTGCCAGGAACAGACAGTGTTCTACCTTCGCAACAGAATGACACCTGATGATGATAAAGATGTAGAGGTAAGCGAAATTCAAGGTGCTAGACAAGCTGGCAATGAGTGCGAAGATTACATAATCTCGACAGCTACTTCCCCATTTCCTCAAACAGTGTATTCTTTGCTGGAATACATTGGCAGTTTCCACGCATTGATAGAGGGAGCAGCCTCTCGGTTTCATTTACCAATGACAGCCAATCAGTCTGACTGCTTTCTTTACGATTTTAAAGACCAATCCTGGAAGACTGTGAGAGCAATCCTTATAATATATTTGGGAGGAAGGTGTGAAAGTCATGAGAAGACCTGCTACAGTGATCACAGTTTTGCCTAGAATAGACAAGAAGTACAAGGCTGCTGATGATGCACCAGTTTGTCTGGTAGGACATCCGAAACTAGACTTTTAATTACTCAAGCTGCACAACGGAGGTCAATGAATGCTTTAGTGCCTATCACCGCTCCACCAGATAAAAAAGGTAGGAACCTAGATAACATTGGCAAGAGGTTTACCACCACCTCAGGTACTACTGTGTGCGCTGCCAATGCACTGGCAATATTAGGCAGATACGATCGCCAAATGTGGTCTGATATCTCCCCATTAGTGGATCTTCTTCCAGAAGACAAGTGGCTAAAGGTGAGAAAGATTATTTTAGAGGGAGAAAGATCTACCTCGGAGATCATAATGCATCCATGTATGTGGCTTCCCTGGCCTTTCGTCAGCTTGCTGGAGAAGCTGTCCTTAGACATCAGGGTTGGTCGAGAGCAACAGCATTCCTCCCGAGGTGCAAAAGAAGACCCTTGACATGCCTTTTATTGGCAATGTGCTTTTCGGTAAGCCCATTGATGATGCCTTACCGGCCATTGAGGCGGACACCGAGACTGCTAAGGCTTTGGGCAAGCTCCAATACAGGAAGACTCCCTTTTGTGAAGCTTGTGGTAGAGGAGCCTATTCATTTTGTGGTGGCTACCAGAGGTACCAACCTCAGACCTATCAGTCTTTTCACCCTTCCTACCAGCAGCAACAGACCTATCTTGCACCACCGCTGGCTGCATACTCCAGGCAACTCAGACGTAAACAACCAGTACAGTCCAGAGATGCTGTTAGAAAACAGTGGCAATGTCTTGGCACCTGCTGCACACTCCCCTATCATACCATCCAGAAGAGCACGCATCACACGTATTTCAATCAATAGCAAAAAATTATGACAGACAAATGTGTCCTGGATATAATAAAGTATAGCCATACCCCGGAGTTTGTCACAGTGCCACCTCCTCATCCACCACAAAAATCTCTGCCATCCAATCTTCACTTTCTCAGGAAGGAGGCATTTGTCATGCTACAAAAAGGAGCCATAGAGAGAGTGCCACACTGTCAAAGGGAAATAGCCTTCTACTCCTGCATTTTTCTTGTGAAGAAAAAGTTGGGAGAATGGCGTCCCATTCTGGACCTCAGAAAACTCAACAAATACCTACAGAAAATATCCTTCAGCATGGTAATTTTCCAGGAGATTTTGTAATTTCTAAACCATTCGGATTTTCTTGCCAGCCTTGAGTTGTAGGATGCATATTTCCATATTCCTATCCATCCCAAACAATGCAGGTTTCTTTGTTTCACCATGGCAGGCGTACACTATCAATTTAAGGTCCTCTCCTTTGGCCTCCATTCAGCTCCTTGGGTATTTACCAAATGTCTTGCTCCCATGGCAGCACATCTACGATTATAGGGCCTGCAGATTTTCTTGTATATCGACAATTGGCTAGTGAAGGCTCCTTATCTTCACTGGGCTTCAGAATCCATATCCATCTGCCAACACCTGTTTCGCTCACGGGGGCTTTCAGTCAACTACCATAAGCCTGTTCTCACACCCTCTCAATTGATAACTTTTCTCAGATCAACTTTGGCTACCCTCCAAAACAAGGCATTCTACTCTGCAGAAAGGCAAAACATTTTATCTTTGGCTCACAGTCTTTCCCAAAAACAATCCGCTTCTGTTTGTCTCTTCAAATCCTTTCTCAGCATGATGTCCTCGGTCATCCTCATGGTGCCCCACGCACGTCTCAGAACAAGACCTTTTCAAGAGCAGCTGGACAAGCAATGGCTTTAGGTGACTGGATCATTCGAGGACATTATTCAGATCACTCCGATCTTGAAAAAAGTACTTCCTTGGTGGCAGTCCACCGGCACTCTCTCTGTGGAGTCTGACATTCCTCTCTCCACTTCCAGACTTTATTCTGACCATAGATGCCTCATTGGAAGGCTGGTAGGCCTACCATCAAAAGTTCCAAGTAAGTGGCAAATAGTCTCTCTCTCTCTAAAATGCACATCAACTTTCTGGAATTCAGGGCAATTTTCCCAGCTCTTCATTCATTTCTCCCAAGAATACAAGCATCTTCCATCCTCGTTTGTACGGACAACACCAACTGCATATACTATCTCAATAAGCAGGGAGCAACAAGGTCTTAGATTCTGTCCTTAGAAGTCCAAAAGATATGTGAATGAGAATCTTCATCAAGGCGGAACATCTTCCAGGAGTGAGAAACAACTAAGCAGTCACTGTGAGCAGAATAAGTCAAACATGTCACGATTGGGAACTCGATCAGCTAATTCTCGACTCCATCTTCCGAAAATGTGGAACACCCAAATTGACCTCTGTGCATCTCAAGAGAACCAAAAATGTCAGTTCTTCTGCAACTGGGAACCTCAGAGAGGGTCATAGGGGAATGCGTTTTCGATAAGAGAGTCAGTAATCTTTGCTTACGCTTTTCCCCAATTCCTTCTCATCTCCAGAGTTCTGCTGAAGATGAAAAGAGAACTGTGCCAGTTGATCTTCATTGTTCCGTGTTGGCCCCAGCAGCATTGGTTCACAGAGCTACTCCTACTGTCATAGTCTAAGCCTTTTAGCCTTCCAGTGATAACAACTCTACTGACCATGAGCAAGGGACAAATTCTGCACTCACATCCATCCTCTCTTCAGTTGCATGCTTGGCACCTGAATTCAATGAATTCAAAGATTTAGGCATCCCCTGGAACTGTAGGGATGCTTTGTCCAGGGCTAGAGCTGAGTCCAGCAATAAAACGTACAGATTTAAATGGAAGCGTTTTTGTTCTTGGTGCCTTCGAAATGACATCCACACTCTTGTCTCATTTCCTGATCAAGGTTTGCTTATCTACTCTCTCTGGCAAAGTCACAGCTGGCTTATACATGGGTGATGGTCCAACTCGCAGCCAACTCCGAAACAGGGGTACTTCTGATGCTTTCTCCCTTTATTCCGCTCGTATCAAACTATTCATGAAAGGATTATTTAGGACTTTTCCTCCCATTCTGCCCTCTCTACCAGAATGGCTACCATTTAAGCCAATTCACAAAATAGAATTCAAGTTCCTGACTTGGAAGATGGCATTACTTCTGGCTCTGTCCTCTGTGAGGAGAGTACGTGAAATCCAGGTTTTCACAATAGGTGAACCCTATCGACAATTCACGTTGTACTACGTTTTACTGAGAACAAATTCTAAATTCATCTCGATGGTTCAACTCAGTTTCACTCTAATGAGCCTATTACCCTCCACACATTTTTTCCAAATCCATCTTCTCCAGCAGGGAAGTCTTTTCACTCTTTAGATGTTAAAAGATGTTTTAAGTTTTAATTGCTAAACAGCTACGCAAAACAAATCACTTGCTGGTCTCATAAGGACCTCAAAGATTAGGTGCTTCAGTCACAAAGAAGACTATTGCAAGATGGATTGCTGCTACTATTCAGCTCTGCCATACTACAGCGGGTAAAGCTCTCACAGTCAAGGCCGATGAACACTCTACAAGGGCAGTTTCCTCTTATGCTGGAAAAGTACACATACTTTCATGCTGCATTCTTGTCTTCGATCTGGCTGCTTACAGTGATGCAGCTGTAGGACAGGCGGTCTTACAACATCTATTTCAGTAAGATAAACCTCTATTCTTAGAGGTACTTTTTTCCTTCATTTATATGTTTTTACCATTAAAATGTAAATGCAAATGTAGTGCATTTATATAGCGCTCCGCACACCCCCGAAAGGGTCTCTCAGGCGCTGTGCACATACCGCTGTGGAACCCTTCCTGGCCTTTCCCTGTGAAGTGCCCACTCCTGGGCACCCCCAAGGTGAAGCCAGGCATCCTAGCGCTGTTGGGGCAATTAAGCAAGCTATTGCCCAGAGTTGCAGAGTGGGACCCATGATTAGAATAGGCACCAAGGCGAGAATTATCAGGTCCGGGGAAATTGAGCCCAAGACCCGCTTGGCAGGAATTGAACCCTGGCCAGACCTTTGCATCAGGGTCTGCCGCACTAACCATTCAGCCACATTATAAAGTTATGAGATGCTATTTTGCTTTCGCATGTTGCATTGCTGATATCCTAGTGATAAAGGCTACAGTAAATATGTGTTAAGGTATATGCTTGTATATTGTACTAGCCGCTAAGGGTATTTATTTTTTGTTTCTATGCATATGTGCTCATACAACTGCAATCTGATCTGATTCAAGAATGTTAATCTATGAAAGATCTAATACTGGAGAAGAAAATGAGTTACTTTCCTCTATGTATAGTTCTCCAGTATTGGTATCTTTTATAGATTCACATGCGGCCCACCCTCCTCCCCTGAGAGGCTTCCCTTATTTCCTCAAGTATATAGTTATATAGAACTCCGATTTTCTTGGTAGTGTTCTACAGGGTGCTGTCACCTTATTGGTTGTTGTTCAAGTTTGGTTCTTTTTACAAAAGATATATAGGCTATTGCACTGAATGTTCATTGCATTGTAGCCTATGATAGTATTATCTACTGCTTTTGTAATGATACCGTGGGACACCCACTACAACGACAGGTATGATTCATGCATGTGAATCTTTGAAAGATACAAATACTTGGAGAACCGTAGTTACAGGTAAGTAAGTCGTTTTCATATCCAAATGTTGGCGAATTTCCTTGAATTTAGGATATTTTATGTTCTTGCAGCCAGATGAAAAGCAGAAGTATTTCTTTTCAAATACACATATCCATTACAGACACTTTGTAGGGCAGTGAAGTGGGCCTAGCCAGGCGTGTTGTAACTTTGAAGAAAAGAAAACGCTGTTTTCTGTCATCTGGTTATATGCAGCCATTTTACTTGATACAGTTTTAGCATTTAAAGGCTCCACCTCTGAAAATGGTTTAAAATCAGGGTCCCAACAAGTTGAGAAGAAATGTGTGGTGGCGGGGGCCAGTGGGAGGATTAACCTTTGCATCATTCTGATTATGGTGTCCCCTGCGCTTGTTTCTTCACAACACCATCCAAATCATTCTTTCAGAGTATATGCCAAACCTGTACACATCAGAAAAGACTATGTTGGTGTTGGATGGGAACAGGTGGAGATACACTGGTTAGGCAGAGACTTCAAAAATAGAGGGATGCCCTTGCTGTGGATCACTAAAAGAACCGCTTGTGGTCCTATTTGTGGCTGCAGGTACTTGCTAGTCAGAGGAAGAGTGAGAAAGGTAATTGTTCTTCTATCTATAGTAAATGTTTTGGATTCAGTTTATTGTTAATATGTAGAAATATGTAGAAACATTTGATTCTGTTCTGATATCCACTCATGGAAAGGATAGGGTATTCTCCGATAATTACTTGTGGCACTACTCATTTCTACTCAATTTTTTGACCTATGAATGTCTGAACCTGCTGTGGTCTCCTGCAGGTTTGAGCAAGAGAACGAAGAGCGCTTGGAGAGAAACCAGCGGTGTAAGTTTGCCAGTGACACAGCAATGCAGTGGCTAGATATCCGTCTGCAGATGATGGGCGTCATTGTCCTCACAGCTATTGCGGTAATCGCCATCATTCAGCACCAGATGGAATCCAGCAGCCCAGGTATTTTCCCTTTACTAATACCTCCTTTTCTCCTCTAGGAGAGAAGGATCTTGCGAAGGCACTTAGAGTATTGTTACCAGAGAAGCAGGGTTGAAGGCTTTTCATTAAGTCTGGGCAGTGAACTCCGCTCCACTCGTGGAGTTTGCTGAGTTTTCCGCACTCCTTGTTACGCGGAGCTCGCAAAGTTCCGGAAAACTGATTTTTTTCCCTTGCTCGCGTTCATCAACGTCAAGTTGGCGAGCGAGGAAAATCTACCTCCCGGCGAGATTTTTCCTCGTTCGTGATCGTCAAGTTGGCGAGCGGGAGCGTGGAAAATCAACCTCCAGGCGAGATTTCTCGATGCAGGCGGTCAGATTTCTCATTGCGAGTGGTCGCATATGCTCGCGACTGCTCGTGTTGAGAAACCGTCTGTTCGCGTTGAGAAAGCTGCTGCTCGAGTAAAAATCAACTCAAGCAGCAGAAAGGAAGCAGCGCCCGCTTGCGCTGTGCATGGTGCCATTTGTGATGATTTCAAAAGTGTGGACAAGCACCTGGCACTGAAAATCACAGCGAACAGTATTTATCTAGTGCACTCCGCTGCTCGCGGAGCTCTGCATAGCGCAGCTGAGGTTTGTTTTGCACTTTGCGGAGTTCCCCGTAGTGGAACTACGCCCAGGCTTACTTTTCATCCACCTTGCAGCTTTTAGCACCTGCTTATGATCTTGCCCTTATCCACTATGTCCGTTTTGGGATGTTACTTAGGTGGTACCAAACTGCACACACTGCTCTCTGTTTTTCAGGTGTCAATTTCTTTAATTCAATCATTCAACAGTTCTGAAGAACTGTCCCTTCTATGTTCTCCCCAGGGCTTCTATCTGTTGTTTACTCAAGGTTTCTCTCTGCTTTTCCCCAGTAAGTTTTTTCCCAATTTAAATAGTTTATTTTGGTTTAAAACAAATCATTATATGGGCACATATTGAGAAACAAAGCTAGCTATCAACACATTGAAACACTACATTTCGTCCAGAATTTACAAAAACACTTTACAGTCAGAATTAGATGACAAATTTATATCGTTTTTAATAGAATCGTCGTCAACCTCACATTTAAATTTTTTATGTAGAAGGTGAATCAAAAAAGGCATGTTTATCCTAAAGATAATAAAGACACAAGGTAAAATACCTAGAAAGGGTTGACTCTTGCACCAAACCAAAATGGTGATGCATATACTGCAAGTGATCCACAGGATCCCTCAGGGGAAATAAGGGTTTTCTCGCATCGTAATTCTTTAACAATAATGGAGAAAATGAATATATTTGATCATCGCGCTTGGACTACAGCATTGCACTATTGGTAGGCCTCCCAAAATACATTACTCAGAAACCATTAGCAGTTCAAAACTCAGTCACCAGGCTAGTACTGGGCTGGAGTCTGAAGACTTCTATTTCAAATGTTTGTACAAAATACATTGACTCACTATTCCAAATAAATGTCTACACAAGGCTCCCTGCATATGCAACAAGACACTACACAGCCAAAGCAGAGACAACTATATGTCGGCAATGTTCTTCAGATTCACGCCTTCCAGAAATCGTTTTCTATATACCAACTTCTTCACAAATTTGCAAAAGTAAGAATGGTTGGCTGGATGTTATCTTTGCTAATTCCAGAAGCAAGGAATAAAATACCTTTATATTTATTATCACAATCAGACTTCCTACATTTTTAAAAGAACAATTAAAAATCTATTGTTTTAATCTCAATTTATTAAATAAGAAGCTGTTCATTTATTAGTAGGCCTCCTCTTCTTTTCCCCTTTATGCTTTTTTTGCTCATGTGTGAGCTTTTTCGTGTGTCTCAGCACAAGATACAATAGAAAATTAAATAATACATTTTAACATAATTTCCTCAAAATCATCTACCTATTTCAGTGCATGAAACAACTGTAAATGTAGGGCCAGATGTACAATCCGTGAAAATAGCGGCTCGCTATTTGCGGCAAGATGCGACTCGCAAATAGCGAGTCACTATTTGGTACCTATAAACCGAATAGAAAACATGATTGAAAGTCGGTATTGACTTGCAACGCTATTTCACCAACTCGCTATTTGCGAGTCGCTAAAAGTCACGCAAATAGCGAATCCCATTAAAAAGACCTATTTTGCATCTGCAATTTGCAAGTGTGCCTGAAATAGCCTAATAAAGCACTTTCAAATAGCGAAATTTGTATAAAAATAAATAAATATGGAAAACACTTCCTGGTTGAGCTGAAGGACCCGAAAACAGGACGTGGTGTCCAAGGATACTCCTGATCAAAACCCAAGCACATGTCCAGGTGCAGCAGCACTGTTCTACACTGCCGATTGAGCATTACAGACAGCATGAGCAGCAAGGCCAGCAAGAAGGGTACCAAGGAGAGGCTGAGGAAGCTGAAGGTTGCTGACAAGGAGCTGGACGTAATAATGGAGGAATGTTGCAACCACCTCGAGGAATTATTCGGTAGTGCCTCACACCGTCTGCCAGAGGCTAAGAAGCGCATGATCTGGCGCTATATGCAGCAGCGCATAAATGCCCTTGGAGCTGCACACTGCTCCATTGACTAAATCAAAAAGCGCTAGCACGATCTTCGCTCCAGGGCAAAGAAGAGGTTGAAAGCACGGTTGGAAGAGGCAAAACATACCTTAGGGGGACCATCCACTTCAGCTAAGCCTTCATCAGCTGAAGCCATGGTGGAAGCTACACTGGAGAGGGCAGCTGTAGTAGGCTTTGGGAACCTTGACACATGCCGGCCAGCAAGAAATCCTGGTAAGTGAGAAATGTGATGTGTGAATACCCACCAACGCCTGTACTGTGCATGCATACTAATCAACCACAAATAAACATCCATGTACAACAAACAACACTAGTTGTGTTGCATCATGGGAGATGTAGTCTGTGACAAATTCAGTGTAGTGATGGAATGACTTGAGCTGATAAACATTGCAACACCACTGAATCAGTGACTCACATTTTATTTTTTCTATCATCTTTTGACACATAGACACAGCATTGGAAGTAAAGAACACTGCTGATGACACAGCGGGTAGCCAGGAGCTTAAGCAGATGTATACATGGCAGGATGTGGGAGAAACAAGTGGGCACAGTTCATCTGAAGTCCCAGCAACTGAGGCAGCAACCACTTCACTGGCCTCACCCATTGTCACTCCTGCTTCACAGCAGAACCCAACATCACAAGGCTCTCTGGCCACCAGGGTGCGGCTCTCTCGCCCAACACAGCAGTCCCAGTGGCGGAAGCAAAGTTTGTCCTCCACTGGACCAGCCAGTCAGACCATGTCTGCAGCACTAGATCAGGAGATGTTGCAAATGCAGCACCTGCAATACAAGACACAAAGGCAAAGAAATGTCTGGATGACACAGGGCTTCCGCATGATTACGGGCTATCTTGCTGAGAATCAGACCCGGATTGAGGCAAAACTGGATGCCCTCAACAACACAGTGGCAGTCCTACCCAAAGAATGGGCTGAGGAAAGGGCAAATTTTAGGCACATGGAGCGCAGCAGGGGCCACAAACTGCACACTGAGCAGAGCCAATAATAGGGTTGCGCATGCTACCAATCAACATAGCCAGCGCACCCTTGGGCTGCAGGTGAAGATGGGCCACTACAGTGGGGATGTTGCTCGTGGCCTAGAGAAGATCACTGCAACAGTGGAAACACTGCAGACTAATATGATCGTTGGTGGAGGTACCATGGGTGGCACTGATTGCGAGGTGTCAAGCTGTAGCAGCGTCTCAGCTACAGAGACACCAGTGATGCGCTGTAGCAGCAGCCGGCACCTTGGTTTGGGTAATGGCAGCTCTGGCCAGGCTACTCGGAGGGGCAAAATATGAACTGTGTTGTCTTCCAACACAATGTTAAGATACCTTAATAATCTTAATGTGTGGTGACGTAACCCCAACTGATTTGTTTTGTAGTTTATGCCTACATTTACAGATGGGCATGTTGTCCTAAGTTTGGTAATGGATGCTTGCACAATAAAGCACCAATTGATAGTTACAAATGGTTCTGTTTTATGTACAGGCGAGTGCCTAACTGATGTGTACGTACCTTTCAAAAATAGTTGGCAATCTGGTCCCTGCGCCTTCTCCCATCTGCTGTAGCGCTAACATCCCTTTGATGTAGGGCAGTTGATCCCGGGTCCTCATCCTCCGAATCTGTGTCCGACACATCCATGGGCATTCCACCCTTGCAGGCCATGTTGTGCAACATGGCTCATGTTGCCACGATTTTACAGACTGTCTCTGGTGCATACTGCAGAGCTCCACCACTCTTGTGTAGGCACCTGAAACGCGATTTCATGATTCCAAAAGTATGCTCAATCACCGTCCTTGTGCGCCTGTGTGCCGTGTTTTACCGCCTTTCATGTATATTGTTGGGAGACAGATACGATGTGAGGATCCATGGATGCAGGGCATACACACTGTCACCTGTTGTCAGATATGTGATGGTGAGGTTAAATGCTTACAGACATACAAGTGTATAAACATTTATCTGGGGACTGGTAATAACATTACCTAGGAGGTATCCATCATCAAAGTCACCTCTTTCTAACCTTTGGTATAGACCACTTTGTATGCATCATGAGTGCCTTCAGGGAATTTGGCTACAATGTATGTGATGATATTTTTAGTGTCACACACAACTTGGCTATTGAGGGAATGTGTGCTTTTCCTGTTATGGAAGATGTATTCAATGCAGGATGGGGGACATATGGGCACATGGGTCCCATCTATGCCCCATACGACCTGTGGGAACCTTGCTATTCTGTAAAAATCGACTTTTGTTTGGTCTACTTCCTCATCATCTCTGGGCATGTATATGTGTTGATGGATGTGATATAGCATGGTGTCTAGGAAATTATGGAAAAAACACGAAAGCGCACTCTTAGACACCTCACCAGCCACTGCAATGACATCCTTGTAACTACCAGTGGCCAAGAGATGGAGGGAGCACAAAACCTGCACATGTGTGGGAATTGCATTGCTGCGCAAGGTTCTTCTCTCCAGTTGTGCCTTCAAGGTGTCTATGAGGTCTAATATGACACTGCTACTTAGCCTGTACTGCTCATAAATGTCCTCCTCTGTCTTATCCAATGTCAGCCTGACTCTGAATATCCTCTCCTGTTTCCTCTTCCTTTGCAGTGCCGCCATTATCCGCCTCCTCCTCTCTAACACGTACAGGGCAGCCATTGTGGAAAGATGTGTGATGCATTCTGGGGCTGTTTTTATAGGTTGGGCCAGAATACCACCTGGTTCTGATTAGTGGTAAATTGCACGTGCAAATGTCCTTTTTTGGGCTTTGTCACAATTTGCGTCTGCTCCGTACATGCAATTTTGCGTGTTGCAATTTGCGACTCGCAATTTTGGAAACGCAAAAACAGTTGGTTTTTTTTGCGAGTCGGTATTCGCTCGCAGCGCAATTTTGACAATTGCGAGTGCCATTCGTACATTGTATATGGCCATTTTTGCATGCGCAAATCATTTTGTGACCGATTTTGCGCATGCAAAATGGTCGTACATGTGGGCCCCGTCTATATAATAGTAGGGTTGATTTTACTGTCCTGAAATCACAAAGGACGCAACCCAAAAGAAAGCCCTTTATTGCATAAAGAATGTCAAATGTAAAAAATAATGTGGCCACATCTCAGTGGAATTAGTAAACAGACAGCAAGTTCCAGGCAAATTGATTCCATGTCTGTAGGGTGCCTCAAAGACTTTAAATCAAACATCCAATTCTTTCTAAGTTGAGATGGACAACAGTTAACCCATAGATGTGCTACGTAGATGTCAAATCATGATGGTCACATAAACTTTATTAAATGAGAATTCTAATAGGCCACCATACTCAGGGGAGTAGTAGTAAATGTGGGACAGTCTATTTAAAGGCAAATTCTACGCCAGCTGTGGTGTGACAGAAGACATGAAAGAAAAAATGGCTCAAAACAAATGACTTTCAATACAACAAGCTGCAGTGCAATTGGTAAAGCTAATAGAGGTCATTGTAATATAGATCATGAATCGACAGTCAACCTGCTTGTAATTTCTATCGCGTTATTCCCCATATGTGGCTTCTCTCTGTCTGCCATTTTCCCAGTCTTTAACTACACTGGTAGCTACAGCGACTTCCTGCTCATAGGCAACTTTCCAGGGGCTTCTCCTTACCTGCCGCTTCTTTTGCATGTATCTCAACCTTAGATTTTCCTGGGGGTTGGGATAATTAATGTCTGCCATAAGGATCTCCTTCATCTGTGGTTTCCCTGGGGTTTCTACTCATCAGTGGCTTCCCCAGGTGTTATGTTCATCCGCTGCCTTTAGTGGCCTTCCAACATATGACTGTTCCAGAGTTTAACTTATCTAAGTCTTTCTTGTTGACTCTCCTTCTGTGTGCCTTCACTCAAGGTTCTTGCTACTTGTATATTGCACTGGATTTCTTCCACTTAAAGTTTTCCTGGGTCTCTCAGTGCCAGTAGTTTCTACAAGGTTTCTTCCCAACACTGGTTTCTTCCATGTGTTGATTGCCAGGGTGTCTCCTCACCTGAAGTTTCTGCATGCTAACTTCCCATTTGTACCTTCCCAGTGGATTGTCTAACTGCGCAGTTTCTTAGAGATTCTGTTTAATTATGGGCTCATTTCTAGTTTCCCAGAATTTCTCCACATATGCTGCCTGTGTCGTTTCCTTAACATTTGTATTTGCTTACGAAATATGTATATTCTCCTGCTGTGGCTCTCCAGGGTTTTCTATCAACTTTATTTTGCCGGTTTATCACCTCATCTGTTGCTTTCCAAGGTTACTCTTCTTTGTCTCCTTTGAGGACTCTGCTAATACATGGCTTCCCTGAAGTTTCGGCTTACTATTCGTTTTGTCATTGTTTCTCAAATGTGTGGTTACTCTGGAGTTACAGCAGTTATTTCCTAAGGTTTGCTCCTTATTCGTAGCTTATGCAGGTTGTCTGTTCATCTTTTGTGTCTAAAAGAATTCCCTGAAATTTCCCTGCATCTTGTTATTTCTTGAGGCTTTTCCTAGTCCTGAAAGTTCAAGGATTTCTCCTTACCTGTGATCACCTCAAGCTGTTTACTTATGGCTGTGTACTCTCCATCTTTAGTGAGAGCTGCCACAATTGCACCGTCTAAGAAGAAGCTAATGCTCCGTGACTCGCCTGCTTCGGCATTTCATGTGAATAACTTTTTGCAAATTATCCGGTGTTCCCATCTGGCCTGTCCACTTCTTCATCTGACCTAAACACTTATAGGAAAAGCCACTTCGACTAGTGCATATATTCTTTTGTTGAGTTTATTTATTTTTGGCCTAATGCAGGAAAGTGTCAAGCATAATATATCAATCAATCTATCAGAATTTGTAAAGCGCAGCAGTTCACCCGACAGAATATCCAGGCACTTGTAAGTACCGAATGTTCATTTGAACTGCCAGGTATTGAGAGCCCTTCGGAATTCCAGAAGTGAGGTGGTGATCCAGAGTTGCATAGGGAGGCTGCAGAACAAACAGGGGAAAAGCAAGGAAAAAACAGTGAAAATGAGGGAAGAGCAAGGAGAAGGCACACAAAAAGCAGGGGAGGGGGTGTGGCAAAGAGCGTCAAGATGGCGGTCGCCTCTGCCGTCCGCTTACAGCCAGGCCAGTGACGGGGCTCTAGGAAATGGACAAGCAGCTTCCATGATGGTCCTGACCAGGGGGCTATAGCAAAGAGGTCTTTGGATGGCGGTATGCGCATGAAGCAATGGAGAGGCCTGATGCGCTGCCACAGACAAGATGGTGGTGCCCTTGTTGAGCTTTGCCTCTTCTCGAGGGCACGGGCAGCGAGGCCATGCAGACAGGCGTCCGAGTGACTGAGGCCGTGCAAGAGTGCTTTCGGTTTCCCTTTGCACCTCCACCCACCCCGAACAGGAGAGAATGGCGAAAGCTTCAGTGGCAGTGCCTGCTGTGATGACGGGGACCAGTGGCGGGCCTTGTGGCTTCCTCCTCCTCCACTGAGAGCGATGAGCTTGCATGCACTTAGTGACGGCCTGGGGCAGCTCTGCGGGGTGAGGAGGAGCTGCGAGTGACCATCCTTGCTGCCCCGGACCCTGAGGAGTGTCCGGTGCGGCATGGGCAGGAGCTGATAAGGATTGGCTCCGTGCTCCCAACCTGGATTGGTGGAGTCACTGCGGCCGAGATGCTGGGGCCGCGGCGGTGATGAGAGCCCCTTGATGCAGCCTTGCGCTTGAGGCCAGGAGTCGGGTGACTTGATGAAACGGGCCCTGCTGACTCCTTCCTGATCGCGGTGGGCTAGGTCAGCCTAGCTCCTCTGGTCCCAGCGGTGCAGTGGTTGGAAGCCGCTGCTTCAAGGCCATCTGCCAGATTAGGAGGGCCCCTGAGAAGACCAGTGAGAGATCGACGTGGGTGAAGGTGGTGGGGGTGACTCCCTACTGCTGTGGCCAGAGGGCAGTACACTGTGCATGACAGCACCCCCCCCCCTCCTGGGCCCTGCTTATTCAGGACTGTAACTGCTGGGGTCCATTGGCCTGGTAACCCCCCCTTGACCTGGCGGATATCCCTGCCCCGGATCCTCCTGCGGGCAGTAGCAGCATTGCAGCACCTCCATCTGCTTGTGTGTCAGCCGTCCCCCATACCTCTGCTTCCCCAGTCCTTGGGCCCTTGAAGAGTGACTTGAGAGGGAATTGGAGACCAAGCTTGCTCCTTCTTCAGCTCTTGGAAACGGCCAGCTCCTTGGACTCTATATTATGCGTGCCATTTTACCTGGAACTGAGTGGTGTCCCGGGGGTTGTGTGGCTGGATCACTTGTGGCCAATCTTGGCGGTATGTGGCTGTGTGCCACTTCGCCGCTGGGCTGCTGAGCTACCTGATCGCACCTGATCTGAGCACCGGACCCAGGCATCCATCTACATACTCAGCTGACTACCCTCTTCTGTCAAAGACACCATGGGCACGGACAAGCCATCACCCTCGACAACATCTCAGATGTGCATAGAGCAGTATGCCACGAAACAAGGTAATGCTTCCAGCGCCTCATCGAGTAAGCCCACGGCATCCGTGGGCGACCTCGCCACCATTCTTCAGGCCATAAATGCCTCTCAGGTCTCAGTAGAAACCAAAATCGAGGAGGTGCGGTTAGACATGGCACTTATACTGCAAGATCTTTGGAATGCTACAGCGCAGATTACTGAGGCGTAGTCCTGCATATCCAACATGGAGGACGACGTCACCACCTTGAAGGCACAGGTATCCCTTCTGCTATCACACACTGCTGAAGTTCATCGCTGGGTGGAGGATGCTGAAAATCGATCTTGTCATAATAACCTGCGCTTTATTGGCATCCTGGAGGGAGTAGAACCGCTTCAGGCAACCGCCTTTTTGGAAGACTGGATGAGATCATGGATGCCCGCGGAGCGCTTGTCCCCGTGGTTCATGATAGAGCAGGCGCATCGTGCCTTGACACTAAAGCCACCACCGGGGGCTCCCCCGAAGGCCTATGATAGCCCAAATTTTTATCCTTAGACACCAGGACCATGTTCTACAGGTAGCTCGTACCTGCCCGAACCTACCAAGCTCACAAGGCCCTGGTGTTTCCAGATTCCAGAAGGTGCAATCTCTGCGCCGATCATCTGCGGCGGTCAAGCAGAAGCTCCAAGCCTTGAATTTGTCATACTGACTGCTCTTCCTGGCTCACCTCAAAGTGATCTTCGACAACAAATCCTTCTTCTTGGGGGGCGCTAGAGGGTACGCGGCAAGATGGCTGCGCCTTAGTGCAGCTCTGCTGGGCGAACCCATTATCCTGCCTATTAACGTGTAAGCCAACTCCACACACTGCAACACAGCATTGATGATGTGCCTAGGCGACTGGTGAAGCAGCTTGATGATCGAGGAGACGGTAGAGACAACATGGCGACTGAGAATCGCACACAGTGCTGACCTCTGCTGATGGATCTGAGGCTGCTGGCTGCGTCGTGCGGGGCTTGGTGGCGCTGCGGGGTCCTGCACGCCTTTGCTTGCTGAAGGTGTGCTTGCTCTGGGGAACCGTGGGGCCGCGTGGCTCTGTTTGGCATTTGGAGGTCTAACTGGAAAGATCTGCTGTTGCCTCACTGGAGTGGTGCTGTTGATTGCTGCGGCGGCGGCACATGGCTTGGTGGCTGCGGAACTGTGGCGTGCGGTGAGAGGAGCGGCGGGGGCCCTGCTGATCTTATATAAAAGGAAGGAAAAGGAAAATAACGGAAAAGGACGTGGAGGTGAGGCCTGCAGCGGCGGGTAGAGGCTCCTGGAGTGTTGCTGTGTGCCACCCTCATATCTCCACCTGGCCCCCCAACCCCTGGGTTTGAATGCAGCTGGCACACACAATACCTGATCACCTCAGCCTGTGGGTGCCATATTACATCGTGCCCGCTTGTGCGGTCTACCCCGAGTTTGGTGGAAGGGTAGCTGCAAGGTGCTAATAAGTGCCGGGATCCTGGCCATTGGCTGCGGACATTATAGCTGCGGTTAAAGAACTCTGGTGAGGGCACTTAGGCTCTCATGGGCATCAACATACTTTTCATCTATTCACACAGGTGAAGTGCTCTGGAAGTGTTGTGTACCAACAGACTTGCTGTGTTGTTGATATCTGCAGCTGCGGCTACATGTGGATGTCTTTTTACTCTGCTGAGGCCAAGAACTAGTGCACTGGAGGATTTAGAGATCCACTGAACTTAACATCAGGCCAGTTTGATCCCCTTGTGGTGCGATTGTGTGGCCACCCCTCTGAATTTGAGTGGATATAGCCGACATAACAAGGAGATTGTCCACAATGGGTGAAACTGATAAGACTCAACCCCGCCTCATGTTTGAAATGCGCAGGCCTGGGAGGTCGCAGCAGAAGCCGACTTCGGACTCTGAATTAGATGTCCCAACGGAAGAAGCCCCTGCGCTGGAAACAACGCTCCTGGCAATGCAGCATAGTCTGCAGTTGATTGATGGCAAGATTGACACCTAAATCTGCGCATGGACCATATGTCAGCGAAGCTTGAAAAACAGGGCACCAGGCTTAATGAGGTGGAGAAGCGCGTCTCCACTGCTGAGGATGACCTTCACATATCGCTATGATGTCGAGACAGTACATCTGTTAGGTTTAAGTTTCTGACAGAATACTCTGTGCGCGACCGTGCTTTCAAACTGTTTGATAAAGTTTACTTTGTTTCTTTGAAGAATTCCATTGCTAGTGTCGTTTGAGCGCGCATGCGCAGAGCCGGCTAGAAATCACTCTGGTGATTCTTTACAGGCATCACTGTAGACATCCCGAGGTAGCAGGATACCATACACAGGTGCAGTGGCTTTCTGAATCCTGCATTTTAGCGGCAGAGTAAAGTGTGTATATATACTGACTTATGGACATCCCGTTGGCACCTCTGGTCCCAGCTTAGTACCGTGACTGGATACCGAAGGAGATGTAAGCTTTCAGATAGGCTTAGCGCATTACTCGATGGAGCGCTGTTTACATCTTGATTCCCCTGTATTTGTTAACTTCAAATGGTTTTTGGATTGGTTTCTGAAACCGGTGCTTTCTAGATTATTCACGATAGAAATACTGTATTAAAAGTAATATTTGCATTAAAGACTTTCATTACTATGTTAGTATCAACTAGATAGATAGCCCAGGTTGTGTAAACACTCCAGTATTCATTGTTTTTAGCTATTTGGCAATGTTATATATTGGTTATTTAGATTTCACAACCTATTACTTTTGTACACATGGTTTTACTGACTTTAGAGGGCTTTCTCCATGAGGCTCTTTGTTTGAATTTGTTGTCCTGACCTCTGCACACAACTTATATGGGAGTAGTGTTAGAGTAATTTCTGATGGAGCTGTGGATTCCTCACCTTATGAATATCCCCTGCACCAGCATTCCGGTGAATTTTTTCCTAGCTCTCCACTCCGACAAGGACGTCGGCTATGCTCGCGACTCCGTATGACGTCACTGGAGCCATAAGAGAGCCTCGTCGGCGTGATGAAGTCAGTTCCCTTTTTTCCGCGCTGTCGACGCGTAACGGTTTTCTATCACTCTCCATATTTTGTAGACTTACTTTGTTGTTCCTTCAACTTTATCTTTTGCTGTTGCGATGTCGTCTTCGAGGAAGTCTAGGTTTAAGCCCTGTAGGGAGTGTGGGGGTCACATGTCCATCACTGATCCCCATGAAGATTGCTTATGGTGCTTGTCGTCGATCACAACGTGGAGGACTGTTCCTGTTGCATGAAAATGAATCCGAAGGCGAGAGGCCAAGTTGTTTCTGGCCAAGGCAAAGAAGGAAGGAAGAGGGCGTAAGAGAGATAAGTCGAAGTTGTCGACTTCGCTACATCGAAGTCGAGAAAACATAAGAAAAACCAAAGACATGGATCTCGGTGCTGTTCGATGAAGGGTAAGGCTTCGACGTCGGATACTCCCCGTTTGGATACTGGCTCAAATCCGTATCCACAGTTCCCGACTCCAGGTTCGGATCCGTTGCATGTTTTGAATGCAATGTACGGAGTGTTTGCCAGGGAGGCTTTCCCATCTGGAGCACCTTCTGGTCCCGTGGGTCCGCTGGCTTTCAACTTAGGCGTGCCCCAGCACTATGCACAGGCACCGGCACCCTTCGTGCCTTTCATGCCGATGGCGCCGTCATGGCAGTTTCCGACTCCTAGGGTCTCGACGCTGTTGATGGAATCCCCGGCGCCGTCTGGTGAGCCTTCCTCTCGCCCTTGTACGAATCTTATGCCTCCTTCGGAGCCTCCTCCGGCACCGGAGCAGTCGGCTCCGCGTACGACGCCGCATCCGCGGATTGGTTCAAGGAGAGAGGCACAGAGACTATTGGAAGAGGAGCAGTATCACAGAGAAGAAGTATAAGAGGGTGAATTGGAAGAGTCTCTAGATGAATTCGAGGGAATTCAGGAGGCAAGTGGATTGGACACCTCCCCTGAATGGGAACTCTCTTCAACAAGGGCTTCTCCTCCTCAAGAGGTAGCTCCTTACCATATGGTTATAAGAAAAGCTGCGGAGCTTTTGGATTTACAGTTACCTACTGCTGATTATAAGCCGAATTTGCTAACAGAGGTCTTACATTCGCCTTCTTCTACAGTTGAGACCCTATTACCTTTTAATGAAGCCTTATTGGAGCCTATCCTCGAGGTTTGGCGTAAACCACTCTCTTCGCCTGCTGTTTCGAAGGCTGTGGGTAGAAGATATAGGACTGCACCAGGGGATCCACTATTTCTCTCTTCTCATCCATCTCCAGAAAGTTTGGTGGTGCAGGCATCTTGTGCCAAACAATATTCAGGTGCTTTTCCTCAGGCTCCAGCTGACAGGGACTCTAAGAAAATGGAGCAGTCAGCTAAAAAGGTCTTCTCTTCGTCTAGCATGGCACTAAAATCGACCAATGCTACCTGTCTGTTGGGCCGTTATATACATGCTTTGATGGACTCTGCAAAACAGTTGGCTCCCAAGTTACCTGATGAGGAGAAGGGAAACTTTATGGAGGTTCTTTCGGATGCTCAGACTGCAGCTAGACAGGTTATTCAATCAGGCCTGGATACGGCTGATTCAGTGGCCAGAGTTATGGGCTCCTCCATAGCTACAAGAAGACAAGCTTGGCTTCGATCCTCTGGATTTTCCCCTGATGTCCAGTCCACTCTTTTTGATTTGCCCTTTGACGGATCTAATCCTTTCGGGGAAAAGGCCGCTTCGGCTTTGCAAAGATTTAAGGATAGCAGAGTCACGGCGAAATCCTTGGGATTGCAAACCCAGTCAAGGGGTTTTGGCTACAAAAAATATTGTGGCTTTGGAAGATCTTCCTTTCGCAGCTTTTGTAAACCTCAGCAGCAGCAGCAGAATCCACTCTATAAGTCTTATAGAGGAAGAGTCAAAGGTCGCCAACGTGGTTCTGCCCGCAATCTCTCCTCGTCCTTTTCTGCCTCCCCGCTCCCTCTGGTACCGCAGGAAAACAGCCCTAGATCCCCCATCCTGGATCATGTGGGTCCGGTATGGGGTCGGCTGTCTCACTTTCTACAGGGTTGGAAATCAGTCACGTCAGACCTTTGGTTTTAAACCTTGTAGAGAATGGGAACGCCCTTCCCTTTCGGGAATTTCCTCCTCCTTACCCTCCTTGCCAAGGTTTTTGTTCAGAGGACCATTTGCTTCTTATACAGAAGGAGGTCGTTGAATTACTACAAAAAGGTGTGATAGAGGTGGTTCCAGAGCAGGAAAGGGGTGAGGGATGCTACTCCCGGTATTTCCTGATCCCCAAAAAGGACGGCAGGTTACGTCCGATTCTGGACCTCTGGGTCTTGAATTTTTACCTGAAGCAGGAGAAATTCAAGATGCTGACCCTTGCTCAGGTTCTTCTGGCGCTGCAGCAAGAGGACTGGATGGTGTCGATTGACTTACAGGATGCATATTTTCATATCCCCATTCTGAAGGCGCACAGGAAGTATCTCCGTTTTACGGTAGTGTCGCAGCACTACCAGTTTCCGGTCCTCCTGTTTGGTCTTACTACTGCACCTCGAGTCTTCATAAAGGTGATGGCAGTTGTGGCAGCTCATCTCAGAAGGTTGGGGATTCCTGTTTTCCCCTATCTGGACGACTGGCTACTCAAAGCGGAGTCGCCAGAGATGGTGATTCATCATCTGCGAGTAACATCTCAACTGTTGTTCAACTTGGGTTTTTCAATCAATGTGCCCTCTCAGCGCAATCTGTTCATAGGGGCGGTACTGGACACTACTGTGTGTCGATCTTTTCCTCCTCCACAAAGAATTCTCGACATTCAGGAGATGATTTCTTTGTTTTACGATGGAGCGGTTGTTCCGGTCCTGAAGGTCGTTCGCCTGCTCGGTCTGTTCGCTTCCTGCATTCTGTTGGTCAGTCATGCGCGCTGGCACATGAGGGCGCTCCAGTGGTGCCTCCGCAAACACAACGGAGATCTCAGGGAGTCAGTCAGAATGTTCAGAGACGCTGCAGCGGCGCTGACTTGGTGGAGTGTGCAGAGCAACCTGTCTCAAGGCAAACCCTTTCAGCTTCCTCCGCCGGTGGCCACAGTGATCACGGATGCCTCCACTCTAGGGTGGGGTGCTCATCTGGGGGATCTGGAGGTCAAGGGTCTTTGGTCTCCAGAGGAAAGGTTGCTTCACATCAAACTTCTGGAATTGCCGGCAATACGTTTGGCACTAAAGGCTTTCCTTCCCTCTCTTTGCAGTCAGTCGGTTAAGGTCCTGACGGACAACACTACTGCAATGTGGTACATCAACAAACAGGGAGGTGTAGGGTCGTATCGTCTCTGTCGAGAAGCTCTGCGACTCTGGTCCTGGGTTCAGAACCATCAGATTTGTGTGTTTGCAAATCATCTAGCCGGTGTGCTGAATGTTCGTGCGGACAGTCTCAGTCGGCGTTACGCGGCCTATCAAGAGTGGCGGCTTCATCCAGAGGTGGTCCATCACATCTTCCGGCGGTGGGGATCTCCCCGGTTGGACCGGTTTACCACCCAAGAGAACGCGCACTGCTCGTTGTTCTGCAGTCCCCAGTTTCCGCTGCAGGGAGCGCTGGAGGACACGTTTCAATTGGATTGGAGTTCCCAACTCCTTTACGCGTTTCCTCCCATACCCTTGATTTCTCGGGTTCTGAGGAAGATTCGCCAAGACCGGGCCCAAGTCATATTGATCGCCCCGGATTGGCCAAGATGGGTGTGGTACACAGATCTTCTTGCACCCTCCGTTCCGTCTCCCTCTCAGGGCAGACCTCCTCTCGCAGTCGCAGGGGCAGGTTCTACACCCCCACCGCCAGAGCCTGCACCTTCATACCTGGAGATTGAACGGGGCAACCTGAGTTCCTTCTGTCTCCCGCCGGACGTTGTGGATGTTATCTTATCTTCCAGGCGACACTCAACAAAGTCGATTTATTACTATAGATGGTCTAAGTTTGTTAAATGATGTGGAGAGGGATCCATTGATCCTTTAAAGGCCCACTTGTCGAATGTTCTTCAGTTTGCTCTTTCCTTGGCTCAGCAAGGTTGTGCTGTGGCCACGGCTAAGGGCTATTTGTCAGCCTTATCGGCTTTTCTCTGTCTTCCTGATCAACCGTCTTTTTTTTTAAGTCTCCTATCGTTTTGAGGTTTATCAAGGGCCTTATCAATAGGTTTCTGCCTACTCCCTTTGTTATGTCCCAATGGGATCTAAATCTTGTTTTACCTTTTTTAATGGGTTCCCCATTTGAACCCTTACATAGCTGTCCTTTGAGGCGTTTGTCTTTTAAAACAGTCTTTCTGGTAGCCATTACCTCAGAAAGGAGGGTGAGTGGGCTTCAAGCTCTTAGTTCAAACCCCCGCTTTTGACCAAACATGCTGAAAGGATGGTCCTCAGGACCAGGGCTGCTTTTCTGCCTAAGGTAGTTACTCCCTTTCATCTGGGGCAGTCCATAACTCTCCCTGTGTTTTATCCTCCCGCTCACCCTTCTAAGGAGGAGGAGAGACTTCACTGCCTGGATCCTAAAAGAGCGGTGAGCTTTTACTTGGACAGGACAAAGGACTTGCGTATGGACGATCAGCTGTTTGTGGGCTACGTTGGACGCACAAAAGGCAAGGCTGTGCACAAGCGCACTCTCTCCAGATGGATCATCTTGTGCATCAAGATCTGCTATGCCCTTGCTGGTAAGGAACCACCTGAGGGTATTAGAGCTCATTCTACTAGAGCCAAGTCTTCCACCTCTGCTCTGGCCGGAGGTGTTCCTGTACTGGACATTTGTAAGGCAGCGACTCGGGCCTCCCTCCACACTTTCGCAAAGCATTTTTGCTTGGACTCCGAAATGAGGAGGGAGGGCCACTTTGTGCGCTCTGTCTTGCAGGACTTTTTGGTATAGAAGGGTGGACACCCTCCTCCGGGAGTGGGACTGCTGTGGGAATCTATTCATAAGCTGAGAAATCCACAGGCAGATGTATCCATCAGCAGAACAAGTTATTTACCTTCCGTAACGCTTTTTCTGGTGGATACATTATCTGCCTGTGGATTCCTCACTGACCCACCCTCCTCCCCGTTGTCCACCTTTATATACCTTAAAGTATGCCTTGTTTGGCATGTTGTTTTACATTGTATCTTTTTCTATCTGGTACATTTGTAGGAAATGCTTATGTCCTTTAGCTTTCCTCTTTGATTTTGTACTATGTATATTTGTTCAAATGTTGTGTACTGTGTATACTTTGAATCTGTTGTCGGTCCACCTGTTCGCCTCAGAGGCACGGAAAAAATGGGTGGAACTGATGTCATCACACCGACGAGGCTCTCTTATGGCTCCGGTGATGTCATGCGTAGTCGCGAGCGGAGCCGACGTTCCCGTCAGCGTGGAGAGCTAGGAAAAAATTCAGCGGAATGCTGGCGCAGGGGATATTCATAATGTAAGGAATCCACAGGCAGATACTGTATTCACCAGAAAAAGCGTTACCGAAGGTAACAACTTGTTCAATAGGTACACTCTGACACACTGACTTTCCCCTTCCCCCTTCCATTTTTTACAGAGCAGGGCCCCCTTCCCTGAGCTGTCGCTAGGTTGAGGTGTGGCCGCTTATCCAAGAACTTTGGGTGAGTTTCATCAGCAATTAATGTGTATCACATATGTGCGTTAATGATTGGAAGAAAATGCTGAGAGAGCTCCTTCCTTGCATTACTTAGACTATTATTAGAGTGACTGATTGACGAGTATTCCTCTGTCGTTTTCTACCTTTTGTCTCACTGTTGCAGGTACAACCAGTAACAATTAACATCCACTTATGAAGGGAAGCAGCAGTATATATTTTTGGTCCTGATGAAAACCCCGATACCCTATGGATCTATGAGGGTTGAAACATGTAGACCTGGTTTTTGTACCAAGTATTGAGGAATTTTACATTCGATTGCTCTTAGCACTGTATTGTTAATCCTACCAGTAGGACTGAGTCAATAAGCTTTATTATAGATCCCTACTAGGTAGTTTTATCTTCACCACTTCATTAGTTATGTTTCCTTTGCGCTGCGTCTACACCATTTCTCTCATCATTGGGATTTAGTATATCCTTTATAATGTGGGTGCTCTTAAAACATCCCTGAATTTCCTCTCCTCAGAGGAAGGGTTGTAGCCCTTAGTGGGACTAAGTTTTCCCACTAAGAGGGGATACCCAAATGATGAAGCATGTCACCTATGGTGGGTGAGGGTATTCGTCCTGAAAGGGATCTTTCCCCAAATGAATATGTGAGGCGGTAGTCTGTCACTCCTTACGCTGAGTTTTGTCTGGTTTAGACCCAAGGATGTTTTTTGTGTTATTATTCTGTACTCTAGGGGTATCTTCTCCTTGCTGGTCTTTAAACTTGTTATCCCTGGAACCTCCCATCCTGTCTTTGTGTTTCACATGTAAGCAGATGACCCCTGTGGAGGAGCCAGTGGCCCCTTCTGGGTTGGACAGCTGGATTGCGGAATAGAGTGAAAGCGAGCGGGCTAGATTTGTCCCCTGCTTTCTCCCTTTTGTCACCTCCGGGCCTTACCTTGGAAACCAGTTTCACTTTGGCAGAGGTCTTGAGGAAAGTGGCTGATATCGTGCATCTTACTATGCCTACTGTGGAAAAGACTGTAGACCCTCTTATAGTCCTCAGGCACTTTCTCCATACCCTGTGGGGAGTCTTTCAGTCCATTTTTACCTATGTTCTCTAAGGCTAACAGGGGCAAGTTGCATCAGGTCTCAGATGGCTGTCAAGCAGCCAAACTGCTCATCAAACGTGGAATGGAGTCCCATGACTCCATTAGACGGCCCATGGCATCTGCTGTGGCATTGTGACAACATGCATGGCTCTGGAATTCTGGATTTTTGGAAGCTGTTCAGTCGGTCTTGATTGACATTACATTTGATGAGGCTCATCTTTTTGGAGCCCAAGCGGATGTGGCCCTACGTAGGTTTTGGGGAGGGTCAGACCCTTAGCCTGTCTCCTCCTTCCTTTTTCAGTTTGAGTGGAAGGGGGTTCCTTTTTTCGGCAGGCTTTCCTCCTTTGTACCCAAGTTGACTCAGTCATTATGATTTTTGCACCACAGCTTCTATTGCTGATGTTATGGCTCATTCTGCTGATCTTTGCATACACGTTTTGTTGCAAGACTTGCTTGCTTGTAGTGTGGCCTTTTCAGGTCTTTTTCCTCCCTTTTGTCCAGCCACGGTCGTGGATCGTTAAGCCGGTTAAAGCTTTATTTCCTTCCAACGCTGTTGTTGTGCTTATGGTGCTGAAGTATTAAGCACTACTTATTTCTTATTGAGAGAGTGTTTGCCTCAAGTTTCTATCTCCGGATGGTCTTTGCAGCTGTATAGCTGTTCTGTTCTTTATTTTACTCTACCCTTGCTCCAGATGGAAAGCAGGGCACAGGGTGCACCCATTCCAGGCCCATCTCCATTCAAGCATAGTCCACTCTCGTTGCTCCAACGTGGCAGGTTCAGTCTGGGAAAACAGTCAGCCCTGACTTTGGACCCCACGTGCAGTATAAGTGGGGAAAGGGGTCCACAGAGCAGCCTCCAACCCACTCCCCGCACGGCAAGGGAAACAATGGGTTAGGCTACTCAAGGAAACTCCTGAACTAAAACACCCGACCTCCAAAACAAATTTGCCCAAAAAGAAGATTCCAGATAAAAAAGCAGGGTCGAGATCAGTCAAAGCTAGGTATCTAATGCCATAAAAGAGGGTCACATATCTCACCATGAGACTGGAACAGGCAGACGCACAAACAAAAAACATGTGTTCACGGGGCACATTGCAAGTACCAGTAACATCAAAGCCACCACTCCCCCTCTCTCTACATTTCCGCACACAAGTAGCGTGTATACAAAGCAACTTGCAGTACGCACAACTGGGGGTAAATTCAAAAACAGGTAGACCCAGCAGGAACATAGTCTTGGGAAGGGGTCGCGCAAGCACCACGCTCTTATGCACACACTGTGGGGAGTGCTTTTGGAAAAATTCGTGACATCCATAGACACCCTGCTAAAGCCATAATCCTATCCCTCCCTAAACTCGACCTTCTTTCCTTCGACGTCGACTTCCTCCTAGATGTTGACTTCGACGTCGAATGATGATGTTTCTCCTTCGACGCCGAACGATATCTCCTCGACGGCAAAGTCTTCGACGACGAACGAATGCGTTTCGCCGCCGGATCTTGCTTCGACGTTGATTTTCTCTTGGAAGCATGAGCATCCCTGGTCTCCTCACCTCTCAACGACGATCCCGCCGCTGGAGTCTTCGACGCCGAGCCCGACGCCGATGGAGAACACACAGGGATCAACTGCTTCGACGTCGACTGCATTTCAGAAAGGCCATGAAGCCTAATCCTCACCCTTTCTTTCAAAGTCCTCTTAGAAAGGTCCTTACAATGTCGACAGGAAGCAGGAGAATGAGTGTCCGGTAGACAGATGATACACACATCGTGAGTATCTGAAGAAGCCTTCTTTTTGCCACAGGATGGACAGGACATGAACAAGGAAGGCATTTTCTGACAGAAAAAAGTTTTGAAATCTCTCAGCAAACAGGAAAAATGCTTCACCAAAAGGAAATAATTTAGATGAAGCAAAAAATTCACTAGAAAACTAGCAAATCTTGACTAGAAAGTCAAAACTGAAGAGAGCTGAATTCCAGGGTCCTAACTGAAGGAGCCGGAAAGAACAACTGACCCAACTGTCACCCCTGAGGCATGATGTGATATTGGAATCAGGGCTGCCTTAAAGGCACGGTGCCAGTTTTTACCTGTACAAGGCTTTTTAGTCTCTATGGTATTGTATTGCAATGCAGCCTGCAGGCTAACAATGTTTTGTGGATCTGTGTTTTGCACAGTGTTTTCTTTTCTTTCTCATGAGTTTTTACCTCATTAAAAAAACAAAAAAAAAAAAAAGAGATTTAGGTGTATTATTATACCTATGGTGTGTTATTGGATATTTATATTGAAATTGTCTAGCCTACTAGGGGGGCTGCATTGGCTTGGAAAAAATAATATATGTTTATACATATACAGAGCTGTATATATATGTGTTTTTCATATATAATTTTATTATTTCCGGGGTCCCCGCACATGGGCGGGAATATTCCTTGCTTATGACTTTGATGACGATACCCCTGGAAGAGAACTAGGATTACAGGTAAGTAACTTATCCTTTTTACCTGCAGAATGCCATGTCCACTGGAGGAAAAACATTGGACAGTCCAGAAAAAACATACAAGGCAGGGTGGCACAGCATTTCCAATCAACACAGAGGCATTTTGTCCCAGCATTAACTCTCCATAGTAATCCTCCACTCTTGTACAGAGTTTTATGTCTGTGCAGCTAGTTCATACTAGTGGATACAAGGGTTACATAAGAACCCCCACATACCTACCACTACTTTACTACTCCGCCGCTCATGTATTGTCTCCTCGTCTTGGTGTTTATAAACTTGTATGCAGCTCCCTAACTGCCACTCGACCCGCTGCTAAGGTCTTTGTCTCTCTCTCTCTCTCTCTCGTTTTCCACAGGACTGGTAGGCCTGGCACTTGCGTACGCTCTCTCTATCAATAGTGCGTTGTCAGAAGTCACCACCTACTTCACACGTACAGAGACCATGATGGTGAGCGTGGAGCGAGTTGAGGAGTACTCCACCGAGCTCCCCAAGGAGACGGAAGAGGAGGACCTGCAGGTAACATGTTGTTTGACCCGATGATGGTTGTGTGACTTGCGCAACACTCTAACCCTACGTGCCTATATATTATAGGTCATACTGACATTTGGAAAGGCAATGACTACTTCTGGTGATACAATACCTACTTCTGGTGATGTGGCAAATAGAAGAACAAGGGTAGCTGAATCCTAATGATGGATGAAGCTGAGACACTAAAGGTCATGGAAAACTATGAGTAGAACTTGAGACTGGATGCAGGAGGTAGAGGCCTGAGAAGAGGATAAAGTGAAGAGAGACCCACGGATACATAAGGCAGACCCTGAGTCTAAGGAGAGGATGACTGTGCTTAGAATCACAGAAGTAGTCAAGGCAGTATCTGAGATGAGGAAGCAAAGGCGGATACATTGTAATGCATAGAGCAGGCCCTGAAACAACAACTAAGTTTAGATAGTGTCCTCAAATACCTGAGCAGGCCCTGAGAATAGAAGGCAGAGGTGTCCACATACACTGAACAGGCTCAGAAACAAATCATAAAAGCAGAACCAGAAAAGATGACGTGTTCAAAGTATACTGATCACATTCATCTCCGAGATTGCTCCCTATAGGAGTGATTAGGACTGAAGCAAAGAACAGATTCATAAGAATACCCTGAGTAGACGCTTGGAAGAATAGATCTGAGGGTAAGGTAATTAACTGACACTTAAACATGAGGGTAGTTAAGGCAAGATCACTCTACCTTTGACTGTAGATGGCATCATAGGAAGTATACAAAACAGTAATGGATGAAAGGCTTGATTTAATCTATGCCACTGGTAATCAGTCAGGCCGCATCCAAATCCATTGTTATTTTGCACACCATGCCAACTCAGTTTAGACCCAGCTATATGCAAATATACACTGCTCCAATAGGAATAATCCAGTCTGAATTGCCAAGCCAGGTCCTCCCTGTTAGTCTGGGGTTTGAGCGGAGTGAGGTTGGTATCAATACAGAAAGGTTTTGACTCCTGCTTACAAGGGAAGATGCGATTAGCTTCCGCTGTCACCCTCTTCTGTAACTTGAAGGGGCTGCAAGAAAGGCGTCTGGCATTTTTCAGACACCAAACTCTCCCCGAGAGTTCTTTGGCACTGAGAGTGGTTAGCTGATTGATAATATGTTGTGTCCCTGAGCCTTTCCACACTACCCACCACGCCAGAGCAGTATCTTCTGACACCCATTCTGAGCTGCTTTTGATAATTTTATTCGTCAAAATAACGTGTGATGAGGTTTTTGGCTGCACGGTTGTGATAGACCAGTAAGCTGCTGCTGAGTACAATCACCCATGTACTTTCTTTAAAAAAAATATTTGTATTGATGTACGATTCAGATGAGAGAACACAGCATATAACATTTTTATACTTATTACCAAGCGCATCGCAAGGAGAGACAGTTTCAAAAACAATCTTTCGGCAATGGTATGATTACAAATCATTTCTGGCCTAGCCTTCACCAAGCCTTGTCTAAAGGTTAGAGCCATCTCATGGTGTTTGGTGTTTTCTCTCTATTGTTCCAGCCCCAGATCCAACCCATAGTATCTCAACCAGGGACCCCAAATCTTGGTGAACTTTTTCGGACATCCTCTTGCTTTATACATCACTCGTTCTGCACCCATGTAAAGATCCATACCTTTTCTCCACTCTGTCACTGTTGGGAGGGCAGAGGCTCTCCATGTTCGGGCAACGTCTCTCTCGGCCATCATCAGCCCCAGATTGCACAATAGAAGTTTGTGTCTGGGGAGGTCTACCTCCGAGGGAGCACCCAACAGGACATATTTGGCATCCATGGGTATCTTTGTGTCTACTACCTTGCTTAATTCTTCTATTGTTTGGTTTCAATAGACTCTAATATGGTGGCATTCCCATAGTGTGTGTATGTATGTCCCTTGTTCTAACCTGCAGCAGAGGCATTCTGGTGATTCTGCCCTTCCTATTCTATGCATGCGGGCCCTGTCAAAGTAGACCCCGTGTAGGATTTTAAATTGTATCAGACTCAATGTGATGGCTACTTCTCTTGGGTGTATCAATGCCACCTCCCAGTCTATGTCCTCTTATTCACTCATGGTGGCCTCCCATTGAATTCTAAGGGCTCCCAGATTATCTGGTATGTTTTTATCAATGATTTGTATGTCCATGAGATGGCTTTGCTTGGTATTTCTCCTACAAGCAATCTCCCCTCAAGGGGTGTGAACTCGGATATTTAAAGTATCTAGCTGTTCCCCGCCAAGCATGTTGCAGTGGTAAGTATTTGTATTGTTGAGTGTCTTGCAGCTTATACTCCCATTGGAGTGAGTTGAAGGAAATCAAGGCACCTCCCTCTAGTATGTTCCCGAGTCTAGATATTCACACCAGGTCCTAGGGTCTGAAAACCTTGAGCTTACCCAATTCCAACAGATGTGTCCCTTCCTAGAGGGGCGTCCTCCTTTGTATACTTCTTTCTCCATTTCATTTGACATTCTGCCCCCTTCCACGCCTCTATGGCCCTTTGAGTTGCCGGTAGTAGTTGGCTCACTACAAACTGGAGTCTCTCAAGAGCGTATGTTGGGTGGTCGCCAATATGTGGCCCCATTCTTTGATTACCACTAGGTGTGCTGCCCGGTAGTAGGATCGTATGTCGGGAAGCGCTACACTTCCATTGTACTGACTCAGCTGGCGAGTCTGAAGGGCTATCCATAGATGTCCCCCATTCCCAATCAGTACACGTATTGTTTTAAAGATCTCCTCTGTGAGTTTGTGAAATGTATTTGGGAGGATGTAGAGTAATTTTGGCAGGGTGATCATTTTGAATATGGCCGCTGTACCCAGGAGCGTCAGGGGGAGTCTTCTCCACCTTTCCACATATTCATGGAATTCTGTCATATTGCGTGCGAGACTTGCTTCTGTGTTAGTGGTTATGCAGAGGCCTAAGTGTCGAAACCCCTCTGTGTTCACTTGCAGTTGTGTGGGAAGGCCTCATGTGTCTAAACACCCTCCTACCGGGTAGAGGCTAGACTTGTCCCAGTTTATCCGGTACCCCGCATGTCTTCCATAATTCTTGAATACCAGTCGTATGGTGGAGAGTGTCACTTCAGGGTTGGTGACATAGAGGAGGATTTTCGTCCACGTATAGTGATATCCGTCCGTCTCTGAGCAGTCCCTAAAGCCTCTTATGTGCAGATGGTCTCGAATCAAGCAGGCTAACGGTTCCAATACTAGGGCGAATAGTAGTGGCGACAGGGGACATCCATGCCTGGTACACCGCCCGACTGGAAACTCCGCTGAGGTTACTCCTTTGACCCGTACCCTTGCCCTCTGGTTGGTGTATAGTAGGTCTGCCCAGGCTAAGAAGGTGGGGCCAAACCCAAATTTCAATAGTGCCTGTCTCATGAATGGCCAGTGTACAGCATTGAATGACTTCTCTGCATCCAGGGATAAGACCAAGTGCAGCTCAGGTCTGCTTTGCACTGTATCTAGCCGATTTGCCAACTGGTGAAGGTTTAGTCTTGTGGCCCTTTTAGGCATGAATCCGGACTGATCGTAGTGAATGAGAGAAGCTATCACCGACAACAATCGTGTGGCCAGTATGGTGGCAAAAAATTTAGTTTCCAAGTTAATTAACGAAGTAGGCCAGTAGGCTCCGCACTATAAGGCAGGCTTTCCCGGTTTGTTAATCACCACAACCGTGGCATTATTCAAATCTGGCGGGAAGGTCCCTTTTGCCTGTGCTGCTAGGTACATCTTTAAGAGTTCTGGGCCGAGAAGGCTGGCGTTCGCCTTAAAAAATTACACCGGGAACCCATTTGGATCCTGGGTTTTACCCGATTTCTGTTTGCCAATGGTTGTCGTGACCTCTTCTAGCATCAGTTCTTTATAAAGGAGTGTTCAGTCATCTATTGAGAGAGGTATGGATTGTGCTCAAATATGCGCAAATTTGGGCATTATCTTCTAGTGACCTGGCCTTGTAGAAGTCAGCGTAGTAGCCCGTGAATGCCTCTGCTATTCTCTGGGGTGTTGTGTATTTAACTCCTTTTGGATGGTCATTACCCATCTCAACTCCCTCTTTTTACTGCCCAACCATGCCAGTAGTCTCCCCGCTCTGTCCCTAGTCTCGTATAGGTGATGTTGCATTGGTAGATGCTGAGTTTTCGCTTCCTGGCGGGCTAGGGCTTGATATTCCCTTTGAGAGACAGCTATCTGACGTATTACATGCAGGTCAGGATCCAGGCCCAACTGTCCCTCTAGCTCTAAGAGCTTGCACTCTAGCCCTTCAATTTCGCGGTCTCCTTCCTTTTCTTATGCTCTATAACAATTTACGCCCTATGGCGAAGCACAGTTTTAAATGCCTTCCTTTGGACTACCGCAGAGGTCACTAAGCTGTTTTTGCGGAATATAGTTCGGATTCCACATTATTTCACGGGCTACTGCCCGGTCTCACAGGTTCCATGCGTTTAGCCTCCATCATGACCGTCTGCTCGGCCCCCTACCGTCAACCACAATGGTGAGTGGTCTGACAGACTTCTCACTAGGTACTCGTTCTTTTCAATAGTTTCTATTTCCCCCACTGGGTTGAGTAGGTAGTCTAGTCTGGAAAACACCTTGTGTGCACCCGAGAAGGAGTACACCCTGTTGGTGGGGTAATGCTTACGCCATTGATCAACCAGCCCTAGTGTGTCCAAGAACCCGGCGAGAATTGTTTCTCTCATTGCCCTGGCAGTGTGTGTGTATGGTCCATGTGTAGGTCCACTACGTTGTTGAAGTCTCCTCCAACTATGTGCGTAGATGGCTCTGATTCGAATAATATCTTGGCCACATTATCTAGTGTGTGTTTTTGCAGTCTAGGGGGCGCATCAATGCTAATTAGGGTAAGTGCTTTCTGCCCCCAAGTGCCCTGGACCGCTACATATGTGCTGTTGGGGTCTACGCATGTTTTGTTTGCATGGAAGGGGGGGCTCCTTTTTACTAATATAGCCACTCCCCTGGATCCCTTGGAAAATCCCGCATGAGCTAGGGTGGTATACATCCCTCTCCCAAGGAACGCACAGTGTGTACCCAGCAGGCACTTCTCCTGGAGGAGGACTATAATGGGTTTCAGTCTCTTAAAATAATTGGCTACCAACCCTCTCTTTATTTCCGAGTCCATTGACATTCCATGTCAATATCGAGTATCTCCCCTCACCTTGTATCTGTAAGATTTCTCCCAGTGGTGGCGCTATGCCCTATGTGCGAGGTGTTGTGCCATGTTCGCTTTGCCCTTGTATCCACAGTCTCCTCGTCTATCTCTTATTGAAATGTTCCCCCACCCTTTTCTACATCTATAACTTAGGTCCCCAATTCTGCCCCTCCCTCCCCACTCTCCCCAACGCCTGCGTCCCCAACTGTCAACATGACAACTACTCGTAGGTTAAGCCTGAAAGGTCTTTGTCCCTCCCCCCTTGTAACTTCACCCCTTGAAAATGCCCCTCCCCTCCAACAGAATATAAAAGGAAAAGTTACTCACTAAGACTTAGACACCCACTAGGTGCTACGTGTGAATGTCAGGGGCACTTAGTGCCGTCTTACTGTCCTTGGTCCTCCGACTGGCCCATGCTATTTATCCATCTTCACCTCTTTCTGGTACCTGTTGTTGTGTGAGTTCATGTATGACCATATCTGTTTTTGGTTCCTCCATGCTCGCTATCTTCGACAATAGCGGGTGGCCACTGTCTGTGTCGGCTGAAGTTTCCTTTTCGGATGGGTCTGAAATGTTGCATGCTCAAACCCTGGGATATTTCTTTCTGCCCACTTTTTGCCGTCCATCATCCTTCGTCCATGTCGACTGGTTTGCCTCACCTGAGCTGCGCGTCCTTTGATAGGGGTTCACCTCCCATGTTTTACTTGTCCGACCTGGTCCGCAGGTCCTTTTTTCTCTCATTTGTCTGGATTCCTAACTATGTGGTGTTGCACCGGGGCTCCCCGAGGAAGAATGGCTGCCTCTCAAAGGGGGATTGGGGGGGTGGGGGCACTGTTCAACCCAGGTCCAGTCCTCTTCTGGTGTCTGGAAAAGTATTGATTGACCTTGGTCCAGGACTTTGAGCTTTGCTGGGAAGAGCAGCATGTACTGAATGTTGAGTTGTCTCAATTTGGCTTTGACGGAGTTGAAGGACCTCCTTTGCTTCTGGCCTTCTCTTGAATAGTCAGGAAAAAACATTGTCTTGGTGTTGGCTTGCCAGATCTTGCCAAGATGGCTCATTTGCTGGAGTATCAGATCCCTGTCTTGAAAGTTTAGGAATCGTGCTATTAGGGGCTGTAGAGTTGCTCTGGTCGGTGGTCTAACGCCAGGCATTCTGTGTGCCCATTTGATTATACGGCAGGTGGAGAATTGAGCTGCAGGGAGGGAAACCATGAGCCATTCAGTGAGGAAGAGTCCTACATTTGCTCCTTCTGAACCCTCCAGATATCTAATAAAGCATAGATTGTCCCTTCGTGCCCGGTTTTCTGTGTTGTCTACTTTTCAGACTACCTCCTTCAGGGTTGTTGTTAGGCTGGATTCTTTCTTACACGTTACGAAGATCTTGTCTGAGGAGAGTTACTCCAGAACGGACCTCTGCTATTCTTCCTTCCAAGACCTTTCTTGACGACTGTATTGCCTGCAGGATAGTGGCATAGCTCGGTGGGGGTGGAGTCTCCCCCTCAGCCCCTGTCGCCTGGCCAATGGATTTGTTAAAAGAGTCCATCTTCCCTTGCCTCGTTAGTTTAGGCTCTTTGTCTCTAACCATCTCAAGGTGTGAGGTAGCCTCCTTTCCAGGAAGACGTGTCTTGGCTCTCACACACAACCGTTTTTGGTCTTTAGTCTGGATCACAGCTTACGTGTCCCAGTGGCCTCTCAGGTCTTGGTAAGTGGTGCAACTGTTTTAGGAACACTGGCTGGTAAGGGCCTAGGGGCCCCTGGGGCCGGACAACCGTGGGAGGACGACACTTCTGTGGCACGGCTCACCGGTCTCTCATCAGCCCCCCTGATCCTCCCCCATCACAGTCCTTCTGCTTCGGGTCTCCTTCTATGCCCTTCACACTGGAGAACCTTCCTCTCTTTGGAAGTACTTTTCATGTCCGGAGTTTCACCTCAGACCTAAACGGGCCCAGGCCTCCCGACTACGGATTCCTTGGGCCAAGAGGGTTTGGGTGATGGGCTTTCTTAAGCGCTCGTCTCCGGCTGCGTAGCCATCCGGTTCAGTCTTTCTGCACCTTCCTCCACCTGGAATCTGATTTGGCCTTGGCGAAGGGGTCCGGGAGTGGGGCGGCTGTGGAGTGCTCGACCTTTCTTTCCCCAGGCCTCCCCTTTCTCCCACTCATACCCTGTGTCGGCTCTTCAAGGATGCTTTGCCTGCCCCGAGTGTCCGGATGTAGTCGACTTCTACCTCAGCGGTATATTCTCCTGTGCCAGTGGTAATAAGGCCTAGTCCACTAAGCCCCAGGGGCCAATCTGGTATCTTTCCTTGTTTCTGGATCACCTCTCCCGGTTGGGCGTTCCGAGGCTGCACCTAAGTTGCTTTCTTCTGACCGGTCCGTTCTCCGGCTCTGGGTCTGCGCTGTCTGCTTTTCCACCTTCGTGAAGCAGCTTGCCAGTTTCTCTCTGCAGGGATTCCCGCCCGCACCCTCAGTCACTAAACGGGCTGTGGCGTGTACCCAGGGAATCACTGTAGGGTTCTGGGTGACGCCGGAAAGGAAGGTGTGGATCTGCTTAGGCTACTTTGACACCCCGCAAGCTCAGCATCCATCTCAGGTCGGGAGAGCTCCGATTTCCTACTGGTCTGGCGCATCTCTTCTTCTGCTGCGACTCACCATCTTCTGCTCTTGTGGAAGCGTCTGCTTCTTCAGCTCCTTTACCCAGGGACCCGGCTCTGGCTTGTCTTTCTCCTAGGTCTTTGGGTCACCCCACTGTGACCATCTTTGCCTCCGATCTGGAGGCCTTCGGTATCCGGGGCGTGTTGGGCGCAACCCTGTCTGCAGAAACGGCACAACTCGCCTCCACTCCCTGTGGCCACCCGGAGTCGTTTCATCTTGAGCACTGACTCGAATGTTTATCCGTCCCCCAGTTATCTCTGGTCAGGACAGTCGGTGTTACGGGGACCAGGAGGAGGTATGCTTCCCCTTGTGAAGTCAGTTTTTTATTAGAATAGTGGTCCTTAAACAGAGCAAATAGTAAATAGGATAAATATAGACTAGAATCAGTACTATATTGCGAGTGTCCAATCGGACAATCAATTTAATAAATCAAAAAAATGTCAAAGAACACAAATACGAACACATCACTATAGTGGGACAAGGGGGCATGGCTAAGAAGCAGATGAGGACGGACGCGTGAGCTGGGAGCTCCGCCGCAGAGACCAACTTGAGGACCAGGGACCGTGCTGGCTGGCCTTGAGAGTAGCGGGAGATGGTGCTGGCAAAGATCGAACCCTCACCGGCGGCTGGAGGCTGAGCAACACGAAGAGCCCGGGCCGGGGGCTTCAAGATGGCGCTGACAATGGCGGCTTGGAGCCTGTGGGGCTCCCGGAGGTCGGATTAGAGCAGAGCCCCGGAGGTCGAGGGGGCGCCGCGGACTGTAAATGGCTGTGCCCGCTTCGCGGTTAGAGCGATCCCTGAAGAAAGCGTCGAGAGGGGGCCAGAGGACGGAGGAGACTGCGAGGGCCCGCCTGATTGCAGAGGTGTTTGATTGGGCGGTGGATGGTGGCAAGTTGTGGAGGAGGTGAATGTGCGGCCAATGACACCCTCTGATGTGTGAAGTCCCGTGGGTGGACTGGAGGAGGCTTCTATCGTTTGGGACCCAGAGAGCAGTCACGGCTGGAGTGCCGAACACGGAAGAGACCGCCATTTTGGAGGCTCTGGCGGGCAGCGCGACTGTGGCTGGTGGAGATGTAGCCCCAGTGCTGACCGGTTTGGCGGAGCCCTGTGGATTGTTCCTGGCTGTGCCTGTTTATGATGCTGGCGGGAACTCAGAAAGACCAGGTGAGAGGGAGCCGCTGCGGCGCACCTGCATTGTGAACCAGCCTGACTGCAGGGGGGCCCAAGAGAGGCGAAGAGTGCGGCGGCGAGTGGAGCGGGCAGAAGAATTACCAGAGGCTGCCCTGGGAAGCGGGGGGCTCTGCAGTGCCTCCTTTCATCAAGCTCCGAAAGGCTGCACTAATTGGGGGACCTGGGAGCGGGCCTGGTCGCCATCTTGAGTGTATACCCGGTCAGAGGACATCGCGCTGGGGAACCAGTGACGGAGTGCACGCAGAGGTGAATGTGGTGCCCCCCCCCCCTTCCCCCTCCCGGGGCCGGCACATGGGGGGTGCATATTATTGTTAGCGTGCGCAGGCTGGGTGGAGAGCCGTAAACTCACTGCCATCCCTGGACTCACAAGGCCAGGTCGGGGCCACGAGGTCAGTGATACTACCAGTTGGGATACTGGCCGAGAAGGGCTGCCCCCTGATTGGGGTTTTACCAGCTCTGCTTAGCTGGTGAGAAGAGTGGATCGCAGGAGAAGGAGCAATTGTCTGGGGTACCCTGCGGACTGTGCATGCACAGGAGGTTCTACCGCAGGGTAGGGATTGGTGTGAAAACAGGGGGCTGGAAGTCACTTGGCGGAGGTGAAGAGACCTTACAACTGTTACATGCTCTTAGGGGGACCCGTCAGGAGAGCAGTTGGGGACAGGCTATGCACATGGTGGATTGTCTTGAGACTCAGGACTGCCTGTGACGGAGTTCAGAACTACCCGAGAAGTTGAGCTGGTGGCCGGGGACATAGCAGGGCATGGGGAAGCCACGGGGGAAACAAGGGGGTTCATCCCTAGACCCTGAAGACTCGGTGATGGAACACAGGAAACAGGATGCTGCCGAATCCCAGCCTGAGACTCTGATGCAGCAGCAAGTGGATCAAGTATTGAAAGCCATCACAGACACAAGGGCTGCCCTACAGCAGGACATTGCGCATGTGGCGTCGGGCCTGGGTCTCCTCCGAACAGAGCACGCAAAACTGTTGGATCGGGTGAAGCAGACAGAAACAATGTTGGAGGTCATGGAGCCGGCCCAGAGGACGTTGGAGGCCCGGATGGGGGGAGCTATGAATCGGTTGCAGGCCCTGGAATGGAGAGCAGAGGATGCTGAATGCCGAAACCGCAGGAACAACATAAGGGTGGTGGGGTTGCCGGTGGGAGTGGAAGGGGCCGACATGGTGGACTATTTGGAACACTGGCTGAGAACCAAGGTGGCACCAGAGGGCCTATCTCCATTTTACACCTTGGAGAGAGCACATAGGGTACCGGCATGCCCGTTGGTGCACGGAAGGCCCCCAAGACCGGTGGTGGTGCGACTACTTCATTACAAAGACAGGGATCTCTTGCTGCACAGAGCCCGATCATCAGGCCCCTACAAGGTGGAAATGGCAATGTGACACTGTTCCCGGATTACACCTTCAAAGTGTAACGACGGCTAAGGGGATTATGTATAACTAAAATGGTGGGAGTGCGGAAGACACTACTACGGGTTATAGATGTGGCAGAGCAACACTTGCGGACGGCTGAGAGGGCCCGCCCTGAGAACCCAGATGAACAGGAGGAAGTTTCAGGCACTAGAGAGGCAGTGGCTGTACAAATAGAGAGGTTGCGCTGTTTTGACCACAAGAAATATTTGGCGTGCGCACATGCGGAATGAGACAAAGCAAGCACGCTGCTTGCCTGGTTGGCTAACCCGACCCCCTGAGGCACTCCCATACTAAACTTGACATCTCCGACGGGGACCCTGGTGTATACCCAACAGGGGATTAATAGGCTGTTCTTTGACTATTATAACGAGTTGTACCGGAGCAAACTATGGGTTACTGGGGATGTTATAGCGGATTTCTTGGCCGACATCGCGCTACTACAACTTGAAAAGACGCAGACAGACTTGCTTGGACAAGAGATTACACTAGGGGAAGTTAGGAGCGCGATTAAGCATATGGCACATAATAAAACAGCAGGTACGGACTGGCTGCCCATAGAGTTTTATTAAGCTTACATCGATGTCTTGGCCCCTAAGTTGTTGGCGTTTTTTAAGGAGGCAAGGGAGGTTGGAGTATTACTGGCCTCCACCCGAGAGGCGATCATTATTCCACTGCTCAAGCCTGGGAAGGACTCCTCTGATAAGACAGCTTATCGCCCCTTATCCATGCTCACATCCGATTACAAAATTCTGAGTTGGATCCTTGCGACTCGGCCTCTCCCATATATGGTGCAATTGGTCCATCGAGATCAAGCGGGATTTATACCAACCCAGAATACGGCCACCAGTGTGAGACGTTTACTACGCATATTGGGGGAGGACTATTATGTGGCTACTTCTGCGGCCGTCCTCTTGGTGGATATTGAAAAGGCGTTCAACAGCCTTGAATGGCCATACCTGTTCCAAGTTATCCGAACGTTTGGACTCAGGGAGGCTTTTGTGGGATGGACTGAAATCCTCTATAGATCGGTGACGGCTCGGGTTCGGACAGGGACTATGATTTCCTCCTCATGTCCAGTAGGGCGATGAACGCGACAGGGGTGTCTGCTGTCTCCTTTATTGTTCGCATTGGCCATTGAGCCATTAGCAGCACATGCCAGATTGGGACGGAATTATAGGCGGGACTGCGCAGTATATCTCACTCTATGCAGACGATTGACTTATGTTTCTGGCTAATACAGAGGAGGCTTTGGATGGAGCGATGACACTGCTTCGCAAATTTGGCAGGGTTTCAGGACTTGGGGTGAATTGGGCAAAGACTTGTCTGTTTCCAGTGGCTCCATCGGGTGCTGGCCCCGCTCATGTCAAGGGCATTCGGTGGGAGTCCCGTTGTTTGCCCTACCTCGGAACTAACATCTTTCATGCGCCTGATGACCTGTTAGAAGGAAATTTAGGCAGAGCTGTGCGAGGGCTTAGGGGTAGCTTAACATTTTGGAGTACCTTGTCGCTTTCGGTGGCCGGTCGTGTAGCCCTATTAAAGATGGTGGCGCTTGTTGGATTATTTTAGGACACTACCAATTTGGATACCGGGATCCACTTTTAGACAGCTTTTCTCAATGATCGGGGGCTTTCTGTGGGGGAATGGAAGACGGCGGGTGGCACTGGACACGATGATGCGCCCAAGGGCTGAGGGGGGACTGGCGGTGCCGGACTTTGAGCTTTATTACTTGGCAGCCCAACTGCAGTGACTTACACAGGCGGTGGCGTTGGAGTTTAGGGGCCCTGATGGCCCAGAGAGACGATGGATACCACGCCATGTGTTGTCCTTTACAGTACTTCAGCAGCGGTTGCGCCTTGGGACACTTTCTAACGAGGAGCGGACGTTAAGGTTATGTTGGAACCGGAGTCAGCATAGAGCTGGGATCGCTCGTCCCTATGCCCCGGAGATACCACTAGGTATGTGTACAGCTCTCCCGCACGGGGGGATTGGGCTGCGTTGGCCGAGTGGGAGGCGTTGGGAGTACAGGTATTGGGGGATTTGTATGAAGACGGTGCCCTGTTGCCTTATCAGGCCCTGCAGGATAGATATGGTCTCCCTCGCGGGGATTACTTATTGCATTCTGCCCTGGTTTCCGCAGTGCAGCGACATTAGAGGGAGGGACTCTCGGAACCACAGATGGCCATGGCGTGTCAGTATGTAGTGATGGCGGCGGGGACCTTCAAGGCAGTCACATGTTTATACAGGCGCATGGTGGGGGAGGGAATGGAGCCTCTGAGGGAATTGCAACAGAAATGGGAGGCGGACTTAGGCAAGGAGATCCCCGAGAAGACATGGGCTCAAATAATCAGGAGAGCATGGAAAAGTACTAGGAACGCCAGATTCCAGCTGGTTCACTTTTTTATATTGCACAGGGCATATCTTACTCTTGCTAAGATTAATAAGTATTAAAATAGACACTGCCCAGAGTCCACGTTGTACTTTAAAGGGGGCGGAGTTTCATCACATGATGTGGGGCTGTCAACAACTGGGTATATATTGGGAGGAGGTAGTGGACCTGCTCTGCGAAATCACAGAACGACGGATTGAGCCTGACATGGGTACCTGTTTATTGCGCTGGTTTCCGCATACTCCCAAAACGAAGGTAACAAGCAAGTTTCTGGACCTGGGATTGCTGTTGGCTAAAAGAGATATCACAGCGCACTGGAAGTCAAGGGGAGGACCCAGCTTTGCGGGGTGGAAGGCAGAACTAGTTAAATGGGCGACGAGTGAAAGTAATGTTCGGCTTCAGCATGCCAAGCGGACTAATAACGATAAGGCGCTGGAGACCGCAAGGGCATGGGAGGCCTTAGTTATATCGCTGCAGATACCAGAGGTAGATTCAGATGCAAAAACGGTCCTGAATGCACAGACGGGATCACCCTGAAAGATAAGGGCAGTAGGGAACTCTCTAGTGCAGACATGCTGTGCATTTATTGCAATGGAGTGATTAGAGATTAAGACGTACTGTATTAATGTTGCTACGACAAGTGCTGCTGAGGGAATGGTTGCTCTAGATTGTACATACAATTAGTAGTTGGGACACACCGGTGGAAGAGGGTGGGGTGGGAGGGGGGTGCGAGGGAGGCCAGTTTAGTCTTTGTTATATTACTCAGTTCCCATGGGACGGGCACACCTCGATAGCTAGCAAGGGATGGGCCTCTGCCCGACTGCTGTACTTTGTACGGGGATAGGACTAGCGTGAGCTAACCTAAAGATTGCTAGCACATACATACCGTGAATATGTCGATGGGGGGCAGTGAGTCTCCTGACTAGAGGGGCAGTTGCCATGATGAGTACTGAGTATGAGTAATGCTGTATTAATTGTTTGTTGTAGTGTGGAAAAAATCAATATAGTGGGACACAATCCTGCATCCTACACCAACACATGACAAGTACATTTAAGACAGAAACATTTCAGGCTTGCGGAATATTGAACATAATTTGTGACAAGCTTAGAAAAAACAGTAATTGCACTTCTTTTATCACATCGGATTAATGTGCATACTGTTTTCATTAGTCGACGACGTTTCGATCCTTTTAAAACAATAGTAGGATCATCATCAGGGCAGCTAAAGATACAAGCGTGAATTTGTAAAAATGCCTGTGGAAAATAGAGAGAGGGGAAGGAGATTAGGAAGCGTCTAATACGGAGTGTAAAACCTAGTACAGACTGCAGGGCAACCATTGAACAGCCCTGGTGTCAGGCAAGGGCACCGTGCAGGTGGTTGGAATAACGTAAGAACGTGAAGTGACAAAAATGGGCACAGAGAGTAAGTATCAACATGAAATAATGAAAACGGAATAAAAAGGATCTGACCAGGAAATGACTAATTAATGACTTGTGTGGAACAATGGGGATGGAAAATGTGACAGGATCCACTAACAGAGTAATCAAAGTGCGGCCAGTGAATGTACAGAAAAGTTATACAAGTCATGCGTAGTTGACATCGATAATCGGCAGGCAACATTGTCAGACTTAACATATCAAACTCAAGGAGCCGGTGATAGCGTGCGTGGAGAGATCTCATAATACCGTGGAGAGTAGTGAGGAGCGTAAGTCAAGCAAGGATGCGCGAACCGATTAAAAGTGAAGACATTGTTGCAATCATGCAGAGCTGCGCTTAAATAACCTGTTAATTTTAGCGATAAAGCGGCTAGCTCTTGACTAAGGAGCGCGAGCTCCAGGAGCGCTAAGTGGTTAACAGTTGGTGACAATAACCTAGGTTTAAAGTGCGGGAACAGTTTCACCGCACATAGGCTCGGAACGAGAGATCTCATAATGCCATGAAGAGTTGTGAGGCGCGTAAGTAAAGCAAGGATGCGTGAACCGGATAAAAGTGAAGACGCTATTGCAATCATACAGAGCTGCGCTTAAACAACCTGTGATTTTAATGATAAGGCGGCTAGCTGTTGACTAAGGAGCACGAACACGAGGAGCGCTAACACTTGGTGACAATAACCTTGGTTTAACGTGTGGGACCAGTTTGACCGCACGTAGGCTCGGAACAAGCAGATGGAGCCGCACAATCGACGGGTCTGGAAATAAGTGAAAATGTATGTGAGCGGCCAGGGTTGCTAGAGTAATTTCATTTGGCAAATAGTGCATGTGTACAGGACTCCTCACCTTGGTAATAACTTGCGAGGATCTGCTGGCGTTTGGAATGCGTGAATAATTAGTTCACGGCAAGGTGGCGATGCACTGCAGGGAAAAATTACGGGAGTGAGGGAACTTAAAAAATTGGGCTGACAGAGAGTGAAGTGACTTGGTGCGCTTACCGTAATGCCGTGGGATCCGAGGCTGAATAGCTGGGATACCAGGCAGCCAATCAATGACATGCATTTATGTTGTTGCTGAAGACACGTGACAGAGCGTCATGCTGACCATGTTGGGTGAGGGGTCTAGCAGACATGGAGGAAGGACTAAGTGCAGCAGAGGTGCGGCTAGAATGCCGGTTATAGAGTAGCAGAGATGTAATGTGTGGTCATTTGTAAATTAATGATGGCAGTTGGTATAAAAAAAGAAAGCAACATTTATAAAAACATAATATTTACACAGGTATGAGCACGGAGCCGGCAAAGGGCTGCATAAGACCCTCACTGGATGAACATCTTCCAGTATATTATTAACATAGGGTATCGATACATGTAGCCTTGAAGGGCCCAATTTTCCGCAATTACATAGTGTAAGCAGGAGTGATAGGTGCTGTCAAAGTGAGCACTCTGGGTTCATAATAGTCTTATTTGTGCGCATAAGGTGTATGTCAACCAAGGGTGATTGAGAACAGGATCACATTATATACACAATGTGTATAGCAAAAAGCGGGACTAAAATGCAGTAATCAGTAACAAGATAGAACATATGGAACACATTTATAATGTGCAAAACCGTATAGTCTAGGTGTGCAGAGGGTCATTATAGGGTGATATATGGCAATTGCATGTCGGTAAAAAACTGAGAGCAACCATTATTACAGTCAAAAAAGCCTTTTGAAGAAGGCAGATGGCCTTCTAGGACCTTGGAGAGGCCTAGAGCAGGGTGGTCCAGTCCTAATTTCGGTTTAATCCATTCTTGATGCTATTCATGCGGATAATCGGTCTGAGCTCCTCTTTGTTCAGGAGTTGTGCAATGTCTCCGCCTCTTGGAGGTTGTTTTACCATGTTAATGACTGTCCATTTAATGTCATCCTCATTGTGGCCAGCATCAGTGAAGTGGTCCACCAAGGGAGCGTTGGGAGTTTTACAGCACACTCTGCTCTCTGCTCCGGTGTTGTCCAATTCGGGTCTTCACTTTTTGTGTTGTTTGGCCAATGTAAATTTTAAGGCAAGGGCATTGAATCAGATAAATGACATTGCAAGTATTACAGTTTGAAAATTACCTTGATTTGATTGCGACATTATTAAAGTTAAATTCTTTTCCTTCAGTGGTAAAATCACAGACATTACAGTTGCTGCATTTGGCAAGCCCAATTAATGGTTCAAGACTCCAGTGTGCATCAAGAGTGGTTGCTGGCTTGGGATTTGGTAGAGCTGCCCGTACAAGGTGGTTTTTAAGATTGCGGCTGTTGTGGAATGCAAAGAGAGGGCGCTCAATACTCAGAATGCCTGCGTTCACAGTGGGCCAGTGTTTTATGATAGATTTACGGATGGGATAATAGATAGGTGAAAATGTGGTCATACACACTATCCGATTTGTGTTGGACTTGACTTTGGGGGAAAGCAGAATCTCTCTTGGGCAGTACCAGGCTCATTTTTGTGCATTCCGAACTAGTCGTTTGGGATAGCCACGTGCTTTTAGCTTGGTGGACAAGATTAAGGCTTCGCAAAAGTAATCTTCTCTGGTGAAGCAATTGCATCTAATCCGCAAGAATTGAGAGTATGGTAAAGAGTCACGTAGTGCTCGATGGTGATTGCTTTCATAACGGAGTAAGGTGTTTCGCTCTGTGTTTTTCCTATATAGCCTCGTGAGTAGTTCACGGTTCTAATGGAAAATGATGAGATCGAGGAAAGGAATCATGGATTTGTCGTGTGTTAGGGTGAAATTATGCCTAGACAATTGTTATTCAGCCAGTGTAGGAATCGGTTGAGTGTATCAACATTATTGTGCCAAATCATGAAAACGTCATCGATATACCGACACCATAATGTGACGCCAGTAATGAAAGGATTAGTAGGAGAAAGGATGGTAGCCATCTCAAGGTACATCAATTGTACAAAGTATGTCACTGGTTGGGTCAAATGGGTGGTGTTCGACTAAGTTAATCATGGCCATACTGCCCCTTACATAATATTCAGTTCCAGGTACAAAGTCCTTAATAAAGTAGTCAACGTATTGGCCCAGAGGTTCAAGTATAGAGCCACAACCCGAAGCTATGGGGCGTCCTGGGGGGCTTGTGAGATTTTTATGCACCTTGGGGACTGTATAGAGCACTGGCATGCGTGGTGATTTTACATTCAAAAAGAGAAATTCCTTTTGACTAAGAAAGCCCTCAGATTTTGCTTCGGTAGTGATCTATAGGATAAGGTTTTGCAGTTCCCTTGTTGGATTCATGGGCAGTCTGCAGTAATGGTCAGTATTGGAGAGCTGGTGCAGGATTTCAGACTTGTATGTTTCCTTCTCCTGCAGAACAATTCTGCCACCTTTATCGGCAGATTTAGTAATTAAGGATTAATTCCTTTTAAGTGAATCAATGGCTTTCTTTTCGTTAAGGGAAATATTGTAAGGAATAAACAGTTTTTTACTCTCAAGTGTTGCTAAATCATTCAATACTAATTTTTCCAATGTGGATATTTCACCTGGGATCATACTGATCGAGGGGGAGAACGAGGATGGAGGTCGGAAGGGAGTGTTGGAGATGGCGACATGTGATGGATTCAGCAAGAAAAATGCATGTAGACGTAGACATCTAAAAAATCTCAAAAAATCTGCGTGCAGCCCAAGGAAGTTAGGATGAATAGTCGGGACAAAAGATAGACCTTTACTGAGTCCGCAAGGTTGTGTTTTGACAGATTAAAAATGGGTATGAGTTGTGAGTGTGCAGAGTCATTGTTGCCAGTGTTTACCATTGGTAAAACTTCTGGCGAGTCTGTCGCTCGCCTGGAGGGTTGTACCATTGTTGTGCTTGCTTCACGCGACCACGTTTTGGTGGCTCGCTTTGGCCCCTCCCTAACCAAATTGGGTACGAGGTTGCGGTTGGATGTTCTGGGACCTTCTCCTGAGTCTGAGTTATCAGATGAGTCTGCAGAGGTGTCAGAGAAACCTACCAGGTTATTGCGTCTATTGAAACGGCCCCAAGGTCTAGTGTTCTGGGGATTAGTGTATGAGGGGTTTGTGTAAAAATCTTTCTGCAGATATGGATATGTGCGTTTAATGCAATATGCTTTGATATCTTTCTTTACTTTGAGTGATTTCTTGTTCTGCTCTAATCTGTGAAAGTCCTCGACTGTTTTCTGGACTTGTTCGAGCAATTTCTTGCCGTCAGGGACTGAACAAGATTCTTTAATCTGTTTTTCAATATCACTGATCTCCTCTGTCAGTTTTTTTAGAGTTTCAGCGGCGGTATCAATGCCAAGCACTAACCAGTGTCTGGAGCAAGTGATTCCTATAAAACGAAAGTTATTGATGTATTTGATGTACATCCAACTGACTGCGCATATTAATCACCATAACCTTCTCCATCCTACACAATCTGGCTTCCGTGCCACTTATTCTACTGAATCGGCTCTGCTCTTATCTACGGAAATGATCCGTAGGCAGGTAGATGCAGGACAGACGGTTGCTCTAGTCCTTTTAGATCTCAGTGCCTCTTTCGACACTGTTGCCCATCACACGCTGCTTCAGCACCTTAGAGAAAGAGGCGTGGGGGGTAGGGCGATGGAGTGGTTAAGTTCTTTCTTACGTGACCGCAGTTTTCAGGTGTCACAGAAACCTTTCCTCTCTAAAAGTGTCAAGTTGGACCAAGGGGTCCCTCAAGGCTCCATACTTAGCCCAACTCTCTTTAATCTCTACATTACCCCACTGGCTGAGATTGTAGGGAAGTTTGGAGTCAGTGTGGTGTCATATGCTGACGACACTCAGCTTGTGGTGACTCTTACTCAAGACTCTGAGGAGGCAGCATTAAACTTCTCAATGTGTCTTCAAGAGTTGGCGTCCTGGATGGCCTCAAATTGCCTTAAACTGAATGGCAATAAAACAGAGGTTTTAGTGATAGGTAAGGCCCCCTCGATCTGGTCCTCTGCTTGGTGGCCCCAAACCTTGGGCCCGACCCCATCTCCTAAGGACCAGGTAAAGAACCTGGGGATGTGGTTGGACACCAAACTGTCTTTTGACATTCATACCAGGCGAGTGACAGGAAATTGTGTTGGGGTCCTGCGCACTCTCCGGAAGACCTTTGATATACTCCCAGTGTCAGCAAGAAAAACGATGGTCCACGCCCTTGTGAGATTGCGTTTGGACTACGGAAATGCTCTGTTTTTAGGAGCCAACATTAAATGTGTTCAGAGACTCCAGCGCATCCAGAATGCGGCTGCACGTCTCGTTTTAATGCTTCCGAGGAGAGCCTCTAGTAAGGTCCTGGCTTCCCTGCATTGGCTTCCGGTGAGGGAACGTGTTTTGTTTAAAGCCATGTGTGTCAGCCATCGTATTATACAGAAGAAGGGCCCCTCCTATCTGTATGACCTCCTTACCCCATATGTTCCTACGCGGGGCTTAAGATCTAGTGGGATGGGTCAGGTCAGCATCCCGAGGACCAGAAGAGCCAGGATGGGCGGACGCTCTTTTAGTTTTTTAGAAGCCTCTCATTGGAATAGGCTTCCGATAGAGCTTCGGCTGGAATCGTCGGAGACTGTTTTTCTGAAAAAGCTCAAGACGTGGCTTTTTCCATCTGGCTACAACACTGTATGACTTCTCTCTGTGCTGTCCGTTTTCTGAAACGGGTCCTTGTCGCAGCCCGGCGGCGCAATAGCTAGTGCAGCCATGCGCTTTATAAATTTGATTTTGATTTGGGATTGTCTGTGAAAATACCTGGTATGTTTCTTACTTGCAAGCCAACCGGGATTTTATCAGCTTTTAAATATTCAGTTAGCATGCGGATCATAAGCTGAAGGCGAACCTGCTTCTTCTTACACTTCTCTAGTTGATCAGAAAGGGATACATTTGTATTAATAGGGGTGTCAACTGGGTCAGTAAACAGGGAAGGTCCCTCAAGTATTTTCTTAATATAATCGTCAGAGTAAAGGGGTGTGTGGTCTGACATAGCAGTTGTACTGAACGGTGTATTTGAACACGAATCAGGGGAAATAGATAGGGACAGAGAGAGGCAGGAATAGCCCACTCACAAGGAGGGGAATAGGGAATTTCTCCCTTGCAATCCAGCGATTGCGCTAACCATATTTTCAAAAACTTAAGGGAACCCAAAAGGTAGATAAGGACCCTCTGGGTCTGCGCTGTCTGCTTTTCCGCTTTCGTGCAGCAGCTAGCCAGTCTCTCTCTGCGGGGAGGCCCTCCCGCACCCTCAGTCACTAAACGGGCTGCGGCGTGTACCCAGGGAATCACTGTAGGGTTCTGGGTGAGGCCGAAAAGGAAGGTGTGGGTCTGCTTAGGCTATTTTGACACTCTGCAAACTCAGCATCCATCTCAGGTCGGGAGAGCTTCGATTTCCTACTGGTCTGGTGCCTCTCTTCTTCCGCTGCGACTCACCATCTTCTGCTCTTGTGGAAGCGTCTGCTTCTTCAGCTCCTTTTCCCAGGGGCCCGGCTCCGGCGTGTCCTTCTCCTGGGTCTTTGAGTCCCCCCACTGTGACCATCTTTGCCTCCGATCTGGAGGCCTTCGGTATCTGGGGTGTGTTGGGCGCAACCCTGTCCACAGAAGCGGCACAACTCGCCTCCGCTCCCTGTGGCCACCCGGAGTCGTTTCACCTCGAGCACCGACTCAAATGTTTATCCGTCCCCCAGTTATCTCTGGTCAGGACAGTCGGTGTTACGGGGACCAGGAGGAGGTATGCTGCCCCTTGTGAAGTCAGGGCACCCCCGATCTTCGTGCGTCGGCCCTGGCCCACCGTTCGTCTTTGTCTGGCTAACAGGGCCATGTTCTGCCGACCCCGACGTCTCTCATTAAGGTCCCCCAATCCAGCGGTACCAGATTTGGGGTTCGATGTTGAAGAAAGAACAGAATTTGGAACAGGATTAGTTACGGGTCCGCCGGAGCCTTCGAAGAGTTCGACAATGCAGCCATGTTGCTGGCCACGCCCCCATCGTCCATGTACTTTCATGTAATTTTCTTTATTCCAATCTATAGAGGTATAATTTGGCCTTTATCTTTGGGAACCCTATTATGATTTATGTGCAGTAAAATGATAAGTATATGTATGTTTTTGCTTAGTTTATTTCTGTGTTTGCCGCTCAACATTTTCTCTAGGGTGTGCATGTTTAAAGTGTTGAGAATTACCTTTAGGGCAGCAGTTGTTTACTTTACCTGAGCTTTTATTCCTGCCTCATGCAGAGTACCTCTCCTACTAGCAGTTAACCCAGGGATAGCATAATATCCCATTACCCTTTTGGTATATGCCTTCTTTCTAGCTTCTGATTCACGTTTGAGTGTGCTTTGAATGGCACTGGAAAATGATGGTTGTGGTGACAGCATCACTTTGTCCACCATTACCTGTGAGCAAGAGTTATGTGTGGGTTGCAGTGCTATGCATTCAGGTGTTTATATGATCACATGGTGGTTAGTTGTAGAGCGGGGATGAAATACGGTCCTCTGTGATATTCTGTAATATATCCTTTGTGTTAGGGATCATAGTGATATTTGTAGTCCGGTGCTGTTGCACAGATGTTAATCTTTATATAAGGTGCACAGTTTGGAGTGTTGGCAATTTATGAAAGAGTAGTAGTTTGTATGTGAGTGAAATGCTGTGTCAGAGCTGTCTAGAAGAGATTGTTATCAGAAGGGTCAGACACCTATTGGCTGGTTAGTAGTGTGTGGTATTAGTTAAGTCCACTGAATTGCACAAATTAGGTTTATTTCTGAAATCTATTGATGTTTCTGAATGTTAATCCTTTCTTCTATTTGTGCTAATGTGAGCGGGGGCATGCAAATCGGTGGCACCTTCCCCAGACAGTCTGAAATCTGATCAGAAATTGGCAGGCTGAAAGCCGAATTAAAATCCTGCCTCTGAGAGGTCCACAGAGAAGTCAGCGAGCTGGGCATCATGTGCACCACCTAGACTAGAGCGAGCGGCAGAGTCACTGACCGAGGACCAAGAAATTATATGGAGGAGGCTCAACACCTTAGAAGACCAGAACTTCTCACTACAGCTGAAACAACAGGACCCCGAAAAACCAGAGCCGCAGAAACAACATACAAATCAGGGGTATACCACAGGGAGCAGAAAGGAGCAATATCATGACCTTTGTGGCTTACTTTCTGCATACTATCGAGGGGGGGGGTCACAATTTCTCCCCTTAAATTAGAATGAGCTCTTACAGTGGTCTCTGGAACACTCAATGTAAGACCTGCTCCTGAAATCCTCATGCGCCTACACTAATATGAGGAAAAGGAAGCAATTATGTCAGTGGCGTGTGGTAAGCCAGATATAATATTCCATTGAGCAATGATCTAACTCTGTTCAAGACATAGCGTTGATAACTCTCTGGAAACTTTGAGTCTGGTCATAGCATCTCTGAAAGAGCGAAACATCAACTACCATTGGGGCCACCCCTTATACCTTATATTTCAGTGCAACGGATGACGCAGGGCAATCCGTTCATTACAGGAAGCCAGAACACTACGGGGGCTCCCCACGGGTGAGGAGGGAGCCGGCCTCTCACATTTCCAGCCACCAGAGAGGAAGGAACAGCATTCAAAATGGCTCACCTCTACTCAGAACGGGAAACCCAGACAAGGGGCCCAACACTTCTGATGAAGCTAAAGCAGACATGGTCTCACTTCTACAGTAGATGAAACAAGGCTCCCCACCTTAATAGGAATCCACGTCATGACCCCCCTTCTCCCAGAGACACACATAAGTCCCCAGAAACACCAAACACTCCACTTTGGGTGTCACGTAGGACCTGAGGGACATTTAAGGAGTGAGGACATTGGTAGAACCCCGCCAAATCCTACCACCTGTAGGATACATTCTGTTACGACTCGGGTCCTGCTAACCTGCATGCTTTCTTGCCTAGCTAGAGGATCACGCACCTCGTAGGACGGAACTTTCTACCTGTATGTCAGATACAGACCGTTTCTATTGGGCCTTGCTGGTCATATTAGTTATCGGATTCCCTCCCCTTGCACCCTTCCCTTTCATCCTCAGTGGGCAGGACTTCTAGGGGCAACTCTGGTGCCCCATACACTGATTCTACCAATCTGCTGCCCCGGGCACCCCTCACTAGCAGCACACAGGGACTGACCACCCTAATGCCAACATGGAACCCACACCAATTTTTAGGTTACTCTCACTCAATGTGCAAGGCTTAAACTCTTCCAACTAATGCAAGCAGATATGGTGACACCTGGTTCAGCAGAATCACTATCAAATGCACCATCGCCGCTATTCCTATTAATACTGGGCGACCCTAATCAATAAAACAGCAGGAGTCACAATATTCAGCACCTCGATATCCTCACAGCACCTGACAACCCTCACCGATGGCAAGTAGCGTTCTACAAACCAACCGTATATTATATTACATTCTGCATACCACATATAGGAAGCCACCCTGCCCCAGTGACGCAATATCCAGTGCTTAGATTCCGAAAGATCAGCACCCGCACAGGCACTAAAACCCTTACGATACATAACAAATATGACCCCAATATTCAAAACTTCCTACGCAACACACGGACGCAACAGCTATGTGGCACCATAGTGGACATAAATAGTGGGGGGTGACCTCAATCCAGCATGGAACCCCAAACATAGGAGAAACATTAACTTCTGCCAGTGGATGGGAGCGATGTCAGTCCTAATAAAAAAGGAAATCACTGAATTGGGACTTTTAGACACCTGGCACTACCTCCATCCCGACACTGTAGACTACTCTTTCTACTCACACTTCCACACTTCTTACCCTGTTATCGACTACATATTCATAGCTCATTCTCTCCTTAATGCATTAGCCATATCTATCTCAGACCACACCCATGTGAAACTCGCTTGGCATACAGACCTGCGCCTTTCTTAACATCCTCTGCCATGGCGCCCTAACCCTCAAGTACTGAGAGACCTGGTGAACAGAACGGACATCCTGGAGGCAATAAATGAGTACTTCACAGACAATTCCTCTACAGACGTCCCTGCACACACACGCTGGGAAACCTTTAAATCCACGATTCAGGGGTACAATCATAGGCATTGAGAAACATAGGCCCAGAGAGGTGAGACTCATGGAAAACTCATTGACAGCAGAGACAAAAAAACTTGAAGGTCCTTGACAAACAAAAAACCCACTAAACTCCTCAAATGGAAACTGGCCATAACTGGGGGTCAACTAAAACTCCACAGAATTAGTTGTGCAGAACACACGCTCTTGACAATAGGGCAGTGCTTCTGTGATTGAGGCAAGAAAGTGTGCAGAAGTGGAGGCAGGAACCTGGACAGGGTAGGAAAAGGACAGACGAGAGGCCTTTTGTGAATTCTATCAGACTCTCTATACACGAAACACTGTGGATTTCGCACACATATGACTTTTTCTAAGACAGTGTAACTGTGAACCCATCCCTGCCCAATATTAAAAAAAAAAAAAAAAAATAGATGCTGCAGAGCTGCGCCGGGTGATCCGAGCCATGTCAGTGGGTAAACTGCAGATGGCCGCCAACCTGCCAGTAGTATTTTACAAAGCATTTTTACAGGCTCTTCAGGAACATCGGCTGCCGCTCTACAACTCCTTCACTGCAGGCACTGGCCAGATCCCCACTATGCAGGAAGTAGAGATATCCTTAATCCCCAAACAAAGCAAAGACCCAACAGAATTCTCATTGTACCGTTCAGTTGCCCTATTAAACCCAAATGCCAAAATATATTAGAAAATACTAGCTATGCGCCTAGATCCCCTGCTCCCTGGACTCATTGAAGTTGACTAGGTTGGTTTTATTCCGGCAGCATTTGCTGACTGTAGGAAAGTAGGATCTGCTTTTTTGGTTACTGCTAATTTTTGCTGGTGTTATTCTGTTTTCTGACTAGTCTGACTGGGATCCTGCTAATCATGACCCAGTCACTGTGCTCCCTCTCTAAATTTGCGGTAAGTACTTTTGGTACCTTTCCAATTGGCTACTGTTGTGCCCCTCTAAAGGCCAGATGTATGACTTGTTCCAGTCGCAAAAGGGTAATCAACCCTTTGCGACCGTAAAAACAGTGGATGGTATGTTCCAATGCTATTTTGCGAGTCACAGACTCGCAAAATAGCGTTAGCGACTCGCTATTAGGAAGGGGCATGCCAAGGGTGTCCCTTCTTAATAGCGATCCCAAATGCTATGTACCATTGTTTTGCCAAGGACCACTGCCTGTCCTTAAAAATTAAAACAGAAAAGTTTAATTTTTCTTTTTTAAATGCATCCCGTTTTCATGTATTTTTTTTTTTTAACTGCTTTTTGTAAAAAGCAGTCCCAGACAGGGTGGTCTGCTGACCCCAGCAGGCCACCATCTCTGGGAGTGCTAGTCATTCCCAATGGGTCGCAAATTGTTGAGGAATGCAATTTGCAACCCCATTAGGAATCACTAACAGTGTATGTGACACTGTTGTGCATTGCATTTTGTGAGTCGCAAATTGCGAGTCGCAGAGCGACGCAATTTGTGAGTCGCAAAATGCAAGCATCATACATCTGTCCCTAAGTCCCTAGTAGATGGTTCTACATACCCAGGGCTTAGTGCACCAGTGGTCTCCCATGGGATACATAATGTATTTTGCCACCCATGGGAGACCACTCTTAACTGTGGCTACAAGCCTGCCATTGCAGCCTGTGTGAGCTGGTGCTACCATAACTTGCAACAGATATAAGTTTCCTTATATCTGAGGTCACTGCACTTAAAACGTATAAGTCACCCTTAAGGCAGACCTTTCAGTCCTGAAGGCAGGGTTCTAGGTTATAAGTGTAAGGGTGCCCTGCATGAGCAGGACACCCCCTACAAACCCCGGAGTCGATTTTCCAGGCTTTGTCAGTGCGGTCAGCATTTAATAGATATAGTGGACATCAAGTCAATTACGAGATGTCTAACTATATATTGGCTTCACCAAAACCGGTCATGTTCGGTATCAAACATGCTGGAAACCTACCCCAACACTGAGTCCAGTGTTGGATGAAGGATCCCATGTACTGGGGGGCTCCATTAGGGAGCCCCCCTGTATTCCCGGTACCAGCTTTCCAGGGTCTAATAGCAAGCTAGTGCTGCTGCCGACCACAGACATGATTCTGCCCTCCTGCTGCTGAGTTGAGCTCAAGCAGGGGAAGGTAGAACAATAGGTTTCCTGTCAGACAAGACTTAGTGTATTGGCTGGGGTAGGGGCACTTGCCAGCACCACCAGACTGCTTTGAAGGGCACATTTGGTTCCCTCCTTCCATACTCCAGTTGGAACCTGTTCAGGGAGCTGCTGGTTCCGGCTCTGCCGTGAAACTGGACAAAGGGCATGGGAATATCCTCCCCTCTGTCCAGCTCCACCTCTGGGAGGGATCCCTGAACCATCCCAACCTTTTGCCACAAGTACTTAAGGACTTACCTGTGGGTGGCTCTTCAGATTAGTCTTGGGACAAGATTCAGATCCAAAACCACTTCAGCTTCAACAGTCTGGGCACCTTGGACTTCGTTGGGCGTCGCCTGGAACAAAGACTGCATCAAGGAAGACTCCTGCTGCTCCTGGGCTCATCGTCATGCCAGTCTTCTGCCTCGTCTGGGCCTGTGCTTCATTCAGGTTCTTCTCTAGGCCTGTGGGCATCATAGACACCCAGAATAATCTCCTTTGGAGTGAAGGAGTCACTCTCCTGCATTTGCATGCACCGCAACGAAGCTGACCGGTCTGCTGCTCCTGAGGTCCCACGGACTCTGAAAGGCTCAGCAACACAGGTGGTGGTTCTGCAACTCCCTCGAGGCCTGCACTGTCTTTTCAGCAAGTTGGAGGCCAGTATCCCTCGTCGGAACCACTGGAAAAGAACCCCTGTGCACTGCTTCGACTTGCCGTTGCCAAGGCTTGTTGACTTTGAGAGATCTTCGGGCTACAAGAAGCTCCAGCCTCCAGCAACTCTTCCTGCCAAGATCTTCGTCCTCTCTGCATCCTCTGCACCGTGGGCCTTCATCTTTGGTAAGCTGCTCGAGGTCCTCTTGCGACTCCAGTGCCTTCAGCCTGTGGATCCTCTTGCGGGTCTTCTTTGGCTTCAGTGGGCCACCCTGCCTGCTTTGACTCCTGCCTTTGGTGAGTCCACTGGACCTTGCTGGTCTCGACACTGCACCTTCTTCTTCTACCACGTCTGTTGCTGCTGCCAAGGCTTGTTGGTGCTCCCACTGGCCACCGACCCCCTACTTCTCAACGGCTCCTCACAGCTGCAACGACGAAGTCACCGTCAAATCTCCAGCATCTTCCGTCATTGGGAGTCATTGGTCATCCATGCCTCCTGGTCACTCCCGAGTGGCATAGACTCTGTCCCCTCTGCTTGCAGGTACTTCTCTTCAAGAATCCATCCTTTGGTTCCACAGGACTCTTTCACCTTCATCGTAAGCAGCATCTTCACCGAAGTCCTCCATTGTGGTCTAGGGCGGTATCCAACGCCACTTCGCACCTATGCACAAGTTTGCCCTGGTATAGGTATCCTGGTTCTCTTCCAGGGGATCCTCATCAATAGTCATAAGCATTAGAATATTCCCGCCCATGCGCGGGACCCCAGAAACACTATATTATATGTGCCCCACATATATATATCCATATATATATATATATATATATATATCTATATATATATATATATATATATATATATATATATATAAAAATAAGCAATTGCACCCTAATAAACACCAGAGCTGAATCATTGTGTAAGGAATTTCCACCATACATGAAAAACATGCATTAGAAACAGGAGAAACAACAACAAAATTTGTTTAGAAACTGTTTTAATGCTCAGCAAACAGTAGAAATTCTCATAAATCGCTAAAAGCATAGGAAGCTCCCAGGCTACATTGCAAATACCCAGTCTAAAAAGACTAAAAAGCTAACCTGTAGCTGCATAGCAATAAACTGACACTGTCCCTTTAAGGCACTCCTGACCCCCAGCTTCCCATCATGCCTCAGGGGTGACAGTTAGGTCAGTTGTTCTTTCCGGCTCCTTCAGGAAGGATCCTGGCAACACAGCTCCACTATTTTCTGCTTTTTGTCAGAAAATCTTTTCACTTTCCACAACTTTTATTCCTTACTTCGACGTTTTTCATCTTTTGAAGTAAGAAGCTGTCTTTTTCTGACAGGTTTGGGCTTTTTTTAACAACTTAAAATGCCATCTCTTTTTGACTCTTGCCCTTCCTGTGGTAAAAAGAAGGCCAAAACAGACTCTCATGAGGTCTGTATTCTTTGTCTACCTGAGGATCATGATCCTAAGACCTGCCCTCACTTCCAGAACCCGTCCAGAAGAACCTTAAAGGACAGGGAAAGAATTCGCCTGTATGGCCTGGCAGATAAATCATCTAGAGGAAGGTCTCCGGTAAGGAAGGGCTCCAAGAGGTCTAGAACGCCTTCTAGAAGCAAGTCCTCGCGTCCTTCTGCTTTAGCGTCGGGCTTAGGGCTGAGACAAGATCTTCAGGTGGGTCATTTATCTAAGAAAAGACCTTCGACAGCGGGCTCGCCGTCGAGAAAAGGTACGTCGTCGACGTCGAAGATTCGGGATCCTCCGCCGTCGTCAACCCGGCGACGATCGGCATCGAGGGACAAGACCCCTCCGCCGTCGTCAACCCGCGAACGATCGGCGTCGAGGAGCAAAGACCCCCTGCCGTCGTCGGCACAACGTTCGGCGTCGAGGGCAGGCTCACTTCTGTCATCGCAGTCCCATCAGCGATCGACGTCGAGAGCAAAGACTCCTCCGCCGTCGTCAACTCAGCGACGATCGGCGTCGAGGATGAGGTCTCCGTCATCGTCTCGACGGCGTTCGGCGTCGAGGGTGAAAAATACCCCTTTGCCGTCGTCTCGCAGACCTTCGATGTCGAGATTCGACGCAGCTCCGCGGTCGTCTAGACGACGCTCGGCGTCGAGAGAGAGAGTCCCTCCGTCGTCTGCTTCACATCGCCGTTCGATGTCGAGACAGCATTCTTCACCTTCTTCTCATCGGCACCGGTCGCCGTCGAGACGGCGTTCGACGTCGAGCAGACGGGAGGTCCAACTAGCGAGAAGTCAGGAGCCAAGATCGACGTCTGGAGTGCATGCAGGTTCGATGTCGAGAGCACGCTCGACGTCGAGACAGGCCTCGGTGAGGTCTGGGGATGGATCGGTGGTCCTGGTGACGGAGTCAGCCTCGTGCCATTCATCCTCTCACTCTTCCAGGAGGGCTTCTTCCAGGTCAGCCACTCCGGAAGCTGCTAGCCATGTCCGCAAGTCTCCTTCAAGACAAAAGGAGGCCCCTTCTGCTGTTCAGTTGTCCCCAAGATGGCAGCTTCTCTTACGTCACTGGCAGGACTCAGGGGCGACAAGGCGAATGCAGGAGTATGCCGGTCTGGTTCATAGATCTCCTCTTCAGAGATTGGTGGACGAAGTGGACAGAGTGAGTTCTCCCAGGCATAGGCACGAGAGGTCCCCTGAGAGACGGCACAATAGATCGCGTTCCCCCAGGCGAGAAGAACGCGCAGTCAGATCACGAGAAAGGAGGCACCATGCTCATCGGCGAAGTAGAAGAACACCATCTACTTCCTCGACTTCCTCTACCCGGTCCTCCAAGAGGGATTATTCCCCCACACTATCGGACAGCCCGGTTTCCAGGGTCTCTCCCATAGATGACATTAATACATACCATGAGGTTCTGCTGAGGGGTGCTCAGAAGCTCAACATTGAGATGTCTGTCCCGCAAGTCACGACGACAGTGATTTTTTAGACTCTTTATCAGAAGACTGCATCTCGGCCATTGCTTTAATTGGTTCCTGGGATCCTTGACCCGGTCATGGACACTTTTTTAACTCCAGCAACCATCAAAGCGGTGCCGGCTCGCATCCTAAAGAAATATAAGCCGGCTACCTCGGATTCGGTCTTCGTCAAGACGGACCCTCCTGCAGACTCAGTCATCGTGGCGGCAGCAAAGAAGACGCATGCTTGAACGGCCACTTCTTCTGTTCTACCGGATAAAGAGAGCAGGTCTCAGGACTCATGGGGTCGCAGAGCCTGCACTTCTGCGGCTGCATCCCTTAAGGACTCCAGCGCGGCTGCGTTGCTAGGCCGTTATGACAGAGCTCTCTGGAACTCTTTGGAGCGGTTCAAAACCAAGCTCCCAAAGGAAGACCAAAAGGATTTTGACGAGATAGTCACTGAGGGATCTTTGGTGGCAAATCAAATGATTAGCACCGCGGCAGATGGTGCGATGCTATCAGCGCACTCTTACGCGCATGGAATATGCGCCAGGAGATCGTCCTGGTTAAGATTGACAGGACTAAAACCAGATGCGCAGCAGAGGATCTTGAACCTCCCATTCTCTGGCTCTTCTCTCTTCGGCACACACGCAGATGAAGAGATGAATAGAATGAAGACCGAGTTGGACACCCTCAAGGCGGTTGGGTTGGAGAAAAAGAAGGAATTTAAACGCCGCTACAAATCCAACCAGCGCAAGGGGCCTCAACAGAGTGTTCAAACCCCTCAGTGGTCCCAGAACAAGAACCAGGGGAAGTCCCAGTTTCGGGGAGGAAAGTCCAACAGAGGTAGAGGGGGTCACCAGCAGCAGTCCTCTACCACGGCGAGAGCGGGAGGGAAGTCATGAGCAGTGGCTTCCTCAGCCGCCGGTGCCCACTCCAGTGGGAGGAAGTGCTTCACAACATCTGGCAGAGTGGGACAGCATCACAAAAGATCGCTGGGTGCTGAATATACTGCGCAATGGATATGCGCTACGTTTCCGTGCGCTTCCAAAGGACATACCACCGAAAAAGTCTCGTCCTCACCAGTTAAAGCTGCTTCGAAAGGAGGTGAGGGCTCTTCTTCAAAAGCAGGCTATAGAAGAGGTTCCGCCCTCTCAAAGAGGAAAAGAAGTTTACTCCAGGTACTTTCTTGTCCCCAGAAAAGATCAGGAGCGCAAGTTTCGACCGATCCTGGACCTTCGACTTCTGAACAAGGTCAAAGTGAAGAAGAAGTTTCGCATGTTGGCCCTTCACCAAATATGTCCACATCTGCAAGTAGGGGATTGGATGTGTTCGGTGGACCTCCAAGATGCGTACTTCCACATTTCCATTGGAAAACGTCATCGCAAAGTACCTACGGTTTGTGGTCGGCCACAAGCATTATCAATACAAGGTCCTGCCCTTTGGACTCAAGTCAGCTCCGCGAGTCTTCACCAAATGCATGGCAGTGGTGGCAGCATTTCTTCACAGAAAAGGTCTCTTCGTCTATCCATACTTAGACGACTGGCTGCTGAAAGGTCCATCCCCGCTGCAGGTGAGGCACGACTTCCAGATCTGTCTACAACAGTTGCACGATCTCGGCCTTCATGTCAACATGGAGAAGTCCGTGCAGCAGCCCACCCAGACCATCCACTACCTCGGCTCCGTTCTGGACACAAGCGTGGGAAGAGCGTATCCTTCGGAGAAGAGACTGTCTTCGATGAGACAGAAGTGCAGAATCCGACAGTCCGGCAGGTGGCATCCCTGCTAGGATCCATGGCGTCCTGCATCTTTTCATTCCCAACGCCAGGCTGAGGATGCGGCCTTTGCAGCAGATTCTGGAGGACCAGTGGGATCAGTCAACAGGTCGCTGGGAAGATCAGATATGTCTCTCCCAGGCGGCGAGATCCTCCCTCACATGGTAGACTCAGCAGCGGAATCTGATGGTGGGAGTCCCTTTTCACCAGCCACTTCCAGTGCAATCGGTGTTGACAGACTTCGTCAGCCCGCACGCCATCAATTCCACCGACTTCATCCTCCTGGGGGACCTCAACTTCCACCTGGAGGACAACAAGGACCGCAACACCACTGCTCTGCTGGACAACCTGGCCAACCTCGGACTCAAGCAACTGGTAACCACCCCCACCCACTACGCCGGCCACACGCTTGACCCAGTCTTCTCATCCAGCAAATACGTCACCTTCAGCCACTCCACCAATCTCCAGTGGACTGACCACAGCTGCGTCCACTTCAGCTTCAGTAAAACGACGACCCACCACCACCCTCAACAAGCCCCCCGCAGGAGCTGGAACAAGATCACCGGCGACCAGGTCACCACCTTCCTCAGCCAGAACCCCCCCACCAGCTCAACGGACCCCAACGAAGCCGCCAACAACCTCACACAGTGGATCACCAACTGCGCAGACGCCCTCGCACCACTGAAGAAGAACCCCCCCAGCAGACGCGGCAGCAAGAAAGCCTCCTGGTTCACCGACGAGCTCATCACCTCCAAGAAGAACTGCCGCTCCCTGGAGAACACCTGGCGCACCAACCAGACCACAGACAACATGATGGCCCTCAAACACGCCACCCGCAAACACCTCCAACTGATCCGCGCCACAAAGAAGACAGCCTTCAAGGAACGACTGGACAACAACACCCACAACAGCAAGGAACTCTTCAGCATCGTCAAAGAGCTCTCCAACCCCGACGCCGGAAACAATGACATCACTCCATCGCAAGACCTCTGCGACTCCCTCGCAGCCTTCTTCCACGACAAGATCGCCAACCTTCACAACAGCTTCGGCCCACCAACCACGAACCCCACCACCGAACCGATGCCCCCCACCGCCACCCTCCGCACCTGGACCCCAGTCAGCACCGAAGACACAACACGCACAATGAACACCATCCACTCCGGATCCCCTACGGACCCCTGCCCACACCACATCTTCAACACGGCCGACCACATCATCGCACCCCACCTCCGCGACATCATCAACGCCTCCTTCAACACCGCCACCTTCCCGGAGTGCTGGAAACACTCCGAGATCAGTGCCCTGCTGAAGAAACCAACTGCAGACCCCTCCGACCTCAAGAACTACCGCCCCATCTCGCTCCTCCCGTTTCCCGCCAAAGTCATCGAGAAGACCGTCAACAGATAGCTAGCCGCCTTCCTCGAGACCAACGGATCCCTCGACCACTCGCAATCCGGCTTCCAAGCCAACCACAGCACGGAGACCGCCCTCATCGCAGCCACAGATGACATCAGATCCCTAATGGACAACGGGGAAACTGCGGCCCTCATCCTCCTGGACCTCTCCGCAGCGTTCGACACTGTCTGCCACCGCACCCTGGTACAGCGCCTGAACAACACCGGCATCCAGGAGAAGGCCCTGGAGTGGATCACCTCATTCCTCGCCGGAAGAACCCAGAGAGTCCGCCTCCCCCCGTTCCGGTCAGCTGCCACCGAAGTCATCTGCGGCGTTCCACAAGGGTCATCGCTCAGCCCCACCCTCTTCAACGTCTACATGAGCCCCCTCGCAACCATCGCACGTCAACACAACCTCAAGATCATCACCTACGCCGATGACACCCAGCTGATCCTCTCCCTCACCAGCGACCCGGACGCCGCCAGAGCAAGCCTACACGAAGGGATGAAAGACGTCGCCGAATGGATGAAGAACAGCCGCCTGAAACTGAACTCAGACAAGACGGAGGTCCTCATCCTGGGATCATCACCCTCCGCCTGGGACGACTCCTGGTGGCCTCCCGCCCTGGGAGCCTCCCCCAAGCCAACGGACCACGCACGCAACCTAGGCTTCATCCTGGACTCCTCCCTCTCGATGACCAGACAAGTCAACGCCGTCTCGTCTTCATGCTTCAACACCCTGCGCATGCTTCGAAAGATCTTCCGGTGGATCCCCACGGAGACCAGGAAGACGGTCACCCAGGCCCTCGTCACCAGTCGGCTGGACTACGGGAATGCCCTCTACGCCGGCACCGCCGCCAAACTCCAGAAGAAACTCCAACGGATCCAGAACGCCTCAGCACGACTCATCCTGGACATCCCCCGACACAGCCACATCTCCGGACACCTGAGAGACCTGCACTGGCTCCCCGTCAACAAAAGAATCACGTTCCGACTCCTCACCCACGCACACAAGGCCCTCCACGACCTGGGCCCCAAGTTCGTCAATAGCCGCCTGACCTTCCACAAGCCCACCCGCCAGCTCCGCTCCGCCAGCCTCGCTCTCGCCACTGTCCCCCGCATCCGCAGAGCCACCGCCGGAGGAAGATCCTTCTCCTACCTGGCAGCCAAGACATGGAACTCCCTCCCCATCCACCTCCGGACAACGCAAGACCATCTCGCCTTCAGGAAGCAACTCAAGACCTGGCTGTTCGAGCAGTAGCGTTCCCCCCCCCCCCCCCCCCCCAGCGCCTTGAGACTCTCCGGGTGAGCAGTGCGCTATACAAATGCCTATGATTGATTGATTGATTGACAGACGCATCTCTGCAAGGCTGGTGGGCACACATGGGGTGCCTTCAGATACAAGGACAGTGGTCGGAGAAGGAACAGACCTACCATATCAATATGCTGGAGCTATGAGCAGTCCACCTTGCTCTGAAAGCTTTCCTACTGGCAATCGAGTCCGATTCGGTCCTGGTCCAGACCGACAACACGACGACCATGTTCTACCTAAACAAACAGGGTGGAACTCGGTTGCGTCCTCTTTCCCTGGAGTCACAGGCGATCTGGCACTGGCTTCTCGCCCGGAACCTCTCGGTGGTGGCAGTACACCTTCCAGGAGAGCTAAATGTCAAGGCAGACGCACTCAGCAGGCACTTCGAAGATCAGCCAGACTGGGTGCTACACGACGAGGTAGTGGTGGACCTTTTCCATCGTTGGGGTCGTCCGGAAATAGATCTATTTGCAGACGACGAAAACACAAAATGCCACGCCTTCGCGTCCAGATTCCACCGTCCAGGGACAAGGGGGAATGCGCTTTTGATGGACTGGTCAGGGACATTTGCCTACGCCTTTCCTCCTCTGCCCCTGATCCCGAAGGTGGTGTCCAAGCTACTCAGATCCAGCATGACGGTGATTCTGATAGCTCCAGACTGGCCACGGTAGTGGTGGTACCCGGACCTTCTTCATCTGTCGGTACTTCCACACAGGAGACTACCTTGCAGGCCGGACCTGCTGACCAAGATGGGCAGGAGGATTCTTCATCCCAACCATCCCTCACTGAACTTGACAGCATGGCTCCTGAGGTCCTGCAATACGGACATTTGAAACTGCCTCCTGATTGCATGCATATTTTGAAAGAAGCAAAAAGACCCTCCACAAGAGCGTCATATGCGTTTAAGTGGAAGAGGTTTTTTCTTTGGTGTAGAGAACATCACCTTGATCCTACGAAGGGGCAGGAGGATGTCATTCTCCCTTACCTTCTGTACTTAGCAAGATCGGGTTTAAAGTATGCTTCTATCAGGGTGCATTTATCTGCCATTACGGCGTACAGGAGATCACCTAGTCAGCCCTCCTTTTTCCAAATGCAGGTGGTCAAGGACTTCTTACAGAGGTTGAAGAAAGTGTATCCCCCGGTTCGAAACCCTTCTCCTCCGTGGGAGTTGAACCTGGTGTTATCTAAATTGATGGGCCCACCTTGATGAGCCAATCCACAAAGCTTCCTTGCAGCATTTGTCTTGGAAGGCCGCTTTTCTGGTAGCCATTACATCAGCGCGCAGAGTAAGCGAGATCCAAGCGCTGTGTACCAATGAGCCTTACACTGTTTTCCACCATAACAGAGTAGTTTTAAGGGCGCATTCATCTTTTCTCCCTAAGGTGGTGTCTGATTTTCATATCAATCAGTCCATTTCCCTTCCATCTTTTTTCCCAAATCCAGCGACCCCGGCTGAGCGGTCGCTTCATTCCTTAGACATCAAGAGGGTGCTTAAGTTCTACTTAGAAAGTACCAAGGGCATAAGGAAGACAGATCAGTTATTTGTCAATTATGGCGCCATGAGAACAGGCTTCCCAGCCGCTAAGAGATCCATTTCGAGATGGATTGTATCCTGCATTACCTTAGCTTACCAGCTGGCAAAAAGACCCTTACCGTTGCCTCCTAAGGCGCATTCCACTAGGAGGAAAGCGGCCACTGTTGCTTTCTTACATGACATCCCAATGTCGGAGATTTGCAAGGCTGCAACCTGGAAATCGGTTCAAACCTTTACGAGGCACTACTGCCTAGAATCTGATTCCAGGACTGATGCCAAGCCTCCTTGAGGAATCTGTTTGGATAGTTTTTCTTTTTTTGCTCTATCTGAGCTTGGTTTCCTAAGCTTACTGATCACATTTCTGTGTTCTCCTTTGCCCGCAGGGAGATGAGTTGAGGCTCGCTATTCTATTCTAATGCTTATGACTATTGATGAGGATCCCCTGGAAGAGAAGGATTAGTTTCTTACCTGTAATCCTAGTTCTCTTCCAGGGGTATTCTCATCAAAGTCGTAAGCAACCCTCCCTCCTCCCCGGGCAAAGGATTGTTATAGTTTGAAGATATTGTTAACTCTTTGTACCTTGGCTTTTTCAGTCTCCGCAAAGAACAACTGACCTAACTGTCACCCCTGAGGCATGATGGGAAGCTGGGGGTCAGGAGTGCCTTAAAGGCACAGTGTCAGTTTATTGCTATGCAGCTACAGGTTAGCTTTTCAGTCTTTTTAGACTCGGTATTTGCAATGCAGCCTGGTAGCTTCCTATGCTTTCAGTGATTTATGAGAATTTCTACTGTTTGCTGTGCATTAAAACAGTTTCTAAACAGATTTTGTTGTTGTTTCTCCTGTTTCTAATGCATGTTTTTCATGTATGGTGGAAATTCCTTACAGCATGATTCAGCTCTGGTGTTTATTAGGCTGCAATTGCTTATTTTTATATATATATATATATATATATATATATATATATATATATATATATATATATATATATATATATATATATATATGGATATATATATGTGGGGCACATATAGTATAGTGTTTCCGGGGTCCCGCGCATGGGCGGGAATATTCTAATACTTATGACTTTGATGAGGATACCCCTGGAAGAGAACTAGGATTACAGGTAAGTAACTAATCCTTCCTGGGGTATCCACGGGTGGGTTGACTCTCCAACCTTCCATCTTCCATAGGGTTTCTTCAGGGTCCTCTGGGAAGGGTCCCTCGTCTTCAAAACTGCAACCGCGACTTCCCCATTGACTTGCTTTGAGTTTGTAGCTTTGTTTCCGCTCTGCACACAGCCTCCGTGGGGTTCCATGGGTGGTTTATTGGGTCCCCAACTCTTCTGAGACTTCTAGTCGAAGTCTCAACTTCGGTTGCAGTTCTCATTACACTGCTTCAGTATATGGTTTGGTCTCCTCCTGGAGACCACTGTGTGTTTGTGCTTACTTAGCTGTTTCCATTTGAAATATTGTGTTGATATCTCCAGGAAGGAGATATACTAACGTGTTAGTGAGTGTGTATAATAAATATCCTAATTTTTATACCTACACTGTGTGGTTCTTTTTCGTTTAACTCACGTTACATGATTAGTTCTGTTAAAGCAAGCTGCTTAACATTCCTTCTGGACTAAGCCTGAAGGCTACTCTCCACAGCTACCACTTAAAATTGCTTTCTATGTTGGTCTAAGACCACTAAAATCACCATAAGGGGTGTCTGGATTAGTGCAAGGTGCTCCACTTAAATAAGTGTGCACCATATACTAAGCCAGCCTCCTACATTGGTGTGCATTTAACCCTGCACTGTTTTACTAGCTAATCTAGCTGTGGATTAAATGAAAAACCATAACTAGCATTACACACATATAAAACAATGTTTGTAAAGAAGTAAGTTCTACTGCACTTTTAGATTGGTTGTTAATGGCCTAGCACAAGCCTTTCTCCATATTTGCAAGTGTAGTTTACACTAGGATAGGTAGGAGCAACACCACACTACACCTAGTCACCATGTCTTTAGTGATGGACTCAGTGGGTCACAACCCTCTAAATACAGTTCTCCTAAGTTCCCAAGACCTAAGGACACTGTGTATCTCTAGAAAGTTAAAGACAGGTAGTAACCCCAACACTAAGCAACTCTTAGAGCTGCTCCTGCTAGACGACCTCCAGAATCCTGATATGTCAGAAGGGCAGGACAAAGTGGGTGGAGATTCTCCAGAAGATGGGTCAAGAGGGGTTCCCCCTAGTGACCTTAATTCTGAATATGACCAAGAGTAGTCTGATGACTCTACGCTGGTGAACTCTGATCCCCCAGGGGATAGTACTGTTATTACAGAAGGTGTCCATAGAGGTAGGTCCACCTTTGTTCCTCCTGGTAGGGTGCAGAGAATGCAGGGGAGGTCTAGGTCCTCCTCTGTCAATTTCAGTGCTGCTAACAATTTCATAGCGACCTCCATCTCTAGCAAAAGCGAGAACTCCTAGAAAGGGAATACCACCTGATCAAACTTGAGAGAGTTAGACTCAAGCTCAAGCAAGAACAGTTGGCCCTTGATAAGGAGACCCTGGAAGTCCAGAGGGCTAGGAAGAATTCGGGACTAGAGCCCATGGCACTAGTGTACCTAGATTCAGGGAAACTTCCTTTGATACTAAGAACCTGAGCAGGATAGTCCCTTCTTATTAGTAGGTGGATGATATCCATAAATGGATCAATGCTTTAGAGAGGGCCTGTAAAGTTCAGAAGGTTCCTCGAGGGCAGTGGGCTGCTATCCTATGGCTCCCCTTTGCTAACAAAGGTAGAGACAAGCTCCTCACTGTCAGAGAAGAGGATGCTGACAACTACTCAGTTTTGAAAAGTGCCCTCATAGATGGGTTTGGTTTAACCACTGAACAGTAAAGAGGGACACACAGAAGGCACACACCCAAGACAGGGTTGATTTTATAGACAGTGCCATTAAAGCTCTGAAAGGCTGGCTTCATTGAAGCAAGGTACAGGACTATGAGGGATTGTACAATTAGTTGATGAGGGAGCACATCCTTAATGATTGACAGAATCAGCAATTGTACTAGTACCTGGTGGACTCTGATCTGACCTCTTCCCAAGAATTGGGAAAGAAGGCAGACAAATGGGTCCGTACCACTGTTAAGCAGAAACATAATGGTGGTGGAGGCGACGAGAAGAAGCAAAATTCTTCTAAGTCTCAAGAGAAAGGTGGGGAGAAAGGTAAAGACAAAAGGAGTCTTCACAAGGTCCCCAAAAACCTGCTTCTGGGGGTGAGTCTAAAAACACCAACAACTTCAAAAAGAAACATTGGTGCTACCTGGGTAAGGAAAAAGGCCATAGCCTAAGGGATGCTAATTGTCCTAAGGCCAGCAATAAGTAAACTACTACCACTGCCCCTAAGGCAACTAGCCCCCCTAGTACCAGCACAAGTACTAGTACAGCTCCCAGGAGTTTAGTAGGGTTTACCTTGGGTTCTGAAGTGGGTTCTGGCCTAGTCAGAACACCCACTCAGGCTGTCCTTGTCTGTGACAGGGGCATGGATCTTGCCACTTTACTTGTTAGTCCCAGTAACCTGGGCAAATACAGACAAGAGCCTTTGATTAGTGGAAGGGAAGCTATGGCTTACAGAGACACAGGAGCCAGTGACATCATGGTGACAGAGAAACTTGTGTCCCCTGATCAGATCATACTTGGACAACTGTACCAAGTGACCAATGTCAGCAGTGTCAGGACTAATCATTCCTTGGCAGTTGTCAATCTCAGTTGGGGAGGGGTAACTGGCCCTAAACGAGTTGTAGTCTTGCTAGACCTACCTGTAGATTGTCTGTTGGGCAATGTTTTGTAAACTGCAGTCTGGTCTGAAGTGGAGCTCAGGACACATGCAGAGGTGATGGGAATCTCTGCCACTGCATTTGATGTTACCGGGGCTCAGGCCAAATAGCTAAGCAGTGATGGAGCACTGGATCCCGAAGAAATGGACAACGTGGCTCATGAGAGAAGGAACAGGAAGGGTAAGGAACTATCCTCCTCCCAAACTCCCAGTGAGAGTCAATCTCTTGAGGGAGATTATCTCAGTCCCTGTGAAGGAATTGCCCCAGAGGAACTTGGGCCTGATAAGGCAGAGTTCCACGGGGGCAGGGAGCCTTTCCAGAGCAGACTGAGTTTGGAGCAGAAATCCTACCCCTCTCTTGAAAAGTTCAGACATCAAGCTGCTGCTGAGGAGGCAGTGGGTGTCAGTTGGTCCCATCGCATCTAATGGGAAAATGGGCTCCTGTTCTCTGAGTGTAGAGACCCCAAGCCGTGCCACCAGGAGGTTGATAATACCTTAGAAGTTCAGGGGTTTTCTTCTATCCCTGGCACATGACATTCCCCTTGCAGGACATCTTGGCCAAAGCAAGACTTGGGACAGGTTTGTCCATCATTTTTACTTGCCCCACATGTCTGAAGACACCAAGGAGTTTTTTCGTTCCTTTCTCACTTGCCAAGCCAATGGTAAGTGAGGTGGCACTACAAAGTTCCTCTTAATTCCACTCCCAGTGGCTGGGGTTCCCTTTGAGAAGGTAGGGATAGACATTGTTGTCCCTCAAACCCTCCAACAGCATCTGGACACAGTTGCATCGTAGTGGTGGTAGATCATACTGTCGTGTAGTTCCAAGGAGTCCGCCAGGACCTGCGTGTTTGGGATGCCCTAAACTGAGGGCTTGGTGTCCCAACCGCTTCCGGACACCCCCACAGGATATCTCACCCGTTAGACCAGCTAGCTCTACAGTGCCACTACTACCCTCAGTATTCTACAGTTGTGTAGGTAGTCTCTGGCAACCACTGAACATGACATCCCTGATTCCTCAGGGATCGTGGAAAACAGTACAGTACTTTTTGCTCAAACACTCGTGCTTGCTTTCCTTCAGAAAATACACAGGATGGCGATTAGGACATTTCAATAAGTATTTATTGGTCCAACGACAGCCTTGTGTAAAACATCTGTGCTGCGACATTCAGGAGACAGAAGCATATGAAAGAGATTGCTTGTACCCATATAGTAAATAGTAAATAGATTTCTACCATAGTGCTAATAAGATGAACATACGCAGTTCAGATAAAAACAGTAGCCCTAGCATATTCCTAAAATGCACACCCTAAGTAATTTGCCTAAATGTACCTAGCCTAACCTGGATGTGTAGGATGAACTAGCCTCCTCACCTGATGGTTTAGAATGAAGGACCCCGTCTCTGCGTCAAGGATGACAGACCGCTGCTTGTCGAAGATTCAGCATGCAGGACCCCGTCTCAGCTTAAAAGGAATTCTCCTCTATTTTGTAGGGGGGGAGTGAGGGGATTTTATACTAAAGTGGTCACTCCAGTTTTTTTTTCTAAAATCAACATGTTTTTAAAACAATCATGGATGTTTTTATAACAATCATAAATGTTTTGAAAACAATCACCAATGCTGTTCTAAACAATTGTGATCATGCACAGCTGGCTGTTGGCCAAGGATGAAAAAAGTGGTTACCCGTATACAGAATAATTCTGCCGTGCTGGAGGACATGTTTATGTACGTCAGGTACAGGCATTATGATCGAGTACTGAGAGCCTGTTGTCAAAGAGACAGGAGCAAGCTACTAGGTAAAGGGTCACCTGCTTAGAATCGTTATTGTCGTGTGGATGGGACAATGTATGTAAAATGGAGTATACAGGACAGGACCATCCTTAAGGACATGACAATACCACTAGGTATTCAGAGGTTGTTCCCCTTAGGACCACTACAGCTCCTATGGTGGCTAGGGTCCTTTTGGTTGTCTTTTCCAGAGTGGGTTTCTCGGGCACATGCTTTGGTCTGATGTGAATGCTCAGGAAGGTATTCCCATGGATCCATCTCTCAGCAAGAAAATCTCTTATTCAGGCACTACTAGTAAGTAGACTAGACTATGGAAATTCCCTACTGGTATGGATAAGGGAAGATCTACTCTCAGGGCTGCAGGTAGTGCAGAACACAGCCGCTCGCCTAGCTCCTAATCGGCCCTGTCGAACACCTTACGAAACCCTCCTGCGACTGCTCCACTGGCTGCCCATTAGGAAACGAGCAGTGTTTAAGCTTCTGTGTCTGGTCTTTAAAACACTACAGGGGAATGGTCCAGGCTACCTAAAAACAAAAGCTAAAACCGTATATTCCTTCCTGTCAATTGAGATCTAGCGGCCAGCGATTGCTGTGTTCTATGAGGATAAATAAAACCAGAATGGGCGGCCACTCGTTCTCGTATCCGGCTCCCTGCCATTGGAACAAACTGCCCGACCATATTCGCGCCTACACTAACCTCATGCAGTTTAAAACACTTCTTAAAACCTGGCTGTTCAATCACAAACTAGTTGTCTCTGCTTCTGCTCTGCCTGTTATTGTGGCGCTGAGAGATCCCCTTGGGGACGATTCGTTTTGCGCCTAACGAATAATAACAATAATAATAATCATTCTCTAAGGAGGTCTTAACAGACAGAGGTATAAACTTCATGTCTAGTTATATTACTGCCATGTGGAAAGAGTGTGGCGAAAACTACAAGTTTACCACACCCTACTATCCACAGTGCACTGGGCTTGTTGAAAGGTTCTGTAAGACCCTCAAGGGTATGATCATGGGCCTCCTAGAAAAGCTCAGGCGAAAATGGGATGTCTTACTACTCTGCCTTCTCTTTGCCTACAGAGAAGTTCCTCAGAAAGGAGTAGGCTACAGCCCATTTGAACTTCTGTTTGGACATCCAGTTAGGGGTCCACTAAGCCAGCTTCCTACACCCACCTAATTGAAAAACCTCTAAAGCACATGGCTCCAGCATTACTCCTTTCTCTTGACGTGGAGAAAACGTTAGATCGAGTAAGCTGAGCTTTCATAGTAATGATTCTACATAAATAACAGATCGCAAGGGCTTCAGGAAGAAAATCTTGGCGGCTTACACTAATCCCACCGTAGTGATCAGAGTAAATGGCCAACGTACAGCATCTATCACCATGACTAAGAGAACGAGACAGGGATGTCCCCTGTCCCACCTCTTTGTCCTGTAGGTCAAACCGCTAGCCATCAGAATCAGACAGGAGGACGCGATTGCTGGCATCCAATTTAGTATCCAATTGCACAAGATAAGCTTGTTTGCAGACGATTTCCTCCTGTTACTAACCCAGGAGACTCTCTTGCAGTCTTAACTCCCATTTTGGAGAACTCAGAAAGAGTCTAAAGCTTCAGGGTGAATGTGGCCAAATCTCATGTGCTCAGTATTACAATCCCACCAGCTAACCTTCTGCCCCATAAGGAATCGACCTCCTTTCAGTGGGCCCAGCATCAAATACTTGGTACTCAACATCACTCCATAACTAGAGGGGTGGTCAAGAACTAACTGGAGCTAACGTCGCAAAAATGGTCTCAAAAACTTTCTGGCATGACGCCTATTCTACCTGTCTTGGTTGTGACGTATAAACGTTAAAATGAATATCCTCTCCAGAGATGTATACTAATTTTAAACGCTATTGACCCCATCCCAACCCAGGACATAATTCAGCTCCAGACCAATGTGTGCACATGTTTCTGAGTGGGTAAAACTCCACAAATCTCCCAAAAAATTGTAATGCTCCCAAGAGACACAGGGGGCCTGGTGTGCCCCAACCGCCTGGAATATTACTGAGCTGCTCACCTTCGCCATATTTCGGAGTGCGAGAAAAATAGGCTTCACATAGGTCAGGCTGGGAAAGAGAAATACACGCCCCAAGAGCGGCTATATCGCCACCCCCACAATGACGGTTCCAGATATCTCGGACAAGATAGTGGCTAGGAACCTTCCCATCTCCCAATACATCCATTGATATAACTTCTAATTCACGCCAGCCCTGCACCATGCCACCTTCCCTGAGTGGCAGAGGGGTGACTGCAGAAATATGTATGACCTCTTTTGTGTGATGATATTAAATCATTATAACAATTCAAACAAGAATTCCATATCACTGAGCAGCCGCGACTCCAGCACTACCAGCTCAGATACTGGATACTATACCCCCCAATCTGGTGGCAACCACCAGGCCGCTGACTCATTTTGAAAAAGTGGTACCAGTCTTTGAGGGCTCAAAGGGACTGATATCCCAAACCTACTGCTCCATCTAAGTCTCTAAATCCTGCTTCTCTCCCAGATATCAATTGAGGTGGGCGACAGTTTTGGGATAGGACATATTCACTAAACACTGGGAACTCCTATGGGGGCCATGTCAAAATCTCTGTGCAACATTCCCCAGAGGGACTAAGCATACAAAGTGATGTTTCATTGGTACCTCGTCCAGGCTAGACTTCAGTGGATGTATCAAATGACCTCCAGCCTAGGCTGGTAACCAAGATATTGGCATGTTCAACCATGTGTGGTGGGGCTGTGTGCTCTTCCACACGTTCGGGTAAGAAATTCTGGGACATATGAAAGCCACCCTGGGGTACCTTACCCCAGCTGTCCCTACCTAGGTGATCCTGGGGATATTTCTGACCCCGATGAAGGGGACAACAGGCTCCGGCTGGACACTTGTGCACTACATGATGGCAGCTGGTAAACATCTGATTGCCCTCTACTAGAACAGAGCCACAGCCCACAACCTTATTGTAGGAGGCTGGATTAGTATATGGTGCACACTTATTCAAGTGATGCACCTTGCACTAATCCAGACAATCCTTTTGGGGATTTTAGTAGTCCTTGATAACCATAGAAAGCTCTCAAAGTAGTTGCTGTGGAGAGCAGCCTTCAGGCTTATCCAGAAGGATTGTTAAGCAGCTTGTTTTTCTAGTTTAATCATGTAGTGTATATACAAAAATAGGTCTATTTATTACACAACGCTAACTAACACATTGGTGTATCTCCTACCCGGAGAATCAACACAAATACACAACAATACTTTAATTGAAGTAAGGTAAGTAGCACAAAATGCAGTGGTCTCCATGGGGAGACCAACCCATATACTAAAAAGGTGGAATGCGAACTGCGACCAAAATCGGGACTTGGACCAGGAGACTCAGAGAAGCTGGGGACAAAAGGAACCACCCAAGGTAAGTACCCAGGAACACCACGGAGGCTGTGTGCAGAGTAGAAACACAGCTGCATGCCCAATAGAAGATAACTGAAAAGTTGCGGTTGCAGTTTTTAAGAAGGACCCTTGGCTAACCCTACTTACAAAGCCTGGAGAATCAACTCCGGAGTTTGTATGTGTGGCATGCTCACCCAGGGGCACCCTCACGCTTATAACCAAGCAGCCTGCCCTCAGGACTGAAGAGCCTGCCAAAGGGGTGACATATAGGTTTTAAGTGTAGTTACTCTAGATATAAGGAAACTTATATATGTCATGGGAGGTGCAAGCACCAACTCACACAGGCTGCAATAGCAGTCCTGTAGTCACAGTTTAAGCGGACTCTCATGGGTTGCACAATACATGCTGCAGCCCATAGGAGACCCCTGGTGTACCTATGCCCTCGGTACCTTAGTACCATATACCAGGGACGTACAAGGGTACACCGATAGCCAATTGCGGATGTACAGAAGTACTTACCATGGTCAATTTAGGGAGAAAGCGCAGTGACTGGTGTCCTGATTAGCAGTATCCCAGTCAGACTAGTCAAAAACATACTGATAACAAGCAAAAAGTGGGGGTAACCATGAAAGCAGATCCTACTTTCCTATGTATGTTTCCACAAGATGTCGCAGATCCTAGCCATGGAACATAATACTCCCAACTTACCAAATATAGACATCTACTCATAGAGTACATGTGCAAGCTCCAATTTTGTAACCTCACACCACAAAAGCCCAGAGCCGTTCAACTTTTTGATTCCTTCTAAAGCTAAGATCTTGTGCTAGTTATGGAGAATAGGAGTGTCAATGCTCCCCCTCCCCCGCTGCTGCATTGATTGCGGATGATAGTGGAGCAGGTAGCAGAGCCTGGAGCGCATCTAGAGACTGGTTGGCATTTTAGACAATAGGTTGTTTTCAGGTAGGGAGAAGCGGGCCAAATCTGTATGTAAACGTATATGTGTGTGTGTGTGTTGCATATTTGTAACTGAGTGAATCAGTGTAAGTGTGTGTTTGTGAGGGGATGCAGGCATATATCTGCTGGTTTCATGGTGATACTGGGCTAATGGTGTCCATCCTTTCATATGTGGTAAGTATTCTATACCTAGGAGTGACATAATGGTGACCCAGACATAATGTTCCCATGTTACCCTCTAGCTGTGACCCTGGTGTGGTGTGAATCATCTTACTATATTAAGGACAAACTTGACAAATGTAGATGACCTGGCATAGTGGTGGTCCTCAAAACTACCACCTGGATAAAGGGTCTAAGGGAAAAAATTTTAAAGACCTGCCCAAATTCTAATCCCCATAACAAGACTGTATACACACAACAGAATAGGGGGTCTAATGGTCGACAGCACAAGAATAAAGAAAGGGAAAAATAGTGTGTGAAGTATCAAACCCATACATAGTCAGAGCAGAGCACGGAAAACCATCAAACCGACTCAACCAAAGAGACCAATATTGAGAGCAAAGTCACCTCTCACGATCAGTTTATATCATATGGTCTCCACCTAGAGCCGAGGTATGCCTCTTGATCATAGAGACTTCCTCGTTAGTGCAAGGCTCTATTGCTCACTTGGGTTGATAAAGAGAAGTCCAGAAGGCACGTGACAGACTGTGACCACCAGACAAAGGAAGTGCAGTGCAAAAGAAAAATGTGAATTTTAAAAGGAGATTGTGTGAAGAGTACGATATAATTCACTCATTCCGCACATCTCGATTAAAAAGGTGTGTGAACAGAAAATATACCAAGCAGTGCTAACTAGTCACTGTTGAATGAGGGTCGACATGTTTCAGCCTTCACGGGATTATAGCCCACGGCTTTCTTCAGAACCTATATAAATTAATGCTACTGCATTCAATTGATGGATTTCAAATAGTGCAAATGTAAAATGTGAAACTTAACATAAGAAGAAGTAATAAATACAACCTCACGTTGTCCTAATCCTCTATATCACAGGGTGCTAGCATCACCTGAGGAGAAAGGACAATTAACACACATAATAAACCAATTCAGAAAAAATGTGCCGTCTACAAACAAGCAAATTTTCTTAAATATGCCTGGTTAATTGCTGTGAAAGAATCTACGCAATGCTTACCCAGCGTGATCAGGGATTTCACCTCACCTACCCTGGAACCTGGCTCAGGTTAAGGAGGCCCCGCTCTAAATCATGGGTGAAAGAACAAAACATCTTTTTTTATTTTGTTTATTTTCTGGTTTTTTATTTATTTCTAATTTAGAACAACAAAGAGCCAAAATTACTCCCAATTGCTCTTACGCGTTTTGTTAAACGCAGAAAACTCCTAACACTCTAATAGTATGCTCTCCCCTTCAGTGCAAATAACCCATCTCAGTAAATCAACTCTCAGAAGTAGTATCATTAGAACTACAAAGGTGCATAGTTTTGGCCATTGTGAGTATCCCTGACTAGTAAGAGACCGGATCTCTAACTTGTCATTACCTGTCTCTCTCAGTTTACAGATGCAGGAAAATGACTGCCAATCTACCTAGTTGTACTAGTCAGGGGTGTCTATTCGAACGAGTGAGGCTCGCTTGTAAGCATGCCTCAGCCGAAATCTGCTAAAAACGAGTAAGAGAAAGCAGAAAAAACCGAGAATTTAGCGCTCGGTTAGCAGCACCTCTCACCTGTCCGTCGTTGCCCCTAGCTTTCCTAAGCAGGGTGGGAGGCAACGTGCAGGAACATGGAGTGTGTTCAAATACTGTCACCCCACGGAGCACGCCTCACGCTACGTAACAGGAAACTACGGCGGGCGCCGTGTCCAGTTTAACAAAACTACAGAAAAGTGGCATGCCTCATGGGAGATGTAGTTAGCCGCTGTCAGTGCGCATCAGGGTTAACTACGCGCAAAGCCGGGAAACAGACAATCCACTACTGGTACGGGGTTGCCGCTTCATTGGTTCCTATGAAAACTTGCCAGACATCAGTATTACTCTGTGTCCAATCCATTATCAAACAGACCCGAGAGTCCCAAATCAATGCCATATATTGTTCGAGTGTCATATATTATTCTGACTGGGCAGAGTCAGTTGTAACGTTGCAGTGGGAAGAGGGCTCTTATGTATTATGTGCTTTATGGGTAATGTAGTCAATACCGAATCAGCAGGTTCCTCTCTCGATTTTGAAGTGTTTGCAACTATCGCTCTACCCCATATCCAACCAGAGATTCTGACTGAGCAGCTATAGAGAAGGAAACATCCTGTCAGTGTCAAGTTTCAGCTGGTATCATAAATGTCACGATATCCACGTTCAGTTTAATAATCACTGTAAAGACTTAGTGTATTATAAAATGCTCATTTGCATGCTGGTGTACCGCAAAGATTAATAATTGGTACGCTCTTCTCTGTTAGTTTCTATTTAGTTCCAGTAGTTCACATCTAGTGTTCCTATTGTACCCTCTCGAAGTACTAAAAGTCAAAACAGTAGTGAAGCGAAGGGCCTAGGTTAGTTCATCATCCATTGTATCAATAAACAGCATATGTAATAAACTAAGACCCGGAGTATCACGATGCCTCATGGTTCTGCCCCGCGCAGTTATGAAAAGCCAATACTTAATACTGGATGCTAGTCCAGGGAATATCATCATTTAATCCCAACGTGTCACAACAGAGCCTGTGGACCCATTTTTGTTCTTTGGTGAACAAATACTTGGAGATATCACTGATGTGTTGTGGAATAATCGGTTTCTCCAGTATTGTCCAATGGAACTCATCTGCAGTGTGATTGGCTTCAGTATAGTGCCTGGTGAGTTTTGTGTTGGATTTGCGGCACCTGAAGGTGCTCTTGTGCTCTGACATGCGGAGCCTCACCTTTCGGGTGGTCATACCCACATACCTCGTCTGGCACGGGCATGTGAGTAGATAGATGACATTACTGCTATTGCAGTTTGTAAAGTGGGTCTGCATCCAAGGTCTATTGGTCCCAATATCCACTGAAGAGCTGTGGGTGGTTTGTGGACACACCGAACATCCCCCACAGGGGTGGTGTCCTGTCACTGCTGGCAGGTCCCATAAAGTACCTAGTGGTCTACTGGGCCCAATTGGTGGTCGTGTATGGACCAATCTGTCCTTTATGTTGCCTGATCTTTTAAAAGCAAAGAGTGGCATCGCTATTCTCTCCTGGCAACTGTTTAATATCCGCCAATGTTTTTTGATGCTTTTCTTTATATCATTGGATAGTGTGCAGAAAGTACTGACCATCGTCAGACGTTCCAATGGTGGCTTCGGTACTGGCGGTTCCAACAATGCTTCCCGATTGTTATTTGAGGCCCTTTTGAGAGACCGTTTGACCAGCTTGCGGGGATAGTGTCTCTCCATAAGTTGCTCTGATAGCAAATTGGCATGTTTGGCAAAGCCATCTGTTGTAGAACAGTTCCTACGCACCCTTAGAAACTGGCCATAGGGTAAATTATCCCTTAGGGCCTTTGGGTGCTGACTGTCATAACGCAAAAGCGAATTGCGTGCCATGGGCTTGCGGTATAGTTCACTTCCCAGGCCCTCAGGAGTTACAAAAATCGATAGGTCCAGAAACGCCAAACGGCTCTTGTTCACTTCAACCGTGAACTTCAGATAGTCATTCCGTGAGTTAAGCCACTGGTGGAAGTGGCCAATGGACTGTTGATCTCCTCTCCACACCACCAGGACATCATCAATATACCGCTTCCATAAGCGGATTGATGAAAAGAAGGGGTTGGTGGGAGCCAAGACGTGTTCCTGCTCGAACGCATGGACATACAGATTCACTAAGCTGGGCGCGAAAACACTGCCCATGCTGGTCCCCGACGTTTGCAAGTAGATGGTGTTCTCAAATTTAAAAAAGTTCTCTTTCATCGCCATTCTGGCCAAGGTCATGATGAAGGGTACAGGTGTAATAGACTGTAAATCGGTACCCTCTAGAATGGAGCATATTGTATCCAGTGTCTCATCTTGGGGAATGGATGTATATAGAGATTCGACATCGAAGGAGACTAAGAAGTCTCGCTCCGGGTCGAACTCTACCGTGGGAAGCAAACGCAGGACATCCTTGGTATCCTGCAGATACGTTGGCATCTTCTGAACGATAGGTCTTAGAAAGTGGTCCACAAACATAGACAGTGGTTCCAAAAGGGAACCCTGTCCCGAGATGATTGGTCGCCCAGGTGGAGGTCTCTGGGCCTTGTGTACCTTTGGCAGTACATAGAAGTAGGGGATGACAGGAAACTTGGTCTGTAGGAACTGTGCTTCGTGGTTAGTGATCCAACCTTCACAGAGAGCTTCTTCGGTGATTTCACCGATAGATTGAAGCAGTCTAGCAGTAGGATCATGACTTAGAATCCTATATGACCGCTCATCGCCCAATTGGCGGAGGCATTCTGCTCTATAGTCAACAGTATCCAGGATAACGATGGAACCACCCTTATCTGCAGGTTTGATGGTAATTTCTTCTGCTTTAGACAAGGAAGTAAGTGCCTGTCTTTCATCTCGTGGTAAGTTACTAAATCTCTCGTTCCTTGTGTTACACAGGGCACTGATCTCACACGTAACCGCTTTTTCGAAAGTAAGAACCTGTGGAGGAACCAGGTGTGTGGGAGGGTTAAATGTTGACTTAACTCTGAGCCCCGTGTTTTGTTCCTTCTCTTCAGGATCAGCTATTGTTTTGTCCCTGAAAAAATGATGAAGCCTCAGTTTTCTGAAAAACTGTGCCAATTCGCATTGAATCTGAAAAGAGTCCCCTGTGGAGGTGGTAACGAAGCCAAGGCCCCTGTTAAGGACAGACTGCTCGTCTGCTGACAGGATGCGCTTACTCAGATTCACTACGAGGTTTGATTGGCACTGCCCGTGGGTGGAGCCGAGTTCTTCCTCGTATTGCTCCGTGTCCCGGCATGAGGACCTGAGGGTGGGCCTGAGGCTAGATCCCAATGAACTTGGGCTTGTGCGTTTCTTCGCCTGCCTCGCGTTCTTGGGGGGCCATACCCTAAAAAAGACTGGTTGTCAAATTCTGTTTGGTATGCTGTCATAGGTGGTGGAAATGCTTGTGGTGGGAAACCCCAGGGGGTGGGCGGCCACCACTGTTGAAATTGTGGTGTGCCATAACCCCTTTGGTGGTAGGGTCTAGTGTATCTACCTCTGCCTCTGGAACGTTGTTTAGGTCCGTCAGTGTCGCTAGATGTTTCATCTGAGCTGGAGCCTGAATAGGAAGAACCATATCTTCTCCCATTACTCTTAAACTCAGGGGGTGTATAATTCTCACTGGTGTAAGGGTAAACCTTTTCATGTTTAAACTTGGCCAAATCTTTTTTAAATTTTTCAATTTTAGAGAGGAGAATAGAGTCCTTAAACTCCTTGTTGTTCTTATTCGATTCGTCCAAGTTCTTTTTAAATAAAGTGGCAGTGATGGTAATTTTGATTTGGGCTTCTAGGGCCTGTATCTCTATAAGGATGGAATCAGCCACTCTCTTCGCTGTGCTGATAATTAAAATCAGCCAATCACGCGTACAGCGCCATGCTATAAGTGACCAGTCTTTGAGAAACACTCTATCATCCAGAAAAAGCCTAGGGGCATTGGTTACTATCAACCCAGGGGGCGCACAGTTAGCTCTCAAATATTCAGCCATGATGGCGCCGTGAATAGAAGAGCGTGAATGGGATTTCTTAAGAACGAGGACTCTGCCCCAATCATTACCTGTTTCTGTGAGGGGAGCATTCGAACCCTCAAGTATACTGGGTGTATTGTCAAGAATGGATTGATATACTGCATCATCATACGCCAAACCGCTAAATTCGGCCATTTTATGGTGACCAAAGCAAAAGTTGAGATACAGCAAAGAGGCTAAATGCTAAAAGGAAAGAAACCACAAAAAGGTGTAGGCTAAGCAGTTACATAAATCTGCAGTGAAAAAAGGATTACCCACGAAGGCAGTATAATCCTTGAACAAGACCCGCAGCCAAAAAGCTGCTCAAAAACATCAAAACTACCACCTGGATAAAGGGTCTAAGGGAAAAAATTTTAAAGACCTGCCCAAATTCTAATCCCCATAACAAGACTGTATACACACAACAGAATAGGGGGTCTAATGGTCGACAGCACAAGAATAAAGAAAGGGAAAAATAGTGTGTGAAGTATCAAACCCATACATAGTCAGAGCAGAGCACGGAAAACCATCAAACCGACTCAACCAAAGAGACCAATATTGAGAGCAAAGTCACCTCTCACGATCAGTTTATATCATATGGTCTCCACCTAGAGCCGAGGTATGCCTCTTGATCATAGAGACTTCCTCGTTAGTGCAAGGTTCTATTGCTCACTTGGGTTGATAAAGAGAAGTCCAGAAGGCACGTGACAGACTGTGACCACCAGACAAAGGAAGTGCAGTGCAAAAGAAAAATGTGAATTTTAAAAGGAGATTGTGTGAAGAGTACGATATAATTCACTCATTCCGCACATCTCGATTAAAAAGGTGTGTGAACAGAAAATATACCAAGCAGTGCTAACTAGTCACTGTTGAATGAGGGTCGACATGTTTCAGCCTTCACGGGATTATAGCCCACGGCTTTCTTCAGGACCTATATAAATTAATGCTACTGCATTCAATTGATGGATTTCAAATAGTGCAAATGTAAAATGTGAAACTTAACATAAGAAGAAGTAATAAATACAACCTCACGTTGTCCTAATCCTCTATATCACAGGGTGATAGCATCACCTGAGGAGAAAGGACAATTAACACACATAATAAACCAATTCAGAAAAAATGTGCCGTCTACAAACAAGCAAATTTTCTTAAATATGCCTGGTTAATTGCTGTGAAAGAATCTACGCAATGCTTACCCAGCGTGATCAGGGATTTCACCTCACCTACCCTGGAACCTGGCTCAGGTTAAGGAGGCCCCGCTCTAAATCATGGGTGAAAGAACAAAACATCTTTTTTTATTTTGTTTATTTTCTGGTTTTTTATTTATTTCTAATTTAGAACAACAAAGAGCCAAAATTACTCCCAATTGCTCTTACGCGTTTTGTTAAACGCAGAAAACTCCTAACACTCTAATAGTATGCTCTCCCCTTCAGTGCAAATAACCCATCTCAGTAAATCAACTCTCAGAAGTAGTATCATTAGAACTACAAAGGTGCATAGTTTTGGCCATTGTGAGTATCCCTGACTAGTAAGAGACCGGATCTCTAACTTGTCATTACCTGTCTCTCTCAGTTTACAGATGCAGGAAAATGACTGCCAATCTACCTAGTTGTACTAGTCAGGGGTGTCTATTCGAACGAGTGAGGCTCGCTTGTAAGCATGCCTCAGCCGAAATCTGCTAAAAACGAGTAAGAGAAAGCAGTAAAAACCGAGAATTTAGCGCTCGGTTAGCAGCACCTCTCACCTGTCCGTCGTTGCCCCTAGCTTTCCTAAGCAGGGTGGGAGGCAACGTGCAGGAACATGGAGTGTGTTCAAATACTGTCACCCCACGGAGCACGCCTCACGCTACGTAACAGGAAACTACGGCGGGCGCCGTGTCCAGTTTAACAAAACTACAGAAAAGTGGCATGCCTCATGGGAGATGTAGTTAGCTGCTGTCAGTGCGCATCAGGGTTAACTACGCGCAAAGCCGGGAAACAGACAATCCACTACTGGTACGGGGTTGCCGCTTCATTGGTTCCTATGAAAACTTGCCAGACATCAGTATTACTCTGTGTCCAATCCATTATCAAACAGACCCGAGAGTCCCAAATCAATGCCATATATTGTTCGAGTGTCATATATTATTCTGACTGGGCAGAGTCAGTTGTAACGTTGCAGTGGGAAGAGGGCTCTTATGTATTATGTGCTTTATGGGTAATGTAGTCAATACCGAATCAGCAGGTTCCTCTCTCGATTTTGAAGTGTTTGCAACTATCGCTCTACCCCATATCCAACCAGAGATTCTGACTGAGCAGCTATAGAGAAGGAAACATCCTGTCAGTGTCAAGTTTCAGCTGGTATCATAAATGTCACGATATCCACGTTCAGTTTAATAATCACTGTAAAGACTTAGTGTATTATAAAATGCTCATTTGCATGCTGGTGTACCGCAAAGATTAATAATTGGTACGCTCTTCTCTGTTAGTTTCTATTTAGTTCCAGTAGTTCACATCTAGTGTTCCTATTGTACCCTCTCGAAGTACTAAAAGTCAAAACAGTAGTGAAGCGAAGGGCCTAGGTTAGTTCATCATCCATTGTATCAATAAACAGCATATGTAATAAACTAAGACCCGGAGTATCACGATGCCTCATGGTTCTGCCCCGCGCAGTTATGAAAAGCCAATACTTAATACTGGATGCTAGTCCAGGGAATATCATCATTTAATTCCAACGTGTCACAACAGAGCCTGTGGACCCATTTTTGTTCTTTGGTGAACAAATACCTGGAGATATCACTGATGTGTTGTGGAATAATCGGTTTCTCCAGTATTGTCCAATGGAACTCATCTGCAGTGTGATTGGCTTCAGTATAGTGCCTGGTGAGTTTTGTGTTGGATTTGCGGCACCTGAAGGTGCTCTTGTGCTCTGACATGCGGAGCCTCACCTTTCGGGTGGTCATACCCACATACCTCGTCTGGCACGGGCATGTGAGTAGATAGATGACATTACTGCTATTGCAGTTTGTAAAGTGGGTCTGCATCCAAGGTCTATTGGTCCCAATATCCACTGAAGAGCTGTGGGTGGTTTGTGGACACACCGAACATCCCCCACAGGGGTGGTGTCCTGTCACTGCTGGCAGGTCCCATAAAGTACCTAGTGGTCTACTGGGCCCAATTGGTGGTCGTGTATGGACCAATCTGTCCTTTATGTTGCCTGATCTTTTAAAAGCAAAGAGTGGCATCGCTATTCTCTCCTGGCAACTGTTTAATATCCGCCAATGTTTTTTGATGCTTTTCTTTATATCATTGGATAGTGTGCAGAAAGTACTGACCATCGTCAGACGTTCCAATGGTGGCTTCGGTACTGGCGGTTCCAACAATGCTTCCCGATTGTTATTTGAGGCCCTTTTGAGAGACCGTTTGACCAGCTTGCGGGGATAGTGTCTCTCCATAAGTTGCTCTGATAGCAAATTGGCATGTTTGGCAAAGCCATCTGTTGTAGAACAGTTCCTACGCACCCTTAGAAACTGGCCATAGGGTAAATTATCCCTTAGGGCCTTTGGGTGCTGACTGTCATAACGCAAAAGCGAATTGCGTGCCATGGGCTTGCGGTATAGTTCACTTCCCAGGCCCTCAGGAGTTACAAAAATCGATAGGTCCAGAAACGCCAAACGGCTCTTGTTCACTTCAACCGTGAACTTCAGATAGTCATTCCGTGAGTTAAGCCACTGGTGGAAGTGGCCAATGGACTGTTGATCTCCTCTCCACACCACCAGGACATCATCAATATACCGCTTCCATAAGCGGATTGATGAAAAGAAGGGGTTGGTGGGAGCCAAGACGTGTTCCTGCTCGAACGCATGGACATACAGATTCGCTAAGCTGGGCGCGAAAACGCTGCCCATGCTGGTCCCCGACGTTTGCAAGTAGATGGTGTTCTCAAATTTAAAAAAGTTCTCTTTCATCGCCATTCTGGCCAAGGTCATGATGAAGGGTACAGGTGTAATAGACTGTAAATCGGTACCCTCTAGAATGGAGCATATTGTATCCAGTGTCTCATCTTGGGGAATGGATGTATATAGAGATTCGACATCGAAGGAGACTAAGAAGTCTCGCTCCGGGTCGAACTCTACCGTGGGAAGCAAACGCAGGACATCCTTGGTATCCTGCAGATACGTTGGCATCTTCTGAACGATAGGTCTTAGAAAGTGGTCCACAAACATAGACAGTGGTTCCAAAAGGGAACCCTGTCCCGAGATGATTGGTCGCCCAGGTGGAGGTCTCTGGGCCTTGTGTACCTTTGGCAGTACATAGAAGTAGGGGATGACAGGAAACTTGGTCTGTAGGAACTGTGCTTCGTGGTTAGTGATCCAACCTTCACAGAGAGCTTCTTCGGTGATTTCACCGATAGATTGAAGCAGTCTAGCAGTAGGATCATGACTTAGAATCCTATATGACCGCTCATCGCCCAATTGGCGGAGGCATTCTGCTCTATAGTCAACAGTATCCAGGATAACGATGGAACCACCCTTATCTGCAGGTTTGATGGTAATTTCTTCTGCTTTAGACAAGGAAGTAAGTGCCTGTCTTTCATCTCGTGGTAAGTTACTAAATCTCTCGTTCCTTGTGTTACACAGGGCACTGATCTCACACGTAACCGCTTTTTCGAAAGTAAGAACCTGTGGAGGAACCAGGTGTGTGGGAGGGTTAAATGTTGACTTAACTCTGAGCCCCGTGTTTTGTTCCTTCTCTTCAGGATCAGCTATTGTTTTGTCCCTGAAAAAATGATGAAGCCTCAGTTTTCTGAAAAACTGTGCCAATTCGCATTGGATCTGAAAAGAGTCCCCTGTGGAGGTGGTAACGAAGCCAAGGCCCCTGTTAAGGACAGACTGCTCGTCTGCTGACAGGATGCGCTTACTCAGATTCACTACGAGGTTTGATTGGCACTGCCCGTGGGTGGAGCCGAGTTCTTCCTCGTATTGCTCCGTGTCCCGGCATGAGGACCTGAGGGTGGGCCTGAGGCTAGATCCCAATGAACTTGGGCTTGTGCGTTTCTTCGCCTGCCTCGCGTTCTTGGGGGGCCATACCCTAAAAAAGACTGGTTGTCAAATTCTGTTTGGTATGCTGTCATAGGTGGTGGAAATGCTTGTGGTGGGAAACCCCAGGGGGTGGGCGGCCACCACTGTTGAAATTGTGGTGTGCCATAACCCCTTTGGTGGTAGGGTCTAGTGTATCTACCTCTGCCTCTGGAACGTTGTTTAGGTCCGTCAGTGTCGCTAGATGTTTCATCTGAGCTGGAGCCTGAATAGGAAGAACCATATCTTCTCCCATTACTCTTAAACTCAGGGGGTGTATAATTCTCACTGGTGTAAGGGTAAACCTTTTCATGTTTGAACTTGGCCAAATCTTTTTTAAATTTTTCAATTTTAGAGAGGAGAATAGAGTCCTTAAACTCCTTGTTGTTCTTATTCGATTCGTCCAAGTTCTTTTTAAATAAAGTGGCAGTGATGGTAATTTTGATTTGGGCTTCTAGGGCCTGTATCTCTATAAGGATGGAATCAGCCACTCTCTTCGCTGTGCTGATAATTAAAATCAGCCAATCACACGTACAGCGCCATGCTATAAGTGACCAGTCTTTGAGAAACACTCTATCATCCAGAAAAAGCCTAGGGGCATTGGTTACTATCAACCCAGGGGGCGCACAGTTAGCTCTCAAATATTCAGCCATGATGGCGCCGTGAATAGAAGAGCGTGAATGGGATTTCTTAAGAACGAGGACTCTGCCCCAATCATTACCTGTTTCTGTGAGGGGAGCATTCGAACCCTCAAGTATACTGGGTGTATTGTCAAGAATGGATTGATATACTGCATCATCATACGCCAAACCGCTAAATTCGGCCATTTTATGGTGACCAAAGCAAAAGTTGAGATACAGCAAAGAGGCTAAATGCTAAAAGGAAAGAAACCACAAAAAGGTGTAGGCTAAGCAGTTACATAAATCTGCAGTGAAAAAAGGATTACCCACGAAGGCAGTATAATCCTTGAACAAGACCCGCAGCCAAAAAGCTGCTCAAAAACATCAAAACTACCACCTGGATAAAGGGTCTAAGGGAAAAAATTTTAAAGACCTGCCCAAATTCTAATCCCCATAACAAGACTGTATACACACTACAGAATAGGGGGTCTAATGGTCGACAGCACAAGAATAAAGAAAGGGAAAAATAGTGTGTGAAGGATCAAATCCATACATAGTCAGAGCAGAGCACGGAAAACCATCAAACCGACTCAACCAAAGAGACCAATATTGAGAGCAAAGTCACCTCTCACCATCAGTTTATATCATATGGTCTCCACCTAGAGCCGAGGTATGCCTCTTGATCATAGAGACTTCCTCGTTAGTGCAAGGCTCTATTGCTCACTTGGGTTGATAAAGAGAAGTCCAGAAGGCACGTGACAGACTGTGACCACCAGACAAAGGAAGTGCAGTGCAAAAGAAAAATGTGAATTTTAAAAGGAGATTGTGTGAAGAGTACGATATAATTCACTCATTCCGCACATCTCAATTAAAAAGGTGTGTGAACAGAAAATATACCAAGCAGTGCTAACTAGTCACTGTTGAATGAGGGTCGACATGTTTCAGCCTTCACGGGATTATAGCCCACGGCTTTCTTCAGGACCTATATAAATTAATGCTACTGCATTCAATTGATGGATTTCAAATAGTGCAAATGTAAAATGTGAAACTTAACATAAGAAGAAGTAATAAATACAACCTCACGTTGTCCTAATCCTCTATATCACAGGGTGCTAGCATCACCTGAGGAGAAAGGACAATTAACACACATAATAAACCAATTCAGAAAAAATGTGCCGTCTACAAACAAGCAAATTTTCTTAAATATGCCTGGTTAATTGCTGTGAAAGAATCTACGCAATGCTTACCCAGCGTGATCAGGGATTTCACCTCACCTACCCTGGAACCTGGCTCAGGTTAAGGAGGCCCCGCTCTAAATCATGGGTGAAAGAACAAAACATCTTTTTTTATTTTGTTTATTTTCTGGTTTTTTATTTATTTCTAATTTAGAACAACAAAGAGCCAAAATTACTCCCAATTGCTCTTACGCGTTTTGTTAAACGCAGAAAACTCCTAACACTCTAATAGTATGCTCTCCCCTTCAGTGCAAATAACCCATCTCAGTAAATCAACTCTCAGAAGTAGTATCATTAGAACTACAAAGGTGCATAGTTTTGGCCATTGTGAGTATCCCTGACTAGTAAGAGACCGGATCTCTAACTTGTCATTACCTGTCTCTCTCAGTTTACAGATGCAGGAAAATGACTGCCAATCTACCTAGTTGTACTAGTCAGGTGTCTCTATTCGAACGAGTGAGGCTCGCTTGTAAGCATGCCTCAGCCGAAATCTGCTAAAAACGAGTAAGAGAAAGCAGAAAAAACCGAGAATTTAGCGCTCGGTTAGCAGCACCTCTCACCTGTCCGTCGTTGCCCCTAGCTTTCCTAAGCAGGGTGGGAGGCAACGTGCAGGAACATGGAGTGTGTTCAAATACTGTCACCCCACGGAGCACGCCTCACGCTACGTAACAGGAAACTACGGCGGGCGCCGTGTCCAGTTTAACAAAACTACAGAAAAGTGGCATGCCTCATGGGAGATGTAGTTAGCCGCTGTCAGTGCGCATCAGGGTTAACTACGCGCAAAGCCGGGAAACAGACAATCCACTACTGGTACGGGGTTGCCGCTTCATTGGTTCCTATGAAAACTTGCCAGACATCAGTATTACTCTGTGTCCAATCCATTATCAAACAGACCCGAGAGTCCCAAATCAATGCCATATATTGTTCGAGTGTCATATATTATTCTGACTGGGCAGAGTCAGTTGTAACGTTGCAGTGGGAAGAGGGCTCTTATGTATTATGTGCTTTATGGGTAATGTAGTCAATACCGAATCAGCAGGTTCCTCTCTCGATTTTGAAGTGTTTGCAACTATCGCTCTACCCCATATCCAACCAGAGATTCTGACTGAGCAGCTATAGAGAAGGAAACATCCTGTCAGTGTCAAGTTTCAGCTGGTATCATAAATGTCACGATATCCACGTTCAGTTTAATAATCACTGTAAAGACTTAGTGTATTATAAAATGCTCATTTGCATGCTGGTGTACCGCAAAGATTAATAATTGGTACGCTCTTCTCTGTTAGTTTCTATTTAGTTCCAGTAGTTCACATCTAGTGTTCCTATTGTACCCTCTCGAAGTACTAAAAGTCAAAACAGTAGTGAAGCGAAGGGCCTAGGTTAGTTCATCATCCATTGTATCAATAAACAGCATATGTAATAAACTAAGACCCGGAGTATCACGATGCCTCATGGTTCTGCCCCGCGCAGTTATGAAAAGCCAATACTTAATACTGGATGCTAGTCCAGGGAATATCATCATTTAATCCCAACGTGTCACAACAGATGGCTTTGTTGTGACACGTTGGGATTAAATGATGATATTCCCTGGACTAGCATCCAGTATTAAGTATTGGCTTTTCATAACTGCGCGGGGCAGAACCATGAGGCATCGTGATACTCCGGGTCTTAGTTTATTACATATGCTGTTTATTGATACAATGGATGATGAACTAACCTAGGCCCTTCGCTTCACTACTGTTTTGACTTTTAGTACTTCGAGAGGGTACAATAGGAACACTAGATGTGAACTACTGGAACTAAATAGAAACTAACAGAGAAGAGCGTACCAATTATTAATCTTTGCGGTACACCAGCATGCAAATGAGCATTTTATAATACACTAAGTCTTTACAGTGATTATTAAACTGAACGTGGATATCGTGACATTTATGATACCAGCTGAAACTTGACACTGACAGGATGTTTCCTTCTCTATAGCTGCTCAGTCAGAATCTCTGGTTGGATATGGGGTAGAGTGATAGTTGCAAACACTTCAAAATCGAGAGAGGAACCTGCTGATTCGGTATTGACTACATTACCCATAAAGCACATAATACATAAGAGCCCTCTTCCCACTGCAACGTTACAACTGACTCTGCCCAGTCAGAATAATATATGACACTCGAACAATATATGGCATTGATTTGGGACTCTCGGGTCTGTTTGATAATGGATTGGTCACAGAGTAATACTGATGTCTGGCAAGTTTTCATAGGAACCAATGAAGCGGCAACCCCGTACCAGTAGTGGATTGTCTGTTTCCCGGCTTTGCGCGTAGTTAACCCTGATGCGCACTGACAGCGGCTAACTACATCTCCCATGAGGCATGCCACTTTTCTGTAGTTTTGTTAAACTGGACACGGCGCCCGCCGTAGTTTCCTGTTACGTAGCGTGAGGCGTGCTCCGTGGGGTGACAGTATTTGAACACACTCCATGTTCCTGCACGTTGCCTCCCACCCTGCTTAGGAAAGCTAGGGGCAACGACGGACAGGTGAGAGGTGCTGCTAACCGAGCGCTAAATTCTCGGTTTTTTCTGCTTTCTCTTACTGTTTTTAGCAGATTTCGGCTGAGGCATGCTTACAAGCGAGCCTCACTCGTTCGAATAGAGACACCTGACTAGTACAACTAGGTAGATTGGCAGTCATTTTCCTGCATCTGTAAACTGAGAGAGACAGGTAATGACAAGTTAGAGATCCGGTCTCTTACTAGTCAGGGATACTCACAATGGCCAAAACTATGCACCTTTGTAGTTCTAATGATACTACTTCTGAGAGTTGATTTACTGAGATGGGTTATTTGCACTGAAGGGGAGAGCATACTATTAGAGTGTTAGGAGTTTTCTGCGTTTAACAAAACGCGTAAGAGCAATTGGGAGTAATTTTGGCTCTTTGTTGTTCTAAATTAGAAATAAATAAAAAACCAGAAAATAAACAAAATAAAAAAAGATGTTTTGTTCTTTCACCCATGATTTAGAGCGGGGCCTCCTTAACCTGAGCCAGGTTCCAGGGTAGGTGAGGTGAAATCCCTGATCACGCTGGGTAAGCATTGCGTAGATTCTTTCACAGCAATTAACCAGGCATATTTAAGAAAATTTGCTTGTTTGTAGACGGCACATTTTTTCTGAATTGGTTTATTATGTGTGTTAATTGTCCTTTCTCCTCAGGTGATGCTAGCACCCTGTGATATAGAGGATTAGGACAACGTGAGGTTGTATTTATTACTTCTTCTTATGTTAAGTTTCACATTTTACATTTGCACTATTTGAAATCCATCAATTGAATGCAGTAGCATTAATTTATATAGGTCCTGAAGAAAGCCGTGGGCTATAATCCCGTGAAGGCTGAAACATGTCGACCCTCATTCAACAGTGACTAGTTAGCACTGCTTGGTATATTTTCTGTTCACACACCTTTTTAATCGAGATGTGCGGAATGAGTGAATTATATCGTACTCTTCACACAATCTCCTTTTAAAATTCACATTTTTCTTTTGCACTGCACTTCCTTTGTCTGGTGGTGTAACGCCCTGAACGTCTCAGGATCGTTTAACAGACACGACAATGAGGACGCAACCACTTGTGAAGGGTTAGTTCTTTTAATGAAGGCAAATAAAATACAAAGAACAAACAAAAGTTATAGTCACTGGAATCCTCCAGGCTAAGTACGTTACCAGCCCACAGCACGGATGGTCCTAACCGTCCTCTGCATATACGCCGATCCCGGCGTATGCCAACAGAGGGCAGAAATGAAATGGCCGACAATGCCAATCGGTAGGCTGTGAGGGGCACGAAGAGTGTTGGGGAGAATCGAGGAGTCAGGGAAACACCCAGCCGGGGTCTCTACCTGAAGGGAGCAGCCGCTCAACCTCTTCCTCAGACTGCACCGGGACGCGGAGTCACCTCCTGGTGATGCGTCACCGATACCCCAATCACAAGCAAGAAGACTGAACCGAGAGCAGCCGCTCGATCGATCCTGTGGACTTCCGAGTCTGTAACGCGGCAAACACCTCCTGGTGTGCGTTACAGCTGGCAGTCCCTGTGTCTCTGGTCGGGCTGGGAGTTACGACTCCAACCAGCAAAAGCGCCACTGCGCTTGGACTCAGCCGAGTCAAAAAGCGAAGCTCAATGGTTGACCGGTAGAGCTTCCGGGTCCTTCACAGGTGACGATGGGGCAAGACACGGCCCAGGGAGTAACGACTCGACCTACCTCCGTTCTTGCCTTACTGGAGCACCACTCCGGAACACTGCTCTTCACGAAGCAGGTACGTCGGTGTAAACACAATATCCGACAGCCTTGTACCTCCCGGTTCCTCCCTTTATAGGGCGTGTTTTCCTTGAGTTATGTAACAGCTCTCCTGTTTACATAAGGGCGTGTTTCCCTTGAGTTATGTAACAGCTCTCCTGTTTACATAAGGGCGTGTTTCCCTTGAGTTATGTAACAGCTCTCCTGTTTACATAAGGGCGTGTTTCCCTTGAGTTATGTAACAGCTCTCCTGTTTACATAAGGGCGTGTTTCCCTTGTATGACAGGAATTCTTGACAGTACATCCTCGCTCTCAGCGGCTCCCCACGGGTCCAGCGCTGGCAGGAAAACGCCGATGGAACAAGGAGACCAAGCGCGGAGCATGAACCCCTTCAGCCGGTTCCCATGACTGCTCCTCCGGGCCATAGCCTTTCCACGCAACCAGGTACCACAGCTTCCCCCTGCGCCATTGGGACGCCCGTATGCCCGACACTTCATACTCCACCTCCGACTCCACGCATACCGGCCTAGGTGTCCCAGACGGCTTGGAGGGTGCTGGTTTGAGCAATGATACATGAAAGACAGGGTGTATCCGCAATGACTGGGGCAAGCACACCTTCACGTTCACGGGACCCATACACTTGGTAATTCGATAGGGGCCCATGTACTTGGGATGGAACACACTGTTCTTTCGAAACCTCATGTTTCTTGTGGATATCCAGACGTAGTCTCCAGTGCGGTACAGTGGCCCGGGCCTTCTCTTCCTGTCTGCCGCAGCCTTGTATCTTCTCTTGGCCTCTATTAGGACAGCCCTTGAGCGCATCAACGTGTCTTTTATGTGTGCCACCCTGTCCGCTGTGGCGGGAATCCTGTCCTCTCTGAACGGATGTAGAAATGGCAAGAACCTGGGATGTTGGCCGTAGTTGCTATAGAACGGAGATGACTGTGTGGAGCTGTGAGTGGCGTTGTTATAGGCGATCTCTGCAACCCATAGCAAGTCGACCCATTCTTCCCTGCCCTGGTCCACAAAACATCGCAGATACTGTTTGAGCGTTTGGTTCAGGCGCTCGGTTTGGCCGTCCGTTTGAGGGTGGTAGCTGGTGGACAGGGCGGTCTTAACATGCAGCGCAGTGCACCAAGTCTTCCAGAATTGCGCAGTAAACTGCGACCCCCGGTCCGACACGATCACCCCAGGTAATCCATGCAGTCGTACCACATTCTTTAGGAGTAGTGACGCCAATTCCCCGGCCGTAGGGACTCTCTTGCAGGGGATGAAGTGCCCCATTTTCGTCAAGTAATCCACCACCACCAGTATTGCCGTCATCCCCTGGTCTACCGGTAGGCCCACCACGAAGTCCAGTGATATGCTATCCCATGGTCTATCCGGGGTCGGAAGTGGATGTAAGAGCCCTTGGGTTCGGCCATGGTCGGCCTTCATGGTAGCACACGTAGGACACTCCTGTCCCCACCTCCTGACATCCACTCTCATGGTTGGCCACCAGAAATGCCGTCCCATGCTAGCCACCGTTTTTTCAAAGCCCAAATGACCTGCGCATGGAGAGTCATGGCACCAGATGAATGCTTGTTTCCTTAGCCTAGGCGTGGGTATCAATAGGCACCTGCCCTTCAGGGGTATCCCGTCCTTCAGCTGCCATTCTCTGTGACTGAGGAGCCACCTCCGCCATGCGAATGACCTGATCCCTCTCTTTATTCCCCTCAGGAAAGTATCCGGTTGGATAACCCCCAATACCATCCTCGGGGAAATGATGGAACGCTCGGTTGCAGGCAATGGTTCCTTAACTGCAGATTGACGGGACAGGGCGTCCGCCTTCCGGTTTTCCGTCCCCGGCCGATATGTGATGCGGAAGTTGAACCCCGCAAAGAAGATCATCCACCGCAGCTGCCTGGGAGAAAGGTGTCTAGTGGCCGTCATGAACTGTAGGTTCCGATGGTCCGTGTACACCGATACCACATGTCTTGCCCCCATCAACCAATGCCTCCATTCGGTGAAGGCGTCCTTGATTGCGAGAAGCTCCTTCTCCGCAATATGGTAGTTGCGTTCGGCGTCGTTGAGTTTGCGGGACATGTACGCAACGGGATGAAGCACCCCCGTGTCGTGGTTGCGTTGGGACAAGATAGCCCCCAGCGCCACATCCGACGCGTCCGCTTCCACCACGTAGGGGAGATCCGGATCGGGGTGAGCCAACACCGGCGCCTTACCAAAGGCGCTTTTCAGGGCCTCAAAGGCTTTGTTCGCTTCAGGGGACCAGACAAACTCCTTGGACTTCCTCAGTAGCTGTGTGATTGGGGCCACCACTCCTGAAAATCCATCTATAAACCGCCTGTAAAAGTTGGCGAAGCCAATGAAACTTTGGACGTCCTTCACGCTTTGGGGCACCGGCCATTCTTTCACCGCCTTGATCTTTCGTTCTGCCATCTCCTGTCCCTCTGGACTCAGCATCACTCCGAGGAATTCCACGGATGTGACGTGGAAGTCACACTTGCTGAGTTTACAAAACAGCATGTTTTCCCTCAGCTTTTGGAGCACAGCTTTGACGTGGTGTACGTGCTCCTCCACACTGGACGAATAGATGAGGATGTCGTCGATATATACGACCACGTAGATATCCAACTCCTCTCTGAATACCTCATTCAAAAAGTACTGAAAGGCTGCCGGGGCGTTGCACAGACCGAACGGCATGACGAGGTACTCAAAAAGGCCGAACCTGGTCTTAAAGGCGGTCTTCCACTCGTCTCCGTCCCTCATGCGCACCAGATGGTATGCCCCTTTCAAATCCAACTTGGTGTAGATACGAGCTTTCTTGACCTGTTCCAGAAGTACACTGATGAGAGGCAAGGGGTACCGATTTTTTATGGTTATCGCATTCAATGCCCTAAAGTCCACACAGGCTCTCAGCTCCCCATTAGCCTTCGGGATGAAGAAGAGTGGCGAGGCGGCCGGAGACTTGGACGGGCGGATGAATCCTAGCTTGAGGAGTTTATCCAGGTACCCCCGGAGATGCACGTTTTCAGGCTCCGTCAGGGCATACAGCCTGCCGCTGGGAACGCTGGCCCCTGGCACCAGGTCGATCTGGCAGTCAAACTGTCTATGTGGTGGTAGCACTTCCGCCTTCACCTCATCAAATACATCCTCAAAACTGTGATAAGCCTGGGGGAGAGCCACATCTTTTTCTGCCGCTGTAGCCACCGTCTGACTCCCGCTCTCATCTGCGTCAAGGGATTCCGTTCTTATTCCACAATGCAGGATGCAATACGGTGACGTCATTTCGATGCGATGTGTTGGCCAATCCACAAAGGGGTTGTGTTTCTGTAGCCACGGCAATCCCAATATGACGCCATATTGGGGCGCTCGGATGATGTTAAAATCGATTTGTTCCAAATGGTTCCTCCCATATCTCATCAGAAGGACCCCCGTGTGCTGTCCGATGGGCCCCGTCACCAATCGCCTTCCGTCTACCGCATAGACGTCTTCGGGTACTGCTTTGGGAAGAAGCACTAGCCCTAGCCTGCATGCCTCGTTGTGGTCCATAAACATGCCAGTGGCCCCTGAATCCACCATGGCCACAACGGGTATCCACTGGTCATGCACTCCCACGTGCACCGTGATAAACAGGTGTCGTTGTTCCTTAGTGACCGAGTTGGAAAGTGAAGGGATGGATGAGTGACTCCGAGATGCCCCTTCTCTGGTCTTGGAGTCCTCTAGTTTTCCGCCGGTATGTACACCACGGCTGTTACCGACCGGTTGGCCCGATAACGTGACGTCTTCGGTTTGGCAGGGCATTCACGTACGTAGTGGCCTTTTTTGCCACAATATAGGCACAATCCTTGTTTACGGCGTGACTCTTTCTCCGTGGCTGTGAGGCTCGCTCGTATTGCGCTGATGTCCATGGGTTCTCCCTTGGATGCGGTGGAAGTTTCAGGACTTCCCACCGTCACATAGGATGGAAGGGATTTTCCTTTTCTCCCATGATCCCCCTTTCTTTCACTTAGCCTATGTTCCAGCCGTAATACCAGGTTGATAAGGCCCTCACATGTCTTGGGTTGAGGGTCAATATGAGCCACGGCGTCCTTGAGCTCATCGCACAGCCCTTGATGGAAGAGCGCCGTCTGTTTAGCAACAGGCCACTTGGTTTCCGCAACCAGCCTTCGGAACGCGTTGAGATACTGCACCAGGTCGTTGGATCCCTGTCTCAACTCAAGCATTTCACGGTCCGCCGTGTACGAGTCAGCCCTTCTGTCGAATACCTTCAGGAATTCCTCGCGAAAAGCACCCCAATCACATAAGAGGGGGTCGTCCCTGCTCACCAGAGGTACGGCCCATTGTGCCGCGTTTCCAGCCAAATAGGATATAAGGAAAGCCACACGAGCCTGACTCGTGGGGAACGCCTTTGGTTTGCACGATAAATGTAGCGCCACTTGTGTGAGGAATACCTGCACTGTGTTAGGATCCCCACTGTACCTCTCTGGTGTTGCCAAGGGGATGGCTACCGGCATTTCCACTACTACCGCAGGGGTCTGGTTCGTGAGGGAGGTGCTGGGCATGAGCGGGTCCAATTGGATAGCATCCAGTCTGGCTTTTACATCGGCTGTTTCTTGCCTAGAGGCAGCCACTTCAACTTGCATGGCCGCTAAAGCAGCCAGCACATCATCAAGTGTTGCCATGTCTGTTATCGACCGGGAGACAGTTAGTGTTATTAAGGGTCGGATATTTTGTAACGCCCTGAACGTCTCAGGATCCTTTAACAGACACGACAATGAGGACGCAACCACTTGTGAAGGGTTAGTTCTTTTAATGAAGGCAAATAAAATACAAAGAACAAACAAAAGTTATAGTCACTGGAATCCTCCAGGCTAAGTACGTTACCAGCCCACAGCACGGATGGTCCTAACCGTCCTCTGCATATACGCCGATCCCGGCGTATGCCAACAGAGGGCAGAAATGAAATGGCCGACAATGCCAATCGGTAGGCTGTGAGGGGCACGAAGAGTGTTGGGGAGAATCGAGGAGTCAGGGAAACACCCAGCCGGGGTCTCTACCTGAAGGGAGCAGCCGCTCAACCTCTTCCTCAGACTGCACCGGGACGCGGAGTCACCTCCTGGTGATGCGTCACCGATACCCCAATCACAAGCAAGAAGACTGAACCGAGAGCAGCCGCTCGATCGATCCTGTGGACTTCCGAGTCTGTAACGCGGCAAACACCTCCTGGTGTGCGTTACAGCTGGCAGTCCCTGTGTCTCTGGTCGGGCTGGGAGTTACGACTCCAACCAGCAAAAGCGCCACTGCGCTTGGACTCAGCCGAGTCAAAAAGCGAAGCTCAATGGTTGACCGGTAGAGCTTCCGGGTCCTTCACAGGTGACGATGGGGCAAGACACGGCCCAGGGAGTAACGACTCGACCTACCTCCGTTCTTGCCTTACTGGAGCACCACTCCGGAACACTGCTCTTCACGAAGCAGGTACGTCGGTGTAAACACAATATCCGACAGCCTTGTACCTCCCGGTTCCTCCCTTTATAGGGCGTGTTTTCCTTGAGTTATGTAACAGCTCTCCTGTTTACATAAGGGCGTGTTTCCCTTGAGTTATGTAACAGCTCTCCTGTTTACATAAGGGCGTGTTTCCCTTGAGTTATGTAACAGCTCTCCTGTTTACATAAGGGCGTGTTTCCCTTGTATGACAGGAATTCTTGACAGGTGGTCACAGTCTGTCACGTGCCTTCTGGACTTCTCTTTATCAACCCAAGTGAGCAATAGAGCCTTGCACTAACGAGGAAGTCTCTATGATCAAGAGGCATACCTCGGCTCTAGGTGGAGACCATATGATATAAACTGATCGTGAGAGGTGACTTTGCTCTCAATATTGGTCTCTTTGGTTGAGTCGGTTTGATGGTTTTCCGTGCTCTGCTCTGACTATGTATGGGTTTGATACTTCACACACTATTTTTCCCTTTCTTTATTCTTGTGCTGTCGACCATTAGACCCCCTATTCTGTTGTGTGTATACAGTCTTGTTATGGGGATTAGAATTTGGGCAGGTCTTTAAAAATTTTTCCCTTAGACCCTTTATCCAGGTGGTAGTTTTGATGTTTTTGAGCAGCTTTTTGGCTGCGGGTCTTGTTCAAGGATTATACTGCCTTCGTGGGTAATCCTTTTTTCACTGCAGATTTATGTAACTGCTTAGCCTACACCTTTTTGTGGTTTCTTTCCTTTTAGCATTTAGCCTCTTTGCTGTATCTCAACTTTTGCTTTGGTCACCATAAAATGGCCGAATTTAGCGGTTTGGCGTATGATGATGCAGTATATCAATCCATTCTTGACAATACACCCAGTATACTTGAGGGTTCGAATGCTCCCCTCACAGAAACAGGTAATGATTGGGGCAGAGTCCTCGTTCTTAAGAAATCCCATTCACGCTCTTCTATTCACGGCGCCATCATGGCTGAATATTTGAGAGCTAACTGTGCGCCCCTGGGTTGATAGTAACCAATGCCCCTAGGCTTTTTCTGGATGATAGAGTGTTTCTCAAAGACTGGTCACTTATAGCATGGCGCTGTACGCGTGATTGGCTGATTTTAATTATCAGCACAGAGAAGAGAGTGCCTGATTCCATCCTTATAGAGATACAGGCCCTAGAAGCCCAAATCAAAATTACCATCACTGCCACTTTATTTAAAAAGAACTTGGACGAATCGAATAAGAACAACAAGGAGTTTAAGGACTCTATTCTCCTCTCTAAAATTGAAAAATGTAAAAAAGATTTGGCCAAGTTCAAACATGAAAAGGTTTACCCTTACACCAGTGAGAATTATACACCCCCTGAGTTTAAGAGTAATGGGAGAAGATATGGTTCTTCCTATTCAGGCTCCAGCTCAGATGAAACATCTAGCGACACTGACGGACCTAAACAACGTTCCAGAGGCAGAGGTAGATACACTAGACCCTACCACCAAAGGGGTTATGGCACACCACAATTTCAACAGTGGTGGCCGCCCACCCCCTGGGGTTTCCCACCACAAGCATTTCCACCACCTATGACAGCATACCAAACAGAATTTGACAACCAGTCTTTTTTAGGGTATGGCCCCCCAAGAACGCGAGGCAGGCGAAGAAACGCACAAGCCCAAGTTCATTGGGATCTAGCCTCAGGCCCACCCTCAGGTCCTCATGCCGGGACACGGAGCAATACGAGGAAGAACTCGGCTCCACCCATGGGCAGTGCCAATCAAACCTCGTAGTGAATCTGAGTAAGCGCATCCTGTCAGCAGACGAGCAGTCTGTCCTTAACAGGGGCCTTGGCTTCGTTACCACCTCCACAGGGGACTCTTTTCAGATCCAATGCGAATTGGCACAGTTTTTCAGAAAACTGAGGCTTCATCATTTTTTCAGGGACAAAACAATAGCTGATCCTGAAGAGAAGGAACAAAACACGGGGCTCAGAGTTAAGTCAACATTTAACCCTCCCACACACCTGGTTCCTCCACAGGTTCTTACTTTCGAAAAAGCGGTTACGTGTGAGATCAGTGCCCTGTGTAACACAAGGAACGAGAGATTTAGTAACTTACCACGAGATGAAAGACAGGCACTTACTTCCTTGTCTAAAGCAGAAGAAATTACCATCAAATCTGCAGATAAGGGTGGTTCCATCGTTATCCTGGATACTGTTGACTATAGAGCAGAATGCCTCCGCCAATTGGGCGATGAGCGGTCATATAGGATTCTAAGTCATGATCCTACTGCTAGACTGCTTCAATCTATCGGTGAAATCACCGAAGAAGCTCTCTGTGAAGGTTGGATCACTAACCACGAAGCACAGTTCCTACAGACCAAGTTTCCTGTCATCCCCTACTTCTATGTACTGCCAAAGGTACACAAGGCCCAGAGACCTCCACCTGGGCGACCAATCATCTCGGGACAGGGTTCCCTTTTGGAACCACTGTCTATGTTTGTGGACCACTTTCTAAGACCTATCGTTCAGAAGATGCCAACGTATCTGCAGGATACCAAGGATGTCCTGCGTTTGCTTCCCACGGTAGAGTTCGACCCGGAGCGAGACTTCTTAGTCTCCTTCGATGTCGAATCTCTATATACATCCATTCCCCAAGATGAGACACTGGATACAATATGCTCCATTCTAGAGGGTACCGATTTACAGTCTATTACACCTGTACCCTTCATCATGACCTTGGCCAGAATGGCGATGAAAGAGAACTTTTTTAAATTTGAGAACACCATCTACTTGCAAACGTCGGGGACCAGCATGGGCAGCGTTTTCGCGCCCAGCTTAGCGAATCTGTATGTCCATGCGTTCGAGCAGGAACACGTCTTGGCTTCCACCAACCCCTTCTTTTCATCAATCCGCTTATGGAAGCGGTATATTGATGATGTCCTGGTGGTGTGGAGAGGAGATCAACAGTCCATTGGCCACTTCCACCAGTGGCTTAACTCACGGAATGACTATCTGAAGTTCACGGTTGAAGTGAACAAGAGCCGTTTGGCGTTTCTGGACCTATCGATTTTTGTAACTCCTGAGGGCCTGGGAAGTGAACTATACCGCAAGCCCATGGCACGCAATTTGCTTTTGCGTTATGACAGTCAGCACCCAAAGGCCCTAAGGGATAATTTACCCTATGGCCAGTTTCTAAGGGTGCGTAGGAACTGTTCTACAACAGATGGCTTTGCCAAACATGCCAATTTGCTATCAGAGCAACTTATGGAGAGACACTATCCCCGCAAGCTGGTCAAACGGTCTCTCAAAAGGGCCTCAAATAACAATCGGGAAGCATTGTTGGAACCGCCAGTACCGAAGCCACCATTGGAACGTCTGACGATGGTCAGTACTTTCTGCACACTATCCAATGATATAAAGAAAAGCATCAAAAAACATTGGCGGATATTAAACAGTTGCCAGGAGAGAATAGTGATGCCACTCTTTGCTTTTAAAAGATCAGGCAACATAAAGGACAGATTGGTCCATACACGACCACCAATTGGGCCCAGTAGACCACTAGGTACTTTATGGGACCTGCCAGCAGTGACAGGACACCACCCCTGTGGGGGATGTTCGGTGTGTCCACAAACCACCCACAGCTCTTCAGTGGATATTGGGACCAATAGACCTTGGATGCAGACCCACTTTACAAACTGCAATAGCAGTAATGTCATCTATCTACTCACATGCCCGTGCCAGACGAGGTATGTGGGTATGACCACCCGAAAGGTGAGGCTCCGCATGTCAGAGCACAAGAGCACCTTCAGGTGCCGCAAATCCAACACAAAACTCACAAGGCACTATACTGAAGCCAATCACACTGCAGATGAGTTCCATTGGACAATACTGGAGAAACCGATTATTCCACAACACATCAGTGATATCTCCAGGTATTTGTTCACCAAAGAACAAAAATGGGTCCACAGGCTCTGTTGTGACACGTTGGGATTAAATGATGATATTCCCTGGACTAGCATCCAGTATTAAGTATTGGCTTTTCATAACTGCGCGGGGCAGAACCATGAGGCATCGTGATACTCCGGGTCTTAGTTTATTACATATGCTGTTTATTGATACAATGGATGATGAACTAACCTAGGCCCTTCGCTTCACTACTGTTTTGACTTTTAGTACTTCGAGAGGGTACAATAGGAACACTAGATGTGAACTACTGGAACTAAATAGAAACTAACAGAGAAGAGCGTACCAATTATTAATCTTTGCGGTACACCAGCATGCAAATGAGCATTTTATAATACACTAAGTCTTTACAGTGATTATTCAACTGAACGTGGATATTGTGACATTTATGATACCAGCTGAAACTTGACACTGACAGGATGTTTCCTTCTCTATAGCTGCTCAGTCAGAATCTCTGGTTGGATATGGGGTAGAGCGATAGTTGCAAACACTTCAAAATCGAGAGAGGAACCTGCTGATTCGGTATTGACTACATTACCCATAAAGCACATAATACATAAGAGCCCTCTTCCCACTGCAACGTTACAACTGACTCTGCCCAGTCAGAATAATATATGACACTCGAACAATATATGGCATTGATTTGGGACTCTCGGGTCTGTTTGATAATGGATTGGACACAGAGTAATACTGATGTCTGGCAAGTTTTCATAGGAACCAATGAAGCGGCAACCCCGTACCAGTAGTGGATTGTCTGTTTCCCGGCTTTGCGCGTAATTAACCCTGATGCGCACTGACAGCGGCTAACTACATCTCCCATGAGGCATGCCACTTTTCTGTAGTTTTGTTAAACTGGACACGGCGCCCGCCGTAGTTTCCTGTTACGTAGCGTGAGGCGTGCTCCGTGGGGTGACAGTATTTGAACACACTCCATGTTCCTGCACGTTGCCTCCCACCCTGCTTAGGAAAGCTAGGGGCAACGACGGACAGGTGAGAGGTGCTGCTAACCGAGCGCTAAATTCTCGTTTTTTTCTGCTTTCTCTTACTCGTTTTTAGCAGATTTCGGCTGAGGCATGCTTACAAGCGAGCCTCACTCGTTCGAATAGAGACACCTGACTAGTACAACTAGGTAGATTGGCAGTCATTTTCCTGCATCTGTAAACTGAGAGAGACAGGTAATGACAAGTTAGAGATCCGGTCTCTTACTAGTCAGGGATACTCACAATGGCCAAAACTATGCACCTTTGTAGTTCTAATGATACTACTTCTGAGAGTTGATTTACTGAGATGGGTTATTTGCACTGAAGGGGAGAGCATACTATTAGAGTGTTAGGAGTTTTCTGCGTTTAACAAAACGCGTAAGAGCAATTGGGAGTAATTTTGGCTCTTTGTTGTTCTAAATTAGAAATAAATAAAAAACCAGAAAATAAACAAAATAAAAAAAGATGTTTTGTTCTTTCACCCATGATTTAGAGCGGGGCCTCCTTAACCTGAGCCAGGTTCCAGGGTAGGTGAGGTGAAATCCCTGATCACGCTGGGTAAGCATTGCGTAGATTCTTTCACAGCAATTAACCAGGCATATTTAAGAAAATTTGCTTGTTTGTAGACGGCACATTTTTTCTGAATTGGTTTATTATGTGTGTTAATTGTCCTTTCTCCTCAGGTGATGCTAGCACCCTGTGATATAGAGGATTAGGACAACGTGAGGTTGTATTTATTACTTCTTCTTATGTTAAGTTTCACATTTTACATTTGCACTATTTGAAATCCATCAATTGAATGCAGTAGCATTAATTTATATAGGTCCTGAAGAAAGCCGTGGGCTATAATCCCGTGAAGGCTGAAACATGTCGACCCTCATTCAACAGTGACTAGTTAGCACTGTTTGGTATATTTTCTGTTCACACACCTTTTTAATCGAGATGTGCGGAATGAGTGAATTATATCGTACTCTTCACACAATCTCCTTTTAAAATTCACATTTTTCTTTTGCACTGCACTTCCTTTGTCTGGTGGTCACAGTCTGTCACGTGCCTTCTGGACTTCTCTTTATCAACCCAAGTGAGCAATAGAGCCTTGCACTAACGAGGAAGTCTCTATGATCAAGAGGCATACCTCGGCTCTAGGTGGAGACCATATGATATAAACTGATCGTGAGAGGTGACTTTGCTCTCAATATTGGTCTCTTTGGTTGAGTCGGTTTGATGGTTTTCCGTGCTCTGCTCTGACTATGTATGGGTTTGATACTTCACACACTATTTTTCCCTTTCTTTATTCTTGTGCTGTCGACCATTAGACCCCCTATTCTGTTGTGTGTATAGTGGTGGTCCTGACAGAATGATAGTCGTTCTTAGCATATCTGGGTCATTCTCAACATAACTGGATGTTCCTGGCATATGACACAGCTGGCATGAGCAGCACCCTCTACTGTAGCCTTTATTTGTCATTCTGGTATAATGGTGCTGCCTTGATATATTACGGCAACACTTGACACATTTGTGGCTAGCCATGACATCAAGCTGACCCTTGAACTATTATAGGCAAACACAATGGCGGCCCTGCTATAATGAGTGCCCACTTGTGACATATCTTGGGTATTTGTGGCATAATTAAAATATCCATGGTATAATGTGATCCTGGCATGATTAGAATATCCCCATAGTTCAACCACAGTCTCATCCTGACCTATCACTCAACACCTCACTACCACACACATCATCACATGCATACCCTTCCAAGCCTACCTCAGCATACACTGTTGAGGTCACGGAGAGAACATTTTATAACTATCCATGATTACGTTGCTGGCTGGGATTTCACTGCAACCAGGTCAACGCATGTTTCAGTGGAAATTGCAAATTGTGTCCACCTTCATCAGGGACACCCTTTCTAGGCTCTTTAAAGATGAGTGGTGGGGGATCTAGGAACAAAAAGTATAGCATAAAGTTTGGTGTACCCCAATATTCCAAATGTATTATTTTTGTTGTTTGGGACTTGTGAAAACTACTACACAGTTAGAGCAGCAGAAAATAATCCATCACCATTGTGACTTTTAAAGATCTGAGAGTCCATGCATTAAGGCCCAAGCATGGAAAACATTAGAAAGGAAAAGAAAAGCAGTTGCATAGCCAATGTTAAGTCACTGTGTTTAGAAGGTGTATCAATAAATGTTTATTGCTTTAACCATATCCCCCTCAAGTTGTATAGATTATCCTCATATGTGCAACCGGAAAATCCCTAAGTGGTGGGGTGACAGAGACAATATATGGCCTCAGATATATGCCACCCACTAACCATAGAAGAATGGTAATTTTCTAGGATGCTGATCGTTGCTTCCCTGGATGAAGAAACATCTCATTTAAACATCTATGCAGTATCCAAATAGCATTATTGGCCACTGGCTATAAATCCAACTTCAATACGTGGAACACTATAATCATGGGGAAAGGAACTTATTAGGGCCACCCTGGGTGTTACACAGTGATATTCATGAAATAGTGGTTTAATTTTATTTACCATGGAACACCAAAAGCGGCCTCCAAACTTGGTGGTAATGGAAAGATGGCTAGCTGGCGTATGTACCAGATGTTACAATTTATGCTTATACTACACGTATCCGGTTCAGTACATGGACCTCACTTGATATGAGTTCCCTTGTGTAGAAATGAACACTCCAGCGGTCATTCTAGAAATAAAAAAGAAACGTAGATCACTTTTTGTTCTCTTGTTCTGGTCAGGATGTCATAGAAGGGGCGAAAATTGCCATAGAATTATCAAGCTATCCTGGCGTCTCTAGGCAATATATACAAGACTACCTTCAATGGTATAAACCAATACACATGCAGTTTTGCCAGGATGGAAGTCCCTAATGTCCTTGACATTATGCAGCTAGCTAAGATACTGTTCTATAGTTGCCTGTCTCATGAGATGTAAGGTAATGCTCCATAACGGTATGGTGGATATCACTGCGATGGAAGTGAACCCTGGGTGGGAGTTCATGAAGACATGAGAGGCTGTTAGCTCAAAAGGCAAAACTGCAAACTGAAGGTGTCCATTTCCCAAAACAAATTGAACAAAACGCCTCTGGCAAGGCGAGACAGGCACATGAAAGTTCGTCTTTCAAGTCAAAGGAACCATCAAATCCCACAAGTCCAGAGCAGAGAGAACCTTGTGCAAGATTGGCATTTTGAATTTGTCTTTCTGAAGTAAAGTGTTAAGGAACTGAAGATCCAAAATCAATCTGAGTCCACCCTTTTGTCTAGTAGTGGCTGAACCTCTCTGGCAAGGATGGAGGTATGTTTAGCTAAAGTCTGGACGAGAACAGTATGAATTGAGGGGGGGGAGTTTTTGACAAAAAAGGGAAGGACGTAGCTTTGAAGGTTACCTACATGACCCACTTATCTGAGGCATGCCTGCATGTCCCCAGAGAAACCTGTAGCACAAATGTATGTATGATGGGGAATAACCATACTTGTGCCCAAGTCAATCCGGTAAAATGCACTTTGAGGCATCTTGCCCATCGTGGTCTATCTAGATGAAATCATTTCAAGACTCCTCTGGCAGGGCAGGCAAGATTTTACTTGTACATGACCCAGAAGGCGTGTGTGTCTCTGCCTTGCAGGTAGACCACTTTCAAATAATGTGAGGCCAAGCTGGCGAAGGAGAACACCTTCATGCAAAGCTCATCAATGTGTTTAGATTCTCTATCAGACATAGCAGTGAGAATGTAATTACTTTGCTGGCTAAAGCTTGGCACTTTCTGGTGAAGGTTATTATATCAAAAAGACTGTGTCATACGGAAAGGGATTGTAGCGCCTGCTTGTGGTGCAACTTTCTGCCTGCAATAAGAAGGGGTTTTCACCAAGTGTCCATCAGTGCTTCATTGACAGATAGTAAAGGCATCAATAAGTCGTTAACTCCAGAAGCCCTGTAAAAGACATTCATACGCCCATTTTTAAAGAAAACTAACCTTTCCCCGCATGACCCCAACAACTACAAATTAATTACAAATGGACCTTTCCTGGGCAAACTGATAGAAAAAGCAGTATTAGCACAGATGCCACATTTCAGTGAAGATAACTCCATATTTTCGGACTACCAAACAGGATTCGTCCCAGGAAGAGGCACAGAATCTGCTCTCACCACCATCTGGTATGACCTTAAAAATACAGTAGATGGGAACGAGTTTGCGGCACTACTTCTCTTGGACGCCTCAGCTACCTTCAACACAGTTAACCATGACACTCTAATACAAAGATTTTACGATGCCGGTATACAGGGGACTGCTCTCGACTGGATCACATCCTATCTTCAAAACAATAACAAATGGTATCCATACTCCCCCTTTCTGTTCCAAACCATACTTCGCAAAAGCAGCGGTCCCTCAAGGCTCTATTGTCTCGCCCCTGCTTTTCAATATCTTCATGAAGTCATTACCGGCAATGATCAATGAATTTGAGCTCAAAAGCTATGGTTATGCAAGTGACACAGAAATACTCCTTATACTGGAAAGCCCCTAAGACATTAGGGGCCATATGTAGGTAAATTACATTTACCGATTCTTAAATACCGAATTTTACCGATTCGGTATTTATGAATCGGTAAATGTAATGTAGGTAAAATATTACCGGATCGGTAAGTGTCGGTATTTTAGAATCGGTATTTACCGATTCGGTAATGGCAACTGGCTTCCCATTCATTCCTATGGGCCTGGAGGCCCATAGGAATGAATGGGAAGCCAGTTGCCATTACCGAATCGGTAAATACCGAATCGGTAATGGGGGAGGCATCATCATGGGTGGCAGGGTGTCACATTGACACCCTGTTGCACCCCTGATTCGTGCATGTGTGCACATGTGGCACACATACATGCCCTAAGGGCATGTATGTCTGCCACATTGCACACTTCAAAGTGCCCAAAAATGCTTTTTTACAGCTAATCGTCATTTACCACCAACTTTTAGTTGGTGGTAAATAACGAATCCCCACACCAACCACACACTCCCCCTACATATCATTTCAGGATTTGGTATTTACCGAATCGGTAAAATTACCGATTCGGTAATTTTACCGATTCGGTAAATTACCGAATCCTGAAATGTGCCCCCTACATACCAAAAGCCTAAATACCGGTCGGTAACGGGATATTTACCGAAAATCGGCCGTTACCGACCGGTATTAGGCTTCCTACATATGGCCCTAGAAAAGCAAAACTCTTCAGTTGCCTCAAAGCCCTTTGTCAGTGGATGACATGGAGTCATCTCAATGCTTGAAATGCTTCCAAAACTGAGATACTCACATGTGGCAGTTGGAAAAATTATGACCCACTCTTCGCCAGGCCTTACTATCTTGAACCTCCTCTTGAAGTATTTAAGGAACTAAGAAACCTTTGAATTACCATGGTCTCCAAATATCAATGAATGCCCAAGGGGACAAAAGAGCAAGCTCGAGCTTCATTAACATGAAAACCCTGCTATGCATCTTCCCCCACCTGGAATTTCCACTGAAGGTCCAGGCTACTATTTCTCTGGTACTGTCTAATCTTGATTACGCCAATGACCTCTACCACAGTTCATCTTTATCAACTACACCTACACGTAATGTCACAATCCCACATCTTCCCTGTCTTGAGGACCCTACATTGGTTACCGGTTGCCAGAAGATCCACCTCAAAGCTGCTTTGTATCACCCACAAAGCAATACATAGAATAGGACGCTTTTCATCAGGAATAAAATCGCCAAATACATCCCACAAAGGAACCTCTGCTCAACATTGGCACCTCGCCTCAAAACTCACCACACAGGAAAATAAACCATAGTTGGTACATATTTCTCTGCTCGAGCAACCAAACTATGGAGTTCATTACCCCTCAAACATAAGATCTAGGGATAACTATCTTATCTTCAGAAAACTACTCAAGAGTTGGTATATATATATATATATATATATATTCACTTAAAAAACCATAGGTTTCACACACGTTATAGTTAGGAATTAGCATTTAAAAAACCTTGCAAATTCACTTAAAAAACCATAAGTTTCACATATTGTATAGTTAGCTGGACATTTCACTCGTACAAAACCATTGAAATTCCCCCGTTTTAGTTAGTTCAGATAACTATAAGTCGTGCAACCGCCACTCTATCACAAGGATGATGTTATCAGTGATGTCATGAGTGATGCCACTGACCATGTCATGAGTGATGTAATATGTGACGTCATCAGCAGTGCATTGCGGGCGTGCGAGTTATAGTTATCTGAACTAACTATAACGGGGGAATTTCAATGGTTTTGTACGAGTAAAATGTCCAGCTAACTATAACATGTGTGAACCCTATGGTTTTTTAAGTGAATATATATATATATATAGATATATATATATATTCACTGAAAAAACCATAGGTTTCACACATGTTATAGTTAGCGGAAATTTTACTGATAAAAAACCAATGAAATTGCCCCGTTATAGTTAGTGCTGGCAACTATAACTCACGCGACCGCAATCCTCTGCTGATGCTAATACTGTATTTAGACACTTATTTGCCCATGTCTTCTTCCATACATTTTTAGCTATACATATATTACAAATATTTTTTTTTATAAAGACACATATGTCATCAGCAGAAGATTGCGGTCGCGTGAGTTATAATTGCCAGCACTAACTATAACGGGGCAATTTCATTGGTTTTTTATCAGTAAAATTTCCGCTAACTATAACATGTGTGAAACCTATGGTTTTTTCAGTGAATTTGCAAGGTTTTTTAAATGCTAATTCCTAACTATAACGTGTGTGAAACCTATGGTTTTTTCAGTGAATTTGTACGGTTTTTTAAATGCTAAGTTACTTTACGCCATTCGAGGCGTGCGCGCCCACTTAACGCAGTGCGTTCCGTGCACGGTTTTTATCAACTTTAATAAGCCCTGTACATTTGGTGGCCTTCGGCCACCAAAAGCACAGGGGGTGGGGTCAATGTGGATAGTGTTTTTTTTATTTCGATTTTATAATTTCATGTTGCCAAAATATAGTTTTTTTACTGATGTAATAAGCCCTGTACATTTGGTGGCCTACGGCCACCAAAAGCACAGGGGGTGGGGTAAGTGTGGATAGTGTTTTTTTTATTTCTATTTTTTACCGTACGCTTACGGTAAGCGTACGGTAAGCGTACTCGGCGAAATTGCCGAAAAAAAAATAAAACCGTTTTTGCTCTTGGGGGATGTTTGGGGACTCCCTCAACATGACTATGTGGGAGGGAGTTGTCAAAACAGCCCCGTAACATGTTATCTGAAAGAAACACGTTAGTTAGATTCCTCACCTTAGAATATCCCCAGGCGTCAGACTGGATCCGGAAGATTTTTCGTCAGCAATACCCCTTGCGCGTCGCTAGGCGTCGTCTGCGGCTCCGCGTCCGTCGTCGGCGTCGTGCGCCGGGATGACGTCGTCGGAGTACTTAGACGCCGCCCTCGCGCGCTGACGTCAGTTCTTCTTTTTTCCGCGCCAGTAAGCGCAGATCCGGGAGAGCTACCCCTTTTAGTCTTTTTTGACTAAATCTTTTTTGATCATTTTTGATCCTTGTCTGTCGACATCTGGTGCCGGTAGGATGCCTGGGTTCAAGGCTTGTGAGGATTGTCATCGACTGATTTCGGTGACCGATCACCACCGCCGGTGCCTCTACTGCTTAGGCCCCGACCACGACGCGGAGTCGTGCAACGACTGTCAGGCCCTGACTTCGAAGGCTAGGCGGGAGCGGTCCCGCAAGCTTCTCGAGCTTCGCCACTCGGCTCCGCGTCGTGCGCGATCCCGGTCCAGGAGGAGGTCCAAGGATCGCTCGCGGAGCCCTAGCCGACGCCATCGCTCGTCCGGCTCCAAGTCGTCGGGTAAGTCCAAACGCTCCAAGAAGTCCAAGAGGCGACATCGCTCTTCGGACTCCCCTCGCCGGTCGCGCGACTTGGCCGAGGGTCAGGGTGGTTCCACCCCCGCGGCTCCGGCGGAGCCGCAGGTGCCGCGTCCGCCCCCATACCTTCCGGTCCCTGGGGCTGACGCGGCGCCGGCGGAGATCAGTGCCTTCCTCTCGGCCATGAGGAGCCTGGCCCCGCCGTCGACGCCCGCTGGCGCGCCTTCGGGCCCCGCGGACTTGACTGGGCGACCTCGCGTGCCGGCGGCTCCGGCCCCGGCGCCGTCGACGACTCCGGTCTCGACGCCGCAGGTCCCCGCGGGGCCCTTGCCTGGGCCCCAGTCGACGCCGGTTGACCTAGTCACTCCTCCACCGGCGCCGACGCCTGAACCACCGACGCCGTCACCGGCGCCGCCGACGCCGACACCTGTGACGCCGACACCCCGGTTTAGCCCTCATCCGGACCCGACGCCGGCACGGCGTCCGCCGACGCCGCATCCGACGCCGCTTGAGTCCTACCATCTCTACAGTCCGGTTCCGATCATTCCTCCTGTTTATCAGGAATCGGAAGAAGGGGGCGACTGGGAGGGGTTCGAGGACCCTCTGGCTGTTCAGTCACAGCTTTCTCAGGACTGGGCAGATGAACTGGGGGAGGCCAGTGGGCTGGACACCTCGCCAGACACTGGATTCACTTCTCCTCCGACCGTGGCTTCGGAGGAGGGTGCAGCATTTTCTGTGGTGCTGCGCAAGGCGGCTGAGGCCCTTGGGCTCGAGTTGCCTGCCGTGGCTGTGAGGACTAACATCCTCACTGAGGTGCTTCAAACCTCAGCAAGCTCCACTGAGCCTCTGCTGCCGTTCAACGAGGCCCTCACTGACATTCTGCAGGGCACCTGGTCCAAGCCCTCCACAGTTCCTCCTGTGGACAGGAACGTTGCCAGGCGCCACCGCCCTGCTCCGGGCGACCCCAGTTTCCTGTCCCAACACCCCACCCCCGAGAGTCTGGTTATCCAGGCCTCTACTTCCCAATCCTCCTTCCCGACCGCTCCGCCGGATCGGGATTCCAAGAGACTCGAGCAGTTCGGCAAGAAACTGTTTTCGTCCCTTAGTTTGGGCCTGCGGTCCTTAAATACCGCCTGTCTCTTGGACCGTTATTCCCATTCCCTGTGGGATACGGTGGAGGACGTGCTGCCCCTGTGTCCGGAGGAGGTCCGGACGCGTCTTACCCAGGCTTTGGCCGATGGGAGGGATGCAGCACGGCACGCCATACGATGTGGGCTTGACACCACGGACTCGCTGGGTCGGGCGATTTCCACCACGGTGGCGCTCCGCCGCCACGCCTGGATGCGGTCCACGTCATTTTCCGGGGATGTCCAGACAACCCTCATGGACATGCCCTTTGATGGCACTCGCCTGTTTGGTGAGAAGGCGGACAGTGCGCTGAACCGCTTTAAGGACTCCCGGGCTACGGCCAAGTCCTTGGGCCTCGCGGCTCCGCGGGCGCACACCTCCGCTTTTCGCCCCTTTCGTGGCCAAGGAAGGGGCGCCTCCTCACGTCCGCAAAGCCACCAGCCGCAGAACCAACCTGCGCGCGGTCGCGGACGTGGCTTCCGCCGTGGCGGAAATGGAGGCCGACGTGGTCAGCCCACATCCACCCCGGCAGCATCCGCCTCAAAGCCTTCCTAGTCCGAGCTTTCAGGCCCATACCACGCCAGTGGGCGGCAGAGTTCGCCATCACCTGCTCCACTGGCGGTCCATAACATCGGACAGGTGGGTGCTGCAAATCGTCCGAAGGGGCTACTCCCTCCCCTTCGAGACGACCCCTCCAGCCATGCCACCGCAGCACCACCGTATCTCGGGGGATCATTTGGATCTTCTCCGCGAGGAAGTTTCGGCTCTCTTGGCCAAGGGGGCCGTCGAGCGCGTTCCGAGTCCAGAAGTAGGTCGTGGTTGTTATTCCCACTACTTTCTGGTTCCCAAGAAGGGCAAGGGGGGCCTACGCCCTATCTTGGACCTCCGGAACGTCAATGCCTTCCTCCGAAAGGAAAGGTTCAAGATGCTAACGTTGGCTCAGGTTTTAGCTGCCCTAGACCCTGGAGACTGGATGGTAGCGTTGGACTTGCAGGACGCTTATTTCCACATCCCCGTCCTGCCGGCCCACCGGCGTTACCTGCGGTTCACGGTGGGCCAAGAGCACTTTCAGTTTACCGTGCTCCCCTTCGGCCTCACCAGTGCCCCTCGGGTGTTCACGAAAGTGATGGCGGTGGTCGCAGCTCATCTGCGCAGATCAGGGGTTCCAGTCTTCCCCTATCTCGACGACTGGTTGTTGAAGGCGGGCTCGCCCCAGGCAGTCGTCTCCCACCTCCAGACTACGGCGGATCTCCTGCATTTGCTGGGGTTTTCCATCAACGTGCCGAAGTCACACCTGAGTCCCTCTCAGGAGCTCCTCTTCATCGGAGCGGTTCTCGATTCGGCGCGGTTCCGGGTCCATCCACCGGAACAGCGGGTCCGGGATATACGGGCCCTGATTCCCATCTTTCGGCCTCTATCCCGGGTTTCGGTCAGGCTAGTGTTGCGGCTTCTGGGGCTGATGGCCTCCTGCATCCTACTAGTGCATCACGCCAGGCGGCGCATGCGGGCTCTGCAGTGGGACCTGAAGTTTCAGTGGGCCCAGCATCACGGCAACCTGTCCGACCATGTCTTGATCTCGGAGGGCACTGCACAACAGTTGCAGTGGTGGCTCACGGACCGCGAGTGGGTCAAGGGCAAGAGCCTCTCCCTTCCCCAACCAGAGCATGTCGTAGTGACGGATGCGTCCCTCCTGGGATGGGGTGGCCATATGGGAGAGGCGGAGATCAGAGGCCTCTGGTCTCCGGCGGAGTCTCGTCTCCACATCAACCTGTTGGAGTTGAGAGCGATCCGGCTTGCACTGAAAGCCTTCCTTCCCTCTGTCAGGGGAAGTGTCGTGCAGGTGTTCACGGACAACACCACCGCCATGTGGTACTGCAACAAACAGGGCGGGGTGGGGTCGTGGACCCTTTGTCAGGAGGCTCTGCGCCTCTGGACATGGCTGGAACACCAGGGCGTCACCCTGGTCGTTCAACATCTGGCGGGCTCTCTGAACGCCAGAGCAGACGAACTCAGCCGCCGGTGCATGATGGATCACGAATGGCGTCTGAACTCCGAAGTGGCGCAAGGCCTCTTTCAGCAGTGGGGAGAGCCTTGGTTAGATCTATTCGCCACCGAAGAGAACGCGCAATGTCAGCAGTTCTGCGCGTTGGAATTTCCAAGGCGGCACTCGCTCGGCGACGCTTTTCGTCACGAGTGGAGTTGCGGTCTGTTGTACGCCTTTCCGCCTATACCACTTCTGCCCAGAGTGCTGAAGAAGATCAGGCACGACCGGGCCCAAGTCATCTTGGTGGCTCCGGATTGGGCACGAAGATACTGGTATCCCGAGCTACTCAGTCTGTTGACCGATCCCCCGATACGTCTGCCCCTTCGGGAGGATCTTCTGTCGCAGCAGCAGGGGACGGTCCTCCACCCGAACCTGTCCAGCCTCCACCTCCATGCGTGGAGATTGAGCGGCGGCAGTTGATGCCATTTGACTTGCCTCCTGAAGTCTGTGATATCATTCTGGCAGCCAGGCGTCCCTCCACAAAGTCGGTATACGCCTGCCGGTGGAACAAATTTGTGGCATGGTGCACAGCAAAGGCTGTGGATCCCCTTTCCGCCCCTCTTTCTGAGGTTCTCCTCTTCCTTCTTTCTCTGGCCCGGCAGGGCTCTGCCCTGGGCACCCTGAAAGGTTATCTTGCTGCCATCTCCGCCTTCTTGCGGCTTCCTGATCAGCCTTCTCTTTTCAAGTCCCCTGTGGTTACACGCTTTCTCAAAGGCATTACACACACGTTCCCTCCTGTCCCTTTTGTGATGCCTCAGTGGGACTTGAATCTGGTTTTGACATTCCTGATGTGCGCTCCCTTCGAGCCGCTTCACAATTGTCCTCTTCGTCTTCTAACTCTAAAGACTGCTTTTCTGGTAGCCATCACCTCGGCTAGACGGGTGAGTGAGCTCCAGGCTTTATCTTCAAAGCCTCCTTTTCTGTCTGTTCATCCGGACAAGGTTGTCCTTCGGCCTCGTCCCTCCTTTCTTCCTAAAGTGGTGACTCCATTTCACCTTGGGCAGTCTGTCACCTTGCCCACCTTCTTTCCGCCTCCGCATCCTTCCAAAGAGGAAGAGAGGCTCCACCGTCTGGACCCAAAACGTGCGCTCTCCTTTTATCTGGACCGCACACAACAGTTCCGGGTGGACGACCAGCTTTTTGTTGGGTACGTGGGCGCTAAGAAGGGGAAAGCTGTGCACAAACGAACCATCTCTCGGTGGGTCGTTTTGTGTATAAAAATCTGCTATTCCTTGGCTAAAAAGGACCCTCCTGTTGGGCTGCGCGCCCATTCTACTCGGGCCACGGCGGCTACTACTGCCTTGGGACGGGGAGTCCCTTTGCAGGACATCTGTCAGGCGGCGACGTGGGCTTCGCTACACACGTTTGCCAGGCATTATTGCCTTGACAGCCAAGTCCGGAGGGATGGCTTCTTTGGCCGTTCTGTCCTCCAGGACTTTCTGGTGTGATCTTGGTTCGCAGACCCACCACCGGGGATGGTATTGCTTGGGTATCTATTCTAAGGTGAGGAATCTAACTAACGTGTTTCTTTCAGATGAACAAGTTACTTACCTTCGGTAACGATGTATCTGTAAGAAACATTAGTTAGTTAGATTCCTCACCGACCCTCCCATCCTCCCCGTTCTGCGAACTGACATCTAGGGTTAAGGCTATCCCTTTCAGGGCCCTAGATTTTATTTTTGGCACCAGTGTCGGTCTTTGCATGGCTCTGCGTTCCTGGCGCGGAAGGCTATGTACAAGAACTGACGTCAGCGCGCGAGGGCGGCGTCTAAGTACTCCGACGACGTCATCCCGGCGCACGACGCCGACGACGGACGCGGAGCCGCAGACGACGCCTAGCGACGCGCAAGGGGTATTGCTGACGAAAAATCTTCCGGATCCAGTCTGACGCCTGGGGATATTCTAAGGTGAGGAATCTAACTAACTAATGTTTCTTACAGATACATCGTTACCGAAGGTAAGTAACTTGTTCTTTGGGCATCATGTTTGATAAATAACACTCAGTGCGAGAGACAAAATGGCGGACGCCGCTTCCTGGTTTCGGCCGATTCGAATGTTTACTAAGATCTAAGAGCCAATCAGAATCGCGCTCGCGCACGCCACCGTACGCGTACGGTAAGCGTACGGTAAGCGTACCGTAAGCGGGCTCAGATATATATATTGATTTAAAGGCTATTTTCTCAGAATCTACTGAACAGATTTACACCAAACCTACAAAAGGCACTTCCTTGACCTACGGACTACCTCTCTGCCAAATTTCTAGTAATTCTGTTCAGCCGTTCGGGCTGTAGCTCGTTCTAAAGGTCCTATGGAAAAATGCATGGGAAAAACGCGTTTTGGGACCCCCCTTTTATCTCAGCCCCCGCTTGACGAATCCCCCCGAGACTTTCAGGGTAGGAGCGGAGCGTAGCGCCCCACCTATTTTGAGAAATTCGCGAGGATTCATCGACCGGCGCCAAAGTTATTCAAAATAGAATGTTGCGGATTTCCTATGGAAAAGGGGTCCTAACTATAACTACCTACTGGCGACCGCCAGTAGGTAATATATATATATATATATATATTATCTACTGGCGGTCGCCAGTAGATAGTTATAGTTAGGACCGTGTTTCCATAGGAAATCTGAAAATTCTATTTTGAATAACTTTGGCGCCGGTTGACGAATCCTCGCGAAACTTTCAAAACTAATGGGGCGCTCCGCTCAGCTCCTACCCTGAAAGTCTCGGGGTGATTTGTCAAGCGGGGGCCGAGAGAAAAAGGGGGCCCCAAAACGCGTTTTCCCCATGCATTTTCCCATAGGACCTTTAGTCGAAGGTACAGCCCGAACGGCTGAACAGAATTACTTGAAATTTGGCAAAGAGGTAGTCCTCAGGTCAGGGAAGTGCCTTTTGCATATATGGAGTCAATCTGTTCAATATCTATAGGCGCGCACCGTGCGCGCACCGTGCGGTGCGCGAGCGTAAATCTGATTGGTGGTTAGATGTCAGTCAACGTTCGAATCGGTCGAAATCAGGAAGTGTCGGCCGCCATTTTGTGTGTGACTTGTGTGAGAGAGAAAAACAAAGGTGGAGAACGTGAAAAGGGGGCAGGGTAGAGAGTTCCTGACCCCCTAGCCTTTGTCAGGGGGTCCCTGAAGGACCCCGAAGGGTGAAAAAAATATTTTATATTTTTTTCAAAAAATCGCGGGGTGCGCGCACCGTGCGCAAAAAAAACATTTTAAACGAGCCATTCCATATTACAGGATACAGTCAATCTATAACTATATACATAGGTAGTTTATTGTAAAATAAATATATAAAAAATATAATAATACATACATAACTTAGCATTTAAAAAACCTTACAAATTCACTTAACCCCTTCGGTGCTCATGACGGAACGGTTCCGTCATGAGCCACGGTTGAGCTGTGCTCATGACGGAACCGTTCCGTCATGACCACGCCCGCGCAAGAAACCGTCAGCACAGCGGCGGAATTCGCGCAGCATGGAAGGGGTTAAAAAACCATAGGTTTCACACACGTTATAGTTAGGAATTAGCATTTAAAAAACCTTGCAAATTCACTTAAAAAACCATAAGTTTCACATATTGTATAGTTAGCTGGACATTTCACTCGTACAAAACCATTGAAATTCCCCCGTTTTAGTTAGTTCAGATAACTATAAGTCGTGCAACCGCCACTCTATCACAAGGATGATGTTATCAGTGATGTCATGAGTGATGCCACTGACCATGTCATGAGTGATGTAATATGTGACGTCATCAGCAGTGCATTGCGGGCGCGCGAGTTATAGTTATCTGAACTAACTATAACGGGGGAATTTCAATGGTTTTGTACGAGTAAAATGTCCAGCTAACTATAACATGTGTGAACCCTATGGTTTTTTAAGTGAATATATATATATATATAGATATATATATATGCACTGAAAAAACCATAGGTTTCACACATGTTATAGTTAGCGGAAATTTTACTGATAAAAAACCAATGAAATTGCCCCGTTATAGTTAGTGCTGGCAACTATAACTCACGCGACCGCAATCCTCTGCTGATGCTAATACTGTATTTAGACACTTATTTGCCCATGTCTTCTTCCATACATTTTTAGCTATACATATATTACAAATATTTTTTTTTATAAAGACACATATGTCATCAGCAGAAGATTGCGGTCGCGTGAGTTATAGTTGCCAGCACTAACTATAACGGGGCAATTTCATTGGTTTTTTATCAGTAAAATTTCCGCTAACTATAACATGTGTGAAACCTATGGTTTTTTCAGTGAATTTGCAAGGTTTTTTAAATGCTAATTCCTAACTATAACGTGTGTGAAACCTATGGTTTTTTCAGTGAATTTGTACGGTTTTTTAAATGCTAAGTTACTTTACGCCATTCGAGGCGTGCGCGCCCACTTAACGCAGTGCGTTCCGTGCACGGTTTTTATCAACTTTAATAAGCCCTGTACATTTCGTGGCCTTCGGCCACCAAAAGCACAGGGGGTGGGGTCAATGTGGATAGTGTTTTTTTTATTTCGATTTTATAATTTCATGTTGCCAAAATATAGTTTTTTTACTGATGTAATAAGCCCTGTACATTTGGTGGCCTCCGGCCACCAAAAGCACAGGGGGTGGGGTAAGTGTGGATAGTGTTTTTTTTATTTCTAATTTTTACCGTACGCTTACGGTAAGCGTACGGTAAGCGTACTCGGCGAAATTGCCGAAAAAAAAATAAAACCGTTTTTGCTCTTGGGGGATGTTTGGGGACTCCCTCAACATGACTATGTGGGAGGGAGTTGTCAAAACAGCCCCGTAACATGTTTTTGGGCATCATGTTTGATAAATAACACTCAGTGCGAGAGACAAAATGGCGGACGCCGCTTCCTGGTTTCGGCCGATTCGAATGTTTACTAAGATCTAAGAGCCAATCAGAATCGCGCTCGCGCACGCCACCGTACGCGTACGGTAAGCGTACGGTAAGCGTACCGTAAGCGGGCTCAGATATATATATTGATTTAAAGGCTATTTTCTCAGAATCTACTGAACAGATTTACACCAAACCTACAAAAGGCACTTCCTTGACCTACGGACTACCTCTCTGCCAAATTTCTAGTAATTCTGTTCAGCCGTTCGGGCTGTAGCTCGTTCTAAAGGTCCTATGGAAAAATGCATGGGAAAAACGCGTTTTGGGACCCCCCTTTTATCTCAGCCCCCGCTTGACGAATCCCCCCGAGACTTTCAGGGTAGGAGCGGAGCGTAGCGCCCCACCTATTTTGAGAAATTCGCGAGGATTCATCGACCGGCGCCAAAGTTATTCAAAATAGAATGTTGCGGATTTCCTATGGAAAAGGGGTCCTAACTATAACTACCTACTGGCGACCGCCAGTAGGTAATATATATATATATATATATATATATATATATATATATATATATATATATATATATATTGCTATGCTTAACAAGTCTAATTTTCACCTCTGTATCTATAATAGAATTGAAAATTCTTGTTCACATTTGCTCGAAATTTCTGATTAACTAGACACATGTTATATGAAACATAGCAGATCTAGCAGGGTCAATCTAATTTGTTCCCAAAGGTCTGGATTTTTGAAAACTTGATTAGTGAAATGCCATCTAATAATCTGTATAGGGCCCTTTGTAGAATGGCTGATGTTAAAAGAAATAACTGCAAAGTAATGTGAATGTATATAATGCTTGCTCTGACCAAATTACATGCACTCTTTCTTTTGAGGCAGGTTTCTTCCAACTGGCCAACTCGAGGGCAAGTGGAATTCCAGAATGCATTTTTATCATATCGTCCGGGACTTCCTTATGCTCTAGCTGGGGTGGACTTCTCTATTTCCCCAAGAGAGAAGGTGGGCATCGTGGGAAGGACTGGATCAGGAAAGTCAACCATCTTCATGGCCCTGTTCCGTATGATGGAGCTTGAAAAAGGGAAAATCCTGATAGACAATATCAACATCCAGTTGATTGGACTTGAGGCACTAAGGTACAATAGGCTGAAATGCGTTAAACAGCACAATTGTACAACACAAGTATTTTGACCTATTGCATTGTCGTATATTTCTAGAAAAAAAAGGTTTGCATTCATTTATTTGTACATACTATGTTGTATTGGACTTATTTTATGGTGAACCTCTAGATGCTGCAGCAAAGACCTATGGTGATCTTCTCCCTCAGTGTAATCGTCCATGCATTATTTGAACAGGTTGACTGCAGCTAATCAGAAAAGCTGAACTAGTAGGTTGTTTAAGCAGTTTTCATTTGCTGCCCATCAGTGATTCAGAAAATGTTTATGTAGTGTACTCTTCCAAAAAGTAGTAACTCAACAACTTCACACCAAAATTGGCCGCCCGATTGCCCCAGACGATTTTACAGGATGGGGAGATGAAGGCTAGCAGAAAACAAGAATTTGTCATGTTCACAGAAAGAGTCCTCCCGTTTTCTAGTGGGCCTGAGAAGCACAAGCAGCCTTTTTTCTTGCCTGTCATCTGTTCTGCAGAAAAAAGCTATACTCTGTTTATTTCAGCACAAAACTGTTTCCACCTCTTCTGTTAACAGTATATCGCCATCAGGAAATTTCCCTGACACCATTTCACCAAGCCCATGTAACGCGTAAAGCAGACTCTTCTAGGTTCTAGGACATGCAGGCCTTTTCGCCCTCTCTTCTCATGGAATCCACAATTACCGCAAATTAGGTATCTGGAAGAAACACGTTAGTTATAGATTCCTTACCTTAGAGGTACTCCCAGGCATCAGACTGGATCCAGAAAGTTTTTTCGTCAGCAGTCCCTCTGCGCGTCGGAAGGTGGCGTCGGTCGGCTCCACGTCCGTCGTTGGCGTCGTAGTCGCCGGGATGACATCGTGGTAGCTACTTAGATGCCGCCCTCGCTCGCTGAAGTCAGTTCTTTCTTTTTCCGCGCCAGTCAGCGCTGATCCGGAGAGAGCGTTACCTCCAGTCACTTTTTGACTGATTTTTTCTCAACTTTTGTTGACTTCTTTGCTGAGTCCATATGACTCCTGGTGCATGTAGGGATGCCCGGCTTCAAGGCTTGCAGTTCCTGTACCCAAATGATATCGGTTACGGATCCTCACCATGTGTGCCTCTTTTGCCTGGTGCAAAAAGAACTATTGATGGACAGAATGAAGAACAATGTCATACATTCACCCCAGTACAGAGATCTGGGCCTAAATCCATCGTTTTTTTGCTCACCATGCCAACCCAGCCATATGCAAATCAGTCTTGACCCTGTGCCCAATGGGAACAGTACAGCCCGAACTGCCAGGTCCTCCCTGGACTGGAAACAAGCATCCTAGGACCGGTTTCGGGGTTTCACCCCTCTTCAGCCAGGCTAGCTTGGTTGCCTGGAGCATGAACACAACCCCAAATCATGCTAAGACTGCTGGTTGATAGCGCTGAAGGCTTTGCGGGAGCGATCCCGAAAGTTGCTTGAGCGCCGTCAGTTGGCTCTGCACCGTTCGAGGTACCGGTCGCGAGGGAGGTCGAGGGACCGGTCGCGGAGCCATCACCACTCTTCTAAGTCATTAAAGTGTTTGCACTCGGGGTCGGGTAAGTCGAAGCACAAAAAGAAGTTGAAGAAGCATTGCGCTCTTTGACTTCTCCCCGTCGGTCGACTGACGGGATGAGGGATGCGAGCGGTGCCCCTCCTGCGGCTCCACCGGCGGAGCCCAAGGAGTCGACTCCAGGCTTCCCTCCCTTCCCGGTGCCCGCAGCGACTCCTGCCCAACTTCGTACTTTCTACGAAGCTATGCATGCCATCTTTGGGTATCCTGAACCTGCCGACGTGCCTTCGGGCCCCGTGGACTCGGTTGGGGGACCTAGGCTTTCTCCGCCGTCGGCTCCGGCCCCGGCGCCACTAGGTCCCCGTGGATCCAGGCCTGGATCCTGATCAGCGCCGTTTGACCTGATTACACCTCCACCGGCGCCACTTCCTCAGGCACCACAACCGACGCCGGTCGTGTCCCCGGCCTACATCCCCATGCGGATCCGGGGCCGGGGCCTAGTGGGGTTTTTGTGCCTCTGTTCACTCCTGAGGTTCCTGTTCGGCCAGATTGGCAACCTGAGGAAGAGGAGGAGGACTGGGAGGGGTCAGGTGACCCTTTAACTGATCAGATGGAGACTGAGCAGGACTGGAGAGAGGAACTGAGGGATGCCAGTGGTCTTGACACTTCTCCTGACCTTGGCATGTTGTCTCCTCCTACCGTAGCTATGGAGGAGAGAGCCTCATAGGCAGTGGTGTTGCATAGGGCGGCCGAGGCCCTAAACCTTGAGCTTCCAATGGTGATGGTCAGGACCAACCTACTGACAGAGGTGCTTCAATCGGCGGCGAGCTCTTCGGAGCCCCTGTTGCCCTTTAATGAAGCCCTTAGCGACATCTTGTTAGGCATGTGGTCCAGGCCCTACACGGGGGCACCCGTGGATAGGATGATTGCCCGACGCCACCACCCGCCTCCAGGCAATCCCACTTTCCTCTCCCAACACCCCACCCCAGCTTAGTGGCCCAAGCCTCTACTTCCAAGAGCGCATTCCCTGCCGCTCCCCCGGAAAGGGAATCCAAGAAGCTGGACCATCTTGGGAAGAAAATATTCTCTTCTGCCAGCTTGGGACTGCGGTTGGTAAACACCGCATGTCTTTTGAGCAGTTATTCCCACTGTGTGGGATACTGTTGCGCTGGTGCTGCCGCAGTGTCCAGAGGAGGCCCGGACAGTGCTCTACCAGGCTGTTGCCGCCGGGAGGGATGCGGCCAAGTTTACCATCCATTGTGGGCTGGATATCGCCGACTCTCTAGGCAGGACGATTGCCACTTCAGTAGCCCTTCGTCGCTATGCCTGGATGAGGTTGATTGGCTTTTCGGGGGATGTCCAAAACACCTTGATGGACATACCCTTTGATGGTCGTCGCCTTTTTGGTGACAAGGTGGACAACGCTCTAAAGCGTTTCAAGGACTCAAGGGCTACGTCCTAGTCCTTGGGCCTCTCCAGCCGCCCAATGCAGTCGGCTTTTTGCCCATTTCGTGGCTACGGAAGGGGTGCCCCACTACGTCCCGCCCAGAGCCACTGGCCGCAGCAGGTTTTCCAACCTTCGTGCGGCCGGGGACGTGGGAACCAATGCTGTGGTTCAGGGGGCCAGCGGGCAGGCCAGTCCAACAACCTCCCTCTGCAGCAGCCTCCAAACCCTCCTAGTCCAACATTTCAGGCCCATCAAACGCCAGTAGGCGGCAGGATTCGCCATCACCTCCTCCACTGGCGCACCATCACGTTGGACAGGTGGATTTTGCAAATAGTCTGAATGGGGCTACTCCCTCCCCTTCGAGGCTACCGCTCCAGCCATACCACCTCATAACACCCCATGTCGGAGGATCACCTGGCACTTCTCCAACAGGACGTTTTGGCTCTCTTGGCCAAGGGAGCCATTGAGCGTGTTCCTGCCCAAGAAGTAGGTTGTGGTTGCTATTCCCACTACTTTCTGGTACCCAAGAAGGACAAGGGCCTGCGTCCTATCTTGGATCTCAGGAACATCAACCGCTTCCTCCGGAAGGAGAAGTTCAAGATGTTGACGCTCGCTCAGGTCTTGTCTGCCCTTGACCCTGTAGACTAGATGGTAGCGTTGGACTTGCAGAATGCTTATTTTCACATCCCCGTCAGCCCACCGGCGTTACGTGCGGTTTACAGAAGGCCATGAGCATTTTCAGTTTACCGTGCTCCCCTTTGGCCTTACCAGTGCCCCTCGGGTGTTCACAAAAGTGATGGTGGTAGTCGCAGCTCATCTGCACAGATCAGGGTTTTTTTCTTCCCCTATCTCGACGACTGGCTGTTGAAGGCGGGCTTGCCCCAGGCTGTCTTCTCCCACCTCCAGACCACGGCCGACCTCCTGCATTCCCTGGGGTTCTCCATCAATGTGCCAAAGTCACACCTGATTCCCTCTCAGAAGGTCCTCTTCATCGGAGCGGTTCTGGACACAACACGGTTTCGGGTTGATCCTCCCAAACAGCGAGTCTGGGATATTCGGGCTATGATTCAGATCTTTCAGCCTCTATCCTGGGTTTCGGTCCGGATGACCTTAAGGCTGCTGGGCCTTATGGCCTCCTCCATCCTGCTGGTCGATCATGCCAGGTGGCATATGCGGGCTCTGCAGTGGGACTTAAAGTTCCAGTGAGCGCAGCATCAGGGGAATCTGTCCGATTGCGTCCATGTCTCGGAGGGCACTGCTCGACAGTTGCAGTGGCGGCTCGCTCGAACCAGGATTGGGTCAACGCCAGATTCCTCTCCCTTCCCCAACCAGAACACACAGTGGTGACGGACGCATCCCTTCTGGGATGGGGCAGCCACATGGGAGAGGCAGATCTCAGAGGCCTCTGGTCTCTGGCGGAGTCCGGGCTCCACATCAACCTTCTGGAGCTTTGGGCGATTCTTCTTGCACTCAAGGCATTCCTGCCCTCTGTCTGGGGAAGAGTAGTGCAGGTATTCACGGACAACACCACCGCCATGTGGTACTGCAACAAACAGGGCGGGTGGGGTTGTGGACCCTATGTCAGGAAGCCATCCACCTCTGGACATGGATGGAACATCAGGGCATATCCCTGGTGGTTCAACACCTGGCAGGTTCCCTGAACGCCAGGGCGGACGAACTCAGCCGCAGGTGCATCATAGATCATGAATGGCGTCCTTACTCGGAGGCGGTGCAGAGTCTCTTTCGGCAGTGGGGAGAGCCTTGGTTAGATCTGTTCACCACTGAAGAGAACGTGCAATGTCAGCAGTTTTGCTTGTTGGAGTTTCCAAGGCGCCACTCGCTTGGTGACGCTTTTCAGTGCGAGTGGAACTGCGGCCTCCTGTACACCTTTCCGCCAGTACCACTTCTGCCTCTAGTGATGAAGAAGATCAAGCGCGACTGGGCCCAAGTCATTCTTGTGGCCCCGGACTTGGCATGAAGAGACTAGTACCCCAAGCTCCTGAGCATGGCTATCGATGCTCTGATCAGACTGCCCCTTTGGGAGGATCTTCTTTTGCAGCAGCAGGGGACAATACTCCACCCGACCCTGTCCAGCCTCCACCTATTTGTGTGGGATTGAGCAGCAACAGTTGACTGCTTTTGACCTTTTTCCCCAAGTCTGTAATGTCATCGTGGAAGCCAGGCATCACTCCATTAAGACGGTATATGCCTGCCGATGGAACAAGTTTGTGGCATAGTGCACAGCAAAGGCTGTGGATCCCCTATCCGCCGCACTTTCTGAGGTTCTTTTGTTCCTTTTTTCTTTGGCCCAGCAGGGCTCTGCTCTGGGCACTCTTAAAGGCTATCTGGCAGCCATTTCTGCTTTTCTCCGGCTCCCAGATCAGCCCTCTTTGTTCTAGTCCCCTATTGTTAACAGGTTCTTTAAGGGCATTATTCACCTCTATCCTTAAATCTCCTTTCATAATGCCCCAGTGGGACTTGAACCTTGTCTTGACTTACCTTATGTGTGCTCCCTTTGAGCCTCTTCACAATTTTCCTCTCAGGTTCTTTACTCTGAAGACTGCCTTTCTTGTTGCCATCACCTCTGCTCGCGGAGTGAGTGAGCTTCAAGCTCTTTCTTCTAAGCCCCCTTTCTTCTCTGTGCATCCAGACAAAGTGGTGCTTCTAACGAGACCCTTGATCCTTCCTAAAGTGGTTACACCTTTTCACATTGGACAAACCATTACTTTGCCCACGTTCTTCTTACCTCCGCACCCTTCTAAGGAGGAGGAGAGACTCCGCTGCCTGGACCCTAAGTGTGCGCTGTCATTCTCTCTTGACTACACTAAAGATTTCCGAGTGGACAATCAACTTTTCATTGGCTATGTGGCTGCCAAGAAAGGGCGGGCTGTCCAAAAGCGTACCATCTCAAGATGGGTTGACCTTTGTATAAAGATTTGCAACGCTTTAGCTAAAAAGGAACCTCCACTGGGGCTGTGGGCTCATTCTACTAGAGCTACAGCAGCAACTACTGCTTTGTCATGTGGAATCCCACTTATTGACATCTATGCACACGTTCACCAGACATTACTGCCTGGATAGCGAAGTCCAGAGGGACAGCTATTTTTCCTGGTCTGTCCTCCAGGACTTTCTGGGGTGAAATTGGTTTGTAGACCCTCCTCCAGAAATGGTATTGCTAGGGTATCTATTCTAAGGTAAGGAATGTATAACTAACTGTCTCTTTCAGATGAACAAGTTACTTATCTTCAGTAATAATGTATCTGTAAGAGACATAGGTTGGTTACAGATTCCTTACCTCTCCACCCATCCTTCCAGCTCTGCGAACTGACTTCCAGGGATAGGGACTCCCTTACAGGGCCCTAGTTGTGGCGCACCAGTGGTCAGTGTCTTGCATGGCTCTTCGCTTCTGGCGTGGAAAGTCGTGTCAGAACTGACGTCAGCACGCAGGGGTGGCATCTAAGTAGACACTGCAACGTCAACCGACGCCACCTACCGACGCACTGGGGTACTGCTTAGAGAAAATATTCTCTTCTCTGGATCCAGTCTGATGCCTGGGGGTAATTCTAAGGTAACAAATCTATGACTAACCTATGTCTCTTACAGATACATTGTTACCGAACGTAAGTAACTTGTTCTTTAGGTGTAGTGACCTCAGATATAAGAAACGTATATCTGTCGTAAGTGGTGCTAGCACCAGCTTACACAGGCTGCAATGGAAGGCATATAGTCACAATTTGAGTGGTCTCCCATGGGTGGCATATTACATGCTTCAGCCAATGGGGGACCCCTGGATGTACCTATGCCCTGGGTACCTTAGTATCATATACTAGGGACTTACAAGGGTTCACCAGTAGCCAGTCTGGGGGAGGGACTTACAAGAGTACACCAGTAGAAAATTTGGGGGTACCTAAGTACTCACATGGTCCAATTTAGGGAGGAAGCACAGGGACTGGGGTCCTGATTAGCAGGATCCCAGTCAGACTAGCCTGTAAAAACACAATGACATCAGCAAAAAGTGTGGTCACCATGAAAGCAGATCCTTCTGTCCTTCACAAAGCCCTCCCTCCAAACGTAAGGAGATGAGACTAACCGTACCCAGGTGTGTCTTAATTTTCTAAGTGGAAATATCTGGAGAGTCCTGCGTTAGCATTGTTACTCCCAGGACTATGTTCCACTGATAAGTCCATCCCCTGTAGGGAAATGGACCACCTAAAACCTTTGGGATTTTCACCCTTCATTTGTTTAAGCCATAAGAGGGCTTATGATCTGTCTGAACAAGGAATTGGGTACCAAACAGGTATGACCTCAACTTCTTCAAGGCTCAAACCACATCAAAGGCCTCACTCTCTATAGCTGATCAACGTTTCTCCCTGGGGGTCATCCTTCTGCTTATAAAAGCTACTGGTTGGTCCTGGCCCTCTGCATTAAGTTGTGACAAAACAGCTCTCATCCCTATCTCAGAAGCATCTGTCTGGACAATGAAGATTTTGGAGTAATCAGGACTTTGCAGAATGGGGGCACTACATATGACCTGCTTCAGGTCATCAAATGCCTTTTGATAGTTAAATGTCCACTGAACCTTCTTAGCAATTCTCTTGGAGGTGAGATCATTAAGGAGAGTTACAATGGACCCATATACCATAACACACCTGTAGTACCCAGTCAGGCCCAAGAAAGCTCTAACCTGTGTCTGGTTAGTAGGACCAACTCAGTCCATGATGGTCTGGATTTTGCTCTCCAAGGGTTGAACTTTGCCACCACCTACCAATTGACACAAGTATACAACCTTGCTCTGCCCTATCTGGAACTTGGTAGCCTTGATAATGAGACCTGCCCTTTGCAGGGCCTCCAGAACATTTCTGACATAGACCATGTGATCCTCCCAGGTAGAGCTAAAGACAGCAATATAATCTAGATATGCTGCACTATAGGCTTCCAGACCTGTTAGGACGTTGTTCACCAGCCTCTGAAATGTGGCAGGTACATTTTTCAGATCAAAGGGCATTGCAATCAATTGATAATGCCCAATAGGGGTTGGAAGTGCTGTTTTAGGCTTGGCATCCTCAGCAAGTCTGATTTGTCTGTAGCCAGCAGTCAGGTCAAAGGTACTCTGATATTTGACTGAGGCCATCTTCCCTTGAAATGGGATGGACATCAATCCTAGTGACTGCATTGAGGCCTCAGTAATCCACACAACACCTCATCTCTCTCTTGCCACCTCTGGTGTGAGGTTTTGGTACAAGGACTACTGGACTAGCCCAAGAGCTATCTAAAGTCTCAATGACCCCCAGTTCCAACATCTTCTGGACTTCAGTCCTGATGCAGTCTCTGACATGGTCAGGCTGTCTGTACATTTTGTTCTTCACAGGCAGACTGTCACCTGTGTCGACTTCATAGGTGCACCAGGTGGTTTGACTAGGTGTCAGGGAGAACATATGGTTGAACTGATTGAGGACTTTCCTGCAATCAGCTTGCTGCTGGTCAGTGAGGTTGTGTGCCAAGGCTACTCCTTCCACTGACCCATCAACAGGATTCTGAGAGAAGAGATCAGGGAGAGGGTCACTCTTTTCATCCTGTCCCTCATCAGTGGGCATGAGCAAGCTCATGTCAGCCCTGTCTACAAAAGGTTTTTGGCAGTTCGCATCTAGTACCCTGTGGGGACTTCTTGGAGTACCTAGGTCCACCAAGTAGGTGACCTCACCCTTTTTCTCAAGAATGGTGTGGGGGCCACTCCATTTGTCTTGGAGAGCTACTGGGACCATAGGCTCCAACACCCATACTTCCTGTCCGGGCTGGTAAACAGTCACTACAGTCTTTTGGTCATGCTGAGCTTTCTGAAGCTCCTGGCTGGCCTAAAGTTTTTTCTGGCCTTCTTCATGTACTCAGCCATACATGAATACAGGCCAAAGACATAGTCCACAATATTCTGTTTATGAGGTTTGAGAGACTGCTTCCAGCCCTCCATAACTAGACACAGTGGACATTTAACTGGATGTCCATACAGAAGTTCAAATGGGCTTTAGAAAACCCCCTTTTGTGGAACCTCTTTAAAGGCAAAGAGAAGGCAGGGTAGTAAGACATCCGGTTTTCGCCCACGGTTTTCTGGGAGTACCGTAATCATACCCTTTACGGTCTTGTTGAAACTTTCAACACTGTGGATGGTAGAGTGTGGTAAACTTATAGTTTACTCCACACTCTTTCCACATTGCTGTGATGTAACTAGACATGAAGTTGGTACCTATATCTGTTAAGACCTCCGAAGGGAAGCCCACCCTGGAAAAGATTTCCAAGATGGTCCTAGCCACCACAGGAGCTGTGGTGGTCCTAAGGGGAATAGCCTCTGGATACCTAGTGGCATGGTCTACCAGCACTAGGATATAACTGTGTCCAGATGCTGCTGGAGGGTTCAAGGGACCAGCAATGTCTATCCGTCCCCTCTCAAAGGGAAGACCAACCCTTGGGAGTGGTATTAAGGGGCCTTTGTAGTGCAACCTGACTTACCACAGGCTTGGCAAGTGACAGAGGAGCGACAAAACTCCTTGGTGTTTTCAGACATATGGGGCCAGTGAAAATAAAGGACGATCCTGTCTCAAGACTTGCTATGCCCAAGTTGTCCTGGAAGGGGAATACCATGTGCCAGGGAGAGAAGAAAACCTCGGAACTTCTGAGGTATTACCATCCTCCTGGTAGCACCAGGATTAGCGTCTCTACCGTCAGAAAACAGGAGCTAATCTTCCCAAAAGATCCTATGGGACCCACTGACTTCCTTGCTTCCTCAGCAGCAGCTTGCTGCCTGAGCTGTTCGAGAGGGGCAGGGTTTCTGCTCCAAACTCAAGTCTTCCCTGGATGGCCCCCTTGCCCCCAATAACTCTGCCTGGTCAGGCCCAAGTTCCTTTGGGACAGTTCCTTCATAGGAACTGAGATGATCTCCCTCAGAAAACTAGTCCTTACTGGGACTTTGGGAGGAGGATGTTTCCTTACTCTTCCTGCTCCTTCTCCTGGGTGCAATCTGGTCCACTCTTTCGTGATCCAGTGCTCTTTCAGTGCTGAGCTCTTTAGCCTGAGCCCTGGTGACAGCAAATGCTCCGGCAGCGATGCCCATCATCTCTGCATGTGTCCTGAACTCCACTTCAGACCAGGCTGAAGTTTCTAAATCATTGCCCAACAGACAATCTACAGGTAGGTCTAGAGAAACCATAACTTTCTTAGGACTAGTTACCCTCTACAGCTGAAATTCACAACTGCCAAGGAGTGCTGAGTCCAGACATTGCTAGCATTGGTCACGTGGTAGAACTCACCATGTATTATATGCTCAGGGGGCACATGTTTCTATGTCACCATTGTGACACTGCTCCCCGCGTCCCTGTAAGCCATACATAGCTTATTTTCTATTGATTTAAGGCTGTTGTCTGTTCCTGCCCAAGTTAGTGGGACTTACTAGTAAGGTGGGAAGATCTACGCCTCTTTCTGATGGATATATCTGCCTGTGGATTCCTCACCTTAAGAATATCCCCTGCGCCAGCATTCTGCAGAATTTTTTCCTAGCTCTCCATGCCGACGAGGACGTCACAATGCTACGGCTCCGTTCGCGACTCCGCATGACATCACCGGAGCCATAAGAGAGCCTCGTCGGAGTGATGACGTCAGTTCCCTCACCGGAGCCATAAGAGAGCCTCGTTGGAGTGATGACGTCAGTTCCCTTTTTTCTGTGCTGTCGACCCATAACGGTTTTCTAGCACTTGTTGAGTTGCTTTGTTCTTTTCTCAATCTTTAACTGTAGCTATTGAGATGTCGTCGAGAAAGTCCGGCTTTAAACCCTGTAGGGAGTGTGGGGGTCACATGTCCATCACTGACCCTCATGAAGATTGCTTATGGTGTTTGTCGTCGGATCACGACGTGGAGGACTGTTCCTGTTGCAGGAAAATGATTCCGAAGGCACTTAAAGAACGGGAGGCCAAGTTGTTTCTGGCCAAGGCGAAGAAGGAAGGAAGATAGCGTAAAAGAGATAAGTCGAAGTCGTCGACTTCGCTTACATCGAAGTCAAGAAAACATAAGAAAGAAAGAAGTCATGGATCTCGACGCCGTTCGAGGAAGGGTAAGGCTTCGAGGTCGCCTTCACCTGCTCTTCGACGTCGCCGGAAAGACTTTGTATCTCCTTTGCCTTGTGTGACTCCAGAGAGGTCTCCTTCGCCTAAAGGTGCTTCGGCGCAGTCTCTGGCGCCGAGGGATTCACCGGGTTCCCAAGCCGAGCCGCTGCAGGATGATCCATCGCCTTCTCCTGCGCCTGAAAATGAACCGGTGGATTCGTCAGTGGATCCGATCGTTCCGACGCCGGATACTCCCTGTATAGATACTGGCTCAAATCCGTATCCACAGTTCCCGACTCCAGGTTCGGATCTGTCGCATATTTTGAATGCAATGAACGGTGTGTTTGCAAGAGCGGCTTTCCCATCCAGAGCACCTTCTGGTCCCATGGGTCTGCTGGCTTTCAACTTGGGCGTGCCCCATCACTATGCCCAGGCAGTTTGGGCTGGACTGTTCCCATGGGGCACAGGGTCAAGACTGATTTGCATATGGCTGGGTCCAAACTGGAATGGCATGGTAAGCAAAAAAACGATGGATTTAGGCCCAGAACTCTGTACTGGGGTGAATATATGACATTGTTCTGCATTCTGTCCATCAACAGTTCTTTTTGCAACAGGCACCCTTCGTGGCTTTCATGCCGACGGTGCCTTCATGGCAGTTTCCGGCTCCAAGGGTCTCGACTTCGTTGATGGAACCCCCGGCGCCGTCTGGTGGGCCTTCCTCTCGGCCTCGTACAGAGCCCATGCCTCCTTCGGAACCTCCTTCGACACCGGCTGCGGAGCAGTCGGCGCCACGCGTGGCGCCTCCGACGCCGCTTCCGCGTATTCGTTCAAGGAGAGGGGCACAGAGGCTGTTGGAAGAGGAGCAGTATCGCAGAGAGGAAGTTGAAGAGGGTGAATTGGAAGAGTCTCTAGATGAAGTTGAGGGAATTCAGGAGGCAAGTGGATTGGACACCTCTCCTGAGTGGGAGCTCTCTTCAACAAGGGCTTGCTTGAATCCAGTGGCAAAGTGAGCAAGGGACTCACGTCTGAGCATACCCTGCCAACATATGGCGAACAAAGCGGTACAAAATGGGGTGGTGATGGACGGAGCATCAGAACCAATCAAACACTCACACCCAGTCAACAGATCTGGGTTTAATCCATCACCGTTCTTGAGCCCACTCTGCCACCCCAGTTCAGACATGGCCATATGCAAATCAGTCTGACCCTGTGCCTCATGGGAACAGTCCAGCCCGAACTGCCAAGCCATGCCTTCCCTGGACCGGAAACAAGCTCCCTAGGACCAGTTTCTGGCATTTCAGCCGTCTTCAGCCAGGCTTGCTTGAATCCAGTGGCAAAGTGAGCAAGGGACTCACGTCTGAGCATACCCTGCCAACATATGGAGAACAAAGCGGTACAAAAGGGGGTGGTGATGGACGGAGCATCAGAACCAATCAAACACTCACACCCAGTCAACAGATCTGGGTTTAATCCATCACCGTTCTTTAGCCCACTCTGCCACCCCAGTTCAGACATGGCCATATGCAAATCAGTCTGACCCTGTGCCTCATGGGAACAGTCCAGCCCGAACTGCCAAGCCATGCCTTCCCTGGACCGGAAACAAGCTTCCTAGGACCGGTTTCTGGCATTTCAGCCGTCTTCAGCCAGGCTTGCTTGAATCCAGTGGCAAAGTGAGCAAGGGACTCACGTCTGAGCATACCCTGCCAACTTATGGCGAACAAAGCGGTACAAAAGGGGGTGGTGATGGACGGAGCATCAGAACCAATCAAACACTCACACCCAGTCAACAGATCTGGGTTTAATCCATCACCACCCCCTTTTGTACCGCTTTGTTCGCCATAAGTTGGCAGGGTATGCTCAGACGTGAGTCCCTTGCTCACTTTGCCACTGGATTCAAGCAAGCCTGGCTGAAGACGGCTGAAATGCCAGAAACTGGTCCTAGGGAGCTTGTTTCCGGTCCAGGGAAGGCATGGCTTGGCAGTTCGGGCTGGACTGTTCCCATGAGGCACAGGGTCAGACTGATTTGCATATGGCCATGTCTGAACTGGGGTGGCAGAGTGGGCTAAAGAACGGTGATGGATTAAACCCAGATCTGTTGACTGGGTGTGAGTGTTTGATTGGTTCTGATGCTCCGTCCATCACCACCCCCTTTTGTACCGCTTTGTTCGCCATATGTTGGCAGGGTATGCTCAGACGTGAGTCCCTTGCTCACTTTGCCACTGGATTCAAGCAAGCCTGGCTGAAGATGGCTGAAATGCCAGAAACTGGTCCTAGGGAGCTTGTTTCCGGTCCAGGGAAGGCATGGCTTGGCAGTTCGGGCTGGACTGTTCCCATGAGGCACAGGGTCAGACTGATTTGCATATGGCCATGTCTGAACTGGGGTGGCAGAGTGGGCTCAAGAACGGCGATGGATCAAACCCAGATCTGTTGACTAGGTGTGAGTGTTTGATTGGTTCTGATGCTCCGTCCATCACCACCCCCTTTTGTACTGCTGAGTATTGCCAATTTGCTAACGGAGGTCTTGCATTCGCCTTCTTCTACAGTTGAGCCCCTGTTACCCTTTAATGAAGCCTTAACGGAGCCTATACTTGAGGTTTGGCGTAAGCCACTCTCTTCGCCTGCTGTTTCTAAGGCTGTGGATAGAAGATATAGGACTGCACCATGGGATCCACTCTTACTTTCTTCTCATACATCTCCAGAAAGTTTGGTGGTGCAGGCATCTTGCTCTAAACAATCTTCAGGCGCTTTTCCTCAGGCTCCAGCTGACAGGGACTCTAAGAACATGGAGCAGTCGGCTAAAAAGGTCTTCTCTTCGTCTAGCATGGCACTAAAATTGACCAATGCTACCTGTCTGTTGGGCCGTTATATACATGCCTTGATGGACTCGGCAAAACAGTTGGCTCCCAAGTTACCTGATGAGAAGAGGGTAAACTTTTTAGAGGTTCTGTCGGATGCTCAGGCTGCAGCTAGACAGGTTATTCAATCAGGCCTGGATACGGCTGATTCGGTGGCCAGAGTTATGGGCTCCTCCATAGCTACAAGAAGACAAGCTTGGCTTCGATCCTCTGGATTTTCCCCTGATGTCCAGGCTACTCTTCTTGATTTGCCCTTTGACGGATCTAAACTCTTCTGATAAAAGGCCGATTCGGCACTGCGACGGTTTAAGGATAGCAGACAAGGGGTTTTGGCTACAAAGAATATCGTGGCTTTGGAAGATCTTCCTTTCGCAGCTTGCGTCAACCTCAGCAGCAGCAGCAGCAAAATCCACTCTATAAGTCTTATAGAGGAAGAGTCAAAGGACGCCAACGTGGTTCTGCCCGCAATCTCTCCTCCTCCTCTTCTACCTCCCTTGCTCCTCCTGGTACCACAGGAAAGCAGCCCTAGATCCCCCATCCTGGATCATGTGGATCCTGTAGGGGGTTGGCTGTCTCACTTTCTACAGGGTTGGAAATCAGTCACATCAGACCTTTGGGTTTTAAACCTTGTGGAGAATGGGTACGTCCTTCCCTTTCAGGAATTTCCTCCTCCTTACCCTCCTTGCCAAGGTTTTTGTTCAGAGGACCATTTGCTTCTTCTACAGAAGGAGGTCCTTGCCTTACTACAAAAAGGTGCGATAGAGGTGGTTCCGGAGGAGGAAAGGGGTCAGGTATGCTACCCCCGGTATTTCCTAATCCACAAAAAGGACGGCAGGTTACGTTCGATTCTGGACCTCAGGGTCTTGAATTTTTACCTGAAGCAGGAGAAATTCAAGACGCTGAGCCTTGCTCAGGTTCTTTGGCTCTACAGCAAGAGGACTGGATGGTGTCGATCGACTTACAGGATGCGTATTTTCACATCCCCATTCTGAAGTCGCACAGGAAGTATCTCCGTTTATGGAAGGGTCGCAGCACTACGAGTTTGCGGTCCTCCCGTTTGGTCTTACTACTGCACCTCGAGTCTTCACAAAAGTGATGGCAGTGGTGGCAGCTCATCTCAGGAGGTCGGGGATTCCTGTTTTCCCCTAGCTGGACGACTGGCTGCTCAAAGCGGAGTCGCCAGAGATGGTGCTTCATCATCTGCGAGTAACATCTCAACTGTTGTTCAACTTGGGTTTTTCAATCAATGTGCCCAAATCTAACCTGGTGCCCTCTCAGCGCAACCTGTTCATAGGGGCGGTACTGGATACTACTGTGTGTCGAGCTTTTCCTTCTCTACAAAGAATTCTCGACATTCAGGAGATGATTCCTTTGTTTTACGATGGAATGGTTGCTCCGGTCCTAAAGGTCCTTCGCCTGCTCGGTCTGTTCGCTTCCTGCTTTCTGTTGGTAAGTCATGCGCACTGGCACATGAGGGCGCTCCAGTGGTGCCTCTGCAGACAGTGGTTTCAACGCAACGGAGATCTCAGGGAGTCCTTCAGAATCTCCAGAGACGCTGCAGTGGAGCGGACTTGGTGGAGTGTGCAGGGCAACCCGTCTCAAGGCAAGCCCTTTCAACCTCCACCACCGGTGGCCACAGTGATCACGGATGCCTCCACTCTTGGGTGGGGTGCTCATCTGGGGGATCTGGAGGTCAAGGGTCTTTGGTCAACAGAGGAAAGGTTGCTTCACATCAACCTTCTGGAATTACGTTTGGCACTAAAGGCTTTGCTTCCTTCCCCTTCGCAGTCAGTCGGTTCAGGTCCTGACGGACAACACTACCGCAATGTGGTACATCAACAAACAGGGAGGTGTAGGGTCGTATCATCTCTGTCGAGAGGCTCTGCGGCTCTGGTCCGGAGCTCAGGACCATCAGATTTGTGTGTTTGCAAATCATCTAGCCAGTGTGCTGAATGTTCGTGCGGACAGTCTTAGTCGGCATTACTCGGCCGATCCCGAGTGGCTGCTACATCCGGAGGTGGTCCATCACATCTTCCAGATGTGGGGATCTCCTCGGTTGGACATGTTTGCAACCCAATAGAACGCGCACTGGCCGTTGTTCTGCAGACTCCAGTATCCGATGCAGGAAGCGCTGGGGGGCGCGTTTCAATTGGATTGGAGCTCACAACTCCTTTACGCATTTCCTCCCATACTTTTGATTCCTCGGATTCTGAGGAAGATTCGCCAAGACCAGGCCCAAGTCATATTGATCGCACCGGATTGGCCAAGAAGGGTGTGGTACACAGATCTACTTCACCTCTCATCGCAACCTCCGCTCCGTCTCCCTCTCAGGGCAGAACTCCTCTCGCAGGCGCTGGGGCAGGTTTTACACCCCCACCTCCAGAGCCTGCACCTTCATACCTGGAAATTGAACGGGGCAACCTGAGTTCATTTTTTCTCCCGACGGACGTTGTAGATGTTATCTTATCATCCAGGCGACACTCCACTAAGTTGATTTATTCCTGTAGATGGTCTAAGTTTGTTAAATGGTGTGGAGAGAGATCCATTGATCCTTTAAAGGCCCACTTGTCGGATGTTCTTCAGTTTGCTCATTCCTTGGCTCAGCAAGGTTGTGCAGTGACCACGGTTAAGGGTTATTTGTCGGCCTTATCGGCGTTTCTGTGTCTGCCTGATCAGCCGTCTTTATTTAAGTCTCCTATTGTTTTGAGATTTATAAAGGGCCTTCCCAATAGGTTTCCGCCTACTCCCTTTGTTATGCCCCAATGGGATCTAAATCTTGTTTTAACTTTCTTGATGGGTTCCCCGTTTGAACCCTTACATAGCTGTACTTTGAGGCTTTTGTCTTTCAAAACAGTCTTTCTGGTGGCTATTACCTCAGCAAGGAGGGTGAGTGAGCTTCAAGCTCTCAGTTCAAAATCCCCGTTTTTGACCATACCTGCTGAAAGGATGGTCCTCAGGACCAGGGCTGCTTTTCTGCCTAAGGTAGTTACTCCCTTTTGTCTGGGGCAGTCCATAACTCTCCCTGTGTTTTATTCTCCCCCTCACCCTTCCAAAGAGGAGAGACTTCACCGCCTGGACCCTAAAAGAGCGGTGAGCTTTTATTTGGACAGGACAAAGGACTTGCGTATGGACGATCAGCTGTTTGTGGGCTACGTTGGACACATGAAGGGCAAGGCTGTGCACAAGCGCACTCTATCCAGATGGATCATCTTGTGCATCAAGATCTGCCATGCCCATGCTGGTAAGGAACCACCTGAGGGTATTAAAGCTCATTCTACTAGAGCCAAGTCTTCCACCTCTGCTTTAGCCAGAGGTGTTCCTGTACTGGACATTTGTAAGGCAGCGACTTGGGCTTACCTCCACACTTTCGCAAAGCATTATTGCTTGGACTCTGAAATGAGGAGGGAGGGCCACTTTGCGCGCTCTGTCTTACAGGACTTTTTGGTATAGAAGGGTGGACACCCTCCTCCGGGAGCTGGACTGCTGTGGGAATCTATTCATAAGGTGAGGAATCCACAGGCAGATGTATCCATCAGAAGAGCAAGTTACTTACCTTTGGTAACGCTTTTTCTGGTGGATACAGTATCTGCCTGTGGATTCTTCACTGACCCACCCGTTGTCCACCTTTGTATACCTTAAAGGGTGCTTTGTTTGACATGTTGTTTTACATTGTATCTTCTTTCTATCTGGTACATTTATAGGAAATGCTTATGTTCTTTAGCTTTCCTTTTTCTTATGCACTATGTGTATTTGTTCGAATATTGTGTACTTTGTATACTTTGAATCTGTTGTCGGTCCACCTGTTCGCCTCGGAGGCACGGAACAAATGGGTGGAACCTACGTCATCACGTCGACGAGGCTCTATTATGGCTCCGGTGATGTCATGCGGAGTCGCAAGCGGAGCCGTAGCATTGTGACGTCCTCGTCGGCGTGGAGAGCTAGGAAAAATTACGCGGAATGCTGGCGCAGGGGATATTCATAAGGTGAGGAATCCACAGGCAGATAATGTATCCACCAGAAAAGGCGTTACCGAAGGTAAGTAACTTGTTCATCACAGACAAGGACAGCCTTAATGGGAGTTCTGACTTGGCCAGAACCCGAGGTTAACCCTACTAATCCCTTGGTTGCTGTACTATCACTTGTACCGGTGCTATGGGGAGCAGTTGCCTTACGGGAAGTGGTATTAGCTTCCTTGGCCTTAGGAAAATCAGCATCTCTTGTCCAGTGGGTTTAGACTTTACATTAATAACACCAAGGTTTCTTTTTATCCTTCTTGGAGTTTTGAGACTCACACCCAGATGCAGGTTTTTTGGAGACCTTGAGAAGCCCCTTTTTTTCTCTGCCTTCTCCCCACTCTTCTCTTGGGATTTATGAGAATCTTGCTTCTCCAGTATTGGGGTAGCTGTAGCTTTCATAGATTCACATGCCTGAATCATTCCCAGTCGTCGGAGTGGGAGTCCCACGGTACATAAAAATAGCAATAAACATGCATATAGAAACCATACCATAGTTGTCTAAGGGACAGAGAGGGACGTCTGCTTCTGTGGCTACAGAAGATTAAAGATCAGGACAATCCCTTATCTGAAGTTGGAAGTATTGCCTCTGTTAAGACTACTTCCTCTAGGAAGAGGACTGCTGACACAGATTTATGGGATGTATGACGTTACAACGCACACTTTTACAACGCATGCACTTACAACGCATTTTTTACAACGCATAATCCATTACAACGCATGACATTACAACGCATGACACTACAACGCATTTTTAAAAACTACCTTTACAACGCATTTCCATTACAACGCATAATACCTTTACAACGCATACCATTACAACGCATAATATTAAATTTCTTTTAAGGTAAGTATTAGATAGTATAGGGGTAAAAGTTACTTTTCTAACTCCAGGGGGTGCAACAGTAGGGTAAGTGTTGGATAGTATAGGGGTAAAAATTACTATTCTAACTCCAGGGGGTGCAACAGTAGGGTAAGTGTTGGATAGTATAGGGGTAAAAATTGCTATTCTAACTCCAGGGGGTGCAACAGTAGGGTAAGTGTTGGATAGTATAGGGGTAAAAATTACTATTCTAACTCCAGGGGGTGCAACAGTGGGGTAAGTGTTGGATAGTATAGGGGTAAAAATTACTATTCTAACTCCAGGGGGTGCAACAGTAGGGTAAGTGTTGGATAGTATAGGGGTAAAAATTACTATTCTAACTCCAGGGGGTGCAACAGTGGGGTAAGTGTTGGATAGTATAGGGGTAAAAATTACTATTCTAACTCCAGGGGGTGCAACAGTAGGGTAAGTGTTGGATAGTATAGGGGTAAAAATTACTATTCTAACTCCAGGGGGTGCAACAGTAGGGTAAGTGTTGGATAGTATAGGGGTAAAAATTACTATTCTAACTCCAGGGGGTGCAACAGTAGGGTAAGTGTTGGATAGTGTAGTGTAATATTATGCGTTGTAATGGTATGCGTTGTAATGGTAGTATGCGTTGTAATGGAATGCGTTGTAAAGGTAGTTTTTAAAAATGCGTTGTAGTGTCATGCGTTGTAATGTCATGCGTTGTAATGGATTATGCGTTGTAAAAAATGCGTTGTAAAGGTAGTGCATTGTAAAAGTTGCGTTGTAAAGGTTGTTCCCCAGATTTATGTTCTCCTGGGGCTACGGTGTCGAAAAAACAGCACAACTCTAAGAGTGCTGAGCTGCCTTCTACTTCAAAAAAGGCTCCTCCACCTTCTAAGAATAAAACTCTGCCATCTACGCCCCCGACAAAGACTGTGAAGTCTCAGGCTTCAAAACAAGTTTCTGACAGAGATTACCTCAGAAACGGGGTCCCTCGTCGACGATGTCTTCATCGACGAAACCTACCGTCGCCGCGACGACGATGTCGACTACTATTTTCTCATCACCGAAGCCTCAGATGATAATGTCGTCGGCATCCTCGCCGTCGATGCTGGTATCCGTCTCCGTGAGACCAGTCCCGTCAACGAAAGAGGTGAAGTCTACCATTGACGTTCCTTCGACGACGAAGATTAGAAGAGTGTCGTCAACGATTGGGAGAAGTTGGCCTGATATATGATGTCACTAGTTCTAGTGTACACCTTGTATCAGTCCAAACAACCCTTATGGTGATTGGTTGTAAAGTCAACCTTATAGACCAGCTATCCTAGTGGTAGCATGGACAAGAGCAGTCTTAGGCTAAACTCTGAATGGCATGTGAAGCCTGCTGTTATACCACTTGTAATCCCTTGAATACCAAATGAAAGGACACCACAACAGATATATATAAAAATAGAATGTATTTATTCTAGTTAAACCCTCAGCACTCTTTATGAGATTCGAGGTAAGTACAACACAGTTTTATTTAAGCATACATTAAGTCACACAGGTAACTAATACAGTTAGGCCCTAGGGGCCACGCAAACCATATACTAAGTAAGTGATATAAGGACCACTGTCACGAACACAGGATAGGCCTAGGCCTAGGGAATCGCTGGGGCTACACTATACTACCAAAGGTTAGGAAGTGGGAGGCCCACGGGATTCAGGTGCAAAGTGGAAACACTCACGCGTAATGCGTAAAAGTCGATAGAATTACTAGCAGTTAGAAATTAACAGTTTTAGGACACTTCTGGTATAGCTAGAAAGTTGAGACTCGGAAACTAGACCCTAGGATAGTCAATACCCTTGTGAGCACCGAAGTACTCAAGTTACCTAGCCCACGGGCTACGGGTGCATAGGTGTGAACTTGCGTCGGGTTTCGTCGTTGACTTCTATGGATGCCTGAAGGAAAGTTGCTGAAAGGCAGTCAGTGAAGAGTGTCCGGTGGATCCCAAGGTGGGGATCAAGAAGGAAGGAACCTGCAAGCAGAAGGGACAGAGTCTAGGTCACCAGCCAGGAGCCGGGAAGGAACCAGGAAGGAACCAGGCGATGTCGTGAAGATGCAGGTGAAGGGGTGAAGCTTGTCGCAGCAGCCACGGGTACCAAGAGACGTCGAGGACGACCAGGACCAGGAGGTGAGCTGTCCCACGAAGGCTCTTGCTGTCGGCGGCGGCGAAGTCGAGTCAGGACCCAACAAACCTTGGCAAGCGGAACCCACGCAGGATGGAGGACTTGCTTCTGGTGCAGACCAGGAAGGTCTGGGGTGCTTCTCTTTCACAGAGGAGCGGGTGCCAGTCTGGAGGAGCCGGACCAGCAAGGTGAAATTAAAGGTTCGTCGTCGCAGAGGTCACTAGCCAACGGGCCAGTAACTGGACAACACGTCGAGCAACTCAGGTGCAGAAGGGCCCCACGCAGAACACGTGAAGTGTGGGGAGCTGATCTTCTTTGCAGATGGTGCTCGGGATGGGGGCTTCTCAATTCCCCAAGCACAGCCTCGAGGAAGCCTCAGAATTCGTGCTAGTCAGTTACTAGCCACTTTTCCCAAGTCGCCGGTCCCACGTCCCTCGTCGCCTCCACGGGTCTCAGCTTGGCTGTAGATGTGGATCTGGTTCAGAGGTGTCTGGAAGTCTCGGCGCTGGTCAGTCTCTGCAGTCGTCCCTCGTAGGATCAGTCGCAAAGCAAGCAGTGGTCGCTGGATGGTGCCTGGTTGCCCAGGGTGGTCCCTCCTTGGCCACAAGGGAGATTTCTTCAGTCTTCTTCCTGAGGTCGAATGTCGAAGGTCCAGAGTTTCTGTTCAAGTTGCAGATTCAGGTTAATCTAATTTAGCAGGGCTCAGCGAGCTACTGATATACTGGGCTAGTGGGCTGGGCTACCTGCAAGGTCCCTCCTATGTGTGGAACCAGGAAGGGGAGTGGCTACACCCCCTTTCCTTTGTCCAGTTTCGCGCCAGAGCTGGGGCTGGAGTGCCCCAGCGCCGGTTTGAACTGGACTATGCATGGGACACCTTGTGTGCCCCAGGCAGTGTCTAGTTTCTTTCATCCCTCCCTGCCCCAATACACTAACTCCTGTCTGGGGTGGTGCTCGCACCTCCCAAGGCAGGAAACCTATTGTCCAAGCCTCCCTCGCTGGAAGGACTCCCAGCAGCAGGAGGTCAGACTTGTGTCTGTGGCAGCAGCATCTATTTTGTGATGCTGGGGCTCTGGTTAACTTTAACCGGGTAAGTAGGTTTCAACATGTCTTCTCCCTCTAGAAGGGAGGAATAATATCCTCATTGCCAGAAATGGTATGGGGGTATTATTCCAAAGTGTTAGACACCTTACACGACATGTTTTGATAAAGCCAAACCATAGTTACCATAACCGTTTAAGATTATAAGGTACTTTAAGAGTATATGGTAGGCTATATCATAGAACAGCTATAAGGACATGGTTCCGAAAGCTGCAGACAGGCTCAGCTCATGCTAGAGCACCATCTCACATGTTACCAAGCACTCTGCCTCCAGGATTGTTAAGGCCTGCCATAGGAGTGGCTGATAGGTACACATGTGTCTATATATAAGGTAGGTATAGGGATACTACACCTAAGCAAGGGGTGATTACACGACCTTGCCCCAGCTGAGTGATCAGCCAGTTGTGTCATAATGGAAGGCCCGGCCAGGGGTGGCATAATACATGCTGCAGCCCCTGGTAGGCCTAGGGTACACCTATGCCCTGGGTACCTAAGGTACACTGTACAGGGGCCAATAAGGTGATCCTATCCAATTGGGTTATGCACCTAAAGTACATAGTATCAGTTTAGAGAGAGAACAGCTGGGCTGTGGGTCTGATTAGCAGACCCACAGCCACATCTAAGTCGAAAACCAGTGAAGCAAAAGCAAAAAGTGGGGGTGAACATAGAAAGCAGACCCTACTCTCCTACACAACCTCCCCCCAAACGTAGGGACATTAAACTAACCTTGACCAGTTGAGTCTTAATGTTCTAAGTGGAAATATCTGGAGAGTCCATCTGCATTGGCATGGTCAGTCCCAGGTCTATGTTCCACTGTGAAGTCCATCCCCTGTAGGGAAATGGACCACCTAAGAAGTTTGGGATTTTCACCCTTCATCTGATTTAGCCACAAGAGGGGCTTATGGTCTGTCTGAATCTTGAAGTGAGTGCCAAACAAGTATGGCCTCAGCTTCTTCAGGGCCCAAACCACAGCAAAGGCCTCCCTCTCAATAGCTGACCAATGTTTCTCTCTAGGGGTCAGTCTTCTACTAATAAAAGCAATGAGCTGGTCTTGACCATATACATTCAGTTGTGAAAGAACAGCTCCCACACCCAACTCAGAAGCATCTGTCTGGACTATGAACTCTTTGGAGTAGTCTGGACTTTTCAGAATAGATGCACTGCACATGGCCTGCTTCAGGTCATCAAATGCTTTTTGACAGCTTACTGTCCACTAAACTTTCTTTGGCATCTTCTTAGAGGTCAAGTCATTAAGTGGTGTCACAATGGACCCATAGTTCTTAACAAACTTTCTGTAGTACCCAGTCAGGCCCAAGAAAGCTCTGACCTGAGTCTGGGTAGTTGGAGGAGTCCAGTCCTTTATGGTCTGGATCTTGCTCTCCAGTGGTTGAACCTGACCCCACCGACTAGGTGGCCCAGGTATACAACCTTGCTCTGCCCTATCTGGCACTTAGTGGCCTTGATAGTGAGGCCTGCCTTTTGCAGGGCCTCTAAAACATTCCACAGGTGGACCAGGTGATCCTCCCAGGTGGAGCTAAAGACAGCAATATCATCAAGATAAGCTGCACAGTAGTCATCCAGGCCTGTAAGGACTTGATTCACCAACCTTTGGAAAGTGGTAGGTGCATTCTTCAAACCAAAGGGCATTACCACAAATTGATAATGTCCTCCTGGGGTCGAGAAAGCAGTTTTGGCCTTTGCATTCTCAGCTAGTCTGATTTGCCAGTAGCCTGCTGTCAGGTCAAATGTGCTCAAAAACTTAGCAGCTGCCAGTCTGTCAATGAGCTCATCTGCCCTAGGTATTGGGTGGGCATCTGTCCTAGTGACAGCATTGAGACCTCTGTAGTCCACGCAAAACCTCATCTCTCTCTTACCATCTTGGGTGTGAGGTTTTGGCACAAGAACTACAGGACTAGCCCAAGGGCTCTCTGAAGGTTCAATGACTCCCAGCTCCAACATCTTTTGTACCTCAACTTTTTATGCAGTCCCTGACATGGTCAGGTTGCCTGTAGATTTTACTCTTCACAGGCAGACTGTCACCAGTGTCCACCTCATGGGTGCACCAGTTTGTCTGACTTGGGATCAGAGAGAACATATGTCTCTAGGATTGCAGAACTTGTCTGCAGTCCTGTTGCTGATAAACAGTGAGGCTGTCAGAAAAGACCACACCATCAACTGAGCCATCATCAGGGTTCTGAGTCAACAGGTCTGGGAGAGGGTCACTCTCTTCCTCCTGCCCCTCATCTGTAGCCATGAGTAAGCCCATGTCTGCCCTGTCAACATATGCCTTCAATCTGTTGACATGAAGCACCCTGTGGGGGCTTCTGTGAGTCCCAAGGTCCACCAAGTAGGTGACTTCTCCCTTTTGCTCAACAATAGTGTGGGGTCCAGACCATTTGTCTTGGAGGGCTGCTGGGGCCACTGGCTCCAACACCCACACTTTCTGCCCTGGCTGGTATACAGTCAGCACAGCCTTTTGGTCATGCCAAGCTTTTTGGAGTTCTTGGCTTGCCTCAAGGTTTTTAGAAGCCTTCTTCATGTACTCTGCCATCCTGGAGCGGAGACCAAGTACATAATCCACTATATCAAGTTTGGGTTGTCTGAGAGGTCTCTCCCATCCTTCCCTTACTAAACATAGGGGTCCTCTTACAGGATGCCCAAACAAAAGCTCAAAAGGGCTGTAGCCAACCCCCTTTTGTGGGACCTCTCTGTAAGCAAACAGAAGGCAGGGTAAAAGGATGTCCCATCTTCGCCTAAGCTTGTCTGGTAAACCTTTTATCATCCCTTTTAGGGTCTTGTTGAATCTCTCCACAAGCCCATTGCACTGTGGGTGATAGGGTGTAGTGAACTTGTAGTTGATACCACATTCCTTCCAAATTGCAGTCAAATATCCTGACATGAAGTTGGCACCTCTGTCAGACACAACCTCCTTTGGAAAACCCACTCTGGAGAAGACTCCAAGTAGGGATCTTGCCACAACAGGTGCTGTTGTGGTTCTCAGGGGTATAGCTTCTGGATACCTGGTGGCATGGTCCACTATCACCAGTATAAATCTGTGCCCAGATGCTGTAGGGGGGTCCATTGGTCCTACAATGTCTATCCCCACTCTCTCAAAGGGAACCCCCACCACAGGTAGTGGTATGAGGGGGGCCTTTGTGGTGCCACCTGATTTGCCACTGGCTTGGCAGGTGACACAGGAGCGACAAAACTCCTAGGTATCTTCTGACATATGAGGCCAGTGAAAGTGAGGGACAAGCCTGTCCCAAGTCTTATTCTGGCCTAGGTGTCCTGCAAGGGGAATATCATGGGCCAAGGTAAGGAGGAAGCCTCTGAAATTCAAGGGTATGACCAACCTCCTGGACGCACCAGACTTGGGGTCTCTAGCCTCTGAGTACAGCAGCCCTTCATCCCAATACACTCTATGGGTACCTTGAGCATTCCCTGCAGCCTCAGCAGCACCCTGCTGTCTGAGGGGTTCAAGAGAGGGGCAGTCTAATTGAGCCTGCCTCAGATCTGCCCTTGAAGGTCCCCCTGTCCCAAGAAACTCAACCTGATCAGATTCTAGTTCTTCTAGGACAGTTCCTTCAGGGCCCTCAGAATCATCCTCCTGTGAGGGCTGATCCACCACCTGAGGCAGGGGGGAAGGCACAGCCTTTACCCTACTGCTCTTTCTCTTGGGTTGTGTCTGGTCCATTGTCCCAGGATCCAGCACTTGTTCAGTGTTACACTTTTTGGCCTGAGACATGGTCACAGCAAGGACATGTGCATCTATCCCCAGCATTTCTGCATGGGTCCTATACTCCACTTCAGACCACAGTGAAGTCTAAAGGTCATTTCCCAACAGACACTCTACAGGAAGGTCTGAACTTACCACAACTTTCTTGAGGCCAGTTACCCCTACCCAGGAGAAGTTAACAATTGCCACACCATGGGAGGTAGTGGCATTGCTAGCGTTGGTCACTAGGTAATTCTCACCTAGCATGATCTGTCCAGGGTCCACAAAGTCCGGTGTCACCATTGTGACACTAGCCCCAGTGTCCCTGTAGGCCTGAGCCATTCTATTATTGATAAAAGGAGTCTGTCTGTACTTGCCCAGGTTACTGGGGCCTACAGTAGAGGACAAAGCTATGTCCCCATCACAGATCAGAACAGCCTGAGTAGGTATCCTGACTAGGCCAGGACCCTCCTCAGTTCCCAGGGTTAACCCTACTACACCCTTTTGCTGGGAACCAACACTTACAGCTGGACTAGGGGGTACAGTTGCCTTAGGTGCAATGGTGGCTGGGGGCTTATATTTTTTGGTGCACTCACTAAACCAATGTGAGTTTGACTTACAATAGTTGCACCATGGTTTCTTTTGGCCATCTTTCTTTTTTATCCTTTTTGGGACCACCCTCCCCCTGAGCCTTTTGGGGGCCTGGTGAAGACTTCTGGTCTTTTTGTTTCTGCTCATTACCCTTCTGGTCTGCCTTTTTCTGATCACAGCCCTGGTTCTGGTTTTTCTGCTTAACTCTAGTCCTGACCCACCTATCTGCCTTCTTTCCCAATTCCTGGGGAGAAGTTAGGTCAGAGTCAATCAAGTGTTGATGCAACAGCTGGTTTTGACAGTTATTAAGGATTTGTTCTCTCATGATCAAATTATACAATCCTGTATAGTCCTTAACCTTACTACCGAATAACCAGCCTTCCAGAGCCTTAGTGGCACAATCTACAAAGTCAGTCCAGTCCTGAGTCTGTGTCTTCTGGGTATCCCTGAACAACAACCTGTATTGTTCAGTGGTTAGGCCAAACCCATCAATCAGAGCACTCTTCAGGACAGTGTAATTGTCAGCATCCTCATCACTAACTGTGAGGAGCTTGTCTCTACCTTTCTCAGAGAAGGAGAGCCACAAGATAGCTGCCCACTGACTTTGGGGTACCTGCTGTACTTTGCAGGCTCTCTCCAAAGCAGTTATCCATTTGTGGATGTCATCCCCACACTTGTAGGGAGGGACAATCTTGCTCAGGTTTCTATTATCATAGGTCCTGTCTCTATCCTTAGGGATATTGCTGCCACCAGTGGGCTTTAACCCACTTAACTTCTGCTCTCTGGCCAGAGCAAGCTTCTCTTTGGCAAGGGCAAGTTCTTCACTCTCAATCCTCAGATTAGCTTCCCTCATTCTGGCCTCATGCTCTTTTCTCTGTGGGGAAGTCATTCCCCTGTGAGAAGAGGCATTGGAGCTGTTAGAGACGTGGGAGTGGATGGATTCCCTTGAAGGGGATCTGTCTCTCCTGCTTCTCTGGTTAAGCCCACTTGAGGGTCTGAATGGGGGGATCCCAGTCAGACTCCCATGTAGGCTTAAGTTAGCCTGGCTAAGTCTCCCGACTTTGAACTGGCTGTCTACCTCATCTTCTGAAGTCTCATCTGACTCATCTGTAGTGGGTAGGCCCTCACCTGTACCTAGGGTACTAGCCTGGGAGGCCCTACGAGCATCATACTCCTCTAGGATCTCTACTAGCTGAATGAGGGTAAGGTTTGAACCCTGTTTTAACTTTCTGGAGGTACACAATTGTCTCATCTCCTGAAAAGTTAGGGTATCATATCTAGAGGGGATCTTTCTAGGATCTACCCCTCCTGAGAGAGAATCAACTTGATCTCCTCTCAGAGACATGATCTAGTGAGGGTGTGGTGTGTGCACCTACCTACACTAGTTGTATCTACTAAACCTCTCTAGTAGTTGTATTCAGGGTGTGCTAGGCCCTTCAACCTACAACAACTAAGTCCAGTAGGACTTAATTATTTATAGTCTATGTTATATGTACCTAAACAATATCTTATGTGATCTTTCAATTTAGTATCTCAAAATTACAATGGTATTACAACAGCAAGCTCAGATCCCAACCGCTGCTCACCAATGTGAGAAGTTGGCCTGATATATGATGTCACTAGTTCTAGTGTACACCTTGTATCAGTCCAAACAACCCTTATGGTGATTGGTTGTAAAGTCAACCTTATAGACCAGCTATCCTAGTGGTAGCATGGACAAGAGCAGTCTTAGGCTAAACTCTGTATGGCATGTGAAGCCAGCTGTTATACCACTTGTAATCCCTTGAATACCAAGTGAAAGGACACCACAACAGATATATATAAAAATAGAATGTATTTTTTCTAGTTAAACCCTCAGCACTCTTTATGAGATTCGAGGTAAGTACAACACAGTCTTATTTAAGCATACATTAAGTCACACAGGTAAGTAATACAGTTAGGCCCTAGGGGCCACGCAAACCATATACTAAGTAAGTGGTATAAGGACCACTGACACAAACACAGGATAGGCCTAGGCCTAGGGAATCGCTAGGGCTACACTATACTACCAAAGGTTAGGAAGTGGGAGGCCCACGGGATTCAGTTGCAGAGTGGAAACACTCACGCGTAATGCGTAAAAGTCGATAGAATTACTAGAAGTTAGAAATTAACAGTTTTAGGACACTTCTGGTATAGCTAGAAAGTCGAGACTCGGAAACTAGACCCTAGGATAGTCAATACCCTTGGGAGCACCGAAGAACTCAAGTTACCTAGCCCACGGGCTGCGGGTGCATAGGTGTGAACTTGCGTCGGGTTTCGTCGTTGACTTCTATGGATGCCTGAAGGAAAGTTGCTGACAGGCAGTCAGTGAAGAGTGTCCGGTGGATCCCAAGGTGGGGATCAAGAAGGAAGGAACCTGCAAGCAGAAGGGACAGAGTCTAGGTCACCAGCCAGGAGCCGGGAAGGAACCAGGAAGGAACCAGGCGATGTCATGAAGATGCAGGTGAAGGGGTGAAGCTTGTCGCAGCAGCCACGGGTACCAGGAGACGTCGAGGACGACCAGGACCAGGAGGTTAGCTGTCCCACTAAGGCTGTTGCTGTCGGAGGCGTCGAAGTCGAGTCAGGACCCAACAAGCCTTGGCAAGCGGAACCCACGCAGGATGGAGGACTTGCTTCTGGTGCAGACAAGGAAGGTCTGGGGTGCTTCTCTTTCACAGAGGAGCGGGTGCCAGTCTGGAGGAGCCGGACCAGCAAGGTGAAATTAAAGGTTCGTCGTCGCAGCGGTCACTAGCCAACGAGCCAGTAACCGGACAACACGTCGAGCAACTCAGGTGCAGAAGGGCCCCACGCAGAACACGTGAAGTGTGGGGAGCTGATCTTCTTTGCAGATGGTGCTCGGGATGGGGGCTTCTCAATTCCCCAAGCACAGCCTCGAGGAAGCCTCAGAAGTCGCGCTAGTCAGTTACTAGCCACTTTTCCCAAGTCGCCGGTCCCACGTTCCTCGTCGCCTCCACGGGTCTCAGCTTGGCTGTAGATGTGGATCTGGTTCAGAGGTGTCTGGAAGTCTCGGCGCTGGTCAGTCTCTGCAGTCTTCCCTCTTAGGATCAGTCGCAAAGCAAGCAGCGGTCGCTGGATGGTGCCTGGTTGCCCAGGGTGGTCACTCCTTGGCCAGAAGGGAGATTTCTTCAGTCTTCTTCCTGAGGTCGAATGTCGAAGGTCCAGAGTTTCTGTTCAAGTTGCAGATTCAGGTTAATCTAATTTAGCAGGGCTCAGCTAGCTACTGATATACTGGGCTAGTGGGCTGGGCTACCTGCAAGGTCCCTCCTATGGGTGGGACCAGGAAGGGGAGTGGCTACACCCCCTTTCCTTTGTCCAGTTTCACGCCAGAGCTGGGGCTGGAGTGCCCCAGCGCCGTTTTGAACTGAACTATGCATGGTACACCTTGTGTGCCCCAGGCAGTGTCTAGTTTCTTTCATCCCTCCCTGCCCCAATACACTAACTCCTGTCTGGGGTGGTGCTCGCACCTCCCAAGGCAGGAAACCTATTGTCCAAGCCTCCCTCGCTGGAAGGACTCCCAGCAGCAGGAGGTCAGACTTGTGTCTGTGGCAGCAGCATCCATTTTGTGATGCTGGGGCTCTGGTTAACTTTAACCGGGTAAGTAGGTTTCAACATGTCTTCTCCCTCTAGAAGGGAGGATTAATATCCTCATTGCCAGAAATGGTATGGGGGTACTATTCCAGTGTTAGACACCTTACACGACATGTTTTGATAAAGCCAAACCATAGTTACCATAACCGTTTAAGATTATAAGGTACTTTAAGAGTATATGGTAGGCTATATCATAGAACAGCTATAAGGACATGGTTCCGAAAGCTGCAGACAGGCTCAGCTCATGCTAGAGCACCATCTCACATGTTACCAAGCACTCTGCCTCCAGGATTGTTAAGGCCTGCCATAGGAGTGGCTGATAGGTACACATGTGTCTATATATAAGGTAGGTATAGGGATACTACACCTAAGCAAGGGGTGATTACACGACCTTGCCCCAGCTGAGTGATCAGCCAGTTGTGTCATAATGGAAGGCCCGGCCAGGGGTGGCATAATACATGCTGCAGCCCCTGGTAGGCCTAGGGTACACCTATGCCCTGGGTACCTAAGGTACACTGTACAGGGGCCAATAAGGTGATCCTATCCAATTGGGTTATGCACCTAAAGTACATAGTATCAGTTTAGAGAGAGAACAGCTGGGCTGTGGGTCTGATTATCAGGCCCACAGCCACATCTAAGTCGAAAACCAGTGAAGCAAAAGCAAAAAGTGGGGGTGAACATAGAAAGCAGACCCTACTCTCCTACAACGATCGCCTCGTTGACGGCCGTTTTGTCGACAGCCGCCTCGTCGACGATCACCTCATTAACGCCCGCCTCGTCGTCGACTACTTCGTCGACGGCTACGTCGTCGACGCTACAACTGTCTTCATGCACGGCTCTTCAGGTTTGGTCGTCGTCTAAGCCCACAGCATCTTCTACATCGTCTACAACATCGACAGCAGCGCCTTCTTTACTACAAAGACGTGGATCTTCCTTGGAGGTCCTCTCTCCAATTCACACCTCCCCTACTAATGTTCCTCTTGTGTTACCTGAGCAGTTGCTGGACTATGGAGAAGATGATGAAGGATCGGATGAGGGTGATAGGTTTCGTACTGCCAGGAGCCCTTCTGAGCTCTTCACTAAATATCAAGATGTGGATCTAGAAGATGATTTCTGCCCGGAGACTGTTCTTTCGGCTCCAGATCCAATCCCTATGGCCCAAATGCCTTTGGCTCGTCTAAATAATCTGCAGTACATGTTGGACGATTATTATCGCCGTTTCCCTCCACCTGAATCGGCTTCTTCTATATCACCTACACCCGTTCCTCAATCTTCATCAGCATTGTGGTCGCTCAGACCAAATTCTCCGGCACCTTCGCATCATTCTCAGGACTTTCACACCACGGACGACGATAGGGAGGAAGGAGAATTGGATGACAGATCACTCCTTACGGAATGGGATGACTACCAGATACAAACTCTGTCTCCTTCTACTCCTGCTCCGTTCGACTCTCCTCCAGTTGACATCGGAGGTTTTCATCTTCTCATGGAGAGGGCAACACAACGATTCCTCCTTCCTATGGAAACAAAGAAGGATGATTGTTTCCTTTACGATTTTCAACCGTGGAAACAAATACGGTCTATCCCTATTATTGATTTCATTTAGCAGGAAGGATTAAAGGTTATGAAAGCTCCTACTTCTATTCCTGTGGTCCTGCCCTGCCTCAAGAAGAAAAACAAGGCACCGTACAATTCGCCAGCATGTCGATAGGTCAGCCAAAGGCAGATTCCGTTATCGCCCAAGCAGCTCAACGACGAGCGTGGAATCCCTCCTTTCCGCTGTCAGCTCCTCCTGATCGGGATGGGAGACGTCTGGAGGCTATTTGGAAGAAAGTTTCGACCATGGCAGCAATGACCGTCCGTGCAGCAAACGCACTGTCTATCTTAGGCCTATACCACAGACAGATGTGGTCGGACATTTCTCCCTACATCGACATGTTGCCTGAGCCCTCTAAGTCAGAGGCGCTAAAAATCCTTCAGGAGGGGGAAAGTATCTCGGCTGAAATTATTGATTCGGCTGTGGATGTTGCGTCTACAGGTTTTCGACAACTGGCAGGTGCCGCAGTCCTGTGGCGACAGGGCTGGTTAAAATCCACATCATTTCGCCAGGATTTTCAGGCTAAAATAATTGATAAGCCTTTTGACTGCGAGTCTCTTTTTGGTCAGCATGTTGACGAGGCCCTCCAGGCCATTAAAAAGGATACCGAGACAGCAAGATCTCTTGGTACTCTTCAGTTTCGGAAACTGCCTTTTCGTGGCGCTAGAGGCCGTGAATCCTTCTCTGGTCGAGGAGGCTATAATCAGCAAAGACAATACCAGTCCTATCACAGTAACCAACGTTACTCTTCTCAGCGCCAACAATGCTTCAGGCAACAACTAACTACCTCTTATTCACAAAACAGAAGAAAGTCTTCCTACCGCGGACGTGATATATCTAAGAAGCAGTGACAACTGCCACCTTCCACCTGCTCTACCGCTTACCCCTATAAAAGTTGGAGGAAAAATCTCCCGTTTTTACTCAAACTGGTAGGCTATAACAACAGACAAATGGGTCTTGGACATTGTGGCCGGAGCCCATGTTCTAGAGTTTGTAAAACTTCCTCCGAATTCTCCTCCCAAAGGACCTCCTCCAGCTCACCTCACAGAGCCTTTTTCCCAAATCAATTGGATGTTACGAAAAGGAGCGATCGAAGTAGTTCCTCAATTGCAAAGAGGAACCGGTTTCTATTCCAGATTTTTCCTAATAAAAAAGAAATCGGGGGAATGGCGCCCAATTCTAGATCTTCGCTCCCTCAACAAATATCTAAAAAAGTTATCCTTCCGGTTGCTGACTCCTTAATAAATCCTTCAACTCCTCAATGCGGGGGATCAAATTACCACCCTCGACCTCCAAGACGCTTATTTTCATGTACCAATTCTACCCAGACACAGAAAGTTCTTGAGGTACAGAGTGGCTGGCAGGGACTTCCAGTTCAAAATCCTTCCGTTCGGACTACGTTCCGCACCCCGTGTCTTTACCAAGGTCTTAGCACCGGTGGCTGCACACCTTCGCTCGACTGGAGGGAATTCAAATTTTTCCTTATTTAGACTGCCTTATCAAGGCAAATTCTTTCACAATCGTAAATGCCCATACTCAGAGATGTCTGTCTCTTTTCCAAACTCTGGGCCTCTCCATCAATTTCAACAAGTCTCACCTCGTCCCATCACAAAGGAGAACGTTCTTGGGAGCCACCATAGACACTCTGCTGACACAAGCCTTTGTCTCAAACGAAAGGCAACTGAAACTTTGCAAACTCGCCCAACTACTGCGATCAAGAAGGTGCGTTTCAGTCCGGCAGTTCAAGTCACTTTTGGGGATGTTTTCATCCTGCATCCCTCTGGTCCCCAACTGCCGTCCCGAGATGAGACATCTGCAAGAGGAGCTCAACAAACAGTGGCTACAGGTTTCGGGATCCTTTGACGATCTCATCCATATCAATCCTTGGATTCGGGAAGCTTTACGCTGGTGGACTTGCAAGAAGAACGTGACAGCAGGCTGCTCTTTCCTAGTGGAAGCTCCAAGTTTCGTCATCACCACGGATGCCTCCCTCAAAGGATGGGGAGCACACCTGCAAGGACTCACAGTCAGCGGCAAATGGGATGTTCAACAATGGACTTGGCATATCAACCTCTTAGAGATGGTAGCTATCTTCCTGGCCCTAAAATCTTTTCGCACCATCATTCTCGGAGCATCAGTGTTGATCCAGACGGACAACATGACAAGTATGCCCTACTTGAACAAACAAAGAGGGACAAGGTCCGTTTTACTGTCTCAGCAAGCCCAGTAAATTTGGGATTGGGCGATCCGACATCGGATAAGTCTGACAGCAGTCCATGTCCCGGGAGTTTCCAACGTCCTCGCGGATTACCTCAGCAGGTCAGCAATTTCCAATCATGAGTGGGAGCTCCATCAACCAACTTTGGATCGTATTTTCCAGAAGTGGGGTCGACCCGATCTGGACTTGTTCGCGACCATTAAGAACCGCAAATGCCCATTATTCGCAAGCTGGCTTCCCCACAAAGGATCGTGCGGGGAGGCGTTTTTGATGAACTGGTCGCCGATCTATACTTACGCTTTTCCACTGATAACGTTGGTTCCCAGGGTTCTCCGGAAAATGAAGAAGGAGCCTTGTCGCCTAATACTCATAGCTCCCAGATGGCCTCACCAGTTTTGGTTCACCGAAATCCTCCTTCTCTCCGAATGCTATCCCATTCAGTTGCAACCAATACCGAACCTTCTATCCTTCAGAACGGACAGATCTGCCACCCGTATCCTGCATCTCTGTGCTTAGCGGCATGGCGCCTGAACACCTTGATTTCGCTCACTTAGACATTCCTTCAGGCTGTAGGGATGTCTTAGCCAATGCTAGAGCGCCTTCCACAATAAAGACATACAGTCTCAAATAGAAACAATTTTGCCTGTGGTGTCAAGCCGTCAACATTCAACATTCATCCAATCCGGAACAAATTTTGCCTTTCTTTTTACATTTGGCAAGATTATGCCTTTCCCATTCTACTCTTTAAGTATTCTTAGCGGCTATCTCAAGATTCCGACAGCATGGTTCCAATTCTCTTTACTCCTCTAGGATCATGCAGCAGTTCTTCAAAGGATTGTTTCGTATGTTTCCTCCCATCCACCGTCCACCTCCATCCTGGCATCTTAACGTTGTGCTCTCACAGTTCATGCGACACCCCTTTGAACCTATTCATAGGGCAGATTTGAAGTTTCTTTCATGGATAGTGTCTCTGCTGTTGGCTGTCACATCAGCTAGAGTGACATTCAAGCCTTCACTATTAAACTGCCTTTCCTTCAAATCACCAGGGATTCGGTAGTGCTACGCACTAACCCCATTTTTATGCCTAAAGTACCTTCGGACTTCAATCTCAACGAACCGATCATTTTAAAGACTTAGGGGCATATGCATCAACCAAAGTAATACCGATTCCTTAATAGCGAAAAATAAGGAATCGCCATTAAGGAATCGGTAATTGGCATGCATCAACAGATTCGGTAAAATTTAGCGATTCCTTAAAAATCGCTAAATTTACCGATTCCTTAATAGCGGGGCACGCAAACGGCCCCACTAGCAAATAGCGAGTTCGGTAATACCGATTTGGCTAATAGCGAGTCCGGTAATACCGAATTAGCAATTACCGAATCGGTAATAGCGAAATCGCAAATTGCCGCGTCGCACCGGGAACAGGCTGATGACATCACCAACCAGGAAATACTGCTGCCCCACCCACATAGCCTCGACAGAGGAGCAGACAGGAGCTGGAAAGAAGGACAGGCTGTGCAGAGTGAGGCCACACAGATTCTGCCAGTCACAGCACACATCCATCATGTCGCAGGAAGTGCCATCCAGCGCTGAATCTGCACGCAAGCGCAAGAAGAAGTTTTCAGACAGGGAGCTGGAGTACCTCATCGAGGGAGTGGCCAGCAAACACGACCGCCTCTTTGGCAAGCTGTCCCTCAAGGTGCCTGAGACCGAGAAGCGGCGCATCTGGCAGCGCATCCGTGAGAGGGTCAATGCGGTTGGCGTCACTAGCCGCAGCATCGACGATCTCAAAAAACGGTGGTATGACCTCCGGAAGCGCGCTAAAGAGAGGATTGCTGAGAGGCTCCGGGAGGCAAGAAGGACTGGAGGCGGAACAAGCACTGCACCATCCAACACAGCCCTGGAGGACCTTGTGGAAGGGACGATAGAGCGGGAAGCCGTCGTGGGGGTGATCCAGATGGACACGTCCGGCGCAGCCACAAGTGCCCAAGGTAAGATGCATGCCTGTGCCACACCCAGCATAGCGTAAATCCATACCCATGCCCCCAGCCCAATCTCACTGTGTCTGCAGCTCTGGCACAGACAGTTCCACACATGACACTACTGCATCTTGGGAGTTGTAGTCTAGTCAGCCCAGAGTGCAGGCACAGGCGTAAATCCTCACACAACACATATTTTGTACATGGCTGTAGACTGTTCATTTGTTGGACCACAGAGGGACATTGATGGGTACAACACTATGTAGGTGTAATCATCCCACTAATCATGCACTGTTTCACACACAGATGCATCACCTGGGGACTCTGACGACAGCGACCAGCTGATCATATCTGAGACACCCGTGGAGTCAGACCAGGAGACTGTGCAGGATGCGCACGCACCGCCAACACCTGCCACCCCACCAGCACAACCTCCACCAGCGCCATAATCATCGGCACCAGCACCAGTGCCACAAGCCAAGGCACCACCACCTGCGCCACAAGCAACGGCACCAGCAAGCCAGCCTGCAGCCAGTGCAGCCACAATACCGCAGAGGCACAGGCACCAAGTTGCGCCCTTGCAGGAGATGGCAACCCCCCCCCCGCAATTGGCACCCACGCAGCGCACATCCACACCACCTGCTGCACCACATGGAGGCTCAAGACACGCACGGCGTCACAGGGCCCGTCGCAGTTCCGTCTCCTCAGCTGACCAGGATGTCCCAACAACCTCTGCAATTGAGGAGAGGATGCTGCGCACACAGAACCTGCAGGGAAGACATGTGGCTAGCATCAGCTGCAACATCGTGCGCCTAGCGAGGGAGATGCGCGCCATGACTGCAGCAGTCACCGACATGGGCTCCGCGGTCAGGGACATGGGCACGGCGGTCAGGGACCAGACCACTGCGGTTGCTGATGGCAATGCTCAGCTCAGGGAGGAGGTACGTGAGCTCACCCGTGCCATCAGGGAGGGCCATGAGTCCCAGAGGAGGAGTAACCGGCAGCTAATGTTGCGTTCTGCCGCCGCTACCAAGGCCATACAACGGCACAGCAACTGCACCGCTGTGTTGGCACGCCGCACAGTCTCCCTGCAGGTGGACCTTGGGCACTTCTGCGGTGATGTTGCCAAGTCACTGGGACACATCACCACTGCTGTGGAACAACTGCAGAGCAGCACATGCAGTGCTGCAGCATTGGGAGGGGATGACACCAGTGAGGCTGCCTCCAGTGTCAGCAGCGTGTCACTGGCAGAGGCCAGCACCAGGCGCCGAAGTTCGCGTGCCTCCACGGGGACAGGCCGTGGTGAGGGTTTGGATGCACCTGAGCGGAGGCTTGGTGTACGTGGCAAGCGGCACTAGAAATTTGGACATGCTGCAGGTCCATGGTGGAGCAACCATGGCCATCCAATTATTCTGTTTGCACAGGCCTGACTTTAAGGAACCTTTTATTTACATTTATGCAATCGGAGCATGATTCACAATGCTAGTTCTGTTGCACAATCCTCTGTGCTACTGTGCATTAAACAGTTGCACCCAACACCAACTTGTAATGTCTCATTTTACCCAGGGTCAAAAATGATTTTGCGTTATGTCTGTCCGCCTCCTATGGCCCTCTGCTGTGTTAGGGATGTGTGCCGGTCGTCGTTGGGCGGGTGGTTGGTCAGCCTGGGGGTCGTCATCCCTGTCCACCTCCATGGGTATCCCCCTTCTGGTGGCAATGTTGTGCAGCATTGCACATACAGCAATTATTCGACAGCATGTGTCTGGTTGGTATAGCATTGCGCCGCCAGTCTTGTGGAGGATACGGAAGCGGCTCTTGAGAATCCCAAAAGTCCGCTCTATCACATTCCTCGTGCTGATGTGTGCAGCGTTGTAGCGATGTTCCTGCGGGGTTGCTGGATTTAGGTATGGGGTTAGTATGTATTCCCGCAGGGCGTAAGCACTGTCACCTAGAAGATAGAAGCATAGACTTAGCATTGGTGATGTACATACATGTGTGGTGTTGGTGTGGGGAAGCGTAGTTCTACTTACCTAACAGGAGTCCCTCTCCAAATTCGCCATTGAGTAGTCGCCTGTGCATTCCACTGTTGCGGAAGATGTATGAGTCGTGTGTGCTCCCTGGGAATTGTGCCACTAGGTCCGTTATGATGTTGTTGGCATCGCACACAACCTGCACGTTGATCGAGTGGTATGACTTGCGGTTCCTGAAAAGGTACTCATTTGCTGACGGAGGGCATATGGGGATATGCGTGCAGTCGATGCATCCAATCACATGTGGAAATTGTGCCACCTGGTAGAATGCCTGTTTGGTGCGGTCCAACTGCTGTGGGGTTGTGGGGAAGCTGATGTGTCTGTGGAGCATTGTCAGCATGGCATCTAGGAATTTTTGGAAGAAGCGTGACAGTGCGCTTTGCGAGACACCTCCGGCAACCGCAATTACCCCCTGGAAACTCCCTGAGGCCAGTAGGTGCAGGCTGCATAGTACCTGAACGTGCGCAGGGATTGCATTTGTCCGGTGGGTCTGGTGCTGCAGTAATGGTTCCAGGTCTGCAATCAGGCGCATGATCATAGCGCGATTGAGGCGATATTTCTGGTACACCTCGTCCTCATTCTGGCCGAGCAGGGTTATGCGCAGTCTGAACACTCGCTCCTGGACCCTTCTCCTGCGCTGTCCTGCTGCATTGATCCGCATCCTCCTTGCAAGCACGTAGAGGGCAGCCATTTTGTGGGAGCCAACAGGGTCTCCTGGGCCAAATTTAAGGGTTTAGTGATTGCCTCAATCATTTGCACATGTAGGAATTTTTTTTTTTTTTTTTTTTTGTGACTTTACCTCCAGGTTTTGATTCCCCTTATTTAGCTCTGGCAAAATAGCGATTTTTGGGATTTTCGTTATTAGCGAGTTTTGTTGCATTGGGGTGCGATTCGTTATTTGCTATTGGCAATTTCCGGGAGCTAATAGTGATTTCGGTAATTGCGAATTCGGTATTTAGCGATTCGGTAAATTAGCATTTTGGGTATTAGCGATTCGGTATGTCCGAGGTTATTTATTTAGCGATTCGTTATTTGCTCGGGTTTTGGGTTGATGCATTGGGATTGGGTATTTTTAACACAATACCGGGAGCTATTACCGAATCGGTATTTTACCGACTGGATTTTGGCTTGATGCATAAGGGTATTAATTTCCTAATACTCAATCACCTGCGGAAAGAACTTTGCATACTCTCGATATCAAGCAATGTCTAAAATTCTATTTATAAAGGACATCCTCATTACGAAAATCTGATCAGCTATTTATAGCCTATGGAAAGATGCATACAGGACACCCAATTTCCAAACAGACCATTGCTCGTTGGATTTCTGCTGCAATTTGTTTCTGCCATCAGCAAGCAGGTAGACCATTACAAACAACTCAGAGAGAGTATTCTACTAGAGCAATCTCTTCCTCTTCTGCTCTCTTTGCTGGTGTGCCTCTTCATCAAATCTGCAGAGCTGCTACGTGGTCCAGCAGGCACACTTTTACCAAGCACTACTATCTGTGGGACAGGCGGTTCTCCGTAATCTTTTAAATAAAGTGAGCCTCTTTTCTTCCCTCCTCCTCTTTGGTATTTTCTTACGTACATATCGTCTATGATTGTTTATGGATGTATATATGTAGATATATATATATATATATATATATATATACATGTTTATATATATATATATATGTATCTATATCTGTAATTACATATTGCTTCTGTTATGCATATGCTTATGTTGTGATGATAATCTCACAAGTATTATTATGGATTTACTACTTTCTATTCTGATTCAGGCATGTGAATCTTTGAAAGATACCCCAATACTGGAAAAAAACAATAGTTACTTACCTGTAATCTGTGGTTCGTCTTCTGGTCACCTCCACCACCATGGTTTTTCTGCTTAACCCTGATGCGGACCCATTTATCTGCCTTCTTTCCCAATTCTTGGGAAGAGGTCAGATCAGAGTCCACCAGGTACTGGTGAAATAGTTGGTTCTGACAGTTATTAAGGATGTGCTCCCTTATCAACAAATTGTACAATCCCTCATGATCCTGTACCTTGCTTACATGAAGCCAGCCTCCAGAACCTTAATAGTATTGTCTGTGAATTCAACCCAGTCTTGAGAGTGTGTCTTCTGGGTGTCCCTGAACTTAGTTGTAGGAGAGTAGGATCTGCACTTATGTTGCCCCCACTTTTTTTCTGATGTATACACTCGTTTCTGGCCATAGTCTGGCTGGGTCCCTGCTAATCAGGGCCCCAGTCTGTCTGTTCTCTCTAAACGACTTGGTGTGCGTAGTAGATGCACTAGTGATTGGATACTGTGGTACCTTATGAGCCCCTAGTATATGGTACCTTAGGTACCTAGGGCATAGGCACTTCACAGGCCTACCAGGGGCTGAAGCATGGATTATGCCACCCCTGGGAAGCAGACTCAATCTGACACCACAGGCCTGCTACTGCAGCCTGTGTGAGGTAGTGTTAGCATTCCTCACTGAGGTATACATTCCTATATCTCACCATACACACACATATAAACCTATCAGCCACCCCTATGGCAGGCCCTATCAATCCTGAGGGCAGGGTGCTTGGTTTACTATGTGAGGGGGTGCCTCTGCATGAGCTGGACCCCTCTGCAGCTGGCAGAGTCTATTCTCTGTGGCTGTTTGTGGATGCCGTTAAACCATATACTCTTAAGTGCATTATAACCCAACGGTAAAAGCTAACTTTGGAATGACTGCATCAAAACATGTTGTATTTGGTGTCAAACAACTTGGAATCATACCCCCACACCAGTTATGATCCCACCCTTATAGAGGGGACGACATGTACCCACTGTACTAAAACGACAAAAATCTGAAAGAGCCCTGGCATCACAAAATGGATGCCACCAGCACAGACACTAGGCTGCCCTCCTGCTGCTGACTGACACTCGCAGTGGAGGAGGTCCAACAAAAGGCATCCTGTCACAGGTCACAGGGGGGTGTCACCACCTTCCAGACAGGATTTAGTGTATTGGAGCTGGGTGGGTGCACTCCTAGAGTGCTTTGAAGTCCTGCACTGGAGGAGCAGTAGGCTCCTCTGTGCATATGCCAGCTCAAACCGGTTCAGTGGCTACCTGTCCCTGCTCTGGCGCGAAACTGGACAAAGGGAAGTGGGTGTAACCACCCCCTACCCTGACCCTCCTAGAGGAGTAGTCATAGAGCTAGTCCCTCCCCTATCTTCACTATAAGATAGCAAGCTGTGCAATTGCGAATCAGATAACCCTGGACGACGCTCTACAAAGAAGAATCCTGGCCCTTCGATGTTCCACTACCTTTGGAAGACAGAAGAATGTCCCTTGGAGTCAAGGAGTGACTCCCCTGCTTGGCAGGCACTAAAAACCTTAATCAACGGTTGCAAACTTTCCCGCTCCCGCCGGAGTTCGAAGTCCCTGCTGCCCCGGAAGTGGATTTCCTGGCTTCTCGACGGCCATTGTGAGTCCCCAGCAATGCTGTGGCGAGTGGACCCCACGAGTGACGAGTAACAGCAATACCCGGGGACCATGCACTATTGTCGAGTGCAATCCCTTCACAACGTTCAACGAACTTGTGCTTTGGACCATTTGTGGCCCAAGCCTCCAGAAGGTTTTGCAGCGAATATCAGGGGCCTACCCCGTCCCGAGTGACCATGGGCTCCTGTGAAGCATTTCCTGAAGAGGCTTCTTCGCGATCACTTGCCTGTTGGCTAGTGGGTCCCCCGAAGACTTTCTTATCTACTAAAAGGGCTCCCCTGGTTGCTCCAGGGGTGCCCTCACTCACCCTCACTGGGTGACTCCCTCAGACCTTCCTGGTCTGCACCATCGACTTTCTTCAGTCTACACAAGACTTGCAGTTGCCAAGGCTTGTTGGCTCCAATCCGGTTGCCGACACCGCCATCAGCTGCAGACGTTGTGGGACACTCCGAATCCAGCTGCTGGTCATCGTCGATCTTGCCTGGACCTCGTGAGCGAAGAGTCAAAACACCATTGATGACCTGAAATCACCCGACATCTGTGGTCATCCATCTTTCTGGCCACCGGTCACTGGCAAGTGACTTTGAACACTGTCCCTTCAATTTTCAGGTCTACTGCATCTTGAATCCACCCTTGGATTCCACCGGACACTTCTTCAGTCGACGCAAGCAGCAAGTCTTCTTTGCTCTACATAGAAAACAGCGACCCGACACCAAAAGACACCTATGCACCCGGCTTCCCTGGGTGAGGTAACTCGTGCACTCCGGTGCCCTAGTGTGTGTTGGCTCTCGAAATACTTACCTTGTAAGTGGCTTGCTTGTAGACTTCCTCGAAGTACCCTAAACCTTTAAAAATTAAACCGCGACTTGCTCCTTTGTAATCAATAGGGAACCCGCGGCTGTGTTGACACACTGCACGTGTCTCCCATGGGCCTGCTACTTACCTGCTAACACTGCAGTAGTGAAGCCCCAGCGATTCTCCAGGCCCTAGGCCTTGTCATTTTGCAAGTCGACATTCTTATACCATTTTTTTAGTATATGGTCTGGTACGCCCCTAGGGCTCCAGCCATATTAGTGCTTAATTTATTGTGAAACATTGACATTTGAATGTGTATCTGGCTTCTAATCTCATAAAGAGATTAGTAGAGTGTGCCTAGTAATAAATACATATATATTTGATATATATACCTGTGTGGTGTCCTTTCATTTGGTAATTCAAGAGATTATATGGTAAAACAAGCTGCTTTACATTCCTCTGAGACTTAGCCTGAAGGCTGCTCTCCACAGCTACCACTAGGATAGCTTTCTTTAAAAGGTTGTCTTAAACCTATCTACCATAAGAGTCGAATTGGACTGGTGCAAGGTGGCCACTATAACTAGTGACCAGCATATGCCAGGCCAACTTCTCACATTGGTGGGCAGCGTGTGGGATTCCAGCTTGCCATTGTTTTACCAGAAAATCTCTATTTGAATTACTAACTGAAAACCACTAAAGGTACTCAAGGTACATATAAAGTCAAGCTTAGTATCAATAAGTTCTACTGAACTTAGAGCTGTTTGTGAAGGGATAGGGCATCCTTGCTACAGCTCAAGCTAGGTTCAGTAGGCCACAAACTAGTGTAGGTAGTACAACACTGCACAACACTAGAATGTCCTTAAAAGGTAGAGCCAATGGGTCCACCCAGCCTCAGTACAAGGACATGGCCTACACTGACTTGAAGGCCATGTGTGTTGAAAGACACCTGAAGCTAGGACGGAGTCCCTCAGCCCTACACCTGATAGATCTGTTAATAGCAGATGACCTTAGGTCAGCTCTAGGAGCTGACAGGTCTGAACTAGGGGATGGGTCAATTACAGTGTCTGGGTCTGATGATGAAAATCAGGATGACCAGGATTCTGTGGTAGAAGGGCCAGATCCACAAGGATCTGAACAGGACAGAGGAATTCTCCCAAAGAGAGCTGACAGAGTGGAAGAAAGGCCTAGGTGCCCTTCAAGGGACTCTGACCATTCATATCACTCTGGAAGAGAATCTGTCCATCAGAGGAACTCATACTTTCCCAGAGAGACCTCCTCTGACAGAAGGTACAAGATGTTCCAGTATGAGGAAGCTAGGCTTGCCCTCAGAACCAGGCAATTGGCCTTAGATAGAGAAGCCTTTGAGCTCCAGAGAGCTTCTAAGAAAGAGGGGTTAGATACCCCTGGTGGCAGCAACAGTGTCCCTAGAGGCAGAGAATACATTCCAGACCATAGGAACCTGTCCAAGGTTGTTCCTCCCTACCAGAGTGGGAATGATATCCACAAGTGGATAACTGCTATGGAGAGGGCCTGTAAAGTTCAACAGGTCCCCCAGAAACAGTGGACAGCAATCTTGTGGCTCTCCTTTTCTGATAAAGGTAGAGACAAGCTCCTCACTGTTAGAGAGGAGGATGCTAATGACTATGAAGCCCTGAAGAGTGCATTAATAGATGGGTTTGGCTTAACCACTGAACAGTACAGGTTGAAGTTCAGAGATACCGGGAAAGCACAGACTCAGGATTGGACTGACTTTGTTTTGTTTTTTTTTGTTTGTTTTTTTGAAAAACCTTTATTACAATTTCAGAGAAATACAAGTATGGGCCTACAACCAATAGGCCGGCCGCTAAAATGCAGTGTGACCCTAGGTACAACTGGAACATTCACGTCGATGAAGCCATAAAAGGGGGTCACTGGAGTGTAAATCCTTGCCGTCGGCCGCAGTTGCAGTCCATGAACAAACAAAGGTTTCATATTTTTTTTTTTTTTAAAACTCTTTTTATTAACATTTTCATTTATAACCAATACTGCAATACCATAGCGTGTATTATCAAGTACATCATAGCTTGCTCGTGTCAGCCGCTGCAGCGCTTCAAAAGTTCCATTCCGTCTCCTCAGGACTCTAACACCCTCTTCCCCCATCGTGCCAAACATCTTGTGTGATACCACCACAGACACCCCAAGTTAGTCTGAGTCATCCGTGAGGGATTCATCCTGCGGGGGCTCACAAATGTTTCCTCGATAGTCATTCCACTTTCCCCATATCTTAGTCCATTTTTTGGGGCATCTTCTGTGCACATAGACCGCTTTCTCCGTCACCATTAGGTCGTCCATCCCTTTGCACCATTTTTGGAGGGTCGGAGCCTGCCTGGCTCCCCACAGCTGCGCAATGTCTCTTTTCGCCAACGCCATCCCCAACGCTACCCATGTTTGCACTGTCTGCGTGATATCCGCTTCATCCCAAATATTCAAAATGCACCCCCTGGGATCAGGGACTAGTGTTGCCCCTGTGACCTGCGCAGCTGTTCGCATGACTGCCCTCCAATAGGTCTGGATGTGTGGACACTGCCATAGTATGTGCCAGAACGTGCCTGGTTCTCCGCACTGTCTGACGCAGAGCGGTGTGTCGACTCTATGTAGTTTATGTAGCAGTGTCCTGGTGTAATAGGTACGGTGTAGTATCTTAAGTTGTATTAACTTAAATCTAGATGAGATCGCCACTTCTCGAGGTGATGCCAGCGCGTCCTGCCAATCCATCTCATCCATATCCCCCACGTCGGCCTCCCATTTAGTTTTGAGGGCTTGAGTCGGGTCCGGTTGGTTATTTACTAGTTTTTTATATGTGAGTGAGATAGCCTTCTTCGTCATATGATCAGTAAGGAGCCTGTCTTCAAGGGGTGTGGATTCTGGGAGCTTAGTGCCTTGTGGTATAAGCGCCGTAAGGGCATGCCTTATCTGTAAGTAGCGAAACGCCTCCGTGTCTGCCATCCCATAGCCCCTTTGCAACTGCTCAAACGGGACCGGGCTCCCCTTTTTCCACACATCCCCTACCTTTGAGATACCAATCAAATCCCACTGTTTAAACCCCTTCGTGTTTCGTAGCCTGCCCAGTGTATCGGTGTCCCAGAGTGGTGTCGCCTGCGTGATGACTCCTTCCCATCCCATCTCCTTCTGTACTGCGTGCCAGATCTTAATTGTGTGTGCTGTAGGGCCGATAAGATGCTTGTGTCGATTCCTATTGTACAGTATTCCCATTAGGTTATCCTCCCCCAGTAGGTGTCTGTCCATACGGTAGGCTGGGTCTCCCTGATCAGCATGAAGCCATTGGTTGATCACCATCAGGTGGGAGGCCCAGTAGTACAGTTTAATGTACGGGAGAGCTATCCCTCCATCATACCACCCTTTCACTAGTTTGTGCATCGCTATACGTGTCGCCTTGCCATCCCACAGCAGCTTACTGAGTTCACTATTCACTTCTCGAAAATATGCCGGGGCGACCGGGAATGGCGTATTTTGTAGGGCGTATAGGAACCGTGGGAGCGCCATCATTTTAAAGAGAGCTGCCCTGCCCAAGAGAGTGAGCGGTAGGGACCGCCAGCGCTGCACATCCCTGCGTAGTCGCTCCAGTGGTTTTTTAAGGTTTTCAGCTATGAAGCGGGGTTCCTGCGCCGTTATGTAGATGCCCAAATACATAAATCCCTCAGTCTCTATTTTAGCAGCACAGTTACGTGGGAGGCGGGGCCTATCGCCTGCGAGTATATAAATGTGTGACTTACCCCAATTTATGGTATACCCTGAGACCCGGCCGAACGCTACGCAAATATCCATGAGGCCAATGAGTGATCGGGCCGGTGAGGCCAAATAAAGGAGTATGTCGTCCGCGTAGAGTGATATTCTGTCTTCCCACCCCAGCGCCCATTTGAGCCCACGGATTACCTGGTCTTGTCGTATCCACGCCGCCAGGGGTTCTAACACAAGTGCGAATAGAAGGGGGGATAATGGACAGCCCTGCCGGGTTCCCTTCGCCAGAGGGAAGGTACCCGAGATCCTCCCATTGGCCACAACCTGTGCCATCGGTTTTGTATAGAGCAGCTCCACCCATTTTATGAATTTGGGACCGAAACCCAAGTGGTGAAGCACCGCGAATAAAAACGGCCATTCCACCATGTCGAACGCCATTTGCGCGTCCAGGGAGAGAATTATGGCGTCTTCTTGAATGAGGGGTTTGCGTGCCATGACGCTATTTACTCGCCTCAGGTTCAGCGCTGTGTTCCGCTGCGGCAGAAACCCCGATTGGTCCGGGTGGACCACCGACCCCAGACACGGCTGGAGCCGCCTCGCTAGCACCTTGGCTAGTATCTTCGCCTCCGCGTTGATCAGGGATATGGGCCGGTAGGACATGCAACTGTTTGGCGGTTTCCCGGGCTTGTGTATTGCTACTATCGTGGCCAAGCGCTGGTCTCTGGGAAGCTCCCCCCTTTCTAAGCTGTCATTATACATGTTCAAGAGGTGGGGTGTTAAGACTGTAAGCAGGTGTCGGAAGAGCTCCACCGGGATACCATTAGGCCCCAGGGCCTTGCCCGTGTGGAGTGCGAGTATGGCCTGAGTCGTTTCTTCCAGCGTAATGTCGGCCTCAAGCGCCTGCACCGCTGTGGGAGCCAACTTTGGCATTTGAATGTCGTGTAGGAAGGCTATGTTTTCCACCATAGTGGCCGTTGCAGTTGGGGTGTAGATGCGTTCGTAGTGCCTCGCAAGTTCCTCCACAATGTCTTGGGGGTCTGTGAGTGGCGCGCCATTGGGCGCGGCCAGTTCAGCTATCCATCTATCAGCTTTGTCTTTCTTATCTAGCCAGGCCAGCAGCTTTCCCGCTTTGTCACCCTGCTCATAAACTGTGTGCCTCGTGGTCTGTAGTCTGGCTTTCGCCTCCTCCCATACAAATGTCTTGTACTCTTGTTGCGCCAGCTGTAGCCCATGCGCTGCCTCCTCGGTAGCATCGGCGGCGTAGTCCGCCTCTGCCCGTTGCATGTTTTCCTCCAGCGCGTGGAGTTGTTGGCGCTGGCGCTTCTTGTGATGCGATATTGAGGAAATGGCCTGGCCTCGTAGGACCGCCTTATAGGCTTCCCAGAGTGCCGACGGCGATTCCACCGTGCGCTCGTTCTCGCTAAAGTAGTGTTTTGTGGTGGCGACCAATTTTTTCTTGATCTCTTTAATCGCTAAATAATGTGGGTAGATTGGATAGAGTCTGCGCCTTCCCGGGATGTCTGATGAGTATGTGAGCATGAGTGGGGAGTGGTCCGAGATTCCCCTGGGCAAATGCGTCACCTCTGCGACCTGTTCCAGTCCCAGCATCTGTGTAAACACGTGGTCTATCCTCGACTCACTGTTGTGTACCCCTGAGTGAAAGGTATACTGCCTGTCCTGTGGGAACTTCGTTCGCCAGGCATCTGTGAGGCCGACCGTATCCACAAAATCATTAAGTTTCGAACTAGCGCTACTGGGGCCTCTGGGGGGCCTCCTATCCATGTCAGGGTTAAGTACGGCGTTGAAATCCCCCCCTATAATCGTTGCCCCCTGTGGGAGTGACAACAGGAATGCGCCCAGGTCCGGGAGCGCGGTGCCATGCAGTGCTGGCGGGATATATACCGATACGAAGTTGTAGCGCTTCCCTTCCCATTGACCCGTCAAAGCAGCGAATCTGCCCTGCGCATCGGTCCATGTCTGCTGTACTATCAGGGGGCAGCGCTTGTGCAGCAGTATACCTACCCCCCGGGATCCAGAGGTGAACTCCGAGTGTACCCCCATTTTATACCCCCACCTGTCTAAGGCTTGACATGCAGTGCCCACCAAGTGCGTTTCTTGCAGCAGCGCTACCGTCGGCCCCTTTCGTTTAATGTATTGGAGCACCAGTCCCCGCTTAATCTTGTCCCCCAACCCGTTGACATTCCAGGACAGGACCACTAGGTGTTTGCCCGTACTGATGTGGTCAGATGTGTGCAGCTTGTCCGTCGCCCCTAAGGTTCGTTCCGTGTCCAGCCCCATGTGTTATCGTATGTGGTATGTGCGGTGTAGAGTGGTCGGTGTATGGTGAGTCCATGCAGGTGCTGACCAAGCTTGCGGTATGCAGCTAAAACCTTGTGAACCAAAACCCCCTGTAAACCCCTCAGTCCCCCCCCCCCCTCCCTGCTGCCCTGCCCGGCGGATTTTAAACTACCCACCACCCCCAACTGAGCAGAGTGCTTCATCCCCATAACTGTGTACTTGCGTGCCAGGGGGGGAGATGCCCGCTGCGCCCAGTCTCAGTGTCCCCTTCAGAGCTTCATCATGTCCGCGGCTGCGAAGAGGGCTCAGGCTCCAGCCGTGCAAGCCTCCTCCCCAGCTCTCTCCAGTGGAGCGCCGTCTCTAGACTTCACAGGCCCTCTGAGCCATCGCCGGCAAAAGTCCCCGGGGAGGCCGCCAGGGCCAGCCCCCACGGCCCTTCCCCCGGAGCGGCCGAGGTCGTCAGTCCATTCTCGTCTGGCGAGCACCGCGTATATATCGTACTTGGCCCGGTGTCACGGTTGTACGTCCGCCTCCTCTTGCAATGGGTCCGACGCCTCCGTCCTGCCCGCAGACCTTCCATGTTTCTGCGCCGCTCCCGTGCGTCCCGTTGGCTTGCGCCAGCCCTCCAGCCACTCCGTGGCTTCTGTCGGGGACATGAAGAACCAGGTTTTGCCCTCCGCCTCCACCCGGAGTTTCGCGGGGAAGAGCATTGCGTACTTCAGTTCTCTCTTTCGGAGCTCTTTCTTCACGTCCAGAAAGTCCCTGCGTTGCCTCGTTACCAGCGCCGTGTAGTCCGGGTATATCTCGATTTTGCTGTTTTCGATTCGGAGTGGGGGAGCGACTCGCGCTGTTTGCAAAATGGCGTCGCGGTCTCGGAAGTTGAATATTCTTGCTAGTATCGGCCGTGGTGGGGCTCCCGGCTTGGGCGGTCCACCTGGCACCCTGTGCGCCCTTTCCACCGAGAAAAATGCCGACAAGCCTCTAGGCTGGAGTTTCTTCTTGACGAGGTCTTCTACATACAGGTCCAGCGCTGGACCACGCACGGTCTCCGGCACTCCCACTAAGCGGATGTTGTTGCGGCGGGCGCGCCCTTCTTGGTCGTCCAATTTCGCCTCCATTTGTTTCTGCGCCAGCTCCAGTGCCCTCACTTTGTTTGTGAGCAGCGTTGTTTCCGTGGACAGAGTGGCCGTCGTGTCTTCTACCTCCCTCAGCCTGTCGTTGATTTTTGACACGTCTGCTCTTAACAGTGTAATGTCCGTAGAGATAGTGCCTATCGCCGTTTGCATTTGTGTCAGTGTGCGCATTATGTCCTGCAGAGTAACCTCCCCTGGCTGACCGGCCTGCGTTGCGTCTTCAGTCGTCCCGGGAGACTCCGGGGTGAGCGAGGTCTCCCTGCGGTAGGCATATTTGTCCAATTTGCCAGTCTGAGGCCCCCGTTGGCCTTTACTCCCCATGGCGCTTGTTTCGCCTCGCGGTGTAGCGGGAAGGTCGGCAGTCGCTGCGGCCAGACCGCGCTTTGCAGGTCAGCGCTCAGGCCCGGCGTTCCCCTCCCCCCCCGCCCAAGCAGGGGGTCGTCGTCCAGGACTCACTCGCTCTCTTCAGGTCCCGGCGGGGAGCACCATACGCATCTCCCGGTACGTCGCGTCCGCTCTGTGCCAGGGGAAGGGGGTCGGAGGAGGTTTCATATTTTTAAGAAACGAAAAACAACAAACACACAAGGCAAGGAATTTTAGAGCAGTAGCATGTGCCCATCGTATCGAGGGAGTAAACCAACCCGGGTAAACAGAGGGGGAGGGGGGCAAGGCCGAAGAAACCAAACTCGCATGTCGCAGGAGCGTACAGGAATGCGCGGGCTAGGGCGACAGCGCGGCATCTATCTCACGCGTCTGAGGCGGGGCACATATATCCCCGCGATAGGAGTTCCAAGGACCCCACACCTTACTCCACTTGCCAGGCTTGCCTCTCGCCACGTACACCGTTTTCTCTCTGAACATACACCAGTCCATGTGTTCTTTCCACTCGCTGACCGTGGGCGGCCTCTGGGAGCCCCACAATTGTGCAATGTCACGCTTCGCTACCATATAGCCCAGAGTCACCCACTGCGTCTGCGTCGCATTGTAATCAGTAGGCTCCCAGACATTCAACAGACATCGCCGTGCCTCCGGCAACAAGGCCACATGCGTGACTTCTTCTAACACAGCATGCACTCTGCACCAAAACCGAGTCACCTCCGGACATTCCCACAGGATATGGAGGAAACTCCCCAGCAGCCCACAGCCTCGCTTACACAACCCATCCACCGAATATCCCATACGCATCAAACCAGGCCCCGTGACGTACACTCTGTGGAGTATTTTAAGCTGGACGAACCGCAATCGGGCCGGGATAGCCACCTCTTTCGGGGAGGCCACCGCTGACACCCAATCCTCGTCGTCCAGCTCCAAACCGTCGGCAATCCAAGTCTCCCGCAATGAGGCCAGCAAACCCACCCGATCATTAATAAGCTTCTTGTAAATCAGCGAAATGGTGCTATCCGGCACATGGCCGTCCAAGACCCTGTCCTCCAACGGGGAATTCTCCGGAATAGCCGCCGCGTCCGGAAACACGGAGCACAGGGCATGATGAACCTGAGAATACCGATAGTATTCCCTATCATTCAACTGATATTCAGTTTTCAGCATGTCGAACGTCTTGAATTTCCCTTTCGTCCAGAGATCCCCTACCGTGCTGATACCAATCGTATCCCACTTCTCAAAGCCTTTCGTAGTATACAGATAGCCCAAGCGCTGAGATGTATACAGTGGTGTAGCCCGAGTCAAGCGATCCCTCCACCCCATCGCCGCATTTGCTGCATGCCACACCTGTACCGCGACCCGCGTCGGGCCCGTCAACCGCGCATCGAGGGACCCCGAGTATAATGCTCGATTATAGTCACCGCCCGGCAACAGCAATTTGTCCATCTCAAAAGCCGGGTTCAAAACAGGGCCATACATCCCGTGATTGACGGCAGCCAACTGGGAGGCCCAGTAGTATCGCTTAATGTCCGGGAGGGCGACCCCCCCATCGTACCATGGCAGGGTTAGTTTGGCAAGAGCAATCCGCGGCCGCCCATCCCAAAACAATCGACGCTGGAGACACTCCACCTCCCGAAAATAACGGGCCGGCACCAGGTCCATGGTGTTCTGTAGGGCGTACAAAAAGCGTGGCAGCGACATCATTTTGAACAACGCTGCCCGGCCAAGTGGCGAAAGCGGCAGCCGCCGCCAACCCGCCACATCCGCCCTTAGGCGCTGGAGGGGGGGAGAAGATTCCGTTCGTAGCGGGCCACTGGGTCCAGTGTTATAAAAATACCCAAATAAGTGAATCCCGACATCGCAATCTGGATAGGGCACCCCCTCGGAAGGGGGGGGGCCTCCCCGGAAAGAACGTACACACAGGACTTAGCCCAGTTGATGACCAATCCGGAGTTGCGACCAAAGGAGCTCAAAACGTCCACCAACACGATGAGCGATTTGCACGGCGATGCAAGATACAAAAGTATATCGTCCGCGTATAGGGAGACCCGGTCCTCGTATTCCGGCGTCCATCTAAGACCACGCATCGAGGGTTCCCATCGCAACCACTCCGCAAGGGGCTCCAAACAAAGCGCAAATAGGAGAGGCGACAGCGGACAACCCTGTCGGGTGCCCCTGCCCAAGATAAAGGGAGCCGATACCCGTCCGTTGACCACTACCTGTGCCAGCGGATTGTCATAGAGCAATTTCACCCAACCGATGAACCCCGGGCCAAAACCAAACTTCGCCAATGCTGCCCAGATGTATGGCCATTCCAGGGTATCAAACGCCATGGTAGCGTCCAAGGACACCAAGATGGCCGGCTGACGAAGGAATGGTGCGCGAGCAAGGACGCCATGCAACCGCCGCAGGTTCAAAGCGGTATTGCGATGGGGTATAAAGCCGGATTGATCCTGATGAACCAGGTCGCCCACAACCCGGATCAGACGATTGGCCAGTACCTTGGCGAGGATTTTAGGTTCCGCGTTTAACAAGGAGATGGGCCTGTAAGAAGCACATCGATCACGGGGCTTCCCCTCCTTATGGATAACAACAATGGTAGCGAGACGTTGGTCAGAGGGGAGAGAGCCTGCCGCCCTAGCCTCAAGGAACATGTCCCTGAGATAAGGCGCAATAACATCTGGGCGCAACTTGTATAATTCAATGGGGAGTCCGTTAGGACCCATGGCCTTGCCCGATGCAATCGAGCGGATGGCCAAAGCAATCTCATCTGACGACAGGGCCGCATCCATCACTACTTTATCCTCATCGGACAAGGAGGGCAGAGCTACGTCCCGAAGCAGCAGTCGAGAGTCTTCCTCCGAGCGTTCCAAGACCGGAGAGTAGACCCCGTGAAAATACTCCGCAAAGCAATCAACTATATCACCGGGGTCCGTCACACGCACACCGTCCACCCTCTCAACCTCCGGTACCACTCGACTCGCTCTCTCCTTCTTATCCAACCAAGCAATCAATTTCCCGGCCTTATCACCCATATCATACAAACGTCCCTGTTGCTCCCTGCTCACACTCCTAGCAGATTCAGTAACCAGCGCCTTGTAGTCGGCCTGCTTGAGCTCCAAGATATGCAATCTGTCATCCGTTACACCTTGCTCCAACTCACTCTCCAACTCAGTAATCTCATTTTCTAGCCGAACAACCTCCTGCGCAGCGCATTTTTTGGTGGAGGAAATGAGAGATAGGGCCTGTCCCCTGAGCACCGTTTTAAAGGCCTCCCAAAGGGAGATGGCGGAAGACACCGACCCCACGTTGTCCTTGAAGTAATGTTCCAGAGACTTGACCAAGTCTGCACGAATCGTGGGGTTCCGTAGGTACCAGGGGTTGATCGGCGCCACCCTCCCCTCCGCCCCCAGGGCGATATCCAGGTGCAACAAAAGGGGGGAGTGATCTGAAATACCGCGTGCCAAGTGTCTCACCTCCCCGATCATCCCAGCTTGGGCCGCAGGAACTAGCATATAGTCAAGCCTCGAAAGACTACCATGGGCCCCAGAATGGAAGGTATACTGCGCCTGTCCAGGGTGTTTCAACCGCCAGCAATCTATCAGTCCCAGGGCATCCAGAAAACCCCCCAACCAACTCTGGGCCCGAGGGAGGTCCCTAGGGGGGTATCGATCCTCAACTCCGGAAACAACAGCGTTAAAATCCCCCCCCAGGACCACCACCCCCCCCGGGAGCCCTAGCAGCAGACGTCCCAAATCAGCATAGGTGGCCGTCTGCAGGCCCGGCGGGACGTAGACCGTGACCAGCGTAATCAATCTACCCTCCCACCTCCCCACCAGCGCAGCGTAGCGCCCTCTGTCGTCGTGGATCACCTCATCCACCACTAACGGGAGAGAGGTCCTGACCAAAATGCCCACTCCCCTCGAGCCAGAAGTGAAGCCAGAATGGGCCAGAAGGCGATACCCTCGTCTGTTCATGGCATGGAAAGAGTTCCCTATGAGGTGTGTTTCCTGCAGTAACACAATGTCTGGCGAGATACGTTTCAGAAACTGCAGGACTACCCCCCGCTTTATCCTGTCCCCCAGCCCATTCACATTCCAGGAAAGAAGTTTCAGCCCCCTACCCCCCATCCCTCCCAGCACAGAACATCCCCCTCCCGGGTGGCACAATCATAGTAGAACAGCATGAAATATTATCCCGCCTTGTGAAACAAACAAACAGTCCCCAACCCCGTCCCATCAACCCCAACAAAACTCCCCCCTCCCTGCACCCCTGCGTGAGCCCAAACAGCCCCCCCAACCTGCAGTGTGCCTGTCGCCCCATTATAAAATTCACTACAAGAAGGACAAAAAAAGAACCCCAGAAGGAGGAAAGGGCCCCAGCAAGCCCCCCGCAACCTCCAAACACCACGGGGCAAAGTGTCAACAACTGGAGTCCGGTGCAGCCACAGGCGCAAAACGTTACCAAAGCAGTCCAGCGCCAGAATCACAGTTCCATTCCTACTCCGGCGAACCTTCTCCGCTCTCCGTCATCCGCCCCTCCGGCTCCCGACTCTTGGGCAGGGCATCCAGCCACTCTCCCACCGCCTCCGGCCGGTCGAAGAAGTGTGAGCGACCATCTAGCTCGACTCGCAGCCTAGCCGGGAAGAGCATCGCATACTTAAAGTCCATGTCTCTCAAGCGCCGTTTGATGGCCGAGAAACCCATCCGTTGCTTTTGAACCGCTTGCGTAAAGTCTGGGTAAAAGCTAACATTAGAGTTCTCAAAGCGTAATGGCCCCGCCACCCTCGACGCCTGCAGGATAGCGTCTCTATCCCGAAAATTAAAAAGTCGGGCAATGATCGGCCGCGGGGGGGGCACCCACCTTAGGCGCACCCCCTGGAACCCTGTGGGCCCGTTCCACAGCGAAGAATTTGCTCAGCCCTTTGGGTGCTAGATGAGTCACCACTAGATCCTCCACAAAGAGGTCCACAGCAGATTCCTCCGATCGTTCCGGCACGCCGATAATGCGGACGTTGTTCCGCCTGGCCCTGCCTTCAGAGTCCTCGAGGCGACGCTCGGTCAGATCGCTTGCGAGCTGCAACCTCCGCACCGTCGTCTGCAAAGCGGCCACATCCACCGTTAGGCTCGACGTCGCTTGGGCCAACGAGTCGACCCGGTCGCTGGTTTTCGACAGGTCTGCTCTGACCAAGGTGACATCGATCAGCACCGAGTCCAACTTGTTGGCCAGAGTATCCAGTTGCTGGTTCACGGTCACCTTCATCTCCTCGATGGCCCCCATGACATCCAGCAGAGTCAATTCGGGTGATGCGCCCGAGGCCTCCTTGGGCGGCTCAGGCGATTTACGTGATCCACTAGGGGATCCCTTTGGCTGAGCATAGCGGTCCATATTGTTGGCCTGAGAATAGGCTCCCCTCCGGGTAGATTTGGGTTTTAGCTTGTCGCCATCCACTCTTGTCGTCATTGTTGGTGATCAGCAAGGTCAGCACCCTCCAGCACCCGGAGGAAGGCCCGGGGATCCGGGCCGCTAGCTGATGTCCAGGCTTGGCACTCCGCACTCGGTGCAGCTCTCCCGATGTCTCCTCAACAGTTTCGGTCGGTCAACTCGAAACCGAAAGTGAAAGTACGAGTTCCAGGGCAGGCCCAGCCTGGCATGCCGCTGTTGTTCACTTTGCAGCCGGGCACCTCACCAACCCGAGTCCGGGACCAAAGCCGGAGAAGGCCGCAAACTTCAGGTCGCCAAAAAACCAGGTTCCCGGAGTCCAATTTCGATTTGGAAAACGAGTGGCACCTTAGCGTAAGATCATAGACAAAAGCCCGTCGAAAAGATCAGGATTATGACAGGATAGACGTGGGAGGTTGCGGAGGCCCTCGGGAGCCACAAGCCTACGCGGCCATCTTGGTTGCGCGCTAGGCTCCTCCACTGGACTGACTTTGTTGATTGTGCAACCAAGGCTCTAGAAGGTTGGCTGGTTGGTAGTAGAGTAACTGATTTTAAGGGATTGTATAATCTTATAATGAGAGAACAGATCCTTAATAATTGCCAAAACCAGTTGTTGCATCAGTACCTGGTGGACTCTAATCTGACCTCTCCCCAAGAATTGGGAAAGAAGGCAGACAAATGGGTCAGAACCAGGGTGAGGCAGAAAACCCAGAACCAAGGGGGTGACACCAAGAAGCAAGATCCTAAAGGCTCAGATAAAGGTGGGGATAAGTCAAAAGACCAGAAGTCTTCACAAGGGCCCCAAAAATCTGCATCTGGTGGGGATTCACAGTCTACAAAGGGAAAAGGCCAAAAGAAGCCCTGGTGCAAATTCTGTAAACAGAAAGGACACTGGACTTCTGATTGTACCAAGTCCAAAGACCAAACCACCACCACTCCAGCCCCTAAGGCAACTGTTCCCCCTAGTGCAGTCATTGGTGGAGGTGGTAATCAGAATAAGGGTGTAGTAGGGTTGACCCTGGGTTCTGATGTGGACTCTGGCCTAGTCAAAGTACCAACACAGGCATTGCTAGTTTGTGGGGGAGACCTTGATATGTCCTTCCTAGTGAGCCCCAGTAATCTGGGCAAGTACAAACAGCAGCCTATCATAAATGGCAAACAGGCTTTGGCATTCAGGTACACAGGTGCTAGTGTCACCATGGTGGCAGAGGATCTAGTGGACCCTGCACAGATCATCCTGGGTGAAATGTACCAGGTGACCAATGCAAGCAATGTCAGGACCAACCATAGCCTGGCAGTTGTGAACTTCTCCTGGGGAGGGGTAACTGGCCTCAAAAAGGTAGTAGTCAGTGCAGACCTCCCTGTCGAATGTTTGTTGGGCAATGATCTGGAGACTTCAGCCTGGTCTGAAGTAGAATTATGGACTCATCCTGAGATGTTGGGCATACCTGCAGAGGTATTTGCTGTGACCAGGTCACAAGCCAAAATGCATAAAGTTGAACCAGCTCTGGATCCTGAAACTATGGACCAGATGCTACCCAAGAGGAGGAGCAGTAGGGTAAAGGCTGGGCCTTCCCCTCTGTCTCAGATTCCCCTCCTGAGGGAGGAGAAGCAGATCCTGAAGAAGAAACTGCCCCAGAGGGACTTGAGCCTGATCAGGTTGAGTTCTTGGGGGCAGGGGGACCTTCCAGGGAAGATCTGAGTAAGGAGCAACAGTGCTGCCCCTCTCTTGAACCCCTCAGACAGCAAGCTGCTGCTGAGGCTGCTGTGAGTGCTAGTGGGTCCCATAAAGTTTATTGGGATGAGGGGCTCCTATATTCTAAGGCTAGAGATCCTACCCCTGGAGCCACCAGGAGGTTGGTAATACCTCAGAAGTTTAGGGGTTCCTCTTGACCCTAGCACATGACATTCCATTGACAGGACACTTGGGCCAAAACAAGACCTGGGACAAGCTTGTTTCCCATTTTCAATGGCCACATATGTCAGGGGACTCCAAGGAGTTTTGTCGCTCCTGTGTCACTTGCCAAGCCAGTGGCAAGTCAGGTGGCACAACAAAGGCCCCCCTGATACCTCTACCTGTGGCGGGGGTTCCCTTTGAAAGGGTAGAGATTGACATTGTTGGTCCCCTTGACCCTCCAACTGCATCTGGGCACAGATTTATACTGGTGGTAGTGGATCATGCCACCAGGTATCCAGAAGCTATACCCCTAAGGACTACCACAGCTCCTGGGGTAGCAAGAGCCCTCATTGGAGTCTTCTCCAGGGTGGGTTTCCCTAAGGAGGTCATCTCTGACAGAGGTACAAACTTGATGTCAGTATATCTAAAAGCAATGTGGAAGGAGAGTGGTGTCAACTACAAATTCACTACTCCCTATCACCCACAATGCAATGGGTTGGTTGAGAGATTCAACAAAACACTAAAGGGAATGATTAAAGGCCTCCCAGAAAAGCTTAGGCGAAAATGGGACTTTTTACTTCCCTGCCTTCTGTTTGCATACAGGGAGGTTCCACAGAAGGGGGTTGGCTACAGCCCTTTTGAACTTCTGTTTGGGCACCCAGTTAGAGGACTATTATGTTTGCTGAAGGAGGGATGGGAGTTACCTCTCAAACCTCCCAAACAGGATGTGATGGACTATGTACTTAGTCTCCGCTCCCGGATGGTAGAGTACATGAAGAAGGCAACTAAAAACCTTGAGGCTAGCCAAGAATTACAAAAAGCTTGGCATGACCAAAAGGCTGTCCTGACTGTTTACCAGCAAGGCCAGAAAGTGTGGGTGTTGGAGCCTGTGGCCCCAGCAGCTCTCCAGGACAAATGGAGTGGCCCCCATACAATTGTTGAGAAAAAGGGAGAAGTCACCTACTTGGTGGATCTTGGAACTCCCAGGAGCCCCCTTAGGGTGCTCCATGTCAACAGACTTAAGCCATATGTGGACAGGGCTGACATGGGCTTGCTCATGGTAACTGATGAGGACCAGGAGGAGGAGGAGTGACCCTCTCCCTGAACTGCTCTCTCAGAACCCTGATGATGGGTCAGTTGATGGTGTTGCTTTGGCAAGCAGCCTCACTGATCATCAGCAGACTGAATGCAGACAAGTTCTGCAATAGTTTAGACATATGTTTAGCCTGACCCCAAGTCAGACTTCCTGGTGCACCTATGAGGTGGACACTGGAGACAGTCTGCCTGTAAAGAGTAAAATCTACAGGCAACCTGACCATGTCAGGGATTGTATCAGGACTGAAGTCCAGAAAATGTTGGAACTAGGTGTTATTGAGCCTTCAGATAGCCCTTGGGCTAGCCCAGTAGTCCTTGTGCCAAAACCTCATACCCAGGGTGGTAAGAAAGAAATGAGGTTTTGTGTTGACTACAGAGGCCTCAATGCAGTCACCAGGACTGATGCCTATCCAATTCCAAGGGGAGATGAACTATATGAACAATACTGGTCCTATTAGATCTCACAGCCGCGTTCGATACCCTATCTCCCGCCATTTTAACTTCTCGGCTCAGTGAGGCAGGGGTTACCGGACCGGCCTTGAATCTTCTCGATTCTTTTCTCCTTGATAGAGAACAACGAGTAAAGCTTGGAAGTTTCCTCTCCCCTGCCAAGTCATTACAATGCGGGGTGCCACAGGGGTCGGCTCTTAGTCCGACCCTGTTTAACATCTATTTGGCCCCCCTTGCTAGACTATTAAGATCGCAGGGGATGGAGGTGGTGTCCTACGCAGATGACACTCAGATCATGGTGTCACTGGCCCATTCCTCTGTCCAGACATCCGCCATTGGCTTTAGGTCATGCATGCAGCATGTTGCAGATTGGATGGTTATCAACTCCCTAAAGTTAAATGGCGATAAGACAGAGGTCTTGGTCTTTGGGAAAGATCTAGACGTCTGGTCGAGTGAGTGGTGGCCTACTACTCTTGGCATTTGCCCCACTCCCTCCTTATCCGCCAGAAATCTCGGCGTGGTTTTTGACACCTTACTCTCCATGACGCTTCAAACAAATAGGACCGTGGCCACATGTTGTGGTGTTATTAGAATCCTAAATAGGATTCGTAGCTATCTTTCTTTGCAGGCGCGGAAGCAGATCGCAGTGGCTCTTGTAGGTTCCAGGCTTGACTACTGTAACTCCTTATATGCCGAATCCAACAAAGGCCTGATCCATAGACTGCAAACTGTGCAGAATGCTGCTGCACGTTTTGTTTTGGCCCTCCCTCTGGCATCTTCAGCTACAACCGCTAGGAGAGATCTTCACTGGCTTCCTGTCCAACATAGAGTCTCCTTTAAGATTCTATGTCTTACTTACAGGGCTCTTGTTGCTGACACCGAAAATGCACTTGGATCCTTGCTTACTCGCTATTGCCCTTCTAGAACTCTTCGGTCTGCTGGTTTATTCCAATTGGTAGTCCCACGCACGAGATTAGCCAGATGGGGAGCGAGAGCTTTTTCCGTGGTTGCCCCTAAGCTTTGGAACTCTCTCCCAATTGAGATTAAAACTCTTCCCTCTTTGGATTTGTTTAAAAAGGCCCTTAAAACCTGGTACTTTACCAAAGCGTATTAATAAAAGTTCGCTGTTTCGATTGACGAACTGGATTATTTGGATTATTTGATTTAGGCGCCTTGACGCCCATTGGGCATAGTTTTGCGCACAATAAGACTTAAATCATTCATTCATTCATTCATGAACTAATAGACACTTTGGCCTCAGCCAAGTATCTCAGTACATTTGACCTTACAGCTGGCTCTTGGCAAATCAAGTTAGCTGATTATGCCAAGGCCAAAACAGCATTTTCAACCCCTGGTGGGCACTATCACTTTGTGGTAATGCCCTCTGGTTTGAAAAAAGCACCTGCCACTTTTCAGAGGTTGGGGAATAAAGTTCTGACTGGTATGGAAACTTATTGCTCAGCTTATCTTGATGATATTGCTGTCTTTAGTTCCACCTGGCAGGATCACCTGGTCCACCTCGGAAATGTTTTGGAGGCCCTGCAAAATGCAGGCCTCACTATCAAGGCCACTAAGTGCCAGATAGGGCAGAATCAGGTTGTGTACCTGGGCCACCTTGTGGGTGGAGGCCAGGTTCAACCATTGCAGAGCAAAATCCAAACCATCATGGAATGGGTAGCTCCAACAACCCAGACTCAGGTTAGAGCCTTTTTAGGCCTGACTGGGTACTATAGGAGGTTTGTTAAGGCATATGGATCTATAGTGACCCCCTTAAATGATCTGACCTCTAAGAAAATGCCAAAAAAGGTTCAGTGGACAGGTAGCAGTCAAAAGGCATTTGATGACCTCAAGCAGGCAATGTGCACTGCCCCCATCTTGCAGAGTCCAGATTACAAAAAGGAGTTTATTGTTCAAACAGATGCTTCAGAGCTGGGTGTGGGAGCTGTACTGTCTCAACTTAATGATGAAGGTCAAGACCAGCCAGTAGCTTTCATAAGCAGAAGGCTGACCCCTAGAGAGAAACATTGGTCAGCTATAGAGAAGGAAGCCTTTGCTGTGGCGTGGGCCCTGAAGAAGCTGAGGCCATACTTGTTTGGCACTCACTTCATAGTTCAGACTGACCACAAGCCCCTCCTATGGCTCAAACAGATGAACAAGGTGAAAATCCTAAATTGCTCAGGTGGTCCATTTCCCTACAGGGGATGGACTATACAGTGGAACATAGACCTGGGACCCAACATGCCAAAGCAGATGGACTCTCAAGGTATTTTCACTTAGAACATGAAGACTCAACTGGTCAAGGTTAGTTTAATGTCCCTGCGTTTGGGGGGGGGGTTGTGTAGGAGAGTAGAATCTGCACTTATGTTGCCTCCACTTTTTTCCTGATGTGTACACTGGTTTCTGGCCATAGTCTGGCTGGGTCCCTGCTAATCAGGGCCCCAGTACCTCTGTTCTCTCTAAACGACTTGGTGTGCATAGTAGATGCACTAGTGATTGGATACTGTGGTACCTTATGAGCCCCTAGTATATAGTACCTTAGGTACCTAGGGCATAGGCACTTCACAGGCCTACCAGGGGCTGAAGCATGGATTATGCCACCCCTGGGAAGCAGACTCAATCTGACACCACAGGCCTGCTACTGCAGCCTGTGTGAGGTAGTGTTAGCACACCTCACTGAGGCATAGGTTCCTATATCTCACCATACACACGCATATAAACCTATCAGCCACCCCTATGGCAGGCCCTATCAATCCTGAGGGCAGGGTGCTTGGTTTACTATGTGAGGGGGTGCCTCTGCATGAGCCGGACCCCTCTGCAGCTGGCAGAGTCTATTCTCTGTGGCTGTTTGTGAATGCGGTTAACTTGTAAATAAAGGGACCCCTTCTGAAGGCGTATAAGGTCTAGGAATAAGAGGGGAAAACTAAACAACTAAATAAAGAACAACTCCTCTCAGACCTATATTGCTTTACCTAAGAATATATCTACGCATGGGTTAACAACTACATATCGTGCGTACATAGTTTACACAATTAAATACATAAGTACATAGTCTTTTTCATTTTTATAAAAATATTATTTTTATTTTATTTGTTGATTTCCAATTGATGTTATTTATATAACTGTTATAAATCAGTCTCCATGATTTTATAAAACAGTACAAATCATTTCATATTAAAAAAATCACAATTTGTTTACAGAAAGAATTTTTTTGTTGTTGTTTTTTTTAAACAAATATATCTAATATATACAAATAGCAACACCCTACTCATGAATACAATCAAAACTCATTCATAACTCTGACTCACTCTCAATCACACAAAACACATATACTCAATGGGTTCAAGGAGCAACGAGATAGAGACATCTCCAATGTTTGGTTTAGATGACAACAACCTAAATAGGTCTGGGGGCACGTGGTCTACGCGCGTTTCGGTGGAATAACACAACCATGGACCACCTTCATCAGGACCTCGCCCAACTAGGGTATAGTGTCACCAAAATTATACAAGGTAGGGGTACCTAAGGAACAATAATAAAAGAAATTGTTGTTTTTATTCATCAAACAACCCATGCTCAAAACAGCAATTATTTAAATACTAACTACAAGCGGTGTATCAGACCATCTTATAATACGTGACTTAGGGGAAAGACCACCTGAAAGTAGGCTTTGTACAACCTAATTCTAGAACAAGGAATGGTGTTTATAGAAAAAGACTATACAAAGGAGAATATCCCAGGAAAACACCCTTTGTGTGCCAGAGAGAATATGGCCATAGAATGTAGTAAGCACAGATGATTAGCATACAAATTGACTGGTCTAAGCAGAGTAACTGACAGCTGTGTCCCTTACTATTTAAGGTTGGATAAGATACTTGTAATCCAAGTCCATCTTAATAGGACGAATTGAGCACGCTAATTTTTTTTTCGTCAAGGGCAATTGCGAATTCTGCAAAAAATGCAACCATGGAAAGCATTTTTGGGTATTACATTTGTCTCAGATCAGTTTTTTAAACCAATAAGGTACCGATAGTAATACCCCAAGAAAATCCTTTACCTAATAACAAGGAATAGTCAATTTCAATTCTATGGCGTTAGTTCAAAGGAAGGACAATATTCTGTACATCAATTCGATAATTCGATAAACACAAAAACAAAATACCAACAATAAACGTTCAGTGTGGCAATCCTGATTTTGCTACATGCTCCAGTGCTATGTTCTGGAGCATGACTAATATGTGCCAAAAAGAGCATAGGATGTTGTATACTCACTTATGTATATTGTAGATCAAAAATTCACGCACTCAAGTGCTAGGCCATTTATTGAAATGTGTAAATGGCAGATAATTATATAGATTTTTATGGGCCCTTCGGGCCGAAGCCTCCTGGGGATAAAACATACGATAATATAATTGGCATAGAGTTTACTATATAGAGGACATAAACCTTTTTGCCCCCGTGAATAAACCTAACTATAATAGTTGGTTATATGCCAATTCAGAATATGGCATGCTTTAAGTCAGCAACCTGGCAGAGAATAATATCAGCATCTATAAAGGTCTAGGTGGCATGGGTTCTATGTCTGTGGCTGTCAATACCACAAAAAAGATCTAATCTTGATATCAATGAGGTGGCACACATCCTCTAGCGGCACACCATATGACAAACTGAATTTATAGCCAAGATCTATGCTATGGCAAAAAAGAAATTGTTACCGATGTTAGCGTCCTAAGAAATAATACTGGGCGTGAATAAGTGATCTTAAAAATACATGCCGATGTACGAGGGTGCGGGCATAACAATGGCTCATAGTGTTGTACGTTAACATAAAAGGGAAGACTGTCCCCGCATTCGAAAACCGAACCACCGAGAAATACGTTCGTTGATATGAGGTAACGAAAAACTACTGCCGCGTTGTTGAATGGTGACATGGTACTCACCCCCTATCTCGGCATGCAGGTAATTCTTGGCGCCAAAAACTGTCTGATCATAAAAGAGCGACCGCGCATGCGTTAAACTGTGTATGACCTGGACGTGAGGTCAAAACGTAATAACTATCAAGGTAGGACTACGGGAGTTGGAATACAAGTCCGCCCTAAACATGGATCTGAGATAGAAGTCAATGGATATAAATAATGCAAAATGTTGCTGAGTGAAGCAACCCGAAGTAAGATCCAATAAGTGATGTGAATAGAATATATAACAGATGACAATTATTGATAATAAACTAAGCACGAAATTCGTATATTACACAGGAATCCTCATATTATTCTCTGTGGCTGTTTGTGGATGCGGTTAAACCATATACTCTTAAGTGCATTATAACCCAACGGTAAATGCTAACTTTGGAATGACTGCATCAAAACATGTCGTGTTTGGTGTCAAACAACTTGGAATCATACCCCCACACAAGTAACTGGTGTGGGAGTATGATCCCACCCTTCTAGAGGGGACGACATGTACCCACTGTACTAAAACGACAGAAATCTGAAAGAGCCCTGGCATCACAAAATGGATGCCACAGCACAGACACTGGGCTGCCCTCCTGCTGCTGACTGAAACTCGCAGTGGAGGAGGCCCAACAAAAGGCATCCTGTCACAGGGAGGTGTCAGGGAGGTATCACCACCTTCCAGACAGGATTTAGTGTATTGGAGCAGGGTGGGTGCACTCCTAGAGTGCTTTGAAGTCCTGCACTGGGGGAGCAGTAGGCTCCTCTGTGCTTATGCCAGCTCAAACCGATTCAGGGGCTACCTGTCCCTACTCTGGCGCAAAACTGGACAAAGGGAAGTGGGTGTAACCACCTCCTAACCTGACCCTCCTAGAGGAGTGGTCATAGAGCTAGTCCCTCCCCTATTTTCACTATAAGATAGCAAGCTTTGCCATTGCAAATCAGATAACCCTGGACGACACTCTACAAAGAAAAATCCTGGCCCTTCGACGTTCCACTACCTTTAGGGAAGACAGAAGAATCTCCCTTGGAGTCAAGGAGTGACTCCCCTGCTTGGCAGGCACCAAACACCTTAATCAACAGTTGCAAACTTTCCCGCTCCCGCCAGAGTTCGAAGTCCCTGCTGCCCCGGAAGTGGATTTCCTGACTTCTCGACGGCCATTGTGAGTCCCCAGCAAAGCTGTGGCGAGTGGACCCCACGAGTGACGAGGAACAGCAATACCCGGGGACCGTGCACTATTGTCGAGTGCAATCCCTTCACAACGTTCAACGAACTTGTGCTTTGGACCATTTGTGGCCCAAGTCTCCAGCAGGTTTTGCAGCGAAAATCAGAGACCTACCCCGTCCCGAGTGACCGTGGGCTCCTGTGAAGCATTTCCTGAAGAGGCGTCTTCGCGATCACTTGCCCGCTGGCTAGTGGGCCCCCCGAAGTCTTTCTTATCAACGAAAAGGGCTACCCTGGTTGCTCCAGGCCAGCCCTTACTCACCCTTGCTGGGTGAGTCCCTCACACCTTGCTGGTCTGCACCATCGACTTTCTTCAGTCTACACAAGACTTGCAGTTGCCAAGGCTTGTTGGCTCCAATCCGGTTGCCGATACCGCCATCAGCTGCAGACGTCGTGGGACACTCCGAATCCAGCTGCTGGTCATCGTCGATCCTTTCTGGACCTCGTGAGCGAAGAGTCAAAACACCATCGATGACCTGAAATCACCCGACATCTGTGGTCATCCATCTTTCTGGCCACCGGTCACTGGCAAGTGACTTTGAACACTGTCCCTTCAATTTTCAGGTCTTCTGCATCTTGAATCCACCCTTGGATTTCACCGGACACTTCTTCAGTCGGCGCAAGCAGCAAGTCTTCTTTGGTCTCCATAGAAAACAGCGACGCGACCCGACACCAAAAGACACCTATGCACCCGGCTTCTCTGGGTGAGGTAACTCGTGCCCTCCGGTGCCCTAGTGTGTGTTGGCCCTCGAAATACTTACCTTGTCAGTGGCTTGTTTGTAGACTTCCTCGAAGTACCCTAAAACTTTAAAAATCAAACCGCGACTTGCTCCATTGTAATCAATAGGGAACCCACGGCTGTGTTCACACACTGCATGCGTCTCCCGTGGGTCTGTTACTTACCTGCTAACACTGCAGTAGATAAGCCCCAGCGATTCCCCAGGCCCTAGGCCTTGTAATTTTGCAAGTCAACATTCTTATACCATTTTTTTAGTATATGGTCTGGTACGCCCCTAGGGCTCCAGCCATATTTGTGCTTAATTTATTGTGAAACGTTGACATTTTAATGTGTATCTGGCTTCTAATCTCGTAAATAGATTAGTAGAGTGTGTCTAGTAATAAATACATATATATTTGATCTATATACCTGTGTGGTGTCCTTTCATTTGGTAATTCAAGAGATTGTAAGGTAAAACAAGCTGCTTTACATTCCTCTGAGACTTAGCCTGAAGGCTGCTCTCCACAACTACCACTAGGATAGCTTTCTTTAAAAGGTTGTCTTAAACCTATCTACCATAAGAGTCGAATTGGACTGGTGCAAGGTGGCCACTATAACTAGTGACCAGCATATGCCAGGCCAACTTCTCACATTAATTCTGTACTGTTCAGTGGTTAAGCCAATCCCATCTATGAGGGCACTCTTTAAGACTGAGTAATTATCGGCATCGTCTTCTCTAACAGTGGGAGCTTGTCTCTGCCTTTGTTAGCAAAGGAGAGCCACAGGATAGCTGCCCGCTGCCCTTGAGGAACTTTACAGGCCCTCTTCAAGGCAGTGATCAATTTATGGATATAATCCCGCTCATGGTAAGGAGAGACTGACCTGCTCAGGTTCCTAGTGTCAAAGGATGGTTCCCTGATTCTAGGTATACTATTGCTGCCACCATGGGACCCTAGTCCCAGATTCTTCCTAGCTTTCTGTACTTCCAGGGTCTCCTTGTCAAGGGCCAACTGATCATACCCGAGCAAGAGTCTAACTCTCAAGTTTGATCATGTGTCATTCCCTCTCTAAGGAGTCCTTCCTCTAGCTAGAGATGGAGGTCACTATGGAATGATTGGAAGCATTGGAATCGGCAGAGGAAAACCTAGTCCTTCTCTGTCTGCTCTCAACCCTCCCAGGAAGAATGAAGGGGGACTTAGGTCTAGAGCCACCCTCTGTGCCATCTGCACTATTCCCTGTGGGATCAGAATTTACCAGTGTGGAGTCCCCAAATTCCTCCTGGCCATAGTCAGAATTAAGGTCACTATGGGAAACCCCTCCTGACCTCTCTTCTTATTGTCCTGTTCCTTTGACCTGTCAGGATTCTGGAGGTCATCTTGGCTAAGCAGCTCTAAGAGATACTTTGTGATGGGGTTGTTACCTGCACTTTATCTTTCTAAAACTACACAGGGTCCTTAGTTCCTGGAACTTAAGACCACTGTATCTAGAGGACTGGGACCCATTGGTTTCCATAAGTAAAGACATATGGGCCGATTCACAGAACTAATCTGAGACGAAATCCTAAACTTACTACTTCTGGTATACACTAAAGGCACTTACGATTTTTGGTATTCACAGAAATCACGTACGACTCCTAACTTTTCGTGCGCTGTCAGGCCGGAATCTCCGCACCCGGACCGTAGTCTCCGCTCCTGGACCGTACTCTCCAGCTAGGGCCGTACTGTCCATCTCGAGCCGTAATTTCCGGCTGAATGAGGTGTAATCAATGGGCTGAAATGTAATTTTTACAAAAAGGAACATTAGGAATGGGTGATAAATGATAGAGGAGGTCATGAAAAATAGTCTGGGCAGGGAAAAGGGCATGGCCAGACATTACATCATAACCCAGAAATGTTTGCTCCTTTGTATCAACGGCAGGTCAACGCGATGCACAGTGGTACTGCTCGAGCGGTTCCGCCGAGGGATACTGGCTTCAAACTTGCTGTGAAGACAGTACAGCTCTCGAGGGAGTTACAGAACCACCATCTGTTTTGCTGAACCTTTCGGAGTACGTAGGAGCTCAGGAACAGCAGACCGGTCAGCTTCGTTGCTGTGCCTGCAGTTACAGGGGAGTGACTCCTTCACTCCAAGGGAGATTCCTTAGAGTGTCTTGGATGCCCACAGGCCTGGAGAAGAACCTATACGGAGCACAGGCACAGACCACGCAGCAGACTGGCAGGATGACAAGACCAGGGGCAGCAGAAGTCTTGCATGATGCAGTCTTGATTCCCAAAGCAAAGTCCAATGAGATCCAAAGTGCCCAGACAGTTGAAGATAAAGTGCTTTCAGATCTGAATCTTGTCCGACAACGAATATGAAGAGCCAACCACATGTAAGCCCTTCAGTACCCTAAGGAAAGGGTTGAGACGATTCAGGGGTCCCTACCAGAGGAGGGGCTGGACAGTGGGCTGCAATGGCAGACCTGTAGTTACAATTTGACTGGTCTTCCATGGGTGGCATAATACATGGTTCAGCCCCAAGGGGGACCCCTTGTATACCTATGCCCTGGGTACCTTAGTACCATACACTAGGGACTAACAAGGGTACACCAGTGGCCAATCTGGGGGGTACCTATGTACTCACCATGGTCCAATTTAGGGAGGAACCACAGAGACTGGGGTCCTGATTAGCAGGATCCCAATCAGACTAGTCAGAAAAAACAGAATGACACCAGCAAAATGTGGGGGTAACCATGAAAGCAGATGCTACTTTCCTATAAGGGAGATTACCCTTCATGTCCCTCTTGCAGTTGTCGTTCTTTGGTGTGTTTTGGGACAGAAACTTACCAAGCCCTGTTGAAAATATTGCATTTTGCATTTTGTATATAGTCCAGTAAAAAATGTCAGCACAATCAGCAGTACCTTCTCCTCAGCCCCTTCGACCACTTTAAAGGTTCCCAGTAATGGAGTCTCAGCAATAATGCTCCCTACATGATCAAGGTTCCGTAAAACCTATTATACACATATGCTATCTGTAAACATCAGTCTTAATCACAAGATGGAACCAGTGGTCCTCGCTGTATAAAAACATAGATAAATGAGTATAAAACATGATAAATGCTCAGAGCTCCCCATAAAAGTTGGCCAACCGATTAAAGTCTTACTAGTACTAATTCTCAGGAACTTGTTGGTACCAAGGCCAATGATTTTCGAGTTTCTCTTGGGAATTTCACACAACGGACCGATAACTGCGGGCTCATACCACTCGGATAAGATTATGGAATAGAAGTCTGAGGCAAAAACATCTAAGATTTTTTTTTAATTGGGCAAACACATATCATGTGGGTAAGGCTTTCGCTCTTAAAATTACATAAATGGCACTGCTGCTCAGAAGACCCTGTTAATCCTCATAATTTGTAGGTTTTAAAGAAATTAAAGCACATCTCAATAGCTCTGTCTTGACTGGCAGTTTCATGTAGGAAGCGAAGTACGCGGCTCTCCAATGAGACACAGATTAGCGCGAGCTTTCCGGGCCAGTTCTTGAATGTCTGTGACCCTCGATTGTATCCTTGCGGCATTTTTGGATATCTTGGGGTTAAATTAGAGAGTGGAGTGTTGGTCGTCTCGAGGGCTTCCATTGCATCACTCAAGTAGTTCTCCCATGGTAGTGTTTTGAGCCTTGGCAAATCATTTCCTTGAGTGGCCTTGGAGCCGCCATGCTGAGCTTCCCATAATATCCCAGACATCGAGCCTGTCATATTAATGATTGTTAAAAAAAAAATGAATTCCTGCCGTAGCTTTGAGGACGGAGCGCACCAGGGAGATTACAAAGTTGTGTGTAACATGACTTTTTAATTGCAAGAGGAATGTCAACAGGTTTTCCATTTCTCGCCACTTGATCCATTGAAATATTTTCAGCTAACACACTCGACACCGCAGCCCAAACAGACTAAGGTGTGATGGTGTGACTCAACTGCGATAGAAACGTCCCTGATGGTAAAGGGGGTTACTTTTTCATACAAATTGTTGAACTCTCGTCGACAATTTCCGAAAGCTTCATTAATTTAGTATGGAAGACAGAAATAGAAACACACATTTTAGATGATTCCTGGACACACAAATCTACATGTGCAGCAAAATCATCTATCTGCTCCCAACACAGAAGAGAGGATGTGGGTAACGAAGCACAATGGCTCATATGTGGTGTCACTGTGATCAGAGATACTGGCTTATAACCGCTATAGTCTTACTTAGAAACCCTTTGGTATTGTTGATGGGAAACACAGGTGAAGAAGTGGGTTACCCGTTAACCACCCATACCAACAAACTCATTACACACCTTTTGTTGGCAGCTTGTTTAATAAAGCCCATGTTTGAAATATGTGGTCCAAACTCTGGTACATTTACTCTTTTTAGAAATTGTCAGCTTTGTAGCTGATACAATGGCTGAGTTGGAGACGATCTGGTCCCCTTTTAGAACATTCCTTAAAAATGTGGGGCAACACAGGGGGTCCAGGCCACATGACAATGGTTTAACATAGATCAGGAATATGGAGACCTAGATCCTTGCCTTTATTAAGTGGAGAGGGTGTTCACCAAGATAGTTAAAACTGTTCATCTTTGTTTTCTGTACATTCTTCCTTTGTGTTTTATTTAAAAATGATGTTGATACTCTACTATGGACACTATTCTATGATATAATTTAAATGAGACATTTGCTGTCTATTGCCTTATCTCTTCCCCTACATCTATGTACTGTCGCCCTGTCTTAATATGGGGTGATATTCCTTTTTCTTTTTTAATCTTTATTTAATCGTTTTTGTCATACATCAAAATAAACCACAGTCTCAGCTTGATTCTGACTTGTACAGTACCACAGGATATCATGAAGCACGTACATATCGAAGAGCAGAAAAGGAAAGAAGAAAATTAAACACCCCATACAGGCTCATATAGTACAATCACAGCCATATAAAGCATTGAGTTGACTTGCTTATACCCACAGTACATAGTCCATCCGATGTGCGATATTCTTTATATGTTGTAACAACTGTATTGACTATACCCTTACTACATACTGAACTACGTGTTCAGAACCCAGTGCATAACTATAATGTTTTGGAAAGTAAAATAACATTGCAGCCTGTGGGATCAGTTTTGGGAGCCCAGGGACTAGGGAGGCTGGAGACGTGAGGACTGATACCCCCAGTTGGGAGATGCATATTGCTGACATTTCTGAGGGATGGGAAGGGACACACACACGCTGAAGGGAGAGGAGCAGAGCATCCTCTGTGCACATATAAGGGCTTTTTGATTCGAAGAATAGTTACTGGCTAGTGGCGCCTGGGCTCATTGTCAGCGATATGACAGGCTTGGTTCTGTTAATCTTTATGGACGTGTTTCAGTGGAGGTTGACAGTCAGTTGTGATCTCTGGTTACTCCCGTGGCCTGTGTCGTTGGTCACTCAGAATTGGAGCTACTCCTGCTGTAGCAGACCTTCTCTCTGACAAAGGGCAGTGCAGAGGAAAGAGCTCTTGAAAGGAGATGACACCTCTGACACGAATTTCAAAGGCCAGGCACTAAACTACCTGTGCCTGGATTTAGACTATTGAAATGGGCTCATGTGTTGACCGGGACCGTCTCATCATGAGAGGAAAGATTGCAGAGGCTTCTTTGCTGCTGGATACAGGACTGTAAAACATGGTCTTCCAGTGTCCCATCTGGGTAAGGGGCCATCCCCCATGAGCCTATTGTCTTGTGCCTGGATCACCAGCGTTTTGCATGCCTGCCAAAACCAGTGGCCTCTTTTAGGAGTTTGGGAGCGCTTGGAAGCGGACCAAAACCAGTGGATCCTGTGAAGAGGAGTAGAGAGCATGCCAGCAGCAAGGGCCTAGCAGGAATCCTGATGAGAGTGTATCTCAGTGAGCAGACTATGAGGCACCCAGTCCAGTCGTGATCGCGGCACTGCCTATTTAAAGTCAGCCAATGCAAGCGCGCAGCCTGAAAGACTGAAGCCAACATTGTGTGACAGTGTCGGTGATTGTGCGCTGAGAACACTGTTTTTATCTGTTTCTTCGCGTTCGCTGATCGTTTTTATTAAATTGCTGAAATCTGTACATGATTGTGATCCTTCCCGCCCCTCTTACCTGCACCATAAAATGATTATCTGACACACGCTGCTTTAGCGTGGCGACCAACCCTCTCTGCAAGCACCGCCATCTTGGTTGTGTAAACCTGACACTGGACCAGTTCTAGTCGCCATTTTGGGAGGCGTACTAGCGGGCGGGGGAACATCGCGGCACTGCCTATTTAAAGTCAGCCAATGCAAGCGCGCAGCGCGCGCGCCGGAGGCGCGCCAGAGGCAAGCCCGTCTGCGCCCGTCAGCGCTAAGGAAGTGCAGGGTGCGGCAGACTCTTATATCCCCATTATGGCTACTTCCTCCCTCAGGTACGGTAGAACAGACTTATTGGCCGTACGTGAACAATTTTCCATCTGTCCACTTCCGCCTGTAGCACCACTAAGGGGCCCTTATCGGTGCACCTGTTGCCGCTGGCACCTGCCTCCCCCGTCTCGCGTCCGCTCCTTGCAAATTTCATCCCGGCAGATTAACGTGTCGGGGGTGAATACTGCCAGTATATATAGCCTTAATGTCAGATCTCTGGTCAAACATCAGGCGGAGATCTTTGATATTGTCACCAATGACTCCCCTGATGTGTTTTTTATGACCGAGACATGGCTACAAGATGCTGACACTGCGATTTTAAATCTTGCCTTCCCCCCTGACTATACCGTGGCTACTCTCAACCGCGGGTCGAGAGGTGGTGGAATTGCAATGGCGGTGAAACGTCGCTTTCCTTGTGAATGGAAAGAACTAAAACTTCCAGGTTGCGAATGTGCGCGTTTTAGAATCTCTCTGTCCCATTGCTTTAGCTTTTCAGGTCTTCTAATATATCGGCCTCCGGGCTGCGATGCTGCCTTTAGGGCCGCTCTCCCGGACGTCATTAGTATAGAAGCTCTTGGTTGTGCAAATTTCAATGTGGTAGGTGACCTCAACCTGCACTTTGACTGTCCTTCCCAATCCTCCATCAAGAGCTGCCTAGCAGATCTAGAAGCCTTGCAGCTCATACAGAGAGTGACGTCCCCCTCCCACTCTGGTGGACACATACTGGACCCGTTCTTTACCTCCTTAGAGGACATTACTTTATGCCAACCTGTCCAGTTGTCATGGACAGACCATATGCTGGTGAAGGCAGCTATCCCTGTGGTAGATTCTCTTTTTGTGGCACTGAATAAAACATCTTTTTCCCGCCAGTGGAGTAAATTAAAACTTGAAGACTTCTACATTTTATTAGGAAAAGCACCCCTACCTCTTCTCTCCGATGTCGACTGTGGGTATGATTCATTCTGTACTTGGATTGGCACGGCCTTGGACTCTCTTATTCCCTTTGTACGTTCCAAGTGCCGGACCAAGGCCCATAGCCCGTGGTATGATGAGACCTTGTCGTCTCTCAAGAGAGAGTGTAGGCAAGCAGAAAGGCGATGGAGGAAAGCCTATGATCCCGCGCTCAAGACCTGCTACCTCACTCTATCCAAGGCATATCACAGAGCGGTGTGTCGAACACGTGCTGCATTTTATGCGCAGGAGTTCCGGAATAGCCCTAATCCCTCCAAATTAATCTTTAAAGTCCTAAAGGACCTTATAACTAAGAGGGCCTCTGCGGCAGAAATCTGCACTGACTCTCACTGCGAGAGTCTGGCCTTGTTCTTTGTTCAAAAGGTGCAAGCAATTTACCACACCTTTCCAACTATTGTACACCGCTCGGGTTCATTTGATTGTTCTAAGATCAATGATAGGATCCTGGATTCTTTGGCCCCCCTATCTGAGGAGGGTTTTGATTTTCTGAGCCAAAAAATTAAATCTGGCTCCCCTGCAGACCCCCTCAAACCGGCACTATTTAAAAACATGCAGGCCACATGTCGCGCACCCTTGCTTGCCCTTATTAATATGTCACTGGGTTCAGGGATTGTACCCACCAAGTGGAAGCAAGCGGTAGTTACCCCCATCCTAAAAAAGCCTACCCTCGACCCCACAAAACCTGAGAACTATCGCCCCATCTCTCTGCTGCCGTGGGCTGCTAAGGTCACCGAAGCCCACGTGAATGGGATCCTGGCCGACCATCTTGACAAAGCTAACATCTTGGATCCCACGCAAAATGGTTTTCGTAAAGGCCACAGCACGGAGACTGCCTTGCTATACATGGTTGAACATCTGCGCTCCGTGCTGGACACCGGACAAACAGCGGCACTCCTGCTGTTAGACCTGAGTGCCGCCTTTGATACGGTGTCCCACGAAATCCTGTTGCGGCGGTTAGAGGAAGCTGGGGTTAGGGGGCTGGCATTAGGCTGGTTCCGTTCCTTCCTTTCCAATAGATCTTTTCAGGTTGCGATACCACCCGGTAAATCCACCTCTCACCCGCTCACCTTGGGGGTCCCACAGGGTTCATCTCTGAGCCCCACTCTCTTCAATCTTTACGTGAGGCCGCTGGCTGCAGTAGTCAAAGGCTGGGGCATGACAATGGTGTCCTATGCGGATGATACGCAGCTGGCGGTCACACTAAGTGGGGACTCAGCCATGGACGCCCTCAACTTTTGTGAGGGGCTGCGCTCGGTGGCCAATTGGATGAACCAGAATTGTCTCCAATTGAACACTAAGAAGACAGAGGTGATGGTGTTTGGGAAGCAACCTGGACGTTGGAATGACAGCTGGTGGCCCCCCGAGTTAGGAATGATCCCCTCTCCTGCTATGGAGTTAAAAAATCTCGGGGTCTGGCTGGACCCTTTACTTAGTTTCACTTGCCAGACTAAGAAGGTGGCTGCCTCTTGTTTTGGCATTATTAGGAGCATCAGGCCGGTGCTTAAATTCTTCGATGCCAGTACTAGACAGCTTGTGGTCCAGGCCTCGGTACTATCCAGGATAGATTATGCCAGTGCTCTGCTGGCAGGCACGAACAAGGCTGAACTTCTGCGACTACAACGAGTGCAGAATGCCGCTGCAAGAGCGATATTTGGGCTGCCCAAACGTTGCTCAGTGTCCGGAGCATTGCAAACACTCCATTGGTTGCCTGTTGCTCGGCGGATTGAGTTTAAGGTGCTTTGCCTGGCCTTTAAAATTTTGAAAGGCTTGGCTCCACCTATTCTGATGAACCTTCTGACTCCATATGTCCCCTCTCGCTCTTTGAGATCGATGGGCCAGAATTTAGCTGTTGTCCCTCGCTTTTTGCTGAGCAGGATTGGAGGCCGCTCCTTCCGAGTAGTAGCCGCTAAGCTTTGGAACGCTCTCCCTAATGACATCCGTGCTTTGGAAGATTTAACCAGGTTCAGACGTGTCATCAAAACGTTTCTCTTTAATAAAATCAACTGACTCTGCTGCATTTTGTGAAGTTGTGTTTACCTTTCTGGGCGCCAGGACGCCCCTTTGCTGGGGCAGCTGTGCGCGGTACAAAAACCATTAACATGTTGCAAGAAAGCCGTACTCACTCTGGGAGAAGTCAGTAACCCCCTGTTGAGGCTGCTGTGGAGTTGTGGGCAGTCGCCTGGTTTCACTGATCTCTTTAGGTATTTCGCCCATGTCTGTGACTCCCATATGCCAGGAGGGGGCCACCAAAGACTGCCGGTGTCATCACATATTGCCATAGAGACTGAGTAGGCCGTCACCAAGTGCAACTGAAACTGAGGGCCATCGCTGGTGTCTTTGACCCCCTTGGGCCACAATGGGGCCACCGAAAACTGGAGGGGCCATCATCTGGAAGATCTAACTATATCAGCAGTGTTGCTGGTGGCTGTGATTGCCAGGTGGCAAGAGGTGGCTACTAGGACCGTAGGTGCCATCGGTTAGTTGGAGGAGTCCTCGGAGGGACTCAGAAACAAGACCAGACGTCGTGCTGCCACAGGCTGCTGCTTTGTCCGATTACCTGTGAGAGCCACAAAACAAGCTGCTGCACCCAGAGGCCACCGGCATCTGTGACTGCCTCGTAAGCGCTACCCCTGTGGAACACAGGAGAATGCTATGTTTATCCAGTATTGGGGTATCTTTCATATATTCACATGCTTGATTCATTCCCCGTCGTCGAGATGGGAGTCCCACAGTAATATAATCAAACACTAGTTAACAAATACCATAGGCTGTAATGGCCCTAGGCCATGCCTTTGATAGCCTATCTATGTCATTTTAAAAAAAGGACCAAATGTCAAGTAAAGCCAATCGTCTGTCAGCACCTGATGGAACACTCTCAGCAGATGCAGATTCCCTCAGATGTTTTCACCGCACATCGTGTGTGAAGGGAGACTCCCTGAGTTCTACTCTTTTCTTCAATCTCATCTGGATTTTTTCCTGAAATCTCCAACTTTAGCACAATGCCTGATGAAAAAGGGCTTTTCCGCCCTTGTAAGACCTGTGGAAGAAAAAGAGTTCATGTGGATGATCCACCAAAAGACTGTATATATTTCCTTCACCCCAACCATGAGGTAAGACAGTGAAAGCTTTTTGCACTTTCTCCTCAAAAACTGTGTGGGATAGATAAGGGAAGTTACTTCTATGGTTCCGGACGACTAAACAGCAGAAAACGTGCCTGATGAAGAGAGCGATGGATCTTCTAGGCCTCACAAAAGGGCCAGATCCCAAGAGAATACCTCTAGATAGGGCAGGAAACATCTCAAGCCCTTCCATGAGAGTAAAAGCTAAAAAAAGAAGAAAGCACTCCTCAGAGCCTGCATTATCCTTAACCACCATGTCTGCACATAAGGAAAAAAAACCTCCTCAGATCCTATGAGGCATAGTACTGACAAAAAATCATTAACGACACCACGCTCGTCGCTGACTTCTAGTACCACTGTTTTATTGCTAACGACATCGACGGCAGGAACAATGACAACGGTAGCTATCACTGGTCTCATAGCGTCGACAAGGATCTCCCAGCCCAAGAGCCCATCGATGGTAATCAAACTGTCACTGCCGACGGCGTCGTCGATGATGACAGTGTTTACGACCGCAATTACGTCGACGGTTGATCTGTTGACCACGATACCGTAAACAAAGGAATTTCCTGCATTGATGACTACAGTGCTGTCAACGCCACCGTTGATGAGGGTAAATATTACCAAAGTGACAATTCCCTTTCTACGGCCAGGGGTAACATCACTCAGTAAGGTATCACCTTTACCTCCTTCGCATTTGTTAGATGTAGAAGACTCTGAGGACGATGGAGTATATGGTGTAGCTCATAGCCTGCCCGAGTTACATGACAAGTGTCAGGAGGAAGATGATGATTAAGAGGATGCAGAGCAATATCAGCCATATATAGCCTGCCACATCATTCCCAACCTAATGGCTTCCTTCCTGAGCCTCGTCCTAGAGACTTGTCACACCTGCCACCTTCTCTCATCCAGGACATTCAAGTGACGCTGGCCGAAAACAGACATAGGTTTCCACCTCAGGGTGACCAACCTTAACCACCACTTCCTCAGTCTGAACCCCTAAGAACACTGACTTTACCACCACTGATGACACCTAGGATCACACCTCACCCGCTAATAGCGACACCTCCCACAGAAGGTCTCAACATCACCCAGGGGACCCATTGGAGAGTTTCACAATTTAATGTAGAGGGCAACTGCCAGGTTCCATCTGCCAATGATGTTAAACAATACAGACTGCTTGCTGTATAACTTCCACGAGGAAGCAAGAAACTCTGTGCACTCTTTTCCCATAATAGATTACATCTGGCAGGAGGGAGTGAAGATTATGAAAAACCGGCTACAGTATCGTCAGTGCTCCCTTAGATTGACAAAAAAAACAGGGCTCCAGAGGATTCTCCATCCTACCTCACAGGTCATCCAACACCGGGTTCAGTCATTTTTCAGGCAACTCCAGAGGGGATCCGGCCACTCCCATCACAACACAGACTGATAAGGAGGGACGCAGATTGGATACAATTCGGGCAGCCAACGCCTTAGCAATCATTGTCCGGTATGACCGTCAGATGAGGTCTGACATGTCCTCTATGTTAGACCTCATCCCAGAAGATAGAAGGAAAGAAGCCAGAAAGATTCTATTGACAGGAGAGGGAGCAACATCAGAAACCATCGACTGTGCAGTCGACATAGCCAACACAGGTTTTTGGCAGCTAGCAGACGCAGCAGTGTGCGTCGCCAAGGATGATTAAAAGCCGCCACCTTCAGGCTTGATATTAGATATGGCTTTCGATGGGGACTTTTTGTTTGAAAAACATATCGATAAGATGCTTTTGCCTATAAAAACCAGCACTGACAAGGAAAAAGCTTTAGGCACCCTGCATTACAGGAAAATGCCATTCAGAGGAGCCAGAGGATGTGGCTTCACCGCATACAGCGGTGGTTTTCAGACGGCCGTACAATACGAGGCCTATCAGCCACAAACACAGACGGGGCTATCAACCTCCTACATAACGACAGCTGGTATCTTATAGAGACATCTATCTCAGTCTCAGATACTTTAATTTTGAATTCTCCCCAGGCGCCAGTCTGGATCAGAATATTTTTCAGCAGTACCTGTGCGCGCTGGGTGACAACGTTGTACGGCTCCGCAGTGATGTCATCACTGGATGTGACGTCAGTGGAGCCGTATAAGTCCCCTCTGGCCAACGGACATCCGTTTCTTCTTTTCCGCGCTGCAACGTGGATCCAGGGAAGCGTATCTCTGGCCGTTTTTCAGTCTACTGTGCTGAAAATTCTGTCAGGAAACAGTGTGCCTTATGCCCTCTGGGTTTAAATCCTGTGGGTTCTGTGCTCGCCAGAAGTCGGGTACGGATCTACACTTTATTTGTATGTGGTGCTTAGGCAAGAACCAGACAAATGCGACGTTTGTCAATGATTGAAGCCGTCATGGACTTCTAGCTCCTTATGACATTGGTCTTCTTCTCAGTCCAGAAGTCGCTCCCAGGAGTGCTGACCTTCACCCGGGGGTCAACAGCAGCAGTCCCAGTCTCCAGAGACGTCTAACGGTAAGCATCTTCTATGACCTCTTCGACTCCCGATGTGGATCGCGGGGGAAGTCTCACGGTCTAGTCCTGGGAATCCCGCTCCAGCATTGCGCCAGTGCCTCCCAGTTTTTCCTGGAGTCGGGGCGACCAGGAGTCCTACGAGGCTCTTCACCTGGTTTTTGGGCCTTCATCTTCCTCTGAAGCGCCTGCGGGCCCCAAGGAGGTCAAAGGCATCGTAACTGCATCATCGCCGGTAGGTTCGCCCTCGGCGGCAGTTCTAGTTTCAGATTAGTATACGTCGGTGCACGGTCCTGTTGGTTCCCCCACCTGCGGCATCAATCGACGTGACGTCGGTTGTTCCTCCAGTGCCTATCCCAACGGCGACGGAGGACTCAAGTTTGAGTTGCCACGCGTCGTGGAGCGGGTTTTGCCGCGACACCAGGTGTTTACATCGACGCCGGACACGGCCTCTCCTTCGGTCGGTTCTGTGAAGGCCCCACAGGCCAGTTAGAGGAGGGTTGTGTGGGGATGATTCCTTTGGAACAGCCAGCGCTTGTAGACAGTTTGTAGACAGCTGGGTTGCTGAGTTGGGTGAGGCAAGCAGGCTAGATTTATCCTCTGCTTCCTCCCTTTTGTTGCCCCCTGGCCTTGCCTCCGAAGCCAGTTCTATCTTGGTGGAGATTTTGAAGAGAGTGGCTGATGTTTTGCATCTCACTCCACCCACTGTGGAGAAGGCTAGGGATCCTCTGATGGTGGTCCTTAATCCTGGTCAGTCGGGGGCTGAACCATTACTTCCCATTTGTGAGGCACTAACTGATATTCTGCTATGGGGCATGGACAAGAACTGACTCGGGTACCGGTAGACTGAACTATTGCCAACACTTTTCGCCCTGCCCCTGGAGACCCTGCTAGTCTTGTTAGGCAAGCGACCCACCACAGGTTCGTGATCCAAACTATCATGGCTTCCCCAGAGGACGGATGTTGGGGGAAAATTGGTTTTTTCCTCCACCAGCGCAGCGTTACCTTCTACCAACACTATTTTCATTCTCACATGTTTTCTCCACACATTGTGGGGTTCTTTGGGCCAATTTGTACCCTTGTTCCCTGAGGCTAACAGAGGACAGTTACATCATTTGATGGTGGATGGCCGCCAGGCAGCCAGGTTGCTCATTCGCAATGGCATGGACTCTACCGACTCAATTGGCTGAGCTATGGCTTCAGCTGTGGCGCTCCATTGGCATGCATGGCTTAGGGTGTCTGGATTTTCAGAGGCTGTCCAGTCCGTCTTGCATGATTTGCCGTTTGATGGTGATCACTTTTTTGGGGCCCAAGCTGATGCAGCCCTAAGCAGGTTTAGGGATGGTCGACCAGACTCTTAGTCTGTCTATGTTTACTTTGGCAACCTCCCTTTCCCCCCTATTTTTATTGGTTGGCAAGTTCCCCCATTTTTGATAATGTGACAGTATTGCATGCAGTCTCTAGTTGTATTGCTGAAGTATTAAGCACGACTTATTGCATTTGTGGTGTTGAAGTGTTAAGCACCTCTTTGTTTTGCTGCTGGTTAGTGGTGTATTTCTTTTTGTAGCTCTGAAGAAGAGCCTAGTCTCAATAGTTCCTACCTTGTTGGTATATGCCTTACTCTATGTGGAGTATTGATTTGCTATTGTGTAGATTTGTATGGGAACTACTTACGTAGTATATAGGTATGCTGTCAGATAGTTTGGTCTGCTATCAGATAGTTTTCTCTGACTGCCCGGCCTCCCTGCAGGCGTCACTCTGATATGTAACCAAGGTCCTTAGGGTCAGGTTAAATGACCTTTACGGATCATATTCGCCGCTTTCCTTGGTGGTACCCTCTTTTAGGGGCCCTGATATTTTTCACTCTGGTGGAGTTTTTTCATAACCAGAGTAGTTAGTGCAGCTCGTTTGTCTTCACAAACAGACGTCATATACTCTCAGTGTTTGTTTTCCTAAGCACTGTGGGTGCATTCTTGTAAATACATGAGCTATAGTTCCCTCCTTTCTTAGAGGGCATAGATAGTTCCTTGGTTCATTCTTGCGACAGGGCTTTTAGACTTTTTAGCGAGCCCTCCTTGATAATCTCCATCAACGTTCTTTGCTTATACATATCTAACAATAGGTAGTGCCTGTCTTTTGAAGTATACATTAAGTTTTCTCAGCACTTAACAGGCCTCGAGATCTCCTATTCTCTTCCAGGGGATCCTCATCAATAGTCATAAGCACTGAATATTCCCGCCCATGTGCGGGGACCCAGTAAATAATAAAATTATATATGAAAAACATATATATATATACAGCTATATATATATATAGATATATATATAGCTGTATATATATGTATATCATTTTTTCTCATATCAATGCAGCTCCCATCTAGAAGGCTAAACAATGTAATAAACACAAACTTCTTTTGCAAAATACATAATTTGTATATAAAAGCACAAGAGGACAAGTAGCACTTGAACTCTGGTTTTGAAGACTAAACCTCATGAAGAAAACTGCAAAATAAAGCAGACATTGTTAGCCTACAGGCTGCATTGTAAACCAATAGCAAAGAAAATGAAAGCATTTTCACACAAAACTGGCACCGTGCCTTTCAGGCAGCCATGACCCCTAGCGTCCCATCATGCCTCAGGGGTGACAGTTAGGTCAGTTGTTCTTTCCGGCTCCTTCACGCAGGAGCCTGGATTCACAGCTCTTCCTTTTTTTGACTTTCTGTCAAAAATTACCTGTTTTTTTGAAGAATTTTTGCTTTCACTCGACGTCTTTTAGCCTTAGAGTGAGAGTGAAACCTTTTTGTGCTTCAGAAAAGGTTTATTTCTGTCAAAAATGCCTTCCTTATTCGACCCTTGCTCTGCCTGTGGCAAGAAGAAGGCCAGATCAGACACACACCCTGTGTGTATTCTTTTCCTCCCTGATTCTCACTCTTCTGCCACCTGTCATCATTGCAAGAAGTTGTCAAGAAGGACAGGGAGAGAATCGACTTGGCCTCTCTGAAAGAGGTAGGTCTCCAGTGAGGCAGCAGAAAAACAGAACTCGGTCGACGTTGAGAGGCAAGGTCCCGACCTGTTCTCGTTCGGCGTAGGGATCGACGTCAAGGCTGCCGGCGGTGAAGAAATCGGCGTCAAAGACTACGGTGGTGCCGGCTCATCACTCCTCTGGAAAATCAAGGATAACGCTCTCAATGTCGACGAAGGTAAAAGGCCCTCCGCTGTCGTCAACCAGGTGACGATCAACGTCGAGGAGAAAATCTCCGTCTGCGCTGGCTAGGCGAACGACGTCGAGGCAGAGGTCTCCGTCAAAGTTAGTCCAAAGATCTTCGGCGTCGAGGCACAAGACTCCGTCGTCGACGTCGAGTCAGAAGTCTCCATCGAGGTCAATCCAAAGATCTTCGACGTCGAGACACAAGACTCCATCGACGACTTAGAGGCAGAAGTCTCCGTCGAGGTCAGTGCAAAGATATCTGACGTCGAAGCAGAAGTCTCCTTCGACAGCAGCACACCGCAGGTCGAGGTCAAGGCACCGATCTTCAGAGCAGAGGCGGGCAACGTCGAAGCACGGTACTCCGTCTTCGTTAAGTAGACATTCGATGTCGAGAGGCCTGTCGACTGCAAGATTGAGTCCTCCTTCGAAGAGTAGAAAGTCGACGTCAAGGCAGGCGTCACCGTCACCAAGACGACGGTCGACCTCGAGAAGGCATTCGGTCAAGAGACGTTCCAGATCGACATCGAGGGACCAGTCCAAAGAGGCCTCACGTCCAGTAAGCCTCTCTACATCACCATCACCGATGTCGAGAACAGGTTCTCCCAGTTCTCACAGAGGTTCAACGTCAAGATCTCCGGAAGTCGTAATCTTGACGTCCAGCTGTCCAGTGTCCAGAGGACACCAAGATTCGCTGCCCAGGCCTGCACAAGAATTGGAGAAGTCTCCCCCTCCTCCTCATCATTCTCCTGAGGGTCGAGAAGCGCAAAGATCGCCTTCCATCCATCTATCACCAAGATGTAACAGGCCCTTGCATCACTGGGCCACAGCTCCAGCCACGGCGGCACAGCATTACTCGAGCCCCCTTCACAGATCTCCGTTGGCTCGACTGGTACAGGCGGTGGATAGAGAGCGCACTCCATCAAGAGCCAGGGGTTGCAGTTGCACTCCTGCGCATTCTCACAGAAGGAGATCTAGATCCAGAAGCAGGAGGAGAAGGCACAAATCTCCAACACCTTCCTCCTCTTCCACACACACATAGACTAATCACCTACACTTACTGACAGCCCGCCGTCAAGGGTCTCTCCGGTGGATGACGTAAGCACTTTTCAGGACATGCTTGGCAGAGGGGTGGCGAAACTAAACATCCCTATGCTGACTCGACAGAGTTTGTCACCTGTCATCTTTGAAACTTTACACCAAAGAGCAGCATCTAGACCTCTGCTACCATTGGTACCGGGACTAATAGAACCGGTTATGGACATTTTCCTCACACCGGCGACCCTCAAGACCGCGCCGGTTAGGATTTTAAAGAAATATCGTTCACCGGAAGAGGACCCGCTTTTCCCTAAATCTGACCCCCCCACCAGATTCTGTGATAATCGCTGCAGCAAAAAAGTCTCATGCTATTGCTTCCTCCTCTATTGTTCCACCAGATAAGGAGAGTAAGATACAGGATTCGTGGGGAAGGAAAGTAAACGGCACATCAGCCTCTATGGTGAAGGTATAGAGTGCATCGGCTCTCTAGGGCCGGTATGACAGGTCTCTGTGGGTCTCCCTGCAAAGATTCACAGAAAAGTTACCGCAAGAAGATCGTGAGCACTTTGATGAGATCTTGCATGAAGGCAGCTTAGTGGCTAACCAAGTTATCAGCGCTGCAGCTGATGGTGCTACTCTTTCGGCTCATGCCTATGCACATGGGATATGCGCTAGAAGAACCTCCTGGCTCCGACTCACAGCGCTCAAACCAGAGGCACAGTCTCTGATCCTAAATCTTCCCTTCTCCGGTTCATCTTTGTTTGGGGGCACACACGGATGAAGAAATGTTTCGGATGAAGACGGAGCTAGACACACTAAAGGCCGTGGGTCTAGAGAAAAAGAAGGAGCTCCAAAAACGATTCAGACCTTACAATCAGCGATCCTCCCAACAGAGGGTTCAAACCTCTCATTGGCAGAAAAACCAGGATCAACAAGGGCAACAAAGATCTCAATATCAAGGCAAACGTTCCTCCAGAGGAAGAGGAAACCAGCGTCAGGCTAACTCCTCCGCTAAGACGCAGGCCAAACAATGAGTGTCCACTTCCCCCATCGCCGTTCACCACTGCAGTGGGGGGGAAGTATTGCAAATTATCTCGAAGAGTGGCGAGCTATCACAATGGACCAGTGGGTGTTAGCTACGCTGCAGAATGTGTACTCTGTACGTTTTCAACGCCATCCTCCTTCAATCCCTCTGCTTCCATCATCGTGTCACCTGATGAGAATATTGCAGAGCGAAGTTGCCACCTTTCTGTGAAAATCAGCCATCGAAAAGGTGCCAGTATCTCAAAGAGGGAGAAGGGTCTACTCAAGATACTTCTTAGTAAAGAAAAAGGGTCAAAAAGCGGAGTGCAGACCCATTCTGGATCTGCGAACACTCAACAAATCAATCAAGAAGGAGAAGGTTTGCATGTTGGCTCTCCATCAAATATATCCACATCTCAGGCAGGGAGACTAGATGTGTTAGCTGGATCTACAAGATGCATACTTTCACGTCCCGGTCAGTCAACATCACAGACAATATCTGAGATTCTTGGTGAGATCTTCTCACTACCAGTTCAAAGTACTACCCTTCGGTTTGAAGTCAGCTCCCTGAGTGTTCACGAAGTGCATGGCAGTGGTGGCAGCCGCACTACGCCGCAAAGGCATCTTCGTGTACCCCTACCTGGATGACTGGCTGTTGAAGGGTCCCTACCCCCACAGCGTGAGGACTCCTGTAGGAGAGTAGGGTCTGCTTTCTATGTTCACCCCCACTTTTTGCTTTTGCTTTACTGGTTTTCGACTTAGATGTGGCTGTGGGCCTGCTAATCAGACCCACAGCCCTGCTGTTCTCTCTCTAAATTGATACTATGTACTCTAGGTGCATAACCCATTTGGATAGGGTCACCTTATTGGCCCCTGTACAGTGTACCCTAGGTACCCAGGGCATAGGTGTACCCTAGGCCTACCAGGGGCTGCAGCATGTATTATGCCACCCCTGGCCTGGCCTTCCATTATGACACAACTGGCTGATCACTCAGCTGGGGCAAGGTCGTGTAATCACTCCTTGCTTAGGTGTAGTATTCCTATACCTAACTTACATATAGACACATGTGTACCTATCAGCCACTCCTATGGCAGGCCTTAACAATCCTGGAGGCAGAGTGCTTGGTAACATGTGAGATGGTGCTCTAGCATGAGCTGAGCCTGTCTGCAGCTTTCGGAACCATGTCCTTATAGCTGTTCTATGATATAGCCTACCACATACTCTTAAAGTGCCTTTTAATCTTAAACGGTTATGGTAACTATGGTTTGGCTTTATCAAAACATGTCGTGTAAGGTGTCTAACACTTTGGAATAATACCCCCATCCCATCTCTGGGGATGAGGATATTATCCCTCCCTTCTAGAGGGAGAAGACATGTTGTAACCTACTTACCCGGTTAAAGTTAACCAGAGCCCCAGCATCACAAAATGGATGCTGCTGCCACAGACACGAGTCTGACCTCCTGCTGCTGGGAGTGATCCCGGCAGGGGAGGCTTGGACAATAGGTTTCCTGCCTTGGGAGGTGAGAGCACCACCCCAGACAGGCCTTAGTGTATTGGGGCAGGGAGGGATGAAAAGAATGAGACATGCCTGGGGCACACAAGGTGTCCCGTGCATAGTCCAGTTCAAACCGGTGCTGGGGCACTCCAGCCCCAGTCCTGGCATGAAACTGGACAAAGGGAAGGGGGTGTAACCACCCCCCTCCCAGGTCCCACCCATAAGGCGTGACCTAGCAGGTAACCCAGCCCCCCAGATTAGTATAAGAGTGGTAGCTGGGCCCCAGGAGATTAGATTATCCTGAACCTGCAACTTGAACAGAAACTCTGGACCTTCGACATTCGACGAAAGAAGAAGACTGAAGAATCTCCCTTGTGGCCAAGGAGTGGCTACCCTGTGCAAACAGGCACCATCAAGAGACTACCCTTTGCTTTGCTGAAGTTCTACGAGGGACCGACTGCAGAGCCCGACCAGAGCCTTGACTTCCAGACTTCTCCGACACTGATCCACATCCACAGCCGAGCTGAGATCCGTGGAAGCGACGAGAGATGTGGGACCGGCTACCTGGGAAAAGTGGCTAGTATCTTCCAGCGCAGCTTCTGAGGCACCCTCGAAGTTGTGCACCGGGGATTGAGAAGCCCCACCCCCAAGCACCATCTGCACCGAAGATCAGCCCCCCACACTCCACAAGTCCTGCGTGGGGCCCTTCTGCATTTTCCTGCTTGCCGCGCCTGTCCGGTTGCTTGCCCGTTGGCTAGTGGCCTCTGTGACGACGCATCCCGAAATCTTCACTGCTGGTTTGGCTCCTCCAGACTGGCTCCCGCTTCCCTGCAAAGGAGAAGCACCCCAGACCTTCCTGGTCTGCACCAGAAGCAAGTCCTCCGTTCTTCGTGGGTTCCGCTTGCCAAGGCTTGGTGAGACCTAGTTCAACTTTGACACCGCCGACAGCAAGAGCCTTCGTGGGACAGCTCGCCTCCTGGTCCTGGTCGTCCTCGACGTCTCCTGGTCCCCGTGGCTTCAGCGACAAGCTTCACCTTCACCTGCAATCTTCACGACATCGCCTGGTTCCTTCCTGGTTCCACGTGGTCACTGGCTAGTGACCTTGACTCTGTCCCTTCTGCTTGCAGGTCTCCTCTCTTCTTGATCCCAGCCTTGGGATCCACCGGACACTCTTCACTGACTGCCTGTCAGCAACTTTCCTTCAGGCATCCATAGAAGTCCACGACGAAACCCGACGCAAGTTCACACCTATGCACCCGCAGCCCGTGGGCTAGGTAACTTGGGTACTTCGGTGCTCACAAGGGTAGTGACTATCCTAGGGTCTAGTTTCCGAGTCTCGACTCTCTAGCTGCTTCAGAAGTGTCCTTAAACTGTTAATCTCTAACTGCTAGTAATTCTATCGACTTTTACGCATTACGCGTGAGTGTTTCCACTCTGCACCTGAATCCCGTGGGCCTCCCACTTCCTAACTGTTGCTAGTGTAGTGTAGCCCCAGCGATTCCCTAGGCCTAGGCCTATCCTATTTCCGTGACAGTGGTCATTATACCACTTCTTTAGTATATGGTTTGCGTGGCCCCTAGGGCCTAACTGTATTACTTACCTGTGTGACTTAATGTATGCATAAATAAGACTGTGTTGTACTTACCTCTAATCTCATAAAGAGTGCTGAGGGTTTGACTAGAATAAATACACTTTATTTTATATATATATCTGTTGTGGTGTCCTTTCATTTGGTATTCAAGGGATTATATATGGTATCACAGCTGGCTTCACATGCCATTCAGAGTTTAGCCTAAGACTGCTCTTGTCCATGCTACCACTAGGATAGCTGGTCTATAAGGTTGACTTTACAACCAATCACCATAAGGGTTGTTTGGACTGATATAAGGTGAACAATAGAACTAGTGACATCATACATCAGGCCAACTTCTCACAACTCCTATCCTGCAATGCCTAGAACTTTGTCACCGGCTGGCCTTCATGTGAACTTCGACACATCGACTCCACAACCTACACAGAGGATCCATTATCTAGGAGCTCTGTTAGACTCCGAGGTAGGAAAAGTGTTTCCTTCGGAGATCATACAGAAATGCAAACTTGTTCTGGACAGCAGAATACTGTCGGTTTGTCAGATTGCCTTCCTGTTAGGGTCGATTGCATCCTGCATCTTCCTGGTCCCCAATGCCAGACTGCAAATGCGTCCTCTTCAGCAGGATCTGAAGGACAAGTGGGACCAGCAAACAGCTTGCCGGGACGACAAGATAAATCTCTCGAACGCAGCAAGAGCATAGTTCCCGTGGGGGATGAAGGAGAAGAATATGCAAGTAGGGATACCTTTTCATCATCCTGCTGTCCAAGATGAACGGGAGGATTCATCACCCCAACCTTCCCTCACTGAGCTTGGCAGCATGGCTCCTGAAGTCCTCCAATATGGTCATTTAGGTCTGCCACAAGACTGCATGTCCATCTTAAAAGAAGCAAGACGGCCTTCCTACTAGATACTCATATGCGTGCAAGTGGATTTTTTTTATATATGGTGCGTTCAAACCAATTGTAACCCAACCAAATGACAAGAAGAGGTCATTCTTCCATACCTGGCAAAAGCAGGCTTGAAATTTCCGTCCATTAAGGTGGACTTAGCAGCTTTCACTGCATAAAGACGTCCAGCTTCTCAACCTTCTTTCTTTCAGTTACAAGTTGTAAAAGGCTTCTTACAGGGTCTGAAAAAGGTCTACCCTCCGGTCCGGCCTCCTTTACCACCCTGGGAGCTAAACCTGGTGCTATCAAAGTTGATGGGTCCACCTTTCGAACCGATCCACAAAGCAACCTTGCAACACCTTACTTGAAAGGCAGCTTTTTTGGTAGTGATCACGTCAGCTCGCAGAGTGAGTGAAATACAGGCCCTCTGCTCTAAGGAACCTTATACTGTTTGTTAGAGCTGGCACCTTGGCGTGGGATTATGGGGAACAGGTAGCCTTGCAATAGTGAAAAACGAAAATGGCTGTAATTCACTATTAGAACATGCCACACACACCAGGGCATGTCCTACCTTATACTTACAATGCACCCTGCCCTCGAGCCTACCATAGGGGTGTCTGATATGAAGAAAATGGAAGGTTTAGGGACTGGCAAGTGGGTGCACTTGCCCAGTCAGCATGACAGTACCAAGCGTGGGACTCTCTTCCATTTTTTTGCTGATGCCTCATGTGTTTTTGCTGGTGTTAGATGCTTTGGGCACTATGCCACTACTATCCAGTGCCACAGTGCAAGTGCTCCCTATTGTAAATTGATGTATGGATTAGTGATTCCATGATTGGCTGATTTGGTTTACTTGTCAGACCCTAGTACAGTGTACCAGGAGTGCCTAGGGCTTGTTAATCCAAATGCTGCTGGTGGGCTTTCAGCCCTGGTTGTGCCACCCACAGAAGCAGCCTGTAAAAGTGTGTCTAAGGCCTGCCATTGCAGAGCCTGTGTGCAGTCTGGTACTGTCATGCTGACTGGGGAAGTGCACCCACTTGCCAGTCCCTAAACCTTCAATTTTTTTCATATCAGACACCCCTATGGTAGGGCCAAGGGCCGGGTGCATTGTAAGTATAATGTAGGACATGCCCTGGTGTGTGTGGCATGTTCTAATAGTGATTTATAGCCAGTTTCGTTTTTCACTATTGCAAGGCTACCTGTTCCCCATAGGCCAGAATGGGCAGTTTGATTATTCCATCTTATAATCCTAACTGATTTAGGGAACATGGTAGAAATTCGAATTTAGTATGCCTGAACTCAGAATGATAAAATACATATTTTAGTGAAGTTGGTTTTAACATCCTGTGTTTGAAAAAACACTTTTAGAAAGTAGGTATTTTCTTGTCTAACCATCCAAACCTGTCTCTGCTAGGCTGTGTATTCCTTGTGTGGAGTTTGAGTGACAGGGGCTGGAGAAATTCCAGGAGGCAGGGTGAGTCAGCACAGGGCTGAATAGAGAGATCTGCATCTAGATGGGTGGGAGGAGTTGCACCTGGGACCTGAATAGGGCTGTGCCTTCCCACCACAATGCTGGCTCCACCTCCTGTGGTGTGTCTGATGTCTCTGCCCTGCACTCTGAAAGGAAAGAAGGAGTCTTGTCAACAAAGTGCTCCAGGACTGACCAGAACTGGTTTGGACTACCGTTTCAAAAACATACAATATTACATTCTTCACAGGGCCTACTTGACCCCAGCGCGCCTCCAGCGTTTTTATCCCGACACGCTATTCCTTTGCCCCCGCTGCCAGGCGCAAGACGCAGATTTCCTCCATATGTTTTGCTCGTGCCCGGGGATCCGGGCATACTGGTCGACTATCCACGACATCCTCCGGGATCTAACGGGGTTGCCCCATCTAGATACCTGGGAGTACTGCGCACTGGGAATAATGGGCCGGAAGAAGCGGCATAAAGTGCCCATACGATTTGTCTCCTTAGCACACCTCCTGGCTAAACGATGCATAGCTATGCATTGGCGTTCCCTTACGGGTCCCCCGCTGGCGGCGTGGAGGGGGGCGGTACTCAAATGGTCTACGGCTGAGGAGGATACCCTGCAGGAGGAGGAGGCGAAGGGCTCACGTAAAACTCCGATTTCCCTGGAGTGGGCGCTGTTGCTGCATCAGTTTAAACAAGCCCAGCCCCTAGCTGATCAGGCCGCGGCCGTGACCGCCCCTACTGCCACGCGGCCGAGCACGACACACACCCACCCGGAGGTCGCTCCCCCCTAACACTTTACACTCATCCTGGAGTGATTAGGTTCCTCTCCCCGCTGCCCCGAGGTCTGCGCCTATGCTGTATGTCCGCCTGCTTCGTCGTGCTGCGGCCAGGAGTTTCCAGCGCGCTGCTTCACCGGTTACCTTCCGGATCACATGTGATGTAGTCTAGCTGACCCTTCTCTAATAGTCCATGACTGCCCCTAGTTTCCCCCCCCCCCCTCCCTGGTTTGATCTTTTATACGGCAAACACCTGTTACATTGCACATAACTGCAGTAAAGATAATTATAAATGTCAAGATTGTATTCACCTGACTGAAAACATGTGCTTAATGATATTGTGCTCCAATACTGATATGTAACGAAAGTACTAACAAATGCCAATAAAAACAAGTTAAAAAAAAAACTGGTTTGGACTAGGCAAAGGCCTCTCAGCCTTCAGAGAACAAAGAGAAACTCGGTATAAATATTGGGACCCAAACCCAAGAACTTTAGATAACTTTGGGAAACAAGAAGAAACCTTTGCTGAGGAGTGGAACCAGAAGAAACTGAGGAGAGTCTATCCCTAAGCTGAAGTGCTGCTTGGGGAATTGGCCTGCAGTGGTTGCCTGACTGCCCAAGAGAGGAGAAAGGAACTTTGTGTACTTTATTCAACTTGTGAAGGATCTCCAAGGGCTTGGAAAAGAGCTTTCCTCCTGCTGAAGTCTCAGGGACAACAGACTTCACCCACCAGCTCCCCAGAGTTCTTTGGAAGTGGCTGCTGGTTTGCGAGGCTTTCTGAGGGACTGCGTGTCGCAAGGAGCTGGAAGCGCGACTCACAAACAAGAAGTGTGTCGCCGAACTGCCGGTGCCGCTTCACAACGTGAAGTGCCTCGCATCGCTGGAGAAAAGGACCGACGTTGCATCAGACACCGCCGCATCACCGGGAAGCGTGTTGCAGAAGAATCATTGAGTCATCGCAGGTCCACCAAAGCACCTCACATCGCCTGAGAAGAGGATCGACATCGCATCAGATGCCGCCACAACTCTGGGAAGTGTGTCGCAGGGCCTGTCGCGGCTCATCGCCAGAGAAGAGGATCGACGCCGCATCAGACGCCGCCGCATCACCCGGAAAAGTGTCGCAGGGCCTGTCGCGGCTCGCATCGTTGTGGAAGCAACTCGCATCGCCTGGGGAGTGGATCGATGTCGCATCAGACGCCGTCGCCATCTTTGTTTCTTTGCACCTGATCTTCAACGCATCACCGTCCTTGCAACACTTTCCTTGTCTTGCGTTACGCATCTTAAGGCACATTGAACTCTGAGTGTCGCATTTACCATCTTAAGATAACTACGCTAATTCTACCATTTTAAGTACAGTATTGTGGATTTTTGTTGTTTGTGGTCTTGTGTTAAGTCTATATAAAGAATACTTATTTTTTATATAAAACTTGTGTGGTGTCTATCTGTAGTGTTGTATGTGTTCACAAATGCTTTACACACTGCCTCTGAGATAAGCCTGTCTGCTCGTGCCAAGTTTCCAAGGGAGTGAGCAGGGGTTATTTTAGGAGTGTATCCCCTTACCCTGACCAGACGCAAGGGTCCCTATTTGTCACAGGTACCTACCTATGCCAACTAGAGACCCCCAAACCCAAATCTAACACTGTTTTTCATCTTAATAGGGTCGTATTGAGAACTCATCCCTCTTTCCTCCCGAAGGTGGTGTCAGATTCCCATGTGAATCAGACCCTCTCTCTGCCCACCTTTTTCCCTAATCCCTCCACTCCAGCTGAGAGGGCTTTACACTCTCTGGACCTAAAAAGAGTTTTAAAATTCTATCTGGATAGGTCCAAGTCCATGAGAAAATCTATATGTTAACTAGGGGTCGATCAGAACAGGTTTCCCAGCTTCAAAGTGGTCTATCTCCAGATGGATAGTTTTGTGCATCAAATTAGCTTATCAATTAGCGCAAAGGCCCCTTGGGTCTACTCCCAAGGCGCATTCCAGGAGAGGAAAGGTAGCTACGACTGCTTTTCTTCATAACGTCCCTATCTAAGAAATCTGCAAGGCGGCAACTTCGAGGTCCGTCCATACTTTTACGAGGCACTATTGTCTAGATTCAGAGACCAGGACAGACACTCAAGTAGGCCAGGCCTCCTTGAGGAATCTTTTCAACAGCTGACGGCGGCTGTTGTTGTATGTTGGGTCATTCTCTCTCATTTGCCTGCAGGTGGAAGATGGGCTTGCTATTCTATTCAGTGCTTATGACTATTGATGAGGATCCCCTGGAAGAGAAGGATAAGTTACTTACCTGTAATCCTAGTTCTCTTCCAGGGGTATCCTCATAAAAGTCATAAGCAACCCACCCACCTCCCCAGGCAAATGAGATTTTTCTTCATTGTTAATGGATATCTTTGTGCCCTGATCTTCAGGGATACGCAAAGAACAACTGATACAACTGTCACCCCTGAGGCATGATGGGAAGCTAGGGGTCATGGCTGCCTTAAAGGCACAGTGACAGTTTTGTTTGAAAATGCTTTCATTTTCTATGCTATTGATTTACAATGCAGCCTGTAGGCTAACAATGTCTGCTTTATTTTTCAGTTTTCTTCATGAGGTTTACTCATTAAAAACAGAGTTCAAGTGCTACTTGCCCTCTTTTTATATACAAATTATGTATTTTGCAAAAGCAGTTTGTGTTTATTACATTGTTTAGCCTCCTAGATGGGAGCTGCGTTGGTATGAGAAAAAATGATATATGTGTAGATATTTATAGAGCTGTATATATATGTTTTTCATATATCATTTTTATTATTTCCGGGGTCCCTGCACATGGGCGGAAAAATTCAGTGCTCATGACTTAGATGAGTATACCCCTGGAAGAGAACTAGGATTACAGGTAAGTAACTTATCCTTGCTGCTTCTTGAGGATGCTTCGTTTTATAGCTATATATATATATATATATCGTCCCAGCTTCTCCCAGAAGAGAAATTCCACACGCACTCGCAGGTATTGACTTGCAATTACTTTATTTTCTGACTGCACCTCATACACAGCTCAACAGCCCAACGTTTCGGTCTGCCCTCAGACCTTGATCACGGGTATGCAGTGCAATGTCACATGTTGCTAATTTAAAGGTACATACACAGATATTACGCCATATCCTGTGACATGCTAAGCATTATGGGTCTTGCAGTTTCATATTAACCCAACTTATTTTTGTACAAATCCATGTAAATGATAAATGATAAATGGTTGTTGAAAACATGTTATATTGTTTTACATTTTAATCCTTGTAACAATTTGACCCTCCGGTGGGTAACAAACTACCATGGGTGAATATTGTAGGGGTCACGGCTTTTGGTGTACATACGCATATGCTATATATGGTTTGATACCTGACCTTAATCATGTGTTTTCATTTCGTATACCCCGGTGTTGCCTATAATCTTGTGCCCTCCGGTGGACGGACCCCAGTTGATTATTACTCAATATTAAAGTTATACAACCCTTTTAATACTGCTAAGAATCCAGGCCATAAACGGAATTTTATCCCTCCCCTGTAACACATTCCAAACTGTTACCATTATGCTAATGCTAATGCATAAGATCTACAATTTTTACAGGCTATCAGGGGACCCCTTATCATCCGTCATTCCATGTAACAATGTTTAAGAAAAAGCATGATGGGACTACCCGACAGATGAGAAAAACATCATCGTACTTAAAAAGTTCCATTACAGGTGGGAATGCATCTCTTCATCCTTGTTTAGACCATACGGGGTCAGAGTTCTGAAGGACAGGATATGCCGAGACTCTTTTTGTCGTAAAATCTTTTCGCGATTGCCACCTCTGACATGACGTTCGACCATCTCCACACCGTAAAATTTCAGTTTTTTGCCAATCACCCTCATGGTGTTTCTCCATGTGTTCAGCCACAGCGTAGCTGCGGTCCCTGTTAATTGTTGCTCTCACATGTTCCAAGATGCGCTTCTTCAGTTCGCACACAGTGCTGCCAATGTATTTTAATTTGCATGGGCATTCTATCACATAAATTACATACTGACTTTTGCAATTTATTAGTTGATTGATTTTCCACATTTTGTTATTTATCATTTGTGCCTGTTTTGTATTGTGTGCAATTTGACACACCTTACACGTTGAGCATTTGAAAAACCCATTGCTAGACATCCAGGTATTCCGTTTTTTGGGTTTGAAATAGCTGTGGATTAAATCATCTTTCAGATTTTTCGCTCTTCGGTAAGTAATTCTGGGATGTTTCCCCACCAGTTTTGCCATTGTTGGATCCAGGCATAGAATACTCCAATTTTTTCTCAGGATGATTTCAATTTGTTTGGAATCCGTGGAGTGGGTTGTAATTAGTCGTATCACTCCGTCTTTCTCCGGTGTTTTTGATTTCTCCTTATCTCGTATGATTTCAGCCCGTTGTTTCTTCTCTACTTTTTCTAGACAGGATGCCAGTATGTTTTTGTTATATTTCTGAGTTTTGAATCTGTTGATTGCCAATTTACTGTGTTTTTGCCATTCTTGGTTGTCGGAGCATATTCGTCGTATCCTCAAAAGTTCACCATATGGAATGTTACTAATTAAGGAGAACTGATGAAAACTATCCGCATGTAGCGTAGCATTACTTGCGGTGGCTTTGCGATGTAATGTTGTATGGATTCTCTCATCCATAATGTAAATTTCCGTATCCAGGAAGACCACTCTTGTTTCACTGATCTCATATGTAAAATGTAAATTTGTGTTTGTATTGTTGAGGATTTTGAAGTATGTCTCGAATTCTTCCTTTGTTCCATCCCAGATTATCATGAGGTCGTCGATATATCTCAACCATGATCTAATTTTTTCCACATGTGTATCATTTTCTGAACTCCAAGCTATTTTTTGCTCCCACCATCCCATGGTGAGGCAGGCGTAGCTTGGACTAAAAGAAAAACCCATTGCTGTGCCTTCTTTTTGTAAATATACTTCTTCACCAAACATAAATACATTCTGTGTCAGGCATAATTTGATCATTTCCATTAACATTACGTTATGGTTTGAGTAGTGGATGTTGCGTTCTTTTAGAAAATACTCACATGCCTTTAGTCCAACCGAATTTTGTATGTTGGTGTATAGTGAGATCACATCCATGGTGATAAGTTTGTATGTTGCCTCCCATGTGATGTTTTGTAAAATCCTTAGTAAATCACTGGTATCTCTCAAGTATGATGTCAAGTTTTTAACATATGGTAACAAATATCCATCAATGTAATTTGCAATTGGTTCCAAAAGAGATCCTTTTGCGGAGATAATAGGCCTGCCAGGTGGTTTCGTTGGATGTTTGTGTATTTTTGGTAAGAAGTATATTGTTGCGGTTATTGGAAAATCTGTTGTTAGGTATTTTTTCTCCTCACAGTCCAGTAGTCTTTCCTCTAGCCAGTTTTGTAATTTGATGTCCAGATTTTGTTTATATTGTGGTGTTGGATTTTCTGATTATCGTTGGTAGTGGTTGACATTCATTAGTTGTGAGTGTGCTTCCTGGATATAATCCTCCCTATCCTGGATAATGATGTTGCCACCCTTGTCAGCCATTTTTATGACAATATTTTCATCACTTTTGAGTGTTTTTAGCGCAGTCCATTCTTCTGGTGTAAGATTTTGTTTTCTTTTAGCATTTTTGAGGTTATATAGATCTTTGACAATTGCCTCATGGAATACATCAATTTTATTGCCACTTTGTAACTGAGGATAAAATTTTTTTGATTTGCTTTTCTTTCCACTCGTTCCTTCCCCAAGCTGTGGACAGTATTCCTCTAGATCATGTTCTTGTTCGTTTGGGTTTTGCTCTAATTCCATTAATGTTATAAAATGTTCTGCATCTTTGACTTGTAATTCCATTGTGGGATTTTCTGTTTGTTTTTCAAAGGTGTTAAATTTCCATTTTTCTTCATGTATTTTGGCAAGTTTTAATTTTCTGATATATTTGAAAATATCAATTCTTGTTTGTGCTAAATTCAAAGCATTGGTGGGGCAAAATGATAATCCACGTTTTAGAACTTTAGTTTCCTTTTCGGTTATTGTCCTTTTAGATAGGTTTATCACTTGGAGTTCCTGTTCGTTATTCTCTATGACCTCTTCTGTCTCATACTCCTTGTTGATGTTCCGGGTTTTGTGGAGTCTGCGGATGCGCTTGCCTCTCCTTGTTGGTTTATTCTTGGGCGACCCCTTCCTCTGCCCCGACCTCTGCTTCTTGTTGACTGTGTCCCCATGCTTTTTTCCCAGTTTTTTTGTTGTAGGGCTAGTCTCATTTCTCCTAAAAAATTGCACTTTGGGCGTGCTCCTCCTTGTTCCGATTCATTTTTGCTTGTTTCAGCTGATGTAATAGATGACATACTTCCTGAAGTGTTAGTGGCCAGGTCCAGCTTGTCTTGTTGATTTAGAATGTCAAATTTTCTAGCATATGTAAAGATCCGTCCTTCGGAGTAGTCATCTTTGTCCCTTTGAAATTTAGACTGTTTTCGCAGTTGTACTGATTCCTCATGTTTATCAATTTGGTGTTCCAATTCTTGTTTGAATTTTAATATATCCCCACTTAAGTCCATTTTGTCAAGTTCTTCCTCCAACTCTTTCAGTTGTTGCGTTGTTTTATCCAATGCTATTGTTATGTGCTTAATTAGTATTTCCATTAGTCCCAATGAGGATGTCAGAATGTGCTCCCCCCATTCGTGTAGCAATTCATTGCTAGTATCCTGATGATTAGGCATCAAACTGATTCGTAGTCCCCTAGGGACTCTTTTAACTTCCAGGTATTTTTTAAGTGAGGTGACTTCCCACCATTTGTTTATTTCTTTTTTAGATAGTTTCTCCCAAAGTCTGAGTTTCCCTCTCACGTCAAGATTATAGGCAACACCGGGGTATACGAAATGAAAACACATGATTAAGGTCAGGTATCAAACCATATATAGCATATGCGTATGTACACCAAAAGCCGTGACCCCTACAATATTCACCCATGGTAGTTTGTTACCCACCGGAGGGTCAAATTGTTACAAGGATTAAAATGTAAAGCAATATAACATGTTTTCAACAACCATTTATCATTTATCATTTACATGGATTTGTACAAAAATAAGTTGGGTTAATATGAAACTGCAAGACCCATAATGCTTAGCATGTCACAGGATATGGCGTAATATCTGTGTATGTACCTTTAAATTAGCAACATGTGACATTGCACTGCATACCCGTGATCAAGGTCTGAGGGCAGACCGAAACGTTGGGCTGTAGAGCTGTGTATGAGGTGCAGTCAGAAAATAAAGTAATTGCAAGTCAATACCTGCGAGTGCGTGTGGAATTTCTCTTCTGGGAGAAGCTGGGACGATTTGAAACGGCTGGGCTCTGCCGTATCCACTCTCCGCACCGTCGTTAGAGCGCCTGTGTCTGAATTGGAGCCAAACGAGGAGTTGTTTAATTGAAACAGACATCGGTGAACGCCGGCAGAATTTTTCGGCTAAATACACGCTAAAACTGAAAGGCGAGTAAAGCGATGACCGGAGCTGACAGCGGCGGGAAACGCTTGAATTCCGAGTAAGAGGAAGCGCTGTTGAAGCCTGCAACATTGTATCCACCCGATTTTGCCGAAAGGAGAAGAACGCGGAAGTCGGAGCTGAGGGGCCTTGACGAACGCCATTAATCTCTGAGTAAGTAAACAGTGTGGAGTGAAACAGTGTATCTTACAACAACCATTGTGAGCCGGTTGATTTCCCTAATATACACGCACGTTGGTGAAAGCGAGAGGCATAACTAGAAAAGCCCCAGACTGTTCTGTATTATTGTTTTCGCATACGGATTGCGTGTTAAAGGGAGGCAGGAATTGCATTTTGCATAAAATTTACGAATTCAAACACAGAATAAATAAAGAAATGAATTAAGCACATTCCATCCAGCTCAAACTATGGAAAAAAGAGGGGCCAAAAGGAATGAAATCCTTGTATCAGTCTTTGAAGAACAAAGTACCACCAATTCAGGTAATGGAGCACAATCGACTCCACGTAACCTTGACGTGAGAGGGAAACTCAGACTTTGGGAGAAACTATCTAAAAAAGAAATAAACAAATGGTGGGAAGTCACCTCACTTAAAAAATACCTGGAAGTTAAAAGAGTCCCTAGGGGACTACGAATCAGTTTGATGCCTAATCATCAGGATACTAGCAATGAATTGCTACACGAATGGGGGGAGCACATTCTGACATCCTCATTGGGACTAATGGAAATACTAATTAAGCACATAACAATAGCATTGGATAAAACAACGCAACAACTGAAAGAGTTGGAGGAAGAACTTGACAAAATGGACTTAAGTGGGGATATATTAAAATGCAAACAAGAATTGGAACACCAAATTGATAAACATGAGGAATCAGTACAACTGCGAAAACAGTCTAAATTTCAAAGGGACAAAGATGACTACTCCGAAGGACGGATCTTTACATATGCTAGAAAATTTGACATTCTAAAGCAACAAGACAAGCTGGACCTGGCCACTAACACCTCAGGAAGTATGTCATCTATTACATCAGCTGAAACAAGCGAAAATGAATCGGAACAAGGAGGAGCACGCCCAAAGTGCAATTTTTTAGGAGAAATGAGACTAGCCCTACAACAAAAAAACTGGAAAAAAGCATGGGGACACAGTCAACAAGAAGCAGAGGTCGGGGCAGAGGAAGGGGTCGCCCAAGAATAAACCAACAAGGAGAGGCAAGCACATCCGCAGACTCCACAAAACCCGGAACATCAACAAGGAGTATGAGACAGAAGAGGTCATAGAGAATAACGAATAGGAACTCCAAGTGATAAGCCTATCTAAAAGGACAATAACCGAAAAGGAAACTAAAGTTCTAAAACGTGGATTATCATTTTGCCCCACCAATGCTTTGAATTTAGCACAAACAAGAATTGATATTTTCAAATATATCAGAAAATTAAAACTTGCCAAAATACATGAAGAAAAATGGAAATTTAACACCTTTGAAAAACAAACAGAAAATCCCACAATGGAATTACAAGTCAAAGATGCAGAACATTTTATAACATTAATGGAATTAGAGCAAAACCCAAACGAACAAGAACATGATCTAGAGGAATACTGTACACAGCTTGGGGAAGGAACGAGTGGAAAGAAAAGCAAATCAAAAAAAATTTATCCTCAGTTACAAAGTGGCAATAAAATTGATGTATTCCATGAGGCAATTGTCAAAGATCTATATAACCTCAAAAATGCTAAAAGAAAACAAAATCTTACACCAGAAGAATGGACTGCGCTAAAAACACTCAAAAGTGATGAAAATATTGTCATAAAAATGGCTGACAAGGGTGGCAACATCATTATCCAGAATAGGGAGGATTATATCCAGGAAGCACACTCACAACTAATGAATGTCAACCACTACCAACGATTATCAGAAAATCCAACACCACAATATAAACAAAATCTGGACATCAAATTACAAAACTGGCTAGAGGAAAGACTACTGGACTGTGAGGAGAAAAAATACCTAACAACAGATTTTCCAATAACCGCAACAATATACTTCTTACCAAAAATACACAAACATCCAACGAAACCACCTGGCAGGCCTATTATCTCCGCAAAAGGATCTCTTTTGGAAACAATTGCAAATTACATTGATGGATATTTGTTACCATATGTTAAAAACTTGACATCATACTTGAGAGATACCAGTGATTTACTAAGGATTTTACAAAACATCACATGGGAGGCAACATACAAACTTATCACCATGGATGTGATCTCACTATACACCAACATACAAAATTCGGTTGGACTAAAGGCATGTGAGTATTTTCTAAAAGAACGCAACATCCACTACTCAAACCATAACGTAATGTTAATGGAAATGATCAAATTATGCCTGACACAGAATGTATTTATGTTTGGTGAAGAAGTATATTTACAAAAAGAAGGCACAGCAATGGGTTTTTCTTTTAGTCCAAGCTACGCCAGCCTCACCATGGGATGGTGGGAGCAAAAAATAGCTTGGAGTTCAGAAAATGATACACATGTGGAAAAAATTAGATCATGGTTGAGATATATCGACGACCTCATGATAATCTGGGATGGAACAAAGGAAGAATTCGAGACATACTTCAAAATCCTCAACAATACAAACACAAATTTACATTTTACATATGAGATCAGTGAGACAAGAGTGGTCTTCCTGGATACGGAAATTTACATTATGGATGAGAGAATCCATACAACATTACATCGCAAAGCCACCGCAAGTAATGCTACGCTACATGCGGATAGTTTTCATCAGTCCTCCTTAATTAGTAACATTCCATATGGTGAACTTTTGAGGATACGACGAATATGCTCCGACAACCAAGAATGGCAAAAACACAGTAAATTGGCAATCAACAGATTCAAAACTCGGAAATATAACAAAAACATACTGGCATCCTGTCTAGAAAAAGTAGAGAAGAAACAACGGGCTGAAATCATACGAGATAAGGAGAAATCAAAAACACCGGAGAAAGACGGAGTGATACGACTAATTACAACCTACTCCACGGATTCCAAACAAATTGAAATCATCCTGAGAAAAAATTGGAGTATTCTATGCCTGGATCCAACAATGGCAAAACTGGTGGGGAAATATACCAGAATTACTTACTGAAGAGCGAAAAATCTGAAAGATGATTTAATCCACAGCTATTTCAAACCCAAAAAACGGAATACCTGGATGTCCAGCAATGGGTTTTTCAAATGCTCAACGTGTAAGGTGTGTCAAATTGCACACAATACAAAACAGGCACAAATGATAAATAACAAAATGTGGAAAATCAATCAACTAATACATTGCAAAAGTCAGTATGTAATTTATGTGATAGAATGCCCCTGCAAATTAAAATACATTGGCAGCACTGTGTGCAAACTGAAGAAGCGCATCTTGGAACATGTGAGAGCAACAATTAACAGGGACCGCAGCGACGCTGTGGCTGAACACATGGAGAAACACCATGAGGGTGATTGGAAAAAACTGAAATTTTACGGTGTGGAGATGGTCGAACGTCATGTCAGAGGTGGCAATCGCGAAAAGATTTTACGACAAAAAGAGTCTCGGCATATCCTGTCCTTCAGAACTCTGACCCCGTATGGTCTAAACAAGGATGAAGAGATGCATTCCCACCTGTAATGGAACTTTTTAAGTACGATAATGTTTTCTCATCTGTCGGGTAGTCCCATCATGCTTTTTCTTAAACAGTGTTACATGGAATGACGGATGATAAGGTGTCCCCTGATAGCCTGTAAAAATTGTAGATCTTATGCATTAGCATTAGCATAATGGTAACAGTTTGGAATGTGTTACAGGGGAGGGATAAAATTCCGTTTATAAACAAAAATCCGATTGGCCGCACTCTGCTAGTCCTATCAGCGTGTTGCCCCAAAGAATTGTGGTCCATGAAGTAGCGTCGGCGGGTACGCCTATGCCAAAAGTTTAAAATGAAAGTCAGTGTCGCGTTAGCCATCCCTGGACACGTGTTTCGAGGTAGTTGCCTCTCGTCAGCAGGGAGTAGGTATGTGTGTGGGGTTGCTGCGTAGGCTGCCAAAAAATATTCTCAGGTAAAGTACCACTCAAGGCGCGCAGGTGCGTAGCCATGGGCTCGTCAGACCCACCGGCTCAAGGGAGCCTGAATATAAACAAAAATCCGATTGGCCGCACTCTGCTAGTCCTATCAGCGTGTTGCCCCAAAGAATTGTGGTCCATGAAGTAGCGTCGGCGGGTACGCCTATGCCAAAAGTTTAAAATGAAAGTCAGTGTCGCGTTAGCCATCCCTGGACACGTGTTTCGAGGTAGTTGCCTCTCGTCAGCAGGGAGTAGGTATGTGTGTGGGGTTGCTGCGTAGGCTGCCAAAAAATATTCTCAGGTAAAGTACCACTCAAGGCGCGCAGGTGCGTAGCCATGGGCTCGTCAGACCCACCGGCTCAAGGGAGCCTGAATATAAACAAAAATCCGATTGGCCGCACTCTGCTAGTCCTATCAGCGTGTTGCCCCAAAGAATTGTGGTCCATGAAGTAGCGTCGGCGGGTACGCCTATGCCAAAAGTTTAAAATGAAAGTCAGTGTCGCGTTAGCCATCCCTGGACACGTGTTTCGAGGTAGTTGCCTCTCGTCAGCAGGGAGTAGGTATGTGTGTGGGGTTGCTGCGTAGGCTGCCAAAAAATATTCTCAGGTAAAGTACCACTCAAGGCGCGCAGGTGCGTAGCCATGGGCTCGTCAGACCCACCGGCTCAAGGGAGCCTGAATATAAACAAAAATCCGATTGGCCGCACTCTGCTAGTCCTATCAGCGTGTTGCCCCAAAGAATTGTGGTCCATGAAGTAGCGTCGGCGGGTACGCCTATGCCAAAAGTTTAAAATGAAAGTCAGTGTCGCGTTAGCCATCCCTGGACACGTGTTTCGAGGTAGTTGCCTCTCGTCAGCAGGGAGTAGGTATGTGTGTGGGGTTGCTGCGTAGGCTGCCAAAAAATATTCTCAGGTAAAGTACCACTCAAGGCGCGCAGGTGCGTAGCCATGGGCTCGTCAGACCCACCGGCTCAAGGGAGCCTGAATATAAACAAAAATCCGATTGGCCGCACTCTGCTAGTCCTATCAGCGTGTTGCCCCAAAGAATTGTGGTCCATGAAGTAGCGTCGGCGGGTACGCCTATGCCAAAAGTTTAAAATGAAAGTCAGTGTCGCGTTAGCCATCCCTGGACACGTGTTTCGAGGTAGTTGCCTCTCGTCAGCAGGGAGTAGGTATGTGTGTGGGGTTGCTGCGTAGGCTGCCAAAAAATATTCTCAGGTAAAGTACCACTCAAGGCGCGCAGGTGCGTAGCCATGGGCTCGTCAGACCCACCGGCTCAAGGGAGCCTGAATATAAACAAAAATCCGATTGGCCGCACTCTGCTAGTCCTATCAGCGTGTTGCCCCAAAGAATTGTGGTCCATGAAGTAGCGTCGGCGGGTACGCCTATGCCAAAAGTTTAAAATGAAAGTCAGTGTCGCGTTAGCCATCCCTGGACACGTGTTTCGAGGTAGTTGCCTCTCGTCAGCAGGGAGTAGGTATGTGTGTGGGGTTGCTGCGTAGGCTGCCAAAAAATATTCTCAGGTAAAGTACCACTCAAGGCGCGCAGGTGCGTAGCCATGGGCTCGTCAGACCCACCGGCTCAAGGGAGCCTGAATATAAACAAAAATCCGATTGGCCGCACTCTGCTAGTCCTATCAGCGTGTTGCCCCAAAGAATTGTGGTCCATGAAGTAGCGTCGGCGGGTACGCCTATGCCAAAAGTTTAAAATGAAAGTCAGTGTCGCGTTAGCCATCCCTGGACACGTGTTTCGAGGTAGTTGCCTCTCGTCAGCAGGGAGTAGGTATGTGTGTGGGGTTGCTGCGTAGGCTGCCAAAAAATATTCTCAGGTAAAGTACCACTCAAGGCGCGCAGGTGCGTAGCCATGGGCTCGTCAGACCCACCGGCTCAAGGGAGCCTGAATATAAACAAAAATCCGATTGGCCGCACTCTGCTAGTCCTATCAGCGTGTTGCCCCAAAGAATTGTGGTCCATGAAGTAGCGTCGGCGGGTACGCCTATGCCAAAAGTTTAAAATGAAAGTCAGTGTCGCGTTAGCCATCCCTGGACACGTGTTTCGAGGTAGTTGCCTCTCGTCAGCAGGGAGTAGGTATGTGTGTGGGGTTGCTGCGTAGGCTGCCAAAAAATATTCTCAGGTAAAGTACCACTCAAGGCGCGCAGGTGCGTAGCCATGGGCTCGTCAGACCCACCGGCTCAAGGGAGCCTGAATATAAACAAAAATCCGATTGGCCGCACTCTGCTAGTCCTATCAGCGTGTTGCCCCAAAGAATTGTGGTCCATGAAGTAGCGTCGGCGGGTACGCCTATGCCAAAAGTTTAAAATGAAAGTCAGTGTCGCGTTAGCCATCCCTGGACACGTGTTTCGAGGTAGTTGCCTCTCGTCAGCAGGGAGTAGGTATGTGTGTGGGGTTGCTGCGTAGGCTGCCAAAAAATATTCTCAGGTAAAGTACCACTCAAGGCGCGCAGGTGCGTAGCCATGGGCTCGTCAGACCCACCGGCTCAAGGGAGCCTGAATATAAACAAAAATCCGATTGGCCGCACTCTGCTAGTCCTATCAGCGTGTTGCCCCAAAGAATTGTGGTCCATGAAGTAGCGTCGGCGGGTACGCCTATGCCAAAAGTTTAAAATGAAAGTCAGTGTCGCGTTAGCCATCCCTGGACACGTGTTTCGAGGTAGTTGCCTCTCGTCAGCAGGGAGTAGGTATGTGTGTGGGGTTGCTGCGTAGGCTGCCAAAAAATATTCTCAGGTAAAGTACCACTCAAGGCGCGCAGGTGCGTAGCCATGGGCTCGTCAGACCCACCGGCTCAAGGGAGCCTGAATATAAACAAAAATCCGATTGGCCGCACTCTGCTAGTCCTATCAGCGTGTTGCCCCAAAGAATTGTGGTCCATGAAGTAGCGTCGGCGGGTACGCCTATGCCAAAAGTTTAAAATGAAAGTCAGTGTCGCGTTAGCCATCCCTGGACACGTGTTTCGAGGTAGTTGCCTCTCGTCAGCAGGGAGTAGGTATGTGTGTGGGGTTGCTGCGTAGGCTGCCAAAAAATATTCTCAGGTAAAGTACCACTCAAGGCGCGCAGGTGCGTAGCCATGGGCTCGTCAGACCCACCGGCTCAAGGGAGCCTGAATATAAACAAAAATCCGATTGGCCGCACTCTGCTAGTCCTATCAGCGTGTTGCCCCAAAGAATTGTGGTCCATGAAGTAGCGTCGGCGGGTACGCCTATGCCAAAAGTTTAAAATGAAAGTCAGTGTCGCGTTAGCCATCCCTGGACACGTGTTTCGAGGTAGTTGCCTCTCGTCAGCAGGGAGTAGGTATGTGTGTGGGGTTGCTGCGTAGGCTGCCAAAAAATATTCTCAGGTAAAGTACCACTCAAGGCGCGCAGGTGCGTAGCCATGGGCTCGTCAGACCCACCGGCTCAAGGGAGCCTGAATATAAACAAAAATCCGATTGGCCGCACTCTGCTAGTCCTATCAGCGTGTTGCCCCAAAGAATTGTGGTCCATGAAGTAGCGTCGGCGGGTACGCCTATGCCAAAAGTTTAAAATGAAAGTCAGTGTCGCGTTAGCCATCCCTGGACACGTGTTTCGAGGTAGTTGCCTCTCGTCAGCAGGGAGTAGGTATGTGTGTGGGGTTGCTGCGTAGGCTGCCAAAAAATATTCTCAGGTAAAGTACCACTCAAGGCGCGCAGGTGCGTAGCCATGGGCTCGTCAGACCCACCGGCTCAAGGGAGCCTGAATATAAACAAAAATCCGATTGGCCGCACTCTGCTAGTCCTATCAGCGTGTTGCCCCAAAGAATTGTGGTCCATGAAGTAGCGTCGGCGGGTACGCCTATGCCAAAAGTTTAAAATGAAAGTCAGTGTCGCGTTAGCCATCCCTGGACACGTGTTTCGAGGTAGTTGCCTCTCGTCAGCAGGGAGTAGGTATGTGTGTGGGGTTGCTGCGTAGGCTGCCAAAAAATATTCTCAGGTAAAGTACCACTCAAGGCGCGCAGGTGCGTAGCCATGGGCTCGTCAGACCCACCGGCTCAAGGGAGCCTGAATATAAACAAAAATCCGATTGGCCGCACTCTGCTAGTCCTACTTTGTTTATGTATTTAAGCTCCCTCGAGCGATTTGGGCTGACGAGCCTTGGTACCGCACCTGCGCGCCGTGAGAGGTATTTTACCTTTAATATTTTGGCAGTCTACTTGGCACCCCACATACCTTCCTGCTCCCTGCTGACGAGAGGCAATTACCTCGAAACACGTGTCCAGGGATGGCATTATAGTGACATACTCGTGGCATAGGCGTACTCACCGTTGCTACTACATTATCCAGAGTTCTATGGGGCTATTTGCTGGTATGACGAGCAGTGTGCGACCTACTTTGTTTATGTATTTAAGCTCCCTCGAGCGATTTGGGCTGACGAGCCTTGGTACCGCACCTGCGCGCCGTGAGAGGTATTTTACCTTTAATATTTTGGCAGTCTACTTGGCACCCCACATACCTTCCTGCTCCCTGCTGACGAGAGGCAATTACCTCGAAACACGTGTCCAGGGATGGCATTATAGTGACATACTCGTGGCATAGGCGTACTCACCGTTGCTACTACATTATCCAGAGTTCTATGGGGCTATTTGCTGGTATGACGAGCAGTGTGCGACCTACTTTGTTTATGTATTTAAGCTCCCTCGAGCGATTTGGGCTGACGAGCCTTGGTACCGCACCTGCGCGCCGTGAGAGGTATTTTACCTTTAATATTTTGGCAGTCTACTTGGCACCCCACATACCTTCCTGCTCCCTGCTGACGAGAGGCAATTACCTCGAAACACGTGTCCAGGGATGGCATTATAGTGACATACTCGTGGCATAGGCGTACTCACCGTTGCTACTACATTATCCAGAGTTCTATGGGGCTATTTGCTGGTATGACGAGCAGTGTGCGACCTACTTTGTTTATGTATTTAAGCTCCCTCGAGCGATTTGGGCTGACGAGCCTTGGTACCGCACCTGCGCGCCGTGAGAGGTATTTTACCTTTAATATTTTGGCAGTCTACTTGGCACCCCACATACCTTCCTGCTCCCTGCTGACGAGAGGCAATTACCTCGAAACACGTGTCCAGGGATGGCATTATAGTGACATACTCGTGGCATAGGCGTACTCACCGTTGCTACTACATTATCCAGAGTTCTATGGGGCTATTTGCTGGTATGACGAGCAGTGTGCGACCTACTTTGTTTATGTATTTAAGCTCCCTCGAGCGATTTGGGCTGACGAGCCTTGGTACCGCACCTGCGCGCCGTGAGAGGTATTTTACCTTTAATATTTTGGCAGTCTACTTGGCACCCCACATACCTTCCTGCTCCCTGCTGACGAGAGGCAATTACCTCGAAACACGTGTCCAGGGATGGCATTATAGTGACATACTCGTGGCATAGGCGTACTCACCGTTGCTACTACATTATCCAGAGTTCTATGGGGCTATTTGCTGGTATGACGAGCAGTGTGCGACCTACTTTGTTTATGTATTTAAGCTCCCTCGAGCGATTTGGGCTGACGAGCCTTGGTACCGCACCTGCGCGCCGTGAGAGGTATTTTACCTTTAATATTTTGGCAGTCTACTTGGCACCCCACATACCTTCCTGCTCCCTGCTGACGAGAGGCAATTACCTCGAAACACGTGTCCAGGGATGGCATTATAGTGACATACTCGTGGCATAGGCGTACTCACCGTTGCTACTACATTATCCAGAGTTCTATGGGGCTATTTGCTGGTATGACGAGCAGTGTGCGACCTACTTTGTTTATGTATTTAAGCTCCCTCGAGCGATTTGGGCTGACGAGCCTTGGTACCGCACCTGCGCGCCGTGAGAGGTATTTTACCTTTAATATTTTGGCAGTCTACTTGGCACCCCACATACCTTCCTGCTCCCTGCTGACGAGAGGCAATTACCTCGAAACACGTGTCCAGGGATGGCATTATAGTGACATACTCGTGGCATAGGCGTACTCACCGTTGCTACTACATTATCCAGAGTTCTATGGGGCTATTTGCTGGTATGACGAGCAGTGTGCGACCTACTTTGTTTATGTATTTAAGCTCCCTCGAGCGATTTGGGCTGACGAGCCTTGGTACCACACCTGCGCGCCGTGAGAGGTATTTTACCTTTAATATTTTGGCAGTCTACTTGGCACCCCACATACCTTCCTGCTCCCTGCTGACGAGAGGCAATTACCTCGAAACACGTGTCCAGGGATGGCATTATAGTGACATACTCGTGGCATAGGCGTACTCACCGTTGCTACTACATTATCCAGAGTTCTATGGGGCTATTTGCTGGTATGACGAGCAGTGTGCGACCTACTTTGTTTATGTATTTAAGCTCCCTCGAGCGATTTGGGCTGACGAGCCTTGGTACCGCACCTGCGCGCCGTGAGAGGTATTTTACCTTTAATATTTTGGCAGTCTACTTGGCACCCCACATACCTTCCTGCTCCCTGCTGACGAGAGGCAATTACCTCGAAACACGTGTCCAGGGATGGCATTATAGTGACATACTCGTGGCATAGGCGTACTCACCGTTGCTACTACATTATCCAGAGTTCTATGGGGCTATTTGCTGGTATGACGAGCAGTGTGCGACCTACTTTGTTTATGTATTTAAGCTCCCTCGAGCGATTTGGGCTGACGAGCCTTGGTACCGCACCTGCGCGCCGTGAGAGGTATTTTACCTTTAATATTTTGGCAGTCTACTTGGCACCCCACATACCTTCCTGCTCCCTGCTGACGAGAGGCAATTACCTCGAAACACGTGTCCAGGGATGGCATTATAGTGACATACTCGTGGCATAGGCGTACTCACCGTTGCTACTACATTATCCAGAGTTCTATGGGGCTATTTGCTGGTATGACGAGCAGTGTGCGACCTACTTTGTTTATGTATTTAAGCTCCCTCGAGCGATTTGGGCTGACGAGCCTTGGTACCGCACCTGCGCGCCGTGAGAGGTATTTTACCTTTAATATTTTGGCAGTCTACTTGGCACCCCACATACCTTCCTGCTCCCTGCTGACGAGAGGCAATTACCTCGAAACACGTGTCCAGGGATGGCATTATAGTGACATACTCGTGGCATAGGCGTACTCACCGTTGCTACTACATTATCCAGAGTTCTATGGGGCTATTTGCTGGTATGACGAGCAGTGTGCGACCTACTTTGTTTATGTATTTAAGCTCCCTCGAGCGATTTGGGCTGACGAGCCTTGGTACCGCACCTGCGCGCCGTGAGAGGTATTTTACCTTTAATATTTTGGCAGTCTACTTGGCACCCCACATACCTTCCTGCTCCCTGCTGACGAGAGGCAATTACCTCGAAACACGTGTCCAGGGATGGCATTATAGTGACATACTCGTGGCATAGGCGTACTCACCGTTGCTACTACATTATCCAGAGTTCTATGGGGCTATTTGCTGGTATGACGAGCAGTGTGCGACCTACTTTGTTTATGTATTTAAGCTCCCTCGAGCGATTTGGGCTGACGAGCCTTGGTACCGCACCTGCGCGCCGTGAGAGGTATTTTACCTTTAATATTTTGGCAGTCTACTTGGCACCCCACATACCTTCCTGCTCCCTGCTGACGAGAGGCAATTACCTCGAAACACGTGTCCAGGGATGGCATTATAGTGACATACTCGTGGCATAGGCGTACTCACCGTTGCTACTACATTATCCAGAGTTCTATGGGGCTATTTGCTGGTATGACGAGCAGTGTGCGACCTACTTTGTTTATGTATTTAAGCTCCCTCGAGCGATTTGGGCTGACGAGCCTTGGTACCGCACCTGCGCGCCGTGAGAGGTATTTTACCTTTAATATTTTGGCAGTCTACTTGGCACCCCACATACCTTCCTGCTCCCTGCTGACGAGAGGCAATTACCTCGAAACACGTGTCCAGGGATGGCATTATAGTGACATACTCGTGGCATAGGCGTACTCACTGTTGCTACTACATTATCCAGAGTTCTATGGGGCTATTTGCTGGTATGACGAGCAGTGTGCGACCTACTTTGTTTATGTATTTAAGCTCCCTCGAGCGATTTGGGCTGACGAGCCTTGGTACCGCACCTGCGCGCCGTGAGAGGTATTTTACCTTTAATATTTTGGCAGTCTACTTGGCACCCCACATACCTTCCTGCTCCCTGCTGACGAGAGGCAATTACCTCGAAACACGTGTCCAGGGATGGCATTATAGTGACATACTCGTGGCATAGGCGTACTCACCGTTGCTACTACATTATCCAGAGTTCTATGGGGCTATTTGCTGGTATGACGAGCAGTGTGCGACCTACTTTGTTTATGTATTTAAGCTCCCTCGAGCGATTTGGGCTGACGAGCCTTGGTACCGCACCTGCGCGCCGTGAGAGGTATTTTACCTTTAATATTTTGGCAGTCTACTTGGCACCCCACATACCTTCCTGCTCCCTGCTGACGAGAGGCAATTACCTCGAAACACGTGTCCAGGGATGGCATTATAGTGACATACTCGTGGCATAGGCGTACTCACCGTTGCTACTACATTATCCAGAGTTCTATGGGGCTATTTGCTGGTATGACGAGCAGTGTGCGACCTACTTTGTTTATGTATTTAAGCTCCCTCGAGCGATTTGGGCTGACGAGCCTTGGTACCGCACCTGCGCGCCGTGAGAGGTATTTTACCTTCAATATTTTGGCAGTCTACTTGGCACCCCACATACCTTCCTGCTCCCTGCTGACGAGAGGCAATTACCTCGAAACACGTGTCCAGGGATGGCATTATAGTGACATACTCGTGGCATAGGCGTACTCACCGTTGCTACTACATTATCCAGAGTTCTATGGGGCTATTTGCTGGTATGACGAGCAGTGTGCGACCTACTTTGTTTATGTATTTAAGCTCCCTCGAGCGATTTGGGCTGACGAGCCTTGGTACCGCACCTGCGCGCCGTGAGAGGTATTTTACCTTTAATATTTTGGCAGTCTACTTGGCACCCCACATACCTTCCTGCTCCCTGCTGACGAGAGGCAATTACCTCGAAACACGTGTCCAGGGATGGCATTATAGTGACATACTCGTGGCATAGGCGTACTCACCGTTGCTACTACATTATCCAGAGTTCTATGGGGCTATTTGCTGGTATGACGAGCAGTGTGCGACCTACTTTGTTTATGTATTTAAGCTCCCTCGAGCGATTTGGGCTGACGAGCCTTGGTACCGCACCTGCGCGCCGTGAGAGGTATTTTACCTTTAATATTTTGGCAGTCTACTTGGCACCCCACATACCTTCCTGCTCCCTGCTGACGAGAGGCAATTACCTCGAAACACGTGTCCAGGGATGGCATTATAGTGACATACTCGTGGCATAGGCGTACTCACCGTTGCTACTACATTATCCAGAGTTCTATGGGGCTATTTGCTGGTATGACGAGCAGTGTGCGACCTACTTTGTTTATGTATTTAAGCTCCCTCGAGCGATTTGGGCTGACGAGCCTTGGTACCGCACCTGCGCGCCGTGAGAGGTATTTTACCTTTAATATTTTGGCAGTCTACTTGGCACCCCACATACCTTCCTGCTCCCTGCTGACGAGAGGCAATTACCTCGAAACACGTGTCCAGGGATGGCATTATAGTGACATACTCGTGGCATAGGCGTACTCACCGTTGCTACTACATTATCCAGAGTTCTATGGGGCTATTTGCTGGTATGACGAGCAGTGTGCGACCTACTTTGTTTATGTATTTAAGCTCCCTCGAGCGATTTGGGCTGACGAGCCTTGGTACCGCACCTGCGCGCCGTGAGAGGTATTTTACCTTTAATATTTTGGCAGTCTACTTGGCACCCCACATACCTTCCTGCTCCCTGCTGACGAGAGGCAATTACCTCGAAACACGTGTCCAGGGATGGCATTATAGTGACATACTCGTGGCATAGGCGTACTCACCGTTGCTACTACATTATCCAGAGTTCTATGGGGCTATTTGCTGGTATGACGAGCAGTGTGCGACCTACTTTGTTTATGTATTTAAGCTCCCTCGAGCGATTTGGGCTGACGAGCCTTGGTACCGCACCTGCGCGCCGTGAGAGGTATTTTACCTTTAATATTTTGGCAGTCTACTTGGCACCCCACATACCTTCCTGCTCCCTGCTGACGAGAGGCAATTACCTCGAAACACGTGTCCAGGGATGGCATTATAGTGACATACTCGTGGCATAGGCGTACTCACCGTTGCTACTACATTATCCAGAGTTCTATGGGGCTATTTGCTGGTATGACGAGCAGTGTGCGACCTACTTTGTTTATGTATTTAAGCTCCCTCGAGCGATTTGGGCTGACGAGCCTTGGTACCGCACCTGCGCGCCGTGAGAGGTATTTTACCTTTAATATTTTGGCAGTCTACTTGGCACCCCACATACCTTCCTGCTCCCTGCTGACGAGAGGCAATTACCTCGAAACACGTGTCCAGGGATGGCATTATAGTGACATACTCGTGGCATAGGCGTACTCACCGTTGCTACTACATTATCCAGAGTTCTATGGGGCTATTTGCTGGTATGACGAGCAGTGTGCGACCTACTTTGTTTATGTATTTAAGCTCCCTCGAGCGATTTGGGCTGACGAGCCTTGGTACCGCACCTGCGCGCCGTGAGAGGTATTTTACCTTTAATATTTTGGCAGTCTACTTGGCACCCCACATACCTTCCTGCTCCCTGCTGACGAGAGGCAATTACCTCGAAACACGTGTCCAGGGATGGCATTATAGTGACATACTCGTGGCATAGGCGTACTCACCGTTGCTACTACATTATCCAGAGTTCTATGGGGCTATTTGCTGGTATGACGAGCAGTGTGCGACCTACTTTGTTTATGTATTTAAGCTCCCTCGAGCGATTTGGGCTGACGAGCCTTGGTACCGCACCTGCGCGCCGTGAGAGGTATTTTACCTTTAATATTTTGGCAGTCTACTTGGCACCCCACATACCTTCCTGCTCCCTGCTGACGAGAGGCAATTACCTCGAAACACGTGTCCAGGGATGGCATTATAGTGACATACTCGTGGCATAGGCGTACTCACCGTTGCTACTACATTATCCAGAGTTCTATGGGGCTATTTGCTGGTATGACGAGCAGTGTGCGACCTACTTTGTTTATGTATTTAAGCTCCCTCGAGCGATTTGGGCTGACGAGCCTTGGTACCGCACCTGCGCGCCGTGAGAGGTATTTTACCTTTAATATTTTGGCAGTCTACTTGGCACCCCACATACCTTCCTGCTCCCTGCTGACGAGAGGCAATTACCTCGAAACACGTGTCCAGGGATGGCATTATAGTGACATACTCGTGGCATAGGCGTACTCACCGTTGCTACTACATTATCCAGAGTTCTATGGGGCTATTTGCTGGTATGACGAGCAGTGTGCGACCTACTTTGTTTATGTATTTAAGCTCCCTCGAGCGATTTGGGCTGACGAGCCTTGGTACCGCACCTGCGCGCCGTGAGAGGTATTTTACCTTTAATATTTTGGCAGTCTACTTGGCACCCCACATACCTTCCTGCTCCCTGCTGACGAGAGGCAATTACCTCGAAACACGTGTCCAGGGATGGCATTATAGTGACATACTCGTGGCATAGGCGTACTCACCGTTGCTACTACATTATCCAGAGTTCTATGGGGCTATTTGCTGGTATGACGAGCAGTGTGCGACCTACTTTGTTTATGTATTTAAGCTCCCTCGAGCGATTTGGGCTGACGAGCCTTGGTACCGCACCTGCGCGCCGTGAGAGGTATTTTACCTTTAATATTTTGGCAGTCTACTTGGCACCCCACATACCTTCCTGCTCCCTGCTGACGAGAGGCAATTACCTCGAAACACGTGTCCAGGGATGGCATTATAGTGACATACTCGTGGCATAGGCGTACTCACCGTTGCTACTACATTATCCAGAGTTCTATGGGGCTATTTGCTGGTATGACGAGCAGTGTGCGACCTACTTTGTTTATGTATTTAAGCTCCCTCGAGCGATTTGGGCTGACGAGCCTTGGTACCGCACCTGCGCGCCGTGAGAGGTATTTTACCTTTAATATTTTGGCAGTCTACTTGGCACCCCACATACCTTCCTGCTCCCTGCTGACGAGAGGCAATTACCTCGAAACACGTGTCCAGGGATGGCATTATAGTGACATACTCGTGGCATAGGCGTACTCACCGTTGCTACTACATTATCCAGAGTTCTATGGGGCTATTTGCTGGTATGACGAGCAGTGTGCGACCTACTTTGTTTAAAAATTCCGTTTATGGCCTGGATTCTTAGCAGTATTAAAAGGGTTGTATAACTTTAATATTGAGTAATAATCAACTGGGGACCGCCCACCGGAGGGCACAAGATTATAGGCAACACCGGGGTATACGAAATGAAAACACATGATTAATGGCAGTTATCAAACAATATATAGCATATGCGTATGTACACCAAAAGCCGTGACCCCTACAATATTCACCCATGGTAGTTTGTTACCCACCGGAGGGTCAAATTGTTACAAGGATTAAAATGTAAAACAATATAACATGTTTTCAACAACCATTTATCATTTATCATTTACATGGATTTGTACAAAAATAAGTTGGGTTAATATGAAACTGCAAGACCCATAATGCTTAGCATGTCACAGGATATGGCGTAATATCTGTGTATATACCTTTAAATTAGCAACATATGACATTGCACTGCATACCCGTGATCAAGGTCTGAGGGCAGACCGAAACGTTGGGCTGTAGAGCTGTGTATGAGGTGCAGTCAGAAAATAAAGTAATTGCAAGTCAATACCTGCGAGTGCGTGTGGAATTTCTCTTCTGGGAGAAGCTGGGACGATTTGAAACGGCTGGGCTCTGCCGTATCCACTCTCCGCACCGTCGTTAGAGCGCCTGTGTCTGAATTGGAGCCAAACGAGGAGATATATATATATATATATATATATATAAGTCATTTACGTATATAAGTGTTAATAGTACTTTTAATCAAATCTTGTTTTTGAATCACACATTGTATTACTTAGTATCAATTTTCTGATACTATTGGTAAGAAGCATTGTCTTAATGCCAGGTATTCTTGACTCTTTTTTGTATATGTCACCTAAATCATGCTGAAAGTTCTATACTATAAAGTTCTTTGGTCTGGTTTTCAGTTCTATTTAACTGATATGTATACAGAGTATATATGACAGTATGTAGTATGTGGTACATACGTTTAGTTTTTCAACAAATCAAAAGAGAGAAAAGAAAAATGTTTAGTCAAAAATGCAGTTGATTCTCTTTTCTCGCTTGCCTTGGTGATGGAGCTTATTCAGAGCTTGAGATAGTATTCAGTCTATTGCACTATGGCACTGAAGGCCGCATGGAGGCAAGCTTTATACGTTCTGTCTACTGGCAGTAATTTTAGCCAGTTAAGTTCTGGGAAATGTTAGGTCAATTGAAGTATCTGGTGACGCATTTATGTTCGTACATATTTTTATGTCTATCTATGCATCTTGTAGCAAGGTGTTATGGAATCGGTGCATAGGGTCAATATGGGTATTCTTTTATACAGGTTAAAATATTTATACCAGGGAGGTATTCTCGTTCATCTTTCCCTTGAGGAAATGAGTTCTGAAAGTCCCAGCGGCTGTTTAAAAAAAAAAAATCCAACATTCCAGGACTGCTTTCCCCTTGGAGCCAACTGTCTTACAACCTACATTCAACTTTCCAGCTAGTGATGGCCTTGACATGCTTGCCAACACAAACGTGAACTACAAGAAGTGCGCAGCAGTTTTCAGCCCAGTCCTTCTGAACCAGGAAAGAACATCTTCAATCTCTGCAAAACTCTGGAAACAGAGCGGGGTAACTCAACCTGTTTTCATTCTTACTGCACAAGTACACTCAGGCTTAGACCCATGTGTTTACACAACTGATGGTCCACCAAACCTACTTGATAGCAAGGGCAGCAGCAACCTCTCCCTTTTTACTAGAAGCAGTGGAGGCCAAGGAAAGCGCAGCGACAGAGCATACGTCCTCCACCACCCACATCTTTCGCTGATGGCTCGGGGTCAACCTCCTGTATTGAAACAGGCCTCCAGCTAAACAACAGCACTGAAGTAGCAAGCAATGAAGCCGACCTCAAGAAATACAATTACCTCGACCTGCCAGGGCATGCTAGGAGTGCTCTCCCAGACAGTCCAATCAAACTAGATATTTTGAAAGTAAAACCCTCACAAAACCCATCGTCACTCACCTCAGGTGTATGGGAAGCAATGGTATGATAGCCATGTACAGCGGTGACCAGGAGAACTGCTCAATCGCCACCCCAGAAGAGGCCCACGATCCTGCATATGTTAGCTGGGCTAACAAGCTAAACAACCCTACAGACATATGGGCAACCTTGCTAAGAACTATGGAAGCCCTAATCTATCAGTCGAGGACAATGTACACTCAAATGAAGCTACTGAACACTCGGGCAGTCTTTGCTTTTGGGATTGATACAAAGATAGCCAATCTCAACAGTCTCATAATCAAAGCTCAAAAAGCGGCGGCAGTCATGGTGCCCGTACGCCTTTGTGCCTCTTTCCCAATTTTAGATAAACTTGGGTCACTCCCTTTAATCTGGGGCGACATCCATAATGACCTCAAGAGGGCCACGAATCCTGCTAACCCAGAAAACAACCCTCCACATGGTCAGCGCATTAAAAAAAAACGGTGTCTCTAGTGAGTGCCAGGACCAAACCTTACAGAGCTTACCACTGACCATAGGCATCTCAGCCCCAGCAGCTGCAATCGAGCGATCCCTAGCTAATCCCCTGCCCACAGACAGGCCCACTCCTGGATCAAATCTTACCTCTTCTGATAAGTACCAGGAAATGCACCCGACCACTGACCAAATGACAGAAGGTTCGCTGAGGAAGAATCTACGCAAAGCCCAGAAACATAGGGACAACTGGGCTTATGGAAAAGCATCTACACCTATTTCAGCAACCCTAACCTGCACAACAGAATAACACCAAATGAAAAAGTAACAAATCCTGCCTGTGACTAGGTTGTCCAGGACGAACGCACTGTACCTCAACCTGTCAAGCTAGACACCATAATTTCAGAGGAGCATGCAGATTCTGCTAACCCAGACACTGTCATTTGTGAGGTATCTGCCATTTTGGAAGAAAAGCAAAGTGCACTGTAGGAAAGTAGGATCTGCTTCTATGGTTACCCCCACTTTTTGCTTGACATAATGCTGTTTCTGAATAGTCTGACTGGGATCCAGCTAATCAGGACCCCAGTATCTCTGCTTTCTTCCCTAAATTGTTATGGTAAGTGCTTGAGTACATCCCAGATTGGTTACTGGGGTACCCTTATCAGTCCCTAGTATATTGTACTAAGGTACCCAGGGCATAGGTACCCCAGGGGTCCCCCTTAGGCTGAAGCAAGTATTATGCCACCTATGGAAGACCATTCAAACTATCACTACAGGCCTGCCATTGCAGCTTGTGTAAGCTGGTGCTAGCACCACTTACGGAAAATATAGGTTTCCATATATCTAGGGTCACTGCACTTAAAACCCATAAGTCACCCCTACAGTAGGCCTTTTCAGTCCTGAAGGCAGGGTGCTTTGTTCTAAGTGTGAGGGTGCCCCAGCATGAGCATGACACCCCTACAGCCTACGGAGTCCATTCTCCCGAGTTGTAACTGAGACAGCCATATAACATATAGAGGGGCACCGCGTCATTACGCAATGACGATCTCGAAACTGGCTGTAACAAACCCTGTTATGTTTGGTATCAAACATGTTGTAATCATACCCTCACACAGTAAACGGTGTAGGAGGTATGATTCCAAGCACTGTAAAGGCCCTCCGTTAGGCCCTCAGTGCTCCCGGTACTAGTCTTCTAGACCCAGACAGAGCAACATGGCTGATGCCGACTAGAGACACGATTCTTCCCTCCTGCTGCTGAGCCAAGCTCGAGCAGGGGAAGGCAGAACAATAGGCATTCTGTCTCAAGGAGGTGTGACCGCCTCCCAGACAGGGTTTATTGTATTGGGGCAGGGTGTGAGTGCTTGCCAGTGCAACATGGTCTGTGTGCAGGGCACATTTGGGGCCCTCCATGCATTGTCCAGTTCAAACCAGTTCAGGGAGACGTTTGCTCAAGCTTTGACGCAAAACTGGACAAAGGACAGGGGAGTATCCTCCCCCTTGTCCAGCCTCTCCTTAGGGAGCGACCCCTTAATCATCCCAACCCTTTCCTTAGAGTATTTAAGGGCTTACCTGATGGTGGGTTCCTAGATTCGTCGCAGGACACGATTCAATTCAGATGCCTGTGGGCATCCAAGACACCTGAAGGAATCTCGTTTGAAGTGAAGGAGTCCCTTCCCTGCATCTACAAGCACTGCAACAAAGCTGACCGGTCCGCTGATCCTGGGCGCCCATGGACGCTGAAAGGCTCAACAACACAGCTGGTGGTTCTTCACATCCCTCAAGGCCTGCCCTGTCCTCTCACCAAGTTTGAGGCCAGTATCCCTCGTCAGAGCTGCAGGAACCCAATCCCTGAGCATGGCGACGACTTACAGTTGCAAGATAGGACTGCTACACTAACGCGGTCTCCAGATTTGCCATACTGCCGTGACTATACTCGCCGAGTTTTAAATTGGAGAACTAATTGCTGAATTTGTTTTGCTTTTAAATTGTTCTAAATTGTATGTTTATTGCACTCTGCCTCCCCAATACGCCCGCATTGCCTGCACTTAAAATTTGATCGCACTGAACTCACCATTTGGGTGTTTTCTCGCCGCCCTACCCCGACCGCCATCTTGGGTGTGGGTCGGAAGCGCTCCCACGACGCTTCCGGGCTTAGCGCTCTAGGTTGGACTTGCGCCTCCTGGCAAACTCTATTTAGGGGTCCAGTTGGTGTCCGGCTGGTCAACAGATAGGACTGCTACACTAACGCGGTCTCCAGATTTGCCATACTGCCGTGACTATACTCGCCGAGTTTTTAATTGGAGAACTAATTGCTGAATTTGTTTTGCTTTTAAATTGTTCTAAATTGTATGTTTATTGCACTCTGCCTCCCCAATACGCCCGCATTGCCTGCACTTAAAATTTGATCGCACTGAACTCACCATTTGGGTGTTTTCTCGCTGCCCTACCCCCGACCGCCATCTTGGGTGTGGGTCGGAAGCGCTCCCACGACGCTTCCGGGCTCAGCGCTCTAGGTTGGACTTGCGCCTCCTGGTAAACTCTATTTAGGGGTCCAGTTGGTGTCCGGCTGGTCAACAGATAGGACTGCTACACTAACGCGGTCTCCAGATTTGCCATACTGCCGTGACTATACTCGCCGAGTTTTAATTGGAGAACTAATCGCTGATTTTGTTTTGCTTTTAAATTGTTCTAAATTGTATGTTTATTGCACTCTGCCTCCCCAATCCGCCCGCATTGCCTGCACTTAAAATTTGATCGCACTGAACTCACCATTTGGGTGTTTTCTCGCCGCCCTACCCCCGACCGCCATCTTGGGTGTGGGTCGGAAGCGCTCCCACGACGCTTCCGGGCTCAGCGCTCTAGGTTGGACTTGCGCCTCCTGGTAAACTCTATTTAGGGGTCCAGTTGGTGTCCGGCTGGTCAACAGATAGGACTGCTACACTAACGCGGTCTCCAGATTTGCCATACTGCCGTGACTATACTCGCCGAGTTTTTAATTGGAGAACTAATTGCTGAATTTGTTTTGCTTTTAAATTGTTCTAAATTGTATGTTTATTGCACTCTGCCTCCCCAATACGCCCGCATTGCCTTCACTTAAAATTTGATCGCACTGAACTCACCATTTGGGTGTTTTCTCGCCGCCCTACCCCCGACCGCCATCTTGGGTGTGGGTCGGAAGCGCTCCCACGACGCTTCCGGGCTCAGCGCTCCACTCCACAGAAATTAACTCATTAATTCTGGACTATGATCTGGATGTCTTATTTTTAACGGAAACATGGATCACGTCCACATCCGGCCCAGATATGGTCCGAGCCCTCCCGCCGGGATTTGTGATTTTCCATCTCGACAGACCCATAGGGCGGGGAGGGGGTATGGCTATTCTGTACAGGGACACGCTCAGCTGTAAAGCGCAGGAGGCCGGGATTAAGGATTGCGAAAGCTGTCAATTCTCCCTCCGGTTGTCCCTTACGGTCGCCATCTCAGGTCTCCTTGTTTATCGCCCCCCTGGGGCAGCGGCAGGTTTCATTGATTCACTAATGGAATCTGTTACCTGCCTAGCTTCCTCTACTACGAATTTTGTCGTGTTAGGAGACCTGAACCTCCATTTTGAGGATTCAATGGACATGCCGGCTACTGACTTGCAATGTGACCTGGGCGCTATGCAGATGCGTCGAATTAATTCAGGTGCGACCCATGAAAAGGGTCACCTGTTAGACCCAATTTTCTCTAATATGGAGCAACTAACCGCCCTACCTCCCCTTGCCCTACCGTGGACAGACCATTCCTTGGTCTTAGTCAGCTGGGCTCCTGCGGTTTGGGATCTTCCCACACCCAGGACATTTAGGACGGATAGAGCTTGGTCGAGGCTCCCCATGGATAAATGGGTGGCCCAGTTTGAGTCAACATGCCCCCAAGGGGGATCTGACCCGGTGGATGCGGACGCCAGCCTGGAGAGCTGGTTGAGTAGCTCCCTAGACGTCATTCTCCCTAAGAAAAAGATGCTCATCAGGGATAAGAGAGCGGGCTCGGCCCCATGGTATTCTCCTGAGCTGAGGGCACTGAGAAAGAGCTGCAAAAGGCTGGAACGGGGGTGGAGGAAGGATTGGGGGATAACAAGTAGGAACAATTATCGCTCAGCTATGAGATCATATAAGAATGCGATAAGGGAGGCTAAGATCAAATACTTCGATGAAAGAATTTGTAAAGCCACTTGTTCCTCGAGAGAGTCCTTCAAAGTGATGAAAGAGTTACTAAAAACCCCCGACCCACCGGTGATTCACGACAATCCCCAAGGGAAATGTCTGGAGCTGGCCACTTACTTCAACTCCAAAATTGATACCATCCTACGCTCACTCCCTCAGCCAACTGCAGTGGCGGAGCCAACTGCTCGGCACAGGGTAGGAGCAGCTGAGCTGGACCTTTTTGGCCCTGTGACTGCGGAGGAAGTGTTGAGTGTGATTAGGAAACTGAAGAGTGGCTCGCCCAAGGACCCTGTCCCGATGCGATATTTAAAACAGGTTGCGCCGACCATCGTGGCCCCAGTGACCGAGCTGATTAACCTGTCGCTATCGCAGGGGGTTGTGCCACCTGGATGGAAAGGAGCGGTCGTGAAGGCCCTCCTGAAGAAGCCGAGCCTTGACCCCACCGACTTGGCCAATTTTAGGCCGATCTCCCTGCTATCAGGGGTGAGCAAGGTGGCTGAAAGACTGGTCAACTACCAACTCTCAAATTTCTTGGAGGCCAATGGCCGGTTACGGGATTCCCAGGCGGGATTCCGTCCTGGACAGGGCACAGACACCGCCCTTCTGGCCGTGGTGGAGGAAGCCAGATGCATTCTGGATTCAGGAGGGTCAGTGGCAGTGATCCTCCTGGACCTGAGTGCGGCTTTTGATACCGTTAATCATCAGGTACTACTCCAGCGGCTGGAAGGGCTGGGTGTCACAGGGATGGCTCTGGGATGGCTTGCCTCCTTTCTAGGAGGACGGTCATTTGATGTCTGGGAAGGAAATGAGAAGTCTCCCCCCTTTGCCCTCCAGTGCGGGGTCCCCCAGGGCTCGTCATTGAGCCCTACACTATTTAATGTATATATGGCCCCCCTGGAGGATGTGGTGTCTCCTTTTGGCTTTAACATCATTAGCTATGCGGATGATACGCAGATGGTGGTGGGGCTTTCTCAGTTAGAAAAGCAACCAGCGGTGCTTCATTCCTGCCTAGAGGAAGTGTTTAGGTGGATGTGTAATTCATCCCTTAAACTGAATGGCTCAAAGACCGAGCTTATGATCTTAGGTCAATCTTCCTTTTCCCTGTCCCCCAGTAGCTGGCCCGACTGCATGGGAGTTCCTCCCAGCCCGAAGAAGGAGATTAAGAGCCTGGGGGTATGGCTGGAGCAGGGCTTGACGTTTAGAACACACGCCAAAAAGACCGCGGGTGTATGTTTTGGTATGCTCCGGTCAGCCCGCAGGATTCTGTCACTCCTCCCTGAGACCTCACGTAAGCTGCTTATACAGGGGTTCATCATTTCGAGGCTGGACTACAGTAATGCACTCTTCTTGGGCGCGCCGGATTCCACATTTAATAAGTTACAGCAGGTGCAGAATGCAGCAGCCAGACTGCTGACCAATGTTCCCAGAAGGCAGTCCGCCAAACCGGCATTGAAGGCGCTGCACTGGCTCCCAGTGCGGGAAAGAGTAACCTTTAAAGCACTCTGCATGGCACAGAAGAGTCTGCAGGGGAAGGGTCCAGCAATCCTGAGGAACATGATCCAACCCTATAAAGCAGCAAGGGCTCTCCACTCGGATCATAAATTCCTCCTCCAGTCTTCTAGAGTAAAGCGTGCCCGCACCGGAGGGAGAAGGTTCTCAGTGAATACGGCTTCCGCTTGGAACTCGCTTCCTCTTATGTTGCGGGCAGAGACTAGCACTCTGCACTTTCGCAAACTATTAAAAACGTATCTGTTCCCGGTCTAATGTCATGTGCTGGCGGTGGTTGATCTAGGGATAGCGCTGGGATGCCCAAGGGTAACCGTGCGCGATATAAAACTCCAAATAATAATAATAATAATAATAAATAAGGTTTGTTGGCTTCCTTCCACTAAGATCTTCGGGCTCGAAGTAACCCCAGCCTCAAGCATCACCAGTGACCAAGCTCGTCATCCTCACCACACCACTTGCACTGTGGGCCTGCCTCTTTGGTGAGCTGCTCGAGGTCCTCTGCGACTTCAATGACCCCGGCCTGTTGTTCCTCTAGAGGGTCACCTTTGAATTCTTTTGGGCTTCCCTGATTGCTCGGGTCCTGCGCTGACTCACCTGCTTGTGAGGAGTCTCCTGGACCTTGCTGGTCCCAACATTGCACCTTCTTCAACTTCCTCATTGGTTGCAGTAGCCAAGGCTTGTTGGTGCTCCCGCCCGACACCGACCCCTCAACTGTCGACATCTGACGTGGGACTACTTGTGTACGGCTCCTGGTCTTCCGCAGCGCTGCCTGGTCCACACAGCTGCAGTTTCAAGGTCACAGTCAGCTCTCATGCAACACCTGAAATTGGTGAGCAGGCGTCTCCACTGCCTCCTGGTCACTCCTGAGTGACATAGACTCTGCAGGTTCTTCACATCTTAAATCCACCTTTGGATTCCATCGGACACTTTCACCTTCCCCAGCAGCCGCCTCTTCCTGAAGTCCTCCATTGGGTTCGACAGCAGTTTCCAACGCCACTTCATACCTATGCACCCGAAGTCCCTGGTGCAGGTAACCTGGTTCCTAGGGTATCCACTTGTGAGGTGGCTCTCCAACTCCTTGTCCCCCACAGGGTTTTTCAGGGTCCACTGGGAAGGATCCTCTTACTTTAAAATTGCAACCGTAGCTTGCACGTTGAGTTGTACAGAGAACGTGGTTGTGCTCCTACATTGCACACGACCTCCGTGGGGCTCCTAGATACTCACCTTGGGTGGTTCCTTGGGTCCCCGCACCTCTACGTCCTCTGAGTATTGTCTTGACTCGAGTTGTGGTTCCCATACCACTATTTTAGTATATGGTTTGGTCCCCCATGGTGACCACTGTTTATTCTGTGCTACTTGCCTGTTTCTATTACAAAGTACTGTGTGTATTGTGTATATCTAGGAGATATCTGAATGTGTTAGTGAGTGTCTTATAATAAATGTATATTTTTGTATATATACACTGTGTGGTTCTTTTTCACTTAATACCTATAAGATTATGTTCTGGTAAAACAAGCTGCTTTACACTCCTTCTGGACCATGCCTGAAGGCGGCTCTCCACAGCTACCATTTAGAGAGCTTTCTAAGGTTGTCTAAGACCACTAAAATCCCTATAAGGGATGTCTGGACTGTTGCAGGGTGCCCACTTACATAAGTGTGCATCATATACCAGTCTAGCCTCTCACAAGCACCCACAGCATACTTTGTCAGGTGCAACCCTAGTAGTCTACCAAGACCCTGTAACACCTTTGGCAGGAAAACCCGAAAACGGAAGGGCTGTTAGACCGCTTGGAACAGGCCACCAAGCAGATTCCGACACCATAAGCAGCCTCCAAACAGGCTACGTTACAATAAAGGAAGCATTTGTCTAGCTCCAACCAGCAGACCAGGCAACAATTACGTGAACCATCAATCCCTCCTGAAGTTCACATAATTCAGATCAAGGAAAAAAACGGACTCCAGGATAACATCAAGCTAGACCCAATTGCCATCATAACAAGGTTCAAAGAGGAATCCAATACCTGGTAGCCACCTCTCAGAACAGTGGCTCAGAAGCCTTGAGCCTTTTGGAATAGCGCTGTTAACATCGGGTTCTTCCCACCCGGCGTAATTGGCAGCCAGACAGTCCTAATGTATCCTGCATATCAATCAAGGGATCAATTCGACCTTCTTAACCGTGGGAGCATCCTTCGACTATCAATCCACATTCCAGAGATCGAGAACCTGACATCGGCTGACATCGTCTCGGTTGAATTTTTTTCTCCAGTCTATGGATGAAAAATTAAACTACCAAGGTGACCTGGTCAACACCAGCAGCTTCTAAACAAGTACAAGGGTCTCTGCAATGCTAAAAAATGTGGTGCTATCATTGTCATCTGATGTAGAACTGGTTTACCCACATGTCATAATGCTTCATAAGACTAACCAGGTTTCCATCTTTCCACACAAACACTCCAGTTTGACCTTGAGGCGCACACAGAGCAATTCACCAGTGCCCACCAGCCCTTATGCTCCTCTGCCGCATGCAAGCACTATCAGAGCACATTTGCAGGTCTAAGACTGGAGCTGGGTCTCAGGAGCCCTGAAACAACAAACACTTCATGCATGAATAAGCCCTACAGCACCTCTGCTCAAACAGGCTGGCAAGCTGTGAATCTGTTCATGGAACGTCACGGGCCTGTCAGACTAACTAGCAGACAACAAGACTTTGAAATATCTGCTCTCCTGTCAAGTATTCACGCGGCCAGAGACATGGGTTGAAAATGTGCCTGTGGTTTCCTATACAGTGACCTGGCAATCTACCTCAAGGCAGCTCTAAACTGTAATCACTCCATGAAATTAACAGTTTGGAGCGGTATTCGAACAGTCCCAATCACTCTTAAACAGAACTCACGGATGTTCGATTTATCCTTCATGAACATCTACATACACCCAATAACGAAGTTAAAACAGCTAGCCAAAGAATATCTGATAAACGTAATAACAGGCCTGCAGGATGGACCACATCCTCCCGCAATAATCCTCTCCAAGGACTTTAATATGAATCTGTTGGGGTCATCTTTAGATGAGGGCCTATTATCAGTCCAGAGCAACCTCTGGTTGTTCCCAGAACAAGCTCAAAACTCCATCTTCATGGATGACAAAAAGAGCAGCGTGCTGATCCAAGAACATGAGTTCCAGAACCTATGTGCAGGCAGCGGCCGTGTCCCCTTCCTTAACTTACCACAACCACAAGATGCGCTCCTTAAAAGTCTTCACGGTGCTCTCTATTCCACTTATACACTTTGGGGCATATTTACAAGCCCCTTGCGCCACTTTTGCGTCGCTTATCCCATGTTAAAAGTGACGCAAAAGTGGCGCAAGGGGCTTGTAAATCTGCCCCTTTGTTTTCCGCTTCTCCATAACGCATTCAGAAGAAAGCAACCACTTACCACAAGAGCTATGCCTCGCACTCTTCCCAGGATTTGCCATGATTGAACAGATGCAATACAAGACAGTACTTACACGACAAACCACAAGAAACTTAAATGGTCATCTAAGACAATCCCTGCCATCTCAGAGGAAGCTAAGTGTTTACTGACAACTCTCTCTGACAAAATGAGTGCAGCCCACACTATCTGTGACCAATTCACAACTGTATTTGTCAACAACCAGGTAGTTTCAGTAAAACAAAACCGCTAAAGCAGGACCTCAACAAAACTCTTCAAGCTTATTGTAAAACACCTACTGACAATGCACTGAAAACTAAACTAGTAAAGTCCAAGCTTACTTATAGAAAACGCTTGTGTTAGGAATGTAGGATCTGCTTTCATGGTAACACCCAATTTTTGCTGGTGTCAGTCTGTTTTTTTGACTAGTTTGATTGGGATATCAAACAAAATGAGGGAGTACTCCCAGATGACAGAGAACTGTCTATCGGATATCGGCACGTGGAGCAAGTGAAGAAATAATCTTTCTTAAGAAGACCCCTCACTCACCAACCTAGTTGGTGACATGCTTCATCATCGAGGTCCCACCCAGATAGCCGAGTGCCATCCGGGTGTGCTATGACACCTGACTACAGTGGAGCAGTTTTTTTTGGGGTGAATAGTGAATTTAGATAAAAATTGGCCAGATTTAACCCAATTGAAAATAGTTTATTCTAGGGTAATTTGGACAATGATTAAAACCTAGTGAAGATACCTGGGAAGGTTAAATTGACCTATGGTATCTAATAAAAAGTGAAAAAATATATTTAAGGTCTACAAGTTTCAACCATCAAGTCGCTATTGCTAAGGTTTTCGTCAGGACCATAAAAACGTGACCCGGGTGGTGCACACTCGCTAAGGTGCGCCCTGTCCACGGTCAGTATTAGAAACCTAACCCGTTACTCACGGTTAGGAAAACCTTTCTCCAAGTCGTCGAAAGGAAAAATCTGTAAAGAAAGCACAAACGAACACTGGACAAACATATAAAAATACATATAATCGTCACTCTATTCGCAGAATCCATGCTCATATTTGTTGCCAATAAAAACAGTGTGCGTGACACAGTCGTGAAACAATAAGTGAACTCCATCGATGGTGAGTGTGTGTGCTCACACAATCACAAACATATTCAATAAAGGCGATCAGTAATCACACATCTAGAACAGTAGTGAATATGGGCCATACACAACTTATTTCATACCCACTCATGCGAGTCTCAAAGGAGTGGGCGTCTATGTACTCTGAATAGAGTACAAATGTACTAGTGCACCAGTATAACCAAGGGGTAAAACGGGAAATATCCCGATAACCCTGGTTAGAGTGAACCCACGTGTAACTAGAATATAGTGGTGGGTAAAAACCACAACCTCACTCAATGCGGTGGGCGTGCCGCTAAAAACGAAGTGATTTTCAAGATCGCTTTGCGTGGTGAAATAATAAAAAAATTGATAAACCAACGGTCGAGAGTGAAGAGAGGAGAGGAAAGTGCGCTTACTTAGAGGGCAGTGTTAGCGCACCTCAAGGGAGACGGGATCACTCGATTTGTAATTTCCAAATCTAGGTAAAGAAAAAATTACAATCGTCACGTATATACTCTAGGCAGTATCAAGCGTGCTTACGGAGTCCCTACAACACCATAGTACTCACTCAGAACCACAAATCAGTAAGCGTATTAGCCTAGTAGTGATCGGTCCAGTCCCCCGGAAGAATAGTCGAGACCCCGGACGAAGCCTCTCTATTGAGGAGGTAGTTCCGGGTCACGTGGGGAGACGCTGGCGTGCAGGTCATGTGATGCGCAAAACAATCAATGTCCGGGACAGCGTAAAGCGGAATAAATAAAGTTACACTGACAATATGCAGGTTACAACGAGGAATTTGCTTCAACATTAAAAAACAAACAACCCTTGAAGGTAATGCAACGGGAAAAAGAAGACCCCAGCTCAATAATAACTGTTGGTACACCCGGCACGCTAAAAGTGCCTATGTGGTATAGCTAATTAGTTTTAGGGGGTGCAAATATTGCCCAATACTCAGCAAATTACTAGATAATTTCAAGCTGTAATAAATAGAGATTAGGCTGAAGTCGTATGGTAAGACACTGTACTTCAACTGAAAATTAAACAGAAAGTACGATAAGTCAATGTGGCAGTATAAAAATGACATGCTTATCTCGTCAATACAGTATTACAGGGAATATTCTCAGAGTCAGGTGGAGTAATAAAGTTACAATAACTACGAGGTTTTAACTTCAAAATTGAAATACAACCCGTAGTAGAGATGCGATGGGCTTTAGAAAACCCCAGCTCAGCCACAGCTGTTATTAACCTGGTATGCTCAAGGTACGCTCAAAATACCCACGTGATATAGCTCATTAATCCTAGGGTGTACATGTACTGTCCAATACAAAGCATCTTAGACTCTGAATAGATTCGTGCTGGGATGAACAAAGGATAGGCTAAAATCGTATGATAAAGCACTGTACTCCAAATAACAATTAAACAGCAGATGTGATAAGTCATTGTAGCAGTATAAAACATACATACTTATCTCGTTAGTACTGTATTCCAGGGAATATTCTCATTGAGGCCATTCGTGTGGGTTGATAGCCTATACACCCACCTTTGTTCCTTTTCAAAAAGCCTCTGTTGTATATTGCAACCAGATTTTATTTGTTCAATAATGGTCCATCGCATATCGTTTGTGGTATGGTTTTTTTCAAGGAAGTGTTCTGTTAACTTAGTCGTGACCCTTTTGCATCTGATGTTACTGCGGTGCTCGCATATTCTCTGCTTTATCTTCCTTGTTGTCATCCCAACATATCTGAGATTGCACGGGCACCTAATAAGGTAAACCACGTTGGTACTGTTGCAATTTGTGTGTGTCCTTTGGGTCCAAGTCTTACCTTGTTCCAAATCAAGAGTTTTAGTATTACTGGTTAGATGGCAAACACTACAGTTTCCTCACGGATAGTGGCCTACAATGTCTGGTAGTCCCCAAGCATTCAATACAGTTGACGGATTCGCCTTTCCAGTTGTTATAGGGCGGGTGTTCACCAACGTGTCTTTTAAGCTCCTTGCTTTTTTGAATGAAAAAAGGGGCTTCTCCCAGTGTAAGTTGCCAGTGTTAATAATTGACCAATGTTTGTTGATGGATTTTGTCATCATGTTAGATGCTGTATTGTAAGTCGTTACACAAGTCAGGGGTAGTTCACTTTCTGGGAGATTCTTTGGTTCCAGGAGAATTTCTCTCGGTTGATTCCTTGCTCGTTTTTGACAATTGTGGATGATTCTCTTTGGATAACCTCTTTCAGTAAGTTTTTGAGTCAGATCCCTGGCCTGACTACGATAATCCGTGATCTTACTGCAGTTTCTACGTAGTCTTAAAAACTGACCATAAGGCAAATTCTCCCTAAGAGCTCTAGGGTGAAAACTCTCAAATCTTAACAGATTGTTCTTTGCACTTGGTTTATGATGAGTTCTTGTTTCCAAGACGCCATTCTCTTTCGTGATGACCACATCTAGGAAAATCATCATCTTTGGGTCCACATTGTGTGTGAACCTGAGGTTGTTATCACAAGTGTTAATCCAACGTAGAAAGTCGTTCAGGGTTTCAGTTGGTGCTTGCCAAATGGCAAGAACATCGTCAATATATCTCTTCCAAAAGATGATATGTGACCGAAAAGGATTATGGTTAGTCAATATGAACTTGGTTTCAAAATCAAAATCATAAAGCCCCGCCACACTAGGGGCAAAGGTACTTCCCATTGAAGTGCCCCCTATCTGTAGGAATAGACTCCCCTCAAATTCAAAGAAGTTCTTCTTTAGAGCTAGTTTGGCACATTCTAGTATGAAACTTTTAGGTGTTCTATATGTCCATGTAGCCATGTCAAGGGATTTTCGCAGGACTTCCAAGGTGTCATCTTGTGGGATGCTCGTATAAAGACTTTCAATGTCTAGGCTAACCAAGATTGTATCTTCATCCACAGTTAAACCTTCGAGCAATCTCAGTAGGCTCTTTGTATCTTGGAGATAAGTTGATGTCTCCTGTACCAGTTCTTTTAAGAAGAAATCACAAAATTGTGAAAGGGGTTCCAAAAGGGATCCGATTCCTGACACAATCGGTCTCCCGGGTGGTGGAATCTTGTTTTTATGCATTTTCGGGAGGGTATAAAAAAACGGGATCCTGAAATGAAATGAAAATGTGACTTATAAAGCGCTACAGTTGCCCTGAGGCGTCCAGGCGCTGGAAACAGATGGGGCCCTCTTGAGGTTACTAGCTAGGCATTAAACAGCAAGGTTTTTAGCTGTTTACGAAAAGTAGTCAGGTTGGGGTTGTTTCTTAGCTGCAAAGGGAGTGAGTTCCAGAGTCTGGAAACGTTATACGAGAAGGAGCGTCCTCCTGCTCTAGCTCTACGAGTTCTGGGGATCTCGGCCAGGAATGCTGTAGAAGAGCGGAGGGATTTATTCGGCCTATAGGGAGAAATCAGGGGTCGATTGATGTCTGGGCCCGTTTCCCAGAAAGTCTGGTGGGCAATGCAGAGCGATTTGAATCTTACTCTGTCCCTGATAGGTAGCCAGTGCAAGGTCCTCAAGCTGGTTCTCACTGAGGTCCTCCGGGGGATGCCCAACAGTGCTCTGGCAGCACAGTTTTGGGTGCGTTGGAGCATCTGTAGGGTGTAATCCGGGGCTCCCAGGTATAGGGCGTTATTAAAATCCAAACGGGATTGGATAAGGCCCTGTATAATTATCTGTTTGGCCTCGAAGCAGAGGAGGGGAAGGACTTTCTTGATCACTCTGAGGAGGCCAAAACAGGTGGCTGAGATCTTAGTGGCTTGTGTGTTAAAGCTCAGAGACTTGTCGAGCCAGACCCCTAAGCTTTTGATGTTGTCTCTGGAGGGTGGGGCCACTCCCATGCTTGATGGCCAGCTCGGCTCTATGGAGACGGGGGAGGCTGTGCCCAGGATCATCAGCTCAGTTTTGTCGTCATTCAACTTTAGGCAGGAGCTCATCATCCACTTCTTTACGTCCTCCAGACAAGCCGCTAGGTCTGGTGGTGCCTGGAGGCCGCTCTTCTTTGCCAGGGAGACCACCAGCTGGGTGTCGTCCGCATAGGAAATGATCTTTACACCATGCGGACGGACAACCTCAGCCAGTGGCCTCATGTAAGCGTTGAAGAGCGTAGGGCTTAAGGAGGAGCCCTGGGGGACTCCACATCCCAAGGGACGAATGGATGAGCGTGATGTGCCATCGAAGACCTGAAAGGTTCTGTTGGACAAAAAAGAGTTGAACCATGTCAGGGCATCTCCGGTCACTCCTAGGTTGGCAAGACGAGTTAGCAAGATCTTGTGATGCACCGTGTCAAATGCGGCACTTAGGTCGAGGAGGATCACTGCCACTGATCCTCCTCGATCCAGGAGCCGTCTTGCCTCCTCAGTCACAGCCAGTAAGGCCGTCTCAGTCCCATGTTTGGTACGGAAACCTGTTTGGGAGGAGTCGAGGAGATGGTTTTCTTCAAAAAACAATGTCAGAGTGGTATTGACATGTTTCTCCAGAATTTTCGATGCCCAGGGGAGTAACGAGATCGGACGATAATTACTAGGATTAGCTGGGTCTAAAGAAGGCTTTTTCAGCAGGGCCCGCACCATAGCATGCTTCCATGTTGGAGGGACTATCCCACTGATTATGGAGGAGTTCGTGAGCTCCAGGAGCGTGGGGAGAATAGCAGTACTGGCAAGAATTAGTGAGCCTGGGGGGGCAGGGTCGCACGGGGAGCCGGATTTTATTTTTTGTGCCAGTGTCTGTGCGGTTTCCAAAGTTATCAAGGGGAAAGACTCTAGGCACTTGGATGAATTGAAAGTCAGGTGCAGGTTCTGGCCAGGGGAGTCAGAGGGGGGATTGGGGAAGGAAAGATAGATTTTATTAATTTTTTGGAAGAAGAATTCCGCCAGATCATTGCATTTGGTTGGTGAGTTGTTGTTATCTGTGACTGGGGGCGGGGGTTTGATCAGGGAGTTAACTATGCAGTAGATTTCTTTGGATTTAGATTTTGCCGTGGTTATTTTAAAGTTGTAGAAGGCAGCTTGCGAGGATTTAATAGCCAGTTTATAGTTCCTGATCATTTCCCTGTATGTGGCCTTTACTTCAGGGTTGTATGAGGTGCGCCACTTTCTCTCCTGTTTTTTGCAGAGACGTTTGTGGTTCCTGAGCTCTTCTGTGTACCAGGGAGCTGTTTTACTATGTCTCTTAGATTTGGGTGCGTGTTCTGGGAGGACCTGGTCCAGAGAGGTGGTTATCCATTCTTCATATTTTTTGTTATTAACAGTTGGGTCTTGGGAAAGGGAGGGTTTCATGGTGCCTAGAGCTTGTACCCAGTTGTCAATGGGGAGTTTGGACCAGTTACGGGTTTTCCTAATAGTAAATGAGGAGGAGGGTAGTTTGCTTGTGGTCCAGTTGAAGGCTATTAAGAAGTGCTCTGACCAGGGGAGTCTGGTTATATTTCCCACTTCAAGCTGGTCACAGTTGCTGAAAATAGGATCCAGCAGATGTCCTTTTTCATGTGTGGCAGATGGAACTCGTTGCTCGAGTTGATATGCAGCCAGGCTTGACTTGGTCTCTTGTGCCGACAGGTCTAGTGAGTTGTCAAAGTGAATATTAAAATCTCCAAGTAGGGAGAAGTTGGACGGGGAGACAACCGACTGAGAGGTCACAGAGAGCAAGGAAGTATTAAATTGTCCTATAGGACCGGGAGGGCGGTAAATGAGAATGCCGGTGAAGCAGGCATTGGGAGAGAATTCGATGGCAAAAGAGAGGTTTTCGCAGTCCTCAATATCTTCCGATAAGTGACGACAGATGAAGCTTTCTTTGTATATAATTGCGAGGCCGCCACCTCTGCCCTTAGGTCGGTCTGCGCGTGCTATCTGGTACCCTGGGATGATAGCTTGTGCCAGGTCTGGCTGAGAGTCTTGGTTCAGCCAAGTCTCAGTCAGGAACATAGCATCTGGGGAGTATTCCTCTAGTAATAGGGAGATCTCTAGACAGTGTTTTACGAGGGACCTACAGTTTAGAAGAAACATGGAGTAGGTCATTAGCTCGCCTGATGGTTTGGTGGTTGGAGTGCATAGGTGTAGATTACAGTACTTACAGCGTCGAGGAATCTCCAAAGGGTGTAATGGGATAGCGCATTTAGGAGAGATAGGTGGCCGTAGCTGGCATAAAAGGTCTCGGCTGTATACCAGTCTGTCGCCTCTGGGGAAACCCTGGGCAATCGGCGCGCCCGCTGCGCTCGTCCGCTGCGCGTCCTATGGTTGCACATATCTATAGAGGAGAGGAGGAGTCGAAGGGGGTGTGGCCTGTAGGGTGGGCGTCCCTCCCTCCGCGACAGCTTCCAATCAGCTGTGCGAGGTGCTGGGTCAACGCGAGTGAAGTGCTTTTAAAAAGGAACACAACACAGGTGAACACAGATATACAATTATTTTAAAATATGAAGCGTCTCCCGGCTATTTCGCCTCAGGAGGATTATGTCTGTCTAAGCGCCGCTTTCAATCAGCGCGCGCTTTTGTAGAGGTCGAGGGGGGCGTGGCCTGTAGGGTGGGCGTCCCTCCCTCCGCGACAGCTTCCAATCAGCTGTGCGAGGTGCTGGGTCAACGCGAGTGAAGTGCTTTCAAAAAGGAACACAACACAGGTGAACACAGATATACAATTATTTTAAAATATGAAGCGTCTCCCGGCTATTTCGCCTCAGGAGGATTATGTCTGTCTAAGCGCCGCTTTCAATCAGCGCGCGCTTTTGTAGAGGTCGAAGGGGGCGTGGCCTGTAGGGTGGGCGTCCCTCCCTCCGCGACAGCTTCCAATCAGCTGTGCGAGGTGCTGGGTCAACGCGAGTGAAGTGCTTTTAAAAAGGAACACAACACAGGTGAACACAGATATACAATTATTTTAAAATATGAAGCGTCTCCCGGCTATTTCGCCTCAGGAGGATTATGTCTGTCTAAGCGCCGCTTTCAATCAGCGCGCGCTTTTGTAGAGGTCGAGGGGGGCGTGGCCTGTAGGGTGGGCGTCCCTCCCTCCGCGACAGCTTCCAATCAGCTGTGCGAGGTGCTGGGTCAACGCGAGTGAAGTGCTTTTAAAAAGGAACACAACACAGGTGAACACAGATATACAATTATTTTAAAATATGAAGCGTCTCCCGGCTATTTCGCCTCAGGAGGATTATGTCTGTCTAAGCGCCGCTTTCAATCAGCGCGCGCTTTTGTAGAGGTCGAGGGGGGCGTGGCCTGTAGGGTGGGCGTCCCTCCCTCCGCGACAGCTTCCAATCAGCTGTGCGAGGTGCTGGGTCAACGCGAGTGAAGTGCTTTTAAAAAGGAACACAACACAGGTGAACACAGATATATAATTATTTTAAAATATGAAGCGTCTCCCGGCTATTTCGCCTCAGGAGGATTATGTCTGTCTAAGCGTCGCTTTCAATCAGCGCGCGCTTTTGTAGAGGTCGAAGGGGGCGTGGCCTGTAGGGTGGGCGTCCCTCCCTCCGCGACAGCTTCCAATCAGCTGTGCGAGGTGCTGGGTCAACGCGAGTGAAGTGCTTTTAAAAAGGAACACAACACAGGTGAACACAGATATACAATTATTTTAAAATATGAAGCGTCTCCTGGCTATTTCGCCTCAGGAGGATTATGTCTGTCTAAGCGCCGCTTTCAATCAGCGCGCGCTTTTGTAGAGGTCGAGGGGGGCGTGGCCTGTAGGGTGGGCGTCCCTCCCTCCGCGACAGCTTCCAATCAGCTGTGCGAGGTGCTGGGTCAACGCGAGTGAAGTGCTTTTAAAAAGGAACACAACACAGGTGAACACAGATATACAATTATTTTAAAATATGAAGCGTCTCCCGGCTATTTCGCCTCAGGAGGATTATGTCTGTCTAAGCGCCGCTTTCAATCAGCGCGCGCTTTTGTAAAGGTCGAAGGGGGCGTGGCCTGTAGGGTGGGCGTCCCTCCCTCCGCGACAGCTTCCAATCAGCTGTGCGAGGTGCTGGGTCAACGCGAGTGAAGTGCTTTTAAAAAGGAACACAACACAGGTGAACACAGATATACAATTATTTTAAAATATGAAGCGTCTCCCGGCTATTTCGCCTCAGGAGGATTATGTCTGTCTAAGCGCCGCTTTCAATCAACGCGCGCTTTTGTAGAGGTCGAGGGGGGCGTGGCCTGTAGGGTGGGCGTCCCTCCCTCCGCGACAGCTTCCAATCAGCTGTGCGAGGTGCTGGGTCAACGCGAGTGAAGTGCTTTTAAAAAGGAACACAACACAGGTGAACACAGATATACAATTATTTTAAAATATGAAGCGTCTCCCGGCTATTTCGCCTCAGGAGGATTATGTCTGTCTAAGCGCCGCTTTCAATCAGCGCGCGCTTTTGTAGAGGTCGAGGGGGGCGTGGCCTGTAGGGTGGGCGTCCCTCCCTCCGCGACAGCTACCAATCAGCTGTGCGAGGTGCTGGGTCAACGCGAGTGAAGTGCTTTTAAAAAGGAACACAACACAGGTGAACACAGATATACAATTATTTTAAAATATGAAGCGTCTCCCGGCTATTTCGCCTCAGGAGGATTATGTCTGTCTAAGCGCCGCTTTCAATCAGCGCGCGCTTTTGTAGAGGTCGAAGGGGGCGTGGCCTGTAGGGTGGGCGTCCCTCCCTCCGCGACAGCTTCCAATCAGCTGTGCGAGGTGCTGGGTCAACGCGAGTGAAGTGCTTTTAAAAAAGGAACACAACACAGGTGAACACAGATATACAATTATTTTAAAATATGAAGCGTCTCCCGGCTATTTCGCCTCAGGAGGATTATGTCTGTCCTGCCGTCACTGTTAGTCAGAAAGGTAGCTTCTTGTCTTGAAATGTAACCCATATTTTCTGCATGTTCTACCAAGAGTGTAATTTCTTGTCTCAAATCATCAGTGGGATTTAATCGAATGGGCAGGTAGTTCCTGTTATCAGATAGTAATCTTAAGCACTCAGCTTGGTAGGCCTCTTTGTCTTGAACTACAACTCCACCACCTTTATCAGCCTGCTTAATCACTATGGTGTTACAGGATTTAAAAATTTTCAATGCTTGATCTTCTTCTCTGTTCATATTGGTAAAGGGTCGCTTCACGGTAAGTTGTTCAATATCTTTGTAAACCGCTTGTTCAAATGCTGCCAACTCAACAGGAGTAGCATGTGGAGGAGGAATGAATGTGGACTTCATCCGTAGTCCTGTTTCATTATACTCCTCTGCATTGGTTGACTTGTCATTTCTTTCGAAAAAAAAGCCTTCAATCTCAACTTCCTAAAGAAGGCGGCTAATTCGCAGTGAAGGTGGAATTTGTCAAAGCGTGTGGTTGGAACAAATCCAAGTCCCTTATTCAGGACCCTTTCTTCAACTGGGGTGAGAGGTCTAGTTGCTAGATTCGTCACTAGACTCTGCTGGTGCTCGGTCCTCGTTGTGGTGCTTGTGTCTTGCTCCTGGTGTTGTTCCCCACCGGGTCGTCTTCCTCTCAGTGTACTTGGCTCGTGCCTCTTCTCCTTCCTCTTCCCCTCCTGCCTCTGCCTAAAAAAGGTGGTCTGTAGGTATTGGGAGGGAATGGTGGTTGCGGGAATGGAGGCTGCCAACCATAGACGGGATAAGGTTGATGATGATGTGGGTTAAATGCGCCCTGAAATCCAGATGGGATAAAGGGTGTATGTGGATTAAACCCTTGCTAATTATTCTGGATTTCTTCCCCTTTGTCGTTGTCTCCCACTTCCTGTGCTTGAATTGCTACTACCTGTAGAATCGGTACTCGAGGAATCCAAATCCTGTTTATCTTTCGTGGAAGGGATAAAATCTGGGTCTGAATAAGGATATACCTTAGTGTAGGAGAAACGTTTAAGATCTTTTTGGAACTTTTGTACTTTCTGTTGTGTTAGATGGTCTCTGTACTCATTGATTTCTTTATTAAGTTCATCCAATCGTTTCTTATATCCTGATATTGTAGTTTTGATCTGTCCTTCTGTTAGTTGTATATCAATCATTATTGCATCAGAAAGGCGTAGAGCTGTCTTAATAATCAGTACAATCCAGTCGCGTGTACAGTGCCACGCGATTTGGGCCCAATCTTTCCTAAACGTTGCATCAGCAAGGAAGATGCGTGGAGCGTTTGTGACAAGAAGGCCTTTGGGTGCCATGTTGTTTCTCAGGTATTCTTTTAATATCGTCCCATGTAGTGTTATTCTTATACGATCTCTTTTCATTTCTGATAATTTTTCCCAATCAGTGGTCTGTGAGATGGTTTGTGCAATGCTCGCATCAGCAAATAAAGAGGGATCTCCTAGTATTGCTTCTACCTCCTCAGAGGAATAGGATAGCCCTTGGTTCTCCCCCATTGTCTCAAATGTATGGTTATCACAGTAAAAGCGAAAAGCTCTCACAGCTGTGCGCTGCCATTAGATACAAAACAAAAATGGAGAGAAAGGTTTTTTTTTTATAATGGTAGACCATTAAAGGGGGTCACTCCCAGTCCCCTAATACTATAATATCAAACAAAATAAGGGAGTACTCCCAGATGACAGAGAACTGTCTATAGGATATTGGCACGTGGAGCTAGTGAAGAAATAATCTTCCATCGATGGATTTCACTTATTGTTTCACGACTGTGTCACGCACACGGTTTTTATAGGCAACAAATATGAGCATTGATTCTGCGAATAGAGTGACGATTATATGTATTTTTATATGTTTGTCCAGTGTTCGTTTGTGCTTTCTTTACAGATTTTTCCTTTCGACGACTTGGAGAAAGGTTTTCCTAACCGTGAGTAACGGGTTAGGTTTCTAATACTGACCGTGGACAGGGCGCACCTTAGCGAGTGTGCACCACCCGGGTCACGTTTTTATGGTCCTGACGAAAACCTTAGCAATAGCGACTTGATGGTTGAAACTTGTAGACCTTAAATATATTTTTTCACTTTTTATTAGATACCATAGGTCAATTTAACCTTCCCAGGTATCTTCACTAGGTTTTAATCATTGTCCAAATTACCCTAGAATAAACTATTTTCAATTGGGTTAAATCTGGCCAATTTTTATCTAAATTCACTATTCACCCCAAAAAAAACAGCTCCACTGTAGTCAGGTGTCATAGCACACCCGGATGGCACTCGGCTATCTGGGTGGGACCTCGATGATGAAGCATGTCACCAACTAGGTTGGTGAGTGAGGGGTCTTCTTAAGAAAGATTATTTCTTCACTTGCTCCACGTGCCAATATCCTATAGACAGTTCTCTGTCATCTGGGAGTACTCCCTTATTTTGTTTGATATTATAGTATTAGGGGACTGGGAGTGACCCCCTTTAATGGTCTACAATTATAAAAAAACCCTTTCTCTCCATTTTTGTTTTGTATAGTTTGATTGGGATCCTGCTAATCAGGACCCTAGTCACTGTGCTTCCTCCCTAAATTGACTGTGGTAAGTACTTCTATACCTCTACAATTGGTTACAGGTGTACCCTTGTAAGTCCCTAGTATATGGTTCTAAGGTACCCAGGGCATAGAAACACCAGGAGTATCCCATGGCCTGCAGCATGTATTGTGCCACCCATGAGAGACCGCTCAAACTGTGACTACAGGCCTGCCATTGCAGCAGGTGTGAGTTGGTGCTTGCATCTCTCACGAGAGATATACGTTTACTTATATCTGAGGTCACTACACTTAAAACCTATTAGCCACTCCTCTGGCAGGTTTTTCAGTTCTCAAGGTAGGGTGCTTGGTTATAATTGTGAGTGTGGCCCTGTATGAGCAGGGCACCCCTACAAATCCCGCAGTCGATTCTCCAGGTGTTGTAAGTGCGGTCAGCCATTTTAATACATATAGTGGACATGAGTCATTACGAGATGTCTAACTATATAGTGGCTGCACCGAACCTGGTCATGTTTGGTATCAAACATGTTGGAATCATACCACAAAGCCGAGTCCAGTGTGAGAAGTATGATCTGATGTACTGGATGGCTCCTTGGGGGTACCCCTTGTACTCCTGGTTACAGCCTTTCATGGTCTGACAGCAGGCTAGTGCTGCTGCCGACCACAGACACGATTCTGCCCTCCTGCTGAGCCAAGCTTGAGCAGTGAAAGGTAGAACAATAGGTATCCTGTCACATGATGAGAGCAACACCCTAGATAGGACTTGGTGTATTGGGCTGGGGTTGGGGGGCTTGCTAGCACCACCAGACTGCTTTGAAGGGCACATTTGGTGCCCTACTTGCTTACTCCAGTTTGAACCAAGTCAGGGAGCCTTTGGCTCCTGCTCTGGCATGAAACTGGACAAAAGACATAGGAGTATCCTCCTCTTTGTCCACCCTCTGGGAGGGGCCCCTTAGTCGTCCTAGCCCCTTTTCCTAGGGTATTTAAGGACTTACCTGTGGGTGGGTCCTCTGATTCTTTGTGGGACAAGACTCAAGCCACATCACTCTTCAACCGTCTTGGACTATGCTGGACTTTGCCTGGAATCAAGACTGCATCATGGAAGACTCTTGCTGCTTCTGGTTTCACTGTTCTGCAAGTCTTCTTTGTCCTCTGTGTCTGTGCTTCTTCCAGGATCTTCAACAGACCTGTGAGCATCAAGGACACCCGAAGTAATCACCGTTGGAGTGAAGGAGTCACTCCCCTGCATCTGTAGGCACCGCAACAAAGCTGACCGTCTGCTGCTCCTGACGTCCCAAGGACTTCGAAAGGCTCAGAAACACAAGTGTTGGTCCTGCAACTGCCTCGAGGCCTGACCTGTCCTCTCAGCAATTTTGAGGCCAGTATCCCTTGTCGTAACCGATGGGACCGAACCCCTGTGCTCTGCATTGACTTGCCGTTGCAAAGGCTTGTTGGTTCTGCATTCCAGAATTATTCTGGCTAGAAGAAGCTTCAGCCTCCAGCATCTCTTCCTGCCAAAATCATCTTCTTTTTTGGTGAACTGATCGAGGTCCTCTTGCAACTCCTGTTCCTTTGTACTGTGGGTCCTCTTGAGTGTCTTCTCTTGCTTCGGTGGGCTTCCCTGCTTGCTCGGGGCCTGCTCTGACTCTCCTGCACTTAGTGAGTCCCTTGGACCTTGCTGGTCCCAACGTTGCTCCTTCTTTGCTTTCCACGCCTGTCGCTGCTGCCATGGCTTGTTGGTGCTCCTGCTGGACACCAAACTCCTGGTTCTCGACTTTCGATGTGGGTTGGCTCCTGGTCTTCCTCAGCGTTGCCTTGTCCTCACTGCTGCAGCGACAAGGTCACTGTCAACTCTTTTGAACTGTCTGTCATCTGTGGGCATTGCTCTTCTGTGCCTCCTGGTCACCTCTGAGTGGCATAGACACTGTCTCCTCTGCTTACTAGTTCTCCTCGTCAAGAATCCACCCTAGGATTCCACCGGACTCTGGCACAGTTTTCTCCAGCTGCATCTTTCCTGAAGTCCTCCATTGTCGCTACGGCAGATTCCGACGTCACGTCGCACCTATGTCACCTGCTTACCTGGTGTAGGTATCCTTGTTCCTGGGGTATCCATGGATGGGGTGACTCTCCAGACATCTTTCTTCTACAGGGCTACTTGAGGGTCCACTGGGAAGGGTCCTTTTTCTTCCAAACTGCAACCACAAGTTCCCCTTTGACTTCTTTTGGACAATCTGCTGTGTTTCCACTCTGCACACTTCCTCCGTGGGGTTTCTGGGGATTTGCCTTGGGTGGTTCTTTGTGTCCCCAGCTCCTCTGAGTCCCCTTGTCCAAGTCCCGACTTAGGTCACACTTTGCATTCCACTTTCTTAATGTATGGTTTGAACTCTCCTGGTGACCACGGTATTTTGTGCTTACTTACCTGTTATAATTGAAGTATTCTTATGTATTTGTGTTTATATCTCCGGGTAGGAGATCTACCAATGTGTTAGTGAGTGTTGTGTAATAAATAGAAATATTTAGATATATATACACTGTGTGGTTCTTTTTCCTATAACTACACTACATGATTAGATCTGGTGAAACAAGCTGCTTAACACTCCTTCAAGATAAGCCTGAAGGCAGCTCTCCACAGCTACCACTTTGAGAGCTTTCTAAGATTGTCGAAGACCACTCAAATCCCCAAAGGATTGTCTGGATTAGTGCAAGGTGCTTCACTTAAATAAGTGTGCACCATATACTAAGCCAGCCTCCTACACTTTTGGAACCTAAAAAAGAGATGTCAATAACAATTTAACTGCAGAACTCCTGTACAATCATAACACCAACAGGCACAAAAAAGTCTGGAAGATGGTGAACAACTTAAGTGAGTTATCTCACATAACACAGTTAATGTTTCTGTAGAAAATTGGTATCTATACCTCTGAAATCACTCAGGCCACTTGGGTAGCACACCATGTCTGCAACCACTCTCAGAACATCAAGTAACGGCAGTGTCTCCCCCCTCCGATACTATAACTGGAATCTCGGCTACAAACCTTATGCCAGCTGGGGAAGCAATGATTAAGCATCAAATCTCAAAAAGCAGTAGAGAAGGTGCACCGGGCCCTAATAGCTTCCCAAAAGATATTTTTGAAGAAGACAAATTGTTCTGGGCCACAAACTTGAGTCTATATATTTGAGCATAATATTTTCAAACACTATTTCCTCCTCATGGAAAGGCTCCACTTTTGCTCCAATCTATTTAGGGGGGAACAATTCATACCCCGCAAACTCCCATCTTATAGCGCTCCTAGACTGGAAATACAAATATTCTGCAGTCTGTCTCCTTGAGGAGCTAGCATCATAGGATACAGAGAAGAGCCTCATCTCGATCAATCAAACAGGGTTCAACAAAGTAGTGGGAACCATAGCAAACGTATTGACCATATCCATGTTGTTCGATCAATCCAAGGTAATCAAGCAGCCCCTTTACCTGTCTTTCATAAACCACAAGGCTGCTTTCGACAGAGTAGACAGAGGAAAGCTGTGGAACAAACTGGCCAAGTGGAATATACCTGATCCATTGATGAATGCCCTGATCCTTCTTCTTAGAGGCATCTGGGTAAGAATTAAGCGTGATAACAGCACCAACCTGTCAAGAAAGATCTCTGCCCATCAAGGGTTGCGGCAAAGGTGTGTGCTAGCCCCCAATGTTTTTAATCTCTTCTCAGCCGATTTGCCCACCAGCTTAGCTCAGGTTAATTTGCACCTGCCTAAACTGGGCAGGACTCGGCTACCTTGCCTGATGTGGGCTGATGACCTAATGCTACTCAGCCAAATGACGATTGGCCTTCAAAGGCTTCTGTGCACCACAGCCCAATATTCCACAGTCAAAGCAATGGAAATTCATCTTGTTTAGTCCAAAGTATTGACTCTGGCAACACCGGCGCATAGCCCCTATCAGTGGCCTCTGGGCTCGGACAGCGCAGAGGAGGTAAGAGAGTTAAAATACTTAGGCATGCTTCTTGTCAAACACTGCTCCTTCACACAGCACCTGGAGCTTATGCGCTGGAAATCAACTGCTCTCACTGTAGCCTTTAAGTGCATAAAAGTAGCCATAGCATCCTCCACATATCTTCCTCTTCTGAAAATAATCCAAGCTAAATTAGTCCCAACCAGCTCCTATGGAAGTGAAACCTTAAGGTGAAGAGACACTGTTCACCAAATTCTTCAAGTCAGTCTTTTCCCTCCCGGGACCCTCGTCTCAAGCCTAGTTGCATCTTGAATTTGGCCTAGTTAAGCAATTGATAGCAAGGTAAGGAGCTTTCATCAAACTGTACTACAAGCTTAACCAGGGCAACAGAGGGACCCTGAATCATCATAATTTCTGGTTAGAAATCACCAGCAGGGACCACTCTCCAGCTAGAGACTACCTCAACAAATTCCTATCAGGCCTGGGCCTAGCAGATCAATGGGAGACAGCTTCCACCTTCTACCATGTCAAAGCCTTGGTAAACAAGACAGTCAAATCATAGTCGCTGCTGGCAGATAAAGATGCATTTGTGTTGAGGCCCCATGCCTGGCTCACTGTGGTGTCTTACACCAAGCTAGCACTGCAGCCGTGCCTGGGCACCAGCATCAAAGCCGAGATTAATACATTGTTCTTAAGATACCACCTCAATCAATCAGGTTTCTTGCAGAGCACGACTACTCACCCTTTAGGGTCTCACGCCACTGGGGGAGGGGGGGTTGTCTGCAGTTCAGTCGAAGAGCCAGGTTTTGAGGTCCTTCCTGAATTGAGGAGGCGACGGTGATTACCTGAGATGTAGAGGCAGGGAGTTACAGGTCTTCACAGCAAGGTAGGAGAAGGATCTTCCTCCAGCCGTGGTCTTGCGGATCTGTGGTGTCTGATGCTGAGAAGCGCATGGGTGACTGTTTTCCTGGGCTCAGTGGGCATCCAGTTGAAAAAACATTTCGAAGCAGGAGTGTGGAAGCAGGAGGATGAGACAATGTTGATTTGGCTGTTCATAGAGAGCAAGGAGTCCAGGATGATGCAGAGGTTGCATGCAAGGTCTATGGGCATGGGTGGTGTTCCAAGCGCTGCAGGCCACAAAGAGTCGTCCCAGGTTGAGGGGGTGGATCCCATGATGAGGACTTTGGTCTTGTCTGAGTTGAGTTTGAGGCAGCTGTCCTTTATCCAGGTGGCAACTGTCTTCATCCTGTTGTCGAAGTTGCTCTTGGCGGCTGTGAGGTTGTCTGTGAGTGGAAGAATAAGCTGGGTGTCATCAACATAGGGGACGATGTTGAGTCAGTGGCTTCAGATGATGGCTTCAAGTGGGGCCATGTAGATGTTGAAGAGGTTAGAGCTCAGGGCTCAGGGAGGATCCCTGAGGCACTCTGCAGCTGATCTCTATGGGTTCTGAGTAGAACGGTGGAAGTATGACTCTTTGTGTGTAGCCGATGAGAAAGGAGCGGATCCATTCTAGGGCTTTGTCACAGCTGCCAGCGTTGTGGAATCTTGCGCACGCGGTGTAATGGGAGACTGTGTTGAAGGCAGCTGAGAGGTCCAGGAGGATGAATGCTGCCGTTTTGCCTTGGTCGAGTAGGGTGCGGGTGCCGTCTGTAGCAGCGAGGAGAGCGGCCTCTGTGCAGTGGTTGCTTCTGAAGCCTGATTGGGAGAGGTACAGGATGTGGTTCGTTTTGAGGAGCTCATAGATTTGGGTGTTGATGGCTTTCTCAATGACTTTAGCTGGGAAGGGGACACAGAGAGTTGGGTCTGTAGTTCTTGAGATCTGTCAGGTCGGCAGAGGGTTTCTTCAGCAGAGGGTTGATCTCTGCGTGTTTCCAGTCTTCAGGGAAGGTGGCGGACTTGATGGAGCAGTTGATGGTGCAGCAGAGTTTGGGGGCAAAGGAAGTGCCGGCTCTGTTGAAGATGCGGTGAGGGCAGAGATCCAAGGGGGCTCCAGAGTGGAAGCTCTTCATGATCCTGAGGGTGTCGTCAGAGGTGAGGGTGGCCCAGTTGGGCAGGCGGCTCTGTTAAGGGTCTGGAGCCACTGAGTGCAGTGTTTGCGGGAGGAGTGGGTGGGTCTTGGCTTGCGAAGCTGTCATTTCATTCATTTCATAAGGCTTTATTCGGAGCAAAAAATAATGTCCATATAAGCACATACAAGATAAAAATTGATAACAATACAGAACATCAGAATAAGCGGCATATAGCTAAAATAGAAACATATAATACAGACGGGGGGAGAATAAATACTTAAAAACTCATACTTTTCCTGACATGAATTGCTTTTAATAGAAATGTTGCAGTAAAGAAACAAATATCAGGATGATGTAAATTAAAAAGCAGTTTAAAAGAATCATGTACTGTCCTAACACCGAATTTTACAAAGATAGGTTTTAAAAAAGCTATACGAAAATTTCCATACAGTGGACACAACAGAAGAAAGTGCATCGTGCTTTGTGCTGACAGATTGTCACACGGACAGGGACCAACAGGCTGCTTATTTATAGAAGGGAATGCAACCAGTTTATGCACAATCCCCATTCTGAATCTGGTTAAAACAAACTTATGAGAGACTCTAGTCACCTGGGTTAAATACGGTTGATAACCCTTCAATTCATTCATAGTACTATATTGCACACAGGTAGAGAGGGTTCCATTGTTGCAAATCCGACTCTCATTTTTACACAACAGAAAAATATGCTTCATTTCTGACTTAGAAATTACTGTCGCACCATACCTATCAGCTTTGATATCAATACCATATATCTCCTGAAAACTGTTGAGAATATATTTGATCCAAGGGATCTTTAAATAATTATCAGCATTGAGACAGTCGTTAATGATGGCTCTATTTAATGACGTCTCTTCTTTCACCCAGATTGACCGCCACAACAATAATGGCCTTAGGAGAATCAGATCATTTAGAAATGGGATACCAAGTTCACAGTGAACTAAATCATTAGAAGCAGATTTGGGTAGGTTCAACAATTTTTTCAGAAAGGTATTCTCCTCCACCTGTAAACACCCAGCCGGGGCAAAGCTCCAGATCCCCGCCCCATAGAGGGCGGTGGAGAGACAACGTGACTGAAAAATCTTAAGCATGTCACTAATCAGTTTGTCCCCAAGTTTAGTGGCAAAAGTAAACACCCCATTGGAGCTTCTAGCCATCTAAGCTCTAACACTAGTATGCTCACTGGCCCAACTACAGTTCTTGGAAAAAGTGATTCCAAGATAACTAAAATTATCCACTAGTTTGACCCTGGGTTGATCAATATAATAAGAGTTGGGCTTACTCTTCCCCAGGCCACACTCCATGGTATAAGTTTTGGTTTTGTTAATCACTAGTTTTCTGGATGTAATAAACTGTGAGAATCTATCCATTAAGCGTTGAAGGCCTAACGGGGTCCTGGACAATAAAACGGCATCATCCGCATAGAGTAATACCGGAACATTGATCTTATTAACTCAAGGGGCGTCTGCCACTACTGACTGTAAGACAGAGTCCACTTCATTAATAAAAAGGGTAAAAAGCAAGGGGGCAAGAACACATCCCTGTCTTATGCCCCGCCCGATCCGGAATTTGGTGGTACACTCCCCATTAGAACCATACCGTACACTAGTACGGAGTTTTTCATAAAGACGGGCCAAGAAAAAAATAATGCCCTCAGGGGCCCCCATTTCAATCAGCTTGGCCCAGAGAATAGCATGATCCACCAAATCGAAGGCGCTACTTAAATCTGCGAAGCAGAGATAAATAGAGCCCTTCCTGGCCTGGGTGTATTTCCCAATCATAAGTTCGAGATTCAGGCATTGCTCGATCGTCCCACGGCCCTTTCTGAACCCATACTGGCAGTTTGCCAGAATGTCATTATTTTCTGCCCATTCTTCCAGCCTAACCAGGAGTACCCTGCTCATTATTTTTACAGAGGAATCCAACAGGGAAATGGGGCGATAGTTCTTCACATCCCCCCGATCACCTTTCTTGAAAATAGGAATGATAATTGATTCCTCCCAAGTTGGGGGCACCCCAAAGCAGACTGCGGCATTAAAAACTTTAACCAGCATAGGACCCCATACCTCTGGCACTAACTTATATATGTCAATGGGCACCCCATCGGGGCCCTGGGCCTTTCCAACTTTGCTAGCACCGATACTCCCTAGAACCTCCGTGATACTAATATCCAAGGGTACTATGGGCCAGCAATCATTTTGGATGGCCAAAGCATTATCTGAATAAACAATAATAGAAAAAGGGGAAATCCATGTATCCATACTAACCATTGAGGTTAGTTCCGGAACATTCTCATCTTTTAAAAAAGGACAATTAACCGTGGCCCAGAATAATGTACAATCTTTCCGTTCAGCGGCCTGTGTCAATTTATCCCAGGCCTCATGTTGTAATTCTATCTTCCTACGCTTAACTGTATTCTTATAGTTTAATCTAAGCTGAGACAACTGGTCCCTAGCTCTAGGTTTAGTTGCCAGTGCGTCTTTAAGCTCTTTAAGAGCACGAGTGCAAGCACAATCGAACCAACCCTTATGTTGTTTAGACTTACACTCAGTAGATTTAGTAAATTTTCGGTCTATGATGGAATTTATTTGGACAAAATGTTGAACAAGATCGGGAGTGACGTCGGCCTGCTCAAGAATCGCAGTGATTTCCGGTAAGCAGCTATTAATAATAGAATTTGATGTCATAACCGCTTTGTCACCATTCCATCTTAACCTTGTACCGTTGGGTCTATGTGGTTCAATATTATCTATAATCCCCAGGGTAAGTACAGGTTTTTTGTTCCACCAAACAAACTCTACAACAATACAGTTATGGTCGCTAAGCAGAATATCCACGATCTTAGGTGCCAAACTCCATGGGACAAGACTTGACGATATACTAATAAAATCAATGACAGAATTTGCCCCCCTCCCCGTAAATGTCGGGATACTTTCTCCTTGATCATTCTTTCCAGTAACCAATATTTCCATATCAAGGGCCGCTAAGAGATGGTTCAGAGAATCCCCATACTTATTATGAGGAAAATGAACGTCCACCTCCCCAAAGCGGTTGGTGATCCCACACAAACAATGATTAGAGAGGGGACAAACTACAGTATTAAAATCCCCCGCCAAAATAAATTCAAAAACAACATTAGAGCCCTCGATAATATCATCTAGTGCACTTCTCAGTGCATCTACCACCAAGTGCCTAGTGCTGTCAAATACATTATTATAAAAATTAATTAAAAGAATATTTCTCCCATCCTTCTCACATAACCATAAAATCTGAGAATGGGCCCCCACTAGAACATGCTTTTTAACCAAAATGGGGATTTTGATAGAAATCAAAACCAGAAGCCCTCCCTTGGCTCTACCAGAGATGGATGCAGTAGCCGGTAGCTGATAGGAAACAAAGCCATTATAACCCAAAAAATTTTTACACCATGTTTCTTGGAAACAACAAATGTCAAAGAGATTAATAAACTCTGACCACCCCAGGCTATCTTCTTTGGATGCTAGGCCAGCAACATTCCAGCTAACAAGAAAGCTACTCATAGGCCCAGAGAATGTTTCAATGCCTTCAACCTGGGAAAATATACTTAGACTCAGACTGTGATTGTCAGTTGCAGGGACCGCTCCTTTGGCCCCCTCAACATCACCTGCTACGCTAATTAATGGGCAAAAGACAGGAGGGATACTAACATTGCCTAGCGGCCCGGAGGTAATTCCTTCGGTCGCTGCCCCACAGAATACTGCTACATCTTCACAGTGTACCTCATCAGAAACCAGTCAATCGTTACAATCCAAACCGCTCAGACATTGGAACCGATTGGATGTAACCACCTCAAACCCGCTGGGCACATTATGGGTACTGCCACTACCCCTTTTCAAAACATTAGATGGTTTCTTAATTACATGTTGATAAAAAAAAAACAACGGTCTGAGTGAAATTCCCTGATCATTCAAGGGTCGAGATGTGGCTCTTAGTAAAGTTGTGGTAGCTAATTGGGGATTGTTAAAATTAACAATCACACAATCGCCACCAGTACTTTTGGAAGAATTCCCTATCCAGTTAGCTCTGGTAGTGGTTAAAATTTGATTAGACAGTGCTACTGGGTAACCACACTCTCGATTAAGCCAGGCCACCGTTTTATTCATAAGGGACTCGTGGGTTTCTTGATTACTTCGAGACCCGGTGTCCTGAAGTGGTGGAACATTTGTTAAAACCACCACATATGGTGCACATTCTGGGGGTAAATTAGGCGTAGAGTAACCATAGTTTTTAGGCTTAACGGCGATGTTCCCTGGCTTATCCACCACCGTAGATTTTAGAGATGTGCTTTGTCCCATCATTGAGTTAGAAACATCTACAATATTAGGACATAGTCCCCCGTTGGGAATCTTGGGAGTATATTATTCAAAAGCCCTACCCGTTGATGAGTCCTCTAAATTTACCTTTGTCCCTATATGCGTGTTCAAAAGAGCACCCAGCCTCTTAATTTCCTCTGAGAGAGTGTCAAGTCTATCCATTAGAGGCATAATGATTTTATCAAGCTTCGTATCTATTATGCTGATCAAAAACTCTAACTGCTTGGGATCTAGTTTTACTTGGGTGTTATTAGTTTCTAAACCTGAATCACTAGTGACACACTTAATAGGGGGGTCTAATCTTTTTTTGTTATGGTGATTCCGTCCCCCCCCGTTTTGGAATAGTTGACCTAGCAACACCCTTCCCTGATCTTAATACTCTCTGCACTTTCGGAGCCGGAGAGCATAAAGCTGATAGTACTTGAGGCGAGTCTGGCACGGTCAAGGTAGAGTCTGGGTCTTCATTGAAAACCGTTGTTAAAAGAACAGGGCATTCAAGATTGCCACTACCATCCCCTGATAGGGTAGGGAATAAAGTGGGTAAATTGGGAGTACTAAGTGGGGGGGCCGAATTACACCCCCGACCCAAAGAAAGTCGGCGCTCTGTTAATTTTGTCGACTACCTTCACAAGGTAATTGTCAAGGGTGGCTATATTAGAATGTCCATTTTCTTTAATAACTGTGGACATGATTAGCTAACTAAATATACAAACAAATCTTATAAAATAAACACCGATATAAGAAGCCTTAAGCTGGATCTACCAGAGTTCCTTAATCAAAGTTAAAATACAAATACACGACAATGAACGATCCTTACTTGCGACTACAAACTGGTAGGTAAATACACTATAACCCAGGTACGTGTAGTCGATGACTTTCAGAGATCACTGACACAGAGTATAACCCAGCCCAGCCTCGTCCAGCCCCGGACGGCCACAGCCCTTTGCCCGGGCTTAGCCCGCGCGCGGTCCCGCGAGGCGGTAGCCCAGCTGATGTTTATAACGCCTCCAGGCGCCAAAGTACAGAAAGCGGCTTCCTCTTCCGCCGCAGGGAAAGCTGGGGGATGTAGTCTCCCCTCCTCACAGCAGCCGCGGTGGAATGGCGGCAGCGGGAGGGAGACGGTCAACAGGCACGAAGATTGAAACCAGGGCAGGCAGGTAAGGTGTCAGCAGCAGGCACACAGGGAATGAAAGTCGCCCGCTCAGCCAGAAGCCCAGCTGATGTTTATAACGCCTCCAGGCGCCAAAGTACAGGAAGCGGCTTCCTCTTCCGCCGCAGGGAAAGCTGGGGGATGTAGTCTCCCCTCCTCACAGCGGCTGCGGTGGAATGGCGGCAGCGGGAGGGAGACGGTCAACAGGCACGAAGATTGAAACCAGGGCAGGCAGGTAAGGTGTCAGCAGCAGGCACACAGGGAATGAAAGTCGCCTGCTTAGCCAGAAGCCCAGCTGATGTTTATAACGCCTCCAGGCGCCAAAGTACAGGAAGCGGCTTCCTCTTCCGCCGCAGGGAAAGCTGGGGGATGTAGTCTCCCCTCCTCACAGCGGCCGCGGTGGAATGGCGGCAGCGGGAGGGAGACGGTCAACAGGCACGAAGATTGAAACCAGGGCAGGCAGGTAAGGTGTCAGCAGCAGGCACACAGGGAATGAAAGTCGCCCGCTCAGCCAGAAGCCCAGCTGATGTTTATAACGCCTCCAGGCGCCAAAGTACAGGAAGCGGCTTCCTCTTCCGCCGCAGGGAAAGCTGGGGGATGTAGTCTCCCCTCCTCACAGCGGCCGCGGTGGAATGGCGGCAGCGGGAGGGAGACGGTCAATAGGCACGAAGATTGAAACCAGGGCAGGCAGGTAAGGTGTCAGCAGCAGGCACACAGGGAATGAAAGTCATAATTCTCCTTGATCCTACAGTGGAAGAAGGTGGCAAGGTTGTCACAGAGGTCTCGAGGGGGGGAGAATGTCTGCTGTCTCTGTGTTAAGTTTGGCAAATTATTTGACCGCTGTAAAGAGTTCTTTGCTGTTGTGTGTGTTTGCGTTGATGCGTTCCTGTATGGCTATTTTCTTTGTTGTTCTGATGTGGTGGTGGTATGCAGTGACAGCAGTTTTGAAGGCTGCGTGGTCTGCCATGGTTTTGCTCCTCCATCTTTTGTCGAGCTGTCTGCAGGTGCACCTGAATGTCATAGGGTGGGAGAGAACCAGCTGGCTTTCTTGGAGGGCTTCTTGCCTGAGGGTTACCTGAGGGACGGCAGTGTGTTGGCACAGTTGAAGATCCAAAGGTGGAGGTTGCGTGCTGCGGCGTTGGCGTCCGTGGATGTCGGTGGTGAGGTTTTGCTGAATCAGGTGGTAGCTGATTTTCAGTGACCTTGTTCCAGCATCTGCGGGGATAGGGGTGGGCGTGGTGGTGTACAGTTGGTTTGGTGAATGAGAAGTGGACACAGTGGTGGTCCGTCCAATGTAGCTCGTAGGTATGGCTGGCGGAGATGTTGTTGCTTGCGCCGAAGATAGGGTAGAGCGTGTGCCTGCTGAGTGGGTTGGGGAGGTGACCAATTGTTTGAGTCTGATGGTGTCAAAGTTCTCCAGTAGGAATGTAGTGTTGTGGACGTCGCGGTTGTTTAGGTGGAAATTGAGTTCGCTGAGGAAGATATAGTCCGTTGAGGCAAGAGCGTGATGTGGAATGAAGTCGGGTATAGCTACACTAAAGAGTGGGCGGGGTCCAGGAGGTCTGTAGGTGAAGGTGCCGCAAGGGTGGTGTTCATGTTGGTCTGGAAGTGGAGGTGGATGTGTTCCATGTCGGGTGAATGGTCATCAAAGCTGGTTGTGAGGCGGAGAGTGTTTTTGTGCACGATGGCGATGCCTCCTCCTGGTCGGTTGACATGGTCCTTGTGGATGATTTTGTAACCGTCGGGGATAGTGGTTGCGATGTCTGGGGCTGTGGTGGGGTTCATCCATGTTTTTGTGAAGAAGGCGATGTCGGGGGAGATGGAGTCGAGCAGGTCCCAGATCTCCACAGCATGTCTTATGAGGGAGCAGGTGTTGAGTAGGATGCAGCTGAGGGAGTTGGGTGTGGTTCTTGTAGGTTGCGCAGTTGGTGGGTCTGGCATGCGCAGGCAGGCGAAGGTGCAGTTGCAGCAGGTGAATGGGTCCTGGGTGTCATTTGGGGATGCGAGGTGGCAGGTGGTGAAACGTCCAGTGTTGAGGGCATGGAGGGTGCTGGCATCGTAGCAGGTCCAGGAACCAGGGTCCATAGCGCAGACTGGCTTGCTTTTGCGCCCCAGGGTCACGGCCACATAGTGGCCGCCATTAAGTAGTGATCGGAAAGGGGAGAGATGGACAGCTGGGAGGTGTGAGGTGTGAACCGGCACTGGAGGGGGGCAGGGCCGCGGAGGACGAGCAGAGGCAAGGGCAGGAAGCACAGAAAGGCACAGATTGAGAGGAGAAATAGAGGGAATAGAAAAAGCGACAATAGCAACAAGCATTTGCAATGCAATAGGTCTTGCATTATTGTCAGTTTGAGCTATGTGCGTTGTAAATGCCAATGCCTTTTCTTTATGTGTTTATAAAAACCTGCAAGGGGTGCCTAAACACGCACTTTACACTTATAGTCTTTGCTTACAAGAAGCAAGGCGGGCAGTAAAAGAGACGCAGTTACTACTAGCATTGCTTCTCATAAGTGACAACTATAATTACAAAGTGAGTGTTTACACACCGCTTGCTGGTTTTTAAAACACATAAATAAACGGCATTGTTATTTAGAATGCCAATAGCTGAAACTCTCACAAATGCAAGATCTATTGCATTGTGATTTAATGTGTTCATTAGGGTGCAATATGTAAACAATTCATGTCATCTTTGTCATTAAATAAAAAATGTCCAGGTACATGTCCATATGTATTGATTAATTGTAACATTACATTTCTGTACCAAATAAGCAGACATTAGCCATGGTCAATACATCACGTAGATTTGAGACTAGACCTGCAGTGCCATCATGGTTCTGACATATGTTGTTTATATGCTATTAGCTATGGCATTTTTGTGTTTTTGTACAATGACTGTATGCACAAACAAATTGACCAAGACGGCTGGTTGTAATATTTTTTCCAAAAAATTGTTTTATAATTCGTGCATCATTTTGATTAACAGCACTGAAATAGTTCCAATAGAAGTAACACAATGTGTTGGCTGTTGTTAGCTGTCTTTTTATACACAAAAATATTTGGAAAAATGGAATAAAGAGTTTGTTTTAAGGAAAACAACATATCCTTGAAGAAACCAATTAAAGAAATCTAAGGAAATTAACCCAAGTTATGTTAAATAATTTTTTCAAGAAACTTAAATGAACTTATTGAATAAACAAATAATTACACATAAGGTATGCACTGGAGATTAAGTGATTTGCCCAGAATCACCAGGTGGTGACCCGACACCAAGGCTCGAACCTGGTTCCCCAGCTCCAAAATTGGCAGCTCTAGCCGTGAGGCCACATCCTTTTGAGAGACAGTAACAGGAGGTGTAGCAGTGGTAACATTTTGAGCTCCTGGGAACTAGCGATCGTAATGGAAACCCATGTGTATCGGTCGCCCAGATAAACACGTTTTCTTGCTAAACACAAATATCTTGTTAATAAAAGTAGACACATTTAAAGAAAATAGAGCCTAAAAACACATTACAGTGTCACTGGAATGTGATGGAAATGGTTTTATTTCATTTCATTTCATTTCATTTCATCTTTATTTCGGTCACTAGGACCATAAAAGAGTACAACATGCATATAATGTAAATTTATACATAATAAAATAAAAACATAATTCAATAAAATTGGTCATAAAATGATTAGACTACAAGCGTCACAATAATCCATTCGACTGTGTTGACTTAGTACAATGAATGCGGGTAATCCACATTGATGTTAAAAATTTTGCAACAGCGAATACAGTCGAAGCAGATAGATCTGTTTTCAATATTCTGAATGCTGGCAAATACTGCCTAAAACCAAGATTTCTAAGGAGTGGACGAAGCCAATAATTCCTTGCTCTTTGGTATGCTGGGCAAAAGAATATAATATGTAAATCAGTCTCTCGCGGGTGCGCGCAGCCGGGACATTGGACTGTAGGATGGGAATGTGGCCAGTGAACTGTATGCGCCCTAAGGGGGAGGGTGCTATAGCGCCATTGCATGTACAACTTCCTTGTCAGTGACGGGCATATATCATCGAATGTAAGTTCTAGATGGTATGAATCTTTGAAGCCCAGGAATTGCTCAGTTAAAGACCCCTCCCGTGCACTCGTAATTGCAGCTCGTAAATTATGCTCATAGTAAGCCTTAGAAATGGATTTACGTGAAATCCTAGGACATGCAGTCCCTGGATCGGACCACAATTCCGGTCTCCCTAGTAACTCGCAAGTTTGCTTTATGTATCTTAGCCATGGGATTTGTGCAGTTTTAGGAAAACGCAAGATCTCTAGCAGCTCAGCTCTATAATTAAAAAGTTCCGGCGAACTCCATATTTTACACCAAAAAGTTATGGGTTTGAGACCCAACTCCTCTGAAATCGGTCTTAGGCCCAGATCTAATCTGAGTGGAAGAAGAGGGGTGCCAGTTGGTAAAGCTGCCAATTGCCTTATGAAGTTGTTCTCAGTGACCTGCATCTTCTGGCCAACAGTGTGCCCCCAAATATCGGCTCCATAGGTGACTGCCCCTCTTGTCTGGATTTTTTAGATTTGGAGGCGAGGGCCAAATGGCTTGTAAGTCAATCCTTTAGCCACCCACCAGCTGATTCAATTTCAGATTAGCCTTAGTTTTATGGGAATCCCACGTCATGGACTGGTTGATTGTTACCCCCAGATATTCGAACGTGTAAACCCGTTCTAATCTGGAGGGCCCTATAGAGGGACTCGCGCGTGTTGAGGAGGGCGGATTGAAGATCATGTACTTAGTTTTTGCAGCATTAATCTCCAATCCGCGACTCACACAAAAAGTTGCGAATCCGTCCAACACCCGTTGTAAGCCCATGGGGGATTTGGAGAGCAGCAGGGTATCATCTGCAAACATAATAGCAGAGACCCTGCTCCCATTCAACTTGGGGGCGTCGGTGTTACTCAGCTTACTAAGATGGTCAATAACCCCGTTGACAAAGAGGCAAAAAAGGGTCGGTGCAAGCACGCAGCCCTGCCTGACCCCCCTGTCAACGGGGAAAGCCTCCGAAAGAATCCCTCCTCTTCCACATCTCACCCTGGCGAAATTTCCCTGGTGCAGTCTCTTCAGGGTTAATAGAATATCACCGGGAACCTCGAGGTCCGCCAAAACAGCCCATAATTTATCCCTGGGCACTAAATCGAAGGCGGCACGCAAGTCCACAAACACCGTGTATAGGCTACCGCCCTCGATCACAACTGCCTTCCAGTATAAAAGGTTCAGACGGAAGATTTGGTCGATGGTAGAGATACCTCTTCTGAACCCTGCTTGATATGTGCTCAAAATCGCACGTTCTTCAATCCAGTCTTGGAGGCGATTTAACATGAGTTTGCCAAAGATCTTCTGTGGCACATCAATGAGGCTAATAGGTCTGTAGTTGGCTGGGAGCAGAGGTGAGCCCTTTTGGTTTTATACAGGCCTGGATGTGCACAGATCTCTGTACTCCCACCCACAGCCATCTCCAACAGTACACATCTGAAAGAGACACATTAGTGATAGATTCCTTACCTTAGAATATCCCCAGGCGTCAGACTGGATCTGGAAAGTTTTGCTAGCAGTACCCCTGCGCGTCAGTAGGTGGCGTCGTGCGGCTCTGTGTCCGTCGCTGGCGTCATAAGCGATGAGATGACGTCACAGAGACTACTTAGGCGACACCCATGCATGCTGACGTCAGTTCTTTCTTTTTCCGCGCCAGAAAGCGCAGATCCGGTTAGATCACGTACCTTAGTCACTTTTTGACTACCCTTTTTGAGACTTTTGTCTCCTGTACAATTTTGGTTTCCTTGGTGCACGTAGGGATACCTGGATTTAAGTTTTGTGGGGCCTGCCGTCGCAATATGTCGGTGGCTGACCCCCACGATATCTGCCTCTACTGCCTGGAGACCGACCACGACTCCCGGTCCTGTCTGGACTGTCAGGCCATGGCCCCGAAGGCCTTGAGGGAGCGGCACCGGAAGCTGCTGGAGGTCCGGCACTCGTCTCAGCGCCGTTCCCGGTCCAGGGACCGTTCCAGGGAATGCTCGCGGGGCCACAGTCGTCGCTCCTCGAGCTCCAAGTCTTCACCCTCGGATTCGGGTAAGAGATGACACAAAAAGAAGTCGAAGAAGCATGTTCGCTCTCCGACATCCCCCTGTCGGTCCTCGGATGCGGACGACGGGTACTGTGGCTTTGCCCCCGCGGCTCCTTTGGAGCTCGAGAGTCCCGCGGCCTACCCGCCTTACCCGGGTCTGTCGGCGACTCCCTCACAGGTGCAAGAATTTCTTGCTACCATGGACCGGCTTTTTAGGCCTCGGGCTCCCGCCGGCGCGCCTTCGGGCCCCGCGGTCCCGTGTCCGGATCCTGTTGGGCCGCCGGCGGATTCAGCTTCGGCACCACGGTATCCTGCGCCGTTGGCTCCGGCCACGGCGCCACAAGGTCCATCGCTGCCGGCTCCGGACCCAGCGCCACCCTCAGCTGCGCCTCTGCAGTGGGTGCCATTTGTCCCGCCCTTGCCCAGGTTCCAGGACCATTTTGTTCCTACATGGGATCCGCCTTGGGACACGGCGCCGGCTCTGCCCTGGCCGGCGCCGTTCCCGGCGCCGTTTGTTCCTGCTCTGCCGCTGCGGTCTGTACCACATGCGTCGGAGGTGGAGGATGACAGGGAGGGGTCCGAGGACCCTCTTGCCCGTCAGTGTGACTCCGAGCAGGACTGGGCGGACGTGTTGGAGGATGCCGGCGTCCTCCACGTCTCCTCTGACCCGGGATTTGCCTCTCCCCCGCCTACCATGGAGGAGGCCGCCTCCTACACGATGGTGCTCCATCGGGCAGCTGAGGTCCTCAACCTTGATCTCCCTACGGTGGCCCTCACTGAAGTGCTCCAGACGGCGTCCACTCCGTCGGAGCCCTTGCTACCATTTAGCTACGCCCTCACTGATGTCTTGCTGGGCACTTGGTCGTGGCCAGCCACAGGGGCCCCTGTGGATAAGAATGTTGCCAGGCGTCCTCGCCAGGCGCCTGGTGACCCCGCTTTTCTCACCACTCATCCTACGCCTGAGAGCCTGGTCATCCAAGCCTCGACTTCACAGAGTACCTTTCCCACGGCTCCGCCGGATAAGGACTCTAAGAAGCTGGAGCAGTTCGGTAAGCGGTTGTTCTCTTCAGCCAGCTTGGGGCTGCGGTCGTTAAACATCGCATGCCTATTGGGCTGCTATTCCCACGCGGTGTGGGATACAGTTGCACAGGTGTTGCCTCAGTGTTCTGAAGAGACGAAGCTGTGCTCTCCCAAGCTGTTGCCGAGGGTAAGGATGCGGCTAAGTTCGCCATTTGGTGTGGTTTGGACGCCGAGGACTCAATAGGTAGAGCGATTTCTACGACTGTGGTGCTTCGTCACCACGCCTGGTTGAGATCTACCGGGTTCTCGCCAGATGTACAAAGCTCACTCATGGACATGCCCTTTGATGGCACTCGCCTGTTTGGCGATTAGGCTGACAGTGCACTGGAGCGTTTTAAGGACTCGCGGGCCACGGCCAAGCCCTTAGGTCTTTCCATGAGAAGCTCAGCCACTCCTGGGTTTCGTTCCTTTCGTGGCCACAGACGGGGCGCCCAGGCACGTTCTTTCAGCAAGCCTGTGCAGAACCAGCCTCAGCGCGGACGCAGTTTCCACAGGGGCGGGTCTGGAAATCAGCGTGAGGGTCAGTCCACCTCCGCCTCACTGCTTCTGCCTCCCAACCTTCCTAATCCGTGCTTTGTGGGGCACCCAACGCCAGTGGATGGCAGGGTTTGCCATCATCTCTCCCACTGGCACGCTATCACATCGAACAAGTGGGTGTTGCAGATCATCTGTAAGGGTTATACCCTTCCCTTTCAGTCCACCCCTCCAGCAATTCCGCCTCAGTTCCACCGCCTATCGGGGGAACACTTGACACTTCTCCGGCAGGAGGTCACGGCCCTCTTGACCAAGGGGGCCGTCAAGTGTGTTCCTGGGCCAGAAGTAGGTAGTGGTTGTTATTCCCACTACTTTCTGGTCCTCAGGAAGGACAAAGGTGGTCTGCGTCCCATCTTGGACCTCCAGAACGTCAACCGCTTCCTCCGGAAGGAGAAGTTCAAAATGCTGACTCTGGCTCAGGTCTTGGCTGCCCTCGACCCTGGAGACTGGATGGTAGCGTTGGACTTGCAGGACGCATATTTTCACATCCCTGTCCTGCCGGCCCACCAGCGTTACCTGCGGTTCACGGTAGGCCACGAACATTTTCAATTTGCCGTGCTCCCCTTCGGCCTTACCAGCACCCCTCGGGTGTTCACGAAAGTGATGGCGGTGGTCGCAGCTCATCTGCGCAGGTCGGGGGTGTCAGTCTTCCCCTACCTCGATGACTGGTTGTTGAAGGCGGGCTCGCCCCAGGCAGTCGTGTCCCACCTTCAGACTACGGCCGACCTGCATTTGCTGGGGTTCTCCATCAACGTGCCGAATTCGCACCAGAGTCCCTCTCAGAAGCTCCCCTTCATCAGAGCAGTTCTGGATTCGACGCTGTTTCGGGTTTATCCTCCCGAGCAGCGAGTCCGGGATATTCAGGCTATGATTCTGATTTTTCTGCCTTTTTCCCGGGTTTCAATGAGGATGACCCTCCGGCTCCTGGGCCTGATGGCCTCCTGCATCCTGCTGGTGCCACATGCCAGATGGCATATGCGGGCTCTGCTGTGGTACCTGAAGTTCCAGTGGGCGAAGCATCAGGGCAACCTGTCCGATCATGTCCAGATCTCGGAGGGCACCGCACGACAATTGCAGTGGTGGCTCACGAATCGCGATTGGGTCAATGCCAGATCCCTCTCCCTTTTCCAACCGGAGCACACAGTGGTGACGGATGCATCCCTCCTGGGATGGGGTGGCCACATGGGAGAGGCGGAGATCAGAGGCCTCTGGTCTCCGGCAGAGTCCCGACTCCATATCAACCTTTTGGAGCTTCGGGCGATCTGACTTGCACTGAAGGCATTCCTTCCCTCTGTCCGGGAAGTGTGGTGCAGGTGTTCACGGACAAAACCACCGCCATGTGGTATTGCAACAAACAGGGCGGGGTGGGTTCCTGGGCCCTATGTCAGGAGGCTCTGCGCCTCTGGACATGGCTGGAACATCAAGGCATCACCTTGGTGGTTCAACACCTGGCAGGTTCTCTGAACGCCAGGGCAGACGAACTTAGCCGCCGGTGCTTGATGGATCACGAATGGCATCTGAACTCGGACGTGGTGCAAGGTCTCTTTCAGCAGTGGGGAGAGCCATGGTTAGATCTATTCACTACCGAAGAGAACGCGCAATGTCATCAGTTCTGCGCGTTGGAAGGCGCCACTCGCTCGGCGACGCTTTCCGTCTGTTGTACACCTTTCTGCCTATACCATTTCTGCCCAGAGTGCTGAAGAAGATTCGGCGCGACCGGGCCCAAGTCATCCTTGTGGCTCTGGATTGGGCACGAAGATACTGGTATCCCGAGCTACTCAGCATGGCGATCGATCCCCCGATCCGACTGCCTCTTCGGGAGGATCTTCTGTCGCAGCAGCAGGGGATGGTCCTCCACCCGAACCTGTCCAGCCTCCACCTCCATGCGTGGAGATTGAGTGGCGACAGTTGACAGCTTTCGATCTTCCTCCCGAAGTTTGTGATGTCATTCTGGCAGCCAGGCGTCCCTTCACTAAGACGGTATACGCCTGCCGGTGGAACAAGTTTGTGGCATGATGCATAGCAAAGTCTGTGGATCCCCTTTCTGCCCCTCTTTCTGAGGTCCTTCTGTTCCTACTATCCTTGGCCCAGCAGGGCTCTGCTGTGGGCACTATCAAAGGTTATCTTTCGGCCATCTCTGCCTTTCTAAGGCTTCCAGATCAGCCTTCTCTCTTTAAGTCCCCGGTTGTTAACCGTTTCCTGAAAGGCATTACGCACACGTTTCCTCCCGTGCCGTTCATAATGCCTCAATGGGACTTAAACCTTGTCTTGACATATTTGATTTGCGCTCCCTTCGAGCCCCTTCATGCCTGTCCTTTGCGTCTTCTCACTCTCAAGACGGCTTTCCTGGTAGCTATCACCTCTGCCAGAAGAGTGAGTGAGCTCCAGGCTCTTTCTTTCAAACCTCCTTTCCTTTCTGTTCATCCGGACAAGGTGGTTTTAAGGACCCGTCCTTCTTTTTTGCCAAAGGTTGTCATGCCCTTCCACATAGAGCAGACCATCACTTTGCCCACCTTCTTTCTGCCTCCACATCCTTCAAAAGAGGAAGAGAGGCTCCACTGTCTGGACTCAAAACATGCGCTCTCGTTCTACTAGCAGTGCACACGACAGTTCCGGGTGGATGACCAGCTCTTTGTTGGCTACGTGGGTGCCAAAAGAGGTCGGGCTGTGCACAACCAGACCATCTCTCGGTAGGTCGTTCTCTGCATCAAGGCCTGTTACTCGTTGGCTAAGAAGGAGGCTCCTGTGGGGCTGCGTGCCCATTCTACCAGGGCGATGGCAGCCACTACTGCCTTGGGACGCGGCGTCCCCTTGCAGGACATTTGTCAGGCAGCTACGTGAGCCTCGCTGCACATGTTTACCAAGCATTACTGCCTTGACAGTCAGGTCCGGAGAGACGGCTTCTTTGGCCGTTCTCTTCTCCGTGACTTTCTGGTGTAATCTATTTGCAGACCCACCATTGGCATTGGTATTGATGGGGTATCTATTCTAAGGTAAGGAATCTATCACTAACGTGTCTCTTTCAGATGCACAAGTTACTACTTGTGTAACGATATATCTGTAAGAGACATTAGTTAGTGATAGATTCCTTACTGCCCAACCCATCCTCCCCGTTCTGCAAACTGATTTCTAGGGTTAAGGTCAGCCCTTTCAGGGCCTTAGTTTCTTGGCACCAGTGGTCAGTTTCTTGCATGGCTCTGCGTTCCTGGCGCGGAAAGTCATGTACAGAACTGACATCAGCGCGCATGGGTGGCGCCTTAGTAGTCTCAGTGACGTCATCTCGGCGCTTACGATGCCAGCGACGGGCGCGGAGCCGCACGACGCCACCTACTGACGCGCAGGGGTACTGCTAGCAAAACTTTCTGGATCCAGTCTGACGCCTGGGGATATTCTAAGGTAAGGAATCTATCACTAACTAATATCTCTTACAGATATATCGTTACACAAGTAGTAACTTGTGCAAATGCACCAATCCCATGTGGTGGCAGATGGGCTTAATGAATGAGCACAGCCATTATAATTAGCCCGTCTGAAGATATTTATTCATGCAGCAGTTTGAAAGATGCAGTATAGATGCTTCCAGAGCTAGGATTACAAGAGCGTGTCCTGCCATCTCTGACAGCAAACAGTTTCAGAAAGAGCCTTTGGAGACCACGCTTATTTTCAAAGGCAACTGATTGCTCATATTGGAGGAGTCTGTTTGTTTGCAGGCATTTTTGTCAGGGACAGGAAAGCCTGTGCCACGATCAGCTGGCAGCAATACACGCACTAGAAATAAAAATGTTAGCGCGTGTATCGTTGCCAGCTGATTGCACGAGCGTGGCACAGGCTTTGCTGTCACTAATGATGCTATTTTAAAATGGTGATGGTGACCGGCAGCGCTTTCCACCATCACCAGTTACATTATACAATGACAGCTTATTAATGACAGTTTAATATTTTTTGTTAGACACTGGTAGATTGGGAAACAGCCTTTACAACTAAGCATTTTCTACGCGTTACGTTTACAACGGTACACTTACCTCGTAAACGTCTTCACAACGCGTATTGCTTCAACGACGTCTTTACCACGCAAACAACGTCATACCGGAAAGCGTCTTCCTGGTAGGGAAAAAAGCGTCAGTCCTTCTTTAGTGTCAGCGAAGACCTAAGAAAACGGAAAAAAAAAGAAGAAAGGGGGTTTGGGGGGGTCTCCCCCCCAAAAAGAAAAAGCGGGGTAAAGGCAAGAGCGAGGTAAGGGCAATGCGAAGAAAAAACATTCCGTTGTAACGCATGCGTGGTAAAGGCATGCGTTGCAACGGAATGCGTAGTAACGACATATATTCTGGTAGATTAATCCGCTGGTCTGTTAAAGAAATGTAAGTAATGTCCTGAGCTGCTAATTAATCTCCCCGTGTCTACAAAAAATATGAAACAGTCATTGTGTAACGTAACTGGTGCTCGTAGAATCACTACAACAATTAAACAAAAAGCCAGAGAGCGAACTGCTGCGAATGTGCGGCTTGAGGCAAACAAAGGAAGACTCCAGGACGGGTCTCCAGAGGGAGAGAACGTGGCACAGCACTCAGAGCTGCAGATTTCGGAGCTGGGGCTCCGTGTTCGAGCCCCAGCCTCGGTTCAACATCCTGAGCACTAGTTTACATTTTTTTTAATGCAGTTTACACCTTGCAGGGAGGAGCCGAAAAATAAAAGCATTACACACCCACGCTCGGCGAACAAAAGGAATGTGGGCGCACCCAGTTACTGAGGGCCAATATTTCTGTTGGTGATATTATGGAGACAAACACCCCGGGGGAACGGCTCTGATCGTTATTTAATGGTCTGCCTTACAGGCATGTAGATCCCAACTGAAAGCATAACTAATTAAATGAGCTTCTGTTAGATAAATTGTTTAGCTAGAGGTAAAGGGGGAGAGGATGTGGCCTTACGGCCAGAGCTGCCGACCTTGGAGCTGGAGAGCCAGGCTCTAGTCGCAATGTCATCACTTTGGGCCTTATTTATGAAGGCCTAGCGCCGCCGGTACGCCACTTTTTTCCCTTTTTAAAAGTGACGCACCGGCAGCGCAAGGCCTTCATAAATAAGGCCCTTAATCTCCCCGTGCTTACCAAAAAAATGAACGATATGTAACAAAACTGGTGCTCATGTAAAGCGCTCCAATCAATTTGGGTCGAGTTCGCGGCATATAAATCTGCACAAAAAAGTTATCCTGGCTAATGGCTATATCTCCTAACATTTGGAGCCAGGGCCTGCAGCTGTTACCACACCGCAGGCCCATAGAGTCATAGCCGCCAAGTGGCCCTATGTCACGTGTGATATATACCTTCAGACTGTCTTGTTTTATGTTGCGCTTGCAAGCTGCGATTTTTGAGCCTGTACTTGCACCGTTAAACATAAAACCGCAAGTCCCAGAATGCAATGTGCTATAGAGTATGAAAATCCAGTACTTGCTCATGGTGTCACATGTAGCATTAGGCCTCTTAGCAGCTATGCATAGATCAGAAGCTGCACTCCCTTGTAAAGTTAATCCAAGGTTTTACCCTCATTTTTAGTGACACAAATATAGTTTTCCTACTGGCATCCACAAAAATGTTCAGCCCTTCAGCCCAATGCATTTCACATGGAGAGTAGCCATCAAGTGAACCCATATCGCAAATTAGACATTGAGCCACTTCGGCTTTTTAGACAACAGCTCTTTGTATGCTGGAACTTTCAGGCACGTTCTAATAATAGACATACGTTAAACTGTAAGTTTCAGTATGTAAAGTAAAGTGGTGTTGGCTAAACTACCAGGACATGCTGCGCCTAGCCCACTTGATATGGGACACTTGACAATCGTGTTGGGAATTTTACACTGGGCAGCGTTTAAATGTTACGACCTTGTTTGAAACTTGATATCTGGGAGCTGTACAAACTTGTACGGGAAGTCACACATGAAAGGGCAGGTTGTATGTCAAAGTCATCCTGACCCAGACACCTATGCTCTGGTTGGACTACAGATGCAAAGCAAATTTATATTCTTAAATCCTCATCACCTTGTAATGGCCGTCTTTTGACAAAATTGCGTAGTGCGCATGCATACCATGAAACGCATGCTCACATGCCTGGAAAAGGGGGAGGGGGACACAGGCGGACGGAGAACTGAAAATGGACTAATCTGACCGAGGACTGGCGAGATCGGCAGCATGATACCGAAAAGTAATGCAAAAAGCTTGGCACGAATTTGCAAGTATACAGTAGCGCTTGTCAGAAGCACAGCGCTCTTTTAAAAAAAAGGATGCAAAAGCGAGCGGCTTGCATATTGAAAGTGAAAGCGCAAGCGCGTCTTACACGTAACTTGACCCACGAACAAAAAAGTAGTCCTCTGAGGAATACTTAAACACGCACAGCGTAAGAAGATAGTACTTAGTCGGTGCTGCTAAGCTGAAAAGCGGAAACAGAAAGGAGGAAGAACAGGAACAATTGCCCAGTAGCAAGCCAGGATTTTTAAACTGACAGGGTCACAGACAAATAACAAGCAGCAGGCAAGCAGCAGGCGGGATTACCCTCGCTATACAGATTACTAGATGTCTCGGAGAGACAGTGCATGCGCACTGCCTATGCGAGGCCTAAAAAGTAAAATAAAAATAGCAATAAAACAAAAGGCAGAACCAGGAGGAACACAGGAAAGCAGAAAGCAGAGAGACTCACCTCTGGACCACCAGGGATGAGGCGCATGGCGTGTGCCTGCGGGTGGAGAAGGGCCTCAAATACATGAGACCTGGAAGCGCAGGGCCGACTTCAACCAGGCAGAGCTGTGTGTTGGGGGGAGCAGCACACTGGCAAGGTCCCGCCCGGGGTGTCTTCCATCATTTCTGCATCTGCCACCATGGAAGCGAGCTGGCACAATAGAGCTTTGTCAACTCTGCGGAAAAGCTCCAGAGACTGTGGTTCACCAAATCTGTATAAGCGAGGCAAACATAAAAGACCAAGGAACCAGTTTGGATCCTGAGTGGTTTACATTGCTGCATGCCCACAAATATAGCTTGCTTTAACTCAAAGGTCACGCAGTTCTGCTGTAGGCTCACAAAATATCTGATCAGACTCGATCAAAAAATCAACCGACTGACTGAAGCAACAATCCCCATGGCTACTCAAGCTCTCTGATCAAGTTCTGCACACTCCTTTCTTTATACTTGTGCTGCAACATCACTTTCACGCCTACTGGCATCTTAAGTTCGACTGCTGCATTTTCATCCTATAGACAATGTATCACAATAAAAACTTTATTTATTTAAACTGCTTTTTAATATCTTGGATTTTTGTTTATGTCCTCCTCCTGACACGATTTTATGTAAATGTTTTTTTGTATGCACTTAGTGCAATGGTTTTAGTTAACTGTGCACTTTAATAAAATTAACTGAAACTGATAGAGATGTGTACACATTCCCACGTCTACTTAAAAACACTAACACACTGATCTGTTTGATTGTCTGTTTACTTGAAAAGGGACACTTTCATATGTGCACATTTGATAGCATATATTAGCATGTTTACATGGGATAGGCTTCCCTCTGATTACCATTGTGCTTAGCACTGAAGTGAGATTGTTCCCACTGGTTCATTTGTAAAAATATAGGTGCCAGGGCCCTCGTCCGGAGGCCACTGCAGCTTGAACCACCCATTGCACCTAGAAGCGCTGCCAACAACAGTACCAAAATTATTACTAACCATCACACTCCTACAAGTGTGATAGTTCAGACTATTCAGGCCCCTAAAGCTGTATAAATGGATAAAGTAGCCGATATTAGTCATTATTAATGTATATTGAATTAATACACAACTCTTTTAGTGCTTATCTCTAAATTAGACAACAGTGGCATGTGTAGCAGACATTCATAAATGCCGGCGCTGACAAGTGCTGCTGCAGCGCACCGGAGACCACCAGCAACATATTAAGCACCTGTTGTTCCATATGTACAGAAAGACAAGAGTCAAAGGAAAACACATAGATCACAGTTGAGGCAGGAGTGTAGAAAAAGCAAATATTGTAGGTGTTTACAGGAGACAGTTAGGCTCCCATCACAGGCAGATATATACTGGGTCAGGGTTCAAACACGTGTATCTCACCACTATCTCATTTATGATGGTCTTCTGTTTATGGATGCCTGATATTCTACTAGAAAACAAATGAAAACAAACCAAATCGTTCGAGGCATATGAGCTGTAGATCATACGCTGTGCATAGATCGCCATCTAGTGTTGGTCTGGATATTTGCACTTTGTTTTTCTTCTAAGAAGTCTTTCCAGTCATGAGGTAGGTGACTCCTCCTTTTGGTGATAGTGCGCATGGGCATCGACTCCAGTGTTACATTGATTTTTTCCGCCATTGAGTTTGGATGTGAATTGTTGCGCTCCGGTTTGGCACCATTCTCCGGGCCCCCTTTGATGCGCAATCCACTACCCTCGATGGTTTTGTTTATCGATCACATTTCCCTTTCTCCGCGTATCATCTACACTCTAAAGCTTTGATCGGAAAATTTGTGGAATGCCGTTGGGCCTACCTGCGCCGGGGTTGATAGCAGTCAATGGAAAGTTCTGTCCTGGGTGTCGCGGTAAGTTTCCGCGCACCAACTTGCACAAAGTGTGCAACCTTTGCCTATCCCCGGAACACAACGAGAAAGACTGCAACGCATGTCGTTCGTTTCAATCAAAGAATACGCTCCGTAACAGTCGGGCTCGACGTCACAAAATGCACCAACAAAGCGGCTCCGCACCGGATCTTGTGGGAGACAACTCCGATCATGAGGAATCTTACGCGCAGGAAGCCAAATGCAACGACCTCACACCGGGCCAATGGATTGAGAGTACAGTGACTTCCTTCCCCTACCATCAACTCCATAGAAAGGCTCCGGTCCCTCCTCTGCCTTCGGGCCAAGGTCAGCACTGAGAAAACATTTCAAGTGCCTCACCTTCGGGCTCAGTGCTGAGACACTAACAACAGACTTTCAGCTCAGGCTCTACCCGTCCTCACGCCGGTGCCGACCCGAAACCTTCGAGCTCCTTAACAGAGCTGCACAGTATCATGGGCTAGACCTACATAAAGAGGCTTTAGAGGAAGATTTTTTGTTTGAAACCTTAGTTCATCTCAGAGGGCTACCCAAACATTACCAATGCAAAAAGGGCTGCTTAAACATACTGATTACATCTTTAAAGACCCTGTAAGAGCAAGAATCATCACTTCCAGGATAGAGAAAAAGTACAAATCTGCACCTACTGACCCTGTATATATTTAAGGCTAGTTGCCCTTGGACTCTCTTGTAGTTTCTAACGCTCATAAGAGAGCTAATTCACAAACCACAGGTGAAGCCCCTCCTCCTGATAAAGAGTCCAAATTAATTGATGCTTCAGGCAAAAGGGTAGAGTCACAAGCAGCAAATTATCGGCACATTGCCAATGCTCAAGCACTATTAGCGAGATATGACAGAGCTCATTATGATGAGCTGAAGAAGCTCATGGAATTTCTTCCTGATGAGCATAAGTCCAGAGCTAGTGACCTTATTCAAGAGGGTAAACTAATAACTAATACCTCCATCAGATGTGCACTAGATGCAGCAGACACAGCATCCCTGGCAGGAAAAACTAGCGTACTGCTTCGTAGGCATGCTTGGTTAAGAATTTCAGGATTTAAACCTGAGATGCAAGCCTCTATTCTTACCCAACCATTTGACAAAGAACACCTCTTTGGTCCAGCTGTTAATACATCTCTGGAAAAAATGAAAAAGGATACTGAGGTTGCAAAGTCCATGGGGGCCTTACAATCACCTTCCAACAGAGGATCCTTTCGTCACTCATTCTACAGGGGTGGCTCAAAAAATATATCTACAGAAAATCCCTCCTCCTCTTACAAAGGCATCAATTAGTCGCCCTCTTCAAAAGATTACTTTAGAGGTGGATATAGAGGAAACAATGGAAAGGGAAGAGGCAGAGGTCATTCAACACGCAGTTCCCCTGTAAACACCAAACAGTGACTTCCTTTCCATACCCCCCGATTATTCCACTCCTGGTGGGGGAAGTTTTTCTCAGTTTCTACCCATTTGGAATACGATTACATCAGACAAATGGGTTCTACAAATTATCCAATCTGAATACTGCCTGGAGCTTACAAACACTCCACCAAACATTCCTCCAAGGTCACACCTCATGTCACAAGGACATCTTACCCTTCTAAAGCAAGAGGTTCTCTCTTTGTTGCAGAAAGGTGCAATAGAACCGGTCCCTTTGCAATACCAAGGGGCAGGTGTGTACTCCCTCTACTTTCTAATTCCCAAAAAGGACGGCTCTCTCAGGCCTATATGAGGATCACGTGAAGACACTTTCGTGCACCTGCTTTCGTGCACCTGCTTTGGGATTATGCGGATGCTGAGGAAGATCTTTCCGTGGATCCCCCTTGAGGCCAGAAAGACCTTAACTCAGGCTCTACTAGTTAGTAGATTAGATTACGGCAATGCACTACTAGTAGGCGTAAGGGAGGATCTATCATCCAGGGCTGCAAGTTGTGCAAGACACTGCAGCGAGGCTGGCTCTTAATAAACCGAGCCGTACCCCGTCTCTCCCTCTTCAGCAATCACTGCGCTGGTTACCAATTAGAAAGAGAGCAGTGTTTAAGCTTTTGACGTTAGTGTTTAAAGCAACGCAAGGGATGGGCCCGGCATACCTAAGGAAAAAGGTAATTCCCTATGTTCCGGTTCGCCAGCTTAGATCGAGCAAGCGGAAATTGCTATGCCCTTGTAAAATCTGTAAAATCAAAATGGGTGGGCATGCTTTCTCTCATCTTGCGCCCTTCCATTGGAACAGACTACCTGAAGAGATTCGAGCTTGCACAACGTTAGGGCAGTTTAAGAAACAGTTGAAAACATGGCTGTTTGAATAGCCATAATGTTATGAGTGACCTGGAGTGTACTGTCCAGGCGCCAAGAGATCCCCCAGGGGATGATTCATTGCGCAATACAAGTCTTAATAATAATAATATTAAACCTCAGAGAACTAAATCTGTACATTCAGTCGGACCACTTTCATATGGCAACACTCCAACAAGTGCTTCCGCTCTTTCAGCAAGGCGACTTTCTCTCCACTCTGGATTCAAATGACGCCTACTTTCATATACAAATACATCCTGCACATCGCAAATACCTCAGGTTCATGGTAGCAGGCCACCATTATCAATTCAAGGTGCTTCCATTTGGAGTAACAACAGCACCCATGGGTTTTCACAAAATGCTTAGCAGTGGTCGCAGCCCATCTACGAAGACAACATGTTCTCGTCTTCCCATACTTAGACGACTGGCTCATAAAGGCCAGCTTGCACGACAGCTGTCTACGCCACACACAGAAAACTGTGCAATTGCTCCACGAGCTGGGATTCACAGTAAATCTGTTCAAATCCCATCTCCGACTGTCCAACACTCAAGCATACCTATAGACACACAAAATGCTCTAGCATACCCAACTCCGGCCAGGCTCCGGAATATACAAGTCCTGCTGTCTCAGTTTCAGCCGCAACACTCTTTATCAGCTCAGTTGTTCATGCAGTTATTGTGAATTATAGCATCTTGCATTTTAATAGTCCCTTACACAGGACTTCAAATGCGTCCCCTACAGGAATGCTTAGCAAGAGAGTGGAACCAGGCTCGGGTCTGTTATTAGATCTAGTGTTGGTAGATGGCCGCAACCATCGCTCTCTGCAGTGGTGGAACACACAAAACATTTTAAAAGGGCGGCCCTTCAGCAACCCGGTTCCACAGATAGTACTAACTTGCAGACGTATCACTAACAGGTTGGGGAGCACATCTCCATACCCACACAATTCAGGGCATATGGAGCTTGAGGCAGAAACAACTTCATATAAATCACCTAGAGCTGCTAGCAATTTTTCTGGCACTGAAAGCGTTTCAAGTTCATCTAGTATGCAAGACTGTCTTGATTCATACAGACAACATGACAACGATGTATTACATACAAAGACAGGGGGGACACACTCTCTCCAGCTGTCACAGCACAGACCATCTGGAAATGGGCTATACATCACAAAATGTATCTCCCAGCGGAACACCTTCCAGGAGTAAACAATCCGATAGCAGATCTGCTCAGTCGTCAAACACAACAAATCCACAAATGGGAATTACACCCTCAAGTTCTACTCCCATTCTTTCAAAGGGGGGGCTTCCCAGGCATAGATCTGTCCACCACACACCTAAATGCAGAACGCCCAAACTTCGCCTCCAGGTATCCACCCTGTTGTCCAAGGGCAATGCACTATGGAAGAATTGGTCAGGGATATTTGCTTATGCTTTTCCACTTCTCCCACTCATTCCATTAGTGATTCGGAAACTCAAATAAGCGTCCCTGACACTAATCCTTGTTGCTCCCACGTGGGCACGTCAACCCTGGTTCACAACCTTGTTGGAACTGTCAGTAGTTCCTCATCAAAAACTATGTCTTACACCCAATTTCCTCACACAGAGCCATGGAGACATAAGACATCCGGACACCAGTCAACTCAACCCTGCGATCTGGCACCTGAAGTCCTAGAGTTTGGCTACCTTAATCTACCGCCAGACTGCATGAATATTATCAAAGAGGCTAGACGTCCTACCACAAGAGCCTGCTATGCAGCAAAGCGGAAACGGTTTTTAATATACTGTACTCACAACCACATCAACCCGCTTGATGCTTCTGTTCAAAACATTGTATGTTATTTGTTACATCTACAGTGTTCCAATTTAGCGTACACATCCATACGCTTACCTGTGGCTACGATAGCTGGATACCTCCAGAATAGACAACATCTATCTCTCTTCAGAGTAACTGTCATCAAAGCTTTTATGGAGGGACTCAAAAGAGTCATTCCCCCAAGACATGCACCTGCTCCAGTGTGGAACCTCAACATTGTTCTCACCAGGCTAATGGGTCCACCTTTCGAACCATTGGACAACTGTGAACTGCAGTTTCTTACGTGGAAAGTAGCTTTCCTCATAGCTATCACATCACTGAGGAGAGTCAGTGAGCTTCAGGCACTAACTATAGAAGAACCCTTTTTACAGATGCACCAAAATAAAGTAGTTCTTCGGACCAACCCTAAATTGCTTTCTAAAGTCATTTCTGCCTTTCATATCAATCAATCTGTTGAGTTACCTGTGTTCTTCCCTCAACCAGATTCTGTGACAGAACGTGCCCTACACACTTTAGATGTGAAGAGAGCATTACTTTATTACATAGAAAGGACAAAACCTTTCCGTAAGACAAACCAACTTTATGTCGCTTTTGCTGCACCACATAAAGGCAATCCCATATCAAAATCAGGTATTGCAAGGTGAATAGTCAAATGCATTCAAATTTGCTATGCAAAAGCAAAACAAACATTAACAGTTCCTCCTAGAGCACACTCTACACGCAAACTGAGGGCTTCTAAGGCATTCTTAGGTAATATACCCATAGATGACATATGCAAAGCTGCAACATGGTCTACACCTCACACATGTACAGAAAAATATTGTGTAGATGTGTTAGCAAGAGAGCAAGCTAGTGTGGGCCAAGCAGTTTTACGTACACTATTTCAAACAAGTGCAACAGCTACAGGTTAGCCACCGCTTTGGGAGATAACTGCTCTGTAGTCCATGCACAGCATATGATCTGCAGCTCATATGCCTCAAACGGAAAATGCTACTTATCCAGTATGCATCTGTTCTTGGCATATAGAGCTGTAGAGTCATATGCGCCCACCCGCCTCCCCGGGTACCTATACCTGTTGCAGTAACATCTTACTTAGATACATGCATTCATGGACATCTTTTACTACTCTCACTAACTCCATTATCAGCCGCTGCGGGAAAACAATCTAGCAATGGAGTCGATGCCCATGCGCACTATCACCGAAAGGAGGAGTCACCTACCCCGTGACTGGAAAGACTTCTTCAAAGAAAAACATTACTCCGCAACTCTAAATGCCAAGAACAGATGCATACTGGGTAAGCAGCAATTTCCTTATCCTGAGCAAATGTCCATTCCAAAGTAAATCCAGCAGTCCGTAGTTATGGTAATTTGTTTGTTTTATTCCAAACACCAGAATTCCAAATTGGTAATTTGCAGCCAACACGAGTTTCGTCTCATGGATAAATTCCACCTACTTCTTCAGGGCCAATAAGTCATAATCAAGTTCAATCCTCAGTAGTAAAACATCGATTTTCATGAGCACCCATATCTCAGTACTTAATTCCTTATTATCTTTCAATCCAACAGTCGGCATTTTATGTATCTGCAAACAATGGGGAGAGTGCTCCTCATTTTATCTCGGCTTCTAAACAAATGGGCCACAACATCTTAGCAGTCACCAGTTTCTCAGCGGAATTAAAAGGTTGCCTACAGTAAACCATCCACGGAACAGATGGCCAAATTCTGAACAAGCATTTAGCTGGTCGTCCCAAAATTACTGACATTTTATTTTTCGGGCTTTACCAGTACAAAGGGATCCTTCTTTGCAGATGGGGCAGATTACATCTCCTGCTTCTTCCTCTGTAGTGGTCTACAGTGCCTCTTCAACCAGCTTCTACAGATAGTCTTCATCATTTTTCAACTGAGAAGAGTCTACCTTGCTGTAACACAACGGTCCCGTCAGTGGCCTTCAGCGATGATAAAGTTTTGCCATACAGGCTCCTCAGACTTGAAACTTCTTATTTAATTGCTGTTGTCCATATAAACCTCAACGCCTTCCTGCCACAAGTGCCAAATCTCTGCTTGAGGTGGCCAATGTAAACAAATCTCTATGTAGTCTGATAAACGAGAATTGCTCACTATGAGGCCCAGGATATAGACTCGCTTTCAAGACTGGGAATGGTAAAAGCAGCACAAAAGCAAGGAAGCTAAGAATCATCGTCAAATTTTCACTTTCTGAATGATCAAGAACGAAGCCACCTATCCGGATGCCCTACTGGGATCTCGTGGACCAATGAAAGGTGCAGTATGCACAGCTCCAGAACTTGAACATATTTGTTCAGCCTGGCAAGAAATGTCTATGCACAATGGGGTGGAAGGTTGACAGTTCCAATCGCTCTCTCTCTCTCTCTTCCTCACTTCCTCCTCAACATTTTATTTCTCTATCATATTTTATTTTCCAATGGACTCAAAATGGTTTGACATACTTTCATATTGTTCCCATCAAATCAAGCTTTGAAATTCAGTGATGTATTGCATTTCTTGTTTGCACAGGTCCAAGCTGGCCATCATTCCACAGGACCCCTTTCTCTTTAGTGGAACAATCCGGGAGAATCTAGACCCAAGGGGCAGTAACCTGGACAGTGAGCTATACAAAGTCCTGGAGCTGTGTCACCTTAAGGAGTTGGTAATTCGCATGGGTGAGTGTGGTTCAAGTCAATATCTATGCAGAGTTACTTGTAAAACACAGTCATTACTATATTGTTTACCCAGTTGCACATGCCTTTCGGCTTAATCATTTTGTGTCCTATTTATCTGCTATTAACTTCAAGCCAAAATTCTCTGTACAGTGGATCCAATCGCTTTCTGAAAGTATCACAGGAGAGAGGAAATGCACCCTAGGAGCGTTTCAATAGCCATTGCTCAATATTGAATTACAACACAAAAAGATCATGGACAGAATGCTTAACATTGTCAAACATTCATCCCAAGTCACAGATCTGGGCCTAAATCCATTGTTTTTTTGCACGCCACGCCATTCCAGTTTGGACCCAGCCATAGGCAAATCAGTTTTGACCCTGGTCCCCATGGTAACAGTCCAGCCCAGGCCCTCCCTGGTCCAGAAAGCAAGCATCCTGAGACCGGTTTCATGGTATCACCCCTCATCAGCCAGGCTAGCTTTAATCCAGTGGTGTAGCGAGCACAGGATAATCTATGCATATCCATTTTATTTAGGGCAAAATTTGCAACACAAAAAGATGATGGACGAAATGCTAAACACTGTCAAATATTCACCTGCAGTCACATATCTTGGCCTAAATCCATGTATTTTTTGCTTGGCACGCCATTCCAGTTTGGACCCAGTCATTTGCAAATCAATCTTGACCCTGCCCCCTTGTGAAAAGTGCAGCACGAACTGCCAGGCCAGGTCGTCCCTGGCCCGGAAAACAAGCATTCTGGGACTGGTTTTGGGGAATCGCCCCTCATCATCCATGCTAGCTTGAATCTGGTGGCTTAGCAAGAACGAGACGTGTGTCTGGGCATACCCATCCAATTTAGAGGAAAAATTGCAAAACAAAAAGATGATGGACAAAATGTTGAACATTGTCAAACATTCACCCCCAACCCGAAACCGGTCCTAGGATGCTTGTTTCCAGTCCAGGGAGGACCTGGCTTGGCAGTTCGGGCTGGACTGTTCCCATGAGGCACAGGGTCAAGGCTGATTTGCATATGGCTGGGTTCAAACTGGAATGGCATGGTGAGCAAAAAAACGATGGATTTAGGCCCAGATCTCTGTACTGGGGTGAATGTATGACATTGTTCTGCATTCTGTCCATCAATTGTTGTTTTTTCAAACATTCACCCCCAGTCACAGATCTGGGCCTAAATTAATTGTTTTTTTGCTTGGCACACCGTTTCAGTTTAGAGGCAGCTATATGCATAACAGTTTTGACCCTACTCCCCATTGGAACAGTCCAGCCCTAACTGCCAGGCCAGGTCCATCCTGAACTGGAAAAAAAGCATCCTGGTCCTGGTTTCAGGGTATCACCCCTCATCAGCCAGGCTAGCTCGAATCAGGTAGCTTAGTGAGCACGGGACCCAGGCCTGAGCATACAAATCACACTTTGGACAAAAATTGCAACATAGAAAGATGATGGACGGAATGCTGAACATTGTCAAACATTCGCCCCCAATCACAGATCTCGGATTAAATCCATAGTTGTTTTGCTCAGCACGCCATTCCAGTTTGGACCAAGCCATACAGAAATCAGTTTTGACCCTGCTCCCCATGGCCCTCCCTGGATCAGTAAGCAAGCATCCCGGGACCAATTTTCTGGTATTACCCCTTATCATCCAGGCTAGCTTTAATCCGGTGGCGTAGCAAGGCACAGGACAATCTATGCATACCCATTCCACTTAGGGCAAAAATTACTACACAAAATATGATGGACAGAATGGTAAACATTGTCAAACATTGACCTGCAGTCACATATTTGGGCCTAAATCCATGTTTTTTTTGATCGCCAATCCAGTTTGGACCCAGCCATTTGCAAATCAGTCTTGACCCTGATCCCAGGGTCATAATGCCGGCCTTATTTAATAAGTGTCCGGCCTGTGGAAAAAAGATGGCTAAATCGAACCCACATTCGGTCTGTATTGCTTGCCTTCCTTCATCTCACAAGCCAGACCAGTGTTACCACTGCAGCAAGTTTTTAAAAAAAACCCTTAAAGAAAGGGAGAAGATTAAGCTGCACTCTATGCAGGAGAGAGGAAAGGAAACAGCAAGCGGCCGAGAAGAACATCCCTCAAAGAAGCCCTCCTCTCAAACAAGGCTGGAGCGCAAAGAGAAAGGAGACGCTGGTCTCACACGCCGCCATCACACGTCCGAGTCAATGTCAAAATCGAAGTTGAGGCGCCCTTCACGGTCGAAGCAACCGACTTCAGGTGAGAAGTCCCATAGGACGAAGACGACACCAACGAGTAGGCGGTCCAGGTCCGGCTCGCCTACAAAGTCAGGCGGCTGTGGCTCGACGTCGACTCATCAACGTCGAAGCCCCCCACCGAGAGAACCCATGGCGACGTTGAGAACATCACCGACATCGAGAGGTCCACTCGCATCGACATCGAGCCGAGCACCGAGCGCTTTGACACCAGTGAGGCACAGTCGTTCACCGATGACGCGTCTGCACAGGCATTCGCCGTCGAGATGCATGACGTCGACGCATCCGTCGCCAAGGAGGTCGCCGTCGAGGAGATTGACGTCGAGATCTCGCAAAACACCCTCTGGATCTAGGTCAAGAAGATCGCGATCCAGATTGACGTCGAGGAGATCCACGTCGAGGAGATCACATTCCAATCACAGGTCTCCTCCTGCCAAGAGACCTAGGGTGACGTCGAGAGACCGCTCGACGCGGGACGCCGAGGTTGTGACGTCAAGGAGTGCCTCTTCCTCCCCGGGACTTCAGATAGTGCAAGTCACTCCTGAAACCTCACCAGTGCCGACTCCAGCCCCTGCAACTAATATCTCCCCGAGATGGCTGGGAGACATAAGGGAGTGGAAGATTCGTAAGATAACAAGACTGCCACATTCCCCTAGCAGATCCAGATCTCCTTTAATTCAATCAGTGCACTCATTTGAGAGACATGAGCGACGTGCCACTCCACAAAGGTCCCCATGTTTGAGAAGGCACTCAACACGTTCTCCTAGGAGTCGGGCATCCAGATCTCGCCACCGCTCTCCCAGAACACAAAGCCATAGATTCTTCTTTGTGGTCCCCAGATTCAAAGGCAGATTACTCTCCTACTCTTTCTTCCTCTCCTCCGAGTAGAATAACGCCCATTGATGATACCCTCACCATCAATGAGGTTCTATGTAGAGGGGCTGCAAAGCTTCATATTGAGATGCCGGTTTCTACCTCTAAAACGTCAGTCATCTTCGAAACACTTCACCAAAGGTCTTCATCTAGACCGTTGCTTCCCCTGGTGCCTGGCTTCCTGGAGCCTGCTCTTCAAAAATTCCTTACTCCAGCATTGGTGGGGGCGGCCCCATCTCGGATCACTAAAATGTACAAGGCTCCTGAGAAGGACTTGTTTTTTCTGAGGGCTGACCCTCCACCGGACTCGGTTATTGTGTCAGCGGCACGGAAGAACTAGACAGGGGCAGCATCATCGGCGGTACCCCCGGATAGAGACAGTAAGGCCATGGATTCTGTCGGTAAGAGAATGTGCACCACCTCAGCATCATATATGAAGGTAGCCAGAGCTTCACTGAAAAGCTCCCAAAGGAAGACAGACAAGATTTCCTGGAGATACTCCATGAAGGGTGTTTGGTGGCCAATCAAGTCATCAGTGCAGCGGCTGATGCCTCTGACTTAGCTGCACATGGTTACGCACATGGGATTTGTGCCCGTCACTCTGCCTGGCTGAGATTGACGGGTTTGAAGCCAGGGGCTCAACATCGTATCCACAATCTTCCCTTCAATGGCACATCGCTCTTCGGCTCTCATGCTGATGACGAAATGTCCAGGATGAAAACCGAACTGGACACTGTGAAGGCGGTTGGGCTCGAGAAGAGGAAGGACTTCAGGCAACGCTACCGCCCTTACAATGGACGCCAATACCAACAGAGGGTTCAAACCCCTCAGTGGTCCTCCCAGCAACATCAAGGAAGATCAGCGTCGTCCTGGGAGAGTCCACACCTGCTGCCAAGCAACAACAGAAGCAGTGAGTGTTTGCTTCCCCTAACTCGGTGGGTGGAAGTATCCGTTTCTACCTGGAAGAGTGGACCAAAATCACACTAGACAAGTGGGTGCTCAATATTGTGAGGAATGGGTATTCCATCAGGTTCAAGTCCCCTCTGCCTTCTATTCCTCCTCGAAAGACTGTCATCCATCGCATAAATCTTCTGAGAGAAGAGGTTTCCGCTTTTCTCCTAAAGGAGGCCATCGAGGCGGCCCCATGGCACCAATGTCGATAGGGTATCTACTCCGATATTTTTTGGTCCCAAAGAAAGGTCCAAACAAGGAGTTCAGGCCTATACTAGATCTCAGGCTTCTCAACAAGTTTGTTCTGAGAGAGAGGTTCAGAATGCTAGCATTACATCAAATAATCCCACACCTACATCAAGGGGACTGGATGTGTTTCATAGATCTTTAAGATGCCTATTTCCAAATCCCAATCATCGAAAGTTTCTAAGGTTTCGCATCCAGTCAGACCACTTCCAGTTCACTGTCCTGCCTTTCGGTCTGAATCGGCTCCTCGCACATTCTCAAAGTACATGGCAGTAGTAGCTGCTTTCTTGAAAAGGAAACAATTTTTCGTCTACCCTTACCTAGACAACTGGCTCTTCAAGATTGCGTCTCCAACTCTTCTACAGCAGCACCTCTCTTACTGCATTCAACAACTGCATCAGCTGGGTCTACACGTCAATTAAAAAAAATCCATCCTCAATCCAACACAGAGGATACATTTCCTGGGCGCCACTTTGGACACAGTAAATGCAAGAGCGTATCCTTCGGAGGAGAGACTATCATCCATTCTCCACATGTGTCAGACCCTCCTGAAGATACCTCAGCACACGGCCAGGCAGGTCTCATCTCTACTGGGTTCGATGGCCTCGTGCATTTTTCTAGTTCCAAACGCCAGACTTTCCATGAGAACTCTACAGCAGACTCTAAAGGATCAATGGTCCCAAATCTCCAATCGCTGGGAGGACACTTTAACTCTGCCTCTGTCTGTCCAGCTCTACAGTAGTGGTGGATGCGACGGACTCATCTCATCATAAGAGTCCCCTTTCAAGAGGAGCTGCCCAAGCAGACTGGTGACGGATGCGTCCCTTCAGGGATGAGGTGCTCATATGGGGTCACTACAGATCCAAGGAATGTGGTCAGAGAGTGCATCTGGCTCTCAAGGCGTTTTTTCCTTCCATCAAATCGACTGCTCTGCTTGTTCTGGTGGACAATACAACAACGATGTACTACCTGAACAAGCAGGGGGGCACCAGGTCCAGACCCCGGTCGCTGGAAGTACAGGCGATTTGGAAGTGTCTTCTAGCACGAGACATGAAGATCTCCGCAATTCACTTACCAGGCTTACTCAACGTCCAAGCGGACGGCCTAAGCAGGCATTTCGCAGAAGCACACAACTGCTGGTGCTAAAACAAGAAGTGGCACAAGACATTTTCCACAGCTGGGGAACACCAGACATAGATCTCTTCGCGGACGCAGAAAACACAAAATGCCGCGTCTTCACCTCCAGATACCCGCAACTAGGATCCAAGGGGAATGCTCTGTTGATAGACTAGTCAGAGACATTACTCTACGCCTTTCCACCAGTTCCCATCATTTCCCTGGTGATCAGGAAACTGTACAAATCCAAGACATAGATGATCCTGCTTGCTCCAGAGTGGCCTCGCCAGTGGTGGTACCTGGACCTTCTTCATCTGTCCAATGTACCACACAGGAGGTTGCCATGTCATCTGGATCTGCTGACCAGGGTGGGAGGCAAGGTGTTCCATCCCAACCTACCGTCCCCGAGTTCATCCAATATGGACATTTAGGTCTCTCTCAAGACTGCATGCAGATCTTGAAGGAGGCTCGGAGACCTTCTACGAGGAAGTCTTATGCTTTTAAGTGGAAGCGTTTTTACATGTGGTGTACCGCTGAGGGTCATGACCCTATTTGAGGTCAGGAACAGGTACTGTTACCATACTTACTGTATTTGGCCAAAGCAGGTTTGCAATATTCCTCTATAAAGGTTCACCTGGCAGCAATAACAGCATATAGAAAGACTCCCACTCCGGCTTCTTTCTTTCAGATGCCAGTTGTTAAGGATTTCCTGGAGTGTCTAAAAAAGGTCTACCCACCCGTTAGGTCTCCATCTCCTTCTTGGGAGCTTAATGTGGTCCTCTCTAAGTTAATGGGTCCCCCATTCAAACCTATCCACAAAGCTTCCCTTCAGCATCTTTCGTGGAAGACTGCTTTTCTTGTGGCAATCACATCTGCTTGCAGGATGAGCGAGATACAAGCCTTATGCTCTACAGAGCCTTTTCTCGTTTTTCATGCGAACAGAGTGGTGTTACGTACTCACCCGAGGTTCCTTCCTTAGGTGGTCTTGGAGTTTCACATCAATCAGTCGATTGCTCTTCCTACTTTCTTTGCAAACCCTGTCACTCTTGCGGAGAGAGCTCTGCGCTCTCTAGATCTAAAAAGAGTGTTAAAATTCTACCTAGACAAAACGATTTGTGAATTATGGTCCATTGAACACTGGTTTCCCTGCCTCTAAAAGGTCAATTTTTAGATGGATAGTGTCATGTATCATGTTATCTTATCAACTGGCACATAAGCAGCTCCTGGGCAAGCAGAGGGCTCATTTTACAAGAGGCAAAGCTGCTATGATAGCGATGTTTAAAAATTTACCTATTCAGGAAATTTGTAAACCAGCCACATGGCGTTCGGTTCATACTTTCACACGCCATTACTGCCTTGATTCTGACACTAAATCAGATGCTCAATTTGGACAAGCATCCTTGAGAAATTTGTTTGGGTAATAATGTTTTGGTAAAATGGGTTTTGATATGCTGTTATTCGTGCGCAGGGTATGGGGATGGGCTTGCTACTCTATTCAGTGCTTATGACTATTGATGAGTATCCCCTGGAAGAGAAGGATAAGTTACTTACCTGTAATCCTAGTTCTCTTCTAGGGGTATACTCCTCAAAGGCATAAGCACTGAATAGCAAATAATATGCATGTATACTGTTTGATGAGTATACCCCTGGAAGAGAACTAGGATTACAGGTAAGTAACTTATCCTTTAGGTCCAGATCTCTGTACTGGGGGTGTGTTTGACATTGTTCATCAAGGTGTTTAGCCAAAATATCGAGTTTTAAATTTCGACCTACAATAATATCGTGTTTTTAATATCGTAGGTACAGAATATCGAAGTCAAGAATATCGATGGACAGAATATCGATCCCAAGGTAAGTAATATCGAAGTTAATAATATCGAAGTACTTAATATCGATGTAAGTAATATCGTAAGTAAAAATTTCGATGTCAATAATATCGATATTTATTTAGTGTAATGTCATTTAATATGTATTTTATTTGTATGTTAAAGATTATTGTAATGTATTTTAATACATTTAAAAATAAATGTTTAGAGATTTATAATTATTTTACATTTAATTTAGCGTTTTAGTATCAGAGCGGGTTGTGGGTTTATAGGGGAATATGGTGGGAAGTAATTTAATTATAATTAATGAATTAATATGTATTGTTTAATTGGTATTTATGATTAATTAATTGGTAATTAATTAATAATTGGTAATTAATTAATAATTGGTAATTAATTGATTAATTAATTGTTAATTAATTATTAATTGTAAAATTATTTTATTAATTGGTTAATTATATACATTATAATTACTTTATTATTAATATTTATTTATTGTTATTGTTAATTAATTAATTGTTAATTAGTAATTAATTGGTGATTTAAGTTTATTAAGTGATTAATTGATAATTAAATTAATTATGTGAATTTTTATGTGTAGTGGGTTGTGGGTTTATAGGGGAATAGGGTGGGAAGTAATGTAATTATAATTAATGAATTAATATGTATTGTTTAATTGGTATTTATGATTAATTAATTGGTAATCAATTAATAATTGGTAATTAATTTGATTAATAGATTAAATAATTTTTAATTAATTATTAATTGTAAAAATAATTTATTATTTGGTTAATTATATAAATTATAATTAGTTTATTAATAATATGTATTTATTGTTATAGTTAATTAATTAATTGTTAATTAGTAATTAATTGGTGATTTAATTTTATTAAGTGATTAATTGATAATTAAAATTAATTATGTGAATTTTTATGTGTAGTGGGTTGTGGGTTTATAGGGGAATAGGGTTGGATGTAATTAAAATAAAATAAATAATGATATATTTTATTTATTTGTAATTATTATTAATTAATTGTTATTAGTTAGTTAAATATAGTAAATATAAATAATTGATTATTGTATTTTATTTGTTGGTATTGCTAATTAATGTATTGTTAATTAATAATTAATAGGTGAATATTTGTAATTTCGTAGTTAATATGTATTAATTAGTGAATTAATAACTATATTAATTATAAAGAATGTATTATTAATTGTAAATAAGAGATAAATTGATATTTAAATCTATTGTGTATTTTGTATGTGTAGTGTGTTGTGTGTTAAAGGGGGAATAGTGTGGGATGTAATTTAAATTTATTTATTTAAATATTTATTTTACATAATTGGTATTTAATAATAATTATTTTTTTTAAACATTGTTAACATGCAATTTTTTTATAACAAATTATTGAATTGGTTATAATGTTCATAGAATCACTGTGCTATCTAGTGCTTTCCCAACTGTTTTACTATCTGGAGTGGGAATAGTAATTTTTACGCCTACGCTATCCAACCTTTTCTCTACTGTTGCACTGTCTGGAGTGGGAATAGGGAATTTTACCCTTACGCTATCCAACACTTTCCCTACTATTGCACTCTCTGGAGTTGGAATAGTAATTTTTACCCTTACACTATCCAACACTTTCCCTACTATTGCATTCTCTGGAGTGGGAATAGTAATTTTTACCCCTACGCTATCCAACGTTTTCCCTACTGTTGCACTCTTTGGAGTTGGAATAGTTATTTTTACCACTACGCTATCCAACGTTTTCTATACTGTTGCACTCTCTGGAGTGGGAATAGTAAATTTTACCCTTACGCTATCCAACACTTTCCCTACTATTGCACTCTCTGGAGTGGGAATAGTAGATTTTACCCTTACGCTATCCAACACTTTCCCTACTATTGCACTCTCTGGAGTTGGAATAGTAATTTTTACCCCTACGCTATCCAACGTTTTCCCTACTGTTGCACTCTTTGGAGTTGGAATAGTTATTTGTACCCCTACGCTATCCAACGTTTTCCCTACTGTTGCTCTGTGTGGAGTGGGAATAGTAATTTTTACCCTTACGCTATCCAACACTTTCCCTACTATTGCACTCTCTGGAGTGGGAATAGTAATTTTTACCATTACGCTATCCAACACTTTCCCTACTATTGCACTCTCTGGAGTTGGAATAGTAATTTTTACCCCTACGCTATCCAACGCTTTCCCTACTGTTGCACTCTTTGGAGTTGGAATAGTAATTTTTACCCCTACGCTATCCAATGTTTTCCCTACTGTTGCACTCGCGGGAGTTGGAATAGTTATTTTTACCCCTACGCTATCCAACATTTTCCTTACTGTTGTTTTTGTTGAAGTTGGACTAGTAGTTTTATTGTGTCTGATATTAAATATGTTTTGTAATATTTTAGCTATTGTAATATATAATTAATAATAAAAATTATTCAAATTAAAATTATTGATTATTATTTGCTATATGTAATTATTTAATATTTAGTAATGTTATTGTTTTATGTGTATAGATGTATTGGTAATTTAAATAAATATTTAATAATTTATATGTTACAGAAATTATTATTAAAAGTAATTATTAAGTAAGTGTATATATTATATATTATATATATATGTTTCATTAAAGTTTCATTTAATTATATATATTTATTATACATTTTACATATTATACAATATATTTAATTATGTTTCTTTGATTTATAAGTATTATTTGGTTTATTTTACATATATTTTTAAACTAAAAAAAAAACGATATTTTTGAATTATGATATTTTTGACATCGATATTAAATTATCGATATTTTTGTACTTACCATGTTGTAGATAGGATGTCGATATTCTTGACCACGATATTTTTGTTGTGATATTTTTGTAGGTCGAATTTTTGTCTTTCGAAATTATGTCATACAATCGTTCATCAATTTGTGCTTTTTGCAATTATGACTACAGTATGACTGAAATAAATGGACGAGAATAGTGGACAAGTTAGGGATCATCCATGGTTCCTTGAGCAGTGGGTCTGCACACTTCACTCTCCCCAACAGCCATACAGAAAATAAAGCTGTAGCATCAAGAAGATGGAGGGTTCTGCCTCGGGGCTTTGAGTGAGCTTGTGGAAGACTCATGCTTCCTTATGTCTGATATCTCCTACAAACACTCTGGTGCCGATCACGATCCGGTAAAAAATGTCCCCGTACGACTCGTATCGGGTCTTTTCACCGTACGAATCGTACAAGTGCCGTACGAACTGGCAATCACGATTCGCATGGTAAAAAGTCCATACGAACCGCACTGGGAATATTTCCCCACACGTCCTCGGGTCGGAAAATGTGTCCGACACGTCCTCGTACGATTCACCGTACAAACGTGAAAGGTGAACTCCGACCGGGGAATCACGATCCATCCCGGGCGTCCGAATGTACAACCGTATGGTGAAAAGACCGCCCGCACCGAACTCCCATAACAACCATGGAGACGTCCAAACAGGTGCCCGGTACGTGCCGTACCCCCCCCCAGCCCCCGTAGGTACGCGCCGACCCCCCCCCCAGCCCCCGTAGGTACGCGCCGACCCCCCCCCAGCCCCCGTAGGTACGCGCCGACCCCCCCCAGCCCCCGTAGGTACGCGCCGACCCCCCCCCCAGCCCCCGTAGGTACGCGCCGCCCCCCCCCCCAGCCCCCGTAGGTACGCGCCGACCCCCCCCCAGCCCCCGTAGGTACGCGCCGACCCCCCCCCCCAGCCCCCGTAGGTACGCGCCGACCCCCCCCCAGCCCCCGTAGGTACGCGCCGACCCCCCCCCCCCAGCCCCCGTAGGTACGCGCCGACCCCCCCCCAGCCCCCGTAGGTACGTGCCGACCCCCCCTGTGTGTACACCCGTGTACGGTGCGTACCCCCCCGTGTACGTTCGAGTCGCACCCCCACCCGTGTATGTACGGTGCGTACCCCCCCGTGTACGCTCGAGTCGTACCCCCACCCGTGTATGTACGGTGCGTAGCGCTGGGGGTACTCACCGTACATACACGGGTGGGGGTACGACTCGAACGTACACGGGGGGGTCCGACTCGAGCGTACATGGGGGGGTTCGACTCGAGCGTACACGGGGGGTACGCACCGTACTTACACGGGTGGGGGTACGACTCGAACGTACACGGGGGGGTCCGACTCGAGCGTACACAGGGGGGGTTCGCACCGTACATACACGGGTGGGGGTACGACTCGAACGTACACGGGGGGTACGCACCGTACACGGGTGTACACACAGGGGGGGTCGGTGCGTACCTATGGGGGCTGGGGGGGGGGTCGGCGCGTACCTACGGGGGCTGGGGGGGGGTCGGCATGTACCTACGGGGGCTGGGGGGGGTCGGCGCGTACCTACGGGGGCTGGGGGGGGTCGGCGTGTACCTACGGGGGCTGGGGGGGGGGGGTCGGCGCGTACCTACGGGGGCTGGGGGGGGGGGTCGGCGCGTACCTACGGGGGCTGGGGGGGGTCGGCGCGTACCTACGGGGGCTGGGGGGGGGGTCGGCGCGTACCGGGCCACCTACTCTGGTCGATTCGCGCCGTACTTCGCTTTTGCGGCACTTTTTGGGTGCCGTGAAAATATTGCCGTCCGGACTGCTGTCGGTTCGATTCGTAATTCCTGGTTCGTGAAACGCTGCCTGAAAGCGTTCCGACGTCACGTCGCAGCATTCCCGGATCACATTCGTATGTATATTTTCGTCGGTCGGTGTTTTTTACGATTCGTACGGAAATGGTGTTTCCGTGCGAATCGTAATTCCATGTTTGTAAAGTTTTACAACCGGGTACGAGTCGGACGGGGAATTCGCTCCGACCGACGGTTCGTACGCGGTTTTTAACGGATCGTAATCGGCACCTCTGTTGATAGGGACCCCAATGTTGACTGCTAGTAATCCACAATTCTATGTGTTACCTGCCCTAGCTGGTCTGACATTCCCCATTGCAACTCTTTTTGTCTACATGCAGGTGGACTCGGTTCTGAAGTAGGAGAACGAGGGAAGAATTTCTCGGTTGGACAAAGGCAGCTTGTGTGCCTTGCAAGAGCCCTCCTGATGGATGCCAAGGTATGGTACACCTGATGCACAGTTAAGAAAGCAAGTTCAGGAAAAAGTGTTTGAAGAGATTAAAAAGAGCGTTCCCCGCATTTCTATAGAGCTCTCATGCATCAATGCAAATGCAAATTCTAACTGAGGATCATTCTTGTTTCAGCTTCCCTGAGACTAGCTGAGGGATACAGGTATTGTTGTAACCTAACAAAACATCCCCTTTAAATGTGAATCTGCCAGCTAAAGATACATATCATTACAAGTGTAGAAAACAAGGTGGTTAGACTATGGGGTTGAAAAACCATAGTCCTGATATGAGCTGTGGCTGAGCTTCCACAAAGTCCACACAATTTAGTTCCTAGAATTGAATTTTTTTTTATAACAATACAAAATTTACAGAACTGAGACTCTGTAGATCACTGAAAGAAGTTGATGGGCAAGGAACTTAATCAAAGAGTTGAATAATGTTAACATTGGATATGTACAAAATATATCATGGCATTGGTGAGACAGGAAATCCCTCAGTTTACAAATCCACCACCCTTGGTATTCTCCGAGATCAGAAAACAGACAGAACTGTTCAATCCCACTAGGACCCTCTCCTCACTCCCAAGGTGTACAGAAAAATACAGCTGCTTTTCTCCTCTCATGTTCCATCTCACCCTGTGGTGTAGGTTCTTTGCATCGATGAGGCCACAGCGAGTGTGGACCAGAAGACCGACCAGGTGCTGCAGCAGACGATTCGCAAACGATTTGCTGATAAAACAGTGCTGACAATCGCCCACAGGTACCCTAGCTTCTTCTACTAAATATTTAATAGATAGCACCTTTACGTTTACTGGTCATTAATTCATAAATGCCATATTGGAAATTGAAAACTGTTTGCCACATACCCATTATTTCAGCAGTAAAGTTAGGCATGACTGGGGGGGTTAGGGCCAGAGTCATAGTGGCAGGCAGACCACCAGAGTAAAATGTACTGTTCAGGGTGCTGTTTGATGCAGGCAGTCGATAGGGTGCAATGTGAGTGTGGTGTGTCGTACCAAGGAGTGCAGTTTTAGTGTTGTAAAGTACAGTGTGGGTTCTGTTGAATGTAGTGCGGGTGCAGTGAGGTGCAATATGATGGATTTTGGTTGCAATGTGAGTGCCTTGAGCCACAGTGTGGATATCTTACAGTGTAATGTCAGTAGTATACTCTGAGATATTTAGGGTGTAGTGTCGGTGTTGTGGGTTTCAGTATGAGTGATGGTCAGTTTGTGTGTGAGAGGGTGCACTGTGTGTCATATGGCCTTCTGTGTGAGTGCTGAAGGGTGCAGTGAAATTCAGTTTAAGCATGGTGAAATGTAGCATAATTGTTTGATATAGGTAGAGTGGCAAACTGGGCCATTGTTTGAGACACTGTGAAATTCATAGGGTAGCTTTGTCCCTATATATGTTACTGCAGCACAGTCGGAAGTTGTCAGCTGTCACTGACCAATTCTGCAGGACACACAAGCATGGATTAAGCAGAACTTGACAGTGTTCCTGAATATAATAAAACCTGGCTCATTTAAATGTAGTCACTGTCAGTACATTCTGCCTGTAGATGCTTCTCTTTCATTTTGCTCATCTTATTGGTGCCCCTACAGCATCTTGCTCCTTCTGCTCCTACTTCTGCTGGAGGCGTCTATAAAATCATCATAGTGAGAGACGGGTATTCCCACCCTTAATCAATCGAGTAGGAAAGACTTGTGTTCACAATTCACTAGCCCTCATTTACTAAGGTTTTGTGCAGGTATTCACGCTAGGTAAAATAATTCATTTACTTGCCATTTTAAATACCTGCGGTGCTAAACTGCATTGCACCGCATGAGTGGTAAATAAGGGTCACTTTATGTTTTAAATGATATAGGGTCTTACTGGGTGAACTTCTGTGGATGGTGCACTGTATGAACTGTAGTAGGGGATCTCTGTGTATAGTCATAATCATGTGAATAGTCCCGCCCATGTGCGTGGACCCCGGAGCACTTCATTAGATATATTCTCTTAAGTTGTCTTCTTCTGCAGTCCTGCATAGACACTTAAGAGATAAAGAAAGACAATAATGCAGCCTAAAAACAACTAGGCTACGCTGGCCATTACTTCATCCTGAAGTTAAAAAGATAGCCAGGTAACAGTTAAATGTAACTATTTTACTGAGTTTCACACATAGAGAAACTCCCCTTCACAAAGATCCTTTTTTCATGATAAAGATGAAGGGTTGGACAGACAAACCCCATAGGCTGTCATTATGTGTCTGTAAACGGATACCGTGCCTTTAAAAATCCTTCCAGAGACCCTCGGTATCCCATGATGCACAGCCAAAGGCTAGTTACTTTCAGTTCTTTTTTCCGGCTCCTGCTAGCAGGACCCTGGAGCATTGAGCTCTACCTTGAGTGGTATATTTTTCAATAATTAAGCTTTCTAAAGTTAGTTTGAGTGTTTTACTCGACGTCTTTGGCATTTTCCTTCTTTTTGCTATCTTTTTTGGGCAGTTAGCCCACATTTCTCTTGCCGAAATGCCATCTTTATCCGACAAGTGCCATGAATGTGGCAGGAAGAAGGCCAAGTCGGACGCCCACAGAGTTTGTATTCTCTGTCTACCTACTTCACATGTTCCTGAATCCAGAGCCATCTGTACATCCTTCTCCAGGAGGACCCTGCGTGACAGGGAGAAAATTCGTCTTCAAGGCCTGGAGCAGAGAAGACAACAGGCTGCAGGTGGGACATCTGGTCAAGGAGAGAGCTAGTCCTCCTCTAAGACGCATGTGTCGGCATCTGGGGGGGCTCCCCAGTCGAAAGAAGGCTCAAAAACTACGCTGGTCCCAGTCGACGTCGAAGGCAACAACATCGATGTCGAGACCAGGTATGACGACGATCTGCTCCCCGTCGACTCAGTGCTCTTGGTCGAAGCGACGTCGAAGATCAACGTCGAGGCCTCGGGTGAGGTCGATGTCAAGGACATCCTGGTCAATGTCGACATACCATCGCCGTCGATCTGGGTCGAGGAGATATCGGCGCTCGCCGTCGAGGCGACACCGCCGCTCACCGTCGACGAGACGTTCAACGTCGAGACGAAGAAGGTCGACGTCGAGGAGGTATCCTCGTAGTTCGAGGTCGAGAGACTAGTCTCCCTCTGTGGTCAGCCTCTCAACGTCGACAACAAGTTCTAGATCACAACAACGTCGGCACTCGCCGTCGAGGGGCACTACATCCAGGGCTCCCTCTTCAAGGCCAGCCCGCAAACGGAGGAGGGTGGAATCTACCTCGGACTCGGAGTATTCCAGGACCCATTCTCCAACTAGGACACTGGAACCTGCTCCTGGTCAGCCTGTGGCTCCTCTTCAGTCACCCCCTCTGCGGTCCAGGACTCCTACTCCTCCTCCTCCTCCTCCTCCTAAAACTCCTCCACCTCCGCCTCCTCCTCCGTCTCAGCCACCTGCAGAACCTAGAAGGGCAAGGTCACGGTCCCAGCCAAGACATCGCTCTTGCAGCCGGCACCGTTCTTCTACAAGGTCTCACCGACGCCGTTGTCACGAGAGATCTCGTTCTCGATATACTGGGGACATCCACTAGTGAGGGGAGATACTCGCCCACATTATCGGACTCGCCACCTCTGAGAGTGTCACCTGTTGATGATATTGCCACATTCCAGGAGGTTCTTGTGAGGGAAGCGGCTAAACTGGGCATTGCGTTGTCTGTGCCTACTCCCACTACGTCGGTGATTTTTGAGACGCTGAAGCAGAGGCAAACCTCTCGTCCTCTGCTTCCATTGGTACCCGGATTGGAGGAACCAGCGATGGTGTTATTCCTTACGCCTTCCTCGATAAAATCTGTGCCTTTGAGGCTCCAGAAGAAAAACCGTCCCCCGAACTCTGACCCTGCATTCCTTCGGGCGGACCCCACCCCACCCGGATTCAGTAATCTTGGTGGTAGCAAAGAAGCAGTATGCTACGGCCCTCTCGTCCACAGTCCCTCCGGACAAGGAAAGCCGTAAGCTGGACTCTGTGGGGAGAAAAGTCTGCAACACTGCAGCAACATCATTGAAGGCGGCTAGTTCTACTGCCCTGCTGGACCGTTACGACCGTTGAAGAGACCGTTGGGAGTCTCTTCACCAGTTCATAGGCCTCCTACCTAGGGACAAACTGGAGGATTTCCAGGAGGTACTCAACGAAGGACTGATGGTCTCTAATAAGATTATCAGCGCGGAGGCGGACACCTCTCCTTGCAGCCCACGAGTATTGTCATGGCGTTACTCTCCGACGGCATTCCTGGTTGCGTCTCATCTCTTTAAAACCAGAGGCTCAGCAGCGCATCGCGAACCTTCCATTCTTGGGTACCACCCTCTTTGGTTCCCATGCAGACGAGGAGATTGCCCGCATGAAGGCTGAGATGGAAACCCTCAAAGCTGTTGGCTTGGAGAAGCCTAAGGAGCAGCGTAGGAATTTCTGCCCTCTCCAACTGCGTTATTTCAATCAGCGATTCCAGCGTGGGCAGGGCCGTCAGTCTGGACAGCAACAGCAGCAACAGTTTCAACGGTCATTTCAGCCATTTCAGAGACGCCAGTCGAGAGGAAGGTCTAACCAGCGGGTTCCAAGCCCTGAAGGGTTACTTCCCCCTCTTCCGTTGCCCATTCCGGTGGGGGGAAGCATTCAAAATTATCTGGCAGGGTGGAAAAAGATAACTCAGGACAGTTGGGTGCTGAATATTGTTCGCAATGGATACTATCTACGTTTCACCAGCCCTCCTCCATCGATACCGCCAGTTCTCTCTCAGCACCGGCTGCGTGAGCTTTAGGTGGAAGCCGATACCCTGCTAAGGAAAAGGGCGATAGAACTGGTTCCTCCTATCCAGAGGGGACAAGGTTTATATTCAAGATTCTTTCTCGTACACGAATTCAGACCCATTCTCGACTTGCGGCAAGTGAACAAATGGATCCAAAGAGAAAAGTTCTGCATGTTATCCCTGCATCATATCTACCCTCAGCTGCATCAGGGAGACTGGCTATGTGCACTATATCTGCAAGACGCATATGTTCATGTGCCCATAGCAAGGAAACATCGCAAGTTCCTACGGTTCCTGGTCGGCACCAATCACTACCAATATGCAGTGCTTCCCTTCGGCCTGAAGTCAGTGCCCAGGACTTTTCCAAAATGCATGGCAGTAGTCGCAGCACACCTCCGGAAGAGCAAAGTGTTTGTCTATCCATCCCTGGATGACTGGCTGATCAAGGCAGCCACGTTTCAGGAAGCACAACTGCATTTCAACAGAATCGCTTGGGTCTACACATCAATCTCTCAAAGTCTATCCCGACTCCTGTCTAGTGTCTGCAGTATCTGGGAGCCTCCATCGATACTTGCAAAGCAGCATGTGTCCTTCAGAGGAGAGACGCTTATCAATCCTTCGGAAGGCTCAGACTCTCATGACCATACCCTTCCCGACGGTGAGGAAGGTGTCCTCTCTCCTGGGTTCCATGGCCTTGTGCATTTTTCTCACTCCTCATGCACGCCTCCGAATGCGGCCTCTGCAGGAATGTTTGGAGGATCAGTGGAACCAGAAAGAGGGGAGTTGGGAGAACAGGATTATGTTGTCACAGCAAGCCATCCAGTCTCTACGATGGTGGTGCTCTCCACACAATCTCCTCAGAGGGACTCCTTTCCACAAGGAGATTCCAACACAGACCATCGTGACAGATGCGTCTCTCCACGGCTGGGGTGCGCATTCGGATCAACTACAGATACAGGGCAGGTGGTCCGTGAAGGAGTCCACGTATCACATCAACTTCCTGGAACTTCGAGCTGTTCACTTGGCACTGAAAGCTTTCCAGCCTTCCTTTGCGCACCAATTCCCTGCTTGTACAGACTGACAACACAACAACGATGTTCTATCTCAACAAGCAGGGGGGATCCCACTCTCGCCCACTGTCTCGGGAGGCCCAGGTGATCTGGCATTGGCTTCTGGCCAGGGACTTGACCATCACAGCGACTCACCTCCCGGGTGTGCAAAATGCTCAGACAGACGCTCTCAGCAGACTCGTTCTCGAAAATCACGAGTGGGTCTTAAACGACGATGTGGTGCAAGAAATATTCGAAAGATGGGGAACTCCGGAGGTCGATCTGCTCGCCACTACGGAAAACAGGAAATGCCGCGACTTCGCCTCCAGGTTCTACCAACCAGGGACGCTGGGGAATGCACTGTGGATCAACTGGTCGAACAGCTTTCTCTTCACTTTTCCACTCATTCCCCTGATCCCGACAGTGTTGATCAAACTTTCCCAATCACGGGCCAAGATGATCCTCATTGCTCCGGAGTGGCCCCGTCAGTGGTTGATCTACTACACCGGTCTCTCCTGCCTCACCTTCAGCTTCCGTGTCGGCCGGACCTTCTCACGAAGTTCGGAGGGCAGATGGTGCATCTCAACCTCTCGTCATTGAATTTGGCAGCATGGCTCCTGAGCTAGTGCAGTATGGACATTTAAATCTCCCTCAGAACTGTATGGAGATATTAAAAGAAGCGAAAAGACCATCTACACGCACTTCCTATGCATATAAATGGAAGAGATTTTGCATTTGGTGTGCCTCTAAGAATGCAGATCCTACCTCCTGGAAGGAGGATGTCATTCTTCCATATTTGCTTGTAAGGTAGGTCGCTCCCCCTCCGCACAGCACCGCCTGTGCGTCCTGTCCCTGCCCCAGCTGCCGCTACGGAGGTAAGTTCTGTGCCCCCGTGATCTGTGCCCGTTTTCTCTTTTGTAACCCCTGTGATCTGTGCCCGTTTTCTCTTTTGTGACCCCAGTGATCTGTTCCCGTTTTCTCTTTTGTGACCCCCGTGATCTGTGCCCGTTTTCTCTTTTGTGACCCCCGTGATCTGTCCCCTTTTCTCCTTTGTGACCCCCGTGATCTGTGCCCTTGACATCCGTGCCGTCCATCGCTCCCGTTCCTGCCGCTGCGTCCCCTGTGGCCCCGCCCCCCTGACTGTCCATTCGCTGCCCCTACCTCCCGCTTCCCAGCTGCTCCTCCCTCCCACCTCCCCATATATGCCGAAGGCAAGCCCGTCTGCGCCCGTCCGCGCCTGGACCGCGCCCAGTGCCAGGACCTCTGGCCCCCACGAACGCCACGACGCCCGTCTCCGCGACAACTCCAGCACCCTTCACGCACTCAACGCCGGACGATCACGCACCTGCTGCCTGGCTGCCCTGAGGCACACCTAAGGACCCTTCTCCTGCCGGAACTGCAGCTTCACCAGCATCCGGCCCGCCAACCCACCTACCAAAGAACCCAACCACCTCAGATGCATCCTTCTCAACACCCGCTCCGCATGCAAACACGCCGTGGAACTCTGGGACCTACTGTACTCCAACACCCAAGACGTCGCCTTCCTGACGGAGACCTGGCTGAACCCCTCCTCGGCACCCGACATCGCCATAGCCATCCGGAAGGCTATAAAATTACCTGCAGGGCCCGCACCAATGGAGTAGGAGGAGAAATCGCCATCGTCCACAGGACCTCTCTCAAAGTCTTAACCAACACCGGCGACACCGCCGAACACCTGTACTTCCAGATCCACACTGATCCCAACACCACCCTCAGAGGAACCCTCATCTACAGACCTCCCGGACCATGAGCACAGTTCAGCGACTCCATCACCGACCTCGTCAGCACACACGCCCTCGCCTCCACGGACTACATCCTCCTCGGGGACCTGAACTTCCCCCTCGAGAACAACAACGACACCAACTCCTCCACCCTGATCGACAACCTCGCCAACCTCAGACTCAGACAACTCATCACTACACCCACCCACTCCGCCGGCCACACGCTTAACCCCATCTTCTCCGCAAGCTCCCACGTCTCCTTCAACCACACCACCGAGCTCCACTGGACCGATCACCGCTGCATCCACTTCACCTTCCAGAAACCCACCACACACCACCGCACCCAACAGATGCCGCGCCACTGCTGGGGCAAAGTCACTGAAGACCAGCTTTCCACCTCCCTCGCCCGGAACCCACCCGTAGATCCGACCGACCCCGACACCGCCTCCCGCAACCTCAAACAGTGGATCAACGAATGCGCCATCACCCTCGCCCCCCTCAAGAAGCCCTCCAACACCCACACTAGCAAGAAAGCCAGCTGGTTCACCAAACACCTCCAGGCCTCCAAGCGAACCTGCCGAAAACTCGAAAAAACCTGGATCCGTGAACGAACACCGGAAAGCTACACCGCCCACAAGAACGCCACCCGCAGACACCACCACCACCTCATCAGATGCGCCAAAAGGACCTCCTTCAAAGACCGCCTAGACAACAACGCACACAACAGCAAAGAGCTCTTCAACATCGTGAAAGAACTCTCCAACCCCAGCTCCAACACCAACGACATCCCACCTTCTCAAGACCTGTGCGACTCGCTGGCCACCTTCTTCCATCGCAAGATTGCAGACATCCATGACAGCTTCAACACCATCACCACCCTGGCAACCACTGAGACCCCCGCTCCCACCACCCGCACCAACCACCTGATCGCCTGGACCAACATTAACGATGACGACACCATCAAGATCATGAACACCATCCACTCCGGAACCCCAGAAGAGCCCTGCCCACACCACATCTTCAACAAAGCCAGCAGCAGCATCGCACCCCATCTCCGGAAAACCATCAACATCTCTTTCGAGACAGCGACCTTCCCGGAGAGCTGGAAGCACGCAGAGATCAACGCCTTACTCATGAAACCCAAAGCGGACCCCAAGGACCTCAAGAACTTCCGACCCATCTCCCTGCTCCCGTTCCCGGTGAAGATCATTGAAAAGGCCGTCATCAAACAACTGACCAGCTTCCTCGAGGAGAACAGCATCCTGGACCCGTCTCAGTCCGGGTTCCGCAGCAACCACAGCACCGAAACTGCCCTCATCGCCGCAACCGATGACATCAGGTCCCTGCTAGACAATGGAGAAACCGCGGCCCTCATCCTCCAGGACCTGTCATCCGCCTTTGACACGGTCTGCCACCGCACACTACGAACACGCCTCTACGATGACGGAATCCAAGAGAAAGCCCTGGACTGGACCGCCTCCTTCCTCTGCGGCAGAACACACAGCGTCCGCCTCTCCCCCTTTCGCTCCAAAGCCACCGAGATCATCTGCGGCGTACCCCAAGGCTCATCCCTCAGCCCAGCGTTGTTCAACGTCTACATGGCACGACGGCACGACCTCAACATCATCTCCTACGCCGACGACACCCAGCTGATCCTCGCCCTCACCAAGGACCCCCACACCGCCAAAACCATCCTACACGAAGGAATGAAGGCCGTCGCCGACTGGATGAGGAACAGCCGACTGAAGCTGAACTCGGACAAGATGGAGGTCCTCATCCTCGCATCCACCCCCTCGGCCTGGGACGACTCCTGGTGGCCAACTGCACTAGGAACACCCCCAACACCCACCGACCATGCACGCAACCTAGGGGTCATCCTTGACTCTACCCTCTCCATGACGAAGCAGGTCAACGCCGTCTCCTCCTCCTGCTTCAACACCCTCCGCATGCTTCACACCGAAACAAGAAGGACGGTCACCCAGGCCCTCGTCAGCAGTAGACTGGACTACGGAAACGCACTCTATGCAGGAGCCCCGGCCAAACTCCTGAAACGGCTTCAACGCATCCGGAACACCTCCGCACGCCTGATCCTTGACATCTCTCACCGCAGCCACATCACACCCCACCTGAGAGACCTACACTGGCTCCCTGTCAACAAGAGGATAACCTTCAAACTCCTCAACCACGCACACAAGGCACTCCACAACATTGGACCAACGTACCTCAACAGCCGACTCAGCCTCTACACCCCCACCCGCCAGCTCCACTCAGCAGACCGCGCCCTCGCCACCGTCCCCCGCATCTGAAGAGTGACCGCCGGCGGCAGATCATTCTCCCACCTCGTCGCCAAGACATGGAACATCCTCCCCATCTGCCTGCAGCAGACCTTCTGACCTTCAGAAGACTTCTCAAGACCTGGCTCTTCGAACAGTAGCAACTTCCATCCCCCCACCCCAGTGCCTTGAGACCCTCGCGAGTATGAAGTGCGCTTTACAAATGCCATGATTGATTGATTGATTGTATTTGGCTCAATCTGGCCTGAATTTTCATTCCATTAAAGTTCACCTAGCAGCTTTAACTGCGTATAGGAAATGTCCTCCACAAACTTCCTTTTTACAACTCCCAGTCATCAAAGATTTTCTGGAAGGTTTGAAGAAAGTGTTTCCTCCCATTAGGCGTCCTTCACCTCCGTGGGAGCTTAATGTGGTGCTTTCTAGACTGATGCGGGAGCCTTTTGAGCCCATTCATAAGGCTTCTCTCCAGCATCTGTCCTGGAAGGCAGCTTTCCTTGTAGCCATAACATCGCTTGCAGGGTGAGTGAAATCCAGGCTCTCTGTTGTCAAGAGCCTTACACAGTGTTTCATTCTTCTAAGGTAGTCATGAGGACTCACCCTAAATTCCTTCCAAAAGTAGTGTCAGAGTTTCATGTGAATCAAACAATTTCTTTACCCACATTTTTTCAGCATCCTTCCTGCTGAGAGATGCCTTCATTCTCTCAATGTTAGAAGGGTGTTGAAGTTCTACTTAGATAAGACTAAGGAGATTTGTAGATCGGATCATTTGTTTGTTAACTTTGGCTCTGTCAGGACTGGTCTTGCTACCTCCAAGCAATCCATCTCCAGGTGGATCGTGTCCTGTATTCAGTTGTGTTATCAGAAAGCCAACAAGACTCTAGTTAATAAGCCTAAGGCTCACTCTACCAGAGGTAAAGCTGCTACAGCGGCTTTACTCCGTAACGTCCCTATTGCAGAAATCTGTAAGGCTGCCACTTGGAAGTCAGTCCATACCTTTACTAAACACTACTGCCTGGACTCTGATGCCAGGGAAGATGCTCAGGTTGGGTAGGCTTCACTGAGGAATCTATTTGCACAAAAGTGGGTCTGTTTATTTCTTCCACCGCTGGGGTTTGTTGTTTGGGGATGGGCTTGCTATTCTATTCACATGATTATGACTATACACAGAGATCCCCTAATATAGAAGGAGTAGTTTCTTACCTGTAACTCCAGTTCTGTAGTAGGGGTATCTCTGTGATAGTCATAAGCAACCCGCCCTCCTCCCCGGTGGATGAAACAGTATGTCCAGAATTTAGCAGGCCTTGCTTTATACGCCTTCCAAAAGAACTGAAAGTAACTAGCCTTTGGCTGTGCATCATGGGATAACGAGGGTCTCTGGAAGGATTCTTAAAGGCACGGAATCCATTTACAGACACATAATGGCAGCATATGGGGCTTTTCTGTCCAACCCTTCATCTCTATCATGAAAAAAGGATCTTTGTGAAGGGGAGTTTCTCTATGTGTGAAACTCAGTAAAATAGTTACATTTAACTGTTACCTGGCTATCTTTTTCACTTCAGGATGAAGTAATGGTCAGCGTAGCCTAGTTGTTTTTAGGCTGCATTATTGTCTTTCTTTATCTCTTAAGTGTCTATGCAGGACTGCAGAAGAGCACAAATTAAGAGAATATATCTAATGAAGTGCTCCGGGGTCCACGCACATGGGCGGGACTATTCACATGATTATGACTATCACAGAGATACCCCTACTACAGAACTGGAGTTACAGGTAAGAAACTACTCCTTTCCTGTGATTATTCACGTCCTACTTGTAGGCACCTCCAGCTGCATGTCATAATAGCTGTGTGGCGAGGGCCATTGAGCTATGGATGGAGAATTAGCAAGACTTACACTCTCTTCTTACGCCAGAGCTTCCATAACTCATTGTACAAGGAACACCCTGTGTAGTCCCATTGCTGTCACTCTCTTCCTATTTACACTCTTCCCTAATGCACCTGTCCTCCCCCCTCTCTTCATGCAGGTTGGACACGATCATGGACTCTGACCGGGTGTTGGTGATGCAGGCTGGGAAGGTTTTGGAGATGGGGTCCCCTCAAGTGCTGTGTAACATGGAAGACTCTGCTTTCTACCGGCTTGTCCATGGCGAACAGCTATGACAGGCGAGCCAATGCCGCAATGAGGAAGCAATGGGACACGAGGTTCCATTGGGAGAATTGGGACCAAGCTGTATTGGTTAACAAATTGACTTGGCCTGTCGCCAGTTAATGAAAGGTCATTGACATCTGAATGCAGAGGATAAATGTGCACTAAGTGCACCATTATCACTATTCCTATCCTGGTGGACAACAGCTGAAATTAATGCTACCTCGCAAGCTGTTGAAAGTGTCAAGGAATGAATCAACGAGGAACATGAGATGTGCATTAGCTAGAAGAGTGGGCAGTGTGGGTAGTTGCACCTGCCGCAGGCACACACAGATCATAGGTTTAAGGCTGTCTGCTTGGTGCCTTCCAGGAAATGGAAACAAAGACTTACTTGAGGGAAGGGACAGGCATGGTATATTTTGGCAGGGCCACAAATGTAGCAAAGGGTGTGAGGACACAGGTATAACTATGAATCAGTGGGTAGTGGCTCTGGAAGATGAGCAGCCACAGTTTGCAGACAGTGCCTGGATTATGAAGGAATACACAGGAAAGAGGGACAGTCAAGAGCATACAGTGAAAGCTGGACATAACTGATAGAAACTTCTAGTTGTAGATTCCTTACCCTTAGAATTACCCTCAGGCATCAGTCTGGATCCAGTGATTTTTCTTTAGCAGTACCGCTGCACGTTGATTGGCTCCGCGTCTGGCATCATGCGCACCGGAAATGACGTTGCAGAACCGACCTAGAGGCCACCTGGACGCGCTGACGTCAGTTCTTTTTCCGCATCAGCCTACGAGCAGAGCCATAGAGAGCTACCCCTTAGCTGTTTTTTGGCTACTCTTTTTTTACTTTTATCAACCAAAAAAAATCCAGAGTCTTGGACTCATGGTGCGTCGAGATGTCCCAACGTAGGACCGGATTCAAGCTCTGCGGATCCTGTCATCGGATGTTGTCCATGACAGATCCGCACCTCGTGTTCCTCTAGTGCTTGGAGCGCAGCCATGACAGAAAGTCGTGCTCCAAGTGGCAGGCCATGAATCCGAAGGCTTTGCAGGAGCGATTTCGAAAGCTGTTGTAGGCCAGGCGCTCAGCTCTGCATCGCTCCCATTCTCGATCGACAGGAAAGTCCCGAGAATGGTTGCGGAACCCGCACTACTCGTCCCATTCGAAATCTTCAGGATGCTCAGGTAAGCACAAGAAGAAGTTAAAGAAGCATAGCTGTTCTTCGACTTCACCCCGTCCGTCGGCCAGCGCAACGCGGGACATAGAGTGTCGTTGCTCTAGGCCTCCATCCTAGGCGCCTCTTTCTGAGACCATTCTGCACCTCCCCACAGTTCCAGGATCCGGGGCATCTGCTGTCCAGTTGTGACAGTTCTATGAGGCCTTGCACCTCATCTTTGGGCAGTCTGGCTCCACTGGTGCACCTTCAGGCCCCGCGTAGTTGGTCGGGGGCCCCAAGCCTTCAACACTGGTGGCTTGGGCCCCGGACCTGGAGGGCCCCAGTGGATCCTTTATCGCATCTAGATCAATGTCTGTCGTTCCACTTCGACCTTCCCCGATATCAATCCCGACAGCGACGCTCCCTGCGCCGACCATGCCCCCCGGCATCGACCCCATTCTTGTCCCTGACTTTGACACGGAGCCGGGCCGGCATCCATCGACGTCAATTCTGACACCAGAAGGGACTTTTGTCCATGTGTCCATTCCCGGTGTTGATTTTGTACTGGGAGGTGGTGAAGAGGACTGGGAGGGGACGCTGGACCGTTTAACAAACCATGGACTGGTGGATGGACTTGGCTGAGGCCAGTGGGTTGGATACTTCCCCTGACACTGACTTATTTCTACCCCTACCGTGGCTATGGAGGAGGGGGCGTCCTTCGCAGTGGGGATGAGAAGGGCAGCCGAGGTCCTGGCCCTCCTTCTCCCTTTGGGGGCAGCCAGGACTCACCTTCTGACAAAGGTGCTTCAGCCTATGGCTTTTACCTGAACCTCTTTTGCCTTTTATTGAAGCCCTCACTGATGTCCTTCTGGGCCAGGCCCAGCACAAAGGCTCCTGTGGATAGGACAATCGCCCGCCACCATCGCCCTGCTCCAGGTGACCCAACGTTCTTTACTCAACAACCTTTCCCTGGGAGCTGGGTTGTCCAAGCCTCATATTGCAAAGGCAAATCCCCTTCTGCACCCCGATGGGGAATCCAAGAAGCTGGACCATCTTGGGAAGAGGATGTTTTCTTCCTACAGCTTGGCATTGCCGTCGGTGAATGCCGCTTGCCTCTGGAGCCGATACTCCCATAGCATCTGGCACACGGTTGCGCAGGTGCTGCCTCAGTGCCCGGAGGAGGACCAGGCTGTCGTTTGGCAGTTGCGGACAGGAGAGATACAGCGAAATTCACCAAACGCTGTGGACTGGAAACCACCGACATACTGGGCAGAATGGTTGCCTCATCAGTTGCATTATGATGACGGTACGCCTGATTGAGGACTTCTGGCTTTTCATGGGATGTCCAATCTACTCTGTAGGACATGCCGTGTGATGGCACTCGCCTTTTCGGCGACAAGGCAGACTCAGTGCTTGAGTGCCTCAAGGAATCTTGGGCTACAGCCAGATCCTTGGCCTCACGGCTATGAACCGTCCCCCTCAGTCTGCCTTATGTCTCTTTCACGGCTACGGAAGGGGGGCACAGCCACATCCCGTCCAGCCGAGCCACTGAGTCATGCAGGCTGGCCAGCCTCTGCGTAGCCTTGGACGTGGGACCCAGCGTCCTCATGGGTGAGGGAGAAAGCGTTTTTTTTTTTTAAAATGTGTTTATTGACTGCATACAAGGAACAGTGATATACAGATCCGAGTGCCATCAACCCAAGGCCCGCCATTTTGTCTCATCTCGCAATCGATTACATCGGCTATCCCACATCCCGGAGGCCGGGCATCACCGTGCTAAACTGAATAAACACCTAATGCTTCCCGAGTGTCCCTCCAGCTCAGCGCTTGCATGCGGGGCAGACCCCCTGTCTGCGGTCAGGCTTTAACGCGCTCCTTTCCCCAAAGCTTAGGGGACAGTCACTCTTTTTTATGGCCATAAAACTCCAAACCCCCTCCCTCCCCTCACGCTTCCCCCAACTCCCCTAACCCACCCTCCCCAACCAAACCCCTGAGGTCCTAAGTTAGTCGCAGTATCGCTCGCATCCCGCACTCAGCCGCCACTCATCCTCATCTAGTGTCACCCGCCCGAACACCTCCTACGGGAGTTCCCTCTTCTGCAACATCCGTGTCAGGGCCCCCATCCGGGCTTCCTGCTGCAGCCCCCCGCCCGCTCAGGTATGCCTCATACAATTCCCAGAAGTTTTTAGGCCTGCTACGCAGCGGCAGCAACTCGCTGAACCTCTCCGCTTGGGTGCAGCAGTACAGCACATCGCGTTTCCACTGCTCCACTGTGGGCACGGGGCCACGCATCCAGCTCATCGCCACTCGTCGTTTCGCCACTAGCATCCCCATATCAACCAGGCGTCTGGCAGCCCTCGGCACACCTCTTGAATGCCCCAATAGCGCCACCGCCGGGTCCGGAGCCAGCTCCACCCCCGTCACCCCCACTATCTGGTGGCATACCGCCACCCAAAAGTTGTATATGCCCGGGCATTGCCACGCCAGGTGGAGGAAGTCAGCCGTCGGGTGTCTGCAACGTTCGCATACAGGGTCGTCACGCAGCCCATATCTATGCAAGCGCTCCGGCGTGTAGTAGTACCTGTTGAGGAATTTGAAATGGACCAGCCGGTGTCTGCCATGCAGAGAGATGCGTCTAATCCCCGTGCAGCAGTACGCCCACATTGCATCGTCAATGGTAATCCCTAAGTCCCTTTGCCAGTCCAGTCTGCATTTTGCGAACTCGTGCACTCTATGCGATTGCGCCATTCTGTACAACTTAGAGATCAACCCGCGGGGGCTATCATTCTTAATTATGTATGTCAGTTCCTGAACCTCCGCCGGCTCCTCCATATCTCTCCCCAACAACTGTCTCCAGGCCTGCCTGACTCTGTAATACTGAAAACGCTGCAATTGTGTGCACTCCGCGCCCGAGGCTGCCACCGCCGCCCACGTTTTGACATGGCCGTCAGCAAACATGTCACCCATTGTGTGCACTCCCAGCTCCTTAAGCGCTCGCCGCACTCCCTCCTCCTTGCAAGGGGTCAGCCACACCGCCCAGGCAGTGGGCATTGCCGGTGAATACAGCTGCGCCCCAGAGTCGCACTGTAGTATACAGTTCCAGGCATGCCTAGTGGAGTTCAAGGAATCAAGAAATCCCGTGCGGCGGTCCGGATGCTCAAAAATTACCGCTGGGAGCGGCAACGGCGCCGCAAACAATGTCTCCAGTCTAAGATACGGGACAGCCTCGCCCCCGTGTATCCAGCTATGCGCCTGAGCTCCCTGCGCCACTCGGTAGTACAGCTCCATGTCGGGTGCCCCCAGGCCACCCATCTGGTAAGGTAGCGTCAGTACTTTCCAGCTGGTCCGCGCCTGCTTGCCAGCCCACGCCAGCCTTAGCAATGATGCCTGTAGCCGCGCGAAGAAAGCACGCGAGAGCACCATGGGGATGTTCGTAAAAAGAAACAGGAACCGAGGGAGCACCACCATCTTCATAATGGATATGCGTCCCAATAACGAAAGGGGCAGCTTGATCCAGGTCTCCACGTCGTCTTCCAGTTTACTTATGGCCCGTCCGTAATTCTCAGATAGCACCACCTCTGAGTCCCTATGGAGCTGGATCCCCAGGTACCGAACCGGTTCCTCAGACCAGTGCAACGGGTACTCCATAGCAAAGGGGGTCGTGACTGGCGTCAGCGGGAACACAATAGATTTATCCCAGTTCACCGTCAGCCCGGAGAGCGCTCCAAAGTGGACTACCTCCCTCAACACTGGGGCTAGGTTATTTTCCGGGTCCCTGACATATAGCAGGGTGTCGTCTGCATACGTGGAGATCGTTATTCTGTAAGTAGGGAAATTGATGCCTCGAAGGCTGTGGTATTCACGCATAGCGCACGCCAGCGGTTCTGCCACCAGGGCATACAACAAAGGTGACAGGGGGCACCCCTGCCTCGTGCCCCTCGTAATTGTTATCGGGTCCGTGACTCTGTCGCCCAAGCGTATTCGCGCCGTGGGGCCATTATATAGTACTCCTATCATTTGTAGGAAGATCGGACCGAGCCCCATGCGCGTCAGGACCTGCCGCATAAATGGCCACTCGACAGAGTCAAATGCCTTTTCCATGTCGAGAAACACCGCGAGCGCGCGCGCTTCGGGGCGAACGTGTTGCATGACGCCAAACACCGTCCGCAAATTATATGTGAGGTTCCTGCCCGGCATGAATCCCGCCTGCTCTGGGGCGACCAGTTCGGGAGCGAGAAGGGCCAGCCGCGTGGCCAGGATCTTGGCATATAATTTCGTATCCACATTGAGTAGCGACAGCGGTCGATAGGAGCTGCACTCCTCGGGCGGTTTGCCTGGCTTCGGTATAGCAACTAAGAGCGCTTCGCGCATGGACGGTGGCATATGCCCCCTCGTGCACATATCGTCAAACAGCGTCGACACGTGTGGTAAGAGCTGGTCTATGAAAGCTCGGTAGAACGCGACGGTGAGGCCGTCAGCTCCGGGGGCGCTCTGCGCCTTCATGCTCGCAAGGGCCTCTAGAATTTCATCCCTCTCAATAGGTAGGGAGAGAAACTCCCTGTGTTCGTTCGGGAGGAACGGCAACTTTATATGGTCCAGATAGTCCCCTATGCCGTCCTCCATGCCGGTTTGTTTAGAAGCATAGAGTCCAGCGTAGTACGACCGAAATCGCTCCACCACGTCCTCCTCCTCTGTGAGCAGTGAGCTATCCGCTGCCTTGACCTGCGTGACGGCGGTCCTGCGCCTGCGAGCCTTGAGCAGGTTAGCTAACACCGACCCCGGTCTGTCCCCCTCACCATACACCCTGGCCGTAGCGTACTTCCCCAGGTGTAACACCTCTGCATCAGCCGTTTCGTGATACTCTGCTAGTAGAGCCTTTATCTCCTCAGTAGTGTCATCTCCGCCCTCTTCTAGCAGTCTTGTCTCCAACGCTGCCAGATTACGCTCCTGCGCCGCAAGGCGGCGCCGGATACTCCGGAGTACCCCCGAGTGTTTAGCCATCGCCACTCCGCGAATGTGGACCTTGAAGGTCTCCCAGACAGTCTGGAAATCTTCCACAGAGCCCAAATTAGTGGCAAAGAATTGCTCGATCGCAGCCAGTAGCTCCTCCTTGAACAGAGGATCCAGCAGCGAGTAAGGGGGGAATCGCCAGAGGAACGGCGGGGGGGCCCTTCTGGGCGTCGCCAGGGAGAGCAGTATCGGCGAGTGGTCAGAAAGCGTTCGTGGGAGTACCGCACACTCGCGAATCTGCGAAGCGAGGGGCGCAGATAGTAGCCAGTAGTCTATCCGCGTATGCAGGTTATGGTATGCCGAGTAATGCGTGTAGCCTCCCTTTGCCGGGTTACGAGTGCGCCACAAATCCACCAAATCCAAACATAGCATAGCCCGAGTGATCGCCCCCGCTGCCGCAGGTCGCGCTCGGTTCGGGCCTCCTGACCTATCAAGCTCCGGGTCTAGCACCACATTGAAGTCGCCTCCCCACAGCACCTGCCGCGCGCCTGTATCCCCCACCGCTCCCGCCAGCGCTGTGAAAAACTCGGGGCAGTCATAGTTCGGCCCATAACAATTAACCAGCAGTAAATCCATGCCCTTTCCCTGAAAGCGCGTGAGCGCATACCTGCCCGCATTGTCTGTGGCAATGCACTGCAACCTGTGCTCCACCCGCGCGCTGACCCATGTAAGCACCCCTCTAGAGTGTGTAGTGAACCCCGCTGCATGTGCCTCCCTCAGGTCCCTGGTGCGCAGGATAGGGCTGTTAGTGGGAAGGTGCGTCTCCTGCAGGAGTGCAATATCTATCTCATGCCTCTTAAGGTAGTGCAGCACTTTACGGGCTTTTCGGTAATCATTCAGTCCCCGTACATTCCAAGAGAGGATTCTTAGTGCGTCGCGCTTCTCAGGCATGGCCGCTCCGGTGTTCGCCATAGCTTTCTATTGGGTGCAAATCCCTCAATTGAGCGCGCCTCCAAGCGCAGGAGCATACTAGTAGTGCCAAACTCGCACCCCAACCTAGTGACCTCAAACCCCCAGAACTCAAACCCCCCCTTCCCCCCCGCCCACAGCAGACCCTCCCCAACTCGGCCTTGCAGATTCCCAAACTTGGGCACCCCATACCTCCCGCCTCCCCACCCTTAACTGTCGAACTCTCAACGGAGTGGAACGCACACGCGGGCGGAGGTCGCTCTGCGCTCACACGTTAGTGTGGAAGCACCTAGCACCCAACAGCCGCCGCCCGGTCCAGCGAACCACTATGGTGTCTCTCGACCCCTCCCAGCACTTTGATACAACCTCTTAACAGCGTTCCCAGGTGTTTGTCCCCAGCAGCATACTCTATAATGCTATAAAGGAGTTAAGCAACAGGGGGATAAGTCGCTGTCCACTGGCCTCCCTGTTGCGACTAGTCCGGTGGGGAGTGCATCTCACGTTGTACAGTACCCCATAACCATATCGTCTAACCGCTCCCCACCCGTGCCCCTCAAATCCTACCTCCCTGCTGCCACGCATGCCACGACAAAATACCAACTAGATGAGTCCTGCCCTCTTGGTCAGTCCTGTGCGTCCAGGGCGCCATCTCTCTCGTCCCCTCGTGGTGACGTCGCCGGGCTCCGACGCTGCTCCTTCGCCCAGTCCTTCAGCGCCTTTTGGAGTGCTTTCGGGTCCTGGAATATGTGCGACTTGCCCTGTCGGTTGACTCGTAGCTTAGCCGGGTACAGCATGGCATAGTCCACCCCGAGCTCCCGGAGCTGTTTTTTGGCTGGGGCAAACTGTCGTCTGGCCTCCTGCACCCGGGCTGTGAAGTCCGGGTAGAGCGAGATAGGCGACCCTTCGTAGGACAGCGTCTTCTTTTCCCGGGCTACTCTCAGCGCCGCATCCCGGTCTCTATAGTTCAGAAGTTTAGCTATGACCGGTCGGGGCGGTGCTCCTGGCGGGGGCCTTGGGCCCAGGGACCTGTGCGCTCTCTCCACCACGAACATCCCGGAGAACACTTCCTTCCCCAGCAATGTAACCAACAATGTCTCCACGAAGGTCTCCATGCGGCCTGTGGCGGTGGACTCCGGCAGGCCAGTGATGCGCAAGTTACAGCGCCGAGAACGGGCCTCTAAGTCCTCTGTCTTGTCCTGCAGCATCTGCATTTGGCGCTCGAGCTTCTTGTGGTCGCTGTCCAGTGCCGTCTGCGCGCCCTCCACCTCCGATATGCGGCTGTCAGCCTGGTCTAGGCGCTCCGAATGCCTGTCCAGGCGCTCTCCCATGCGGTCCATTCGGTAGGAGAGCGCGTCGATTTTGGCGCCCAGGGCAGTGATGCCGCTCTGTAGTCCCTTCTCCATGGACAACAAGAGGCCCCTCAAGTCCCGGTCGTCTTCCGCGGGGTCAGGCCCGCCTCCCGTAGCACCCTCCATGGGCGGCTGCGGCTGGGGGCGCCGCTGCTCGAACTTTAGTTTCGACTGAGTTTTATCCGCCTTGCCCATCTTGTGCCCCCACTCCGCTCAGCGCGCCGCCGTTCGGCTTGGCAAGTCCCCCGGCACCACCCAGCCGTGGCACAGTCGCAGGCAGCCCACCGCAGGCGTCTCGGCAGGTCAATTAGCTCCTTCCGTCTTCACCCGGCGCACCAGTCCGCCAACGGCCACTCCAGGCGTCCAGCAGGCCGTCCGCCCCGTCCCAGCAGCAAGGCTACCAAGCTCGTGGCGTCCGCGCTCAGCTCAGCCTCGGAGGCGTCTCACCAGTGGTGACTCCCGATCTGCTGCCTTCTACGCACCTCCGCTGCAGGGCTCACCAGCGCCCCTCTTCCCGGCTGCCGCCGTAACCATGCCCAGGAGCGCCACAAACGCGCCTCGCCCCCAGTCTCTCTGTCGTAGGGCGCGCAGGGGGTATCGCAGATCCTCCACGCTGCGGGCGCCGTGTGATGCAACCCGGGTCTCTCTTACTTGCCGTAGATCAGCGTCTGTGCTGTCCGCTGCCTCTGTGTGCACCGGCGGACCCTGCCTCTGGTCGCCGCTGTCCTCCGGCGCGCACCTCAGGTCCGCTGGCCGCACGTCTCCTTACGTCGTCGGCTGTCTCCTCCACTCAAGGCCGGGGATCCGCGGCCTAGGACGCCGCTCGAGCCGCCGGCTCCGGGGGTCGCCCGGTCGCTCGATCGGGCCGGAAATCGCGGCGTTCAGCTGCCCGGCACCCTGGGACGTTCCGCCGAGGCCGACCGCTGCGCTGGGACTCGTCGGGGTCAGGATTATTTATGGATATTGGACGTGGCTCGCCGGAGCTCCGAGCTCAAGCGGCCATCTTCTTTGCGAGCCAAGCTCCGCCCCCTTCGGGAGAAAGCGGTTGGGCCAGCTCACCCTGTCCCCCTCTGCCACTACCTCCACTCCTTCATAGTCTGACGTTTCAGGCCCATCATCAGCCAGTCGGAGGCAAGATTTTTTTATCACCTCCTCTGCTGGCAGTCCATCACATCGGACAGGTGGGTTCTCCCTCCATGACACCCTCCTACGACCGCATCGCAAATGATCATTTGGCACTTCCTCAAGGAAGTTACAGCCCTCTTGGCCAAGGGGGCCAAAGAGAGGGTCCCTGTGCCATAAGTAGGACGTGGTTGTTATTCCCGCTACTTGCTAGTGCCCCAAAACGACAAAGGCATGCTTACTTTCCTAGACCCCCGGACCCTCAACTCCTTCCTTTGGAAGGAGAAGTTCAAAATGCTCACTTTGGCCCAGGTCCTTTTTGCCCTTCACCCAGGAGACTGGATGGTAGCGCTGGACTTGCAGGATGCTTAACTCCATATCCCAATCCTTCCTGCCCACAGACATTACTTATAGTTCATGGTGGGCCATGAGCACTTTCAATTCACCATGCTCCCCTTTTGCCTTACCAGTGCCCCTTGGTGTTCAAAAAGTGATGGCGGTGATCGTAGCTTGCGCAGATCAGGTGTTCCCCTATCTCATCGACTGGCTGTTGAAGGCGAGCTCGCCCCAGGCTGTCGTCTCCCACCTCCAGATTACGGCAGACCTCTTGCACTCGCTGAGGTTCATTATCAATGTGCCAAAGTCCATTTTAATTTGCCAGATATAGGCACATTTTTTGTGATAAAAATAAAATTGTAGATCCTATGAGGGTAGTGAAGAGCCCTAAGAAAGTACATTATAAGGTTCTCCAGTGGTTTCTAAAACAAAAGCCCAACTGGTAAAGTACTATGAAATAACTCAGATAAATGTCTCTACCTTTTTCTTCGCTGTTATTGCAATTACCAAAGTAAGCAAGATCATTGCCAAACATATTTTATTGTTAGGGAGTGAGCCCAGTGCTAATGAGATGAGGGACCCAACTCCGCTTGAAGCTCTACGGGGATTACCTCGGTCTTGGTAATTTGTACAACAGATTAATATGAATAGGATGGACAGACTATACATCAGCATGCTGTCACCATGTAGTCTTTGGCATGCTCGTTGGCCATGGAATTATTTCACAAGTTGCCTTTTTTTTACCTGATTGTAGCTTTCACCTTTCATTATATTACCTGTCCTCATTAAAGTGTAACCTTGAATGCTTTTGTACTGTAATTATTCTGATGCAAAGTTCTCTTTCACCCATGTGGGTCTTATCCACTGAAAAGATGCTGCAGACACCACATTTTTTAAATACAAATTTTTATTGAGAGGTAAAAAAACATAATAATGCCACTTTCAAGTGCACATGCTTGAATCATTCCCCGTCATTGAAGTGGGAGTTCAATGGTACATATAAAGCAGCAAAAATAAATTACATTGAAGTTAATGCAAAAGACATTCACTTTAAAAGCTCATTAGCATCATTTGAAATGGCCCAAAATCCACCCTTTACAACCTTTACCTCAGAGGCTCCAGTCTCTGATTTTCTACCTCACGTTGTTTGATGGGAGTTTTCCGGAGCTCTGCTCAGTATTTCTAATTTCTGGCCTTCATAACAGAAATTCTTCTCAGAATCAGCATTTCTACTCTCAGCTCAGCTTATCCTCACTGTAGGCATCATGTCTACTTCCACCAAGAGAGGATTATTTTGACCATGTGGCTCCTGTGGGAAAATGAGGCTTCACTCTGATGACCCAAACAAAAACTGCATCTATTGCCTTCACCCTGACCATCAGGTGAGAGATTGTAAAATGTCCGCACTTTTTCTTACCAAACTTTGCCGGTTATTTAGAGGCTATACTTCTGGTATGGCTGCAAAAGCTAAAAACCAAAGAATGCCTTCTATCTGACGAGGAGAGTGACACTTCTTCAAAGACTGTGGCCTCTAAAAAGAGAGAGAGATATGTGGAGAATTTGTCTCCAAATTTGCTTAAGATAGCTAAAGAATCCCATTGGTCAAGCTCTAAAACAGCAGAACGGCCTACAATGTCTAAAAAGCTATTTACCCGACAAAAGGGCATTCTCAACCCTCTGCGCCTGCTTAAAAAAATCTTTGAGATCTCTTCCCGAGTCAGAAAAGACAATTTTGTCTCCTCAGATGGCAAAGATTATTTCTCATCGATGGCAGTTTCCGTTTTCACTACTATCAAGACGATGCCGACCTTAAATTCACCAAATTCGTCCGCTATTGCTTTCATCATCTCTGTCAGGGTGGACAACGATCACTTCTATAAAAATCAAGCTATCCTTACCAGCGACTATGCTGCAAGCAAAGAAACTGTCGACGAAGACCAAAAACAAGGGCACAACCACGCAACAGGTCTGATCATCCTCAGGCGCATAGTTGGCGGCACAGTCTACATCAACAATGTATACATTGGCGCGGTCGATGTCAGCACGACCCAAGTTCCCACCATCAACAACACACCTCTCATCATCGGATCCGTCGATAGCACCACCGTCGACGCCACCACTATCAGCATCCGACCTTCCGACAGCGGCACCACTGTCAACTGAACAACTGTCGATGTCGGCACCACTGCCATTCACAGACCCATCGATGATAACAATTTAATCACCGTCGGCAGAAAAACCGTCAAGCACACCTTCTTTTGTTCCTTTACCTCTAATATCTGTTAAAACGCAAATCATCACGAGGCACTGCTACCTTCACATACCTCACCCAGTAAGGTGCCACCTAATCCTACTAATAACCTCCTAGACTAAGAGGACAATGATGAGGAATACTAGGATGATGATGAAATATTTGGAGTGGCACGTAGCCCCTCTGGCCTGCACATTAAATGCCAGGAAGGGGATGACGGTAACCACCATTACTATGACCAACAATTTGCACCGCATTAATAGAACCATCAGTCTCAATATATAAGGCATGCAGAACAGCAAGGACCGGCAGTACAAATGCCTGTGTTGCTGGTCACCAGCTTGCAGTATCGATTTTATCCACACTCAGTGTGGGAGGGTATGCTCAGACGTGAGTCCCTTGCTCATTGCACCATCAGGATTCAGGCAAGCCGGGCCGACGAAGGCTGTGATGCCAGAAACCGGTCCCCGGAAGCTTGTTTCCTTCCCAGTATAAGAATTGGCTTGGTAGTTTGGTTTGCCCTGTTCCCATCATGCACTGGGACAGGTACAGACTAATTTGCATGTAGCCAGGTTCTGAGCTGGGATGGTGCAGTGAGCTAAAAAACGGTGATGGATTAAAACCATGATCTCTTGACTTGGTAAGAGTATTCTGCATCATTCAGAAACTCTGTCCATCACCACCCCCTTTTTCCCAAATCGATTTTATCCACACTCAGTGTGGGAGGGTATGCTCAGACGTGAGTCCCTTGCTCATTGCACCATCAGGATTCAGGCAAGCCGGGCCGACGAAGGCTGTGATGCCAGAAACCGGTCCCCGGAAGCTTGTTTCCTTCCCAGTATAAGAATTGGCTTGGTAGTTTGGTTTGCCCTGTTCCCATCATGCACTGGGACAGGTACAGTCTAATTTGCATGTAGCCAGGTTCTGAGCTGGGATGGTGCAGTGAGCTAAAAAACGGTGATGGATTAAAACCATGATCTCTTGACTTGGTAAGAGTATTCTGCATCATTCAGAAACTCTGTCCATCACCACCCCCTTTTTTCCAAATCGATTTTATCCACACTCAGTGTGGGAGGGTATGCTCAGACGTGAGTCCCTTGCTCATTGCACCATCAGGATTCAGGCAAGCCGGGCCGACGAAGGCTGTGATGCCAGAAACCGGTCCCCGGAAGCTTGTTTCCTTCCCAGTATAAGAATTGGCTTGGTAGTTTGGTTTGCCCTGTTATCATCATGCACTGGGACAGGTACAGACTAATTTGCATGTAGCCAGGTTCTGAGCTGGGATGGTGCAGTGAGCTAAAAAACGGTGATGGATTAAAACCATGATCTCTTGACTTGGTAAGAGTATTCTGCATCATTCAGAAACTCTGTCCATCACCACCCCCTTTTTCCCAAATCGATTTTATCCACACTCAGTGTGGGAGGGTATGCTCAGACGTGAGTCCCTTGCTCATTGCACCATCAGTATTCATGCAAGCCGGGCCGACGAAGACTGTGATGCCAGAAACCGGTCCCCGGAAGCTTGTTTCCTTCCCAGTATAAGAATTGGCTTGGTAGTTTGGTTTGCCCTGTTATCATCATGCACTGGGACAGGTACAGACTAATTTGCATGTAGCCAGGTTCTGAGCTGGGATGGTGCAGTGAGCTAAAAAACGGTGATGGATTAAAACCATGATCTCTTGACTTGGTAAGAGTATTCTGCATCATTCAGAAACTCTGTCCATCACCACCCCCTTTTTCCCAAATCGATTTTATCCACACTCAGTGTGGGAGGGTATGCTCAGACGTGAGTCCCTTGCTCATTGCACCATTAGGATTCAGGCAAGCCGGGCCGACGAAGGCTGTGATGCCAGAAACCGGTCCCCGGAAGCTTGTTTCCTTCCCAGTATAAGAATTGGCTTGGTAGTTTGGTTTGCCCTGTTCCCATCATGCACTGGGACAGGTACAGACTAATTTGCATGTAGCCAGGTTCTGAGCTGGGATGGTGCAGTGAGCTAAAAAACGGTGATGGATTAAAACCATGATCTCTTGACTTGGTAATAGTATTCTGCATCATTCAGAAACTCTGTCCATCACCACCCCCTTTTTCCCAAATCGATGTCGGCACCACTGCCATTCACAGACCCATCGATGATAACAATTTAATCACCGTCGGCAGAAAAAACGTCAAGCACACCTTCTTTTGTTCCTTTACCTCTAATATCTGTTAAAACGCAAATCATCACGAGGCACTGCTACCTTCACATACCTCACCCAGTAAGGTGCCACCTAATCCTACTAATAACCTCCTAGACTAAGAGGACAATGATGAGGAATACTAGGACGATGATGAAATATTTGGAGTGGCATGTAGCCCCTCTGGCCTGCACATTAAATGCCAGGAAGGGAATGACGGTAACCACCATTACTATGACCAACAATTTGCACCGCATTAATAGAACCATTAGTCTCAATATATAAGGCATGCAGAACAGCAAGGACCGGCAGTACAAATGCCTGTGTCGCTGGTCACCAGCTTGCAGTACACATTGGAGGGCTATAACAGTTTCCCAAAATCATATTCTGCCACACTGCTACAACAAACACCTCTTCAGAGATTACCTCCTCTGGTACCTTCTCCACTTCTTTAACCATCACCGGTGCTGTTGCCACCTTTACCTGCGCCACTTCCTCAGCTGTCAGTGGAAGATCATCCATCCACAGACAAGGACAGAGAAGAAGAGAAGCTTGATGGAATCACTCCACTTCCCAATGAATGGGACAATTACCAAATACAGACACCGTCACTGTAGGAAAGTAGGACTTGCTTTCATGTTTATCCCCACTTTTTTCTGGTGTTATTGTTTTTCTGACTAATCTACTAATCAGGACCCCAGTCACTGTGCTTCCTCCCTAAATTTGACTATGGTAAGTACTTTGGTACCTTCCCAATTGGCTACTGGTGTACCCTTCTAAGTCCCTAATATATGGTACTAAGATACCCAGGGCATAGGTACACCAGGGGTCTCCCATGGCCTGCAGTATGTATTATGCCACCCATGAAAGACCACTCAAAATGTGGCTACACAGACCTGCCATTGCAACCTGTGTAAGTTGGTGCTAGCACCACGCACAATAGATATGTTTCCTTATATCTGAGGTCACTACACTTAAAACCTAAAAGTCACCCCTAAGGCAGGCCGTTCAATCCTGAAGGCAGGGTTCTAGGTTATAAGTGTGAGGGTGTCCTGCATGAGCAGGACACCCCCGTACAAACCCCGGATTCGATTCTCCAAGCTCTGTAAGTGTGGTCAGGCAATCTGAAAGAGACACGTTAGTGATAGATTCCTTACCTTAGAATATCCCCAGGCGTCAGACTGGATCCGTAAACTTTTGCTAGCAGTACCCCTGCACGTCAGTAGGTGGCGTCATGCGGCTCCGCGTCCGTCGCTGGCGTCGTAAGCGCCGAGATGACGTCACGGAGACTACTTAGGCACCACCCATGCGCGCTGTCAGTTCTTTCTCTTTCCGAGCCAGCATGCGCATATCTAGTTAGAGCACGTACCTTAGTCACTTTTTGACTACACTTTTGAGACTTTTGTCTCCCCCCCTTTTTCTCCTGGGGCACGTAGAGATGCCTGGATTTAAGTCTTGTGGGGCCTGCCATCGCAAAATGTCCGTGGCGTACCCCCACGATGTTTGCCTCTACTGCTTGGAGACTGACCACGACTCCTGGTCCTGCCGGGACTGTTGGGCCATGGCCCGAAGGCCTTGAGGGAGCGGCGCCAGAAGCTTCTGCAGGTCCGGCACTTGTCCCAACGACGTTCCAGGTCCAGGGACCATTCCCGGGAACAGTCGCGGGGCCGTAGTCGTCGCTCCTCTGGCTCCAGGTCTTCGCCCTCAGATTCTGGTAAGCGACAACATAAAAAGAAGTTGAAGAAGCATGTTCGCTCTCTGACGTCCCCCCGCCGGTCTTTGGATGCAGACGAGGGGGACTAGGGTTCTGCCCCTGCGGCTCCTTTGGAGCCTGGGAGTCCAGCGGCCTACCCACCTTACCCGGGTCCGTCGGCGACACCCGAACAGGTGCAAGAGTTTCTTGCCGCCATGTACTGCCTTTTTAGGCCTCGGGCTCCCGCCAGCGCGCCTTAGGGCCCGCGGTCCCGTGTCCAGATCCTGTTGGGCCGTCGGCACCGCCGGCGGACCGCGATTTGGTGCCACAGGATACTGCGCCGTTGGCTCCAGCCCCGGCGCCAAGAGGTCAAGCGCTGCCGGCTCCGTCCCCAGCGCCACCCTCGGCTCCACCTCCGACGCCACAGTGGGTGCCATTTGTTCCGCCCTTACCCCGGTTCCAGGACCGTTTCGTTCCTACCTGGGATGCGCATTGGGAGGCGGCGCCGGCGCCGTTCACGGCGCTGTTTCCGATGCCATATGTTCCTTCTCTGACTCCGGCTCCGTCGCGGTCTGTTCCCCCTGCAACGGTGGTGGAGGATGACTGGGAGGGGTCCGAGGACTGGGTGGACGACTTGGAGGATGGCAGTGACCTCGATGTCTCTTCTGACTCGGGGTTTGCCTCACACCCGCCTACCATGGAGGAGGGCGCCTCCTACACGATGGTACTCCGTCAGGCTGCTGAGGTCCTCAACCTCGATCTTCCTACGGTGGCCCCCAAAACTAATCTCCTCACTGAGGTGCTCCAGACGGCGTCTACTTCGTCGGAGCCCCTGCTTCCTTTCAACGACTCCCTCACTGACGTCTTGTTGGGCACTTGGTCGAGGAAGCCCACAGGGGCTCCTGTGGATAAGAATGTCGCCAGGCGCCATTGTGCGGCGCCTGGTAACCCCGCGTTTCTGACCACTCATCCCACACCTGAGAGTCTGGTCATTTAAGCCTCGACGTCGCAGAGTGGCTTTCCTGTGGCTCCGCCGGATAAGGAATCTAAGAAGCTGGAACAGTTCGGAAAGCGGTTGTTCTCCTCGGCCAGCTTAGGGCTGCGGTCTGTGAACACCGCCTGCTTATTGGGCCGCTATTCCCACGCGGTGTGGGATACGGTTGCTCAGGTGTTGCCTCAGTGTCCTGAAGAGGTCCAAGCTGTGCTGTCCCAAGCAGTTGCTGAGGGTAAGGATGCGGCTAAGTTCGCCATTCGTTGTGGTTTGGACACCACTGACTCACTCGGCAGGGCGATTTCTACTACGGTGGTGCTTCGTAGCCACGCCTGGCTAAGATCCACCGGGTTCTCGCCTGATGTTCAGAGCTCTTACATGGATTTTCGTCCTTTGATGGCACTCGCCTGTTTGGCGATAAGGCCGACAGTGCACTGGAGTGTTTTAAGGACTCGCGGGCCACGGCCAAGTCCTTGGGTCTTTCCGCAAAAAGCCCGGCCACTCCTGGGTTTCGTTCCTTTTGTGGCCATGGCAGAGGCGCCCAGGCACGCTCCTTCAGCAAGCCTGTGCAGAACCAGCCTTAGCGCGGCCGCGGCTTCTGCAGGGGCGGCTCTGGGAATCAGTGTGGGGGTCAGTCCACCCCCGCTGCTTCTACCTCCAAACCTTACTAATCCGAGCTTTATGGAGCACCGCATGCCGGTGAGTTGCAGGATCCGCCACCACCTCCCCCACTGGCGCGATCTCACATCGGACAAGTGGGGGTTGCAGATCATCCGCAGGGGTATTCTCTTCCTTTTCAGTCCTCCCCTCCAGCCATGCCACCTTGGTGCCACCGCATGTCGGGGGATCACTTGGTGCTTCTCCGGCAGAAAGTCATGGCCCTCTTGGCCAAGGGGTCCATCAAGCGCGTTCCTGGGCCAGAAGTAGGGTGTGGTTGTTATTCCCACTATTTTCTGGTCCCCAAAAAGGACAAAGAGGGCCTGCGCCCCATCTTGGACCTCAGGAACGTCAATCGCTTCCTCCGGAAGGAGAAGTTCAAGATGTTGACTCTGGCTCAGGTCTTGGCTGCCCTCGACCCTGGAGACTGGATGGTAGCGTTGGACTTGCAGGACGCATATTTTCACATCCCCGTCCTGCCGGCCCACCAGCGTTACCTGCAGTTCACAGTAGGCCGCGAGCATTTTCAATTTGCCGTGCTCTCCTTTGGCCTTACCAGCGCCCCTCCGATGTTTACCAAAGTGATGGCGGTGGTCGCAGCTCATCTGTGCAAGTCTGGGGTGTCAGTCTTCCCTACCTCAACGACTGGTTGTTAAAGGCGGGCTCGCCCCAGACAGTCGTCATCCACCTTCAGACTACAGCCGACCTCCTGCATTTGCTGGGGTTCTCCATCAACGTGCCTAAGTCGCACCTGAGTCCCTCTCAGAAGCTCCCTTTCATAGGTGAGGTTCTAGATTCGACGCTGTTTCGGGTTTATCCTCCCGAGCAGCGAGTCCAGGATATTCAGGCTATTGTCCGATCTTTCAGCCTCTGTCCCGGGTTTCAGTCAGGATGACCCCTGGCTTCTGGGCCTGATGGCCTCCTGCATCCTGCTTGTGCAACATGCCAGATGGCATATGCGGGCTCTGCAGTGGGACCTGAAGTTCCAGTGGGCGCAGCATCAGGGCAACCTGTCCGATCATGTCCAGATCTCAGAGGGCACTGCACATCAATTGCAGTGGTGGCTCACGAATCCCGATTGGGTCAATGGCAGATTCCTCTCCCTTCCCCAACTGGAGCACACAGTGGTGACGGATGCGTCCCTCCTGGGATGGGGGGGCCACTTGGGAGAGGCGGAGATCAGAGGCCTCTGGTCTCCAGCGGAGGCCCGGCTCCATATCAACCTTTTTGAGCTTCAGGCAATCCGTCTTGCACTGAAGGCATTCCTTCCCTCTGTCCGGGGAAGTGTGGTGCAGGTGTTCACGGACAACACCACCGCCATGTGATATTGCAACAAACAGGGCGGGTGGGGTCGTGGCCCCTATGTCAGGAGGCTCTGCGCCTCTGGACATGGCTGGAACATCAAAACATTACCTTGGTGGTTCAACACCTGGCATGTTCTCTGAACGCCAGGGTGGACAAACTCAGCCGCCGGTGCTTGATGGATCACGAATGGCGTCTGAACTCAGACGTGGCGCAAGGTCTCTTTCAGCTGTGGGGAGAGCCTTGGTTAGATCTATTCGCCACTGAAGAGAATGCGCAATATCATCAGTTCTGCACAAGTTACTACTTGTTTAACGATATATCTGTAAGAAACATTAGTTAGATTCCTTACCGCCCCACCCATCCTCCCCGTTCTGCGAACTGATATCTAGGGTTAAGGTCATCCCTTTCAGGGCCATAGTTTCTTGGCACCAGTGTCAGTTTCTTGCATGGCTCTGCGTTCCTGGCGCGGAAAGCTATGTACAGAACTGACGTCAGCGCGCGAGGGCGGCGTCTAAGTACTCCGACGACGTCATCCCGGCAATCAGGACGACGGACGCGGAGTCGCAGACGACGCCTACCAGCGCGCAAGGGTACTGTTGACAAAAAATCTTTCCGGATCCAGCCTGACGCCTGGGGATATTCTAAGGTAAGTAATCTAACTAACTAATGTTTCTTACAGATATATCGTTACCGAAGGTAAGTAACTTGTTCTTCTGCCTGCCAGCACTCCGCCATCCTTATCTGGCAGGCAGAGAATGGCCTTACGATGGTGGTGAACCCGCCACCTGCAGGCTGCAAGTGGTGGGTTTACCGCCATCGTAATCAGGCCCTTTGTATTTATTATCACAAATAAACGCAACATACATGCTTCTGATAGCAGGGTTGATTTCTTACACGTTATTTTTTTTTTTATTAAAGTAATGTTTGGTTTTATTTCTGTGTTCTTTCGCAACAATGGAAACAACAGATTGCATATAACAATCCTACACACCAACATTACATTTAGTCGGAAATTTCTTTACTTTGTAACTCAGAGTTGCACAATCTATGATAGCAACTCTATTTAACGTAGCCACATAACATCCATTTTGGACAACATCCTTTATACAGGTAGCATCTGATACCTTTCTTTTGTCGATTTCATAAATCTCAAAAATATCCTGTATTGCCTTTGATTATTTTTATGTGCTTCCTACTACAACTTAGGGGTTACTTTTAATTATATGTTCCCTTTGTTACAATGAAAGGCAGCATTGAAGCCTGGTCTACCTGGATGTGGGGTTTTATAGCAAAACCACAATGATTGCGCAGTTACTCCAGTATTGGAACTTTCATAGATTCCCATGCTTGTATCATTCCCCGTCCTCGGAATGGGAGTCCTCGGAATGGGAGTCCCCGGTATACATAAAATAGCAATAGAACGCATTCCCAAAACAGAACCTAGGCCTCGGCCCATTCTTCTTTTGCAACCTATCAACCTCTTTTTGTAAAAGAGACCAAAAAAATGAACAACCAATCAGATTAGCCTCACTCCTTAGAACACTCCTGAGAGAAGCTCAGAACCTCCGATTTTCTTCCGCACGTTGTGCTAGGGAGTCTCCACTGAGCTCTGCTCAGTTTTTTCCTTTTATCCTTAAATCTACAGTTTTTTCTCCAGTTTTTCTTCAAGACTTGCTTGGACTTGGAATCAAAATGTCTGACAAGGAAAAGAAAGCTCTTTTTAAAGCCTGTGCAACTTGTGCTAAGAAGAGGTTGTATGTGGAGGACAAACATAAGGATTTTATTTACTGTTTGTACCCGGACCACAAGGCAGCAGACTGTAAAATATACCGCACTTTGGCCACAAAAACTCTACGAGACTGTGAGGGACGTCTGTTGACTTGGCTCCAGAAGCTTAAGTCAAGGGAAGAACCAGTTTCCACTGATAGTGACGACACAGCCTCTGCAACATCTTCCTGAAGGTCTGCAAAAAGGGGTAGAGCCTCCCCTACACCTTCTGTGGAACGTCCTGGTAAGGCCTTAAAAAATTAAAAAAGACCTCTCATAGGTCTGAAGGGCATAGTCCTGGCGAATCTCCTCACCGAGGTGTAAAGGAGAGGGAAGGACTTTCTAAGGGAGTGATGTCTGAGAGGAAGTCCAGCTCTGTTCCTCCATCTTCTCCTCCTGCGGCTCCAAAGACTTTTGAAAAGCCCTCCTCACTCTCTTCTGAGGTGAATCAATAAAAAAGGCTGTCTCTTCGACGACGCTGTCAACGACTCCGTCGACGAACGCATCAAAGATACAGTCCCAGTCTTCTCTTTCATCTATGGCTCCGTCGACAGTGAGTTCGTCACCGAGGATATTGCAGAGATCCGCATCGACAACTTCGACGCCGATGGTGCCTGTGTTGTCGTTGATGGTACTGACGACGTCGACGAGGATGTCGACGACCAGGGTGACGATGGCGACCATGTCGACGATGACTACGACGACCGCTGGGGTGTCGACGGTCTCGACGACGACTGCATCGACGATGTTCCTTTCTTCGTCGACGAATCTCCCACAACGGTGGAAAAAATTACTATTTCTCTTAAAAAGCGCCAAATTACGCCTGCAATGACATCCCCCAGGAGGGTGACTCCTCTACCTCCTGCACTCCTTCTGGAAGAAGAGGGATCTGAAGAGGATGATGGTCCTTTCGCCTATGCGAATAGCCCTTCTCAATTGCACGTCAAATGTCAGGACACAGACTCGGAGGGGAATTACGGAGAGGAGCAACAATATGATCCTTCCTCAGATTATCAAGAGGACTACAAGCAGGAGATGGTCTCCATGCCTTCCTCCTTACTAGCGGACTTGCAATCTATGCTTGTGGACTATAGAGGGAGATTTGCGACGCAACCTCCAGTTCCAGTGGTGGTATCAGGTACGGCTGTTCCTCCTGCTCAGCCTGCTAATCCCAAATTACCGACACCTCAACCAACATTGATGGCTCAAGACGTACCACATGTTGTGTCTCTCGTTCAGGATGACACCACTGATGAAGACCAGGGTGCTGGCGCAATACCAGATCCTGACGCAGAGTGGGATGATTATGTCATTCCTGATCCGGCTTCTCCTACACCAGCACCGGTTGATTCCCCCCTGTCAGGACTCACGGGAGGTTTCCTCCTTTTAAAGCAACGCTGGCTACCATTTCCCCCTACAAAATTATCAAAAGTCAGTTAATCCCTCAAGCTGGAGTGCTTGTTGGCACCGATGGAACTCCAAGATGGCTGCCAACATGCACATACTGCGACAGCACACCGCTGTTAGCAGCCTAGTCTTTAAGGCTTCTGGACACCTGGTGAAGTGTGCTCCAACATTCCACTGCTCACTTCACTGAAGAGATTATGAGAAAAGCATATAAGCAAAAGGCAGTACGGCTGACCAATGTTAAGCACATCAATTTCAAAGTAAACGTTCAATTTTTTTAATAGGTGCAAACCACGTCCAGAGCAGGCCGTACTTGTGCTCTACTGGAAACCAGATATACAAAATTTTTGGGAAAGAGGGACGGTGCACCAAAGAATGAGAGTCTTTCCAAACGATCCAAATTTCATCCTTTATTCTTTATTTAAATTTTAAAATTCAGACTCAGCCAACGCGTTTCGTTCCTTACGAACTTCGTCAGGGCCCAAACAGTCGCATGTGAACAAGTTCCAAACGGTCAGTAAATAATCAACTCCAAAATGGTCCTGGTTTCGAATATCCGAAAAATGCGCGGCCTCTCAAATAATCAAATGGTGTAAGTACCCCTGAGTCCTATGTACGTCATCAAACAATCCAATTTTAATCAAGACTCCAGGCCACCTCCACCAAAGACTGTATCAGTATTGAAACAACAATGTAGTTGTATATTTAATGCCAATATGTTGGCTCCATTTTCTCGCAAAAGTCTCCTTCCTCTGAGAAAAGCACCTGTTTCCTGCGTCGTGTCAGTTAGTTAGGGTAGGTCGCGGAAATTCCGGGGTTAGCTTCGTCGGAACTCAGCTATTCCCTTCAGTCTTCTGGTTAGTTTATTGGTAGTCAAATAAAAGAAAAAGTTAATTCAGAGAACATAATTCTTGTAAAACTAAATGCTGAGGGCTAAAGAATTCTCACAGACGATATCTTGTGAACCGCCTGCAGTTAAAAGTCATTCACATACATTTTCTTCCACAGTGAGCGTGAACTCTGAGACCTTCGGTACAGCAATTTTTCCTCAGCTGTTCCGATTCAGTTAGACACGGGCGCAGCTGTTCAAGCGGCGTGTCTGTTTAAAATAACCTTCAATTCATGTAATCCTTCTAAAAAGAATCTAAGAGTTTGAAAGAGTGCATCTTTCTTCTCGTGCTCCAGAACCAACGAGGAGATGACAATATCACAATAACAGAGAAATCAATTAGGCTCGCTCCTTTCTAAAAGCTTTTCAATTCCTGTTAAATTAATTAAGGAATAATAAGCCCAGAGAGTCTACGGAATGGATTTTCTCCAGTAGCTAATAAAAGGTCAACAGGTTAACAGAATAAAAGTTCCAAGAGACGAAGTCAGTAAATATTTTCACATCTAAAGCCAGAGACTTCTATTTCTCACATTAAAAAGAACTGAAGACTAGTTTCAAGGCAGAAACAGAACCCTCATTTAAAGGCTTCACTCCATTCCTTCACAGTGAGTTAAAAGAGAGAAAAAGAAACTAGGGATCATCTGTTTAAAAAGCAAATAGATAGACACACACACTTACCTTATTTTTTCTCTTGTAAAGACTTAGCAGACTCAAGCGCAGAAGGTACCTATGAGTAAAAGAAGAGAATAGAGTGAAGACTTCTCATGTCAACATTACAAACTAAACATGAGAAGTAAGAAGAGAAGTGAGCTTCAAAAAACATTCTGGTAAGACAAGTAGTCTATATTTAAATTGAAGAGACAGTAAGTTTAAGTTAAAAGTTTAATTAAAGTGAAAATCATAAATGTTGGCAGTCCTGTAAGAAGAAGGAGAAGAAGAAGAAGCAGAACAGGCAGATTTTTTGAGCAGTCTCTTCTCTGTCCCAACCCCTTTTCTCTCTTGGTACTTACCTGCGATGGAACACTGAAAACCTAGCAGGGAAGGTACAGAGAAGGGCATTGGGACTAGCGCCGCTCTGCTCCTGTGCAGTTCAGATAACTAAAAGTCTTGTCCCTGACAGAGTGAAGTGCCCACGTTGGTACAAGCACCCGAGCAGAATATACAAAGAGATTTGGAGGCAGTCAGAGAGGAAAATAAAATTTTAAGACAAGAGATACTTACTTTTAAAACGGGAACACCAATTTTGGGGTCCAGTCAAAGCACCACGTCCTTTGACACTCAGAGTCAAAATCCCTGTTCCTCATCCTTTGCCCCAACACAAGTAATCCATTCCTTATCCCCAGTAATACCGTTAGCCCCCCCGGAACGATTCAATGGAGACCCGCAGAAAGCACACATTTTTTTAACACAATGCTCTCTTCACTTTATGTGCCGCCCAGCGATCTTCCCCGATGCGCAATCTCGAGTGGCGTTCATCTTGTCATACCTTAGTGGAGATGCCGCCTCTTGGTCCATGCCGTTGGTAACTAAGGATGACCCAATTTTATACAGCTTGGACGACTTTAAGAAAGAATTTCTCAGAATCTTTGATAGGAGAACAGCATCTCAGGCTGCAGATAACAAGTTGTTGGAATTAAAGCAGGGTAACAGAGAACTCGTTGCAAACCTAGCCCAATTTAACAAGTTGGTGGTCGAGACTAATTGGCCTGAAGATAAAAGAGCAGCAGTATTTTAAAGAGGGTTGCGAGAAGAACTGAAGGATGCCCTATCCCCTATCCCAAATCCCCAATCGCCCTACCGACATCTCTGCCTTAGTGGATTTAACCCTAGAGATAGATTATCGGCAAAGTGAACGCAAGGGAGAATGAAAGAGAGAGTTTAGACTAAGTGTTCCTTGCTTTGACCGCGTCAAATCTGAATCCACCAGAACAGTAGAGAGTTCTTCGGGAATTGAACCCATGCAGATCGGCGTAGTCAGAGGTCCACTATCTAAAGAGGAAAAAGAAAAAAGAAGACTGAACAAACTGTGCTTATATTGTGGAGGAAGTGGGCATTTTGTCAAGAACTGTTTAAAGAGACGGAAAACTAGAGGCACCACAGGTAAGCGGAGTTGGACCTGTGGATGCAAATGGAAAAACGACTCCAACAAATCACCAATTGGCAAATACACTACAAGCCTCCTCTCCCCATTTGGTTATGACGGTGACATTAAGATGTAGAGGTATGATTTTGACAGGAATAACCGTCATGGTGGATTCAGGGGCAACAGGTAATTTCTGCGATCACAAATTCGCTAGCAGGATCGGTTTACAAGCTATCAAAAAGGAGAAAAGTGAGAAGGTCAGAGCGGTGGATGGTACAGAATTAACTTCAGGGCCCATAACCAGCCATACAGAATTGGTACACATGACTGCGGTCGAAGGACACCAAGAGACCTTGCAATTTAATTTAATAGACGCCCCCCAGTTTCAACTGATTCTAGGTCTACCATAGCTAACTGAGCATAACCCGTTAATTGATTGGGGAGCCCGAACTATTCAACTAAATTCGAACTACTGCACCAAAAACTGTTTCAATGATCAAACACATTTTTCTGTGTCATGCGCAGCCTCCCAGCTGTGTGAAAGTGGAGGTTCGGTATGTATGATCCAAACTACCACGATACCAGAAGTATACCAAGACCTTGCTGATGTCTTTGATGAGATTAAGGCAGAGGCATTACCCCCCCACAGGCCCTATGACTGCAAGATCGATCTAGAACCAGGAGCTAATCTACCATGCAGCAGAGTTTATGCCTTAATGGAAAAGGAAAACATCCATTTGAAGGACTACCTAACTAAGAATCTGGAGAACGGATTTATCCGACCGTCGCAGTCCCCTGTTTCTTCCCCACTTTTTTTCGTGCCGAAAAAGGACAGAGATCTCAAGATTTGTATTGACTTTAGAGCGATTAATAGGTTAACTGTTAAGAATCGTTATCTGTTGCCCCTCATTTCGGTATTAATTGATCAAGCGAAGGAAGCAAAGATATACACTCGTCTAGACCTACGAGGAGCGTACCACCTGATTAGACTCCGGGAAGGCGACGAGTGGAAGACTGCATTCAGGACCAAATTTGGCCTTTATGAGTATCTTGTGATGCCATACGGTCTCTGTAATGCACCAGCAGCCTTCCAGTACTTTATCAACGATGTCTTAAGTGACTTCATTGACTTCATTGACTGATGTGTTATAGTCTATATAGACGACATCTTGATCTCTTCTAACACGGTTGAAGAACACCACGACCAAGTCAGAGCTGTTTTACAATGCCTACGAGAGAACTCTCTATACGTTAAATTGGGAAAATGCCTTTTCAACACAGATACAGTAGAATACTTAGGTTTTGTGTTATCACCTGCAGGAGTTCAAATGGATGAGCAAAAAGTGAAGGCGATAACAGATTGGAAGTCTCCTACTAGTGTCAAGGAGGTTCAAAGCTTTATCGGATTCTCTAATTTTTAAAGACGATTCATTAATAGATTCTACAATAAGATACTTCCGCTGACTCATCTTCTGAAGAAGAGAGTTCCGTTCCAATGGTCCAAAGAAGCAGAGGAGGCTTTTCAGTTGATGAAGGACAGTTTCACCACAGCACCAGTGTTGCTTCATGCTGATCCCTCTGAGCCTTTTTATTTGGAGACAGACGCATCAGACCTAGCCATCGGAGGGATACTTTCTCATAGACACAAGGACACGGGACAGTTAGACCCGGTGGCATATCGGTCCTGCAGAATGCAACTGCACTATTACAGAAAAAGAACTCCTGGCAATCAAGGATGCCTTCAAAGATTAGGAGACATTATTTAATGGTGGCAAAGCACACAGTAACTGTGTTTACGGACCACTGCAACCTCACATTTTTGCGATCTGCTCGAACTCTCACACCTCGTCAGCTGCGTTGGTCTCTTTACTTTGTCATCACCTTTCGTCCTGGATCAAAAAACGGAAAGGCTGATGCCCTCTCGAGACTCGATACAGAAAATCAAACTTCAGCCATTGAAAATCAGCAAATCAAACCTGATGGAAAATTCATTGGAACTATTTCCTTAGAACCCTTTGAACATCACGTTCGGAATTTGATGTCCGACCTTGAAATGGAGATCTGGGCCACGGAAGCTCCACAACGTTCCATTCGCAACGGCCTTCCCTATTTCGGCGCCACCTTGTATTTACCCACCAAGGAACTCCAGCTGAAGGCAATGCAGGAATGTCACGACAACCCTCTGGCTGGCCAAAAAGGTGTTGTGAAAACCGAAGTATTACTCAAACGTCGTTTCTGGTGGCCATATATGTGCAGAGAAGTCCGTCAATATGTTTTAGGCTGTGAGATCTGTACACCTGCAGACATAGGGGGTTTCCATAATTTGATGGAGAGAGCCTCAAGGAGGTTTGAGCTAACCATTTACAGGGAGCAGTCAGAATGCTTCCTCTATGATTTCAAGAACCTTACAGGAAAACGGTTCGCTCTATTCCTATTGTTGGTCACGTCTGGGATGAGGGACTGAAAGTAATGAAGAATCCTGCTACGGTAATTCCAGTTTTACCTCGCCTTGAAAAGAAGTATAAGGCTCCAGACGATAGTCCGGCCTGCTTGGTCAGTCAGCCTAAGCCAGACTCTGTCATTTCTCAGGCAGCCTAAAGAAAATTGAGAAATCCTTCAGCTCCTCTTACAACACCTCCAGATGAAGAGGGAAGACGCCTAGATAATGCGGGCAAAAGGTTTTCTTCCATGTCTAGTCTGTTGGTCAGAGCTGCTAAAGCCTTAGCAATACTTGGGTGCTATGATCGCCAGATGTGGTGCGATCTTTCCCCATATCTGGACCAATTGCCTGAAGATGCGAAAAAAGAGGCTAAGAAGATTCTTCAGGAGGGAGAGGTAACATCAGCTGAAATGATTGACTGCAATGGACATTGCAACGACTGCGTTCCGTTCACTGGCGGGCGCTGCTGTACTTCGGCATCAAGGCTGGCTGCGGGCTACATGGTTCAGCCCGGAGGTCCAGAACAAGATCCTGGATCTTCCCTTCGATGGGAAGGCTCTTTTTGGGAAACATATTAATGATGCACTACAGGACATCAAAAAACACACGGAGACCGCAAGATTCTTAGGGACTCTGCATTACCGCAAGGTCCCCTTCCGTGGAGCCAGAGGGAGAGGCAATGCCACTTATAGAAGAGGGTACCAGCAACAATGGTATTCCTCATATGCATCGAATTCCCAATCTTACCGGCCGAGTTATAACCAGCGGCAGAATCAATCCTCTTCTTTCTCTCATTCGTCTAACAGAGGAATACAAAGACATCAGGGGAGGGACGCCTTGAAGCGTCAATAGCGGCTTGCTGGCTCTGACTACTGTCCCTTCTCCTCCTGTAACATCAGTGGGAGGCAGAATCTCACATTACCTCCACAACTGGCAATGAATAACATCGGACCGTTGGGTGCTGAAGACCATTCAATGCGGCTATACTCTGGAGTTCGCCCTCGCGCCACTGTATCAAAACATCTCCGTCTTCTACGATTAGAAGTCCATCAAATGTTCCTCAAAGGGGTGATAGAACCGGTCCCTATCTCTCAGAGGGCGAGGGTTTCTATTCCCGGTTCTTCCTGGTCCGTAAGACCTTAGAAAAGTGGCGCCCTATTCTAGATCTGAGGGAGCTCAACACCTATCTCATCAAACAATCATTTCGGATGGTTTCTCTGCAGGACCTTCTTCGTCTTTTTAACTCAGGGGATTACATGGCCACATTGAATCTAGGGGACGCTTATTTTCACGTACCTATACATCCAGCTCACAGGAGGTTTCTTCGCTTCACAGTAGCCAAGAGCCACTTTTAGTTCAGGGTTCTGCCCTTTGGTCTCCGATCTGCTTCGCAGATCTTTACAAAGGTGTTCGCTCCAGTAGCAGCTTTTCTTCTAAACAGTCAGCATCAGGTCTTCCCTTACCTGGACAACTGGTTGCTGGAAGCTCCTACCAGACACGCAGCAAAAGAATCAGTCATAGCATGCACACGCTTGTTCTACAATCTCGGACTGACCATCAACAGAGAAAAATCTGCTCTCTGTCCATCCAGATAAGCCAGATTTCTGGGAGCTATTCTGGACACGTCCATCAACACGGTTTTTCCGACCCTGGAAAGGCAAGAAAAGCTGATGGACATGGCCTCTCGGCTGTTAAAAAGACAGTTACTTTCAGTTTGCCTCTACAAGTCCCTCCTAGGGTCCATTTCCTCCTGCATACCTCTGATCCCTCACTGCAGCTTGCAAATGCGTCCTCTCCAGGAAGAGTTGTTCTTGCAGTGGCGCCAAGTCGACGGATCTTTCGACGACAACGTCTCAGTTACCGTGGCCATGAGAGAGGCCGCATCATGGTGGACGAGCAAGGAAAACATTTCTCAGGGCCTTTCCTTCAGGATCACCCCTGCTCCTCACATAATAACTACAGACGCCTCGCTGGAAGGCTGGGGAGCAGTATTGCAAGACCTTCTTATGAGCGGCCATTGGCTACCCCAGCAGCGCCTTTTACGTATAAATCTTCTGAGGCTCAGAGCGATTTGCCTGGAGTTGCAGGCTTTTCTTCTACGGATTCAGCAGTCTGCAGTCCTAATACGTACCAACAATACGACAGCCATGCATTATATAAACAAGGAAGGTGGCACCAGATCTCGGCTGTTGTCACAAGAAGCCCAGACAATCTTGGAATGGGCAATACAGCACAAGATATCACTCCAGGTGGAACACCTTCTGGGTGTTTCCAACAAGGCAGCGGACACGCTGAGCAGACTGAAGTCGGCCAGTCACAAATGGGAACTGGACCACTCCATTCTACAGAAGGTCTTTCACAGATGGGGCAGGCCTTCCATAACTCTCTTTGCCACGCAGGAGAACAAGAAATGCCGATTTTACGCAAGCAGGCTACATCATCCGGGATCATTGGCGAATGCGCTTTCGATGGCCAGGCCAGGCGCATTTGTTTCCGCTTTTCCCCCCATTCTTCTGATCCCCAGACTTCTCAGGAAGCTCAAAGCGGAACCCTGCAAGATGATTCTGATAGCTCCTGCGTGGCCTTGACAGTTTTTATTCACAGAACTGCACCTTCTCTCCCTGAACCTTCCACTTCCGTTGCAGCCGATTCCTTCGCTGCTGACGATGTCCCAGGGCCAAGTCTGGCATCCGGATCCACAGTCTCTGCAGCTCTCTGCATGGCTCCTGAGCAGCGAGCTGGTTTCTTGGTTTGACCCTTTCAACAGAATTTAGAGAGGTTCTCTTTTAGGCTAGAGCACCAAGTACCAACAAGACATACAGGTTGCAGTGGAAGCATTTCTGCATTTGGTGCCAGCAACAGGGTGTCCATCCTTTTAAGTCTGAACCACATGAAGTTCTTCCATATATTTTTTCATTGGCAAATTTGGGACTGGCTCACTCTTCCATTAAGGTGCATCTTGCAGCCATCTCTCGCTTCAGACGCACATCTTCAGGTCCTTTCCTCTGGTCGGCAAGGATAATCAAACAGTTTCTCAAGGGCCTTTTCAGAGCTTTCCCTCCAGTCAAGCCTCCTCCTCCTCTTTGGCATCTTAACTTGGTTCTCGCCCAACTCATGAAGCCTCCCTTCGAACCTATTCACTGGGCGGAGCAGAAATTCCTCTCCTAGAAGGTAGCTCTTTTACTAGCCTCGACCTCGGCTAGACGAGTGGGTGAATTACAGGTTCTCACCATTCAGGAACCTTTTCTCCAGTTCAAAAAAGGGACAGTGATACTACGTACGAACCCAAAGTTCATACCGAAAGTGCCTTCAGACTTTCAGTTGAATGAACCGGTTATACTTAAAACTTTTTTCACTCAAGTTCCAATACTAGAGTAAGAAAACAAGTTACTTACCTGTAACTTTGGTTCTCCAGTATTGGAAGCTTTCATAGATTCCCATGCGACCCACCCTCCTCCCCTGGGAAAGCTCAGCCTCTACCATCTTCAGTGGTGGGGTTACACAATGGCTACGAAAATCTGAGGTTCTGAGCTTCTCTCAAGAAGGTTCTAAGGGGTGAGGCTAATCTGATTGCTTGCTCTTTTTTTGTTCTCTTTTACAAAAAGAGGTTGATAGGTTGCAAAACAAGAACTGGCCTAGGCCTAGGTTCTGTTTTGGTAATGGTTTCTATTGCTATTTTATGTATACCGGGGACTCCCATTCCGACGATGGGGAATGATACAAGCATGGAAATCTATGAAAGTTTCCAATACTGGAGAACTAAAGTTACAGGTAAGTAACTTGTTTTCTTCCTTCGCATGGGTGCCTCTGATAGCAGCCCATGTAGTTTTGTACCACATCCGTTATTTCTTTTCAAAAGAACATTTGAAAATCAATGTAGGACCTTTCCACAAATAGCTAACAATTATATTGCATTTAACATCCATATGTCAACATTCCATTTATTGCTAAATTAATAAACTTTGAGTTTATAATTAGCACACACCAGAATTGTGTCAGTGGGTTAATTGACAACATAAAATACACTATGCCATCAACATTCTACCGTTATTTGGAAACACAATCTCCCTAGCTGCATTTCATAATATTTTGCTACAGTGTTACACAATACCTATGAAAGAACATTACCCCAAAAATTACAAATACCTAATCTAAAACTTAATGAAGAAATAATGCAAAGTACGTAAAAACAACTGCATTTCTTCTGTGTTCAGCATTTACTGACAGCTTGCCAAGCCAGTACATTGCACAGTATGAGGCCAAACATATTCATACTATCAGATTCTATCATATAATATTATACAAACAACCTTATGCAATAAAGTAAGTGCATGCAACACAGCTTAATTTCGTCTGCATTCATCATTTTCAAACATGGTGGAGCTGGAACAGAGTATACTGTGAGGCCAAGCATATTAGTACTGTAAGATTTCATAACAAAAAAAAGAACACCTCACACATAAGGATGCCAATTACGCATGTGTCTCTAGACTGCTGCCAGAGATCCAAATCATTTTTATTATCTGCATGATTACAATTTATATTACTTTAACATTGAGTTAGTTACATTAAGAACCCCATTACATAACTTTGTATTTAATCTTTCATTGATTCCTTTTTCTTCCTTTAATTCCTATTTTTCGTCCGTCCTTCTTTCATTTCATTTCTCATTTCTTCAACTATACTATCCTACAATTTTTTAATATTCCTTCCCCCTCATTTTTAAACATTACTTTTTTTGGATACTCTTCAAAGTTATTTTTGCACTCTACTTTGCACACTGCACGGTCCGGCACTGCGCGGTCCGGCACTACACTGTACAACACTATACTTTACACCACACTCCTCTATATCATTCAGTCCTACACCAAAACACTCTAAAACACTGTACTCTACCCTGCTCATCTACTGTACACCACAACCTCTATGCCACTGTACCCTACCCTACCCCACTATACACCGCTGCACTCTACTCTACGCTACTTCACTGTCCCACACTCTGCAATAGTCTGATCGACTCTACTGTATGCCACCACACTCTATACCAGACTATTCTGCACACTTAATTCTACACCACTTCACTCTATACTGATACACTCAACAACATTGCACTCTATGTCATTCCACACTTTACACCACTCTACTCTATAACACTGGACTATATACCACTGCAATATACACCACTCTATACCACTCTACTCTACTATGCAACATTCTACTCCACTGCATATACCCCAATGTTGTACATGACCCTACTGTACTCTATATCACTCTATCCCACTGCACTCTACATGACTGCCCTCTACTCAACTTCCCTCTATTCTATGCCACTACACTGTATGCTGCTACTTTCTACACCAGGCCAGTACTGTGCACCAGTGCATGCCACTCCAAACGGTGCCACTCCACACTACTCCACACAGTGCAACGCTGTACAACTTGTTGCAGGGATTCTGCTAGTTAGCAGAACTTAGCCTGGGGATGACAGGACGTCAGAATGTAGGAACTGGGTCTTTCTACCACGTCAGTACCTGGCAGCCAAAATCGGGGCTAGCTCACAGTGCCTCACCTGAACTCCTACCCTTCCCAAGGTAGCAGGTGATTTTGGCAAACTTAGGACATAAACTTCTAGTCTCCAAAGGCACTGTGGGAACAGATCGTCTCATCATCTTTCACATCTAACTCATGCATGCCCTTAGTAAACAAAGGAAAGACTTGATGAAAGTTTACAATGCATTTATTGAAATGATCGTAGAATATTATGAAGAAGATGTGCTTCGATTATTATTAGGCAAAAACAACTTAGCAAAGTAATCAACATTATCACCAGAATGTATACAAAAAACAACCCAACCATGGCAAATAACCTATCTGTCTAGGCCTATTCCTACAGTGCAAGCAAAATATTATATTAGTGATCTCTGGAATAAGCAATTGACCCCATACCTGACGTGTGTTCGTTCCAGGACAGGTCTCTCTGCCACGAGTTCTCCTCTATGCCCACAAAGGGACAAAACACTGTTTATTTGATAAAACTATTGTGTTGGAAAGCCGCAGCTGTGCTACTGTGTTATGTCTAGACTCTAAAACATAACAAAGTTACCACACAATATTTTCAACAAAGTCTGTGTTAATAATTTCTCAAAGAACCAGCTGGGATGATGACAAGGCAGTAGAGAGTAGAGAAGTCATAAACTTTAGTGCTGCCCTCCACGCAACAAACGATTTCAAGCTGTAACATGGCAATCAGGTAATAGAACTTTTGGATACTTAACGTGGAACTGGAATATCTGTTTTCTGAATGCACTGTGCTGCTTTTATTGCGTGTGACAGATTTATCTCTGTTTCAGGACTGAGGAAAATAAATCATTTGACTATAAATTGAAACCAAGACAGTCTAAAATGATATAATAATATAATAATATATATATATATATATATATATATATATATATATATATATATATATATATATATATATATATATATATATATATATATATATATATATATATATATATAATAAATTGAAGGACTCCTTGGGCGCAATCTGACAAAAGTGAAAAGATGGAAATCTTCCCAAATATTACATAGGTCCTTATTTGAAATGACTCACTGGTCTCCAAAGAACACAACGTTTTCCTGCAATCATTTCTTCCTATCACATCCATAAAACACACATTGGGGTTGGAGAAACATGCCTTAGATGAGGTAGTAAAGATTTATATTTCCAAATTAGTCAGTCTAAAGCATTAGGACCTGGTGTATTTATACCTGCGTTCTGTAGAACATGAAGGGGTATCCATAAGAACCTCCTATTGTGACTTCTGAACAACTCTAGGTCACCTCAACACACTAGATTATAGTCAAACCTGCTGAAGTTCATATTGAGTGCACATCATGGTCCATGGTGCCACTTAGTTATGGCACCAAAATATTTTAGAAGACAAACGTTGACCATTTAGTGAGTGCATGTAGTTTACAATTAAAATCAAGATTCACCACCTCTAGGTTTAAGTGATTCTTTTACATTACTTTTAAAAAGTGTTCAATTCTTTGCAATTTTTAGGCATTTTAATACAGCAAAAGCCAAGTTAAGAATCAAAAATTTTAAAAAACATCACTTGATCAAATTAGCTGGAGCAGGCTTCAAGTAGTTTTGAATCAAGTTTTGTTCTGTTGCGTTGTTGCGTTTCAGGACATTGAATAAGCTGGTTGGGCCAAAAAGCACAAGTACAAGTTAACCTTTCTACTACACGACCTTCTCACAAATGTAAGTGTTATGGACTTATGTGTGTATACACTAATCCAGTGCTGTAGCTGAGACTTAGGGTGGGCGGAAAATGCGTAATCGCGTTACGCAAATCTTCGCGAAAACGTTAAAAATTATCGCGAACGCGCAGAAATATCGCAAAGACGCGGAATTTTCCGTCTCACCCGTTCGCGGTGTTTTTTGCGTGATCACGTTGGAAATGTGTCGCCAACTTGCCCATGCGGTCGCTAATGGGCGCAGTCATCTTGTTTTCACTTGTCCCACCCACTCGCGATGCTATTTCCTGTTCCGGGTCGCGCAATGCATGCTCGCGCTTGTTTGCGTTAGGTATTTCCTGTCCGGGAACGCGTATTGCGTGTTTGCAATGCTTTTTGCGTGCTCGGGGGAAAATATCTCGCGAACTTGCCCTTGCGGTCGCAATGGGCACGGCCATCTTGTTTTTCACTCTATGCAATGGTTCTGGGGCCTGCTTTTCAATCCTCCCTCTATCTTTTCAATCCTTTGTTTCTGAAAAAACATTTTTGATCTTTTTTATTTATTATCTCTCTCTCTATTTTCCTGACTCTATATTTTTTGTTTTTGTCTACTTTTTTTGTTTTTTAACTACTTTTTCACTCTTTTTCTATAACCTGCTTTTGTCATTTCTTTTACTTACTTTTTAAATTTTTACCTTTTCTTTTCCGCCCCCCGCCTACTCCAGAACCATGGCAAAGGGCCACAAGGGGCTTCGCAGCCTGAGCCGCGACCGCCTTCCTTGCTGAAGGCGGTGCCCACAAGGGGTGCAGACACAGGCCTTATTTGGGGAGGTAGAGTTGGCTGCACTGGTTTTTTTTGTGCAGCGCCACCTCCCCTTAACCCTGGCAGCAGGCCTGGGCCCGGGTACGGGCTCAGGGAGCGTTGGCAGCGGCGGGGGAAGGTGCGCCGGGCAGTGTTTCGCTGCTCGGGTGTCTGGCGCAGCCAGAACCAGCTGACGCACCGGTGGTCCGATATCCTGGACCGGGAGCAGGACCTGCTGGACCTGCTAGGAGTGGAGGTCCCGGGTCTTGGTGAGTAGCTATTTAATTATTACTACTTTGTGTCTGTTCTTCTGCTCTGTGTTATATATTGCAAATATATTTTTTTTCCGACCAGCTAGAATGCTGTTGCTTACATACATTACATGTAATTTAAAGTCTTCTGTGAATGTTATGACACTGGTGCTCTGCGCTACTAATCTTGTTATTTGCAACTTTGCATTTGCGCTTGTTTTGCGTGATTATGTAAGAGTTTATTTTAGAAAACTTAAGGTAGGCAATGCTAGAGTGACTCTAGTCCTTCCTTTGTCCTGTCATTAAGAGATAGGGGTGGATTGATACTTAGGTTTAGTTACTTATTATAAGTTTGTAATTTTTTAGTGGTCTGAGATGCCCCCTCTATTACGTCACGTGCTGCTGAGTGCTGCTAGTGCTTACCCCAGTCCTTAGTAGAACCTTTTGTAGTTTGTTCAGTGAGTGCTAATAGGCTTAGCACTAGCAGAACATCTGCATCAACGAACCAACAATTTTGTGTACGCAAAAATACAGGCATATGTCCTCCATTTATGCATTTTTGAGGACAAAAAGAAGTGGAAATTCTTACTTAATGTACAATTGGCACGCCTGGAATAGGTGGGCTCGGTCAGGTGGTACGTACTACTTAGGCTTAGTTAGTATTCTGGAATCAGAATGGAACACTGGATTAGTGTAGATAAATAATAATTAGTTGGTCCGCGAATCCCCAGATACTAATTGTCGACCAAATTAGATAGGTCAATTTTATTGCAATTGTTGTTCACACAAATGTTTTTTTGACAGTCCTATAAAAATATTGTATTTGTTTCACACCAATCATCAATGTTTGTCTCTTCCTTTCTTATATCTTTCATGATCAGCACCCAGGGGCAAGAAGACGGGGGCAGAGTCGGCGGGAGCAGTTCCAGTCGGACAGGAGGACCAGAACGAGGGCTCTTCTGCTGGCCACAGTAAGTCTTTCTGTTTTTAATATTAATTCATATTCACTAACTTTTACTGCACCGTATTTTTTTTCCCGAGCTATTGTTTCCGTTTCCTAATGCTATTTTTTTTACCAACAATTACCCTTCGATCTAGACTATCTGTTTCTAGATTCTTGTTATCCCTGCCTCTAACTGCCTCTGCTATGACTACTACTAGTCTGCTATGACTACTACTACTATTAGTCTGTCTGTAGCCAAGCATGCCCAGTTGGCCACTCTTTATTTAAAAGGTTTTAAATAACACTCAGATTCACCAGTAGCTCTAGCCATTGATGAGTCCAGTCCTTTGGGTTGTCCTCTTGTACTCCTTCTATTCTTCTTAATCTTTGAGGCTTTATTAATCTTGATTTTTTTTGACAATTCCCACCAACAAAATGCCCAACCAGATTTTACTATTTTGATAGGATAGGACATACTACTACTGTTGTAGGGATTTTCCACATACAGAACATTGCAGTTGCACAAGAAAATAGGATATTGGTGATGGGAGGTTGGACCTTCCTCACACTCATACCTCAATCAGAACAGAACCCACCACAATCCCCTGCCCGACTAGTTATGATAGTGTTTTATTACTATTAGCTCTCCGAACCCCCCCCCCAAAGATACCCAATGAGTAGACAACCCAGAACATAACAATCCCGACCTCTCAGTCGTGGAAGCAATGCACAAGCACAGTTTGCACACCCTTCCTTTCGCTCGCTCAGTCGTGTAAGTCCATCCACACCAAATACCACCGAGTCTATGTAAGTTCATACATTTTATTTGCAACTGACAAGCTATGTACGTTGTTCTATAATCAACAGCAAAATGCATAAGATTAAAACTATAAACATTGTTGCACTTAGTTACACTTACAACAACTACAAGTCCATAGAACAAAGGAAAAAAAAGCAAAATCATGATTAATAATAAGTGAACAGTGGTGGAAGCACCACCATCCCCTTTGTAGGAATAGGAATATAGTTTATATAAAATTATAAATGAAGATCTGAGCAAATTCTGTGGACCCCTCACCTTAGAAGAAGCTAGTACTGGTTACATCATAAGCTCTGCAAAGCTCTGGTTCGTAGAATGGAATCTTCGTCTGTTAGGAGAAAAATTTGCATTAGTGGCGGGAGTGTTGTTGAGTAACCAATGGCCTCTTCTATCTGATGATTTCAGCTCAGCTGTGAAAGTTTTATGGTGAAGACTAAAAGTCAGATCAGATGACCTTCATGGATGTGTTGAACGAAAAGGGAAAGAAGAGTGGAAGGAATGAAGGACGGGCGAGATTTAAGACTTATGAAGGATTTGTGGGATGCATGCAGCATGTATACTGGTGGCTGATAGGAATCAGATGCATGGTTGGTTGAATGCCTGAAACTCCCACAAATGTTAAAGTCCAAGAAAGTGGGAGGATAGATAGTACACACCACACATGTTATGAGCTTGCTAGTGCTACTGTGACACTATGTGTAGAAATATTTGTCTTACTGTTTTGCTAAGAGTATATTTTACAATAGTCTTGTTTTTTCTTCTTCATATATAGCTACCCCTTCCAAGGGTAAACCTGACCGGAAGGCGTTGGCAGCCAAGGCCCGGCGCCGGAAACTGGAGGCCACACAGACCGAATGTCGTCAGCTGGTGGTCCTGGAAGAGGAGGAGGAGGCGGCGGCAGCAGCTGCAGCCTCCTCCAATGCCCCGGGCCCCAGCCACCACCCTCCAGCGGTACGGCGCCACCGTCTGGCAACCGCCCGCCACCACCCCTCCATCAGTGCTGCCCCCCCGTGGATGCACCTGCCGCGCATTGAAGCGCCGTGTTGCCCGCCTGGAGGAGCAAGTTCGTGTCCTCCTGAAAAAAGCCTCCCGAACTTAGACCCTGTTCTTATTGCCCCTTTTTTAATTATTCTTGGGGTGGGTGGGATCCGGGCGTTGGGTTTTCTCTTTTGGACAATTCGACATTTTCTTTACGGACATTGGTTGGGGTTAGGGAGAGGTGTGGGTCAGGTGTGGAATTTTTTTTACATAGTGTATTTTTGTTAGGGTATTAAATAATATATTTCTACTTAAGTTTACATACGATGTTGTTAATGTTTTCTGGGTGGGGTTACTGTTTTACATCACACTGTATCCTTCTTTCCTTGCTGGTGCAAGGCCGCCCACAGCCAGTGTTTGATTTTAATAACTGGATGACTTTGTAAGACAGAAACAGATAGATGCGGCACCCCTCACTGAGTGACTTGTCCTACTACTAATACTGTCAGTCTCTTCTACTCTAGGCACTCTGCAACTGGACTCAAAGGGGTGTGTGAAATTGAATTAATGAAAACATGTCCATTATTAATTATGCCTCCCCCAAACTTCTCTTACCTTTGCTTGATGTTTTAAAAAAAATAAAAAAATGTATTAACCTTTTTGAAATGCAGCCAACAGTGCATCATACAAAGAACAATTAGGTCATGATACAGCAGCGCCCATCCTCCAGGTCAGCATCAGCATTTAGTTTCCAATGATACATAAAAACTAAACATTATTTCCATACAAAATTTACAATGCACCATCACTCAATCGGGTATAGTCGTAAATAGTCAATTACGTACTTGCAATGATCTCTAGGCCTCGACCCTCTAGGAAGCTCCTCCTCATATGTTTTCAGAGTGTCTTTGCAAAATGTTAAATCCTGAATCCATTGCTTAATCGTAGGAGCTTGTCTACTATTCCAACAGAGCGATATTCATCTTTTGGCCAACAGCAGTGCAATCACAGCAAATTTACGTTTTATAGACCTCAATTCAGGCATAATCCCCAGCAAGCATGTCCTTTCTGAACATTCCAGTTCAAACCCACCATTTCGCCCACCATCTTCGCTACCTTTTCCCAGTATTCCGCCACTGCAGCACATCTCCAGGCCAGGTGACCAAAATCCGCCCCCTCCGCCCCACAGCGGCAGCAACGTGAGTCTTCCCTTAGTCCATACTTGTAAAGTCTGGCCGGTGTGTAATAGGTCTGATGCAAATATTTATAATGCAACATTCTGAGATTACCATTTGGTGTTAACAACTCAGTCAAGGAGCAAGCTTTCTCCCATTCTTCCAACGTCTGCGGGTCAACCAACACATTATTCCATTTTCCCAGAGATTTATGCGTATTTCCCGCTATGTCCTCTTGTAATTTACCGTATAGTCTCGACTCCAATTTAGTGGCTGTGGGTGTTGTGATCAAGAGCTGTAAAGCGAGCAATGGTGTTGGTTCCTCAGGGAACGAAGGGTAAAGTTTCCTCAGTGCCCCCTGCAAGCTGTGATATGTGAATTGAAATAATAACGTTTGGTTACTAATAAATGTAAGCTCGCTCAGTGTCCGAAAGGACCCATTGTCAAACAGATCTCCCATTTTGGTTATGCCTACCCTTTTCAGAAGCCACATCCCCACCTTCTCCTGCGTTACCGACAATTCTGGATGGTATAATAACGGTAATGCTGGCGCATATAACGGCAGCTTGTTTGCTTTTTTCCCCATTACTCGCCACGCCCTGTTCGTAGTATCTATTGTGTTTATATCTCGCTTATGTAACGGAGCTCTAACATGCGTAACAATTGCCTGCAGTGGAATTAGTGCTGCATCCCCCTCCTCTATGGCAGTGTGTGTCAGGAACGGGATTGGGTGGTACCAATAGTGCGCAAATTGCGCTTGCGCGCACAAATAATATAACAGGAAATCCGGCACTCTGAAACCTCCCTGAGCATACGGTAGTGTCAGAGCTCTCAGCTCAATCCTGGCCTGCTTACCTGCCCAAATCAACCGAAGGACCAGTGCCGATATTCTACGGAACACCTCAGCCGGAGGTTGTATCGGAATATTATTAAACAGATACAGTAACTTGGGTAAAACGACCATTTTCACTATAGCCAATCTATCTGCCAGTGATAGTGGCAACTGTATCCATCTGTCTATTTTGCCCTCCAAAGCTCCAATAGTTCTGCCACAATTAGTGCGGATCACCAGCTCCGGGTCTCTATGATACCAAACTCCCAGATAACGTACCGGGTCCGTTTGCCATTCAATTGGATAGTCCAACTGGTGTGGATGGGTGGCATCTGACAGTGGCACAACCACCGACTTTGCCCAATTAATTTTAATCCCTGAGTTCTGTTCAAACCTAACATACTCCCGCAGTAATGCATTTAAGTTAGTCTCTGGATCCCGCACATACAGCATCATATCATCGGCATATAACGATATATGAAGCGGTCTCTGTGGAAACTGCACCGCTGAGTAATGATGTCTTTGCCTTATTTTGCATGCCAATGGCTCCATTGCAAGCGCGAATAGTAAAGGGGACAGTGGGCATCCCTGCCTCGTTCCCCTTTGTATAGTCATCGGTGCAGAGATATATTTGTTAACTCTTATACGTGCCGTCGGAGCCGTGTACAGTAGTTGTATCCATTGCAGAAACCGCAACGGAAACCCCATTCTGCGCAGTACCATGTGGAGATACAGCCATTCTAGCAAATCAAATGCTTTTGCCGCATCTAGAAGGACCGCGGCTGCCTTAGTCGATGGCTTTAAGTAGTGCGACAGAGCAAACAGTGTTCTTGTATTGTGTGTTGTGGATCTGGTGGGTATAAAGCCCGACTGGTCCGGTAGTATCAACCGGGTCATTAGCGGCTGAAGCCTCTTAGCCAAGAGTTTGGCAATAATCTTTGCGTCAACATTGATGAGGGACAGAGGTCTGTAGAACTCACAATACTCTGGGTCTTTGTTTGGTTTCAATAGCGCAATTATAAGCGCTTCACGCAGCGTGGGCGGCAACAACATTTTGGCATGAGCGTTTCCATACATCTCAACTAAGTGAGGTGCCAATGGGGCAATGAACTCTTTGTAAAATTCACACGTGAACCCATCCGGGCCTGGCGCTTTCCCATTTGGCAGAGCTTTAACCACCTCCGTCACCTCCTCCACCGTGATAGGTTCCGCCAAGTACGCTCTATGTGCGTCAGATAGCCATGCTATCGCTACATCCTCCAGATAGTCCCCAATCTCTTCTACTGATGCTGTCTGATGCGATTCATACAGTTTCCCATACGTATAACCTAATTCCCTAAGTATATCTTGTGCTCCACATTTCAAGTCCCCCTTTTCATTGCGCACCCCTCTCACTATCTGCGGCGCCCTCCCCGTGCAGATTTTAGCTGCTAGATTTTTACCCGGCCTCCCACTTTCACCATAGGCCTTGGCTTCCTGGCGTTTTGATATGTACTTGAGCTCATCTTCTGCAAACGTTTGGTATTCAGATATTATAGTTCTGATGTCTCCCAATATTTTGGTATTTTGTGTACGTTCGTATTCTCGCTCTAACGCGCTAATTTTCTCCTCCCGTCTCACCATCTGCTGTAGTATATCTCTCAGTATGCCTGCGCTAGTTCCTATACAAATCCCCCAAATGTTTGCTTTAAACGCTTCCCACAGTAACCCGGGGTCGTCCATTGTGGGCTCGTTTAATTCAAAATAATCCATAATGGCCGTACTTATTGCTTCTGAATATAATGGGTCAGCCAGCGCTCTCGCATTGAATCTCCAACTAAACGGGGGTGGTACATAATGCGGCAATGCAACTGTTAGCTTGACCGGATTATGATCTGATAGCGTCCTGGGTAAATGGCTTACTGACTGTGCCCATAGTAGCACTTCCGCAGATCCTAACCAATAATCTATCCTGGACCAACTATTACTGGCCGCTGTCGTGTGCGTTGCCTCTTTACTCTCTGGGTGTCTCGTTCTCCATATATCCGCAAGACCCCTATCAGCCATAATAGTCTGTAATTTCCCCTGGGCCTTTTTATGGGGTTCAGTCGTGATACCCGATCTGTCTAATCTATCCTGCAGCGCCATGTTGAAGTCTCCTCCCCATATCAACGGAATATCAGGCAGTTCACTAATTTTACTCCACAATGTATGATAGAAGTCCGGATCATCTACATTTGGACCATATGTGTTAAGCAATGCTACCCTATGCCCCCTCAACCTTCCCTTTATTAGAACAAATCGCCCCACCTCATCCTTTAGTGTATCTTCAACATCAAACTGTACCCCCTTCCTAATCAAAATCATGACCCCTCTTGAATACGAGGAGTACGACGAGCATTGTACTGTCTCCGCCCATTTGCTCCCAATAGACATAGTTGTTGTGGGCTTGAGGTGCGTCTCCTTCTAGAATGCAATATCAATGTGATGACGGTCTAAGTATGCCAATACATGCCTGATTTTCTTTGGGTTGTTTAGCCCTCGCACGTTCCATGTCAATAATGTCAGCTGCTTATTACTAAGTTTACTTTCGCCCATCTTGTATCTGGCTGTCCCGTACGTCTACGTCAACTCGCTTGCAGCGACTACCGCTGCGTGTGACCTGGATGTTACCTTTCTGATTGTGTTCCCCAATACCTTCCTGGGTGTCTTTAACGCATCTTCTGTACCATGACCCACTTAACAATTCCCAACGCCCCCCCATCCCACCCCCCCACTTCAGCAACCCAACTCTGCCAAAGACAATCCCCATTACAATCCAACATCACAACCTAACTTGGTTTGGGGAGCACCCGCGTGGGGGATCCACCAAGAGCGCACAACTCCATCCAATCTAATGGATGTGGTCGGTTACACATTCGGTATGCATGCGAAATCCAGTTTCATAACAGTTTAGTCAGAACAGCAAGCACATAAACCATTACTTGATCCTCGTATGGTGTCTTGTTATACAGTGTGCCATATTGGCGCCTTTTCCACCAATCACAACATTTCTCCCTTCATCCAACCTACAGTTCCACGTGTCCTGAATCTTGCGGGATATCAATCTTGTCTACCAGGGAAGAGGCACAGGCTACCCGCACCACCCATTCATGTGCTACAGTTCAGTGCTCGTTCTGTCATTGCCATCCTCTCTCAACCTTTACGCCTTTCGCATTAATGGCAGTAGCTAGTGCAACCTCCACTACATATGCTACCTTGGCATCCGTCCATTTCAGCAGTCCCATACATGTTACCTTCCCTCACGGCATCATTCAGTCCAAGTCTCTGCCTTGATCCATGCGCTTTTGCTCCTTACGCCTATTGGTGATCCTCTTGACAAAGTCTTGTGCATCCTTTGGCATCTAGAGAAGCGTCACTTTTCCTTCGTACATTACCTTCAATCGCGCTGGATAAAGCATGGCGTACTCAATCCCCAACTCTCGTAACTTCTTTTTGACCGGATTGAATTCTTTACGCGCTAGCTGCACGGACACTGTGAAGTCCGGATAGAACTCCAGCTCGTTTTCCCTGGTAGCTGACCTTGCGTTTTTCACGGGCCATGCGGAGGATGGTATCACGGTCCCGATAATTCATGACCCGTGCCACTACAGGTCGCGGAGGCATGCCAGGCTTTGGCCTCGGGGCCAGAGTTCTGTGCGTGCGTTCCACCAAGAAGATGGTTGAGAGGGACTCTGTTCCAAACACGTTCCTGATCAGCTCTGTTTCCATCTTCACTATGTTCGTAGATTCCGGAATTTCCGCAATTCGTACGTTATTTTGGCAGGAGCGCGCCTCTAAATCCTCCGCCTTGTTTTTAATGACATCCAGCAGCCGTTCCATGTCTGTACATTTTCGGGCTGTGGCATGCGATTCGTCTTCCACCGCTGATATGCGAGTCTCAGCTTCCACCAGTCGCTCCCCGTGTCCATCCAGTTTAGCAGCCATATTGTCAACCCGTAATGTAATGGAGTCCAGCTTACCATGAATATCCTGCAAGCTTTGCTGTATGGCCTGCAGGGCTCCTTCCATACCTACTGGTGTCTCCTGCGCGACTCCCAACCCCGCCTCAGAAGCTTCCAACACTCCTTTCGCTGATTTTTTTGCCTCAAAGTGCAGTTTTGATTGGACTCTATCTTGTTTTCCCATTACGACGTTCTGTGTCACACTCCCGCTTTTACACTCTTCACGTGTACTGCACCCTTTCAAAGTGCGTCAACGGACCCTTCACCACCAACGTGCTGCGATACTCAGCGCCGGATCAACGCCACCACACCCTTCACGCTTTCTCTTCGCTTTACCTCCGGCTCGACTAGTACCCCCAATGTAGTCGTTCTTCACGCTCTTGTCGTCTTCTTACATTCTCATTACATCGTGCGCATATTTCGCCAACCAGCTCCGCCATTCAGCATGATCAGTTCTTCCCAGATCTGCCTGATACACAAGCCCAGCAGCCCGGCATCCTCAGTGTGCAGCTCTGCGCTATGGTCGACCTTTCTCTGGGCGCGCCCCTCCCCCATCGGCGATAACACTGTCGATTGTCGCCCACTCTCGTGTCTATTAGTATCCACGCTCCGAGTGTGCAACTGATCCCATAGCCGGCACAGATCGCAATCACCACTCCAGCCGAGCACATTGGCGCTCACGCGCCCGTTCTTTTTTCACCTTTCGCCGCAATGGCGGGCGCCATTTTGCTTCCGACGCTACCCCCACTTCAGCGCTCTCAGCCTCGATCTTTCTTGGGGCCTCTGTCAGCCATCTGCGCCAGTCATAGGCACCTCATCCAGGGGGCTACCGCTTCAAGTACTCCCAGTAATTCCGCCCTGTCGGTTCGTGCTCGATGGGCTTATCTCGGAGCAGGAGCCGCGCCGGGCGCCGCCATCTTGCCTTACTCAGATCCAGTACAGCGGGCTGACAGTTCAATTCACTTTCCGTCACCTTTCCTCCGTCTCTTCAGTCCACCACCACGTTTCAAAAGCATGCCCAGTCATTCCGACTGCTTATGATCGCTTTTCCGTTTTGCAAGGATTCCCGCATGCCGCTCATTTACGCTGTTTCATGGTCCCGACCGGCGGAGCTGTCTTAGCAGGCAGCCATACCGCCGTGCGCCCTCTAGCGCCCCCCACCTTTGCTTGATGTTTAACTTAGGTACTGCGATGGCTGCATGGTGATGATGGTTTTCTTTCCTAACATGCCATGGTTGTGGTGGTGGTAGTAGTAGTAGACACTGACAGCAGCTTTTGCCAAAAAAGAAAATGAGACAGTCAGTAGCCTGAGAGAGACTCTTCGAGGAGTAGTAGAATGAAGTACAGTACAGAACTTACTGCCAAACAATAATATGCTCAAATACAACAAAACATAATGGTGGTGGAGATAGCCTAGTAGTACACAGAGTTATAAACTCAAGTTGTGTCAAGTCACTTGACTAGGCCTACAGCACACTGAAACAAGTGTAACTGTTAGTGCTGTTTAGGAGGATGACTACGAATGAAATCCATTAATCCAATCAATGTCGGGAATTAATGCTCATGTATTAGCCGGTTCCTTTGGTAAAAAAATTACCTCACAAATATACTGCTCATGGGTGGGACAGCAGAAGAAGATCCCCGCCCTGCCTTGAAATTGAAGTACTGTTGCTTTTGCCACATCCGCCCCAGCAAGCGTGTGATAAATTATTGATGTACATTTAATGTAGTCATACCTCAATAAGTCACACAGTCCGGGGGAAGAGGGTTAGGATTTGTTGATGGTTGGGAAGGGGGTTTTGGGGAAAGGTTTGAGAAAGAAAAACAGTATGCATGGACAAACATCAAACGACAGAATCTTTGTAGACTACCATATCCATATCAATATGTTAAGGGAGAAAAAGGAAATAATGCATGCATGATGATTGATGATAAGGAGAGACCCGGATTACATACAGTTTGTGTTCAGTGTTACCGGGCTTACTTTTACAGACAGCATAGAACATTTTAAAATATCTGTAGGGATGAATTATAGACAGAGAGCAAACCTAATGATAATAATAGTAATAACAACAAGAACACACTGTTGTAATGATTTTAGACAAAAAATGAATCAAATTATTTAAAAGATGAAAGTTGATACTGTTACTGTGTTATCCTGGTCAAATGGTGAGTTGAATCTCGGCATTTCTCTTGGTCCTCCCTTCCATGGATGCTGCGTCCATCAATCTTGGGTGACGCCACTACCTGCCTGCCTGGCAGATGTAGATTCATTGGTAAGGTGAGTGTGCATTGTTGTTTTCCCAAGTATAGCACAGGGTCAGGCCCGGCCTGTAATTGTAGATGCAAAAACAAAAGGAATATTGAGATTGAAACCAAGTTCCACTTATTTTGGAGGGACTTGGAAATATTATTTTTTTTCTTCTATTTTGCATCATCCAATCATCATCTGACTTCCTGAGGGCAATGGATTTAGGGAGATTCAGGAGGACGTAGGAGCAGGATTTTGAGGAGTGTACTGTGATATGCAGCCAGCCGAAACCTGTATATGGCAATAAAACAATTAGAAGACGGTGGTGATGGATTTGTTGTGATTCAAAGTTTCTAACCAGAAAGACAGATACACCAATAAAAGAAAATAAGTGACAGTAAGAACTGGAAATGCAAGCCTAATTGTCAGGGAAGTATAGCTCATCCTCAAACTCTGGGGGTTCAACCAGAAGTAGGTAATCATCATCTAACACACCAGTTCCGTCACCTGAGCTGCTGTCCTCATCTTCCTCCCTTGATTCATGTATTTTGTAATTCGGTGGTATAAAGTGCTGATTCATTTTGATCATTGTTAACCTCTCCACGTTTTTGGGTGAGAGACTGGTCCTTCTCACTGTTACAATGGAACCAGCAGCACTGAAAACACGTTCCGAAGAGACACTTGCGACAGGGCAAGCAAGATAGTTCTTCGCCAGCCCGCTGAGCACTGGTCATTGGGCCCTTTTCCCCATACCAATACCTCAATGGGTTTTGATCAATGTACACTTCTATTGGGTCGTCCAGATAGGCCTGGACCATCCGCTCAATGTTCAGGGGTGCAAAAGTTTTTTCGGGCTCTTTTCTTGTTGCATCAGCACTGGACTTACCAACGCCTTGCTGTAAATACTAATCTTGTAACGATTTTACTGGGCCTGAAGATACAGCTCTTGCTGTTGTAGATAGTGTTGGTGAGTGTTCTGAGCCAAATGCACTGCGCTCAGGCTCCCAAGTTGAACTTGACGCCGGATGCCCTGCTGCAGTACTTGTTGTGGGTTTATCTAGCGGGCTTTTAATTAGCAGCCGTTCATTTTCCAACTTACTCGCTGACTCAGCTATCCACGTTTTGTACCGGGCAACATCCATTTCTGAAAAAGGAATTAATGTCTTCAGTGCCCATTTTGTCAGTTGGTCCAGAATTGTGGCACAAATGTAATGTTTTTGTGACAAAATCTTATTTTGCACCCTTGTATTGTCAGCTAAGCGACGAGCTAAGCTCTCCACCAACTCATATGCTTCTTTTTTTTCCTCTACATCTTTATATGCTTCAGACACCTCCTTTAGCTGATGCTCTAGCATTTGCAACAATGGGATAGCTTGGCCCATAGTACAGTCCTCCTTGCTGGCTTCACGTGTGAAGACCTCGAAAGGAAGAAGCATCTCAGTCAGGCATTTAACTAGGCACCATTGGTCCATCTGAAGGCTCATGCCTTTCACAGTAGTATCCCCTCTTCGCATGACATATTCACTGATTGGCCTGTACTGCTCAAACAGACGGTCAAGCATGTAATAAGTTGAGTTCCAACATGTTGCCACCTCCTGGACGAGTGCTTTGACTGGCAGTCCATAGTCACGTTGAATGATCCTCAGCTGCTTCCGAGCTTTAAAAGAATGGCTGAAATGAGTGCATATTCTTCTGCAGATGGTCAATAAGTTGCTGACTATGGCTTCTTTTTTCAGAAAGTCTTGAACAATAATGTTAATGCAGTGCGCCAAACACGGAATCCTGAAATAGGAACCAAGCTCCATGGCCTTAAGTACATTACTGCCATTCTCCGTGGAAACAAAACCAATCTTAAGCCCTCTTGGGCGCAGCCATTCAAAAACCTTGCTCTGAAACTCTTCCAATATGTTTACAGCAGATATGAGATTTCTCCATGGCGAACATGGATACAGTTGCATGTTTCCGAGTAGCTTTAAAAATCTCAGCTGCGTCAACAGCATCTTCAGATAGCTTATCTCTAACCCCCACAAATGAGACCCAGTGTGCAGTGATGCACATGTAATCAGTGGCTTGGCAACTGGTCCACATGTCTGTTGTTAGGTGGATATTGTGAACAGCACTCTGCTGCAAAGCTTGTCCAACCAATTCCAGCACACCATGATGTAGTGCTGGAACAGCAACTCTTGCGAAATAGGACTGGCTGGGAACCTTTCCTTTAGGAAAGATGGTTGACACAAATTCAAGGAAACCCACCCCTTCTACAAATGAAAAAGGGAGAAGGTCCAGCGCTAACATTTTAGCCAGTTTCGCATTGTACAACCGTGCCGTTGGGTGGTTGCGTTGGTACTGCCCCTACAACCTAAGCATGCTGTCAATGGTAGTCTGGATTATTTTCCTTTGTGGTGCAGTTTTCTTTAACCCAGTTAAGCTCAACAACGCACTTTGTTTCATAATCATTGCAGTACTACTTGGTAGCCTTGGTGTCTCAGCCTGACTCAGACTCTTACTGCGGTGCCACTTAGATGTTGCTGAGGAGGATGTGGGCGATACTACTACACTACTGGGGACAGGGCTAGAATTGTCTCCCTCTTGTTCACCTTCCACCGCGATAATATCGTCCTCTGATTCTTCATGCCCAACAACAATGGGTTGAGTTTTACTTTGTTCTAAGCGAAGTAGGTGAGCCTCCCTCACGATAGTGTGGTGTATTTTGAGATGACTTGTTTGGCCTCCGGTACCATAGTTTGTACCAAGCTTACCCCGCCTAACAGCATGTCGACAAATTGAGCATATTAGCAATGTTCTCCCCCTTACTGCTAACCGAAAAGAAGTCCCAAACTGGGGAGGAGAACTTTCTGGTGCTGCTGGATGTGCCACTTTCAATACCAGATGAACTGGAGGGTGTGCTTGGAATGTGACTCTGAGCAGCTACACTGCGACTTCTAACACTACCTACTGAGGTGGTGGTTGAGCTGGATGTAGGTCCCTGCCTTACCTTTGCAAATGAAAATATGGAAGCTGGAGGTCGTGGTGGTGTTACCTGTGTTGGTGGTATCCGTGCTACATCCCTTGCAGCCAATTTGGATAGGGTAATAATGTTGGTCTCCATATCCTTTTGGCCGGGAGTGATGTCCGTGATGATTAGCTCGTCATCATCATCATTCCCCTCTTGTACATCTACTACCTCCATAACTCTCAGACTGAGCTGGTGGCTTCCAAGTGGCATCAAGATCATCAGAAGCGGGGCTTGAAGAAGAAGATGATGGAATAACCCTCCTTTTCCTTGCTGGGGGTCTGGAAGACAATGGATCTTCTGAAACAGTGGCTTGCTCCTCTTTGTCTGCAGGAAGCTCGATTTCCTGAAATGCCCCTACTTCAGGAGGAACAACTACTATTGTGGGCTGTTGCTGTGGCTGTTCTTGCGGCTGCTGCTGTTCTTGCGGCTGCGCCTGCTGCTGCTGTTCTTGCGGCTGCGCCTGCTGCTGCAGACTTATCTGCTGAGTTTCCACATGCGTTGATTGTGTACTACTTTGCGATACTGACATTTCAACATCACTGCTCGTTAGTAGACTGGCTACCTCTGCGACACTCATGGGCTAGGGCCTAGGTTGGTGGGGTTGGCCCGCTGGTGCGGATGTGCTGCTCCCAGCTTGGTTCCCGCCGGACAACGATGCTGCCGGCATGTGTTTTTTGGTCCCAAAAACACATTTGCCGGCACACCAGTCATGGTTAGTGCCTCTTGCTTTTTCTGTTCCTTCTTCTCACCGGCAACTTTCTTGGTACTGGAGGACCTGGTACCTTTCTTTGGGCCCATTTTCTTCAGAGGTCAGACAGGACGCAGGTGCACATGTTGCAGACATGTCTGTGGTCACAGTTGGACGTGATGTGGTGCGCAGCAGGACTTCTGTCTGGCAGTACAATGGATGATGTTGATAGTTACCTTCTCCTGTGTCTTTTTGTGCACCTAAAAGCAAATAAGCCAGGTGAAGAACATCAGTGAAATGTTGCATTTGTTGCTGTGGTTCAATTACTACTAGTACAAACAAAAAAATAGAAGATATAGTGTAGCCATTTGTGAGACTTTGGCAACAAGGGCTATGGTATACTACTTACTGTGTACAGTATACACACACTACACTCTCAGGAAGGATAGGAAAGAATAAGAACAACCACAAAAATACAAATGTAATGGAAGGGAGCTGCTGCTGGCAAAGAGGATGGATGGAAGCAGTAAGCCAATAGGAAAACCATGCAGGCCCATATTAACTCCCACCAGAAAAGGCCACAAGCCACATGGACACTCACAAGCAACAAGCAGGAGGCCTGGCAATCAATGAACTGCCAAAAGGCCTATAAAGAAGCTAGGCAAAAGATGCATGCTAAACTACACTACTGTGCCTTTTTAATGCAATAAAATGCAAAAAACGAAAATCCACAGGGCAAAACAAGGTCTGCAGGGTGCACACCAACACACCAGGCACACACAACAAAGGCATTTCTTTAACACACCCCGAAAAACAGAAATACCCCCCAAAAAACACACTTTCCAACTCAATCCAATGCCATCCATGCCCTAAATGATGTTTGAAAAACATTCAACTCACTACAAAGGAACAGTTGCTTCATCATGCACCCACCCACGACTAGCTCTGGGCCTACTGGCTACCCCCAACAATTAAAAACAAAAAATGATAAGTACCAAAATTGCAGTTGCAGCAACTGCAATGCCCCCAATCAAACAGACACAACACCAACTTACTTGTAAAATATCAAATTCAAAAGTCCTCAAATCCAATGATAATGATGCAGCAGACACAAAGAGTGATCCTTCCAGCTGAAATCCAAAGGCAGAATGAAAAGGAGATGGACAAAGCACTGGGAGGAGCCTGATGGACAGGAACAGGAAGTTGGAGACTCTGTGGCACTTCCTCCCTCTCCCGCCCAAAAGGATTTTTTTTTAAAAAAAAGGACTCCTTTCACAAAAAAGGACAGCCAAATGTCAATCAGAGGAGTTTTTTCCATCCAAATAATCATTTATAGAAGGTTTTATGCAGCTAGAGTTAATATTCTTCTCCAAATCGATAATTTGGCGTGTTCACGATCGCGACCTTCACCACACTTCCGCCGGATGTCGGTGGCGCGTCCAAAATGACGTGTTTGCGATCTCCTGGTCTTCAACATCTCGTGGCACACGTGAACGGATTGGAAAACTCGCCGGCGAACGCAGGGATCCCAGGAAGGCGATTGCGCGTGCGAGAACGCATTTTCAAAGCACGAACATGAAAAAAATCTTCGCAGCACAGCAAATAGCGGAAATTTGGGCATTTTCGCGCTCTCCGCGGAACGCGAAAATGTCAAAATATCGCAATTCCGCGAGCGTAACGGAATTTTGACGCCCACCCTTAGCTGAGACACAGCCTTCAACCATGTGGAGAAACGTCCGTCAAAGTTAGACAGCATTTCCGTGTTGGCAGGAGATGTTTTATTCCAGCTGTCACAGCAAAAGTGCTATTATCAACAATACAAAGTTAGCTGACTACCATTTCCTACTTGTCGGTTAACATTCTTATTTTTAAATCAGAAGCCTCTCCGTACCTGGTAGAACTGGGGGTCTCTAGTTGGCAGAGGTAGGTACCATTGACCAAATAGGGACCTTTGCTTCTAGTCAAGGTAAGGGGGTACACTTCTAAAATAAGCCCTGCTCACCCCCTTGGTAGCTTGGCACGAGCAGACCGGCTTATCTCAGAGGCAGTGTGTAAAGCATTTGTGAACACATACAGTAATACAGTGGAAACACTACAAAGGGACAACACACCAGTTTAGAAAAATACTTAATCTTTACTAGACTTAACACAAGACCAAACGACAAAAATGCACAATACTGTAATCACCAATAGTCTCTAAAATGGTAGAAATAGCTCAGTTCAATGTAGATGGTAAATGCAACACTTTACTCTCAAAGTACCTTGGATGCGTCATGCAATACAAACAAAAGGGTCACAGGGAAGGTGATGCGTCGGTTCCTTGCTTCGGGGGAGGTGATGCGTCGGTTCCTTACTGCTGCACAGGGGAGGTGATGCGTCGGTTCCTTGGTTCCTTACCGGAGAGGAGGTGATGCATCGGTTTCTTACTGTGATCCGGTGCGATGCGACAAGATAGCGCCTCGATGCGATGCGACGATCCGGTGCGATGCGAAAAAATTGCGTCTTGATGCGATGCGACAACGTTGGATGTGATGCGGGCACGCCCAACGGCCGTGCGTTGAACTCGGTAACTTCTGAGCCGCGAAAGGCCCTGTGACATGCTTCTCCAGTGATGCGATGGCGACACGCTTCTCTGGTGATGCGACGCACTTTATTGATGATGCGACGGCGAACAGCTGCAACGGCGACACGCTTATTCGGCGATGCGACAGCAACTGCTGCGGCGGTGACACGCTTCTCCTCGTTGCGTTGCGCTTCCAGCTCCCAGCGACTCGCAGTCTCTTCAGAGGGCCAAAACAACAGTAGGCACCTCTCTGCAGGCAGAATTCCACAGCAAGGGAATTCAGGGGAGCTGGTGGTGAAGTCTTGTATCCCTGAGACTTAATGCAGTAGGCAAGCTCAGTTCAAGCCCTTGGAGATTCTTCTTCAAGATTGCAAAAGTACACACATAGTTCCTTTTCTCCTTTCCTTGGAAGATAAAGTAACTACTGCAGGCCAACCCCAACAGCACAGCACAGGGGCAGTCTCCCACTCCAGCTCCCTTGGTTCTTCTCCTTGGCAAAGGGGTTGTCTTGATTCCCAGAAGTGATCTAAAGTCTTGGGGTCTGGGCCCCAGTATGTATTCACCAAAATCCTTTGTCTCTGAAGGCAGAGAGTGTCTGTACCTACTCCAAACCAGTTCTGTGCAGTCCTGGAGCACTTTGTTTACAGGACTCCTTCTTTCCTTTGACAGTGTGGGCCAGGTACATCAGACATACCACAGGAGGTGAAGCCAGTATTGTGGAAGGCAGGCACAGCCCTATTCGGACCCAGGTGCAGCTCCTTCCACCACTCTACATGCAGATAGGTCTATTCAGCCCTGTGCTGACTCACCCTGTCTCATGGAATCCCCCAGACCCTGTCACTCAAAAACCAGACATGGAATACACAACCTAGCAGAGGCAGGCTTGGACAGTTAGGCAAGAAAATACCTACTTTCTAAAAATGGTATTTTCAAACACAGAATGTTAAAACCAACTTCACTAAAAGATGTATTTTATCATTCTGAGTCCAGGCATACATACTAAACTCGAATTGCTACCATGTTCCCTTTGTCAGTTAGGATTATAAGATGTTATAATCAAACTACCCATTCTAGCCTGTGGGGACAGGTAGCCTTGCAATATTGAAAAAATGAAAATGGCTGTAATTCACTATTAGGACATGCCACACACACCAGGGCATGTCCTACCTTATACTTACAATGCACCCTGCCCTTGGGCCTACCTTAGGGGTGTCTGATATGAAGAAAAGGGAAGGTTTAGGGACTGGCAAGTGGGTGCACTTGCCAAGTTGACGTGGCAGTCACAGACTGCACACAGGCTCTGCAATGGCAGGCCTGGGACACACTTTACCAGCTGCTTCTGTGGGTGGCACAACCAGTGCTGCAAGCCCACCAGCAGCATTTGATTTACATGACCTGGGCACACATACTGCATTGTACTAGGGCCTGATAAACCCATCATGGAGTCACTTATTCAATACAGCACTTTACAATAGGGAGCCCTTGCACTGTGGCACTGAATAGCAGTGGCACAGTGCTCAAAGCATCTAGACCAGCAAATCATATAGCAAAAACACAGGAGGCAACAGCAAAACAATGGAAGGGAGACCCACACCAATGGTGCCAGGTCTAACACATGTCCCCTCCAGCTGAAATGTGGGGAGAACTACCCACCCCTTGTGAGTTCTCTTCACTAAGGCGGAAAGATCTGGACAGACCATCAGCATTGGCGTGTTCTGTACCAGGGCGGTGTTCCACTGTGAAGTACATTCCCTGTAGGGAAATGGACCACCTCAACAGCTTTGGATTCTCACCCCTCATCAGCATTAACCATCTGAGGGGCCTGTGGTCTGTCTGAACCCGGAAGTGAGTCCCTAACAAGTATGGTCTCAACTTCTTCAGTGCCCAGACCACAGCAAATGCCTCACGCTCAATTGCAATCCACCTCTGTTCCTGTGGAAGTAACCCTCTACTAATAAAGGCTAAAGGTTGGTCTAGGCCCTCCTCATTTATCTGTGAAAGAACAGCCCCCAAATCCATGCTCTGAAGCGTCTGTCTGTATGATAAACTCTTTTGCGAAGTTGGGTGCCAGGAGCACGAGCGCCGTGCACATGGCAGTCTTCAGGGCATCAAAAACTTTCTGAAAGGTGTCAGTCCAGTTCACTTTCTTGGGCTGCTTCCTGGAAGTCAGTTCTGTCAAGGGTGCAACAATGCTGCCATACCCCTTGACAAACCTCCTGTAATACCCAGTGTAGGAAGGTGGAATCTGACTATATGGTTGCCCCCCCCCCCCCGTTTTCCCTGGTGTTTTGAGGTTTTTGACTAGTCTGGCTGGGATCCTGCTATCCAGGACCCCAGTCTATCTGCTTTCTCCCTTAAATGACATGGTGTGCATATTAGATGCACTAGTGATTGGATACCGTGGTACCTTATGAGCCCCTTGTATATGGTACCTTAGGTACCAAGGGCATAGGTACTTCACAGGCCTATCAGGGGCTAAAGCATGTATTATGCCACCCCTGGAAAGCAGACTCAATCTGACACCACAGGCCTGCTACTGCAGCCTGGGTGAGGTAGTGTTAGCACTCCTCACTGAGGTATAGGTTCCTATATCTCACCATACACACACATATAAACCTATCAGTCACCCCTAAGGCAGGCCCTATCAATCCTGAGGGCAGGGTGCTTGGTTTACAATGTGAGGGGGTGCCTCTGCATGAGCAGGACCCCTCTGCAGCTGGCAGAGTCTATTCTCTGTGGCTGTTTGTGGATGCGGTTAAACCATATACTCTTAAGTGCATTATAACCCAACGGTAAATGCTAACTTTGGAATGACTGCATCAAAACATGTTGTGTTTGGTGTCAAACAATTTGGAATCACACCCCCACACCAGTAACTGGTGTGGGAGTATGATCCCACCCTTCTAGAGGTGACGACATGTACCTACTGTGGTAACACAGTAGAAATCTGAAAGAGCCCTGGCATCACAAATTGGATGCCACCAGCACAGACACTGGGCTGCCCTCTTGCTGCTGACTGAAACTTGCAGTGGAGGAGGCCCAACAATAGGTATCCTGTCACAGGGAGGTGTCACTACCTTCCAGACAGGATTTAGTGTATTGGGGCTGGGTGGGTGCACTTCTAGAGTGCTTTGAAGTCCTGCACTGGGGAGCAGTAGGCTCCTCTGTGCATATGCCATCTCAATCCGGTTCAGGGGCTACCTGTCCCTGCTCTGGCGCGAAACTGGACAAAGGGAAGTGGGTGTAACCACCCCCTACCCTGACCCTCCCAGAGGAGTGGTCATAGAGCTAGTCCCTCCCCTACCTTCAGTATAAGGGAAACCTTGCCATTGCAAATCAGATAACCCTGGACGGCGCTCTACAAGAAGAATCCTGGCCCTTCGACGTTCCACTACCTTTGGAAGACTGAAGAATCTCCCTTGGAGTCAAGGAGTGACTCCCCTGCTTGGCAGGCACCAGAAACTCTAATCAACGGTCGCAAACTTTCCCGCTCCCGCTGGAGTCCGAAGTCCCTGCAGCCCCGGAAGTGGATTTCCTGACTTCTCGACGGCCATTGTGAGTCCCCAGCAAAGCTGTGGCGAGTGGACCCCACGAGTGACGAGGAACAGCAATACCCGGGTACCGTGCACTATTGTCGAGTGCAACCCCTTCACAACGTTCTACGAACTTGTGCATTGGACCATTTGTGGCCCAAGCCTCCAGCAGGTTTTGCAGCGAAAATCAGAGGCCTACCCCGTCCCGAGTGACCGTGGGCTCCTGTGAAGCATTTCCTCACGAGGCGTCTTCACAACCCCTTGCCCGTTGGCTTGTGGGTCCCCAGAAGACTATTTCTTTGAACCAAAGGGCTCCCCTGGTTGCTCCAGGCCTGCCCTCACTCACCCTCGCTGAGTGAGTCCTTCAGACCTTGCTGGTCTGCACCGCTGACTTTATTCACTTTCACGAGACTTGCTGTTGCCAAGACTTGTTGGCTTCAATCCGGTTGCCGACACCTCAGTAAGCTGCAGACGTCGTGGGACACTCCGAATCCATCTGCTGGTCATCGTCGATCTCTCCTGGACCTCGTGAGCAAAGAGTCAAAACACCCTTGATCACCTGAAATCACCCGACTTCCGTGGGCATCCATCTTCTTGGCCCCGGGTCACTGGCAAGTGACTGTGAACACTGTCCCTTCTGCTTTCAGGTCATCTTCATCTTGAATCCAGCCTTGGATTCCACCAGACACTTCTCAAGTCTTCGCAAGCAGCAAATCTTCTTTGGCTTCCATAGAAAACAGCGACGTGACCCGACACCAAAAGACACCTATGCACCCGGCTTCCCTGGGTGAGGTAACTCGTGCACTCTGGTGCCCTAGTGTGTGTTGGCCCTCGAATTACTTACCTTGTAAGTGGCTTGCTTGTAGACTTCCTCGAAGTACCCTTAAACTTAAAAAATCCAACCGCGACTTGCTCCATAGAAATCAATAGGGAACCCGCGGCTGTGTTCTCACACTGCACGCGTCTCCCGTGGGTCTTTTACTTACCTGCTTTTGCTGCATTAGTGAAGGTCCAGCGATTCTACAGGCCCTAGGCCTTGTCCCCTTGCAAGTCGACTTTCCTAAACCTCTTTTTTAGTATATGGTCTGGTACGCCCCTAGGGCCCCAGCCATATTTGTGCTTAATGTATTGTGAAACATTGATATTTGAATGTGTTCCTGACTTCTAATCTCATAAAGAGATTAGTAGAGTGTGTCTAGAAATAAATACATATATATTTGATATATATACCTGTGTGGTGTCCTTTCATTTGGTAATTCAAGTGATTATAAGGTAAAACAAGCTGCTTTACATTCCTCGGAGACTTAGCCTGAAGGCTGCTCTCCACAGCTACCACTAGGATAGCTTTCTTTAAAAGGTTGTCTTAAACCTATCTACCATAACTGTCGAATTGGACTGGTGCAAGGTGGCCACTATAACTAGTGACCAGCATATGCCAGGCCAACTTCTCACACCCAGTGAGTCCTAAAAAGGCTCTCACCTCTGTCTTGGTTTTGGGGGGTTCCCAAGCCAGGATGGTCTCAATCTTGGGCTGTAGGGGCGCCACCTGGCCGCTCCCAACCTGGTGTCCCAAGTACACCACAGAACCCTGCCCGATCTAGCACTTACTCGCCTTGATCGTGAGGCCTGCTCTCTGCAGTGCCATCAACACTTCCCAGAGGTGGTGCAGATGTTCTTCCCAACTGGCGCTGAACAGTGCAATGTCATCCAGGTAGGCGGCACTGAAATCTTCCAGTCCACCCAACACCTGGTTGACCAACCTCTGAAAGGTGGCAGGGGCATTCTTCATCCCAAAGGGCATAACCCGGAATTGGTAGTGCCTAACTGGTGTGGAGAATGCTAACCTCTCTCTTGCCCCATCAGTTAAGGCGATCTGCCAGTACCCAGACGTTAGATCAAATGTGCTGAGGTACCGGGCAGCCCCTAACCGATCAATGAGCTCATCAGCTCTGGGGATGGGGTGCGCGTCAGTGCTGGTGACTGAATTGAGCCCTCTGTAGTTCACACAGAACCGGAGTTCTGGCGTGGCACCCGGTGCGGCAGCCATTGGGACCAAGACCACTGGGCTGGCCCAAGGACTGTTAGAGGACTCAATCACCCCAAATGCAAGCATCTTGGAGACCTCCTTGATGCAAGCTTTCACCCGGTCAGTCACTCTGTAAGTTTTGTGCTTAACAGGAGGACTGTCTCCAGTGTCTACATCATGGTTAGCCTTTTTTGTATTGTTCGTCCAGGAGCTGGGAATGGCTGTGATAGTCATTTTTCCTTGATCTTGGATAGGTTTTCGCGTTCAGTGTTGGAAGTGAACCTGTTCAATAGTCAGAGATCAAGGATCCTTCTAAGCGATGTGCTCTTTTTAAAAAAAACTGGAAGTACAGAGAGTAAACCCCTATCCTTTGTTGCTGTGCAGGTATGTTTTCAATGGCGCTCTTTGTGAGTAGCGTCTGAACCTCTACCTCCAGAAGACACAGGTGATCTGAACCTGAGTGGCAGTGGAGTGGGATTTTGGGATGGTTTGTGTGGTATTTGAGGCAATATCCTTTCTACCCAATGGGGAATACCCAGTGACCTGAGGTGATGTCTTTCTGCTGAGCAAAGAAGTCCCTCAGTTTTACCCCTCAGAAGGGATGTAATTGGGAAAAGGGAATCACTGCTTCCACTGCGTCCCATGTCTATGTCCCTTTTAAGGGCCCCTCTGGGCGCTCTTGGGATACTGGCGGTCCTGAAAGCACTGTTGGTGTTGTTGGTAGAGGAGTTTTTGGCTGGAACCAGTAAGTTATGCACAGTCTGCTCTGCTGTCTATTATAAGCAGATCTGGGATTAAGTGACTGTAGGACTCCCATGGACCTGGTGATGTCCGAATAATTTTTGATTTGTTCACGCATCTGGTCAATATTGGGGATGAACTGATGCTCTTCATTAAAAGGGTTGCTAAATAGGTGGTGTTTCACCTAGGGCCTAAACCATGACACTCTGAGCCTGGTATGCCTATGGAGGATGCTGGCATTGATGTCTTTTGCTGTGATATGTGTTACACCAAGGGTGTCATACCCTCTACTAACCCTCTGCAAACACTGTAGTCACCATAACCCCTTTTCCCAGTCATAATCACCAGTGAAAGGTCACAGATTTAACTGTCCGGTGGACAAGTGCAGTAAGGGCTTGGAGAAGACATTTAGAAAGATGTAGATACCAATGATATCTGCACATGTATATTATGAAACCCAAGACAAAATCTGGAATAGACTGTACTGGGACATTCAGGATTGTTTCAGCTCCACTGTATAACATGATCACGTTTACCTCAAATCTAGAATGTTCCAGAGCTTAGTCACTTGTCAGCAGGATCAATTATGCCACTACTGTCATGTTCGTCCCCGCAGAATGTCCCTGAATATTCCAGAATGTTTCAGAATATTCCAGAATATTCTAGAACCTGCATATACGAACAAGTTACTTACCTTCAATAACACTTTATCTGGTAGAGACTCTATCCCTTTGTGGAAGAGATTCCTTAGCTTAGAATATTCCCCCAAGCGTCAGACTGGATCTGGAAACTTTTGGTGAGCAGTGACCCAGCGTGCCGTTTAGCGGTGTTGTTCAGCTTCACGTGGCATCGTTCATGCCGTGTGCAGTGCCTATATAAGTGCCACCTCATTGCTATGACTTGAGTTTCTTTTCGCAAATTTCCATGCCACAAGTGCAGAGCTATGAGGAACACTGACCAATGGTGTGCTAAGGTAAGGCCCTTGAAAAAGGGGACAACCCTTTACTCTAAAATCTGTTTGCACAGCTGGGGGATGGGTGGGTCTGGAATCTGCAGCTAAATAGTCTCTACCAGATAGGGCATTACCAAAAGTATGTTACTTGTTCATTTCATAGAGACTTCTAGCCACAGATTTCTAACCTTATAATAGATACCCAAGCACTACATATCCAGAGGTGAGACAGTGATATAGATCCGACTAATAAGTGCTGTAGGACCGAACAGGCAAATTGACCGTGATGACGGACCTGACTGCCCAGGCAATAGTGCTTTGTAAACTTGTGCAAGGAAGCCCATGTCACTGCTTGACTGATATCTAGGACAAGAACTCCACAAGATAATGCAGTAGTCACAGCCTTGGTTGTGGTAGAATGAGCTTGCAAGCTTTCAGGAGGTTTTTTTGGGGCAAATACGTAGCAGATACTGGTGTAGTGCACTTTCCATCGTGAGATGATCAGTTTCTTCACTGCCTTCCCTTCTTTTGCTCCAAAGTACTCCACAAAGATCTGTTAATCGCCGTGGAACTCTTTTTTAGAGTCAAAATAGAACGCCAATGCTCTTTCTGGGTCCAGTCGATGGAGTCTTTGCTCTTATTTAAGGGGGTGAGGCAGAGCGTAAAAGGTAGGCAAAGTGATGGATTGGCCTACATGAAAGGGAGTTACCACCTTTGGTAAATCGGATGACAAGTCAGAAGGGCCAGCTTGTCTTGGTAGATGTTAAGGTTCAGAGGACGTACCAACAGAGCCTGTAACTCACTGACTCTCCAGCCAGATGTTATCATCATAAGGAAGGGCATTTTTATTGTGAGAAACCTGAGTTGACAGTTGTGTATTGGCTCAAAGGGAGCATACATTGGAAATGTGAGAACCAAGATGAGGTCCCACTTTGGCATAATAATAGGTGTTTGTTGGAACTGGGGTTGCCAATTCACAAGGGTAGCCTGGCTCGTGGCAGGAAGGCTCCCAAAGGCATTCTGTATAAAGTAGCCGTGCAGCACACGCGTCCAACTTAGCAGAGTAACGCACACAATAATCTGACACCACACCACTGGTGATTAAAAACAGGACTCTTTATGTAACATTTTGTAGTAGGAGGTAAGCTAGCAAGAATTCATCCAGTTAGGAGCATAACCTAGGCAATAAATCAGCATGAATTTCATTTAAGACTGTACGAATCATTGGCAGTAAATTAGCATGAATTCGTTATCAACTGAGCAAAACATTGGCATGAAATTAGCATGAATTCATTATCAACTGAGCAAAACATTGGCAGTGAATTTAGCATGAATTCATTATCAACTGAGCAAAACATTGGCATGAAATTAGCATGAATTCATTATCAACTGAGCAAAACATTGGCAGTGAATTTAGCATGAATTCATTATCAACTGAGCAAAACATTGGCAGTGAATTTGCATGAATTCGTTAACGTTTGTACCAACCCCCTCTCCCTCAACCCTCTCTGACAGAATCTCGATCCCTGATGATTCTATCCCGTGCAATGGGGGGGTATGGTCCCCTTGTACTACTTCCAATGAGGGAGGGGGAATTCCTTAAGGGGGGCTGTGCGCTTGCCTGCTGGCTCTCCCCTAGATATTATGGGAAGGTCCCATGTCACCCTGAGTCTCCTCAAGACAGTTCCGGGGCACAGTCTCAGTCTCTCCCGGGGGAAGGGCGGGAGCGGGGCTGCCTCCCTTAGGTTAGACACTTCTCGGCAGGCCTCGCGCTCCGTGAGTTTCCGCTCCCTCCCCGGGGTCGTTACCTGCACTCTTCGGCCCTCCGGGGCCCTTGCGTCGGTCTCAAGGATCTGGCGCCTCCCGAGGGGGTCGGTCCAGAGGGTCCCAAGCTGTTTCACTCCCGCTGGAGCCACGCAGCTCGCGGGGGTGATGACGCGGGCGAAGAAGGCTGAATGTGGGCGGAGGAGGCTGGATGTGGGCGGAGGAGGCTGGATGAGGGCGGGGGCGAGGCCTGTGACACGGCCGGCGCCCCCGTCACGTGAGGATGGTGAACTTCCTGGGATCGGTTGCGGCCGCTGGTGTCTCCGCGGAATGAACTCTCCTCAGCTGACGCGAGGGCCACGTCAGGGCGGCAGACTCTCCTGACAGCTGCAGTGTCCTTGGCAACGGCGAAGAGTCTGAGGCAATTTCCCTATTCGTCGCACCCGCGCTGACAGAACTTGGGCAGCGGCGGTGAGTGGGGGTTCGATTAGCGCGCCACAGTCACAGCGCTTCAGTAACTCGGGCAGCGGCGATGACAGGGGGGTCCCTTAGCGCTTCACAGCCACAGCGCTTCAGTAAGAGGACGGCGCTCCACAGTTACAGGTGGCGGTCTCATGTGGCACGGATGGTTCTTTGCCCTTTGCCCTGGTTGGTGACGTGAATAAACAGATAGGGGGGGGGGGGGGTTGAGTTGGAGGCTGCTGTCAGACGGGCCTCTCTAGACAGTTCCCTGGGGATTCCCTCACACTGGGCCAGGTCAGTGGGTTTGGTCAGGTTTCCTCACTCAACTTAGAGGGCAAGGTCTAGACCTAGTCACCCCTAGTAGTATAGGTGCCCCCTCCCCCTTCCGCCTAAATCTCCAGTACAGGGTCTCCCCAGGTCAGTGGTTCCTCAACAACTGACTAGAAAGTTTCCCGCCCTTTCTATTTATATTCCCAAGTCATGTGACCTCACTCTATTCCAGAAGGTTCCAGGGGCTTCTACATTCTAGGTATGGGCAGGGGAGTCAGGCTAGTGATGTCACAATATCTAAGGGTTCTAGACAGCTCCTGACAACTAGGGCGCTACTTGAAAGACCGCTCCGCAGTAGCAGGGGTCTGTGGCAGCCATCTTAGTGGTAGAGAGCACCTGCACCTTAGCATTGACTAGCAATGGTAAGGTGCCCGAAGACCTAGAGCCAACCAAAAAGAGGGTGGAAAAAAATGAGGCAAGGGCGGAAAAAACAGGGAAGACCACCCTGGGGCGGACAGGTCTAACAGTGTTGATGGGAAAATATGCTGGAGTCCCTTCAGGAATCTATGTACAATAGGGAATTTAAAAAGGGACAGCTGATCTGGCAACTGCAGAAATGCCGACATGGGAGAAAGATAAACTTTTACCTTGCCAAAGCAGAGCTCTGCTAGGCTAAGGTAAGAATAAAATGTAGAACCTTGTAAAGCGGTGCAGATAGAGGGTCAACATGTTTATCTGTACATCATTCCATGAACTTGCTCCAATGGTAGGTGTATACCGTCTTGGTGGAAGTTCACCTGGCTGCCAAGGTAACATTGCAGACTTTGGGTGGAAGGTCAAAAGCTGTCAACTGTCCCTGCTCAATCTCCACACATCAAAGGGTAAGCATTTTCAGGTTTGGGTGCAGAACCCTGCCCTGTTGCTGCGATAGAAGATCCTCCTGAAGAGCCAACTGGATCGTAGGACCAGTGCTCATACTCAACAGTTCAGGATACCAGACTCACTGTGCCCAATCTGTTGCCACAAGAACCGTTGTGCCTGCTCTTTCTGAGAACTCTGGGTTGGGGTAGTATTGCTGGAAAGGCATACCAGAGGCCAGATCTCCACTCGAAGTGAAAGGGATCTCTGACCTAGAGACACCTTGGGAACTCCAGCGTGCAAAACTGATGACACTGTGCATTCTTGGCGGAGGCAAACAAATCTTGTGCCACCTCTGGATGGAGATGCCATTCGTTTTCCGTTAGACATCCATGACTGAGTTTGCCCGCTCTGGTGTTCAGAGAGCCGGCCAGGTGTTGAACCACTAGGGATATGCCCTGGTGTTCCAGCCAAGACTAGAGGCACAAAGCCTCTTGACAAAGAGTTCGAAACCCAACCCCACAGTGTTGGCTGCAATTCCATATGGCTATGGTTTTATCCATGAACACCTGTACCAGCCTTCCCCTGATTGAAAAAAGAAAGGCTTTCAATGCCAATCGGATCACCGAAGCTCTAACAGATTGATGTGAAGTTCAGATTCCACCAGATACCAGAGTCCTCTGATCTCCACCTCTCCCATGTGGCCACCCTAGCGCAGAACTGACATTTCTGTCACTCCAGTCAGGTCTAGTTGGGGGAGGGGGGTGGGGGGGGGGGGGTGGAGGGGTTGCCACTGACCCAATCACGGTCTGATAAACATCACTGCAGGTCTTTTGCAGTTCCCTTTGAGATCTGGACCATGTCAGAGAGATTCCCCTGATGCTGTGCCCACTGGAACTTCAGGCCCCACTGCTGAACCCGCATATGCCAACAGGTATGTGTCACCAGCAGGATGCAGGAGACCATGAGGCCCAGCAGCCTCAGAATGAGTCTCACCAAAATCTAGGAGAGGGGCTAAAACATATCCTGAAAATCCCCAATTCGCCACTCATGAGGATAAGTCCAAAACTGCAGTGTGTCCAGAACAGCTCCAATTAAAAAGAGCATCTGTGAGGGAGTCAGCTGTGACTTTGGCACATTGATAGTAAACCCCAGCGAATGCAGAAGTTTCACAATAGTCTGGAGGTGAGAGATGACTACCTGGGGGGAGCTTGCCTTCAACAGCCAATCGTTGATGTAGAGGAAGATTGGAACCCCTAATCTCCGGATGTGAGCTGCGACCATCCTCATCACTTTTGTGAACAGCCAAGGGACGCTGGTAAGGCCAAGGTGGAGCACAGTAAACTAAAAATGCTCTTGTGCTGCCATGAGCCGCAGGTAACAGCTGCTGGCAGGCAGGACGGGAATGTGGAAAAATACATCCTGTGAGTCCAACAATACCATAAAGTCTCCTGGGTCAAGGACGGACATGAACGTGAGGATCTGTGTCTCTTTAATTTCTTCATTGTCAGGAAGAGATTGAGAAGGTGCAGGTCTAGAATAGGGCAACAGTAAGTAGCTGAAAAAGTAACCGCAACCTGTTTCTGATGCCGGCACCTTATCTATAGCTCCTTTGTCCAACACACTTCTTGGCGGAGCAAGGAGAGGTGGTCCTCCATCAGCTTGCTGTAAGTAAGTGGCGGCACAAAGGGGAAGGACAAGCCTCTTTGGATGAGCTGCAAAACCCAGTAATCGGGTGTTATTGACCTCAAGTGGTGCAGGTAATGGGGTGTCCTGCCCTCCATTGGATGCCCATGATGGTCGGAGGGCAAACTACAGGGGTTTTGGAGGCTGCGGCTTCTGGGAGGAAGGTGAAGTGGCCTGAATTCTGGCTACCTGTCCCATGTGGTCTGTGGGAACCGCGTCCTTGCACATGAAAAGACCGCACGATTTGCTGGCCATGGTGGCTGGGTGTGGCGGGTGATGCAGTTTGAAGCCCGTTCCGTGGCCACGAAAGAGGATGAAGGCAGACTAGGGTTGGCGAGGGGCCATGGAAAGGCCCAAGGGCCTAGCCATAGCCCTGCTGTGCTCAAAGCGCTCCAGCACTGAGTCACCTTCTCGCCAAACAAGCGAGAGCCATGAAATGTCATGTCCATGAGTGAAGCTTGGACATCCCCTCAAAAGCGAGTGGTTCTCAGCCAGGCATGGCACCTATGGGCCACCGATGATGTAATCGCTGTGCCCTGCAAGTCTGTCGTGCCCCACCTACATCTGATGGTTAACTTGGCTGCATCCCTCCTGTCAGCAGTTGCTTGAGAGAGTATGGTTCAGGCCACCTCCGAGACCATGGTCAGCACTTGCACATACGAGTCCCAGATTGTATGGGAATATTGGCCCAAGAGGCACATGATGTTCACTGACCACTGTGCCAGGCTGGCAGAAGAGAACAGCCTGTTCTTGAAGGTGTTCAGACTTTTAGATTCCATATTTGGTAGAATGGTAGGGGATTCGCCGGGGTGATTTTGGAGGTGGAGGCCTGGACCACCAAGTTCTTTGTCATGGGGAGCTGATGAGGAAAATGTGGTCCCCTAGGGTGGAGCGATGGTGGTGGGCAATTGTCCTATGCACAGGAGCTCCTGTACCAAGCCCGGAGTAGAACGTTGGCAGGGGCTTCATTGACTGGGAGTAATGGTTCAGTGGGTGGAACTCCTGGCTGAAGCACCTTCATCAAGACATTTGTCTTGACTGACACTAAGGGTAGTATAAGGTTCAGGACATCAGCCGCCCTCCTCACCACCATTGTGAATGAGGCACCCTCCTCCATAGCCACAGTAGTGGAAGAGACCAGTACAGTGTTTGGGGAAGTGTCTAATCCAATGCCATCCACCAGCTTCTCAGACCATTTGTCCTCAGGATCTTCTAATGTCTGGTATTCATAAGAGTCTGCAAACCCCTCCCAATCATTACCCAATCCAGTCCTGTCATATGAATATGTCACTGACTCAGATATGGGTAGTCTGGCCCCAGTTGGCACTGCTGTCAGACGACGCCTGTACGGCTCCATATCGGAGTTGGGCATGATGATGGGTGTCGGCGGCCATTGTCTTGTAAAAACTCTTTAAGTCGGGTGGGGGTTGATCGTGCTTTGAGAAATTCAGGAAGGCGTGGACACAACCCAGGCGCAGGCTCCTTCACAGAGCTAGGCCTCGAGTGGCGATGGCCCTGTGACTTGTCCAAAAACTTGCATGGTGAAGTTGAATACATCTTCAACTTATTTTTCTTCTTGTGGGACTTCGCCGACTTTCCCGAAGACTTGGAGTGGGACGACGATCACCAGGTACAACTTCATGAATGACCTTTAGTAGTGCCGTTAGGTGGGGCTAGTTTGGTATGGTGGGGTTTGAGGTTGGAGTCGTCTTGGGCGACTTTGGGGTGCCTGGGGATCTATTGAGATGCATAGAGTCATCCTGGTATTTGGTCCTTAAGCGAGTGTGTTTTGCACCAAAGGCTCAAAGAATTCTACATCCTCTTCGACTGGATTCTCTCATTTATTAAAACCAGTGCCTTTCCCTCCTTGTAGTAGATTATACTGTTTCTGGGTGAAACATCCTTTATTGTCTCAATCTGCAGGGCCTAAAACTTCTGAATATTTTCTTTAGATAACCTGACATAGAGGGCACTGTGATATTCTAGATTGAATTCTGCGATCGACCCAACAATAAAATTATGATATTTGAGCCTCAAAGGAGTTTGCTAGTCCGAAGCAGTTTAGGATGACAACTTGTGGATGAAACCATGTATTGATTTGGCTATCCAATGAAATTAAATTGATGCAGATTATCTACAGCAATTTAACCTTATCCTTGGAAGGAAAGTAAGAACTGAGAAGGGGTTCCTGGTTATGCTTCATCTCAGAATCTGTCTTGATCAGTATTAACTTATAGTTAAGAACGCTAAATGCCTCAAGCACCTTATCAGGCAGACAGAGCAAAAACCTGGGTGTAATCGGCATAGCTGTGAAAAATTTAATTCTGGAAGCAGAGCAGATCATGCAAGCACTTTGCATAGAAATTAAAAACATTAAAGGCATCAAAGGCACAGAAATTAACTTTGCACTACCCCAAGCAGAAACCACAATACCCCTGTAGCGTTGGCTTGGCTTTCCACTCTCGTTTGATCATGCCCTACCTTTTAAATTTCTATGTATTCCACTGCAGGGTTAGTTAATATTAAAAGGTCTGTTTAAATACAAAAACACAGAATGGTGATCAGCATGGAACTGTCTGAATCTTCTTTCAGGGCGTTACCTGACTCCCTGAAAGCCTATCTGCATCATTGCGGAAAACATGGGACTGAGTGTTCAATGGCATATTTACCTGTGATACCATGCCATGGAAAAAGACAAAGCAGTTGAATACAAGATATTATTCTTCGATGTTCTAAATGAAACAAAACTTTCAGAACATTATTTTGCACTGATGTAACATTTACAAAATGTTTTAATGTGTGTAGTGGTGAACGTGTTTAATGGCCTAATGCCATCGAAGGGTTCTGTTGACAGCAAATTACAAGACCAAAGTGGTCTCTAGTGTAAAGGACTTGCAGCTGAAGTTTGAATGTCCAGATAACAATGGGACCTGCTTTCATAGTAAGAATATTAATTAATGAATAAAAAGGCAATGCTGAGGATGAGCATCTTAGTGACTAATAAGACAAGTATAGTAAATAAGATTAGGTTTTAATTTGGATAAAATCTGTGATTCATAGGAATGATGTGATTTCTGCAAATTATGGAAAATACTTTAAAATAACATAATCCCTATGAAATACAGCTTTTGAAATGACTGGTTTTATTGTTGGTATAATATTTATTGCAATTTAAAACAAATTAAGTTAAAAAGACAATAGTATAATGGCACAGTGTGTGAGAATAGTTACAGAGAATATGGTTAAAAAAAGCTGAAATGTCCTTTAGATTAGCAATCTCTCGACCAAAATAAAAAACATACTTAACTCCAATGATACTGTTCCATAATTCAGATCATCAATATCCATTTACTGACTAAGTAAAAAATTGAATTTGAATAATAAACAATCCAGGAATCTGAGGAGTCACGTCATTCTAAGCAGATACCTTATGCCCTGGAGCTTACCTAATAAGACCCACCAGTCGAGTGCATCCTGCGGTGTATTTATGAACTAACTAAGCTATCTGCTAGTTTCTTGGGCATTGAGATATTCCTTGTACAGCTGAGTGTTTGGAATCCAAACTAAACTGAATGTATATCTATCTATGACTTCTAAAGCAGTGACCCATTTAGAAAATAGAGTGATGTACACACGTGAAGCAGCTTCAGATTTCATTGTAAACTGCGTAAATAAATCTTTTTGACCTGGGACCAGCAGGCCCTTTTATGAAATCTGTCAAATCAATGTCACCTGATAATAACGACAAATGTTGTTTTACTGATGATCGCGTTGAATGTTGTAACACATTTTGACATAACTTTCCCACTGAATAGGTGGTAACCGAATTGGAGTTAGAAAAACGTGGATCAGGCCTATCCTGTGTGTAGCCAGGGGGCTTGTCATGGAAACGGAGTTGGCAAGCATCCGAACTGGTCTGCCAAACCAACCATCCTAGAGGGTCTAGACTGGAAATATTAAAGGTATAATTTGTAAACCATGATTGCAAGTCTTCTATGGAATAATCAGTAAGACTGCTCCAGTTCTGATATGTAGCCAGAGCAGGAATCGTAAGAACATTCATTTGCTTTGAAGTGGCCAATCCAAAACAAGTAGTCGGATAGATCAAATCAGTTAAAAATAAAATCTGATTCGGGATGAGGCACGCGCGATGTAAAGCTTCTGTGCCACTCACCAGCCAGGATCTAGAACCCCAAACAGATTTAAGATCTACTGTGGCTTTCCACAGATCATAGCCACCCACCGACAATTTATTAATAAAGGATTTGGAATACAGTAATTTAGTGTGGGTGAGCATCACCTTAGGATTGGACAAAGCCTTTAATCTAAAATAGAATGACTCCGGTTTTGACTTATCAAAATCTGTAAAATATGTACATTTTTTCAAAAGCGTTTTTTAGCTGCTTTCCAAAGGAGTCGGGCAATGTTCCCACTGTGTGTAATTAAAAACATTTCTAAATGAATTAGCTTTATGCAGGTAGTGATGTCCATAATGCTGGTAACAAAACAAATCAGCATAATTTGTAGTATTCAAATACAAATCTTCAGCATCAAATGCAGCATAATATTTCAAATCTGAAAACAAAGATTGTATGGCTTGTACATCCCAATCACCAAACCGTATGTTATGTTTCACTATATCACCCATTGACACACAAAGTACATTTGGTACATTAATTATCTCTGTAGGGCCATGAATTTGTAACTCCACTGCATCCCAAACTATTCCATCCGCAACTGGCCAGGTGGAGATGTTGACAAAAGTCTGATCTCTTTTCATGATGTGAGAAGAAGAGTGCGGAGCCAAAGTTCCATCAACCAGTTTTACAGCAGAGCGTTCAGATAGGTAGTGGCCATTGATTAGAAGGAAAAACAATGTCACAAATCCAATTGACATGAACAAAAAAATGGCGATAAGCATCAACCAGATGTATGTCCAAGGCGGAACCAAATAAGTCTGTTTAAACCAGGTGATAAAAATAGAGAATTTGGTAGGGGCTAATGATGATGTGGAGGTCGAGTCAAAAGAAAAACATGACTGGTTAAGGGTATCCAGTTGCAAACCAGGCAATGACTTGGTAGTGGAATAAGCATATTCAGTTTCTTCATTATGACTGGAAGCAGGGGTGTTTAGCAAAGGATTAGTAACAGAGTCCATCTCTATGGCAGTGTCACGCTGCGTGTTGTCAGAAGCGCCCACCACCGGATTTCTGGATATTGCTGGACAAGAAGCTGCTGGTGTTATACTATTCAGGATCGGCCAGACGTTGTGGCTTGACATTGTCCACTGAGATGTATCTGTTTTCTCTGCGACCAGGAAGTGGTGGTAAAATGACTGTACGAGTTCCCTTCATGCCAAGCACTGGGACAGGTGCACGATAAGAGGGGCCAAAGTCTTTTTTGTTCTCCACCTTCTCTCGGACCAGGTCTTCGACTTTGGTTAGCCAGCCGACTACCGAAATCTGCAGTGCTGTATTAGTGGCAGAGGGTAAATATTAGTTTGCAAGACTGTCTTTGGTCTCTTGTAGGTTCTGTAATATAGCAGAATGAATATCTATGTCAAAGGATGCGGCAGCCTCCGCCATGTCTAGACCTTCAAGGTCTGGCACAAACATTTTCATGCCAAAGAGCATTTCGTATGGGGTCTGCCCACCCAGAGATCTTCTAGGGAGATTATTAAGCGCATGTTGTACGCTATACAAATGGGCAAACCAGTTCCTGCCAGTACCTATGACTCTAGCTGTCAAGGATTGCTTTAAGTCACGGTTCATTCGCTCCACAACTGAGTTGCCCTCAGGCCTGTATGGAGACGAAAATGTGACCTGCACCCCCAAAGACCTCATGGCATCCTTGTACGCCTTAGAGGTGAACGCGGGACCCTGGTCTGAATAAAAGGTGCCACATGCAAAAATTCCCACAAAGACATGCAAATCCCTGATGACAGTTTGTGCGTCAGCACTGCGTTGTGGTCATACTCAAAGAAAATGTGTGCACGAATCAACTGCAACTAAGATGAATTTATAGGCCGTATCTGAAAAAAAACGGACCGCAGTGATCCAGATAAAAACATCCAAAAGGTTTATTAGAAATGCACAGCTGCGTTTGTGGTGGACAGATTACCGTAGATGGTTTAATCTGCTGACAAATGTCGCAAGAAAGAACATATTTACGGGGTTGTTTATATAAACCACGCCACCGGTAACGCTGCTGCAAGATAGAAACAGTTGCTGACACGCCAGTGTACGCCGAAGCCATGCCTTTGTGTGCGGCTGTTATCAGAGAAGGTCTGCAGTCTGCGTTGGGAATCAACCTGTCACCAACGTCATGAATTCTCACATAAGGAACCTTATCAGGACTTAAGTGATAAGAGTATTTTGAAGGGAATCCCTGCGGGTAATTGCCACCCTTCTCTGTAGCAGCTATTGCTGCCAAGATGTCATTATCAATCTTATTCATGGATCTTGTAACTGCTGCAACCGAACACATGGCTACTGCCGATTGAGCTGCTTCATCAGCCAAACTATTGCCTACCGCGTGTACTCCTACGCGCTGGTGGCCAAGAGTATGAATCACGTGTGAGAGGCAGATGTTCTTTAAGATCTGCGACTCGAACCCAAAGCATTTTATGCTTAATTGCGCTGCCTTTAGAATCTCGATAGTCATTTTGAGACCAAAAGAATAAGTTGTCATTGAAAGACTAAACACAGTAGTAAAAATCACTTACAATTAAAGTAGTCACATTAGGATCTGCAAACTCCAGTGCAAGCACCAGAGAGCACAGCTCTGCTAATTGGGCGGTACAGTCAACACTGGACTTGAACTTTCCGTTCAGTACGGCACCTGCCACAATAGCGCATGCTGCTGAATAAGAATGCTTTGACCCGGTCACTGGTTGCGCGGAACCTTCGGTGTAAATGATACAATGGTACTCCTCCAACGGACGCATTGACAGAGGAGGAGGATGAACAAATTCATACTGTAAAAACTCCTATGTTTGCAGTGAGGAGTCGAAGATAATGTTGACATCCGGAGATGTCAACGAAGTAGCCCATTGTATCCAACGTGGATGCAAAGCCTTTGAGTTTGGTACACTTGCTTTCGTCACTGCTTCAAGAGCAGGATAAGTTGTCACAACCAAAATGTGTTTCCCCTGCGCCAGAGCTTGTTGCTTTAGGATCGCCATCTGAACAGCTGTCAGGACTTTTTCAACAGTGGAAAACCACAGTTCAGCCGAAGTGTACAAATGTGATTTGTAAGCAATAGGCACTGTGTCACCTTCATTAAACGTCAAGTAAGTGAAACCCACCGCGCCTGGCACGATATGTATCACCAGGTTTGCGTGGTTATACGTGTCAACAAGTATTTAGATTCAAGAAGATCAGATTGCAAAGATTTGAGGATAGCTGAGTGTTACGGAAGCCAGCAGGTTTTAGAAAATGTAGGTGGTATCAAAGCATACAATGGCTTGATATGCTGGGCATGTTCGGGAATGTAAGTTTGACCGAAATTTAAAAAATCCCAGCAAAGACTGCAGTTTTTTCAGGGTTGTAGGAGGACGCACACGTGTGCATTTCTCCAAGAAGTGAGACGCCAAGCCTCTACCTTCATTATTGAGCTTGTAGCCCAAGAACAACACTGGGTACTCTACAATGTGTGATTTTGCAAAGTTATATTTATAGCCGTAGTCCGCAAACAAAACTATGATGCGGTCCACGCGACAAAGATGCGGCCATAATTCATCGTCCGTGAGATAAATATCATCAACGTACTAATAGGCATCAGGGTCTATGCCATCTAACAAAGAGACGACACGGGCGGTGAATACACCAGGGCTGTTTTTATAGCCCATGGCCAAACGCCAGAATTGTTTTTGTTTTTCCCCGGCGGTAAAAGCGGTCCATTGACTGCTTTCAGGGGACAGATTGTGACTGAAAAAGCCATTGGAAATATCAAGCGTATTTTTATATTTTTTACGTACAAGACTGTCTAATAGAGCAGAACTATGGGTATTCGGAACTGCAAAGGTGCGGCAATGAGAGTTCAAATGCCGGTAATCCAAAACTAAGCGGTACGACCCATCGGGTTTGGTTACGGTAAAAAGAGGGTTATTCATCGGTGACACGCATGTCTCAATCCCTCCTTGATACTCTAAGTGATCGAGAATCTCAGAAATGGGAGCTTTTGCTTCCCGCCGGAGGGGATACTGGGGTTGTGGCTGTGGCATAGACCGTAATGGTATCTCATGCGGGGGAGAATCTTTATCCCAGCCCACCTGAGTACGGTATAGAGCCGGTGCAAGCACCAAAACCCACTCTTCTGCAAAAACATTTGCTTGCTCCTTTAAGATGTTGTGCGAAAAACTTGGGAGTATAACCTCCTCACCCCTCGGAGCGGCCAGAACAAAAGGCGGGAGCCATTCTACCTCTGCCAACAAAATGTCATAGGAAGAAGTCAGATTTTCCCAAAAAATCCCTTTAATCACACACTGTATGTCACCTTCAATTAGAAGAACAATATCATATAATCTGTCATATGTATTTGGTGTTTTATGTTTATCAGCATTGAGAAAATCAAATTATTTTTACAGATCCACTCTTTCTCCAAGGCTTCTGTTGTGAGATATAGAATTTGGGTTCTTAATCTAACAGTGGGATTACTGTCCAAGGGTCTGTAGTGATGGATATTCGCCAATTGTTTCATCACCTCATGGTCATAATTGTCCCTGTCCCAAAGAACAATCTCTCCCCCATTTCTGCTGGCTTAATTACTAAAGCCTGGTTGTTAGACAAGCTCTTTAGTGTTGCTACTAAAGGGGTGCCACTCGGGTGTCAACCGTTTCAACTGTGATGAACGTTTCAGTTGCTTTCGCCTCCAAAAATGGACGCAGTGCTTGCCGCACTATGGTAACTTCCGCTGCGCTGTCTAGCAGCGTTACTGCCCATGTTAGGTTCCGGAGTCGGGTCCTCACCGTGTGTGGCATTTCTCGCTGTTAAAGCTGCATCTTTCTTTCTCTGAAACTGTGGGCGCTGACGAGGAAAATCGTCTTTCTTCCCTTTTCCGTCAGTCTGACGAGGTTGCTCACGACCTTGCGGGGCACCTTGATCTCTGCCGCGCTCCTGGTGTTTCCCTCCACCGGCCTGTGAGCCCGATGTTTCTTGTGAAGAACGAGGAGAACGCTGATCAGGAACCTGAAACCTGTCAGGAGACCTAATTCTCGTGTGGTCAGGCAAATTTTAAGTGCGCTCAGAATTCTCGGGTACCGGTGATGCAGCAAGTGACCCATGTTTCTGCTGTTGCCTCCCTTGCTTTTTATTTTTCCAATTCTTTTTAGGAAAGATAGGACAGTCGTCTTTATTAGACTGTGCCGTCTGTGTTTGCTGTTGTGCTGGTATTCTAGCAAAAGAGCAAAAAAAGGAATTGGATGCTGCGGAATTGATCTAAAGTAATACTAATTTCTAAATCTGAAGGAAACCTTAATTAATCCCTCAGACGAGAAATATTCCTAATGAACCATATGTCTTAGTATAAAAGCACAAACACCAGTCTGTGATCTAGATGTTTATCTCTGTATATATATTTATCACTGAAACATGAATTATCTACATATACAAACAATAAAGTGATACAACAAATGTGTTATACACATATACATTTAACATACATGGATAATCCTACAGTCTCTATCACATACAAAAGGAGAAGAAAGAGGAAGAAAGAATCCTTGTTGCCCTAATTTCTTAAGGGGCTGCGAACAAACAATTTTGAAACCAATTATGGTTCAGAACCCGTATCAGCAGGATAGCCCGTTTGTCAGCACCTATCAGGTGTAAAATCAGTCTACAGACCTTTTTTCTATTAGGGGGTGCTGTCAATTTCCTTTGTTAAAGAGTCACATTTCTGAGGGCTTCTCTTTTCAACCAGGTCGACGCGTTTAAGCCCGTTTCATATGGGCCTCATCAGGACTTGGAGCACAAAGGAAACCTAAAACAAAATAAAGTACAATCCTTCATATTTACATATACACATATATATAGATCTATACAGATTTTTTCTCATCGGAGATACATCTCACCACAAAAATAGTCTCACAGAGGTTTAATACAACTGAAATATTACTGTGGGAAACATAGAGTGTGTAGGAACACAGACCCATGAAATCACACCGCATATGTCCACCGTGTAAATCTCACCTGCCGCGCCCAAACATCAAGGAAATTGATCTTCTCTTATTGCTTGACACCGTGAATCTGAGATCAGCCGATCTCATATTCAACCAGTTATGGAACTGCGTCAAGGTTTCTTCTTTACCTTCCCATAACATAAAAATGTCATCTATATAGCGACACCAATAGCTAATGTGGATCTTATAAGGATTGGTGTCGCTATATATCCAGTGCTTTTCAAATTCATGCATCACAAGGATCGCTATTTCGGGAGCGAAGCTACACCCCATAGCGACTCCTTTTACTTGAAGGTAAAGAGAATCTTTGTAGGTGAAGAATTTATTCTTGAGACACATAGTAGCCAAAGCAACTATAAAATCAGTTGGTACAGGATGTGGTCGTTCTCGTTGGTCATGGGTATTTCTTGAAACTATAAGTGCCTCATCCTGCGGTATGTTAGTATACAGTGACTCTATGCCAAAGCCTACTAAGAGTTGTTTGTCACTGTCAAAGGGAAGATTTTCGATCTTGTTTATGAAATCCATGGTGTGACGAACATATAAATCTGTTTTCTCAACAAATGGAATCAAAAAAGTATCAATATACTTCGTGAGTGGCTCAAACAGCGAACCACAAGCCGAAATAATAGGTCTTCCTGGGAGATTATCAATGCTTTTATGTACTTTCGGCAGAGCATATATATTTGGTGTTTTATGTTTATCAGCATTGAGAAAATCAAATTAATTTTTACAGATCCACTCTTTCTCCAAGGCTTCTGTTGTGAGATATAGAATTTGGGTTCTTAATCTAACAGTGGGATTACTTTACAAGGGACTGTAGTGATGGATATTCGCCAATTGTTTCATCACCTCATGGTCATAATTGTCCCTGTCCCAAAGAACAATCTCTCACCCCATTTCTGCTGGCTTAATTACTAAAGCCTGGTTGTTAGATAAGCTCTTTAGTGTTGCTACTTCATCTTTAGTACAGTTATTCTTGCAAAAGATCTTTTTTTCATTAGGGGAGTCGAGTTCTAGTAAAACTTGATCCTTGAAAGCCAAAATTTCTGTTGGCATCATAGAATTTTCAGGGGAAAAACAAGATGTGTTCCTGAGTCCACTGATATTCATAGATTCTTCAATATGTGTCTAAAAAGAGGGTTTTCAGTCTGACTTTACGTAAAAATTGTAACACTTTAGTTTTTGTATCGACTGGGTTTTGTAATGTAATGGGGACAAAGGACATCCCTTTAGAGAGCAAATTCATTTCGGTCTCAGTGGGGGTGTATTTTGACAAGTTGTATACTGGAATACATTTGTTGTCAGGGTTAGCCCTATTGAAGGCCCTTAGCGTTTGTATACCCGTTTCCTTGTTCTGAGAAAACCAGGATCCTGATTTTGGTATTGGTTGGGATTCTGGTTCTGAATCGGTCCTCTCCATATTCCCCCTTCTCCTCTCCCTCTGTACCTGCCTTTGCATTTACCTAAAAAAGGTTGGGCTCTCGGGTAGGGGAAATATGGTTGATAACTTGTATACAGACCTGAGTCAGAATCAGAAGTTTACGAGAAAGTTATAAACTTTCTATGGGAACGACCTTTGTATTGTAAATTAAGGGAGCTCGGATTATTATTAAAAAATAAATCTTCTTTCAAATAGGGATACACTTGCTCGAAAATTCTTTATATCTCTCGCTACTTTTGTTGTTTTCTGATTAGTAGTATTAACTTTAAATTCAGAGATAGTTTTTTCAAATGACTCTAGTAGTGCTTTCGCATCTGTGATGGTCAAGTCACCAAGGATTTCCTCTTCCAATTCCTTGATCTCCTTTAATTCGTCTTCATTGACCCTTAAGGCTGTTTCTATTGACAACGCAATCCAGTCCCTAGAACACTTTGTGCCTACCCCACTGAATTTATTCAAGTAGATCTTGTCAAACACAATAATCACTGGTATGTTTTTAACTTGCAACCCAGCGGGGATAGTATTGTTCTTAAGGTGTTCTCTAAGAACTTGGGCATGTAATTGACTGCAGGTATTTTTCTTTTTAAGTTGTTTCAATCTTTCTATTTTGTCTACATTGATTGTTCTTGGAGCTGGTTGATCTCCACTCAATAATGATGGAATCTGTCGTAATTTATTGATTTCCTCCTCAGTATAACTAACTATTTGATGTTCGGACATTTCAGTGGTGTGTAAGATGTATAGAGTTTTTGTTTATCTCCTATATAAATATCAAGAAAACAGCTAAGAAAACAACTTGTGTAGCACATTCTAATTAACTCTTTATCTTTTCATCTCAAATTTCTTAGATAATACAGTAACTGCCCACACACTTAACAAAGTTGAATACAAACTATGACAAAGAAAGGGGGTTGTCCTAATACTCCGCACGCACCTGGAAAATATGAACAGGAATTGGATGCTTCGTAATTGATCTAAAGTAATACTAATTTCTAAATCTGTAGGAAACCTTAATTAATCCCTCAGACGAGAAATATTCTCAATGAACCACGTCTTAGTATAAAAGCACAAACACCAGTCTGTGATCTAGATGTTTATCTCTGTATATATATTTATCACTGAAACATGAATTATCTACATATACAAACAATGAAGTGATAAAAAAAATGTGTTGTACACATATACATTTAACATACATGGATAATAATCCTACAGTCTCTATCACATACAAAAGTAAAGAAAGAGGAAGAAAGAATCCTTGTTGCTCTAATTTCTTAAGGGGCTGCGAACAAACAATTTTTTAACCAATTATGGTTCACAACCCGTATCAGCAGGATAGCCCTTTTGTCAGCACCTATCGGGCGTAAAATCAGTCTACAGCCCTTTTCTATATTAGGGGGTGCTGTCAATTTCCTTTGTTAAAGAGTCAAATTTCTGTGGGCTTCTCTTTTCAATCAGGTTGACGTGTTTCAGCCCGTTTCATATGGGCCTCACCAGGACTTGGAGCACAAAGGCAACCTAAAACAAAATAAAGTACAATCCTTCGTATTTACATATACACATATATACAGATTTTATCTCATCAGAGATATATCTCACCACAGCAAAAGGCTTAACACCCAAAATATTGTGTCCAATAGTCTTATAAGCATCTGCAATAATTTTTGGTAATTCGCGGGGCTTGTCGTCCTTTGGCATTAGCAAGGATTAGATCAGCAACTACGTCGAACACTCCAACCAACCTCATCCCCAACTCCACAGCCGCCTCTGGTCCGTGCTCATCTCGAACACACTTAATCACAGAGGGGAGCACAGTCATAGAAGGTGTGCCAAAACACTTCGCATACACCGCCGCGAGCACTTTACCCCAATTTTCACAATCGGTTACTTCGGGAATTAAGTCTTTCTGCAAACTATTAGTTAAAATCCTGTGTTTTTCCACAGGAGTGGTATTTGGAAATACTGCTTCCAGCTGGTCAAATTTCTCAGCAAGCCAGTAAGGTAAATCATCCTTATTCTGTGGATGCTTACCCTTAACCGAATTAACCATGACGGGACTAATAGTCAGTCCGCAAGGTCCAGCTGGTTGCGCAGCAACCCCAGGTGCTCCCACCTGGAGATTGCGTAAGACGTATTGTACTAGAGCCCTATGCACCATTAAGGAGGTGTGCAAGACACGCAGGTCTTCTACTGGGACTGCTAGATAACGTGGATGTGGTGTGTACCCGGCCAAAACTGGCCAAGTGGCGCCTGGAATTGATAAAGGGCCTAAACAGACCGGAGTCACTGAATGGGGTAGGGCGCCATTAAACCAAATACGGTGTTGCCATGCCGAAACATTAGGTGTTGCAGTGTGAGTGTATACATGGAACAAGTTATCATCTCCATTCACTGCAGGAAAGGTTACCCAAGAATAAAACACCTCAAAGTGGAAAGCTGGATCAGCTCCAAACAAAAATAACTGCGATACCCGCGTCAGGCACTCCATATGCGTTCAAATGACGATGGAGCGGACCGCGGCTATGTGCCGCAATATCGATAACAACCATAAGGACTAAGAAAGAATAACAACTTAATGCTTGGCAGTGCAATAGGGTAGCAATTCAAAAAAATAAAAAAACATTTAATTGTATCAAGCTTGAAAAAACCTATAAAAACATCAATATAGGTAGGTTATGCTATCACAGCTGTTTTCCGGAAAACAGAAGCGAGGGTATTGCGGACAAGTGCAAGTACTACTAATGTGTCTCGTAAATAAGTACCAGACCAAACGTTAGGTGCGCCATGTTGCAGGGATGCTGCACATACACAGAACTATGCGCAGAAAACCAGGACCTCAGTGTGTAGTGGTGTACCAAAAAACCCACCTCGGTGCCCAGAACCCCAAACCGACTATCTATAGTGTCTCATTCGTTCTCCGTACTACAGCGAAGCTACCAATGATTAGACATCCTAGAACATGTCACTCTGACCCTCTCAGGAATCGCGGGAACAAGAACACTTTTTCGTTCGAACACTCATACTTGTCCACAACGCGAGTAAACTGAGACACTGTATAGTTTAAAATGTTTATTTTAACTAACGTGCTCTGTAATGCAGTACACGAGCCAATAATAGCAGCAAAATGCATAAGAACAATATAATCAGCATTGTTGCAATTCCATAAAGTACGAACGGGGAAACCATATTATAATGACAAGAGAAACATAACTACAACACCTTACCATCCTCCCCATGCTAAGAGCTAGTTTATTATAATTATATAAAAGACACCTAGGCTTTGTCAGGAGAACCCCATATCTCCAAGTTTAGATGGAAGGATTTACATCTTCAGACAAACACAGCTCTTCTTCGTTGGAATGATTTTCTCCAAGTGCCTCTACATGCATACAAATGCCATATTAAAAGCACCCGAGTTTCAGTAGTGCAGCTTTGTTCTATGTTAGGTTTATGGGCGTGGGACTGACCAAAGCAAATCAACAACATACATTGTTTTCCGACCTTGAACATGCTGTGCAGACGAGGAGCACAGTTTACAGATAGATGTGTGAAAGGCAGACAGTTCTCATGTGAAAAAGCGCAAGCAGAGTATTTACGAGAACAGAGCCATGTAGTAACGCGTGCAAAATCGTCAAAATGGTGGCCAAGCATCTACTAACTTACGCTAACTTTAGCAATATCTGCAGTTAATCCCATGTCCTTACTACAGGGGTTTTACTTTAGTTACTGTGTGTAGGAGAGTAGGATCTGCTTCACATGGGTACCCCCACTTTTTGCTGGTGTTTCACTGTTTTTCCACCTTAGTCTGGCTGTGGCCATGCTAATCAGGACCCCAGCCTAGCTGCTTCCTCTCTAGAATGGTTTCCATGTAAATTAGGTACATTTCTGATTGGATTCTGGAGTGCCTTATAAGCCCCTAGTATATGGTATACTATGTACCTAGGGCATAGGTACCTCAAAAGCCTACCAGGGGCTGAAGCATGTATTATGCCAACCCTGGGAAGCACTCCAAAATGACACCACAGGTCTGCTACTGCAGCCTGGGTAAGGTGGTGCTTGCACCCCTTACTGTGGTATAGGCTACCTATATCACTACCATTGCACACACATATAAAACCTATAAGTCACTCCTATGGCAGGCCTTAACAATCCTGAAGGCAGAGTGATTGGTTTTTATGTGAGAGGGTGCCCCTGCATGAGCAGAGCCCCTCTGCAGCGTTCGGAGTACCTCCTCTGATGCTGTTTGTGGTGCAGCCGGACCATATACTCTTAAGTGCATTATAACCTCGCGGTAAATGCTAACTTTGGACTGGCTGCACGAAAACATGTTGTGTTTGGTGTCAAACGCTTTGGAATACTACTTCCCCCCCCCCCCCCAGTTCTGACGGCAGGGGTAGCATTCCACCCCTCTAGAGGGAGAGACATGTTCACACTGGCCTAACCCGGTAAAGACTTTCTACAGCCCTGGCATCACAAAATGGATGCCACAGACACGGGTCTGGCCTCCTGCTGCTGACCAAAACTCCGGCAGGGAAGGCCTGGACAACAGGTTTCCTGTCCCGGGGAGGTGTAACCACCTCCCCAGACAGGCAGATGTGTATTGGGGCTGGGCGGGAGCACTCTCTGGTGCTTTGAAGTCCTGCACTGGGGGCACACTTGGTGTCCCTGTGCATAGTCTAGTTCAAACCAGTTGCAGGGGCTACCTGCCCCTGCTCTGGCGCGAAACTGGACAAAGGAAATGGGTGTAACCACCCCTCTTTCTAAACCCTCCCATAGGTGGGTCCCTAGAGTATGTCCAACCCCAAACTTAGTATAAGTAATGGAACCCAGTCCTTGCGACTTTAGATTTCCCTGGACGAAACTCTGCAACATATATCCTGGACCTTCGACATTCTACTTTAACTAGAAGACTGAAGAAATCTCCCTTGGAGTCAAGGAGTGACTCCCCTGCTTGGCAGGCATCAAAGAAGCAACTGTCCAGTCTGCAATTCTGAAGCTCCCGCCGGACGCCGAAGTCTCTGCATCCCCAGAGGTGGATTTCCAGACTTCCCCGAGGCTACCCTGAGTCCACAGCACAGCTGAGGCCCGTGGCTATCGTGGGTGACGTGGAACCGTGACCCCTGGACACCGTGATATTTTGCTGATCCATTATCTTCCTGGTCTTCCTCGAAGTTGTGCTTTGGGCTCCGAGTAGCCCCAGCCTTGAGCACCTCCTGCACTGAAGATTTCTGGCCTCCACTCCACGAGTGACCCGTGGGCCAGTTTCCAGTGCGAACGCTCGAGGATCCTTTGCGATCGCTAGCCCGTTGGCTAGTAGGTCCCCACGAAGGCGACTCCTCTTCTGATTGGGCTTTCCTGGTTGCTCCAGACGTGCCCCGACTTACCCTCGCTGGGTAAGTCCCCCAGACCTTGCTGGTCTGCACCGACGTCCTTTCTCTGTTTCCAAGTGACTTGCCGTTGCCAAGGCTTGTTGGGTCCAATCTGGTCGCCGACACCGCAGCACTCGACAGACTTTGTGGGACAGCTCAAATCCAGCTCCTGGTTGTCATCGGCGCCTCCTGGACCTGGTGGCTGAAGAGTCAAGACACCCGTCAACTCACCTGAAGCACCCATCTGTGGGCATTGGACTATCGTGCCCTTGGTCACTGGTAAGTGACCCAGACTCTGTCCCCTCTGCTTTCAGGTTCCTTCCAACCTAGATCCTGGCTTGGATCTCTCTGGACACTTCTCCTCTTCGCGGCAGCAGCACTTCCTGAGCAGCTTCCACTGAAAACAGCGACGCGACGCGACACCATTTGACACCCATGCACCCGGCTTCCCTGGGTGAGGTAACTCGAGTACTCCAGTGCTCCCGTGGGTGTTGGCCCTAGACACCTCTAAGTCCAAAAGGGTTCGCTCGTAGTCATCCTCCAAGTGTCCTTAAACTCTTAATTTCCAACCCCGACTTTCCCCTTAGAAGTTAGCGGCGATTCGCGGCTGTGTTCTCACACTGCACGTGTCCCCCGTGGCCCCCTGTGTCACTACCTTGGGTGGTTCCTTGTGGTCCAAGCACTTCTACAGGCTCTAGCCCTTGTGTCTAGTTCAATCGTGGTTCTTATACTACTTTATTGGTATATGGTTTGGTACGCCCCTAGGTCCCAAACGTGTATTTGTGCTTTTACTGTTAAACACTGACTTGTAACTTAAGTACTTCGAACTCCAGCCTCATAAAGAGACTAGAGGGGTATGTTTTATCTTAAATACATATATTTTAAATATATACCTGGTGTGGTTGTCTTTTCATTTGGTCATTCAAGAGACTATAGACTGGTAAAACAAGCTGCTTTACATTCCTTCAAGACTTAGCCTGAAGGCTGCTCTCCATAGCTAACACTAGGATAGCTTTCAATAAAGGTTGTCTTTAACCTATCACCATAAGGGGTTGTTTTGACTGATACAAGGTGCCCACTATAACTAGTGGACAGCATATATCAGGCCATCTTCTCACACTGTGCACATTGGGAGGAGCATGGATATTGCATTAACAGGAAATTACTGTGATGTCTCTCTCACAGGGCGGGTCAAGCAGAGCTCTGGATGGAAGGAGGTGAGGCAGGAATGTGTTTATTTATTTGAAGTTTGCTTTGTTGCGAACCGCATCATATGTACATCAGAGCGTTTTATTTCGGAGAAGAGGATGAGTTTATCAACAGCATCAAAATGTAGCATTCATGTTGAAAATCAGTCATACAGATACATTTCCTAGGAAATGGTCTAAATGTTAGTTTACTACAAGGACATATGTGCATGTTTAATGAGCATTGGCAAAGCTAATTGGTCTCACCTTCAGAACCTACTGTTTTTACGTCTCACCTAGACAACACATGTACTGTCTCTTCGAGACATTTTGTTTACAGTTAGTGAACTTACAGCCCACCCATTGCTCCTTTTTTGTTGTGCTGAATGTTAGTTTGAAATACTTGGTTGTATGTGGTCATTGTCTGCTAGATTTCCCTCCTTTTTGTGTATTGTTCCCTCCCATGGAGCATGGTACTTGTGGCCTTCCACTTTTTTTGTTTGTGGGTGCTATTTTGTTCTTTGGTTTATGCAAGTGTTTGTGAATGCATCATAGTTACCTTCGTGTTATAGGCATGTGGCAGCTTTTTAAAGCTCTAAAACATTCTGCATTGTAGCTGTGTCTTATTTTACCTGTTCCTTAGTGTCCCGCTATTATGTTTTTTTGTAAGTTGTGTGTGCAAGTGTTGATGAATACATCATTTATACAAGCAGAGCCTGGCAGCTTTTTAAAGCTCTAAAACATTGTACATTTTAATTTTGTTTTTTTTAATTCAACTGTTTCTTAGTTCACCACAATTATGTTTTTTTCAAGTTGGGTGCTTTTGGTATATGCAATTGGTGAGTTTGTATATTTGTACGTATGTGTGCTTTTGGTATATGCAAAGGGCAAGTTTGTATTTAAAAATTGTACATTAACATTTAATTGATTTTCCCGTTTCTTTAATTTGTATTGACTCTTTGCTCAGTTCACGATTGAGACATTGCGTTTATTTTTAACATACCCATATTTTTGGAGTTTCTTTCGAAGAGTGTTTTGCTTCAAAATTGCCTTTGATGAAGAAAAAATTGTTTTGCATTTGATGCTACATTAAAAGGGAGCATAAGTGGTTCTGCTAAAATTCAGGAATTGTTTCACAGCAATTCTTTGGTTTTGGAATGTGTTTTTGAATGCATCTCACCCACCTTGTTTGATATCAGCACTTTGTGACTTGTTAGTTATTTGCTTCTATCAAAGCTGTTACAACATCCTATAGTGTTATTTGTTTCCATATGTCTTTACTAGTGTACTGCGATTATGTTCCAGAGTTATTTATTGTTACTACTATAAACAAAGGTTGCTTCGGCGTATGGTGTGGGAGGACTTGTTCAAACAATAAATGTCTTTCTTTTTTACTGCTTTTGCCACATGCAAAGTGTGAGATTGTGTTGAAAGTTAAGGATTTTTTAAATTTAAAAGCTAGTACTTATAATTAGATCTGCAACAGACAGGTTACAATTATATTGGTTCAATACTTTTTTCCCGAATCAATTTTTCTCAACTCCACAAATGTATTTATTTTCTTTTTCTTGATCTTTTTCTCCTATGACAGAAAACACTTTTATAGTTTTAATCTACGCCCATATTTAGCACAAAAAACAAAACAAAAAAAAAACAACAAGATGTGATGGGAACACGGAAATTAAATGTATTTCCGAAAGGTACAAATTATAATACTCTGAAAATATTGTTAATTATAAAATAATGTCGTTCGCACGGTTTCCTTTTACCTTTCTGCCAACTGGGTAGAATCCTTGATGAATTACTATTTACTTATTCCTTAGCTTTACATTTCCATTGCTGCATACAATTCGACTGTTTACAAATAGAGACTTGTCTGCCTCTTCACAAACACATCATTCTCAGCCTTTTCATGGCTTTTGTTTAACCATCTGCACAATATTCCTCACAAGGATAATATTGTGCAAGCTACTTTATAAAATACCAAAGTGCATGCAAAGTAGCTGCATTTCCTGTGTCATTTTCTGATGGCTGGCAGATCGTGGCATAGCACTATGTGGGATTAATACTCCTAGTACGGTCAAATTTGATTTATTTTTATTCCATGGAGTTCCGCTCACCCTTGAATCGAGTTTCCGAGTGCAGCGTTAGTACTAGCCTGCGCATTATACAACCGGGAACTTAAAAATGAGAAGTGGGTCGGCGTACTGCTCCGCTCTTGAAAATGTAAGTCAGCGAATACCCCAATTTATAACTTAGTAAAAGCAGCCCGTTGCACCGCTGAGGGGGACTGAAGAGTCAGTGCTTCACCAGATAGCCGTAAAAGTCGGGCCTGCACACGACTCCGGTCTAATGAACAAAAAATAAGTGTGCCAGTGCACGGCCCCAGGACATAAAAGCAAGGAGCGGTATGATGTAGCAATAGCAAACCGGAGTTACCCCATCCTGATTAAAAAGTGGTCGAGCCCACCGCCTATGGTCACATCCAGTCAAGTACTGTAAACAGTGCAAAACATCATTTAAAATAATTCTGTGTCACTTTCAAACCCAACAGAGATGTCCCAGCTCATTGAAGCAGTTCGTGCCTTAAACTTAAAAAGTTACTACCTTTCAGAAGTGACCTGGTATGCCTTACCCGGCAGGAGAAAGTATCAAACCTAGAGAAGAAACCATTCTCGACTCCAGGACTAGTCAGGCACTGACTCCTTGCTGGTGGAGCAGTTACTGTCTGGAGTATTGGAATGCCCTTTCCTGATGTTGGTTCAGCAGTACACACATAGGTAAAGCAGGATGTGTGAGATGCATACCCATTACTCTGCCTGGCAGTTGCCTTTCCCGATGGCTTGCATGTTTAAGGCAGCAAGCAGTCACTGGTAACTTAAAGCTATAAGGAATCAGGTATGGCATTACTACATAGAGTGGACTCTTCAGCCAATCAGCACTGAGAGTTGCTGTGCAATGAACTTAGGTTGGCTGAGGTTGCAACCGATATCTAATTCTAGATCACTTTACAGGTTATGAGTCCCCCTGCTCCAAGACCATTAAATTGGCTGTCTGGCCACCCGGAAGTGGTGACATTATGGACGGCCACATGTTATGAGGAAAAATCAATCACGGACAGTAAGTTGCCTTCACGAATGTTTTGTAAAGTAAAGTTACAACAAGGCTTTCAAGCAAGGGCGGGGTGGTGAACACTGGTAAACTCCGCTATGCGACCGTTGCCACAGGTTTTGCCAAACTCTGCACTCCAAGCAGAGCAGCAAAACTCCGCAAACTGCAGAGCAGAGAGTACTGCCCACCCCAAGTAAAAATAAAATGACAATTCACAATTATGTTTTGTTTGTTTAATTCTTGGATTTAACCACAAAGGAATTTGGAAAAGGAGAACATCTCTCTTCTGCAGTTATATTCCAGGAATGGGATGAGTAAATGAGGTCACCGCAGCCTTTCCAGATGCGAGAACTGTTGCAGGATTGCCTAATTGGTGTTCACTTTTTAATATTTGTAATACTGAATGGTGAAAGATTTTTAGAAACTGAAAGTCGAATTTTTTGGGGTAGATGTTGATCTGCTATTTAGAACACTCATTTGGTGTAGGGGAAGCTACAACAAGTGGGAAGGGGAACAAAAATTGAGCCATAGAGATCACTGTACCTGCACTATATCACGCAGGACCATTGAGATATTAGACCATAGAGATGCTAGTAAGGTTAGCGCTCAGGTCTGCACACACCAGCCTTAAATGGCAGCAGTAATGCGGCTGCACCTAAGGCAAGCCGTTGTGCCCCTGTTCGCACCCGAAATGGACCAGGAATCCTGAATAAAAAAGGAAAACTACTCAGCTGAAATTCTACTCTTCGTTCAGGCCCAATCCATCCACACATGCCTTCCCCCTGATGTGGCCAGAGAATGTTGAACAATCCTGCTCCCAATGTAATTTTGCGCAATATAGACCTGAGGAAAGCTGCTCCAAACCACATGGGACCACAAAATGGAACATGGGTCTTCTTAACTGTAGATCCTTATCACGCCATAAATGTAAACTTTTAACATGAATTGAGGACAAACAGTTTGATGTCCTGTCCTTAACTGAAACATGGCTTCACGTTGGCTCCTCCCCTGATATCAATCAAGCTATTCCTCCTGGATACCATATATGCAGGAGAGACCGCTCAAATAAAAGTGGCGGGGTATTGTTATCATACTAAAAGACATTATAGTTGTAGGTACAATCCCTTCCCCATTCCTGAATTTGAAAATTTATTTTTCACTATTAACCGGTCTCCAACATTCTCCTTTTCTGCAATTTTTGTATACAGACCCCTGGTCCGTGCTCTAGGTTCAGAGGCCCTACCAGATATAGTTGCTAGTTATGCCACCAAAAAAATGAACTTTGCCCTCTTAGGGGACTTAAACATCCATTTGGATGACACATAACTCTACAGTTTCGACATCGTGTAAGATCAAGCATATCTGCAGCTAACACAAAGGGTAGAAGGGCCCTCAAATGTTATAGGCCACCATTTAGACCCTATGTTCAGTAATGAGTCCAATCTGAAAACCGGGAAACCCTGCCTTATGATTTGGACAGACCACGCCTTGATCTCGCCGAGCTTAGGGAGCCCAGCGCTAGTGCTGGAAAATAATGATTCTCCAAGACAAGGTTGAAGTTGGACAAAATTAGACACAGAAACTTGGTTATCTGCTTTGACATTAGCCAAACCAGTGTGAGGGCCTGACCCATCGCGGCGAATGACACAGGAAAATGGATTAGCATTCACTAGATGAGGATATTCCTATTTTTACCATAGAAAAGGGAAAGAGGGAAAATCGGCTCCTTGATTTAATGCCCATTTAGTCTTTCTTTAAAAAGGGTGTAAAAGATTGAAAAGAAAATGCAGATAAAATTATGATGAAAAGATAAAATCTGCATATCGGTTGGTGACAAAACTATACCATCAGGAAGTCAAAAGGCTCAAGCATCATATTATGAAGCCTTAACGGTTAATGCAGCCAACGCTCCTAGAGAGAAAATACCTGTGATTTTCTCTGAGCTCCACAAGGCAATGGGAAGCTCTCCCCTCTGTACCAAGGATGCAAACTGCTACCAGGGAGAAGACAGCCGGTCACTCTAATTTCCCTTTGATTTCCTTTTATTTGGCAAAGTTAAATCTGGCTCCCCTTTAGACCCTACCCCACCTCATATTCTCCTACAAGGAGGTCAAGAAATGTTCTGCACTCTCTTAGACCTTTTTAGGTCTCGGCTCGAAGGCTGCGCTTGCGTAGTCTCGCTCCGAGATTTAATGTTTTGGAGTGGGGCTTTAACCCGCCCCTTTTTTTCTACCTCTTCTCCATTGGCTGGCCTCTTAAATGCTGGTCAGCCATTGGAGAAGAGGTTTGTCTCTCCAAACAAGCCCCGTCCTTTTCGGATTTGGGGGCGTGTTTTTGCGATTCTTTCTCTCCTCTGGAATGTAAACATTCCAGCCAATGGCAAGAGGAGAGAAAGAAAAAACACGCCCCCGAATCCGAAAACGCCACTGCGTTTCTCCGAGGCATTTCTGCTTGACCTCGGAGAAAGGCGGTGGTTTTCATGGCGACTCCCTTGAATGATTGTTGCGCCCCCGACGACTATATGTGGATATGCATAGAAGTACGTGCATTATTCCCCTGTATGGGGAACCAGGTTGGAGTCTTTGCTCAACATCGTGTGATTCTACGCAAATTACTTAATCTCCCCGCGCCTACCAATACCATAGGGTCGAGTTCGCATAAAAAATGCAGAAAGAAAAAAACGCCCATTTCAACCAGTCACTCAATTTAGGTCAGCTTCCCATATTTGGATGAAAAAAATCTTCGTAATTTGCATAAGCTGCCTCACGAACGCGGAGCCGTTGATGTCATTTATTTTGACCCGCAAAGTCGCTCATTCGGTGTCACCCACTGGAGCCGGATACGTAACTCACTTAATAGCGATGTCGTAAAGTAGGCCGCTGATGTCAGATTCCTCTGGACAGACGTCACTCATTAAAAACGGAAAAACATTTATTTTGTTTATAGCTACTCATCTAGACATTAGTGTAATACCACTCGTTTGGATCAGTGATGTCACTCACCTGGACGTCGACGCCACTCGTTTCAAACAGTGATGTCACCAGGCCCTTGGACCAGAGGTGCCTGTTACTCCTATGGACAATAAACGTCACTTATGTGGACAAGTGTTGCGCACTCATTTGAATTAGTTGCACGAGGCGTTTCAGTCATTTTGCAAGTGGCATTACGCTCAATCGCACATTTCGCCATGCATACCTCAGTGGGTTAATGTTCCTGCTGCATAAATCAGCTTGCAGAAGGAAAGCACGCCGTGGAGACCTCAACATTGAGGAAGCAGAGATCACACATGGCGTGGCGTCCAAGGTGACTAGGAGGCGTGGTGGCAAAAAAACAGCGCCTCAGGCCACGCCTGTCGATGGATTGCAGAAGCGGTGTGTGTCGGCTCCGTTTCACTCTTCTATGCAGGGTTACCCTTGGCTGAGCCACGTTACCTGCCGTCTCGCGCCGACACGAGCCCACGTAGCTGGAGGAGGACACGCTTTTCATTTGGTAATTGCTTATTCGTTCGTGCATTTGTGCTTTTCAGTCACGCTATCTCCTTATTCTGTGCGTGTTTAACTACGGCTCATTTTACCACCCAAAACGGGGGTGAGGGGTCTCATGCCCCTGCTTGTACCAGGGTCCATGGCACCGCTTCCACCCAGTGCACGTCTACATCATGTGGCAGGCGAGGCCCAGTGGCGGGTGTAGTGTCCTAGCATGGACACATTCTAGTGTTCTGACATGTGTGCATCACACTACACACCCACCCACCACAGACGTCACTGGGTCAGGTGACGCTGTTAATAAAAAGGGCTGAGCGCACGTGCTCGTGGCCATTAACCCACTACCCCAACTATGCGTCAGCGTCAGTCCTTACCTAGCATGAGGGCCTAGGGCCCAACATCACACTGGCGACGAGGCGGGTACTTCCACCCGCGTGTGCAGCCACCGATCTGCGCAACGACGAAACAAAAACAAAGAGGGAGAGAAGACTGCCCCCAGGAAGGACACCCCCTCCGCAAGAAGGCGCGACACCCCGAGAAGCCTGCAGGGCGAGGCGGCGCCCGTAGCATGTCCTGTGGCGGCCGGGTGCCCACCCCGAGTCTGCCGCCGTGACCCCCGCGGGGAATCGCCCCGAACAATGAGCGGACCGATCAGAGCCCACCCGCATCGGCCGCGATGAGCCCATTGAGTGAGGGAGGAGCTGTGGGGTCCACGAAGAACCCCAAGTGCAAGGAAGCCAGCGGGAGCTCACCCCGCGCCTCCAGTCCCCGCAGCTAAGCGCGGCCTGCCCAGGGAGTGGCACGGTCCGCGGGAGCCCACCCCGCGTACACCAGCGAAAAGGAAAGGCACGGGTCAGCGGGTGCTCACCCCGCGGCCAGAGAAGAGTGAGGTACCAGCACCCCCTCCCCGCGCAGCCCGCGAAGTTAGGAGACCGGCTGCAGGGAGGGGGCGGTATCGATGTGGAAGAAAAAGCAGAGCCCACCCACAGCACAAGACACCGGTTCTACTCTTCCTCCCCCCCCCCCCCCCCGCCCGCGCAGCAGGAGAAGTGAACGAGGCTGCCGCGGGGAGGGAGGGAGATGCCCAGGAACTGTATGCGGCCAGCGCCGCTCACACTACGAAATAAATAGACGCGGTCAGGAGCGAGCTCCGCGAGTGCACCCCCGCCCCCTCCCTGCCGCGCGAAGACTGAAGGAAGCTGCCGCGGGCAGGGAGGGCAATCTCCAAATTAAACAATGGCCGCCGCCGGCCATGCAGGGTCATGCCCCACCTCGCAGGACCCCCAGCAGCGCCCACAAGAGAGGCAAGTGGCCAGCGCTGCCCAAAAGTCAACAACACTACGTGCACAATGTCACTAACTGCCACAATGCCCCGCAGAGTGATGCCTCGCCTGCTGAGCAGCCCATTGACAAAGCCTGTGCCCTCCTGCCCCTGAATAAATAAGGAAAAAAAACTTACCTGCTGGCTGGTGGTGTCCTGCACTCCACTGTTCTGCCTGGCTCCAGCTCCCCTCCACAGCCCGAGTGAAGCCTGGAAAAAGGGATGACAACAAGGCAGAAAGTTCTGGCAGCCAAGAAGGGTGCTGCTGCATGGAGAAAGCAACACTGCCATCTAGGGGCCACTGGTGGTACTGCAGCAATAGGAAAATAAACAAGCCTGCAGCAAGACAAGGAGGAAGAAAGAAAAGGGTCAAGCCACATCCACCCCAGCGAGGATTGCGCTGTCGCCGCATCAAGTGGAACGATCCCTCGAGAGAGCGAACGGACTCAGCGCAGATGTACCCCGGACGCGGAAGGTACACAGCAGCGCCTACAGGAGAGGAACCCACTGAAGAGGATGGGCGCAGCAAGTATCCGACACTGACGGGCAAGGATGCAGAGGCACACCCAGTGGCGCCAAGAAGCCACCACAACAAGAAACCACACGGCGCAAGGAGCAACGCGACACTGAAGATGTACCGCGACGGTACGAAGAGAAGCATGCACCAGCGCTCGACAATTCAGCAAACACAGGTAGTCACACGACGTGGCGCACCTCGCGAACACAGGTAGTCACACGACGTGACGCACCTCGTGAAGCCGACCAGCCAAATGGTCGCACCACAAAGGCCAAGCCGACCAGCCACATGGTCGCACTACAAAGCCAACCCGTCAGGGGTTGCACAAGGAAGTGACCGACGCACGGGTCAGTGAATCTACGAAACAAAGGTCTGACGGAAGACCGAAGGTATCCTGCCAGTGATCGGCAGCGCGGACTGTCCAGTGGTCCAAGAAGCTCAAGAAGATCGAAGAGGACCAAGAGTATGGCCCCCCGAACTTCAACAACCAAAGTAACTGGTGAAAAGGAGAAGACGAAGAGAAGGTCACGACCCTAACTCGGAATGCTGAGGAAGATGGAGAGAGTGCCCTCAGACGAGGACAAGACCAGGGGGAACACGTGTAGAGTGCGCGCGCTGCATGGAGAAGCCTGGCCAGACCAAGTGAGAACAGAAATGGTCCAGAGTGGGTCGTGAAGCGAAGGGATGAAGATATCGGAGTGGCACGTTTGCCACTACAAGAAAAGAAGAATGAAGATATCGGAGTGGCACGTTTGCCACTACAAGAAAAGAAGGAAGATGACATCGGAGTGGCACGTCTGCCACTAAAAGGAAAAGGGGAAAGAAAGAGATCTGAGTGGCACGGTTGCCACTGCAAGAAGAAGGAGAAGAAGTCAGAGTGACTCGACACCCTCAAGGAGAAAAGAATCGAGGAAAGAGAGAGGAGTGTGGCAAGATACACACACCCCGAAGATAAGGAAGGCGACAAGTGCCAGAACATGGAGAGCAAGTCCTGAGAACACCCGTGGCACGGAGAGAAGACCATCTGCTTGGCGATGCTTTCAGCACACCTGGGATCTGCAGAGGTGAGCAGGCCGGACCATTCGGAACACCCACCTTTGGGGTCACACGGACACTGGACAACGCCAGCCGTGGTGACTCAGGGGCAAAGGCCTCAGGGATGCCAGTGAGAGAGAGCATCCCCGCGACGAGAGATGGTCATCAGCCGCCCTCCAGCGAAGGTCCCAGGAGGATGAAGACATCGCGCGCAAGGACAGGAGCCAACAGCTACCCTCCAGGTCTGACTGCGGAATCTGAGGTGAGACTTGTCGTCTCCTCCGCACCCGCACTTATCGGCATGGGAGTAACACGATACAGAACACTCAACCCAGGACAGATCTGATGAAGAGGGCCTCAGGGATATCCCGTGGCAGGGGAACACCTGCGAGAGAGGCATCATGGTGAGAGGGGTGTCTTGCAACCAATCCGTCTTTTGCCAAAACAGAATACACGCCACAGATGAAAAGAGGACAGGACGGAAAGATGAACGGCAACAGCTAGCGGTGAACCACAAGAACTTCAACTGCGTTTGTCGCCATGGAAGTAAAGTGAAAAAAAGACTGTGAGTACAACTTCAAGGCAGAGTCGTCAACGGACTAGATCCATCGAGCACCCATGGCTGGTGCCACAGTAAACTGGTGGTCTCCGCGACAAGAAGAACATTGTCTGGGACCCCAAGCAGCGGAGGCGTAAGAGGCTCTACAGAAGTTTTGGTCACTGTCTTACATGTGTACGGGTTTTCTTTCTCCCATAGGTTGAACTTTGACTTTGGGTTTTGTCATTAAAAATTGGGAGGGATGTAGTGTCCTAGCATGGACACGTTCTAGTGTTCTGACATGTGTGCATCACACTACACACCCACCCACCACAGACGTCACTGGGTCAGGTGACGCTGTTAATAAAAAGGGCCGAGCGCACGTGCTCGTGGCCATTAACCCACTACCCCAACTATGCGTCAGCGTCAGTCCTTACCTAGCATGAGGGCCTAGGGCCCAACATCACAGCGGGGTTCTGCGTCTGCCACCAGGGCTCTGCGTTCTGGTTCTCGGTTGACACTCGCAATGTGTGATCGTCTGCTGCCTTCGCTTCCTTTTCTGCCAATTTTTGAGCGTTTAGAAACGGGCTGCCTTCATTGACCCCAGAGACCTGAAACCCTAATTTCTTAGGAATTGACAATGTTCAGAGAAGAAGCAGAAACGACGCCCAAGATGTGTGCAAAGGAACATTTTCAGGGATTATCCCGACTTTAATCATATATGCGATGCGTTAACACACAACAAAGGGTCATTTTCTCAAAGCGATTTTTTGGGGGGTTATATTGATTTTTCAATAATTTTGGTTATTTAGTTACCATGTTTGTAATATTCGAATGGACACAATACCATCTACACATGCCTGCACGAGTAGAATCGATTTTTTATTTAATTTGATGTGCTTTCAAATCCTATGGGGTTCTTAATTCGTGACCGTGTAGGAAGTATCATACAACGGTATTATCTTTATTTTAAATGTTTTTCCTTTTTTCCACCACATCCTACCTATCAAAATACAATTTTAACATTTCGCATACGAATAGTAAAATATTTATATTCTATTTTTAGCTTTTAATGTTCGCGCTTTTATTTTTTGGGAACAGAAGAAAACACAACAAAGTTGAAAGAAAGAAAAAAATTAAAACCGTTTACTATGTATGTGTGTGTGTGGCTGTGTGTGTATGTGGCTCTGTGTATGTATGTGTGGCTCTGTGTGTGTGGCTTTGTGTGTGTGGCTCTGTGTAAGTGTGGGTGGCTGTGTGTGTGTGTGGGAGGCTGTGTGTGTGTGTGGGAGGCTCTATATGTGTGTGCTTCTGTGTGGCTCTGTGTGGGTGGCTTTTTTTGTAGGTGGCTCTATGCGTTGGTGGCTGTCTGTGTGGGTGGCTCTGTGTAGGTGGCTCGCTCTGTGTGTGTGGGTGGCTCGATCTGTGTGTGTGGGTGGCTGTGCGTGTGGGTGGCTCTGTGTGGGTGGCTTTTTTTGTAGGTGGCTCTATGCGTTGGTGGCTGTCTGTGTGTGGGTGGCTCTGTGTAGGTGGCTCTGTGTAGGTGGCTCTGTGTGGGTGGCTCGCTCTGTGTGTGTGGGTGGCTCTGTGTGTGTGGGTGGCTCTGTGTGTGTGGGTGGCTCTATTTCTGTGTGGGTGCAAATGCAATAGGTCTCGCATTTGAGAGTGATTAAGCTATTGACATTGTAAATAACAATGCCGTTTCTTTAAATGTTTTAAAAACATAAACAAAAATAATGTCATGAGCAATGCCAATAGCTCTAACTTTTAACAATGCCGAGACCGTTGCATTGTAAATGCTTGTTAACCTTTTACTGCCCACAGGAATTGTCCCTCGAGCCTGGAAGCATGTTGTGGTCAAGCCACTGCTAAAAAAAATGAATCTGAACCCTGCATGCCCTGGGAATTATAGACGTATATCCCTGCTTCCAACCATATCAATCAGCACCTCGCTATATTTCTAGAAAAATCCTCCCTTTCGTTCAAAATATAGTATGGAATTAGCATTATTGGCAGGAACAATAGAGGTGAAAATATTACTGGACAAGGGAGGGTCGGTGGCTATTATATTTATCGACCCGAGTGCAGCCTTTGAACTCAGGCTGAGGGATATGGTAAGAAGAAATGGGGCTCTGAAGTGGCTTTCAGATCTATGAACCCCCTTGCTACTCAGAAGTAGTTCCACTGAAGTGCTGGGTCCCACAGTGACCTTCACTTAGCCCCACTCACATTAATATTTATGTACAAGCACTGACTGCTAATGGCAGGGAATCTGGCCTGTTGATGGTTTCCTTCACTGATGATATGCAGCTGATTGTCTCCCTTGCCATAGGGTCAGGTTATCAGCACCAGCCAGTCCTCTGCCTCGAGAAAGTGGCACAGCGGAAGGCAAACTGTTCATTGAAAATGAATGGAGACAAAACCAAGCTGATGTTTGTGGGAAACAATTTAACCATGCAAACAGCGCTTGTTTGGCCAGACTGCTTAGGATCCCCACCACAGCCCTCGTCGCCTAAAAAAAAGTCTGGGTATGTGGCTAGATTGCTCTTTATCCGACAAAGTCCAAGTTACAAGATTATCCGTATCCTGATTTGGCAAGTTGAGAATATTAAGAAAATCCTTGAATTACTACCTTTGCCATCCAGTAGAATTGTAGTCCAGGGAAACACTCTCTCTCTTCTGGACTACGGGAACTCCCTGTATGTAGGATCACCCAAGTCAGTCATTAAGAGAGTCCAGGTAGTCCAAAAATGCTGCTGCAAGGTCTATCTTTAAGCTACCTAAAGTTACACAAATATTCCTCAGCAAAAAAGATGTTGGTGTCCCTACATTGTCTCCCAGTGGAGGACAGAATAAAATGCAGTCATTATGTCTGGCCCACAAGAGAATCAGTTATATAGGACCCCTCCTGATCAATGCTATTTTCTCACCCTGAACCCTAAATAGGACTTTAATGCCTTCTACTGCAGGCCACCTCAAAGTTCTGCGTATAAAAAGGACTTGATGGGGAGGTAGATCTCTGACCCATAGGTCCTGCAAATTATGAAATTCTATGCCGACGGAACTAAGAATTGAACCCATTGAGACCAAATTCAGAGAGCTTATTAAAACTTGGCTCTACGCTTGGTAGTCTGGTTATAGCTGTAAGGCTCAAGGGTCCTCTTTTGTCTTGCTTAGCGCTGGGAAGCCTTAGGGTAGCTACGCGCTCTATAAAACAAGACAGGATAAGATAAGAATGTTTTTACACAGATAAGTTTACTTTGCCTAAAGGGAAATGGTCATATTGGATTATAATGGAATATATTGTTGCGTTTAAATAACTAAAAACTATTACTCCTACTGTTTGTGACACTATAATAATTAGCAACATAAAATCAACTAACAGGCAAATGTATTCATTATGTTCAGGGTTGAATACAAAACAAATCTATTATGTGACCAGTCTCTTTACATTTTAAAATAAATAAAGGGAGCTTAGATGCTTTGGGAATTAAAACACACTGATTTACAGCCGAAACACATGGTGTTTGCCACAAGGATGTCTGTCTTTGCTGCTTTCTTCCTTTTCAACTTTGTATTTGCTCACAAGCTTAATTACTGGGAAACAGCATGCTTATCATACACAAGAGGGCTGACTCCATTCTGAAGCACCCACAACACATGTACAAAGAGGTGTGAGCGCTTTACAGTAAAGTGTGCTTATGGTAGCCAAAAGGCTTAGTGACACACAATGGTCCAGTTCAGTCTGCTGCTCCACCCCTCTTCACCAATTGCAGCCTATGATTTAGAAAGTGTAATATGAGTCTACTTGATAAGACACCTCCACTGCATTTGTAATGGGAAAGATTTCCATCCCTCTGCAGTCACAGCACTGTTTTAATCGTCCCTCCTTTAAGACAGGAAATGTAATTTCCCTCTCTTTTCATACTAAACTTCAACACATCTTTTCACGGGTCTTTCCTAAAAAAAATATGTACAATTAGTCGTCTACCTGCCTAATGTCTTCATGTTACACATGTAATGGCAGGCATTTCTAATTTACAGCCATAAAGAAATAAGCATGATAACATCCTCACCGTTTCTAATTCCCCTTGGTCCCCACATAAAAATCTGGACCTATAACAATGAAGGTTTTGCGTTGCCCCTGCACCACACAAGGGCTCCGAAAAACCTAAATAGGATATCAAGCCATGCAAGGCCAGCTTGCCTAGCCCTGAGTGGCTTGATATATCTAGAGTAACTCAAGGCAGTGGAAATCATTGCCTTGCATTACTCTGCAGAAGGGAGGCGTGCTGTGGGTGGAACATGGGTGTTCCACGCTTCCACCCATGTATTCTGACACATTACCAGATTTACCAACCCTGGTAGACCTGAGAATGTGTCAGAATTGAAAGCCTTTCTACTAGAGGCACAACTAGGAGAAATACATATATTTCTCTTCGTTGTTTCCTCTTTCTAAGTGTGCTGTATTCTGCAGCACACTTGAAAGAGGAAAATTCTACAAAGGATTGCTTTTGTGCTGGAAGGTACCCCTTCTGGCACAAAACCAATCCGGTCTATAAGACAGGCACTCTTGCACCATGGTGCAAGGGTGCCTGCATTAGCACTAGGCAGCAGTTTGTGCGCCAGAGCAGTCAGAGAGCAGACATGCAGCATACAGTGTTAAATACAACGCATTCCTGCCCTCTCCCTTTCACACAGAACAGTGCAGCAAGGTCGCTTGTTGTGTAGTGCGTGAAATATTAATAAATATAGGCCCGGTATCCACGTTAGCAAACCATCTATTTGATTGTTCACAAACTGAAAATGTTCTTACTTTTAGAAAAAGAACATCATTTTGTCCATTTCATAAACCTTTCAAAACACCTGAGCAATATTTCTCACATGGATAATATTATGTAAGCTACGGTAAATAATACACAAAGCGCCTGCAAAACAGCTGAATTTCCTCAGTCATTATCATTGTCCAACGTCTGGTGGAGCCGCTGCGTAGCCCAGTGTGAGGGAAAACATATTCATTTTGTCTGGCCACTGCCTTTGTATTACCCGTGGTATGTGTAACATGCTGTGACCCTTCCCTGTCTTGTCCCTTCCCTGTCTTGTCCCTGCCCCGCCCCCGCCCCCGTCCTGTGTGTCCGTGCGCGTGTTCCCCGGCACGCGTTTGGAATGTTGTGGGTGTTTGTGCGTAAGCCGTTATTCCAACAGCATTCCGTATCTCATATTTGAATAAAGCTGGTCGCTTACTTTATTCTCTCTGTCGTCCCGTCATTACATCCTAATTTTGGCGACGATCACGGGATCAGGACCTGTCACTGGATCACGGCAGATCACCAGAGGCTCCTGACGTCCTGTACACTCTCCCACCGAGTGTTTTGTGAGGCGGACTTCCTCTCTTCGCTCCGCCTCTATGTGACGCCCATTAACCCCTTCGCCTCACACCATTTGCCTTCCTTCAACCATGTCAGCCCCGGGCAGGAGCTGCAACGAAACGTGAGTGAAGTGAAATTTCTGTCTGCCAACTTAAAAATACCATAAACGGCCACCGGAGGGAGCCTAACGCCTTCTTAATCTTTGCTTCTTGAAATGTAAAGCATCTTCCTAACTAGTACCTGCACTGTGTCAGAATGACTGGAATAATGAATGCGGTGGCAATGCCCAGCACCTTCCTAGAAGTCCCTGGGCCAATCGCGGAAAATTGGACACAGTGGGTAAAATGTTTTGAGAAACATTTGGAGGCAATTGATGGGACTGAATATAATCCTACGAGAAAACAAGCAATGATGTACAATTGTTTGGGGGCAGAAGGAAGGAGATTTTTCGACCACATAACTCCAATTGAAAAAGTGGAAGGGGATGAAGAATGGGATGTATTTAAGGAGGCCAAATTGAGAATGAAATACTATTTTGACACCACTATGAGCGTGATAATGGAGAGATATAACTTCTACTACAGGTACCAAGCACCAGGTGAGGCGATTGAGTCTTACGTCGCAACATTGAGAATGTTAGCTACCACGTGTGCATTCAAAGATGCAGATGAGATGATACGGGATCAGGTGGTGATGCGTACCACGTGCGTGAAGGCGCAGGAGAAATTGTTATGCCACAAGAATCCAAACCTAGAAAAAGTGGTTTCCACAATCAAAAGCATGGAAAGATTGGTCAAATGTGTTAAATTGCTGCGCAAACCAGATAATCAACAAGTGAGTGTCAATCTTGTGCGGAAGGAGAAGGAGTCTGCATCCAACAAACCACACAAGAATTTCACTTGGCCTAGGAACCCCAGTACCCATGTTGGAAGGCCGAATTCTTATCGTTGCGGATCCAACGCGCATATGGCAACTAGCAAAGAAAGTCCTGCGAATTTCAATTTAAAACAAACATCTCCATGTTGATAACTGTTTACAAGCAATCAACACAAGCATTTGCAATGCAATAGGTCTCGCATTTTTTAGAGTTAAAGATATTGGCGTTGTAAATGTAAAAATTTTTTAATTAGGTGTTTAGTACTAATGGATGGATGTGATAGCAATTGTGAGTTTTACAATTAACGTAAATGGAAGCGTGTTGATTGTGGGTTATGGTGTATGGGGCTCACTGGGATACAGTTTAAAGCAATCCTGGATTTCTTTTAGCAAATGGATACTGTGCAGTTATTAAGGACATGACGAGAATGCTTTATTACATAATGGGAAATGCCGCGTATGGACATATTGAATCCAAGAGAATAGGAGTCACCTGATTATTTTATTTGTGGATATTTATTAACGTTAAGCAGTATGATGAATAGGCATCGGAGGTCACAACAAAGGAGATACTGCCGTAATTGTAGTGAGCATCAGAAAGATAGAACTGCAGTCTATTGTCTCACCGTGGCAAGCCGCCAACCTAGACTGGTGTATGGACATGGACTTAGAAAAGCATAGTTGAACAGAGCCGCAATCTCTTGCAGGCATTGAGCTCAAATACACTGTACACAAACCTTACAGGACTGCGGTGTTGTAATGCAATGGGTCTCGCCTTTGATTAAGTTAAAGCCTTTTGCTTTGTTAATGGTATTGTATTGTATAGCAAAGCAAATGGCTTCAACTTAATGAAAGGTGAGACCTATTGCATTTATTATGTTTGTTGTTTTTGAGTTTTATATAGCGCAAACTAGACCCAAAGGTATCCGAGCGCTTTACATGAGCACCAGTTGCGTTAAAGACCGACACATTCATTTTTAACAAAAAGTCCTGTCCTGCAAGACTATCCTTTTTATGCTGCGCTTCCTTACACAGAAGCGCTTCAAAGTAGCTGCTAATCGCTCTAGAAAAACTAAATCTAACACTGAACTATTAGCAGGACCACTCAAACTATGCGATTCTGCAGCCGTGGCTTTTTTTCGTTTGCATAATTAGGGATTTGCCGCATAATCCACTATCTGCTGCATAATCTGCAAATTTTAACAAATAAAATGTTTGTAGCTCAAAGGGATCAAAAGTTACTTAAAACGTGGGTATATGTGTTGGCGCGCTTTGGAAGACCATCCCCAAGGTTAACTGGTCCTTTTTCAGTTGGTTATTTATGCATTTGGTTTGTTAAACTGGTACTAATGAGGTGAAATCTTTGCCCAGACAGTATTGCCATGTGGACAAACAACAAAATAATGAAGTAATAGAATCAAAAATGTGCCTTGTTATGCCACATAATTTATTAAACTCTGCCGCATAATTGTAGTACTACAAAAATCAGACAGGAGCTAGAAAGAAGAGTCTCTGATCCACTCAGCTTCCTTTTCTCAAATATCACAAGTATCAAGTGGAGAGTGGATCACTAGTCCCAAAAGAACCAGGGTGTGCAAAGTCAGTACTTGGTACTGTTAAGAAACCCTCATTCACGTTTTACATAGATCGAATAAAGCGGTATATTTGATTCTCCGCTCCGTTGTTATCAACGTGACAGCGGTACAAAAGGGGGTGGTGATGGACGGAGCATCAGAACCAATCAAACACTCACACCCAGTCAACAGATCTGGGTTTGATCCATCACCGTTCTTTAGCCCACTCTGCCACCCCAGTTCAGACATGGCCATATGCAAATCAGTCTGACCCTGTGCCTCATGGGAACAGTCCAGCCCGAACTGCCAAGCCATGCCTTCCCTGGACCGGAAACAAGCTTCCTAGGACCGGTTTCTGGCATTTCAGCCGTCTTCAGCCAGGCTTGCTTGAATCCAGTGGCAAAGTGAGCAAGGGACTCACGTCTGAGCATACCCTGCCAACTTATGGCGAACAAAGCGGTACAAAAGGGGGTGGTGATGGACGGAGCATCAGAACCAATCAAACACTCACACCCAGTCAACAGATCTGGGTTTGATCCATCACCGTTCTTTAGCCCACTCTGCCACCCCAGTTCAGACAGGGCCATATGCAAATCAGTCTGACCCTGTGCCTCATGGGAACAGTCCAGCCCGAACTGCCAAGCCATGCCTTCCCTGGACCGGAAACAAGCTTCCTAGGACCGGTTTCTGGCATTTCAGCCGTCTTCAGCCAGGCTTGCTTGAATCCAGTGGCAAAGTGAAGGGGACCCTAGTCTTCAAGGGGTCTCCAGTGAAAAGATGGGATGGGACGTTTATTATCCCATATATGTATGTTCAATTTGAACCTGGTATCCCTTGTTGTGGGCTACAGCGGGTACTTAAGGAGGTCGCTCACGCTCTCTTCGGCGTGGGTACGTGACCAGTGCTGACTCTGCCTTCTTAGACCCCTTGAAGACTAGGGTCCCCTTCACTTTGTTAGGTCCTGAAGAAAGCCCACTTGACCCTTCGGGGCATTTAAAGGGCTGAAACATGTCGACCTTTTTATGGACACCTTTTTATCGTGCACTAAACCATAACTAGTCTTGGAGTGCACACCGAGTAACTTTTAATACTATCTCGAACCCAGTTTAATTAAAGACATTCTCTGGCTCTACGAGATTTTTTAACAATTATTTTTTCATTTCACGTCACTACACTGAAAACCCACATTTTTCTTTTTTTCTTTCTACGATCACTACTGAAACAACCAGTGGGAGGACCTCCGGGCGGAGGTAGCATTGCATTAACCCAATGAGGCGGTCACGTTGATAACAACAGAGTGGAGAATCAAAATATACCGCTTTATTCGATCTATGTAAAACGTGAATGAGGGTTTCTTAACAGTACCAAGTACTGACTTTGCACACCCTGGTTCTTTTGGGACTAGTGATCCACTCTCCACTTGACGCATAATTGTAGTAGCCCTGACTATTGCGGGCAAGATTCATACGTGCTAAAGGAAGCAAAATTATCACTGTTTTACTCCGACTGGTGGCGAGTTCTTGGCCCCTAGTTCCCGCGAGCCCTCTGTTGCCTTCAAGCTGTGTTGTAATATCTCCTCATCAAGGTGCCACAAGTCTATCCTGGACAGGGAGTGTGCTAAATGTTTTTATTATTTCTTTACATTTTCCCTAAGGTGTTTAATGGTCATCAGAGCAGGTTACCGCAGCCAGAGACAATACAACTTCACATGGAGGTCATGGTGTAGATGGAAGAGGAGTTGTTGACCGGTTGCCATATAATAATTGTTGGACCCGGCCTCGTGGCGTGGTCCTTAACCCCCTGGATTGTGCCCGTTCCCCGCCCCGGCCGTCACGGGCCACCCGTCTGAACTGCACCAAGGCCCTTCACCCGGAGCTGCACGTGGTCGCATACTCCTCGTGGCTCCGCCATCTTGTTGGCATCCACGTCACACCGTGCACCAGCCGGCGCGACCCCGCTCAACCCGGCCTCGACCCCAGCGAAGCCCCGACATCGAGGCACCACGAACTGGCCAGGGGGTGCCGCAGGAACCATTCATCGCCCCCGGCGGAGGACAGTATCGATGGGACCCCCAACTGTCCTCCCCTCTCGAGGTGTGATCGCCCTGCAACTCCCATGGGCCTGGCGCCTCTCCTGCTGGGCGTCTGGCCACCTCCACCCGGCCACTCCGCCCCCTCGGGCGCATAGGTCCGGACATCAAAGGGCTCCAGACCTATATCTGGGGCGACCCCACCACAGCTCGGCAGTTGTATCCCGGAGTCGAGAGCCCTGCTGATTGAATCGCGGCTGACCCTACGGAGAAGAACTCTTGTCGGAACCATCACGAGCCCTGCTGACTGCGTCGCGGCTCCTTCTTGTGAACCCTTTCTGAACCACCTGGAACATCGGAGCCCTGCTGACGCTGTCGCGGCCCAACCTCGCTGAAACCTTCCTCGGAGCCCTGCTGACGACGTCGCGGCTCGAGCTGAGCAGAAACCATCTTGAGAGCCCTGCTGATTGAATCGCGGCTCTCCCCGAACTGTACGCCAGAGCCCTGCTGACGCCGTCGCGGCTCGACCCCTCCGAGATCGGAGGTCCTCCAGCTTGAGGATAAGAACTGGGCCCCAGGTACCCTCGTACCACATTCCTGCCAAAGACTGTCCCGCTACCCCTACCCTTCCAAAGAGACATTGAGACTTTTGGTGGATCCCTCGATCCCTTCGTGTAAATATTGAACTCGTAACCTTTTATTGATGATAAAGAATTGCTTGTCTTGAGACAACCTCCTTGAGTCCGGTGTGGTGGTGTTACTGTGCTAGTACGTGATAGGAGAAGGATCTCTCAGGAGACTTCTCGGCAGCGCTCGGCTACTTCGTGCAGTGAGAGGGCCCCCCCCTTGGTGGTCTCACCGACTCCTCGGGGTCCGCCTTCCAACATTTGGTGGCCAGCGACGGGATCCGAGCCGAACGCAGTACGTACCAGCCAGTACCCACTAGCTACCCATCCAAACGAATAGCATCATGAGCAGCCAGGAAAACAACGCGACAATGGAGTTCCAGCCCGAACGGCTGGAAGAATATACGCACAAAGAATTAAAACAGTTCTGCAAAGACAAAGGCATTGCAACCACCAGCCTAGGTACCAAGGAAGAGATGCAGAAAGCTCTGAGGGCATGGTTGGAGGCCGGGGCAGGCCCCTCCCAGGAAGAAGGGCCCTTGCCCCTGACGGAGACCACAGCAACCGCACTGACTCCGGCAACCGGAGGAAGAAAGAGCCTAGAAACCGGCCTCTCCGAAGAAGAAATACGAGAGCGGGAAAAGGTCTGGAGCCACGAGCTAGAGCTCGCCCGACTGCGGCTGGACGGCGAACTCCAGCTGGCAGAAAAGAAACTGGCCCTCGAGCAGCTACGCCTTCAAGAAGAGATAGAAGAGAAGAGACGACACCGGGAGTTGGAGGAAAAGAAACTAACTCTTGAGCACGAGCGCAGTCTCAAGGAGCTCGAGATCAAGGCCAAGAACGGAGGGACCGACACCCCCAGTACTAGAGACACTCTACCGCCTCCCGAGGCCAAGGTACATATCCCGAAGGAGGTCGTCAAGGAGTATTACAAGAATGACGATATCCAACAATGGTTCAAGGCCTACGAGGTGGCCATGACCTCCCATCAGGTGCCCCGAAAAGACTGGGGCGCAGGCCTGTGGGGGCGATTCCTGAGTGAAGGGCGGGACACGCTGCTCCAGCTACCGGAGGAGGTGATGACCTCCTACGATCACATGAAGGAGGCCCTGCTCACCCGCTACGGGCTAACAGCGGAAATGTACCGCCAGCGGTTCAGAGACTGCAAGAAAATCCCGGGTACCACATGGGTGGAATATGTGGACTTTTTCAGTCGGGCCCTAGAAGGGTGGATCAAAGGAAGCAAAGTAACCACCTACGGGCAGCTGGTCGACCTCATCGTCTGGGAACATCTTTCCAACAATTGCTTCGTGGAACTGAGACAGCACCTCCTCGACAGCAAAATGACCGACCCGCGAAAACTTGCCGTCGAGGCCGATCGATGGGTCAACTCCCGGGTCCCCCGGAGCTCAATGGGGGAGTACCAGAGGAACCCCAACGGACCCCCACGCCAGCGCGGTGGGGGGGGAGGGCCGAACAGGAACCGAGGCCCTCCCGCTGGGGCCCCCAGGAGCCCCCCTCAAGGGCCACCGCAGCCACATCTCTCCCCGAGCCTAGCTCGAAGGGTGGGCCCGGCCCGACCCGGACCACGGCCACCAGTGACCTGCTATGGCTGCCAACAAACCGGACACTTTGCCAGCGACCCGGCCTGCCCTCTGAACCGAAGAAACGGGGCCGGCGGGCCCCCGCCCCGGCAGCTGACAGCCGCCGCCTTGGGGGGAGGAGAAGAGGAAGAGGAGGCCCTCGACCGAGAGAACACTGAGTGGGAGCCGGCAGCCATGTCCCTGGTCTGCCTGGGTAGCCGAGAGATGGTACCCTGCACCCCCATCCCAACCAACACCCAGAAGTACCGGCAGCAGGTCACGGTCAACGGACAACGGGCCGAAGCCCTTCGCGACACCGGCGCCAGTATCACCGCTGTCCGCTGCCACCTGGTGACCCCTGAACAGATTCTACCGAATGTGCTGTGCCCCGTCCGGACGGCCGACAACAGTGAAAGCCTATGCCAGATGGCCCTGGTCCCCTTCGAGTGGGGAGGGGTGACGGGTCTGCTGAAGGTGACAGTGCGCGACGACGCCCCGGTCGACTGCCTCCTGGGGAACGACTTGGAGAGTTCCCCCTGGGCTCAAGTAGAGCGACGGGAGCACCTCCGAATGTTGGGACTGGCTGATTGGGCCTGCGCCATCACCCGGTCCATGACCGCCCAGGCCCCCCGCTCATCCTCGACCTCCGGGACCGCCCAACCCGAGGGGCTCACACCCCCTCCCACCAGCAGCGAGGAGGAGGCGGACACCGACCCTGGGCCCAGCGAATCCTCCCCCGAAGAGATGGCTTCTCCGAGCGCCCTACCAGAGCTGACGCAATGGCAACCCGAAGGGGGCCCCACCCGAGAGCAGTTCCAGCAAGAGCAACAGTCCTGTCCCTCTCTCGAAGGGGTCCGACAACAGGCGACCGCGCAAGCCAACGGTGACCAGACCGGCACCCACTGGATCTACTGGGCCGAGGGCCTGTTGTACAGTGAACAGAAAGTAGCAGAACTCGGGGCCAGCCGCGTGTTGGTGGTCCCCCTCCGCTTCCGGGAGTTCCTTCTCAACCTGGCCCATGATGTGCCCCTCGCCGGACACTTGGGGCAAGACAAAACGTACAGTCGTCTGGTGACCCACTTCTACTGGCCCCGGATGCGGAGAGATGTGGACAACCACTGCCGGTCCTGCCAGACCTGCCAAGCCAGCGGAAAGACGGGGGGTCGGGTCAAGGCCCCCCTCCAGCCCTTTCCCGCCGTCAGCACCCCGTTCGAACGGGTCGGAATCGACATTGTGGGACCCCTGGACCCCCAAACCGCCCTGGGCCACCGCTTCATCCTGGTCCTCGTGGACCACGCCACCAGGTACCCGGAGGCGGTCCCGCTCAGAACTATAACGGCCCCTGTGGTAGGCCGGGCCTTGATGGGGATCTTCTCCCGAGTGGGATTCCCCAGCGAAGTGGTGAGCGACCGCGGCACGAACTTTATCTCCAGGTACATGCGGTCCCTGTGGCAACAGTGCGGGGTCACATACAAGTTCACGACCCCATATCACCCTCAGGGGAACGGACTGGTTGAGCGGTTCAACCGAACATTGAAAGGGATGATCCAGGGCCTGGAAGAACCCCTCAGGCGGAAATGGGATGTCCTGCTGCCCTGCCTCCTGTTTGCCTATCGGGAGGTCCCGCAGAAGTCCCTGGGGTTCAGCCCGTTTGAACTATTGTATGGACACCCGGTCCGCGGACCGCTCAGCCTGGTCAAGGAGGGCTGGGAGATGAAGCCCCGAGGCGCCCCTCCTGACGTCTACCGATACCTCCTGACCCTCCGAAACCAGACCCGCAAGTTCCGAGCCATAGCCGAAGCCAACCTCGAGGCCAGCCAGGAGGACATGAAGCGGTGGTACGATCGCAACACTTCTACTGTAGAATTCGAGCCAGGTCAGAAAGTATGGGTCATGGCCCCGGTCGAACCCGGCGCCCTCCAGTACAAGTGGACCGGGCCCTTCAAGGTGGTGGAGAAGAAAAGTCCCGTCACCTACCTGGTCGATCTGGAGTCCCCCCGGAACCCCCTCCAGGTCCTACATGCTAACAGGCTAAAACCCTACTTCGCCCGGACCGAACTGAGCCTGCTGCTGGCGACCGACGAGGGGGGCGAGGACGACTCCGAGCCCTTGCCCGACCTCTTGCAATCCGACATTCACGATGGATCGATCGAAGGGGTCCAACTGGCCTCGTCCCTGACCCCGGAACAGCGCAACGACTGCCAACAATTACTGCGGGACTACGCAGCCCTCTTCTCTCTCACCCCGGGGGTGACCCACTGGTGCGTCCACGACGTCGACACCGGGGAGAGCCCCCCCATACGACACAGAGCCTACCGGGTGCCTGACCGAGTGCGGGCCTGCATCCAGGCCGAAGTAGCGAAGATGCTGGCCCTGGGGGTCATCGAGCCTTCCGACAGCCCGTGGGCCCGTGGGCCAGCCCTGTCGTCCTGGTGCCCAAGGCCGCAGCTCCCGGTCACCCCCCGGAGTTGCGATTCTGCGTGGACTACCGAGCCCTGAATGTAGTAACCAAGACGGACGCACACCCGATACCCCGGGCCGACGAACTAATCGACCGCCTAGGGGCCGCTCGCTACTTAAGCACGCTGGACCTCACCGCCGGGTACTGGCAAATCCAGCTCACCCCCGGCGCCCAAGAAAGATCCGCCTTTTCGATTCCGGATGGGCATTACCACTTTCGGGTGATGCCCTTCGGAATGAAGAACGCCCCGGCCACCTTCCAAAGACTGGTGAACAAGGTTTTGGCCGGGCTTGAGGCCTTCAGCGCGGCCTACTTAGATGACATTGCCGTGTACAGCAACCACTGGGCCGAGCACCTCCTCCACCTGAAGGCCGTCCTGGCCGCCCTCCAGCGGGCCGGGCTCACAATCAAGGCCAGCAAATGCCAAATCGGCCACGGATCCGTGACCTACCTGGGCCATCAAGTGGGGAGCGGGCAGGTGGCCCCCCTCCAAGCGAAGATAGATGCCATCCAGACCTGGGAACCCCCCACTACCCAGACCGCTGTCCGGGCCTTCCTGGGCCTCACCGGATACTACCGGCGGTTTATCCGGGACTATGGGAGCATTGTTGGCCCCCTCACAGAGTTAACGTCCAAAAAGCAGCCCAAGAAGGTACACTGGACACCCCGCTGCCAAACAGCCTTCGACACCCTCAAAACGGCCATGTGTACTGCTCCGGTGCTGCAGGCCCCGGACTACCAGAAGGAGTTCGTGGTACAGACGGACGCCTCCGAGTATGGGATCGGGGCCGTCCTCTCCCAAACCGACGAAAAGGGGCTCGACCGACCAGTGGCCTTCATCAGCCGACGACTACTGCCCCGAGAGCAACGCTGGAGCACTATTGAGCGCGAGGCCTTCGCTGTGGTGTGGGCCCTCAAGAAGCTCCGGCCCTACCTCTTTGGCGCCCACTTCCGGGTCCAGACCGACCACCGGCCCTTGCAATGGTTAATGCGAATGCGGGGCGAGAACCCCAAGCTGCTGCGATGGTCCATCTCGCTACAAGGGATGGACTTTGACGTCGAACACCGGCCCGGCAATGACAACGCCAACGCCGACGGCCTGTCCCGCTTCTTCCGTCTTGACGAGGAGAATCCCCAAGGAGATGGGTGACTCTCCATGCCTTCGGCTGGGGGGGGACGCCTGTTGGACCCGGCCTCGTGGCGTGGTCCTTAACCCCCTGGATTGTGCCCGTTCCCCGCCCCGGCCGTCACGGGCCACCCGTCTGAACTGCACCAAGGCCCTTCACCCGGAGCTGCACGTGGTCGCATACTCCTCGTGGCTCCGCCATCTTGTTGGCATCCACGTCACACCGTGCACCAGCCGGCGCGACCCCGCTCAACCCGGCCTCGACCCCAGCGAAGCCCCGACATCGAGGCACCACGAACTGGCCAGGGGGTGCCGCAGGAACCATTCATCGCCCCCGGCGGAGGACAGTATCGATGGGACCCCCAACTGTCCTCCCCTCTCGAGGTGTGATCGCCCTGCAACTCCCATGGGCCTGGCGCCTCTCCTGCTGGGCGTCTGGCCACCTCCACCCGGCCACTCCGCCCCCCTCGGGCGCATAGGTCCGGACATCAAAGGGCTCCAGACCTATATCTGGGGCGACCCCACCACAGCTCGGCAGTTGTATCCCGGAGTCGAGAGCCCTGCTGATTGAATCGCGGCTGACCCTACGGAGAAGAACTCTTGTCGGAAGCATCACGAGCCCTGCTGACTGCGTCGCGGCTCCTTCTTGTGAACCCTTTCTGAACCACCTGGAACATCGGAGCCCTGCTGACGCTGTCGCGGCCCAACCTCGCTGAAACCTTCCTCGGAGCCCTGCTGACGACGTCGCGGCTCGAGCTGAGCAGAAACCATCTTGAGAGCCCTGCTGATTGAATCGCGGCTCTCCCCGAACTGTACGCCAGAGCCCTGCTGACGCCGTCGCGGCTCGACCCCTCCGAGATCGGAGGTCCTCCAGCTTGAGGATAAGAACTGGGCCCCAGGTACCCTCGTACCACATTCCTGCCAAAGACTGTCCCGCTACCCCTACCCTTCCAAAGAGACATTGAGACTTTTGGTGGATCCCTCGATCCCTTCGTGTAAATATTGAACTCGTAACCTTTTATTGATGATAAAGAATTGCTTGTCTTGAGACAACCTCCTTGAGTCCAGTGTGGTGGTGTTACTGTGCTAGTACGTGATAGGAGAAGGATCTCTCAGGAGACTTCTCGGCAGCGCTCGGCTACTTCGTGCAGTGAGAGGGCCCCCCCCTTGGTGGTCTCACCGACTCCTCGGGGTCCGCCTTCCAACAATAATAAACAATGTCAATGGAGCATTGAGTGACAGAAAGCAAAATAATGGGCAATCCCTGCAGGAGATGTGGAGACGATGTGGCCTAACGGCTAGAGCGGTCGACCTTGGAGCTGGGGAACCGGGTTTGCGTCTCGGCTGAGACACTCAACCTCCTGTGATCCTGGGCAGATGGCTTATGCTCCATTGACATTGTTTATTATATGGCAACCGGTCAACAACTCATCTTCCATCTACACTATGACTTCCATCCATGTGAAGCTGTACTGTCTCTGGCAAGACCGGACTGTCCTCTGTGAATGGCGATGGCCCGTAAGAATGCTGGTGCAGTCTCATGTGGCATTCAGGCTGTTACCCTACTCAGCGATGCACTTATCGGCCGCGGGCAGATGAGAGAATGAGCAGACCCCACACCATTCAACCCTGTGAACTGCACGTTGCTGCACACTGATGGCTGCTGCCGGCGCCTTGGCCCACCGTAAATTCAAGAACTCGCGTGTGTCTGTCAGATATCTGAAAATATTTTTCTAAGGTACAAGGCAGTTAATAAAATAACCATACTATTTGGAGAGGTAAAAATAGGTTTATAGAGTTGCGAATGGCGTAGCTAAGCACTTCCTTTAGGCGTCTGATGAGATTTAATAGTCCTAGAGCATACCCCCAAGTCAGTGCTCATATGCCACATCTAATGGGCGAGAGCAGATATCAGAAGCTATGCAGCAAAGTCTAGGAGATGGCGTTGGGCAAAGGGCTGCATAGCGACCGTGCCAGCCACGGTCTGGATTTAGTACACCCTGGGCAGGAAGACTAGTTAGAAACTCCATGCTTTTCACAGAGGTGTGAGAATGACCCATTTAGATTGGCTTGGCCCAAGATGAAGGGAGTCGTTTACACAGATTTTGTTTGCTTTACATCACAATGGCACTTTCACAGAAGTGTGAAAGTGCCCCTGCTCTGCTGTTTCGGGTTGTATATGCGCTCCTTCCACGCGGCAGCTTTACAAATCCACGTCGGCGGACAGCGCTTGACCTTTGATCTGCAGCAAATGTGTTGAGCGAGCCACAACGGATGCACTCCCAGAGACGCTTTCTGACACTTCCCAAGATGTCTGCAGGAGCAGCGACCTAAAACAACCCCTGACAACTGTACCCCGGATCCTCCCCCCCCCCCCCCCCCCCCCCTCCACGCCTGGATCCCACCCAGAGGGAAACATTACACTTACAGCACATTTGCTCACTGGGCGAGAGCACATGCATCCCCCCCCCCCCCCCCCCCTCCCCGCCCCCACAATATCTCTACCACGTGGGCAAACATACAACCACAGACAAGCTAACACCAGAGCACGAAGACAAGACATAATTGTTAAGTGTGTTGAACAAGCATCACATTAAACTAGATGTAAGATGACATCACACCCAATACCTCGTCATAACAGCTACGAATATCCATTTTACATGGATGAGAGGCTGAGACAGCCCTGCTGGACTCTTAGGCTGATCACCAGTGTACCCTTTTAGGTGCAACAGTCCGATAGGGACCGAAGTGTATGAAGTGCTAAAAGCCAAAGATAGGACAAACAAATGGGAGATGGAGGAACAGAGTTGGGAGAGGGAAGGGGCGGAGAGAGAGGAGGTGAACTACGGGAGTGAGATATACGAGCTCGAGCACCGGCACACACGAGCAGAGTGGGCGCAGAGACCCCGGAATCAGCAGCGGGGATCCAGACACGGGCGGATGCAGCGCGTGGGGAGAATGTACCCGGGCGCGTGGCATGCTCAGCGCAGGGATCTGTACAGAAGAGGGCAGTGCGGCACTGGCACACATAAGTACTGGTTGGCCAGAGACTTGACAGGTAGAGACATCAGATGCAGAGATACAGAAGGACGGCACGGGCACCCTGCTGGTCACACACATGACACGCAGAGACACTGATGGGAGGCAGTGCTGGACAAACGTACATACTACATTCCACCACATCTATCACATGGGCAGCTCCCACGGATAAAGCGGCTATGCAGACGTGTTGGAGGCTTGCAAGTCTATCTCTGCTATCTGCAACTCGAATGCAAAGCCACTCCTAACTGGTCCGGGCACCCCCACCGCCTCGTGCACCATGATGATTGAAACATTTATAAACAAGCACTGGCAAAGCCAGCAGGTTACTTGAGATCAGACTTTAAAAAGCAATGTGGAGTCAAAAGCAAATCTAGGGCGTTAATATGCATTCCAATACCTGTCAGACTGAAAAAGTGTTGCCAAAGCTTGAGAGGGGTGCTGCTAAGGGTGAGAGGGCGCTATGAAGGGGTGAAAGAACTAGCTGGTGTGAGAGCGGCACTGCGAGGGTGTGATGGGCGCTGCGAGGGTGTGATGGGCGCTGCGAGGGTGTGAGGGGCACTGCGGGGGCGAGAGGACGCTGTGAGGGGTGCTGCTGGGGATAAGAGTGGCGCTACTAAGGGTGAGAGGGGCTCAGCTAGAGATGAGAAAGAACTCCAGGTGGTGTAAAAGCTGCATTGCTCAAGCGAGAGAGATGGCCAGGTGGGGGTAACAGATGTGCTGAAGAGGGAGCGAAAGGGCACTGTAGTAGACAAGCGGTACTTTGGGGGTGAAAAGGGTACGGTGGCTGCAGGGGGCAAGGGATGCCCTGCAAAAGGGGGGGGGGGGGGAGACACTGCTGGTCTGAGAAGGGCACTGACTTGTGCCTGGGAGTTGTGCACGAGAGGGGATCGTTGCAGACGTCATCGAGGGCATTGAAGAGGGTGAGGCTGGGGGCACTACCAGAGTGAGGAGTGCCATGGCAGCGGCTAACAACAACAAAAGGATGGAGCGGATAGTGTGATACGTGTGTAAACGGGCGCTCCTCGGGTGTGAGATTGGATGCCCCACGGAGGGAGGCCGGGCAGCGCGCGACTGGTTGAAGGTGTAACCAATACAACCAATAAGTATCTTGTTTACCATAAAATTCAACAGAATCATGCCAGGATGTGAAATCTGTATTGTTAGATTCTATCACTTATTTAAATTGTATTAATTCCAATAAAGGAATAGACAAAGCATGCTTTTTGACATGGTTTTTGTTTCCATAGAAACCACAGAACTCTAAACAGACCATGTGCTTTTACCTACTGGCGTTCGAGGAGATGCATTTGCTTTGAATAAAACATAAAACGAAGCACCACAAATAAAAGCAGCGACCTTGAAATGCAGCATACACAGGGACAGAAGGCATTGCGCCCGTGGAGAAGCTGTATGCAGGCTGCCTCCAACCGACCCATCCATCTACCTCTGGAGTGTCTGTTCCCTTGTCATATTGTGGGTCCAATTCTTGACTAAAGCTCTTTTAGCAAGTTCATGGCTAAATTCTGAGGCCTGTGCACACCCGAGCTCGATGTAGTGAGTCGTGGGTGTTATGTTTTACCCTTGCATCCCTTGGTTTGTAATTTACGAAATTGTTTCGGAGCGGCGGCGGCCACCGCAGAAGGTCTGACCTTGGAGGCTAGGTAAGTTATACTGAGTGCATTGTGCAGGACGCAGTGAAGATAACGCGAGCTGACAGGGGCACCAGCAGACTTCTGTGAGAGCGCGTGCACTCCTGTTGACCTCCCAGAGACCTCTGGTCTTGCACACAGGGCACTTTTCAAAGGAGTGAGGTGAGATTCCAGCATGCCTTGGAGAAGGACATTTCTCCCAATGTAGTTAGAGAGGAACAGGTAGTATGGCAGACGTGAGCTTTATAATTCGTATCAGTGTTGCAAACTATAGGAGTTTTTGGGAATCCGTGACAGGATAAATTGTATCGCAGGCTCCAGAAAAGCAGCATAAATGCATACATAGATTGGACTGGTGCTGCTGCAATTGACAATCTATGGACATGTTCAAGACTGCTTGCACGCACGTGTACTTGTGTCGGTTTGTATGTGCTCGTTCGTCAGTGAACGTGCGTGTGTGTCTGTGTTTATGTGTGTACAAGTACACGTATGTGTGCTTCTGCGATTTGAGTGTGTGCATGAGTGAAGATGTCAATGTGCAATATGTGTCTGCATGTGTATTTGTGAGTATGTGTGTGCACCTGTGTGTTTGTGAAAGGGATGATCGCATCTCATTAAACACTACATACTCAATGGCCTTTTTCAGCATCAATATTAATAACATGTACTCCAAGCGTTTTGCAATGGATGGTGGAGAAATATGCTTACCTCTCACCCTCAAAAAGGCAGAAATAATGCGCAGTTTAGATAATCTTTAGCTCTCTCTGAAAAGTCGCATAAGAATCAAAACCCGGGAAAAATAATTATGGTTGCCAAAGACACCAGGTTGGAGGCACGTGCCTTCCATGTCCGTTTTGAGATCAGAATTGAGTTGATGTGAATTATTTAATGTGTCAATAAAAGTGTTTTCCTACCACACTTTGTGTACACCACAAATGATGCAGCGGGTGTAGTTTAAGTCTAGGACAGTACCTCTTCACAAAGCACTGCACAATGCAGATAACGTTTTTTTTCTAGGTCATGAATTCAAAACTCCATTGATGAAAAAAAATAAGCGGCAGTGAAAGCGATCACTATTGAACAAAACACGCCCGCGAGTGGTGCACATGTGCCACAAGTGACCACATGGCCTATTGGTGTCTATTACGCGCACCATGCGCGTAATAGACACCAATAGGCCACGGGCAGAGCAATGCGCCCACCTTTGGCCAATTGCGTGCAGTCTTTTATAAAAAGACGCACGCAAAGGCCAATGGGGTAGCACAAAAGGAATCGCACACGCATGAGCGATTGCTAGGATTACTGCTTAGTATTACCTAAAAAGGAAGAAATTCCTTTTTTTAGAAGAACCCTCACTCACCAACCTAGTAGGTGATATGCTTCATCATAGGGTTCCCACCCGAGGGGCCGAATGCCTCTTGGGTGTGCTGTGACGCCTGATTATGGGTGCATACCAACTGCAACTCCGTCAATGTGGTATACCTCATAACCTGCCCATGTGGACTTAGGGGTGACAAGCAGAAAAGTGAAACAGCTCATCTGCGAGCACCGCAGTAACATTAGGTGCAGAAAATACACAACAAAAATAACAGAACATTTTTTTACAGACAGGTCACACAACCAATGATCTAAGATGGGCAATCATTGAACAGATAAAAACCCTCAGGGAACACACATTAATTCCTCTTAGAAAAAGAACAAAGATAGATATATAGGCTTTCGACTCAAACAAGGTCTGAATGAAAACATCCCATGGAACACATTGAACCCTAAATAAAGTATAAAACTTGATATCCCAGACGTGAGCTAGATCTCATATAGATGGAAGTGGATTGATAACCTATACTCTCAGCCATGCAAAAATAGGGGACTAGACACTTGTAGACCCAGGACGAGATCTGAATCCCTTTGACACACTATGACTCCACGCTACACTTCCCTACCTTGGACTACGTCTGTAACACTGAAAGACTTCACCCATCATAACATTGGACACAGCACTCGGTAGCTGAAGGTCTCCATTAGGCACAAATTGGACGTGCTCTGTGGGTATTGAGAAACTCCGTAGGTCTAACCTTCAGTTTCATTTAACTGAAGGTTAGGAATAGTTGCTGCTCTATATGTAGAGAGACCAGTCCACACAGAGAATGTATCCCTCTTTATTTTGCAGGCAGTTCCTTTGTCCGATTATCTTTGGCTGCCAGCTTAAAGTAGACGGAACACGGTACAATAAGCAGAAACATATGCTAAACTCTTCAGACACCAAATATTTATTTAAAAGAATCGATCAAAACAGTTCAAATAATTCCATATATGCCAGAGTAAAATAAACATACCCGTCTAGATTTTCAATAGAAAAGAGCACCTTTAAGATACCAAAAAAATACATTTGCCAAGTTGAAATTGCAAATATAAAAACATGATGAAATACAAATCCCATGAGGACTGACGTACTCTAAAAAATATTCACTGGTTTTGCATCGAATTAAAACAAAAAAAGTGTACAACTGCAAGGTAGCGCCCCCCCCCCCCCCCCCCCCCACCCACCCCACCCCAAAATGGCATTTCATTAAAAGTTTAGGGTTGGATAACAATGCCCTGCCATATAAACACTCATGCAGTTTTGTTACCTAGATCATGTTCGAGGTAGGCCCATTCCTAATAACACTTGAAATTCACAAACACACATGCATTAAACATGCGTTCACAACATGTCTAAGTAACCAATTAAAATTGTACCTTGTAGTAAAAGGGATTTTTTTTAAATATGTTCGCCGCAACACTTGTGCTCCAGGAAGTCAGTGAGCTTAGTCTAAAAATAAAATACAAAATGGCAAGGGCACATAACTAACAAGTTTAACAATTTCCCAAAAACAGCTTGGCGACAATTGTTAGGAATTTGGTAGGAAACGTAAATCCATGAAATAATCATGCATAATTTGAACTAGAGTCAGATATCCATCGTGTTCATCTCTGTAGAGTGACTCCTCAAAAGAAGCAGAAAACATGTGAACTACAAGAGACGAGATTAGGCCAAATGCTCAATATAAGCCAAAGGGCAATTTTCGCCTCAAAGTTTCAATTAAGAAACACTTTATCCAGCCTGCCAACTGTTTTCGCATACAGAGAAACCTAATCCAACAGCAAATAAGGCAGTAGTCTCTGAAAACGAGCACAGAAAAAAAGTCCACCCTATGTAGAATCTGTGTGCAGGGGGTGCCAATAGAAACCCTATAAATAACTGACTTCCAATGGATTATGAAAGTCCGCCTTGTAGAATATTGCCAATCAAAGCTTTGTCTTTCAGAGCATGTTCCACATCTTTCTCTTCTATTTTTAAGCAAATCTTGGTGAGTCTGGCTTCCTTCGATTTCTTCAATCCCAGAATACCCCGGGACTCCAGCAGACTGGAAAGCGACAAGCATTCAGACTGTCCCACCGCAGGGACCTGCTGCTTTCGACAGACCTTTGTGTATTCTTCATGTAACTTGCCTAAGGTCACCTCCTTCACTTTGACCTGTCGGGTCATCATTAACAGGGAGCAGACGAGGAGTTTCTGTTGCAATGGGAAGGAATCGTCTGCACCCCCAGAGTTAGTGGTCATTCGGTCACCATAGACGTCAGAGATCACACGAGAGATGTGGGGCAGACTAACTCGTTTAGGAACCTGAGTCAATTGCACTGCCTTTGTTGGCGATTTGCATTCAGCGAGAGGTTTCAGAAGCGTCTGGCTTCGGACATCCGACTCGACCATCTCAACTGCTCTCCTGCACACGTCCAGCGCTTTGCGAGCATCCCCCGAGACAGCTGAAACTTTCCTGGCGCAAAACTGAATGGCGGCATTGTCGAGCACCTGTTCGCCAGAGACCTGCTTCAGCCTCTCTTGTAAAATGGTGGCGATCTGATCCTTGGTATAAGGTGAGAAGTTGAGCAGTTTTGGTTTGCACTTGGGTCGTGCCTGAAGCCTGGGAAGAATGCGGTCTGTGAGATCCAAGGCGTTAGCAATGCCAACAAGTACAAGTCTTGAGTTGGATAGCCAGGGCCACTCGAACACAGTGTAGAGCACTTCCTGGCCTTTGCTATCAAGCTGATCCATCTCATCTAAGACCAGCAGAACCATTGGTCCTTTTGCAGTCAAGTTCTTCTCTAGTTTACGCACAATGTCTTTGCCAGCCAGCGCATCCGTCCCTTCCTCCGCCAGGCGCTCGGCTATCACACTGAACACACCTTGCGAGTTCCTCAAAGACATGCAGTTAATGAAGACAGTCTTACAAACCGCGAGCTCGCTCTTTGAATCCTGCAAAATTCTTCTGAAGCAGGCAGTCTTTCCCGTGCCAGGAGCCCCGGAAATGTAGAGACTGCCAGACTTCGCACCGCAGACGTGCTCTTTTAAAAAGTGCCGAATGGCATCCGTCTCCCTCTCCCTGGCGAGCAGCCGGTCAGGGACGGCTGTGCTGAAGGCCTGCTTCGCCTGCTGGTAACATGTGCTGTCTTGTTTGAAAAGTTTAGTGCAGACGGCTGACCCCTTTGGACGCAGAGTCTCTTTAGAGCTGCTGGGTGTCTCCCGCCCTTTCCGCAAAGGGGAAAGGGCAGTGGCGTCCTGTCCTTTTCTCACTGGTGACACACAGCCTGCTGCTGCTGCCGCCTGATTCTCATCGAACAGCAACCGTCGTCCTTTGGGGGACAGTGGGGTACTCGGCAGCCCATTCTCCTTCTTGCTTTGTTTCGGTGGCGAGCAGTGCGTGGTAGTCTGGATATTGCACAGGTTTTCATCTCCCAAGCGCTTGCGGGGACTGAGGGGGAGCACTTTCGACTGTGGGGGAAGCGGCGTAGTTAGGATTTTGGCAACTTCTTTGGGTTGCTGAGCCTTGATTTGGGTCCCGCCGGTCTTCCGCTTGGGAAAGGTGATGGTTTTCTGTGAGTTGGTTTCATCACTGACGCCACGGAGTCTGGTGCGGGGCATGGCTGTTCAGATCTCAAAATTGCAGCGAGCGCGGTTCGGCGGTTTTCTCTCTACAGCTTTACTTCTTTCCTCTCGGCTCGCGCCACGCAGACTGCCCGCCTCAAGCCCAGCTTCTCGATAGCGCCAAATCCGTTCACACAAAACTCGCGCGCCAACTGAACCCGCAGCCGCGATTGGCTGCAGTGCCAGCGCGGGAGACTTTCGACATAACCGATAGGCTGACGGGGAAGGACCATCAGCCACTAGATTTATGTGTCTGTGCTGCCTAATAAAGTTTTTTTTAACACACTGGCCTGTTTTTTTTACACAATGCAGGAACATCAGGAGTTAACACGGTACACTCCTCCGTGCTGACGTCATCATGTGACCCGCCCCCCCTAATCTGACGTCTGCAAAAATGCGCGTGATGATGACGCACACTGGACCAGGCTGGAAACACCAAGGCTTTTAAATACACCCGGCCTGGGAATCCAACCATCCTCGTGATCCCGGGCTGCGACTGCAACAGGTGCCACAACTGGGCGTTGATCCTTGACGAAATAAGTAGGGGCTCCGGTGTTGTGTACTATCTGGTATCCCCTTGAGACCGTGTATCCCCTTCTCTTCGGCTGTGTTCGGAGAACAAACTCAGCCCGGGCAGGTTCAGACTGAAGCAGTCGATCTCTGCTCGGGCTGAGTGCGGGGATACACGATTTCACGGGATACCACCAAACAAACTCAGGCTATAAATAACCTGACGTTTCTTTAATCGCGGAGCCACAACTGCACAGGAAGCAAACCAGGAGCAGCAAAAAGAAGGAACATAAATGAACATTAAATGCATGTCGGAGTGAAAGAATGGTATTTTATTATTTTAAAAGAAATGGAATCCGATTGTAAAAAAAAAAAAAACACGAGGAGCGAGAATGACCGAGAAGGGAAACAATGGCAGAGATTAACAAGCATTGGCATAGCCAATAGGTCTCGTCTTTGGGAATTTATAAGTGTTTTGCCATGCAGCACATTATCCTGGGTGCTGCGCTGCCAGGGATTGAAATTATTTAACAAGTTAACTGCCAGCAGTGCTGTCACACTGGAGAACTGACAAGTGTGAACAGCCGTCACACAGTAAAGTGACAGTAATGCTATCTTTCTAGGGACAGTACTGCATGACATGTACAAAATACAGTGAGAAGGAAGGTTACAGCTCTGATATCGCATGGCCAGACTGGGGCACTTCTGGATTTAGGCCCAGATCTCTGTACTGGGGTGAATGTATGACATTGTTCTGCATACTGCCCATCAACTGTTGTTTTTGCATTCTTCACAATAAATGGCTTTCCAACGCCTGTGATCAGTTAGTTCCCCACAAAAAATGGATACCCAAACGAGCTTTTCCCACTGCTCCCTGGTACTCAGAAGAGCTTAGGGTAAAGTAACTGGGTCTGTAAATACACCAAAGGAAATGGCGTAAACATTATGCAGAATCTGATAAGGAAAAGTATAAAACCTGTATTTCTAGCTATAAACAATTACTTCTGGAAGGAAAAAAAGAGTATTTTTCACTACAAATAACTAAGGCTGAATCGAATTCAAAAGAACTTTTAAAAACTATTTCCAAATTATCGAGTCCTAAGAAACAGTGACTCAGAATTCTGCAATAAAATTGCAGACTTTTTAAAACTGAAAATAGAAACTATATTTTCATCTCTTATTGGTTTGATCAACAAAAATCAGACCAATCTCAACATAAAGGAAGCGGGAAGAACAGGCTCCCCTGTGGTGCCACTGGACCATTTTACCTCCTTGGAGAGGTTAGACACAATTAAATTGCTGAACATAATCAAATCTGGTGCCCCTAGCGAACCCTGTCCAGTTTGGATTATTAAGCAAATCCCCGACATAATTGGAACCGCACCTACTCCTTTGCTTAATGCAGTTTTATCATCCGGAATCTTTCCTAAAATATGGAAAAAAAACTTTCGTGCTTCCACTATTGAAGAAACAGTCATTGGATCCCAAGGACCCCAACGACTATCGACCGATCTCTAGGCACCCGCTGCCAGCTAAATTACTGGAAAAAGAAATGAATAGCCAACTCAGTGGTTTTCTTTCATTTAACAACTCCCCGGACCCATCGCAATATGGGTTCAGAGCTTTTCATAGCAGTGAGTTGACTCTACTAAAATCTACGTAGGAAATCAGGGAGGGCGTGGATAGGGGAGGAAATGCTATACTAATCCTATTGGACCTATCCGCAGCCTTTGACACGGTTCACTACAAGGTCTTTTTGAACCAGCTATCTGAAATAGGTGTAAAGGGTTCGGCCTGGAAACTGCTACAATCATTCCTGTCGGATAGGTCACAGACTGTAGACCTAGACGGTATCATCTCAGAACCTTATTCACTTCCGTGTGGGGTGCCACAGGCTCGTCTCTTAGCCTTACGCTTTTCAATATTTATGTGGCACCTCTGGCCGGTATCATCAGGTCGTTTGGTTTCCAGCACACCTCCTACGCTGACGACACACAAATTGTGTTGTCGCTGACGGACGGAGCGGAAAAGGAGGCGGGTGATCGCTTCCATGGCTGCATGGGCTCCATATCAGCCTGGATGTCTTCCAATTGTTTAAAACTAAATTCGGCTAAGACCGAGGTTTTAAAATTTGGCAATAATCCACGGGTGTGGACACCAGAGTGGTGGCCGGAGGATCTGGGCTTGTGTCCAGTATCTTCAAGAAAAACCAAGAATCTTGGTATCGTGGTAGATAATAAACTCACCATGGGGGACCAAGTGAATATGGTGACCTCAGCATGTTTTACGGTCCTCAGAATAATCAAGAAAATTAAGTTCTTACTGACAAAGAGTAACCTTAGGACTGTGGTTACAGCACTCATAATGTTGCGTCTGGACTATTGCAACAGTTTATATCTCAATGTTCCACAAGCATTGGCACAGCCAATAGGTCTCGCCTTTGGGAGCTTATAAGTGTTTAGCCATGCAACAGTTGATGTTGTTGCACCAAGGATATTATGCTGCATAACTAAATATTTATAAGGTCCCAAAAGTGAGACATATTGGCTATGACAATGCTTATTTTTTTGGTGGGAGGGTTTGAGTGTTATATAGAGTTTTATATAGTGCGAACTCGACCCGAAGATATCAGGTATCTGAGCGCTTTACATGAGCATTAGTTGCGTTACAGATGGACACATTCATTTTGTTAGGCACGGGAGATAAGTGATTTGCCCAGAATCATAGGATGTTGAGCTGTTGTTGACGAGACTCTAACCTGGTTCCCCAGCTTCGAGGTCGACTCCTCTAGCCATTAGGCCACATCCTCTCATTGCAGAGAATTGAAAAATAAACCGCGACATGAACAGGTGACCAGCTTATTGATTGTTCAAGAAAGTTTACAGTATGTTTTCCCTGTTCTTGAGGGTCGTGATGAGAGACATTCTACTAATCTCCACATGCGTTACCACCTAGCTCCCAGAGTCCAGATTCTGGGCTCTGTTTCCACTCCTCGGCTTACAGTGGTTAAACTAATGTTCAGGAGCAGTTGTTTGAATTGCTTCAATAGACAATGACAGCTACAGAACAGTGATAGGAACATGGTGTTCCGAAAGCGACATCCTTGCTGCATGTTCTTAGACTGGGAATCGACCGGAAATACCGGTTAGAAGGTCATCGATTAAACTTGTTTATTTCTACTAAAAATACATTTTGTTTCTGTTATTGTAGCCACAATGCTACATATTTTAAACTTTTCTTTTGAGTATCCAGGGGCATAGTATTCAATTGAATATTTTTGTAGATTTTGTGTTGTAAACAAATGTACTTTGTGATTCTATTTCAAGCACCAAAGGATAGGAAGTTACATTTCTTAAGAATGGAGGCTGTTTCTAGCCCATAGTGTTTCTGTATATTAGATTTACAATTTCTGCATCAGCTATGTATGTACACTTTACTGCAAGGGGCTTAGATTAATGGTGGTCTCTGTCTGTACTCCTGAAGCCACAGATTTGAATGTCAGTGATCAGTTGTAGAATTGTTAATTTCCTGGGGTCGATAAAAGGAAAATAATTTTTGGTGAGATTAGAAGCACCTTTGAGTATGAAACATAAATTGAAAGCCTATTTAAAACATTTGAACTGTTCACATTACACTACCGAAAACTGGCCACTAGATGTCAGCATTGCAGTTTTACATGGGAAAGAAATTACCTACGGAGTCCTTTAGTTAATCCAGTAAATGCAACAATTCTTAAAAACAAGCATTGGCCGCGCGGCCATAAATCGCGGCTGTAAGGGTGCCCGCGAGATGGTGCCTGTGCTCGTAAGCCCGCACGCGTAAACGCTCGCTGGTGGCCGGAGAAAGCCTTTTGGTAAGTTTTACTCAGAAGGTGTCCTAATACCGCATGAAACATTTGTGCGCCTACACGGTGTCCCCGATACAATGTTCCTATTACATGCCCACATATCCAGATATATACGCATCACATGGCCGCCAGGTGATACTGAACAACCCACGAGTGCCCTACTTACCAGGCAATACCTAATGGGACATGGAGCGCGACTAACCAAATGGCTCACCCACGGTATTCGCACTGAAACAGCGATCTCCTTGCGACTAGTACGCGACAAGTGGGAAGAAGATGTAGGCCGGGAGTTTACAGTTAAGGAATGGGATACCATAGTGGGATACCCCGGGAAGGTGTCTCGCAATCCTAGATTTAAATTTATCCAATTGATGTTATTACACAGAGCCTATTTAACACCGCGCAGATTGCACACTATGTATCCGGGAGCGAGTGATACCTGCCCGCGCTGTCATGCACCCAATGCGGGATTGATACACATGGTGTGGGATTGCCCCCGACTAAGGTACTACTGGGCGACAGTATGCAAACTACTAGCTGGTGTAACCCCGGTGTGCCATACAGTCACCTTGGAATATTGCATACTGGGATTAGGACTAGGGCTGGGCGGACTTTGCGTAGCAGAATTTTGAAAAAATTTGTGGAAAACGAGAGCTCATCCTGAGTAGGGCTGGGCGGACTTTGCCTAGCGCAACTGCGCACTATTCTGAAGAAAATTGTGGAAAACGAGCGCACAACCTCATGGACTGTGTGCCCGGGACGGGTCCCTCGTGCTTGGGCAGGCTCCCCGACCTCCCCAGCCTGGCTGTGTTGAGAAGCAGGGACCGGCCCCAAGCCTCCTGATTTTTGGTCAGGGCCTGGGATCCCACGTCCTGCGGCCTGCCAAGTGTCCATCTGCCCGGGACAAGGGACCCTGGTGCAGAGCCCCGGAGCCCTGCAAGGGCAGGCGGGAGCCCTACCGCTATGGCTCGGTGTGGGCAGCTGGGAGTCCTTCCGGTCCCGGCCATCTGGTCGCACCTTTCCCTCGGCCATCTGGTCGCGCGCAATGCTTTCCAATGGGGCGACCAGATGGCCGGGCCGGCCTGGAAGTCCCGATGAGGATCCATTCGCCTCGCGGATCCCAGCCAGGGCTCCAGGAGGCCGGGCGCGTCCGCGCCTAGGGTCCCCTCCGTCACTCGGAGCGCGAGGGTTACAAGAAAGGTGGGTAGCCTTCCTCCGGATTAGTAGGGGCAGGGTATGCCGGGACACCCCTCCTGGGGATTGCGGTTCTCAGGCGGGGACCAGATGGGCCAAGCCCGGACGACACTTCCCCGGGGCGTCGGGTGCTTCCTCCTCCAGCCCGCGGCGAGGCAAAGTGCCCAGGACGGGCTCCATGGGTCTCCCGGGCGTCCCCCGAGGCCTGCAGCCCCAAAGCCCTGCAGACCCTGGAGCCCTTCAGCACGGAGCCCTGGAGCCCTGCAGGCCCGGAACCCTAGCAGGCCCAGGGCCCTGCAGCCCCGGAGCCCTGCAGGCCCGGAGCCCTGCAGCCCCGGAGCCCTGCAGGCCCAGAGCCCTGCAGCCCCGGAGCCCTGCAGCCCCGGAGCCCTGCAGGCCCGGAGCCCTGCAGCCCCGGAGCCCTGCAGGCCCAGAGCCCTGCAGCCCCGGAGCCCTGCAGCCCCGGAGCCCTGCAGGCCCGGAGCCCTGCAGGCCCAGAGCCCTGCAGCCCCGGAGCCCTGCAGCCCCGGAGCCCTGCAGCCCCGGAGCCCTGCAGCCACGGAGCCCTGCGTGGGCAGGCGGGAACCCTACCGCTATGGCTCGGGCAGACGGGAGCCCTTTCAGTTGCCGGCCACCTGGTCGCGCCTTTCCCCTCGGCCATCTGGTCGCGCGCAATGCTTTCCAATGGGGCGACCAGATGGCCGGGCCGGCCTGGAAGTCCCGATGAGGGTCCATTCGCCTCCCGGATCCCAGCCAGGGCTCCGGGAGGCTGGGCGCGTCCGCGCCTAGGGTCCCCTCCGTCACTTGCAGCGCGCGGGTTACAAGAAAGGGGGGTATCCTTCCTCCGGATTATTAGGGGCAGGGTATGCCGGAACACCCATGCTGGGGCTGTGTGGTTCATTGCCGGGGACCAGATGGGCTACGCCCGGGCAACATCCTCCCAGGCCTCCGGGGCTTCCCTCCTCCGGGCCGCGGCATGGCAAAGTGCCCAGGGACGGGCTCCACGGGTCCCGGGCAGTCCTCCCCCGGGCGCCCAGGCCCCGAGAGCTCCGGTGGACCTCCCCGTGCCCGAGGCCAACCCGGGAAGCAGAGTCCCCCCCGAGCCCTTGGTGTGAGGGTGGGCAGGCGGGAGCCCTACCGCTATGGCTCGGGCAGACGGGAGCCCTTTCAGTTGCCGGCCATCCGGTCGCTCCTTTCCCCTCGGCCATCTGGTCGCGCGCAATGCTTTCCAATGGGGCGACCAGATGGCCGGGCCGGCCTGGAAGTCCCGATGAGGGTCCATTCGCCTCCCGGATCCCAGCCAGGGCTCCAGGAGGCCGGGCGCGTCCGCGCCTAGGGTCCCCTCCGTCACTCGCAGCGCGCGGGTTACAAGAAAGGAGGGTATCCTTCCTCCGGATTAGTAGGGGCAGGGTATGCCGAAACACCCATGCCGGGGCTGTGCGGTTCATTGCCGGGGACCAGATGGGCTACGCCCGGGCAACATCCTCCCAGGTCCCCGGGGCTTCCCTCCTCTGGGCCGCGGCATGGCAAAGTGCCCAGGGACGGGCTCCACGGGTCCCGGGCAGTCCTCCCCCGGGTACGCCCAGGCCCCGAGAGCTCCGGTGGTCCTCCCCGTGCCTGAGGCCCAGCCGGGAAGCAGAGTCCCCACCCCGAGCCCCTGGTGGGTGGGCAGGCGGGAGTCCTTTGAGTTGCCGGCCACCCGGTGGCGCCTTTCCCCTCGGCCATCTGGTCGCGCGCAATGCTTTCCAATGGGGCGACCAGATGGCAGGGCCAGGCCTGGAAGTCCCGATGAGGGTCCATTTGCCTCTCGGATCCCAGCCGGGGCTCCAGGAGGCCGGGTGCGTTCGCCCCTAGGGTCCCCTCCGTCACTCGGAGCGCGCGGGTTTCAAGAACGGGGGGTAGCCTTCCTCCGGATTACTAGGGACAGGGTACTCTGGGACCCCTCTCGGTCCTCAGCCGGCAACTGGGTCCTGCCGTGTGGCAGGGTGGCCGGAGGGCCTTCCCCTGCGCCTGTGGGCCCGGGAGCCCCGGCTGGGTCCAGGGGCCCCGCCAGGCCCCGGGTCGGGGTCTCTGGCCCCGGGCGCCGTCCCCCGGCACCGCCAAAGGCCCGGGACGGGGTTCCGTTGTGGCCGGGGTGCCTCCCGTGGCTGGATTGGGTTCAGGAGCTCCGGCCGGGCCCCGGGGAGGGCGGCCTCCTTGCCCCGGTCTCCGTCCCGGGTCCTGCCGCGTGGCAGGGTGCCCGGGGAGGGGTCCGGAGGGCCCGGGGAGGCTTCCCCTGTGCCTGCGGTCCCCGGAGCCCCGGCTGGGTCCAGGGGCCCGGCTGGGCCCCGGGTCGGGGTCTCCGGCCCCGGGCGCCGTCCCCCGGCCTGCGGCACTGCCAAAGGCCCGGGACGGGGTTCCGTTGCGGCCGGTCTCCGTCCCGGGTCCTGCCGTGTGGCAGGGTGCCCGGGGAGGGGTCCGGAGGGCCCAGGGAGGCTTCCCCTGCGCCTGCGGTCCCCGGAGCCCCGGCTGGGTCCAGGGGCCCGGCCGGGCCCGGGGTCGGGGTCTCCGGCCCTGGGCGCCGTCCCCCGGCCTGCGGCACTGCCAAAGGCCCGGGACGGGGTTCCGTTGTGGCCGGGGAGCCTCCCCTCGCTGTATTGGGTTCAGGAGCTCCGGCCGGGCCCCTGGGGGCCCCGGGGAGGGCGGCCTCCCCGCCCCGGGCTCCGTCCTGGGTCCTGCCGCGTGGCAGGGTGCCCGGGGCGGTGTCTGGAGGGCCCGGGGAGGCTTCCCCATCGCCTGCTTTCCCGGGAGCCCCGGCTGGGTCCAGGGGCCCGGCCGGGCCCCGGGTCGTGGTCTCCGTCCCCGGGCCCCGTCCCCCGGCCTGCGGCACTGCCAAAGGCCCGGGACGGGGTTCCGTCGTGGCCGGGGAGCCTCCCCTCGCTCGCCTGGTTTCAGGAGCTCCGGCCGGGCCCCTGGGGGCCCCGGGGAGGGCGGCCTCCCCGCCCCGGGCTCCGTCCTGGGTCCTGCCGCGTGGCAGGGTGCCCGGGGCGGTGTCCGGAGGGCCCGGGGAGGCTTCCCCATCGCCTGCGGTCCCGGGAGCCCCGGCTGGGTCCAGGGGCCCGGTCGGGCCCCGGGTCGTGGTCTCCGTCCCCGGGCCCCGTCCCCCGGCCTGCGGCACTGCCAAAGGCCCGGGACGGGGTTCCGTCGTGGCCGGGGAGCCTCCCCTCGCTCGCCTGGGTTCAGGAGCTCCGGCCGGGCCCCTGGGGGCCCCGGGGAGGGCGGCCTCCCCGCCCCGGGCTCCGTCCTGGGTCCTGCCGCGTGGCAGGGTGCCCGGGGCGGTGTCCGGAGGGCCCGGGGAGGCTTCCCCATCGCCTGCGGTCCCGGGAGCCCCGGCTGGGTCCAGGGGCCCGGTCGGGCCCCGGGTCGTGGTCTCCGTCCCCGGGCCCCGTCCCCCGGCCTGCGGCACTGCCAAAGGCCCGGGACGGGGTTCCGTCGTGGCCGGGGAGCCTCCCCTCGCTCGCCTGGGTTCAGGAGCTCCGGCCGGGCCCCTGGGGGCCCCGGGGAGGGCGGCCTCCCCGCCCCGGGCTCCGTCCTGGGTCCTGCCGCGTGGCAGGGTGCCCGGGGCGCGGTCTGGAGGGCCCGGGGAGGCTTCCCTTGCGCCTGCGGTCCCCGGAGCCCCGGCTGTTTCCAGGGGCCCGGCCGGGCCCCGGGTCGGGGTCTCCGGCCCCGGGCCCTGTCCCCCGGCCTGCGGCACTGCCAAAGGCCCGGGACGGGGTTCCGTTGTGGCCGGGGAGCCTCCCCTCGCTGTATTGGGTTCAGGAGCTCCGGCCGGGCCCCTGGGGGCCCCGGGGAGGGCGGCCTCCCCGCCCCGGGCTCCGTCCCGGGTCCTGCCGCGCGGCAGGGTGCCCGGGGCGCGGTCCGTAGGGCCCGGGGAAGCCTCCCCTTCCCTTTTGCCTTTCCCCTCGGCCATCTGGTCGCGCCTGTCCCCTCGGCCATCTGGTCGCGCACGTCCCTTCGGCCATCTGGTCGCGCAGGCCCCTTCGGCCATCTGGTCGCGCCCAATGCTTTGCTATGGGGCGACCAGATGGCCGAGCTCGCCTGGAAGTCTCGATGAGGGTCCATTTGCCTCCCGGATCCCAGCGAGGGCTCCAGGAGGTCGGGTACATTCGCGCCGTGGGTCCCCTCTGTCACCTCGTGCGCACGGATTACAAGAAAGGGGGGTAATTTTCCTCCGGATTACTAGGGAGAGGGTCAGTCAGACCAAAGTGATGTTTGGCGATACTGAATCAGGGGAAGGCAGACCCGGGGCACGCCCGCCGGGGCCCCCAGGGGCCCGGGTACGCTCCTGCCTCTCAGCCCCTTCCCGATGGTCCTTTCTCTCCGAGTTTTCTGGGTCAGAGCCCCGTGAGGTCCGTGGATCCCGAGACGGGGGAAGGCAGCAGCTGGGCCTGCCCGAAGCGGGGCCCCCAGGGGCCCGGGTGCGCACACCTGCCTCCCGGCCCCCTTCCCGACGGGTCTTTTTCTCCGAGTTTGCTGGGTCAGAGCTCCGTGAGGTCCGGCGATCCCGAGAGGGGGGAAGGCAGACCCGGGGCCCGCCCGCCGGGGCCCCCAGGGGCCCGGGTACGCTCCTGCCT